>NC_049175.1:3793655-6293655 GCF_009769625.2 Cygnus olor
TCCTCTCTCTCTCTCTTCTCTTCTCTCTCTCTTCTCCTCTCTCTCCCCTCTCCTCTCTCTCTCCCCTCTCCTCTCTCTCTCCCCTCTCCTCTCTCTCTCCCCTCTCCTCTCTCTCTCCCCTCTCCTCTCTCTCTCCCCTCTCCTCTCTCTCTCCCCTCTCCTCTCTCTCCCCTCTCCTCTCTCTCTCCCCTCTCCTCTCTCTCTCCCCTCTTCTCAATATGAATACCTAGTATAATGGAAAAGTAATTTCATAGAGTAAAAGACATGCCCAGTATTTTTCATTTAAGGTGGGAAAGACCTGTCAGTACAGCTAAAATTTATGGGGCATAATTCTTCCTTTTTACTCATACCAATTTAAAGGAGAGGCAACTCTGCTGAGGTAATGCTGATATAAAGTACACTGAAGATCTGCCCAACAGTGATGGGTCTGATTCAACAAATTGTATGAACACTCGCTTAAAGTCATTCCCACTCTGAGCTCTGTACATGCTTGGTATTCATGTGCATTATCACACAGAGTTTGTCAGCTGTACCATAGTCCAAAATTTATGAAGTTTGTATCCAGAGCTATAGTCTGTGTAAGTCAGTGTTCATGTCAGCTTCTGGGCCCCAAAAGTGGAGTGAGTGCCACATCCAGGCTCTGTCACAGGGAGGAGCACCTCAGAGCTCTTGTGAGAAAGCACTGAGTTGGCTTGCTGTGGCTGGGCAGGAGGATGTTTTGATCTTGAATTCTTCTGGAATAAATACTTAGAAAAAGCTAGCTACTTTGTTAATGCATTTAGACGTTATAGTGATTGGCACCTTAGAAATACTGAAGACAGACAGATAAAAGGATTCCAGATGCATCCTTTGTGAATTTTTAATACAGAGATTTTACATTGTCCAGTGATGAAAACAAATCATCTGTGTAAAGGCAAAACTGTCTTTCCGTTAGTATCACTCAATGAGAATGTTGGTATATATTCAGTGTCTGATAGTATCTTACACTTAATCACTTTGCCATTTGTAGTATCAAGTTATCTCACTTGACAAGCACTTATTTTATATATTCCTCTCCTTTTTTTTTTACAAGCTCCAAAGCCCATCTTTTTCTGAAATCATCATGCTGTACTTTTTGTGCAATCAGAGAAATCCTTTCTGTCTGAAGACAGTGTTTAGAATTCAGTGTTTTTAAGCTAGTCTAATAGAGAGTTGATGATCAGTGAAGTTTTCTGATGCAAGATCGTTTATTTGCAAACAATACCAAGAAGTTTTCCTTTAAAAAAAAATGCAGGAAAGTAAAGAAATTGGGAAACAATTTTCTTGCTTCAAATCATTTTTTTTTCAGCTGGAGCTGAACCAAAAAGGTCTATATTGCCCAATACTGACAGTCATGCTGACTGGACTTGACCTTGCTTTCATTTCTGTGTTTGCTGCACTGAAATGTCTCCAGTCCACACCTTTTCCCAAAACTATGTATGAGCAACTATTCTATCCAGAAAGTTTTAATCACTGGGCAGCTTCCTGTTTGCCCTTGCTTTGAGACAGTGATTTAACTTGTAATATCTTTGGTGAAAGAGATTGGTCAGAGCAACTAGCTTCAATGAAGTGTGATCTGGCCTGTAACACCATGTCACTAACTTTTCCTGTTGAAACAAACCAAGTCTCAGCACCTCATGGGCACTCTATGAAGTAGGAATTATTTACCAAAAGCTAGCACGTTCAAACCCAGTCATCTCCCAGTACCATATATTACCTGGTCAGTTCATGGGTACAGAGCAGTACTCTTAAATGTCACTTGTTTCAACATATTTGGATTACAATTCAAGTTTTTTTCTGTATGTGTTTCTCTTATTTAATTTTCTAAGTTATTCACTGTGCATCCCTGAATTCTTTTAATATCCAAACTTTAACCAGCCTTAAACTAGAATCCTTGATTGTGCTGCACAACTGTTAGTAACAAAAAGGTGTTTTATTCCTAACATGACCCTGCTATAATTTTTAAAGGAAAAGTTGCTAAATGATCATTTAATATCTCTCACTCAATTTCTGAGAAGTATTTATGAACATTTTAAGTCTATAGCAAATGTATTTTTTTCCTGCAAGTTATCCTAATACTAATGACAATGAGGTATTTTATAAACGTTCAGTGTGTGGTGACAAATAGTGTATCTTATAAATTAATTTCAAGTTAATGCTAAATTATTATGGAATTACATATTGCATACACTTTACTACCAAAAGAGTTCATCATGATTAATGTTATTATAGTGAACACCAAAGGAATTAATAATGATTTGCACTTATTATAGACTGGTACCAATGTAGAGAAAAGAAGGTTAGCCTAATTAAATTCCAGAAACCACTTTAGGGCTCTGCTGCATTGTGGAGGCTGGTTTTTATGTTAATTAATTCTGTATGAAAGGTTGCTGAAGTGTTTTAATATTGTTCAAAGAGGCACCAGGAAATACTTCAGAACGGTAATATTTATGTCCAAAATATCTGGACCAAGCAAGCTGAGATCCTATCCGTGATGAGCTCCTGCAGGCTGTGTAAATTGTGGTAAATAATAAGAAACTGAAGATTGTGGGGGATTTGAGGGATGAAGCTTAAGTGGGCTGGGAGTAGAGCTGTATTCTGAAAGAACTCAACAAAATGGGCGTCAAAACTCAGGCCTGGAAATCCAGTTCATTTCCTTGCAGTAAGCAGAGTTACTGGGCGATACATTATAGGTTTAACTCCCGTTCAGAATTACTGCCCTGACTCAAATGCTACACCAAAGTTAGCTTATATTTTACAGACATCCGATTTCACAAGGATTTGGAGACCCAGGTGCTGTAGTTCAAGGGGTGAAAGGGTACGTTTCTGCACATTATTTGCTTTTGGTTCTTTTTATTCTGTAACAAAAGAGGTAGAAAGCATTTATGGGTAGCACTTTGACCTGCCTAATTCATTCACAGCTTCCCCTAACTGTTGTTGAGTAATACAGATGTTTCAGACTTGGATTGAAACCAACAAAAATAGGTATTGAAAAAAAAAGAAAAGAAAAAAAAGAAAAATGATGCTTCTACTAAAGTTCTTGCAAATGTTTTTACTTTTATCCTTCTAATGGACCTGTTTGGAAATCCTATTCAAGCTGGATTTTTCAAACCCAAATTCCCTTAAGCACAAGCTTCACATGTTAGGTGTGTGTTTAAATTTTCTTGATTTACAGGCATGTACTTAAGGGCATCGCTGAATAAAGAAAGGCATGAGCATGTAGTTAAATGCTGATCAAAGGAATAAACCATTTGATTTGATCTACACTTAACGCAGGTTAGATTGCCTTTACCTGTTATCCAGTAGTCAAGAATATGCCAAATGTCTCTACTGAATACACCATTGTTGATTAAACTGAATTCTGCTGGCTATGGAAATAGGCAAGGCTGCATAATACACCACATTTCTTCCTTTATGTTTTATGGCATTGGTAGTAAATTACATTTTCAAGTGCTACAGTCTCACTGCAAATAAGAGGGGGGATCAAGACAGTAAAAATGAAGAGAGGGAAGAGGGGTTCAGCTGTTAAATTCATATATTCAGTGTAACACTAGAATGATTCAATATGTTTTATGTTCTTAATATTTTTCTTTCTATATGCAGTACACTATGCAATACATCTCTTCCTCCTTACACTAACAATTTATATTCAGGATACTCTAATGAAGTACATCTTGAGTCTCCTTTTCATGGCTAATGAGGAGACAACAAGAATTTGACTAATACTAGTACAATTACTGGAGCAGTGAAGCGTGCATCTCTGATTAGACGTGATAATTTGCAAGGCTGGGCTCTTCACATTAAGTTTGCAAACAGTTTAAAAATCACTTCCTCTATTTATCCAGCTAATCTCTGTTTAATGACTCCAGGCCTGACAAAAGAAAGAGAAAATGTCTCTTAAAATCCTATACTTCATTTATGAAGCTTGTATATAGAGTGGAGGTGTAATTTATAGCAAATATTTTCCTGAAGACTTTTGATGAAACCCTGCAGCTGACTTCTCACAATCCAGTGGTATTTGTATTCATTCTGTAATACTTCAGTTTCCTTTATGTAGAGATATGTTGTCTTTGTTCAGATTTAGACATTTCTATGGATTTTGGACTCTTGATTCTTGTTTTTTTTTTTTCTAATTCACCCTTTGGTTTCAATACTTTATTACCTACAGAGGGTGAATACTTTTGTCTGATTTGTTTATTTTTGCAGGAAGGTATGGTAGTGACTGGTGGTGCTGGGGAGTTCTTCATCAGTTGTCATCATCATGGGCAGTCAGGTTTTAATGAGAATCTGGCCTGTACAATTCCAGATCTATGAAAATCCTTTTTCTTTGAGGCCTAGTTTCACCGTTTGGACTTGAAGCAAAGTTGTCTGAAACCACAGCAACTCAGGTTAGAATTGTTGATGAGTTTAATTAAGCAAATGGAAACAGCTCTTGCTGTCAGTAGGTGGCACTCGTCCTGAATCAGGAGTGAGAAGATACTGCTTAAAAAGGACAGCCTTTTTGTATGTTTGTTTTTGAGCCTAGAAATGGACAGCTTCATGTACGATAGTGGGCCAGAAAGCATCACTGATAAAAATAACACATCCTAGGGGTGATCGCAAAGAACGAGCAGGCAGCACTTGTTCTTGAAGCTGCAACTCAGTTGTTGCAGTTATGAACGACTCACCAGGTGCTTTCCTCCCCCTTGGACCAAGAGCTAGTGTTGACTCCATATTACACAGTGGCACCATCAGCTTGTAATTTCTTTTAGGATTCACTATAACTCACTAAAACAAGATGCAATATCAAGATACTGTCCTAGGAAGCCATAAAGGATTCAGGACTGTGCCTCACATAGATCTTTCCTGGAGTGTAAAAGCTGATATGCAAAGTGATCAAATGCTCAGCCTGTTGTGCAGTGTATGTTTAGTTGCTTATATAGCTTTCTGAGAGCGTGATCAAATGTGTCTAATGTGTCTTGCTAAAGTTTGGCTCTGGGATTTCCCTGTCTATTTTACTTAGAGGTACCTAATAGCGTTTTGTTTCCCCTAAAAAGTAGCAGCTGTTGCAAGGTTTGTGTGGTACAGACAGAAAATGTACATTGGCTTCCTTCTGTACCTGTGGAAGTTATTTGTGTATTGTAGGAGTGGGTCCCTAGAGAAGTTTTGGCAGACTATGTAGAGAAGACGTCTTTAAATATAGAGGGCATCTGCATTTTTCTCCTTTTCCAAACACAAAGAAGCAGATAAAAATAGAAAACTGTGGTGGTTTTTTTTTTTTTTCAGCTCTCAGGGATGGCAGATTTCTAAAACTGATCTGTGAATTCCCAGTAGGAGAGCATCCTCCCTGCAGACTGGGATGGAAGGGTGGAGGCAGTGCAGAATGACATCGCTTTCTAGCTGTTACTAATGTGATGGAAGCTGGCCAATACAACTTCAAAAATGAAAAAAGCAGATAAAGGACTTTTTTTCTGCTCTGCAGTCTCCACTGATGGTCCTAATAGGGTGAACTATATGATTTCCCTCTCCACAACTGCAAAGTAACAGATTTAAGAATCAGAAGGTAGCATTTAAATGTTACCTCTTACAATTCTTAATACAAACTTTGAAATTCAGGCTAGTGCTGCATAAAGCTGTAGGAACTAAGGAAGCCATTTCTCTCTGGAGGAAAACTGAGAAGCAAGTAGCACTATAATCAGGGCTAGCAGTAAGTGTGACTTCCCAGTACTATGAGAGCTGTAGTTTGTGAATTGCTGCATGTGCTGTATATAAGTGACATCGTTTTGTAATATTGATTGATTTCCTGCTCCTAAACACAAGAGCAGTCCTGGGAAAGACAACAGCTTTTGCACTTTCTTGATAGCTTGGGAAGCGGCTTATCCCATCCATGGATGAAGACAAGAGCATTGCACTGGTGTTCTCGTGCCATTTGGATTCTGCCTGTGATTATTACAAAGCTTCCTCACTGTCACTTAATGGGCAACCCCAAGCTAATACCAGGCACCTTCTGGGCGCTCCAAAGCTACTCATGAAGCTCTGAAGAGGAATACAACGTTGCCTTTTCATCTCCTGTGCCTTGTGTCAGGATGTTGAGCGAGGGTGGAGCTACTCCCTCTTCAGCTGCCTGGTGGAATGGGATGTGCTGTGCTGGGATAGGTCATTTAGAAGTGATTTAAACTACAAGACGAGATTTGAGAGAGATTTACTAAAACTGGTTAGAATTAATGCAATTAAGGGAAAAAAAAAGATAAAAGCAGTGAAATGCGTCATAACCTTAACTTTAGAGCCCTCCCTAACTGATTGCTGGTTCCAGCTTATGGGGCTGGCTAATTAGCTACTGTATTTTTCCTAGGGCTTGCGTACCTGGGAAAATTCCTGGGGCTACATAATTCCCACTCCTTTTGAAACAGATAATTAGTGGAGCCACCTTCAGTTAAGTCTGCTTTTTTCCCATGCGCAATGAAATAATGCTTTTTTCTCATCTGCTTACACATCTCTTAGTGACTGTAAAAGGCAGGACAGGAACTTTTCCCTTCTATTCTACTGATTAGTAATTTCTGATTTGTATGCTCTGGTACAAATAGCAAAGTATATTTTGACTGGTAGTCAGCAGGGTCTGATTTGGACCCCTCTGAGATCAGTGGGAGTCTTTCCAGTACAACTTATTCTCTCATAATAATGCTGATTTACCACTTGGATGCATTTTAAGATAATCAAACACTTTTAGTTGGGAAAAAAGAAGAGCACCTGAGTTTTGTGGAAATAATTTGGGGCCAGAAATCTGAACTAAAGAAGGTTTTCACTTGAGAAGGGTAACGATATTTGAAAGACACACTTTATCTCAAAGCTGAGTCACGTTCTAAAACATATTCCTGTAGTTGGCATGCACACTATGAAATAAAAAAGCACATAGATACTCTTCTGAATACACCCATAATAAAACCCTGTTTGCTCTGTTGACAGTTCCTTAAATAAAGAGTTTTATTCAGCAAAGTTTTCCTCACAATATTTTCATTGTCATTATCAATGTAACAAAGCACCGTTCAGAGCATGCGAAGAGTGACTGCCTTTTTTTCATTCAATATTTCTGACTTCTACGTAGTATTTTTGCTTAGATGCTCTATCCTGTTGCAGTTCACAGTGAGAAATATCTGGATCCTAATCAAAAGCCTAAATTTTTTTATGAACTACCTCCAGTGCAGGCTGTGCTGGCAGGCCCCCGGGTACCAGGCTCCACTGCACATACCTGTCACCTTTCCCTGCTGAGATGGCTCGTGTGGAAGGGTTCACATATCCCTGTCCGTGTCCAGGAGGGAAAAACATTTATATGCTTAAGGCATTAGCATTGGGCTCTGGGAATCTGAGTTCTGAGATTAAGCCACATGTCCGAGGAGCATGTGGAGAAATCTGTATGATAAATGGCATCCCTGTCAGAATTGCCTGTGTAGAAATGTTTCTTTCTTTCCTTGTTCACATGGGTCATAGACTCCTTAGGGAGTAGATGGTGGTGCAGTAATCACAGAAATAATATTTGGATTTTCCTAGGATAATTGTTTTTCCACCATAAGAAATGTTGAAATAAGATTCACTGCTCCACTGGAAAACCAATGTGACTTCCAGGTTTACCTAGTCCCTCAGGTTTTCTACCTCTGCGTTGTTTGAATCCTGATTTCCAAAGGAGATAACGTTTATATAAGCATCTTTACCTCTCTTCCCTTTTTGAACAAGACATGTTTGTGAACAGATTTCTTAGTCACATTAAATTTCTAATATGCAGCAATTAAGCTCACCTGGAAAGCAAAGATCCTATTAGTGCACTCACTGGAGGGAGTGGGGGGAGAAAAAGTATTTAAATTCTTAAGTCATAAATCTGCACAGGTTAGCATCTTATGAAAGCTTAACCACTTGAGAAGAAGGCATGTTTTGGGGTTCTTGGCATTTTGGACACTGGAGAATGCCCTCCTCAGCTAGTTTGTTTCCTGTGTGAATTATCTATTTTCAAAAAGGGAGTAAAAGAAGGATGTTTTTCTTCCAACTGACACTTACTGGTTATTTAATTAGAGTGAGCTCACACTGCAGAAATATTCAGTTTAAAAGTCCATCAGCTAGAAACCAGTGGAAACCAGATGTAGTTAGCTCCAGTGCTCATGGAACAAGTTGTTCTCTGCAGACTCCTTGTCACTTCTTCCCCAGATGTGAGTTGTATGCTCAGATTATTTTCCTATTTCAAACAACTTGCAGGCTCCACACAAATTTCAGACCAACTTTTGTGCAAAGTCATTCTTCTTCAAGCAGGGAATACATAGGGATTGAGGCATTTCATAGATTACTCTCTAGAAAAGAGCCTTAAGTAGTAGCATTCCTTTCTGCTTACTTGTTATCCGTGCAGTTATTCTGAAGCTGGTGCTGCCTGGAGATTCTTCTCGTGACATTTCTTTCAGTACCTTTATTTTTGCTGCTGTTGTGGGAAATATGTGCTCTTTTGCTACAAATAAGACTACCTTCAAGGTATCTTGCAGTGGATTTTTTCATGCTTTTGTTTGTTACTTGTGTGTACACTTAGAAACTTTGATTCAGTCACCTTTTCGGTCTGTTTCCTGAACTCCATGCCTAAACCTGGAATTTCTGGTGCCCTGAAGTAGCAACCTAGGAAGTTCTTATGAGCTGACCCTTCTTAGTCCATCTTCGTGGAGATTTGTGGCATAGTCCGTAAGACAAAGTGGTATTACACATCAATATTACTACTGCTTCCATAGTAAATTATCAGGCTTGTTCCTCTTCATAAGCTCTACATTTGGATGTGGTATAGGCGGGTAGAAGAGGAATTTTATTCCATTTTCTATGAGCCTAGATGGTTCACTGTGCCATGGGTAGACTTTGTGCTTAGGGGCTGCTTTTGAGCTGTGAAACACCAGCTCATAGCTGTTGGCATTTGGAAATGTGCTGCTGTTGAAAATGTGCAAGATGTTCAGCATTGTCAGAATGCAATGTCCAGCTACAACAAAAATACTGGTTCTGTGAGGGGGCACAGCTACTCAGCAAAGCACAAAGCAGATCTGGAAAAGCTGTCTTGGCATCTGCTGTCCCCTCGATGCGTGAGGGGGATTTATTCGTTTGTGCCATTCCATTAACCCTGAAACGAGGGTTCCTTGTCATGGCAATCTTAAGGCACAGGTTGTTGGTTTTTTGGTTGCAAAAGTTAAAAAAATTAACTCATTCATGAATCAGGAATTTTAATTGAGATCACCAAGGCTGGAAAACAAGCATGTTATTCATGAGTAGAATTGTGCCTTTTCCCAGCCTTTTCCTCTGAATATTTGGCTGTAGAAGGGTTTGGTTTAGACCAACTGCAGCAGAAGAAAACATTACACTCAGATTTGATATTCTGCGAGTCAGTGAAAGTTGGTAACATACAGCTATATTTATCTTGTCCTGTCATTTCAAATGTACCTTACCCACTCTATGGAATCATTTCTTATAGATGCTAGCAGCAGTCCTTGCCATCCCATACCTGATTTTTTTAAGCCAGACTTGTTTATTTTAGACAGGTTGCTTCATACCCTGTTCAGAAATGAAATGTTTTCTTTGTGTATGGACTTTGACAGAAATGAAGAAAAATCTCATCCATTTTCCTCAGTTGTCCTTACCTCATAAGAAGGAAAACATTCACAGCTGTCTCTGGTGTCCTGCAATGCAATAATTTTTCTCAGAGGTAGACTAATACCCAAAAACCTGCTGACATGGCCACTTGCCTTCTGTGGTACTGTAATGTCTGGACACTGGGAGTGTAAGTTTGTTTTCTGCATATTTCCATTAAGCCTGGTACCCCTTTAAACAACCTCATAGCTCGCTATTTAGGCTATCAGAAACCATACCAAAAATTTTTATTGGCACCGAAATGAATAATTTTCACAACACCCCGGGGAAGCTATACACATGGATCTTACTGATAATCAGCAAGATTTGTACTCATTAGAAAATTCTCTCCTTAGACAATTGTTGTAGACAGATAATAACAATTACTCTAAAAGAAATATCCAGTCTTGGATAAGTTATTTTCCTTTATCCCTCTTTATGGCATTGGGCTCATCTTTCTTTTGAATGAAGTATTCTGGACAGTGCTATGCTATTGATGTATGCATTCAGCATAAAGTTGACTTGAATTGGCTTGAAACTCAATTGCAGCTCTAATAACCATTTTTAAGGAGTCAGCATGAAATGAATATGCTGCAGTCTACACAAAATGAAGATAAAACAAATGTAAACTCAGATCAGATATTTAACACATCTTTGTAAAGTACTTGTTATAAATCCCAAGAAACAGTTCCACAGTTCTTTGAAGCAAGGAGGTTAAGCTTTGTAAACCTAATTAGGTTCCTTTTTCTCTCTTTGAAACTGTTAGCAGTTTTTTGTTTAGGGTCAAGATAATGTAAATGACAATGGATTTGAAATGTTTCAACCTCAAACCAGATGAAATCATTGTAATTTCGCAAACTTAAAGAAAAAAAAAGATACAAATCTTCTGTGTGATATAAAAAACAAAAAGGTTAAAACACTTTGAGGGCTAAGCAGTACAAGGGAGGGTTGTAGTAGTGTTAAGGAGGTGTTGGGGTGTAACCTGGCAGGCAGCTCAGCACCATGCAGCTGCTCACTCCCCCCCAACTCCACAGGGATTGGGGAGATGGGGTGAGAGGGTTTAAAAAAAACTCAGGGGTTGAGATAAAGACAGTTTAATAGAACAGAAAATGAAGGAAAATAATAATGATAAAAGAATATACAAAGCAAGTAAAGCACAATGCAATTGCTCACCGCTCACTGATGCAAGCCCAGGCAGACCCTGAGCAGCAGCCCCCAGCCCCAACCCCAGCCAACTCCCCCATATTTATTGTCCCACATGACACCACGTGCAATGGGACATCCCTTCAGCCATCTGGTCAGCTGTCCCTGTTCTGTCCCCTCCCAGCTCCTCGTGCACCCCCAGCGTCCTTGCTGGCAGGACAGCACGAGAAGCTGGTAAGTCCTTGGCTTTGTAAGTGCTTTTCTACAACAGCTAAAACATCAGCATGTTATCAGCAATATTCTCATCCTAAATCCAAAGCACAGCACCATACTAGCTACTGGGAAGAAAATTACAAGGAAGAAAAATGGGCTGGATATTCTCTGTCAAAACCAGGGTGGGGGAAAAGAGATCTTCATGAACATAAAAAATAATATACATTTATTATATTTTCTGGAGAATATTCAGACTTTTATTTTTCTTTTTTTGTGTGTGTGTTTTTGTTTTGGGGAAGAGACTTCCCAAGTTTTTCCAGTAAGTCAGATAATTTAGTTGAACAGGGAAAAAGGCCTGGCATACAAAATAGACAAAACTCTTTTCAGAGTAACCTGCAGCAGAGAAAACTGAGACCCCACTGTGTTTCCACTATCCCTGCCTATCACTTCTAGTAGCAACTGCAGTATGTGACTGCAAATCCAGGCAGTGTGTGAATGTGCTGCAAAGCCAGGTGTCTAAAGGAAAAAAGGATTCCAGAAGTGAAATACTGTGGGTTGAAGTCAATGGTGCCTTACGCCCTCGGAAGGTCAGAATTAGACTTTAAGCATTCATTGTATTTTGTTAAATTGAAGAATGTAACTGTTATCCTGATGGTAAAAATTTTATTATTTCCTGTGTATCTAGCATTTTATCCCATTACATGTTGACCTCACTCTCATAATTGCCAAGAGGGTATTCCATTAAAAGTAAAAGCTTTTTTATTTCATTTTTTCTATATAGTTCAATTTTTAAAGTCCATTCTCTTAGTGACCAAGCATTTGCTACGTTCACTAACTTTCTGTAGATGGCTGTATATCATGGCTCCATTGCTCTGAAGTCAATATACTATTTTTTCTATTTATTTACTTAAAGAAATGACCAGACCTTTCTTGTCTGGACTGCTCATCTTCTAGGCTTGTACGTATATCAGAATAAGTCACAGCTTTCAGGTGCCAGGAAATCATTGTGTACTAGATATACAAGTATATAGTTCTCAAAGTGAAGCACAAAGAATTTTTCATCTTCAGGGTCCTCTATAACCTTTTGTTTTGTTTTGTTTTCAGCTTTGTTTAATTAGAGAATATATTTCAGTGTGTATGTGTGCCTGTTAAGCAAGTGTACGAATGGTACGATAGCCTTATTAAAGCTTTTATAGCCTATGGAAATTTTATACTTGGATTTATTCTAGGAACAGACTATCATAATGAGACAGGAGATAAGGGTTTATACATTGTAAAATTCATATTTTTTTGGCATGATGAATTGAAAATAAGGAACATTCACTACAGATTAAATTTGGAGACTGAACAACTTTTTACACTTTTGAATAATTATTTAAAATATACTTCACATGTTTTTCACAGGTGAACAGGGGACCAAATCTGTTCTCAGGAGAAATAATTAGTGTCCACAAAAAAAAAAAAAAAAACTTTCAGATTACTTTTATTATTGAAAACTTTCCTTGCAGATTCATTTTCTCATCTGCTCCTGTTAAAGCATTTCATTCAAGTATAAACTTTTCTGTACTCTGCTTTTATGGCTTTGCCTCTAATACACAAGAGTACTGTCACATACTTGTATTTATAAAGCGGAGATAGGATCTAGTGGCGTATTTATTAACTAGGTTTCACAGACTACAGCAGTACCGGTTAGAAAGAACACATTTTGGTAGAAAAAGGCATTCATATTCATAAATAAGTTTGCTGGTTAGTACTTATTTGTGTGGAAGGTGCAACCTGCTATCTGATCGGGTCTTAATTAAATCTTGGGAGCAAAGCACAGCCATTCTCTAGATGTCTCATAAATTCATTTCATGAACTGAAATAAATTTAATATAAACACAGGACAATACATACATAAAAGATAAAACAATTGTGCTAGAACTGATGGAATAGATCTTAAATTAGACATATGGGGCTTTTGCTTGTGATCCATTCTCTGACAAGGGTTATTGGTAAAGGTTTAGCTTGCTTATATCTGGTTCATGGAGGAAAGTAAGAAAAAGGTTGACGGTATTTTAGATAAAAGGAGTTTCTTTATACACACAAATTCCAAAAGGCAATTTGTGGATACGGAAGTACTTCTCATGGTCATGAAGTTTGCTTAGTTGATGCGAGTCTGATGAAACCCTTCTGAATCTAACTCCAGAGAAGCCAGGGGCATCCCCTCCACATCACGCAAGAACAGGCTATCTTGACAGGACTCAGCTTTGGAAAACTGTCTGTCCAAAGATTTTGCTGCAAAAAATAGTCTTTTGGAGTTTCATTGGGTAGATTGCTCCAAGGCTGGACATAGGTCCATAAGATTTGTCTCTGTGTTGCTATGCCAGAAACTCCAAGCTCTGTCCTGAGCAGGAAGCCCCCATGGTAACACCAGAATGGTCCTCCGGCATGATGCCTGGTAGCCAGCACACCTAACCAGTGCCCTGGCTCTACAACTGTCCTGCTTCCTGCTGCAAAGCACAGATGAGGAATTTAAAATGTGGGAACAGCCAGTGACTTGAGACCTGACTTCCCAGCAGGTCTGTTTAGAATCCATCAGTCTTGGGAATCTCAAAGTTTGGAGAAAAAGAAAGTCAATTGGTGCAGCTGCAGGGTCCTGAGAACTTATTTCCCCTGGAAACATCATGTTTTTTGGAAGTATCTTGCTGTCAACTCACATTTGTCCAAATCGATAGTCTAGAAGAGGCATATTTTCTGGGAATTGGAAACTACTTTTTGACTAGTTTCTGTTATAGACATTGTCATGGTTTTTCTTTAATTTTTATTGTCCTCCTTCACTTTTCCAACTCAGCATGTTGGCTTTTTTTATTTTGCTTTGTATTTCCAGAACTGAAGTAAGTATCTTTAGAGCAGAGCACTTGTGACCAAGCATAGAGAGGAATAGTTCCAGAAGAGGTAAAATCAGTAAGAAAGGAAAATAACTGCAATAGCTTTTTGACATACAGAGAATAAAACCCATAACTCTCTATGGGGACAGCATTTTTTTCTTCTGAAATAAGAGATGGAAAGATGGGGGAAAAGCCATTCTGCTGCCTCATTATAGAGTTGCTTCCCATGTGGGTTCACTCTCTTCTAGCCAACTTTTTGCACACAGTTCTGTGGTAGATCAATAATTGTAATGTGCACAGTTGGGATATGCATAAATCCTGGGATACACAGAAAAAGTCATCATTTAAGTGTGAAGACATTGGTCCAAAGCCTGTTGATGTAATCCCTCTCACTGATTCTACAGTGCTTCAGAACAGTCCTTAGGTAAGCACAACCACCACCTTCAGTACTTTTAAGAACACATTAACTCAGTTGAGGAGAATAAATGGTGCTATTGCTTGATAAATACAATGCTTTCCAATTTGCTGAGGTACTGGCCAGCTGCTGAGATCTCTCACTCTTAATCTGACAGGAAGTGTGCCTGAACAAAGGAAGCTGCTAGCACTAAGGAATAAAGTCAAAACTTAAATGCAAACGAGCTGCTTTGGAGTTACTAACGCATTTTCCCTATTAAAATGATGTAGCTGCCAGCATTTCATGTTTTCCTTGCATAAGCACTACCAAATGCGGAGATGCTGAGATGCCCAGTGCACCTTCAGATAAACTGTTCACATTTGGAACTAATTGAAATGGAGAGAAGGCGGGGTTCTCTGTTGGCATTTACTGATATGTTCTGGTTTATATTAGGATGGAATTTCTGAGATTGAGAATGTATTTCTCTAACAAACAGCGGTTGCTATAGGAAATCTATAATCATCTGTATTATTCAACATGTACAAAAAAGACATGCATGTTGACAATTTGTTGGGATTTGAGTGTGCTGGGGAGAGTTAACATACTCTAAGAGTGTTATACTTGTAATTTCATATCTTGCATTTGTCTTCTTTACCCTTGCCATTGTGATCATTATGTGTAATCCTCAGGAATCCGTGTGGGCTATAATCTGCCACCAGTACACCATTTGTATTTTCCATCTTCGGTTCCATCTAGGACAAGATGATGATTGGGAACAGCCAGCGTAGATTTACCAAGGGCAAACTGCCTGACGAATCTGGCTGTCTGCTAGGATGGAATAAGTGGTTCAATTGACTAGGAGCGGAGTGGATGTCTTTCATTCTGACTCTAACACAAATATAAGGATAAAAAACAAAATTCTGTAAAGAGGGCAAAGTAACATATCCAGATACTTGAAGTTTCCAGTTTCCTCAGAAAATAATCTGGAAAACATCTGTAATGTAAATCTGTAGTGCTTAACAATGTCTGCAGTATACCTAATTAGTAGGTCTAGTTTTCCCCAGCCTTTAATGGATGTCAGTATAGAAGAGGTTGCTGGGTGAAGGCAATCCTGTGTATCATCCAACTCTGTCCATGCCGTGGAGATTCCCCGTAACTGTGTGTGGTTGTTGCAGCCTTCTGATGCATTGGGCAACAATTGCTATCTTGTTTCCCAGAGACTAGCAGATTTGAGGGGGGTGGCTTCAGCATCAGGTATATTCAAGACCCGCCTCAACAGCCCCTGTCTCAACAGCCTCTGTGCTGCTTGCCAAGTGCATTCACTGAGCGCTGTATTTGGTAATACTGTCTATTGAAGACTGGGTCACTGAGCCAGCATGTAGTGATTGTATACACTGAAATCCCCTGCATTTCACTAGCTCTGTGGTATTGATGACAGGCAAAATAGTAATAATACCGAAGCCAGTCATAGAAGTAAAGAAACAGGAGAGCTTGGTCTCAGGATACGTGCTACTGATAGTGTGCAGAAAATTTGAAAATATGGTACTACAAGTAGAGCCTGAGAGTACACAGCATTTGAATTTGGACCACCTTTCAAACATGTGGCTGTCAAAATAGCAAACATATTCATGAGGTTCAGATCAGATTTACTGTTGCAGACATTCTTTCATGGATGCAATCCATCTCTTCCCCACCACTGTACAAAATCATCTTATTCTAAGATTTTAAATAGGGCTCTAAGAGCATCTGAGGCCATTTTGCCAGGCACCCAAAGGCAAATGAAATAGTGACAAAAAGGTGTAGGGCATGTGAAGTGGAGGTGGCAATGATGATCTTCCACTAACATCTGGTCATTAATTCCAGCTTTAGGGACTTCCAAAATGCTGGCAAACACAGCTCCAGCTGGCCTGGGGACTGTTGCTTCTCCAAGAGCAGGTAAATATGCCAGATGGTCTCTAATTTTACTACTGTTTCTTGTATGGATGATGGACTTGGTCCCTGCAGAGCAATATGCCTTCCAAATGATGAACATTTTTATTCACCTTTTGACCACATGGAAATAATGTAATTATTAGAAGAGTAGTAAAATGATTAGAGCAGTGGCTAAAAAGAAAATCTGAGAGTGAGAAGCAAAGAAAAGGAAGCTAAGATCACCTTACTTTCCTCTTCCCTTTCAGAATGGCTAAGTCTAAAAAATCTTTCTGAACAGTTCCAGTTCCATTTCTTTGCTATAAAACAAAACCATTTCACTTGTAGGAAGAAATTGGAAGAAACTCTTGATTTTTCTATTTGTGTTCCTCTCAGCAACAAAGCAACAACACAAAATATCCAAACAAGAACCCCCCCCCCAAATCCCATCAAGTAGTCTCTAGAACTTCTAGTGCTAAGAAGAGCATCAGGAAACTGTGAGAACCCAAATTTAAATTCTTTAACCTTTTTCAGGAGTTATTGGAGGGGATTTTTGCCATGGCTACATGCAGCACAAAAACTTGAATCAGGGTGGGAGGATGAGATTTTGAGGCTCTTGAGTTGGAACCTAAGGCAATTTTCAGGCAGTGATTATGCAATTGTTGCGTAATATGGAGAGTGCTTGCATGAATAATCCTATTAACGTGAGGGTTTCACAATCAGGCCATTGTGAAACATTGCACAGTTCAAAATCATCTATATTTATGGTGGAAAAATCAGCAAAATCACCATTAAAGAAAAAAAAGGTCTCATAAAGATAGTCTTTCTAAGCAGGGATAAGAATGCAGGAATGTCAAAAGAAAGAATCACAAAAAGCATTTTTCCAGTTTGGATGAAGCAGGAAGGGTTGGTTTTAATAGTTGCTCTTGAGAAAGAAAAAGATGGGAGAAGGTATAGATGACTGTTGTGGCTTGTCATTAGTTGGTCATATCTGAGAAAGACTGTGAACACAGAGAAGTGGATAGGAAAGTGAAAGCACTCATACTAGTACCCCAAATAACTTGTTAATATTTATTTGCAAATACCAGAGTGCCAGAGCCAGCACAGGCAAAAGGATTAATCCCCAAACATTTGACGGTTCTTTGTGCCCATACAGCAATGACTGGAGCAGCAGGTGCGGCCTCAACACCCTCTTAAGTTGCGAGCCTCTGTTGCTGGGGCTACCGTGGGGCTGCTCCCCTTCCTGCTGCGGGCGAGGGCTGCTGGCTGCCCCCACGGCACGGCAGGCAGAGCAGCACGCCCACGCCAACGGGAACGTCTGCGCTGTGGCTGCAAGAGCAAAAGCATCTCTCCTCACTGCTTGTGTGCACCGAGTGGGAGAACGCGCGCTGAGCTCGAGCTTGTGCCACGGGCGGCCAGGGGTTGGGCTCGAGCTGCTTGCGGGGTGGGAGCTGTGGTCTGCCTGCAAAACTCACGCGCCACCTCCCGCAACTGTGCCAAACGCAGAGCAGCCAGACATTTCTAAGGAACCTCTGCACAAACACATAGGCGGCAGCAGCAGCAAGGCTGGTGCCAGCAGTGCTGTGGAAAATAAGTCATTGAATGTCTGATATATGAAATTTAAGCTAAGTGCCAAAGCAAAAATAAACCTCTGTTAGACTGCCTTTTTTTTTTTTTTTTCCTCCCCTCTCCACCCACCTTTGAAGGTTTAAGGCTACAGAAAATTAGTGGGTCTTTCAAGATGCTTCTCTAGGCATCAGGGACAAGGCAGAGTGACAGCTAAAATTTGACTTGAGGTAACGTTGCCAGGAAGAATTTGAATGTTTAGGTGCTGATAGCTAAAGAATTTGTATAGTCAACTGTGCAAAATGACTGGGAAAAACTATAGCTAGCAGAGGAAAGTTGTCTGCTTTTATCTCACGCCACAGCGTTTAAAAAAGCAAATCTAGTGCCCTGAACACCAATAGCTGCAGAACAGTGGAGCCTTTCAAGGCCAGTTTGCTTCTAGCTGGATTTATTCATTAGGTTTGTAAATCTTTGGGCATGCCAGAACTTAACGACTATTTCCAGACCAAATAGAAGTGGTACAAGGCAAAAATAATATTTTTATGGTTGTTCCTGTGTGACAATCCAAGACGAATTCTAGTCTGGAGGATAGCTGTCAGTCAGTTTTCCCTGTTCTGGATTTTACTTACCCTGTGGATAACTATAATCATCCAGTAGTCTTCTGTATTTGTTGGTTTCTTGGATACGCATAATAGATTTGGATGTGGCAGTAATCTTGAAGTTATTTCTATGGGAAGATAAGTCTGGAGAATGCACTGAAGGCACGATTCCTTTCTTCTTTGTTACCCAGCATACTTTCTTTGTGCATTCTAGGGTGCAAATGGAGTTCTCAGCGTGCTCTAGGAAATAAATTGGAAAGAGCTACTAAAGGCATATCCATTCACTTTAAAAAATGTATTTTAGTGTATGGCAGTTAGTATTTTCATTTTGGGGAAGATAATGAGTAATTGCTAAGAACGGGCAAATCTCTAACATCAGTGCAGCTGCATTCATTTAAATCAGCTGAGGATCTGATTCACTGTATGACAAAATGTCTCGACTAATATAATTAGCTAAAGCTGCAATCAAAGCCCAACGGGGATGTGGGTTGTTGCAGCAATGTAAAATAGAACCAAAAGCAAAAATGAAAGTTTCCAATATATATGAATGTGTTTAGCTACATCTACTGTTTTTTATTGGATTTATTGATGTGATAAGTGGGTTACTGTGCTGGGACAAGGTGAGGCATCTGAGTGAGCGGGACAGTTTGTCTCATAGTCATTGCAATTACTTTTTCCTTTGCCTTCATTCAAGTAACCGATGTGATAATGCAGACCTGTGGCTGCTGGATGAGCAGCAGTGAGAGCTAATAGCTGAGCTTACGTTATCCATTTTCCTGTTCCTTGTTTGCAAGGCTCTGCATTCAGCTCACCAGCGGCAAGCAGCTATTTTTCTAGGTGCTTTAGCATGGTCATTCCCAGACCTGTCTGGCTGGATCTTGGAGGCAGAGCTTGCTTTCGCTCTGTGCCTGTCATTGTGCCTCCTGCAATGAAACCAGCCCTCACGTACCTTCTGCTTTCTGCCTCTTCCCAGCAGTGCCAATTACAATGAATGTAGTCATCGCCAGGCATAAATACTTATCAGTATAAACCAAATCCCGTAACTATTAAGAAATACAAACTTTGCAAGTCCCAAAATTTCCAATCTAGCCTTTGACTCAGTTTATCAAAGCTGACCTCTCTTCCTATGGTCAAATTTTTTACTGGACTAGCACAATATCCAGGGCCTCAGTTTTCTCTTGGCTGCTGGCCTGAGCAAGGAATCAGGAGACGAGCATGAAACGCTTTGTCAGTGCCCTTGTAAGCACTGTTTGTAGCTTTGCTGAGGACACGTATCTCTAGGTGGGGTCAGACTAATCCCTTGTACCTTGTCAGCAGAAACAATTTTCATTGCGTCCTGCTCCCACTAACAGGGTATTTTTAACATCAAGTTTTAGGTAAGAGGGAATAACAGTTCATTCTTTTAGTTCTCAGTAGTATAGTGGGTACAAAGAGAGAGCTTCTTGTGGTAATGTTCATACATAAATACAAACCACCATTCAGAACAATGCATTGCATCTTGGTCTGAGAGAATCCTTGCCAAAACCTTTCAAACAGATCAAATAATGATGCAATAATGGACAGATGTGTAGTGAATGGGTGTTTTTGATTGGTGTTATTCATTCCTGCTCTAGTAAGAGAGAAAAACAGTGTGATGGAAGAGACTCCGGACCAGAGGAGTGCAGAAGCAGAGCCTCAGCACCACAAGGCAGGATGCAGCCCTTTCTGCCAGGGCACAGCTCTCCTGCTTTCTCCAGTTTGTTTCCCCATGGTTCAGATTGCCTAACGACAGGTAGAAGTCCTTGGCTAATGAAAAGAACAGCACACACAGGAAAGGCCACCCTCACTTGAACTTTAGGAAATAGGAGACTGAAAATAAAAAATATTAAAGCTACGCATTGTGAGACCAAAAGAGCGTACCTTGAAATGCTATTATAAAAATTTCCTGTGAGGGTCAAATTTCTGTCCTAGGAATTCTGGTTGTGGTGACTGACAGTGGCATCCGAATTTCCTTGTAAATCCATAATAAGACTCCAATATTCTATTTTTAGCATTTCTCACTTTACTTACTCTCAGATTCTCCGTGTTCAAATTTTCAAATTACCTTAATTCTTTAATGCATGATTTATTTTTTTTTTTATGAATTACTATTTGAGAAGTTCATCTTAGTTTCATGTTTATTGCTTGCTTTTGAGGTTGGTTAATGATTTTTCAGATACCATACAGTTTAGGTAAGAATGTTAATAGCTAGTCAATCTACAAAAATGAAAAGATAGTACAAAAATAGCAAATGGAGTATATTGCTCAAACGTGATGCTAATATGTTTTCAAGGCAATTAAGCAAGAATGAGGCAATGTGGGACATTGTCTGGGAGTTACGGGATTATCAGTTGTCCAGTTGTCCAGCTCTAAGGCTTTAGAACTGCATGGCTGTTCGCTATCCGTCAGGCACATTTCACTACTTGCAACCTGAGCACGGCTGGGTCTTTCACTTCTTGCTGATTATGGAGGAAAAGAAAAAAAAAAGAGAGAAAGAAAAAGGACACCTCAGATGAGGTGAGTTTTGTCAGGAATTTGTAACGTTAAATGGTGGCTTTGTAGTTAGCACTGTCTGCTAGCATCAGCTGACAAGAAGTTTTTCCAACGAGGTTTTTGGTTTCATACTTTTAGTAGCAACTTAGTTACAGTAAAATCACTAGAACGAACTGCATTTAACTGATGTGACAGTATATCGGAGTCTAATACAAATTAATTCTTTGTGGCTAAGTGGTGTAAAATGTGGATTGCTTCTAATTTGCAAAATAAAATCAAATACTTTTAATTTTTTTTACAATTTCCAGTTCAGCAAGAATTCTTTCCTTCAAACTACAGATATGGACAACTAAAACCTCAGCAGTAATAGTTACATTATTTTAGAGCCTGAAAGAGAATACACTTCTGCATAGGTTTGTCAGATCTTCTGGCTTATTTTAAAGCATTTTGTTTAACAAATATTTCAGTTCCATTCCTTGTGCTCCTTAGAGCACTGTCTTGGGTGTGCACGTGTAGTCTAGATACCAGAAAAACAGGACAGCTTGCAATGGAGAAAAATGAGCTGTGTGAATTTTTCTACCAAATATCTGGAGAAAGTAACTAGGATGCTTGAAAATCATTTTTGAATTTCCAAATTATATGAAAAAAGGGCTGTGAATGATTCAAATATGTATGTGGATTGAACATCAGCCATCTGTTGGTCTGTCAATGGTTTTATCTTCATACCTATTAACTTAGATTTGAGAAAAGGCTAAATTGTGTGTTTGAACATGGAAATCTTCTTGAGGTGCTAGCTGAGAGCAACAGAGACAAATGGTAATAAAAACAAAAACTGGAAAACGAAGGGAAGGTTTCCAAAGTGCAATCTCAAGTTGTGTTGCTGAAGTAACTGAGCTTCAGGCTTCAAAGACAAGCAGATAGGGACTCCAGCTGTATCCCTGTGGGATGGACTCTGCTACTCAGAAATTCTGACATTCCAGACATAATTTCAGACTCTAAATCTGAAAACATCAGTTCTTAGCAGATGTCTAGGTGATGATACCTGCCTTGTGAAGAGGGGGGAAATTTGAGAACCTTGCAAAAGAAAAATAGTTTTCTTGAGACACTTGTACATTCTTCAGTGCAAGTATGTGTCTTTGAAACCCCAGTGTATTTTGGCTTCTCTGTCAAAAAAGAAATGGGAACAGCATTGAGTTGTTCTACACTACAACTCACCAAGTGACAGAGTTTTTGTCTGGATTTTGACCATTGAAATTTAAAGAGATGATGGATCACTGAGAGTTGATCGCTCCCTCCCCGGTTTATCTTTGCATAGAACAAGAATCACAAAACCATAGTGTGGCTGATGTTGCAATGGACTTCTTGACATTATCCAGTCCAGCCTCTTGCCTCAAGCAGGGTGACCTAGAGCAGGTAGTCCCGAGCCGTGTCCAGTCAGGTTTTGAATATCTCCATTGACTGAGACTCCACAGCCTCTTTGTGCAGCTGTCCCACTGTTTGACAAGCCTCAGAGTAAAGTGCTTATTTTGTGCTCAGAAGCCATTTCATGTGTTTCAATTTGTGCTCCTTGCCCCTTGTCCTGTCATTGAGCACCACTGAGAAGAGTCTGGCTCCCTCTTCTGCATTCCCTCACATCAGGTGTTCACGGGATCCTGTATAGGGGTTCAGTCAGTAGTTTATTACTAACATTATGCCAAAATAATAGTTTGCCTCATTTAAAATTTATTTCCCATTGCAACTCCAATAGCTTTGGATTGGTTTAAGCAAGACAGGCAACAGGTAACCCTGCTGGCATTTGGTGAACCAGACATTGCAAGAAGTATATAAATCTAAAGCAGAAAATCTGTCATTTCAAAGATGTTTTTGTCCAGAACTCAAAGTGCTTTCCAGATGAAATGAGGTCATGCAAAGCTGTGGTCATGCCCAAAGCCAAGGAGCAGCTGACTAGAGCTGAGAACAGCTTTTACATTAGACCTCCAACCCAAACAAGCCTAGACTCAAGGTCCTATGTGTTTGTGTAGTATCAGCTATCCTCTTGGAAATGCTGCTGACATGAGCCTGCACATACATGCCCTAGCTAGTCGTTTCTTCCCTTTCCCTTTGTGCAGACTAGACATCCTCGGTGGATGTAAATCTGCCTGGTTGAGCCTATGAGGTCTCTGCAAGTGTTTTAATTCAATCCCACTCTCCACTGCGAATGTTAAGCTCTTCACTCTCTGGTTTTACCTCCTTGATCGAATGCTAAAGGCCAGAAACAGAAAACTAGCAAAGCAGAGTTGATGGCTACTCCCAAAATGAGATAGAGTTGAATAATAGGCAATCACTTACCAGGGAAAATGTATTTGTAAGGGAAGAAGTCATCTGTCTGCAAGGTTGGATGCCAAGGTCTGCGCTTGCTTTGAGAAGGTGAGCAGGCCTTTGCAATGGCAGACTGGAGCATGACAAAGGGAAAGAGGCTCTCAGCTCTGGAGGTCAATTTTACCACTTTGTAGAGGAATTGTTCCAGGAGCCTCATAAAACAGGATGCATCTGTGTCTCTTTGAATACACACTCTCTGGATTTCTCAGGGAAGGATAAGTGAGGGAGAGAAGTATTGCGTTGAAACTGCTTTTCTGAAGGGTCACTATTTTTAGGCTTCTTCTTTTATTTAAAGAGCAAGTTGCCTGATCAGAATCCTGTGCACGTGAGATGAGCTGCCTATGCATTACACTGGCAGCTGCCTGAGGTTGCCAGTCCAAGCCCTGTGAGAAGGGCAGAGCCGCACTCCCAGGTGAGGCACCTCTTGGAGATGGTTCAGAAGCTGAGGCTCTGTCACGGCGGGGCAGGCAGTCCTCGCTTGCTGCTGGGTGGTACAGGCACGAGCTCTGTCTGCTCACAAAGCCTTTTGGATCGTGTGCACTGGAAAGCTCGGTTGCCAGGTAGACGCAGGGAGTATTTGTGTTAGAAAATTAAGATTTGACATGATCAAACTCCCAAACAAAAATTGAACTGTGGGTAAATAATAAAATAAGTACGGAACACTGTGAAACAGATTGAGAATAAAAGAGCTAAGTGTCTACATGAGTTCCGAGTTGAAATGCCATTAGAATAATCATTTTTAAAGGCATCTATTTTCCTTACAATCATAAGTTAATCACATAATATGCTTCTGACAGGTATTATGAATGTGGAAAATAGCTCTAGTTTTTCAGACTGTCAAACAAACTGATAAGCCGTGCCAGTGAGTTCACCAAACCTGTCTTTCTAAAATGCTGTTTCACTGACATATGCTACTTACTGTTCCGTGTGCCTATATTGCTAAATAAAAACAATTATGTACGTGTAATCACATATTATTTAGTAAGCACCACGACTGCTTGCATATTCTGTTAGGCACACTGAGAATCTATTTATTGTAGCATGTCTTTGTGAAAAATAGCTGGGGAACTGTTACTCTAGCTATCTATTAGGACAACATTAAATGTGAAAATTTGGGGACCAGAAGGAGAGATAATATTTATGTTTGTTTAGGTTTGTTACCATGGTACTTAGAGTAGTTACTATGGGAATGGAAACAAATTGGTAAGTTACCATTACCCACTAGTATCAGTACTACAGGGGGTTTTGTTTCTAAAAGCCACTAACCTCAGCCTCATTGATTTGCCCAGAACACTTTTTATTATTTAATTCTTTTCCCTACATTGAAAAGGAGAAAGTACAAAAATTTAAAAAAAATAAAAATAAAAAATAAATAGCTGGTGGAAACTGTTATTCGAAGTTATATCTGGATGAAAGCACAGAAGGTAGCTATGAGATAAAAGGGGAAAATGCCCACGATGATTGATCCAAGTAAAGGAAAATAGAAATTTAGACCCATAGCATTCACCATGTGTAGGTTATTCAAGGTGAAGGGTGTGACTGGCCTACTTGTTAAGGACAGGGTCTTTGTGCTCTCTCATTGCCTTGGCAATGTGCACATGCACACAAACTCTTTTAATGCAGAATTGCAGTGATGATGAAAATGTAGATTTCAGAGGGGTAGTTAGAAATACTAGGGAAGCAGCACAGAATGTGAACATGTCAAGTACAATGGAATGGAGAATGATAAAAATGTTAAAAATAAGATGCAAAAAAAGAGGTCTGCTAACGCACATTGTACCATCTTGATGCTTCTTGGTGGTTCTAAGGTGCAAATGAAAATATTTCCATTATCATGCAACCTTGTGTTTCCAAATAAACCTGTTGCTTGACCAATTCCCAGGATATTTAGATGTGAACAGGGCGAAAGAGTATTCTGAATTTGCAGCTCCTAAAAGCATAAGTCTCCCAGAAAATCTGTTTTTCTTCAACTGCTTGTGAATGTCTTGCAACAGGCTCAAAAAGGAGACAACAAAAAAGAGAAATTCATATAATCATGTAGATTATTTTAAAGCACTCATGAATATATATGATTGTTCTTTTGAAATTTCTGATTAAATACCACTTAAATGGTATTTTTTGCCTTTAAAACAAACAACCCAAAATCACCTTCACAAGACTGAACAAGGCATGAGTGTCAGAGAAAGTGTTATGACTGTGGCTGTCCTCCCGCAGCAGCACCCTTGGAACTGGTCTGCATTTTCTGCCTCAGTCAATGATCCAAAACATACCACGTGGAACATTTAGGAGAAATTACACATTGGGTAATCCCTGACAATGGGGCTCCTGTAACTACCCCACTTTTAAGAGGTAAGATTCATATTAATTAATATGCAATTTAAATGAACTTGCAGAACCTGTAATATTTACCATGTACAGTGAGTATTCTGTGATGATCGTGTGCATATTTTAAACAGTAGTGAAGATGTTTGTATCATCAGTGTGAAATGCATGTGTACTCATCTGCATTATATATCTTTGTTCCCAGCTACACTCATCTAGTTTATCTTCTTACCTTATTATACATACTTTCATCATCTCAAATTTTCAGGAAAAGCTGTTAAAATTGATTAACTTTTTGAGGCAGCCTGAGCTGATGTGCAATTCTGCTTCTGAAATAACACACAAGGTACATTTGGTGGACTGGTGGAACTTGTCCTTTAAAAATCAGCTCTGCTTGGAGGTTTTGGAGTCATTTAAACCCACACAGACTGGAATTAAAGCAAATAGTCAGAGGAGGTGCATAATGAAGGCAGTGAAAAAGGGAAGGTTGAATTTTCCACAACTGATTTTCTCGTACGAGCTTTGCTACAATCTGGAACCACAAATGTCCATGGTTGTAACCAGATTAAACTGTGTTCAACATGTTAAGATGTAGTCAGTAATTGGTATCCTTTTCCTAGATATTTGATAACATTTTGGGATAATCATCAAACCTTTTGTTGTAAATGCTTGATGTAGGTCCGCAGCACTGCCAGCTTTAGGTACCTTTACCACCAGTGGTACTTGGACTAGAGCAGAGGCCTCGTGCCTTGGACACGGGGCGGCCTGCTGCAGCAGTGCCTTCCAGAGGAGCTCCTTCAGCTCCCAGCTCTGACACCACAGTCAGACCTTGCTTTACAGTAGGACCTCATATTTCAGACAGAGCTGGCTGCTAATTACTCTCATACTGTGTCTCATCCTGGGGACAGGAGATGGATTTTGTGCTATGGATCATGAACTTATTCTTACTGCCTCGACTAGAGAGGATGAAAACTCAAAAACGTGTTGCAATTTTAGACTAATGCTTCCAATTCAAATTCATTATTTGAGAAAGAATGTGATTTTTCTTCGTTTTTATGTCTGGTGATGTTTGGTGTTTTGATGTTTTGACTTGTGACTTTTGGCTGCATAGGATCAGCTGTACCCTGAACTTCTGTTAATAAACCCTCAGGGTTTTCCCCAGCCACACTCACTGATAAACCAGTTAATTTTCTTCTGCTTAAAATGTACTTGTTGAAGAGAGTTAATTTGTGCTTCACAGTTTTTATCTTTACAAAGTAACATGATTCTGCCTGACATTTAAAAAGAAAAAAAAAAAAAAGTTTGTGCTGTGATGCAAATAGTCCCAGGGAGAGCGCCACTTCTGATCCTTGCGCTTGATCCCAGTGGTCTCCAGCAGTGTTTGGGAGGGTTACCTGGCGACCAGCTGCACAAACACTGTACCTGGCTCTTCTAATCCTGTAAAACCCGGCATTTGCAAACCTAAAAGCTGTGTTCTGTGTACACAAACATCACAAATAAATACCAGAGTGGGGACTGTCCCAATTAAACAGCTGTAAAAATAAAAAATAAAAATTAAAAAGGTTTGCCTTATGACCAAGCTGTGAAACCACAAGGAAAGCATCTGCAAAGAGCAGTCAGAACAAATAATACTTTCCATTCAGCTGCACAGGCAAAAGCACTTGCAGGCAAGCATCTAGGATGCTGGTTGTTCTATTTAAGTTATGCACAGAAAAGGCAAGATCAAGTTCCTCTCCTGGCTTGCTCTCAAACAATGGGACACCTTAGTCTGGCACATCATTGGAAGTGTATGTTTTTGGCTAAAAAATCTGATTAACTAGTTTTGAACCATAACAAAGTGAAAAGCTTGTATATTTCAGGCTTCATATTTACGCAAGGTTTGCGTGTATGCAAGCAAAAACAAAAATTCAAATCAATTTATCCTGCAAAGGAGAAAACTGCATTTAAAACTACTCATGCTCATCTTGCATCTGAAAGGAGGTGTGGACTTGGGGGAAGAGTACTGGTTCTAAAGAGTATGATACCATTAAGCAATAAAGAAGAATACAATTACAAGAAACCAGTTGTATCTTTTAAGTATAATCAGAGGTATTATTCTGTTTTTTTTCATTTTTGAAAAATTTTCAAAGATCATGCTATAGTCAGTATAGAAGAACATTAGAAGTTTAGGGTTGGTGTAAGGATGCGATTTGGATGTTAGTTTGTTGTGAGATGCTACCTAATAACATGATGTAATTTTTCTTCCAGTAAAACACATTTTCAATCAGCGTTAGTGTTTTTAAAACTTAGTGTTTTTAAAAACATTTCTTTCTTGGACTGTTCATAATAATGCTAACTTTTCTTGCAAATATAAATCACCAGAGATATTCCTGTTTTAATTCTTGGCATAGCATCTTACTAGGGGTAGGGATGTCTTCTTAATTAATGGAGTCAGTGTATAAAATTCACCTCACTAGGGGGTGACTATGACTCTCTGCCCTCTGACTAGCTTTAGCTCTCATCTTTCAGAGATCTTGCCAATGAAGTTTATAGCATAGGACCTTAGTTATATGGTCTCTCTCTCTACCTGATCTTTGATACTTCCCTTGCCCTCAGCAGAAGGAATTTGGTGCCCATATTTTAACCCGTCATAGCCTGGAGGCCAGCACCAACATCTCCCTTCTCAGGACGTTCCTAGGGACTAGATTCCTGTCTGCTCTGCGTACCCCTTGCCCTGCCTGTTTGCTTCTGAAGAACACTGGGGGTATGAAACTAGCTGTTGCCTGCAATTTCAAGTGGTTTTAGCCTACTGTTTGCATGTCACACATGGTAAAGTTCTTATTTGTTATTTTTCAATTACACAGGAAGCTATTTAACAGGTTTCTCATTAGTTTCTCTGGTTTCATATACGATTACCATTTTTCAGTGAATGTGCTCTTTTTCGGTTGTTCAGGCTGGACAGTATCCTCCACCCAGTAAAGATACGTTAATAGTCTTCTAAATTGTTGAAATCTAAACTTGGAAATCATCCACCCTGGCACCTAATATCCTTGGGCCCTTTCTTGCTGCTTCCCTGCTGCTTCAGTGTTTCTCTGCCAAAGGCTTTGGGTGAGCTCTGTTGCCCCTGTAGCTGGTGATCTGAGGTTGGCTTTTTTTCATTTATGCTACAGAAGTGCCATTTGATTTCAACCTGCTGAATACTTTAGTCTACCTTGTATTTTCTCGTTTTGAAACCAGTGAGTCCCTAAACGTTTACTTCGGAACTGCCGATCAGGACTTTAGATGAGGCTGTGAGCTAATCCTAAACACTGTCATGTTCAAGATCATTGGTTTTTACCTACAGAAAAAAGGCTGAGGTGGGGTGTTAGAAGGGGTCAGGGCCTGACCCTGCAGAGCCCGGTCAGAGGGCATCGGTGCTCCCTGAGGAGGCCGGGAGCTGCATAGGATCGGGGGCACACCTCTCCCCACTGCTGCCTCCAAAGGGAAATCTGTCTGTCCAGGCTAACCCTGTGGTCAGGGGCAGGTGTGAGGAACAGCGCAGGTCTCCACAGCTGGACTAAGAGCAAAGAACGTGACATAGAGACACACAAATTCTGGGCTGGTATCTCCTTAGCTCTAGCGGGTCCCTAGTCCATGTTTAAATACACACGTCTCAGACCCCTAAGAAATTTTTAAAAATTTGATCATTTCTATGCTAAAAGAACTTTGGTGATACTTCTGGTATTTCCTCAGGCCAATTCCCCCACGCGCTGCCTGGCCCAGTGTTGGGGCCATGTTTTCAGACTTGGATTCTCAATTGGTTGCACCATTATAAACCAGAACACTGAAAAAGATAAACCGATAAACCCAGAGACTTGTCCTGTGAAGGGGAAAAAAAAAAAGAAGAAAAAAATCCAGTTCTCCCTAAACGTTTTAAAGAGATCAGAATGTAGGTGTGGTGTAAATAACTGGTTGCAAAGTTGGGTCTGAGAAATCATGCAGAAGATTTAAATGTGAATACTTTGAAAGCAACTAAAAATTCCTAGGTATTTCAGCAGATTATATCTCCAGGTAACAAACACTCTGAAGTAATTTTCTCAGCCTAGGTTCCAGTTAGGAATGGTCACTATGAAAGGAAATTACAGTTTGAGAAGGTGTAAGTAGAGCAAAAGACTGGGAAATACCCATTAGGAAATCAACTCTTCTCCACCCAGGCAATCTTCATTTAAGATCTTCGATGTCCTTTTCAAACACTTACGAAATAGTGACCACTGGAGGAAATTCACATGTGGCTGACGTGTTTGTCCCATTTCTCCACATGCTGCAAGCCTTTGTTTTCAGACCATCTTACCTGTTCTATGCTGTGTGATCGCACTTGGCAAAAACATCTGAAAAACTCCAGTGGCTCTTTGATTCTAGCTCTCATAAACAGAGAAGTCATTCTTTATTTAATTGTAGTATTAGGAATTTTTTTTAATTTCAACATTTATGTTCCCGGTTTGTGTAGAGAATTTATGATGATGCCAGTAATTCCAAATACATAACAATAATTGCAATTCTTGGCATTTTTTCATTCCTACTGTGAATACATGAATTAATCTAGCTTCCAAAAACTGCTCCTGAAATCCAGGCTACAAGTTCATGCTTGCTGCTTAACTAAAAACTATGTCTGCTTTAAAAACACATGCCAAATGAATTGTGTGTGTTTTTAAAGCAAACAATCAAAACAATTCATTTGAATCCTAATATGGGCGTTATTAAATTTAAAAATAAAAAGTAGGAAAAAAAAAAGAAAAAACAGAAAACAAAAGAAGGGAGAAAAAAAAAGAGAGAGAGAAAAAGAAAAAAAAAATAGAAAAAGGAAAGGAAAAGGAAAGACCTGCCAGCCTCCTGAAATAAAAAAGTATGATTTCCCTGGCCCTGTGTGACCCTGGCAAAAGCACCTAATGATGGATCCTGCTGCATTATGCTGTCAGCTGCCCTGCTGGGGCCTGCTGTTTCCCTGGGAGGCAGCGCAGCACCAGGCAGGACTCGAAGGCAGACCCTGCACCCTGGGTAGCTTTTGAGTCACCATGCTCCAGAGAGGCACTGTGAATAGCAGTGGGCAGCGTTTTGATACTTCATGCATCCTATCACAAGGATGGATTAGCAATGCACAGGCTTCCCCCCAGCATACAGGTGCAGTGATGCTGCCTATGTGCCTGCATTAATCAGTAAGACTCCCTCTTAAAAATTCAGGGACTTTGCTGAGAGGTGTGAAGTCAAACCCAAACCATTTCCTGTTGAAACTAAGGGAAGGATTATGTTAGATTTGGGCCTATTCATGTGTCAGAGGTCAAGTGTCATGTGACACAGGTCCGTGAAAAGGAGTTGCGGTATTTTGAATGAAACGTTTTCCCTTAAAAATGTTTTCAAATACGAGTATTTTAACTAAAAATCATCATCAAGAAAAATGTTTATTATAGGCATTTTTTTGCCATCTTAATTGAAATCATATGCAAATGTTAGCAAAATGATCATAGATGTCCTTATTTTACCAAAAAAAAACCAAACGCTTCTGTCAACAGCAAAATATTTTTATTATATCTAATATATCTATATCTAATATATCTAATATGTCTATATCTATTATATCTATATCATAGTATCTGTCAAGCATTAAAACAATTGTTATAACTTAATTGCAAAACTAGTGAATAAAGAAATACAGATACTATTTCAGAAGCTTCAATTCAAAGTGTCTACATGTTGAATTAAGTGTTTTTGTTTGTTTGTTTTAATTATGTTGGCTATTACCTCATTTTTATACTTTCAAATTCTTGTAGAAAGAACAGGATAGATGGTAGCCAGGCAAACTGGTCCTTTCTCTGTTCCGGCCTTTCCCAATTCCAGGAACCAGTCCCAAAATCTCAGAACATACTCTGTAACATTTTTTGAAGAAATCCTGCTAGAATCCACCTGGGAGTCATGTTGGTGAACAGTCAGACATCTGGTCACATCTGGCAATATGATCCCCAAAATGAGGAGGTCATCCTGTTAGTGACATGAAATACCACTGTCCAGAAGTTGTTACTTCAGACAGAAGTGTTTATTTTCATAAGAAAAGACTTTTTGAAAAAGTGTTTCAACAAACCATTCCATAGTAAATGTATTCTTTTGAAACTAATCACTAGTAAATTGTCCACCAAAGAGCAAATCCACATGCTTTTGACGGCTCGCTTTACAAAGAAATCTGAATATCTCCCCTTCCTGTACCTGGAGATAATGTAGAAGACAAGATATGAAGAAAGGGCCAGAAATGCCTTTTAATGAAGAGAACTAAAAATCAGATTAATAATTGTGATATATTTGAGCAGCCATTTATTTGGGCTAATATCAAGATCATGCGAACCAAGTGGTATAATGACCTTTACATAGCAAATGGTCTGAAAATGACATGCCTCAAAACTGCTTTGGCAATCAGTTACATGAGTGCTTGTCTATGTGATTTTGTTTGACTATCATTATATTCTACAGAAATATTTAGATTATTTTTTATTTGTTTTTCTAAAAGTTGGCAACAAAAAAATAAAAATCACCATATTTGACTTAGCTTTTCTTTGCAATAGTTAACTTTTTAACAGATTTTGAAATCCACTGCATTGTAATTTTTGCTATACAAATATCTATTCTAACTCCTGAATGTAACATAAATCATCTTATTTAATGAGAAGTTGAGTTTACAATTGAAGTTCTTTGAAGACTCACGTTATAAGATATAGTATTTAACATCTGGAGATATTTTCACAGAAATTCTCATGTTATCTGAAAAGTATTAAACAGGAAAAGTATGAATTCCCAGCCATAAAATAAATAAATAAATAAATAAATAATGAAGAGCAAAGCCACATTATTCCTGATTTAGACTAGGATCATATATAAAATTCTTGGACCTTTTAGAAATAAATAGAGACAAAGATTGATTAATCCAGTATGAAAGGCAGACAACAAATATTAGACTTTATCTTAATACAGATGATGGTATGCTGAGATAGATGGCACTTGTGCATGAGAATATGCTACACAAGCTTTTGGATTCTCTCAAGATCTCTTTATTATCAGGTAGGCTAAAATTGCACATGTAGTAGGGTTATAAATATTGTACATAGCTTTGCTTAACCAAAATAAGTTGTCTCATTTACTAGTGAAAGTTGATGTGTTGTCTAATAAACAAGCTGTTGGCAATAACTTGCCTTTTTTTTTTCCTCATTTAATTATATCTAATGTTTGGTAGTGCAGTGACACATCTCAAGAAAATCAAGTTATGTTGATAGAGCAATAAAATAATAACAGTAAAAAAAATTATGATTTGGCTAGAAGTTTCACTTGCAACAGTAAACAACTCTGCAAGAATAAACACTCCAAATTCTATTTAATAATTAACTACAAATAGTGACAAACATAATTTTCTGTACTACCAAACCTGGTCTGCTCATGAATTTACACTATAAGCTAATTGTACAGATTAGGCTCTGTACCTTAAACCTATGCATCAGTAACTTAACATGAAACTCCTTGGCATTTGGAGACTTTTTTTCTCATTCCACTGTAAGACTTGTATCTGCTCATAGTCAGAAGCAGGAAGGCTTTCCTGTATGCCTTGAGTATTGGCTGGGAGGATAATGTAATTGATTTACGCCGTTTAAACTGAAAGATAATGTGTTTAGGATAAAAACAGTTCAGAAAAATGTTAAAGGACACTGGCCTGAAGTTAGCACCATGGGTATGTCTGGAAAAAACTTTTAAGAAGTCTGGAAATGCAGCAGAAACCAAAATTGCCTCTAACCCAGGACAGAAGTAATGGAAAAGGTGGTTTTTTGTTTTTTGTTTTTTTTTTTCAAGAATTCCAATCAGCTATTTCCTAAAGAAATATTTCTTTACACAGAACCTGCTCTCAGACATCATTAGAAAAGCAGGGGGAAATCTCTCATTTCCTGTGCTCAGGCCTACCAATACACATGGTCTTCGTTAAGCACTATCAGTCATTGCTTGGTGTGTGTGCTTCTGTCCTATCAGCTATATGAAGTGAGTGTCTTGTTTCATGAGACCAGTCACAGCAACAGGATTATGGTAGCTTTACTCCTCTGACCAGGTCCATTGTCTTCACTGGTATTGCTCTCCTGAGTGAAGAATCCCCCAAGTTCATCCTTTATCTGTGTTAGCTTACTAGACCTTAAACCCACATGTCTATATTTTTATTTCACAGCATCAGAAAACAGACTCATAATTTCAAGCACGTGAAATAGAACAGAGAACTATGTTAATACCTGTCTGTGTCATGTTTTTTTTCCATCTGTCCTCATTCCCATACTGAGCACAATATTCCTGCCTACTCTCCCAAAGCTCATAAATTTAGTAAGAAATAAAGAGCTTTTCAGAGTTGGAAGCAACTTTAGAGTTCAAATTCATTCCAAGACCAATGTCTTGTTACATTCCTCAATTGCTCAGTAAGAGATTCAGAACTGGAGGAGATGCAGAGTGAAATGAAGAACAACAACTCTGGCTTGAGTTCTCGGCATTGATACTATTGCTGATCCCTGTGGACATGGACTGCTTGCAGCAGCTAGGAATGGTTTCCCAATGCTTTCACTTGCTACTGTTGTATGAAAAATATATATAAACATATGTTCTACCACTGAGCCTTTCAGGCAGTCAGCTTTATTTTTAACTGAAAATTGATCAAGTTTTAAGGAATAGTCCCAATGTTTATGTACAAAACATCTTGATAAGAACATGGTGAATAGACTTTTTCATTGTTCTCTGCCCCTTTTGCATTTTTCTCTGTCTCCTGGTTTCAGCTTGCTTAATTTACCATAACCTTGGCTATCATTTACATTTTAAGTCCTGTGCAGCCAGACAAGAGATTCCATAGAAATTAAATTGGGAGGATTTTCCTTCGCTACTAGTTTTAATATGGAAACTCCGTGATGGAAAGGAAAGGATTTTTTTTCTACACTGAAGCTATGCCCTGAGAAGTATTCTTGTGTATGCCCTGAGTATTCTTATGTTTTGCATCACAGCTAGTAAAATGATAGTGCAGACAAATCATCACTGGGAAGAAGGGTAGTGGATGGTGCAAAAAGAAGAATAAAACCAGGACAAGTTTTCATCACCACTGCAGTTCAGCTGACAGAGCTTGACAGCATTTTCCATTCTACTCTACTGACAAATCAATGCCAGCAGAGACTAGACAATGTAAAATAAAATTCTTCATTGTTTTCCAGATAAATTCAACAGTTACTGAAAGAATGGGAATCACACAACCTCCAATTGACTTCAGTCAGTTGTTACACACAGCAATGGCTTCAGGCTATGTTAAAGAGGAAGCCGTTATGCTCATATATGCATCGTGGGGGGTAGAGCAGTTTGAACCCGAGTGGGGAAAAAAAAAGTTGGGCTTTACAAATATAGGAATCTAATAATAAGTTTAATAAATGCATAAATTATTTCAAAATCTCGGATATTTTCCTAAATTTAGACTTTTTCAAAGATAACTGTTGTTAGCTATATTGTGAAGACAACTGGCTAGCAGGGGACAAGTTTTGTAGGCTCTCTTCCTTTGCAAAAACCATCTCTGCTGAACTCAATGGGAACTTCATTGTTATTGCACTGAATACTACAGAGCAGAGCTCATTGAGCTCTTCCTAATTCATCTATTTTTAGCCTTAACAAGCTAGTTTGAGAACAGAAGCATTTCTGAGGTATAAATAAAAGTACGGAATATAAAAATACAAATTTTTGATTGGAATAAGGAAAGTGGGTGAAAACCTGTTTGAAAATGATGCTGAGTACAGATCAGTAAAGATACCTCTATGTTGTGTTTCCTGTTCCACCCTAAATACTGAATCTGCTGATTCACCGTAATAATAACATGCAATAATAATCAAGGTTATAAATCTGCCAGAGAAGATCAGACCAATGTTGGGGCACAGGTTTTATAGTGGTCACGTCAGGAGTAAAAGGGATAAAGAAGGAAACCAGAAGGGAGTTCTCCTCACTGCTGGGAGTAAGGGCCGTGGGCACACAGTGGCTGGAGAAAGGTTGTGCCTCCCCTTGCCTGCAGTTTAGTAGCTTTCTTGTAGTTTTAATTGTTCCTTTAAAAGACATTTAATTGATTTTGCTTCTCTGGTAATGTGATGGCTACAGTGATTACTCATGTGATATTTATTTGCTTTTTACTTGCATTCTTGTGATAGCTTGCTTATTTAAAGTGTTGTTATTAACTCACTAGCAATTTATCAAGCATTCATGGGTTAATGAAGAAAATGTTTATGGTCAGCATTCTTTATGTTTTGTTTGAACTGTTGCTAACAAATTAATTATTAGAATAGAATAGAATATTCTAATGGAATAGACTAGTTCAGTTGGAAGGGATCTTCAAAGATCGTCAAGTCCAACTGCCTGACCACTTCAGGGCTAACCAAAAGTTAAAGCAGTATATTCAGGGCATTACCCAAATGCCTCTTGAACACTCTCCACTTTTAAGAAATAGCTTGGATTCTACTAGTTTATTCACTATTTATATTTATTAAACAGGTCACAAAACTTTATCTATGAGTTATTTAAAAAAATTCTCATTTTGGTTAGCCATGAAAATGAAAGAGTTTTGCGGTTTTAGCTTCTGATTTGATCACTCAAACATTTTAAACACTGTATTACTGATTAAGGGGAGATGAAATATCTCTTGAACCATTTTAGGACCAATTTTTGCATGATTACATACTTACAATCAATTAAATTATATTCTGTCGGTTTACCAAGACCGTCTCAAATAAACCAGCAGCTAACTGAATGTCTCACAAATGGCAAACAGTGAGATATATAGAGGAGTAGAAAATCATTTGTTTGGATTCTTTGACTGGCTCTGCTCAACACATAAAATGTGGAGCACTTCCTATAAGGCAGAATACTCCATTCCCAAAAAAGGATCTAGTTTATTTTGTTTCACGTTTTTTGGCACAACTGCAATAACAAAGCAGCATTTCTCAGATGTTTCTCATTAGACCCAAAGCTAGCTACTTTCCAGATAAATGTGAACTACTGAAAATGAGAAAAGCAGTATCATGACACTGAGGTTGCAGAAACAAATCTACTACTGAAAAAATAAATAATAATAATAATAATAAATCCAAAAAGCAATATTCGTATTTGCCTAAAAAGGCAAGGATTCAGCAAGGATTCTACTAAACTTGAAGTATAGTTCAATATGAAACATTGTCCTTTCTCAAGGAATGGCAAAGTTCACACAGGCTTCAAGAGAAGAGGGACATTTCATCCTTAAATGTATATTTTTGTGCTTATTGCTGTGATGAACATGGAGCTGAAGTATTTGGGGGAGGGGAATAATCCTTTAGGTTGGGTCTCTGTCACACCTGGGTACTTTGGGATATCTGGACTTCATGGAGTCCTTACAATGCACTTCAGGAGCACCTCCTTCCACTTTTTACTGGAGAGGTGGCACTGCTTGTTCAATGGTCACTTGTTTGTATGAGAGGCTCCTTGTCCAGGCACTATTAGAAAGAAGGGAGTACATATGAAAAAGTCTTAAAAATAGCCTTGTTTTTAAATTACATGGATGTTATAATAAAATGCTCAAGTAAGAAGCATTACTTATAGTGCAGCATAATTGTTCATGCCCTATTTCAAGGCAATCAATGTGTGGACAAAGTAATACATATCTAAAATGCATAAAGAAGATCACTCCGTTTAATTTTTTATTTTTTTTTTTAACTTTCCCATTTGCACAGAAATGTTTGCTAACTTACTGGTAGTTATATTGTGCTATCTTTTCTCCTTAAAACAGACATGGGCTAACTACCATCTGTTGTTATAAAATTTACTATTCACACAGGATGCTATAAAAACAACCAGTAGAGCTGACTGAAAAATAATTTTTAAAAATGGGCTCCATTTACTATTTGGCTTTAGGAGGAGGGGAGACCTTTTTAATCGTATTTCTTTTCAGGTATTTTTGGAGGACATCAACTCTCTCAATAAGATGGTTTTGATTTTTATAGTATTAGATTGAATGTACACGAAGGGAGGCAGCAGTGAAATAAATCTAACTAAATGAGGCTACAAAGTGGTTTCATACCTAAACTCAAAAGCATTATGTGTGCTTTTTGCTCAAGTCATGATATTTTCACTGCACATAAAATATTTTTCTATCCATATCAACGCACATCCAGAAACACCTGGATTTCAGTGCCATTCAGCTTGAGAATGCTGAGCATGGTTTTGGTCTAGATCCTCATTTGGAGCAAATTAATGTAGCTTTATCAGCTTCAGTAAAGCAATAGCCAACTGAAGAGTGAACCTTCACTCTCTTACCTAATGAACAGCTTAGGATATACTTTTTTTTCCTTTATATTCCTCCCCCTCCCCTTTTTGGATAGTCTTTTGCTTGAAATGATTATGAATTGCAACATGGGTAAACAGTACAGAAGCACTTTTACATGAAGGTACTTGCGTGTTTAAGACCATGTATACTGGGACTAAGTTGGGTGAGGTACTACATACAAATCATTGAAAGGTTTCTGACTTCTTCCAAATCTCTTTCAGTCTAAAAGCATTTCAATATGCCCTTATACATGCTGCAGGGAATAAATAATTACCACATGCTAGGCTGCAGCTAAATTTCGAAGCCTTGGAATGGGACCTCTGAGAGCCCATGAAAAGGCGTAGCTAGCCAGAGGATTTTGTCCCCTCCTAGAAAATAGCATGAGAAGAGTCCATGTTTGTAAAACTGAGCATGTTCTTTGTTGAAGATACTGACTGCATCTATTTTCTTAGCCCTTTGCACGTTTTGGTTTCTTGGCAGACTCTTCAGACTCCTTTTCTTTGCAAGCTGTGTTCCTCCTTCCTGCTCCATGTAGCACGTTACCACCTTTCTCTTGCTTTTTACCTTTTATCCCACCAACTTTGTAAGGGACCGCCATCTCTTATTCCTTCATAGAATATATGAATAAATGGATGAATAAATAAAACAGCTTCTGCAGAGCTGGGTACAGCAAAGCTCAGCTTTGCAGAAGTAGACGAACATCTCGAAAGAATCCTTGAGCCAAGGACAAGGAAAGAAAACTAATGTTTAAAATAGCAAAACAATGCAAGCCAGTAGAATTTTTGCAAGCTAGTTCTAAAGAAAAGTGAAAGATGAATAGGGTCAGTCAGTCACAGGTTAAAGCAAACAGGAAATTTTTACATGAGATCCAGTACAGTTGTCTGGAGTAGAAAGGTGAGAAAGTGTTTTGCAAAAACGTGGAAAAAACAGGATGAGAACAAGCAATAACCACTAACTGTGGGAGTCCTACAGTGGCAAAGAAGGAATAGGTCAACAATGACATGTGGTCTTGAAGCGACAAGAAGCTGGAAGGGAGATGCAGAGATACTCTGCGCTGGTGCAGCCTCACCTCGAGTACTGTGTGCAGTTCTGGGCACCACAGTGCAAGAAGGACATTAAACTGTTGGAGTGTCCAGAGGAGGGCGACAACGATGGTGAAGGGCCTAGAGGGGAAGACATACGAGGAGCGGCTGAGGTGACTGGGCCTGTTCAGCCTGGAGAAGAGGAGGCTGGGGGGGGACCACATCGCGGTCTACAACTTCCTTGCGAAGGGGAGTGGAGAGGCAGGTGACCTATTCTCCATTATCGCCAGTGACAGGACCCGCGGGAACGGTGTTAAGCTGAGGCAGGGGAAGTTTAGGCTGGACATCAGGAAGAGGTTCTTCACCGAGAGGGTGGTTGCACACTGGAACAGGCTCCCCAGTGAAGTAGTCACTGCACCAAGCCTGTCTGAATTTAAGAAGCGATTGGACTGTGCACTTAGTCACATGGTCTAAACTTTTGGGCAGACCTGTACGGTGCCAAGAGTTGGACTTGATGATCCTTATGGGTCCCTTCCAACTCGGGATATTCTATGATTCTATTCTATGATTCTATAGTTCAAGATGAGTTTTGAAAACCAGGGAGATAATTCTGAGTGTGTTTTAGGATACGAACGAACTGTGGATAAACTGTCAATACCTTGAAGCACATTAGCTATTCAAGAGTAAATTTCCGTGTGAATGTTCTCCCAGCATATTTATCACCCCTGCCCTCAGAGGGAGAGCTGGGAAGCTCAGACCAGCTCAAGAAGCCTTTGGGTTAGAAGAGCAGGAGCAGTGCAGGTTTCCTGTGGGGCTGGGGGTTGTTGGGGAGGACGGGAACTTGCACATTTCCCATGTTACCTGTCTGTTCTCTGCCTTACTCAACTCCTTGTTACTAGTCTTGTCTGGTTCAGGAGCAGTGCCTTCATACAGGGTACAGACTGTGTAAGGAAAAAAAAAAATTCATGTCTCATCTGGGATCAAAAGCACACACATTTTTGCTGAGGCTCCTCCCTGTGTGCCCCTCAGATGCTATAACAATGTCAGCAATCTAAGTCCTTAACCATTGCAGACTGCAATTTAAATGAGATTCAACTGTACCTGATGTTTTTTTTTCTTTCAGTTTTTCTTACACCCTCACCCCTCTGCAGGGATATGTTCAAACAAAGAAAGCACAAGAGCAAAGATTAAACTGAACTTAAATCAGACACCTCCTGCACTCAGATAGCTGTGTCCTTTGTTCACAATTCGCTTATAACCCTCCCCCTACACTAAGCTGTATTTTTCATTCTCAGCAAATCACAGGAGCAGATGCTCCTCTTGACATGCGGAGACAAGTCACAGATTTGGAGGCTTTCTCAATTTGTGTTGGCTAATGTAACAGTTATTACAGCTACATTCTCAATATTGGAGAAACATGCTTCCCTGACTTGCTTTGATTTCTTGTCAAAGTACCTTACAGAAAATACAACAAGTGGCTATTACTTGTTTTACTCTCTCTCCTGTTAAGTTTATTTTAAAAGTGGCATGAAATTAATTTTTCCACTTTGGGTTATTTCTTTTTTATTAGTTTTCAGTGTGAAATGGTTGAATCTGACTTCTTTCTCTAAAAATGAGAATCTGACAGTAGTGAATGTACTTCTGGGATAGAAAGCTGATGCACTGACACTTCTGGAGGCCAGTGTTTATTATTACTAGCACAGTGCAGGTACAGTTGCTGCAGTACACTGCAGCCTCAGCCATGGAAAAGGACCCCGTTGCACCCTATGTGTTGTGCAGACAAGAAACAACACTAGACAGTGGTAAGGCAACCTTCAGTAATAGGTTTGTTTTGACACCATGTTTGGCCAGTTTGCAGTTCACCCAGGCATGCTGAGCCAGTGCAAATCTGATGAGCAAATGGTGTTTGGGTGTTTTCAGCCTGGGTATTCTCTCGGGTATGGCAGTTCATGAAAACCTAAATGTGTGGCTTTAGATGAGCTTCTGGTAAAACTCCAGGTTACCATGTTAGCTTCAGTTGAATCTCACTGATGATCATTGTGGCACAGAGCTTGTCATAGGTTAATTTACCCTGATGTTTGGCTTGAACATCTGCCTCTTACTCTGAGTACTAGTAAAGAAGCAAGAGCAGGAAAGAATTTCTTATGTGTATAGGGCAGGAGTGAACTGTTAGTGGTCTGAAAATCTATTCATACAGAGAGCAGAGAACTAATGTTTGGCACTGGTATTTACAGTGTCTCTCATTTTTCAGTGTAATGTGTGTGCTCATTCATAGTGTAACATATATATTACTGGTCTATTTCTAACATATTTATCAGCTGGAATCAGGTAAATGCACAAATCTCTGGCGTGCAGGTTGCTGTTTAACACTGAGGGTATGAAAATGGGAGCAAGGCTTTCACCGGTGGGGCAGGTACCTCAGGTTCTTTCAAATCCACATAGAAGAGAGGGGCCTTCATTTTTAAAGGCCTCAGTCAAAGGACTAGATGTGGTTACTGCATGGCACTTAATTTTTCTTCCTTGGAACGATGAAGGGCTGAGATGACCTTGTAGTTTCAAGGAGTCTACAGCAGTGATTTCAGACCTGACACTTAGATCAATCACTAAATCATTCCCCTTAGCTGAACTGACTCATTGCCTATTTGCCCACCATGAAGAAAAGAAAAAGGAAAAAAAAAAAAACAAGGTCTTTTGATGCCCCTCTTGTATTTCAAAGCCACTCCTGTGTAAAGCCTGTCCTATTCAATATGCTCGCTAGGCATATACCAGCCAACTTTTCTAGTACAGAAGCTGCATGTAATTTAATAAATTATTCCAAAAGCAGCAGGATTAATTAACCTACATCTCCTCCACTCAATAAGCCAGCCCATGACAGCTCTGACTACAATATCTGCAGGTCTCCCCCATAAACCCAGTGCCCCATTTCTTTTCCCAGGATGTTTACTATTCCCTCCCCCCTGCCATTTCCTGAATCCTCAGCTATACCCCTTTGGTCTCATATTCCTAAAATCACTCCCTATTGCAATGCCATGCATTTATCCTTTGCTCCCTGCAGTTCTTACAACCCCTCCCAACCTCCCCTTGTCCTCCACCTCCCAAAAGTTTCTGCTTTCTGCTGTGATGAGTCCAGAGTACATATATTTGTGCTGCTTTGCAAGCTGTGCTGATCAGTCAGTCCACACACACACGCGACTGCCCGGCTAGCCACTGCCAAGAGAATGAATAAAGCCTCCTGTCTCCGTGTCTTTTCCTCAGAGAAAGGATTAATACAGTCATTTTCTCTCCTCTACCAACTCCTGATTTCCATTAAACTTCTCAGAGAGGAAGATTTTTGAGACCTCTATCCCGAAGGCATTGTCAGATGTGGTTGAAATTGGCTGGCAGGTTCAAGATCATTAGGGTCAGGACTGACAGACAGGCTGGTAGCATGATAGCATTATTTTCTTTCCTTAGAAACCATGCTAAAAAAGTGGGTTTGACATTGTAATTGATACAGGAGGTTGTGAGCAAAATAAGCTATACTGACAAAAGTACCTTTAATTTAATACTGATTTGTCTGCAGTAAGATTTCTGCAGTACTGAATTTCCTTAAAGGATCATGCCCTCGGTACCAGTAAAAATGCACTCCTGGCCTAATTTTGATTAGCAGAAAAAAATGTCTGCCCAGCAGCAACAATCCACACTGCAGAAAACAAATAAGGGCAAGGACTCTTCACATACTTCTTGCTAGAAGAACAATAAAAAGCTTATGCAATTTATGATCATTAATATACAATGATAAGTTTATAAATAGAGAAAAAAGAAACCATTTATGCTATTCATTTTTGTTAATATGTAATAATTAGTTTAGACTGCTGGCTCTGTGCTATTCAGTGGCTAGATTAATGAATCTGTTGTGGCTGTCACAGAATGTCTCTGGCTTTTCCATAGAAGATATCCTCCTGCTCCAAGAGCAGCCTTTAAAATAATAATAAACGAGGATAAGAACCTTGCACAGTCTAAAGAGAAGGGTGTAGCTCTCATTTTGCAGCCAATATCTCCTTGTTACTTTTCCACAGCAATGGGGAAACCTCAAAAGCATCTGTTGCTCACAAAACTGCTGAGGTTGGCAGCAGATCTGGAGATCATCTAGTCCAACCCTCCTGCTCAAAGCAAGGGTCACCAAGAACAGATTGCTCAGTACCACATCCAGTTGGGTTTTCAATATCTCCAAGGATGTAGGCTCTGGGAAACCTGTGTCAGTCCTTCCTGGGCTGTGGAGCCCAGAACTGGACGCAGCACTCTAGAGGAGGCTTCACTAGTGCTGAGCAGAGGGGAATGACCCTATTCCTCGACCTGCTGGCAGTCCTTCTCCTGAAATCACGCAGCATGCCACCTTTCTGGCAAGGCCACGTTGCTGGCTCACAGTCAGTTTTTTCACCAGGATCTCCAGGCCCTTTCTTGCCAAGCTGCTTTCCAGCTGGTCAGCCCCCAGCCTGTGGTGAAGGTTGTTGCATTTCCCTTTGTTGAACTCCATGAGGTTCCCACTGGCCCACTTCTTTGGCCTGCCCAGGATCCTTTGAATGGCAGTACAACCACGTGGTGTTCCTTCCCAAAAGTTCCCATTTAGTGAACATACATGCCCAAGGAACCAGCTGGAAATTTCACAACATGGTTACAGCAAACTTAGTCATATTATTTCCAGTCCCATTCAGCACACAAAATGCTCAGTGTTCCTTGAAATTTTCCAGTTTCTATAAAACTCGTCAGGAAATGCTGGATAGTTGGCGTACAGACTTCTATGTCAAGCATACTCGGTGACACTCCTCTAGTCACATAATGGATGGCGCACTTAAAGTCTGCCCTAAAGTGGACATGGACAGGAACAGTGAAGAACACAGGTTTATCAGGCAGAAGAAAAGGATAATTCTCTATGGTTAAAGCCTTTAGCTGCAGAAATGCAGTTATCATGCAAGAAACTGTGTATACGGATCAGATATTTGCCCAGAGAAGTTGTGGATGCCCCATCTCTGGGTGTGCTCAGGACTATGCTGTACAAGGTCCTGGGCAACCTGATCCAGTGGGCAGCATCCCTGCCCATGGCGGGGGGATGGAGCTAGATGATCTTTAAGGTCCCTTCCAACCCAAGCCATTCTCTGATTCTATGATCAGATGATTTACTGAGTAACTTTAATCCCAATCTGGCAACAATTTACAGTTTCCCCTTGGAAGCTCTTTTCAACTCTGTATAACTCAGTTATTCTTTCATGAAGCATTCATAGCCTTTACCTGCTTCACATGGGTGTTGTGAGGCTTCATTAATTAATACTTGAAGATTCTAAAATAAGAAAGTGCCATATAACTGCAATGTATTCCTTTTATTAATTCCACATAAACTATTTTGATCAGACTCTTCAGCTGCAGAGCCATCAGATCTCACAGCAGGCAACTATGGAGGTGATTTCTCCTTTACTGAATTGAGACCCTAGGTGTTAATGGTTGACTGTTAATAGGTTTATCCCGTTAAGTAGGGGGAGAAAGAGGGCTTTGCCTGATGTGATACCAACAAAGAAGGAAAATATCCAAAGCAAATTCAAAACTGTTGAATATAAGTGATCAACTTCTGGCATGTGTTGGAATGAGATCCTAGGAATGGGAGAAGGTTTATAATAGTTCATACAGTCTGAAGGTTTGCAATGAATTTTGAGCTACACATTGCCTACTTTCAATTCGCTATTTAAGAAAGAAACCTCTATAAGACCAAGCAATGAAATCTATCCTATTGCTAGTAGAGAAGTTTTGCAAAGTAAATGTTTATAAACCTTTCATATGAAGTTAATGATGCTTATTAAAGCATTAAAAGCAGTCATTCACAACGACTCCTATTTTTAAGAGCAGTTATATTATCACACTCTGCTCTGTGAATTAATGGGCAGCTTAGTTACTTATTTGGTTTACAGTAAATGTTGGCCAGATTATATAATTTGCCTCATGAAATATTCAGGGGGTTTTGAAGTTGTAATCATTTTTAAAGTCTGCAGTATCTACAGTATCTGTGATAGTGTGAATTTAGCCCTTGAAATAATTCCTAACATTGATATCCCTTTCTATACTCCCAAGAACCTAGGTTTCCTTACAGAATTACATTTATATTACTTTTTTTCCCTGCTGAAATACTTCCACTTCTAGGTTTGTGAAACTTGCCATTTTATGGCCAATAACGTAGGGGTTCAGGGTTGGAAGTAGGGACATGCCATTCATAACTTCAGGGAATGTGCAGCCAGACACATATATGCTTACACAAACTTGATTTGGGCTAGGACAACAAGCTATTATATGACTGGAATTACCATCTGAGTAGAAGAGGTATTAGACTTTTAAACTCCACATTGTTATGGCTGTGGAAAATGCTAACAGTTAACGCTAAATGCTAACAGTTTCTGGTTACTTTGAAAAAGCATCCCCAATTAAAAACCTCTAGAAAGAAATATTGTGTATGTAGTATGACTACAATTTCACAAAAAACATAAGCTTACTGATATCACTAGGCCTTACATATGGGACTCAATTTAAACATATGTTGTTTACTGTATAAGAGACTGCTGAATCAGAGATGTAAAAAGTGAACAGATATTTTTCTTTTTAAAAAAGTACTAAAAAAACCTGCTAGTAAACACTTCTGGCAGTGTTTCTTTGTCTCTGATTTTGTTTTCAGTTTGGGGTGGTTTTGAGGAGGGTGGTTCTCGTTCTATACAACACAGAGAACATCAGTCCATCCTCTTTCAAAAAAAAATATCTTTATACATATATAGATAACAAAAACATGGTTGCAGGCCAAAAAATTGTCAAGGGACTCTAGGGCAGAGGTATCAGCTGTAACTATTTCTACTAGTAGTAAATAATTAAATGGACTTTAAACTACTTTAGTAGTTTAAAATAGCTATGGCATAGGCAGATAAAACCTTCAGTGCCACCTTTTCCATCTTCTGAAAGGTCTAGTGTAACCAGATTTTTAACAAAATCATTTTAACATGAGAAGCACAAGAGAGCACAAGTGCTTTGAAGAATATTTAGGCAAGATTCAAACTGGCGGAGGGAGTTCAGAGCACTTATGGAAACTAATTGTCCCTGAGCAATTAGTGGCTATTTTTGAGAACTTGTGGAAGACTGGTAAAGAATGAACATAGAATCTGCATTTCAAAAATAAGAAGTGGAAAAAATGAAGATCTGAGTAATTAGAGACATACACACACAGTCCCCAGAAATATTCTAGCATTTATCTATTTATAAAGAGCTTCCTTCATGGAAGACAATAATGAGATTAAGGCATAGATAAATATGTTCATGGAAAAGAAATTGTATCAAATCAATCCATTTTCCTTCTTTGTCAGATTGTGGTAAGTGATTCAGAGGAAAATGATAGATGGGATACATCTTTCATGAAGTATTTGATTTTCTAGTATTGCTGTCTCAAAGTGCATTGAAAACGATGACTAATGGGAATGCAGAATTCTACAATACTAGGGAATTTCAAATGGATCTCTGCAGTGATCCATTTCTTTTAGATGGATTTGTTCTACACTCAGCTTTTTATTATTTTCACTAGTATTTTGGACAATGAAATACATAGTATAGTTGCATCTTTTGTGGATGACACCAAAACACAAGGGTTTGGCTGCAAGCATTTTTGAAGGCAGAACTGTAATTCGAACTCATCTTTATGAATTGGAGAACTGGCTGGGAGTTGACAAAAGTAAAATCAATACATGCAGCCAAAAACAGAGCAGTTACAAAGTTCAGAATATATTATAGGAGTTATAATGGATCACAGTCTAAGTTATGAGCAAGGAGTGTGATGTTGCAAGAAAAAACAGCTCTTATTTGGGGGTATACTAGTAGAAATGTAGCAATTGCTTTGTTAAGCACGGCTGAGACTTCAGCTGGTACATAATTCTGGACATCACAGTGTGCAAAAGATGTACACATTTGGAAAAACTAGTAAGGGAAGCAGCAACAATGGTAAGAGGTTTAGGAAGCATGAGTGAAGTTTGAGTAAACACTGCTTAATTATCACAGAGAATAGAAGACTTACAGGAAATAAAGATCTTTCTAATGTTACCCAGATATTAAGGTGAGAATAATTATGCTCAATGTCTAATGAATGATAGCAGAAATAAATTGGCTTGACTTCTGAATACTGGGTATTCATAAATTGCAACAGATTATGTAGCAACATTTTGGTAAACTCCTTAACCAGCACTTTTAAGAACAGTTTAAACATGTTAGGGATGATTTAAGTATTCTTGATTCTTCCTTCGTGCAGGGAGTTTGACTAAGTGCTCTCTTGAGATCCCTTCTAGTCTTATGTTTCTGTTATTTTAATTTACATGGAACTCTCTAAAAAATCTGGGTCAATCTATTCATTTTTTATACATCAAATGAAAATGTTAGATACATGAATAACTCCATACGCTAGGATATAATTTATTTTTTTTTTAAGCCGTCTTGGGTGCTGGGAAATGCGAAGTTAGTTCATCCTATTTGCTTAATATAAATTGTTGTCAGTTGCCAGGTCTCTCTCGTTTGCAAGAAATTGTTTTATCTAACGCTGACTTGAGAATTTGAGATTTCTTGTTCTAGGTTCTCTAGATCATTTTTGCTTCAAATAAGAAAGTAAAACAGTGATTATTTTCACATTTGTCACGAAAACAAAATTCTAATTCCTCATTATGCCTTGTATACTTCAGAGTGGAAGTTTCCTGAATTCTTACAGGAGGCTAACTTGACCTGGTTTTCGTGGTTTCCTGTAGATGGAAAGTTTGAAAAAGTTATCGAAGCTGCCTAAAACCCACCACTTTTCTTGTTAGTTTTTTTTTTTTTTTTTTTTGTGTCCTGTTGTCCACCCCAGTAGGACTCTTAGATCCACAGTATTTTAGAAAAGTACTGACACTGGAAGTTCTGCTGTTTGTACAAAACAACAGTTTCTTGGGAACATTAAATTTGTCTTTAGACACAGATGAGAAATCACATGCATAGTTTGCAGTTGTCCAGTTTAGGATAGCTTTGTTGGAAACCTCATACACAAATGAATCTGTGCATTGGCCCATGCATTTTTTCAAAATTGGCAGCAGGACTGTTCAGGTTGACATTTGCATTCAGACTTTCTGCTGGTAGAAACAGTGTGGATTTCACAAGAGGAAAGATGATTTATACTTACCAGGGCCTCAAAAACTTATGATAATGTTGCTTGCTTTTGTAGGTATATAAATCAAAGGAGGAAAAACTGAATTTAAATCTTTAAAAGCACACAGTGAAATGGTTCAATCTGTATGTATCCTTAGGCTTCATTTTAAAAATTACTAGTTGGGCTGATTAAAACATGCTAAAAAGCAGCCACTGTGGGGCTTTTTCAAGTCTGTGTGCTTATTAAAACCAGAGAGCATGCGAAACAATGATATAGTTCCTTAACCAACAGTTTATCTTCCATGAAGGAAAATACCATTATATCAGTCCTGATGAAACCTAATTGCTAGTTGACTGTGATCACATTAACTGCTTTGTGCTCCAAAAGTTACACTTTAAAAGTGAATTCCTGGATGCATTAGTAAGCTTAACTTGTATCAGAGTCTTGTTGAAGAGGAGTATTTTGTGACTTGTGTTGATCAAACATCATTTTGATCGCTTGTGATTAGTATTAGACTTGATTAAATTACACAGAAGTAATCTTCCTGACAACAGCCTTTTTTTTTTTTTTTTTTTTTTGGCTCACACGCTCACAAAAAGAAATCCCTGGATCCCAACTGTGCCTGTAATGAAGGTGAATTGTGTTTAATGACTTAAAGAGTGCCATTTTGTGCTTAACAGTTTACGTATTGCAAATTACCCTGTAAATACTCTATTTCTAGATCAAATTAATTGTATAACAAGTTGTGTTGTGAGGCAGTGAATTTTCTTTGCTATTTTAGCTCCCAGAGTCTGGCAGCTTTAAATGGTTTTCTTAAAATCCTTCTCATAAGCTTTATGTTACTACCATATGAGTACTTAAACACAGATATGGAATTCATTATGGATGTGGATGTTGCCACTTGATGTTTAAAACAATAAGCTGTTATGACATTTAGTGGGCTTTGACTTGCTTGCCTTTGTTAATAAATCAGTGCACTGGAAATTGCATGACTTCATCTTTTATGCCCGTAATTCATTAAATTAAAGATAACTGGCCAAGTTAAGCTCACCTGTAATTACTGTGGGCTTACATGGAGTTATCCCTGATTATACTTTGCCTAAATGCAGCTTACTCCTCAAGTGCTGGATCCAAAACATGTCAACTGCATCAGAGTCCAGCATCAGTCAACTTTGAAATGAATATTCAGACATGGGAACAGAGACACCCAAGAAATGTGAAAGGAAGCAGCAGGAAAGGGGAAGTGAGTGGCAAGACGGAAGTTTTGCTTTCTGAGCCCTTGTCCTTTGGTCCATCTATCTACTGGCTCCTTCTGTAATGTACTTGTGCATTATATTTTTTCTCATGATTCCATTGCTTCATTTAAAAACAAATATAATGAAGATTGTGACTAGATAAGCATGAGAGGTCAAAACACAAAGAATCTTTGGGTTTGGAAGTATTGCATAAGCACCTTTATTTACCATTAACTTTGAAACTGTACCACCCCTAATTACAGAAGGTATTTCCTCTTTTTCCATTACCCAAGGGACATTTTCCTGAAAACTGTTACTGTCTGCTTCAGAAGAACGAGGACTGAAGGTACGGATGAAAACATTATTGTGGTACTCAACTGATATTTAAGGAAAAGCTCCAGGCCACTGATTTTGGATCAATATAACACCATCTAGCTCAGTAGTGACTAAAGCCAGTCTTAATGTTCAGCAACAGGGAGGTGAGCCAGATTGATAAAGGACATGAAAATATTCCCAGAAACCTCTGCCATCTCCTACCTTACCAGCAATTGTTGTGTTCAGCTGGTGTTCTGATTTTCACCAGGCTCTTTCTGGCAGCCTTCTATTTATCAAGGGCTGTGTCAAACACAAATCTTAAAGAGTCTGGCTTGAACTGCAGCGTACTAGTCTGCAGGTATATAATGCAGTGCTGAGGTGAACTTCTGATCCCATGAGACTGGAGCTTCCAATAACATCTACCCCAAAAGAACTTGAAACAGGAACACCCTGATTGATATATTGGCAACAGTCTCATATCAGAAACCAGCTTTACCAGGACAATAAATGAACTATGGGCTCAATAGATTTAAGTGATACAGCAATGATCAAAGGCAGAAGAGGAACAGCTTTTTTTTGAATACGTTATGTGTGAACCTGGTAGCTGATCTAAGAGACTTCTGAAAGTAAATGATCTTACAGGGTATACATGAAGTCACGTCAATTTAGCTTGATTATGCAATATTTTTAACTGTATTTTGGTAATGGAGATCCTTAGCAGTGATTTGAAATTTCCTTATAGTGGTCTGAAATAAAAGCTGAGGTGCAAATTAAAAAAAAAACATTAAATTGGCTGTCACAGAAGTATCAAAAATACTGAAGGCCACTTTACCACTGTAGTCATGTGTATACACAGTAGATTACACTGATTTACCTAAATTGGCTTTTAATTGTGTTTTCTGTTTGTAAAATATGAGTGACACCACAGTAACATTTGGCCTATTTGAAACTTCGCTTTCAATATTCGGATGGTCACATGGACTTCTTTGCTTACTACCTTCTGCTTTAATCTGTGAAAACAGTGCCTGTGAACTGAGTCATCAAGAAAAAGGAATGAAAAAATTAGTATATACACATCACAAAATAAAATATATCATACTTTTACATTCCTATGCTTTACCAATTCTTGTCCCACGTTTGCATCTGCAGAATCTGGCTCATTCCCTCTCATACCAGGGACATGTTGTAAAACTAAAATCCTTTTTGTCAGTGGGATCTGGATACCAGTGTAATAAGCAAGATAGAATATCTCAGAATAAAATTAATAAATCTGGCCTCAGAGCAGGGCTACGCTATGGTAAGGCATGAACCAGATACTGAGTAATATAGACAAGAAAAAAAAAAAAAAGATGATTGTGTAACTTCTTGTTAAGCAAACATTTTCTTTTATGCATGAAAAGGTACAGGGGTCCAAGAGAAAAAAAAATATGTGATCATGTAATTAAACATTGTATCAAAATGTATATCCACAAGAGAGCCAAAACAAAAAAGTTGCATAAGCAGGTTTAATTCTAGAATTTGATAACTTTAAAGTATTTGGTTTTACAGTCTTCAGCATGCCTAATATACGCTTTTCAGCCTCCGTGCTCATTTCACTGTTTTTACTGCTACTTAAAACTGATCCCATCCCTTCACAAAAATAAGTATCCTCATCAACTACAAAATGGATATTTACGTTGTATAAATAAGAACCACCAACAGAATACAAACAAGAAAGGGTTATAGCAGTGGGGCTGAGCTACAGCTGTATCAAGGTAAAACAGATTGGCTTAATTGCAAGAGCTTTGCATGATGAGGTTCTGATGGGAGAATATCTTATTGCTTAGCCAGATGTTGTGAGTTTATCCTGACTGTGAAAGGGATAACACAGCTTACTTGCTCTTCAGAGCCATGTAGTATTAGGCAGGGAGTTGGAGTACTTCAGTCATCACAACTTTGAAGGTAGGGTATAATCCTGAAAAGATTTTTTAATACAAATGGCAAACTTTGTTAAAATATATGGTTTTAGTTGTAAACCACTCTGCTGTAGAAGGTGGAGGGCTGCAAAGGCTGTAAGTGATGTGATTTCTATGTATCTCAATGAACTGTTTGTGTCAATTGTTATTTTATTTGGTGCTTTTCTAGTAGGGTTGATGATGTATTTGGTTGTGATAGTTTTTGTAGAATGTTTTGCGTTGTTACATGTGTTTCATTGGTAGTTTTTTTTTTTTTTAAGCTTGAAGGAAATTTGGCTGAAACAGATTTGGCTGAAAAAGTAAACTAGAAGGTGGCAGCAAGTCAAAGTCTTCTTATTTCTTCTCTTAAGCTGTTGCTTAGCCTTGATGCACTCTGTTGAACAGGCTTTGTTTGCTATCTCTGAGGTGGACGTATCTCAGTGGAAACAGATGTGAACCCTTTCTGTGAGAGGTAGAGGTTTCTTGCTTGATTTTTTTATTGAATGTGTTCTTGTACTCAATTGAGAGGTTTGCTGACATCAGGAGAAGCACCACGTGCTGTATCAATGTAGGCTGTGTGAAGTAAGTTAGTAGTGCTAACTGTGGGCAAAAAATATGTTGTTGACCATAAATCTACTTAGAACTAGCTAAACTTGTAGTGCTTAATTAAACTTTCTCTTCCTATTATCTGTGACTTGATAGCTTTCATAATAATGTTAGAAGTTGAAATATAGGGGCAAATGCTATTTTCTGTCTGTACTGTTGAATCATACTAATGCTCATATGGAGCTTGTCTTCGGTTACGTCTTCAGGATATCTTTGTAAGAGCAGGCACCAGGAGTTGTACAGGCCTCTAGACATCAAGCTGTGTGATGGTGCAGAAGAGAGTCCAGAACTCATAGTATGAAGGATGTGTTACTGCTACTGCATCTTCAGCCTTACATTTGTTCTTATTTAGATGTAAAGCTCTTTCCAAGAGTTAATAAAACATGGTTATAGCCCCAGCTGTGTGGACTTCAGCCTTATGCTCATGGAGCAGATCTGCTGCACCTGTGCAAATCAGTACTTGCATTAATTTGAAGTCTGCATGCACCAGTTCAAATGGTTCAGTGTGGTGTAGGATGTGCAACTGTGATTTACAGAGACTTCAGCATTGTATGCAAGAGTAAAATTGATCTTGTCTGCCTTTAGGGTTTCAATAATATCGCTGCATCTTTAATGCCTCATAATGAACACTTTCTTCACTGAACTCATGAAGCTAGAGTGTTCACCAGTTGATGTTCTTACAAGTGGGGAAGCTTGTGGAACACCTAACTTGTGATTTAAAGCCATTTATTTAGAGAATAGATCTCTGTATTCTTCTGTGACACCTGGATACCTGTCAGTTGCCTTAGCACCTTTTGCTGTGTGCGTAGGCTTTGTCATATGGGTTAATAAGCCTATTTCTGAATCAACAAACACTCTCTGTGTCTGACAGCATTTATGTGCATAGTCAGGTCAGCGAACAACTATGTATGCTCTGTGATTTGTGCAGAGACACAACAATCCAAACAGAACTGCCAGCCACTCTTAGTGCAAACATAGACTACTGTACAGGGTTAAGATCAAGTACAAATACAAGAAAAACTGAAATTTAAGATACTTCTCCCACAACGTGTTACTGAGAATAGCATTTCTGTTTGAATAAAGCTCTCAAAAAGGAATTTAATTGCACACAGCAAAGTCCATGTAAGAAACAATGTTTTCCTAGCACAAAGCTGCTGGGGGGGCGGAAACACTGATTGGTGAGGCTCACTTGTGTGCATGCAGTGGGGGTATTGTCTTTTCTCTTTTTTTTTTTTTCTTCCTGTCTCCTTCATCCTCTGCACTGGAGTCTGGCAGCACACAATTATTTTAGTTTGACTTTAAGTCCTGAGGAGATGTATTTTTACTGGTGCTACTTGTCTAGGGGAAGGGAGTCTTCTGGCTGAGTGAGATCTGAAAAGCCAGATGTGCATGATTTGGCTGAGATTTGGGAGCCTGACCACTGCCTAGGAACCTGATACTGGCTCATATGACGTTGTCAAAATCTGCTCGGCTTTCATCTGAGGGTCTATAGCATGCCCTATTGATTCAGGGAACGAGGGTAGTGTTGGTGATCCATCAAGGTTTTCTGTGAGTTTATTACTGTTGGCTGATCCAAGTGTTCTTTACGAAAGAATTGTATTCCTTGTTAAGAGGAAAACAGTCAGCCATGCTACATCCTGTGCTCAGTGCGTGTGGCTTCACAGTTCCATAATACAGGTCTCTCTCTGTTCTGTAGCTGCACCTTGTCCTCTGCTCCTAACCCCATGTGATAACAAAGCATTGTTTCAACCTTGAGCAAGGAAATGGAGAAGCAGGGCTAGATGAGGCCACTTGGCTGTTGGTCTCTCTTTCAGGAGCTTGCAATTCTGGGCATTCACATTGAGGTTAACTTACTCAAATTCCGGCGGAGCTTATTACTTTTAATTCCACACAACCCTACTGTCCAGTAACAGTGGGTAATGGAAAATCAGCTGCATTGTCTGTGTGTCAGTACTAAATTTCTGCTTCTGAACGGTGCAGACTACTTCCAGGAGCAAGTGAAAAAACTTGCTTCCGGACTTGTCTGTATCCAAACTACCAGATCTTATGACTGTGTCCAGAACCATCTGATCGGGAAAAAAATTTAGTCTTTCTTTTCCTGTCCTCCCTGAAGACATGGATTTTCTTCTGTGGAACTTGTAAAATAAAAGGGAACTATGATCAACAGTGAGGGCTAGTTTTCTAATTATAGAACTTGAACCTATTTCAGAGGTTCATGAAAAAATAGTGGGTTTTGTATATTTAAAAAAAAAAAATAGTAGCTATTGGTGATGTTAGTAAATCTACACCGAAAACAAGCATGACAGTTGGAGAAAGTCACCTCCTAAGTGATATAAAAACACATTAAGGCACTAGTAAATAGCTAGGTTTAGTAAACATTGGTACTTCATTAATCCAAGCTCTTTCACTCTTTGCTTCACTTACGATTTTAATCTTTCCCATTTTCACTGATTACATAACAATTTATATTAGGTTTGCTTTATGTAATTGTATTCTGGAACTGTGAGGTTGCTGCCTCATTGCACCTTATGCTTATCATTTTTAAAGACGTTTCTATCTCTAGCGCTGTCTACTAGGAAAGTCCCTGAGCAAGAATACAAAATAAGAGAAGGCAAATGGAAATAATTGGTGCACTTTTTTTTTCTTCTTTCTTCTGTGTATTTATGCTTTGGGAGCAAGGCTAACTTTCCCATCTTTCCTCCTGCTCTGCTGCCTCTAAATTTCATATTCATATTCAACGTATCTCAAAAAAATAGGGAATCCTTCTACATGGGACCTGCTTTTAATTTAAAATATATATATAATTTTAAGAAGTTCCTATTCATTTAGTTCAACAAAAATGACCCACTCTTGCAGATAGTAGTCCTTAAGTACATGTAGCTTGCTCTAGGTGTTAGAGATTTCTCAGTTTTGAGATGTATTGTGTTTCTGCCTTCAAAGCTATTATTTAATGTAAAAAAAAAAAAATAAAAAATAGTGTTTCTCAGGCTGTTGTTCTCAATAGTGCAAAGAGGGGCAAACATCACAAATTTTGCAAAGCAAAAGACCTCGTGAACATAATGTTTAACAGCGAGTGGAATTTTCTCAGACCATTAGAAATTGATGCTTTTTTTTCTGGCAAGTGTGCTAAATATGAGTTCAATACAAACTGGAATCAGGATCTGTTATGAGTAGTCCTGATTACTTACTCAGATGGCCTCTTCATCGCTCTCCTTGTTTTAAATGCACATTTTGGTCCTTTAAACTGTTCTGTGTTGCTCTTTCTTCGCAGTTTCTCTGAACTGATGGTGGCTCATTGCATGAGCAACAGTACTGGGCCACTTTTCATAAACCACAGGCAAAGCCTTGTTTGTTTGTTTCTTTGGTAAAGCCAGAGTGAAGTGATGAAGCTTTCTGTGAAAACCAAAAAGCCATAATGTTTTCGTTGTCAGTCTGTGTATTGGCACAAGGCCCCACATGAGACAGGCTTCAGAAATGCACTGGATTTGCAGGAGGTGGGGGGATAGAAGTGAAATAGTATATGGGCTGGTAAAATCTGAGGGGACAGGGCAAATGTGGAGAGATCAGCTATAGGGATGAAAACTGGATATGGCAGTTTCCAGAGTAGAGAAAGGACTAGAATTGATCACTGTCCTTAGTTTCCTCAACACCTAGGAGATCTGGAGAACAGCTTAAGAGTATAAACTGGGGAAATTGTTGTGCCTCACAATGATAGACACAAACTGCTAGTAAGCTCTAGCTGCGAATGGGCACGATTGGAGCTGTCATCAGATGTAAGAACTGCTAAAAGTTAGCAGCTGGGGCATTGTTGGGTATTCTGGTAGAGTTTCCAGTATGCACCTACTTGTGTTGGCTTTGACTTGTGCTGGTGTCATCTGCTGTGCTGGTCATAGTGTAGTTGCAAGGACCATGCTCACCTTGGTTCGGTTGGTTTCTACATTCCTGAGCAAATGTAACTTTGTTCCTAGTTACTAATTACAACTCTGTTACTGGCAGGCACTGACTAACAAACAAAGCCTAGGTTTCATCTGAAATTAATGCCAGACATCAGTGTATAAATTGATGCAGAAGGTGGTGTGGCACTCTGTTTTAGTGGTAGTATTGTTTAGGGAAGACCTAGATTATCATTTAGAAGCCCTGTGACAACAGTACATATTTATATGAAGGCAGAATTGCAAGTCTGACCTCACGTTTTAAGAAGAGATTTTAAAAAGACAATAACCCTCCATGTAAAATATTCCTGGGTATAGTCTTGTGTCCAGAGCAGCCCATTCATCCTTAATTGCATATCTTGAAGCCTTCTGTGTTTATGTCAGGGACTGCAGAAGTCCAGCATGTGGGGAAAATCTACAGTAAATATGTCATTTCCCAGACTTTAGCTTTGTACTTGGCTAATTCCTGATCAAACGCCTGCTGACAGTGACTTAGAGTTCTCCAGGCACAGTCTGAAAGCATCTGTGGGAGAACAGCAGTGACCTCCCCCAGCAGGAGAGCGTAGGTCTTGCACAAAACTAGCTGGAGCTGCTCCGTGCATTTGGGCATGGCAGTCCGTACCATGCCAAGCAGGGAGGAAGAATGAGGACTCATCCTGCCTTTTTGCTACCCCCCTCTGGACTCTCTGCCCAAGGAGAACACCAAGAGTAATCACTACAATTGTCAGGTGTGACAGCACTGACTTCTGCTGTGGCATAAAAAATAGAGCTTCTTGCTTACCCGCCCAGCTCTGGCAGCCCATGCCCATGTACCTCTGCTGAGTTCATGAGCTGCTCTGTGCCTGGAGGCTGACGTGCGCCCACCAGTATGGATGTGAGCAACTTTGTTGGTGAGAGGAGTCAGTTTGGGAACACCAGCTACACTTGCTGAGTAAGCCTGAATGGCTTTCTTTCAGGACTTAACTACTGCAAATTGAAGAATTACAAGACGGGGGAAATAACTGTTCGCAAAAAAATACATATGTTGAAGATGCATTATGGCCCTAGCCTCTTTCCACTAATGGATCTGAATCCTTAATGAAAATACCACTCGAGAAGATGGATCAGAAGTGGAGGGTGTAGAGCCCAGCACAAAAGGGTCAGGAGGCCTACACAGCACCCTCTTGTTGGCCCAGTGGAAAGGGCAACTGTGAGAGCAAAGCAAGGGCAAATTCTGTGTCACTGCCAAATGCCCCCAGAGACCTGTTGTCATGGTGAAAGGCAGCATGTTAGAGGTGACTGAGTAAAATGTGCAAGGACAGTGTATCCAGACACATTGGGAGTTTGGTGAGGGAACTTGAAATCTAGATCTGAAGTGAGCTGTCGGCTACTGACTTCTCAAGTGGTCTGAATCCAAGCCCAGCAAGTCAGCAACAGCCTGAAGACAAAGATTTCAAATCCAGGCTGGAATCTTTTAATGTTATCTCATATTTCAGATCCAGTTGTAGTAAGGAGTAGCAGAATTCAAGTGAAAGACTTTGGTTAGCTGCTTGTACAGCTGTGGAGGATCAGTCACTGGTACAACAGTGGGTGCTGAGCTGAGGCTGAAACTGAACGGGGTAGGCTTCAAATAGGAATGGCAGCCTGTAAAGGGAGTGTTCTGTGCATACAGAGTGAAGAAATTGCTGAGGGTGTGCTAGAGTAAGTCTGACCTTGTAGAGCATACGCTTCCTTCAAGGAGTGCTCACCTCTTGAGCTGACCTGAATAAATGTTGCAACCAAAACCACTTCCTGGGATTTTGTGTCCTTCCTCTGGCTGCCTGTGACTTTTCCTTTAGTTCACTGTTTTGCCTCGTATAGATGATGGTGGCTCAGCTCCCGGGAGAATGAGCTGCTACTAGTCCTATGTAGTTATCATTTTATCATTGAACACAGCTGCTCTGAATTTTAATAGGTAAGTCTTCTGCATCTGCAAGTAACATATGGCTAGCACAGAGCTGCAGCTTCAAGAGCCTCTTCTGCTCACATCTCTATCAGGCAGCCATGGAATGGAAACCTGCCACTTCAGCAAAGGCATTTACAGCAGGCAAGCTGTGGGAAGATAGTCTGTGTAAACACGCTATAGTTAATGTCAGGTATCCTAACGTGTGCTAAACATAATCTTCTTGACTTTGTATTTGTGTACAGTAATCTCCTCTAGTGCTTTGCTGTTAATAGATGAAGTGCTTTCAGGGTGGTGCAGTTGCTAACACGTATATAGATCTCTAGTTAGTAGGAAAGGTCTTCAGTCAAGCAGGGAAGCTCGTCTAAGCCTGCAGCTTCCCCAGAAGGGAAGTGTCATAACTACAGGGTGTGTTTTAGCTGCAGAGATGGAGCTGCAGCAACTTCACAATCCCAGAGGCAGCAGAAAACAATGCACCTGAAAATGTCATTTAAATGGCCTTACTGCTCAGTCCCTTACCCACTGCGGCTGCTGCCCACGTCCATATGTTCCCTGCCCTCCCTAGGGCCTTTTTAGAGTGTTTACCCTTTCAATCACATCTCCCTTCTATTGCATGAAAAACAGGTATTGATTTTTTTTCTCCTGCCTCAGAAGAGGAGATCACAAAATCCTGTGCTATTGAAAGCAGTACCTCAGATATTTGAGAAAAATTACCTATTGCTGTTAGCAGCACAGGCTCTGGCCCCGGTGATAACTTGTGAGATGGAGAAATGATGACTGCTGTTTTGGGGGGAGCAGTGGGGATTATTCCTCTAAACTTTGACCAGTTCCAGTAAGTGTTCCTTACACCTCTTATTACAAATTGCAAATGGGGGACTTGTCTAGGTAAGCAAAATCTGCATGGATGTACTCAGTGTAGGTAGAATAAGATAATACTCAGTTGACACATTGCGTTGCGCTGGCATAATGACATATGGTTATAGCTAGCGTATATCTCTCTCAGCTGTATGTGCTCTGAGGCATAAAGAGGATAAGTGACTTGTACAAGGCTATTCAGAGGATCAGTCATGGAGCAAAAATGCAGTGGCCTTAAAAGCTAATTAACAGTCAAGAGACAAAATCATTACTATGAGTGCTCCATATTTTGTTTATTTTCATTCTAATTTAGAATGAAAAGTTGAATCTTTCAAAGACGTGGTGATATCTTTTCCAACCTACCTTTCCAGGTCAGCTTATACTATAGAATAACTTTAGCTTTTATAATGTCAGACTTATTTGACAGTCTTTTTGTCTCAATTCATGTAATTTCTAAACATGTTTGGAATGTTTGCAAAATTGTTTTTTTTAATTACCACTCCCACCTTGAACAAATGTTTACTGTCCCTGGGGGGAAAAGTTTCCGCTTCAGTTAAGGAACATTTCCATATAGAAACTCCTCCTGCTTTAGAATATTTCAGCCAGTCCAACTAACTTGAACAACTCCAAAATGGCTTTTTAAAATCCAGGTAAACAGGATAACCACATGTTGGCAAGTGACTTGCTCAAGAAGCTGGCTTCTCCAAGTGTTATGTTTGTCATGGCTGCCTTTTAGCATGCTGTTGCAAGTACATGGTGGGGGTATGCTGCATCGTGGTGTAGGTGCATAAAGTCCTTGCAGTGTAGCAATGTGAAATGCGTTGTTGCCCAGGTATGAATAGGATCTTCTTTGAGCTAGAACTAAGTGACATGGCTTTGTTATTGTTGTTCTTTTGATTTTTATTTTTTTACTAACTGGATTATTTGGTATCATGTTTCTGTATGTTTTGTGTGCTTTGGTGAATAATAACTGAGCAGCAGTAGGAGTTGCATGTAGTAGTTCTGAGACGCAAACTAATTTCTAGAGTATTGGAAAAATAAATCTACACCCCTTCAACTCTGAGCTGTACCATATTTAAATCAATGCCAACGTGATTGGATTGGAGGAAAAGGCAAGCAAAAAAAAAAGCTATGTTTTTTTCTAGAACAGGTAGTAATCCAAATGTAAGCGTAGTGAGCAAAATAAGAACTAACTGCAGCCTTCTGGATTCTGTGCGAACAGCTGTACCAGCCATAATGAGTACAAAATGAAATTGAAGCACAGGAAAGAATGATAAAATGTTACAGTCCTACTGATGTCTGTAATAATGGGATAGTTGATCCAAGAAAGGGCTCTTCGAGTGCAATGAGCACATACAGTTAATATCACTTGAACAATACAAGTGAGTATATCTTTCCCCAAGATGTGCTACATGGCATCTGTAGAGACTGCAGCGTGTGCAGTTTGGGAAGGGGGAGCTGGAGCTGATAATGAGGTGTGCCTTCCAAAGGGAAGGGCAGCAGGCAGCTGATGAGAGAAGGGTCGACTTCCATGTATTGCTTTCCTCCCACGGGGAAAAATGCACTGCACCTCTTCAGTAGATGTAGAAATCTGCAGTCACTCCACCCTGTATTGCTCACTCTACCAGTACTAATGAGCTCCAGAAGGCATTTTGCTGTCTGAGGAGATGCGCCTTTACTGCTGTTCCTGGGCGTGCATTTTTATACTCCCTCCATGAAGCAAGCAAATGCAATCCTGGCCTGTGTGGCTTCTGAAAAATTCTTAGGAGTAGCGTACTGGTGTGAACAGTGGCTTCTTTACTAAAAACCTTTCAAGTCCTGGGCTTTTTCCTCTGCATTTGCAAGTGTCTGTGTTTTGTTTTTTCCCTCCAGTTAAATGCTGCTTCATCCTCTGCCTGTAAGCCGAGCGAGGTTCTTTACTGGAATAAGCTGTGTCCTTAAACAGGATGAAACTAGACTCAGAGCTGGCATAAATCACCACTGCACACTGCTTCAGTGCAGCTATGCTGATTTGCTGTTGCTGAGTTTCTGCCCTAATGTCTCCTCAGGACGCAAGCAGCTCTGAACTCATCGGTTAGGAGTGGCCAGTTTTCAAGAATACAAAAAGCTACTGTAGTTCACACACACAAAATTGTCAGGGTGGAAAAGAGAGATCTTACAGTCACTTCCCCCCTCCCACCCCCCTATTTCTTTCCTCCCTTTTTTCATGGAGAGACAGAAAAGCTCTGTTTTGGTGCTGCTACCATTCAAGAGCTCAGATGAATGCAATACTTTGTCAAAAGTCATATTTGTGTCCATGTCATTTGCAGGCACTACAGCTAGATAATGTGATAACAGTCAAACTGGACAACGGCAGTTACTAACCAGTCCCACTGATCACACTTTCCATTTGAAATAATGACAGCTGCTTAGCACAAACTACTTGCATTTAAAAAAAAAAAAAAGAGAAAAAGGTGGAGGGGGGAAGCCTCAGCTTTCCTTGGATGGAGAACAGAAGGAGTTGCTTTCTGCTGTGGTTGTGAAATGTCAGGATCTATCTACAGGACCTGTGCTGTTTACAGCCTGGGGAATGTGCAGGGTTACAAGACATGGGAACAGTCTCCCCAGTACCAGCACCGGGCTAACTGATTGAGTCTGAAATGGCAGAGAGCTCCTGACCTAAGCACGCCTGCTAAACAGAGAAGAGAGGACTGCATGCGTACAGGGGATGTATCTCTACTGTGGCTCTGTTCATTGACTAAAACTACAGTCCTGTTTCCCAGAAAGTTAGTCTTAGGTTCACGCTTGCCTTCTCAGATAGCTTCATGTCACAGAGCTCCCCCTTCCTGCCCTCCATGGGGTCATGTTCCTGGCTGTTACTTTCTCCCCTTCCTGGCTGCCTCTCATCTCCCTCTAAAATCACTCCCGTGGGCACCAATACAACTGTAGAAATTCCGGGTGGGAAGTTAGTCACTTACAAGGGCTTTCCAAACAGGCCTTACTGCGGCGTCTACAGTCTTATGTCAGGGTCTCCTTATTTCTAACCCTCTCACTCATTAAAGGGACTATTATTTTTCCCTCCTGCTTAGAAAGCAAGAGGAGTACGAGCTCACCTACCAGCTTTAATGAGCTCTACAGGTGGAAGTACCGTGAGGGCAGCTGTCACTGTTGGAAGCCTTGCTCTGGAGCACCTCTGCGGTGGTCAAGGCCATGTTTGGCCATACTCCCATTGGGACAAAGGCAGGCTACCAAGAATGTCAGACTCATCAGGATGCGGTGTGGTGTTTTAACCAGCCTGACCCAGTGATGAGTGCCAGCAACATGTGCCTGACCTAACGCTGAGCGCACCGCTGTGCTTGCCCCTTGGCTGGCCACTGCTGTGCCGGCGCTCAGCACAAGTGGTGGAGGGAGGGAGGACGTCTGGCAGAAAGCTGACCAGGGCTTTGTTTGTTCATGTGGCAGGGTAAGCTGTCCTGCCAGTTCCACGCTCTGAGCAGGTTCACCGTGGGGTTAGAGAAGTGCGAGGCTTGGCTCAAGGGGAAGCGGCAGAAGTGCGTGCCAAGGGTGGGGAGCAGGGAGAGGCACGTCATTAGCCTGCCTTAATTGCACACCAGCACCCCGTGCTCCAGGTCATGGCAGCGGTTGTGGTGGTCCCTGGGTCAGGGCAGGCAGTGTCAGCGTCCCTGGGGCACCCACCCAGCTGCACCGCCGGGACTGCCAGCAGTCCGTACACACACGAGCCTGCAGCGTGGCCCCAGATCCTGCGGCTGCTTATTAACAATACTTAGTGCTAATGAGGAATTTTTTATGTCAATAGGAAAGCGTTCTCTCTGTGTATCGCGGGGTTTAAAGGAGCCCAGCCAGCAGGGAATTGCTGTTTCCTCAGGTGTTAGAGGGCTGCTAGCAGAGGTGCAGCCATACCTGCCCCAGTGTGCAGCCGCAGCACTCACTGCAGCCAGCGCCTGCACCCAGGGCAAGCAGGCTCACAAGTCAGTCTCTGGCTCGCAATGTGTGGTGCCTTTGAAGTCGATCGCTTTGTAATTTCTGGCAAATGGAGGAAAGATGACCGGACAAAACAAGTCAGGGGAGGAATATATCTTTGCTTTCCACTAAGCCAGTTCTCCCTCATCATCTGCCAAGAGTAAACTTCAATTTATAATAGAAAAATAAATCTAGCTAGAGTTTACGTACAGAAAATTGTTTTTAATTGTTTTTAAAATGAATTTTAGTTGAAGAAAAACACTGCCTTATTGCAGTTATGTTTTCAAGCAGCAGAAATTAGATCTTTAGGGTAGAGGCAAAAAGTGAAAGACGGGCAAAGGGCAGAAAGGACTTACTCCACCACTGAAGTGCCCCTGCATCCCGTCACCCAAGGATGAGGATGGATACCTAGTGAACTGCTGCAGGGTCTTTCAGATAATGCTATGTGAGTGGGTTAGGAGCACAAGCATTTGAATTCAGCATTTTGTTGTATTTTGAAGCTCATGCAGGTGGATGAAGCTAGAAGAACTCTAGGATTAATCTTTCCCTCCCCCTTACACTAAGCCAGACCCAGAATAGGTACCAGTGCAGGCACCCCTGCATGCTCCATGTGTGGCGGCACTGCTGATGCTGGTGGGGCTGTGCTCTGCCTTCCTGCCCCAGATACAGGGGCTGTCAGCAGCCAGCTTGCAGCTGCAGTGATGACCACCCCTTCAGGTGGGCTCACGGGGGGAAAGTCTTCAGCACCTTCTGAAGGGAGTGATGCTTCAGGACTTGGTGCTTGCAGGCTGACTCTTGCTGTGAATTGGGAATATTCCGTGTGGGAGAACACCAGAAAGACCTTTCCATTTGCAGTCTGGCAGAATTTAGGTATCTTCTAGCACTGCTCTTTTTTTTTTCTTTTTTCCTCTTCCTTCTCACATATGTAGAGTGAATTTATTCAGCAAAGTGATTTGTCCAAAATACCCCCATTTCTCCTTTTAACTTTCAGCCAGATTGCACTGTAAAGAGAACTGAGGAAAATCAGCTGCACAAATGCTTGTGCTGGTGTGAGGCAGAGCGTAGGGGTAGAAATGAACAGCTAGGGGCAGCAAATATATAACCTAGCTAGCTCTAAAAACACTTCTGATTGAATCAAACCCCATGTTCAATGGGGCAGGGTGGGAAAATCAGCTGAAGATGGCCTAAATGTAATCTCAGCCAGTTCAGCTTTATGCTTTTGGCATAGCTAATGTGGATTGAGGTACATAAAGATTAACCCCTGTCATCTTTTCTCCAGTTTGCTGCATCAGGCCCCCAGCTGTCCTGGTGCACTCAAAATACCAGGTTTTCAGTTTGCCTGCTGTAGTTCAGTGAGCTGGTGTGACCACCCTAAAAGGGAGTCTTGCTGATAGAAGCTGTTGGCTGTCACTTGCTTAGCAGGTTCCAGCAATGCAACTGTCCTTGTCAGAGCATGAGATGTGACTTGGTCTCCTATGAGCAAATGTGTTCCTCTGGAAATCAGATAAAATTTTTGGCTAGCAAGGAGGCTGATCAAAACAGCATGGGGTTACAATCCTGTCTGGGGTACGGTTATGGAATGAGTTTTCACACTGTAAAGGAGAGAGTCTCTGCTGGGGGTTATCTAGGAAGTGAATGTTATATTGAGGATAAAAGAGCAAGTGTTTTTAAACCATCTTCAGTCTAATATGATGTATTACCTTGTGGTTTACCTCTTTACGTTAAAGATGTAACTATATATCATGATGGTACTGTCTGTCCTGATTTTTTTTTTGTTGTTTTTAAAAGCTGACTTTCTCTGCTTGTATCCTTTATTGAGATTCAGGAAGCTAATCATCCCTTACTGTTTAGTATAATATTTTCCTCACTTCAGCCATATGAGCAGCCTTTATTGTTTTTTATCTAATTACCTGCTAAAGAGTAGTAGAGTTGTGAATAAAATGCCTAAGTGAATGTTGAGCAGATTTCATTTTTTTTATCTGTAGGACAGAAGCTACTGGGTGAGGGGGGGAGTGGTTATCGAAGTCTCTTAATCAGCAGAAATTTCCAAGTAAAAACAAAGCTAGAGATCATGTTAGCAGCTTCACAGAGACAGGTAAAGTAAGTATATATGTAACAAAATTAGGCCCCAAATTACTTGAAGACAGTGACTCTGCTGCTTTCAAAATAGAATGTCTTGTCTTTTCTGTCGATGTGATTGGAGATGATTTTTATGGACAGTAAATGCAATTAACTTTTGCAGATGTTGGTATATTTGTTTTTGCTTGAAGGCTTTCTTCACGTTTCTGTTGCTGCACTGAGCACTTGGACTAAAAGTTTAACCCTAGTTTTGAGGGGCAGATTCTAATACTCTTGTTCAGGAATATCTTGTAGAGCAAACCTCATTGTGTATGAGAATACTGTGTGGTAATGCTCTGCAACTTTTAGTTACTGAAGAGTGTTTTTTCCTGATATTCTCAACCTTCTCAGCCCAACAATTCTAAGAAGAAATACAAATACTGCAGAAAACAAAGTCTCTTACAAGACTCGGGCTTGGTTTATCAAACACAGATAAAGGATTAAAATGGTAATGGATTTTTTGTTTATTTGTTAATGCTACTGAAGATAACTCAGTTTTGAAAATTCTTGGAGTTACTGTGCATCTGTAAGTTTCTTTGCTTTTTCTGGTTCTTCTATGTTAATCTTAATTTGTGTGACCAACTGCAAGACTTAAGATATTGTTTTGTCACTTTCAACACTCTTAACAATCTGCTTTGGATTGCAGTGCTTTGCACAGAGTAATGATTTTCTATGTCCACCCTATAAATACTGGGACATTGCCAATACTGAATTCCTACATTCCCCACACCCTTTCCTATTGTATTTAAACCAGCTATTCTCATTTTCGGAGATGGGCAGGGTAAGTGCAAAGGAAGATTTCCACTTCTGTCAGTTACAACAAACAATTGTAGAGAGAGAAACAGAGCTGGGTTTCAAGCTTTTATTGAAGATTCACAGCCTTGATCCTGAATCCTCAAACAATTTCATTAAGATACTCATATTAGGAGTGGTGTTTCTGGGTCAGGGTCTGATAGGAGTGGTTATAAAAGGTCTGAAGTTTATTTTAACTGAAGGCTTTCCATGCATACTGAATCAGTTTTTTTCCTTTGAAAGGTACAGTAATATTTACAAAATAGAGAATATTAAACTGGCAAGATTTCTTCAGGTATGCCGTACGGATGGTCAGAAGTATGTAGAATGTGACAGACTTGTTTTTCTGATGAGCAAATCAACTTAGCTATATTCTCTATCACTGACTCAAAAGCTCTGTGGTTGGTATTAACTTTTAGTTGAAAAATTGTTCAGAAATTCACATCTGTTTAAAAAAAAAAAATCTGAGTGGCTAGAAGTTGTGAATTGAAAAGTTTTAGTGGCTTAGAGGGAATCTTTCTTTGATAAATCTTTTCCTGGCTAAGCAAAACTTTGGTCCTTTCTCATGAAATTTCCCTCTGATCTTGAAATTAATTGATTGTACTAGGTGTAGACCACGTAATGTTTTTTTAGGCACTGTTGATTCTAGAAAAGGCAAGTTATCCCTAGCCCTGAGCTGTAGCACTGTTAGTAGTGCTTGCCTCAACTATGCAAAGAATCTGTTAATTCAATTAAAACATGTCATACTTGTGTAGTGTTAATATGTTCACCAAGCAATGTACTAATTTTAAGGCTACTAAACTCATTCTGTGACCTTGAGGCCATTTCTGATCTTTCTCTCTTAGGAGATGTTAGCTGGTAATTTTTAAATTTATGTAATGAAATTCAAGTATCTACTAGTGCAGTCTTAATTGAGCAGGTTGGCTTGACTTGACCGTGATGGGAAAAGCAAAGCACTTGGACTTCTAGCATTGATAAACAAGTACAGCAACATGTCTGGGATACTGGGAAACTGCTGAGACTAACCCAGCTCATGGTAATATTTCCCAACATCAAAACCTGTGAACGCCTACAAGAATTTCTCTTACAGGCGCATAGGTCTGACTAGCTGAAGAGAGGGAGGCCAGTGATAAAGAGTTAAAAACTGGTTTGTATCTTAGCAAAACTAAATTCAAATATTTGACCTTGCTTTAAACTTGTTTGTGCTTTCGTATGTCCACTTCCCTGCTTGTAGCATGAAGGAATTGTTTCTTTTTTCCCCTCATTTTGCCTGACTGCCCTACTTAGACTGTAAAGTCTCCGGAAAAACTGCTGTCTGATCTAATGTGCGTGTACGGAGCAGAGCACAATGAAGTCCTGATCTCAGCAGGAGTCCCATCTGCTACTGCTGAGATAAATGATCTTTTCGGTACTGGTTGTTTTTTAATCTCTTTAAATTACCATAAATACATTTTTTAAAGCCATATGCTTTCATTTTGTATCCCACTCCACTGAAGAAATCTGGGTTTCTGTGGAAATATAATTATGTAACCATATAATTAAAGACTGCATCGTACCCTGTGCATGCAAGTGGGCTGAGCTGAGGTCAAGAGCCAGACTGATCTTCCACTTTGCAGGTTTCAAGTACCTGAACTTATTTCAGAAGGGTCATTTTAAATATGGTTGCATGTGTATAACTTTATACTCTTTAAAGGAAAAAAAATATTCTGTTGAAGTGCAATTAGTTCAGTTAAACTGAAGTTAGTTTGCAGTAGAAGAAACAGGTTCCAAAGAGACTGTTAGATTTTGGGATTGGCTGTCCAACATTGGATGCTGATCAAGGAAATCTAAAGAAAGCTTTTCATTTATGGCAGAGAGAGAGAGAGACAGTGCCCGTAGGATCGGATCTGTCAGAACGGACAAAAGTTAGCAGAAACTTATGGAGGGGGAACACTTCTTTTTCTTTTTTGTCCTTTCTGTGTCTCTACTGCATCAGTGTCCAGGTGTTCCCAGCTTAGTATGTGGTGGTGCTGCTTTGGCAGTGCCATAAGCCTAACATTACCATGTTGGTTAGTGTTTTCACTGAATACAGGCTTTCTAGGGTAGTACAAATGCTAAAAAGGAAGTGGCAAACTTCAGAAGTTATTAACTTATCCAAATTGGAACAGGAATATATAGGCTGAGCTAAGAGCATGTCTCTAATCATAGGCATTTTGTCACTGTCAACTTTCAGCGCTCTTCCTTAAGCAATGGAAGCGTTGTAGCCTTTCAGAAAAGACCGTAAGTTTCTTGAACAACAAATAATTATTCAACCTGGATGTCAGAACTACCACCATTCCCATGTAGCAGCAGCCTGGGACAGGGGTCACTGCCTCTTGACAGACCCTTCCCTTCCCTGCTTTGAAGAGCTCGGGGAGCTCTTACCTGAGATCTGAAACTCAGCTTGCTATAAACTTCCATACGGGACCTGGGTGCAGAAGGGCGGGTGGAGAAGGATTTCATGAACTAGTTCCCTGCAGTACAAGCTTGCACAAATCAGACTCTGTTTTATTTTGTCTTTTTCCCTGAACAGAGGAGTTCTCTTCACCTAGAGTTCTTCTACATTCAAGTGAATAAAGTTAGCTAAGGATTTGTTTTGTCACTGTGGTGTTTCAAGAATTGTTTGTGATTTGTTGTAGTTCTGCTGGATTTTTTTGCTTTAGATTTTTAACTTCGAGAGATTCAAGTTTTGCATACAGCAAATCTTTCCTCCCTTAAGAAAATCCAACTAACAAAGAAACCTTGTAAGCACCAGGTGCAAGAAAACCAAGGTAATTGTCTGTAATTGTGCAATTCTTGCGAACACAATACTTTGCGCAGTTGGATATGTACACAGCATCCATTTCTGCCAATGGAAGTTACATATACAAACTGAGGGTACAATATGGCCATTTATGTTTAGCTTCCTTTACATAAAATGTATTGAGGGTTTTTAGTAGGGAACTGTTTTTTAAACAAAATCAAACGTTTACATGTATAAGATGTGACATCCAGAATTTTTCACAAGTTGTTAAACTCCAATTAGGTTTCTGCAATCTGTATTTACTTGGTAGTAAGATAATTTGCTGTTATCAAAAGAAAATACAGTTGATGTATTTCATATGTAAATTAATTTACTTTGTCAAAGGGAAAAAAAAAGCTTGAAAGTTGATGCTTCTGCTAATGTCAACATTTGCTTATGTTTGAATAGCTTTTCATAATAATAGTCTTTGGCACTCCCTTTTGGCCTTCCTCCCAGTCTCGAGGTACCTCCACAGATCTCAAGTTGCATAGGTAAATGCCATCCCCATCTTAGAGTAAGCATGGATACATCTCTGCCTGGGTGTTAACTTCAATCTCTAATAACAGAGGCTAGCCATGTTTTCTTTACTTTTTCTTTATTTTGCTTTACAGCAAAAATCAAGTTCTGCTTGCACATGTAGGGTTCTCCCCTGGTAGTGCTGAGGTTTTGTGGGTGCCTCCATTGCTGGCCACAAGCCTTGTGTGAAGGTAAACCACTTATACAAAGAAGATGCCTGGTGCTGTGAAGAGTGCAGGCTGGAGTATCTTTGAGCTGAGCAGGATGTCCTAGACCTTGAGTGATCAGAAAGGACAGATCAGACAATCTCCTCTTCTGTGGAAGCTGGTTATTCTTTCAGGCTCACTGTCAGTTCCTATTTGGAGGACAAAAATTGAGGGTTTTTTCCTCCTTCGAGCACCCATTAAGAACAGATTTAAAGGGTTCATCACCCATCATGAAAATCTCATTTTTTTCTGATCTCATTACTTTGAATAGTGCCTCAGATGTGTTTAAAATTAGCCTATTAAAGCACGTATGACATTAGGAAAAAAAAAAAAAAGGAAAGAAATAACCGGATTTAGAATAGCTTTTTATTCTGAATCAGATTCTTTTCCAGATAATTCTTCCAAAGTATAAATATGGACTATTTTGTTGATGTGTTTTATCCTGCAAAAGGACAAATTACTTGATTTGATATGACTATAATCTCTCACTTGGTTTTATGGATACAACTGTGGAAAAGGAATGTTCACTTATTTTATATGATCTTTTGTACATCATCTGGAGAGGAACATAAGCTGGAGTTATTGAGCAATAGCAGACAAACTGTACCAAAACACTGTAACTTAAATAAAACAATATTCAGGGGGTTAGTTTTACAAGATTTTTTGTTTTGTTGTGTTGTTTTTTTGGAAAAAGAAGCTGCCAAAGCATTTGTCAGAAGCAGCACACAATCATAACATCATCTAATTAAAATTCAGTTACGTGCTTCCAGGCGGTTTTAATAAGTCTTGTTCACACTTCTTGGTTATTGTGGAATACAAATCAAGAAAGGGGTAAGAATTTGTCTATCCAATTTATCCTCCGTAGAAACTTCCAGGAGTCTTGTTGACAATATAGTAGTATCATAAAGTGTCTTTTGTCCTGTTCCAAGTCTAAAACGTGGCCTGTGTTAGCCACTGTCTGCTTGCGTTGTCCTTCACTAGTGATTGTTGGCACTGTTTCTTTCAAACAATTATTTGGCATGGTCACTTTGTTTTCACAGATTCTGGGACAAACAGGTAAGAATTGTTCCTGGTCTGTGTACAGGATAGTTACTGGAAGTTACCAAGTGAAGTCTTATGGATTTGTGAGGGTAAGAGTGGGGAGTAAGGAACTGCTGTACCCTGTGTACCCCATTATGAATGGGTTGTCATGCCTGGGATAAGACCAAGTCAAAGCAGAGCAGAAACCCTAACAGGTGATTTGCTGGGGTCTGTCAATCTGTGTTGCTGTCTTGAAGGAAAGTATTTGTAGCATGAAGTGGAGGTGAAAAACAGAACAATTACAAAAAAAAAGTGCCTGTGGCCATACTACCTCAGGCTGCAATTGTGCTTGGCCCCATGTACTACATCAGGTCGGGCGATCAATAGCTGGACTGGAGAGCTTCAGCAGCTGCTCGGCATGGCGTGCTGCTGGAGCATGCAGCATTTGTCTTTCTCTGCATGTGTTGAATCAATGTCATTGTGTATTACAGCGTGTGATGCACCCGTTGTGTTTTGTGTCTGTGGGCCTCGTATGCACTTGGATAGCATGTTGTCTTCTGAATACCACGGAGGGTACACATGTGAGACGCTGGGGAAGAAGGGGGAGAAAAATTGTGCATTATTTCTAATAACATCATAAGATGCTGTGAGCGTCAATGAGTACAATGGGAAATGCTAGTTACTGAGTCTAGGCTACAACTTCTCTTCTGATTAACAATGACTGTTTTGCATTGCAAAACGCTGGAGGCAGTGGGTCTGTGCTACCAGTGATTGAATACAGGACTTCATTGAAATAAGGCAGCCAGTTTTAGTTATAGTATTGTTTTAAGAAAAGGCTAAGACATCTGGAAATGGCCAGAATACTAATTTTTATTCCTTCCATGGAGAGAAAAAAAAAAATGCCAACTGATTTAAACCAGGCTGATATAAATTCACCTTCTAGGTTGTAAAGTGGATGAGCAAGCTAAAATCTGAAGCATTGATTTGGTTCATCTTTCATGACCAGCTGAAGAAATACCAACACACCTCCATAGGTGCCCCAGGTAACATCCTTGCCATGCTGCACCAATGAATTAAATCCCTAGGGTCGACTTAGTCCACACACTTCTGCACAGAGAGCATCTTGAATAAACTGATGTCCAAACTAGACTTTGCTCATAAGCTGACCAGAGGAAATACTATAAAGGAGTAGAGGGAAACAGAGTCCCCCTCAGGCAGTTACAGGCTTCTTCATTAGGCTGATTGCTGTCTGTGCAGCCTTCTGTGAAGCCAGGATCCACAGTGTGGATCACCTGTCTTCAGCTGTCTCAAGTTGTGTGCGCCCAGTGACAGCACAAGAGGCAAGGGGTAAGAAACTGATGTATGTGAAACTCCGTCTGAATGCACACCCCAAAAAAAGCATTTATTTACTGTGAGGGTGGTCAAATACTGGAATAAAATGAGCAGAGAGGTTATCAAGTCTCTGGCTGCGGAGATATGCAAAACCACAGTAGCCCAACTTTGGGCAGGATAGGACCAGGTGATCTCCTGAGGTGCCTTCAAGCCCGAACCACTTGTTTATTCCCTAGAAAATCTTTTTCCAGAGTGCCAGGTTTCTTTTGTTTTACATGCTCACAACTCCCCACAACATTAAAACCACAAGTCCGGCTCCCTCCTCTTGTGCTGTTTCCTTTGTGCACCGCATGCTAGCAGCAGTAACCTTTTATTTTTTCCCCATTTTTGCTGGCGTCACCTCCCATGCCAGTGCAGGCTAGGGATGCAGGAGGGCCTCGGGCAGTCTGCCAAGAGCACCATTAGGAACTCTGAGCAGAGCTGCGTGCTGGTGAGAGCTGTCCACGGCTGCACTGCAGGGCAGGATGCGGCCCTGCACCTGGGGGACATGCTGCCTCGGGAGCCCTCACTGCTGGTGTCTCTGTCCCACTTTCTCAGGGCAGTGGGTTTGGGGAGGCTCGGTGCTGCCTTAACAGGTGGCCATTTCAGTGCTGCAGCTCATGTTAACTGCTGCGCTGCACGAGTGATGTACGGCAAATTGTGTTGCGCAGTGGAAACGAGTGTCCAGAGGTCAGGGCTGGACCTGCAATGTAGAGGGGAAAAAAAAAAAAAGCTGCGTGTCCTTGATTCACATCTGCCGTGTGGCAGTCACCGTTTCCTCAGCTGAGGCAGAGGCATCACCACGCCTGTGTTTGCTGAGAGCTCCTCCCAGAGCAGGGCTGGCAGGCTTCTCTGCCGCCCTGGCTTCCTCCGTGCGGCTGCGTGCGGGCTGTCCTCCCTGGGAGCAGGAGGCGTGCGGGTACGCGCGTGTATGCACACTTGCACAGAAGGCTGAGTTTTTAAAGAAGGAACTTTGTCAGCAAATTATCTCATCTTATTTTGGCTATCATAATCCCCTTCAAGCCTCAACAAAACACTCATACGTGTTTGATCAAGTCATTATTAAAGAGAAATATTGTACTATTCTTGCCAGATGGACCACCTACACCTTGGTATCGCTATAATTATTGTCAAATATTATTGTTACAAGGGGGCACAGAGTGTGTAGATCTTACTTTTAATATGACAGTGGCCAATTTAATGGAACATTACTGATTAACACAGCCAGCACAGAATATGCTAGCATACCTTCAACAAAACTTTATGTTCTAGTTGAATAGATTACAGAACACCTCTTGAATGCCTAGTGGATGGCATTGTGCCAGAGCCTTTAAAATTGAAAATGCAGCTTGCTTTCTCCTTTTTCATAAAGGAATGTGAAAGCAGAAGCACTGACCTTGGCAAGCCTCTCACACTAAGTTTTCCAGTAGGCAAAAGCACTATAAATCAAACCAGAATAATCCTGTGTATGTTTTTGTTTTTACGCAGGCTGCAGGGATTGCACTTAAGGACTTGATTTTTATTACTAAAGGAATGTTTTTAAATCATCAAGTCCTAGAGCATGTTGTGAGCTTAGTCCAAATGTCATCATCATCTTTTGCAATTTGCCTAACACTCTGACTCTGTGCTCCCATGGAAATACAATTTATTTCTCTTGCAAAAGTCATTACAATCTATAAGCACAAACAAAGAAACCTGCAAAACTGAAAATGAGCAATAAAATCATGACAAAATCTGCTACCTAGGTTCTTCCCCTAAAGCAGGAAAAAATAAGATGAACAGTGCTTCTCTTTCTCTGAGTTATTATTAGTTCAGTATTATTTATCACACAGCTTGGAAATCTTAAAAGGTTAGAGTTTATTCTTCATACATGGCTTTGGGGAGCCTTTTGACTGCTGAGAATTGTAACATGACATTGTTTTGGAAATGAAAACTCTGGACGTATTATTTTCCGTATTATATAGATAATGGAGGTGATAGATGGGCAGATGCTGGCTGGTGGAAGCAGCCATAACTCAGTTATATGATGAAAATTTGCACCAGCAAAGAACCTTCCCTTAAAGAGGGAAGTCTGGAGAAACTGCTTTGCTCTGTGTTGTTTTTTCTAATATGGATATAGCTTGTATTTAGATTTAATAATGAATAACATTAAAACTGATGTTTAATTCCACCTCCATTTGTTTTCAAATGCCACATCATTAACAAACATATTCCCTAAGCTTGTCTGCAAGTTTCATCCTTTTGTACATCTAGGTCAGCTAAACATATGCTTAGAGCATGAGTGATTGACCAAGTCTATATTAATGTTAGTGGGACTTCCTATGTGTTACAGTAAGTTCTGCTAAATATTGATCATTATAAACATAAATTTAAAATCTATAGTGTTTTCCTGATTGTGGGCTTCTGAACCCTCCTGAAGTATTAGATGTGATATAGACTAGATGTATCTCTCTCTGCATGTGTATATAATACACATAAAAAAGAACAGAATTTAATAAAATTAAGGTGTACGTGTAAGCGAGTATAGGTTATTGCTAGTATTTTCCTCTCTTCCTCCTTTTTTTCCCCAGTTTTTCAATCCAGACTTTTGACGTGTTATTTCTGAATTCCAGTACCAGTTGACGAGGGCAGGGCCTCAAACCCACCCACAGCTCAGTTTGTGTCAAAGTGTTGGTTGGATCTGTAGGGCTCAGAAGCTTGTGACTGAACCACCAGATGAGTCTGTAGCAAATGGCCTTCTTCCCTGCTGATTTTCTGAATGTGCTGCTAGAGTACTTGCAGAGTTAATTAATAATTACAAGTGTATTGAGTGGGCCTAGTTTACAACGGGCATGGCTTATGATAACCATTTTTCTTGCTTCTCATGTTGTAAATGAAACTTGCTTGTCCCTACAAGTTCATAGATGATAGATAAACATATGCTTAAATGTACTGGGGGCAAACACAGAACTTAAGCTTCTTCCTGAAATTTCTTCTTTACTCCTGAATATTCCTCTTTACCTTCCATTTTCCACCACCAGAATTAAAGCTACATCCATATGTACTCTGGGACAAGAGCTACACTGTGGGAAACCACCTGAACCAACACTGGAAGTCATGAAAATAGCTGCACTAAGGCCTTTTGTCTGCTGCTTCATCTGTTGCATTTTATGTTTTTCTGTGGAATCGGTTCAGCAGATGTAAATCCCCTGGATTGTACTGTAAGAGTAGTCTCTCTTACCCAAGCCAAAACCCATTCCAAAGGCTTGTTGCATAGAATAAAAGTATCCATACGGGGTGACTTAACTTTTGCTGACTTAACTTTCCCAGTTTCAGAATGTAATCTTACTTACCTCTTCTCTAGAGAAACAAGTTGTACAAATTTAAGGCCTAGCATCTAGTTTGAGTGTATCTAATGGGGAAACAGGGAGGGAGGGAGTAGTCCTACCCTGAGACTTTTCGTGTATCAAAGTGAAGTAACATTAAAAGCCAAAAACATGATTTTAGCCAGCTATACTTTATATTTACAAACATAACAGCAGAGGGGTCTGTTCAGGAAAAGGAAAAATAGAGTATTCCGATGTAAGTGATAGAAGCAGTGACACATTAAACCTAAGTAACTTGGGCCAATTTAAAACTGACAGGCACCAAGTAACTTAAAAAAAACTTCAAAAAGTAAATGATGGTGTAGCTGAGGTGAGGAGGAGGTGGCTCACCACTGGTTATGCAGCTTGCCTGGTCTCCTGGGGTGCAGGATGGGTAGGGGGAGCTGCATTGGTTTATGTTGCTGGATATAAACGTGCCTCTTCCTGTAAGTGTTCTTGCATGGTCAGGAAAACTGTGATAAACAGAATATCTATAAAGTGTCTTGTCCAAATGCTTGCATGCAGCAAAAATGCTTCTCTAAATAATGCTGGTTCACGAATGTCTAAGCACTTATTGCATGCCAAGGTGATGGATACCTTGCAAACACTTAAACTGGATAGAAGTGCTGTTGGCTAGATAATTGTCTCCCATATGCAGATTTGTTAAGGTTTTTAGCACTACTTTCCACAGTGCTCAATAATAACTAGATGGATAGTGTCTACATCTACATGCATTTTGGTGGGTAGAATCATTAGCACACAGTCGTATTTTTTTTTTTAAAAAAAAAAAACTGTTTAAGGACTTTTAGTAGTGCTCACTTTTGGAGATTGGAACAGCAGCATCAACTCTGTCCATGACTATATGCGTGTGGTTTGACAGGCCTAACAAAATTGGGCAGTTGGTGATCTCAACAACAAGAGGCCGCTGTAAGTGAATGAGTGGGGGGGGACGGACACAACTTGCCAAGCTATTAAAGTTTTAAGTCTAACTTTCTACCATTAAACATATAATATTAACGTAATGAAGTATTCAGTGTGTAAAGTAATAACATATTCCATGTGCAGCTTTTAAACCCATGCTTGCAATTATCCCTGATGAGTTTGTATTAACTGAAATTATTTAGCTTTGTTTCAGACCCTCAGTGGATATGTCTAGTACAAATAATTAGTGACCCCACTTCCAAAACATTCATGCAAGAAGGAAATTCTTTGCACTGACAACAATCTATCGCTAGAACAACCACCCCAGGGATTCTGCCATGTCCCTGTCACTGGAGGTTTTCATGATGCGATTGGACAGGGTGCTAGATAATCTCATCTAGGCTCCCCTTTCCCATGAAAAGTTGGACCTGATGATCTTCCAAGGTTCCTTCCAACCTGAGCTCTTCAATGGCTCGATACCAGAATCATCTGCTGTTTCTGTAATCTGCCCAGCTTGCAATCTTATGATGATGTTCTTCAAGCTTTCTGATTCTTTATTTCTTCATCTGGAATTTATTTCCTTTCCATGTTTTGAATTAGTTGTCTTTTAATACTTGTTTGACTGCGCTGGAAGTGTTATTCTGGAAACAGTTACATTGAAAGCAAGAGAAGAACTTCTCAGACTGAGTAAAGGCTATCAAAATGGACCAAAAAGATGAGGCAAAAATAGACTCTTAACATCCAGAAGATCAGAACTTCACATACTGTGTTTTGGGCTGGGCCTATATCTGAATGGCACTGGCATGCTTACAATGGTGATGGTAAATTGTCTTGCAAAATTGTTAAAAGATAAGCTTCTGTTTCTTTCACTTAAGTGTTTATGCATGGGTCTTTTGAGCATTACCTTTTTAAGTCTACAGAATTATCTTCTTTAAATCTACAGTGATTTCTAAAAGATATCTAAAATGGATTGACTAAACGAAAAATCTTTTCTTTTTTCTGTTAAGCTCTGAAAAAAAAAAAAAAAATATATATATATAAGGTTGTCCTGTAATTACATGCAGCCAAATGTGAAAGTAAGTGAGCTGAGATCCATGCAGAGAATTCTATATGCTTCAGTTAGTTCTCTGAAACATATGTGAAGTTCTTAACATTGCTACTGCTTGAAAATTAAGCTGAGATTCTCCCCAAAAATTTAAGATTTGGCTACAGAATGCTTCTAAAATTGGCTAAGGCTTCACAGTAATACTCATTTCTTTCTACATTGTAGTTTAAAACAGTAGTCACTCCATGAGCCAGTGGTACGTGCCAGGATGCACAAAAATAGAAATTAATAGCATCTGCTAAGAATTCAGCTCTCTGACAGCAACATGGGAGTGGAAATTCTCAAAGTGATTTAAGAACCATTATTTTCATTTAGCCTGATATCGGCTAATTTCTGAACAATTCTTTGCTGGCTACTACACTTTTTTTAAGTAATCCTTGAAAAATTGCATGAAAAAATCTTACCCATCCGTGTGAAGTCCTACAAAGGCAAAATTCAATTCGATCTATGGAGAATATGTTTTAAACGCACAAAAACATGGGAACCCAAGACTTACTGTGAGGACTGCATCTGATTCTCCATCCATAACATGCCACAATGTGTCTGGAGATTACACACACATGGTCTGGAAAATCACCCACCATTTCAAGATCTCTGAAATCTTGAGTACTATATGTAGCCTCACAAGTGAGGTAGAATATTGGATGCGAGTGTTAAACCTACAGAAACGTATAATTATCTAGTTCAGATGAAATAGCTGGTAGTGCACACTTTGCTCCTCTGGGCAGATCTGGAAGGGTTCTCCAAGCTGTGTGCGCCTTAGGCACCAGATGTGCTGCAGCACCGGAAAAGTTGAGGACAACCCGTGTGTTGGAGCCCAGCTTCAGTGGGGAGAGTCTGAAATGAGTCATGCCAATGGCAGTAGCTCTCCTAAGTACTATTTCTTGCTATTTTTAAAAGCTTCTGTACTGTTTACCTTGAGGATTGCTTTAGCTAGTTGTCTGTGTGAAGTTTTTGCAATGCTTTCATGAAGCAAGGTATGCTATTATAAGGGGTTAAGTCATCAATATTTCAAGCAAAGAAATGCAAGAAATAGGTGCTATTTACTGGATCTAGTAAAACAGATGCCCTTCAGTGGGAAACACAACAATGTAAAACCACTACCTAATAATGATACAGATCACGTACACGCTGATGTCAATCCAAGGGAACTCTCCTGAAGCTTGTTGGTCAGGACAAAGCTACTGTAGCAAAGAATTGAGGATTCAGTTTTTAAATTAACAAACATCCATTACCTTAGGAGCATCACCCCTCCCCTCCTCAAAACAAATAAATAAATCATAACACCACCTTCTAAATAAGGGATTCTTCACAAGGCATGGGGCAGTAAAATGCGTATGAACATGTGAGCATGAGCATGTGCAGTAGAAAGCAGAGCCTAAGATCTGATTTTTTTAAAACGTAATGAACAGAAGTGAGAATAAAATGTCAGAGTTTAGATTCAGATTGGCTGTAGATCTGTGGCTTCGTGTATCTTTTAAAGGACAACTGTCACCCAAACTCTTAATTTGGAATTAAAGTTCTAGATGGTCTATGGGATTTGTTGTGTTTTTGTTGTTGTTGGTTTTTTTGTTTTTGTAAGTCTATTGTACTTAATGTATATCTATTCAGAAACAAAGCCTAACTAAATCTACCAGATTTAAAAAAAAAAAAAAAAAAAAAAGGGGGAACTGCTTCTATTTAATCATGCGGGTCCTCTATAACTTCAATCCAGACTTCAATAAAAGTCTGTGATGGTGTTCAATCTTGGAATGCACAAATTTCAGCTTTTTTCTGTATTTCTTTGTACTGAGTTGAGCAAATGCACCTGTGTGATGTGCGTGGCTTAATCCCTGATGCTACAGGGTGTTCAATTGTTATAAATCTCCAGGTGTTGTGGAAAATCCTTCAATATTTATTAAATGCAAGATGTCCTGTGCCATGAATGGTGTGAGGCTGGGAGAGGATTATAGGGAAGTCTCCAGACATGGTGGTTGTGCTCCCCGCAGGAAGCTGCTAGCAGCCGCTCCTGGGCCAGCCAGACCCCTGCTTTGAGGTGCTGGGTTATGCCCCAGCACTTGTGGAGCCCAGCACGGAAAAGGCAGGTTTTCTTCCCGTGAGCTCCCTGCAAACTGTGAAGTACACTTCTCTGGAGCTTGTGCACGTGTGACTGAAACGTGGTCTTGTAAAGCTAATGAGTAGTTGACAGGTACTCCCACAGTCTTGTCTCCTGCACGCATATTTGACAAAATAGAAGATGCTTAATTCCAGATCAGAGAGAGCTAAAAAGCCAAGCTTGCTCTGTGAGCAGTTCAGCGGTGTTGTTGAAATTGTCTTTACCCAACTTGTCTTTTACAACTCCTCAATCATTCTTTAATAGAAGTGGGAAAGGAATCCTGTTATTGATTGAGCTCCTTGCTTTTATCCAGCCTACCTTAAGCTTTAAATAGATCTCTCTTGTCATAGAAATAATAATACAGCTTGCTCATAGAGGAGAATGGGGTCCTAGGTGCTGTGAGAGTTCATGTTACTCACAAAATAAGTGAAATCTGTTTGGATAAACAATGGCACTGATGCCAACTTCCACACAGGGACAAGTAGTGCTGCACAAATTGATGTGCCACCTTAATGCTGCAGGATTGATTGAACATTTTCCTACTGTTATTTTTCTGCTGTTGTCTTTCCTCAAGAGAACAGTGTTCCTAGCATGACCCCTTTTTCTTTGCACGTCAAGTGAAGGAAAATCACCCTGTGCTGTACTTCTGGGGACATATATTGATCTCAGACACAGTGATGCAAACCAAAAGTAACTCCTTGGGAGCTGGAGGAATTGCTCTGAACTCTGGCCTGTGAAACTGGGGTCAGGTTGCAGCCAGTGGCCTCCCAGCTTTATTTCTTGTATAATGGAAACAGTAGAACTAATGCACCGGTGCTGTAGAGAGTGCTGAGCCAGTTGGCAGAGGTGAAAATTTATTATTATTTATTATTGATGCTTATAATGCAAAACATTGATGTATGTCACAGTCTCGATACATTTTCTTAATGGGCGTATCTATGCCAAATGTATTGATATTTCTGCTAGTCATTATGAGCATTAATACCAACATTTAATTTTCATAAAAGCTTTTTTTTTTTTCTTTTAGGAAATCACATAAAGCCTTATCTCATAACTTAGCTACCACTTACTGTGCAACAGATGCTCTGTGCTCGGTTTCTGACTTTTTTTTTCAAATGCTGGATGTGGACATAGCTAAACTTAGGACAAATCCCTTCAGTCCTGCCTCAAAATCTTTGGGTTTTATAACATAGCCTGGGTAAAAATGTGGATTAAACTTGAGCTGAGATAAACATAAAAACTTCATTTAAAAATAAATTTAAAAAGAAAACAGAAAAAATAGGGAAGATGGGTAGACACTTAAGGAAACTTCTTCAGTTAATGTGATGGTCTGCAGAAAGGTGACATACAAAATATTAGAAACCATTTTCTCTAGAATTTAAAAAATGCAGATTCTAACAGTAGTCACTGGTGGCTGCCTTATTTATAAATAAAATAAAATAAAATTAGAAAGTAGACCTCTTTCTTAGTGAGATGACTAGCCGTAACAGCTAAGTACCCCTGCACTGATCTAGTCTATAGCACACTTTCTGGAAAATCCATGAAAATAATTGCAAAATATGTAACCAGACTTACAGAGAAGCTTGAAAAATCTGAAGCATTGTGCTGAAGTCTGTGTGGTTAGGCCTCTTTCTTCCATGAATGGCTCATACATAAGGGAAGAATTTTTTTGTATAGGAAGAATACAGAAATACAGTCAGTACTACCGTCAGTTTTCATTAGTCCTTTGCATGCAGTCAAGAGACTTATAATAAAAATACACAATCTGAAGGAAAATAAATATTTATTATTACTTAGATCTATCTTCTGCAGATTCTTACTCTCGTTGGAGATTTAATATCCACGGGAAGCTTTGTAGAAATGCTTTTGTAGCAGAGAAGTGGGTTCCATTACTGCAATGAAGACAAAATGGTATTTGTTGTTTGTGTGGGGTTTGCTTTTTTTCTTTCAATTCTATCTCCTCCTGATTTAAAATTATCTTGCTGATAAGCAATTTTTGCTGCCTATCAATTATGCTGTGGCACTGACCAAAAAAGTTAGATGCTACTTTTCCCTCTTCCTAATGAGGACATGGTTGACATATGTATATTTTTTAACAGAAAAATGAGGAGTGGTGATGAGTGAAAATGAGGAATAAATGGTGATCAGCCAGTGTCCATGTTCATATAAAATAAATATGTGGTTTTGTGGCTAAGTGAAAGCATTCACAAAGCTAGCAGCAATTCCAGACAGATGTACAAATACAATGCTATTTGTGAATATAAATTCAGAAAGGTATAGAAGCCTGCACAAAGCGAACAACCATTTACAGTTCAAACAATTTTTCTCAAACACGGTTAGCACAACATTTAACCAGCTTTGCACTTAAAAAGTAATTCAGTGCTGACGCTTTGCCTCTCAGAGGATGGAAAATATTTTTGCTGTCGTTTGCTTGAGATGGTACTATTTCCTGGTGCTTTGAAGTTAATAATTTATTGTAGCTTGGGGCTTTCACTCTAAGACTTCTCATATATGATACACTACTTACCTTAGCGTTCCTGTTTATATATTTACATTGCTCTCATCTCAGTAGTACTCAGAATCCTATGTACCAACACATCTCCCACTCCCCACAGAGGAAGAATATAATTCATTAATGCTTCCGTATCCCTGATGATTTTATTAAATGAAGTTTAATTACTTCCATTGCTTTTGTATAACATAATCTAGTGCTCATTTACTCTATTATTAACATTCGGGGGAATTAAAATAGGGTGCATTTGCATCAGTACACATTGAGCATGATGTAAGGCCAGGCGTAATTAATTTCTCTCTTATAGCTATGGAGACTGTTAATTTAAAAAAAAAAAAATAGATAAGCCAATGTGTGGGACTCATAGCTTTAATGCAAGTAAAAATCTCTCTGTCACTCTAGAGGTGTAAATCTGCATTCTGGTTAAAAGTGTTTATGTTTTACTCATAAGCACTCTTTACCAGAGTGATGTCAAACGGTGAACTGTAATGGTGTTTCTTCTTTGTTGTGGAGGAAAAAAGGGAAGCTAGGTGTTCCAAGTTAAATACCTGAACTACCTCTCTAGCTCTTCTTGTGAATGGCAAAATTTTCATTAGCCTCAAGTAGACAAGGTGCAGATCCTTCAGTCAGCGATTCATAACATCCAAGAGAAGTGCTTTTACATGCATCCCCAGCCCTGCAGCAGGGCTGTGGCCCTGTGGGCAGCTCCCATCCTCACCCGCCCCACTCTGACTTCTGCTGCTGTGGGTGGCAGGTTTGGCAGCCCTGCCTGCTGTGTGCCTGCACCTCACCAGCTGGTAACCACTGCCCTCAAAGCCATTGCTTGCAGATCTGCCTGAGTTAGGTAGTTTTAAGCTCTGTTTGTCTGTTCCCAGTCTGACAGAAATCCAAGTGACGTTTTTTTTTTTTTTTTTCTACAGAAGGTGCTGGAAAAAAATCATTCTTGTGAAAAATCAGCCTCTTTAGAAGCTTGCTAAAATGGGAACCCCAAAACCAAGGAATACCCAAATCCTCAAGCGCTTTTAAAAATATATTCCTTATGTAAGAGGATTTGTGAACGGAAATTAGACTGAATATTTTAAATGAGCCACCCGTTCTTGAAATACGTCACTCCAGTAGCCTTCCCTGAACCTTTGTGGAGGATTGCCTGCATGTGTTTGCTAAAGAATTTTTTGGTAAAGCAACATCGCCTTTCCAATTTAATTCTGCACTGTTTCCACATGGCAGCGTGTTAGGAGATTGCTTTTTCTGTCCCCTGTCAATAAGTGACCTGCCTTACCCAGGCACTCAGAAATGAATCATAACACTTGTCAGCATGAGCACCGACGATTGCTAAGGAGCTAACTGCTCGGGTGCCGACTGCAGCACCTCTGGCTGTTCATCTGGCAGCGCGAGGTGGGGCACCGTTATGTCTTTGGAAGTGAATGTTATTGAAGAGAAGTCAGGAAAGGGGGACATGAAAGGATTACTCCATCGGCTGCATCAATTTCTGTTAGTGTTTACTGATCGTGAAACGGAAAGGGGTAAAATGTTTCAGAACAGGGATGCAGCAGACAAGATGGAGGTGCTCCTGCAGTGGTGGGAGTGGAGGAGAGGGAACTGGGTAATTGCTCAAAAAGAGGCACGTGGTTTGGGAGTGTTCTGGTAGCGCCTGACAAAAATGCAAAGCAAAGGCAGTACTAAGAACCCAGGAACCTCACCACTGATGGAAACTGTTGCTGTGGGCTTTATTCCTCAAAGATTCAGGTTCTAACATTGTGTAGGTATTGTAAATTTGCCCCAAAGAGAAATTTTCCGTAGTGAAGCTAGTATTCAAACCCAAAGAGAAAGGCAAGAGGTCTCTTCCCTTCCACTCTGAGGAATTCCAAGAGTAGGAAGCATAGAAGGAGAAAAAGGAAATGGAAAAACCCCAGACCAGTAAAAGTATTTTTCACTTTCCTGACAAAGGTCTAGTAAACGAGATACAAGACAAGGCACTAAGATGTCTGCTGGAGAGGTACAGATTTGCTATGCTTGAGCTTGAGTATTGTGTTAAATTTCTTAGTCTTAATTTTCAGTCTCAGTTAACACTGGAGTTACATTGGAATTCCTGGGTTTATGCATTGAATTCAGGTTTTAAAGAAGAAATAGCCTTGTATGCTACGCTAGAAATAATGCAGAGTTTGGTCTGCTTTCTCTTTGGTTCCTGAAAATTGTGACACAATCCTTGGGTGTTTGATGTTGAAAAAGATCAGGGGACCTTCCTGCAGTGTGATCAAATCAGATCCATTTTGTTAACAAAATTTAGTCCAGGGGTCTCTTAAACATCCTTCACAACTGTATTACAGCGCTGACGTAAGTATTGCTGTACCGTGAGACTTAGCACGTGAGGGCTTTTGTAATGGACCATTTTCAAAGGTATGGGTAACTGAACAAAATGGAAAGTTCCACCTGAGAGCATCAACAGCCTTGTTGTTTCAGTCTAAGAAATACAGTTCAAATTCCACAGGATTAGTTACCTTCAGAAATAAGCTGGGAGCCAAGACAAACGGTCTAAGAAATTGTCCTTGAGAAAAGCTAGTAATAAATTACATCAGTAGTACTCCTTTTCTTCATGCTCCCAAACCTTGCTAAATGCCTTCTTTGGGCCAATAAGGAGTCTTTATTGTGCTAAAATTGGATTAATGTTGGATTAATAAAGCATTAATAGTGCAGTAGCTTGAAGTTACTGATGAAAAGTTTTAATTTGAGGAAATTCAAAAGACCGAAACAGAAATTAATTGTACCTTGCTATTTGTTCAACAGACTTGCTAGTCCCCATGTACTGTAAAGCATACAGAAACAAAATATTCTGAGAGGAGATCTACAGAAAGTGAAAGGAATACAGGGGGCTCGAGCCTGAGCCAAACATCACTGAAGTTTAAGGAAAGATTACAGGAATTAATAATCTTTAGATCATCTTTCCTATCTCTGGCTTATTTACATATCTTCATGAGTGTGTTTGAAATGATGATGTGTATTAATAATTTACCACTTTTAAAACTGGCATCTGAAGTTACAGGAAAAAATATATTCATCACAAGGGAAAGGTGAAATTGTTTGCGTCTTTTCATCAGCTATATTTTTTCATCTTTTTTTTTTAAGAATATATACTTGATGAAAACAAATTAGTGTCTATTGGAAAATATAGTAGCAAGATGTTAAGTCTAAGGGAACATAATGGTATAGTGGTATAATAAAAAAAAAACCATTTCAAGCAAGTAGTAAACAACTAAAAAAAGTTAACAATATAAATGGTGGTGTTTGGATATCTACTGTCCAATTAAAAAAGACAATATTTTTGTCATTAATAATATTTTCTGTATTAAAAAAAGTTTCATGTTCAAATTCCAAGAATAAATTGTGTAAATTGTGGGAGAAAAAAAGTATTTCTGTCACTAGTGCTGTCTATACAGTTTTCCCTGAAAGGCTGTATAGTAGTATGAACTATCTTGTCTACTTTTTTTTTCTTGATGAAAATTATCGGTGTTTTCATTGTATCAGAAGGTTTCTTGCCAGCGATATAATAATTTTGTTTAAATTTGATAGGCCGCAGAATTTTCAAGTTTTCCATTGAAATAAGTGTCACAATCTTTTTTTCAAAATAAATTGACTATAAAGAGTGATACCATAGCTCATTTTTTTTAGTTATTAAAGTATGCCATCATACATGTGGAATAACAGACTAATCTAGATAATAGTCTGGGGGGGGGGAAAGGGGGAGTGTTGGAGAAGAGGAATCCTTACTCAATAAATTCATTTGTTTTTCCTGTGTAGCATTTCACAACAAGTTAAGTAAGCTCTGAGAAGCACCTAAATGTGATGGATAAGCAGTTAGAAGCCTTAAACTCCCCAGGATTTCCAGCAAGTAGTAATTGACTAGAATGGAGTTTCAATGCAAAGCAATTAGATTGTCCCCTGAATGTCCTCTGAATATCCATGGCCCGAAGCATACACTATAATGGACCAGATTTCTTGTGTAGTATGGTAATACTTGAGTATCAACAGAACAAAACAGTATGAGGAAATTTTAGGCAAGGCTCTATCCAGGACCTAATTACAGAAATACCAAGGAAGCTGCAGCAGTTTGTGTCTACTAGGGATTTGATCCTGTGTTCTTCTGTCTCTTAAATGTTAATTTCCTTTGTTTCCTCTACTGCCACTTAAAAAATTGAACTTTAAGTTCATATTAAGTTCATTATTAAGTTAATAATAATAATAATAATCCAGAAAAGCAAAAGCCTGAGCAATACTCCTCTGTCTATTTGTGATAGAAGATCATTGCTATTCACACCGATGCAGAAATTATTGGGTGATACAAGAGCAGATGGATTGTCTACAGTGTGGGAGTAATACTGGGTATTTCTACTATGAAACATGAAAAAAAAAAAGTTTTGGAACTAGCAATGAGGTCTTGATCTTTTTGCTTTTATTTCAAAAGAAGGTTCATTATCATTACTGATGGTAGGGCTGGTGAATCTTGGGAACAAACATATGAAGTTTAAAACTTTGTAATGTAGCAAGAGGAAATTGTTTCTACCTTCTACTTTTAGTCATTTCTAATGCAGGTACCAACAGTTACTCTGCCTTCAATCTTGTGTGTCAGGAAGGGGAGTCATTACCGTATTACTTCAGTGTGCTATGTCAGGATCTGTCCCTTCAAGGGTAGAAACTATCCCTATTAGCAACAAGCAATGGTCCCAGAAATGCCAGAGAGGAAGAGCTACCTGCGAATCTGTCTGGGCAGGTATAACGGATGTGAGTTGATAAACATGCCCATAGGAAGAGCTTATTTAGACCTTATCTAAAGGGAAAGGGTTCTCATGGTATGAACTTCTAAGTCCTTTTCCTAAATGTCCTTGTCTTCTTTATTCCTGGTTTATAATGTCTTCAAAATTCAGGGAGTGATTTCCTTAAAAAATACAAGCAGAATAAAAAAAATCACTGTACTGCCCTTGCATGACTAGATACACCTGCAGGAGGTGTAATATAAACCCTGAAGTTACTCTGTCACATCTTGATACTGTACTAGTCTTTCCTGAAAGGTCTCATAGTCTCTTCTTTCAGTAACCCAGGAGGATAGCGCAGGATCTGTTGCTTAACTCTGCTCCTTGGCATCCCAGTTACCATATAGACGAGGGTTCCACAACAGTGAGTTAGAAATGTGCTATTTTTCTAAAAGCTATCTTAGCTGGTTATGGGGCAGTTGGTTAAGTTACTGGATTAATTATACCAGACCCTTGTAAAAGTAAGTGCTATCTTTTTCTTTTTCCTCTTCCTTTTTTTTTTTTTTTCCTGTGTATGAAAAATGCACGTCACCAAGTATTTTTTACTTTGGGTTCACATTGCTGGATGTATACTATGTAGATGTCAACCTCAATGGCATCTCCTTCTAGCATGATCAATATCTCGCAATTCAAATTGGCCAAGATTAGTGGGTTCATAGACTTTCTCACTTTAATTCTAGAAAGAATTCTTGGCCAGCTATTTTTCATTTCATTTAATTATGAATGACCATAACCTTAATCACATTACCATCGTATTCTTCTTAATAGCTTTAAACACCCTTGCATCACCTGCAAATTTTCTCAGTTTGAAATAGAAGCATGTTTTTGATAAATGCACATTTCACACTGTCATAAATAAATCAATCTCAACAGGGTTTGAGAGGTGTCTTCTTTTGTTGGTATGTGTGTTTCTGTTGATTTATTTTTTAATTATTTTTTTAACCTTAGGTAGAAGCTAGTTAGAAGGTATCTTAACAAGTTAGAAGGTACCTAAAACTGCTTTCTATTTTTGCAATCATAACCCAAGTTTTGTGTGCTGCTTGGTATTAAATCTCCCAGTTTCCTTCCCGTAGTGACATTTTGCTATATATATATACACATAAGGTGAATTGATATGTCAAAATCTAATGAAGCTGCATATGGTTATCTTCTTGTGATCTAAGTGTTTAAACATGAGTTCTTGGCAGGTAAATCATTTGATTTGGGCGCATGGGACTGCATGCAGGAGATGTGCTTTTGACCTTTATGTTTTGGAGTTTCCCTGATTCCAGAAGCTGTATTTCTTTTCTGTATTTCTTTTTCTATTTCTTTTTCTTTTTTCTATTTCTTTTTTCTTTTCTGTATTTTCTTTCCAATCTTTTCTGGCCTTCATAGTTAATTGTGTCTCTGCAAAGATCCAGATGGCTATTTAAGCCCTTTAACTTTCCTTTTACAATGAGAAATCTGGCACTCTGTCCTAGCTGTGTGACCCAAAATAAATCCTAAATTCTGTCTTTACTCTGGTAAGGAGCCATTGTTATACACCAGCTGGGATAAGTAAAACCAGCAGTGAATCCCCATTTTTTTTCCTGGCTGTTGTTCTTCAGCCAAGTGCTGGAAGAGTTCAGGAGCCGCTAGAGCACCCTTGACAGAGAGATTCCTCTTAGGATGAGGGTATCACGTCGGTTCCTCCCATTCTTTCTGCATTTTGCTGTCAAGCACCATGTTGCACAAATCCAGCTAAGTGACCTCATCAAAGCAATTTACTCTTACTGTGCTTTTAAAAGCAATCATACAGCTGGTTCAGTCTCAGCTTTGCCCAGACTTGTCCTATTTCTTCTCTAGCAATTCCAAGGAACACCTTAGTTGTCAGGGCATTCATGTCTATCCAGAAATACCTCTCTGACACCTTTCCCTGCAGCCTCCAACATGTATTACCACCATGTTAAATAAAACTACTCAGAGTTGTTAGGACCTACCCTATGCAACCTAGACCAGTCAAGAGCTGAAGGTCTTAAGCTGATAAACAGCTCTTACTGTTTTTGCTCTTCATTGTCCAAATAACCATTCAGCTGTCTGACTTCCATGAAGAGAGTTTCACATATGGCTATGGTTACGGGGCAGGAGGATGAGGACGTGGCAGGTGTGTGAGCTTGTGCAATTTTGTACATATTGCAGCAGATCCTTGGACATCTGAAGGACAGCTGTAGCCCCATCTCACAGCTTCAGCAGCTACTCAGGGTACAGACTATTTCCACGGTTCTTGGGGGCCTCAGGTAATGGCAAGCTTTGTTTTTAGCAAAAGCTTCTTCAGGGATCATGTCTGAACAAGTGGTTTTTGCAAGTGTTTCACAGACATAAACCTATTAGAGGGACACATACGTATCTCGCAATGGTGAGCAGTCCAGAGACTCAAAGAAGCAGAAGCTATGCTTGCTGTGAAATGAGAAGCAGTTCAGCTATTGATTTTGAGAGTAATCTAAAATCTGATTTCATGTTTGTTTTTTTTGTTTTGTTTTGTTTTAGTTTGTTTGTTTTTTTTTATAGTGCTGTTTTGTGCTGTGAAGATATGTTAGCCTGCACATCTCTTTACTGTTGTTCAAGCTGGGTGAATTGTACACACACTCTAGGTCAGGATCATGTGAAATTTCTACTTTCTGTGCCAATTGACTAAGTAAAGAGAAGGTGCAACTGTTTATTAGGAAGACACTGAAAGCAGAGGTGACTATCTGTCTATCACCTTTATCACAAAGCCAGGCCCAGCAGAGAAATACCATCACTCAGCAGAGGCTATGCCAGTTCTCCTGACCCCAGGTCATGGAGAACTTAAGTAAATTTTCATTTCTCTTTGCTTGTAGCTTGCCTGGAATCCACGTGCCTGAGATTTGGGTTTGAGAGAGGAATTGTTTTTTGCATTTAGATGCAAAAATGAGAGACTTTTACAGATTCTAAAGAGTGGTCGGGCATTTGAGTTTAACATCTGCTAGCGTGCTTGATCTTTAACGAACTCTTCTGTGTTGTAGTGTATGAACTTGTCCCTTCCCCTTATTTTCCAGGTTTGGGGAGAGCAAAAATAAAATTTGATACCTAGAAGAAAAAAATGAACTGATTAATGTTGAGAGATTAAAGAAAAAAATCTTTGAGTTCAGAGACCGTTTATTAAGAATGCCCTGAAAGAAAGAGTGCATCCTGTAACACCTGATGGGGTGAAAAGTGGATAGCATCTTAGTAAGAGAATAATCTAGTTATGAACAAGAAAAAGGTGCTGTGAGAGCAAGAACTTTTGGGAGAATTTCTACAAGTTATGAAACGGCTAATAGCCTGAGAGGTATTTCGTATCAGTGATTGATAAATAGACTGTGCTTTTAAGGCAGGTATTATTTTTAGTCATACCTTTCATTTTTAAATTAAATATATATTTTTTTTCTTGTAACAAATATAAAATAGGACTCGTGTCTTGAATAAAATAATTAAAAAAAAAAAAAAAAAAACGTGATCAGAACGGTCAAGATAAAAGCCTTTGACTTGCCATAATCCCCTCTTCTGCTATCTCAGAGAAGTAAAATGATTTTCTTTCTCTAGTTACTTTGAAGAACGATTGTATTACTTACATCTAACATTCATATACTTAAAGATTTCTAAAGATGCAGTGGATGCAGAAAGTTTGGAATTTTGGGGTTTGGTTAGGAAGTACTACCAGCTTTAAATGGCTGATGAGACAAATGACCCTGGTTCTAATCAATGTTTTGCAGGGAAATGGTAATGCTACATTGATACCATGAAGAATAGATACCACTACTGAGAAGTGCTTCTATTGTGTTTCAGTTCCAGCTTTGTTATCTACTTGAACTCTATTTCAATCTCTATATACAAGAATAAGGTTTGTCCATCTTTTAAATGCATGCATTTTTTCTATAAAAGGGATGCATAAAATATTTCAAGTCCTGTGTTCACTCCCAGGTACAACAAACACCATGGGGAGAATATTCTGGAACGTAGTTTATTTTGTTTGTAACATGATAATTGTCACTAGCTCTTCATTCAGAGTGTCATCCCTTGGCTCAATCAGTAGTATTTATCCCAAAGAGGAAGGATCCTGTCCTGGATCCTGTGTTAGACTCTCTTCAGGTTTCCGTCAAGAAAGCTGCTGCAAAATGCAGCTTCCTGACCAACAGAGAGTTTTGTCCCTTACCTAATGTCTCAGTACCAAACCCAGCAATCTCTGATATGGAACTGAATGTCAGAGGTTTTTGGAAAACAAAAATGTACAGTGACAAGTAGATGCTCCATGTTTCCTGTGATCACTGGAAAGAAAACCTCCCTCTGAACTCGTTAAGCGTGGCCTTCTCCACATAGCAAGCTAATCTTGATTGGTGATGTTGGTGATGGCTTTCAAGGCACTCTTGTATTCAGCCTTTAAAAATCAATTCCAGAAGTTTTCCTTCTCTGCTTAGCTTGCTTGCCTGTAATGGAGTTGGTGTGCTCTTTGTTTTTCTCTCCTTTTTGAGTAGGTGTTCTGCGTTTGCCACTTAACAGTTCTCCAGGGTCTGTTCTGAAATTATCAAAGTTTATAGCACACATTTTCAAATTAACATTCTTAAATATGCCCACAAAATCTGTTGCTGCTCCCCAAATGCATCTTTTTACATTAAACTGCATATTACCACATGTAAATACCCATCTGCATTCTCAGAGAATGTACAAATAGTTACTCAACAAATTTTGCAAAGATGTTCCATGAAAAATTTGAGAATATTTTTAAGGAAATGTTTTCTAACCTAAAGGCAGTGCGTGACCAACAAGATCTTGGTGTACTTTCAGAATTGTTGTGATGCAGAAGACTCTCAAAGTTACCTGCTCGGAGAGGACCCTCTACATTTAAATTTCCCTCCAAATTTAAAACTGTGGGGATTTCACTGGTGCCACATTTTTCCTTAGCTGCAACTATTTTTGGATTTCTAGATCTGTTCATATGCAGGGACTAAAACCATAGTAATAGCAAGTAGGAAGATTTCTCAGACAACCCTTAAAATAACAAGTATGAAGGACTTTTTAATGCATGCTTTTATTCAAGTGGTTGGTCAGATTCCAGACCCTGTCCCAAAATCCAGGGATCTCAGTTTTTCCCAAGGTTTTGGTTCTGCAGACTCCATGAAGTGTCTGAAAACCAATCTACTTTTATTCTGTATTGGACATTTTTACCAAAAATATTTGTGTTCAGTCCCTGTTAACAACTCCTTTGATGTGAAAAGCAGAACAGATTCCATTTTGCAAATCTGTACTTGTCATTTTTACATGGGACTTTGTTCTCATCCCAAGATTGAACTCTTAGGCTATTTGATTAAAGGACATCTAGAAATAGATTTTGCATGTAACAACTGTATGTATGCATTTGTCACTTTTTCAACTGTTTTTCACTTCCATGTCCTTCAATGTTCAGCATATTTTTTCTTAGCTGAAAATGACTCATAAGATGAGAATTTATAACATCCCATGGTACTTTCCCAGAACATTTTAATACTAAATATCATTGGCGATGTTGGGAAAGAAGTTGTTGGTTGATACTTTCTTGAGATATTCTCTGTTCCACCTTCTGACTACTCCAAAGTCACTGCTGGCAGCACTGGTTTCCCCGTGAGGCAACAAGCACTGTATTTCCAAGCTGAGACTGTCCATCACTGATAGCAGCCTTTCCAAGCATTCCAAAAAATCCTGGCCAGTAGAAACTTCTATCTTGTATCACTTTTCCATTTGAAGAAAAACATGTACACAGAGAAGGATTATTACAGAACAATTCTGTGTGGGTTTTTTGGTTTGTTTGTTTTTTCCCTGAATGCCTCCATTTTCCATATTGCATCTGATTCTAGTATGAAGTTTATTTGCAAAATCCCAAAGGTTGCCAGGGATCACATTCAAATATTTATGCTTACATTGAATTTAGTGAATTCTGTAAACATTTTTTTTTCTCTTCTTTTTCTTTTCTTCTGTCAGCTTACTTATCTTTTAGCTCCTGTCTCCCTTAGGACAAAAGAGTCAGATGAACAGCCTGTCCTTGTCAGACAGACCAAGCGCCCCTTTTTGCATGTCTGGGAGGTGCCTCAGACTTCAAAGTGTGCCTACGAAAGAGCAATAAAAAGTACATGACTGACTTGAGTTTTGAACCAGAACTCAGCCTGAATTCCACAGTCTGAACGTGCTTCTGAAGTGCTGAGGTTTACTGTTTCATTTCAGTCCATGACAGATCGAGCTATGGAGTTCAAATCCCAAGCTATGATCTGGCCCTGAGTACCTGGAGAATTCACAGCAGGGTTTGGGGCCGGTGCTTCTGCTCAAGGCAGACCTTGCATGAGCTGAAACCTTGAAGCAAGACTCAGACAAGGCTACAAGATTAACTGAATGTACCTCATGATGGCACACAAGTTAGTAAAGTTGTCTTTTTTCTTTTTCTCTTTTCCCCTCTCCCTTCTCTCTCTGCCTCTTCCTGCCAGGTTCTCAAAACTTAGCGTGAACCTTCATAAAGACAGTCTGAGTTTCTGGTTTGTCACTAAGCTTTGGAAAGAGGCAAATTTCCCAGGGTTTGTGGTTTCATTCCAAACATTTCATAGAGCTTTAAATCATACCCAGGAGCTCTCCTCTGTGTTTTACAGAGAACAAAGTCACAAATCTGGCTACTTATTGAAATTGTAACTATTTCATTCACCTATTGAGTACAGTATATTCATCTTTTGCAGGCAGCAAACGAATACCTTAACAGATGGGAATTTATATTGTCTCCATGGTTACGATGATAAATACAATGCTGATCTGCCCAAAGTAGCTCTTGTTTTTCAAAAGGGTCTTTAAATTACTTGCATTTTCCAGTGGATTTTAAACTCTTTTTTTTATGATGATAATCTAAAAGCTATTTTTTATAACAACAGTTTATGCTAGACACTGCAGTTGTTGCAAGACAATGTGATTTCATATTTCTCTAAAGCATATAATTAGCAGAATGAATTAAAATAACGCTGTATTCTGTGTTTGCTCAAACCATCGCTATCCTGCTATACACACAAATTTTAAAGCCATCAGTAGAGAGATATGACAGCGGTCTTGAATTTCACTTTTTCAATTCATATTTTTGGGAATTGCAGAAATGAATTAGTCCAGAAACAGTTAAATACTGAGAATAGAGTTGATGAAAAATCAGTAGGTTCATTTGAAAAAAATATATGTATTTGTAGTCTCTTTCAGATAATGACTTTATTTTTGCATGCGTTTGAACAGTACCACAAAGAAACATTGTCTGAAGCATTAAAGTCATGGTTATTCACAAAACCATCATTTCGGAATTGATGGGGAAAATAGATGAATAAATTATACATCAATATTATCCATTATTCAAACAATTCTATATGTCACCACTGAAATCTTTACAACACATTTTTTTTAACCTAGTTGACCTAAACTTAAACTTCTCTTGAGTCTATCTGTACTGAGATCAAACTTTTTGCAATGGCCATTTTCATGGAAAGTATTTATTTCCAAATTTATTCTAGTAAAAAGTTTGAAGACTCTCTCTTTGTGAAGCAACCAAAAACTTCTTCCTAAGTATTTCTTCCCCTTGGAATCAAATGGAGATGCTGTTGACATACACTGCACCCATTTCAGGAGTTTTGCTTCCTGAGATAGATAAATACTGTATCCAGCTGAAATGCGAATAGACAGCTTTAGAAGGCAGAATTTCCTGAGCTGCACTGAAATACGGCAGATCAGGAAAGGTACCAATGCTCCTGGGAACTAATGTTTTTAATGGCTGGAAGTAGGAAGCCAGTACACTGAGTAAAGCTCCTAGGTCCTCGTAGCTTTTCATTTTATTAAACTGAATCTCAGAATTGTTTGTGAAATTCTGGGGGGGTTTTTTGTTTGTTTTTTTTTTTTTTAAAATGCTATGTTTGGTCCTCTGTGAAGAGTCATTTGGGTATCTTTATATCGAAAAGTTTAGCTGGGTCCGGGGGCTCGAGGGATGGAGATGGAGAGCTGATACTAGACGCTGATTCTACAGAGACAGCCTGGCCCTGTGTATCGCTTATGAAAGTAATTATTCCATTGGGTTGCTTCCCCAGGCTCAGGATTCAAATTACACAGGCTGAATGAATACATGGCAAAGAAGGATTTAAAAACGCAGTTAAAGAGAGGTGCTGCCTGGGCAGAATACAGCCCCACTGCAACTTGCCAGGATAACAGCCAGCCAGAGCAGAGAACCCAGGAGGGACTCTGTCTAGATTGAAGTCTTGACCAGGCTCTGGTCTCATATATCAACTGAAGGGTTGGAGGGAGAAGCAGCACGTCTCAAGGCTCCTTTTTGTTTTGTAAAGATTAGTAACTCCCTAATGTTTTCTTCACTGTAGAGATAAGTGCTTAAGAAATTACTTGGCTACGCTTGTTTTCCCAGCCTGTCTTCCACATTGATTTTGAGTAATCTTTTCAAAGACATAAAATCCAGAGGGCGTGTATCCTAAGCAGCCAAGTGGTGGAAGGAATGAAGCTCTCTCTGGTGACCTGAGGCAGAGCAGTGCTCCAGGAGAGGGCAGTGGGTGCTGTGGCCACCCCTTGACGTGCCCCTGCCCAGAGCCATGTTGCAGCCCTGCCCAGGCTTGGCTGGCTGTGGGAGCATGGCATCCCAGTGTAGGGATTCACTCAGAGTAGAAATATTCACTCCCTGGAATAGGCCTGCACCAAGTTTTGTCACCTGCCGTGTGTGAATGGTGCCCAGAAGTGCAATGGAAAATGCTAGCGGATTTGAGCCTGTGAGTCAGCCGTGAGTCACAAACTAAAGTTGCAAAAATAAAACTTGCAGTGGAGGATTCAGCAATGTTGTGTGTGAAAGCAGGTGAAAATCATGCATGAATGCTTATCAACGGCATTGATACTGCTGCCAGTAACTAGTGTTGATCTCAAGCAGAGAGAGAGGAAGAATCAGAATTCCTGGACACAAGAGGCTCAAACACTATAATGAAAAGTTAACAGCAGTTGCTCTCGTGGCAACATTTTAGTAAGCCTCTGCAACTTGGGAAAGGCCAGGGCAAACATTCGTATTCATCCCTCTGAGAGTCTGTTGTTTCACGCGGTATTATGATGCTTAATTCCTGAAAACTCCATGCTCTTCTGAATAATTCTTTTAAATGCGCTGTTGAACACATCATCCTTGGGAGGCCATCACCTCAGAGGTGGCTCACAGCATCCAGCCAGCCTCAGAGCTTGTTCTTGCGGCGCAGGCAAAAACATCCAAATTTGAGTGATTCTACCTGTAGTAAACAGCTGTGAACTTTCTTCATTTCAGGAAGTCTGTACAATAGGATGCTACTTCTGAATGAATGTGTTCTTGATTAGCAGAATACCGCATAATCAAAGGCTAGTTAATGGGGCACGAGGCTTTAGCCTTTCTCCAAGAGTCTCTTTAAACACCTGATATTACTCTCTGAAACCATGGAAATTAAGAAATAATCCGAAAAAGTATATAGTGACTATTAAAAATCTTTCTCAGGAGGAAGAAAGGAGTATGTATGTAATTGTAATAGAAAACCAACTGTGTTGTGCTGTTTAGCATGAAAATATGCGCAAAATCATGTTAACATCTTGATAACATGAAGTAAATTTCAAAGGACCGAGTGCCAGTTAACATACAAAGCTCTTGATCATTTTAGTAATAGTATTCTGAAATATAAGTGTAAACAGGCATTACCAAGATGTGGTAAATGTGGAGGTTTTTTATCTGGTAGATAGTTTTCCATCCTCAACTACTAGAATTAATAAGGTCAGGATTTCAAGCATGGTCTCTCTTACACTTTGTAGCATATGGTTTGGAAGACTATGAGCCTTCTCTCAGACTCCACTTTAACACATTTCTGCCCTATTTTCATGCTATTTTTAAAGTAATTACATTTTTTTCTTTCTAGACTTCCCTTTTTTTTAATTATCAGTATTATTATTTATATGCATCCAGTTTAAACTGTTTGTATTTTACTAGTGGTGATTTAGCATTTCAGGAAGAAAAGTTATGAGAATTAGAAAATGGATAAAATAGTTTTGATGTAGCTCAATAAAATAAAAATCAATTAAAAATAAATCAGCAGGACTCAAGGTTTTGTTGAGCCCAGCTGTCACAAGGGCTTGACAATTAAAATTTTGTACTGCTAGTCTGTTTTGAGACTTTGAGGGTTAACAAAAAAAAAAAGTCTCATGCTTGATTTTTATACTGTCTACATATGGAGGGCAAACTACTGGAAATGCATAAACACTAACTTAGCTTGACTGTGTGATGAGCTTGTGTCCCTTTTTCCTCTGCATGAGGTCCAAGCATAAGATTTGTGTCTCTTGATTTCATTTTCTCTCTCTTTTCCTAATGTTTCTGGCTGATAAAAAATACTTTAAAATACAAAATCTTTTTGGCCTCAGTTACATAGACCGGTGTAGGGAGATGTAGTGGACAGTGGGCTTCTGTGCTTTGGCACATGAAGGACACTGTTCCCTTGCTCAGTGATGTTTCCAGAACGGTTGCTGTCTTCCAGATTATAGCGTCAACATCTGTAAAATACTGCAAGCTGCAATTCATGGGGGGGCAAGTGCTGATGAACCAGTCCCAAGCTGTAAATCAGGACCCTGTTTCCTATAGCAAGAATCAAATAAGGTGAAACAGTGCTTCATTCAGCTTTGGCATTAACGCTTTCATTTCCAATACTATCCAAATAACATCCTTATTTGTAAACTCTAAGTACGGAATTACATGAATTCCCCTCATTTTACCATTAAAAAAGAATTGATTTGAATGGAAAGAAAAACTAAACTTTTTTTTTGTTTGGAGCTACTTATGTTAGACTTCACTCGTTTTGACGCATCTTTTCTCTTTGTTATGTAGATAGGGATAGTTTAAATGTGTTTCACAAGACAGTTCATATATAGTCTACAAAGATTCAATCCTCATTAAAAGAAAATAGAGAGAAGACAAAATCTACAATGAACTCAGAAAGTTGTGCTTCAGTGACAGGTTCTCCTTCCCCTTCTCAGTAATGTTTAGAAGGGTACAAAGACAATGTGCTTTAACTAGTTATTTGCGTCGAACGCTTATTCAACACCAGTTATTTGTGTTGTAGTTTCAGGATTATATGTAGTGCAACAAGCCAATGAACAGTAGCAGCTGTCCATGCTGCTGTTTCATCACACTTACTAGATGGTCTTGTGTGTTTTACGCTTTCAAGTGAGAGCAACTTACTCCATTGAAAGGGAGGATGCTTTTTTGTTTTGAGGAAAAGCAGTCTTTTGAGTGTAGTCCTGTGTACCTTTCTGCATACTGGGCACAGGGCATGACCCATGGAAAGAGACATCTCTACTGTTGCTTAATAGAAACATTCCTCTTGTTACTGAAGTGTGTTCATTAAGTCTATTACTATCTGTTCCATCTCACTGAAGGAATGAAATAAGAAAAGCCACATGTCCTGGCTGCTAAAATGGATTTATTTCTCAGCTTAATGTTCACCTAAGAGGAGTGTGTTGTAAGGTTCTATCCACTGCTATTTCCTCTCACCACCTTATGAGTTAACCCCTTGACTAATTCATCAAGGCAGCAAACTTGGTTAAGTTCTCATGCTGTTGCTTCTTTGAGGTACCAAAATATACCTAATATTAAGGAAAAAAAAAGTATATACTTTTTCAGTATATCAGTGTTTTAAATTTGATAGCCAAATGCAATGGCTGCTGAAGCAGCACAGAGAAGTAGTCCTCAGCTAATTTAGACGGGGTGGGGACAGAGGGTACCGTAAGCAATCTGAGGTTCCCCTGTGGGAAGCACATCTCTTTGTTCAGACCTGTGGCATTTAGCTGTACGCCTGTCAACGTTCCTTTAAAACATTGCAGTTGTGCCATTTTGGTTGCAGACCTGCAAGTGGGTGGTTGTGACTCTCCCTGTTCTGAACGGAGCCCATAGCAGTCATATCAGCGTTAGGTAATGACACCCTAGAGCTGACAGGCTTCCAAAATCCTTTTTGTCTCACAACTGGTACAAATCTTTATAATTGATTTGGATTGTGGGGCTGGTAATATAACACGGAGTAGCAATTAATGCTAACATTTTAGTTTCATTTCATTCTGTCAAATACACTTGACACTCTTTTTATGTGTGAGATTGTTAAGTATAAAGCTATGTGTCTCATTATATGCCTATTTGTCACCTCCCTTCCGATCACTGCCACAAACGATGCAGGTAAAGCCTCCCCTACCCTTAATTCTTTTAACTCACTGGTTTTGCGAGAGGAATTTGTAAAAGATGCACCCATAGATTCCTGGAAATCAGATTAGTTGCCACCACTGCCTCATTAGAAGTAAACCTGTGGAAAAACGTTCTTTGTGCTTCTATATTTTTTATTTAAAAAAAAATCTTAAAGGCATATCCTTTGTTATGGTGCCATTTGGAAACAGAAATATATTCAGATGTGAATTAAGAAATCTGCTGTTGTATTAAAACTCCCCAAAGTTATTTGACACTCCACTTTTGCTATGAGAGTGCCTCGGAGATATCTGCTCCACCATGCCCAGGCCTGTGACTGGCTTCAAAATTAAACGTTGAAGAGAGAGAGATGAGGTATGCTGCATGCACGGTTAGGCTGCTGCTTGTTGCGAAATTTAAACACTGCCAATAGAAGTTCTGCAATTCAGATTGAAAGAGAACAAGGTCAGGTTCTTGATGAGAAATGGCTGTGCAGACCGAGGCTGGCGCTGCTAACAAGAACCTCAGTGAAGTCCGCCAAGCCAAGCCTCTTCTACCAGCAGTGCTGATGGATATGCCCTGGTGCAGTCTGTTTTCTTTGATTATTTTTAAATTAGATTGAGATTGGATTCATATTAATCATAGAGAGCATTGGTTTAATTAAATATATGCATATCATATAAGTTTCTAATCTTTTGACTGTTCCTTAGTTAGTGAATGCACATCCAGTTTGAACAGCATCTGATCTTGTTAGCCCAGGATGTGCTATATGGCTTCAGTTATGGCTTCAGTTATAGTTCAGCAGGCTTCAGGCTGCTGGATAGACACTGTAATCATTTGATCATCATTGTGAAACTACTGATTGCTTTCTTAAGATGGGACTATGGGACTAGTGATTCTCTACCAAGTCCTTCCAATCTGGGGGGGAGGGGCGGAACTGTTCATGCCCTATTCATGTGTTGTCTTTGTTCTTTTTTTTTTTTTTTTGCCAGTGCTGGGAATTTTTATGCACATGGTTAAAAAAAAAAATGCTGCTTTTGCTATCTGCTCATCTTATATGCATCAAGTTAGGGATAGATCAGAGTCAAACAGGACATGACAGTTTCGAGGAGTACTTAAAAGGAAAATCTATGACATGACGAGTAACGTATGAGAGCTTGATCCAAGAAGCCTCTAACAAGTGTACAAATCCCTGCCATCTAAATCTCTGCATCAAAAGGGTTTGCACGCAAGCTGGAAGGCCACTAACTGGGTAAATTCCACCTCTGTTGACAGCATCATGGGTGCAGGTCCAACAAGAAGCGGTACAATTGCTTTAACGAGGAATTCCTTCAACCTCAGAGGAGACTGGGGCACTGTTAGCAGAAGGCTCTCCTCATTTTTGAATACTCTAGGCCCTCTTTGCACTAGGCTTCAAAAAGAAGGTTGGAAAGAGAGCTGCCTCAGTGTGGACAGCCTTTCCTCACATGGTGCTTTTTCTTCTGAGTCAATGCTCATGCTAGGTAATTTGGATCCATCCTGCTGGTAAGTCTGGTGTTAAGCGACTTGTTAAGCAAATCGTCTTAGTAGATCTGCCTGAACACTGGAGAAAACAGCTGTCAATATTTCCCAAGGTATTTTTGCCTCAATTTTAAAAAGTTGAACAAATTTCTGTAGGTCGTTTCTGTAAGTTTTTACTCCCCTTTATAAGTCTTTACTCCCCTTTTTCTGTCTGTCCACCCATCCACTCAGCAGTTAAAAATAAGAAATGGTAAACTGAAAACCCAACATTAAAAATAGGAGAAATTCAAGATCTGGAATAGGTACTGAAATTAAAGAATGAAAAGATTTTTTCTTTCTCTCTCCTTCTCTTATTTTTCTTTTTTTTTTTCCTCTCTCTCTCTCTACATTTGTTTTTGTTTGTTTTCTCTTTGTTTGTTTAAAGCAAAAAAGGTGTTCTTGAAAAATACTAGGTGGTTATTGTCTTGTGCACTTTGAAAACCTTCAAACTGCAAAAGCATTTTAACTAGGACTTAGAGTTACTGAAGAGTTAATCTTGACCCATTGGCTAGACAATTTCAGTCTTTCAGTAATTAAAAATTCTGTTTCCTTAGGGCATGTCCTTTCTTTCAGCTTTTCATCTCAGCCTGGTTTTTGCCATCTTGATTTGCACCATCTTAAAAAAAAAAAAAGTCACTGTCACTAAATAACTGAATCTTAGTGGTAGGCTCACTAAAGAGAGACCAGGAATGTTGAGGTCATTGCTTTAGATCTTTTTGTATTCTACGTTTGCCAGGGTTGTCTGTGCAGAGTCTTTGACGAGGCGATTGGTGTCACAGCTTCATTACAACTTCTTAAAGTATATCATGCAACATGAATGAGTCTTTAGCAAATGTATACAGACTGAGGGGGAAAAAGGAATTAATATATTATTACATCATTTTAAAGTCTCTCTAATCTCTTTCCTTTGTAGGCAAGTTTAGCAATCTTACAAAATCCCAGTTGAGCTAAATCATGTTAGAAGGAGTCTGGTGAAAGCCTTATTTCTTGGTATTGAATCATATATCACTTAAAAATCAGCCCCCCACAAACATTATTAAATAACATTGTGATGCAACTGTTTGGAATCCACCATGCAATTTGTACCTGCCTGCAGAACTACTTCAATACAAAACAGATAATAAATGCTCACATCAGTGTGTATATATATCTATAAATATACCTATATGCGTATATAACTCTACGTGTATACACGATGAAGTCATAAGTACAATATACATTTCTTGGAGCATTGTTATTATAGCACATTCCTCTTAAAAGCAAGATTCTTTCCCCAGACAATCTCCTGCTAGCTTTTATCAATTTCATTCTTTTAATGATTCGTGGTTTTTCTATGATGTTCTATTTGGTACGTGGGACTTTATGGATATAACAGTTTTTATTAATTTGAGAGGTTTCCACTGCACGATGAAATGGCTCAGTATGATAAAGAAAGTATCATAAATGAATTGATTTCTCACCTATCAGAATGTGATCCAGCAGTGATTTCATTATTGTGGTTATTTCCTTTCAATTATCTGTAAACTTGGGATGCTACATAACATCTCCCTATCAACTGACAGTGGGGAAAAAAAATCATAAACACAAATATAACTAGGTTTCACAAATAACCTTCAGATTGTTTCATAATTTTTCTTCCTTAAGGCACAGTATTTCTTGAGATGAACAAAATATTTATTCAAATGTTTTAAGCGTGGTCTCCCAGGCAAACAACAGATACGATGTCAAATATTTCCTGTATTTAAACACGTAACAGAGTCATTATGGAGGGTTGCATGCATCCAACAAGATACGGTTTGTTTGTAAGATAGATTTCCTTTTGCCTATCACAAATGGGATCATAAAAAAAAGTACAAAATGCAAAGTGTTCTTATTGCGGGGAGTATTTAGAAAGATAAGAGTTTTTCAACATACACAATTGGGTTTATCAAAGGAACAAGTCTGCAGAAATGATGTAGAATTGAGATTGTAAATTCTCCTAGGTGTCTTTAAAAGCTCCAGCCTAAAACTCTGGCTTTATTCACACATTTACCCCTGAAGTAGCTCTACAAAAAGTTACTCTCTTTTCACCCAATGTGAAAAGGTAATTTAAGCAATCTTACGTTGTGCTCATATGGACCTGGAACACTGATGAAATGTGTTACCACAACATGGCTACAGGATGGCAATTTTGTAAGAAGTGAATTTTTAAACTTTGATATCAAGCAAGTATTGTGAGTTGCACTAAATTCTCTGCGATTTTGATTACCTGAGAGTCTGGGGGAAAGCATGAGAAATGCTGTTGCTGGGGATGCTGCAGCAGATCTTTTAAAATAAAAGTAGCTGATGATACCCTACTAAATGAATTTTCTCTCTCTCTGCAATGAATGTTGTGCTTTACATAATAATAATTAGTGGCACTCCTTTAGGACTCCTTGATTTTCTGCTGAAAACAAATCTCAGGAGCGGTCATCAGTATCTCTTGTATTGCAGTTGTGCCTAGAGGCTGGGTACCTGCCTGGCGATTCACAAAGAGATTGTGGCTTCTTGTATGAATACTGGAACAGACACCATATGCACTTGGCTTTCAGGTAGTTGAAAGAATGATATAAATTCATAGTTCCTACCCAGAGGTGTGAACAGTGCTACATTTTGAGTTCCTTTTATTAAATCTTAGTAATTAGTTTTATTTAGCCTGTTAGAGATATCTTAGCAAGACACCAAATGTTGATTTACAGGCTTTAGATACTAGAGCATGTACCACATTCATGGGTAAATCAATACACTTGTTAATTATCTTGTAAGTTTAAAAGCTTAACTTCTTGTTAGTCAGAATTAGCCAAATTTTAATTTCTAAATTCAACCTCTCTACACACCCCTAATGCGTGCGTACTTCATATCATTCTAGTATCTCCCTTCTGAACAGTTTCCAGTGGTTTTCAGAATCCTTTTTGAAATGCAGATGCCAGGCCAACATGTCCAGCAGGTTGCCATTCTGCAACAGAAAATAGATGCAAGTAGAAGAATTTACCCACTTCAACCAGAGTAGTAGAGGAGTATTCATCCTGCTCAGTTCTAGACTTCTTCTTATGTAGAGACTTCTTTCCTCCAGGAAGTTTCTCGAATATTTTTTCAGATGATTTATAAAATTAGTGTCAGAGTATGAGAGAATTTTAAAATAATAGTCATATCTCAGCAGACTCAGTTATGAATTTTAAAATTGAACTGACAGAAACTTGTTTAACTTCTCACTCTGACTGGCAACTTGCACTTGGAGCAGGAAGAATATTTCCAATGGTACCCCAAGTTTGAAATGCTGCAGGGTCTGGTGGGAGTGGAGACCCACATTCCTCCTCCAGGGATATAACTTCACTGCCTTTCACCAACTCTCTTAAGCCTGACAGCAAAGGAGTATCATAGAAGATAGTAAAAAATAATAATAATCACAAATTATTGTAACAGTTTATTAAAATGTGGGATGGCAATCTTTAAAACACTGAAAAATACTGAAAGTAAATGAAATGTCTCACATAAAATATGAGAAAGAAAGCATGAACAGTTCTGTATTCACTGTACTCTGTGGTTAAGAAGCTGAGTGAAATTATATAGGAGCACATCACTACAGAGCATCGCACTACATTTTATCAGACTGGTGGAATACATGACATCTGAAGTCAGAAAGACAGGTGTATTCATGCCATTTTATTCTTTGTCTGGCCTTTGCTTTCACACGTATGTGGTTACATCAAATTATTCATGTGCGCTAATTCTAGGTTTCATTCATGGGTTTGAAAGATGAAGAGACAGATTCAAATATAGGAAAAATGACTAAACCTGAAATAAATTCAAGGTGAACAAGTATTCCTGCCTCCTACCTTGACTATTTCATTACCACTCTGACCTCTAATCACTAATAAAGGTTTACTCTATGTCTGGCATTAAAATAGGCTAATATGTGCAAAACATATCTTTCATATTCATTCTGGGGCAACAAATGAGTGTCTCCCGTAGTCTGTGTGCGTGTGTTAAAAATATACACGTAATAGGCTATTATGTCTGAAAACTTGCAACTAGTGAAAAAAAATCAGGAAAGCATGAAAGTGACTGCAATTTTTATAGCAACATCAAAACAAGTTCATAACCAAACAATGTTCTTTAAAAGGTGTAAAGAAGACTTTTCTCTGGTAACTCATTTTGCTTCTGGTTATTTAATGTATGGATGATAAAAAAATATTAAGATATTTTCTGTATCTAAGTGATCATAGTTGATCAGTTCAGAATACACTAACAACATACCCCCTTCTTTTTATTTTTTTTCTGTTGTGAGTGGTTGCATTAATTGTGTTTGCTATATAACAAAGAATGAATTGTTTTATGGAGAGAAAGAAAAAGGAATTTTTATTTCTGTGATCCACTGTCACTGAGTGTACTACATTTTCAGAATAAGATCAAGCATAAAAACATTCTATTATTCAGGAACCTTCTTATCTCTGGTAAGAAAATAAACATTTTTGAGATTTTTGCTTGTTGTTGAACAGGCTGTTAGTTGTACAAGCTATAGTGAACAAGATTTATGAGATCCTGAAAGCCCTATAAATGTCATGATTTTGTCCTAAATGTCATGCCTTTAGTATCATAAACACTTCTATTGCCATCTTCCTATAATTTGTTAAAATCACAGAATCGTCTAGGTTGGAAGAGACCTCCAAGATCACCCAGTCCAACCTCTGACCTAACACTGACAAGTCCTTCACTAAACCATATCACTAAGCTCAACATCTAAACGTCTTTTAAAGACCTCCAGGGATGGTGACTCAACCACTTCCCTGGGCAGTCCATTCCAATGCCTAACAACCCTTTCAGTAAAGAAGTTCTTCCTAATATCCAACCTAAACCTCCCCTGGCGCAACTTTAGCACATTCCCCCTCGTCCTGTCACCAGGCACGTGGGAGAATAGACCAATCCCCACCTCGCTACGGCCTCCTTTAAGGTATCTATAGAGAGCGATAAGGTCGCCCCTGAGCCTCCTCTTCTCCAGGCTGAACAATCCCAGCTCCCTCAGCCGCTCCTCATAAGACTTGTTCTCCAGACCCCTCACCAGCTTCGTTGCCCTTCTCTGGACTCTCTCGAGCACCTCAATGTCCTTCTTGTAGCGAGGGTCCCAAAACTGAACACAGTACTCGAGGTGTGGCCTCACCAGAGCCGAGTACAGGGGGACAATCACTTCCCTAGACCTGCTGGCCACGCTGCTTCTTATACAAGCCAGGATGCTGTTGGCCTTCTTGGCCACCTGAGCACGCTGCTGGCTCATATTCAGCCGACTATCAACCAGTACTCCTAGGTCCTTCTCTGCCAGGCAGCTTTCCAACCACTCATCTCCCAGCCTGTAGCTCTGCTTGGGGTCGTTGCGCCCCAGGTGCAGGACCCGGCACTTGGCCTTGTTGAACCTCATACAGTTGACCTCAGCCCATCGGTCCAGCCTATCCAGATCCTCCTGCAGAGCCTTCCTTCCCTCGAGCGGATCGACACACGCACCTAACTTGGTGTCATCTGCAGACTTACTGAGCGTGCACTCAATTCCCTCATCCAGATCATTGATAAAGATATTGAAAAGGACTGGCCCCAGTACTGAGCCCTGGGGGATGCCACTAGTGACCGGCCTCCAACTGGATTTGGCTCCATTCACCACAACTCTTTGGGCCCGGCCATCCAGCCAGTTTTTAACCCAACGAAGCGTACGCCAGTCCAAGCCATGAGCAGCCAGTTTCTTGAGGAGAATGCTGTGGGAAACGGTGTCAAAAGCCTTACTGAAGTCAAGGTAGACCACATCCGCAGCCTTTCCCTCATCCACTAAGCGTGTCACTTTGTCACAGAAGGAGATCAGGTTCGTCAAGCAGGACCTGCCTTTCATAAACCCATGCTGACTGGGCCTGATCGCCTGGCTGCCCTGCAAGTGCCGCGTGATGACATTCAAGATAATCTGCTCCATGAGCTTCCCTGGCACTGACGTCAAACTAACAGGCCTATAGTTCCCTGGGTAAAGTACTAGCTTAAGTCCTCCTGCTAAGTCTTCCTGCAGGTAGGCTGCAGTAGGCGAACTGTTTCAGTCTTTGTTCCTTAATTAGTTGATTTTTTCCTGAGTCAGTTTCCAAGCCTGAGTTTTTTAGAAGGATAGATGCCATACAAGCTTCCTTGCAAATATCCAGAAACAGTTTCACGGGTGATTTTGATTGACCTCAGTAACATTACCCAGTCCTCTTATCCCACAAGAATGCTCCCCACTTGAGAAAGGATGACAATAACAAAACAGCAAAGAAAAACTCTTCTAGAGAACAGGATGTCCTCTTCTCAATGTGAATTTCATGAAGACAGAAGTAAAAAATAAAAATGCATGAGTAAGCTTTGTTGGCATCTCAGCAGGAACAACATCTTGTTGTTCACCCTCACCATGACTTTGGTGTGCGTATCTTTGGACAGAAACGATCTGAAAATATTGAAGGGGAGATCTGAAAATTGTAAAGTTCATTTCAAATCTCACAGTAAGTTTTCATTATGAAGGAGAATAGTAGCATAATGGTGTCTCATGGTTACAGGCCATCAGAAACACACAAACGTGGAAAGAATAAACTTAGTATTGATTCATCCTCTATTCATTCACAACAGAATAAAGATGCAGTTTTGAACACAGTTATGTCTCAATATAGCTAGATGAACTTGGAAAAATTACACCAATTTTAAACCACAGTGGGATCAAAGTCCCACCTTCAGAGTTTGAAACAGGAGATTCTAGGCAAAAACACTTCAAATGACTTCATCCTCATCAATGTATTCTTCTTTTCATTTGTTTTAACAGTCATCTAAAATGATCTTTTTTCAGTTTTAAAAGGCAGTAGGAATTGGCTTTTTTTTTTTTTTCTATATAAGGTACACATTACAAATCATACAAATGGGAAAAACAATGGAGAAGTAATTAAGAAGAAAAATAAGACTCCTTTGTGATTACATAATCAGTTGTGCTGTTCTTAGGTTTTCAATATTTCCAATTTCCGCTTGTTGAAGCTACTCCAAAGAAAGTAAAGGAAACACTGACCAGCCCTCTGATATGAGCTGCAAGTATCAAGAGAGCTGCTTGCCTATAAACCTGTCAGACTTCATTAATACTTCTCTAGATCTTAAGGAAATCCTGGCTCATGTAATGGGAAGTGTCCAAGGTAAATTATCAGCTACCTACAGAAAACTATGTCCTTAAAAAAAAAAAAAAAAAAAAAAGTCTTTTCTGGAAGAAAAGAAAACCACACCGTCTAGTATATTAGGCTTACACTGTTTTGATGTGCATGATTTTTTTTGTTTTGATGTATTTATTCATTAAAGACTGAGTAGTACAACAGAATATTAAAACTTTCTAGTATGAGTACAAAGTCTTGCTCAACTGGTTAAAAAGCTTTTGCGGGGTGAGAGTTAACCCAACCTTATATGGGAAAATTGTACCCAAATACTCAAATCTACTTTTAAAATTCTGGGGTAATGTTTTCTGTAAAAGTGCTTTGATTTAGGTATCTCAAGAAACAAAATATGCTGCCTTCTACCTCCCTTTCAATAAGACAGACAAGTGGATGATCTATTTTTTTTCCCCTTCTTAACAGTATTTTATTTGCTGGAACTATGATTTCAGGATGATTCATCCCCTTTGGAGAATTCCCATTGCCCTTGCCAAAAGAATTTGGCTTTTAAAAAATTCTGTGGTCACAGAACAGAAATTGAAGGGAAGGCAGTGGTGTTATTCTCTCCCTTATGATGAATACATTACATGATTGATTTCTGTTCCTGGGCTAGCTAGTTCTAGAGAAACACCCAGAAATTTTTGTAGTGTGTGTGTTTGCATCTTTTCTCAGTGGCTTTGTGCTTCAGGTGTTTGCTCCAGTTCACATAGACAGTAGTTTTTTATGCAGGTCTCCTAAATCTCAAAGCTACCAGACAACCAGATTATAAAGGGAGATATGTCTTTCATTTCTCTTCTCATTAAACAAATATTTTTAAAATTTCCATGTGGTGTTGAATGGCTTGAAGAGAAAATGCCAACAGCAGTTAGAATATTTTGTAGTACAGGAGTTACAACAGCCTTTTGCAAACAGACTTTTAAACTCAAGTCCTACTCAGAACTTCAGCTAATCTGGATTTCCAGCATCCTTGACTCATTTGCTACTTGCCACGCCTTTAGGGTACCAAGCCTAAAAAGAATTAGAACCCTTCATACCACCTCTGTGTTGGGATTGCAGCTCCAAGTTATCCTCTCATTTTCATTTCTGTTATTTACATCTGGAGCATCTTTAAGAAAATAAAGTTGTTGGTTTTTTGGGGTTGTTTTTGTTTTCTTTTTTTCAGCTGTTCCACACAGAAATCTTTTGTTTCAAATGAAAGCAAAGGGTCTTTTTTATGCAAAGAAACAAAGTTCCTTTCTATTCAAAAGCAACCTTGTTTTTCTTTATTGGTCCACCAGATCAAACTGCAAACTAAGATGCTTGCACAGAGACAGTTGGGGGCACCCTTAAAGCAGTCAGTGCAGGTCCCAGCATGGGGACCAGGCGACCGTGTCATGAATCTCCAGGTGTGAGTGGGGACGTGTAGGTAAGGCCAGAGGTCAGCCAAAGTCATCATCACCGCGTGACAAACGCGCTCCTGAGCTGCAAGGCAGGCAGTATTTGTCTATGATCCTTGTCACAATCTCATGGTATATTTACTCCTGGTAGATGATAGTTTTTGGTGTCCTCCGCTGTACAGTGAGCAAGTGTCACTACTGACTCTCCTGTGAGGCAAAGGAGATAGTGTCCACATCATTAATCATGGGCACTTATCTAGCAGCAGGAGCCCATCAACCTGTGACAAGTTTCTATTCCATGGACATTAAACTCCTAAATGCTGTCACAGTCCTGCCATAGATTGTAACAGACAGCAGGGAACAAGGAGAGTTTCACAAACCTTTTTTTCCTTGAGTAGATGAAACTTCCAAGTAGTTATTTTTGCCTCCATTACTTTGTTAGACCCCTAAAAAAGTTTGAAAAAGGGTCCATTTCAACTGTACCCCAATCCATTTGGCAGATATTGATTCTCTTTTGCCTGTTCCTGCTGGAGTTTGATCACTAACATCCTCTCTGTTTGCTACTTTATTTGTTCGCCAACGTGAACCTGGGATCGGGGCATTCATTAGCATAATTGCTACAAGAGCATACAGCTTTGTTCCTGAATAGGTTTGATATAAACAGTGGCTAATTCTCTTTTAAAGTCTCAGAAGCTGAGAAGAAGCTGATATTTTACAAGACAGATTTTTTTTTCTTTCTACACATGATCTTTTTAAACAGTACTGACACACAGAAAATATGGAAACTACTTATAAAAAATATTGAACTGTTTATGTACTCTGAACAAAAATAATCAGAATTGGATCTGTAGTGATCACAGACATGCTCCCTGCCCAAGTGTTATTCTTACTGACTTAGGAGATGAATACTGATTGTAAAGAAGAAATATAATGAATAAAATAATAATATATATATTTTTTTCCCAAAGTGTGCAGAACACAGTCATATCTGAAATTTTGATATTTTCATCATAGTAGGAGTGAGCTGCAAAGTGCAGATCCCTAATTCCTGCATTTCACACAGGCTTATATTCAGGGGGTTTCTGCTGTTCTAACATCAAAAGTTCATTAAAATACATCATAGGAGAGAGAAAAGATGGAAGGAAAGAGACCATATTCCTATAGCTTGTCATGATTTTTCATATCTTTAGTAAAGAACTTCAAAACAAATTCAGTGAGCCCAGCACTACCAAACGTCTCTCTGGGGAGGAGCATGGTAAGACTGCCTGGGACGTAGTGAGGAGTTTAAGCATGGTATGACACATTACCTGCTTTGGAGATAAATAGCATAGGGCCCCTTTGGGACTTGCACTTGCCAGAGGCTGCCCCAGCCCCTAATCATTTCCTTGATGCATGAAAAGAAGTGTAAAAAATAAAACTTTTTTTCTGTTTTTGTGGCAACTCTGATCAGAACAAACTATTAGAGATACATCCTCTGAAACACTGAATTGCTGTTTTGCACCGAGGCAACAAAACCCCAAAGACCCTGAAATACAACGCAAATAAAAAGCACCTGCTTTTGCCAGCAGAATGGTCCTGTGTACATGTGTATTAAAACTGAAACAGGACCCTTAGATGCTGAGAAGGAGCTTTTTTTTTTTTCTTCGTATTCCCCATTATTCAAGAAGTCTTTGATAAAAGCAACTTGTCTTGGAGGTCTGAACAGAAGGTCAAACCTGCTCCAAAGCCTTCAAGGAAAATCCACTGTGACAGGAGTAATTCTGTCACTGCATCTGGAAGTGGATATCATTGTTGTCTTTTATTGCTATTTGGACATATTAGCACAATAATGCTATCATACATGATGTAAACATTGTGAATTTAGAGCGTACAGCACAGATTTCTAGCCCTACCTAGAGCTTCTGAGGCTAGAGCCAGTAATAATACTGCCGTATTCCAGTGAGGAGGCATCACGACTGTCACTGGTAACAGGCGGCTGTGACCTTCCCACAGCAAACTTTATCAGAAAGCTAGGGGCTTTTAGGAACTCACCCTGCAGGGAGACCACGGCTGTGCTGTGTTAATCGCAGCGGCCACAGACCCTTTGTGACAGGCTCTTTTGTTACAGAGGGCAGGGAGGTGGGATGCAGGGGCTTGATCTGGCAGCAAAGGCAGCCCTCTAAGAGAAGTGCTAGGAATTTGGAGGGAGAGACTGTGTGAGGGTGTCAAGCTAGGAATCCCTTTGATTCTATCTATCAATCAGTTCCTAAAACAACGTATTTACATTTCTAAAAATGCAGAAGTGACTGGGGTGCTTTGGGGCTGCGGAGGAAGTGAAGGCGGGTTGTATTCCTCTGCCTCCCTGTAATTCCAGCCATCTTTCACAGCTGTAAATCTTCCTCGGAAAGCTTTGAAAGTCTTTTTGAGCGTTAAAAGCTTGGGTGGTCAGGGTCAGGTGAGTTCCTTCCTCCCTCTTTCCCCACACAATGAATAGTTTTAAGAGGCCTACCCTTCTAGTTAGGTTTCCTTATCTGCCCTTTTTATGTCCCTCTCCCTGCAGGAAACAAAGGGGCACATACAACTGGCTAGGGACTGTGTAATTCTTAATGCAGATTTAAAAGGCAAAAATTCTCCTTTTCTTGTATATTCCCAGAAGACAGGATCAGTATCTAGTGAACCCACGTAGTCATAGATGCAGTTAGTTATGCTTGCATGTTGCGGTGCTGCCTTCTGAGCCATACCTGAGAATATTGTGTTGTACAGAAAAAAAAAAAAAAACAACAAGCACCAATAAATAGTTTCCAAAGGAATGAAATGCTCTGATCTTAAAATACAGGGCCATATTCAGGTCCCATTCATTCACATGCAAAAGATACTGCTTATATACGCATGTGCCAATTCTACTTTTTATTCACGTGTCCAGTTTTGAATACCTGCTTTGATCTGTGAATGAATAGTACATGCTGTTGCAGATAATAGGACACGTTATGTATTTCGGCAGAAAGCAGCTTGAAAACAATGTTTTGTTCCAGCAGTGATTTTGAAGATACGTATGATGCTCTGAACAGAAGCTAGACCTTCCTTTCCTATTGGTTATTTTAAAAATGTCTCGTGCCTCTGTAAAAATGCTACAGATAGCTGTGTTTCTCAAAGATTGAACTGCAGTCTGCAGCACATACATCACATTAATTCCTTTGACTTTTAAAATTTTTATCTCCCTATTATTGTCTAATATTGACAAAATGTCTGTACCTTTGAAAATGGAGGTCTGATTATTAGGACCTTTCCAAGTCAGGTCTTGTCCATATTACGAAATGGGAACAAGGTTTAATCACAATTACCTGCCATGCTGAATATGATTTGCTCTGATCTACAGTGACAGGTCAGTTATGGTCGTCATTATGTCACATCTCCATGCAACAAAATTTCATAATGAAAGCAAGTCCACAGCTAGTGAGTTTTAGGAAACACAATGCACCACTTGTTGTATATGTAAGAAAAAGACTTTCATGGAACAGTGTGTACTGGGACACATAGAAAGAAATACTAAAAGCTGTGAAAGTTCAAACCATACTTTGTATCTAAATCACCTTTTAGAAGCTTTATTATCAGCAGACTGTTTTTATAAAGTGATGTTCTTTCAGTGGGGTCTAGGAAATTAGAGCATTTGTGACTGCAGTAAGTATCCTCAAAAGGACAAACTTCCCAGAACTACATGAATTTCTGGACCTCTCAGAAAAGACATCACAGCTTTTACAGGAGCTGGGACAGTGCCAGAACTACCTGTCTTCAGGATTAACTTGCAGTTCTGCGGAGAGTCCTACCTTGTAAATCTAAACTGAGTTAAGGACTGGATCCTAAATTCCTTTGGTTTCAGCAAGACTTTGGATCTAAATAACCATATATATTTCATTATTTTAGCGTTTGATAACACAACTTATTGAAGAATCTTGTAATTTATGGCATCATGCCAGTTACTGACCAAATCAAAGCCTTCAGCTTCTTACATAAAGCCTTCAGCTTCTTACAGCCAGGAAGGGAACCAGTAAAACCACTGTCTTGGACTTCCAGAGGGCTGACTTTGAGCTGTTCAGGACACTGGTTGGCAGAGTCCTTTGGGAGGTGGTTCTGAAGGGCAGAGGTGTCCAGGAAGGCTGGGAACTCTTCAAGAAGGAAATCTTAATGGCTCAGGAGCGGTCTGTTCCCACGTGTCCAAAGACGAGCCGGCGCGGAAGAAGACTGGCCTGGCTGAACAGAGAGCTGTGGTTCAAGCTTAGGAGAAAAAGAGGGTGGGTGGGCTACTCACGAGGACTATAAGGCTGTTGCGAGGCTGTGCAGGGACAAAATTAGAAAGGCCAAAGCTCATCTGGAGCTCAATCTGGCTACTGCAGTTAAAGATAACAAAAAAACGTTTTTACAAATACATCAACACCAAAAGGAGGACTAAGGAGAATCTCCATCCTTTACTGGATGTGGGGGGAAACTTAGTTACAAAGGATGAGGAAAAAGCTGAGGTGCTTAATGCCCTCTTTGCCTCAGTCTTTAGCAGCAAGACCAGTTGTTCTCTGGATACACAGTACCCTGAGCTGGTGGAAGGGGATGGGGAGCAGGATGTGGCCCTCACTATCCACGAGGAAATGGTTGGCGACCTGCTACATCACTTGGATGTACGCAAGTCGATGGGGCCGGATGGGATCCACCCGAGGGTACTGAGAGAACTGGCGGAGGAGCTGGCCAAGCCGCTTTCCATCATTTATTGGCAGTCCTGGCTATCAGGGGAGGTCCCAGTTGACTGGCGGCTAGCAAATGTGACGCCCATCTACAAGAAGGGTCATAGGGTAGACCCGAGGAACTACAGGCCTGTTAGTTTGACCTCAGTGCCAGGGAAGCTCATGGAGCAGATTATCTTGAATGTCATCACGCGGCACTTGCAGGGCAGCCAGGCGATCAGGCCCAGTCAGCATGGGTTTATGAAAGGCAGGTCCTGCTTGACGAACCTGATCTCCTTCTGTGACAAAGTGACACGCTTAGTGGATGAGGGAAAGGCTGCGGATGTGGTCTACCTTGACTTCAGTAAGGCTTTTGACACCGTTTCCCACAGCATTCTCCTCAAGAAACTGGCTGCTCATGGCTTGGACTGGCGTACGCTTCGTTGGGTTAAAAACTGGCTGGATGGCCGGGCCCAAAGAGTTGTGGTGAATGGAGCCAAATCCAGTTGGAGGCCGGTCACTAGTGGCATCCCCCAGGGCTCAGTACTGGGGCCAGTCCTTTTCAATATCTTTATCAATGATCTGGATGAGGGAATTGAGTGCACGCTCAGTAAGTCTGCAGATGACACCAAGTTAGGTGCGTGTGTCGATCCGCTCGAGGGAAGGAAGGCTCTGCAGGAGGATCTGGATAGGCTGGACCGATGGGCTGAGGTCAACTGTATGAGGTTCAACAAGGCCAAGTGCCGGGTCCTGCACCTGGGGCGCAACGACCCCAAGCAGAGCTACAGGCTGGGAGATGAGTGGTTGGAAAGCTGCCTGGCAGAGAAGGACCTAGGAGTACTGGTTGATAGTCGGCTGAATATGAGCCAGCAGCGTGCTCAGGTGGCCAAGAAGGCCAACAGCATCCTGGCTTGTATAAGAAGCAGCGTGGCCAGCAGGTCTAGGGAAGTGATTGTCCCCCTGTACTCGGCTCTGGTGAGGCCACACCTCGAGTACTGTGTTCAGTTTTGGGACCCTCGCTACAAGAAGGACATTGAGGTGCTCGAGAGAGTCCAGAGAAGGGCAACGAAGCTGGTGAGGGGTCTGGAGAACAAGTCTTATGAGGAGCGGCTGAGGGAGCTGGGATTGTTCAGCCTGGAGAAGAGGAGGCTCAGGGGCGACCTTATCGCTCTCTATAGATACCTTAAAGGAGGCCGTAGCGAGGTGGGGATTGGTCTATTCTCCCACGTGCCTGGTGACAGGACGAGGGGGAATGTGCTAAAGTTGCGCCAGGGGAGGTTTAGGTTGGATATTAGGAAGAACTTCTTTACTGAAAGGGTTGTTAGGCATTGGAATGGACTGCCCAGGGAAGTGGTTGAGTCACCATCCCTGGAGGTCTTTAAAAGACGTTTAGATGTTGAGCTTAGTGATATGGTTTAGTGAAGGACTTGTTAGTGTTAGGTCAGAGGTTGGACTGGGTGATCTTGGAGGTCTCTTCCAACCTAGACAATTCTGTGACTGTGATGTATCTACAGAAGAGCTCTTTTTCAGTATTTTTTTCTCTTTTAGGAAATAATCCAGAATATTTACAGTATAGTTAGCGTTGTTTTCCCCAGTTTCTTTCTTTCGTTTTTTTAGATGTCAAGATAGTTTCAACTGGGCCTTGGTCTTTGCTTTCTTTAAAACTATGTAGCCTCCCCTCTCTTACTAAGAGCTCAGTTTCTGTATGAGTTGTGATAGTCAGGACAAACCTCTCTTAACACTATGAGCCAGTTTTATCATTTTGGAAGACTAAATCTGGATTTCTGAATTTATGTTCCTGGCATGCATTTATATGTCCTAATTGGAGAACTTGTTTGTTATAGTTTATATTTCAACTTGTTTGTACAATGAAGTTATAATAATAGGGTCATTATTTCCAAAGTCGAAGTCCCCCATATTAGAGATGCCTGACAGAAGGTAAATTTGAATAGACCGTGGTCAGCACCTCATAAAAGTCAAGTGCTTCCAGTGCAGCCCAGAAAAAGAGTAGCACCCAAACTGACATTTTGGAATGGGAGCAGGATGCTGGATGAGACAAAACTGCGGCACATGTAAACAGGTAGGCTAGAAAACCTGCTGTATTTACTAAAAATTGTTTATATTACTGCTCTAAATTTACTCTGGCTTTAAATGAGGCTGCTCCTAGTTATTCTAGAATAGTAATTCTTCGCCTTAAATAGTATTGTAGTGGGATTTAGTCCCAGAATTGCAGTCAAGCACTTGCTTTGGTAGTTGAGTGACTCAGACAGTAATACCAAATTCCTAAATCAAGGTGAATAGTACAATGCTATCTACTGGTATGATAACCATTCTGTTTTTTTTCCAAAGTTTAGCGTTGACTTGACTCTGTAGCCAGCCGTACACAAAAAAGTTACATGGCCAACATCCACCTGATTTCCAGCATAGCAGCCATGGCCAAGGGCAACCTCTGCCCACACACCTAGCAGGGACCAAGTACCCACCTCTGATCTACTGAGCCACCTTCCCTGCTGGCTTGCTCCACCTTGCTCTGCGAGCACTGCCGTGAAGGTGCTCTCGGCCCTCTGTGGTCACAGCAAGCACTAGCTTGGCCCCACCATAAGCTCTCCCAGCAATTCCCATCTTTGACTTCTCTGGGAAATCCTACTCTATTATCAGTTCCTTTCTAATGACTCTGCAGTATTTGCAAGGGAATGGAGGCATATACTTCTCCTCTGGGTGCATAGAAACTACAGAAAGCTTCAACTGTACTATGGGAGGAGAAATCCTGGTGCTGTGGTGATGGTGGGAAGAAATTAATAGTGAGCTCTAAAGAGAGTTTTCTCCCATCCAAATGCCAGCAGGGCTATTTGGGTGGGAGAAAAGAATGATGGGATTTGCTTGAGGTTTTCCGTTTGTTTCTTTTGATTATTTTTTATTTACTCCTTTGAACTTTTGAGAGTTGAAAGCAAAACCTGAGTAATGTCTTTCTTTGTCACACACAGCTAGACAGTAGAAAACAACATCACATTTATAGGATGAAGGATAACTGCAGCAGCTCTTAAATGGTGGTGTCAGGCTAGTGAGCAAACCACACGATAAAAGCTGTGCTGCACTGCTGAAGACAAAACTCATCCGCTTTCAAGTATGTCTCCTACACGTGGGTCAGAATGCAAATTCACCACTCACAGGAAATTTCATTGACTCAGTAGTAAATTTGTAAATTTGAATGGGGTATAGGCAAGTGTAGACCTAAACCCAGAAAGAAACTGTCATAATGAACTCCCAGAACATGCTGAAACCAAATGCCCAGTTGCAGTGAAAAGTTAGATGGCCTAGGTACCCTGGCCCTGGTGTTGTCGAAACCACGTTTAAACGTCAGGGAATATTCTACTGCTCCTCTTCTACCCCTTTGTTTCTGTCCCTACTTTCAAGTGTGAAATGTCACCAGTACGTCCAAGTATAAAAAGAAAATCTCTGCCTGTTTCTGACAAAAGAACTGCTGGCAGTTTCTTTTGTCTGCACAGGTGGGTTATTTGTCTCTGAAAAGCCACTCCATAAATTGCACAGGCAGTCAGCTGTGGTGATTCTGGCAAATGTTACTGTCCTTGCTGCCCATCTCCCTGCTGCTGGAGAAGATTCCTCTTCTCTGCAGTAGTGTGAAGAAACTCCTCTATTTCTCCTAGAAATGAATAATAAAATAATAATAATAATAATAATAATAATAATAATAATAATAATAATAATAATAATAATAATAATAATAATAATTTCTTTAGCTCTTTTTTATGGCTATTTAATAGTCTTCTTCAGGTAAATTTACTAAATAGAGATGTTGTCTCTCCTACTGCCAAAAAACTTTTCAAAGGAGATCTGCCCTGCTATGGAGGAATCCACGTATTATCATCTCTCAGGAGAATTACAAGCCCAAAAGATGTGTGCTTCATCCAAGAAGATGGTTTTTTCTATTGCATGTTTCCTCATGAACAGCACTTGTACATGCAGCCCCGTGTTCCAAGACTATGTAGGCTTTTGGCTTAAGTTTAGACTATTGGCTTAGGTTTTTCCATCATAGCTGAAAAACTCCTCCCAAAGATTTATGAGTTATCTGTTTCTCTTTCCGTGTAGCATCTAATACTACACTGGACTAATAACAAAAGGAAAAGAGTGAATCTTTGTGTTACTGTTTAGAAGTGACTAAGGTTTTCTGAGAGGTCAGGAATGGATATGGGGCTCCTGAGAGAGACAGAGATGATGGGCCAGAAACACGGCTGGAGCCCAGATGGGTACAGGTGGGAAATACCCTTCTCTGCATGCAGACAGGACCTTCTTCAGCGGCATGGTCAGAGGCACTGGGGCACGTGCCTGGTCCTTCCCAGCACAAGCTTAGGCTTGAGGAAATTTTCTATTTTGCTCCAATCTAATCCTGGAGGCTTTGCTCTCTAGTTCACTCTCTCGTCTGGGTCTCTAAATGTAGTACAACTAAGTCTGTCTGGATTGATTTTCTCCTAACCATGCATATTAAGTAATCGTGCATGTACCTCTGCAACTTTTCTGTGGCTTGTTATGTTTATATATTAATAACAATTAATTAATAATATAATATAATTAATTGCCTTTTTCAGAGCTGTATATAAATATGTGCAACACTTGATTGTAAAAATGTCTTCTGTAGTTTTGAAGTGAGATTCAGTGCCAGAAATAACTAAGTGCTACAACTTCCATCTCTTTCAAAATGTAATTGGGACTTTGTATTGAACCCCTTCCTTGCTCACACTTGGAAACTCCCCCAAAAGACGTTTTCATTTTCACATTGATGAACTTCAGGAATAATACCCCGACCAAATGTTAAGTAACAGAGACATTCTGGGTTGGTTGGCTAAATATTTTTTATTTTCCTTTCCACATGAATGGAAAGTTTCTACTGCAATCGCAATTTTAGATAGTTGTACTTATGCTTTAAAAATAAATAAAAAGACAGAACAGAAGAAAGATCTCCCTGAAGAATCCACACTATGTTTTATACAAGAGCCTGTTTTCTGTTTTGTTTTGTTCTGAGGACATGTGATTTCAAAGAAGGCATAGGAAGTCTAGGTCAAAATTCAGACAGAATAGATGTATCCAGTAAATTTACTCAGCCTTTACATTTTTTTAAGCTGTTAATAATCCAAGATTCACAGTTTTTAAGTTTTTAACTTATTTCTATGTGCGATATATGTGTACTACGATATATGTGCACAACTCTATTCTTAAATTTGAAGGGTTTAAAGCATATGTTTTTGAACTTCAATTGGGCTTTCTTTACTCTGATGCTAAAATGAAGTATTCACACAATAATAACAATGTTATGATTTACTGGAGCCGGTTAAATCCAATTCATGATCTTACGTATTTCCATTGCAGATCGGGTGTCTAGTTTCATTTATAGCTCAATTTCCAAGAATCTTGAATTACTGACAAAGTACTTGCATACTTTAAATGCGCAAACTTTACAAAGTTTAAGTATCACTTTTTATTTATTTTTCTAATGCCTTTGCCTATATTGAGGAACAAACTTTAAAAAGGAGGCTGGAAAAAAATTGTCCTTAAAACAATAATTAAATTCTTTAGGTCAGTTCTTTATGTGGCATTAAGCAACTTCTGTTGAGTATTTGGTAGTCTGTGATTTTTAGCTTATCTCTTTAGGTTTTTCCATGATAAAGTTCCACCAAATTAAATTAAATAATCTATAAAACAGCAAAGCTAATAACAAATGTTTTATCTAGTTTCATTTGCCATGGCAAAATTAAATTTTAAATAAGATACAAGGTGTGGGATAGACATGTAGTATTAGGGATTTTTGGAAATACACCTTTGATGTTTTTATTTCTAATAAAACTACTGATGTGAATTGCAAAATCCTTAGTACAAAGTCTTCAAAGGTGTCTATGTTGGAGTGGCATCTGCCCTTCTCATCTCATCTAAAAATAAGTATCCAGGGAAGGTTCAGTATCCCCAGAAATATTAGTTGCACATTCACAAATGATAGGACAATACACCATACAACAAGACCACTGTTGGGATTAACATTTGTGTTTTAGAATAAGTCAAAGATTCATAACTAGAGCTATTTTTTTTGTTGAACTTTTCCGTATGTTAATAAGAGTAATAGGAAGGCTTATATTGTTATGTGTAAAATCTAAAAGAAAAAGTAAATGGTAAATAACACTAAATTTATGCTTTTTTTTTTTTTCTCTACAAAGAAAGATTACTTCTAAGTAATGGCTCTAAGATGAAAATGGTTTTATTGAATGATTGTTTTCTCTTGTGACTCACAAAGACAAAGAAGAGGGGCTGTTATGAAAAAGCTGCCAGTCTATAAAAAGTACATTCTTACCAACTTTAGCTTTAAGGACTTTGGGACTCGTTTCTCGTTTGCCACAATGCAAATGTAAACTGTATTTTACAAACACTTCAGGGCTGTTTTATAATGCCAGAACTGTGAAAAGTACCCACAGGGTAAATGAGAATCAACCATTAGCCAATGGCCAAAGCCTCCAGCCTCCAGTCTGGATTAGGACCGTTGAGAAAACGTCTGAAACAAGTCACAGTCTTTGCAATGTTTTATTCAAAACTTCTATTGCTATCAATCTGACAGGGAAAGAAGGTCTGTTTGAAAGTTATGCATGAAAATGTCAGCGCTTGCACCACCTTTTTCATATTTGTACATAACTTTCTAAATTTTTTAAAGAGTCTCAACAGATTTTGTCATATTCTAGTTTATTATTCCATTATGCTTTCACTGATGGTTTTTACAAATGACTGTTGAGCCACTCAAGGCAGAAGTGGTGGTTTGTGCCAGCAGGTTCTTACATTACCTGCAAGTACTGCAACTGAAAACAGCACACTTTGGGATTAAAAATCTGTGGAATTCTAAATTTAATAATGAGATGCATTTAGGTCTACAAGAAATGTATTTCCCATACAAAATATACCCTCTGTTATTCTTGGATAATGATTTTATCATTTGAAGTGTGCTATAGCAGCAAAGTTTCAGAGCCCTGTTTTCCCATGTGTCACTTGCTTGTGTACTTCTGTGGTATTTGCAAGTCATAATCAACATAAATAGCTATTAGCATGTGCTGTGCTTACTTAGCTGGCAGAATTGTGGAGAACAAAGGCAGACACTGACTTACCAGACAATTTACTCTTGATTCTATACCAAACTCAAACAGCGTTTCTCTGGGATTATCCAATGCTTCAGGAAACACCCAGGTTCAGAATCCCTTGTTCAAGAGAAGAGCTGGGTTGGAGAAGAAATCTCTGGGATCTCTGTCTGGCCACTGAAGAATGGCTATTTAGAGCTTGTGGTTTGTAGTATTTGTTCGATTAAAAAATCTCAAAAAAAATTGCTCGATGCAAAGAGAAACAAAATGTTTGGATTTTCTATTTTTTTTTTCCTTTTCTTTTTTTAATGGATTTTTATTGAAAAATTAAAGTAATTAAAGAAAATCAAAAATTAGTGTTAAAAGCTAAAAGGCACACAGGCCTTACTTGAAGAAAACAAAAGAATATCCCAGCCCCAAAAAAATGCACATTTGTTTTGCAGCCAAGCCTCCTGAATAGTAAAAGCCATAGAACTTGACCAAATACTTGCCATGAGATATTCTGGAAATTCTGTACTTCCTGCAAAGACCTGAATATTTTGGAAGAAAGTAGCGGAAAGCACAGGATAATTCTGAGCTCTTTATGCCCAAGAACAAGCTCAGTCCCCACCTACATTCTCACTAATTTCATCTCTCCCATGGGAGAGACAGAAACCCCATCAGATGAGAATGAGACGACAATTTAGCGAGTGAGGTAGCAAGTAAGGAAAAGGGACTGTACTTTGTCTTTTTCTGTTGCTACGAACTTTCTCTTCAGGACTGCATCACACATGATGCAGAACATACCAGATAGGGCCCTGGTGAGAATAAAGGAATTGAATATTGCAAAGTGGTGCAATGGGAGCCATATAGAAATGCTAAGATAAATACAGATTTGATAAATTACTGGCAAAGGCACTGGAGGGAACAATACAAGATGATGCAGTCAGGCTTTTTCATCTCTAACTCCTGTGACCCTGAGAGAAGACATGGCTTTCCAGAGCTCAGCACCCGAGGCAAGATGTTTTAGTCATTTTATAAATAATTACCCCCTGAGACCTCTCAGATTCTAGAATAATAAAATGTAGCTGTAGGTCTTCAAGTATGCTGATATACAGATGTCCATTTCAGAACACAAAGAAATACTGCAGGTCCACATTGCTTAGCTCTGATTGCCAGTGCTTAGGTGTGTATATGTGCTCAGCAAGGCATCTGCACAAGCTTATCTCATGGGCTGCACCCATCGCTTGGCATGGCATGAGTTTTGCTCTTAAGGCTTCCAGCACGATAGAAGGAGAGACACGCATGTCCTTCCTGTTTGCAAAGAAGACAGCTCCCAGAGAGCTGAGGATTTGTCCCAGTTGTCTCTGCTGAGCAGCCTTTTATTTTAGTTCTACATCTAGCAACATCTAGTAGCTAATTTAAAATAAAAGATTTCAAACAACTAGTGAAAGGACAGTCATCGTTTTTGCTCCTGACATCCTTGTTTCTTAGGCTTGTTAAGCAAAGGGATAATTTGCTGCAAAGGAAGCATAGTAAATAGAATACATTTTTACAAGTATGTGATTACTAAGGAGTACCTTTATAAAGACGCATAAATTCATGCACTCTCTGAGAAAGTGCCATCCTATATGAGCTCTCACAAAGGTTCATATGCACATCTTGTTAATGTGAGGCTTCTTGAAGGTCTTTTTGTATCTTCTACAAGATGTTTTGTCTTGAATCACTTTGCCTGACAGAAATATTACTTACACTAACATCTTTAATGTGAGATGCCCTATAAAGAAGTTGTTTCATTTAATAACATTCATTGTATTAGTTCCCCCTAAAGTAATCACTTTGATGAGAACACACTCTGTGTTCCTTTATTTGATCTGGGAATAAAATTATCTTGTCTTTACTTCAGTATCTCCTTCTTATTTTTCCTAGAAAAAATAAACATGAAGCTGTCACTGCAGAGCAGGCACTGCCTCTCCCTGTTATGAACCTTTTGATTTTTGTGTTGAGAGATTTTTTTCTGCACAATGATCCTTTTAGAATATGCTCAGAGTACTATATTTTCTTGCTTCCTTGTTTCCCGTGCACGAGTAATGACAGAGTTCCTGCTGTCCCAGTAGATTATATGTCCTATTAAATTTTCTTTCCTCCTCATAAAACTGATCAGATTATTTATCATCAATAAGTTATTTAATGTATCAGGCACTAATTTTAGTAAAATTACTATTATAGCAACTAAGGCTACCAGTTGTGAGATTTGGGCCATTTTATACCATTAAAACATGCAGCAGCCCTCTGGTCTGTCAAGTCTTATGCATACGCCTGACTTGTGAATTAATCACCCACATGGGTGTCACAAGTTGCTAAACCCATGTTGTGGACCTGACCCATGTCAGGGCCTCAGCACTGTCTTCTATACTTCCGTGGAGCCACAACTTTAGCTCTTTTTTAAGTCTTTGTAAGGTGGAGGCTTCTTTGCAAAATCTTTATGGTATGAGCTTAGCTTCTGAAGTGAGGAGACAGTGAGGTAAGTATGCCTTCTTCCTCATTTTCACAAAGTAAAGATTTGGGTGATTAGTCTTCATCCAAGCATTTGGGTTAATCAAGTGTTGGAGGATGTTATTGATGATGATTGCATTCTGTTTTAGGCCATAAAGAACAACTACTTTCAATGTAAGGAGGAACATAGGCTGGAGAATAATGCTGATAACTTACATTACTACAGTTTTTAAAATTATTATTTGAAGGATCAAATCACAAAACTATTCATGCTAAATCTTGTAACCTTCGGATGGTTCTGCTACTGCCTGCCACATTCACCAAGAGCCTGCAACATGTGGTGGCTTCTTGGCAGTACTAGCCAAAAGATCACAAGGTAAAAAGGGAAAAAAAAAAAAAAAAAAAAAAAAGAGCCCACCAGCTGTGGAAGAAATGGGTCTGTCACAGACAAGTTATTGTTAGCTGTGATTATATTATATGGTAATATATACGTTCACAAGGTGACATTGCTTTGAATCCCAGCACAGTACTACACCCACTCACCAACTCTCTTTAGCTGTGGGCTTTCAAAAAGCTGTAAATGTGGATTTGGTTGTGTACTACTTACACTTGATGTCCTAAAAATCACCAAAATTCTCTGATAGAAAACTAGAATTTCCTGGGCTTATTTACTACAAAAGAGGTTATTGAGTCATGAGATGTAAATGTTGGATACTTGTAATTCTTTGGGAACATCAGTAAGAAACACTGGACTGCATGGTTTCTGAAAGTCCAAAGTGCTAATCTATTTGAGGCACCTCCAGGCTTTCAGAGATGCATTTAAATGACGTTATTATTTGCAGGTTTTCTTCTCGCTTTGGAGACAAGCCAGAGCCTTTTAACAACACATTATGCTGGTGACTGGGTAGTTCCAGGGGCTAATGAGGAGACAGAAAATCACAGTGAACCCAGTGACCATTTCAAATCCAAGTAAGTATTGTTCATTTGCTCTTTAATCTGGTATCTAATCGAAGTAGGTGTTGCTCATTTAGTCTTTAATCTGGTAGCTATCTGATAAAGGCATATGAGAAATGAGTTGACTGTGTCAGTGCAATTTGCCAGACAGTTGTAAGAAATTAGCTTCCAAACTGAAGTATTTATTAGTAGCACTTGTGAAGAAGCTAGCAACTCAACAAGACCAGAAATCTTGTCATCATTAGTCAAAGGACTGACACACTTGAAGGAAGAGAATAAATACACTGGGCTGTTTTACGGTTTCCTTGCTGAAAGAACAACAGCACTTTTTCGCCCAGATAACATCAGAGGCTAATTAAAGAGTGGAAAGGAGGTGGCTTTAAGGACCAGAGAGAAGAGCAGATGCTGGATGTCTCCAGAGAAGATGGAAGAAGAGCTTCCCTGCTGGACCCTGGGGACAGCCTCCCCCTTCCTGGTGGTCCGTCCTCTGTGGAGGACAAAGGGCCATTGTGCCACATTGTCCCCCCAGCTGTGTAGCTGTCACTCTAAAATCACCCGCCCACGTTACAGTCACTTGCAATTGTGAAGAAAGCTGCTCACAGGTGCAGGACGGGGAATCCCTGTCACAGTGCTGCTGCAAGGTTAAAAACAAGTGGGCCCTATGGTCAGGTTTTTCATTTATAATCTAGATTTTTTAAGAGAGCATTTAATTGTATTTACCTCTAGCTGTTTTTCATCGATGTTGAGAGGATCACCCTCGGGAAACAGTCAAGCTCTCTTCTCACCCTGTGTGAGACTTTGGTGATTGTTTCAGGTTGAATCTTTTGCACCCTAATTCAGAGATGTGCCTTTCCATCCCCTTCTTAACACTGGAAAAGGAGAGGTCAGCTCTCAGTAGGCTTCATTAGTCCCTTAAGAGGCTTTCCAGGACCCCATGGCATGCAGCACCGGGAGAGGCATCCTATCCGGCCTGAGATTGGGTGCCAGCCCTGTACACTGTCCCCAGAGCCCCGCCAAAGCCACCCCACCACAGGGCAGCTTTGTCTAGGCACCACACTTCCCAGGGACTATGGCAAGTGCTGACAGCTCTTGTGGGCTTGTTAGCCCAGTATCATCCATGGCTAGGTGAGGGCAGGGATGCTTTTGTTTTTTCCTAATTCCCTTCCAGTTAGACGAACTGTAAGAGGATGAATATAAACAAAGAGGGAGCAGTCTTTGTAATTTATGAGCAAACATTATAGATTATGAGCTGAGGGACAGGGCTCAAGAGGCAGCAGTTCAGCAGCCAGTCAGAATCACCACTGAATTTTTCTTCACTTACTTTAGGGTTTTTAGTGCCCTCTGGAAGGACATCAACGAGATTTAGACACAAGCATATCACTGCTGTAATGAACACTGACAAAAGATTGAGAAACTGGAACTGTTCTGAACTGGAATAGTTCTACTTTGGGAACTGCTACCATCATTACACCAGTTTAGAAAGCAATCCCTTTATAAGTGCTTTTACCCCCGTCATGGATCACACCAGGGATTATAGTATTTTAATGACCTTGGTGACTAAATCGTAAAACATCTAAAAGAGTACAAAATCTAGGAGAAATTTTGGCTCCACTGAGGCCATAGAAAAACTCCTACTGACTTTGTTGGAGCCAGCATTTGAGCAAAATTCATCCTAATTTTCCAGGTATGGCTGTTTCCAGTCACAAAAAGGGGCTTATAATTTTGCCTCATACACTTAACATGTGACTATGAGTAAACTGATACTTTTCATGCACAAATACTACAAACACTTTGAATTTTATTTCACTAAAGATGTTATGACATGGAATACACTGTTTCTTCATGAAACATGCACCTTTTAATAGCGGTTACTGAAAGGGTGATATATATATGCCTATTTCTCCTGTCACCAAATAAAATGAAATTCATAGACCTGCTCTTAGCTAACTTGATACACTTTTTATGGCTAAATAAGGCCTTGAAAATGAAAATCTTCTGCCCTTCTCATGAGGTATATAGATCCAAATTAAATGAGCAAGTTACATTAAGGCAACCTGCAAACCCTTGAAAGGGTGTATTGGCTAGTTCATGCTTTGTACGGATAATAAACTCACTCATCAACTGTCTTCTAGAGAGCAAGCCAAGGAAAGTGAATGTTGCCCTGCCTTAGCTTCCTTTATATGTTCTCGGTTTTCTGAATCAGGCATATCTTCCACAGATAGGACTATAACAGATTGATAGATACCTTAGGATCAGTTTACACATGAAAAGGTAATGATTGATCCCTGGCTACTCCATGAACATCCATTTAGTTTCCTGTGCAATTTCAGAAGTAAATCAGAATAACTGGTTGAAAAATAAAAGGAGGTAAAAAAGCTCACCTTCCTTCAGCTTTAGAAAATATGTGTTGTGTTAGGAAAGGTGCTAACTGACAACATGTTTTACCTGAATGGTGATAAATATGACCAAGCCCCAACATTTTCTCCAATGTGCAGACTAGCCTTTGCAAGAGCCTGGAGAGATTCCCACTGGTCTCTGCAGGATTTGGCTTGAGCTCCTTTGCAGGAATGAGTTCATGCCAGTGGATGTAAATAGTCCCCTGGGTGCTGCTGCTGAGGTTTTTATGTATATGATAATGTGCTGGCTGGTACAAAGATGGGAAGTTGCAACCACATGTATGCATAACTCCACACCACTCATCCTTATCAGTAAGAGACCTTTGCAAGGACAGAAATGTTAACAGCCCCATAAACACAGGGGGACAGGCCACTAAACACCTCCTGCACCCTGATGGCCTCCCGGCAGCTAGCGGCAAAGCTGGCCCCTGGGAGCATTGGGTAAGGTAGGCTGATGGCATCAGGAGAGCGCAGGACTCTTCTGACTCACAATGGAGCCAATAAAAGGCACTTCCTATGGAGGAGCCTCCCTTGCGGCTCACAATTTCCAGTGGTCCCAATGGTTGCTCACACTGTGTTATAGTCTTTTCCCTAGCTTAGCTCCTAGGCACCTCCTGGATAACAGAACTCAGCACCATCTGAGGAGCTCTTCTTCTAGCCTACAAATAACAGAAATCAAGTAATGTTTTACTCCCAAACTGTCACCAAATGTCTCTGTTTTTACATTCAGATCTGGAAGAAAATACAAGGGAAGCACAGTTTTCTACCCACAGCCTCAAAGGAAAAGAGGACAGCATGGTCAGCGGTCACATTTTGTTAGTCGAAGATCTGAGGTTATTCTCCTTCCCTTGCCAGATGCCAGCACTTGAAGTTAACTGAAATGAAAATAAGACTGAAAGGGCCTTTAATAATGATACGGTGCCTCCTCTTCACGTGTGCTCTTTATCGGTACTTACAGACATCTGAGCACCAAGTGGAGCCTTGTAGAATTGGCTGTTCTTCACATTTTTATGGACTGTTTTCTCACTTATTTCCTGTTTTCTTAGTAGCAGCCCCAATCCCATCCAGAACCAAGATAATAATTGCATTGGTATCTCTGCCAGCTTTGTTTCAACTCCCTTTCTACTTTTAAACAAGCTGGAGCTCCACTTATTCCCCTTCTGATACATAACTTCAGCAAAACTTGACTCGAGGCCAACAATATCTAAAAAAGGAAAAAGAAAGCTTGGGCAGAATAGGAAACAGGTAATTCTGCTGCTGTTGCAAGTGCTGGAACTTAGACTTAGCATTTTCTAATAACTTTCTCCAGCTGCCAGTTACTTGCTCAAAATGAACACATATACCGCAGGGGGAAAAAGGCTGATGTGTTCTAAGTTAAAAGAAATGTTGTCAAACATCTGTGTGCCACCTGGTAGCCTTGAACAAAATTTTTCCCGCCTCCCAGCTGTCGCTTGCCTCGCTCTGCCTCCACTGGTTGCCACTCTCTTCTCCAGCAGTGGCTGCGTTTCAGTGGTTTTACATGTATAATGTCATGCCAGAACCTGTAGACTTCATTTTCAATCAAGTCCAGACTCCCACTGGAGTTTCACCTGGGCAAGCAGTCAGGAAAAGCGAGTGGGGACCTCAAAGCCCAGTCTGGAGCCTCAGAGTGCTTTGGGAGCCAGCAAGACCAAGGCCCTGCTGTGGTACACAGCCTGCACGCGAAATCCTCAGCCCCTTGAACGTCCACCCAGAGCAAGAGGGAGGCCTACGTTCGTGTGGGGCAGCCCCAGCACCCCCTCTGATTTATGAACAGAAAACATCAAAGGCCACCCAATCTCAGACTGCCGGCTCCCTCTCCTGGCAGAGCACGGCAGTGGGAACTGGAGGGCAGAGGGGGCTGCTCGGCACCCCGGCTGGCAGCGCAGGGGGAGCCCTGCCAGCAGCTTAGTGCGGGATTAGCGGAGCAAATCTATTCTAGCGAGGAACATCTGTAACATAGCTTTAGCCGCATAAAAAATAGGTGCTTGAGCACAGATAAAACTTCATTGCTGAGCATTATCTGCAGCCCTTAAGGTTGGGGGTAGTGCAGTTCATTCTCTAATGCTTTGACACCAGGCTGGCTGGGCTGCAACTCCGCTCCAACACCGCGCGGCCTTCCCCTGTTTGCTGACTGTAAACACGGCCCACACGGTGCTTCCCCAGCCTGTGACTTATTCCTGGAGAAACACTCAGATACTGTTGAGGCGAACCTGTCGTTGTGGCAGGTAGCGTATGGCATAGGGGCTCTCATGAGCAGCCTCTGGGCCCCACAAACGTGCTGCATTTCCATACATGAAGGTGCAGCCTCCTCGCCAGGAAGCATTCACAGCATCCCAGCGTGGTGAAACACGGGCCAAAGCCATGTCCCTGGACATGATATCCACATCAGCACCAGGCGCAGAGGGTGACGCCTGCTGCCTTGGCACTCGTGCTCTGCCATGCCAGGAAAGCTGGCTCAAACTGGGCCTGGGCTGGCCTGGCCACACCAGCCACAGAGAGCCACCAGGCCCCAGTGCTCCTGCGGGCACAGCTCTATGATGCAGTGGCTTCCAGCCCCTGCCAGGACTTTTTTATCAGCTTGCTTGAGGGTTCTTTTAATTTTCAGCAGAGTTTATGGCTCACGTTTATGAGGAGGAGTGGCTCACAGATGGGCATACTGTTTTCTGTTGTGGTTGCGTTTTCGTTTAGGTGTTGCATCGGAGCAGTTTTCCAAAGCTGGTGATGCTCCTTTGCAGATCAGTGATTTGCTTCAGGATGCCCCTCACTCTCCTGCACTAACTGCAGCTCCTGCTGAAGTGGTAAGGCTGAAGTATGGTCTTTCAGGCCTGTGAAGGGAAGATCAAGCTGCACAAAAGGGATTTATTTGGGCTGAGGCTGGGGCCAATAAAATGCCTCATTGTAAGTTTACCATTCTGGTCATAGGAGACTTTCTGTATATTAGTCAGAATGAAGTTATTGTTTCTTCCTCAGGGAAAGAAAAGAACATATTGAAAAAGAGAGAGAAGACAAAGAGGAAAGTGTGCTTCTGGATTTTGCAAATATCTCTAAACGTCACTACAAGATTTTACCTGCACACTCACCAATTTCATGTTAGGCATGGCAAGTAACTTATCTTTGCCTTATAGTAATGGAAAATGTTCTTAAAGAACAAAGGTTCTTCTCTGGCAGATACTCATCCAGTTCCTTAGCTAGTGCACATTCCTGCAGCCATCATCAGGCTGTAGTAGTATGCTGTCCTACAGTTAGGTTATTATTTGCTCAAAATGGGTTTCAGTTAAAGGTATTATGAAAGTGTAAGTCTATTTGTGCCCTGGAAAACAGGGGTTCATTTTCTTCCTTTACCTCTGATCAGTATTTTGTCCCTAGAAGTAATTACAGCCTTGTGATAAAACCAAAGCTCAAAATGAATGTACTGTATTCAGAAATATGTCTCACAATCGATCACTAAGTGTTGGGGAACACTCCCAGCTAACACAGCATTACTGTTACCTGATTATACGTAGCTGTATTAATCAGATAGAGGATATATTTTCAGACATCTGAATATGTTAATGTTTTTTCTCAGAACATTATCTTTTAACTCTGTACCTACTTTTCTCAGTTTGCATTTTCTTAAAGTATAGAAAGATATTTGTACTTCAGGTTCTGATTCCCCACAGCTAAGGATGTGGCCCATTGCTGTGGTATGTGACACAGCTAGTATTGAGAAAAAGGGAGGTTACACCTAATGCTTTTTTTTTTTTCCTTTTTATTTATTTATTTTCACCTGCTCTCCAGCCAGACTAGGTAATTAGCTTGAAATTTGAGAAACAGTTTGTGGTCTCAGATGGAGAAGGCAAAGATGAGTCAGTAAGGAGGAAATTTTCCAACCTGGAGCAGCACTGGATAAAGCGGTGGTGTTGGCCCTTCTGAGCAGCAGCAACCCTGGCAGCAATTCCTCCTCTGAACCTGAAAGTCTGCATTTCCTGAATCGACAGGCCCAGAGCAGGGCTTGCTCTTACCACCATTACTCATGTCAGAGCCTTAGTCACGTCACTGACTACACGTGTGGTTTATGTCAGTGCACGACATGGTTGGTACCTGTTTCATAGCCATGAGAACAGCGAGCAGTCATTTCACTAAACTTTGTAATTGATCACTAAGGGATGTGACAAACTTCTCCTTTAATCAGAGTCCCTAAATCAGAGCTGATTGGAAAGGGAACTCAGCTAAAAGCAGTTGGGGCTGATACAAAAATAATGGGGCAAAATAATGGTATGGCTGCTTCTGTGTAGCAGATCAGTTTAAATGCTGGCCTCTTTTAACCCTACAATTTTTTACATGAGGAGAGTGGTATGTGTGCCCATAGGCATACATGGCAGACTGCAGCTGGGTACTAACTCTCTGTCTTGTATTTTTGCAGATCAGTGCCACTCTGGGTAGAGCCGTCATTCTGCCTCCCAAGCACCTGTTCAGGAAGAGATCTTAAAACACATTGTTTCATGTAAAAAACATTCAGTCTTTGGCTTCCGGAAGCTGATGTAGAAGGACAGCGCTGCTCTTCCTTAGTTTACAGACCAGTTTGGCCACACAGCTTGCTAGGTAAGGACAGGCCAGCACACTTGTATTAGTGCCAGGAATATTGCTACTGATGGAGCTGACTGAACCATGTTGTATCAGCTGCATCCATGTCAGAGAAGCATGTCCAAGACTAGTTGCAGCTAATAAGGCTATTCGAGGGGAGAAAAAATGACAAGAGAGTGAAATTTAGCACAATTTCAAGTACAGAACAAGCATTATGAATAGATGAGCCCTAATAATGCTAAGGTCTTCTTTATATACAAACATTTTCAGTGGCAAGAAAAAGAGAAATTCAGACAATAATAAATGAGCTAAAACAAACACTTCTTCCAAGTGGAGTTTTTCTGTATTTCCCGTGGGACTGAATTGAATGGGGGAAGACACACACACACAAAAAAAAAAAAAAAAAAAAAAAAAAAAAAAGGAAGAGCGCAAACTGCTTGCAACACAGAACAAACCCTGAGTGCCAAGAACAGGCTCCAGATTTTTTTTTAAGATGCCTGGCTCTTATCTCAGCCCTGATTCATCACAGTTTAATCTCAAAATTATTCAGAATTCAAGGACCTTGCTCCTATGGGTTAATGGGTTATGTTCAGCATTGAAACCCATGACACAAAGAGCTGCTTAATTATTCAATCCAGACTGGTTTTGGTGGTTAATGGAAATAAAAATAGCAACAGGAACAATTACATTGTTTTACATGATTTACATTTTGTAGGTGAAATTATTTTTTCTTTTAACTGTGTAATCCAGGACTGTGCACAGGAAGGAGGGGGCCCATATAAAGGAGGGTCAGGCTGCTTGTGACACAGAGGATCAGCATGCACATGACTGAAGAGGAGGAAAAGGAAAACACTGCCATAAAAGTGACAGTAGGGATGAAGAATTGTCATGAATGTGTAATGCACCCCTGAAAAGATGCAGGAGAAAACATACCAAGCTGGAAGTCTTATCATATCTGGAGTCTCACTATTCCAAAGCAGGAATTAATTTAAAGAGAAGAAGCTGCTGCTCTTGTTGGCTGACATCGCTTGTTCATAAACACAGGAAAGAAAACACTGAAGTGATATGGTTACCATAATTACTATCTTTGTTCAAAAAACATGGTGGTTTTCCACCCTGAATTCAGTTCAAGCAGCCGTTGCAGCTAGTACCAGCCAGGAGCTAATGCCACACACTGCAGCTACTCTGGCAGCAAATGCAGTAAACCTTGCACTTCAAATGCACCATACAGGATGTCAAGGCATACTACAGATACAGGAGCACAGAAGTATTATCTAGTGTTGCTGTTACAATGAATTTGTGTAGCTAACCAAGGATACATTGCCAAACCAAGCCTGGCAAATGCATGCCACTCCAATAGCAAAGAAAGCCCATACAGTGTTGATTCTAAACATGGGGTTTCTGTGAAGGCTCAACCTTAGCATTTAATTAGTTGAGCCCTATTTGGAGGGCTGTGGCACTAGGTTGGAAATTGACAGGTCGAAGAAATAAACAGGATCATTTTAAGCCAAAGTCATCACCAAATGCAATACTGCTGTGTAAAAGGGATATCAAATCAGGGTAATCAAGCCCAGCCGTGTCAGCCTCTTGTCTTGCTGTGGCTGCTCAGGGGATAGGCTCAGGACAAGGCTTTCCCAGCTGGAGGAGGCAGTGAAGCCCTGGTTAAACAGGTATCTGTTTGGTTTTGGATAAAGCTTAAAGCAAAGCTGCTTAAATGAGTTGCTGAGTTGATGAAACCTTGCAGTTCTGGTTGCTGGTCTCCTCCTTTCTCACTTCGTTTTGCTGCAGTAACTGGTCTGTCTTGGTAGATTTGTTTGTAAATGCTCATTTACAGTTTACCCTAATTTAAAATTGAAGGGGGGAAAGCTTTTAAGCCAAAACAGTTTTTGAACCTCTTTTGTTTTTAAAAAACCTTTCATGTTTTAGGTACACAAGCCAGTGTTACTTAAAGGACCAAATTTGGGATGTTTGGGTTCAAGTTCTGATTCACAATTCATCTCTATTTTCCTCCTCTCTACTCCTGACCCCCTTTTTTTTATTGTGTACTTGAAAAGGAAGGGAATGAAAAGGAAAATAAACGTTAGAATAATTGCATACTAGTTGTTGTCTTTTCCTCTAAACGTGTGAGAAAGTGGGGATTTTTTCTTGAAATTTTTCAAAACAAGTTAGTTTTGGCTGTATACCTTTCCGTGGTATTTCACATTGCTCACTTACCAGGATAATGTTAATATTTGGATAACCCAGGAATGAGAGGACAGTGGTCTGTTCTTGTAGAATTAGCATAAAGGTGCGCTTGATGGAAAATATCAAAGGAAAGCTTAAGTGTGATTGTTTTGTGTTAGGCACAGAAGGTGAAGAGTTACTCTCCGGGCCACAAGAAGTAAGGGTTGTTCTGCAAGTGGCAGTGGAGGAAAGGGAGTCTTATGCTTCTGTCACAAAAGGAAAAGGATTACCGTGTAAATGATGTTCAAGGAGAAGGATTAGGCTGTATATGACAGAGAAGAGAGGTCATTGTACGTATGTCATGAAAGGAGAGGGTAGCGTGACACAGAGTGGAAGGGATCCTTTGAAAGTCAACACGAGAGGAGGGACAATTATGCAAGTGGGACTGGAAGACAAGATTTTATATGGGGGAAAACAAGTAAAGAAAGAAGGAAATGGCTGTACTGCTAAGCAAAGAAGCACAATTTATTTCACAGTCAAACACTTACAATTTTCAGGCAAAGCCCCCATCTCTATGGAGTCCTGTGCCACTTTTTAGTTTAAAGGAATACACCAGAAATACTTGGAGCAAAAATTGAATAATGTTATCTCAAAAGATACTTTGTCACCTTGACATCAACTCAGCGCACAAGCGCTGTAGGTCTGGTGAGCATCCAGCCCTTTCCTTCATGGTTAAGATTTCTAGTCTGCCAGCAATAAGATAGATCGTCCGTATCTACAGAGAAGCAGTGCAAGCCTAGGCAGAAGACTTTTTTGGTTTCCTGAATAAAAAAGAGAATCCTCTTCCATAAGAAAAATATGTATGAAACAAAAAGTTTTAACTTCGGTTATGACAGTGAGGAGAAGTGTTTCTCTCTATTCAAGTATTGATCCACGTTTCCATACAGCACTGGTTAGTGTGCCCCCACTTTGGCTGTCCTTTTCTACGTTGTTAGGTAATGGCATGTTTGGGTTAGGGCTGTGGTGCACTGCATTGGTTTTGTGTAGTGAGAAAGTAGAAATAAGATCTGAAAGTACAAATTATTTCTGTCTTTATTCTGTCTTGAACCAATATCTGATACAAGACTTCCCGATTATTTTGGGGTTGGTTTGTCTTCATGTGATGATCCTGACCTCCAGTTATGCATAACATGTCGCTCTCAAATGTAGTGCAACACTTTGTACCAGGAACCGCATTTCAGAGAAGGTGAAGCTGGGGTCAAAACATTCCTGCTAATTGCACTGATTGCAGGAGAGTTATTCCATGATTGAATTTGGTGTCTGGTGTTAAAGGGTTAGCTGCTAACTGCCTTTAAGAAAAAGGAGGCTAGATAGTAACTCCCTGCCCAAGCACGTGCACACACACACACAGATAAGCGTTGCTAAACTTTTGGGGGAGTGTGATATGTAAGGAGCGAGTCCAGGTTGAGCTATGCAGGGGCTTGGGGTGATACACAGCCAATCAGTGATAGAAAATTGGTTTCTCTATGTCCATTAATTTTTACTGTTGTTACTGTGTAGATTAAATCTAATATATTGATCTGATTTCTTCAAATCAGGCCTTTAAATCAGTGAAAGGGCATGGCCACCAGCTCATTCCTGCAGTTACTACGATGTTCTGACTGTTCTCATCTTCCACAAAGCTTATCTGCTATTACCATGATCCCACCAGGCAGCATATAGGTTTCCTTCCTGGCCTGACTTTTTTGTATTTTTTTCCCCATTGATCAGTCCATAATCTTTCTTTTAGTTGAAAATCTCACAAATGGGGCAGGGAGAGCCACACAAGCTCTAGTGCATGCAGACTATCACAGACTAGTTCTGGCTCAGTAACGTGCAATGTCAAGGACAAACAAATCCTGTCTCTCCACTATAATTTATGATTTGATATATCAGGGAAAGCATCAGTTCATTATCCTACTGTAATTGGGCTCCCTTTCTTCCACTTTTCCCAGAAATCCTTGCTCCCGAAATCTTTCCTTCTCAGACATCCAGGCTCTGAAAATTGCCTGAACAATACCTCATTTTGTAAATGTTTCTGTTGCCTGAGTCATCTTGTACCTTATTGCTGAGAAGAGTGCAGTCCTGCAGAGTAAGGGGAATTGCCTAGGGTTTGGGAAGGCTTACCAGCTTGGGCTGAAATTCATGAATTACGAAACAGGATAGCCATTTGCATCAACCTGAGATTGCTTGACTTGCAGAGCTCTTACTAGTGGCTACCTCAGGAGACTGAGAAAGTTGCAGTCTATCTAGTTTTAAGAGTTATTCTATCTGTGCAGGGAGGAAAAAAAAGAAGGGGGGGGGGAACCATAAATGGGATTTTAGCTGACAAATGTTTTGATTTGAGTTCTTCGGGAGGATGCAGCAAAATTGTCAGTGTGACTTTCTGTGCTGAGGTCCAGCTGCTCTTCTCCTTTGGCTGCTGTGTCTTCCCACCAGCAGCAGGAAGGCCAGGCTCCATTTGAAGCCCTTGGTTTCTGACAGCATGCAACTCCTGCCCCGCAGGTACGCTGCCATAAGTACTCTGCCTTCGTGTACAATACGCCTTTGCTGAGTGGGTCAATGAGGAGGCAGAAGATAACCCCAGCAACTGAAGTTTAGCAGCTCTGGTTCACTGCTCAGCAAAGTCAGTGGGCTTCAAAAGGAAAGGAGCAGGGTATAAAGACCAACCCGATTCAGTGTAATTCTGTTCTTCTGTAATTCAAAGGAAAAGGTGGAGTAAAACCAGCTAAGAATCTGATTCTGAATGATGCAGGCAAGTTTGGAACATGCTTGTAACTGTTATTTATGTAACTTTCAGGTAACTAAGGCTGACTTCTAAAATGGCTTCTGTAAAAAGCTCTACAAAACATCCACAGTGCAATTTGCAACCGCTCCCCTGTACCAGTGAGCGGAATGGGCTCACAGCACGTTTCCCAAGAGGAAGGCAGTGACCATGGAGCAAGTTTTGCACTGAAGTCAGGAGAAACTGTAAGTTTTGGCCTGAAGCTTGTCAAGTTTAGAATGAGTCAATGTTGACTTGAACCCAATATCTATAAGCAAAATCAACATAATTCTTGCAAAAATAAAAATGTTATCACCAACTGCACGCAAACAGTGTCAACCCTGCAGTACAAGCACGGTGGCAAAATATCTCAGGCCACGTTTCTGGTGCTGCTGCAAAGCATTTGTGACAAGACAGAAGTGGGTGGCACAGACCCCATCGAAGCTGTGGTCAGGCAGCGGATCATTAGGTCTGTCCCTTACTGACACATCTCTCTGAGGTAGGAACAGCTTTTCAGTTAGGTAAATGCTCGATGAGGTGTTTTTGCTTGCAAAGGAGTTGATTGTGACCTAATTAAAGGTGATCTAGTGGCACAGAGTTCTTTCTCCCCTGATTTTGTTCTTCTCGCAGGCTGGTATTTTGCAACCCAAGGCTTCAGCTCAGATTCCCTGTTCAGAAATAGATCTGAACACAAGGCAATGGGAAATAATTTCCTCGTTAACTCACCTGGGCTGTCAGGGATTCTGTTTTCTCTGTTAAGGATGATGAAATTGCTAACCCCAAAAGCTCCCTGCCCTTCATTTAGGGATTAGTGACTTCATCAACATGAGCAGAACAAACACAGAGCTCTGAACTGAGATCTTGGCAAGTTCAAAGCTTCCCAGTCCAGGATGAGAAAATAAGGAAACACAGCAGCAACACTATTTGAGCCTTTTAACAAATGAAGGGACCTACAAGCTAATGATAAAGGCTTTGGAGCCAATCAGCCAAGCTCATCCCTGCTGTAAACCTGGTATTCTTCCAATTCAAACAACAGAAAAGGGGCAAACAAGAAAAATCCTTGGTAGCAAATGTGATTAGATGAAGCAAACAGTAAAGGCTCCACTGTAACTGCAGTTCATCACGCAATTAGTTTCTTAACAGCTTCACCATTCAGACGGCCTCTTCCCTGGCGCAGTGCCACACCAGCCAAATAAATCAGCTCTGCATGCACAGCTGTCAGTGCGAGCTGCGTCTCCAGTCTTCAGGGGCTGAGCTGGAAGGCTGGATTGAAAGGGAGAGGGGAGAGAGGCCCCAGTAGGTAGGTGGAAACAGGGCAGGGAAGAGAGGATGAGGTAGCCAAGTAGCACTGGCCTGATTGCACGCGGTGTCCAGGAGTCCCTAGAGAATGAAGGGGGCTCACCAGAAGCGTTATGTTAGCGAAGGCCCTCGGGTTCTCTGGCTCTGCTCACCTGAGAGCTGGCTGCCTTCAGAAAAGGAGCTGAGCACGGAACTCAAGTGCAGCAGCCACTTGTAAGCGGGAACAAAAACAGAAGCAATGCTCTAAGGCAAGGCTCAGATGGGCACAGCTGGGTTTGGGGATCCCCCCCCACCCACCCTAGGATGAAGTAAAATCTGGTTTGTTTGTTTGTTTGTATGCTTCATCAAGCAGTGCTGCTTTTCACAAAGGCGACTGAAAATTATTTGATAGAATCCTTTTTGCCCTGTAACTAACTTTTTTTTTTTTTTATAAATACTATCACTGCATGTTTCAATTAGTGGGGGGGAAAAAAATCACAGTAGACATTTTTCTTAAATCTGGAGGATGGGAGGCGATTTCAGTGTAGTTATCTCAATATTTATTTTCTCTATATGATTTTAGAATGTGTAGAAAGACAGAGCTATGGTCAAAATGATTAAGATGGGGGGCCAGGTTTATTGTAGGTGTTTACGGAACAGGAGCAGAGTTGACATTTCTGTAATAAGGTTCTGTTTGGTTTGAGGGGGGGTGGTGGTGGTGTTTTTGTTTGTTTTGTTTTTTGGGGGGGGGGGGTGGGGGGTGTTGAAAACTAGCCAATAAAGTTTACTAAAAATACTGTTTGGTCTAGACCAAAGAAATTATTTAAATTCTTGGAAAAGTTTGAGTAGTAACATGCCTCAATACTCCCCTAGACCAGTGTGGAAGAGATTGTACCTGCAACAACATTTTGTGGATTTGAACGAGCTACTTAGCCCAAGGCATCATTTAAGGTACTTTCTTATTTAACACAAACTGTGTTATTGCTTATATAAGAAATCCTACTCTACAACTATTTGTAGTGTAATACCACTGAAGTTAGGGAGTTGACACTGAGGCGAATTTGCACTCTTACTGTGTTCTTCACTTTATTTGACGTCAAAACCAGAATCACTCACAATTAGTTTTTTATCAGTGTTAAAGTTTTGGGCACTGCCTGGGGGGGGGGGGTGGGGGGGGCATTAAAAGTTGATCACGGGAGTTCCTGCTCAAGTCTATACCTGCCAACCCAAAGCAGTGCAACAGCCACGATGCTTCAACTGATAGTTGCAGATAAAATGCTCTGGCCTGCAAACCAGCTGGGTTTAAAATAGCAAGCAGTGTTTGCATTTAGATACCTAATTTCTCTACGTTGAATTCATGCAGTGGAACTACCATTAACTCATAACTCAAATACTGAAGTACTTTGTGAACAAAAAGACTCTGTGCCCTGCCTTTGGCTTCAGTGGGAATGGCTCCCAGCTTCTGAAGGCCAGATGTTCGCCCTATCTTGTGGTGATATTTTGTTCCTTTATTTAAAGCAAAGGTTATTGTTTTTTAATGGGAAAGAGAAAATATGTCTGAAGCCTAAAATATATCTGAAGATTTTTAAAGTCCATTTTCAGACATTGGTGTTCAAGTCACCTGTCCACAGAGTCTAAAGATATTTTAGGATACGTCTAATATACTAGAAGAAATGGACCCTACCCTTTAAAACTGAGCCCTGTGTTCTGTGTGACACTGATTTTGAAATTACAGCTGATAAAATATAGTTGTAAATTATTTTTAAGTACTTAACTGTATTTATGTGCTTACTTTTAATAATAAATTCCCACATTTCAATGGCTTCTGGACCAGCTGTACTGGAACCAAATCCACAGGGAGTTAAGACTCTTCACAATACTCCTGACCCAAAAATCCGTCAAATCTCATGTTTTTTTTTTTATTTTTTATTTTATTTTTTTTAATGTACCTACAAGGCTAAGATAGTCATCACAAGAACCAGACACATAGCCTGAGATTTCAATCTTATTTACAACAGCGTAAATGAAGTAACTTCACTGAGGCCAAGGGAGTTACCTCTGGAGTTACACTCATCACTCTAACAAATATTATATATATATTTTAAAAATTAAAAACTAGTGCTGGTTAGGACATTGTTAGTTATTTTATCACTGAAAACATGATGGAGCTTTTTTTTTTTCCTATTTGCAATATATATATATATAAAATATATATATATATGTTTTTACACATCTTCAGTGAAAGTGTATATTACATTTGAACAGAATTCCCATTTTCTATGAAAAATGGAATTTTATATTTTTACAAAGAATTCCATATACTTGCAAACTATTTTCTTTAGGAAAACTCTTCTGATGGAAATTTTATGACCTGCTATAAGCCTAACTCATAATTCATACAAATCAGACAGTGCCTCAAGCAGATGTTCAGGAAGGAGCAAGCCAGTGAAAAACCTAAATGACACATGCAATCCTGTGTGGTTACACTTGAGGTTCTTGGTGTGAAAACAGGCGGGATGGGACAGCAGCTAAGGCAGAATGAGTTAGGGGAGTTACTGATTTTTTTCATTCAGTAATGCACTAGTGTTTTTTTCAAGGAGAAATAAAATGGTTTCAGAATCAAATAAGAAATGCCCCAGTTCCACTCTTAGAGAAATATTCCTGAGTGCTCCTTACCCCAGCTGTTGTGAAGTCTAGCTCATTTTATATGCAAAGTGAAAAATTTTACATCTTAGAACATGTCAAACTATATAGCTATAACTGTTCAAGAAGTTTGACTTGAATTTGGCAATGATCTCTGTGACTCTGAAACTGTCATTGGCAGTGAATAAGATGATTGAATGGGAAAAGTCTGAATCTGAGGGATATTCCGAAACGTGGCCTCGGGAGCAGCTTTCTCTGGGTCTCAGGACAAGCCACCAGGGCCAGGTCCTCCCACGTACTTGCTTTTCCTGGAAAAGCGATGTTTTGAACATCTCAGCTACAGTGTCTCTGTATTAATTCTACAGTTGTATCACTGCACAAATACATGAAGGACCAGCTGGATTAATGTAGATGCACAATTCTAAAGAGCAAGGCCCAGTGCTTTCTTCACTGCAGCCACTGAAGAAAAACCTGACAGTATTTACACGTAAACAAAACACCCCCCTTTTTTCTCCAAAATGTAGAATTTCCTGCACAATGATTGAAACTCCGCATTTTCTTATGTCGTGTCCCATTTCCCTTCAATATTCTAGATGCAAGGAGGAATACACAGTGTTTGATCCGCCTTCCCTTTGTAACTTTGCTTTACACCATTGCAGACTGGTGCTGCGGAAGCCTTTCCCAACCCAGGGATGCCGGCGGATGGATGGATGGATGGACCGGATGTGTGCCTTTCCTGCAGCAGCCGGCTCCAATGCTCTGCAGCTCATCACGGCATCAGAGCTACGGGAAACGGCCAGAGCTGCTGTTCAGCCATTGATCCTTTCCCCTCCCTCCTTCCCTCTCGCGCTCTCCCTGCTGCCTGAGGGCTCGCCTGCCCTCGCTGGGTGCGCGTCCCTTCTGCGGGCATGCGGAGATTGTCGTTCCTGGTCCAGGGGGAGAGGTGGAGGCGGCAAGGAGACGGCCTGTGTTGGTTTTGCATCACAGTCTTTCAGTGACTCCACGTCAAGTAAAAAGAAAGGAAAACAAAAAAAAAAAAAAAAAAAGAAAAGGAAAACAAGAGGCTGTGGCTGCTGCCAGAGCCTTTCTACAGTAGCGAGTGCATCTGCTTTTTCTGACCTCTGAAGCAAATCAATATGGTTTTTAAATGATTTCCCTGATGCCTAGATCTCTTACCTTGCACTGCTGTTATTCCAGCCATGCTATTACCTGGTCATTCCTTCCTCTTCTTTTCAGACTCTCTCCCTTGGCTGCTTCTCTTTGCCTTCTCTTAAAGACACACACAAAATGCTCACTGGAGCAGCTCAGTTTTGCTCATGTGTTTTCTCATACACACAAATGTACACACACAAACATTTCCCACTGTTTGCAGCCACACACACTCACTGCAGTGTCTGCCTGTATCTCCATCTCTTTCGCTCATATGCACGCACTGCCTAGCTGAACGCTGCCTAAGCAACATCTGATTATCAGGAGTTTTCCTCTGATGCCATGGTTAGTGAAGGAGTGCTTATGTTTCTTTAAACCTCTGTCTGCCAGGAGATACTTGAGCTGGGAAAAAAAAAAAAAAAAAAGGAGAGAGAAAAATAATAAATAATCTGCTCAGCTCCAATCTTTTCCCTCTCCCATACACCCCATCCCTATTGGGGCAGACATGCTTGAGTATAAACCTATCACTAGTGCTAAAAATAAGACCTCCATGCAGCTAAACCCACACTTTTGGGACTGCCCTATTTTTTTCTATTTTTTTAGATCCTGCCTAATCTAGGATTTGGGTTGTTCAGAAGATGAGGTATTCCTGATGGTATGAAAAGCTGTCAGAAATGCTTATGCATCATCTAAGTATATTGACATTTGGGTGCTGTGTATAGAGAAGCCAGCCCTCCATCAGTGCAGTCAGCTCAGGCAGGAGTCCCCTGAATGCCCTTATCCTTCAGCGGTGCACAGAAACACCTTAGCTGCTTAGCCCAGACAGAACTTTCAGCTTACAAATCCAAAACACTTTTTCCAGCATGGTCACAGTATTTCTTATTTATTTCTACCATGTATTGCTCTCTCACTAATTTTTGCGTTTTGTGATGCCTTTATATGCCTAGTCACCCACTTAAAGCACGTAGGAGATCATTATTTGCTTCTGATTAGCACAGTGCATTTGAGCAGCATGCTAGAGGCAAAAATTTTAAATTTATCAAAACGCAAATATTCTCCCATTGACCTCTGGAAAATGCATTACATTACAAGTACTTTCAAAGAAAGCTAGAAAGGAAGAGGAGAGAGGTCATGAGTTTGCACAGAGGTTTATGATATTAAAAAATTAATAGTAATGGTTGCTTGGAATTCCGCTTTGTGAGTAAAGCAGAAAGTTTTTTTAATTTTTTTTTTCCTTTATAGTGGGAGTGGAGGGACCAGATTATGATACTCCTGCCCATTTTCTGTATCACTTTGCTTACTTTGCTAGAAGAAACACTGAAGTGAATGAGGTTGCTTGTGGTGCATATTTTTCAATCATCTGCCAAGATTCGAATATGTAGTCTAATGTATGGCAACAGCCCAGGGTGAGAGACACAGGAATTATTCATGATCCTTCTTCCAGTGTGAAAGACTCCTTCTATAACCTCAGCTTAATGACTCTGCATTTAAGAAGTAAATGGTTTTCACCAAGGAAAGTAAGAAGCAGCCAAATTTGCTTGGAGAAAATAACGGTAGTATTAAGACAAGTGATATCCCAATGGTGAGGTATTCCTGAGAAGTGCATTGAGGAAAAAGATGCGATGTTATGCAGGTTATTTGAGCTGGTTGCTCTCTTACCCTCACCAGTAGAGTAAATATACTCTTTCACTAGAGAAGACTGCAGTTAAATGTTGGGCCAAAAAACAAATTCTCCACACACAAGATGGAAGCTTATGGCCTGCCTCATCCTTATTCTCCACAAAGCTTTTCTGCAAATATTTGTTTGCCTGGCGGCGTGACTCCTCTCTAATCCCCTGTCATAGATCCAAAAATGGTGGTGTCCTCTCAAAGCAAGTCAAAAGCTTCAAAATAATTTATCTTATCCAAGCCAGAATGTGCATGGATTTTAGCTCAGTGTTCAAATTAGCACTGCTGTTGTAATGAGGAAAGTCACAGAAGCAACCTTTGAGCAGCGTTCTTACTGCATTCCCCATTGCTGGTGTTCGGTGTCTGAGGACAGGAGAAAAACCACAAGGAGAAGAACTACGGCGTCTGACTGCACCCAGTCACTCATAGCCTTACTCTTCATATGCGTATCTAATGTGCTAAACACAGTCAGAACGTAGCGTATAGCGATAGCCATGATGACTACTAGCATATAAAGTTCATGGGGAAGAAGAAGCATTCCTCCATCTCACAATGGTTGTTGTGCCATTGCTTAGCTGCTTCCCTCATCCCTGGCTATTGCTTCATTGCACTTGGTCATAATGAAAGCTATCTAATGCTAATGACCATAGTGCCCACCCTAACCATGCATTCGAAATATTAATAAAAATAATTTATGTCATGTGACTGCTTTTTAACTAGCTGCTTTCAGGACTTTAGATCAGGATTATAAAAGACGTGCATTTATAAATTATTAGCCTTGAGCACATAAGCACTGCATACTATGGGGAGCACTTTTGTAGCACTTTAAATTAATTTATTGTTATTCATTCCAGCTGTCTGTGATGTAAACCTTTGGCTATAAATTTGTACCATCATCCAACACACCATTAAACTAAAGTGGTGCCCGTGCTGGAGCATATAATAAAACATATGAATAAGATTTCTGTGGGGACACTTTTTTTAAACTCTCTTCTTAGTTAATGACACAAGAAAAGTGAGATAACATAGTCACCCTGTAACTATGCATTCATTAAAATACATCTGGTGGGGGGAGACTTTCAAATTTGCACTTCTATTGAATTCTGACTCAATGTTTTTCTTTACCCGATTGTTTCAATTCGTATCCTATCTCAAGCAAAAGGCTTTGCCAGAACCCGTCATGAAGTCACTAGCTAAGACTGTGAGAGGATTTTGTTGGACCTGAACTTCTCAGCAGTGGAAATAGATCCTGACCACTGAATTACAGAAGTACAGGAGCAGAGCAGTTTTAATGTCTTATCTCCTCTGCAGGCAGACATTCTTTTTCCTACAGATCACCATTATGGTAACAAAACCTTATCTGCATGACTAACACCATAATGTCTTAATCCACTTAACAGTATAGATACATTTCATACCAGCCCATTGGGATACAATTTCCTAAACTTTGAAGCAAGTAGCGGTCGTGCAGTACGCTCTACCAAGCGGAGTTAGAACCTCACCGCTTTTCTCTCTCCGTATAGGTCTCATCTTGCTCACGTGCTTTTTAATACTTTATGTCACTTTTGTGGCAGATGATCTCTGCTAAACCTGCTCAAAAGAAGTCTTGCCCATCTCATGTTTCTACTGGTTCCAGTAAGAGTTGGGCTGCTTAAAGTTTTGCAGATTTAGACTCTTGCTCCTGATACCAAACATAGCTATAGGAAAACAGAGGCTAAAATCTGGATGTCAGATTCATGGCTAACAGAATATAGCACAACTCTTTTAATTTCTACCAGCTGATCTCATATTGCATACTTTTCATATCTTATGCTTTCACCCAGTGGCAAGGCTTTTGGAAAATTGACTAAGAGTGGAAAAAACATACTCAAAAATGATACATTTTTATTTTAACTAAACTCATTAATATAAAGATTAATTTGATGGAATAAAGTTTTTTATTATTATTATTTTGTTCTGTTTGTTACTAAATCTTCCCTAAACTTCAAGGTTTGGGAATCTGAGTATTTAATTTGGGGTCCTCTCTAAATAATCAACAGGATATCTGCACTACTTGGGAATATGTGTATTATTACCCAATAACTGCCCTTTACATACCAAAAAATAATATTTATCTATAGGAAGACTATATAGCAAGGTACCACCCTGCCAGGGAACTTTCTTTTGATACCAATATCTATCTAAAAATACAATAGTCCAAATTTCTTGGAACATTTTCAAGAGAAACCTCAAAAAGGAGCCTTTAGGACACACCAGAACTGAATTCTGCTCCAGATACTTGAACCATAATGGTGTTCTTGCAAAAAGATTGACACTTCTTGACTCTTACATACCATACAATAAATACTGTCTGATTTGTATGCCACAAACAAGCAAGAACCTTATGTGGAGAAGAGGGGACTTTTACCCTGTACAAGAGTGGAAGATGATACTGGTGTAGAGAAGACAGAAATCAATTGATTTGTTTTTTTTTTTTTTTTTTTTACACTTTTAGGAAAAACAGGTGAGCAGCCAAATTTACCTGGTAATGTTAACCCTGCCTCTCTGAGCAAAACATAAATTACTATCAGGTAACAACTTTATACCACTTCCAATTATAAGAGGACACAATTATGACAGTCTTTGGTCTGATTGCAAAATGTCTCTCAGCTTCCAGTAAGACGTAGGGTCTTCACTTGAAATCTATCAAACAAGGAGTTAATCATAGTTTAGGCTTCCCTAACACAGGTACGTAGGAAAATAGGTATAAATTAGGTGCCTGAGATACCGCATTATCTCAGTTACTGGGTGAGAGAGTTAGCTGTTGTCTTAGCTGTGAGTACGAAGACCTGTGTGGTTACAGTGGTCAGCATTGTTTTGAGCAAAATTCTCTGTTCTTAGGGTGTTTCCTGTGAAGGAAACAGACGTACCCTGTCACTTCTAGCTATAGAGTTAGTTTTCTGGTGATTTTCATGTTCTATCTGAGGGTATTTTGCCATGGTAGAATGTTATTTTCTTGTTCTAAGTTAGGTTTTAACTTACTACAAAAGAAGACAATTTGGTTGGGAGGGGGTTATATGGAGTTTTTTATTAATTGAATTATCACTGTTATTTAATTAAAATCTTGAAGAGAACTTCCTTTTTTGTAACATATAACCTATAATTAGAATATAACTTAAATGGTCTCAAAAGAAGGGAGTGCATTGAAGTTGTAGATGCTAACATGACAGGATTCACCTCCCAGCTGCTAATGGATCTTTTCAGTTACCTGTGCCTTAGTTTCCTCACTGACTACATAGGAAGAAGGTGCCTTTTTCCCTTTGTTCTTAAACTGTAATCCCGTAGGAGACAGTTCTATTCACTAGGTACTACCAAAGTTTGCTTAAGCCCTCTAAAGATGCCTCAAGGAGAACAAGAGGAGCTTGTCTTCAGTTTCCGTGTTCCCGATGACATGGGAGATACCTGCAGGACAGGCTCTTTTCCCTCCCTTTGTTTGGTAGGACCAAGCTCCTTATTCCATTACAGTGCTCCAGGCAGGCATGAGGACCTCACTTTGTGCCAAGCAGTGAAGAAGGGCTGTTTCTCTAAAGAGAGCAACTCATATATGACAAAAGATGAGTGGATACCAAGACCTGAAGGTAGCTGAAAGAAGTGGTGGCTAGGCTTCCACAATTCGGCAGCAGTAGTCTCTAAGGCAGCTGTACGAGTGGTACACTCCAGCTTTAATCCACATTGCTGCCCTCAAACAGCTGTGGAAAGATTGTCTGAGGAGGGATGGTAGCCTGCTCATCCTTCAGTTTATGGACACGGAGCCTTGTGGACCCTGGAGGGCATCTGCTTGTATCCACGTTGTTAAAGTGATTGCCATGCCTGCCACATCGCAGCCTCACAGACATATGCTAGTGTTTGTGGTACTGTCAAAATATGCTTTAAAGCCCATTTCAGCAGCAAGCTCCCTTAGATTCTGTGCCTGGAAATGTTAATTACTGTGGTGCAGTCTTCTGTTTTCTGTGGTGCAATAACAATTAATTTACACCATTTGGAAAAACACTTACACTTTTTTATTAAAAATCAATAGAAGGAAATCAATACAGTGTAAAGTAGACAATATCAAAATGAAAAGCTCTTGTTTTTATACTTGGGCATCCCTAATAAAATTTCATTGTTGACTCAGGCAGCTTGTCCATTGTAATCTAATGAGAAGCTGCCTAGCTTCTTTTTAGCATTTTGGAAGTTACCATGTAGTGGGGCAGCCATTTTTAGTCAAAGAATTCAATAATTAACTCCCAACTTGTAAGTCAACATGATGATGCAGATGCTGCTGCATTCGTTTCTCTGCATTGCGTCACCTATGCACCTGATAATCTGTGGACTCTATTTTGAATCAAGATGAAGGTTAATTTTATTTATAGTTACAATTGGAAAAACACTAGCTCTAATGGAAACTGCTCCATTGCTAGAACATATCACCACAGAGTAAATTCCACAGCAATTTTGGCATTTTAATAGGTCAGAGTAACACACATGAATTGCTTCTTGCTGGGGAAATCTGTTTATTCTTCAGAATATAATGATTTAATGGGACAATGATCTTGAAGAAAAAAATCCCAGAGTTTTTTCTACCATTGCTCCAACCGCACGAGGTGCTGCATAGCCTGGGAAGGCAACTCATGCCAGTAATCTCATGGTTCCCTGGCTCCCTGCAGCAAGGGCCAGGCAAGACCAAGGTTCTTGGGAGTCGTGCATCCCAGCCCCTCAGCACCCTGCCTCTGAGGGGGTAGGCGCTCTGGGACTTTTCTGGTGGTGATCCAGTGCCACAGCTCTAGCAGGGAAGTGGGCCCTCAGTGCACAGTGGAATGCTCCCAGCTGCTGCAGTGAGGAACGCTTTGCCCTTTAAAGCACAAGCTGCTGTTCTCATCCCCGTGATGCGCTGCCATGTTTGTGTGTTTCTGAGTGCAGCCACCACAGCTATGACTGGTCTTCCGGGAGTCAGCCAGAGCAAAACGAAATGGGATGGCTTGAATCCTGTGAAAGCATTTAATGTAAGCAGCTGGGGACATATCACTGTGGAAGGGCAGAGCACCATTTCCTTTCTGCAGATAGAACTATCATGGGTTTGAGTCTGATGTCTTTTTTTAATGGTGAATTGATAGAAGGTGCTTTTCAATGTGTGAAATGATCCAGATATGATGGGAGATTTTTCAAAGCAAATAGACAACTCTGGTGGGTCATGACAGTGGGCTGGGAGAACAAGTGTCACTGAGAAAAATGCATTAACTGGACTAATTTTAAAGGAATGGAGAACTCATACAAAACTGCCAGAAACTCCTTCTGCTTTGCTACAGTGGTGCTGGGAAGCTAGACATGGTAACTGAACAAAAGGAAACACTCTGAAATACAAAGTTTTGCAAATTGGGATGTTTGTTTTGAATTATCTCTAGAAATTTCAAAAGCTTGGCAATATGTCACTGTGATGCTGGGAAAAAAAAAAAAAGCTGTAATCTGTGTATGTCATTATATGCAAGTGTTCCCCTCTGCAAAGGGAGCTATGGTGTAACCAAAGTTTGTTACTGTGATGGCTGAGTCCAATGTTTCCCTTTACCATAAAAAATTACATTAGTCCATCTTCCTCTTTGCATGGGGTGTTGTATTTTTCCTCTTGTATATCCTATCTGCATGGCCTTTATTTCAGTTTGTTTTCTGTCTGGTAAAACATAATGGCTCCTTACCTTCCAATGCCTGATCCAGCTAAGCTATGACAAGCTGTGCAAAGGTATGATGATTATTAACATTATGTAAGCCCTCCAGACTCTTGAAATAAGGGTCCTAAGCATATTATTAGCTTCAGACATATTAGTAAGCCCCACTGAGGTAAAAAGGATGTGATTTAGGGCACAGGTGACTACCAGCTAAGAAATATATATATATATATATATATATATATATATTTTTTTTTTTTTTCCTTCACAAGGTAATTGATCACTTGTGGAATAACTTCTCTCAGAAACTATCACTTGATCTGTATTTGAAGTGTATAGCAGTGAGCTGTATGTTAGTAATCTCCTTCTACTGCAGAACTGATGAGTCGCAATAAGACTGTAGGAGTTTCAAATAGAAACAGATGTTTTGTTGGACATCCTATAGCAGAAAATCAATAGTAGGTGAACCATAAGTAGACCTTCCCTCCTGAGACGGCACTACTGCGATAGCTGTACAGGAACAAACTCACCATTGGACTGGGCTAGTAGAGGTGACATTAAGACAAGAAAGTTTTTGTGGCAGGCTTATCAAATGTCCACTATTTGGCTTACCTCAGGTAAAGTAGGTGCTTTGCATGATGCTCTTTAATTACCCTTCAGGGGTATTGTGTACTGATTTCCATCTGCAGCTGGAGTAGGCTGCTTTTCAGTTATTAGCATAGTCCTAAATTTTTGTATGGATGTACCAGGTAGAAATGCAAAGGTAAAAGCTCTGAAAACACATGGTAACATGTTACCCATCCCAAGGAACTTAATATTTATCTCATCCTGAAGGATGGCTACGGAAAGAAGCAGGAATGAAGCAATGTTTCTGCTTTTATTCAGAAGTCCACATGGAATGAGGAGCAGAAATTGAGTTTTCCAAATGTTACAACAAACATATTTAAGGGTCCTTTGGAATATAAGATGCTTTACAGACTTTAAATATTTCACTGGTTCTCACATTCAGGCAACATAGTGTGGCACTCTATGAATGTGCAAGAGGAATTTTCAGATGATACTCCTTTTTTTCTTTTAATGGATGTCACAATACAGAGAAAAATATTAAATGCAAGCAAGCCCTATGGTTTTGATTGTGGTTAGTCTGACGGTTCTGGTTTGCTTTAAGTGGAAGCTGATGAACAATGGTTTAAAAGGAGAAAAGGAAAACGGCCCCAGCACTGAGGTCAGTCAGCCACTTCCTACATCCAGCTGTTTCAGTTTATTTTTTTAATTAAGTTTGGCTTAAATTAATGATGACAGTTTAAAGAGAACTCTTTCACCTATTTAGCTGACTTTACATCTGAAACCAAGTCCCTTCTGTCCAACTGCATTTTGTTACAAGATTTGCAGTTAAGTTCCTAAAAGTTCCTGGTTTCTCCCCACTTTATTTTGTCCTCTTTCTGCTCTGTTATTGCCCTCTGCCCTTTCGTGCCCTTTCAAGGGAGGGCTAAAGCTATTGCTGCTGCGGTATGGAAACAAAGTGCCTCCTAATTGATCGTTAATACTGCTGGAGAGTGAGGATGTTGGGAACTGCCATATCAAGCCCATTTACTCCAACTTCTGGGTCAGCTCTTCAGCTGGTGTAAATCAGCCATCCTTCCTGGCTTCTTAACAGTTCAGTGTATGCTGCTCCATTGAGGAGTTGGTTCTGGCTCTGTAGCTTGGTGCTCTTTACAAGCACCAGATCCTACAGGGCTCTTGTCTAGCAATGAAGGAATACTCCCTGCTCTAGAATAGTGGTAATTTACATCCAGAAGCCTTAGAATTAGTAGCTCTAGAAGTATCTGTCAGCTTCCCCAATTTAGGTGATGGGGAAAGAGAAACAGCAGTCTTAATTTATCAGAAAGAATGCAGCTGGAACAAGAGCTTCTCTGATCCTATGAGATACCACAGAGATGCACTCATGTGCATGGTTCTGATTCTCTTCCTAAGCCTGTGGAGTGCCTGCTGTTTTCAACAAACTTCATACTTGCCATAGAGGAGGAAAGAGTTACCTGCTCTGGGGGTTTTGGCTTCATTATCATGGAGATTACTTAAATTCCTCAAAGCTATCAATTTAAGCATTTTCTGTAGGCCTGACTGACTGCTTCTCTTTCCAGACTAGAGTAATTTTTTCGTAGATGGGGAGACTTTGCCATAGTGCTTAAGGTAAGAGCTGATGACTCATCACTAAAATAATGAATGAAGTGCCACTCCTTGTACCTTTCCGTAGTTTACTAGGAAAGCAATAAGAATTGCATCATCACTCATTGCAGATATAAACATGATCATTACGTGTGCAGTCCTCTGTAAACAGTAAAACCTTAAATGTTCCTTAAATTGAAACAAATCCCATGGCCTGAGCAGTCCTAAGTCTTGTCAGGCGTACAAGATTTTCTAGGGAATGGTCTTTAAATGGATTCTTAAGAGGATTGTCAAAAGCAAGCAGACTTGTGGTGTTTTGGTCGTTAATGAGTTAGAATTACGTTGTCTCTACAGTAGAAGTCAGCAGAGGTAGGGCTGCACTTAGTAAGATGATAAAAAGAAATCAGTCCTATAGCTGATCTGAATCCATGACGGAAACAGGCATGAGCTAGGAAGAACAACAGAGGATGTTCTCCTGGGTAAGTCTGTGCACTTTTGCCTTTTTTTTTTTTTCTCTTGCACTTTCTTGGAATATACCTTCTAAGTTATATCTTGGTAATCATTATAAATGTTTTGTGATGCCTGATTATAAAGACTTTGTATCCTTCCTTCCTTCCTTTCTTTCTTTCCCATTGCATGTTGTTATTGAAATGACTATGTGGCTGATGTAAGATCAAATGTAGCCTGCAGATATCAGGTGAAATCTCCTGTATAGATTTCTGGGCCCAATTCAGTTGAGATGATAAATAGCTGTGTAGGTATCGCTATATAAAGCTGTCATAAATTGGGATTAACGGCAAACTGCCATGACTTGCAGTAATTTTCTACTTTTTGTGTACAGATCAGGCAAAAGTAGTTGAAAAAAGGTCCCTGTCTCTGCTCTCCTTCAAAAATACCTAAACTATCTACTTTATTTTGGATGTCTCTTTTTTGCTTTATTATCAAGATATTTAAAATGAATTTCAAACAAAAATAGAAACATTTGAAGAACATAATGACATGCTGCTTTCTTTCAAGCCAATCTGCAGAACCTATTTCAGTGTACTTTGCACAAACTCAGAATTAACTTTGACTGACATTGAACTGTATTTTTTTTTATGTTCCTCTGTGATGAAAATCTCTTCTTCACTTGAAAAAAACTTCTTCAGCTGTACTTCTGGTCTTTGTCTAAGGTGTTAACAACCAGACTCTAGCACCTTGTTTTCAATTTTGTCTCTGTTGGAGACACTACTTAAGTTTAGGCTTTTCTTTTATTGGCAGTAGCTACAATGATCTAGGCTTTAATCACCAGCAGCTGTAGAAATGAGAATAGGATTGCAAAAGTCCCCTCGAAGATCCATTGAATTCACATCTGCATGTGCACTGTTTTTCTAGTATTACGCTCCAATTCAGCAAGGTTTTTAATACCTTGGGAACTCATTCTTGGCTCTTTTCCCACCTCTGAGTTAAAATCAAGCGTAAAATACTTATTGTACAGGGAACAGTGATGTGAGCTGAGCAGAGTATCTTTTGCCTGGCTTATTTCAAAGTAACGTTTTACAGAATTTATCCTATGGTTTTGCAGAGCTACAAACCTACACAAAACTCCTCCTGAAATCAACCAGACTCATTGTGTTAGCCAAGCCTAGTGGATGCAGAAATAGAACACAAATGAGTACTTGGTCTGGTATTTAATATCCAGCCTTTCACATTGTAGATAGTTGGTAAAACACAAAAGGGAATTTGCAGACCAGGACTCCTGGGCTCTGGACCACTTTAAAAGCTACTGTTCCGTAATGCCCATCCCACCCCTCAGGTCGAAGTTGCTGTAGCAGGGGTGCAGAACAGGTAGCTTGCTCTTGGGCCATTGCAGTTGACAGCATGGTGTATTAACTTCAACAGGCATTGATTTCAATTTATGTTAACATGCTGGGCTGTGAGCTGCAGCAGGAGGGGTCTCTGGTTTGTGACTCCTGTCAGATTCAGAAAAGCTGAGGTTATCACCTCAGCAGTAACCTTTTTAGCCACCAGAGCTGAATCCAATTCAATCATGAATCAGTGTCCTTAATTAATTCTCCTTTATAAAGGCCCAATGCAATCATACTGATGTCAATGGAAAAAAAAAAAAAAACAGATAAGTTTGATTGTTCCTTCAATAATAAATAATAAAAATTTTTTAAAGGAGATAAAAAGCTAAAACCAAATGTGTCACTGGGGAAATGAATGGGCCATTAATATATATCATATTTATTTTTCAAAAAACTTGTGTGTTAACAATTTAACCCTCACAGTTTCTCAGGAGGAAAATAATTACTGCTCTGAAAGACTGACTTACCTTCACTGTATTCCTTTAAACCAAATGACTCTATTTGAAAAGTAGGAATACATTTTTAGTGAGAAAAATTATGACTAAGAAGTAAACTGTCTTAATATCTGGATAGACCTTTCCAGTCTTGACATAGATGTATGCTTAATATTGCATATGCAAGAACTGTGAAGAGAGATCCAATCTACAAAGGAAGGTATAAAGTTTTGGTAAAGACTAAATTCTGAAGATTATCATGGATAAGTTTTCATCTCAGAAAGGTCAGCATTGTTGTACTCTTCAATACAGACATATCAAAAGAGGTTGGAAAGGAGAAGTGCTGCTCCAGAAAATGTCTTTCACTTCGGTCCTTGGGTGTCCTTACATTCTCCTGGCCTCACTAGGAAGCAAATCACAGTTAAGCAAGTTGACTGATGCTTGAAATCTCTGATTTGTGTCTTGTCTGTCTGTCTGTCCATCTTGAGTTTCACCACTGCACATGAGAACACTTGCCCAGTAATGATTAGGGAATAAAACCTGCGGCACCAGGATCCTGAGGGAGGGTGATAGGAGCAACCCAGTTTTCATGCAACAAATTCACAAGCCTGGGTTTTATATAGTGTATCTGGATGTTGCAGTGAAAGCAAAATAATTCTTCAAGTTCAAATTAGGACATATTTAATCTTCTTTGGAAGTAACAGCAAAGATTAAGCTGTTGTACTTTTAAAGAGAAATCTGTCAGAAGTAGATCAGCACACAGGCCCAGAGTGAGCTTCCTCCATGGCTGTGCCCTGAGTGTGCGCACCTTGTGCTGGGCGGGCTGGCCAGGAACAGAAATACGCGGAGTCCACGCTGGGCCATGTGTGATAGGCTGTGACAAAGTAAGCTAAGATGAAAGAGACTTAACAGTAGTTAAATTAGGATGGAGAAAACCTTGTGTAAAACAGCATCAGTCTGGTCCGTCTCTAGTATACTCCAAGTTCATCAGCAAACCTATATGGCTCTGAGAGAGTTGGAGACAACAGGAATGATTTTGCCAGCCTTAAATTCCTCAAAGTCAGAAGTAGCAGCAAAATCAGGCCTGGGTTAAGCAGCCCATGCCAGAAGGCCTTGGTGCATTTATTAAAAGAGGCTGCCTAAACCCCTCCACAAGACCACTGCCCGGTCCCCATCTGTGGTGGCACAGGGCCAAGGAACAGCCACAGTTGTGACACAGCTCAGCTGAGACTGGAATCACGGGCCTTGAGGTTTAGGGCACCGGGACTGTAGTGAGAAGTCTGAGGGCAGTGATGTCTGCATCCCAGGACTAGGAGCAGCCAGGTTCCCCCCCGGCTTTGGAGATGTGAGGGAGCCTGGGCCTGTGCGCTGCGAGTAAGGGAATAATTTTTCAGGGCCACAGCGGCCCCTGACAGCCTGAAGTGCCTGTGCACAGTGTGGTGGTGGCGGGGACAGCCGGGCCTACACACTGGTCACAGGAGTGGAGCTCATGCCCTTGTGGCACAAGGAGGTACAAGTTGTGTAAGGCCTGGGTGAAACATTCCTCAGAGACATCACTGACTGAAGGGGAGAGGAAGGGAAGCCATTTGCAATCTGAGGTCTGCAAGTCTCCAGCTAAGAGACAAGCTGGGCAATAAGACCCAGGCAGAATGCTGGTCCTTTTTTTAATGGGTTAAAACAGAGCGAGCTGCAGCAAACAACACTGTGGATTTATTCAGCTGCAGGAGCGGCACACAGCAGGTGCCTTGGAGGGACAGAGGGAAGGAGCAGAGGAAAAATGAAAGAGGCTGAGGAGAGTGAGCAGCCAGGGAGAAACCTCTGGAAGGTTCGGGCATGCAGTCGGCTGCGCTCATGCTTTATGTCACTGCAGAACATTAAACGAGCACTTGAAAAGGTAATTAGCACCTTTTCATTGGACCAGAAATCAGAGGTGTAATTTACCAGAAGTCAGTGAACAATGTAAGAGATCTAATTTAATCACGTTGCGTAGCTTATCCAGGGTGAAAAATGTGAAGCATAGCTTGGCTGAGTGGTTACGCCTACAGCAAAGCCATTTCTGTCCCCCGCTCCCCCCCCCCCCCTCCCCCACCCCCCAGGACAATGCCACCGCTACATGAACTGCGCTTGGTGCACGGCCGAGGCAAGACACAGGGTGCTTGTACCATTTGAATTTTATGGCATCATTTTCATTGTTTCACAGTAAAAGCAGGAGATATACGTGTGCTATACAGGGGATAAAAAGCTCCTGTCTAGAAGAGGTAAAAATTATAGCCAAAATTCTGCGATGTAGTCCAAATCTTCTCTTCCAGTGCCTCTACACAGGTACTCCCAAATTCAGGTAGAAGGGGGGCAAACAGGCTTTGTTTGAGCCCAGCGTAGATGAAGCCTGCTCTTTCAATATTCAGAGCTCAGTTTAGACTGTCCAGTCCTGCCTTTAGGGTTTGGAATGGGTGATTCAGCTTATTTCTATTCTTTGTACCAAGTGAAGTGTTCAAAAGATTGATAAAAGGAGGAAAAAAAAAAAAACTATCAAAATTTAAGTGCCATATAAAGAAACTAAGCTTTAACTCAGTTACTTTTCAAGCTATAGCACAAGGCAAGTTACCTTTATTGGGATTTCTTAAATAAAAACATGAACTGTGTATGAGCACAGTTGTAAACTCAAGCTGTTAGCTGACTAACGAAGCTGCAGTACAGCAAATCATGTTCAACATTACACCACCTAATGAGGATTAAACTTTGTCCTCTGAACACTACTGCCTTTCCAAGATTTCTGACTTTTTTTTTTTCTTCTAAATCTTTGTATGTGTTTCTGTGGCAGCCTGGAAAACCTGGAAGACCTAACCACAGTGGCTAGAATTAAACCTGCTGATCATACTGGCCACCTCTCGACAAGCACAGATGGTTCCTCTGCTATCGCTGTTTTAAAGGTCTTCGCAGTTGCACTTGAGAAAAGAGGCAGCTGAACCTCAGCAGCAGAGCAGTACTCTCTGTCCTCACGTGCAGCTCCTCTGTTGGCAGCTGTAGTGTGGCCAGCAGAAGATAATGAACTTGGAGGTGATGTGGTCTGTACTAAACATGTCAAGAGAGCAATTTCTGCTGACTTCTGGGTGAATAGCCGGGACAAATAGTAATCAGTCCAAACAAATAAGATTGAAAATGTAGTAATCAAATTTGATGTGGCAATCTCTAAAAGAGATGCAGTTTACTTAAGAAAAATTCAACAAGCAATAAGTGTCTCTTTGCTGCAAGACATTCCACTCATTCCATAATATATTACCATGCTCCTAATTATTATATCTAATTATATATAGATTTTCCTAAGCGCATTGGCAAGGGAAATATGTTGTAAAATATAAGTTGAAATATTACTGTGCTATTGTTGAGTCAGCTCCTGGGACATGAGGCGTTAAATATCTGTATCTGTGGCTGATTTCAGTGTTTTTTATGTTGCTTAACCACACTGCTAAGCTGTATTATTGCAAACTTCCCCTTGCTCATTAAATTTAGTTTCTCTGCTCTCCAGGTGTAATCTGATGCCTGCTAAAACTCTTTCCCATTCTTGCGCTTTTCTTCCACCAGATGTTTACTTCCCCAACTGGCCTTATTTCTTTTATCTTTTTTTTATTTTTTTTAAACTAGACTATAAACATTGATCATTTCAAGTTTCATGGTAAAACTGTACCATGTGTTGCTTCTTCCTTTGTATTGCAGCCTGGAATCAGTCCCCTGCAAACCCTAATATTCTTGGGTATGATTTGTACTCTTTGGTCAGTGGATGTGGGATGTGATATATTGTTACCTGTACTCTGTTTCTTCACATGTCCTACAAACCACTTGAAAGATTTGGACCTTGAGGATGAGTCCACATTAAGTGAATTAGAATATTAAGCCATAAGGAAAAATAGTTCGCACTAAAGCATGGAAGAGAGAGAGCCCTGGAATGGAAGAATTACTTTTCACTTTATCTCTCCACAAGCGGGTAACAGGAGAGTCTGACACAGGCATATTGTTTCAGCACCCCCATAAAATATGTTACGGCCTTCCTTAAAAAATGAATAGTAGTGATTAACTGTTAAAATGAATTGCTCTATTTGTTGTTTTTCCTTTTTTTAAAAAAAAGGAAAAAAGACCCCTAAATCATCGCATTTATTAATTTCTAACCACTAATCTTTTTAAGTAATCCCCTTAAAACACCTCTGAAATGCTTCAAAAATCTCTAGGAGAGTTTCAACCAATTACACAACAAATGGCTTCAAATAACCATTGTGTAGTTATGTGGTGACTTGCAATACAACTCCTGTTTCTTTGTCTCTTAATTACGCAATGATCATGTACTGCACTTGATGACTGTATTAAAATGTACAGCAAGCCATGCTGCCAGATAAGCCTTATACTGTGAGCAGTGGAATGAGGATGAGCTAGGAGGCCGACGTTGTGGCTGACATGACTAGGTCTTTGGTTGAAGCCTTTTTAGATGATTAACAGGTTGAATTTTTATCAAACGTTACAACTGCAGTTGCATGTGGAAAGGCAACATAGATGAGGTGAACAAATGACAGTACTGTTGATGTTCCTTGTCTTAGGACAAATGCAGAATAGAGGATGAAACTATTATTGGAAAAGCTAAATTTATTTTTGCTGCTTACACAAACCAACTAGATCTCCCATGGCATGGCTACTGTTTCTAGTAAAAAAAAAAAAAAAGAATGAAAAGAGAGAGAAAAGTCTGATTAACTTCAGATTGTTTAGTCTGGGGGAGTGCCATTCTGTCTTTGGAAAGGCTGCTTTTATCTCCTTGTAAAAACACCGCATCTTTCAGTCTTAAAGGACTCTGATGGTGTTTTCTCCTGTCTCAGCTTCATACTAAAATGGCTAGAAGCTCAAATATTCCATGATGGACTCTAATTGATTTCTAGTCAAGACCTCTTAAATCATATTTCTGAAAAGCCCACTTCTTATTGGCAGGCTATTTTCCCCATTTTTGACTAGTGTGTACTTCTTCAGTTTTACAGCACAGGGAGCAAAATGTATTTACATGCAAAAGTTACCTGAAAGGAAATGAGCAGTGGACAAAAGCAGAGCTCGGCACTGGCAGAGCAGTGTGTCTGTGTTTGTGAGTGCCGCAGCCAAACAGCACGGCGGCTGCCTCCGAAGATAGGCACAGATATTAAAATGTTGCGAGTTCAACATGCAGAAAGCAAAGTGAGGAAAATTATAAGTTTCTAACATCCCTTTTCTGTTTTTCCATTGCACACACTGCAGTCAGAGCAGCCTGACCACAGGTCTGTTTGATATTTATAGAATACAACTCAGTCACATACCACAGAAATGCAGAAGAGAAAAGACCCACTCACAAAACCTGTTAAAATGATTTGCTGCGTGGTACCTAAGGCTGATGAGCATTGCATGCAATGGTGGCTATGGGGGCTTCTCCCCTGGGCATGGGTCAGACCTCTTCTTGTGTTCAACACAAATGTTTTCACGAAGTCCATGATCTGTGGATCTGACCCTTAGATGTTATACAGGTAAAACATGGAAATGAAAAGGACTCTGGGGAAAAACATCTTATTAAACCCCTTCAGTTCTTCATTTTGGGGAGGAAAAAAAAAGGCACTTCAATGTAATAAAAAATAGTTCAATCTTTTGGAAAGATTTAACAACACAATCTCACTTGAAGAGAAATTCAGCATACTCTCTGTAAAAATGGATCCTGGCAGTCCTCAGTACTTTTGTCCAAAATTTCCAAAACTCACCTGCCCAAGTGCGAAGTTAGGACCTGCCCTGAGGAAACGTAAATATGCTGTTATATTTTCCTAAGCTGCTAGCAAAAGTTTGTAAATGCAGTTTCCAGATCACACCCTTGAACAGAGAACACTGTGTCCTGTGCAGAAAAAAAAACGAACACCACATTGCCTTCTCTTTAACAGAGAAAACTTGGAGAGGGGCATGGCTGGACTCACAGAGACTGTCTTAATCTTTTTAACCGTAGTTCCTTTAATTTTAATTTCAGAAGTAATTCAGGCTTATAGCATACCTCAGCCACTACCTAGTGGCACTTCCAAGCAGCTACAAAAGCATTTTAACAGGTCTCTTTGCATCGTTAGGGATGTAGGGCAGAGCAAACCACCGTCCTGCAGTTGTACAGGCAGTAGGATGGGAAGGATAGCTAGAAATTATCACAAAGGTGGATGAGAATTAGCGTGTGGAAGTTGTCATAAACTACAGCAACCTCAGCAATGGAGTTGTGTGGGGCAATTCATTTTTGTGGCGCTCTCTTGCAAACAAGTAAAGCTTTACACAGTCAAATATTTCAGATGTGCTCAACATTAGCTTAATTCTAGCACTGATGTGGGGACTAAAATTGATTTCCAATGATTTACATTAGTTTATCAAGACATGTCTAAGCATCACCTTACAACCTCACATGCTCATTGGTCCCCAACTCCATGTGTTTTTGTTTGTTTTGTTTTTTTAACCACAACTCTGCACACCAGAGGCCACCGTTGCTGTCTGCAGAGAGCAGGTTTCACATAGCACAAGCACTCCAGAAAACATTTCAGTAAAGTTCAGAGAGGCACCAATTCATGATGTAGATATACAGAAAACTTCATGCATGGCTGGATGCTGAAGAATGCATTCCAGAATGCAAACCGTGACACAGTGAAGTGGGATTTCTCCTGCTGTAGTATCTTAAAGGGCACTACAAGGTCATATTACACTCATCTTTCTTAGATGAAAACTTTTGATTGTGCAATACACATGGATAAACCAGAGGGGTGATAGCTGCGTGTCCTTGTGATTGTAACACACAATGTGAGCCTCAGAAGTGCTGGTCAAAAATAAAGAGGAGGAAAATAAATACAAAGTGAAAAGGACTGTCTCTGATATAGAGATGGTAAAACCTTCTTCTGACCAGAAAATGATGTCCTTATATGAGCGCTGGCCAGAATGAAACTAGAGAATGAAATGCTTGTTTGGTGGATTTTCCTTTTTTCTGTACTATCCCAAGGACACCAGATCTCCACGAAGGCAGCCTAAAATTTTCAAGGCATTCTTCCTCACTACCATTTCTCAACATTTCAGCTCAGCACAAAAGTAAGTAGTGCTTCTGTGAAAGCTGTATCACAACTTTTTGATGAAATATTTTTCAGTGAAATAAAGTAAAATGTGATAGACATGCAGTAGTAAAAAGTACGTCTTTGGAAATTAAGTTTTTTGTTTGAAAACCCTAATTTCATTTTTAAAAAAGCAACAGTATTAGTTCTATTAGATGAAAAAGATCGAGTCAGCTGTTTTCCAAACTATATTTGTTTCCTAAAAACGCTGTAGAAGAATTTGTAGGAGCTTCTTAACAGTGATGTGAAAGCTGCCAGTGGAGGAAAAAAAAAAAGAAAACTATCTTGAAATCACAAAATAACTTAGCTTATCAGACACCACCACACAGAGCCTGCTCAGAGTTTATACTGCTGTAACACAGTGGTGAACAAAGCTGACAGTTTCCACAACTGGAGGTATTGTGAGTAACGAGTGAGGAGTTAGGCCAAAATTACAAAGGCAGCTGGACATGAACCTTGATGCCTGGCAGCATTTAAAGAAACAAATGGTTCTGGTGACTACCTCCCAGCAATTTGGTTAGCTATTAAAACACCCAGCACCTCCTGAGAAAGGAATATGCTACTCGGAAGTCAGTGATCTGCTAATGCTTCTGTAGTTACCTTCCTGAGTTTTAAATACTGAAAATGAAGTATTCTGATGTTAAATATTTTCAGAAAACTTAAATAACACTAACTGTGAAGAAAACTGAGAGGAACAAATCATTCTGAACGTTACCAGCAATGTAATTCGCTCATCAGCTGGGAGACAAAGGAATGTCAATGTAAGCATCTAGGACTGTAACTAGAAAGAGCAGAAGGTTATCTGGAAGACTAAGATGATGCAGTTTATTTTTGGTGTGCTGTTCCTCTGCTCCATTTGGTTGAGATTGGAGCAAAGCTGGATAATGAATGTAATATAGTGCCTGGGGACAGACAGTATATATCAGGATGGTTTAGCATGTAGCATAATATGTGAAAGACTAACCAGAAAGGCTTTTGTTTGGGGGGTTTGGTTTTGTTTTATTTGCTTGTTGATTATGAAAGAGGCTGCAGTACCAGCTGGGCAACTGCAAATGGTTAATCTTCCAGAAATTCAGAAGAGCCTTATCAGACTAAAGCTTTAAAAAGAAACGTAGAAAATGAACCTACCCATTAATCATTGCAGAGTCCATGACCTTGCAGGTAAAATAGCATGCTAAATGATTATTTGCCTGCCTACAAGTGCAATCACCATAATTTTAACCCTGTTAAGATGTTTGAAGAGTGCAGCCCTCTTGCTTTCTTCTTGGGAAAGAGCTCTTATAGTCTGTGTTGGTTGCACTTCCCTACTTTGTAACGAAGGTTCTTGAAATGTATTCAGAGAAAAGACAGACTGCAAGCAAGCAGGACTAGAGAGGACCCAGGAGCCCCATGGGACATGCTCAGACGGTCGCCATGCATGAGAAAGGGCAGCTCGAGAAAGGTAAAATAAATCGCTGTGGCACTGCAGGAGCTGGGGAGGCCTGGCTCTGCCTAGCTCAGCCACCCGTCCCCTCTGTCACTAAGCCAGTGGGAGCTTTTCTCTGCATTGCCATTTCTCCATCCCTAGAGTGGGAGGCTGATCCTTGTCCTCACAGACCACAGTCACTGACACAGAGCTGGCTGTTACTACTGCCAGACAGGCTCATGGTTAATACAATGGAAGGGAAAAAAATCTCCTAGCTATTTGATGCTATTGTTCTGTTTATGTGTATTCTTAATGACTTAGAAAGGGAAAGTAGAACATGCTGATTTTTATCCCTATGTCTGTTGTGAGAGGCAGAAGCAATCATAAGAGCTGATAGGAACTGTGATACTATGGATGAAAGGGTATATCAGAAACTGAGACTTGAAAGCTTTGTTTTTTGTAAGTGAGATATATAGCTTTCCAAGTAAAGGCGTTGTTTGGGGTGTGGGAGGACTGGTGAGCAAGACTGAGAACTTATACCTTCCTCAAAGTACTCAGAATTCATTTTTTTTTGCCTCCAGCTTTTGAAAAGCTTTAGAACTGATTAGAAAAGGATAATTTTGAATATATGCATATATAGATAGATTAATTTTCTATGGTCTTCTTATCCTTGTGCTCCTAAAATTGTCAAGAGTTTCAAAGGGTATTGAAATGCATCCATATTTCCAACAACCATATTTGAAATACCAAATCAAAATATTATAAATTAACATTTTAAGGTAAAAAGCAGATAGACAGGGTCAGCTGAAAATTGCCTCAGGTTGATTGTCATCCTCCATCCCTCCCCTCGGCTGTTCATATCTGTGCTACGTCCTCCTTGGCTGAAGGGCTGTTCTCGTCCTCCTTGCAGTCTGCCTGGGACACGGCAAACACCACTTCACCATTTCCACCAGGAACAAAGAACCATGCACAGCACTGGCTGCTGCTGACGCACGGGGCAAGTTTGATACAAAAACATTTTTGTTACAGTGCAAGATTTGTCATGGTAGCATAAACCTTTGTATGGAGAACTTTATCTATGCTTAGCATGATAATGGTAAAGCAGACATAAGTAAATTAACCGGCACAAGACAAATGTCAGTGAAGTTAGTTTAAGAAATTTAAGCCGATACAAAATGAAATGTGTTCCCTTTGGAATTGCCTGCTGTAGGGTATTTGTGTAGCAGATTTGCATCTTAATTTTAAAACCAAACTTAAATGTTACCTCCTATTTGATTTTCCTTTTGTTTTGCCACGGGCTTCAGCAGGCAGCAGAGAAGTCCCAGGGGGCCACAACCCAGGGCAGCCTGCAGCTCTTGATCTTGCTCCCACTTGTGAGCAACACCATGAGAAGATCCCAGCAGCAGCTGTGGGGTGACCCAGCAGACAGGCAGCACCAGTGCACATTGCACCTCATAGGGAACAGCACTGGGCAGCGTATGATGCTGCATTAATGCCAACACTAGCACGGGGGAGCAGGCACTATCCCTACAGAGACCACGCTTTGGGGCAGCCAAAGAGTTTGCCAGTGCCAGGAGAGTTTTGGACAGTGCACCATTGCTTCTGCTGATTTGCCTCTTGGTATCTTCTACACATATGTTGATTTATTCGTCAGGAAACAGAGGAACCTGATAACTCTCAGTGTGATCAGTAATGATAATAACAAAAGATATAAATCAGATGAATTTCATTTGACTTGCACAGAAAGGGTTATAGTTTTGCCATAAAAGTTTATTCAAGCTAAGGTATTCTTGAAGATTACTATGCCATCCAAGGGTTTACTTTATGGATCTATACTATGAGGCTAGAAATAAAGGCTAGGCTGTGGCTTTGTTCCAAGTCCTTAGTATGAGTACTCAGCTGTAACAGAGTGGAAGTAAACCAGAGCACCTTTGGAAGCTCAAAGGAGAAGGAGCAAGCCTTCGATAAGCTCCTAGAAGGATATCGAAAGAGCAACTTTCAATAAGCTCACACCCGTAAACAAAGTCAGATGTTTCCTTCTTTCCTCTTAATCCTCCCAGGTGCTCTGACCAGGAAATTTGGGAACTGCAATGACATTTAAAATTCTTCTAGCCATCCCACCTGCTCCATGTCTTGCTTCACCTTCTTCTTGTAAACTCATATCCTAACACCGTGTCCTCAGCCCCCTCAAGCTGTTGCTCCCTGTCATCCTGTCTGATCCCTAGCCGCTAGGGGCAAGAGCTCTTCCCAGCGCAGCCTCAGGAGCCACAATCTCAGCCTGGACCAAGTGTCTGCATGTCAGCTGCCTGTGCCCAGTGTCCTACACCACAAAACATCAGAGTGATCCATGGAGCAGCTACCTTAGAGCAGTATTTTTTTTCCTGTAGAAAGCAGCGTGTTCCAGCTACCATGTTTGCTCTCTATATCCTGTATGTTTCTGCTAGAATAAAGTTCCTCTTCATTCCAGGCAGCAGTGTGAAATACCTAGTGGTCAATAAAATCCCTCACAAGCTGTGGGATGACCACCACTGTTACAAGGCACCTGAGGAACTGACCTGTGACAGTTTCAGTTAAAAAGGAAAAAAATGTACCCTCCATGTAATGATGCCACAAAGGATTCCCCTTTGATGCACGTAGTTGGATGAGTTAAGAGATCTCTCCTCAGAGTTATGTTGTTTAATGAATGTTTTCCTGTTTATCAATAGCAGCAGTGTTAGGCTAGGTAAAGTACTGTTAGCTGCCTTTACACGCCCAGAAGTAAGAGAATGACACAAAACTTGATGCACTGCCCCACAGACTTCACTCTTCCAACCATGCAAAGGTTTTGAACTATTAAAGACATAGACACGATGTCCTCTTCCTTTATTAAACATGATGTGGTGAAATAGGGCTGACCTTACAGTCTTTTTGTCAGTTCCAGTTCTTGTTTCTTTTGGATACCTTCTGCCAGATAGATCCTTAAAGTTGGCAATGCTGCCTTGGAAGGCAGATCCTGTCCTTTCCTTTGGAACAGACACGTTTATGACAGCTGCCTTTTTGCTCTGTGAAAAAAGCGGTCAGCAAGAGGGGGTCTGGAAGCCTCCAGAAGCCCTGGCCATGAGCGGGCCGCTCGGGGCGGTGGAAACAGGAGCGCGCTCTGTGCTGGCTGGAATTTCCTTTCTCAGGAGTTGCAGCTGGCACTCCGGGCCTCCCAAGGATGACTGCAATGAAGTCCTTTTTCCAGACTAAATAACCATGCTAATGTAAGCAGCTCTCTCAGAGGCTTGAAGTTTTTTAACAAGATTCTTTTGATTCAAATCAAGCGGGTCTCTTACCTCGAGCTCTTCCAGAGGTGGAGAAGGGCTTGTGGGACTTCCTGAAGGCAGTAACAGAAGAGACTGCTATTTCAATCGCTCCCCTGGCCTCATTTGCAAATCTCTTTACTGTTTTCTGTGGGTTTGGTTGAACCTTCCTGAAAGCTTATCAGTTTGAATCAAAGCCTCACCTGCCTCCATATGTTGAAGACACTGTGCTATGGACTTAAGCAAGTTCTGGATAAAGCCTCATGAATTTTAAGTGTCCAGGTCTTTATCGAGGAGCTGGATTTAAAGTTTTTCCCAGTCCATCAAGACATCCTTGTGAATCATTGGCAAGGGCAAGAACATTTTGAGGAACTTCAGTTGTACCAAAGGAAAGAAACTTGTGATAAATTACATTAGTGGATGTTAAGTTTCAGTTTTGACCTGAGACATTATTCCAGGATCTTCCTCTGCAGCTGGTAAAAACTCAGAGGTGCCTCCTCTAATCTCTTTCTCGTAGAAGCATCTACAGCTGCAGCACTCAGGTTTCAGCGAGGGACAGTTCTGACTGAGCCTGCGCGTTATGTGAAGTAAGAGGTGCTGAGCAGCCAGCTGTGCCCTTCTTCAGATGAGCTCTGAGGCAAAGGCACTGGCCACTGTAGTCACTAATTCAGCCAACTATCTGTCTCTAGCAAAGTATTTTAAAAGTCCTCAAGCGCTGATTTTTTTCACACCTCTATTGATAATGTGGTTATGTATCTGCTGCATTGCAGCAAAAGGTAAAGCAATTATCATATATTGTTTATCCTTTGTTTGGGAGAACTAGGAAGCTCAGTTGAAGGGCAACCTAAATGCATGAAAGACACTACTGAAAAACAAAATCTTTGTACTATTTTCAGGACAGAAGTGCAGAAGACAAGATTGTACATCATTTGTTAAACAGTCTGTCTTCCATGAAACCTCAAAAGCTTCTTTTCATATCGAGAATTTCTGGCAGGTCATTCCTTAAATTCATACTGCTTAGCAGTTTTCCTTGCCTCCATGTACGTTTACTTCTGCAGCATCCAAGAGGGCAGGCTGAGCTAACTACAGATAGCATCATCTGATGCTCTACGTCAGAACCAAATATATAAATATATACATATATATATAATGACAGAGCCCTTTGATTCCCTACTCCCATTAGATGTTATGCAGCATTTCTATGCATTTGAGTGATGTTACTGCTGATACTTGGTTTTGGAAGATGAATGCTCACCCATACACAGTATTCAATTAACATTCTTTTATGACTGCATCCATATTTTTCTTAATGAGCATACTCCTTGGTGAGAGTGAATATTTACCTCGTGGCATTAAATCCACAGTTATCTACCACAGTCATTAATGATCATATAGCAAATGATCACCCCAACACTCTGGCTACGTTCCAGTTCAAGTAATTATATTCTGCCTCTCTTAATTTCCTTTCGAGAGTAATTGGACATGATAATAGTCTTCACTTGTTATCCTAAACTGCTCTGCAGCCTGACCACATCTCAAAGCTTCAAGGACTTAATCACAGCTCCCAATAAGTGGAATATTGATAGATGATCTCTCTGTTCACCCCATCTTTTTACCACATAAAAATCCATTAATTATCATAACACCAAATGAAGGCATCTACCAGATTTGACTACGTAGATGCAATACACCATACCATCTGTATAGTGCTAGCTGTCTAGAGACATAAGCCAGGAGTTTAAATGTTCTCAGAAACTTACAAAGTCATTGATTTTAGGAAGCTGATGATATGAATTGCTGTACCTTTATGTGCCTCTGCCTTTGTCTACATTAGCAAGCAATTAGGCATAGGAAGAGCAGCTCAGTACAACAATGCAACTGGCTGTGAGAGCTCTACATCTAGAGTGCAGGCAGTATGGCATTTTATTTTAGATTATATTTAGTTTGATTAACTGGACAACCTGAATGCATGTGGTTTAAATGTCTCCTAAGGACCACTTTTGTCCCTGCTAGGGGCTGAAGCACAACCAGTGTGTACCTGAAGTAGACAGCTTCTGCTTTAGTTTCCTCCAAAAAGAAAATGATTCATACACTCCAAAACTGCAAATCAAATCAGGGCAGGATAAATGAGGATGACGGAGACAGTTGCTGCAAACCTGCTCTACTATTCTGAGCATTAACGTGGATGGGATCCACTGTACGCTGAAGTGTATTGTTATATATGCAAGGACTGTTAAAGGACAACAAGTCTTAACAGGGCACTGTATTCTGATGAACAATGGGAACAGAAAGTAATAACAGAGCTTATAACTGAATTATAATGTATGAAAGGAAGCTTTTGGATAGAAGAGAGAAAAAGACAAGCATGCTTCAGCAGCCTGGTGGGGGGTGCGGTCTTCAGGAAAAAGATTCTCCAGCCGTAAGGAAACTGCTCCAGATGGCAAACAACCCGAGACAGACAGAACACGTAGAGTTTATTTGATATATGCTGGTTTATTTTTGAGTTATTCCAGAGAGACCAAGCAAAGAAACAGCATTGCTGCCCATTTATACTGCAAAGCACTTAGAACATGTAAGAGCACGCTTAGTGTGGCAGGAACCACCACTGCTGCGACAGCAGATGTGGGTCTCTGGAGTCAGTCTGGAGGATACCTCACAAAACCAGAAGATTACATTAGAGTAATAGGAAAAGTCCTTAGCATCAGGAGGAAGCAATGGGAAAAGTTGTATTTCATTTCTGACTTAGCCAGGCTCCAGATTCAGAACCACTTTTAAGGGTTTTAAGCCTAAACTAATTGTGAAAATGCTGAATTTTAGCAAACTTCTACGAGAAAGGAAGTGAATACTAGAAGACATAGAAGTAAAGAGAGAGTGTTAACATTTTGATTTTTTCTCTCTGTGAGGTTATGTGAAAAAAAGCATAAAATTTTCTACAGTTTTTTTTTTTTTTCAAGAAACTAAATGTCTATCTAGAGAGATTGTTCCAGTTTGTTTTTCTAGTTGAAATGTACCCAGTAGTTCTCTGCATGCACCACTGTGGTGGTTTTACTCAGGTGGGCGGCCGAGCTCCACCACAACCGCTCTCTCACTCCCCCTCCTCAAAGAGGAACGGGGAGAAAATACGATGAAAAGGGCTCAAGGGTTGAGATAAGGACGAGGAGCTCGCGCAGTAATTATCGTGACGGGCAAAACAGACTCAGCATAGGGAGATAGTAAGATTTATTGCCTATTACTAACAAGCTAGAGAAGCGAGAAACAAAGGAAAGAAACCAAAAGCACCTTCCCCCCCATCCACCCTCTTCCGAGGATGCCTCCCCCCGAGAGGCACGGGGGCACGGGGGTTATGGTCAGTCTGTAGCGCTTCTTCTCCGCCGCTCCTTCTCGGTCACTCTCATCCCCTGTGCTGTGGGGTCCCTCCCACGGGATGCAGTCCTTGCTGAACTGATCCGGCATGGGCTTCCCACAGGCAGCAGCTCTTCAAGAACTGCTCCAGATATGGGTCCGTACCACGGGGTCCATCCCTCAGGAGCAAGCTGCTCCAACCTGGATCCCCCACGGGCAGCAGCTCCTGCCAGGTCACCTGCTCCTGCGTGGTCTCCTCTCCACGGGCTACAGGTCCGACCCGGAATCTGCTCCGGCAGGGGTCTTCCACAGGCCGCAGCCTCCCTCGGTGCAGGTCCACCTGCTCCACCGTGGTCTCCTCCACGGGCTGCAGGGTGGAACCCTGCTCCACCGTGGTACTCCATGGGCTGCAGGGGGACAGCCTGCTTCACCATGGTCCTCGCCACAGGCCGCAGGGGACTTCAGCTCCGGCGCCTGGAGCACCTCTCCCCCTCCTTCCTCACTGACCTTGGCGCCTGCAAGGCTGTTCCTCACTCCTCTCACTCTCTCAGCTGCTGTGTGGTGCAGCGTTTTGTTTTGTGGTTTTTTTTTTCCCTGTCTTAAATATGCTCTCACAGAGGCGCAAAACAACATCACTTATTGGCTCGGCTCTGGTCAGCAGTGGGGCCCTTACCAAACATGGGGCAGCTTCTAGATCCTTCTCACAGAAGCCACCCCTATGGCCCCCTGCTACCAAAACCTTGCCACGTAAACCCACTACAACCACATATCCCAGCAATTTACTACATGATGTGAAAGTCAGCCTCTGAAAATAAGTAGTTTAGAGCTAACAGTAGCCAAAGATGAGGTGTCCTAAAATGAGCATTAATCTGGAAGGAAAAAGGTAACTATATAGAGGCTTGAGAACCGTGTTGCAAAGATGTGTAGTTCCTAGGGAAGTGCAGACTCAAGTTCTTGTGAAATACACCATTTAGCACTTGTTACTGTCTAGTTGTATTCTTCCACTTTACTATTTATATTTACTCACCTTTTTGTGCCTTTTGATCTTTGCTGTAGCATCATAATTTTCAGGTCACTTCATTAACATTAAGTGCAAACAACATGCGATCAAGTAAGAAGTAGCCAGGAAAATGACAAAGAGCAGGGGGTCCTAGGTCAGGAGTCACCCTGAGGTATTTGATGGGCCAGGGAAGATTTAAATTCTTTCAGTCATTGTCTTCTTTACATTCATATGGTGCCCCACACTGAGGACCATGAGAGTGGGCTGAGGTCTTCCCATGTTTAACGTAACATGGAAATTTTCAGCTGTTATGTATTACCAGATAGGAAACATCTCCCCTGCTGGGGGGGCGTGGGACTGGGAAGGAACACCCAAGTCACCCAAAGTGATCCCTGCAATAGTGCAGGAGATATCCAATGACAGGAGCTTCCTCAGGATGACGATTCCACATCCTTAGCCAGGGAATATTTCCTAATCTTACTGAACAAAACTTCACTACAGTTATAGACAGCAACTGTGTTTCATGTTATAGAAAAAAATAAACCAAAGGAAAAAAGAGTTTTAGATAGATGAAAAACTTTCTCACTGTCCAGAAAACTGATGATCAGTTTAATTCTGAGGATGTGAGCAGGACACTCGGATCAGGTAGCTTAGAGGATGAAATGCCAGCTAAATCTTGGACCAGTCGGCATCTCTCATCCAAACACGTCTGCTATGAGAGAAGGGCAAGGGCAAGCCACTCCATGTGGTACGAAATAACCCATTCCTTGCCTCAGGAAAGGGAGGGTGAAAAAGAGTAACTATATGAAGAAATGATGGTCTATCTGCCTGTCTTTGTCCTGCAGCACAAGGTCTGTTGCCGTTACTCCATAAAAATTAGAAAAGAGGAGTCTAATTGCCAGTAGCATCAAAATTATGCGCCTCATACAAATTATAGTTTGCACATAACCCTGGGAGGTGTCTGCAGTGCTTATTAAGAGTGTATAGCTGTGTCAACGATAGCTATGCTCAGCCTACTCTAGTTGCCTGTTATCCTGTAAGAGCTATTCAAGTCCTGTTCCTATGGGAAGGCTTTCAGGGAGATGACCGGGTGCCAGAGCTGTGCGTTCCCAGGACATAGCCCTGTGTGGCATGGTGTGGTGGTGGGATGTAGCAGGAGCCCTCCAGCAGACTAAAAACAGTCCGGGGGGGGATCCAGCTCTTCATGGAGCGATGCATAAACTGACAGATACCCCACCACCCTTACTGCCATTGCAAGCTTTAAGCATAAGGACTCAAAGTAAGCCTTTGCAGTATTCAGCCATAATTCCTAGTCAATGGGAATTGTTCCTATTAAACTGAGAGTGCAGCTGATCTAATATTTGAAACTCCTCTTAAATATAAATATTGACATGGTTTAAAGGGATAAACCACAATGACTGGATTCTTGTTAAAAACTTTTTAAGATTAAAAAGAACTTTTTACAAAGTTTTCACAGTGTTTTCAGATGTCATTTCCTGTGATAAAATAGAAAAGGGGGTTTTCCCCTTTGAGACTCTCCTTATGTAAAATATAACTCTCATAAAATTACACATCAAGTAGCTCTGTGTTTGACTTATTAATGGGCAGTAAATGATGTCACATTGGTGGCAAAGAGGGAAATAGGTTAAATTTTCCAAAGCCATATACTTTAGTGCTACCAACACAAAGTTGCTGGTCCTGAAATTTAATTACTCAGCCACTTTTATTTCTGGTAAGCACAGACTACTTAGCTTGCTTCTCTGCATCAGTGATCCCATCTGTAAAATGGGAATAATCACTACAAGAACTACAGAAGCATTTACAGGTGCTGATTAACCTGGTCCTCACTGCACATTCCCACACCACAGCAGCAGCCTTGTCTTCATCCACCACTGTCTGCGTGTGACAGTGAGAACCAGCCTCCCCACGCACAGGATGGCTGGTGTGGGGAGAGGAGAGGATAGGATCAGGCGCTCCCACACCTCTGAAGCAGCCAGGTGAAGCCAGAGTGAAGCTGGCCCTGTGCACATGCAACACGACACAGAATGGCCTGGCTGCTGGGAAGATGCTTGGGCTACTAGAGAATGAGAGTGGAGACAATATTAGATAGCTATCAATATTACAAAAGCCTTTGAAATCAAAAGAACCTCAAAAAAAAGCTCCCAGTTTTCTCTGCAAAAATCCTTGAGTTCAGTCTTTGGCTTAGTAAACTGTTTCTTTTAGCAAAGCAAATTCAAAAATGCCACAGTGATGAACAATATAATAAAGAAAGCCATCATATTATTCTTGAATGAGGTTTAATAAAAATCAAATAAAAGCAATTATATGAATTTTCAAGAGGATCACCTCTTCCTTCCCTGAGGTATGAAGCAGAACGAATTCAGGAAATCATTAGAATCAGAAACTGGAGCTGCACAACAGAGCCAGTGTTTGCTGTACAAAGACAAACAGAAATCTCTTCCCAGGCTAGCAGCCTGGTTGCTGAGGCTGGCTGAGTGGAAATTCCACCTATGGGTGAAGGAGGGTAATTAAAGAGGCACAAGAATTTCTTTGTAGTAGGGCTGGCTTTTCTACTCTGGAGCAGCCTTCAGCTTTTCAGTTATTCTTGTTCTTCTTTATTCACGCAAAAAGATGGACATAGTGAAATACAGCTGCCCACAGATCTCTGTAAGCAGGTACATGGAACTGATACCCATTAACAGGTACCACATACCACTTTCTGCTCTATTACACCAGTATATATATCCAGAGGTCCAAATTTACCATTTTCTCCTACCTTATGCAGTCATTTGGGTTGATGGAGAGCATTTGCAAACACCCCCAAACAGGGCCAGTATTAAAATACTTGTCTTTACACTTTCCAGTTGGAAAATGCACTTTGAGAGAAATCCAAATCTTTTGTGAGAATGTGTTGTTTTCAATAATATTTTCAAAAGCAGAGAGCAGAAATGCATTATTTCAACATTCTCATTTATTCTGATAAGAAGAAAACATTTCATGCTGACTCTCATTTCAGTTGCTTTTGTTTTCAATGTTATGGTAAACTAAGTATTGCAATATTGATATTACTGTTTACGATTTTGATGACAAGTATGGTTATACAAATTTTTACAAGAAATCTTCAACGCGCCAACTTTCTCCTTCAGATTCAGAACTAAAATAAATTCTGAAATAGAAATCTTACTGTTGAACTAAAACATATAGCTAAATTAGACACACACTGCTTGGAAGTCAGATGCAGAGCAACTCCCTTGCCTTCAGAGGAGCAGCTTTCGCTTGCTGCCTTATTCCAGGAGAACAGAGCTATGTCCTCCACATTATAAAGCACCTGTTGATGGTAACAGACTATTTAAAAGGGGCAGGTCGTATTCTGTTTAACATTTATAAATGACCTGATCTCCGCAAAGGAGGGTGCCTGAAGGTGGATGGAAGAGGTGGAAGCTAGACGGTGTGATCAGGTGCTCTATTTTCACTGTGAATGAACTTGTATTCTTGGTCAAATCATTTAGGGGCTTGATTCAGTCTTGTATACCTTGGTCCTTACATGTCTCATGTAATCACTTCTTAATGTGAGTCAGATTCTTGCTCTGAAGTCAAACTCTCCATGGCAGCCCAACAACTAACTAGTAGAGCAGACACTGACTTAAAATGCACCAACAATATTGACTTTCGTCAAAACAATTTAAAAGGAGAAACATAACAACTCAAAAATAAGACCCAAGGAGGTAGAGAGATAGGGAGAAAAGAGCCTCTGATCCTAATCTTGCAACAAATTGTATGCAAATGGTGCCTTAGGCAGGCCATGGGGCTGTGAGAGTTTTCCTGTTAAGTATTTTGTAGAATTTGGGCCTTAACTTCATGTCACAAATGTGGAGAAAAACACTGAAGAGGAGGGAGGTTTGTCTCTGCTCCTATTGATGCCCTGTGGGATTCATTGTTCAACTGCCTGAAAAGAACAGCAACAGACTCCTTGTTATGTATGTTTTATAATTCTTGGAATGAGTGCTGTTTTGCCAAACTGCCAGTTTGCTTGGCATACGTTTTCCCCAGAGAAATGGCTAAGAACTGAGAAATGCAGGTTCTTCAAATTAAAAGAGGAAAAATAATCTTACTACAGGTGTCTAAATATTACATGAATTACGTGAATTCCACTCTGGCAAGATGCATCTTCCATATACTGATAAAAGAGCAAAATGGTTGTTCATATATTTGAAAAGATCAGAGTCACTTCTCTCTACCAAATCACTTTAAGGAAAGATAGGAGAGATGTTTAATATTGGGTTAAGGTAATTTATTGTTTGTTTGCTTTTTTCCACCTTTGTCATTTGAGAGGATGGTTGTTCTGGTCATCTGTAGACCCAAAGTCTTCCTCCAGTCACTGAGGACTGACTAAAAGATCACACAAGTAGGTGACTGAGTCAAGGACGGGCTGTAACAGCACAGATGGCCCATAATTTTCTTTTACCTCTGAAAATGATAAAACAGTACAGGCAGCATGAGAATTTGTACTTTCTTCCCACTAAGATTTCTTTTAGCAAAGGTGCCTTCTGATTTCAGGACTTTGACAAAGGTACCCTGTACTCCCCAATTTAATCTTCAAGTCCTACCGAGCCAGTGTAGGACATAATGCTGGAGGTGTCATTGTCAACCTTTGCACTCGCCACCACATGTGACTGTAGAGCCTGAACAGAAATAATTTGAGTGGCTAGCTTCCATCTGAAAGTCTCAGTTGAGTTTTATTCAGTATTTAAACAAACCCCAATAGTAGCAGCCACATAACGTATGTCATACATCCTTCCAGCTGGGTTTGGGGATTTTCCAGGTTTTTAAAGGTGAAGTCCATGTAGTACTAAGTGCTCTTAAAGGCATTTCTACATGTTGGAACTATCTTTGTTCTACCTACCAGATAGGATCTAACAGCCATATGCCAGCTGCCAAAAGAAAAGAAAAAAAAAAATCCAGAAAGGATTATGGAAAAGTAGGCTTGGTAGAAAGAATTTCATCAAATGTTAGGAAGCCATTAATTCAAGTCAAGCTTGCTGCATGTGCCTCTGTTTCGTTTAAACAAAACACTGAAAAAAAAAAAAAAAAAGAAAAAAAAAGTAGACTCATTTACAATAACAGGAAATCAAATGGATGCTGTTTCAGCATGTATACTGGAAAATGTATATGCACAGGGATTAAATAAAAGAAAACCTCTCAGCTAAAGAAATGACTTAAATGATTACTTTTCCACTTTTAAATTTTCGAGGGCAAGGTTGAGTGGAACAAGTGTAATTCTGCTTGGAATAATAGCATTATTCTTCTTCTTTAAAGGAGCAAGCACAGTAAACAGCAAATGCTAGCACCCTTCCCTCCGTAGCCGTATGTTGTGGCAGAGCACAAAGGCAGTAGCTGCATGGCTGTGGGTCACACTAGGGACGGAGCTACCAGGCTAGGCCTGCTCCACAATGGGAAAACTTCTTAGCAAGTTTGTGGCAGGTTAGCAAGGGCGGCACGCTCGGGTGGTTTAGCCTACATTTAAATGAGGGTGACTCAACACAGGGATTTAAAACACACGTACGCCGTGGCTGTGGCTGGCTTGTTGGAACAAGGCACCTGCCAGTGCGGTTCCCATGTCAGGAACAGGTTCAGGTACAGATTGTGGTCATGAATTTGCACTGATTTTTGAGCAAATCCTGTCACCTAAATTTCCAAGAGTATCTTCTATTTCTGGTTGCAAATATCCAGCAAGGGACACCTTCACCATGGTTCCTATGTCCCAACAATCCCTACCAAATAGCCAGTTATGCCAGCATTGTTCCTGCAGGGATCTCAGAGCAACCAGTTCATTTCACAAACAACACCTGTGATGCATATCGATACACATATATTTGTATTCATTTATATCTACTTATGTTTAACAATATTTATTCATGTTGCTCATGCAAACCAAAAGAATCACACAGTAGTTTAAGTATGAAATAAGCCAGTTACCAACTGCAGGTGTTTTCATGTCCAAGCTATCAATTTGAGACACCAGGGACATGATTTTCAGAAGAGATAACCTTACAACTCTTCTTGCTAGGGGATCTGAATGTCAGCTGTACCAGCAAACTGCTTTTGCTCATCTCATTAACCAAACTGTTTTCATAAATTAGGCAATGTCCATTCACAAAAGAAGGGGCTTTTACTGGAGCAGTAAAGGGGAGAGCTGCATTAGCACAAAAACATCTGCATTTCCTTCTTCTGTTGTTCTTCTAGGTCACTACAGTCATTTTACCTTTTAATGATACTGTGTGAAATGGAGCCAATGGCAGCGACCTCTCAGGTTAAAAAAAAATCTGTGAAACATACTAGAAAAGCAACAGTGACCTGTAGGCAATATGGAGAGAACAAATCTGTATTTGCACCATTGCTAGCATTGCAACTCACATCTGGATTCTGAGATACCAAAAAGAAGTACATGACATCGTAATCATAGACATTGTAAATGCTTTCAGTTAACCAGTTCAGAAAAAAAAAATAGGGCCCAGGCAAATTCTTTTTTTTTTTCCCCTCCTATTTGTGACCTGTATATCTTCTCCAGATGGAGGTATTAGATTTTTCCTGCCTATGCAAATTCATTATGTGGCATGGGGAGGAGCAGCAGGTCCAAGGGACCTTGCTGGAGTGCAGGCTTACTCAGCCTGGGTAGTCATGATGCTGGAAACAAGTGTTTATCATATGAGTTGCCACTAGACATAAACATCCGAAAGACCTTTGGTCCTGCATTAACAAAAGTTAAAGCACTAACTTAACCTCACAGTGCTGCTGTACGACAAAGACAAGCCGAAATAAATTCCCTACAGACAGGCTGAAAATATGCTACAGCTGTAACCCAACTTGCCTGCTTTCCAGTCATGACCACAAACACTGTATTCCATGAATTTTAGACACCCACTACCCATGATCTGAAGAATGGTTCAATTTATTGTAAAATCGAATGAAATTAATGCAACAGACCACTGTTTTAGGAATATTTATTTATTTATTTTTTGTCAGAAAGACTACATTTGTATGAAATCCTCTGTACTCCTTCAAGATTTCCAGTTAACTAACAAACACTTTACTGGAAATCAAAAATTTTAAAACGACACTGTACCATCTTTAATCCCTATCAAGCATGAATGCAGACATTCTTATCACCATAGGAAATTAAAAATCCTGAAAATATGTCTACCGTTAGAAACAAAGTAGGAAATAGTCAATGTCCTAGACAGTTTCTCTTGTTTAACTGAACCCACCAGTGAAAAGCTATTTTAAAAATAATTTTGTATTACTAGATTTGATCATTTTTTTAAATTATATAGCTATATAACATATCTGAAATATATATCTGTATATATCTGAAGTTGCAGTCAGTTCTTTCCCTTATACTTTAAATAAGCACACAAAAAAAAACCAATTATTAGTACTTTTTTCAGAAGTAGGTGTTTGGGGATTTCAGTGTTTGTGCAAGTGGGATTGTTATTCTGCAGTTGTGGGATTTGTTTATGTTTTCTTTTTTAAGGCAGAAAGCAACAGGAAAATTACACATTCAAAAAGAAGTTTAAAAAACAAAAGCAAAAAAATAAAAGTAGAACTCTGGACAATTTCTCCAGCCCAGGAAGTACGAAAGAGGGAACTAATTACTGCCCCAGCTGTGGCTGAGTAGCCAATATGAAACAGCTGCACTAAAAAACCCCTCCTGAAATTAGTAGCTGGGGCCAGTGCCTGAGGCTTTAGTGAAGGTTGTGGAGTGCTGTTGTGTGGCTCTGGGGAAGTCCGGAGGCTGCAGGAGATGGTGGTGTGTGTCCTGCTGTGCTATGCCATGTCTCCTGTGACCTAGCATGGCCTCTTCTGTGTCCTATCAGCAACAATTGTGGTTGGTGTTGTAGTGTGTTGTGCTGGGACACGTTAAAGGTAGGTGCTGTGGACATGGGGCTTTTTGACCCATGCTTACAGGGTAAGGTTTAAGTGAGTAACAGTATGTGGCTATGAGTCCTCTAAGTCCTCTTAAGGCATTGTTGTAAATCCTGAGGAAGCTCTCTTTTGTGTCTTGGCTTAAATTCAGTCCTGGTAGCTTAAAGCTCTTGTGTTGGCTGTTGGAGGTGGCCCTGAGGAAGCTGGGCACTTGCCTGAGCAAGTGAGACCGCATCTGTGCTGCGGGGGCCAGCAAGTACACCCAGAGTGAAATGGAGTGGGGAGGGCTACTTCTGACTCAGTACCGGTCAAGTTGGACGCAAGTCCCATGAATGCGGGTATCTTTCAGTGACCATAAAAACAGCATGTGGTTGAAGTGATTAAAACCTCACACAACATGTTTTGAAGCAGGAAGCTTTGTGGTGTGAAACGTGCTGTGGATCCCAGCACCTCTGTTATGCTGCTGTACCTACTGAGCAGCCCCCTGCGTGCTGGGTACCCATGTGGTGGGGCTGCTGCCAGAGGCAATGAAAGCAAGCCAAGCCTCAGGACTGCACATGTGCATCCCTGTTTGCTGCCTCGGGATGAGGATATGAGTGCTGCACGTTTCCAAAGCCATGTTTCCTTCTGTGCCCGGAGCCATTATGGAGCATTTAATTCCCCAGGCCCTGCGTGCCCTGCTGGGCCATGGGCTGCGGCCTGGTCTGGCCTGGCAGGAGGGCCCTGGGGCACCCGCCTGGGCAGGTGGGGAAGTAGACAGTGGGGGAGTACCTGAGTGTTAGTTTTAATCTGCCATGAAAAACAAAAGTGTGTGGGGTTGTTGTTTTTCCTTATTTATAATTCTAACTGATAAGAATCTGAAAGGAATCGTGCCCAGGCATGACAGCTGTGGTTGATGAAGTAGCGTCCTCTATCTGGTTATTCATGAAAAGATCACTGTATTTTATTTAAGAAGTGTGTTCTTCGGAGCATCCTCCTCCTCCCCTTCCCCACTAGGTTACATGACTGACACTTTTGCCATGACAAATCCATGAGTGTTTTAAAAACTTACCATGAAAACCCTGGAGCTTTAATTATTGTGCATTTACATAATTAGTGCAAATACATGCAATTACCATGTGTACCTACACAATTACCAGCTACAATGATGTACTAACAATCCTTATTAAACTTTAGTGGGGGAGGGATGCACTGATTGTGTGCGCGAGCAACATCTGTAGCTTGATCCTCCTTTTTCTCTCCCTTGTTTGAAGCCGCTGTGCTTGTCTGGGGACAGGGGCTGACACGCTGGGAGCAGCGACACACTGGAAGTAGGTCAATCAGCTGTCCAAATTGGAGCTCTAGTGAGACGAAAACACACAATAGATGCTCCCAGGAATGCTTCCAGGATGCAGTAGCTTCTGCTGTTAGTGTAACACCATCAACTCTTGGTTACCCGTGGGTTAATAATCCAAAGTGTGAGGTAACTGTGCTGCGTCAGTATTTGTACCTTCCTTCACATCTGTAGTTCACCTGAGTGGAATCCCCCAATTTGTATCATAGCTGCACTTTCCTTGGAGTTAGAATTATCTGCTTAAACGGAGTCCTTGCGGTTGCCGTGTCTAGCTGAATGTCTACTACAGGTGTTTCCAAATGAATTATTTATCTTAATTAATCTTGGAAAGAAGAAATGTTCCAGCCCACAAATGATCTCTTGTATAACATTTGCTTCCTCTCTCATAGAAATTACTTCATGTAAAAATCCAGAGTGTTAGGAGGTCTGCTAACTCGGTGGTTCTCCAGGAATTTCTCCTCCTTCTGTTGGCTCATGGACAATGAAACAGTAAATGATGCATTAGGGACCGCACCTCTTCCTGTTGTCTTCAGTTTTTGCACTTATTCTGCTCTTCAGCTGTAAGGAATTAGTTGCCTGTGGTACCTCTGAGAAAGCGCCTTACAAGGAAACTCCTTTCTGCTCCTTCTCCCTTGTGTAGTCCCCCAAATAGTGAGGAAAACAGTCGGTTTGTTTCCTGCACTTCACTGAACACAGTTCAAGCTTTGATGGTCTTTTATGCTCTTTACACATAGGCCTGCGGAGTGTATGGTCACAGAAAAGCTTGTGTTTTGTTTCGTTTGTTATTTTACCTTTTCTTAAAGCAGAAGGCCATAGTGTCTGTTAAAGGAGTGAAAAATCGAAAGACTAATTGTTGCTGCGAAATGCAATGAAGTAGTACTCTGGGCTCTCAGGCATGTTTTATGACCAATATGGCAATTACTGAATAAAATCGCATGCCCCAGAATGTTTATTTGTGTAAACAACTTATGGTTATTCATTCATATTTTATGAATTTCTTTTTTTCAAAAATTGTATTAACAATCTCTTGTGGTACAAAATAGGATGTGGTGTAACTTTTTTCTAACCAACTCTAAACAGAAGGATCCATTGAGAATCTAGTCCTGAGTGTGTTTCAGGCTACGTTTTATCTAGCATGATTAGCTGTGTTACAAGGCATTATAATGTTCTGGCAAGCTCTCTCTGGTTTGAAGCAGTCCTCACGCTCTTTATCCTTACAATAACATTTTACTCATTGCTCTCCTTTCATGTTGTCAGGCTGGCTAGTTCAGACTAAAACCTTTCATGCAAACTCAGGCCAGGGTTCAACCTCAATGTTGTCCAGTTGGTGCCAGTGGTGTTAGTCGCTTTCCCCACCTGATGGGGAAGAGCTGAAGCACAGGGGAGAAACAGAAGTAGGTCTCAGACCTCAGCATTTGTGCTCTACAAATGGCTGCATTTGTTGCTCTTTAAATCTCGTTATCTTTCACAATTAAAATTCAGTCAGGCTACAAGAAGACCTGCTTACTGTCAAAATCTGGTATTAGGTAGTCAAATGATAGAAAGACAGTAATAATTATTCCATCTATGAAATGAGAATCTACCTTGTGGACAGCTCTGCTAACATACTAAGTGAAATGATTTCGGGGTAGTTATGTGCCTGTCTGGTTTTACATAGGGTTACTCGACTGCATTATTTGGAGCAGATGAAAAAATTGTGGTCATTTGAAATCCACGGGTATGCTTTTGTAAGAGTGTGGTGTTGCACATAGCACTCTGGCTATCTTCCAGCTTTGATAGTTATATTCTGCCTGAAAACCTTATCCAAGTTAAAATGCTGGGGAATGTAGCGTTTTCTTCAGGTTTCTAATCCTGAAACCGTATGGTATATCTAGGGGGGGAAAAAAAAGTTTAACAACAGGAGTGACTGAATCCCCTATTTACAAATCTCAGCTGCAGTGTTTGGAAGATCTGGAGCTTTAAGAGCAAGGCTTGGACTAGTTGAGTGACTTTATTCCAGATCAAATTTGAGTTTGAGATTTCTCAAAGTTGAGATGTGCTTGGTTTTTGAATTTAGATTTTGATTTGGCTCTGACAGGGCGCTGTCTCCTTGGGTAGAAGGACAGATTAGCATGCACTGGGGTGACGAGTGTTTATGTCCCTGTAAAAGTATACTTTTGGCACTATATAAATAGCACATTTACAATGCTGTGTTTCCTCAGCTCACATATGTTAAGTTCCTTCTCAGTATGTTATAATCACATGGCATGCCTTCTCTTCCTATTCTTTCAGCTCGTTTTGTTTTTTTTTGAGCTGTATCCTTGACTCTTGAAGGCGTACATCCTGGATTTCAATGCTATCTCGCCGCATCATTTTTAAAGGCTTTATTCTCTTTGCCAAACTAATCAAGTCACCCTCCTTAAGCTAGAATGGTGTAATGATGCTGTAAACCAGAGCCCCGATCCTTTGCAGAGGATGCCCTGTGCTTCACCGAGCCATGGGTGCCAAGCTGCTTGGTGGTTATTGAAGAGCCACAGCTACCTGGGTCTCGTGTGTGCAAGGTGAGGGACTTGTTGGTTACACCAACTGCCTTAATGGCAACCCCAGCAGAGTTTAGACTTCTGAAAACATGCAACAATTTGCAGAAGTCTGGCATAAATAACGGCTTGGCTCAGGTAGGGTGAGCATAAAAGTAGGTGCAAGTGTAACTCCCTGTACAAGACAAGATGCATTTCCTTAGTGACTAGAATTGTGTTGCTGCTGCTCTCCGTCTAGCTCTGAAGCTCCTGTGGAGGAATCCAGTCCCCAGGTCTAGTCACAAGTGAGTATGGTCCTTAACCAGCGCGGGCGGAGGAAGACCAAAGAGATCAAGTTGAGGACTATGCAACTGTTCTTAGGCACCGCCTGTTCGCCCCCCCCCCCCCCCCCCCAGCGGCGCGGTGCGGGGCGCGCGGCGCCTTTAAGGGGCCGGGGGGGGGGAGCGGCGGCGGGGGCGCGCTCGGCGCGGGGGCGCGCGCGGCCGGCTGGCAGGCAGCGGCATTGTTCGCTGACGTCACTGGCAGGCCGCGCGGCGGCCGCTCTCCAGCTCGCCTTTGTTATTCGGCGCTCCCCGGCCGGCGCCGCGGCCGCACGCAAAACGCGGAGCCGGAGCCGCGCGGGGTGGAGCGGAGCGGCGGGGCAGCCGCCCCGGGGGCAGGGGGCGGGCGCCGTGGCTCGGGGTTCGGGGGGGGGGGCGGCGCTGCTCCCCCGCTGTCTGCCCCCCCCCCCCGGGGCTGCGAGCACGGGGGGCGGGCAGGGGGCGGGGCTACGGGGCGGGGGGGGGAAATAGGGGGGGGGTCTGGGGGCGGCTCGCCTAATTAGCAGCTCCTCGTAAAGAGCTGATTGTCCTGGGAGTGCGCTGGGCGGGGGGGGCCGGGGAGCTGGGAGGCTGCGGGCTGGGTCCTCCCCGCACACCGCGGTGGACTCCCTGAGCCGCCCAAACGCCCCGGTGTTGGCGGGGGGCCCCCCTCTGCCCTCCCCCGGCCCCGGGACCGCCCCCCGGGGACCCCCGGCCGGAGCCGCCCCTGCCCGGGGGGGCCCCAGGGGGTGGCAGGGAGCCGGGGAGCAGCTGCCCCCTGCCCGCCCGGCAGCTTCTCCCCGTTTCCGTGCAAAAAAAGATAACAAATAGTAATAAATAATAAAAAATCTGCCGTGCGGACGGAGGCACCGCATGCTTCGGTGCGTGCTGGCTCCCGGGCGGCTTTCCCCCGTGGCAGGCGGGGGGGGGGAAGGGGGGGGGTGTTCTCCTGCTTTGGCTTCGCGGAGTGGAAGGGTTTTCTCTCTTTTTCCTTTTTTTTTTTCTTCGCGTGCGTGCAATCCAGGAAGCCTCAGCCGCGCCTCCCCGCCTCACACCCCGCCGTAAGCCGATATTCGCGATGTTTTTTAACTCGCCTCCCAGCTCTTAACTTGGGGTGGTGCGTGTGTGTGTGTGTGTGTGTGTGTGTGTGTGTGTGTGCGCGCGCGTGTGTCGGGGGGGGGGGGGGGGGGGAACATCCCCGCAGGAGGCAGCTCCCTTTCAGATAGGAATCTGGGACAGATTTTGCCAGCAGCCACCGAGCGTGGCCCGTCGGTAACCGAGCAGCCCGTGTAACCCGACACTCCAACTTGCCGTGCGCCCTGCGAGTTGATTCACTTACTCACCCGCCGGCACCGCGCTGCCTTTCGCTGGCCGTGGGCGAGGGAAAAGGGGGGGGGGGGGGGAGAAAGGGGAAGGCAAAAAAAAAAAAAAAAAAGGACAAGGGTGGGGGGGGGGCGGGGGGAGCCGGGCGAGAGGGGGAATAAAAAAAATCTGTCTGGCGGAATACCCCGCTAGAGCCGCGGAGCGGTGGGGGAGAGAGGACGGTGCCTGGTGCCGAGCCGAGCCGGGTAAGTTGGGGGCGCCGCTCGCAGCCCCCCGGGCAGGGGGCGCGGACAATGGTGGGGGGGGAGCGCGGGGAGTGCCCTTGGGGGGCCCGGCCCGGCCCGGGGCGAAGTTGGCGGAGGGGGCCGGCAAAACAAAGGGGGCCGAGGGGGCGAGCCCGGGGGCTGGGGGGCGAATTGTTGGCGGCTGGCTCCGGCGAGCCGCTCGGGAGCGGGGCCTCCCCGGCGGGCAGCAGGAAGGAGCCGCAGGCGGCCCCCCCGCCGGCCTTGCCCTGCCCCCGGTGCATCTGTCCGGGAAGCCGGGGGGACCCGGCTCGGCTCGGCTCGGCACGGCCGCCTTTGTGCGAGGGGAGCGGCGGCGGGCGGCTGAGCGCCGCTCCGGGAATGTAAACACGGCGCGGGGCCGCCGGGCTGGGGGGGGGGGGGGGTGCGGCGGGGCCGCTCGGAGCCGCGCCGGGGGCTGCAAACTTTGCGCCGCGCCCCGCCGGGGGTCGGCTCTCGCAGCGCCGGGGGGGGGGGGGGCTCGGGGGGATTTGGGGGGTTTTGGGGCCCCCCCAGCACCGGGGGCAGCGGGGTGCGGTGGTAACCTGAGGGGCAGCCGCGCCGCTGCCCGGTGCGGGGCTCCGAGCTGCGAGCGGCACGGCGGTGCCGGGGGAAGGAAGGGGATTTCTGCCCTGGGTCTGCAGGCCGGAGCGGAGCGGGTGTTGCGAGTGCCTTTTTCAATGCGTTGACACGGCAGAAGAGGATTTAACTTGGCAGCCTGAACAAATGCTCTATCAAAGGTTTCCTAAGAGACAGTAGGAGAGCGGGGGAGATGAATGACCCGGGGTGGTTTTAGGGTGCTACCTCTGCAGGCTGGCGTTTACATACGCAATGGCCATTTAGGGCTCTGAATAAAACTCCGCGCATCAGAAAGGCGACAGGCTTATAAAATTTAAAAGGGCAAAAGCCCATTAATGCTGTGGCAGGGCTCTGGCTCCCAGCTCTGGTTGAGCAGCTCCAAGAGCCTTCAAGTGCCAGAGCTTTTAAGGAATCCCTAGCAGCAGCAGCTCCCCAGGGGCTGCCGGGTGGATCTTGGCCTTGGGCAGAGGCCGACCTGGGGCAGCCTCTGCTCCCCAGCTAGGGCAGCACGCCGTGGGGACCAAACAGGAGCCAAGTGAAAGCAGGACGGGGAGAAGAAAGGGCCCAAGGCCGGGATGCACGGCTCGCAGCTCTGCTGGCAGGAGGCGGCTGGAGGCGCCGTGCCGGTGCAGCGGGGGCACGGTGGCAGGGCTCTGAGAGCACTGCCAGCAGCAGCAGGAAAGTTTCACAAAAGAGTCGAGCAAAATTACGCTCTGCTGACGGTCTCTGGGAGAACAAGGGTCTGTCGAACAAACATAGTTGGTCTGCGATTCAAACTTCTACTTCCTTCTCTCGATAGAGGGAAATTTACTGTGGCATCAATCTTCTCTTGGCGGGGCTTGATTCAGGTTTGTGAATGCCAGGAGACTTGCTCTGACCTTTTTCTGTTCAAGTTGAGGATGTTGAAACACCAGCCATCAAACAAAAGACACATTGAAAGCAAGATCTGCAATGGAGCACGTGTGACTTTGAGGCTAGTTGAGTGCGTTTGGTGGCTGTTTTCCGCTGAGTTGGGGGGAGGAGAGAGAAAAAGGCCGCTTATTTTTTTAAATGAGATTATGGAAAACATGACTTGAAATCCCCTAAATATACCAGAGTCAAGGACCTTTTTTATTTCTATCTTTACTTTTAAAACAGCTTAGGAAAACGCCTCAATTTTTGCTTGTTTTTATATTTATGTATAATTTGCAAATGACGAGTATATTTTTTCCCCACGAGTGTGAAGATGACCAGGAATGTTACAGAATTTCTGAGTTTAAAAAAAAAAAAAAAGCTTTAGAGAATTAAGCGACTTTAGGATTACAGTTTAAAACAATGAAAAATTCCCTGGGGTTTAATTGACAGACTTGCGATTTTTATCTACTCAAGATAATACTACCTTGAAAGATGGCAGATTTAAAGATTACTCTGTAAATTGTAAGTTAAACTTAGTTTGGGCTTGGAGAATTGAAAAAGAACCCCCTCAGGACCAGTCAATGTAGGTATCTAACCTGCTGGTGGCACTCATAACAGGGGCAGATGCCGTTATTGTTTGCATTGTTTACAGTCCACAATACCTTAAACGTTGATAATGATGAGAAACAATAATAGAGGCTGTGGCAAAGGATCAATGAAAACTTTGCTTCAGGAAAGAAGCGAGTTGCTCTGTGTGTGTGTGTGTGTGTATGTATATACACACAGTATTTTGTGCTGTCTGAGATGCGCAGTCACAGTACAGTACAAAATTCTGTTTTTAGAATATTTTAAGAAACCCACAGAGGATAATAGATTGGTTTCGGCATAACCTAAGATTTGCACTGATCAGGAATGGTTACGGGGAGCTGAAAGGAGAGGGCTCTGTGCAGCATGTTTCCATTCATAACTTTTCTTGGGAGTTGCTTGCACTTTACCCTAAATCTCCTCCACTTTTATAGGTTCCAAAGGTTTTGTGTAGACAAAGGAGGAAAAAAAACAAACAAGCAGCCAACAACCCAGACATCTCGGGTGGCAGTTACATCGCTGATACTATAGTTGGAGACAATGTTGGCTTCTTGTTTTTTTTTTTAGCAACTTGGTGTTTGTACTAGCAGCTCTGGAGAGCCTGGTTTCTTCTCTGGAAATGGAAGAAAAATGCATCTCCGAGGAAACAAAGTTGGCGTTCTTTTTGCCTTCCCCAGTGTTTCTGGTAGGCTTCAGGCAGCGGGACCCGGCTTCCTTCCCAGCCCAGGGGAGGAAAGGTGGCCGCAGGTGCTGGTGGGCTGCTGCTGCCCTACCTGGGGCGCCTGGCTCTCACGAACAGTTCATGCCTGCGGTATGAGATTTGACCACTGTGCAATTGGCTGGTTTGTTCACTCCTAGTTAGACCAATTTTTGTGAAACCCTATCCTCTATTACAGCCAAGTGACAAGGGTATTGCTGAAGAATTTAGGGTTGGTTTACGCTTGTTCTCGTCAACTGCCTGTTGTGGGATGAGGAGCACGAGTCCTCTTTATCCATTTCCATATTTTTATGAGAAAGCACATCATATGGCAGCAATACAGAGCACCATGGATGGGCACTGATGTGCCTGCTGCTCAGAAGTGTGTGTTCCTTTCGCTGAATTTGGCATATGTAAGCTTTCCTGCTGATGGTAAGTGGAGGCTGTGTCAGTGGTATTAGAAATCATTTCTGCTTGAAAATGGTGTCTTTGGCTTAAAAACAAGGTTTGAGAATTGGAATGTTGCTTTGTCATATTGATTTTTCTTCTGCTTCTCTTTCTAAAAGCAAAAACTTCTTATGTAGCAATTTCATTTTATTTATTTCCATTTGATTTTGCAGGATCATTAGCATGCCGCTTGGTTAATGTTTGAAATTTTTAAAGGTGGTATAAGCTGCAGGAGCAGTGTCCAGGCAGTGGGTTGTAATGGATCTCCACAGCTTGACTGTTGGAGGCAGTAGTGTATTATGAGAGTAGAGGATGGTCCTACACTTGTTTTGTGTTGTTTTTGGTTCTAATCCATCAAGTTGCACTGGAGCTCACATGGCCTGGAAGGGTGAGGTTTGGGGGTTTCGGTACTGTGCCACTACCCTTTATCAAGCAGGGCAAATTGCTGTGGGTGTTCTGTATCTGGGGGGAGGGGGAAAGAAAGCTATTTTTAGGCAGGCAAAATCACTTTCCATCAAATTTCTCGTGCAAGTATCAACAGAGATAAACTTAGTTCTCAGGGAGTGACTCACTCATTAAAGACCGTTCCCTTTGGAAGCCCTGGATAGGCAGTCATTTGGCCCAGGCCACCCATAATTTCCTTCAGTTGCTTGCACTTCTTAGACCTGTAACAGAGGATAGGAAAAGCTGTGCTCCTCTACCAAGGCCCGGGGCAGCCAAACACAGTCCCTGTTAGTGGGGTTGACGCTCTTCTGAATAAGGTTTAGGACCTAATGAAATCCCTGAACTCAGACCAATCTGTCCTTTCATTAGGTAATTCGATAAATCGAGCTGTTTTGTGTAGCATATTAATGTCAAGGTAGTGGCACAGAAGCTATCACGTTAGCATTCCATTAGGATAAATGTAGGAAGTGCATCCCTTTGTTGATAATCCGGCATTTGTTTTGACTCAACAGAGCAGCTTTGAATTGATTCCCAAAGCGACGTGGGCAGGCTATTGGTCCAGCATGGACGGGGGGAGGAGGGACACAAGACATCACGCCAAAGCCGGGAACGCGCACGGTGCTACTGAGTAGTGGAAATTGCATAGAACTGGATTTGGACTGCCCCTCCTGCTCCTTGTTTGTCTTCGTAAGGAGTTTGGTTTGTTTTTTTCCCTCCTGACTTTGTGTTTATATGCCAGTGGATGGTGGCAAGCTGATTTACACAAGCAATATGTCCTTGTGCAAAGGTGTCCTCCTGCAGCCTGCGGACCACAGCCAGGCAATGATACTTGGCTGCCCGACCCGCTGGCAGTGCTGCCCTCCTCACCTTGCAGAGCCCTGCTTCAGGTGCTCGGTGCTGGCTGCGAGCACAGAGCCGCAGTGCTGGCTGTCAGCCTCGTGTTGTCGGAGAAGAGCAGCACTGCTGCAGGTCGGACTTGGGAAGTGGGGACAGCTCTAACCTATGGATAGTAGCTGGGCGTCATCAGGGCTAGCATGAGAATGAAAGCCACAGGCGTCATGGAAAACCAGCACGGGAATTGATTGTTGTCTTCATTCAGTTGTCTTCAGAGCTCTGGTTCTGATGCTCTGAGCTGTGCCTGGTGGCCTCTGGTGACTCGGGCTCGCAGTCCATCTGGTCAGCGTAGCGTTAAGTGGAGAGCACTGCCTGCTTGGTCTGCCCAGTGCACAAACGTGGGCAAGCTCTGCCTGGATCAAGTTGCAGCTCTTTGCAGCTGGGAAATACCATTTGCCATCTTTGCTGATTGGATATGTGTTTGAGGAGTGAGAGAAAAGGAATACATAGACAGCAAGCTTGTGTTGTCTTTGGATTTTCCTTTTCTCATGTCTTTAAGGCTGTAGGTCTGCAGTGGCTGACCAGCTGGCAAAGTGAGTGTTACCAGTCTCTTGGTTTCCGGATGGTCTCGTAAGTAATCAGAAGGGCTTATTTATTGGGGCTGCAGTGACATAGACGTGACAGAATAGTAGGGGCTTCAGTTGGCTGCTTGGTAGCAGGAACAGTTCCCTTGATGAATATCTGCTTGTTTCTTGGCTGTACTCCTGCTTCCCTCTGAGAACAGCGGAGCCTTTTAGGCTGTCCTGAAATGCACACCCTCCCCTATCTCCATCAGGAAATTTTGAAGGGCAGGTCTCTTATTCCTCAAGACCCATTCCAAATACAGATGAACTGAGCGAATGCAGGCTCACTGTGTAAGGGCATGGTGGGACGGGGACGGCAGAGCAGGGTGCTGCTGGGCAGCTGCTGGTGAGAGGGCCTGGGGCTGGCCTTCCCTGGGCTCTGCCTGGTCTCACAGATGTTGAGAAGGTGGGCTGTCACTAGTTTGATCGTTGCTTCTACCTCACTGAAGGTTTAAAAATAATAGCCTTAAGCTCATGAGGGTTTTTACAACTGGTTTTGCATGCTGCTGCAGCTCAGATCCTTCCCCTGCGCTGTTCACTCAGGATGATCTGGAGCGTTGTCCAACAGCCGCCTGGTAAACATGCTCCCTCCAGCTCAAAGGTTGCCATCTGCCTTTGGTTGTTTTAGAGGTGTGACGGGAAGAAAACAAAGAGGAAGAGTTGAGTGGCGGTGAGAAAAGGCTCGTGTCTCGGGCTGTAGGACAGCACACCCTGGTTACCTTGCATGCTCAAGGAGGTGAGGGCAGCTCACCGCCCCGTTGTCCTGCTGCCCCAGAGCCTGGCCTGAGCATCTGCTCGTCCAGCCAGAAGGTGGGCTGCCCCCGTAGGAGGTTTGAAAATAGCCATGTACCTTACGTATCATCGCTTGAACATACGCTTTAGTTTTTCCTTTGCATTACATGTAACTGTAAAAGCTTTTTGCTGTGTAAATGATTTTAAGAAAACACACCTTATCAACAGGAAAACTTGTTCAGAAAATGTTTTTGCTTAAAATGCATGACAAAAATACAAGTTACTGCAACCAGAGTAGTTTGACAACCAGCACTGTCACATTAGCATTTTAAAGCTAAGACATTGGTGGGCCAACAGAAGATCCATTTGGCTTTCCATCCGTTTTTTCTCCCCCCCCCCCAGGCAGCTTTTCCTCTATCCCCCCAATAAAAAAATAGGCAGGATAAAAGCTTTAAAAAGCATTTTTATATCTCTCTATATACGAAAGAGAGGAGGGTTTATTATCCTGCAGGTTTGCAAGGGGAAAGAAGAATGATGTGGTTGTCAGGCAGTCTACCCGATCTCTTGGTGTCTTGCTTGGAAAGCCTGTGTTTGTTTAATGCTCTTATAACCCTTTTCCCAGCAATGGGATCACAGAAGTTAACTTGTTTAGAGCTAGTATACAGCTTATGTTGGCCTCCCTTGCAGCAACCCAACGCCTGCCCCAAGCATTTTCAAAGAAAGCTTTTCTTCCCTCCTCCTCTTAGCACAGGTTGATGCACTTTACATTTGATTAAACAATTATCTTTTTTTTAAGATGGGAATGCTTGTTCTAAAAAGACTCTGGGCTGTGAGCTGTCATCCTGCAAATGCTCTTGGGATCCTGACTATCTGCACGCCGGGGTCTCTGCTCTTCAGATGCTTTGTGAAGCCATTAAGTGCCCCAGCAGCCACTGTCTGTGTTTCACAGCAAGTCATGGGCTGTGATGGGTGCATGCCTGCAGACACAGGTGGGAGCTCCATGACTGGAAACATGAGTGCAGCGTGCTGTGTTCATGAGGCTGGTTTGCCACGGATGTAACGTGTGTTCAGCTTTGTTGCGTTCACAGGTTTATTGCTTCAGAGAGGTCTGCTGTCATACAGCTCGTATGGCGAGGCTCAAAGCCACTCTCAGTTGCTCTGTGAGAAATGTATTGCAAGAACTATATGTGCATCTCTTTGGTCCCCCTCTCAAGTACGAGATTTCTCCCCAGACTTACATTCACTGGTTTAAAAAGCCTGGGATTGCAGTCCAGCTGGAGTGTGATACCATTAGATGCGGGAGCCTACTGGCTTTCCAGCTCAATGCATAGCTTTGGCTTTTGGCACTGTAAAACTCTGACATCTCGCACATTAAAATCATAACAGCATTATGTAAGGAGAAGTTATTTTAGGTCACTAGCAGAGCCTCGGAAAACTTGGTTAAAGCCATCTCAAGAGCTGAGACGCGTGGGCTTGTGTACCACTGTGGCCCATTCCCAGCCCATGTCCTACTGCTGCAGAGACACCTCGGGGGGGTCTTGGCCACGCTCAAACACCCAACAGTGCTGGGAGCAGGTGCTGGGTGCCAGGAGGGCTCTGAAGCCCAGCCGAAGAGTGTCACACCTCTCCCTTGAGTGCCTGCTGTTGGCTTGTGGCACAGACAGCGCTGCTTCAGTTGACATTGTTGTTCTTCGTCAAGGGACAAGAAAATTATGGCAACAGCTGCTGGCAACCTATGGGAGGCAAAGTGCGGAATAAACCTGGGGGAGCCTTTGAAGTGTTTTTAATAACAAATAATTCCAATATTTAACAAAGGTGCAGCTTAGGTGTGAAAGATGCAACACTCTGACTTCTCCTAACAGTAACGTGCCTGCCTTCAGGATGAAGCCTGGCATACCAGATGATGCTCAGGTGTGTTGCAGACAAAGGGAGGAACATTCAGACCTTGTTTATACTTCAGAAGGAATCAGCAACAGGACATGTGATAAGTATTTTAAAGCCGTTGTGTAGACCACGTGAAATTGCAATGAAGCCTGAGCACGGAGGCGATGGGTGCACTTACTGACGGAGCAGCACAGGCTTAGAGCAGAAGGCAGCCTCCGGTGCAGAGCCTGCGGTGCTCGATGCTGCTCAGGCTTGGGCTAAGGGGTAGCTGTGTGTGCAAACGCCTTGAAAAAGGCAGTGCTATGGAGTTCAGAGCTATTGGGATTACAGCAGGCTCGGAAAGGACTTTTATTCCACCTTCATCGATAGCAGATTGCTCTTTGTGAAGAGGCCAGCAGACGGAGGGACTTGGGAGGCGTGCGGTCTGCAGGGGAGCGGAGCAGGCATCTGCCAGGGGGTGCAGAGCTGGGGTTTGAGGAACTGCTGGGGGTAAGCAGATAGGCACCTTAAATTCAGGGCTGTTTTTTTAATCGCTAAGCAAAATATCAGGATTGCTTTGTCTCTAAATAAATGCAAAAATATGTGAAATTTGGGATTCATCTGTTGAAGTTCCTTTTGTTAACTGATTGATATGTTGAGCATCCATTTTGAAGAGTTTGGTGTGTTGCCTCTAGGATAACAGAGCACGGTTGCTCGCCCCGGGCAGCAATTGGTACCTGTTGTAGGGCACTATTCTTTAACCTTTGGATACCTGGGGTCAGTGCTACCCGTGGCTGCAGCGGTGTCTTCACAGGCATGACACTGGACATGTACATCTAAGAGAGCTCTCACGTCTGTTTGCCCTGTAGCTGGGAGTACTAGCCGCATGCAGGTAAACATCTTAGCGAGCTGAAATGAGCCAAGGGGAGGGCAGCGAGGCTGCTGTTGTGAAGCTCCCGGGGTCTGCCATGGTGACTAAGACGGCTTGATAGCTTCCTTATTGGCCACCATCTGCCTGCTGCTGGCTGGGCTCTGAGCAAGGCGAGCAGCACAAGGGGAGCAGTGTGGGCGCCAGCACGGCCAGGGGCTGGCTGCTGCTCGGGGGGTGCTGGGCAGCGTGGTGGTGAACAGCAAAGCATAATGCTCCGGAGGCTTCTGGTCACAGTTGTGTGACACTTCTGTCATTAGATTTGTTAAATCACTTGAAAATGAAATAAAATGAGTTCTAAGAGATGGTGTTTTCATTTGATTAAATTTTGTATCCTGAGTGCGTAGATAAATTATTCTCTGCGTGTGAACCCCTCGTGAAACCTTTTGTGGAAGAAAGTCCTGTACTCATGCCTATTTTTGGAGTACTACTCCTCTGAAAATTCCACCAAAATTGCTAATATTTTTGGTATTCTGTGGTGTCATCTGTTTTAAAATGTTCATTTAAAACTTTGAATTTGGTCATCCAAAAAGGAACAGCAGCATGTCAGCACTGAGTCTTCGTTCTCCTTTGTCTGAAACTACAGCTCCAGCCCTCAACATTTCTTTCTCAATAAAGAGAAATGTAAATCAAAAATACTTGTAATGTTGCCAACATCTTGTCCTAGCAATATCCCAGCATACTAAATCATACAATGAAGAAACATAGTTCATATCTCCTGTCACATGAAAAAATACATTTTTAAGTATAGCTCTGCTCTGTTCGTGCTCCTTCAGCGTTCATGAATTTATGCTTTGTTCTGCTGAAGACAACTTCACCTGATAAACTCCTTCTTGAAGTAATGAAGGACTGCGGAGTTAAGCTCCCATTGTCACTGCTGCACCTGACTGAGGAATAATTTGTAATGAAATACAAATGCACACATGCTAATCTCTTGTGAAGATTGTCTGACATCTTCGTTTAGTAAGGATTAAACCCTGCAAAAGGAACAGAAAGGAGGCAGGAATTCTCTGGCAGTTGATCTATTTGTGTGTTTGACGTAGAATATTTTTAGTTCGAGATACAAAAATACATACTTCTGTATCCAAAGAGACTGCTGTTTCCATTTATTTTAAAACCCTGGATGGGAAACAAGATGTTAGACCTATTATAATGCAACCCAGTAATTAACATATGTTGGCCTGCCTCTGCCAAGGCTTCCGTGTGAGTAATGCAAGTTGCACAAGTGGAGACAAGTGGAGGAGTCAGGTTGTTTGTCAGCAAAGAGCCATACATATATGCATGAGTGATCAGATTGTAGAGGCATCATCTGAGGCTGGGATGGGAATCTGTGTTTGAATATAAAAGCAGTTAGAGTTGTCCTCTCAGCTGCGTGAGGTTTGGAAAATTTTGGCTTTTTTCTCCTGTTGCCAATAAAAGAAATTATCCTGTGCAGGATTAAAAAAAGAGATGATGATCAATAGAAGCTTCCGAGTTTTTGGTGTGTGTTTGTGTTTAATTCCCCAATTACGGGGTGACTGGAGGGAGGAGTCTTGGGGATGCTCTCAGCAGCAGGAGGTCTCTGTCTCAGGCTCTAAGAGGTGACAGAGTGCTGCGGGCACATCGGGTGGGTGCCGGGGCAGGGATCCCCCTTCTGTCTTTGGAGGGGCCTTCTGTGACAGAGGAGGGGGTGACTTTGTTGAACTAGGCACGTCTTATCTGTGCTAAAAGCTAATGTAGAGGTAGTCCTAGCTAGAAAGTACATCTTTATGTAAAGCACAGACTGCACGTGTTCTCTATAGATTTGTTACTTCCACCCAATGTACACCTTTTGTGGTTATGCCAGTTAGACATAGGGAAAAGGAGAGGAAAGGGGCAAAAGCTGAAATTAAAAAGTGTGTGTTTGTGCATAAATGTGTCAAAATCAAATCACAGGTGAGTCCAGATTTTGCTTGTTTCCCTTCCCCTTGCCCACCCCAACCAAAAATGTATGAGCAATTAAGACCTACTTTCCTAGTAAGTGTTACGGGAAGACAAAAGGTGTATTGTGCGTTTAAACAAATGAAATGCATCCTCAGAAGAGTTTGAAGGTTGTATATTCCTGAACTCTTAAAACGTGCTCCAATTAGTGCTCAATTTAAAAGCAGGCTTAGTTTGTTAACCTGGGAGCAGACGGTCGCACACCAGCTAATGGTTTAATGGGAGCTCCCACCTGGTGCCTGTTCTCTCTGTGCACTGATCTCGATGTGACCCAGTCATCTTGGGTGGAGGGACAGGGACGTGGAGGGGTAATAGGATCAGTTGACATCTACATGCGTTGTAAGTATTAACCTACAGACACTGGAGGTTCTTTGGTACCTTACCGCGGTAGAGTGTAATGCATCATCACTTTTCCTTTTAGAGAATTACGTGTTTAATTTGTAGCTTCTATCTTGACACTATCTGTTAAGCTATAAATAAGGCTCGACTACAACAACAATGGCCTTCAGGTTACCTTCTGACTGTAAATTCGCAATTGTTGGTTTTGCCTTGTCATTTTCATGCTGTGTACCCTGGATGGTGTTGAAGAAAAGAACTTAGAGAAATGTGGGTTTAGTGCTTAGAGTACTGATCGGTCTAATTTAAGATTGCCGACCTTAAAATACTCAGGCACCAGAAGCCAGGCCCATAGGATCATTTAAAACAGTGATAAACTCGTCTTTGCAAGATCTGGCTTTTGGGGCTTGTTGAGGGTTCGTATTTTCAAGTTTTACCCACAGTCACAAGCGCTAGAAACTCCCTGAATAAACAGAGATGCTGTTACTATCAGTTGCATTAAGGAGTTGGGGCTTTAGTGTGTATGTGAAAATAGTACTAGACGTAGCGCCGGGACTCTGTACTTGTTTCTGTTCCGTGCTCTGTGGTGGTGGCTGCAGTTTGGCGAGGGAGCCCCATTGTGCTGCAGCCTGGGGGACGCCCTCCCCAAAGCAGGCTGTCGGCAATGCTGTGCTGCTGTTTGTCAACCAGTCCAACGTCTTGTGGCTTTCCCCCAAATTAAGCACGGACTGTGTGGGTTAAAATTTCTGGTTCTCAAATTGTTCATGTCCAGAAAACGCACTGAGAGCTTGAAGGGCAATTGTTGGGTTTAAAACCTGTTCCCCCTTCCACTGCTGTTGGTCCAAAACAGGCAGATGCAGCAGGTTTTTTGGAGATGCTGAAAAAACTGGCTGCTCTAAGGGGGAAGATTGCCGGCTGGGAAAAAATACAGGGTGAGAAAGGTGTAGTTGGATTTACCTCCTTGGCATTTTGGCTATAAAAAGTGAAGTTGCTGAATTTGTATTAATATACTTGTTGTGCATTTAAATACCTGTCAGAAGGCTTTGTGATCTATGGGTACTACTTCTATCTTCACTCACAAATCAGCGGATGTCCCCAGGACTGTTGGACATCCATCCTTTTGAGGCATTTATGAATGAACAGTTCTGCCTGTCGTAATTTTGGTTGGTCAAGTCCCCCTGAATTGCTGCACTCTGTGCGGTTGTGCTAACACTTAAATACCGCCTGTGAGGAGGTTTGATTAAAATTGCATCTCTAGGTGCACGCTAAATACCTGTGATATCTCACCTACAAACAGCGGTAGAATTGTTGGTAAGAATGACAGCTGCAGGCAATAAATGAGGACAGTAATAGAAGGCTCAGTGCTGGGTAGAGCATCATAAATCATGAGGCGAGAGCAGCGAGAGCGCTGACAAATCGGTGAGCAGCTGCAAACAGCACTTTCCAGGTAAGAATTACTGCGCTCGCTCCTGATAACTGCTCAGAAACCACCTCTTCCTTGTACGTGGGCGACTTCCCCGCTGCACGGCCGCTCGCGCTGGTGCAGTCGGTCGAGCTCGAGTGTTTTTGCCTGGGAACGGGGAGTGTTTCGCCTGGTGTCATCTCCGTACTGTGTGCCGAGCCTTTGTTTTCGTCCCGGGCGTGTGCCGGTGCGAGCTGTTCCTTTCTAGGACGAATATCCTAATGCTTTTTGCAGCTGATGAGCTGTTTTATTTAGTTTCCTCGGAGACTTTGAAGAAGTATTTTTTGGAAGGTGGAGAGAAGGGGATGTGTTTGGCTGGTTTTAAGCTAGCTTGCTTTGTTAGCCTGTGCTTTGGGGGAGTTGGGAGGAGCCTGTATGCTCCTAAACAAAATAAAAAAGTAAAAATCTGGAATAGTACAGTTCAAGTAAAGGAGATAACAATCTAGTCAACCGGAAAAAAATCTTACTCTTGCACTGTTAGAGAAATGAAAAGTATTTTAATGGAATAACGATAGGAAACAGATGGCAAAGGGCTAGCAACTGAAATGTTTCTGAACACTAAAAAATAAGTGTCAAACACATGTGCCATATTTTAATTATAGCTGAAAGCATCACGTGGCAGAACGCTTTCAAATTCTGAAGTCTTTTATGTTAATATTCAACCTTAATTTCTATTTTTTTTGGTTACTGGGCGTTATTCTTGGTAAATTCAAGCCTTGGGAGGGTTTGGCGGTCACAAGTTCCTGCCGCGAGCGCCGAGCCTCCAGAAGGGCGTTGCGGTTGGCACACGTTCATGGCCGTGTGAGCGCGGGGTCTCAGAAGACTGCCTGCTGGATGCGTACGCTGTCACTTGGCTTGACGTGAGAAGTGGGTAATGCACGCGGGCTGCTGCTGCTCGCAACCAGGATGCAGGCAGAGCAGCTAGGGCGGCGCGGTGCTGGGTGCCCTGTGGAGGCTCCCTCGGGGTCACCGCCCTAGGGGCTGCGCACACACTCGAAATGCAGCATCTTGTGCACAGCGGGAGCCTTTGTGGGCGCTGCTGCTGCTGCAGGTGTGCTGGCATGAGGTGTGCCTGGTGGGGCTGTGCCCACTGGTGACACCGTGCTTGTGTCCGCAGGTGCTTGGGCTGGAGATCTTGGTTTTAACACACTGCGGTTATGGTTGGACAGCAGCTGTCCTCCTCCAAGGCTTTAAGCAGTGTACTTAAAGCATACAAATAAAGCGCTCCCAGGAGATGGTCCTTTAAACAACATTATTTACATTATTATTTACATATATGGTAATTATGGGTCTATGTAAAGCTGCAGGTCCCACTTGCAGCACACGCTCATGTATGTACATACGGCCCCAGGACAGCCAGTGCCAGGCTGTTTCCATGATTAGCTGGTCTTGTTTTGAAAGGCTTTCCTGCCCCGATGTTTGCTCCCGTTAAGGTCACTGGTTGTGTGACTCACGGTCAGTAGGATCAGGTCACTGACTGGGTAAAAAGCTGTGTTTTTTGGGGGAGTGTTTTTAGCCTTTGTATCGCCCTCCCCCCGCCCCAATTAAGGTTAATTATCAGCTGAGGTAGCTGCTGTTGACATGGCTGGCTGCACTGCGCCCAGCCCCTGCGCTGACCAAGGGCCACGCTGGGAACGCAGGAGGCAGGTTGGTGGGGGGCCAAAACCCCCCCAGCTCAGCTGTCCAGGCTTCCCCCGTGGTCTGAAGTCACCTTCCAGTTCCCCCAAGCAACAAAAAGCATTTACACACACCAAAACAAATTGTTTTTCCAGGAACAAATGCATGTTCTTCTTCTACAGAAAAATCTTCAAAAGTTAACAGCTGTCCCAGAGAAGTTATTTTTCTATGTTCCTGTGGTATTTATGTAACATACATAGTGTGTTCAAACGCAAGTCTTTGTGCGTTTTTGTTGAAGTTTTGCTGAACTTCCGTCCTCCCTTGATTTAATGCTGAAATTGCTGAAGGGTGCCATTCATCTGGCTGGTGGCATGGTGATTTTTAGAAAACAAGCCGGAGGACATGTACCTGATTGAGCTCTGTTCCTAGCAGCACAGGACTTTGGCCATGTTGTCCCCAGTGTGGCCACATCCTGCCCTTGCCCAGTCCCCATGCTGACAGGAGCCACAGAGGGGAGGTGTGTGAGTGCCCAGCTGGGTCCCATCTGTGTCATTTGTTGTGTCCTCTGGAAGATGGTGAGAAGCGGTGTGTCTTGGAGCTGGTGCTGGCCATGCCGTCAGCACAGGGTCACTGGGCACCAGGAAGGGAGGGTGACAAGTGAGCAAGGGGCCATCGCTACCAGATGTGCAGTGGCTTGAGCACGGGGCAGCATGCAGAACTGTCTTCCTCAGTTGTTTCTCCTGGCCAGGAGTAAGCAATATTGTTAATATTGTGGGAGCTATACCGTGATGTCCAGTACAAGCATTGTACTCTGTGAGAAGGACGGGTGATCAGTGCTTCCATCGTCAGGCTGTGGCTTGGCCTTGTTGGGACTGCTTCAGCCTCTGGTTCCCTGCTGCACGTTACTCCCATCCATACGCTGCATTAGCATCAGTGTTTGTGCAGGTGTGCAATGAATCAGACTGGTGAGCTGATGGAGAAAACAAAAACCTTCTTGCGTTTCTGTGCAAGTTCTCCCTCCTTGCCCCCACCCTTTGGTTCCCTGCTCTTTTTCCCTGTGTGGACATGCAGGTCATGGTGCGAGCACAGCACGGGTGGCAAAGCTGCGTGGGGCTGGGGAGGAGCACTTGAACTGCTGTTCCTGCCTTGGGAAGTCAAATGGATCCCCAGCCTCACAATTAGCTGAAAATAATAAACGCAGCTCAAAAATAGATTGGGTCAAGTGATATTGTGATTTGCATAAACTTACATTCCTATTAGTGCTAGAGCATCTGTTGCTGGGGGCAGGTAGGCTCTCACTAAATGGGGACACAAATTACCTGTGACCTTCTCTTCTTTGGCCACCACTTGGCCTCTGGTAGTACAGCCCTGGGAACTGGCCGGCAGTCCCAAAACCAAGAACCAAGTCAGTGAAGAGAACTTAGCTCTTCTGATACTGCCTGTGCCAGGCACCAGCCAGCTCCTAGGTCGAGTTGGTGACTTGGGAGGCTGGACATCTCCGCTGCCTCCAGCGAAGCGAGGTAATCCTGGAAACGCTCAGCCTCGGCTGTGTCTTTGGCTCATGGGCACCTGGAGAGTGCGGCAGGGCCAGGGCAGCCTGCTCTGGAGAGGAGCAGAAAGGTCTGCAGAGGGTGCCTCCAGGTGCCACGGACTGTGGAAGCCCTAATGTGGATCTTACGCAACATGGGATCCCCTCCCCCTCTTTTGTCTGTATGAACTGCTCTTCTACTGAAATGGATGGCTTCCTTTTCTGTCAGAGCAGGTCATGGGAACTGCGCGCTGTAGAGCTGGCAGGAGGTAGCACTAACCTTGACACCCATCCTCCCCTTGGTTTGGTATGCCTCTGGGATGCCTCCAGCACACCCGTCCGTGGCGGATAAAACCACAGTATATTGTCAGAAAGCGCACGGTGAGGTCTGAGCCAGGCTCCCCTGTGCAGAGCTGAACCATTCCCACTGGGATCTGCTCTTCCCAGGGCAGGGGCCTTATGGCAGGGACACGGCTGCAGGACCGTGCAGGAGCGGTCCTGTTCCTGTGACATGCAGGGACCGGGGCTCCTGGGCACCGCAGCGATACAGATAACCCTGGCTGTTAAACTGCGTATCTTGACTAGCTGCCAGTGGTGACTTTAAATTATTATTCCTTAAGTTCCCGAAGGAACATGGCGTGCCATATTTAATGCTCCCTGCTCTTAGTGTTGTTTTGTAGCTCAGCGTGGGGTTTTGGCTCTCAGGCCAGCTCACGAGTGGCCCCATTGCTTGGGTAATTGCAGAGTACATGGCTCTGGTTGTAGATGTATGTGTGTCATCTGCGGGGTGCCTCGCAGTCCTGGAGGCCTACACATCCCCCTTGATTACTCGGTGTGTGTTAGTGGAGGGGCTTCTCACTTGTTAGGCGTCATATGAAGGAGGGGACACAGACCTGTGCAATGGAAATGTATAAAACAGCTGTCTTCATCAGCTTCCAGAGGAAACTTGCCCAAGTAAAATGAATAAAAGCAAGTGAGAACCTTAAGCTGGCCACTATTTGTATGTATGTAACCAGGGACACTTGAAGCAATCTCAGTGAAGTGTTCTGATGCACTGATAAAGCCTGAAGTTAGCAAGTACGCATGCGTGCAGGTGACCTGACTCTGCGCCTTGTCCCTACGCAGTGAGCAGACTCTTGCTGTTTGAGGTACAGCATGGCGTAAAGAGCTTGGTGAAGAAAATCATGCTCAAATAGGAGAACAGCTGGTAACTTTCTATGCAGACGTTCAGTACTGCCAGCCTTGATTTATAAAATAATTTTAAAAATATCACTTCGAAAGTTTTGGAAGTCGAAATAATTCTAATTCTCAGCAAAAAATTAAATTTACTCAAACTCTATTTGTGAATATCTTCATGTCTCACTTTTATTTGTATATCAAAATTTTGTTTTGATTGGGGAAAAAAAAGGAGAATTCTTCAAAAATACTTTTTTCTATACAGTGGCTGAGTCTTGAAAATGCCTAAAACAGGTCTCTATGCCATAAAGTGCAATGCATGCTATTTCTGAAAATCTGTCATTTTCCACAAATATGAAGTGAGCCATCCAAAAAACTCCAAATGCTTTGAAGTCTTTAGAGTTTGTTTATTTGTAGGGCTTTTCTGAAAACTAAGGGCATGGATTCATTTTTATTTTTTGCAGAGGTCTTGCTTTTTCCTTTCCTGATTGGTACTTATATTCTGAACAGATCACCACACTGAAATCATGCTATGTGTCAGTAGATTGAGAGTAACATAGCATGAGCTTCTTCCATAAATATTCATGGTGATATTTTGTGACTATATCTGAGGATATTTTACTGAAATTGTGTTGTTTTACATCTTTGTCATTATTCCATTCAACTCTCATAGCATATTATTAAAGCCAGTTTGTGTACAGACACTTGATTTTCCTTCTTTTGTCTTATCCAGAGTAAAAGATTGTTTGCATCCATTAATGTCATGTTAGGGACTCCAGGGCTGGAGTTTGATGGGATGCTGTTTTTTGATGGCTATAGGAGCTCTGCGGATTTCGGAAATTAATGGTGAGACTTCAGTGTATTACAAGTTAATAAAAACTTACAGCAGGCTTTATTTATATTGAAGCGCAAAATAGATACTGAGTTTTCTTTTTAAGAGTAAATTGTTTGGGGGATTATGACAGTTAGTGAATCACTCTGCCAGGCTTTGTGGTTTTAAAGCCAGAATGCGAACACTCGAGAGCATTTTTTTCTGTCCTATTTCACTATCAAAGGCTGTACACAAACAGAGGAAACTGGCAGATGAGCTGGTCTATGGGAGGAAATAGTTAAAGTAGCTAAGAACCAGTGCTATCAAATGCATAAACAAACCTATAAAAGTAACTTTCAGGTCAACATTGTTAACTCACTATTTTAAAACATTTCTTACAACTGATGCTGAAGAGGGAAGAGGCTAGGAAGTATGATATTTAAATGGACCAAGCCTGCTTTCTAATACTGGGAAGTTAATGAGCATGCCTTGATTTTGGTGCTCAGCATTGCAAAGGTCTTTGGGGGCGATGAAGACCAGGTTTAGCACTGCTTTGCTATTAGGATCCGGGAGGAAGTGCTGCTGCTCATGCTCCCAAAACTGCTTTTGTATATTTCCAGTTTTTAATCATTGTGAATAACACTTCTATTAGTCTACCAAAGTTTTATTTTTTTCAAGTCTGAAACAGTCGCTATTTGTATAGGTCAAGGATTTATCCATGTGCAGTGTCACGGAAATCTCCAGGAAGGGTGCATGAGCTGCCTCGTTGCAACTCCTACTTAAGCTTTTTGTAGGAAAAAGATAAGAAATTGGTTTACAGCATCTAGGTAGACTGCTCAAATTCATCTGTGTGAGATTTCAGAATGTGTACAGGTATTCAAGCTCTAGTCTAGCTCTTTGACAATGTGTTTGCAGAATGCTAACCACTTAAAAGCAGCTTGGGGTTTTGGGTTTTGGATTTCCATGTTGCTCCTCCTCTGTTTGCAAGCCAGGCAATGCAGGATAGGGCTAATGTATGAAACTGAGAAAGCAGCTCCCTTCCTTGACCCCAGCCACTCGAGAACCAGGTGATGCAGTGAGCGCAAGGAAGGAAAATCAAAGTCACAATCATGTAAATATTTATGTACATAGTTAAGGTTAGACATAAAAATGGTTATTTGAACTTAGTTGAACTCCTTGCACATAAAGTTAAGAATGTGTGTAAATATTTGCAGTCTGGAACCTATTTCAGGTTTCTAAAATATTTAAAGTACTTTCAAAAATAAGTTTTTTAGTAAAAATACTGTGAAGCCCCGTGCTGCAACAAGATGTGTTCAGAGAACGCAAACCTGGCCACATGCATGATTCCTCCCAGCAGCAGCAGCAGCAGGCCAGGTAACAGCCGGTTTCCAGACCCGTGCTTGTCTCTTGTCGAACTACTGGGGCGCTCTCGGCAAGAGTTAAGTGTTTGGTTGGAGGGCAGGAGGTTTGGCTTTGGGTCACTGAACTCAGGGCTGCGGTTGTCTGATTCAGCTAATTCTTCCCCTGCAGACTTCTCGAGTAACTTTGAACAGATTGCATAGGCTCCAAGTACCTGCCTGTCCCAGTAATAAAATGGGGTTAATTATGCAATCTTTCTTCCAACTTTTGCCTGGACTTCCCCTGTTTTGGTGCAGAAGCTAGTTTCAAAGCGCTATTGTTAGATGAGTAAATGGAGAACTCACTAGATGTGCAGGTGCTTGGCTACCTGGAAATGTGAAAGATGGGGCTCATCGTGTTTCTGTAGGGTCTCGTAAGCACAGTGTATGTCAGTCCTCTCGAGAGCTGTGACTTTTACTTATTTTTTTAGCTCCTGGTACAAAGGAAGCAGTGCTGTCCTAGCAACCTGCTGTCTTCATTTGTGCTTTGAGTGCATTTTGTGTGTGTGTGTACAGACGTATATTTTTTAGTAGCGAGCAGCTGCGGACATGTGCATGCCAGCCATGTGCTGACGCTGTGCCGGCTCCAGCTCTCGCCCACCCGCCCACTTTCCTTCCTTCCTTCCGTGGAGAACTGGCAAACAAACGGCAGCCTCGGTGCCTGTGCTGCTCAGGCAACGGCCCGCCGGGGGGGCTGGATGGGGGAGAACATTTGGATGCCAGATCAGTGTCTCATTAGGCGTTTCTTTAGCGTATTTTACAAGTCTGCGGACAAACAGTAGTTAAGACTCAGATGAAGAAAAATTTATATGCTCCCTGCAGGAAAGGGGGCTCGGGCTGGGCACTGCTGCTGCACCCAGGCTTGTCCCACGCTGTTGCTGGAGGTGCTGCAGTGTGCCCGAACAACCTGGCAGGAGGAGGGGCGGCTGGCTCTGCCCAGGTTCAGTTTTGAAACCCTAGTTCAATTAATTGACTGCTTTCTACTCGGAGATGAGGTTTAACAGCGCAGAGTACAAAATGCAGGAGCAAGTCTGAAATCAGGCTGAATTTACCCCCAAACTGTTTTAATGAATGGTAGTTTTGCCAAGTCATATGACTGAGTCAGCTGACTTTAATGGTGTTTTTAAGCGAGTGTTAGAGGAAGCATTAAGCTTATGTTTCCTCATTGCTGTTGCTGTGTTTTTACCATATTAGGGTCTTAATGATAATGTTTTCATTTATTTTTTCCACAAACAAGATGACCTTGGCAGCCAGTGACCTGCTTGTAGTCTCTGGCATGGCGGTGGTGCGGTGGGGGAACTCCTCAAACCCGTTCAGTATTGCCACGCTGGGGTAGGAGGTACCCCACACCAGCTGTGAGGAGGGAGGGATTGGAAGCGCCATCCAGGAGGAACAGGGTGCTAGTTTTGGGGGCCTCATGCTATGGCAGGGCGGACAAGCAGCTGGTCCCCCACTTGGCTGCATTTTGCTGCACAGCTGGAAGCCGAGTGGGGTTGCTCTAGTGGGGAAAGCCAGCCCTGGCACCCCCGTAACTGCAGGGTGCAGACAGGCAAGGGGCTGCCTCGGCTGCCTTCCAGCAAACAAATGGTTAAATGTGGGCCTGTGTCTTCTATATATGAAAAAGACGTAAATAAGTAGCGCCAGGCCTTGCTGACCCACATCGCAATTGCTGGCCAGAGAAATACTCAGCGTGCTTGGGCTGCACATACTTGGCGCTGTGCTCTGCCTCTGTGTGTTGCAGCTGCCGTGCTGCAGTTGCAAGCTTAATGAATAAAACTGACGTACAGAGCTCTTAGGTGTAGGTTTATTTTTATTTTCGCTGTTTTTGTGGGGTAAGGGAGAAATTAGTTGTGCCTTTTTAATCTGGGATTGCCATGCAAAGAGGGTTTGTGTGAGAACTGCAATAGTAAACTGGTGCCTTGGGAGGATTGCCTGACTCTGAAGTTGCTTGGTCTGTTTCCCCTTGCTTGGTCTGTTTCCCCTCTGTGTAGACCATGAGGGGTGCATGGGTAGGTGAAAAAACTCCTAGTGTGGGTCTGTGGGTTCCTGCTCTTGCCTATGCTGTTGGCTGTGAGGCTGTGACCATGCGAGCAGCAATTTTATTTACGTTGGTCTGCTTTCAGCCTGTTGCAGTAGATCTGTTTCACTTGTCGCTTTGTAAATCATTATATAGGATTAGGCCTTTTACCAGCTTTTAAGAATTCTGCAGTCATTTTAAGGACTTTCCCCCTGCCTGGCTCAGCCGAGCGGCGGCGTTCCTCCTTGCAGAAATGACGCTGTGCGTGATGAGGAGGAAATGCTCCCTGGAAGGCGACCGACATTTTCAAAAGTGCTGTTCCACAAAGGAGACTTTGAACTGTGCTAAGCCTTTAAAAGTTGAATAATATTTTGAATGTTACTGTTCTAATGTTTTCCTATTGTCATGGGAGACTTGGATTGAGTCCCAGGGTTGTGGTTAACTTTGCCTCCAACTCTTAGGCCTTATTTATTACTGCTGAGGAGATGAACTTAAAGCTATTTCAGTCCTCTCTTTTTCAACTCTTAAAATCAGTCTTAAGGTGTTCTAAGATTCTTTTTCTTAAACAAAAAAAGCTGAAAAGTGGCTGATTTTTTTTTAAACTGAGGGATCATGGTGAGGTGCTGCCTCCACGTGCTGCCAGGGTTGTTGCCTCATGCTGTGTAATGGCCGGGCCTGGCACGCTCCCCAGGGCATTTGGGAATACGAGTAATAAAGGTAGTTAGAAACACCATATGGAAAGATCAGACATGGTATACAGAGGCTAAAATTAGTCCCACCCAAGTAAAAGGTTTGCATTTCTCCCAAGTATTGCTTTTAATGACAACTTCAGTGTCCAAAGGCACAGGGCAGGTACACGGCAGCTGCTGGGGGAGAGAACGGGACTGACTGAGGCCTAGGTCTGGCACAGCTGAAAATGCATCAACTGGGCAAGCGTTGTTTGTCCAGCGTTCAGTGCTCCTGATTCTTCAGAGCTGTAGTTGGAAACTCTTCTGTGTTTACCTGACAAATGAAATATGAAAAATCTGTAAATGTTAGGGGAGGAGGTAGCCCAGAAGTTCAAAGAGGTGGGGGTTTAATTGGCAGAGGACACAACCCATGGTTGTGGTTTCCTTTAAAGTCAGGTGAGTCCTCTTCCATTTCACGGCCTCTTGAAGGTACAGCTAGAGGATCAATTTCAGTGGGATGAGTTTTTTTAGGAAATGAAGTTGATAAATACTTTAAGGACACAGGCTCTGTAAATTCTCAGAAAGCTGTCTGATGTATAATAAGTAACTTCATCATCCTCCTATGTGTTGGTCAAATCAGGACTTCCATTGTTATGTCCTCCTCATGCACCGCCCTGTGCTTTTATTTGGCATAAGGTATGATTTATTTGACATAGGATAATGTGCATATGGTTGCCATGACGGTATTTGAACTTCTGCTTTGAGGATGCAGGGTCTAAGGCTTCCATTGGTCGGTGAAGTCTCCAAGGGCTCATTTTCCATTTATATATACTTCCTGTCCATCCCCAGGAGCCTAATTATTAATTTAATAATATGTAATAATGGCTTATCAGACCAGATTGTTGGTGTAACTTGCTTTTGCCATACGTCAATGTATGTTAAAAGCATTTGTTGGTTTAAACTGCAAGCTCAGTATGCTTCTCTACTGAATAACTATTCCTTTTAGGCTTCTGAAGGAATAGAAATCCTTTTCTATTTAGCGATGTTAAGTGTGTGCTAAATGCAAAATAAAGGTGGTTTCATAGTTAGGTTTTTGGTCCAGGTAAAAAATGTAATAAATTAATCATGAGGCAGAGGAAGGGGAAGAACCTAATCAGATGCTAAAGAGACTTCATGAATATTAAGTACTTTCCACTTAAGCAGTCTTTTTAATAATGTGAAACATTAATAGCAGTATGATTGCATGCATCTACACCAGCTGTATAAGCGAGATAAAAGCCCCAGTTTAACGTGATTTTTATCAGCTTGCTCATGCTAGTGTTCGACTTACAGAAGAAGTCAATTTGCATGTTGGAAAACAGCTTTCTAACAAACAGAATTGGCTGTATGCACAAATAAATAGCCTAAGTGTCGCTTAATTCTTGATCTAGGGAATAATAGAGTAACTGGTGGTGGTTAGACTACTTCAGGTTTTTGTTCCCCTCCTCCCCCCTCCGTGGTGTTCAGCCTTAGTGCCTAGAGTTGCACTTAGTGGTTCAAGAATAAACCTGTAAATGCATGTTGAATATTTTCTGGTAACTAATTATAGGAACTGTTTGTTCCCAAGTTAATGAATTCCCTATTAGAGTTCCCTGCATTTAGCCTGTTACATGCGTTGCAAAATAATGATTGTGATTTTTTTTAACGTGTGTGCTGTAAATGTAAGTTGTGCCAGTAATGTAGAAGCTGTACTTGTGACTTTTCTCTATGCTGTTCATGGATGTTTAAATTTATGCCCATTCCCATCAGGAAGATACTTGGAAAGGTCTGCTTCCTTGAACCAATTGTGTTTTCCTGCCCGGTTTTCTTGCTCTTTTGGGTACTCCAAAAGGGCATTCTGATGAGGTCCCTTTAACTTTTGAACATGGGAATGAACATGGGTGAAAGTTTTATACATGTTTAAGTGGATAAGTAGATAGCGTTTAAAAAACAAAACAAAACAAGAAACATAAACCAAACCTCCAGCTTCAGGCTTGTCTCTACTATTTCCTGCTTAGAACGGCTGGACTGCTCTGCCCCTTCCTCCGACATTTCTGCTCCTGTTTGGGAGCAGCTGAACTGCTGAACCGGTTGCCTGTACTGAAGTGAGCTGGGATCCGTTTCATTTGCTCTTGGCATTGCAGGCTGGGATCTGTAAAGAATCATCAGCAGCCAAACTGCTCCTCTGGCACGTGTCAGGTGAGCAGTCTGGAGCAGGGATTTACCTCCAAATTTGTGAATCAGAGCACGCAGTAAAAACTGGGATCCATTCAAGACCATACTGTAATCCAGGTAATTCTTCTGGGTATGTTCACTCTTTGCTTGGGGAGCGGAGTCTGAGAGTAGAAAGCAGGTTAAGGAAACCTCATATATCTTCCACGGAGAAGGATGTGTTGCATACCTCTAAAAATAGTGGATTGCCAGAAAATAAGAAAAAAAAATAGGAGCAGCATTTCCTACGACTTGTTTGTGTAAGGTCTGGGCTGTTCTGTATCTAGAAGCAGTTTCTTATTCTCTCTGTGTGTTTGCTGGTGACGAGCTCTTTTTCGACGTTGCTTGTAATTTGAGATCTCGCTATGGAGTTAGGGAGGAGTTTCTATAGAACCAGATATGGTACTGTCTTTTGTAGCATTTTTTTTTAAAGCATTCGTATTGATCTGTTTGAAAATCCATCTACTTTAATAACTCTAATTCATTTCTTACAAAACTCAAAACGACTAAATTGCTGTTGTCAAGTTTAAAAACAAAAAAAAAGGTAAGAAAGGTAAATGGGAAAGGATCTTACTCTACATTACAGCAGTTCTTGTTTGTCCCATCTGTCTTCATCTTGCCACTGTTACAGACCTTGACTGTTAATGGTGGTTTACTCACTTATTTTAACTACAAACACTGGAAAATGTTGTTTGGGACTTGGGAAAAGATGAAGTTAAAAGATTAAAAAATAGAGAAGGAAAACTGTATTTCACTTTTGCTTTTTAAGGTGATATGGAACCTTTAAATGTCTCTTCTTAAAATTATGACAGCTTTTATTTGTTCTCTTTCAAATCTTAGAAGTGACAAGAGTAATCCTCTGGTGGGTTTCGTTGCCAAGCTCGGTGGGGCTGGGGGGAAAGGACATAGTGACTTTGGGGATGTTTGGCAATAGATCCTGGATATTTCTGGGAGATCCCTTCCCAAATACTTGAAATTTGAACTTAGGTATATATTTACAATATGTGGTTATGGCTTAAAAAAAGCCACTATAACTTGATTTGTTGTATTGCATTATGGCATCTTTTTAGTAGCTGTGATAGTTGTGTTATCTGATTTATTTCGTTTTCAGTGGAGAAAGTTTTGGATGAAAAGGACAGTGTAAATTGGGCTATTTGCTACACAAAAATGTGTACCTGTTCTTCATGATACCTGTGGAAACAATTTCAGTCTATATGGCAATGTAAGTTATACACTCTTACACACCCATGATTTTATCTCGTCAACAGCAGGGATTTATAAGACTTTAGGGAAACTGCTTTTCTGGGAGCTGAAGGCATGGTGGGTCTATTTGTAGCTTGCTTGGGCAAATTAGTGAATATTAGTGGTGCACTGTTTATCACACCATACTGTGTAAGCCCTTTTAGTTATCGACCCATAACTCACAGGTTACACAGTGGTATCTGAGTGATTTGGAGCTCTCCTGGAGGGAGAATGGAGTGGCATGAGGCTGCGGTAACCATATTTTGCCTTAGTGTTTTGTGCATCAGCTGTGTAGCGTTTTTAGTTATTGCTAAAATTTGTGGTAGGAAGCTGCCTGAAATGAAATGTGAGGAACTCTGTATAATAATAAAATCAATTGGACTGTTTCCCCAGTAATTCTAGAGACTGATGCATCATTAATGTTGGTAATACAGTGGCTGTCAGATCACAAACTTCTCAATAAATGTGCAGCTGGCAGGCTTTGATGGAAATTGGAGGCAAGCAGAGAATGAGATTTAGGGCTTTGATATATGGCATGTCAGCCATGCGATGAAGTTTTTATCAATTTCTGTCACTTCTGTCTCTTATGCTCACTACATATGTGGTCTTCCTTGCAGTTTCTGTTGGTGGCTGAAATGATAACTGCACCTTTTTAATGTTTAGTAATGGAAATAGTGGTTAAAAGCCAACTTCAGTTTTAAATATGTTGCTTTGTTACACGGTGGTATCACATCAGAAATGTAATGCTATAATCAGCTACTACACAGCGAGCGATTCATTTGTAATAATACTTCTGATGGAAATTGAAAGCAGAACTAGTCATCAAGGAACCTGTGCTAAAACAAGAGCGAGGCCATGGTTTAGTATCCTAATTAACAACCTGTACTGGGGAGGCATCAGGAGAACCAGTTGAGTGGCTTTTCCAGTCCTCCCAAATGTGTTTTTTCATGTTGGTGTTTTAAACTGCTTAGTAAATCAGGATTTCTCTGTATCTTTAGACTAACTCATTTGAAAGACTTCCTAGCCTTAGAGCAGCTGCTCAAAAAAATCAAGCGGGTATGTTGCAAATCCCTGTCAACGCTGGTTTAGGTCACAATTACATAAACAGCTGGAAAGTGGCACAAATATCTGCAACATAAAGGAAAGATAAACATGCTAGTTTGCTAAGAGTAAACACTGATAAGGAAGTTTGAATTCGAACACCCTCAGCTGCTGCGTTGTGAGGAACACAAGCTTTCGTCGTGGGCTGCACTGATTTACGCTTTCCTTCAGTTGATGTTTGAGCCCTGATCTTCACACTCCTGTAACAAAATCAGGTTTGCAGAAACACAAATGAAATACTTGTGCATAGAAGGGATGAGTTTGTGACTTTGCATCGCATTAGCAATAGCTTTGGGTGGCTTTGGGCCAAAGCTGGCCTAAATTTTTTCCCAGTTGTAACTCCTTGCAAGCAGGGTATGGCAAGTGTGCAAGTGCACTTTGAGCTGTGCTGTTGCAGGGGAGGACGTGCCCCTGCTGCACAGAGCTGCCGTTAATTCCTGCTCTTTAAAATATTTGACAAAAATGTTGTGTTTTTTTTCTTGTTTAGATTTTGACAAAATCTTACCTCTAAATGGAGGGTAAAATGAAAATTTGGAGGTATAGGTCCTTGGAAGCTGCTCCGCACATTCTGAAGCGTCTGTGAAAAATGGCGTATTCCTGCACCATTTCTGAGAGATCCCTCGAGTAGCAGAGGCTCCTGAGAACTTCTCATAAAGTAAATTGAGGGGTAAGATTCTTTACAACAAACAAACAGAAAAAAACCAACCCAGCTCTCAGGAGAAGTTTTGAGTAACTCCAAAAACGTAGAGAAATAAAACGATCCTCAAAAAACCAATAAAATGAACATGCAGATATTTTATATATAAACTTCAAAGCGTAATCACTTCTCCCTCTCCCTACCCCCACACCAGGGCGGAGGTAGCTGGTAACTCTCATGCCTGAAATCCCATGGCAATTATTAGTAATATAACACTGCATAAAATGTATTACAGTTTAGTTAAAAGAAATGCCCTTTAAAAAATTGATAGACTGATTCTCTGTGGGCAGATTCCAGACTTAAAGAGGACTTTTTTTGAGCGTAACCCAGCTTTTTTCAGTAGTTTGTAGCTTGGTAATGCCTTACTCACACTCCTGGGTTTGCTGTCATTACAGCTGCAATGGTTCTTTTGAGCTGTGATGAACTGGCAGAAGTTTGGAGAAAAGTCTTTGGCCCGTTTTGCCCCTCTGGGATTGCTTGTGCCCTGTCCAAAAGCAGTTTTTAGTTGTGAACACCTGCAGAGGAGGCAAGGTAATAAGCGTGCTGATTCACTGGTGCCCAATATAGCCTAGTGGTGTTGCTGTGTGAATACCGGTGGTGAATACCTAGGACTGTTTGGGCATGCCAGCAGTTTTAGGGAGGGTGAACAGACGTTTTTTTCCTGAGCACTAACAGGAATTGCTGCATCTCTAAGCTGTGGATCAAATGCCTCATATAATCTTGTAAGTCATCTGTTCCGGTAATTTGCAGTGCACATCAACACCTAGCGTCCCACAACAGCATAGAATGAAAGGTTGTGGTTCATGTGCAAAAAAAAATGGGGGGGGGGGGGCCCTGCACATATCCAAGAGACATTTTTTCAGCTTTATAAAAGCAGTAATATTTGAATAGTAAAATCATTTCTTCCCAAGGTGATAGGCCAAATGCACAAGAATCAAAGCAAAAGATTTTGTTTTTTATCCCTTCTGCAGCTTGAAAAGAGTAACACACAAAGTAAAGCACACTGGAAACAGTATTTCTCATGAAGATTTTAATTCCAGTTCTAACTAGTGTACTTGGTGTATCTTTAACTCCTCCTGTGGTCTTAAACCTATCTGCTCACCTCTCGTCTGTTCCCACTTTCCTCAGAGCCCTGGAATTGGCAGCTGCGTTTAGGAAGAAAGCTGTAATGCAAGTCCAAACTTTTCTTGTGAATATGTGCATGTGATGATTTGCTAGCTGTACTGTAAACATCCTTGATGGTTTAAATGTAGGTGCCGACCCTCATTCGACTCACTGATAATTACCTTTTTCTTTAACTCAGAATAATTGGACATACTTGTGATACTATCTACATATTTGACTTTCTTAAAATGACTTCATGCCAGAAACTTTTTGGTATGATATGGTTTTACTTTTTTCCTCTTTCTTGCTCTACCTTTCAGTTTCTTTCTATATTTCATCCCCTGCAGAGAGTCTGTGTTTGAGACTTTGTTCCCGTGAGTTTGGTTAAAGCTCTGTAAGTACACTTGGTGTATTCTAATGTGAGGGGAATTGCCTAAATAGATTTCATTCTGCATTAGCCCTTTAGAAGAGCTCATCTGAACTTGTGTGTAAGAGTTTCCAGAAATGACATTTGGATTTTTAGTTGGATTTGATTCATATTTGTTTCATTTTTGTAAAGCTTATCTTTCCTTTTATGGGTTAAACAGTTGTGTTTGTGTATGGGTAGACAGTATTCGTTTTAGTTTTCTTTCAAAAGCAGGGCTCTATCTGGCACATGGTCTCACAGGCAGATGAAATGATGAGGAATATATGGTGATGTCAAGAAGAATAGATGATAAAATTATTAAATTATGTTGCATTGTCTAATCTGCTCACACAGCTTTCCCGTTACAAGTGACAAACTAATATGCCATCAAACTTGACAGCTCTCTTAGTTTATTGTAGAAATTTGACACAAACTGTCGTTCATGTGCTCTAGAAGTGATGTGTTTCAGATAACAGGAAATACATTCCTGTGGCACCTTATAAAACTGCTCAGTTGGCTGAGTGTTACATGAAAGGCAGCTTGGAGTCCAGTTCATAATAACAAATCTGTGTTAGACTGGATACGTGCTCTGGTCCTCCGGCTTTCCTTGCATAGGGGTTGGTGAAACCATTATTTCAGAATTAATGATTTGGTTAGAAGAGACTATGAAAGTACATCTGGCGTTGTTCCTGAAAATAGTGTGGTGGTGCCAAGCCTTGTGGTGGCTTTGTAATGGGGCTGATGAACACGTGGCCGTTAGCTGGCTGCCACTGGTCACATCTTAGAAATCAACTTCTCTCCAGAGGCTAAGTGGTTTGCCATTACGCTGACCCACTGCTCCACTGAGATAATACCAATCAGCTGAGAACATCCTGACTTCATAAAATGCATCCAAGGCAAATTGCTCAGACTAGAGTGAACTTGAAGCTGCTTTTTTTGTGCAGTTTCTGATGATGGAAGATAGGACTATATGTTATATATACACACAGAATTTTGCATATCATTGGCTGTCTTGACACGATGGGTCTGTATGTTGTGGCTGTCTCACTGGTGGAGAATGCACTCAGACCAGACTTGTTCCGATACAACATTTATTCCACGCGCTGGTAATCTGCCTGCACCATTCTGTAAAAGGCAAATCATTGTAAGCCAGGTAGAAGAATAAAGAGGGTCTGTGTTGTGTTTTACTCTGGGCAGTTCTCAAGTGCAGTTCTAAAAAAACCTGAGTGAGCAGTTTTGTATTGATAAGGGTTTCTCTCCCTTTCTAAGGTTAAACGCCAATCTGTACACAGAATTCCAAAAGGACTAGAGGTTATCTTCCCAAATTCTCCTTTGGGAAGATGGCTTCTCTCCCTTGGATGAACTTAACTACTTTATTTCCATCTGTTTGCTCTCTGGTGCATTGTCAGAAGATGATCTGATATTTAAAATTTCTGGCCTCTATACTATTCTGCTCATATTAAAATCTTGCCAAAAGTGCTGATCCAGATTAGCAAGAACACGATATATCCATGAAGTATCAGGCATGATAAAAATTAGTTTTAACACACAGGATCAGGGCCATTAAGATTGCAAACTAATTAGAGACCGAATTAGCCTTGAATTACGACCGATTTTCATATCTTCTTGAGATGGAAAGACAAGTATGTAGTAATAACCAAAGAGACACCTTTTAAAACTTCAAAATTCTCCAAGAAGGAGAAGAGCTGGAGTAAGATGAGGTTGCCTTTGTCTTGTTTTCCTCTTCAAAATATATCATCTATCCAGTGTTCTTGGAATTTAGCCTTAGTTTTCTCTGGGTGTTTCAGGAAAGAGACACACTGCTAAATGATCATTCTTGACAAGGTGATGATAACACTTAGGTATCTAAGTTGTTTTATGGAGCTTACTGGCACCCCACAATTATGCTGTTGCCTTCCAGCCACTGCACACTTGTGTACACTGTATTTTAAGACTTTTTTTTTTTCTGAGGAGTGCATTAAGAGTGTTTTAGTTACAGGCATCAGAAGACATATTAGGTGAAAGTTTAGAATTTTTTCTTTAAGGTTTACTGTTGTATTAAACCATTACAACTTATCTAAGTTCTCCTAAAACTCTTTAAAACCTCTGGATTGGTTGATTTGATTTCTTTCCTGTGGAAGAAGCATCTCTCAGATTGCAGCCTTCACGTTGGGTCAGAAGAGTTAAGTGCGTATCGTTGCCTTTGATCCATTTGCCTCGAGATAAATCCTCAGTATTGGATGGTCTGTGTGGGGGTGTGTGCTTCTCTTCAAAAAACGTTTTAACCTTCAGTCAGTAGGGCCAATCAATGAATGTCCGTAGGCAACCTATAGAAGACAGGACAGTGTCTTTGTTACTCTAAAAACTAAGTTTTTAGAACAGCTAGAGTGCATTTGAGTCTGTCTGTGTAAAAACCAATTCTGTCATTTTTGAGTCAATTTTTAAGGCTGTTTGAGCTCAAGTTGAGTCAAGCACATGCTAATTTTGTCCTTATTCAGAAACATGCTTACATTGACCATATGCTTAAATATCATCAGCTGCTGAATTAAACTCAAATCCCTCAGGTGTTCTTCTGGTTTGCTTTTATTGCAGCCTCTGTACCTCCTAACCAGGAGGCTGGTTTAGGAATGTCTTCAGTGGCATAATAATTTTATGAGGAGAGCAGAAACCTGTTAAGTATATCATACAGTAGCATTTTGAGCTTTAGGGAAGCCAGGGAACTTGGTCTGTAGCTCTCTTCTTCGTGTAGTGACTTAATTACTGGTGAAAACATCTGATGACTGTACAATTTAATAGTGAAGTTTTAAAGAGCACCATAAAGATCTGTTCCTTCTTTCTAAAGGTATCACTTGCTGTAGTCTTTCTCAAATACTTATGCAACTATTTTTTGCATAAGATCCAAAGGTTTAAACTGTAGTTGAAAGCCCTTTCTGAATTTGTTGCATTTTTAAAAAACCTATCATGTAAATGCTTTGTTTTCCTCAGATCTGTGCAAATTCTACATGTTAGTAATAAATTACTTTTTAAATTTTTTTCCTTGAAACATCCATTTCCTTTGCCTTGGAGCTTAAATGTGAGAAGAGAAAGGAAACCAGAATATTAATTTCGTTAGCATAGCCAAATATAAGATGAAGGTGCAGAAAGCTAAGTGCCAACAGCTGCTGACTATGACAAGGGGTACTTGGTAAATGCCGTTTTAATGATGTTAAAGTTAGAAAATATGCTGATGAGTATCTTGAGCAAGATTAATTTATATAACTTGTTATAACTTTCAAGAGGGCTTGAGATTTATATCTAATAAATATTGATGGCTTGTAACTGAGTTTGTTGTGCAGATAAGTGCCATCTGACTATTATTGTCAAGCTTGTTTTAACCTTCAGAGATAACTTTTTAGGAGAGAAACATACTGCAAAAGCTATCTGGCAGAAAGTCAAGAGTTGGAGTCTGTTGGTCTACTTAAAAATGTTACTCGTAGTGAAAGAGATTGACAGTGGTGTTTTTTTAAATATCTAACTCATTAGCTATTGTTCCACCCAGCAAAGCACTTCAGTGAATGCTTAATCCCGAAGCAGTCCCTAACTTCAGGGAATACCACTGGCAGTACATGCTTCTGGATTCTTTACCCACAGTCATCTGGAATGTTGCGTAGACCTTCTGTTTAAGTTAACCAGCCTGCCTTTGGAGCTCACAGCCTGTTTACCAAATGTATGTTGTGCTTTAAGCACAGAAACACATGCTGGTGCTGCCTTATCCCAAAATGCCGTAACGTAGCATTCATAGACATTTCTGGGAGAGCTCAACTCTTTTGAGAAAAATATACTTCAATATACGTTACTGCAGTAAGGGTGCAAAGAGGAGTGCCATGTGAAGGGCAGCACAAGGAGGCGTGTGCTTGGCCCTTCTGCAGGAGCTGTTGCAAGGCACGCTGGCTATGTCTCCACTTCATTCCTGTACCTCTCTTCAAGAAAGACACAGTCACTCAATAGGTTGTGGAATAGCGTGAATGGAAGACTTTGTAAAATTATGACTTGACCTGCTTTCGTTAATGATAATTAATGTGTAATCATGATGAGACGTTTCATGAAGTATTTTCTGATTTGTTCATTGCAACTTCAGACAAGCATTTCCACCGCGTTAATTCCAAGTTTTTGTGGTTTACTTAAAGCCATGAATGTCAGGGCACCTTACTTGCTCTTTAAAGGAGTGGTATAGGAAGAGAAAAATCAGGTTTCTGGAAACTATCGATCTGATGCAGCCAACACTTACAATATGGGTTCCACTGAAGTCATTGTCAGAAATGTGATTGACTCCAGTACAGCAGGGATTTTGCTTGTGCTCTGATGTGTAAATTTAAGTGCCTGTGTAGTCAACAGTGTCAGCAGAGTTTCCTTGCAAATAAAATAAAGCTTGTTTGCGTCATCAGGTGTTAAACCATGTTTTCAATTACATATATATATATATATATACACATATCTACATATATATATTCCTCAGGAACATTTTCTTCACTTTAAAGCAAGTTGTTTCAGATTGATGGTGAAAAGCTAATAGCAATGGGAAAGGATGGTTAAGGTTCTGAGTACTTACTTATTACCGGGCTTACATTTTGAAAACTGTAAATTTGAAAAATAGTGTTTTAGGGTTGCTAGTCTTGTTATCTTCTGGCTGGTATGCTCGCCTTTCTGGATTCATGGCTGTAATTTTAGGTTGCATATAGAAGCTGTGCTTTGGCTTTAGGATGCTCGCAGTATGACGCTGATAGTTATGACCTTGCTTTTTCTTTGGCATACGTGAGGATTTCAGGCCTGAAACAGCTTAGAATAAACAGCGGAAATGCTGATTTTCTCTTTAAGTGTGACTAAAATCTGCTTTTGTATTTTGAGCGTGAAATGGAAGGGAAGAACCTAGGAGTTGTGAATAAGAACTCAATTCCTTAAGTCTTCTCTATTTTAACCAGCCTAATGTTTCCAGTACCTGGTTAGGATCTCTTGATTACTATAATTACATAAAATAACAAAGCTCAAGTCCTTTGGGGAAACCCAAGGCAATTTCCAGTGGTGTTTGTGGATGGACTAATTATTTTAATATGTTTGGAGGAATGCCGTTTTTTTTTTTTTTAAACTTGAGCATCACTGTAAACAAAAACTTAATTGGCTGTAATTTGTTGGATAGTTAGGTGTTCAGGAAATGGACAGCAGAGCTCTGTTGGATAGAAGTTCTCTGTTTTTTATTTGCGTTTTGGGCATTCTCCCAGAGTGTTGCTGAGTTTCAACTCTTGAAGACTTGGTCAAGGAAATAGTCTGTACGGATTCTAATTTTAAAATAAAAATAGTAATAAAAAAAGGGAGGAGGGGGAGAGACTCCTAAGGGCTTGAAAACAATTTTGGAGGAGTGGATCCTTCTGAGACGTATCAATGCTTACTGTCCGTTTGCACAGCTAGGGTCTTAAGTAGAGATAGCTTATGAGGCCTCAGAACCAATGGATTAATGTACACCTGTTAGCATTTGAGGTGCTGGGAGGTGAGAGGAAAAAAAAGTGCTATTGACTTTACTGGGTTATTTCCAGTATTTTTTTTTCCTGTGTATATGAACAAAACTTGATAATTAATAACTTACTGCTGATAATTCCTCAAAAAAATGATCTTATAGGCTAACATTGGTGCTGGAATGAGTGAAAAGACCTGTTTTTTTTTTTTTTTTTTTTTTTTTTTTTTAAGTCCAGAAGACCCACATACTGAAACACACATAGACCCAGCATCCCCGTATTCATAATGCAGCGACACCTGATATAGTACATTAAATCATTACACTTGTGTGCTTTTATCACTGCTTGGGATCTTTGTCTTAGTCTTTGGACCTTGGATTTTGTGCTAGGGCCTTTAAGAAACAGCCAAAGCTAAAATACAAAAAATAACAGCAATCTGATAATGTAAATCCACTGGTGGTAACAGGAGCGAGGATGTCAGCTGGTAGTAGGGTGTCTTGTCAGCACTTTTAATCTTTTACCAAGGTAGGTCATCTAAGGAAGAAGTAAAAATGTTTTGATAAAACGAGGCTGAGGACCTGCGAGAGAGCTTTATTTTTAAAAGTCAAAGGTAGGTGTCAGCAAAACTTGTCCTGGCTCTGTTAGCTCAATTTTTAGCGGTTTTGAGTGTAGAACTAGTACATGACCACACACCAGGCTGGCAATGTTGTGTCAATTTTTAGAAGAAAAAAAATGGGATTTGGTTGTCTACAATGTGACTTCCTTTTATTTATCTGAAAGTGTTTTTGTCTGAACCCTCCAAGCAAAATTGTGCCCCCATTTGCCAGAAGATTCCTGTGCCATTTAGGCAAGTGCCTACAAGTGTTTTTTGGGTGAGTTTTGGTTGAAGTTCAGGTATATGCACTGTGTAAGCTCAAAAGGCAACTTGAGTGTGTGAACCCATCCATACCTTAAACAAGAAAAAAATAAAAAACTGTAACCGCAACTTGACACAGCTCCAGTCATTACCTACTGCTCATCAGCTCTAATCTGTATGTAGCAGCTTGTTTCCTCTCCTCTCTTGAGGTTAAACTTGCATCAAGGAGGGAATGTGTTAGCGTGTGAGATCAGAAGGCTTCCAGAGATCTGCTCGGTGGAGCTGCTGGCGTGGAAAGGCTTGCAGTTTGGGCACAGGGGGCAGCCAGCCCAAACGTGGGTACAGGGACTGAAATGGCTTTGTTTGGGTTCTTCTTCCTACCTTGCTGATCCATAAATTACTCTGTCTGTTCATTTGGGGAGATAAAAACTGACAGGAGAATGGGCTCTGCTGCATCGAGGCCTCTCCCTCTGCCAGCTCTGCACAGACCTGGGTCAGGAAAGCTGTGAGGAAGTGCACGGGTGGTTGTGGCCAAAGGTCCAAAGTGCAGACACGCTGTTGCTGTTAGACAACAGCAGTGGCACATGTGGAAGCAAGCACAGCCTTCACAGCACTCGTGAGCGGTGAATAGAGCTGAAAAGCTGGAGAGTGGGTCCGTCTGCTGAGAAGTGATTGGCAGGGCTTGAACATAACTCATTACAGAAGCAGCAGAAGATTGGGAAACGTTCGTTTATGCCGATTGAAATTGCTCTGGTCCCTGGAGACTTGGCAGTGTGATTCACCACTATGAAATATTCAGGTTTTAATCATCTTTGCCTAGTGCAAAAACTGTAACTTGGCTGTTTCTGCGATGTTGAGCTTTCTTCTGCATAAACAAGCCTCAATGTATATGAAAGGTACATGTCAATATATACAAAGTATAGCTGCCTCTTTAGCTTTTAAAAATGTGTGTATATACGTATTTATATACATACGCGTATGTATATGTATATATAGACACACACAGATATATATATATTTGTGCATGCACACTTGTATTCATTTGTCTGCAGACTTGAGGTTTGTGGAAGAAAGGACCTGTCTGCTAGGCATGGTTCCCGTGCTTTGCCCAGCAGGGCACAGAGCTGAGCAGCAGGTATGTGATCAGATGAGCCGTGGGTCATCAGAGAGGATTCTCTCTCTGGTTATATATCTTACACAGTTACCTAAATTTGTGTCTGAATTGCTCTCATGCTTTATTTGAAATACTAAGTCCCGGTCTAGTTAGCGTGCCAACCTCTGCTGGATCTGAAGGTGGATTTCTGTGAATGCTGATGTTTTCAGTTTGTGTTTGCACGACTGTTCCTCGTTGCCAGGCTTAGTGCTGCAGAATAGCCCACGCTTACAGATCCCCCTTCTCCTAGGACTGTTTTCTAGGAACCCCAACCACCGGTTCCTTTCTGAACGTGGCTGTCCGGACAGCTTGGAGTCAGTGTGCTTCCTGTTACATAGCAGAGCTGTCCCTCGGTGACCATAGATGAGGCTCCCTGCCACCCGATGGCTGCATGGCCCCAGTTACCCTGCGTCCTTGTGGCCCTGCCACATGCTCTGTGCCCCCCCAGCTCTGCCCTGACACATTCAGGATGGTGTGATGCGGTGTGGTGTGCCTGCTGGCCCCACGCCTTGTGTATGGCTTCGGCTGCTTGCTGCAGCTCTGCTGAGAATTACTGAGTAGTTGCAGTGGGACTTGGAGTGACCGTGTTCTGGAGAGGAAAGCACGCTTGTGTCCTTTATGCTTTTTGAGGAGTTGTAAGCAAGGGCTTGTAAAATAGCTTTCAAATGGCATTTTTAACTGGCTCTTAATGGATGCTAAAGGCCCTCTGGCCTGCTTGACCACCCGAAGGTTTCTGTTTTAATGACGCTGGAGGAAGTACGTGTGTGGGAGACATGGGCCTTATGAAGCAAATCAGAACTAAAATCTTTTTTAAAAACCGAACTTAAATCTTTTTATTCCCCTCCCTTAAGAACCTAAGAGATGTGTGCTTTTAGTTTGTTTTTATGAAGGCTTTGACACTCCGCTTTCCCCACGTATACAGTCAGAGCAACACAATTCACTTCCCTTAAGAACCCCTGCGCTCACCCTGAAAGATAAGAATAAAAGGAAGAAGTAAGATTGCCATTGTTATTAATGCACAAGTTCTGTGTGTGTGTGAGAGGGAGAAAGGCCTGTATTTCACTCTAAAACGAGTTACTCCTGCTTCAGTCCCTGTCCCCCATCTTCATGTTAAGGTCTATTTTGCACAGCTGAAGTGTGAAGTAACAAATAGATGATGTTAGACCTAAGCTCTTTATGCACATGCGTTTGTTTTTCTTAACAGGATCTCATTTAAAAGGTGGATTTCGTGTTTTGGTATTTGGGAAGAAACCTAAGGTCTGTTTTAAATCCCAGGTAAAATTGATTTTCCAAAACAGCAGTGTCCGAGGTGTCTGTGTTGGACCATAAAGCCTCAGTCTTGCTTGCTACAGCAGGAAGGATTCAAATGCTTTCAGATTTTTCTTACAAGGTTTTAGCTTGTTGATTAGTATTGATTGGTGAAGGAATTGGCCACTTGAGTAGATGCTGAATCAAATAATCCCCTCAGTTCTTGCTTTGCAAATCCATTGTCATGGAACAAGCTGCTGAGAAGCTTTGCGTAGGTGCCACAGTCAGATGGAAAATTCTCTCACAGTCCCCTTGGTAAAAATTGCACTCTATTATTTTTTTCGAGTTCTATTGACAAGTGATATTTGTGCATAAATTTTTAGAGTAATGGTTTGTAAATGCAGCTAATAGAGTAACAACAAAAGGCCACAAGTGGTAGCTTTTTGATATGTCCTAGTGGTACAGACATAGGGAGGTTTGGCTTTCTAAAACATATAGATGCTTTTGACAGGTGATTCTCCTCATGTCCTTGTTGAAAAGCTCTCTACCACTGATTCAGTTCTCCTTATACATGTCCGGTATAAATGGAGCTCCTGTGGTTAATGCAGCTTTTAATTTTGTATTCTGAACTGGTCCCTGAGGTATTGGGGGTGAAATCATCGACTGTCCTTGTCCCACCAGGTGAAGAGCTTGGCAGCAGTGTGTGGTGCATGAGAGGTATGTCAAGATGCTGCCCAGGGAAGCACAGAGCAGGTGATACCATGGAAAAAAGCCTTGGGTTTTGTTTGCAAATTTCAGAGGAATGCAGTGAGTTTATTCTGCGTTAATTGGAATTCTTAGAGTATAAACTCCGGCCGATATTTGTAAGAGATTAGTGCTGACATGTGAAAGTAGGGATGAACCAAACTGGAGATGCGGGATCAGCCATGTAAGCCTTGTTTCTGCTAATTGTCTTGTACAAAGCCCAGGGAAGTCAAGCGATTCCTACTGTGCTGCTATTTACAGACTCGGACCCTGTCTGAAAGATGGTTACCTGTTAGGCGTGGGCACTTCAGGGTCCGACTGCTCTGCTGGTTGTTTCTGTCCTTGATCCTGAGTTTCCCCTTTCTCCTACTGCATTTTCTGTTACTGTTCATGAAAAATGCTTAGCTGAGCTCTTACTGAAATCCTAGCTGTGTGTTTTGTACTAGCTATAGCTGTAATTGTTGTGAAAATACTGTTTTATTTGATAATTTCAAAAGATCGGTTATTAAGTTCTTCTCACTCAACTTACTCTATCTAAAATCTGTGAACTGTTCCAAATCGTTTGATTAGAGGAGAAAATTATTTACATGGGACGTAGAAGCTGTGGGGAAAAACGTCTAAGCTTGGGAGAAAAATGTAGATAGTGTAAGTCATGAATTGCATCATGTCGTGGCAGGCATCTGCATAGTGCGGTTAGACTGGTAGGTGTAGGTCATACTGGTGTGTAGGAATAGCAGAGCTGTCAGTAGCGAGAGAGTTGTGCAGGAAAAGGCCCTTGTAAAGGGTCCTTTGGAGGCAGTCGTTTCGCCGTCTGCTTTGGTTTCTGATAAATTCCAGAGGCTGAATGTCTTTTAACTAGCCATTAGCTCTTGGATCAGGGATCAGTGTCCAGAGGAAACGTATTGAGAGCTGTTTGTGACCCTCCAAGCTTCAGGACAAGCAAATGATCTGGAGGTGGGAAATACAGCTATGATAATAATAATACAGATACATACACATACATGCAGATTTTGACTCACTGATTCTTCCTTCTACTCTGGGGGACTAAAGTTCAAAGTGTCAGCCACTGACCACTGATCTGGAGAAGCCTATCTCAAAGAAAAGAAGGCATCAGAATTAGAGATCAGAACAAGGGAATTCCTAATCATTTCTTCCTAAACTTTAAAGAAAACATCAGAATTAGTTAAAAAGTAGGTTATTACAAAATAATACGAAGTATCAATACAATAAGTAGATTAATACCTGTAGTGTAGAAAATGAAGAATTATGATGTTGCTAGCACTGCCTTTGAGCATGGTCAATGAACAAGTTTTAACTAATTGCTTAATGCCTTCCATTTTTGAGGTCTCAGAACTTGCTAGACACTTGGGAAGATGAGCAAATCTGAAAATAATTGAAATTGCTTTCCTGAAACATTGCAAAAGAAGCAAGGTAGTACCTAGTGCTAACGCTCTGTTCTCTTCCTCATGTCTGCTGTGCACTGGCTCTTAGGGAGGTAGATGACAGGGCACTTGAAGCAGAACTGTTTGTCACTTGCTGATTTTGCAAATCGAGAACTAACCCACTGGTTTTAAACATCTCTTCCATACTGCAAGCACAATGCCTTGAAGTCATTGTGCTGCTGCACAAGTCTTTACTAGCAGCTGGTATTGTTGCCAAATGATCTCTGCGTATTGATAATATTTTTTTTTCTGTTCTGCATGTAACTTCCCCTGGGGTGGTGTGAAACTAGAACACTGAAATGATTTATGAAATGGAAACCTGTTTGAAAGGTCGTATTAGTGGTGGTTTGACAGCTGTTTGGCTTTGTTATTTTAAGCAACTTTTATCATGGTATCAGCTTACAAAAAATAATAATAAAGGGGGTAGGGGATGGGGGGATGAATGTATAGGTGCTGCCACAGAAGACCCAAACATTCAATGCAGAAAGGTCCCATCTCAGAAATTAATAGGTGCCAAACAGTTGAGCCTCATGTTTAGATCTGTGATAACTCAGTTAAGAACTTAATACTGTGCTAAAGATGCAGCTTTCTTCTCTGATAGTGTATCCCTTACAAACACTAATGAGAAGTTGAAAGCTTTAACTATTATTTCAGAGTTGCTTTCCATTAGACTTACCTGTAATGGTCTTGAAATTTGCATTCAGGGATCTGAGAAATTTTGTTTTGCACCCTTGCTTATGGATTCTCATGCTAGTCTTGCTTTTGGTTGGGAAGGAGAAATGCCAGGGAGGCATGGGCAGTCCTGCTGAATCTTTTAGCTAGAAATCCAAATCATGGTGTTGAAATAAAAATTCCAGAGAACTTACTGGAAAGCTCATGTGCTTCAAGACTAGAGAAAATTCAATAGCAGTTGTATCTTCTTTAATTGTGCATTCTTGGGGGGAAGGAGTGTCTTGAGGTGTGGACTTAAGTGGTTTAAAAAAAAAAGTGGGATAAGTACTTTATGGGAAAAAGAGAACTTGACAAGAAGGATGCATTACAAGTAATCCCTACTTTTGGTCAAAAGAAAAAGTAATCCCATCCAATACATTATACGGAGAGGAGCCTAAAGCAAGCGCCAGAGCTCTGTGGGCTGCCTGCAGATGCACCCGGGGGTGGCAGAGCGAGGGCTGTTAGCCTGGGGGCTGCCTGCTCTGCTGTGCCAGCGGCTTGGTGCAGGCGGCCCTGGAGCTGCTCAAAGTGCCTTTCAACTTCCATTCCCCGTGTCCTCACAGCTGTGCACTGCTCCTGGTCGGGAGGGTAGTGAGCATCTCGCCACAGTTCATGGCGGTTCCTGGACCGAGGCACAAGCTTGTAGCTGTTGCGTGCTGCACAAAGAATACGAGCTGTTACTCACCCAGTTCTGTATGCAGATAAGGATTAATAGCATACTGGGATTGATTGTGAATTACTTAGTTTGTTGATGTATCTCAAAATCAATTCACTGATGTGTAATAGCTTTGTATTGTTATTTTAAATGCTGTTATTACCTTTCTTGGGGCTCAGTGTAGTAAGATAAGAGTTGTTCCTAAAGGAAACTTTTTTTTTCCATGTAGATTTGCACTAACGATGGTTGGAAATGTCTTTATTTTGTAACAAAGTTGACTGTAAACAGGCTAGAAAATGTTTTCCAGTGACAGCAGCTTTTCCTGGCTACTTCAGTATCAACATTTGGCATTATCTAGTTGCTCGGCTCAGTGCATTCTTGAATCATTTTCAGGAAAAAAAACTCCTTAGGACTTAGATTTGGAAGCAGACAAAGATTCTTTCTGTACTTTTTTTTCATCTTTAATGTTCAGTTTTTTCTGCATGAACAAAAATGTTCTTTGAAGAAATTTGTGCCCTCATGGAGAGTGGAACACTTTGGTTACGAGTGTTTCCTGCTGGTAATTTGTGAGTGGGCTCTGGGTGTGGGCAGAGTCCCCAGAGCATTCCTGGGCATTGTGTTCAGCTCCTGACCTGTCGGCACTGTGCTCCAGAGCTATTATTACAGCTCATTTCAATAGGCGCAAGGTTGTTTAAAACAAATTAATTTGGGTTCTGGTAGTAGTGCTGCTGCAGGGCTAAGGTTTCACTGGCCAAGTAGTCTCCAGCCAGACCTGGTGTTTCTGTGTGTTTCGCATTGATGTTTATATAGCTATGGCTCGCCTACGGTAGCTGCTTCAGAGTAGGTCAGGTAGGTCCCTGCATGCTGCAATCATATGTGGTGTTCCCTCTTTGCTGCGTTTTAAACTACTGAACTTCAATAAAATTGCGGGGGATGAAAGTTGAGAGAGCACCTTTGTAAGACAAGCTTTCAGTTTGTCCATAAAATGGACAGAAAACGGGATTTAACTTCCCCACACAGCTAGCCAGCGCATCACAGCCAGGCGAGGTGCCACTGACTGGCAACTGCCTCCGGATTCCCCGTGTTGGCGTGAGTCATTCTGAGCTGATAAAAGCATTCGGTCTAGTCATAACTCGCCCCAGTAAAGATTCACAATAGCTTCAAGAGACTATCTCAGTCTCCATCACTTTCTGAGCTGAGGCTGTCAGTTTGGTGACATCTGGGTTTTTCTGCACATTATCTGTTTTACTGGATCACTAGCAGCGGGCAGGCTTGGGGTGAGATCTTAGTCTCTGTGAAGTTGCTGGGTGTTTTACCACTGACCTCAATGCTCCTTTTTTCCCCGACACGTTATTTCAATACCATGTATTTCCATTAGAGATCACATTTGGGAGCACTGGCGGGTTGGCCCTAATGGCTGGTGGGTATGGGAGGTGATTGCTGGCATTGCTGCTGGCCCCGAAATCAGGTGGGGGGGAAGTGGTTGGGCCTCGGTCCCCAAAATTGTCACTGCCTTGTATTGCTGCTACCTGTTTACTGCAAAAGACAGAAGCCTCCTTTCAACCCGTCTGCTTCATGTTTCGGCCTCTCTCCAGTTGCCAAGAATATTTTTACTCTGCATCCAGAGAAAATGAATTCATGCCTTCAGGATTTGTACTCTTTGCTCCGTGCTATATGATAGCAACCCAGTGAGATACGCAAGTGGAAACTGCATTAATGATTGATAAAAGCTGAGAGCTGTTTAATTTTTTTTCCTGTTTAATGACTATCAATAATTTAATGCATTTACTGTATGTTTTTAAGAAATAACACCCGTATTAGAGGCTTGGGTTTAATGGGCTAAATGATTCAAGCCTCAAAAGATACTGATTTCCAAGGCGCAGCGTATCCCCTTTTTGCTGAGGGATAGGACAGACAAATACGTGTTGGGCTCAGCAGCTGGTGTCCTGTGTGCCCCCCGCCCACCCTGTTTTCCTCCTGTTTGCTGCACAAAGCAGGAGCCAACCTCCCTGCAGCTGGGTGAGGGTGGCTGCAGTGGCACGGAGCCCCGGGGGGACACTGCAGGCCAGGCCGGGCCATTGCTGCGCACCTGCGGCCTTGCTGCCCCTCGCCCCGCGGGGCCGGGTCCCACGCGGGCACGGCAATTTTGGTTGTCATGTCAGCATCCGGCCACTCCGGTCGCCTGGAGAAGGGTGAGGAGCGTGGTCCCCAGAGGGAGATGGCTTCCTCTCCTTTCTGCCTGAAAGGGGAGAACAAAGTGATTCCTTCCCCTGCCATTTCCTGGGAAGGGAGCGGATTTTTCAAGAGAGGAGAGTCTTCCCCTGTGCTTGGGTGCACTGGGTTTGGTCCTCAAGGCTTTGCATATAAAATATCTGGTATAAAATGTTATTGTGTGTGTATGTGTGTTACTTGTGTGTGTACCTTTTACTGGTAGTTAAGAGAACATTTAACTGGTTTCTTTGGTATTGGTGGCCATTGCAGTTAAAGACTGGTAAATAAGTCATGTGAAGGTTTGATATAAGCATTTCAACTAAACGCATGAGTAGTGATTTTGTAAACTTAGTTTTGTATCTGCACAAATACCATTTTGTGAAGTTTTTTTATGACACAAAGCCGGTGGAGGAATATCTAGATGTATATTTAAGCTGCAAAGAAGTATGTAAACACCTCTAAATAAAAACATGACATTTAATATATTTGGCATTTGAATGAAAGTGACTCAAATTTAATAAAAAGTATGGTTTCAGAATTGTATTTCATATAAATAAAGAACAGTCTTCTACGTGGACAACGGTTGATGGGTAAATCTGTTAAGTCCACTAAGACCTTGGGCAAATCAAAGGAAAATGTGAGATCTGTTTTGATTCTTTCTTACCCTGTTTTTATGCTTTGACTACAGTTCTCCGACAATATTTTGATAACTTCTTTTTCAGTTATTTGTACTAGATACTTGAGAGAGAGAGAGAGCTTCCTCTTTGTGCAGATAGAGTTCTGCGGAAATAATGTTTATATTTGAAGCTTGTTCCTGCACAAATACCTCCAGTACAGGTGTTTGTGGTGGAAGTGTTTACCCTGTTCTGTGTATACAGGCACAGGTGTGCATGTGTGCACACATACCAGTGACGGTGATGTTTTCATTTCATATTGAATTGAATGAGCTTTTTTTCTTTGTAGCTTGATCTGCGTTGCTGTAGCTAAGTGTGATGTTAAGTGCAGCTTTATTTTCATACGATCTCTGTCTCAGTTACGGGTATCAGAAAATGGATTGGAGAAGGAACCTGCCACAGAAGGAGGCGAGGTTCCTGGTTCCAAACCGTAGGGCTCGGGGTACAGCCCTGAGAGCTGGGGGAGGGCACCCAAAACCCACGGGTGCTGATAGGATGGCCCCGGAAGCCATACAGCCTGTGGCACTGCTCTGTGTGCCTGGCAGCACCCCCAGAGCCCTGCTTGCCTCTGCCGCTGCCATCGGTGTTGTGGTGAGGTATGTGAGGGCCCCTGTGGCTTGGTTCCAAGGAACATTTCAACCAGAGGTTAGACGAGAATTCTGTCATGGTGGATAGGAGTGCTTTTATCTTGTGTGTTTGTTTTCTTCAAGGAGGAATTGTGATTATTTCTACCTCAATGGTTATTCATGGAGTAGTTACTTTATTAGATGAAGCCTTGTTGAGGAGGTTGAAAACAGACGACTATAAAAACATTTTATTGTGATATGAACTTGACCTATTTCTATTAGTGTAAGCTGAGCAAGTGTTTATTTTACCTGAAGGAAAGTAGCCATTTGGAAAATGAAGACTGAAGAACCTTGAGAAGACTGGTTTTTGCCCCTCTGAAGTGTGCAAGCTGGCGATCGTGTGCTGTTCTTTTTTAACCTTGCTTTGCCTTATGTTATAAACAAAAGGGGGAGGGGATTGAGGTTGGGGGGTTGTTGTTATGTACAGAAACACTCTGATGTTGTTCCTTCCTCTAGTTCTCGTTGTGATAAAGGTAATGAACATAACAGGAGATGCAATAAATCAGAAAACCTTCCGGGTCAGTTGTGTATGATGGAGGCTACCTTTAACAGGGCAGTTCCCCGGCCAGCTGGGAGCAGGCCTGATGCCGAGGGAGCTCCTTGTCACTGTCGCATCACATAAAGAGGATGAGCTCTTTGTTGGCTCTGTGGTTCAGACTGGAAGTGAGGGGAGCTACTTTCTCAAAACTCATTATTTTCTGAGCTTAAAATGTCTCTGAATCAATTAAAATAAGGATTAGATCCTAATGAATATCATGCAGGATCTTTTAACTGTGGGAAATGGGATAGATTTAGTTAACACCTGGAAAAAAAATGTGTATTTCCATTATACACCAAGAGGAATGCATTTGGCACTGATCCTTTGGAAAGAAGGGTTTCCAAACCCTTTGGCACTGGTCCTTTGGGAAGAAGGGAAGTTGAGGTTGCATTTCAGAATAGCTGGTCCAGTTCTGAACCTTCAGTTTGAGCACTGTCCAGAACTGCCATGCATAGTGCAAGACTTGATGAAAACCCAGCTCTGGCTGGGGGAATTGAGGATGATTTTTATTACGCTTGATATAGGAAAGTAACTTGGCTGAATCTGCTGCAGAAGTTGACTCACACGCCATATGAGGGTGTTTGTCTTAACATATGCCTCCTCGCTTATCTAATGTTGATGTCAATGATTTGTTGGTTTCCATACCATGTTTCCCAGTTTTCTGTTTGTTTCCTTCCTGTCATAGCAGTAGACCCAAAACATTTTGACATTTTTCTCAAATAAATTATCTCTGGTCCTGCCAGAAATTGAGTCAAGTCTTTTTGTATAGTACGTCATTTCACTAGATTTCTCCAATTAGATTTTGACTTTTAAGTAATGCATTATTTCTGCTCATTTTAATTCATTTTTTATTGCCTGAGGATTTGAGAACAGAACAATTTCACTTTCTTTGAGGGAAGTGATGTCTGAGTCAAAACTACATCCCTAAGTGGTACTTATGACAGATTCCTGTCTTTGAGGATGCTGTTAATAAACTTTAGCTTTTTGCACTTAGCCTTCTTTTTTGCCACCTTGATTTTATGTTTGACTAAAAATATGCTTCCTCCAAATCTTGTGCATCGACTCTAAATTTTTTCTTTTGGCAGTAAGAGGATGAAAGTGTAAAATTTTTAAGCACTTGAAATGTAACCAATATATCAATTCTTAGCAGACTTTACCTGACTTATGGTGGGGAGTTTCTCTTAGCAGAGAGAAAAATGCTGTCTAAAGCATTCTTCTGATTTAATAATGGGGGAAAAAAAGGGGGAAATGATGCGTTAGACTTGGGGATGCAAAACGAGAGGGTGTTTGGGGGGTATAACATATAGTGACCGGGTGTTTACTGAGCTGCTCAGCAGGTAGAGCGTAGCAGGTTGCCTCAGGACAGCTGTGTGTCAGCAGCAACTCGCTGAAGGTCACTCCTTGCCTTGTCTCTGCAGTGAGGGCTGTAGTACTGTGTCCCCTTTTTTTAAGAAGTGTAAGAGTATGAGTACTCCCAGTGTTGGCTTAAGTTGCTTTGCATCAATTAGTGCAAAGGGGACTGGAGTCTGACGGCAGGTGGGAATGCCAAGGGGACATAGGACGTCAGGCAAGTGGAATAAACCAGTCTGGGAAGGAAGGTTCGCCTGCAGGGAACAGGCTGGGGAGGCAGAGTCTTGAACAGGTCGACTTTGTCTTGGATTCCCTTCTTCTGCATAGTCAGATATTGCATGACCTATTTATGGTGAGTGTAACAAGGTAGAGGAGGTTTTGAGTCACTAATCTTGTTCTTTCTCTCCTTAGTGCATGTTTTCCCTTTTTTGTGATCCTTATTTAGTTTTTCATTGTTTATTTACACTGCCACTGTTACTTCATGAATTCTTCAAATCATTGCCTATCTAGAGGGGAATCTGGACAGAATTAGTCTTGCAGCTTTAAGTCTTGCTGACAGGAGGAGGGAAGAGCAGAGCTTTTGTCCTCGAGAGAAATGCAGGAACTGTGGCCATTTGGAATCGGACAGATGTGGTCGGCCTGGAGGGAGATGTTTTTATAGAAGTGCTGCCTGGTCTGCTGTGTTCTGTATCTGTTGGAACTCCTTGTACCTACAGAATCTCTTCTGGGAGACTAGGATCCCCCATGCCATTCTGCACTCTTGGCAGGCAGGATAATTGTCTTGTATGTGTGTGATGGAGGTGTGTGCAGAAGTCTATCGTAGGCTTCTTTCCATGTTTTGAGGTCTTGCATTTGGATTTTCCGTGGGACAGAAAAAGGGCAGTGCTTTCTGTGTGAATCTGAGCTAACAAAATGTGATGGAGAACAGACTGGATGTGTTTCCCTGTGCTCGTTCCCCACGGAGAACCTTGAGTGGATTGCCATTTCCTCAAATATGTTAATGGCTTGCATGCACCCTTCAAACTAATTTTCCACTTGATTTTCCTGCCTTTCATCAGAAGCAGGTACTGGAGGTAGGGAGGGGCCCATTAAATCTGGATTTCGGTAAGTTTCCTTAAATTCCTGGTCAGAATGGGGCAAAGAGAGAGTCTGAGGTGACGGATTATGGTTTTATGGCAGTGAGGCAGGAGAAAAAATGACTTCTAAACGGCATTTTTATTCACAAGAATGCTTTTTGGTTCCCTTTCCCTTCATTCTGGTATTTCATTTTTTCTCTTATTTATTGAAAGATTCAATGTAGCTGGAGTAAGTTGTCTAAAGAAAATAGGTTGTTTTAAGAAGAAGAATAGTTATATCAAGCAAAAGAAATAGAAGTTATGACTGGTTGCACATGCCTCGTAATTCCAGATACGATCCTTGCAGTGCAGAGTACATAAACACTTGAATGTCAGTGTATGCCTATATGTTCGGGATACAAGTTGGAATTTGCCTTTTGCCAACTATTTTGATAGTAAAAGTGGTTCATTTAACTTACTACACAAATGGGTATGAGTGTGGCTGAAGCATGTTTACTTCTCTCTTCTCTACTACTGAATGCTCAAAAATATTTTTGGTTGGGACTTTATCTCATCCTGATTATGGGACTTTATCCCAATCTGGGGTGAATCCATCTTCGTTTTTCTTAGTAGTAGGTGACTCAGCCTTCATATTCCTTACTTGAGTTGATGATAGGAGACAGAACAGCTTGAGCTGATATTTTGGGGCTGGGGAAGGAGAGGCACGGTAGCTCATTGAAGTAGTTGTAATCAGCAGCATCTTAAAAAGAACACAGCTAATACTTATCGACAGATACTTATTTTTTCTGTTTTGTTTCCCCCTTTAGGGAATACTGTTGTGCTGAGGAAGAAAACAACTCCAACCCCCTCCTCCCCCTTTCATTGCCTGAATTAGAAGCTCCAGGAATGTGCTAATTGGCGGCGGCCTCTTCAAAAAGGTAAGAGGCAATTGTTATTTGCTCACTGAGGTGTCTTGCCTGTTCGGTTCCTCTTGCAAAGAAGGGTGATGTTAGAAGAGGCTTGTGTACATAAAGTCTCCTGGTTAACATGGGTTGCTCTTCCCTTGCCTTTTAACAGTCTGATGCAAGCAAAATATTTGTGCACTTTGTGTTTCGCTTCATTGTGCAGGGTATGGTCCCTCATGAAAAATTGGAAGATGAGATAGATTTTTAAATACTTGTGGGGAAAAAATAAATAATGTAACTCTTGTACTGTGGACTGATTAACTAAGTCTTTGAATATTAGCTTAGATGAGAAGATACTGAGTTAGGTCTAAAGAAGCCAAGTTGAAAAAATATTATCTCATTAAGTTTTTCTTCTTATTTTTTAACTTGGTTGTCTTTTCTGGGGTCTTCGGTGGTTTCATGGCTGCTTGTACCACAGGCAGATAAGATATGAACGAACACCAGCTCCATATCTGACTGGTGTTTTATGAAGAGTTGCGGACAGGCGGTAATTCTTTACCTCTCCAGACTTAAGGTTTTGGGCAGAAGTGCAGAATATGGTGGGTGAGAATTCAAATCAAGTACCTTTTTTGTAATATCTCCAAGCAATTACATTTTGCAGTTACATCTTATGATGCAATCCACGTCAGTCTTTCCATTTCCAGACATAAAATTTGCAAGGGTGTATGTGCGCTGTAATTCGTAGAGCATAATGGGATGCTTGAGTAGACTAAAGTAAGCTGCTGGACAAATTGCATGTATATTTTAATACTGAAACTCAGCGTTTAGATTTGTATTTCTTTAGGAGGTAGCTGCAGTATTTTGAGATGACATTCTGACTCTGTGATCGAGGCAAGTGCTTCTGGTAGTGGAGGCAGTGTCTTCTGTTTAGACCTCAGCCTTTGCAGTTCAATTTGATGTCTTAGCCTAGCACTGAGAAGGAGTTTATGCAAGCTTGCAAGGTTCTGAATTCGGGAAGCCAATGCATGATGTGTTTTTCTTCTAGATTTGTTCTGTGGTGCTAACCTTTGTGAAGGGTTTGGGGAGACATTGCAATGCAATAATGTCTTAAATTGCACCAGTGAGATTTGTCAGAGTTCATTTGTCAGACCCCTCAGACTGACTAAGTACACTAACTTATCAAGGATAAGCTGCAGACAGGTAATGTGCCTTGGGATGTTCTTTCTCATTCTCCATCTCATTCGTGATGGTGCAGAGGCAAGCTAAGTCTTTATTGAACGGCTGTTACCAGCTGCCTGGCTACCTTCTGCAATAAAGCTAATGACCTAATGGGCAAATGTTTCTTTGAGACCTTCAGTGGAAATGGAGACAAGGAGAAACATACAGACCAGCTAAAGGGTTCTCGAGGAGTTTGCAATTTCCCTAGGGCCCTGTCTATGTAATTACCTGTCTATCGCTTTGTCTCCTATCTTTTAATGCAGGAGGAGTGTCAGACTCCAGGCTGCTAATCTTTGTTACTATGGAAAGGCTGCTTACACTCCTCTTCTTGCACTTCAGAAATGGCAATCGCTGGTCCCCAGCTGGTTCTGTGAATTTAACTTAAAAATGGATGATAGCTTTTCTCCTTGGTGCCAGACTAAATAATGCAGCTGACTGCGCTGTTGCAGGCAGGCATTGCCTCTGCCACTGACACTGCGGTGTGTTGGGAGGACGAGCCCACAAAAGCTGCCTTGTAGCTGTTAGACCCGTTTTCCCCCAGACAAGTCAAGGGCTCTAAAATTCCTTTGAAACACAGAGTCTTGGGGCACACCGAGACGTGGGAGCCTTGGCTGAGCTGCAGGTGTGAAGGAAAGCTGTTGTTAAGATTCATAGCTCCAGCCGAGTTTTTGTATGGTTTCTGAATGCCTTCAAACTCCCTGGCTTTGGGGCTGAGGCATGCAAAAACTCTGCAAGCTGTTTTGTGGGATTGTGGACATCAGCTGTTGCTGCTGCCTCCCACCAGCACGTGTCTCACGCAGTGATTTGCAGCAGAGGCAAGTTCTTCTGTTGTTGGGCTGTGCACAACCCCTCAGTCGACCCTTGGTCATTTCTCTATGTCTGAGACATCTGTTTGTTCTTCTTAGACAGCACTGGAAATCTGGAGGAGATTCCTTGCTTGCTGCTGTCCTCCTCCTTCCCCTGCATGTGCTTCCTGAGTTGCAATGTCAGGCAGATCATCCCTCCAAAGTTGTCATTTGGGAACGGCTCCAGCGCAATCACCTTGTCTGCATGCGTTCCTTTCTGTGTTAGCGAGAAGAGGGAGACAGTCCCCATGCTGGCCGGTAGTGGCCCTTTCCAGCTGCTGCAGCACCAGCTCACATGCCCAGGAAATGTGTTTTTAAGTCCCTTTGCCGTACCTTTGTAAAATGTCCTTAACTGTCTTCAAATGCATGGTATTTAAGCAAGAGTCTGTATTATCAAATGCCATCGTGCAGTCTGTATTCCTTGGGGTGAAAAGCTTTGGGAGGAAAGGCTGGGTGTGATACTGAAATTTGAGAACCAAAGCTAAAGGAAATTCTTGCCCATGTGTGAGACTAGAGCAGGGTCAGGAAAGGTGGGGGACGGGGAGGCCCCTGCCCTGGTTAGTGTTGAATGGGAACAGAAAGGAGGGCAGAGGCAGGGCAGGGATAGGGCAACAACAGATCAGGTTTGGCTAGTGGCCTGCAGCTTGTGGTGTTGTTTGCGCATTTAATGCTGAGCTTTCCTTCCCCATCTTTAACTAAATGTGTGCAAAGATTGTTTTTGATCATTTTTTGTTCCTTGAAAGAGCAGCCATATCTCCATTCAGATTGTTTCAGAAATCGTGTTCATTATCCATGCATCTAGTATGATGATTTTGCACTGATTTTGAAAGAACTTCTGTTGTCATCCCCCCCCCCTTCTTTTTTTGCTCTGTCATTTGTATCAATCTGAACCATCTCCAAAGGAAAGGTGATACTGCTGCCGGCTAGCATTTCAGGTGGGTGATACTGGATGTTAAGCAGTGTGCCTGTAATAAGTTACCTGTCAGTGGGAAACTTACCCTGTTTGTATGTCTCTTTTCATACATAAATCAAGGTCATAGCTCTTGTGCCTTTGTAGAGCATTTCAACAAGGTATTTGTTTCAAGTCTTTTTTTTTTTTTTCCCTCCTAATCCTTTGAGAAGTTTTGGGTTAGGATTCAGTGACTGTACTCAGTAAAATGTAAATCCAGTAAGTGTCTATCAAAGCTGTATTGCACCTTACAAGAGGTTCTTCCAGAGTCCCGTTCATAAAGCCTTAACCTTCTCCCAGTTTAAATTGGGACTTTACCACTGCTTAAGGTCTTTAAGTACTTAATTAAATTCATTAAAGTTGAGTCTGTGCTATCTTGTTTTCTTTAAATTTCTGATTTTTTTTTTTACTTCATGAAAGTTACATGTTTAACTTTTTTATTCTGGTATGGATAACGTTTAATCTTAAAAATCTTACTTGAGAAGAAAAGCAATTTCCAGCAGTGTTTTTAAGGATGCTTGTATGTCTACAATGTGTTTAGTGAATTAAAATTCACAAAGCTGGATGCTTACTTTATACCTTCAACATGATAGTTTTACACATCCTAGACAGTTTTAAACACACCAAGTGGAGAATTCAGAGCTGAAATTAACTTGTTTTTTAAATCACTTCTTTCGCATACAAGTTAAAGAAATGTTGAGAAATAAAGCAAAAGTCTGGCATGTACAGGCACAAGAAGCAAGGTTAAAACTGTAGTAAGGGATATGATACTGAATTTTTTTATCCTCTTAGTTCTCTGGGCCAGCCCTTAGCTGAGGGTAGCTTTCATAGGTCCCCTGAGGTGAATAGGGTAGCAAATGGGGTTGCAGGGGAGAGGTAGTGAAAAGACAGCACAGGGTTGCCTCAGGGCATCTGTGGGTGCAGAGGGCTTGAAGGTGTTGTCTTTTGCATGTCGTGGAGCTATGGCCATCGTCAGTTGAAACCCTGCAGTTCTTGAGTGTTAGCAGAGCAAGCTCTGGTGCCCGTGACCCTCCTCCAGTTTCAGCGGTTACAGCCCACCTGCCTCCATTGCCCTTGGTGCCGTGGTGCTCTGTGTGCCCGGTGGTTGAGCTGTTTGAGGTGTACAGGCTTACGCCGAATACACAACTGTGAGTGCACTTTGAGAGGCAGATGTTAGGTGGTGCGACGCGTTCCTGGGCCAGGGCCTGCCCTCCCCTGCTCGCCACCCTGGCGCAGTGCAGGTCGGTCACTGCTCAGGTCCTCAGCGCCCACACAGCAGGCTTGCAGGAATGCTTGTGGAGGCCTGCTGTCTGCCCACCTTCACCCCCTGTGCGGCTGTGTGCCCAGAGCTTGGAGGTGGCTTCTTGTGCTCTCTGAAGCTTCGCAGGCCTGCGAAGAGGAGCTCCAGCTGGAAAGACTCGCAGTGACTGCTGCAGAGCAGTGGAAGTACAACCCAGCAGTCTGCAGGATGAAGTTTTTGGAAAGAGCCTGTGGTGCTAATCCATAATTAGTGGCTGAGGGGAACAAAGTATAACGCATGGATATTAGCGTAGGTGGCAGGTTTTGGTATGACTTTTGCTTATATTATGTGTTGGTCTCTCAAAAAGAAAGCTGGAAAGCCAAATCGGATTTGAATGTTTTTGTTGAAGCTAGCAGTGGAAAAAGACCTGGTTTGTTGCCTTGTTTGCTTACCGGTGATGACTGTTCTCTTCTGCTAGGGAACAACTCATCTCGGTACGTATTGCTCCATCCTTCAGCTGTGCAAAGATGCCTGTGTGTTCCTTAGGTACATCAACAATTGGAGTGTTCAGAAAGATTTTAGGGGAGAAATTTTGCTGGCTTGTTTTTTGCTATTAGTAAGTATTTCTAAGTGAAAAATCCTAAAACAATGGTTTCAAAACCATGTTTCCTGGTGTTGTTTGTCTGCTCTCTACCATCTGTGTGGTTTAAGGTGTAGAAAACATGGTGCTGCTGCCAGGGAGCTGGGAGGCCTGGGTGCTATTTAGAGCTCTGGCGATGGTGCTGGGATCATTGATCTTGCCTCGTCCCCATGGGAAGATGTGCTAAAACCCTGTTGAATTAGCCCAAGTATTCCTGTACAGACCTGCCTTAGTCTCTTGTCAGATGTGAGACAGAAGTCTGTGGGAAGCCTTGTGTTTGTGAGGAAATTTTGTCTAGAAAATCCTGTACAGATTTGAACTGGCTGGGTAAATTTATACTGGGAAGTGCTTTGTAACATGTGGTCTGAAACATTTTTGATCTGGTGCTGATGGCCTTAAAAGCCAGATGAACCACATCACTGACTCATGGTCACTTACTACGCTGCCGTGTGATGTAAACCAGAGCTTCCTTTGGTGCCTTCCCACATACAGTGCTGTCTGGCTGGACTGTGAATTTCAGGCTTGTGCTTATACTCTACAGTTGATAACCTAAACATGCTCTTTTCTTGAAAGAGATCTTGTACATTTCTTGTAACTTAAATAAAAAGCTTCCAGTAATTTTGGTACTATTCTACCTATGGTTTACCTTTGTGGAAAAGGAAATACAACCTGTGTTTTGGGGTGACCAAATAAATTTTATTTCCATGTTTCCTCACTTCCTTCTCGCCCCCACCCCTTCCTCAAACTATGAGCTCATTATGATTTTAGGTCTAATGATCTTTCCGTCTTCTCTGTGATGTTTATCACAAAAGAAAGGATGCTTAACTTTTCAAGGAAGAGAAACAAAGAAAAGGGAAGGTTTTTAGCTTCCCAGACACCTTTGTGACATATTTGTGACATTTATAAAGTCAGTTGAACAGAGATGAAAACTAGGTATATGAAAAGAAGCACTGTTTGCCAGCAAAATGAGCAGCTATATTTCAGTCTTCAGATGCTTGGCTAAAGAACAGTAACATAAGCTTTTTTGCTGCTAGAAATTGAGAATTTGGCCGTAATATGCAACTGTAAAATCTGTAGGCATATAGTGTAGCAGAAGCTGTCTTTATTCATATACAGCACATGGTATTTGGCTTGGGAGAAAGTTCTTCGCTCTCGGAGAAAGTCAGGGTTCTGTGTGGAACTGGCTGCTGTTTGTGCTTCATATTTAAAAGTCTGTTTTATTCCGGAAAGACAAATTAATCGTGGGTACTATCGGTACTGTTTTCTTTTTTTTTCCTTGTTCCCAGTAACCCACTGTTACTTGGCTGTCTTCTTTCCACGCTGTTTATTTCTAAGCTTGTGATCATGATTACAGTGAGAAGTAGATGAAATTCATCTGTATATTCCAGCAGGGAAACTGAACCTTTCATGACTTCAACCTGTGGGACCTTTCCCTCCTCACCTCTTTGTAAAAGTATTCATGATATGCTCAGAGCAGTCTTGGGGTGACAATCCGAATTGCCTAATAAGATACTGTTGGTTTAGGAAGAATGGGGAATAAAAGGAAAGGGATGGCAGCATGCAAGTGGTGGTTCACCAGTGTCATGTTAATAGAATCCTCAAATCAAGTGCTCATTCAGTTTAACCAGAGGTTAATTAATCAGAGTGAGTAGATAAAATGATAAGCTGCCTTTAATGAAGTGAAGCAGCTTTATTAGCAGTAAGCAAAATGCAAAATATTTGGTCTCTGGCACATGTGGCTTTCATGGGGAACTGTGCTTTGCCACCAGCTTTGGACTGCACTAGCCTTTTTCTCGCTGCACTCTGCGGGCTCTGCTGTCCGTGTGTTAGTCTGTGGCCAATTCAGAACGCAGGAGATCGAATCAAATGGGAAGCAGGTATAACATTTAAAAACAGAAAAAGAAATGTTCCTCACAGATTGATCTTCATGCTAGAGATCATCATTTACCAACTTTCATGCTTCATTTGTTGATATTTTTCTTTGGAGAAAGCAGGCTTTACACACACACAGCAAGCAAGCAAACAACCCCCCTGCGTGGGTTTACAAGAGTGCTGCAGTTGGAAAGGAAGCAATATGATCCTGCCTGGGAACTGCTAGCATAGCCTGAAACCCGTCAGCAGTTACCTGCCAACTCGTGGTGTATGGACAGAAATGCACCAGGGAGGTGCTACCTGTGTCTTTAGGTGGAGGGCCAAAGCCTGCCTGTCACTGGCTATTAAACTGAAGCAAATTTGCTTACTCTTGTTCAAACGATCTTCAGTCCTCAGCAGTGCATCTATGCCGTTGTGGTGTTAGCCAGTGTCTCTCCCGAAAAACTGTAGAAGCCATCGAATGTGTGACAGTGTGCCTGGCAGAGCAGGGCTGTAATAGCAAATACCCACAGAGTCTAAGATGAAGTAGATGAAAAAAAATGCACGTTTATGAAGATGCAGGTCTCTGGAATGCTGAAATCATTTACTCTGGGCTAAGATGAATCGGTTTAAATGTCTACGGTTCAGCTTAAAATTAACTCCACTTATGACTAGATATAAAGATTGTTTCTCAAGTACAACTCAGAATAGCAGTTGGTTCATGAAAGTCACCTCACAGGTAAACCCATTACAAATTAGTTATGTGGTAAGGTTACTGTACTTGTGTGATCTGGAGAAGTTCAGCTGGTAGACTTAACATGACTTGATGATAAGATGCTAGCAAGTAAGTTGTCTGCCACCAAGCTCACCCCTCCCCAAGCCTGTCCCTAACAGAGCCTGCTTCCCACTGCCATTCGGGTGTCCATTCCTCCACCCCAACAGCTCTCCCAGTTGGACAGAGTAAGTGGTCTTGCATGCTTAAATTGAAAGGTTGAATCCATGAAGCAGTGCATGTTGCTATAGAGGGAAACTCACAAATGGCTGGTGAGAATGATATGGGGAAAAGCTACTGAGATCCTTGAAAGCACACTGGCAATTTTTGTCTTTACTGTAAAGTGACCTAGTACCCAGCTTGTGAAGGAAAAGCTGCTGGTCAGGTGAGGTTGCAGTTAGCAGCTGTGGTGATGCTCTTGCTGTACTCTTTAGGAACACAGCATGCTACTCTACTTACTGCAACCGCAGTGCAGCTGTTGTAGTATGCCTCGAGTCCCTTTTAGGTTTTCTGCTTGGATTTTTTGTTCTAATAACTCTGTGTTGTGAGTCTCAAAGCTTCAGAAGTGAGATTTCTGGATATGTAAAATAGAGTAAGAAATCTTGGACCTTGCCTTTATACTGAAAGTATGAGGTTAATCTAGCACCTTCTGAAAACCTTGTAAATATTTGACTGTCTATTTGGCAACATTGCTGAACTGGTTGATTAATGCCTAATGTGAGAGTGTTTCTGAAGCACGTGGCTTAGGTCGGGGCTGAGGCTCAGGGTGCAAGCAGCAGTTGCACGTGAAGACATCCCATCTGTGCGTCCTGTTGCCCATCCTCCAGGACTGCCACCCCCGAGACATGCAGGCAGGAGGAGTTGGGTGACACAGTGGTGTCCGCTCTGGGCAAAGTCAGCTGAGCCTATTTTGGCAGTGGTGACATTGGTTTGAGCTGTCCTGGCTGACTTTTTCTGCCCTGCTGCTTTTGGCTGGTCCAGCAACAGTGTGGTAATCCCTGACTTCCAAGTGATGGTGAGCATCTGAGTCTCTAATATTATACAGAGCATTTGGATACGGAAGACTTCTGCATATATAGAAATGGCACCAGCAGGCAATTGTTAGTAACTGGTCACTGAGGAGGAGTAGCCTAGAGGTTAGTGACAAATCTGGACATGAGCATGTTAAAAAAAAAAAAATGGTAGCTTCTGATACCTGTCATAGCTTGATGATTTAAAAGTACCCCTTCTTGTATTGTATTGCTGCAAATGTTCTAAATGAACGTTTTTTTGGCATTGGAAAGTTAGCACACAGATTAAACAGAAAAATGTTTGCAGCCTTATGAACAAGACGAATGAAAGTCTCCTTTGTTTTAAGTGAGCTAATCAGTGCGAGACAGCTTTTGTTTTTCTTACGTAAAGATTGCTCATTCATAATGTTGTACCACCTCAGTCCTTCCAAGTGCTGGTACAAATGGGAGAAGAGCCTTTCAGAGGACCTCAGTGCCATAAAAGACCTGAAGCGTCATTCAAAAAGTAGTACATTTTCTTGCAACTGGCTACTGATGGTTTAGGTGAAATGACTGCCATGTGGTAATTGTACACAGTACTGCTGTCAGATGGAGGATCCCAGCAATCTTTTAGTCTGATTTAGTGACAAGCATAGGATAATCCAGTAACTGCAAAAAGTCACTGCCCCTCCTACTGTTCCCGAGATGGAAATGAGCAAAACCTTGATTATTGGAAAAATGACTTGTTCCATGACATTAAACTCCAGCCCTTTCCATAACTGCATTTATTTACTTATATTCTTTTTTTTTAAATCCATTTGATCATTTCTGGCAATAGCTTAATAGGGTCTAAGTATTTACCCAATTTAGACAGCTATATAGGCTTCAAAAATACAGCCACAGCCTATTTCCAAAGGAATTGCCTGCTGATTCTGGCGTTGGTTAATTCAGGGAGGCAGAAAAAAGAACACCTCATAGATGAAGGAACAAAGCGTGCAAGCTGTCTCCAGATCAAATGCAGCAGATGATTAATGTATCTGAAAGGTGTAATTGAGAGTGGTGGTACCTAGTCGTGTGATGTTGTGCTGTTCCTTGGTGACTGCTGGAATGTTTTTGGCTGCTGGGATTCTCCTAGAGTCTTGATCTACACCTGACATAGAAGACCAGGTACATCTGTGGTTTGGACTAAAGTTTAAGTTATTTTGTGGTTGTACCAAGTCCCCAAATGCTTGATTTAAAGGAAGCAAAAATAGTCGCACATAATGCTGGCAGAATCCACTAGTCAAACAGTAGCTACTTTATACTTTGTCAATAACTTAGTAGAAAGTATCCTGTAATCTTCAGTAAGATTGTTTTGAATTAGTCGGACACCTGCCTAATAACAGATTTCCAAGAAGTTAGCCTGTGCATATGGTTAATATTTCCAATACGAATTCATGACTGAAGTGCTACTGGAATAACAGTGATGGTCAGGTGATGGTCATTTCGTGGTTCATGTTGACTTTCTGAATCTCTTCCTCACATACAATGTAATTGATATTTTTTTAATGTACTGATTTGTTACTTCATATATTGATTTATAGAATGTTTGCAAGTGCCTGTCTTGTCAACAGACAATGTTTCTGTAGTAGATACTTTCTGATTTCTTAAGATAAATTTTGCAAATAAAATATATTTTTTTCATTTAACAAAAATATCTCGAAAGTGTTTGAGAATACGCTTGCACTGCAAAAGGTGGGTTCTACCTCGGTTCCTAGTAAGGAGATTTGTCTTCACTCTGGTGGGCTCCCTAGGGAAGGCTTCAGTATGTTTCTCTCTATACTCCTAATCCAAACAAACCATAAAGGAAGACATTAGAGACGATAAGGTCTGAGAAAATGGCATGTTGTCCTGATACTATGTGACTTGTGATCAGAGAACCTCAACCATAATTCCTACGCTTGCTTCATACGAGATCTGCCAGTGGGCAGACGTATTGGCAGGCTCTGTGGTACCCCCAGCTGACATATGGTACTTTAGGTCCTTTTATAACAGCACACAACACTGGGAAAGAATATAATTCCTTAAAACCTGTTATCAGACGGGGAACTGAGATGCAGGCAGTGGCTCTGCTAAAGGACTGCAGCTCACTGTTTTCAAGCACAGTCGAGCACTTGCTGAAAGTGTTTGGCAGATGTCATTGTGAAATGAAAGAGGCTGTTGGGCTGCTACAAATGTCAATCCTATATTTCTAGCTGAACACGCGGATGCACAGAAAAGCCAAGTTATTTCCCTACAGTCCCCCAGCAAGCAAATGACATAGCTGGGAATAGAACTGAGATTTCCTGATATCCATTCCCCTGTATAACTAAACCGTGCTTTCTTCTTCATTGTAAACACGAATCAAGCCAAATGGCATGCGCAGTTAGCTTTATTCCAGCAAAGCTGAGGGGGGAAGCGGGAAGGAGGAAGGGAATAGAGCCATGAAGGGGGGAGGGAAAGTCATTCAGGGACAACTGTACCTGCTGGGGGCACAGTTTAATGAAGAGTGAGGAGTGGAGGAAGCAGCCTGCGTTCCAGATGCATTGTTATCTGCAGAGTCCCCTATCCGGGAGAGCGCTGCGAAAGGTTTAATGCAAATCTGAGACCTCTGCCATTGTGTGAGACAGATTAGGGCTCATTTGCATTCTTTCTCCTGTAATAATTACCTAGCAAGGAGTTCCTGTTACCATTAGCTCCTTTCTGTTTGCCTGTGATAACACCATCAGCCATCTCTTCTCCATGGATTATGGACACTGTGAGGAAGGGCAGTGGGCCAAAAAAAAAAATCTGTTGGAGAGAGTAGTGGAAAAATGCGAATGCTGAAAAATTAAAATGCAGATAATTGTAGCAATAACCATCAAATACAGCTGGAGAAGCACTGTGAGACGAAGAATAAAAGTCAATATCAATCCATAGTATCAATGAGTTTGTGTGGTTTCAAATATCAGTTTAGTAAAGCCAACATGATTTTAACTGGCCTTTACCTATGGTGCTTGGAATTGGCTCAAATTCTTCTAAAATTAGCACATTTAGACATCAGTGTTATCAAGACAAACGTTAATAGTCTAAAAATGATGTGGTGTATCAGAAATTCAGGTAAAACTCAGCAAACAGTGCAGCTTTGAGTCCTGGAACTCAGGTAAGGCAGTTGGCCTGAATTAAAAAATAAAAGCAGGTATTTTTTTGTTTTCCCGGTGTGTTGGTTGAAGATGGGAGGAGTTAAATAGAAGAAAAAAGGCAACTGAACTTGGAAGGCTGAGGGTGCTAAAATGAGCTATTACTATTACTGCTGCACAGGTAGAATACAAGATATGTGCAGCTAGCGGTTTATGTTCTGGCTGTTTACTCTTTCTGTTGGTTTTGCCCTCTGTATCCTTCTAGCAGAGCCGGTGGGGTCACTTGAGGAGAGGGGGGGAGCCCCAGTGTCCCCCCAGCCCTGGCCAGGCTCTGGTTCCTGGCTGCAGCCCCTGCTCTGGCAGCTGGGGATGGAGCCGATGGCCCGCTTCAGGGCTGTGTGAGTGACACCACACAAGGCCCTTTTTGGGTCAAGGGGGCACTAAGGCACTTTGGAAACAGGGAATGTACCCCATGTTCCCCATGCACCTTGGGAAGGGAGCAGCGTGAGCCCAGACCAGCCTCTGTTTTGGTGCAACTGCATTATTTTGGTAGTGGTGTTATTCTGGCTTTCAGGGTGATGGGGTGGGCAAGGAGGAAGCCAAATTTAAACAGCCTGGCTGTAATCTGCAAGCAGCCATTTTGCGCTTATTTAAATTTGTAAGCTTATTTCTGATCTGGAACAGGCTGTCGAAATGATGAGTTACATAGCTAGTGGGGTTTTTTGTTTGTTTCTAAGTGATTTTTGGGGCCGTGCTGCCATGTTCACCTTGCCATCAAAGTGCAAGTGGCGTAGTGCCAGCAGTGCTGCGTGACCAGTCAGTCCCTGCCCCTCTGTGGGGAGTGGGCTGGGGTTGCGCAGGCTTGTGTTGGTGAGCTGCTGGGCACACAGCGAATTACCAGCAAAAACCCACTTTGGTTCCTGTGGCTGGCACCATTTCTGGCTGTTAAAGATCTGTGAGGATACTTGCCACAACTCTGAACAGGTTAGAGATCCTTGCATATGTGAGCATGCTTGGCATACAACTGAGTTATCTAGCATTTCCCCCTTGCTGTTAGATTTACATTTTACAAAGGTACCTTTTTCCTCCCCTCACCATCATGATAGGAATACTTTGTTTTGTAGTGAGAAAACAAGGGACATAGTTATTTCTCTGTGAAATCCTAACCAGTTGAAATACTAAGTAGGAAGGTCCATTACATTATACACAGTTACCCCACCTGTCTTCTGGCAATGGGCTCTGTTGTGCTGTGTTGGATAATGAAAGGATTATATTCGAGGGTGAACAAGGCTGACATTTTGTGTGTAAGACCTTTCCCAAGTAGCAATGGACTGCAAATGGAGGCACAGGTCTGCAAACAAGTAACCATTCTGGCCTTTTGTGAAATCACTTCTGCATGCTTGTTTTTTGTTTATTTGAGGATTTTCTTTAGCTGTGGCAGCAAGAAGAGAAATCTGGCAACACTTAAAATGTCAAGATATATGAACAGGGCTAAGCTGCATCTTCCACAGTATTGCTAGATATTTAGTGTTAACCAGAAGTCATATCACTATAAATGATTAGAGGAAATGACAGGGAACTGGAAATGTTGTTGACATATTTCTTAAGTCTGATTTTCCCCCCCTTTTTTGCTCACTATAATAATGATAAAGATCACAAACATGACAGATACACAAACATAATGGGAAATGAAATGTTTTCTAAAAAAAAAAAAGCTCGAAAGCACACGTTTCTTAAAGAAAACGGGTACTTGTAATTCTAAATACAAACTGAAGGATACCTTTATGTTTTGTTTTAGAAACAGCAGCTTAAGTCTTTTGTTCATCTTCAGACCTTTTTCTAGGAGGAAGAAATACAATTTGGTGCGTGGCCAGCTATATATAAATCATGTGCAAGTTGTGCCATCATTAGGTAGGAATAAAACTGCGGTTGATATAATTGGAAAGGTCTAATGTATACAGTGTTCAGAGAAGGAGAGGGAAGTTTTCAAATGCTATCACAGGAAATAAAGGTTATGTACATCCAAATGTAAGGTAAGACATAGCAATGTATTTTCCTATGTCAATACTTGGAGAGAGAATAATACTAAAAAAACCCACCTGACTACTCAGAAGATACTGTAAGATGATCTGTGAAGCTGTATATTTATATAAATACAATTTGAAACTATTAAAAATTTATTTAAAGATAACATAGCTTCTTACGAGACTTGTGTTATTTCTGTGGATTATTTTACTCCATATGGTCCTCCTGTTCCTCAAGCAGCTTTAATAATTAATGTAGTACAGTCACCATACGTATTTTCAATCTTTATTTTGATTCTATAGCAGTGTGTTCCAATTCATTTATATTCGAAGCAGCGATCTTTTTTTCTTTGGGTATGTTACTGATACTGAGGCCTCATAATCGGGGAGAAGTGCACAGAAATTAGATTTCAAATCCCTTTCCTTCCTTACAGTTGAACTTGGACTTCAGAGCCCTTTGTTAAAGATCCCTATAAAGGCACATGAATAGATATGGTTTTGTTGGAGAAAATGTCACCATATTCAGCTCACTCTCCTCTCAAATGAGAGAGGTGTCGAAAGCTTTTGCAGGGTTTGAGCTCAGAGGTGCCGGTGCTGGCATTGCTCATCCTCTGTAATTGGAGGCAGTGGCCAGTCACACCCAGCAGCAAGGAGGCGTTCATTTGCTCAGGCTGCGTACACTGAGGTACACAAGCTGGTCTGAGTTGTTTGTCAGTACTTCTGCAGGTGAATGTGAATTTAAATTTGCTTTTAAAAGGTAAAAAATTTATGTTTTAGTAAAATGCATGTCATGTCCTTTACTCCTCAACAGAAGTTCAAATACCCACTTGGGTGAAGGCTAACATTGCTGCATAGGTAAGCCACTTTAAGATATGGACATCCCAACTTGGTAACATACTGTATCTGAGACGAGCAGATTTACAAAAGAATAATAAAAAAGTAGGGGGGACTTATTTGTGCTGTGCAGTGCATTAGCAAAAAAAAAATAAGACCCACAGATTTTCAGCTGTCCGTCACACAAGCACATCAAAGGATCAGTTGTTTATTCTTTGGTATCTTTGGGTGGCTGTGACAGATCATCAGGCAACCCTTTCTGTTGTAACACAGACCAGATGTGAACCATTTTACAGAAAATGCTGGAGAAGTTACTTTCCGTAATCAGTGGTAGCAGGGCCACACAGACTTCAGCTGTACTTTTAAGTCTCCTTCTCTCTCTTCCTTCAGCTTAATACCATGAGGGTACTAGCTCAAAAACTGAAAACTTCTACCTAGCAAAAAGGTTTCGTAAGCTTTATGCAGTATGGCAGAGTGATGATTTTCCTGAGTACTGAAACAAAACATATACATGGACAGCAGAGATATCCACAGCAGCAGACTTAAACATATGCTTGTAAAGTAATGTGGATATCGAAAGTTACATGTTACATAAGCATAACCATACACCCACACAACTTACAAGACTAGACTTATTTTCAGCTGTCTTATTATCAAAATTGCAATTTATATAACATTATGTGAGTTAAAGGAATTTATGAAGCAGAATTCCAGAATTGTTTTAACTTTCCTGTTTCTATAAACTTTCTGTCTTTTCATCTTCAGACTTGTTTCCATTGTAGCAAGCAGAACAGTAACTCAGCCTGCGTAAGAAATATCTTGTGAAAAGGACTGAAGCTTCGAAGCACTGCAGAAAGCTGTTTTAGCATTAATTGTTAAGCTAATTACAAAACGTTTCCTTCAGACCCGGTCAGTCATAAGGCTGCTGGCAGTCACCCGCTGAGCACCCTGTGAGGAGCTCCGCACGCTGCTGTCCAGTGCTGCCCAGGCCCTGCGCAAAGTGGTGGAGGTGCAGGCCTCAGCCCCAGGCAGTTCACTTTCCTGGACTGAAAACAAGTTCATTTTCTGGGAGGAGCATGTTGCAGGTATTCCCAAAGACTACGAGCGTTAATCTCTTCACGTGGCTTTGTGAACCCGGGCTTGGTTCTTTATTTGTGTACAGCTCTGTTAGGCAAAACCGTGGCGCAGTCGCTGCGAGCATGCGCGTGGGTGTTCACGCTCAGGGCTCAGCCTTTCTGGAGGCACATGCGGGAGCTGGGACCAGTGGGACATTTGTATGCCTTGCAGGGTCTTGCAGGCAAGCTCCGTCCTCCTGGGACTAACTGCAGCCATGGTTTTATTTTCCCTGCTCCGGCCAAAGGGGTTTGTGTCCCACGCTTGCGACTGGAACATGGCTTTGGTCAAAGATCATGGTCCTAAGCTGTGAAATTTGGGTGCGTTACAGCTCCGGCTGAATAAAACCCGCTGCCTTCTCTTGTTCGAGCGGTGCGAAGTTAGCTGGGTGTTTGAGTATAAAGGAGTTCACCATTATAAAACCGGGCAATCTGCAGAGAATGAGGAAGCTGAGTGCAAGCCTGCAAGCACAGCTTGTGTACATATTTGTTGAAAGCTAATTGGCAACGCAGTTGCCTTTCAAAGTTGTTCTTTCACCTATCAGTAGAGCACAACTCTGGTACTTAATGTACTGTTGATTACGTAAACACTACCCTGAAATATTTGTACAGGCAATTAACTCTTGTTTTTACACTACTTTGAGTTACAAATGGAATCTTGCTGCAGAGCTTGGAATAATTCTGTTCTGAGCTATATTTCATAATTAAATTAAATAATACTTTCGTCCAACTGGCGTGCATTGAGAAAAACAAGGGATTGGTTATGCTGCGAGGAGCTGACAGTCTTTAAAATTCAGTATCCAAGAAACACTGACACAGTTTGTACCACGTTGTTGAGGAAGAACGTTATTCACAAGAATTTTATCTGGAACAAATGTCTGCCTCCTGTTGGGTTGTGGTGTTTGAAGACTGCAAATGCTTATATAAGTAACGTTGGTCTGTATTTTCTATGGTTTCTGATGAAGCAGCTCAAGGCACGCATGCGGCATAGGATTGTTGTTATCAGAACGATGTGCTGGTCTCATCTAACATGGTGTTGATCACTCTAAGGATACTTACGTAGACACATATTTATTCTTCCTCCCTCTTGCTCTTCTCAGACTTGGTTATCTTACAGATATTTTTGTCCCTGATGAAACTAAGTCAGAGCTGTACAATTTGTGCCGAATAATAAATCTACTAAAATGTAACCAATTGGTAACAACAATCTTAAAGCTAGTCCTTCATCCTCTAGAGTTTATTCACAAGTACTTGACCTAATACGACCATGAACTTGAATAAAATGTTAATAGATTTTATTGCAGTTCCTAGCGTGACTTGCTGCCATGATAATAAACCAACATTTATAACATCAATGGCTGTAGCACATTGGTGCTTAACAGAAGTGTAGATAATATGCTCCCTGAAGGTGTGGTGAGGGACTGCTTAAATTAGTTCAGCAGTACTTTACCTATAATCGAACAGGCGGAAGAAGGTAGAAAATAAAACTAAATGAATCAAAACCCCCCTTCATACCTTTCTTGTATGAAGACCTCACAACTAGATTAGGTTGCAGTTGATTGCACTTTTTTCTGACAAAACTATTTTTAATGTGTTGCAGAGCAGTGCAAAAGTATTGGTGCTAATGGCTAAATGTACAGGCATCAGCCCACTTGCAAGTTTTGGGTTTGTTCTCTAAACGGTCCAAAACAATTGCATGTATATTCAGATAGTCTTCTGTCTTTTGCTATATATTTTTTTTTCATTCCTGTAAGAACTTCTCCAATGCAGAGTCTTCTTTAGTTAGAAATACAGGAAATGTTAAGAAAGTTACCTAAGACCGGTCTCTCCACAGTCTCTTTCAGATTTTACTTCCTCAGTTGTCTAGTAAAATGTCCTTGACACAGGGAATCACAGTTCTGTCTCTTTTTACATCCTTTTTTTCACTAAGTTTTGTTAAGGATTCTGCCATCTTTATCCAACTTTGACATGCATGGAGTCATGCTATTTGGAGGGAAGAAGTAGGTGTATAGAACAGTTTTTGAAATGCCTGATTTCATACACAGCCCCTCTTTCTGTGAGATAGAAACAAGCTAGTGGTAAGTATGGATGAAATCAGAAGAATGCTGCAATTATTGATGATTTTCAGTAGCATCTAGAACTTCTCTCATATTCCTACAAAGCCTACTGTAGAAAATTAAAGAAAGACATTTGATGAAGCATTACCTACTTGCCAGAGACAGGAGCAGCCATAATGCCTCCATCCAGTTGTCTTCTGGGGCCTGTGTTTGTTTATTGAAGTGATGCTAGAAAAATTATAAAGAAATCACTTATCTTAAGGGAAAATGTTGGTTTCATGTTTCTTTGCTTTAGAACTTTTAAACAAGTACTTTGTGTAAAAATGAGTAGATTTATGTTTAATATACAGGACAAGATTTGTAGGTAGAAGGCTTTAATTTTTATCAGGTCAGCTGTTGTACTTAGAAAAATAAACTTTCATGAACATGAATATTTCTTCAGACTGACGTTTTAATGAAGCAACTAAGCGTCACTCATTTCAGGTTGACAGTCTAACCCGTCTCAGTTAAATTTCTTAATCCAAGGTCAGTAGTCCTCAGTTCTTATTGAGTGTTGCAATCTGTAAAAAGGCCAGGGAGTTTGTAATCTGATCTTCGTGACTAGCTAGGAAGGAGGTTGCAGCCTTGAAAGAAGCTGAAGCCTACTGTAGAAGCCTATTTTTGAATAAATGAGTATGATTGGATCGTAGTGGGAAATGCAACATTTTTATATGCATTTTAATTTGATGTATGATTTAATCGTGGCTGCTTCAATGATTTTTGAAAATGTCAGCTGTCATTGTAATTCAATTTCTTCATTTCTACAATGTGCCTGCCATTCTTTCCTAGATGGTTGATGCTGCCCCAGCGTCAGGCTTCTCTCCTGGTCTTTTCACTGGTCTGCATTAGCAGGGTGGGTAAACGACCATTATTTGAACTTGTAAGACAAATGGTATAAACAGAGGTGAATGAACTGGAAGCTTGTGGTTGTTTGCAGGGACTCAGAATCCGATCTGTAGTTCATCCATTTGAGCCTTCCTTCAGTGAACTAGTGTACTACATTGGCTTTCAGGGGAGAGCATGTTTTTGTTGGTTTTCATGCTAACTGTAGCTAGGAGCTAGTGACGTTTGGTGCAGTGTTAATTCATACACCACGGCAAATAACAGTAGCAAATTTTTATCTTGCGAACTTTTATCTTGCCTGGCTTCCTCTGTCACCAGTTTTCACTCATTGTCACTCTTAGGCGTAACTTCCAGTAAGCCATACGAGCTGGCTGAATTAATGTTTTTGGAGCTCGGGTTGCACGGTTGCTGGGCTGTTTTTCTTACTGATAGATTTGTATGACATGCTTATAACAAGTAAATGGTTAAAAAATGTTTTACTTTGTTTTTTCTCTTTTCCCATGGAGACAAAATATCTAAAGAACATTAATCTGTGTGTCTGACTCAGGTATGGTGGATTTCAAAACTAGGTAAACTGTAGCGCTCAGTCCCCCCTCCTCTTTTCTCCACCCCCACATCCAGAGAAAGAAGTAACCTAGTATCTGAAGAATGCAAGTTATGCAGATGTTCAAAAGGCCAAATAAAACAAATAGATGGGCTGCAGCTGCTAGAACAGCATAAAGCTAAGAACATTTGCTGCTGTGATGAGAATGCTGTATTTCAGCATGCCTGGCTTTTGCCCGTTTGAGGAAAATAGCACGGTGAATTAGTTTAACCAGTTTTTATCTTACTGTGATTGCTTTCATGATTGTCAAGATTTCAAAAAAAAACCCACAGCTTTTAATGAGAAAACGGGAGAATAAGTGGCACTATCCTTTCATGGTAAGGAAAGGGGAATTCTACAGAAGCATGAATGTTGTGCTTTGTTCCTAATCTTTCAGTGAGATGTGTCAGTCTTGTATGGAAGTATCTGCAATAAAAAATCCCACAGCCGGGAGAAGTTCGTGTGTTGGGATGCCATCAAATATCCTAAAATTAAAGTATGAGACCTGACGCCCTGCAATATATTAAAGATCAACTTGCCATTAGAAGTTCTGGGGCTGGGGGGAACTCAAGAAGGTTCACTGCCCAATATATTCTTCTAAACTGGATGGTATCTAGAGGTAAATGTTAAAAATGGTACCGTGTATGTTGGGACCAAATCAGTTATCAGATTTGAGTAAATCATTGACATGCAGATTAGTGAAATTGTTCAACAGTTGATCTGCTGTTTTAGGGCATTCCTGAGCAACACAATGAAGTGCCATACAGAGATGCCCAAGCAAATACTACCCTCCTCTGGTACGTTCACATAGCACAACCCTTTGAAAAATTTTACTATTGTCCTGGGAATAACATGGGCATGTCACAGTAACGTAGCAATATACCTGTGGTCTATGGGAGGAGAACTCACTTCTCTTTTGTCAGCATCTCATATTGCTGCATCAGCCCTTGTTGTGCAGAGTAAACTCACTTACCTATGGGGACCGATGTACATCTCATAAACCTGGGCAGCTTACTCTGTATTCTTTTTTTTTTTTTTTTCAGTATAGGATATAGAACAGCAAGCGAGATATGTTGTCTTCATCGTGAGCCTTTGGAATTTGCTCATTTGGGAATTGCCACACTGAAATGTTGGTTTTAACTGTGGGATCGCATGGAGTAGGTCACCCACCCCCTCTCCTGGTCAGACGTCCCGCTCAGGGTTTTCCATTTCCTTAATTCTGCAAAATCTAGTCTGACAACAGCTTGACTTCTGGGAAAAAAAAAAAAAGACAATGTCATGATTTGAAACATCAGTTTGAGTTAAAATTTTGGACATAAAATGGATTTGGACTTGTCTGTTACATACATGTGTGGAAAGTACATCATTCAAGAAATTTGTCAGGTCCTGTGTATTTTGGAATTTGGTTCTAGGACCATGGTAGATCTCTGTATTTTTCTTCTAACAAACTGACAGGACCCAGAATTACTCAAAGTTTTGAGTTGGGTGTGATTAGACCCTTTTCTATTAGTGAATGCCCCCAAACAGCTCTGAAACTTGTTAATTTTTGAAACTGAGATTTTGTTTAAGTACTAGATTAATTAAATTTTAAGCAGAGTAAATGCAAAGCAGCTAGATAAGACAGATGGAAATAGGTATATGAACAACTTGCTGTTTTCTGCTGTATTTCTGCAGGTGGGTCTTAATCCAAGAGTAGATTTTATGCAGCTTGGTGAATCTCTGAGTTGCATAAAACTTTGTGCAGTCCTGCCTGGTCCCTCAGAAACCCCTTCCATTTCCTCGGAGGCTCAGCTGTGCTTGTACTCTTTTCCTCATATAGCCTCTTCTTGAGCTGTAGGCACCAAGCTGCTTGCTATGCCTCTAAGCTGCTGCAGACACAGTGTTTGAAACTTCTCTCTCCTAAATATATTCAATGGCTCCCCGTGGGAAGGAACAGTCATCTTGCATAGGAGTCCACTAATCCAGTCATTTAAAGTAACATAATGTGTGACACAGAAACTAAATGCTGTCTTGTACATCTGTAACTTCTTTTGTTTCTGAATTTCTTGACCAGAGAGGCAATGTGCTGTTTTGTGTGTTCATGGATAAGGCTAAGGATATACTGTTGTACCAGCGAAGGGCCTTCAGAGAAGATGAATTCCTCCGTTTCATGAAGAAATGTACTGCAGCATGATTATTTGAAGAGGCCACTGATGCCTGCTTGCAGATACAGAAATCCTCTCGCTAGAGTATAAGTAATGTTTAAAAAGAAATTAACAATGAGACATAAAAGAACACTTTTGCCCACTTAAAATGGTGTTGAGTCATACCATTAAGGCTTTTAACTTGCTTATTTGCATTGCAAACTTGTTATGAAGTCTATCATTTTCTCTTGGGGAAATATCTCTTGGGGAAATTGAACTCTCTTCTTCAGTTGATGACATTTGCACAATATGTTTCTGATGTTTGAGGAGTGGTGGGCGTGATCTTTGAGCTCTACTAGTGTGGTAATAGAAAAAAATGATAGTAAAGACACGTCATGTGACAAAATCAAGTATTCTGTATATTCTAAATCAAGTATTAGGTGCTTTTCTCTAAGGATGTCTACAAATTGACCCTGAATGAAGGATAGCTAAACAGACTGGGAGCAAAGGAAACCATTGTGTTGTGTGTGGTCACCTTGTTACTGAAACATGCTCTGAATTTCCTTACTGAGCGGTAAAGGAAGCAGGACTTGTCTGATAAGACCACTGAATGTAATAGAACTGCTTTGTTTTTTTTTGAACTTTATTATATAACTAATAACTCATGATTCAAGTGTAATACAGTGTATTATTCTGCAGTAATGTTTCTACTCCTTCCGATTAAGATTTGGGGAGATTTAATAGTATAGTTATTGGAAGAGGGCTAAAGTGGATGTCAGATTCTTGTGTGATGTTTTGAGGATTTTTGTAGCTATACTCATGCGTCTGGGTTTGTACTATTTGTCCCTTTGAGTCGAATGGGAAGATGGTTGCTGTTTGTGTTCGTCACGTGCAGCGCTTGGATGTGTGTGCTGTCCTGCTACAAGTGTGGGAACATAAGTGTCTGAGCTCTGAGTTGGTGTCTGCTGTTCGATGCCTTTATAAATAAGGGTACTAAAAGCCGTGGAGTTGTGGTACCTATGTGTTGTTTTCCTCACAGAGCCGGGACCTGGGTAATTTGTTGTGTGAAGGATATGTAACACCTCCAGTGCTGTAGATGACAATGCAGATGACAAGACCCCCTGGTAGTTCATTCATTACTAGCTGTGTTGCCGTAGTGCTTAATCTGTACTTGAGGGTGGATCCCCTCTATGGTAATCGCTCTGCTTGTACAAAGCAGTAGGCAGTCCATGCCCTAAAACTTCATAGTATGAGTCGACAGCTGTGGAAGGAGACAAGGCACTCACAAGAGACGTGATTTCTCCCAAGTCACGCAGAAAACAGAAGTATCAAGGACAGAAAGCAGCTCTCTTGACTCCTGCTGCAGTGCTCTGTCTATTGTCTGGCATGTCTGCTGAACCCACCAGGGCACTTGGGGATGGATTTCTTCTGGGTGGAGCTACTTAACTAATAGTTGTGAGTTAAAAATGAAAGCCAGCTTTTTTTTTTTTTTCCCCCTGTCTCATTATAGTTCTCTTTTCCATATTCATGTTAGACTCTTTCCATAGTTAGTGTTTGAGATTTTATGGAAATATTGCTAGTCAAGTGCTGCACTTGTGAGAAGGTGAAATGAGGACAAAACACAGGGGACAGATCAGAATCTTTAATCTTTGCTGCTGCGTGTAATTTATAAATGCATTAATCTGGTTTCATTCATTTACTGAACCAGTTTGCACTTTGTCTCGGTTGCCTTGCCTTCATTTTAGCTGGTCTGAAACCAATTTAAAAAAAAAAAAAGGCGTTTAGCTAACATAGCAAGGAGGTTATCACTTGTCCTTTTTTTGTCTGAGATCCCAAGGGTCTACCCCACAAAGTTGTGGGGGAGTGTAAGTGGCGTAGTTATACTTAAACAAATCAATTTCAATGCAGAGTTTTCCCTGTCATAATGATCAGTTTGCAGCACAAATCTGATTGATTTTTCACAGTCCTGTGGAAGAAGAAAAAAAAAAAACACCTAGTTGATGAATAGCACTGAGAGAGACTCAGGATAAAGTCGTTTTGTGGCTGGTGGGAGAAGCCGTGGCTGTTGCTCGCCTTTCTTGCTGCCTCCTGCTCCCGAAGCCTTCTGCATCTAGCCTGGCCTCTAGGAAGAAGCTGCCTGGGAATTCGGTGGTACCCACCAGAGATTGTGAGTTCTGGAGAAAACAGAGCAAGAGCAGCAGTCGCAGTGGTGCAGAGCAGCGTCTTGGTGGGGTCAGCAGGGCCCCACCTGCAGCAGGGCTGTGCGTGCAGCCCCAGCCTGACCCGCCGCCTGCCTTCTGTGAGCTGTCAGGCAGAGTAACTGGGGCACGAGGCTGCCTTCTCTTCTCCCTCTCTCTTTTTTTTTTTTTCCCTGCTACAGATTTTTATAACTCTTTCCAGGGTCAGAGGGTGAGGAAATGAACTATTTGTTTCTAGAAAGGACAAAAACTATGCACTGAAGGAAAAGTGTGAGTCTCTCCATGGTGGTGCGTTAACTGCACTTTGCATGCAAGAGGTCTGTTTTATTTTTACATCCTGATTTCTGGCCAAGTATTGCCCCTGTACTGACCCCTTTTCGTCTACTCTTAGCAAGGTGTATTTAAATAGCTGGATTGTAAATCTGGTTCTGGAGAACTTCCCACCTTGCCTGCCATTGCCCTCGGTCCTGCTGTTGTTCAGCCAACGCGGAGTCCCCGCAGCAGCAGCGGGGCTGCCCCGTGCCTTCTGGCAGCGCTGCTTCTGGCCTTCGCTTCATCTGCTATCGATTGTCTGCATGTGTCAAACTATTGCCTCACATGCTCTGTTTTTTTTTATGCACTGTATTTTCTAAGCCTGACTGTATTTTCTGACCTGTACTGGAAGCTCTAGGTAGAGGAAACCTCTCATTGGCAGTAAGATGTGTGATACTGTATGTCGTACAGGGAAAAGGTATGGTTGTGGAAGCACAGAAAGATTAACAGAGGACTGTTAAAAATGGTAGTTGGTCTCAACTACATATCTGTTAGGATACCACAGAATTTTTAAAATCACAGGCCTGCCTATTAAAACGCCAGATTTTATTATTTCAATTACTTGCTTTCGAAAGATTTGCTTTTCTACTGAGACTGAACGTAAGGGCCTATATTCTTACCAGACAGAAATTGTTTTTCTGATTTTATTCACCATCTTGAAGTTCGAAGGCAAGAACATACAAAGTTTACAGAAAATGTGAACTTTGGACTGATTTTGGTGATTTTTTTTTCTCTTCTCCTGCCAGTATTGCCTATGCAGGATTCTCTGAACTTCAGCGTACCCAGAGAAATAGGAATCCTGTGGAAGTTAACTGGAGGATCTGGCAGGAGAATTTTGTTCAATCCCACTTTACCAGTCTGAGTACCCAGAAAAGAAATTTGTGCACTGTTTTTTAGGACATGTAAAGAGCAAGTTTCTGCCTGGTTTGGTTAGACTGTTTTTAGGAGGGGGAAAAAAAGGGGAGGAAAAAAGATAACAGCTGAGATGTCAGCTGTTTCAGCAACGGAAATAGGCAGGATTTGACGGAGTTGGAGAACTGTGGGTTGGGAAGATATCAGGGACACAAAAGCCTGAGCTGTTCTAAGCCTGGTGCTCTACAGGAAAGGAGTTGAGGTTAACATAACTGCTAAAGAACATATTAATGGTGGGAAAAATATTGTCTCATTTATTGTCAATCTGTTCATATGACTCAAAATCAGGTACCATTGCACAAGGTGGCATATAAACACCTTAGCTGATACTCTCATGCAGATCAGGGCTTTGAGGAGAGGTGTAGGATAGGCCAGGTAAGGGCAGCAACCCTGAGTCTTTTCAGTTCTGCTTTGGGTGGAAAAGGTATTTCAGCTAAGGGCAAAAGAAGGGGCTGTGGGATTGTGGCGGCTGGCACCCTGTGCACCAGGGTATGTTCGGAAGTGAGTCGACTGGGAAATGGAGAGGTCAGAGTATGGGGCCTGGCTAGGGAAGGAGAACAGGAAGATGCGATATCAATGTCTGCGCCTTTCATAGGCTGGAACTAATTGCTGCAAAACCCCCTTGCAGGTTCTCAGTCTGTTTAACTGAAGAGCGTACATCTCGATCCTTGTTACTCCCTGCATCTCTTCAATTACTTTCTGCCACTAAACGCAAAGGATCTGAAATAGACCGTGGGGCTCAGCTCTTGGAGACCTGTCGGTGTTTCTTTCTCTTTCGCAATCCGAGCATGCATTTGAAAGGATTACAAAATCGGAGCTGATAATGCACGTCGGTAATGTTGCTGTGTCAAAACCTCTGCAAGTTCCATGGAAACTCCTAATTGTGGGTTTCAGGCAGGGCGGGAGATGTGGTTTGAGCACCGTGTATGGCTGCTTGTGGGGAGTTCGGTGGCAGCTGGGGCAGGAGGATGGATGTCAGCCGCTCTTCAAAAGAAGTTCATACCGAGGAATGACTTTCCCACTTAACATGTTAGTTTATTAGGAGATTATGCATATTAAGAATCAAATTTCTGGCCCCATTAAAGTGCTGTAGGAATTTTGCCGCTGACTTCAGTCCGGCAGTGATTTTACTAATAAATGCAACAAATCCAAAAGAGGATCCAGACACTGCCTCTGGGGAATTGACAGGAGAGGTGTAAAAGACGGCTTAGGAACAGAGACGGGGGAGATACGCTGGTTGTGTGCACGCTTCACTTTTCTGTAGCAAGGAGAAGAAAACTTTCTCAATATGCAGTGTGTGTTTTATTCCTTTCACAGTTTTCCAGTTTCACCTGATCGTTGGGGGGAACTCTATAATAGTTTTAACATGGCCATTGTAATAAAATGAGGATGTTAAAAAATATGCTGTGACATGAAATGTTACTGCAAAAACTCTTGAAGTTTAAATTGGTCTTTTCACTCTATTGTGATTTCTAACAACACTATTATACAATTTGTAATTATGCAATAGTATTAAATATAAATTATTTCCATTAAGGAATATCATAATAAAATGTTCATGAATATTATTACTTCTGATCAACCACCTGTATATTCAGATATCTTACATTATAATTCTAAAATATAATTTTAAAGCCAGTAAGTATGCTTCCATTTACTGACATACTTTAAAGCAGCCATTATTACAACATTAGTGATAAGGGGAACAGCAAAAACTCAAAATTTATATTCTGTTATCACAAATTCCTGTTTTCTGGTTCACGTCACTGACACTGTTTAATACTGTGATTTGAAATTAGGGTCTGAAGTGATGCTTGATGATTAAAACAAACAAACAAACAAAACGTAATACCTCTTCAAATCACTTCCAGTTAGGAGTAGAAATTTTAGCTGATCCAGAAGGTGGTAACAATAAATCTTTCAGTCATTTTTTGGAAGTAAACAATCCGAGGTTTACTGCTGTGGTTTGTATTCCAGCAGCTTCAAGATGAAGTCTGTGCCTTTCTAGGGGCTGTTTTAGTACCCAGGCGCAGGCTGTCTTTGCCTGGAGTGCTTACTATCAAAAAGTTGGGAAGAATACTCAATAGTTACATTGGTCTTTCCCTCTTTTTTTTTTTTTTTTTATGAATATGACAGGTGCAAAAGCACACTGTAATTTATATAATAGATACATGGGAGACCTAGAGTCTGACGTTCCTGTTTCCTGCATCCAGAGCATTCATTGGCTTAGCTTCAAAATTTAGAAGTCATTGAACTCTGAGTATTGCAGCTCCGTTGATCATTTGTCAAAACTCTTCTTCCTCTGCTTCAGCCCAGCACTTGTTCATGCCTGTGCAACCCACAAATGAGCATGAAGTGGTATAACCACTTCAGCAAATGTATATATCCCACTCATCGGATAAGTCATCATCTTTTAGATGCAGCACACGGCTGTAGCTTATAAAGTAAAGTGCCTGTTGTTGGTTTATGTCTCTAGATTAAAGTTTGAAAAATGCACCAAATTTTTGTGGAATAAATTGTGTGGAGAAAAAACTGATCTGAAATCTATAAGCAATCTGTTCTCACTTGATGAGAATTTAGTCATTATTCCTTCACTCATAAACTTAGTGAGACTGCCTGTTTTCTGTATACTCTGGGAGTGGGGGGAGGGTTGTTTTTTGGAAAAAAAAAAAAAAAAAGAAGATATCCAACATTTTATATATAATTCAAGTTTTAAAGCAAGATTGTCTTCTTTCCTTAGTAGTTGGGATATACAGCCAGTTAAGCATACTGTGTTTTGTAAATTAATCTTGTCTGAAATGTTTGTGGCTTGTCTTTTTGTAAGTAATAATGAAAATCTGTATTTAATTCTTCAGCATCTCGTCTTTTGAACACATTTGAGTGCCGTTTTAAATGGTAGCTGCCAAAATCTTATTTTTGCAGTTAATTTTGCATATTTAAAGATTCATTGAAATGCTTTCTGTATGTTGTGGAGACAAGGACTAAGCTTCTATAAATAACATGCTACTTTACTCCACATTTCAGTCAAATTAATAATTAGTGTTGTGCTTCTCAGTATTCTCAGTAGTGATGTACAGGAGAGCATCAGTGGATTTTATTCCCTATCGGGGTGGAAGTGTTTTCAGCAACTGTATTAAGTGTGGAATGATAAACTGCTGTTGTAAATGGCGTTTTCTCCTTAGTCCACTAAGGATGCATTCCTGCTTATGCTTAACTTCTGTGCACCGTTGGGCACATCCTCCTAAGAGAGTTGTGCTGAGCTGCACCTTTTCTTGTGCACGAAGTTAGTATTGTCTATACATACTGTCTTTGTAGAATTCTCTTCTTATTTTAAATAGCTCTTTTTTTTACTCACTCCTCAAATAATGTCATCCTCTCAGCTCTGTTATACCTTTATGAAGTAGTCTACTAAGGTAAATAATTTGCTTTGTCTGTGTTGTATTTCTAAAGTAGTAATTTTTAGCCCGTTGTAAAGAAAATTTCAACTCAGGCAGACGCTGGGACCTCTCCAAAACTAGTAGAGGATTACTTGTGTTTGTGAAACACGCTGTGAGTATCATATGAGCATAGCACAGTTCGGTCCCCTGCCATTCAGCAAATATCTGGAGTGATAGCCATGTAACCATGCCTCGGGCATGGTGCTTACATGGTTCGTCACATGAGGTGCTCTCCGGGTTGCGTGGTGGGAGTAGCCTGCACTCACTGCTCGCGGGACCGGAGCCGCTACCAGTCGCATAGCAAGGGAATGGTTTTGGAGCATTTTCCAACCTGTGGCAGCGTCACTGTTGTGGGAACGATGACGAGGAATAGACTAGCAAGCTGAATCGATTCTTCAGATAGGTCACATCTAGATTCTTATGCTGGAGCTTCTCAAAAGAAAGAGCAGTAGAACAGGGGAAATAAAAAGGTTTTCAAAAAACAGACAAATAGGGCTCTGGTGTACATGCTACAACATATTATTCTTTGTACAGATTGCGGTTTCCCGTTCAGAAATGAGGCTGACAGCGCAATGACTGTCTCTTGCACCTCACCAAATATCTATACCGTTAGCTCTTTCTATCCAGTTTATTAAAAAAGCAGGTGACTTTGTGGCTCTGAATAGCTGAAACACATTCTTTCTTCTACCCCCTCTCCCACTGAAGGGTGTTACTAAGTTTGGTCAAAAAAGAAATATTTAAAAGTGATTCCTCATACTTCTTCAAAAGTGAATATAACTGCTGTTTTCTTCCTCTACTGCTTCTGAAATACGTGGTAACAAAATTTCAAGGTGCCAAAAGGATCTCAAACGCCTATCCCTGCCAGTGGAACCAAGTAATTTGCCTATCCTGCCATCACCTGCGGAGGGCTTAGGGGTGGAAATGTCTCCAGGTTAATGCTCTAATAAAAAATTTATGGAGAACTAAATAATGCTTACCTGCAAAGCTAACAGCAGCGGTGTCACCGGTGTTCATTGTTGCATTACGGTTACTCGTGCCACGTGTACCTCCGGAACAAGGACAGGGTTACCAACAGCTTTGCAATGAAATTGGTGAGGTTTGATAAACACGGCAAGAGTTAGGAGGAAGGGAAAGCCTCCCTCCCCTTGCCGGGGTGCTCTGCATCACGTCCCGGGCAGTGTGGGGCAGTGGCAGAGGAGAGATGCTGCTGGCAGCGATGGCCAGCCCGTGGCAGAAGGGCTGGTCAGGCGGTATCACCCTGCGTGGTGCCCCGGCCGGCTGCCCCTTCCCTCTGCAGAGAGACAGCTGGGGAACAAGGTAATCGGTTAATCACTGGTAAATTAGCCCTGCGTCTTTGCAGAGAACAAATGCGATATTTATGTAAAAGTTGTTAAGAGTTTTTCTCTTTTTAATTAGCAGAAATAGATGCAAAATGAATGATGATTAGGCAGCTGATGAATTTGGTAGTACAATTATGCCTAAAGCTATGCCCCAGTACTTAATGCTGGATGCTCTGAGCAATCAAAGAAGCCTATTTATGTAATTTATTTATAAAACAGAGTTAGAAATAAAACAAGACTGTGTATATTGCTAGTATATCAGCTTCAGTGCCTGACAAAACCTTTGTAAAATTCAATAATATAAATATTTTTAAAATACATGTTTTAAAATGAAAAAGAAACTATTCCATAACAGCATTTTTACTGCAGTAATTGTTAACTTCAGGTTAAATGGAAGGCTGTTCCTTAAAAACACCAAATCCTGAGTGTTTGCTAGAATTGAGTACGGATTCTCCATGATTCACGAGTCCTGAAAACAAATTTCTTTTCTCTCTGGCAATCTGGGCTGGAGGAGCGGAGGAAATCACAGAGCCCTGGGTGTCTGCTCTGGGAGGCTTTAAGAAAATGCAAGCCATTATGAGCAGCTGCCGCACATGCAGCCAGTTGGGAAGGCTAAACTGATTAGTCTGTAAACACGGGGAGATGGTAAGTGTTGGTGTCAAAGGGACTGTGACAGTCATCAGCTTGTGGTTTATCTCAGGCCACTGTTTGAATGATGGCTCTCCCCCGCAGAAGCAGTTTTATGGCTTTGCAGAGCTATAATCTGAGCCTGGGCTGGCGGGTCCAGCACCGCTCGGCACAGCTCCTGGGCTGCCGGATTGTGCTGCCAAGCCTGGGCTGCCTGTCAGCGAGCCTGTTATTCTCTTTGCACCAGCCAGGCATTGCAAACCTAACATTTACTGGTCCTACCGGTGGAAACTGGCATTTGACCACTGGCAGAAGAGTATGAGCCTGCAGTGCAGAGGGGGACGGTGGCGGGGCTGCTCACAGGAGCTGCAAGTGGATGCTTCCTTTCCTTAATGGCTGGCCTGGAGCAGTGCAGTGGTTGCAAGGGATCCCTTGTGCACGGGGTGCTTGTCTCCTGTTGATGTTGCAGGAGGTGATGAGGTGGGTGAGCATGGCCATAGGCGCTGGGCATGGTGATGTCCGCACCACGCTCATGGCAGGCATCCCTCGGTGCTGCAGCCGGACTGGGGCTGGTCTCTGGTAAAAGTCGTGCAGCTGCACTTCTGCGTGAAGCCGTGTGTCAAATCTATGCTTGATTTTGTGTTTGATGCTGCTGAGGAACAGGAAGCTCCACTCGTGTGGACTTCTTGACTGGTTTAATTTTGGTACCACCTCTTGGTGTAGTCTTAGGAGCTTAGGCCAAAATACAGCCTGTGTTTATGGGAAAGAAAAGGGGTTTTACTTGCACATGTGGTGTAAGGGACCTTCTGGAGTCCCTTATTTCCCAGTAGGAGCTGCCATTTCCCACAGCAGATTTTCTCTCTTCTGGTTGATGAGTGAGTTCCTCTTACGAAAGCTCTTTGGGCCGCCCTGAGGCCCCGCCACCAGACACTCCATCACCGATTCGGTGAGGGCAGCGGCCGCAGTCGGAAGCTCGGAAAGCCAGCGTTGGTGGGGCTCCTCCATGTGACACCCGTGCTTGTGGTCAAGGCAGGATGGGGTTTGGGATGGGTCTGGAGACCAGTTTTGGATGCTGCCCATTGGGAGATCCAGATGAGCTCTTCCGTGGTGTCCTGGGAGGATGAACCATAAATGGAAACCAGAGAAGGTGAAAAGATGGCTGTTAACTCCTTTAATCCGAGCAACAAGAAATTGTAAAGAGCATGGAGGATAAGAGGGTATAGAGATGCTTCCAAAAAGGTTAGTTCTGCTTTTTCAAGTTCTGTAGCACGAGGGAAATAACTACAAACTTTTTAAGAACTCATAACAGGAATTTCTAGGGAGCTTGGCTTGAGTTTTGGAGCAAAGGTTGCGGGCTGGAATTTGGATGATTCAGCAAAAGGCTGGTAGAGGAAGAAAGTGAGTTTGTGGAGAAAGATATGAGACAGGTATAGAGTACCATGTCTTTTTTTTTTTTTCCTTCCATGTCTTCATTGCAGTCATGGTGTCTCTTCTGCTTTCATTCTGCTCACGTAAAGTAAAAATGCATCATATTTAAAACAGCTACATAGATGTCATGTGCAGCAGCTTTTACAACTGGCCCTCTATATATTACTTGTATTTACGTAGTAATTTTCGCTGCTGCCATTTGAATTGTGTAAGAGCATCTTTCTCTTCCTTCCAATTCCCATAAGAGCAAACCGTCCCTAATACATCCTGAGGAGGCAGCTCCAACTGCTCATATCCCTGGTATGAGCTGTATCTTTAATGAGGGCCTGTAATGGTCCCTCCACACTTGCTCAATGGAAAAGCATATTTCAAGGCAGAGTCTTTGATTTACAAGTTGTTGGCAGCTACCTTGAAATAGGTGTATTTATCTCTGCTTTCCTGGCCAAGGATTTGTATGCAGTGAGACAAGTAAGAAACCAGTTTCTTCTGGATGCGGCGGGCAGCGCTAGTTGATCTGCAAGCTGCGAGGGTGCTGACATGGGCTACTAGTTAGCAGGGATAAGAGACCATTGATTCCTGGCAAATACATTATGATACAAGGCAAACATTTGTAAAAGCCGTGGACGGAACGTAATAATATTCAGCAGTGGAAGTAAAGAACGAAATTGATTTACCATGCTCCCATAAAGCAGCGCTCGTCCCCGCTGCTGAGTCCTGGTCCAGGCACCCACCGGGGAGCTGGGGGCGCCGGCTGCTCCAAGTTCCTGGAATTTGGCTTCCCCGAGGGGATGCCACTCGTTTATAACCTGCAGCTGTGCCGTCCAGGCCTGAACTTAGCATGGTAAACCCATCTGGCCAAGGCCAGACAAGCTCCTCGCCCCCAGCCCTCGTCCACCTCCTGCACCCTCCATCCCGCTGGGCATCTTGGTCAGAGGATGTGTCTTCCTCCTGCGCGGTTCTTGTGCAGCTGGAAAAAATGAAACCGGGAGGGTTTATTGTCCTGGGTGAAAACTAAACCAGTGCTGGCAGTTTAAGTAATAGTTATACTTAGCTTTTTTATAGTGCTGGATTTTTTCAAAGCCTCGGCATTTTGAGGCGTTCTTCCCATCGTTTCCACTCTGCTTTGATGCGTCTCTTCTAAACTCAGGGAGACGAGGGGAGTCAGCTTCATTATCTCAGCTGAGCCTGCAGAGGAGCGTTAGAGCTTCTCCACACACTGCACTCACTCAGAGTGGATTGGTGTATCGTCTTTATTTTTAAATTTAACTCCATGTCTGCTCTGTAACAACAAAGGCTAACATGGCAGCATTGCGCTGGAAGGTGCTGTTTCAGCTTGCTGCTCGTGTACCAGCTAGGGGACTTTCTCCTCCTCTTACAGAAGGTCAATGCTACATGGTTTTGTGAATGTGGGATGCATTTCTAGGTCCTTAAAATATTTAAGTGCTAGGCCCAAATGGCAGGCGGGGACGTATTTTTTCAGCATGTCAGTGAAAACACGGGAGTGGATGAAACTGGATATGACCCTGTAAGCTCAGTGTGTCAAAACTGCAAACGCTCCCGCTTGATGTTGGGAGACAATAGGTTTTTCCATTTCTTGCTTTAAAAGCATCCTTGGTTCTCCAAGTGTTCCTTTATGCCTTGCCTCTTAACAGAACAGACTTTTTTAAGTCTAGGCAATGATGCCAACATATTTGTCCCTTTAATAAGCAAGCAACCCTGTTGTGGTCTCTTCCATAGTAGTCACCCAATCTGCTTCATCTCTTGTGGCACTTCTGTCAGTTCTGGTTTGTAAGTCTGGCCTGCAGATTAGAGCTGGGGGAGCCAGGATCATTATGGGGTAAATAGCCCCTTCCTCTGCTGCAGCCATACGAAAACTTTAGGCCCTCTTACTAGGTCATGATGATGCACTGTTATGGTGGTATAATCGTGCAGTAATTCCTAAACAAGTGTTTTTGGCTCAGTCTTAGTTTTTGTGAACTGTCCTGTTGTGCCACTGCTCTGGCTAGCTACAAGGCTGGTGTGCAGCCTCTGCTATGGCTCCCACTTCCTCTTATATAGCTAGAAGTTACTCAGCTTTACAACTAGATCTCGTTTATTTTTATGCAGAGTACAAAAAGGGATTGTGAGTTTTGGACTTCTTGTTATTTTTTTCCCCTGGATACATATAACATGATGTAAAAATGGCCAAAGTATGCATGGCTGCCAGTGCACCCTGTTAAAATCTGTGCAGTGTTGCCGTTTGCAGGTAATTAATGTTGGGATATTATTCCTTACATTAAATGCAAGAATTACTGTTGAAATATAAAACTGTAAGGATTTTAATAGTGGCCTTTGTATATGTAATTAACTACAATTACTAGATTTGTAGAAGACATTTTGGGTTAGGTAACATGTACTAACTCATACTCTCACTTCCCAAAGACTGCTGAGTGGATGTTATTTCCAGTAAGTTTGTTGAAAGTGGGAAGAGAGTGTTTGTAAATGGTTTGATGCCACGTCACTAGCATATTTTTGATTTGTGAGTGTTGTCTAAAATCCATGCAGCGTGCATGTAAATGTGTCTGTTCATGTGTGTAGAAGCGCACACAGTGTCAGTAAAAAAACAGGAGTCTTGGAGCAATTCATGATGAGTAGAGAAGTTAACGGCAGGTCATAGTCCAGCTCTGGAGGTGGCTGGTGGATGAGATGACTCTGGGCTGGGGAGAGACAGCAAAAGCTTTGCCTGCACAGCTAAGAATACTGGCCTCTCCCTGTTATGGTGGCTAACAGCTTGGGAGATGACAGATTACTTTTTGTTTTTCTTAAATAAAAGCTGGCAAGTGACTTAAACCAGTTTTTCTCAGTTTGTGAAAAAAATCTTAGCTGTGCAACGCGTCATTAAATGAAAATACAGATTATCTGCACAGAAAGATGGAGATAGATCTGTCTTCTGAAGGAACAGTTTTTGTTTTCTCTCACTATTTCTAACCCATATTTATGTTTTCTATAAAAATCTATTTTTGTCTGGTGTGTGAGCGATTTGGTATGCAAGATCTATTTGTTTTCAGCCTACATCTTTTAGCAATAGCGTCCATCAAGTGACTCAAAACAAACAGGTGGTGTATTTCTAAGTGACGTGAGGCTGAAAGGTGAAGCCGCCTTCCTCTTTCCATGAGGAAATTGCAGAAGCATTTGGTTTGCATTTCCCCTGTGCCCTGGTGTTACACCTGCCCGGTGTCTGCAGCTGCTGGGCCTGGGGGCAGAGGGGAGTGTGCACCCCGCAGGCTGTGCGCCGAGCCTGGCCATGCTGCGGGACACCCCGTGCCACTCAGGGCCGGCGTCAAGAGCATCACCAGGCTTGACTTCGATTTCTGCTACTGTCTGTGCTTTTGGAAAACTTGCCTTTGCCTTCAGACGAAGTGCTTGTAGAGACAGCTGGATGTAGGCGGTGGCTGGCCCTGACCTTGCTGCTTGTGCACGCGTGGAGCTGGTTGTGAGCCACTGTCTGCAGAGAGCTCTGACTGCACGCAGCAATGCCCTAAAGGACACAAGTGGTTGTGTAAGGCAGGGGCCAGGTAAAGGGGAATGGCTGTGTGCTTATACTGATGAGGAGTCCAGGCACCTCCTCTCGGGTCCTCTGAATTCAGTCGGTGCTGTGAGCATCGGGCACACTGCTGGAGATGCCTCGTATTTCAAGCTGAACCAAGTGAGAGGAAAGCCGTGGTGCTCGGGCTAAATGAGGGCACAGGACTAATACTTTCTTCCTCATTTCAGGCAGGATGGGTTTAAGAGAATCAAAAAACATTTAATAATGTCTAGGCTAAGTAACAATCTCCTCAGAAGTCCGGGATTTCCTAATGTGCCCAGGTCCCTGCTCTCCTGCAGTGTGGCCGCCTCAGGTGTGGAGGGGTTGCTATCATTTCAGATTGTCAAGTGCGCGGGTAGGTGTTTATGGCAGAAGACTTCCTAGATCACCTCTTCTTTTCTCCTGGTATAGGAAGGATAGAAAGATGGGGTGTTTGGCAACGCTTGTGCCAATAGTGAGCTTGGCGTATGCTGGATTGTGTTAGTCCTTGGGGCTTGCCATCTTGAGCAGAAAAACAATTTACAGAGGCACTGGGAACTGGATTTCCATTGTGCTCCTTGAGAAGTGGTTGCCTGGGATAAGGCCGCCTCAAATGAGGTGATGGTTGTATGACCTAGCCCATCGTGTCCTCTTGTTCATTTGCTTTGGAAAGGAATTTTATATTTCTTCTCTCTTTGTGCTCAATTTCATGTGGAATCACTTCAAGTGCCATGTGCTCTGTGTGTGTTCTCTGACTGCTTCAGAGACATACACCTTACAACAGGATTCTCTTGAGCACTTGATGTGTGAGAAGGCAGTGTTCAGTTTCGGTTTTAGGGTATCTCTGCAGGTGCAGCTGAGCTGTTCAGTATGAACTGGTACAGCTTTAGGACTAAAAGGTATGGTGGTACAGAGGCCACCTTCTTCTACATTTTTCTTCCAAACATATGTACTGTCATCTTATGGCCGTGGCTGTCTCCAGTTCCAAACTGCGTGACAGTGTTTGCTAGCTGTTGTCCAAAGACCAAGTTTGTAAGAACTTTACCCAAATCCCCATGTTAGCGTATTCTGGGCATCTGTATTTTTTTAAGTAGCCTTAAAAAAATGTTATGGATCATTTCTCCTTCTCTATTTGTTGAATTATAAGCTTTTTGAAATAATTACAAGCCTTTAGAAATAAAGGTTGTTTCATGCTCGTGTATTTGCACAGTGCATAGCACAATGGACGTGCACGTTCGGCTGGGCCCATAGTTTTCACTGCAATGCTCTTTTTTTTTTTTTTTTTTTTCTCCTAGCAAGCTCTAATTATGTCCCTTAGCCCTAAAGTCCTGCATTCCCTTTAGACTGTGTATTGTCCCCCAGGTAGAGGATATGCCTAGCATGGAAAAAAGGCTTTTAGGAACATCTGCCTTCTCTGTGCTGTCTGTGGTGAGAGCGCAGGCTTCCCGGCCCGGCTCAGCGCTGCATGCAAGCCGTGTTCTCTGGGGTATAAATACATCCTGTTAAAAAAGGAAAAGCACCGAGTGCAGCTAGCTTTCTGCTGCGCCGATGCGCTTCTCGGAACTGATGGGGCAATTCCTTTCTCCTGAGGTCACGGCTCCTGGGTGAGCGTGCGGACAATGTGCTGCCTCCTCCTGCCGCTGCCAGCCGCAGAGCCCAGCCCTGGCAGCGGGCTGACCGCCGCCGCTCCTGGGAGCACTGTGCTGCTGCTGCCCCTGCTTCCACCTCCCTGGGGGCTCTGGGGTGCTTACACCTGGCTGCGGGCACTGCGGCCCCCTCCTGCCCTGTGCTAAAAGGGGTGGGAAGCAAGATGACCTTACTTCGTTCAGTGCCATGCAAAAGCCTGTGAAATGCGCGTGTCTTCTGTGCCTGCGAGATAATTTTGGGGTACAATTTGCATGAAAAATTTGAAACCTGGAATTTGTGTGCGAACTTTAGCAGGAGGAGCAACATGTAACGTGACATTTTAGGTGACTGGAACAATGTCATGCGTGCTTCTGCTCAGTGTCTGCTGGGTCAGTGCGATGGGTTGCTCTTCCAGCTAGTTTGTCACCTTTACGGTACTACTTTTATTTTATTTGAGGTTGCCTTTTGTCATAGTTAGCGCTGGCTAGCAATATCATCAGCTTTGTAAGCTAGCTGTCTCCTTTCTACTCCAAAATGTAAAAATAGTGGAGGCTACACTGGTATTCATATGCACAGGAAAGATAGCGTGATCTGTTTGATCTTTGTTTTTTGTTCTTTCTTAAAAATAAATGCAGATTTTAGGGGAAAAAAAAGAATTATAGACCTTTTATTTTTTGACAGCAAAAGCAAAACTGGTATGATTTACAAGTATTCAACAAATGTTATCTACCAAATTTTCGACAAACATGAGGAAATTAATCTCTTCACATACATATTTTTAATTCACCTCAGCAGCTGAAACAGGATGAAATGCTATTTGCTTGTTTTTTCTTATTGACATAAAAAAACCAAACTCAGTTTGAGAAAACATGTTTCAGTCATTTGTATAGTTTATTTATTTTTTTCTTTTAATGGCTTAGAAAAATAAAAATGCTGATTTGTAAAATCTAGATCCATGAAACTGGGGGCTGTGTATGTAGACAAGTGGTTTGTGAATGCCGTGTTCCTGCCCTAAGTGAAAAGGCTGGAATCCACATTTCCCCCCATTTCAGAGGAGCTCTTTATGCAATAAACTCTGGGATATTCTGCAGAGCATCTCCCTCCATTCCTACTCTTGGGGCTTGTGTGTGCGGCACCTTGGGAAATAAATCATCTCGCTTATAGCCATTTCACAAGTCGTTTTATATAAACTGGAAGCCTGTTACAACCAGAGAAATCATGTCTTTTGTCTGTGAATATCCTAGAGTCTGTCAATTACAGTAGCATCTATTTCAACATCGTAGTTTCATAGTATCTAGTGCCCCCTTTCCTGTGAAGCTCTGTTGATTATTCCAAGACAGAACAAATCTTGCGTTTGTTGATTTTACTTTATTTTATTAGACATTACTTTACAGTAGTCAAAATACGTAGCAGACATCAAAAAGAAAGGTATAAAAATACTTGGGTCAGGTACAAAAAGTCCATCGTAAGAAACCTTTAAGTATGTTTAGCATTTGTTGCAAATATATTGATCAATTTTTTTTCACTTAATTGATTATTTTTCTTTCCCTGTTGCCTGGAGTGTTTTGAGTAGAGACAAGGTAGAGATCGGCACTGAGCTGCCACCTAAGTCTTGAAAACCCAATCCTAGTCCAAGAGCCCAAGGAACGCCTGCCTGCATCTGTGGGGGGCTTTGTCATTCTTTGAAATTTTGGAGTTTGTCGCTTGCTTGAAAAGTAAAAATACGGAAATCTTACTGACCTAACCCACCCTAATGGTTTCACTATAGGGGTTTAGGGTTGCAGTTAGCTGAGCTGCGGAGGCTATGGGATTATTTCTGAAAGGTGACCAGACAGGGTTGTTGCCACAAGTCTGCTAACCTTTCAGCAGAATTTGCAAGGAAATCTGTGGCTTGAAAAGACAGAAACTTTTTTCTCTGTGATAAGGGAGCAGTGACAAATCTTCAAGTGAATGGGATTTTTCTGAATTCCCTCTGAAATCTGTGATAAACTGGACTTGCGTTCTCCATCATGTTTTGTAGGAATTTATTCAGCCCGGGATTGTAACAGTACATTTCTTGTGTGTGCCTCGACTCTTGCCTTTGGTGATGAATGGTGTGCGTTTGAGTGGTTTATGCAGTACTGTTACTACGATTTCCATTATTGTTATTTTACCAGTAGTAATGTGTTATGTGACTTGGTTAATGATTGCAGTGCGATTCTTCATCACTACGGCAAATAGTCTGGGTCCCTAAAGAGATTAGAATGAAATGTCATAGCAACAGATGTGTGCTCCTAAAAACTTTAAGAATAATAGAGTATTTAGAAAGAAGACTTTAAGAAAAATGGAAATCCTGATTCCACCGAAACCAGGCTGTTGCTTCGTGAGAAGTGAGAATGCCCACATGTAGCACAGGGCTTTGTGCTGGTGTTTAAAGGAAGCTAATTTATAGCCAGAAGCTGTACAGCAGCGACCTGTGCGTGGTCTCGTGGCTACAAGCCACACGTGGTTTTGCCAAAGATGGTTGGTTTATGTGCAGAAGTCTCGGTGATAGCGGTGTCTCTTGACAGCCATTGGAAGCTGCTGTTATTAAAAACCCTATGTTTCTCATTAGAACAACTCTATTGTACGTATTGGTTAAATATAGATTACTAATGAAATGCCTTTTTATTGCTTTCACGGTGAATACTTTCAGCGTAAAGTTAATTTGCAGTGTTATGTAAATTCTGTTTAACTTCAATCAAGTTTTTAATTATGTTTTTACCACAGGAATTCCCATTGGATTTGTCATCTCCTGTTAGGTATTTAACATTGTGCAGGGTGTTTTTTCTTCTTTCTTCTCCCCTCCTGCTTGAGTCTTTGATGTCACGTGGAACAGAGCCTTGCTCGAAAGCTGCGTGAGTTTGATTTCCTTTCATGCAAGTATGATTTAATGAAGAAGAATTACACAAAACCAATATTGGAAATGCTTTATTGTTACGATATCGATCAGCAAAAATAAAATTAAACAGAACTGCCCCTGAGAAGACATCCAGCTATTTTGTTTGCTCTCTGCCCTCTCTTGCTTGCTCCAGTTCAGTGAACCTGTGATACTGACAGCACTTGGGTTTCATTTAAAATGTCAGTTGCTATTTAACACAGGATGACCGTTTGGTTCGTGGCTTTCTTGCATAGATACCAATTGTCCTGGCAAATGTTTGCTTGCCCACTGAGTGGATAAAGGCACTCTTTTTTTGGCAGACCATTAATCACTTGGGAGAAAGGACCAGTCAGGCTGCATCTCAGCCCCAGATACGTATTTTTAAATCTTTTTCTGATGAAATGAAGTGGAAATAGTTGATGTTGAGTTGCCTGTCTTCGGAGGTGATAGCAAAAAGCTTTCTCCAAAAAGTTGTGTGACATTTTCTGTGTTTTATGTAAAAATCTTCTTTAATTCATGTGAAATGATGGGGATTGTTTGTGTACAACAGATTTATTTTATTTAAATACACGGTCAGTTTTTCTGACAAAGTTGGGACTTCCTTGAATTCGGTAGTGATTTTTTGCTCAAAAATTGTTCATGCCCAAGTGGAAACACTTGAAAGGATTCGTGGTGCATTCAGAATTGAGGTGTGCTTAACGTAGCTCAGGATGCGCAAAATCAACAGCAGGCTATAACGTCTTTACTTCGGAAACACACTATCAAATATGAATTAATTGCCATCTTTCAGGTTGTTCACAGGCTTGTACATTTATTTCTGGAGGATTGGGATTATAATTTAACAGTACTCTAACTGTCCTACCATTTTAAGCACTCAACATTGCTAGGAACTGCTTTTATTTAAAAAAATGCTACTTTGAGTTACTTGCAAAATGCTATTCATAGTATGCTTGTACACTTCTCATCCCCAGTTAGTGCCGGTATGCCAGCATTGTTCTGATAATACTATCAATTTGCCAGGTTTGCTATAGGAATGAAAAAGGAAGAATTAATCGACTTGCCCTCTTCAAAAAACACATTTTATATGTAACTATTACAAAGCATTTGATTGAGATGGGAATTGTGTTAGTTTCTCGTGGGAGATGTTTGAATTTCCACTGTTTAAAAATCAATTCAATTTGATGAGCAGTAGATTCAAACAGTGGAACCCATTAGGACGATTTCATATCACCAGTTGCACCCCGTTTAATCTTTCTGTTGGGAGGTAATTAAATTGAACTCATTAATTTGCGCAGATGTTTAGCGTTTCCCTCGAAGTCGCCGTTCTGCAGCCGCCCCGTCCTTTCTGCCCAGGTGTGTGCCTCTTCCTTGGGCGGTGGCGAGGGAGAGGGCCCGCGCTCGTGGGGACGGCGCTGGGATTGCTTCTAGGGTGGCCCAGTCGCTGCTCCTGTACTGATGGGCAGTACTCTGTTTTGTAAGCCACGTGCAGGGTAGATAGTTGTGGTTTGTTTTTTAATCAGGCCTCTGTAAGCCATAAATCTGCTCGATTTCAGCGGGCTCTGAACCTATTTAGTGCTTTATCAGTGTGTTGGCACAGAGGTTCTTGCTTTCGGTGTCAGTGATCTTTCCGCATTGCTTTTGAGGTCTTGGTTTAATTTCCTTTGAAGCAATGATTTTCTCTCAGGAGAATTTAAAGCTGGTAAAAAGCCCTGGTGCTGACCATCTAAATTTCCTTTTCTATCTACAAAAGCCCACAGGAGAACGTGTGTCCTCACTGCACCCGAAATGCATCTGGCTGCGAGGAGGTGGCTGCAGCTGGTCACCCGGAGCTACGCAGAAGGCACAGCAGTGCCCGGTGCGCCCCTTGGTGTCTCCTTGCCCTGAGTGTCCGAGAGCTGGTGCATGAGGGGTGACCCAGGAAAGACCTGTATTTCCCTAGAAATGTCTCAGGCTAATGAGAAGGGTGAATACTTCACTGTTGTAGCTCCCTTCGTGTTGTTTAGTAAAGAAGTGGCGTGCGTGTTTAGCTAGCAAGTTTTTTAATAATCTGGTACCACAGTTAAATCACAAATAAGCTTTTCTTTTATTTCTTGACTCTGTCTGTCCAAAATTTTGTTCCACTTTAGAATCTGAAGCTGAAATCTAAATCCAAGCTCGTGTGACGGTATCCAGAATTCATAAAATACGAATGCTCCCACAAACTCCTAAAATAGTTTTATCTGGATTTTGCTAGCATTCAGTAGATTCTGTTGCAGGGACGCCTTATCTCTTTGAGAAGAAAGGTCTTTTGGCTGATATTTTTAGCTCTTAACGTCTTATTGGCTGCATGGGTGCTGTGAAGAAAGAACTGTAGGGATGGGAATTCTGGATCCACCACAGCGTGCTGGGATTGCAAAGCCATTATTGGAGGTCAAGTATAAATATGAAAATAAAGAAAGTGTATTTCTCATCCCTTGAAATCTAAGAAAGGTTTGTAAAATCAGGACATAACAGCGCCATAGTGTAACTGTGCCAGACTGGTAATTCACCAGGGATATTTCTGTAATTCATGTTCACTTTTTTGAAACTGTTCTTGGGTATTTCAGACATGAAAGAACTGCACAAAACATGTGCAGATATATCACCAGAAAGCAGATTCAACAGTAAAGCATCTTCTTGTGGAGATGACAGGTAAACAGCTAGAGGTGTCTCTGCTGTTCTTTTCAGTGTTAATTGTTGCTGCACAGGAGCTCTGAATGCTTTTTCTTTCCTACTTCTTTTCCTTTGAAACAGACCTTCACAAGGATGGAAAGAAAATGAAAACTTGCCACCATTTTTACTGTTCTAGCAATAAGAGATGATTGGGTTCTTGCCATATGATCCAAGCTTTCTTGAATCCTTTCCAAAACAAGTGGAATCTTAACTAGTTGTATGGCTACTTTTCCTGCTTTTTAGAATTTAAGTAGCTCAGTCTAGGTGGAGCTGGAGGTGCCTGAATTTTTAAGCTCTTGTGTAAAGTGGAGAGATGAGGCCAAGCAGAAGGGAATGCCATTAGCGCACAGTGACACCGTCAGCGGAGCTATTTAGACAGCTGCACGTGTCATATCATGTACTTGGGGCTCAGTCATGCTGCTATTTCTGTCTCGTTAGCGCAAATCACAGCATCTACTTTTTGCGAGCGTGTGTGCCTCTTCTCTTATCTGGGGGTGCTTCCTTATTTGAGCGGGAGCTTGAGAAAGGCTGCTAGTATTCAGAGCCCAGGAACGAGCCGTCCGCTTGGCTGCAGAGCTGCAGGCGGTGCCCCCATGCACAGCCAGCGAGACCCCAGTGCCGTGTCCCTCTGCAGACATCACTGGGGTGCTGGTCTCAGGCTGGAGAGGCGGCATTGCTCACCAAACAGTCGTACGGATGTAAGATGTTTGTAAATCACAAGCCAAGGTATTGAAGTTTTTCAAAAAAAGATGCCTAGGAAAAATTGTTTTGTCTACTGGCTGTTGAACCTTCATATTCTAGATGCTGCCAGTAGATAGAAAAGCTAAAAATATGCCTGAAAACTGAAAAAGAGTCAAAGGAGTAGCTTTCAGATAACTGCCAGGCTCCAGGAGATGTAAACATTGCTTACAATGAAACTCATTGTGAAATTATACATTTGGTATGATAACTCAAAGCAGCTATAACAGTATCATGCTGAATTAAGGAACTTCCATGAGGATAAACACAGGGTGATTTTTTTTCTTTTCTTTTTGCTCATGCTAAGCCATCTCGTTTCTTATACTTTGTTTTTATTAGCTGGCACTGACCTGAATGTTCATGATTGTCCAAAAACTGAACTTTTTCAATATAGGAGGCCTACGCTAGGTTTTGCAAAATAGTCGTGAAAACATAAACACAATTTCGATGTTGTTAATTTGCATTTTAATAAGGCTTATTACCTGCTCAGCTGCCAACACTCATTTCTTTTTATGGCATATTCGTTTCAAGACTTTCTAAATTCTACCCCTTGTTGCTGCTAACGCTGTCCCGTGTGTTCGGCACAGCTCTGGCAACACCTGTGAGCCCGTGCGCGTGTGTCAGATGGAGAAGTGAGTCTTTCTGAAGTGGGAGTTCACGTTGGATGCCCAGAAATACGTCCCCCAAAGTTTTTTTCATGTTAGCTGTAAATGTAATTTATTTCTTGTTTTATGAATTTGCTCTGCTTGAAGAATAATGCATGTATTTACTTATTTCAATGGTAATGTTGTTAGTAACAGCTCATAATTTTAACAATGTATGAGGCTCATAAAAGGACATTAGCCAAACTTACCCTGTGTATTGATTTAGTATCTCTCCTCATGGATTTTCTGAAAATCTTTCACTTGGTTCAAAATGAAGGAAATTAGATTTAAGTTTGTCTGTCCCCGACCATCCGTCTTGTGTTCTGCAGGAGCACGAGTGCTGCTTTATCTGTGTCTAAGCCTTTATTGTCGGTACAACCTTTTATGGGTTAATTATTTCCTCAGCGAAGAGAAGAAATAAAGGCAGATTCTTCCGTGTGCATCGCACAGCAGTGAGGGCTAGGAGAGGCCTCGCTGGGAGAGCAGTTGACGTAGTCCTCGCGGGGGGAGCTGCTGCTCCTGGTCGCTGAGCCTCAGCTGCACGTAGCCCGTGCACGACGTGCTGACACAGTGGGGGCTTGTGCATCTGTTGTCGCCCTGCCTCGAGGCTTCCCAGCTAATCAGTGCTAACCGGGGCTGTTTGGCTGTCCAGAAGCACTTGATCGCGATTCAGTCTAGGATGTAAATATTTCACAGTGACATTTGGTGACGTAGGGAACTGCTGGTAGGGGCTCTGACCCTTCAAATGCTGAAATCCAAATCCTGAATCCAGCATTTGAAATTGTTTGTGCTGTAACACTGCTGGGGAACTAAGCAAAGCTGGGGTACAACACGGGTTGCATCTGCCAAGTGAGCTACAGGGGAAAGGTGGCTTGGAAGGAATTTACGGGTTGTGAAAGGAGCGAGCTGCCTCCACGCCGTGCTGAGCAGCGGGCTGTGAGGGCAAGCTGCCCCGTGCATGGCTGGGCTGGCCCGTGGTGGGGCGCAGGCAGCCCTGCTGGATGATGTCTCTGAAAAGCAGGCGCTCAGCTAGGCTTGGGGAGCATCTTCTGCAGGTCTGTGCCTGTACACCTGTCTTGGCAGCCTCAGCAGAAAGGGGTTGTGGCCAGGCTCACGCTCTGCTTCACCAAGGCAGGGCAGCCCCGTTGCCTTCCTCCTCCCTGCTCCGCAGCACGCAGTGGGGTAACTGTGCCCTGCTTACGGGAGGGGGACGTGGCCGCCTCCAGAGCTGCTGCCTCTGAAGGGCCGCATGGACTGAAACCACTCGCTTTAATCTATTTGTAGCAAGAGCCCTTTTGATGGAGATGGTCATTTGCTGGTTTCGTCGGGGAAGCCCCCAAAGCTTCCCACAGGGCTCAGGTTTTTCTCTTGCTACTTGCTGCACAAACACGCAGCACTGGCCAGCTGCGATGTGCTCTGCCTTTACCCTGCAGCGCATAATGCTGAATAGATTTGAAACCTTCGACATGCCTCCCTTTGCTGGGTTGTTTCCACAGCTCCCTCCATCCCATGAGTTCTCAGGGCCATAGGGACCTCTGCTTTCACACCGCTGGTGCTGGCACAGGGCGCGCGGACCCGAAGCGGGTTACGTCCCTGCCGGCCAGCCCTTGGGATCGGATTCTTTCCGCACGTGTGTTCAGCCAGCCCTGTTTTCTCCTCGCTCCCTTCTGGGTTACATTTTCATTAAGGCCTCATACATATGTGATATTTTAACTCAAATGGGCTATAATAAATTTCATCTGGATAAGCAGTGCCTTTTCTGTGTCATAAATTCTGGCTTTTCCTGTCTCTGCTAATATGGCCCCCTCTCCTTAACGTTTCAGCTCTGTACTGATAAACTCCTCGGCATTTAAATGCTGCTGCAGCTGGCGGGAGGTGGAGAAGTGGGTCAGGCGGAGCTATCAAGAGAACAGTGACTTTTATAACTGGCTGAATAGGAAGCTCCCGGCTACTACTCGGATTTCTGTGAGGATGACTGCCATGGCTGAAAGGAGAGAAATAAAGCACACTTTCATTTTAAAAGCGCTTTGCACACATGACTTAACCTTTTCAGTGCTCTGGTGTGAGCTGGGTAAATGTTGCTTCAGGTGGGGAAGCAGTGGCAGGAGGGTTGTGTGCCCTGGCCCCCCTGCATGGCTGTGGCTCTGAGCCCACCTGAGGGGCTCGTGGACAGGCTGGGCTCTGCTGCTCTGCCTTGCTGGGGCTCCCGGGGCAGCTGGCCTTGCCTGCTGCCACGAAACAAGGCTGGCATTTCCTGCTGCACTGCTGGATCTGGGGCACTGCTGGCACCAGGCGTCCAGTGCGGCATGGCAGCCGGAGCTGGGAGGTGCTGGCTTGCGTATCGGGCATCCCAAGTTAACTCTGAATGGGTTCTGATCCTCTGCTCTTCTTTTCTTGATCTTTCTTCTTTTCATTTTTTTCCACGTTTTGAAATAACTGATGGTTTTTGGTTTGCAGATCTCCAATGAGAAGTCAGAATTACTTCATTTAAAAAAAACTGCTCATGTTGTGAGAGCATAACACTATATTCTCTGTCCATCTTTCTTACCTCATATTATTAGGCTTATAATCTCTAACATACTTGTGTGTCTCTGTAACAAGCCTATAAAATCTGTAACACATTTAGTAGTGCTATATAACCCAAGAGCGTGCCTGCTGTACTGTGGCTCAGCACCACCACATGCTTGTTGGTGGGAGTGGAGAGGTCAGTTCAGATGAGCACTTCATTTGGAGGCATTAAAGTGTGTTGATACTAGATTATTAGAGGTTGTTGTCTGATTTGTCTGTTGAATTTCTTTGTGGTTTGTGCAGAATCAACCTGATTTCTTTAAATATAAATTTTTCATGGGGCATTCCTACCTTTTGAAATAATACTAGTTAAAAAGTAAATATCATTACAAGTCTTTCTTGCTTAATCTTGGATGCTAAAGGAAAGCTATAAAAGGTCATTTGGTGAGCAATTTTATCAGGGATTTTCTCCCAGTTGAAACCACATGATGTTAATAAGTATTTACATAATCCCTAAAAACTGGTAGGCAAGTTGTGCACGTGGAAACATGAAAGGTAGCGTAAGCAGGCGTGTTGGTTTATCCTGAGAAGTGTGTTTTGACTGTGAGCCTCTGTAAGAGAAGGCTGGAAAAAGACAGAATCCCTCTGCTCTCTTTTTAACTAAGGAAGAGTTGGTGAATGGTGAATCCTGTTGTAGAAAATGGATTTTTATTTTTCAGTGAATCTATAAAAGCCCTTCGTATTGCTGTCTTCTGGCTGGTAGCCAGGTAGCTTAGTAAACAAACTGGATTGATTATCTGAAACAGTTATTTTTTATTTTAATGTTGGATTTGGGATACATGGTGCCACATAATTCATCTCCATGTCTTCTAAATTCAGTTGTGTAAGGTATATTTTATCCTGCATCCACTTCTGAAGGTGAAGAAAACCATATTTTCTTGACATGTAGGTACAGAAACGTTAACTAACCATAATGAATCCTGCTAGCATCTTCAAGCAGAAAATAAGACAAAGTGCAGTGTCTTCTATGAAATCTTGGCTCGTCCTTCAGCAAAGGTCCCAAAAGTAAGCAACTGATAAGCAAACGTCATGCATTTTTTTCTCTGGAAAGATGCATGAAATTAGGAGGTACTGAAGTGTTTGTTCATGGCTGAGATCAGAGATGTTCTGCTGTAGCTGGTGCTTGACCAGAGGAAGGTCTGGCTGGAACAGTTGGCTGCTTAGATTGACAGCAAATACTTTGGGTTTTGAGTAAAACCTCACGTTCTTTCCACTCCCACCTAAGTTTCTAAAATGGTTAGGGAGGATTCCTTTTAGGAGGATGAAAAATAGCATTGCTGCCTTTTGTTAAGGCATAGAGTCAAAAAGAAGTGAACACGACCAAAGATGGGAAAGTTTGGAGCAGCATAAAGACCAGGGATGTGAGGGAGGGGAGAGTTTAGCTAGCCACTGTATTGATGTTTCTTCTGTCCGTGGACCTGGCTAAAACATCAATCTGTGATATAAAATGTCTTTGTAAATGTTTCCTGCTAGCGAGAAGCAACTTCAGTGCAGGGTTGTAAGCTAAGTAGCTCCCATTTTGATGAGCAGCGGTACATTGAAAGGGGACTGAGAAATAGCAATGGGTCTGAAAGTAATGCTGGGGTCAATGCCCCAACCTGGCTATTGGTCTCGTGGTCATCGTTCTATTTAAAACCCTGGCTTCTGGAGCCAGTTGATTGCTTAAACCAAACTGAGGAAATCATTTTGCATTTCTAAAATTCCTAGCAATGTGAAATCCACAAGACAGATTGGAAATGTAATTTAAGTGTACCAGAAGTGTTTAAAAGAACACGACATCATGTCTTGGAAGTTTGGGTGGTTGATTTATTAATTGTGGTTGATAATTTGTCGTTTCAAATACAGAAATAGCTAGTTAAGTTTGATTCTTATCTTTTAGACCTTAAAAACCTTGTAAAATGATTACCGAAACTCTTTTCCAACTAGCAAGTACGTTTGTATGCTGTCTGCTCAAAAGAAAATACTTGCTACTCTCAAAGTCCCTCAGTCGCACACTGCACGCTCAGAGTGCAGCAGGTCGTTGTAACACGACGTGCTCTTTGTGCCCTTGGGATTAAAAATCACGGGCCTTGCCCAGAAAGTACCAAACACAGCATCTGCACTGAGTAGGTCTGCTGGCCTGGACGTGCCGTGGCACTGCTCTGCTCTGCGTTTCCCCCCGCACGGACACTTGCAATGTCTGTCCGTCCATCTTCACTTGGGCAGACACTTGTCTCTTCATTTCACCTCCAAAGCATGGCTGTCCTCTCATACTTCACTGCTAGAAGTCAGTGGCCTTTCTTAGAGCTCTCGTGTAAGATACTATCCTGGTAATTTCAGCTTTACCATGGTGTTTGAGAATAACGTATGTAGCCTGGTAACAAATACAGAAAAATATATTGTGCAGCCGCCTCATTGTATTATTTACCGTGTGTATGTCATGTCACTTGTGCACTGCTTTCCTCTGGTTTTCTGATGGCTTGTAAGTTTCCTTATGGCTTGTAAGTAACCGTCTCTCCTCTGGCACCAGCTGCCATGCTATGTTCTGGATGCCGCCGATAACTAATAATTGTAATTGTTGTTGGAATTAATGAGGTTGTGGGGAGATTCTTTCCTTCCACAGTGGAATGATAACAATAGTTGTAGCTTTATTTTGACTTCTTTTTAATTAGAATCTGTTACAGGTTGTTTGGGGGTGGGGGAGGGGGGAGGAGGGCAAAAAACCAATAACACACAAAGCCCAGGTATTTAAGGTATTTACTGGATAGTTCACGTGATACAGTGACCTCTGAATACAGCTGCCCTCAGTGTCCTGAGAGTTTTCCTTCTGCATCCCGCAGTAACACCCTGTGGCTTGGGACAAATGACCTCTGTTGTCCAAGCTGGCCACCAGCACAAGCGAGGCCGAGTTCTCCCGGGTCGGCAGAAGTGCATCGGATTATTCCAGGCAGTAGCCGACTCCTTTAGGTAGCGTGTATTTCTGTCCATCTGTGAAACGGGGACGGTGATCCTTTCCTGCCTGCCTCTCAGTGGGCTCCGTGAGGATTAGCCATGTCTGTGCAGCCGCGTCTGAGTGGTAAGTATGATTACAAAGAACAAGATGTGCAATTACACTGGAGGGGCAGCAAGCTGCGGGTGTCTTGTTACACGTACATCGCAGAGCAGCTGGCTGATGAGCTATCCTGACCTGTGCAGTTAAACCAGATTTCAGCACAGTTGGCTCGTTTATGGGCTAGTCTGATTCCTCACGTCAGGACCTCTCCTTTCTAAAGGAGGCACGAGATAGGGAAATACAGATGACAGCTCTCGACCAGAGCTGCGCGCTTCTGTTTGCTAGCCAGAATGACCCCGGGCACGGTGAATGTGAGCACCTGTAGGCAGGTGCCCTTGCCAGAAGGCTCTTCTCCCAGCAGTGTGAGTCCTGATGCTCTGGCCACCTGCTTCTCCCCTGAGAGTCTCCTCGCCTCTGCCGGTGTCGCCGTCTGCACGTCGGACATGCTTCCCTGTGAAACATGCCTTGCTCTGCTCAAATCCCACCTAAAGACTTGATTCTCCTGCAGTGTCAACAAGAAGTAAATCAATAATAATAACAATCGTATTTGTTTTCTTTTACGAGCTTCCCGCTCACTGCATCCCGTCTGTTCGGTCTTGCCTGGACCGTGAGCTTCCCAGGTTGTGTCCCGTGCAGACAGCTCCTGCCTGCCTGTGTTGGTGCCCTGCACACCCCTGTTGGCTTGGCCTCTGCTTTTACCTACCCGAAATTTGTTCAGTGAGCAAGATGAAAAGTGCAAGTGAAAGGCAGCACAAGTTCTCTTTCATTTGTTCTCTGCACAGGCTTTAATGCCCTTTGAGCGGTTAAGTTATAGCGATTGCTGAAATTAATGAGAATGAGTGATAAGAAAGAGGATTTAGTGGTGTTTCCATTAGGTTTTATTAAGGCTAATGTAATCTTACGGGATAAATATATTATCGCCTTCTGAGGGTCATTGTCAGTAAATATAACAATGAAGTGATTATTCTAGTGTTTTGCCTTAGGGAAAATTAGAGCAACTGGGAAAAAAAATTAAGTGTGATGCAATGCGTTCAGGTGTTTCACATCCCTTTATTTGAAAGTGGTGTTAAACAACTTAAGTCCATGTCAAACGACTGTGGTTTTCACTTTGACTGAAGCATTGACAAGGAGCTGTGGTGCAGATGAAGGGCTAATACTTAAAGTGCTTGTAAAAGAAGTTAATAAAAAAAATCAAAAGTACTGGAAATAAGGACCTGTGGGTTTGGATTTGGGTGCTGAGTTTTTGAGTTAGCCAGCTCGCATCTTCAAAGGCCTGATTTTCAAAACCAAGGGTCCTGCAGCCCTTCCGAAAGACAGACATGACTAATGGCGTCTGAAGTCTGTAAACGGTACAGCAAGTGGGGTGTTTGGTGCACATGGTCCTGGGGGACGTTCATGGAACCAACGCTGTGTGTGTGAGCAGGGAAACCAGTCAGAGTCTAAATAGTTTAATGTCGTGGCACAGTTTCTATCAAAAACACTAGAGATGAGGCGTTCATCGAAATTATTCGCTTCAATAAAGGATTAAAGATACATTTTTGTCCTTACTCTTGCTGTGTTTTACCAGTATCTCTCATAAGCAGCGCTATCAGTTAGTGCTGGCAGGATAAAGCCCTGAGGATATTAGAACAGCATGATTTTTATCTTGAGTGTGTCCCGTCTGATGGGAGCTACTGCTTGTGGCTAAAATGTTCTGCAGCGCTTTGGCTTGATTCATGCTGGTGAAGTTCGGCACTAGGATTAACATTGTCTGGATAAATCTCCCACAGACTGACCTGGGAATATACCCCACAGTTACATAAGAACGGCGTGTTAGAGATTAAGGTGGCAAACATTTATCTCCACTAACAAAGAGTAGACCTACTTTTCATCCGTACCAAAGCTGTGATTTTAGTGTTTTTCTGAGTGAGGATTAAACTACGTGTCCTGCTATTTTTTTGGTGTATTTTAATTTGTATTTGTTTTATGCGTATGAAGCCTTCTGCCATGTTTTGAGGAATATGTTTAGAGTGCAGATAGCAGGATGATTTTCCTAATTCGTATAAAAATTAATCTTTTAAAGGAAGAAATAAGACACCTCATTTCTCCTCGACGCTGGAGTAAGTTTTGGGATGCTCATTCTGACACATCTTGAGCACCCAAGTATTTTGAATGTGTAAATGACCCAACAAAATCAATAGAAATTCATACTTTAATGAGCTGTTCGGGATTAAGTGATAAAAGCACGTGATCTCTGGACTTTATTCGTTTTGCCATGCAATTATGAAAAAGGAGTTGAGCATGAAGGGCAGGGAAGGAAGAAACCACTCTGTGAAATGTTGTAAAGCTCAGATAAAAGGCTGCCGATCCCAGCACTGCTCTGGAGGTGACAAAGGCTGAGTGAGACTCTACAGATTAGAGTAATGCTGACTCCTGGTTTGCAAATTATTTTTTCAGTCCTTACATGTTAAGCTGTTGTCCATGAAGAGAAGCCAGGGAGATGGAAGGCCACATCTTGCTGTTTTGGGAATGGCTACTGTTCAACTGTCACAAAAATAAGCTGAAAGGCATGAAACTTGCCTAATTGAGTGGTGAGGGTGTGACCCAACGCTGGCTAAAGCAACGGGCATCTTCGGTACATGCTTAATGGGTGTTAAAGCAGACCCTGTTTTAATTCAGACCTTTTTATTTCTTGATCTGCTGGCATTTGGGAATGTGCTGTTATATGTGCAGCAAATCTTTAAATAACACGTCTGTCTGAAGACACTTGCCTTGCCTGAGAGTAATTTTTTGAAGCTCCATGCTGCCTCATTAGTTCTCTGCTTCAATTTTCCCAGAGTTACTGCTGCATCAAGTTAGACTTATCTGGTAACTTGGATACATACATTTGGTATAGTTATTGGTATTTATGTATTATAATGAAAGATCACATTTGGGCACTGAGGGCCCCAAATCCAGATCAAGCTAAGGAACTTATACCTATAGGATTTCTTAGACGCACCTATATGAAATAAATAATAATTGTATGGTAAACTTTGTGCCCCCAAACCTAAGTGTTTTTCTGGGAACATTTGATGGTTGTTCTTCTGAATTCTCATGTTAATTGAGCAAGTTTCTCCAGAAATAAGGAAATTTCTCCAGAAATGGAAATTTTTTTTTTGTGTGTGTTTCCCTAAAAATGTAACGGTATGGTTAAAACAAGGGCTGTTAGGCCAGGAGTGGTCTTTGCTCTGTTTCCCCAGAGAGTGGCTGTGGACACCTTGGCCTACCGAGGAGCGTGCCTGCTCCCCATGGTGACAGCTGACGGCACAGGCTCTGGGCAGGCAGGCGAGCAAGAGCTCTCAGCGTGGCCAGGAGGCCAGGCTATAACACAGGAGTGGACATCTGAGCTTCTCGCTTGCCAGGGACTCTTTTGATTCAGTTTTGTCTTTCATGCGGAGGATCAGGGTATTCCCCGGTCTGGTTTTGAGGGAGGGGAAGGAGCAGCAGTAGCATTGATCTTCACTGGGAGAAGCACGTCACGCGAGGTGTGCCACGGGTGCCGGTACTTCTATGGACAAGTCCTCAGTTTTACTCTTGACGTTACTTGACCCTTGCTTTTCTGTCATTGATAGCTCAGGGTCCTCCTGTCTCAGCTTCATTGCATGGAGACTTCTGGAGGTGTCATGAAAATTGGTTAGTTGTTGTAAAGCACTTTGTAAGTAATAAGCAGTAATACAAAAATAATTATAATAAGTATAAAGTATATAAAAGTATATAATAAGTATAATTAATGCTTCCAATGAAACTATGAAGAATTAATTCACAAATTGAGAGCTCAAATCTGGTGTTTTATGTCTGCAGGAATCAAAAGATGTGCTTGTGGTCATATTTCATTTGCTGTTTATGAAATAACTTATTTTCACGATGTAAAATTACCTAGTATGCAAACTCTCTTGATTAAGTACTTGAAAACAAACATGGCTTTGTAGTAACTTGTTATTTTCCCTGAAGAATGTGTGTGCCCTTTCCTGCACTCAGCATTGTACTGCTTCATGTGGTTTTGTCTTTGGTATACAACCCACTGTGCTCTAGCTCCACACTTGATTAAATGGCATTATGAACTGTCTAATTATAATACCTTCACTTTATTACACTCGAAAGGATTGGCTCTGGTGGATGGTAGTATGAACAATGTGTAATGTGAATGCACTATTTTAGTCTCATTATTGGTTTTATTAATCTGCGCATTGTGAGCTTACCTTCTGGTCGCCATCATGGAGCTAGATATGATCGTGGCACTGTGCATAATGAAGACATGATTCCTTCCACAAATGCTCTACTATCCAGCTAATAGTTCGTAGTTTTATTAAAATGCAAAGCCTAAAATTAATAGGTGTATCTCATGTGAATGCAGTATTGAAAATACAAAGCAAAGAGCGGATTTTCTGTGTTGGCTGAATCTGATGCAGGCGTTAAGATATAGTGAGCTATTCAGGGGAGATTTTGCTGGGAAAAAAAAAACAAAACGGGTACTCAGATGCTTGCTTCTGTAGGACAAAGAAGAAGTTCAGTGTGGGATTCAAAACCTGTCTTTGCTTTTCCCTTCAACTTAATTAATCTTTTGAGTGGTAGCAAAGTGGCAGCACTTTGCTGTATTTGTGGATTTGTCGCTTTATGTACAACTTCTTCAACAAGAAACTGTGGAGGTCCTCAGTGGGGTCTCAGTTTATTGGTGGTAATGTTACGAGCCTATAAAGCTCTTCATACTGTGCTGTCTTCGGACAAAGGCCGTGTCATTTTAATAGCACAATAGCAACGAGGATAGTTAATGGCCCTCTTTGTACAGAAAACTGTCCAGGGAATTTGATTGAAGAAGGAACAGAGCAGGAATACGCAGAGACTGGTCTGGGAGGAAGGGTGTGGTGTAGATCTTGACAGGGAGAGAGGAAAAATAAGCAAGTCCAAGTCGTGGTGAGGACCTTGATGATCTCCTCCCAGCACCGCCGCTGGCTCCCTCCCCTTCCCCACTTCCCAGAGGCGGCTGGCAGCACTGATGTGATGCTGGGATGAAGATGTTCTCTGCTCTGCAGGGCTCCCGGGGCAGCTCCCTGCACTGCTCGTGGCTATTTTGGAATTGGAGCAGTGGCACTCGGGCAGTCTACAAGAAGCATCTTCTGTTTATTTATTTATTTTACAATAGGTGCAGGCTTTACAACCAAAACCTAATAATTGAGTTTTTTTTTTTTTTTTTTTTTTTCCCAGCCGGATTACGGAGACCTCATTTCTAAGTCTATTTTGCGTCCTGCGAATGGGAGTTGTGGGCTGCTGTTTTGTGTGTTTGTGCCAGCAATTTTGCGGCAGGCTGGCAGAGTTTCTGGGCTGAAACCAAGTGCTGGTGGTTGGCAGGCGTGGCAGCCAGCATGTCTAAGTGCGGTTGGGTATAAAGAGCCCTTGTGCATGCTGAAAAGAGGTGAGATTATAAATGTGAAACTGTTAAAGCCATCCTGCCTTGGAGTTTAAAGAAATTCAATTTCTTTTAAAAATAGATCCGATACGTAGTTTTCTCGCTGTAGCACAGCTTGATGTATATAGGATCTTGTGGAAGGTGCTGGGGTTTGAGTTGGGGAGCAAGGCAGATCAGTGGCAGATCTGGCATCGTGTGCGTGTGCGCCGAGTTATTCTTAGCACGAGCGGAGCCCAACCAAGAGACTTCTGTTTTTTGTGCTGTTCTGTTGTATTTTGTACTAATGCTGTCCGTGGTGTTAGTAAGAGGAAAACACAGTGCTGTTTGCTCACATCACACAAGGTAAAGTTAGTGACCAAATTAATATCTCATTTTTCAGGCTGGAACCCAGCTGCACAGCAGTACCGTATGGGGAGCCAGTTTTTATATTGAGCTTGTTAATATTTTTCTCCTCCTTCTATCCTTTATGTTGACATTAATGTTAATTAGTTACTTGAAGCAACCAAAAAGTATTGATGAAAGCCCACAAACCCAGTGTGCTTTTGTAAAATTAGTGTCCTGCTTGAGCAGATATTTCTCCAGTAATTGACACAAAACAGCCTCAGAAGAGGAGGCAGAAGAAAACTGGTGATATGATTAATTCACCACGTTCTGTGTTTATTTCATGTTTATAGTGAAAAGACTGTAAATACCGAGCCAGATGTTCCACCTGTGTCCTCAGCTGAAGATCTGACCTAAATCATTTATTGAGGTGCTATCTTTCATGTTCTCTTCAGCTAGAGGTCTTAACATAAAAGCACTAGAATTATAAAACCTTCTTGTTTTCATTTGCCATTGATAAAGTAGTAAAACATTACTGGCAATCCTAATACAGTTTTAAGTTTAAAAAAAACACAAAAAAAACATAAATGTGAATGCTACAGTCTGTATATTGCAATATGGGAAAAATAACCACCCATTTGTAAATGTATTCTCCCAAATGCTTACTAATTGCAGATGATAGTGACTCATCTAATGTTTTAAAAGCACATGAAAGTTTTTTCCTTCTATTATTCTAGATAACCTAGAGGTAAGAAAATTGCATCAAATAAGAAGTGATCCCCTATAACATTCACTCTTTGAAGGAATAAGTGCTTACCTGATGCCAACCTTGTGGTTTTAGTGTGATCTCCAAAATAGCACGGAAGCTTGCTACTTCAAGTAATGAATTTCGAGCAGATAATATTCCCTTCTGTTTTACAGGACAGCTAATCCTCCTGGTTTTCTCTGTTTTTCTGATGTGCCGTGTTGTGTAGGAATGTCTAAGTATTATAAAAGGTCAGGTGGTTTCTGTCTAAGTAATGTACTGCTCCGGGCTTTAAAAATGATGCCTGTTTATGGTCCTGCCATCTGCAGGAGCAGCAGCCCATCATAAAGTTACTGTATTGATCTGTCACTAGTGCTGTCTTGTCTGCCAAATGAAAAATGGCTTAAACTCATAACCTGGGCCAGCAGTTTTCTTCTTCTAAGCCAGACAAAAATGCTATTGATCTTCTTTGCTGAAGTGTTCTTTTCACAGCTTGCCAGCATCAACACACTGTTGTCCTTACTCAGGGCTAATTAGCTAATAATTTAATGCAACTGAGACAGCAGTCTCTGTTCAGTTTAGCAGCAAGGGAATATGCTGTAACTTCGAAAGTATGAGGGACCTCTTTAAAGCTTGGTCATGATTGCAGTCCTTGTCTCAACTTTTACACTCTCCCTTTAAGTTTGATTTCCTCAGCACTAAAGAATAATGGTCTACTTAGATTGTCTGAGATGTGCTGTCAGGTTAGGATTTATGGCAAAGCAAAACCTAGCTGGGGTCTTGGTGCCGGTAAGCTTGCTTGGTGTTCTTGGTTATGCAGTAGCACTTCAGGGCTGTGATGACTTCTTGAGTGAAATCAAATATTTGATTAATTGAACTCTGTGGTTCATGAGCTACAGAACAGGCAAATTCAGTCATGTCTGAGAAACAATGGACTACCTGTCTTTTTTTCTGGAAAACCCCAGCCAAACAAAAAGTCCACTGCTAGATTGTTTTAAGTCCAAGTTTATATGATAGATCCTTCTTAGGGAATATGTTATATTAACCCTCCAACTGCTGTGGAGGCTGGAAGCTTCCAGTGAACTTCAGCTTGGAAGCAACTGCTCATGTGTTTTGAAAACTCACAGAAGTTTTCCACAAGTTTTTTTGATCTTTTTAATTCAAATGTTTGGATAATTAGATATATGAAAGGTGATCACTTGCCTTCTGTTCCTACCTGCATATAAGAAGCAATTGGTACAAGGTACAATTTCACATGGTAGATGGTTTAATGTCATATTAATTCAATCTATGTTTAATCTTGTGGGTTCTTCTGTCTTGTCTAATACTCTTTTGTGATGGTCAAAGATACAGCATGTACTGTGTTTCTTGTAGAATAAAGCATAGTATAAACTTGGGAAACAACTATTTTGCAAAGGAAAGAGATGTCAAATGTCTAACAGTTTACAGCTGTTGCATTTTTATTTTTAAAACTCGTGAGTGAGGGTTCACTCCTCTGCATTCTGTGTCCAGCCAGCGGAGGCCACGTCTTAGTTCATATTTCAGAATTACGTGGGATTCAGGTTATATCTTTGTTTTCTGTTCCACATTGCTGAGCACAGTTGAGGCAGAAGAAAACAGATAATCCTTTAGGGAAGTTATTCTTCACATTTCATACATTAATTTCACTGGAGTGTGGGTGCATATGTTAATTTTATATATAAAAAAGGAGTTCAATTTATGGGGACACTTAAAATTTGCTTGAAAAAAGGGGACTTATAATCTCTGAAAGCATCCCCAAAGTGCAATTAGCTATTCTGATCTCCTGATGACTCAACAGATGCTTCTGTAAACTAGAATACATCTGTCAGATGACAGAAGTGATATGCCACAGTATGTAATTTAAAATGACTGTCCGTAAGCAGCCATATTGTGATAAATACGGTGTAGGTGGCAATAATGTCCCTCGTTTTGGTAGTCCTGTAGTAACCTTTCACTTGCAGTATTCGTTGTCACTCTGTGCAGGTTGCTGCAGTCGTGTGAAATGTCCAACTGTTCTTTCATGCCTTTGCAAACTTGTTTGGGTTTTCCTGCTTCTTTTTGGCTCCTTTTAGACACACGCAGGCTGTTGAGTAATATTTTTAATAAAACAGCAGACCTAAAGGTTTTTGTAAGCCTTTCTGAAGATTCCCAGTAGCCAATCCAACTGATTTTAGACTGCACTCCATCTGTCTAGGAAAGAAAGAAAATGCATTAGTAGTCCACACATGAGCAGCTTATTAGTTCATTCGGTGTATGCAGTACAGTGATTCAAGACTGATCTAAAATATTCATCCGCAATTACTGGTGCAGCGCAGTTCAAAGTGCTTCAAATCGGTGGGTTTGACTGAGAAATTTAAGGAAAATAGCTGCAAATTGATTCTGTATGTAATTAATGAAACATTTCATTCTTATGTAAACATTAAATGCTTGGGTTTTTTGTTTTGTTTTGTTTTGTTTTTTTCTTCCCTGTTACCGAGTCCTCCCCTCCCTGACCTCCATGGTGCTGTGTTTGTTCGAGAGGAGGGTGGGTGGGCTGGTATGGGGACGTGTCCTCTCGAGAGGAAGAATTAATTACTAGCCAAGGCCACGAGTCATGTGTGGCACAAACAGTCCTTCTCCACCAGCTCTCCCCTCGGGTGTCCATCCCACCCCCAGGGGCTGGCAGGAGGCAGCGTTTGCCTGCGCCTCGCCTGTTGAAACCTCCCCATCGCTCTCTTGATAAAAACACACGGTCGCTGACTGCGCTACCCGTGCCCACATAAAGCTGGGGTGCAGTCATGAGCTCCCAGGCCAGCTCTGCCCTCCGAGGGGCAGGGGAGTGCTCGGTGGCAGCCCCACATCTCCAAGGCTTGGAGCAGGGTCTCCCAGGGCTCATCTGCTGGAGTTTCTCTGCTGCTGTTGTGCCTGTTCAGAGCAGGGGCTAGATGCTATCGACTTGAATACGGGTTAAAGGCTTCTGGCATGTTGAAGAGAGAGGCCTTCTGAGGACACGAAAGAAGTGAGCGGATGTTTACATGGCTGTGAGAAGTGAGGTTGGTGAGGGAGGGCTGGGTTTTAGTTTAGGGTCTCTGCCCCCCCTCTTGAGTGTCACAGAAAATGAATCCAAGTTTTACAAATGCCATCCGTGGAAGAGTTTAGGAACAGCCTGCAGTAAAACTTAAAAGATCCCGAGGCAAACTTCAGCTTGCTGTGCAATGACTGTCTTTCCAGCTCAGATGTCCGCAAAGAGCACAAATTGTGCAACGCGTTCTGCTCTTGGCTGCCTCCCCGAGCCGAAGCTGGCCCAGAGTTTCAGCGTGGGCAGCCTGTCAGGGCTTGGCACGAGAGGAGGCCCTGCATGCTGCCCTCAAGCCCTCCCAGAGGAGCAGAAAACCAAGATCCAGGGCTACCAGTTTGGGAGCACTTGCGTAACGGCTCGTGCTGTGGGATGGAGGAGAGAGGAGCCTGCTGCAGCCCATCTGCTGCAGCGAGCGGCTGGCAGGGAAGGCTGGGGGGACCCGCACCACCCTCAGACTGCGTCTAGCTGTAAAATCCCGAGATAGGACGCTTTCTCTCCGACACATCTGTGTGATCCTTCCTTTCAGTGCTTTTATTTCTCTGTGACATTAGCTTGCATAAAAGGCTTGGGTCTGTAAATGCATGTTTGCCTCTATCTTCCGTAGGTTGCAGTGTTGGAGCTTTCCTCCTTTGTAAAGGCAAAGCTGGCGATGTCCCCTGCCCCATGGTGCTCCACGTGGGGATGTGTGTGTGCAGTACTTTCTGCTGCAGAAGGAGGTGTTTTGGGTATCGCAGTGTTCAGTGAACTGGCCTTAAGTATGTCAACAAGAAGGACTTGGCAGTGGATAGATTTGAACTCAAGCAAAATGCCCAGCTTCACAATTAGAGATATAATGCTTTTCTGTAGGTTTTGGCACACCTGGTAGGAACAGTGGCAAAAAATGATGAAATTAGTGTTGATAATGCAGATTTTTAGAAGTGATTTGACTGGCAGCAAAATAGGATGTTAAAATTACTTTTTTTTTTTCCCCTTCTTCCAGAAGTGTACAACTGTTTTCATTAGTGTGGCCTTCAGCGCATCAGTTGGAGTGCCTTCTGTTCCCATAGCTGTTTGCTGCTAAGATCTGTTCTGATTTAGCCAAAAGGGGAGAAGTACCCACTTTTGTCTCCACTCTCATGAGTGGCAGATAATGCTGGGAATAGAAGTTTGTATATTGATCAAGCTCAAAAGGCTGGGATGATAAAAACAACAAACAAACAAAACCACAAAAAAACATGCACACACACACATACATATGTGCAGCTGATATCACATAGCTGACCCTTACGCTTTATTTCGTGGGAGAAGGAGGAGAAGGAGAGAGGTTATGTATGTTTTCATTAAATGCTTTAGTAAGAGCTCTTGGATAATGTTCTTTGGTTGTGAAAATGAGGGCTCCTGATTTTTTATCTTTCTCTGTTTTAAGAAGTGAAACAAGGATGCGGGGGTTTCACTTTCTGTGGGTAAGCTTAGAGCCCTCCTTTGTCATTGTTGTTTGAGGAAAGTGGACAAAGGAAAATTTTTGGTATTTCAGCAATGTTCTACAAAAGGGTTTTAGTAAACGAAGGTTCAGCTCAAAACTAAATGACAGAAATAAGGGGTTTCCACATGAAGAAACCTGTTTTACAGGTGCTTTTTTAGCTAAGAAGAAAATTTTGAAGAGTTTTGCCTTATAAAACCTGGGCACAAAGTTCTGAAAGGGTTTTACTGTTGTGGTTTTCTGTTTTTTTTTGTTGTTGTTGTTTGTTTGTTTGTTTGCTTTTCTTGTTACTTTTTAAATCCTCTTAATTTTTGCTGCTTTTTTTCATGTGTGTACTACTGTACATGCAACCCTGTCTCTTTCCTATTGTGTTAGGGAAGAATGGTTTCTGACCCAGATGAAAAAACTTTTTGTTCATAAACGAGATGTTTAGTGTAATGAAGTGAAGTGGAAAAGATAACACACACATGCACAAGTGTAGTGTTTTAAATTTCTTTCACCTCAGTGTTTTCCCTTAGTATAGGTTTTTTTTTCCACCAGCAAAAATAATGTGCGTGTATTACATGCAGCCCTAACCAGTTTGCTCTGCTACCGTGCGTAAGTAGGAATGCCATAAAGATTTAAAGAAATACTCTACTGCCAAATCTAAGACATTTGTTAGTCTCAATGATGGCTTAATTTTTCGTATTCCTTGGTGTTTCATATCTTGACATTTCTTATGACCTACAATTAAAATGACTTTAGTGAAGTCCCAACCTATATCCAGATTGCTGAGTATGGTTGACTGTCTCCAGGGAAAGGCTTGAACTGCTTGCTAAATCAATTTGTTCTTTTCTCAAAACAGATTAAATATGTTTTACCGGTTTAAATTAAAAAATAAATAACCCCATATGACCTAACTGCTACATGTAAAATTAAAAACGCACTCTGCTTGTTCTGAAGGGCAGGCATTTTGATGCCAGTGGTACGCTGATAGTATTCCACCAGAGAGAGAAATGAATGGTTAAAAACAAGCATGTCTAATCCTGTCTCGCTGCTCTGTTAGTCTTGTTTGAGAATTAAGTTGATGGCACACTACTTGGGTGGGTGCTAACTGCTAGATGTGGCAATAATCTCCTTTCGCGGAGCCTGAGACGCTCTCCTGCTGCTGCGCCTCCTCCCTCCGGTGAGGTTCGTATTCGTCCTGTTCGTGCACACCGCTTTCTTTCCAGGTCACCCAACCTTCTTGCAGCCCTTCCTTTAGCAGGACTAGCTGCAGAACTCGCTTGTGACTCACCTGCACCATCAGTCGATGCTTCAATATGATTTTATTGGCTCCTCCTGCGCACAGCTTATTTTGTATCCAGCACACAGCAGAAGTACAGGGGATCGGCAGCTTCTGTGCTGCGTGGAGCTGCGGAGGGCATGCAGGCAGCTGTACGCAGGGAGTCGGATGCACTGGTTATGCCAGCAGCAGCCTTTGTTCCTTCAAACCACTTCCATGGCCGTGCTCGAGTGGGTTATTGTTTGAGGCTGTGTAAGTACAATAGGATAGAAGGGAAAGGGAAGGGGATTTTTTTTTCTAAAACAGAACAAAATAAACTAAAAAAGTTGCTATGGAAATAGATAGCAAATGGTCTGTAATAATGGGATTTTTCAAGAGGTGTCCAACCTCCAGAACAATGGCTTGGCGCAAGCCAAGGTTAATAGTGCTCATTATCTTACGCTTGCGAGCTGGCAACTCAGTCCTCTCTCACAAAGACGCAGCCCAGCACGCTGCTGCTGGCTGCAGCTCAGGTGGGGACGGTCACTTGGGAAATGGTGGCGAGCCGCACGCAGGGGTTGCGCTGGACTCAGCTGCCCCTGGGCTGGCTTTGGACGTTCCTGGCCACAGCAGGAGCAGCCCGGCCGGGCAGGCAGGAGCCTACGGCTGACAGCCCCACACGGAGAGGGCACAGCACCTCTTGTTGTCCCTGCTGCACCTCAGGCCACAGCACCGGGGGGCTGCTGGGGCCGCAGTGATGGCGGCCTGGTGGCTTCAGGTGCGCTGGGCCCGGCTGGGCCTCATGTGCAGCAGGGGAAAGAGAACAGGTTTGGGAAAGTTGTTGTCCTAGAAATGGGGTTGTAGTGGAGCAAGCCAAGAGAGGCAAAGGGTTTTTGCTGTTGGTGCTGTAAACTGAAGATCGTGACACTGCTTACTGCTGCCATCGGGTCTTCTGCACACGGAGTGTGATACAGCCCTAAAATCCCCTTACATCCCAAAGTGAGGAAATCGCAAGCTACATCTGAGAAAAGGTGCGCTCGTTATTTTGTGTTTTTCAAATAATGTCTAATGCAATTTTGAGATTGATTCCACTTCTGCTTTAAAGGAATCATTAGACTGAATTAAAGGTATATTTAAAAAAACAAACACAAAACACACAGAGGAAAAATAATCAAGGAAGTGGTGACTAAGTAAACAAACCTTTTGCTTTTACCCCAGTGGAAAATAGGAAAAAACAAGCAAAACTGCAAGTTTTCATTGCTCTTCCGCTCTGTCCCCATAGCAGGCTGCCTACCTCCCCAGAGGCCTGCCGATGGTAACAAGGCGCCGTGTGTGACAGCTGCGAGCTGGGCGCCATGTCGGAGCCTGGCAGCCTTGAGCAGAGCACGCTCTGTGGCCCCACGGCCTGTCTGCCTGTGACCCGCTGCCACAGGGGAGATGGGGACATTTGGGTACAGTGTGACTGCTTTCTGCTGCCCAGCTTTGGAGGCAGGTTTCTGCCCTTCGGTTTACGTCTGTGCTGTAGTCAGCAGATGCTGTGTTTTAGTGGGATGGGTTGGTGTGCTTTTTGGGTTTTGTTTTGCTAAGGATTAGAGGGGGCCAAGCCTAGGTGTAGACAAAGTTGACAGTTGTCATTCTGAAGCTACCATCCCTCTGACACCCCCATCACTTTTGCCCCTCCACATCTTTTCCTCCCACCTCTGATCCCCTTCCTTGCCCTGTCGCTGCCCAGGAAGGGAGCGCACCACCCTTGGCAGGGCAACATGATCTTTGTTTAAATTTCTGCGATGCTGTGAGCTTAGTCTCTCTTTTTCTCCCAGAAAGCACCTAGTGTGCATTGCTTACTTGAGCAACGCTTTATGCTTCTCCTTCATACAGAGCTAACAGACTTTTTGGCAGAAGACGGCATCGGATGCTCATCAGCCATATGCACAGTGTTGAATTTGAATCGCTTCAGAACTTCCAAAAAAAAAACCCAAGTTTCTAAAAACTCCTGGGCTGATCAAGGGCTACACTAACTGATGAGGACAGCATTTAATATTTAAACACTGTCTAGAAGTTTGTGTATTTTCCGTGTGGCAGAAGTTCTCTTGCTGACCTGTAAGCTATGTAGGAAGTGCAGCACGTTGTGTTCTTCACTTCTGACCCAGTTGCAGCCCAGGATACGTGAGAGCTGGGGTTGCCCACACACTGTAAATTCCACCGTGGTTTTACAGGAATTCCAAGCTTGAACATACTGCAGTTTAAGGAGGATAATGCTAGAACTCAGGAATAAATCATGAAAAGAGGAAAAAACCCTGAAGTGCACCTGTCTAATGTATTTCCATACTAAGATTGCACAGCACACTTAATTGTCTGTCTTGGCAGTATTTCTGTCTTCCAAGGATTTCTGTGTGCATGTTGTGTTTGCTCTCTCTTCATTTTTGTTTGGATATGTAGAGTTCAAGTTGCATTTTGTGTGTGGCAACTGAAGGTTTTGCTCTTGGTCATCCTTAGGATTATAGTTCCTCACTGTTGTTTCAGCCCAGCCGAGGCTGAGCGCTGAGGCAGGCAGCGAGGTTCCCGGGGGCTGAGGAGGAGATGGGGGCCCCAGGAAGATCTGTTGGTGAAAGGGTGACCAGGTGGGACCAGGGCACGGTGAGAAAGCAGGGAGGGTGGTTGTGCTTGACCTGGGTCTGCTGTGGTGGTGCAGCTGGGACTTAGGGGACCTGAAGGTGGGCTGTGTTGCCTCCTTGTTGGCCTTCTTCCAGTCCCCCCCAATTCACTGTTTTTCTCGTGATTTAATCATAAGGCTGTCCACCATGCTCTGGCTGTGTCCTGTATGTATACCAACCTTTTTCCATTGATCCACCTGTGCAAAATCACCAAGAACCAAGGCCCTGTCTTAAAATCTAAGTGTGGTATGTTGGGCCTCAGTTGGCAGCGGTGGTGGCAGGGGCCATGGGAGCCCCAAGGGGCCACGGCCGCCCTGCAGGGAGCAAGGGCAGCCCAGGGCTGGGGCAGCGGAGGAGGAGGCCAGGCAGGGAGGGGAGAGGGAGTTTTTGAGTCTTTAGGGCATGCCTTATGACCTCTGCAGCTTTTGTGTTTTCCCCTTGGAAGCCTAGAAGTAGCACCTTTAAAACAAACAAACAGCAGCAGCAAAACAAAGAGAAGCTGAAAACTGAGGTTTCCATGTGACGATGGGACATTTGAGAGCTGGCTGTAGGAAAAATTCCTGTTATTGCAGGAGACATGATCAAATCGCCAGGGCTGGCAGCCCTCCTGTGCTGCCTCTCCCTCCTGTTCTCGGCCTCCACAGCCCGTGCTGCGTGTGCTGCTTGTCTCTTTTGCTGTATTGATTTTTACAGTGTAATCTACTCAGAGCAAGGGTTTTGTCTATTATGCGTTTGTAATGCACCACACATGCATTACTATAGAAATAATCTAATACAAAGTGCCTGGGATTTCAAACATCCAGTGTTTCATAGCCAAAACATTTGGCCAAGAAATAAACCTTCTGTTTTTGTGCTCCCTCTGCTGGATCCGTACGCGCAGGAATTGCTGGCTGTGCCTGGAGCTGCAGGCTCCCTTCTCTTCGCCAGCTCGCACCCCGGCAGCTTCGCCATCCTGTGCTGTTTGGTGGATGCTTGCACGAAGTGCTTGGCTCTAACCCGAGTGCTCTCGATCAGCTGCGTCACGGGATGCGAACTGGGAATCGATGAGAAATTGAGGCAGTGCGCTGCACCACAACGAGGCTGTGGTTTGACGCCAGGCAAGGTTGTTGATGCTGGTTTTACGGTGTTTGCAGTTGTCTCCTCTTCCCCCACCCATCTATTCTCATTTTCAAGGCATAGCCCCCTACCCCCAAACTATGCCAGTGTGACTGGCTTGAGGATCTTCCTAGAAACAGTTTGAGAGAACTGATCAGGCATTCAGAAAGCTGATTTTTTTTTTCCATAGGCTGAATGCAATTCAGACCAAACCCCTGCTCAGCGTGCTGGCAGGGCTGGGGGCTGGCATGAGGGCCCAGGAACAGGCAGGGGCGATGGTCTGGCCCCTGAGCAGGTTGTGGGGTGAAAGCGTGGAGCAGATGCTGGTGGGGACCATGCCAGGAAAGCTTGGACCTGATTTGCAAAAGGGGTGGGTGGTCTGCGATGTGAATTCACCGAAATGTTAATGGGATAGCCCTTTTCAGAGGTGCTTTATAAAACAAAACAGGAATTGTGGTGCCAGTTCTGCAGATGGAGGAACTAAAGCACAAAAGAGCGGAGCGAAGCGTTGGCTTCGTATTTCACAGCGGTGCAGTTTAAGCTGGTTTAAGCAGCCTCTGATCTACCCTCTGCCATCACGGCTGAGCACTCCTGCCCTCGTGCCCGTTCCCTGCGCTGAGTTGGCACAGCTGTTTATGAGACAGCATGCTGAAGGAAATGAGCTCCCTGATCCAGCTAACCATGCAGCTGCACAACTGCAGGCTTGGAAGCGAGCGTCCAGGAGGGAGAAGTGAGAGGCAGAGTTGAAGCTGCCAAGCAAACGCTGCAGCCTGACTTGCTGAGGTCCCATCCCGTCGCGCCAGCAGAGCCTGGGATGGTACCCAGCTCCTGGGGTGGGTGGAACAAAAGTTTATCCTTTGGTGGGAGAAACCAAGTTAGATAAATAATTAATTCAGACTTAATTAAAGACCTAGTCTGTGTTAGTTGAGAAAGTCATGTTAACACGTACTAAATCTGAATCAATTAGCATGTTTCCCCTGGCTTGTATAAGCAGAACAAAAGCACTGGGGAAAACTTTTGGATGAGAATAAATATGTTCTGGGGGAAAGCAGTCACAGTTCAATGAGGCCTTAAAAGCCAATCATTCACCCAGGGTGCCTGTCAATGTGTAACTTTTCTAGAATTGCCATTTGTTGCGGGACGAGAACAGCAGAGTTCCCATCTGACACAGATTGTCCCTTGGTGGCACTATACATACCAGTGATGGGATGACTGTTTCTAGCATATGTTTTTCAGACATGTTTTTATTCATTGTGAATTATCAGTGAGGAGGGTAAATAAGATTGCGTAACAATGTTACTGCAAGTAACAAGTTGCGTGAAAAACTCGGAAGTTTTTCTGCTTTGTTGTTGGTCACCTGTGACTTTTGCATCACACGAGGTGTTATCCAAGTGCCTGCTTCCATTGCTGGTCATTGTGGAGGTTCTGCACTGGCCACGAGTTGCACGTTATTTTTTTCCACCAGACTTGTTTTTTCCTGTTCAGTGGAAAATTCTTTTGCATGGAAGTTACTTGGAATTTAGTCAAAAGAGAAGCAAAATGTACTCATCGTGTTCCTTTCTTCAGTATGTGCTGAGTTTTAGAGCCTAGCAGCGTAAGCCTGTAAGGACACCTTGTCTGACTGCTGAAACAGCATGTAACAAAATACACAGTGCCCGTAAACATTCTGCAGTCTCCCTTTACAGTATTTCTTTATAATTAAAAAGCATTTCCTAGAAGTTGTGGTGCTGTGCCAAAGTAATCCATAAGCTTGCTTTGTTTTGCTACAGTCAGGGTGGTGTTTTTGAGGTATTTTGGTGTATCCATTTAAGCAGAGTTAGGGGGGTTGTTTATTTTTTTAATGGCACTTAGCCCGTAGCAGTCGGTGAGTGCCTGTATAAAGAGAACGGAAGAGACTTCAGGATGACTTTTAACTGGGAAGAAAAAAAAAAAGACCATTTACTGTTGGTAAACTTTGGTTTAAGCCTCAACAGAATCCTACTATCTTTTCTTCATCTCATTTTTATGGACAAGAAAACCTGTAAGACTTAAACTGCTGAAGTGATTCTCCGGAGTTTGGGGTGGCTGGAACTGTGGACCAAGTCTCAGATCTGGTGCTCCAGACTTGTTCCTGGGATTCCTAAATGTCCTTCGTTTATCTCAGGTCTGTGCAGTGAGCTTTTTCAAATGCTACCGTGTCACTCAGGAGAACGGAAGTATGATGTGCCTGTGCTTTTATTGCAGGAAACTGGATCTTGTTATGTGAGGGCATTGAGGAAACGTTCCCCAGCTACCGAGAGGAAGAAAGGCCTGTGGGGAATACTCAGGTAGGAAGGCTTTACGGACCAGCAGGCAGTAAGAAATACTTGGGGGCCTTCAGTCTTTTTCCAGATGCTGCTTCATGCTTTATGCTTTAACGACTGATCTGGTCACTATCAAAGTTTATTTGTTGCTTTAAGAAGCAGTCCTGTTTGGTCAATTGATTGCAACAACAAAACACTGCAAGCAAAGCCCTCAGCATAAACATTCCTCGGGCTATCCCTGGTACAGCTATTGATCGTGATACAGAATACAAACAAATTACTCTTTGCATGAGCCATTTGAGCTATAAAACACAGCAATAATATGTTCTACTTGCTGCCAATAAATGTGCATTTATAATAAACAAAGGAGAAATCCCTGAGTAGAAATGAACAGTAGTTTCAATAACGTGTTCAATATCTCATGTCCAGCTGTTGTACAGAATGAAAAAGCAGATAGTAGATGCTCTGCATTTTTTGTCCTCCCCCCTGTCTTTTGCTAACTTGTTCTGCTGGTGTTTTTTTTGTTCAAGATACCTTAAGTATTTTGTAAAGCAATAGGTAGTCTCATTTTGCCTTATTTCCAGTGCTGTCCAGAGCTTTTCAAATATTTGGTCAACATCTTAATTGTTTTGTGGACCAGCTGCCTTTCCTTACACTATCATGTGGCTCATCTCCTTTTTTACTCTTAATCACATCCCCGTGGCATTTCCTTGTATTGGCAAATATCATTAAAGAAACTTTCATGTATTTGTAGTTGTTTTGAATGCAGCTGAAATGGGAGGGAGGAGTTGGTACCCTTGTGACCATCACCACCAGGGATGCCTGGACGATAACTGAATCCGTTTCCAAAAGGATAAAGCTAATGATCATCAGAGCATAGATTATTTTTTTTTAATCTGCTGTACCATGCTCGTATAATCCTCCTCCCCTTCATCCATATTTTCAGTGCTGCACTTTGATGAGCTACAGACAGTTGACCCGAAGGCATTTCTTGATGAACATCTCTGTCTGCTCTCAGCCTTGAAAAACTCAACCTTTTCAGGAGCTGCATGGGAGAAAAATGTGTAAGACTAGTATTTATAGGCTGAAAGAGAGGGGAGAGGAAAGAATCAAGTGTAAAACTTGCTTCCAGCAGAAATGCCATCCCTCTTTTACCTCTGGTAATGAGAAGCGTTTCTGACATGGCTGCTAAAGCGAGTTAGTGGTGTGTGCCTGCCATTTGCTGTGCTTTTATACTGCAGAACTGTTTTCCTTTTTGTATGGCATTGCTTTGTTCTATTTTGTTTTAAGACAAAACAAATATTTCAACTGATACCCAACTATTACATTATGATTCATCCATACTCCTACATGTTAAATGATTAGTTCCAAGTACTTACACGATTGTTTGCAAAAATGGAAGGTTGTTATTCAAGCTCACATTATAAGTACTTTTTTGTAACATTTATTAAAGCTCATATGCATAAATCCTTTCATTAATAGCTCTAACTAAAATTGTACTGGAAGATTAGGAGGAGGAAGGTTTTTAACTGTGCCGTATTTTGCACTGGGAAAAGATCTTGGCAATATTGAGAAATGCAATAATACTGATTATAACTGTAACAGGAGATTTGGAGGACATGGCAAATGTTTTTAGTGGTTCCTTAAAGAGTATGTTGTATTTTATGCCTAGAGAATATAGATTTAAGTCTTTGGTCTTTTATTATAAAAATAACATGTGCAGTCATAGAAATGCAAAAAACATCAAAAAAAAAAAAAAAAGAGAAAACACCCTGTTTTAAAACTGGGTACTTGAAAGAATCTGCTAAAGGTTTCCCTAGACTTGGATCCTGGTTTTAAAAAGTAAAACTAAAACTCACTTCTCTATTCCATGAAGAAACTCGGGAAGTAAGTTCCTTGCTGTGCCTTGGGGTCACATGGCCTCACTGCTGTAGAGCTGGAATGTTTGCCATGGTATTTCCGGAGGCTTCATAAACACACAGAAAGAACAGGGACTTCAGGAAGATTTTTTTTTTTATTTTCCTTTTTTTTTTTTTTTTTTTTTGGCAGACTAAATGTATTACAGTATAGGTGTGTTTTTTTTAGGAATCCAGAAGTTTTTATCAGATCAGTCCAATTAATTTTAATAATTCCTATTAGTAAATTCCTATCAAATAATAACCAATTTCTAAAGAAAAAAAAAGTTAAGATACCTGGTGCTTTTTTTTTTATTGCTGCATTTCTTACTTAACGTAATTCCTGGCAACCTAAATATTAAGCCTAACTCCACTGTTTAGGTGGTCTTAATGGTTTACTTTTGGCATGTGTCACTGTGAGTGGCATTCTGTAATCTGACTTGATAGCTGTCATCTTGCAAACTGGAATAATGCAAACAAAAGATGATCACTCAAACAAGGTTACAGTGAAGAGCTATTTCCTAAGTCCTCCTGCTGCAGTGTAGAATCCCCAAGTCAAATTAGAAAAGCAGTGAATTAGTTCTGGCTCCTGGGATATGAGGGTTAAGATTATGCAAACCTGTTCTTTCTAATTGTAGGAATAGCACAGGCTCCTTTTGAGACTTTGCAAACACCAACTCAAGCTGGGATGGATTGTGAGAAACTCTGTATTAGCCTGTAATGTCATGGATGTGGCAGGTCTTAGAGGCAATGCAGGCTGAAGTAGACCCTGCAGTGCCTGATGCACTCCTGGGTTGGAAGAGATGCATCTTCCTCTTCCTCCTCCCCTTCCTGCCTTTCCCCTTCCAGACAAGCTGCACTGCTTGTTGAACAAGAGCAGAGAATGGATGCATTTTAAAAATAACCCTGCAAAAATGAGCAGGGAAGGGGAGGATGAGTGAAGTATTTTTAGCCTAACCAACTGAATTCACTACACAGTGCCTTAACGCTGCCCTAACACTGCTAGGGAGGAGTGGGGAGAGGCAGTGTGAGGGAGTTGATAAGAAGTGGTCAGAGGCAGGACCTGCTTATTCCAGCTGTTCCACCAAGAAAATGGCCAGAGCAGCGCGGCTGTGTATTGCAGGGGCCACTCAGTGCATGCTCAGCGGACGTCTTATGACCGTATCAATATGGCTTTGTTGCTGAGTCAGGTTAGTAATTGCACCAGAAGTTACAGAAGGGTGGCACACAGATTGTCACAGAGCTAGGAAGCAGAGTGGTTTTGTTGGTGGTGCTGGTGGTGTTTTTTTTTTTTTTTTTTTTTTTTAAAAATTATTACCCTGAAGTGGCACACCAAGGAGCAGCCTGGGTAGATCAGGGATGGGACAAGAGCCTGGGTGCAGCACGTGGACAGGACTTCCTTGCTCCTTCGTCCTCTATCCTACCAAACTTTTTGAAGCGAATCTTTAGGACTTTAGTGACTGATTGTTAAGGGTATTGCCACGGTGTGGAAGTGTAGCATCATTTACCTTATTAAAATAAGATTTCTGTTTTGTTTGAATATAACGTGTGATGTCTGGTTGCTACTAGTACAGCGCTGGCTGACTCCGGCTGCTATCTCTGCATGTCTCAGTGGACACTGAGGAAGCAACACAAATGTTGGACAACAGCAGAAAACAAAGAAGGAAGATGAGCAAAACAGTGAGTCGAATGGTTGGGAATGTCTTTGGGTAGGAAGAAGAAAGAATAAGGCAAAGATGTGCCAGGAAATAAGGCTGGAGGTGTGAGGAAGGGAAATCAGCCCCTAGAAACAGCTTTGCTGACAGAAATAGCTGTAAGAAAAGATGGACATTTTCCCTCCTTAAAGGTGGGAAGAACCGGTTAAGGCAGCTGTAGTGATAATTTTGGAAGTGCTCCCATGCTGTAAGGGTAGGTAGGTGGGGTACAGCAATCGCTGTCTGAGCCCCTTCTGTTTGCGCTTCTGCTATTTCAAATGTCTGGAGCCAGGCCGAGGCCTGCTTGGGGTCGGAGGGCAGCCGGCTGAACCGTTTGTGTTCCCACTGCCGTGTCCGTGGTGAGGTGGGGAGTGCAGAGTCCTTTTTTTCCCCCAGTGCTTACAGGTAGAAAAATCTTGGTTGCTGTGACATAAAAATCGTACCATGGTCATTGGCCAAGTCCTCTGGATGGGTGTTGTCAGTGGCTGTAGGCACCGCTCTGCAGGTAGAGCAGTCGAGTGAGCGGGAACGGCGTGGAGCTGAGTAGCCCCGAAGGCACAGGGCCTGCTGTATGTGAGGAGAAACATGCTGTTTCAACAAGCCGCTTAACTGAGAAATTCCGGAGCACTGGTATTTATCTTCTGTAAAAGCAAGATGTGATTCAAAAGCAAACTGTCTTTTAAGTTAGGCGCTTTCTGCTTGTCTACGCTTTTTCCAAGTGAACATGCAGAAATTGAGAGAAATACCCAAGAAATCTCATTCAGTGTAATGGAGTAAAATGCTAGTAATGTCTGAGTTTCTTCCTGTTGTCGTCTCCAGTGCTTTGATAGTTAGTAAAACGCTGTAGCACTGTAGCAAATTTTAGGTGAAAAAGGGACACAAATGTACCTCATAAGTTAATGGAAACAGTGTACAAGAACTTAATTTTTTTTTGGAGATGTTCCAGTGTTTTGTTTTGTTTTGTTCCTTAGTGGATCTCGCTGGTTTGTGAGTTCTATGCCCTTGTAAGTGCAAAGAATTTTTCCAGTTAATTATGTGGTGATAATATGTATATCTGAATAGTGCTTTCCATGCCATTGGGTTTTGTCCTTTGTCACCTAGGAATTCCCAAGTCTTTATAATGAAACTTTGTTTAGGCAGGCCAAAGGGAATCAGGATGGAAACTTATGCTCAAAAGCTCCATATTCTTAATTGCCTTTGACAGTGGGAAGACATCACTTCAGCACAGTGAAAAGCAACCTAAATAAAATATATTTTTAATGAAAGTTTCTCTATCTGGACGAATTGACCTGTATTGAACTGACCAGTATTTTAACCAGTATTGGTTAAAAATGAAAGAACCTTCTTGCAAACACATTGTGATTTATCCTGGTTTTACTCTGTCTAAACAAAGAGCCATGTACTTATATCCAGTATAGACGAGCCTTTTAGTCTGAGGTACTTCTTTTAGTAGAGGTCTTTGGATTTTTTTTATTATTATTATTACTTTTTAATAGATTGCATTACTTTGAAGGGAGACTAAATAGAATCAGTATGGAAATGTTCTATTTATCATGTGACTGCACTGGAGATTGCTAGAACTCTTTCATGGTGATATGGACAAGATCCTTACAGCCTTATGAAGGATGCTAGCTTGCATTCTTGTGTAAAGATGTACTTCCAAAAGAAATAATATGCTGATCGAATATTTATTTTTGTTCAATATAAAAATATTTGTAACTAACTAGCAATTATTTTACTTCTCTGCCCACCCTTTTCCCCTTAATCTTGTTTATCTCCTCAGTGTGTTCTTCCAGCAATTGGAAATGTCTTCTTCTGGGGTGTTTTAGATCAACTGCTGTAGCAGCCAAAAATCTGCATCTTTTCACTAAAAGCATACATAGAGAAGGGAATTGATGGGTTAATTTGACGTGTATAGCTTATGCATATGTATATTATATATGTGTATGCATAAGTTGTGACTCTCCAGAACTGAGTCTGAAATTAATTAGTTGAAAATAATGGATTTTATGTATTTCTAAATGGCTAACCAATTTTAAATAAGTTGAACTGATCTGTAACAGTAATACTGTTGAGAATTTTTCAATGTATTTCATATTGAAAAGTACTTAACTGAATTTAAATTCCTCTATTTAATCTTACTTGAAGTTAGAAAATTCAAGGTACAACTGTTTTTTTCACACATTTCATTAAGCCTTGATATTTCTGATAGTATAGCTTTCCTTTTGAGGCCTTCAAGTGGGAAGAGAGAAATGTTTTTCCTTCTCGAGACAAAAGAACAATATGAGCGTAATCTTATTTCTCAGTTTTTCTTTTGTCTATAGCTAAGTCCATCTCTTAACCTGGTATGATTAATTCTGCCTGATTTGTCAATGTTTTTAGAAGTTTATGAAAGGATGGGGAAAAGGAAAGAAAAAATCCTTTCAAGCACCTATCAATGATTCAAATGCTCTCTTGAATCCTGAAGATACCTATGACTGAAATCGAGGTATTGGCATGTGTGAAATGCCGGCAGGTGTGTAGCCCAAACTGATGTTCAGGTCAATGTACTTAAACTACCTGTACTCTGCTGAGAAAATATAGTTTGCGCTACAGATCCAACAAAGGCTTTTCAAAGACAAGATACTGAGCTAGCAAACCATGGAAAACTTCTGTGTGCGGAAAGTAGATTAAAATCTCACAAGTGAAAATAAACCTCTTTCAGCTTTAGGATGTGAAAACGCAAAAGAGCCTGTCTGCAGCTCCACGTGGGGTCTCTTCTCGCCCACTTTTACCTGTCCCATACAGCAGAAAGCTTAAGCAAGTGAGAACTAAAAATACTGCTTTGTACGTAGGGTAAGAGAAAGAAGAAAACAGGCATGAACAACACCTTTCAAAGATACTGAGTGTTTGTCACAGCAGCAGTCTGGTGGCAGGGAGTTCAACAATATAATTACATGTTGAATAAGAAGGTATTTCCTTTTGTTGCCTTTGAATGTGGCACTTCTTTAATTTAATGGAATTTCCTCTTGTTTATGTGCTCTCTTACTGGGTGGGCAGAAGCTCACCAAGTAACTTCTATTGGCTGGTTTCTGTTTAATATAGTTTTGCAATGACTGTTTTATTAATATCCTTTTAAAAGTAAACATTCCCAGTCTCTCCAGGCTCTTTTCTTACAATGGGTTTTTTTTTATCAATTTATTTTCCTTTCGATGATAATTTTCATTGCTGCCCTTTGATTTTTGTCTCATTTTCCTCTGAACTCATAACTTTCTCTCCTAAACTAGTGCCAACCACTAGATTATCACTGCTCCTTTATTATAAACTGTGGAAGAAGAACTCTTATTTTTCAGGTCCCAATTAGGGGGCCTGAAATCCATCTGCCCTGGATCTGATGTGAGCCGATAAGCTAGAGGTGGAATGCTCGTGATTCCCATTATCAGTTTTTAGAGTCATGCAGTATTTTGCTCTCCCTTTCCCTTGGCATTTCTGGTGCCTTTCTCTGTCTATTTGATGCCTAATACCTACCTGGTACCTTTTTTCTCATGCTGCCTCTGAAATTCTCATCTGGAGATCCCTGTTCCATCCATTTGCACTCAGCCCTCATAGGCCTCAAACTTTTGTCCCGTTGGTTTGCATTCAAAGCGTTTTGGAGTTCATGTAGAGGGTAGCAGATAGACCTTGCAGTGGAGAGGTGTACCCCAAGACAGCGTGTACCTACACCGTGTCTTGTGAGCAGATGCCAGCTTGATCTGCTCATCTTCAGCTGGCCACATGCTGTATCGAGCCAAACCAGAAGTCCCGTATCCATCGTTAGCATTGTGTTGAGCCTGAGCTAATAAGCTCGGTCTCTTGGCAGGATGTGTTAGATCAGGCTTACTGCTGTGCTAATTGTGCTTACACAGCTTCCAGTTTGGAGCTGGCTCATTTACAGCTGGCTTGGATGGTGGCCAAGAAGGCTGGCCTCTGCCTGCAATATGCCATGTAGACATACACATATCCAGCACTTGAAAGTGTCTGTCAATAGCAGGAAATTATATTCTGAGGGAGGGGAAAATCTTTGGCCTGGCTACATGCGTAAATAAGGGCAATATTAATGAATGAGGAAGTAGGTAACAGTTTTAATAAGGAAAAGGATTAATTATTCCAAATGTAGACTTAAAACCACACGTTCTTTTTGGTCCCTATATTTGGCCCCATCTTGTTCCTCATTTACCACTTCTTTTACAATATTTCTTGGGAACATTTCCCAGGCTTAAGGCATTTGGCTGTAGAAGGAGTGAACAGCCTGGTGCTCTAGCTGGGAGAGGCTAATCTAACCACAAGGGCAAAATTTCAGAGAGGAGAAGTCTGCCTTTGCTTTTAAGTCCATCCTTTGTTTTTGTCTATCTCTTCCCTACTTCCTGTGTTTGCAAATGAACTTGTACATGGGTTATAATGAAGCGTCAAGGATCTGCTCATCTTAGGATTGACGTGCTACAGTTACTTAAATGTATAAAATGCTTGCTAGCAACAGGAATTACGTAGGAAAAAAATAAAAAGCCAACAACAAGGCAGTGCAGTAAAAAAGTGAAGTTTGTTTACTTAGGTTTGGAAAACTAGAACTCAGCATGACTTGAAAGCCACATCCTTGGCTGGGATAGATTGGTTTCATCGGTTACCAGCAGTTGTGTTGTTTACTTTAGCAAGAATTTGTCTCCTCAAATATTATCTTCTGTCTGTGGAGCAGTGTGGTGGCGGAAGGGAACACGTGAGTGCCTATGTATGTACATCTAGAGAAAACTGGACTAGGCTCTCCTTTTATCATGAAACAATACAGTGGTGCATTAGCACATCGCTATGAGTGCTTTTAACATTTAAGCCCATTTTTCCTCAAATTATTTTGTTGGTCACAAGCATCCATGCACCAGTGCGTTAATTTGCTTGGTAGTTTAGAGGCCACTTCTCCAGTTGAGCAACCCTCAAAAGACAGTACCAACCTTTTAGTTCTGAAATTGCTGTTATTAGAACAACTGGGAGAATGTATCTCTTCTGTAAAGACAGAGTTGAATAATGATTTAGCTCCCAGAATTAATTTGAAATTTCAGCAGCATTAAGTAATATTTTAGTGGCAGTATAATCCTGTACACTACATATTAACTCCGCAGACTGTACTGCCAGTGGAAGTGCACTGCAGTATTTAAGTGATGCTGTAACACCACGGTATTATATTCAGGTCATTAGGGAGCATTTTACAGGATTTAAGTTATCTGGCAAAATGTCAAGGGTGAATCATATAATCTGTGTTTCTTTGCATCTCCAAATATATAAATTAGGGGTTTTCTTTTTTATAAAAAGAACGAAAATATTACACCTAACTACAATGTTCCTATTCTGTCGCAGTCTGCTGTATCACCTGTGCACCGCTTGCACTGTCAACAATGCTGAGAGAGCAACCGAAAGAAAGGGGAATAATAGATCTAGATGGCTCAGCTGGTTGGTGATGTAAGTGGAGAAAACATTGTACTGAGTTTTTTTTTCTGTATGAATCAAAGCAATTGATAGATAAGCATAAAACTGAGTATTTGGCTTTTGTGACAGGCATCAGCAGGTGTCCAGAATGATGGGAAATGCTGAGATCTAAGATGAATGTTTTCCAGAGCAGATGCCTAATGTTAACCTTTCGAAAAGGCAGGGGCACTCTTCTGCAATTGAATGCACCAAGGGAGGTAGACACCTATCTCCTCTTTGTACCCTAGAAACTCATTATAAAATCATGTGTGTGGCCCATCAGAACTATTTTGGTACCTCTTTTCAAATGTACTCATCGTGCAGACAGCTACAGTTGACTTTAGAGGGAGAGATGAGGCTGTGAAAAGCATGCATTCTCAGCAGCCCATTGCTGCCTCTGGCAGAAGTTCCTGCCATTCAGATCTGCCAGCTAGATAGTTCATACGATTATTCTGTGAACCATTAGGGACAAACTGAGCTGGGTTAGTTTAAACATGTAAATAGTAGCTTTGGTTCATTCCTTCTTCAAGAAACAGATGATCATCACAGAAGTAGCCCAGCTGGCTAGTAGAAAATAAATTTAACCATGTGACTCTTTCTTGTCTTTCCTTCACTGAGTTTTAACTACAACTTTTGGGATAATGATGCTCGGAACAAATGAAAATAATAGCAGCAACAGCAACAAAAGGTTCAGCTAAGGCAAGTTAAGAGGAAGTGACATCTAACTTCTGATGGTGGAAGTGGCAACGGTGAGCTGCTGTTTGGTCAGGGGCTGATAAAACTTTTCAACCAGCAGAGTCACAGTTGTGTGAATAGGATGTATGGCTGTGCCCTTTCTGTGCTCAGAATGGTGGGGGGGGAAATAAAACAGCAACAGCTAGCTTATTTGAACAGTTTGTTTTCCTCTAGCCTAGAGTACTGGCCAAGTTCCTCTGTGATAATTCCTGTTGTCTTCTTGCTGCACTCCGTGTGATGGGAATTTCTTAGAAAAATCCCAGGGACAAGAGGTGTGTTTGGCTGCTGCGTGCCAGTGCTCTAAAGCAGTGCTGAAGGTATTAGAATTGATTTTTATGAGTCTTCCTTCCAAAAATAGCTTTAACTTCTTTGTTAGGGAATGTTGCAAGGCTCATTTGTAGAGGAGCAGTGGCTGTGCACATGAAGAAATTACCTTACTTGGCTGACCTGTTGCCAGAGGAGGTTGTGGAGGCAGACCAGCAGGTTCAGCATGGCTATGGTCTACAGGTCCACAGATACCGAAGGAGGCAGATGTTCTCATCTGTGTAACAACAGTGGATGCTGGGGAGTAAACAAGACATAAACCACAGGTAGTGGTTTTTGTGCCCTGCCCGTCATCCTTGGAGACAGAATCCTGAGCTAGGTGGATTACTGGGTTAACCCTGTATCGCATGTCTGATGTTCCCATGGCATTCAGTATGTAACAATACTTAAAATACTATCCATACTGAATTTTAAGTTACATTGAGAACAACAGAGGCACAGGGTGTTCTTTGGTCTTTTTCGGTCTTGTACTTTTTTGCATGAGTAAAAACTAAACTTTCGTGTTAATCGTTTTGGGGGTTTAAAACATCTACTTTCACAAAAGATAAAGTTTCAGTAAAAATATTGTGGACTGCTGTCTCTGATGTTGCTTTGGGTTTGCGTTTTTATTTTAAGATGTACACCAAAACTCAAGTCTGCTCCACCATTTCTGGTGGGTGGCAAATCAAAGTCAGTGGGATTTCATGAAAAATGGGTGTAGACAAGGAACTCTCCAGAGAGTGGTTCTCTGCTGATCTGTGCAGTTACTAATGACTCCTATGAGCTGTCATTTTAAGGTAAAAATAGAAAATGTAAAATATTGATTACATAGGCAAGTACAAGAAACATACAGCTGTATACTAGCTCTCTAGAAACATGTAGATAAAAATAGATGTAAATCACACTTTTCCTGTTAGTACAGCACAAGTAATTGTGTTGCTATTGAGGAAATATGTCATAAGGCCATGGGCTTGTGTTTTGTTGAGTGAACTTTATTCCAGCTATATTGTTAAAGAAAGCAACACTGGAAATCTTCTGAGACTCCTTTTCCTATATTAAGGGCATGTGCTTGTTATCATGGTGCTGCAGTAGCGAGTAATACCGTGAAGTTGAGACTGGACTAGATCTTTGCTGTTCCATCAAATGCATGTTCTAAACCAGGTGTTTACTGTAGGCCCTACACACTAGAAATGAACAGTGGCCTTGACAGTTCATGTTACTATGCCACTTTTACTGCCTTTTCAATATATTTGCTGGGGCTGTAACACTTTTTTTTGCACTTAGGTTTATGTAATTCCACCTTTCTCAACCAAAATAATCTTGATGATTTCACTGATGGTACCTGGCTAAAGCCTGTTTTCCTCCCAGCTTACTGGAGGCAAACATCTGGGTTACAGGCTTCAGCATCCTTGCCCATGTCGTTGCATCCATTGTGACTTTTCAGTTTGAACCGTTGCCAGCTGATTTTGCCCAGAAACTTGTCAAACCAACTTGCGTCTCCAGCTTTTTATAAGGACTGGTCAGAGAGATATCAAGATAGTAGGATTGTTTGCATAATCCACATATTTTATAAGATGGTGTGTATATAATAAGCTCTGAGTAATTATATAATAGGGTAGTCATCCAGCCAATGATTACATTCCTTAGTAGGGAACCTCAGTAATAGCTCTGGCATAAATAGAACTTTTTTTTTTTTTTTAATAGTCATTACAGAATAGCTTTAACTAGTAACAGTGTTTATCTGAAATTGAACTCAAGTTTACTTTCCAGTTCTTTATGGAACAAAGATTCTTTACTCAGAATAAACTTTAATGATGAATTTGAGGGTATTCTAAAAATAGGGTCTGCTGTGGAGGTTCATTACAGTGCTCATTCCCTTCCTCGACAGTGTGGTACATGGATATGTATATTAGTCTCAAATAGTGCTTTATTAAAGAGTCTGAATAACCAATAAAAAATGTGGTTCCTAATCTGGTAACATTATAGGTTCATAACATGAAACCAGGGAATTGACCAAACTTGCTCATTTTGTTGCATCAAGGGAGTTGGATTTCTGAAAACAGATTAGTGGACTGGAATCCGTTTTGATATTAGTCAGTAATATAGCTGTGACAACATACAGCACTGGGAGGGCTGTCTTTGTCTTCCATGGCTGGTAAAATCATTTCTTTGCATATAAATACATGCACAACCAAGTTTGCAACTGATACTTTTTTTGGCCACACACAAAGCACGTTATCATTCTGAAGCTTCAGGCTAAACGTGTGAGCCCAGGTGTTGTATTTCTAATGCCCTTTGCATGAAATGTGAAATAATTGCTCAATTGTAGAGACTGTACGTATATTTATGAAATGCGAAATACAAGCGTGCTCTCTTATTTCAAAAGTCTTAGGAAAATATGTGTGTGGTGAGGCCACACCATCTTCAGAACAGACTTCTTGTGTTCTTGAATTGTAGATTTCTCAATCTTCAAAACTGGAGCAAATGGCAGAATACCTTAAATACCTTTGTATGTGTTTAAGTGATTTCACTCCTACTAAATATACATTGGGCTTACTGCTACTAGCATGTGCTGAATGCATTTTCGTGAAGTAAGTGCTTCTCTTAAGTTTCTGTGCTGTGGAACAGTGGCCTCCCTACCGAGAGGGAAATAAACACGTGGGTATAGCAATTGGTTAAGTAAATGAAGCAAGTGAATTGTGGATAAATAAAAGTAAGTGGCAAAGAGATAATAGAGGGAAAGCAAAAAACGCTCCTTTGCAAAGAGCAGTAGACAATGGCCACCTCTCCAAGATGGTGCCAAACCCCCAGAAGAATCAAAGGCTTCATTCTTACTGGAGAGACTGAAAGAAGGTCGAGTTCAAAAGTAGCTTTGGGTCAAAAAGGAGAGGAGAGGGAGATGGTTCAATCACTGAGATGAGTAACTTCAGTTAATGTTTAAGTGACTGAGATGTCATTGAGAGAGCTGCTGCTTAGGAAGAGACCTGCCTGGCTTATATTTTCACTATGGAGCTGCATGAAATCAATATCTGAAATAGGCTGCTCCAGGTGCAGGTTGTCATTATACCCTATTTACCGGTCCTTATTGATCCTCTACTTCCATGTGTGTGACGCTGGGTCTTCTGAGGCCACATGCCTTGGTTGTCTGGTGGCAATAAGCCAAGCCATTCTTATAAATCCTTCCTAATGAATTATAGGGGAAAAAAAGCTATACTCTTCCTTAACTGGTTAGGTCTTTTAGGAGGATAGTCAAGACTCTTGTGCAATTTAACCCTGGTATTTCTGTGAGGTAAACTGTGTCTTCAATTAGAAAGCTATAAATCGGCATGAATGCTGAACGTATGCCATAAGCCATATTGCCACTGTATCACCTTCAAGTCATGACTGAACTTTTTTTTGTAGTGCATGGATGCAAGTGGTCTCAAGTCTAACTGTACAGAAAACTGAAGTTAAAACAAGCTTTTATAAGTGAAGGAGTTGTTCTGACAAAAATTCTGTTTTCTTTGGATGTACGATTATATTGGTTTCATTGCAAATTTTTACACTGTTCCTCTGACTTTACCAGTTTCCTCACGTGAGGAATAAAGACTGAGTAAAAGCCTGGGAAACTTGCAAGAAATGCATATCCTTGAGGTAAATGTCAGAGTGATGGCTCTTGGGACTAGATGTTATGTAAGGATTTTTTTTCATACAACATGACCAGCTAGAAAATATCTGTTTCCAGCTGCGCCTTGCTATTATACTGTTCAACTCTGATCTGCAAATTCTCTGGTGGGAGTAAAAGGGTAATTTGTTTTCTGTGCCATTACTTTTGGCTCCCTCAGCTCTGCCTGCCAGAGTGCTAGTGAAGTGGCACCAGCTCTGGCTGTAGGCCGTAACTAGCGGCGTACCCCAGGGGTTGATGCTGGCTCTACTACTGTTGAGCATCTCCGTCAGTGATCACAGTGACAGGGCACGTTCGCTGAGGGTACAGAGCTGGGAGGAGTGGCTCATACACCAGAGGCTTTGCTGTCATTCAGAGGGACCGCACAGGCTGGAGAAATTCAGCCAAGGGAAATGCCAAGTTCTGCACCTGGGGGGGAGCAGCCCCAGACAACACCAGTGTGTGGTGGGGGCCACCCAGCGGGGAAGCAGCTTGGTGGAAAAGGGCCTAGTGGACACTAAGTTGAACATGAGCCTTCCAGCCCCAGCCATTTGGTGGTTCTGTAACTCTGGCCACACTTTCAACGAGGTGGTTTCTCATGTACCTGTTCTGAGGAAAACAATTGATTTTTACCTTGTCCATGTATACTTTTTTAGTGAGCTTGGACTTGGTAATTTCAAAAATTACCACAGAATGAGATCTGAAGGAAATTGCATGGTGAGCATCATGAGGCCAATACCATTGCTGTAAGTTAATATAGGTAGTACGGCCTGGAAAAAACATGCCTGGGTGGTAAATTGTGAAGCATTTGTAGCAGTAGAATGGCTTAATGTTGCTGAGAGTCCTTTCCTGTATTTATTAAAAATAAAGATGATGGTGGGCGTAATCTCAGAGACATGTACGAGTGTTTTCAGAAGATAGTCTCTGGATTTAGAAAAAAAATAAGGTTTAATATGCTAAGGAGGAAGGGTTTATTAAATTTTTAAAAAACTTCTAGACATGTTGAGTCTCTGATAATCTCAGTAGCAGATACCTGTGGTTAGGTTGTTGAAGAAGTGTCTTCTATAGGCATCTCAATATTTTAACCATAGTTTTTCAAAAACATTGTGAGGCGTAATGCTATTGAATGAGATACCAGTCTGAAAAGCCCCACTCAATAAACTGATATATTGTTCAGGAAATTGATGATATATCAAAAGATGTTTCTTCAGATAGTAATCACTGGTATAGCTTCCCAGAATAAATGTGAAATTCGAACACAGAGAAGCCTGTGTCTGCTTATAATGGTGCTGGTTTTGTGCATAGAGTTCTGGGTTTATGTGGAGAGGGGTCTGACCCATGACAAAACCGATGAAAACTGTTTCAGCCAGCAGTACTTCTCGTGACCTTAAGCATTCCTTTGTTCGAGTGTGAGATTAATTCAATGAACATTTGATGGTGTTTTGTTTTTAATGATCAAATATACTGTATGAAAGCAGGTCTTGCAGTTAAAAGGTGAGGTATATATTTAAACTGAAGCATATTCTCCCAAACAGGAATAGAATTATGAATGTATGTCCTCTTATCAAATCTTTGTGCACAGGGCATAGAAGGCAACGTCCATGGTGGCTTTTTTATTTACTTATTGATTCATTTGGAATAGCAGAATGTTTTCTTTAATCTGTTTTTAATGGTTAATCCATAATTTGATAGTTAATCCGGAATTTTTCATCTGCCCTCAAAGCTGTGGGAATGAAGCAGTGCCCACTGGTGACAAACTGGTTATCTTGCATTCAAGTCACTCAGTAGAAGGAACGCCAAGGTACAGGACTGGGTTTTGTCGTGGTGTGATGGATTGTACCTGCATCTCTTAAAAATAAGTGTGCCTAGGTTAGTTCTGTTAAAGTTACTGTCGTAAGGGGCAGTAATCTGAGTGGAACCACAGAAGTGCTTGCAGAGACCTGTTGCGTGTGTCCCCTTGGGTGGGATCAGCTGTGGGCACTGCTTCTGAACCTGGGAGATCCACCAGGAAATGGGAAAGCTTCAGGGTGAGTGAAGTTCAGGTTCTGGAAGGTGTGCAGGTGTTGTTTGGTCAGTCGGTCTGTTGGTGTTTTACAGGCCGCTGGAGGTTACCTTTATATTCAGTGTGGTGGGTAGCGTAAGTGGGCATTGCAGGCCCGCACTGAGCCACTGCTTAGGTGACCAAACACATAAACGAGCTGAGCGGCTGCACTGACCAGCTTTTTCACAAACTGGCGTAATTCCATCTCATTCCACTTTCCTATCTAATAAAGTAAGTGATCTTTGTTCGCACATAGATGTCTTGGAGTCGTCACTTATTTATCTTCATGACTGCATGCGAGAAGGGGTTTGGTTTTCCCTGTTTTACAGGAGACAGACAGGGCATGAATTGACTTGTAGTCTGTGTCTGTGCTATCTTACAGTGCTCCGCGGAACGATTGTGTCTTAAAGCTTTTCAAAAGCTATGAGGAAGGGGGCTTGTCGTTATGTTTTGCTTTATGTTTAGAGGATTCGAGAGCAAACCGCTGCAGTCATCTGACTGCAGAGAATTTTGCCTTTGCTCGCTTTGTTTAATCTCTAAAAGTCCTTATCAAAAATCATTACTGTTTCAAAGTCTCATGAAGGTGTAAGAGTCTTGTGCCTACTGAAGGAAGCCCAAAGCAGTTAATTTGTTGTTTCTTTTCAAGGCAAGGTGCAATGTGTCTTTTGTGTAGCCAGCCTTGGCAATGCTTTCCCCTCCCCAACTTCTTTGTCCCCCTTCTTCCCTTCCCCCGCCTCCCCAATTATTTTTCCAGAGCCCTTGGCTTGCTGCTTCTGGGGCAGCAGCAGCAGCTGCTAGTGCTGTCCTGTAATTCTTCCATCCCGGTCACAGGGGACTGGAAGGGAGAAGACGGTCTGTCTCAGCAGCAGTCCACCAGCTGCTGCTACAATGCATAATGCGTAAATTTGCAAAATACAGCTTTTAGTTTTGCTTTGCAGTCAGAATGAAAAACTAGAACACACCACCACTGCCATCATTGATTGATTAATAGAAATCTACGTCCTCTGCTCCTTGGTTCAGACTTAGACCAAAAGTACTGGAAGTGGCTAAAAATAAAAGGTAAGAATCCTGACAGACTTTAAAACTGATGGAGTAATTAACAATACAGTGTTGTATATGTATGCTTGAGAATACACTGTAGGAAAAAATCTGTTGAGTAACACAAAATATTCGACTACATCAGAGTATAAATTATGCTTATGGTCCTATTACTTTCTGAAGTGTGCAGATAAGCAGGGTTTCTTTGTTCAAGTGTCAGTGAATGAGGGAGTTGTACATATTCTAGCATAAGCAATTTTCCTGAAAATATATATATTGAACTACATTTTTCGGTTTGGGGGCTTTCTTTTGAGGGATCAGAGGGAGGAGGAAGGAGAGTAGGGAGCATAGTTGCTATTCATTGTCTGCTAGCCATGAGGTTAGAGCATCAACAATGGTTTGTTCTGTGCCCAGTTGTGCACTCCGAGTAAGGAAGCAGCACACAGAAAAGGCAAGCAATCCCCAAACTACCCTTATAAACGGGTTTGTAACTTCTTTAAGTGTGTATTCAAGAATGACCAAATCTCCTTGTTAGACTATTCGAGAATCAGCCAAAACATGGCCTGAATTTGTGACAGAACTGGTATTCACTGAACAGTTTGACTCAGTGTGTAGTTCAGAAGACCTGAACTATAAAACACTATTCATCCATAAAAATAATTCATGTGGTTGTGGTGCACATTATTGGCCAAAGAAAGACTGCTGTGTGTAGAGCTGAGAGAACTAATTTTATCACAAGTCAGTTTTGCAACCAATATCCCTAGAGACCACGTTGCCTTCTTTGTTTTTCTTTAAGTGCTCTGAAGTCTTTTGTTGTAGAAGCTGTACGGGAACTGCAGTAAACGGAGGCTGGCACAGGAACTTTTCTGTGCCAAGTTGTTACAGGGAGCATGAGATGATCTGTGTCCAGGTTTCCTTGCTGGTGGAGGAGCTGGTGGCAGCTGGCTGTCTACTTTTCTCAGTTGGTTTCATTGGGATCAAGGGACTCGGAGAAGCCAGCTGCCATGTTGGCATGCCTGGTTGTGTCTGAGGGACGGTGGTGATGGTGTTGGCTGTGGGCTGCTGCCCTCCAGCAGGCACCACGGAATAAACCCAAATGCTGAGCAATCACTGATCTCGTTTTGACAATGTGTCCACATTTTAACTATTCTGCTGAACAGCTGCGAGTACGCTAGCATGTGGATTGTACATTTTGCTACTAATTAGTATACGGTGGGTCCAAACCAAAGCTTCTAATGCAAATTCGCCTGGATTTGTGTGGGAGCAGATCTGGGCCTTGCCTTTGTGGAACAAGCTAAATCAGCTAGTAATGGCATGGTGTAGTCTTGTGCCGATTCCCAAAATCACCCGTCCTCATTTTTGCATGTTTGATGTGATGCTAATGTCAACAATCTGAAGTGATAGCATAAAGAAACTCTAATCTCACGACATACTACTCCCAATAAATACATTGTACAGACATGCTGGCAGAAATAAACTCAATCTAGATCTGTCTTTGGGACTCCAAAGAAAAAATACAATTAAAATAGTTTAAAGAATCAACAAAGCATACCGTGTGCATGTGTGTGCAGCTATTATCTAAAATTTGTTGGATTTTTTTTAGTCTATGAAAACTACAGCCCCAAGTGTACACTGTGCCTTCCAGCTCCAGGGCAAATACAGTAAGAAGAGATTTATTATATGGTGACCCATTATACAGGCACCTGGGAGGTAAGAGAAAGGAAGAGGAGTGTTTTGCCCTGAAGTCCTTCCAGATTTTTTTTTTAAATAAACATGGTATGCTCAACTATTTATATAAAAGTGGTGTTCAGTGGTCTCACTTAATTGAGGAGGGAAGTCAAATCCAGTGAAGTGCAGACGGCTTGTGTAGTTCAAGTGCAGTGTTTTGGTTATACTGCCCACACATTTGCAGAGAGAGAAGATAGAAATGAAAACAAGTAAGAGAGACGGTGTTCACAAATATTCACAGCAGAATACTTGGAAACACTGCTTTAGCTAGAGTTCATAATATTGCATATTACTAGTTTTTCAAAGTACCAAAAAGTAACTATTAGAAACAATCTGAGCTTTAGACCTTAAAGGAAGACCACTAGGGTACGTTTTGAAACTTCAGTGGTAGCAAAACAGATAGGAGCTAGCTAACGTCCTTCTGACCATGTGGCAGCAGGGGCCTCTAAGACTTGCAATGAGGATGCTAGGAAGGCAAGCTCCCTTTTTCCAATATGTGTTTTCATTTGTCTTCCTCTTGTAATAAAGGCATCTACCTTCTGTCAGTATTTCCTGGGCTATGCAGTGAATTCTTTTGAAGATTATTAAATTGGCATTTTCTTGACTTTTCCTTCCTTTCAAAATTAATATCTTTAACATTTGACCAGTCAAACTCCCAGGCACAGCTTCTTCCATGCAGCAGTAGTTATCTCAGCACTGCAAACAAGACCCTTGCTAGATGCTGATTCTTACAGCACAAGCTGTTTTCCATCTATTCTGCAAGGAATGATTTTTAATGAAAAGAACAGCATTAAATTCTCAATGACAACCAACCTTTACTCATTTCTTCCCCTGTGGGAATTTGATCAATCTCTGCAGCTTCCTGCTTAGACACCGTACACAGGGGATACCACTTTGGGGGCATAGCTAACCCATGAATAATTGAAGGAGTGGTTTTTGAGGGAATACTTTGAACATTTCCAGCAGCTACAGCCTGACTATGCATCTCCCATGTAACTCTCTCTACATCAAAGTTAGAAGGTGGCTTTTACTGTTGTATCATTTCTGTAAAACTTAGGCTGTGCAGTAAGCCCATAGTCTAATCTGTTGATCCATTCTGGTGCTTAGAACAAAATATTTTAAGGCAAGAATGATAGAGAAAGGGATAATAGGAAATAGTTTCAGAAGAGGGAACTAAAAGCACATTGCAACCCTCCTGAAAGAATATGATAACTAGACAATGGGAAACTTACTGCTTAATTCCACAGCTGAAAAAGGCCTTGATAATCAGACCTTATAAAAATACTTATTTCCCAAGATCTTGCCCTTAAAGGGAGGGAGGGAGAAAGAGGCAGAACAAAACATAAGTTCCAAGCTTGCTAAACATGTCACTTGGGATAACATCACTTCTGTTTGTCCTGAGTAAACACAATGCCAGATCAAGAGCCAGAGGATAATCTTTCACTCTAAATTGTTTTCCTGTAATATCTGAGGCTGCGCAGTATAAAATCAGGAGTGGAGAAGCCATCCTCAGTCTTTTGCTTTGCCTGCTGATACAAGCATGATTTTATTATACAAACATTTGCTACATTAATTGTGATTATTCCTAATCCTCCATTTTGCTTAATGGCAAAACATTTCACTGGAGGAAAGAAAAGAATTAGATTAAAGTAAAGACTTTTAGGCAGTAAAGGCTACTAATTGAAACTGGAAGGGATTCTCCCATGATGTAAATTCAAAATTACAAAAATTACTGCTAAGATAACTGGAGAAGTCATACCTCAAAATCTTTAGACAGGCACGTTACGTTTTTGTGTGGTCTAATGCAGTATATTTTTTTCTGCTCTGTAAACTTAGCCTACTTTAGTAAACATTCACACCTATAGTTAGACATATGTATGTTTGTACAATGTGCATTATTTTTTTTGTCTTCTGAAGGAATGTAGGGGTTTGGGTTGTGCGTGTGTACCCACAGGAACCTCTAAAAGCAAGTAAATCACAGAAGTGGATGCTGGAACTTTTTTGTGTTATTTAGTGCCTGTCTTCTCCTGCAACAACCCTGCTTTGAAGTTGTGGACTAAAATGTTTTTTTTTGGTGTTTTTTTTTTTGGTTTTTTGTCTGTGTGAAGTTTGAGGGGGCTTTGTTTCATTATTTTTATTCCTCCACTGGCTGCGGTATACAGCAGCGTGGAGGCCTTATTTTTTCTTCTTTGGAGGTTGGTAGTGCTTTCACCAAAGCAAAACTGCAGCATGTGGAGGTTTACGTAACCCCCCTTCCTCCCCAGCCCAGACGGGAAGTGCCAGCAGCGGGCTGCTTCTGGCTTTCCCTTCCCGTACCACAAAACCTGACCGGCAGGCGCAGAGCTGGGTGCTGAGCGTGTAAAAGCGTCCACGTGGACACTTCGCCGAGAAAGTCAGCGACGTTCAGTGCTCTAGCTGGGTCTGTTGAGTGGTAGGACAGTACTTCATAGTGACTTTTGAGGTTGTATTGTGTTTATTAAAGCTTTTGAAAGAAAATATTAGACCAAAAGACAAAAATGCTGAAATACTCGACAGTAATTTCTGTTGTTTCAAGGAATTTAAGCCTACGTAGTTGTGGGTCTTTGGTTATTTTCAGTGTCTTGTTTTAACACGATTTTAGATTCATAGTGTGGCATGTAGGTTACATCTGTCATTAAGGAACCCCAGTGAAACAGAAATTCACATGGTTGAAATGTCTGTTTCTGAAATCAGCTAATTTCTGTACACTTTCTGTTCCGAGCCTCCCTCTGTTCCCCCACCCCCAGGTCCATTAGGCATGAGTTTGATTAGCTCAGTGACTCTTCTCGGGCCTCCTTTTCCTGTTACCCCCAGATAAATTTATATGACTTCAAGAGTGAACTCCAGGCATAACCTTAAATCCTGCTGGGGACAGGAGCTGCATTTGCTGAAGCTCAGTGCTGGTGAATAGTACCCTACTGTGCTCTATATGGGAAAGTGTGTGGGTGGCAATTTACATGGTAAACAAAGGCAGGCAGGGAAGGCAGATAGTTAAGCTTATGTTTCTTAATGCTTTCGATCTCTTTAAAATGTTGCTGTTGAGAATTAGCAGCAAGAAATATCACAAAAGGAAGATTGGTGTAGATTTTGCTATTTTAAGTACCAATCTTTAATTAAAAGGAATTTTAATGCATGTTTATTGTGAAATTCAATTTATGATTTGAAATTAAATTTAGGAGTATCAATTGTGCTGATCTCTTGGTAGTAGCAAATAAAGACTGTACCTGCATCTGTTCCCTTTAAAGATAAATGGGAACCTTTTATTTCGTCAGCAAAAAGGGCTCACAGTCTAACAGTGGACGTGAGATCATCCCCCTCCTGCTGCCTTAAATAGGTTCTTTGCTTGTTTGTCATCAAAGGTGTAGGGAGGGAACATGAATTAGATGGCAAGGGACTAGAAAGAGTGTCAGGAAGTATTGACATTCTTATTTGTGCCGTGTATCTACTATGTGACCTTGGACAAGTCTCTTCACCTATGCCATATCCTGTTATTAGATTATAAATCTCTGCTGGGAGAATGCATGTCGCAGTTTGCTTTTGTATCTGGCAAGGGGTCTGTAGATATCAGTGTAAAACAAATAATATAAGTAAGGGCAGCATTTTTTTCTGGAACACTAGCCTTTGCCGGAGACAGTGGTTTCTGCTTCAGCCCAACTCTTCTGCTCTAATACCCAATTTAGCTGCAAAAAAGGCTGCAGCTTCACTCTGCTGCCTTCCTAGCCCAATTTTTAGCAGGAAAAAAAAATCTATAAAATTTTTCAAGATAAATGTTCTGAGTGACTGTGTAGCCTTTGAAAAGTGTTACAAATACATTGCAAAAAAAAAAAAAAAATAAGATGTGATTTTTTTCTTAAAGTAGAAATTTTCCTGTGGCATTGGTGTACGAGTTGTGTGTTTAAGCTGAGGTTACCACGTATGCTTCCCAGGGGGAAGGCTTGTCATCCAGAAGCAGCCCGGCCATGTGGTTACCGATCCCCACACACATCCTAACGAGTACAGCTCATGGCACTTCGGGGAAGTAACTGGTTTATTCCGTGTGATGAACCTCTTGTTCCAGTTCACCTCTCGTTTTGAACTGCTGCCCTCCGTGCCTGTGCTGACGCTGGAAAGGAGCCTCGCCTGGGAGACGCTCCCTTCCAGCTTGCTGACTCGCATCCAGGCTGCTTGCGTGCGCTGCCATGCGGAGAAGCTGCTGCTCTGTGCGGAGGGAGAGCTCCTTGTGCAGTGCTCCGCGTCACGAGGGTTTTGTCAGCACAGCTGGCCACAGACTGCTTCCGTCCCTGGACTGAGTACGGTTTGCAGTGTGGCTGATTTGTGGGCATTCAGCGCGCTGTCTTCTGCAGGATTTGCCAGGAGACGTTTCATGGATTTGCATGTCACTGCGAGGAAGAACTTGCTTGCTTGTTGCAACTCTATCAGCTTTTCTCTGGAAAAGCTTACAGATCTGGAGGAGCAATTTTTTAAAAAAAAGAAAACACCTTTGAGGCATTTAGGAAATGGGAATTAGATTTTTCAAGATTTTTGCTTCTAACGCGCTAACAAAAAATGGAGAAAAGTGAGATTTCCACGCAACAGTCACTTTAATTCTAGGATTTGAGTCTTTAATTTCAAAATAACATTTTAATTCAAAATAACATAAGAAAGATTACTTTTTAATGGCTTCATAATGTCAGAAAGGATAAATGTGTCAGTCTAATCTATGTGCCTGCATAGAGCCAGGAGTCTCCTTTGCAATAATATTTCTATCACGCTGTTTAATTGGTTGAAGCTTTTAAAAGATGTCATGTGATGCAGTAATTTAAAAAGTAAAAAATTAAGATAGCAGAGACATGACATGGATACAATGTAATGTTCACGTGGTTCAAATTGCTTTGAGTAATATTCATATGCTGTCCCTATTTGTTCCTTGGGCATGACTTCGCTAATAGCAGTGAGGGTATTGACAAAGGCCTTTCCTGATAATTACATCCTAAATATAATTAAATATGAAGGTGGTGCTAGCAAGATGCTAATTGGCTTACTAATAAACTTCAGATTTCTCACTTTCTGAGAACCATGAAATTAGAGCACTTGATGTAACAGTTCTCCAAAAGTGGAGACCGCTGCTCAGAGAGCCTGAGTGAGCCAGCGGGCTGTCCTGCGGTGTCGTAGCGGGGTCAGGGCTTCGTGCGTAAGGCACTGGCAAAATGCTGGCTCCGTATCCATGGGTTCTCAATTAATCCCACCGTGTAGAAGAGGTGTAATACCATTCACTGTTGTTTCTTGTCCTTTCTGATTGTAGGCATAGACATTTTGTTTTATACACTTGTAAGGTTGGTTGTTGGCTTAGAGCACTGCTGCAATACAGGCAGTTTTAATGGTGTTTGCCATCGTGTGATAAAACCATTTGGGATTATCTGTGTAAATAGGGGATATTTCAACTCCAACCATTTTCACCTGTTATTAGTTCAGCTGTTGGAAAGGCAGCAGATGTCACTTAGACAGCCCGCTTTATTCTTCCAAAAGCCAAAGCTCTCCTGGAAGAAGTATGTGTAATTTTCAGAACCAGTCTGGAACGGCAGCAGTACAAGACCAGCAAGACAAAAGGAAATGGAGGTTTCAGCAAGTGCTTCTGTAAAAGTTGGAATGCAGCTGGTCCCCAGAAAGGCAGGCTGCTGTTCCAGGACATAGTGTGCGTGTTGGGTAAGTGTGGCTACCGGCAGGGGCTCACGAGGAAGCCTCACTTCTCTCAGGACGTCTGAGCTGGTTTCACCTCAGGCTGTCCAGTCCCTTTCTCGGAAGCTGTCTCCTCTGCTGCAGCAGGGCTGGCAGAGATGCTCACAAACAGCAGCTGCTGGCCTGCTCTGAATGACAGTCTGGTGTATTCAGGAAAACCAAAAAGCAGTGCTACTGACATAGTAATCTTTATAGTGGCGGTCTACCTATGACACATGACGCGCAAAGCCTTGAGCTGAGGCTGCTACACAAGGATGACCATGCACTGAAGGCTTTCGGTAGGAGCACGTTCTAGCAAAGGCTAGAAATCATTTCAGTCTACCATGAAGTAGTTGTAGGCAGTTTAGAAAAAAATACTGCAAGTAATTGGCAGGAAAAGCCTCTACTTCTTTTTTTTAAACAACCTATTTTTGCTGAAATTTCTCTCTATGAAATAAAGTTTTTGAGTTATTGCTGGTTTTGTTACAAGGCAAGTTGAAGTTTAGCTCATCCCCTAATTTATCAAACACAAGGGATCTACAGTTGAGTCCAGGTATAGGAACATACATCTGCTGAAACTTGTTGTGATACAGTGAAATTTTTTGGCCCTGGTGAAGCATTATATCAAACATGATTTTAAACCTATTTGTTGCATCACTTATAGTTTTTGAAACCTTTGACTTTATGCTGTAACTACTCTCAAGAGCTGATTTTTATCAAGGTTTCATTATATAAATCTTTTTCAGTCTTGGGAAGATAATGCATCCTTGTGCAAAACTGCCTTCTCGCTGAAATCAATGAATAGCGAGACCCAATTGCTCACAGGGCAGTGCTATTGTTGCAAGGTTATCAGGAGGTGAAAGGTACAAATCAGCTATTGGCTCCAATAACTCCTATGAGGGAAATGTGGGGAAAAAAGATATCTCTTTTTGTAAATGAGATAACATAGTGGATGACTAAGGAAGGATTCTGACCTTTGCTGTAAGAGGTGCAAGTGCAACGAGATTTTGAGACTTTAGGAAGAGGAGGCTTAGATGCTCCCATTTGGGTTGTAATGGGAGGAGAACTTCTGCAAGGAGCATTCATAATGCTTGTCATGGGTTACAGCTGTGTATCATGCTTTAAAAAGCAAACCTTTTTCCCATGCCTCTGAACTGCTGAGCTTGTTTGGAAGAAAGAAATACCACAGAAAAGACTATTCTTGAAATATTTGTGACCATTTGGGAACCGGGAAGAATTGAAACTCTCCTAAGATATCTAGACCAAAGAGATACTGGTAAGTATGTCTGCTTCTGGAAGCCAGCCCGAACCTCCAGGAGTTTGGAGGTTTGTATGGTGCTAGTGGTAATTGATGACGCCTGAAAAAACAGTTTCATGTATCGGGTTTTGAACAAGGAAAACTTGTTGTGCAATATAGATTGTAATGTATTTTAAAATATTTAGAGAGCTAAAGAATTATTTTGGTTTCTTCCCCCTTCTGTTTCTGTTCCCAATAAATCTGAAACACTGGTGTTATGGAAATGATTTAAGAGGAGACCAGTAGACACTCTTAAACGTGAAAGGTAGACATGTTAAGATTCTGAACAGCATTCTGCTCTCTCTCTGTGTTTGAAGAAGCATCTCTTTAACATTAAACACTATTAGCACATCAACATTGTAAAAGGTGATGGTAGCATGTCTAAAATATTCTGTATATTTTTAAGTATCTTGTATATGTTGTCATCCTGTGTTTATAACACAACGCGTAGTAAATTCAAAACCTTGAAAATTCCTTATTTGTGTAGTTGGGAAACTTACGAGAAAAAGGATTTTTCAGGCAGTCTACCGAGTTCCCATCTCAGATGAACTGGAAATCCAAAGTCTTTCCCATTTCCTATGAACAAAAAAGTTTTAGAAAAAAATCCTTTGAAATTGGTGTCTCTTAAACGAAGCAGTATGCTGTCCACCCTCTAGCTTCTCAATAGCTTTGTCTATAACGCAGCTCTATAACAAAAATATTAGTATACCTGCATTGTTGCTTGAGCTATTGAGCTGCAGTGGTAGTGCACTCCTGACCAAGACCCTGGCTTATTTTAGCCACTGTCAGAAGACCAAGACTTGACACTCCCAATTATTGAGCCTGTGAAACTTGCAGTATCCAAGGCAGGGAAAGTTGATATTTCAGAATATTTCAGATTCAGACACTGTTTTCTGAGGGAACTTTATTTCATCAGGAAAGCCTGTTCAAATCAGTAATCCTGGGTCTTTATCCAGCAACGAGCTGCATGCAAGTAGAAACCTGCTTGCGTGGAATTGTCTTGAAGGTTCAGTGCCTCTGCGCTACTGAAAAGTACCTTCAGAAGCTTAGAGCTAAAGCTACTTGCTTTAGGTTCCCTTTTAGACTTTGTTGTTGTTTTTTAACCATTTTGGAAATGCCACCTTGCTGTGAAAGGGCTTCCCATGCAGAGGTCTTACAGATCCCAGCAGGCAGGAGGGAAACAGGAGCTCCCAAGGAAGTCATCCCTTACCACACCTTTCCTCTGCTGGGTTTTAAAGGCTGTTTGGCAAGCTTGTTTGCTTTGGCAAAACTTGTAATTGATGAGCAATTTTTAAGAAAAGTTTTACTAATAACTTACCAAAATTAGCGTTCTAACTGTTATGCTGTTTTACAGCTTAATTTATTGATTAATGTTTAAGCACAAACAATTGAGATGCAGTATATTTTGGCAAACTAGCTAGTCCTCGTCTGCATTTGAAAACAATCAAACAAAACTCTAAAGCCCAAGAAGAGCTGTTGTATCTTCATTTTTGTTCTATTAACATTACTCTGGTTTTAAGGCAGAGGAAAAAATGCAGTTTTGGAAAATGCTGTCATCTAATGCTCAGTGATAGTGTCTGCAAGTTGTCGTCCCTTGAGCATTACCTACCGTTATGAAAAGGGAAACATGCTCTTATTTTTATCATACCAAAGAAATCAGTACACTCTGTTTTTATTTTTAAAAATATATATATATACATTTAAATAGTAGTGCCTAAAAGTGTAGGGATTAAAAGTGCTAGTAAAAGTTTTGAGATTTTTGAGCTATAAAAATATTTACTCATGTATAAATGCTAAGACTAGATTTTAGAAAAACACATGAACACGTTTAACTTCAGTCTTCATCTTATTTTGCAGGGTATTTAGTGCAAACTTACCTGTACATGTTAGTGCAGTCCTGACTCAGAGCTGTGTCAATCAAACAGCTTAAATAGATAAATAAATTCATAGTTCCATAGAGATTAAGTGAGCTCCAGCAAATCCAAGCTTTGGAAACTTGTAAGTCCAAGGATCTTGGCAGAACTCTCTCTTATGTCAAAGCTAAAAGTAGGTATTTTTGTGGTTGACTGGCCTATTCTGAAAGGGCAGAAGAGAAGGAATGCAAGTGAATCTGCAAAATGCTGGACCTGTTGGTAACTGGGTAAAACCACCAGATTTTGTTCACTACACACACGCAAAGGAGGGAGAACTGCTGTTTTCATCTTCTCCTTTCCTGAAGTTGCTTCTAGACCAGCAAGCAAAGTGGATAGCATCTATAAGAAAGGCTGTATCCATGTTTGCAAAGAGTATGCTTTACCGATCAGGCAGAGTTTATGAACAGGATTACTTAGCAGATCCACTGAATGGGGAATGGATGAGAAATAGTCTTGAGTAGGATAGAAGAATTTTCACAATGGCAAAGGAAATCTTTTACAGCTCGGTGAAGGACTTTACCAGGCCAAATTCCAAAGAGAGAATGCTTCTTAAATGCTCAGCTACATGTTAACTACTTAGATAGTTTTAAGAAGAATACTGTCTTTAAAATATGTTTTAAAACAAACAAACACAAAAAAAACCAGGTACTTTTCAGCAATAACTAAAGGCAATAGGCCAAGACCAGGAGATGTAGGTTCAGTTTTGGCTCTGTCACTCTCTTGTATGGCTTTGGGGAAATCACTGGCTCTTTCTGGGACTTAGTCTTTGTCCTCCAGACAGAGGTAGAACCATTTCTGTCCTGCTACTGACAATCTTGAAAATGAAGCTTGTAAAGTTTTCAGCAGTAGATGCACTTAGATTTTTTTTAAATGTGCCTGACCGTTATTCAAAAGTAGTCTTCTAATATTGCTGCAATAAAAGTAAGATTATGTTATGTTTTCTTTTTGCATACCAAGCCACGTTATAGATGCATTTGACAAATCAGAAATCTGAAACTTGTTCCCCTGATCCCCACTATCTCATTCTTGTTGGTAATTATGCTGTTTGGTCCCAGCAGAAGAGAAGCTTGTGTTATTGCAAGTCCCTCTGGTTGGTGCTGCACACCTTTTCTCTTCTGACAGAGTATATTTCCTAACAGTTGGTACATTTTCAATCAAAAGGTTTGTTGCAGTCTCCTTAAAATGAAAACAGAAACATGCGGTATTCAAGTTGGAAAAGGAAACAAACAAACAAAAAAAACCACCTGCAACTTGTGTGGTACTGTTCTGTGCTTTTTAATCACGTTGGGCAGCATCCCAGGGGTGCCACTTTACCACTGCAGCCAGCCAGTGACTTAATCTTAAGTAGGATTTTAATGAAGATCCTGGTGAGGATGTAGTAAAACATCCAATAAGGGCACTAAAGTTACCTTTTTGTCACTTTCAGCTCCTGCAACATACAAACTCCTTTTACCAAAGGCTATTTTGTACTGCTGACAATCACACTCTTAAGGTTTTTTTGCTTTCCGTCTGTCCCCACAATTTTGTTTTAGGATCAAGCTGAGACTTGTTTTTGTTTCTCAGTTAGTCTGAGTCCCCTCCCCAGCCTGAGAGCAGTTACAGATGCTATCCGTTAAGATCGGCTTCCTTCATTTAGCCTTGGAGATGAAAAACTCCCGCCCTTCCTCCCTGCCTCCAACACTGATTACCTTCTGTAAACCTGCTTCAAAACCTTGTTGTTCTGAAGAGCATCGTATGGGATGGAGGAGGGATGGGAGAAAATGCACTGGGGAGGGTAGCGGCGGAAATGAGAGTGCTTGACTGTCTGCGTATAGATAGATTTCTCTATCTACTCCACAAAGCTTTAGATCCTTACAAGCTTCCTCCCAAGTGCCTTTGTTCTTTGTACAGCTCACTTGCAAACCTGGCATGTGGAATTGTTTTATTCAAACTTCACTGAAAGACAGGATGTACCTTAGAATTAGAAATATGATGGGCTGTCAGCCTCTTCCCCAAATTCCATCAGATCTCGATAGTTCTTAATAAATGAACTGACAGCTTATTAACCAGATGGTACAACAGGAGCTTCGTTCTGATGTAAAGTTTTAAATTGTGTTGTTCTAACAGGTATGCAATTTATATCTACCTCTTCATCTTTGGGAATGAGAAGTGAGTAAGGAAAAGTAGTTTTTCCCCTGATTTATGGTCATGTTAAAGAATTTGAACTATGTCAAAAGCTAGGATTGGATATCTTGCAGAAATATTCTCAGGCTCTGAGAAATTAAACGACTAGTTATTTAAGGATTCAGTGAAAACATGGAGTATTAAAGAAGCTTAATGCTTTTTTTTTTCTGATTCCTGGTGGACAAACACCATATCTAACAGCAAAAATAAATAAGTAGTTAGTTAAGTAGGCTTACAGGATCTTATTTTAAATATTTATTTGACGAAAACTAGACAACTGGCAATGAAGTGTTATTCTATTTATTCCACTATGCATACCTTTTCTGCCTGCTGTAAATATTGTTGTATTAAAAGCTGATTTAAAAACAAACAAACAAACAAAAAAACACCACAGTGATCTTCTGTACAGATATAATTATATTCATTTTCGATTTCCACAGATACTGAAGTGCCTTGCTGAAGGACAGGCATAAAGACACCAAACTTCTCAAGTGTCGTTCAAATAGAGGTCTTCCAATTTTTCATTGGTAGATAACTCGCTTGGTAAAATTGGTCTGAGGATAAATCAGTAATGAGGGAATGGTGCTGCCAGCTGCATATTGCTGGGTGATTTTGCAAAATTGAGTTTTTCCTCCTCAAGTTGTAGAAAACTGTTAACACCATGGAAACTACCACTGAGAATGATTCTTGTATTTATCTTTTCACTTGGAAGGTCAGCTACAACTCAAGTGAATTAGGGACTGCAGTGTTTATCAGATCTGTGACCACTTCCTTTATAATAATTAAATCATAGAGTACAAGAAATGGTGCTTACAGCCCAAAACTGTCAATGCATTTTTCAGAGAAACAGGTTGGAACAAATTAGCTTCAACTTCTTATCCAAGGTGCTACCCTGTGGGACAGCCTGGGCACGCCACAGGGCGAGTGGCTCCCCTACCTACTGTTTTTTCTCTGTGAGAAATCATGGGATGCTTCACAAGTGAAATGTGAGCTCTGACATGCCCAGTGGCCGCCAGACAAGTTGTCTGTCAGTGGAAGATGAGGGTTTGCAGCCTGGTGAGGCTTGCTCTGCCGGCATGGCTTTGTGTGACGCGCTGGGCCATGGCCGTGCCTGGGCCGCAGCTGTGTGTGGGCCTCAGCCGTGTGCACCTCACAATGCGCTCTGACTAAACGGACGTGGAGCTGGCAGTGTGATTGTGCACCATGGTCAGCTGCCACATGGTTCGTACCCTATCTGTTTTCATAGGTTATGTGGACCTGTATTAATAATTATATTTACCTGTTGCATGGAAAGTTCATGTTGTCTCTGATTCAATGGCTAAACTTCCCTGAATCTCGCACTGAATTGTTCATTGGGTGTTGCTAATATTTATACAAAATCTTCTCTTGCTGGTTTACGTATGGTAAATTTTCTACCTTGCAGCTTTAAATCCAAACATCATTTTCCTTAGTACTCCCTTTATCACACACTAGCTACGAGTGACAGACAGCTCAGGTAGGGTATTTGTTTTTAGAAGTACCAGCAGTTGCCATCTCCCTTCCAGCATTACCTGGCGATACCCAGTAAGGAAGCCATGCAAGAGCTGCAGTGCTGTGAGAGTATTTGTGAGAGACAAAAATAAAAGTTCTCATTAGGCTTTACTCCTCTGAAGGTGTGTGGTGTCGTATGGCTGTTTATTCTGAAGACCAAGGAGTGCAAAATAGTGTGTGCGCTTTCATCAAGAATGTATATGAATCAGGGTCAGTTTTTTGTCTTTCACTTTAGTCTCATGATCAGACTTAGAACAAACATGTTTGTGTACACTTGTGACTTCTGAGCCGTAACTATTCCAGATTCCAAAAATTCCTGGACACGCTTAGGCTTTCTCCAGGAGCTTCTGCTGGGCGGGTGAGCACCTGCCTGGTGTGTGTGGTTCCACCGCGCTGCTCTGGGGAATCCTGCTGAGCCCAGCACCGGCCCCAGTGCCGGCTAGCAAATACGCCTGCGTAGCCAGCATGCACGTTGGCTCACAGAGAGCCAGAAAGCTCCTGGAAAATAACTAGAACAGACCTCAGAAAAACAATAGTGAACTAAATTAGTGATTTTTTTTCTTTCTTTCTTTTTGAAGGCAGCTGTCTCCTTGTACAGTTGTTGGCAAAGTAACTGAATGTTAAGCAGTTTGTCTGGACTGGGAGTCACAACTGGTGGGAATCTTTGGATGCTGAGATGGAAGTTTCTTGCTGTGGAGGACGAGTTAAAAATTTGAGAGAAAGAACACAGTTGAGTGATACAGAATTTTGTAGATTTCCTCAGCACCAAAATACTGTTTTCAATAGACACATCTCTTGAGTTCCGTGTTGAGGCTGATGTCCATGTTATATTTTTAGAAAAAGATGTTCTGGCCTAAACAAAGCTCTATCTTACCCCGCCCCTCTCCTCCTTTGGAAATTTATCAGAAAGATGTGAATTATTCCGGCTTGTGGAGTCTCCATTATAGTTCTCGAGCCTGAGCTTATGCTTGACTGCATCTCACAAAACACGGTAGTCTGCTTTGCTATTACTTCCTTAGGAAGCCTTGTAATTAGTTGCTTCAAGAACTTCCATAATATTCCGATGAAATGTGAAATCCTTATGAAATAACTTTTCTTCCTAAGAAGTGTAGTGCTATCTTTTCTAATAGAGTAGTAAATATTACATTTTTAAATGTCATTTATCCAATTAGAGCTTTGGACTGTATCCCATGTCATGGTCCTTTCACATAGTCCTATCCAAGACCATGCATGTCTTAGGATGAGGCAAAAAAGTGATTGCTAGTTTTTTTCTCTGTGTTGTTAGTGATTTCATTATGTGAGTTTAATGGAAACTCACACACATACTAAATCACAATGTAAGTTTATAATTATATTCGTAGTGTAAGTTCAGGATAGAGGGTGAATGGAATGTACAAATGGGAAGCACAAGAGAGCACAATTATCGTTGTGTGTACTATGAAAAATCACTACAAATTTAAGTGAACATTTGAAACATAAACATACCTTTGAAAACTAAAATTAAATACGAATATAACTTAGTTTTTTTAATGATAGGGCAGTTTACTGTGTAGGAGAACAAATAAGCCACAGTTTGGTCAATGCCATTAATTAGAAGAGGATGAAATGATCTTTTGCCTTAAAAAATGATATGTAAACATTTTTCTGTTTTGAGAATAATTGTGGGTATTAGAGTATGGAAATAATGACTATACTTTATCCTATGACAATAGTAATATATATGAGAGAAATCACTATTGATTCTGACTTACTAATCAGTGTCATGGTTTGAGTATGGCATAGAAATAATAATTTCTTCTTTTTTCCTTCCTTTTCCTCTTTTCATCTTTCCAACCTCTATGTGTCCTTTCCCAACATATTTTGTGATAACAAAGAAAATGACTTGCACGACAGCACATGTAAAAGAATAAAAACAAAAACGAACCTCTCAAGCACACGGTTCTGGGAAATACAAATCTATTCCCTTTTGCATCAGGAGGAATTTAGTCTTAGCTAATTGATACTGCGTTTTCCACTTCGATGTTCAGGTACTGCAAGCCTATTGTTCAACCCTTTCAGAAGGGATTTTGGTCCAAGGATCTCAAAAATTTCTTTCCAATATTTTTAGTACAAAAGATTTCTCCCACAATGAAATGAGACATAGAGTAATTAGGCCACTTGCCTAAGGGCACATAGTTGAGTCAGTGCCATAAACAGGGAACAAGCTTGAGTTCTGGAACCAACTCCCTTGATACGAAATTTGAAAACACTTTTCCCTAATTTTACCTTCAGAAGGTTCAAATATGAAAACCACTTTTAAAAAGTGATACGTTTTTTGTGTGTAAATAACTTACATAAGGATCACAGATAAAAACAATAAATGCCATCAGGTAAGAACTGTACTGCCTTTTGTTGGTGAAAATGGAGATAAAGCATGCCGTTTCTTGCTGACAAAACTTATTTAGCAGTATTTTTCTATAACAAAATCTGGACATCCACATACTAGTTTATCTTACTGATCTGCTAAGTGTTTCAAGCATTCTTGAAAGTTTTAGCACTTGTGACTCTATTCCTTAAAACCTGTCAGTATTAGGCCTTTTCAAGCATTTATAGACTTTCGCTAGACTGCATTCTCTGCTGCTCACAAAAATACATAGTGGTAAAGACAGCAAGCTATTTGTAAGTATTGCAGAATTTGAAGAGGAATCTTTTTTTTTTTTTTTTAATGGAAGATGTCTGTATATACCACAGAGAAATAATGAATTACATGTTAAAATCACAATTAAAAAGGCTTTGTTATGATTCCTATCAAAGCGCGAAAGGTGATTTGCTCTTTGACACAGACACTTGCATTTATAATACCTAGTGGAAGTAAGTTTTTTTTTTTCTTAGATGTTGTGGAAAAAGGTGTAGTGTCTGTCACTCTTAATTAAGTTTACGCTAAACTACCATTAATCTGTATTAAAACACAATTATAAAAAAAACTCAAATATTAAGTTCTTTAACCATTTCTGAACTATTTATGGTTTTATTTTTGATAAACATAATCATATACCTCTTAAATGTCTTTGTATTCAAATCTTTGCGAAAGATACAGTTTTGCATGGTTGCAGTGTATGCAAAAGACGACATCACATTCCTGCAGCACGCATGTCAGAACAAAATGAGCAATACAGGCTTTCCACAAAGTTTCATCTAAAGTTGTTCAATGCAGTCTGGAATGTGCCGTAGCAGCAGTCTGATGATGGTTTGATCTCTATGCCTTTGTCATCCTTGACCTTTCTAGAGAGAGCTACCACGACTCACTCTTCTAGCTTCTTGCAATGTTGAGAGTCAACTAAAAGTTAGTGAGATCACGCTATTATGTCATGTAGACTCCTACCCAAAACATCCATAAAACCGTCAGAGTAAGTGGACACCACTCGAGAATTTAAGTTAACTTTGAAGGCATGAATAGGTGCTCTGAATTATTCAATCTTCTAAAACAAAGCTGTCAGTAGAATGAGCTTTTTCTGATAGACCTAAAATATACTTTGTCATTTTAAGCTACATGTTTTCTTTAAATAGATGAAAAATACTAATTGAAAAATGTGTGTATTTTTATAGCTTTCCATAATTGCTTGAATAAGGATAAGAATCCATGTAACACAACATGTTGTATGCATGTTAAGAGTCTTTTAATCAGGAACGGTTTGCTAGATGTATTCAAAATGAATTTAAATGGATGGGTTGGTGAACTCGTACTCGATTCTACTAGAATTGGCAAAAAGGGGGCACAAACCTGAATGCTGACAGTTGATGTCTTCATTTATATGTTTATCTAAATACTTGAAAACACACAAACATGGTTTAGACACCTCTTAAACAGAGAGCTAGCCTGTAGGTTTCATGATGGTGCAGCACAGACGTATTTTCTATTCATATTAAAAAACACACAAACAAACAAAAAAAACCCTCATTTAGTTCTATACCTGAAAAGAATAAATGTTATGTAGAAGGTTTCTAAATGTTCTTAATGGAAATTTATGCAAGGAGAACTTTCAGTTAAAAGAGGCTTCTCTGCATTCCATATGGACTGCAGAAGTTTGTAAATATCAATACGGAAAAATTTTCAGAAAAGCAGGGTAAAGAGTGGGCTTTTGTCAGCCTTGGCTAAGTTGTTTTGGATTGGCAGAAAAAAAAGATTTTAAAAATTCTTTTTCTTTTGCTGTTAGATCTCACTGTACATTCTTCTTGTGGTATCTTGGAGATCTTGAATAGTGTTTTTATGTAACTCATGCAGTTAAGGCAAGTGCAGGTTGTTAACTTATATGGGTAAGTCTGTAAAAATCCCATTTGAGTCCTCAAGCAAGAGTAGAAAGGGTTAAGGCAAGCTTTTTCTGCAAACACAGCAACCATAGGGAACCAACTTTGCAGTTTTATTATGCCCATTGAAATCATTACCCCAAAATTTTTACAAAGACAAAACATAGCATTTTTAGTACAGTGAAACTTTTATGGTGTTTCATAAAAAAAGCTAAATAGTTTGTATTGCCACATAGGGGATGGGTGTTTTACCTGTATTGCGGTCACTAAGGTTTCCCAGTTCAGATAAGCTGGTTTTTAGCTGTTCCTTCGAACCTTCATGTTGTTTCTATTAGAGATTCCATATTAAATAAACAGTCTGCGATAAAAGAAATTTCACTGAAGTAATTGTTGGGAAAATAATCATTTTTGGAAATGCATTTTAAGCATTGTGCTTCAGTAGTGACTTACCATTTCTTTGAGGTACTTTATTTCTTGGTTAAGTTTACATAAAAAAAATGTTGATCCTCTCTTTGGAAAAACGTTCAAGATATGACATTTTAACTCAATCATAGTATATTTATCAGTGGCAAATAGGATACAGTGGGATTTTTTGAGTTGGTCTGGTCATTTAATGTAGTTGAAGGGTATAGTTTATTTGATAAGATGTGTATTACTCTAATAGCTTATTCCATTGTTTTGTTGTCTAAATCGCTGGGTGTGTAAGAATTAGACTTTCAATAGTCAACACATGAAAGTAAGTTACATAAACCTCTGCTTACCTCCATGGAGGGAGCAGTTAATTTGTAAGTTGGTAAACCTCCGACCTAACTGAAGTACTTGGACAGCTCAGTCTGAGAAGCTTAATTTTCTTAATTTTGTGTAATAGGAACTTGCCACCTTGGATTTTTTTTATTTTTTTTTCCTAGAAATGCTTCTGGAAGTAAAAATCGATCTTTTTCTTTTCTTCTCTCTAGTCTTTGTATGGAAGGAAATACATCCTGCACATGAACTGAGGTATGACTGTAGGCTGGTTGTTTTAGTCAACACATGCTCTTCTGATGAATTCCGGTCATGCTAAAAAGATAAACGATGCAACAGTTACAGAAACATATAGCTTTCCTTTGAATTAGTCTTTTGTAACATAAGTAAATTATCCAGAAGGCACTCGAGCACAACACTTTGATAATACAGGTGTTTAAATGGTAATAGCTATTGGAATTGGAATGGGAGTGAAACAATAAAGTCATTAGGGTGTTACAACATGAAATTAAGCTATCGCTATTACTGAGCAATATTATTATCCTAAAGTCTGCAACTCACAGAGCAAATGAAAACAATGTAATACCCCCCTAACAGTAGTTTACATTAGGATTTAGTTTAGCCATGATGTTTGCTAGTGTTGTAATATCTTTATTAGACAGCACTTGTGAGCTGGTGCACTGTATTGTAATACAGAAAGAACAACATAGAGCTGCTGAACGTCTACCTGAGTAAATCCCTTTCCTTAGAAAAAAACATCTGTTGGTTAATATCCTCACCGTAGTGGTAGCTCTCATGTTATGGTTAGCAAGGGTGTAGAATATTAAGCATTTTATGTTTAATATTTAAAATAATTATTAATACAGAAGATGTATATTCCCTTGATTTCTCTATGAATATGTATAATTTTAATGACAATTCTTGTTGTTTGCTCTAAAATCGCAGCTTCTGATTTGCTCAATAATTGTTCTTGATCATCTGTCATGTGAAAATGAAATCTATGTTTGAAATCTAATGAATCTATGTAATGAAATCTACAATGGCAAAAAACAATACTTCTAAATAATTTCACTTGAACCTGACTTAGTCTGAGTGGAAGTTCACTAGGACAGTGTTCTGCTTTCCATTTATTAGTACACTAGTGAAAAGAACTAATTTGTTTTTATTGTTCAAAGCCTTGGTGCTGAGACAATTCTTTCAGTTACTTACGATGCTGGAGACACCCCACCTGTGACCTGACTGCAGTTTGCTAGCCCGTATACTTGCCTGGATGACAAAAGAAAAAATATTTTTCAAAATATAAACAAAATATTTTTCAAGAATCTGCTGTGGTTTAGTTCACATCAAAAAACTTGTATGGCTTCTTTGGGACAGATCATAAGCTGATATATATTATCGCAGTGCCATAGAAGCAGCTGGAACAAGGCAGTAAGCATCAGCTGATAAATTACTTCCTTTTGTTTTTACAAAGAGGAATTTCTCAGTTGCAGTATCACCTGCATCAGGAATTCCCAGCATATGTTTATGAGGGGCTCACTGCTGCTTTTCCTTTGGAGCAGCTCTCCCTCGCTCCATGTTTTGCTCTGTGTTCCTGCCTCTGCTGCCAGGCACTCGCTCGTGCACCGACTTAGCTTGGGTGCTCCTGTCTGTGCTTCCCCTGCCCCTCTGCCCTCAGCACAGGGCATGGGGCTGTTCCCGAAGCAGCACCTCTGCTGAGGAGGGCACAGGCTTACAAATTAGGCGAGGTGAAAAGTGTTGGGAATCTGAAGGGTCACGGCGAGCAGCAGCCCTGCTGTGCCCATCTTCCAGAGTTTCACCTCCCTGTGCCGGACGTAAGCTCAGAAGCTCCCGCTGGCATTTGCTGCCCGCTCTCTCCTGCTGACAGAGCAGCGCAGGGAGCTCTTGCTGCCTTGGCCCGCACCTGCTTGCTGCGGCTCCCCAGCTGTGCCAGGCAGTGCTGTGCACACAAGGCACATGCAGGAGCGTGGGTTGGCTCTCCCCAAAACTAACCCTGCTCCTCGCTGGCGGCTGAGCCATGCCTGTGCCGCACGGCTGGATGTGCACGCCTCGCATTACGGGCTCTGAAGCCCCTTCTTCCTCTCTCCCAGTTTGCGTGCAAAGACGGAGATGGCTGAGCCATGGAGAATAATCCCTTGATACGAGTGGGATTATTCACATTTACAGTCAGGCCCCTGCAGCACCTACTGCGATGGTGAGCTGAGCTGTGCCCAGAGCGTGGAAATGCCAGCGCGGAACACACACTGACGAACGATAGCGGCACACGGCACAGATCCACTGCTGAATCTTGTTGAAATTGCCTTTGTTTGTGAGGGAGTAGTGCTTACAGCTGCTGTCTTGTCTGTGAGGATTAGCTCGGACTCTGTGGTTCTAGGAAAAACAGCAAGTTTTTCCTTCTGGATTTCATCCTTTGTTGCTGCGTGCTCTGCTCTCGCAGTCTGTTGGGCTCATCTGCTGGTCTGCCCAGCTCACCGCTGCTACTACAGTAGCTGCTCTCTGGAGGGAATAGAAGGAAAGAAAACAAGTGAAATGTGTTGTGCATAGTTTGCCTGACCTGAATGTGATTGTGGAGTTTATCTCTAATGTTTCAAAAGCTCTGTTCAATGTAACTTCGTTCGCCAGTGCAGTTATTCTGCAAAACAGTTCTTTGTGTGGACCTGAAAATTAAAAAGCTGGTCATGTTTTTGTAACTTGTAGGGGATACAGAGTTTGTTGTACAAGTAGGTACTATTTCTTACAATATTTTTAAGTAACGTGCATTGCAGGATTTAAACAAAACTATCCTTCCTTTGGGCTAACACTACAAAATGTCTTGTCATTTTACCCGGGGAGTCATAACCTTGAATCTTGACTTAGCTGGCAGGAGCCAAAGAGCTACATCTCAAGGTCTGAAGTGACAATGAATGTGCATTCGAGTACTCTGGGGTTGTCTTGATTTATATTGCTGTCTTCCTTGCATAAATGATGTCTGGTTTGGGGGATTCTGACAATAACTGAGAACACTGAAATAGCCAGTCTTCAGAATAGGGGCTTGGTTGTTTGAAATGAGAAGGAAGTGTGCGTGTGTGTATATAACATATTTGTAGTCATCCCTTAAAATTCAGTCTTTGTCTCTTCTTGGAGCCCAGGCAGGTTTGGTGACTATATGCTTTTAATCTAGACAAAAAAGAAAGAGAGAGAGAAATGGAGGGGAGGGGAGGGGGAGAGATAAGAGGTGGAGGGGAGGAATGAGAAAAGGCATGCCAGCTAGTGCAGCTGCAGGTTTTAAGCTTTGTAGGAACTGAAGCAAGGCTGTAGGCTGTCAGCACAAGTGAAGAAAAGTGCTGGAAAAGATCTGACAGACATAAACATGACTGCTTTCTGCAGCTATAGAAGTGCAAAGGAACAAACACAGATCTTGACATACACCCTCCTCCTTCTTAGATAGTGTTACAAAATACATGGGTAGTCACCAATTTGTATAACCTATCAAAGCCCAGCACTCTTGAATACCAGAGAAATATTAGTTGGCTAAACCTGTATTAACCTTGTATTAGGGAGATAATTAGAAATCTCAGACATCTTACTGTAGACGTCTGTGGAGAATTTGTTTTGTTCTCAGAAATTTTAAGCAAGCTGGTGGCAGAGCTACTCAGATTCTTGGGGCTGTTTTCATGTTGCAGTGAATGTGCATGGCTTCACAAATTGTGTTTCTGTAAAGATTGAAATCACTGGGAACAACCAGGATTTCTTGACTTTAAGATCCACGGTCCTTCTGTGTGCAGAAAAAAAAAAAAAAAAAAAGCTGCCCATGGATTAAAATGTACAATTTCCTTACTCCTGTAACAGAGCTTGACTTCAGCCCATGGAAAATCACTTGAAGGTAGAAAAGTGCAGTTCCTGTATCTTCACTCCAGCTTGATGTTATTCTTTTTTATTGTCATTAAAAGAAAAAAAAAAGACATAAATGTGTTTCCAAAAAACAAAAAATATCTTATTTCCAAAACCCCACACCACCAAGGAGGGAAATAAGAAGGAGATAACTTGATTAAATGAAGGACATGTAAATTGAAAACATGATGTTTCCTATTTGAAGGATTTTAAAACGTTGGACTCCATTTGAGTTCGGAGAACTGGCTTTCCCTTCAGGAAGTGTTTGCTCCCTGCTGCTCTGCAAAAACAGTGGAAAAGAAACCTTTTCAAGTCACTGTTTCCACTGTAAATAGAAGGAGAACTTGCAATGCCTAGTTTCCATTTTCCTCTTTGTTGTTATTGCTGGGGATCTCAAATCCCTATTTTCTTTCCCTGAGTGAAGCCCACACGGGAACCAGATTAAAAGTTAGAAAAGGCTTGTGGGAGAGCGAGAGGGAAGGAAGGAGAAAGGGTTAGAGAGGGAATGGCCATGCTGCATGCACCTAAGGAGTAAACACGTTTCTGTGGTATGTGTATTTTGGAAATGTGTCTGTTCGTAAGCATCTCTGTAAATTGCACTATTCAGTAGCAGACTATGGTAGCAATACACAGCAGTACTTCCAGTGCAACCCCCAGTGGGTAGAATAAGCAGCATTTCCTTGTGCGTCCGTCACCGTGAGCCTTTCACTCACCCTTTCTGCCGCTGCTTTCAAGACACATGCTCGGTTATGCTCGCTGTTAACAGAATTGAGGAAAAACTGGCAGGAAAACAAGAAAAACTTGTGACAAATGAATCCTACCGGTGTTCAATGAGCTGTCTCTTTAACAGCGCTGTTCCTTTTGGGGCTAGGGCTTGCTGTCTGTAAGCAGCACAGATCCACGGTCCCTCCGCAGAGGGACCCGCCGCATCTGGCAGACCTGGCCTGGACTGAGAAGACGAGAGCGCAGAGAAAGTGGATGCACTGGTAATGCTGCTTGCCAGCATTCGTGAAAGCTGCATTATAAAAACAAGCACATCCCCACATGTCTGAATTGTGCTTTGAAAAATACCCCCTGCTTAAGGAAGCAGGGAGAGAGGGAGAAGCTCTTAGGTGTCTTATCAGCGGGTCAGTAGTGCCCCAAATGCCACTTCACCAGGAAAGGTATGAGCAAAACATTTATTCCTGAGTTAATCTCAGTGGAGAAGGTTTAAAGAAATAAAGAAATGCAGCCACGCTGTTGATTAATTTGCCCAGTGCTGTAATTATTGTGAAATATCAATGCAACTTTTTTTCTTCCCTCTTAGTCGCACGTCGTGGTTTTACTGGTACTACAGAAACCCTGATTATATTACCCTGGCATTCTCAGGGACTGTTAAGCAGGAGTCTTCTCTCTTTTGCTCTAAAACTCATCTAAATGGAAAACACATTGTCTTCATTATATGCCAGTGTTGAATGAACAGAGTTACCATAGCAACAGCCATCTGAGGCCTTGCTGATTTCAGGCCAGTGAATGGGGTAGACAAACAAAGTACCTTCAAAACCAGAAGGGAACAATTGCTATTCATTCAAGCCAGGTTTAAGATCAGCAAATGTCTTTAGCAAAAGAAATGCAGATAAGAAAGTATCAGACGTGGCCACAGAATAATAACAGAAAATTATCATAATCTTAAACTTTTCTGCCTGGTGGTATAGCATTAAAGATTATTCTTACGGTAAAGATTTTCAAGCGAGCTGAAGAGACGAGCCACAATTTGCCTACAGCCTGGCTTAGCAGCGTAAGTACCGGCAATTGATGTGCACGGTCTTTGTCACCCAGCAGCCGGGGACAGCAAGCTTGCGAAGGATGGGGCCGGTTGGGCAGGGGGGGCACCGGGTGCCCCCGACGCAGCCACGTCCCTGCTCAGGCACAGGCTTCGAGAGCAGAGGGGAAAAGGAGGATCTGGGTTACGATCCTAGTGCTAAATGGCACAGCGGCGGTCTCAGGCCTCCGCAAGCTACTGAGCAGCTCTTAAAGTTAGTCAGGAGCCCCAGGATGTTTGTTTCACCATTTTGCTGCTCTTGAAAGACTGTGATACGCATTTTTATGTATGAAATGGTTGACATACTCAAGATAAAACCTGGTTAGACTGAATGTATATTCACATAAAAAGCCAAGTAACTGACTGTGAAATGGTTGTCTTGAATTAGAGATGAGACGGGTGTATGCGTGTTTGTCTGGTACGTATAACTGTTTTCTTTCTCCTTAATCCCACACAAGTATTTAAATAATAATTCTATGACTAAAGCACCGTTTCTGATCTCAGTGGTGTCGAATGCTCAGAGATGGGAAGAGGCAGAGGCAAGAAAATGAGCAGAAGCAGGTCGTGCATTCTGCTAGCAGCGTGCCTGTAACACTTCTTTAGAAAACAGTAGGGCGATGAAGGGCCTCTCCTGGTCACTGACGTGGATTTGACAATAGCTGTCACGTGTGGAGGTTGCATAGCAAATAAGCAGCGTGGCTAGCTCAGCAACAGGATTAGAAGGGCAGCAGCGAGGTTTCAGAGAGAGTTTGCTAATATGGGAGGCTGGGTCATCTTTTACCCAAGTGAGCACTCCGGGTGGGAGGTTATCTGAAGGGCTCAGCTGATCAGTGAGTCCCCCTGGGAGGTTCTCCAGCAAATTTGCAGTTTACTGGTTTTTCTGTGTTGGGTAGTTCAAGAAGAGAAAAGAAAGTAACAATAAATAAGATGCACAACTTGCTGCTGTCTGTAAATTAGTCCGTGTGATAACATAAACTGCTTGCTGTACCAGCTGGGGAGTTGGAGTCAAGGTGCCCTTGTTAGAGAGAGATCAACCCGCTCACTAATAATAGAGAAATCGTTATCCTGGGAAGCTGGTCTTGAAGACGGAATCTGTCAAACTTCAACTGTTTTCCCTACTATATTGTGTGTAGTTTGTATATGCGAAGAAGGGTTATAATAATTAGTGATCAGTTACAAATGTCAAGCGAAGTCTTAACAGCGATGTGAGACTGGCAATATGTATCACCCATAATAGCGGGTAGTTTCAGGCTGTTCAGAAAGGCATATTCTGTGTTCAGGTTATTCTTACAAAACATGAATGGTGTAACAGGATGAATTTCTCACAAGTATTATGGGTATTTTTTTCAGGATGGGGAGACATACTCTAAGTACAAGAAGTATGTTTCACACAGTATTTATATGAATCAAACTGAGGAAATAATTCAAAGGATAATGGTGAAAATACTATTAAAAGAAACACAGGTCAGCTGACCTTGAATAACAACTTATTTTCTGTTTGGTTATGAATAGACAGGATAGACAAGATTTAAATCCTGGCAACAGAGTTGTTAGAAGAATTAAGAGAAATTAAAGATGGAAGTATTGAGTTTAGAAGGCAAGTTAATGGGAATTGGGGGGGGGGGCAGATTTCAAGTAAGGAATAATATGAAGGTGAATCTGGTCTCTCTTCATAACATAAGAACAAAGAAATTTGCTGAAACTGAAAGGCAGAAGGCAAGAGCATCTAATACAAATAATGAATAATACAGAATGCAAAAAAAAACAACATTGCAAGGCCAAGATGGTAGCCAGATTCAGAAAAATCACAATTTCATTTCTGGGTGTCTATATTTGCGTGTATTTTTTATATATATATACTAAACTAAGCTTCCACATGGGTTCCATTAATTGAATTTGTCTCCCTAGTAGTAAAACACATAAACTAATGAATTTGTGTCTAAACTGTAGAAAGCAAAAATTTCTTCTCACTTCTGTAATAGAGGTTATTGCAGAATTGTCATCTGTAGCTTTCAGTAGGTGTGGTTCTGATTGTTCTGAAGATACAATGCTGAAATATCTTCATTTCTGCTTTTGTTTGTAAAAGTTGCCAAGAGGCAAACACAAATGAAGGTTTTTATTGTTGCTGGTGATGATATTATTCTGTGAAAGCACAGTATGTGCTAAGACTTCAGATCCCCTTTTGTTTTATCTAGCGCTGCAGAGAGTGATCCACAGCTATCTGTGGACGCATTATAAACAGAACAGGATCTGCTTTGTCTTTACAATGTTATTAATTAGAAGTCTGATGAGCATTGTTCCTTGTGAGAAGTTTTGAGGACTGACAGTGGGCAGTTTGGACATGTTTCCAGGTATGTTTTCTGAGAAATTTGGATAGATGTGTAGTGTTTAGGAAAAAACATAGATGTAAAGAAGATACTCCTATGTTTATCTCAGACCTATAACCATAAGTTATACAGCATTTGTCTCTCCAACTGCCAAGGAGTTTACAATAATTTTGAAAAAGATGGTTTTTAACAGAAATTTGTTACTGAGGTTCTAGCTACAAGGTATGTATGTATGCCCATGAAAGTTGGTGCATGCAGGGTTTGAGTTCAATCTGTTGTGATACCTGAATTAGGTAGTGTTCAGACGTGTCCAGAACAACTGTGGGGTTTGTTCTGGGCCTCCCCGCATCTGTCACACAAATGTTACTGCTATCGTAAAGCTGTACTGAGAATGGGGGAGAGCAGCTCTGTGGGGAAGGACCTGGGGATGCTGGTGGATGAAATGCTCAACGAGAGCTGGGAATGTGCACTTGCAGCCCAGAAAGCCACCTGTATCGTGGCTGCACCAAAAGCAGCGTGAGCAGCAGGGCGAGGGAGGGGATTGTCCCCCTCTGCTCTGCTCTCGTGAGACCCCGCCTGGAGCACTGCACTCAGCTCTAGGCCCACAGCACAAGTAGGTCAGGGACCTGTTGGAGTGGATCCAGAGGAGGGCCACAAAACAGAGGGCTGGAGTACCACTCGTATGAAGGAGAGGCTGAGGGAGTTGGGGTTCTTCAGTCTTACAGAAGGGAAGGCTCCATGGAGACATTACAGTGGCTTTTCAGTACCTGGAGGGGGGCCTACAGAAAAGATGGGGTGGGAGTCTTTGTCAAGGGGTGTAGTGATAGGACAAGGAGTAACAGTTTTAAATGAAAGAAAGTAGATTTAGATTAGATATAAGGAAAAATTCTTTATTATCAGGATGGTTAGATACTGGAGCAAGTTCCCCAAAGAGTTTGTGGATGGAAGTGTTCAAGGCCAGGCTGGACAGAGAGAGCTCTGAGCAACCTGGTCTGGTGGGAGGTATCCCTGCCCATGGCAGGGGTTTGGACCGAGGTGGTCTTTAAGGTCCCTTCCAACCCAAACCAATCTGTGATTCTGTGATTATGATTCTAATCATGATACATAACCCCTTTCCTTGTCATTTGTGCATACTGGGAGACAGTATGCATTTAGTGGAAAGCAGGTTAAAGACCCAGCACAGGTGTCCTGTGGTCTAGACAGCAGTGTTGTATAAGACACGTGATTGAAGACTGGAAATGTAAAAGGTTCCTCAGCAGTAGTATTTATACAGCACAGTTAGGGCCTGCTTCTTCCAAAGCTTTCCTCACCCTTTGTGCAAATGAGCATCATGGCTCAGGACATGGTTCTCATGTCTTCAACACTGCTTGTTTTCCCTGGTGTTAGTACATCAGTGTACTTAAGCCTTGTCTAATAAAAAGCAGAGTACAAAGAAACAGCAGCTTAGGTGGGGGCAGCTGGGTAAAATGGTGGATGTGTGCCTCTGAAGCAGTCATGAGACAGATACTTCATTTTCCTGTGTGGTATCTTGGTTAGTTTGTAATTCAGTAGCTTCACTGAAAAATTACTTGACTAGATAAATACTCGTGCAACTCTTGAGTAGTCTCCTTTTTGGTGTTTTGGTAGGAAATTACTGTTACTGGGTTTTAGAATGCTCATTACACTTTGGGTAACGAGCAGTAAGAGCAGTAAAAATAATAGTTAACTTTGAGCAGCTTTTAATGTTAGAAGTTTTTCCTCCCTGTACTAAATATGACCTGGAGGATGAAGCCAGTGAGATGCTGTTCTTTTTAGCAGGGCATGCTGAGTATGTTCTAAGAGGCACAGCAAGTGAAACAATCCAAAACACAGCAATAAGATCACTTTTATCTCCTTATTGTAGTGACATCCTGTCTTATTTGATTGTCTCACAGCTTCAGGAGTTCCCATGTTAGGTTTCGGTGCGCTCAATCCTGAGGACACTCAGGAGGAGTGTGCAGAAAGGAGCTCTTTATGAAGAAAGTGGGGCCTGATAAAGCATCATTATCAACCTGGTTTGGTTGAAACAGAAGACAGGTGTTTCCAGCTCTTCAAAACAGGCAGCTGTCTGATCCCCAGCAACTTGCAATGGGAAGGAATAACCTGCATCACGGAAACCAGCCTTCTGCAGAAACAGGCAGCCATGTCATGACTCTTGACTCAACAACATAGGGGGGATTTGCTTCAGAGGTAATCGTTGGATATGTTTTATGTGTAGAACATAGGAGGCTCGCAAATTTTGTGGCCAAGTGATTTGAGCAGTCTTGAAATACTAGAATGTTCCTATTCCCGAAGGGGCAATGAAATAGGAGAAAAGAAAAATGTTTCTTTAGGATTAGATTGTAGCCTTAGGATGAGGCTGGAAACATACTATCTTCATTCAAATACAGTGAGTGTAAATAATTTGGAGACCATAACTAGTTAGGAACATAATAGGCATGTAGATCGTATCACAGAAGATGGAAGAGTAAAGGAATAGGAGTTCCTTTCTAATGGAAATGAAGCTTTTCAGTAAGAGAAAACAAAAGTGTGTGATGGCAGAACAGGAAGCCATGGCCTTGGACATAGTTGATATTCTATTATCCCACATTTGGCCTATTAATTACCTGGACAAACAATGAATAGAGGAGTTGTCCATTTTCTCAAAATAACCCATTTCATCCTGGAGATGGTTCCACACTGTCAGAATGAAGATGTTGCTCATTACTGCTACTCGTGTATTCTTTGGAATGTAGATAGCAACTGGAGATGGAAGCTACCTGTCTAAAGTACTTTTCTTATTTACTGAGACCTCCTCTAACTTACTGTACTGACCTATGCTGTTGTCCACAAAGACACTTTTATGCATGTGTGTGCTGCAGGTAGAATCTATGAAGGACATTTTTTTCTTTCCCAGAAAGTGCATTGCTGCCTTCAAGTGGGACTGAAAAAAGAAAAGTAGAATTTGTTTTCTTTCTGCTTAAGAAAATATAGTTTACCTGTGTTATAGGTGTATTTGTGTTAGTGTTAGGCGAGAGTTACATAAGCTCCAATTTGTTGCGACTTTGTAAAGAAGGTAACAAAAAAATAAGTTCTAGTGTCCTTCTCTTGCTGTTTTTTTTTTAATCGACTTAGTGAATAAGAACTTTTATTTTTATTTTTAAAGTATTCATATTAAATAAATGTATTTCTGAATTACAGCAAGCATCCAAAAGCATGTTCCAAATAAGACAGCAGTGAGAAACGCTGGGAGTTGCAGGGTAGAGCACTCTCATATTTCCGAGTGGTTTTGCAAGAAGCTGTTGTTGTATACTGTGGCAAGGAAAAATATCTGATTTGCATAAAGCACAGCTTCATGACAGTTGTAATATGGGAATTGCTGGGCAAGTCTGAGTAAGCTCCTCTGCTTTGAAAGAACGTTGTGCTCATGTTAGTGTTCCCAAAGATACCTATGTGCTTGCATGCTCTAAATTGCACAGAGCTCAGTTTACCTTTCCTGGCAGGGAGGAGAGCCAAGTTACTATCTGTCTAGATTTTTTTCAAAGATGATGCTTCAAGCTATCTTCTTTGGGCATCTGACATCTTCCTGCTTCATTATTGACTCCAGCACAGCACTTATTTTGAGAATCAAAACAAGGTAATTATCATCTCATTTCAATTAGTCCAAGTAAAAAATCCATGTGTATGTAGTGGAAAGAAAAGTATTAGGACTATGAAGTCTTTATATTTTGAAATACTGTTAAATATATAAGTGAGCAATTCCTTTAACTTTCTAAGTATATGTAAATGAATTAAAAACAGGCAATGGAACAAAAGCTAAGAGTATCAATATGAAAAGTGCAGCTAAGATAGCCCTACCAACACTCTATTTGCAGATATAAAATTCTGAAAGAAAAAAAAAAAGAGTGCTTTTCCCTTACGGTATTATCAGTAAAAACCAGTGCTCTGTCTCAGTTGTCGCTACTAAATCTCAACCGTGGTGAGGTTTGCCCAGGTGCATCAGTGGTTTCTCACGCCTATGGCATGCAGTTGTATAAGCCCCAGATGTGCACGCACTGCTGTATACCTCCAGCTGATGCTAAGAAAATGGGGACCTGGCTAATAGCTAAATTTAAATCAAATTATAAATCTTTTTATTCAATTTTGTTTCCATTTAAAAATTAATTTGGTTCAGCGATAGGCATGTGCCTGCAGACAGAAATGCTCTTTATCTAGACAGCAAGCTACAGCTGCCTTGACCCTTATCTAGAGGGACTCTTTAATCTATTAATTCAGTTTTTATGCCCATTCAGTTCTTGACCTCTATGGCTCAAGTTCCAGTTAGTGACACTCGTGATGGTTGTTTCTGTGATGGAGACACCTGCCCATTAACAATGGGACCAAGCCGAACAACCTTTCTCTTCTCATCTAGGCCACTAAGTAGGCAGATGGTGACAACATTTGGTCACCACTGATTGGGCTTGCATTTGAACTCTTGACCTAAAGGTGAAGGCCACTGTATCCTATTAGGAATACGAGCCATCAAAGTCAGTTTTAGTTGCAATATCTCGTCTAGGATGTGTGTAAAGTCACTTTACAAATATGCAAAGGAAAACACTTCTCCTTCATCTGTTCTTTCTTTTATTGTTATATATTCTAGTTAATGCTGTTAACTCTTCATGTTAGCAGCATCTTGCTTATATGAGTGTCTTATGTTAATGCACACTAACTATTAACAAAAACTCTCCAAGATCCTGTCTCAGGAACAGTTCTGAATTTTCCTGTTTGAAAACACAACCACACACACGCACACACCGTTTTACGGACTCTTCACACTGTTGCTGTCGGAAGGCTTTGCCTTTTTTGTTTCCATAATTACTAAGCTATTTCCTGGGAGATGGTTTCTACTATTAAGCAGCTACTGCTGAGACTGGATCGTCTTGCTGTGTGCTCTCTGACTTGCCCAGCCATAGTGCAGCACGACTTGGTCAGTGTTCCTATGTTTGTTGGTCTCTTGAAAGTTAGTGTGTGCCTAACTATCAACATCCAGTACTGTGACACTATTTTCATTATCCTGGTGTCTGTAGTACACAACTTACTCTATCCCTTTCCTCTGTTTTCATAGAATTCTGCGTATTTTTCAAGGCCCAGAGGATTATCATATTCCAATTTCTTCTTGAAAATTTCAGTCAGGTTAACAAAAAATAAAAAATGTTACTAATCCATGACTTCTGAAGTAAGAGTATGTATCTATTTAGATGTAACTAGCAAAGATGGATATGCATGTTATTTAGACCTACAAAGAGCTGCCAGCATGAGCTGACAAAAAAAAAAAAGTCTATAATAAGTTACAGAAAATACCCTGAGGCTTACGCTGCAAGCATTGCTACCAGACACACTGCAAGATTCACAGTTGCTTTAAGTTTCTAACCGACGGATCAGCAGTTTGTTTCCTGTCTGAAACAACAGGACATGGGATTTCTCCATCTACCTATTTGATCATGCACGCTGCATTTTATCTGCTTAGGTGGTGTCTGGATCTGTTCATTTAGATATCATTTCCAGTTCTAGTAGTTTCAGTCTTATACAAATGAACAGCAGAATAAAGCAGGTTGAAAGATTAGAGGTGAGCATTTCAAAGCATGTAATATGAGCGCAAATACTGTTCTATGAGTTTGTGTTTGATGTCTGCGTATGAGGTTAACTCATGTTAACTAATATTGTGTCTGAGCCGAGGCCTTCTACGCTACTGAGCAAATGGCCCCTACGTAGGGCTGTGCTGTGTACGTGATGGCACTTTGTGCAGCTCTGCATTCGTTTTGTGGCTTCCCAGCCCAGCCAGTCCGTGCCAGTTCCTGGCCCGTGGCGCAGCACAAACCCACGCAGCCTGCTCTCGCTTCCCCTACTGGGTGCTGCGTTCTGGGAACCGCGGCACAGCGGCTCCATTCCCAGCAGAGCAGACCACCTATGAAGACAAATAAACGCTGGCTGTCAAGTGTTAGTCATACATGCGCCCTGTGGAGTCTCACTAGAGGGCACTCCTGTTTTTAACATTAAAAGACTCTCCTGCCAACTGCACTGCCCGTGCTGGTACAGGGGCAAGCTGCCTGAGGGGTACTGGAGACTCCCCCAGGAGTATGGAGACCGATGGACCTCTGGAAGAAAACTGTCTCAGGAAGGAAGGAAGGAGGACTTAAGGGATGCTTTCACGGGAACAAGAGAATTGAACCTCAGAAGACTGCAAGTGTAAGTGCATGGAGACATCCTGATCTGCAGGATTTGGATATGGTATTTTGTGGCTCAATTTTTTTCCAAAAAAATTGAGATCCGAGTTGGAGTTGCTAACTGTATTTATGTTTCAGATGTCCATAAGGGAAGTGGTAAGGAGTTTTTGCTGACTTGTCACACTGTATGCTATCTGAACTGCTGGCTTTGCACTGAGCAGGATCTTCGTACTTCCTTCGTAGTGGTTTCACTCAGTGGAAGGACAGTAACCCCAGTTGTTCTTAGTGGGCAGAAAAGAAATTCGATGAGGAGTTTAATGTAACTGCAAGACCAAGCTGCTAAACTCTGACAGGAGTGGACCCAGGTTTGCAGTCATCTTAAGTGGTGACTGAGGGGTTACAGTGGGTTTTGAATGCTTTTACTGGATACATGATTTTTTGGAAACAAATCTTGATATTTGCAACTCACTAGGAGCCGCTAAACAATGGAGCCTTTTTTGTTTAATAACACAGCTCATCCAGATGTCAATAATTAGGTAAAACAGTGTATCATCTTGATTGCCTAGTGGTTGGTAATCAGTACAGAGCTAAAGGCTGCTTTATAAACAGCAGTTGGTATATCATAGGCTGCCTTTGCACGAGCTGTGAGCTGCTTAGCAGAAAGGATGCACGAGGATGGCTAAGCAGCCATCCGCCAGCAAATTAGAAGCGCAAGCGTTATGTTAGGCAAGGTGAGGAGAGGTGGTGGCCTGTCTGTTCCTGGGAATTCATTACATGCCTGCATGTCCCTAGAAGGGTGATAAGGAAGATGTGTGTGAGAGATTTGCAATTCTGTTTTCCTTCAAAGTTGTAAATCAGTAGCACTCTGCTCTATTAAGGCTATACCAGGGCAAGCAGGAATGTGCTAATGGTCTTGCCCAGTGAAATGTTCTTTGTGCGCTCTTTAAAAATTTGCACTAGAATAAACTCTCTGATAAGGAAAAAGAGCCTAAGTAATCTCAGGGTCCTGTAAGCTTTTTAATAATTAAAGGTGGTAATATATCACGATGGACTTGTAGGCTTGTTTTCTTTCAGGATATTCATCTAAGTGAGCTTTTGTAATTTGGCTTTGTGTTTGGCTAAGAGAGATGTATTGAAGAAAACACTAGCCTCACAATACACTTCATACAGATACTTTTATGTACCCATGTGATTGGACTAATTGAGCAGTTCATAATTTTTGTGTATATATTCTCATAACACCCCAGGAAAATGTGTTATCCCTATTCCACTGCTGTTAAACAAATGCATAGAAAGGCTATATGGGTTGCCCAGGCTTACATAGGAGGAATTATGGAGTTGAATACAGCTTCGTTAGTCTCTTGGCTAGGGTTCCAAATAATAGATAAATTCTTCCCATTTTATTGTGTATGAAAATTATGTATGTGTGCACATGTTAGTGTAGGGAAGGAGGCTTACACAAATTACTGAATATATTACGTAAAATACCCATGTCTTACAAAACTCAAGCCTCTGTAAAGGTCTCCTCACCATGTTTATTTTTGGCTATTCTTGGAAGTGAGTGTATTAGATTTTACTAATGAGCATGTAGAATTTACAATAAAACATACAGGTCGTACATTAATTATGTAAGAAACTTTACTCTTCCTTTTTGTAGTGAAAAATCAAGGATCATATAACAATTAAGGATGTTTTTTGTTGTTGTTTTTCAGATTGTGTAGGATTAAAAATAATGTTTCATAGCATTAACACACTTTCCAAAAGTGTCAAGGAAATACAAAATTTAAATAAAATTTAACAAAAAAAATTAATGTTTTAAAAAATGATGCAGTATAAAGAGTCTGTATTCCTCCAAGTCAGTGAAGACTCTGGTTTCTTAGGAACTGATCTAGACTCACTTTATAATCAATGGACAGAAATAGACATCTCCAGAGAGCAATTTGTCCCACCTATTTTGACATCTGTCTTAGCAAGGGGCAAATTGCCCTCTGGAAGTACCTGTCTCCATTGACTATTGAAGGAACCTGGATGATGAGCTTAGACTAAAGCCCTTCTATTAGATAGCCTTTTTAGGTATTTTTGCTAGGGTAGAAGAAAAATCACTAACAAAACCAAAAATTTCTTGTGTGTAGTGGTGTTTTCTTTTCTCTGCAGAAATCTCAACCTAACAGGATGAGTCAACCATATTCTGTTGAAATGTGTTTTGTTTTGGTTTGGTTTTTTGTTAAAAAAATTTTACTTGTTCTTACCATGTTTTTTACACCACCATATAGAAATGGAAGACTAGTACTTTCTACCGTGAATGAAAACGTTAAGGAGAATTTGAGCTTCTGATTTATTAGTTTGTTAATTGTTGTTGGATTTTAGGTATATCATCATATATTTAAAAATGCTTTGGGATTCTATAAAATAATGAAATAAAAAGGGGGTCTATTCCATGACACATGCTTTCTAACAATATATGGATAAGATACCTGTTCCAAAACAGACGCAGCCAAAGATGATAGTAAATCTGTACGATCTATAACCCAGTCCCTACAGACTTAAATTAATTACACAGCTCAATAAATACTAACCTTACATACAAAGTTAAATGTCTTCTGGCTGTTTCTGAAGGAAGAGCAAATGCTTTTCATTTTTCTTAGCTGTTGTGGTACTTGTGTATAATTTTGAAAGTAAAATTACTTTTTCCACTTATTTGTCTTTTTCCTTCTATATTGGGCAAAATATTTATTGTTTCCTTTTTCTAGTAGAGCTTGAAATTAATTTTTTAACTACATTTCTTCGTGCAAAATCCATGACCACAATGCTTAAAGAAAGCGAACTATTTATTTTTAGTTGAGGCTACAAAGCACGTAAAGGTTTTTGCATACATTTCAGGTTTGTTTTTTAAAAAACCATGGGTGCATATGCATCTTCTTTAATTGCTGTTCTAAAAAGTTTTTAGTAGCCTGGTCAAACCTTACGTAATTATATACAGTGCTCAAATTGCTGTAGTGTGAAGCAGTATGCCATTTTGTTATTTATAAATCTTCAGTAGTACCATATCGTTAATTTATTTGTTCCCTAGAACTTGAATTACTCTGTGTGCATTATATTTATTTTTTAAGGTCCCTACGATGTCTTATTGACAAAACTTAAGAACTGTAAGGACCGAAAATGCTCTTAGTAGTATAACTGTCGTAATTCTCACATAAATTACATATTCTCTGTTTTTCCCAAATTACTTGCATAGCCCATGAGACAGAATTCCAGGAGCACTACAAACTCCTGGATTTGTTGGTGCATACTTCCCGATATAAAGACAGTGAAGTCAAAACATGGTTGACAACTCTTCATGATACATCTTGGTTTTGCAGTTATCAGTTGTTAAATCAGCCTTTCTTGTGTGTGTAAGTAAATGAAAATAACTGCAACATTCATAAAACTAGTATGCCCTGAAAAAATATAAACTCTGTGCAGTAATTTTTTTATTTGTATCTTTAAGTTACTGAGCTGATCTTTTTTGATTTTTTTTGTGATCTTTATCATGTGTTTTATGGTGTTAGTTTTAGGAGGAAATACTGCGAACTGTTGACTTTTAAACATTGCACAAAGAGAATCCTTTTGCATCACAGTGATAGATAGTGGAAGGAAAGAAGAAGATTGTGATTTGTGAAGAACTGGAGTTGCAAAACAGCAATTCATGATATTAATTCTGGAATTACTTTGGGGAGGGGGGGAGCTGAAAGCTGAAAAGCAGTTCTTCATGACTAAGAGCACCTTTGTAAAAATTTGGTTCTGTATTTCTATTGATCAGAGTAAGTTGGAGAGTTCCAGTGACAATTAAACATGGGATAGAGAGACAGCTTTATGGTATTGTGCCAAATTCATTTTTCACTGAAAATCATTATCTTAAAAATAAATATTTACATTTATGTTCAGTTCTTCTGTGAGAAACATAGAGCTGTAATAACAGGCTTATTTTGAGACCTGTGCAAACAGGAATTGCATTTTCCTGCAAATTTTGGTCAGAAACCAGCAGTAAATTATCTGGTTATGGGTACTTTATACAAAGCATCAATAATTAAGAATTATAAAAGCCTGTAGCCTTTGCCTTTGATTGTGATTCATACTACTGGATGTCTCCTTGTTTAGGTTTTCAGGCTGAAAAATCTTAAAGAAACCTGATTCCAGAAAGCAGAGAACACATGTCTTTTAAGGATGGGTCGTGTAAAGAAGTATCAAATCTGGATGCTTGAAATCAGTCAATGATTCTGCTATTTTATCCAGGTCTGAGGAACAGGAAGATGTATTCTTGGTTTTAGAAAATATATTTTACCCTGCTAAAATTTCTACAACTTTTTTAAACAAGAAAAGTTTATGAATAATTGTTAGAACCATGTTGAGCACTTTTGTAGGCTCCCTTAAGTGCAAACAATCTTTTTTGGTTAATATTTTGAATATTTGTTGCAAAAATGTAAATTACTAAAATACTCTGCATCAGGTCTTCCATTTAGCATTATCCTTTCACACTGCGGAGTAAACTAATGAATTGCAGCATGATTACATAGCACATAATTAACTTTGTAATTAATATGCAACTGCCACTTAAACTAAAGTACTGCTTATAAAGATGTACGGCAACAGTAAATCACAGGTCAGAAGTAGCACTTTGGAATTTTCTAAAGAATGAGAGTAAATGCAGAATCACTTACAGCAGCAGAGTAAGTTAATTAAAAAACAGATTAATTGTGAATGTCCTGTTTAATTTTAAATACCTTGGCTATTTCTTTTCCCTGAAGAAAGAACAAGTTTAAAGCCTAACTCATTCATTGTTTTCTTATATGACTTATTTAAAAATGAGCAGTTGTTTAGCTTTAAACTGCCCTGGTTGTGATTAGGAATTGGTTAGTATTCCTTCTTTGCCTTACTCTCTATAAGGGTAGGATAAAAACAGCTGATTTTTACTTTGTATTAATTCCAGCTTTCTGCTCTAGTCCATTTCTTCATATCAATCCAGTGAAACAAAGTGAGCCTTTGTCCTGCTGGTTTGTTTTTGAGGAAGATGAGAATTTGTGCTGTGCTACCAAAACCAATTAAGAATGAGGCATAAGCAAATGATGGGAACTTTTAAGCATCTTCAAGGTCTGATTTCATGAAGTATCATATAACATTAATACATACACTTTCTTTAACAGCCCTGCCTAATATGTGTTGGTGGGGACATTAGCATAGAATAACAACTGATGAAATTGGTTCCTGCCTTCAGGTGACATTCACAGAAGGCATTTCAGGTACTGACTGACCTGAAAGTCTCTCCTTTCTGTATTGTGCCAGCCTGGAAGTAGAAATGGGCACTTTTGGGAAAGATCTATACCCAGAGGCCATGAAAGGCTGGGTATTAGAGCTCTTTTTTCTGACAGTCTGAAGGTAATGAAATACACCAACTAGACTGTGTAAGTGTATCAGATGCTGTTGTGTGTTATTCAGAGCTTCAGAATAGTTTCCTTCAACTGCTTGATCCGCTTTTGGGTGTATCCTGCTTATTGTCTGGTTAAACGAAATAAAGCAGGGTATATATCACAGTCACCAGGAAACGGCTACCCTGAAAATATAATGCATCTTCTAAGTGAATTAATGTTTTGTTAATGTCTCTTTGGTGAACCCAACTATTTTTTTTTTACGTTCAGCAATACAAAACAGTTCAGGTCCCACAGAATTCTCAAGCACTTTGTGTATTCACTCTCTATTCATGGTACTCAGTATATTGGTTGTTGCTTTCTCCATGTTCTGCTTTTTTTTTTTTTTTTTTAATGGCTAGCTTAAAAACTTCTGACCTGGAACAGAGTGATGGATGCTTCACAGTTGCTCTTCATTTTGGATAAGTAATCATTCAGGCATAATTATGTGCATCTCTTAGTACTCATGAAAACCTTCTGGCTGCTTAAATACCTGGGAGGAATATACATTGCCACTGCAAATCCTTCAGAACTGGCTTCTGCTTGTATTGTGGTGTTTTGTGTTTTAGAGGGGAAAACATAGGAGAAGAAAAATTAATACTCCAGCAAAATTTGTTTTCTGTTTGCTGATTTTGTTTTTTCTTCATTGGTCAGCTGCTCAACAGGTTAATTAATACAAAAATGGATGGGTAAAAATAAGTATCCTGAGTTATGCTCCAAGAAAAAAAAATACCGGAAGTAGGGTTTGAATTAGGCATCATGAAGGGAAGTAGACACTATGAATGGAGTCCTAAGTTAATGGAAACTGTAAGGAGTTTTGTTACTTGAGTTTAATGTGAGAAACAGCTCAATTTTATAGTCATCTGACTTATGTTTTGGTGGCTGAATAGGGAAATGAGACTGTGTGGGAGGTGTCTTTCTGAAAATGATGTGCAGTGCCTTCTTGGAGGTTCAGTTCTAGGCAGTACGAACAGATGTTTCTGCACTAATCTCAAATGTCACATTTCATGCATAAACCCTGGGGGATAATAATATCAGGATTCCCTGAAAGTATCCCTGGAGTTTAGCTTAATATTCTCTCCCGGGGAAGAGTCCCACCTACTAACTTGACGAATACTTCCAGGCCTTTCCGAAGGCCTTCTCTCTAACGCTGATCTAAATAAGGCCAGGGGAGTTACGACAAAAGCAATAAATCGCAAAATAGCAGAGCTTTGTGGTGGCAAGTAAGAATCATATGGCCTAGAAAAGCGGTAATGGCCACAATATCAGTAAAATAGTGAGATAGTATTATATTGAAACTGGGGAGTCATCAACATCTGTTAGAGGGGCAATTCCCTAATTATGATTGAGTTGTAATAGTTGGAGAAAATGCAGATAATATAAAATATCAAGAAGTTAATTTCCTGTCTTGCAAATGTCAATCTTTCTATTTTAAATATTTTGGTGACTATTCAGGAAAACTTTTATTTAAAAATAAATAAATAAAAATCTACCGTTGTCCAAAAGTAGAGAACCTTGTGACGGATGCTTCGATAAACTTTATAACTGTAGAGGAATCCTCAGTTATGTTTTTAACACGTTAATATTTTTCTTTTCACTTGTAATAGTTAGAATATGTTGGAGTCAGAGGAAGAAAAACAGTGAGGAAATATTTCCTGCAGCCTCTGTTAGAACGAGTTGCTATCTAAACAGAAGATAAGGGAGGGAGTTGTGCTGCTGTCCTCTTCCATCCACGCAGATTTTTTTGTGCTGAGGTTATAATGTATGTTAACATTATGCTGACATGGACAGCTCTAGCCAATAGGTTAAAATTGTTAGGTAGTTTGTCTTTTTGACAGATCTTGTCTCCATGTCTAGCAATTTATGTGACCTTCCAACTTTGATATTTTCCTTGCAAGCGAGTGCCCTAAATGGCTGCCTTCCATGCGCCGTTCTTGCTGCTTGCTTGGAGGGACGAGGCTGGCCATGCCCCGCTGAGACGTGGGTCCTCGTTGGTGCTAAAGGATGCTTTTTGTGTTGAGTGCTTTCCCTTTATAATTTAGTGCATGCTATTCATTGCTATTCATACCTGTTTGTTTGTTTTTTTTTTCCAGAAAAATATAGGCCAAAACTAGGCATGTGGTGCATGATAGATGAATTAAACTGCAGAATACAAACCTTGTTTCTGAAACAGGTCTGTTAAATATCACTTGTGTGAATTTCTTTCATGCATACTGTAGCACTTAAGATTTGTTGTTCAGCCTTGCAAGAAAATGTTTACGTGCGTTCTTATATAGAGATTGCTCCTTCCCCAGCATTTCATCCTGCTATGTCTGCACATGTGTGCATATGTATGTATTCGTGTGTGCTAATTTAATCAAAGGCTTATAAATTACAGCTCAGTTGGTTTCCACAAAAAGGGGCTCATTCAAAAAACGTTACGCTGGTGATTTATTTTCACAGGCCTGTTGGAAATCTTCCTGGAACTTTGCTGCTTAGCCCAGGCAGAGGTTTTCTTCAGGTAGCTGTGTAAAGCAGTGCAATTTGCATGCAGACCATTAAGAAAACAGCTGGGATTTATTAAAAGCACTTGCATTATGTTATTGAGGTCTAAAGAAACTTAAGTTGCAGGTAATACAAACTAATTCTTTCTATATACAGAAAATAAAACAAGGGGAAGAGAGTGAAGATTGTGTTCTAAGAGGTGAGCCCTGATACGGTGAGCCTGCATGGGTGACAGCAATAAACTAACCTTTGGCCCTAATGGTGCTTGAGAGACTTGAATATAAGTGAGAAAAGTAATCAGATTGGCTTTAGTACTTTTTAGAGAATGATTCTCTATTCTTAACATCAGCTAGAAGAATAATATGACAACATAGTGTTGCTTTTAACGTTTTCTTATATTCGAGGAAGAACAGACATAGGTGTTAGGTCACTGTCTGATGCTTAAGTCAAGGGTTCAAAGTTGCCCATGCTGTCGCCTTGGACAAGCCACCTGGAGAACCTGCAGTGGGGCTCCTGCAGTGCTTCTCCGCTGTAGAAGAGGTTGGATGATCAAAACTGTAGTCAAGAGCAAGTTTGGCTCCCTAGACCAAGTCAAGATTTGAGTGAGGCATTTCCCCATTTAACGTTTCTGAAAAGCACACAGTTTTGTTGCTCAGCTTTACGAAGTGGTTGTGAAGATCCCTGGTGATCATATGAGCAGGTACTGAACAGCAGATGTGTAAGTTGCTTTATATGAATAGACAGTGGAAATAAGTCACAACATTGCTAGATCATGACATGCGTGACCCCCTAGATTTTTTCAAGGCTATTGAAGGCAGTAAAAAATGTGTGTGCAAACTGGGTTCCTTCTCATGGAAAATGAAAAGGCAAAAAAGGTGCCAAAATGCAGCCACTCAAGGATGACAAAAATCAAGAGCTAAGGATAAGAAGGGAGAAGTTGAGCAGAAACAGTTTTGTTCTGTGCATGTTTTGAAATTGTCACAGCAACTTGTCTTTCCTTGAGTTCATCAGAGTGAGAACGTGGTGTATCAGTCTGCCTTCAAAGTACAGCCACAGTTGTACTGTGCATCTTTGAATGGGGAGTCTTGTTTCCCTTTTGGAAGAGCTGCACGTTGTTTCAAATAAGACGTTGCACCTCCTCGTGCCTGCTGAAGGCTTTGCTGCACTGCTCTGCCAGCTCTGTATGCATGTCACCAGCACGTCATGTTTGATCAGAATGAAAGTAGCTCCAGAGTACGTCTAATCAGGCAGGGGTTCAGAAAAATTTGAAGGCTATAAAGTTGACCTCTGGAGTGTGTAGCGTTGCTGCTGGGAACAAAAAAGAAAAGTGTGTAGCTTTTTGAGGTCTGCTACGCCATGCCGTAATAAGCATTTGAACAAAAAATAAAGAAGGATATGAGTAGAAGAAAAGAAAATGCCATCTGGACTTAAACTACTTTAATCCAGATGTCATCTGGATGCATGGTGTAAGTTTATCAGGTTAATTTAATTCTGTATCTGGAAGTGTAGCTGAATGTTAGAATTTGTCTTGAAATTCCAGGAAGAGTGATATATATAAGATGTTTTATCCTTATGTTGCAGTAGTACTTATACCGAAGATTTTATTTTATCGCTTCTCATTGTTTATGCTAAATTAGCATGTTGTACCCCGGTTTGCATTGTGATTTGTGCGTTAGACACTGTATGTGCATTTGGTGGAGATAGCATCTACCCTGAGGAGCTCTCGATGTAATTGGAAAGCCAAAGGAGCTGGAGAAGTGAAGCGCTGGGAGGTTGTTAGTCAGGAGGAGAGCTCAGGTCTCTCTCTTCGCAGGGCTGGCTTTACCCTGAGGTTATGGGAAAAAGCTTCTGGGCAGATACCTTGTAATAATGATGTGGTATGAAAAACACAAGACAGTCTAGGTATCTTAATTTATGGACCACACTGTAAATAATTCATTAGGAACAGTATTTCTGTTTACATTGTCTGTAATAAAGATGGGAAGTCAGCATGCTTCAGTTCATTCAGGACGATTTTCACTGGCAAGGGTTTTGAAGCTCGCTCCCTGGCTTGTTCCAGTGGAAATGGCAGTGGTGGTGCAAGGAAGCGTGCACTCCTCTCCTTAACAGGGCTACCACTTCGATTCCTAGCCTTTTCCTTCGCAGTTGTTTTTGTTCAAGCCCAATTTAGCATTTGTATAGTTGCTGCTTTCAAACACTTGGGAGGATTTTGGAACACCTGCTTGGTGTCTGTGTTGTATTCTGCCAAACGCCGTTCTGGATTTGCTGACCTAGGGTGAGACCTAATGGAGGTATGGCTGACTGAGACTTGTGCTTTTAGAAGAAATGCTACTGAAATCTGTTCCTGATTATCCCAAGAGATTTGTGGACAGAGCAGGTGATACCTTTTAACAGGGAATCCATCAGACTTCTGAAAACTAAATTATCTGTTAAGATTCTTGTTAGAGTGAAACTTATTGCTTAGTACACGTAAAATTCTCTTTATTTGTCTGTTGAGTAGGTCTGTGACACTGGCAATTCTCACAGACTAGTTTCTAGATATAAAGGTCATCCCAAGTGATAAGATAGTGAGAAACCAGAAGGCGGCAGTGCCAGCGATCACTGGTGTTTCAGTGAAAATCTGTCCTGAGGGCAGCAGACTTTGCTCCGTAAAGCTCCTGCAGTGCTTTGTGATCTAGGTATCTAGGAGAGTGTCTACTTCACTGGAATTATGGGCACTTAGAAGAAAAGCAAAAACTATGTTACAGATAGTAAAACAGTAGGCATGTGTGCAGCTTTGACTTGCCTGGAGTGAAGGTGCTGCAGTTAGAACTACTTTTGGATTTGCACTGGTTTTAAATTAACTATGGGATGAGAAAAAATATTTCTGGAGTTCCTAAAAAAAGTTCCAGAGGCAATGAGTCTGTCGTTTTGGTCACATTTTGGGTGCTTGAGTATTAACTGTTGAGATTAACATACATAGCAATCACATTTCAAGCCAATATTGTGTTCACACAGTGCTGCACCACAATGCACAAAAACCCTCTCCTTGAGGGATACAGTCATTTGTTTTGCATGTCCAGTCTAAATCGTTTTACTCAGACTGTCAGCAAGGTTTCTTATCATTTAGGAATTGGTAGAGACTTTAAATACTGGACATTTGTCTGCAGGGCAATTCAATAAAACCAAATATCTTGGGTTTTAATGCATTTTCTGCAGGTCCAGAAGGATGAGTATGGGATGGCTCTCAGATCAGCTGTCTTAAAATGAAGATAAAATAGAGTATAGAGCTCACCAAAACTGCAGTTTTGTTGTGTCTAGATACATGTCTGATATCTTCAGTTTAATTTTGCTTTTTTTTAAAAAAAAGTGTGCACACGCAGCACTAACTTGTCATAATTCAACATAAGTTGAGAGTTTGAGAGAATCTGCATTTCAGTAAACTCTGAAAGCAGTGCAGAAAATATAATTCAGATGCCATCAAGTACTCTGTTTCTTTGGCTACAAAAAAATCACAGCCATCTAATTTCTACCTTCTTTCTTCAGCTATATTTAGCCCTTATAGGTTTTGCTGGTCCTCCTGGAATTTATCTTGCTTCTGTTCTGGGGAGTTGGGTAAATCTTTACTTAAATTTCATCAGAAGAGACCAGGATAATGGTAGATATCAAAGTTATTAGAGCCTGTGTCCCAAAGCAGCAGTTGAGTTGCTCTGTTCTCCGGAGACTTTGTTAATTGAGGTAATGCTTTTCTTCCTCCTCCTCTCCTTGCCTCTCCCTGAGTGAGTGTCTCCAAGAGTGATGCATTCCCTGGTGGCTTACCAGAAATTACTGGTCTTGGGAGCAGTTCTTTGGTTCTCACAGAGCTGAAGAAGAGGAGAATAAATCTTACGTTTATAGGCTATAAAGAGAAATTACAGACTACTTTAATTGATTATATATGCATTCTTCACAATGCTAATCGTGCTGAAAAAAAAGTTCGAATCTGTCCTCATTCCTGTGTTGGGTGCAATGCAGTTTGGGGTTGGGGGATTGTTATGTTCTTCCTGAAGCCACCAAGTCACGGGGAATTTAGCTCATGAGGATGCTGTATTGCAAGAAGAAATCGGCAGGTTCCTTCAAATGCTGCAGTTCAACTTCCAAAACATGCCTAGTTTCATCAGATAAGGAAGAGGGCATTCAGTGTCAGAATGCAAATCCTTCTCATTTCTAATTCACAGTGGATTTGAAATGTTTCTTGCTAGGAGCTTTTCTTTGGGGTGGCCCAAGAGGTTTTGACCTAGGTTTGTTATATAGCAGCTGTCTGGTTCAAGAGAGATGTTATCAGAGCATGGCAAATACAAAATAGCATCTTCACTTTCTGATACTTTATTGTTAAATTGATAAAAAATATTTGCTGCTAGTGCCATCTCCCCTCCATCTTTCTTTTTCTCCTGAGATCATCTGTTTACAAATTTGGTTGTTCCTGTTTCCTCTGGACCTTTAGAAAATATTTATTAGTTTGTCTTCTATAGCTCATCTTGCAGTTTTGAAGCAAGTGACTCGGATGAACGTGTCTAAACCATTTAGCTTTCTTTTGTAGCTGATTATTGTCCGGCAAGACCAGGAAAAGGTTTGTAGTTCGTACGCATTCTTTGTAGACAACTCTGTGTGCTCAGCCCTGAAGATGCATGTAAGCCAGGTGATGCTAAGAACACCTCGCGCCTCTCGGAGCATTCTGTAAGGAAACACAAAGAATTTCCCACAAATACATTACGCCTTACAACGGAACCTCTGAAAGGAGCATGCTTCTGTTAGGTAAATAAGTGCACATCACATGCCAGAATGCAAATCCTTTTCAGTTCTTATGCTTACCTGATTTCCTCTGCACTGAGCCCAAAGGGTGAGGAAGAGATGTTAGATTCCCTCTCATTTTAGGAATTTGCAGTTTTTCCATGAGACTTTTTTTTTTTTTTTTTTTTGCAGCAGTGTTATTTGAGTGATCAGGGTTATGAAATGATTGGAGTGCAACACAGCAAGCTTTTAGGGATGCCTCATTTGCTTGTAGCTGTCCCGATGAGGATTAGCGTTTCTTACCTGCAAGCTACAGTACATTTAATAAACCCCTGCATCAGTGGATGCTGCTGTGGAGCTGTCAGTGTTTGTTCTCGCAGATCGGAGTTGGAGTGTGCAAAGCCTCCGAGAGCACCACCGTGGCTCTGGCAGCCCTGGCTCTCCAGGAGCGCACTTCCCAGCACTTGTCCCTTTAATTTTGTGTTATTACCTCTTGCTGTTATAAACTGCGGTGTGCCTTTCCCTCCTTGCTCTCCCCATAGATAACGAGCTGACAGAGCGGGGCGGGATGCAGGGAAACTAACCGTGTAATACACGTATGCAGCGGGGCGATTACCCGGACCTGGGAGCAGCACAGATGCTCTCCGGGGTCTGCAGAAACCAGTCATTTTGGCCGGAGGGGCGGGCTGCCAGCACAGGGGAGGATGGTTCCTGTGCCTTCTGCTGAGCGCTGGCTGCCAACCAACTTGCCCAGACCCGAGGGAGCGCTCTCCTGAGCCAGAGATGCAAAATCATTACGTGCCTGCGGTCCTGCTCTTGGAGGCTTATTTTTATTTTTGTACTTTCTGTACAGGTCTTATGACAGCGCTGCGTGCGCTTCCAGCCAGCCCTGCCACCTTGGCTTTTGTAATCAGGCTGCAGATGTGCTTCATGATTGAACAACTTCTGCGCACCGCCGCTCCTCCTCCCAGAGGAGTCCAGCAGGCTTGCTTATGCAAGCTGTCATGCTGCCTTTTTTTTTTCTTTTTCGAAAGCATGTGTGGGTTAGCTTTTGTGTGTTTCTGGCTGGCTGTTCATGCCTGCATATAACGGGGCTGCGTATCTAAAACCGTTCCCAAGCGCACGGCTGTGGAAGAAGCCTCCTTAAAGCCAGGCACACTGGCAGCGCTCGCAGCCCCAGCCACCATCAGTTCCAAGACCCCGCTCCCACCTCGCTGAAGCCGTGCCCGCTGGCGGCGTGCGCACGCAGGCACACACCACACTCGCCTTCCCTCGCTCAAAGATGATAGAAAGTCTTCTGGGGATTATTGCACATTTGTAGAGCAACAATGGAGAGCAGCACAGCACAAATATCTATTCTTCATCACCCAGCGTAACAAACGTTGCTTTGTCTCACATCTGGCCCCTTTTAATAGCTCAAAGCTGATAGCAGTAGCTGTTTAGCAGCTTCTGGTAAATAAAGCTTTATGAAAACGACTTCCTTTTTCAAGTGTTTAATGATTAAAATGGCCTTTCACCTGACATTTTATGCGCTGCTTTTTTTCAGTATTATTATTATTTTTCCCAGGTACTGTGTCTAGCAGGGGAAATAAACAGTTGTCGTGGATAAATATTAAACTTTTTGCAGTTTTATTCCTGAAAGGAAACTAGCATTTAAGAGGCTCTTTGCAAATGAGTCTCTGCCAAGGCAGGCTCAAGCCGAGGATGCTTCCTGCAACGCGAGGCCATCGGTGCGTGACTCCGTGCTGGCGTAAGTGTGGCGAGCTGCGTGGCACCTCGGTATCGTGGGGTCTGCCCATTCCGTGGTGGTTTTTTGGCTTTTCGCATTCATGGGGGGCGTGCAGGGGGTCGCGACGTGGCCCCCGCCCTCCCGGGAGGTGTCACGGCCGCTGTCGCCCCCTGCCGGCAGGACGTGGGGCTCCGGCCCCTGGCCGCCCCCTACAACATTTTTTTTTCCGATTAGGTTTTCTTGCTCCTCTTCCTTTGAGTGGTTCCAAATGGCTCCAAGTGAGATCCTGTTAATCACAGGGCGGCTGCCAATGTGCTTGACCCGCATAAAAATTAAAACCCAGTCACTCGGTGCTGTTCCTTGGGTGCCGGGGTGCTCAGCCACCGCGCGTCTCCCACCACCGCTGTGCTCCCTGCCCAGCACATCTCCTGCGGAATGTCTTCCCTTACCTCTCTGAAAGGGAAAAATCAATACAAGGCACAAAATGAATGCACATGTTGTTTGTTTCCTTTTGCTTTTACTCTTCATAGTTCCTCAGCAATTTTAAAAGGACTATTTTGGGAATCATTTTTCATAGCGAACACTTTGTTCATCTCGCTGTTTCCAAATCTAAAAGTAGCACGTGATGCGCCGAAGGGATTCCAGTCAGCTGTCACTTAATGACATACGCCTTTAAGTAGCCCAATGGCATATGGTTATTAACCACCAGACACACTAGCGTGTTCTTGGCTTTCCAATTGGGCTCTCCAGCACTCTCAAAATGGCTTTGTGGTGGCAAGGATTTGCTAAGCTTGTTCAGTAAGGTCTCAATTTGTCAAGAAGTTGCACTCTTGCTCAGGACAGCAGATGACAAGTCCTCTGCCCGCTCCTCTGCTTCGGGGGACGGAGGGAAGCAAAGGGCAGGCGAGAGGGGGAGCAGCCTTGCTGCTGCTTGTTGTCAGGTGTGTTCCTCTGAGCATCCAAACCCAGAACTAAAACCATATTTACTTTCAAGTTGTGGTGTGTTTTCTGTAACGTCAGCTCTTTGAAACAGTGCTGAAATGTTGGATTTTTTTTGAAGGGCTGGTAGAGAACATGTTTTACTAAATTGCTCTTCACAAACGTGTTACTGGAAGTCCAGTTTCTGGCAGAGTATTTGCAAAGTTGTAGCTTGAGATTTCAACCAACACAGCATAGCAGAAGCTTGTGAAATTCCCTTTCAGCCACTACATGATTTCATTCCTTTTTAATATTGGAGAGTGCTTTGTAGTAATGGTTTGACAAAAAAAAAAAAAAAAAAGGATTCCATACACTTAGGGTTAAAAAAATGTCTAACAGGTCGATACATCTGTTCCTTAAAAAAAACACATTCTCCATTTTTGAGACATCATAAATATGTAAATGAGGGCTCTTTAATTACTGCCTGGGGCTATAAACTCACATGCTAGAGGGGAGGGAAGAAGGAAGGCAAAGAATAATTCACTTTTTTTTTTTTTTTTTTTTTTAAGAGCGAGGGAGATTGGGTCTTTCCCTCAGAAAAGACAGCAGAAGAATGGGGCTTTTTATTGCTGAATAACCAGAAGGTGCTGGGAACACTTCTTTTTTGTTTATCCTTTTGGATGGAGTTAGCATATAAAACAGTAGTGGACGACCTTTCTGGCTGATGTGTGCACGAAACAGAGGGGATTTGTTACGAAGCACCCTGTACAATTCCCTTCTCTATCCCGTTCTGTCAGAGCCCTTAATCCCGATCAGCAACATCCCCTGCTGTCCCTTGAGCCACTTGCTGTGTCTGAATCTTAGCGTGCTTTCTAACGCCGATGCACCAGAGGTGAGCAGGAGAGCTGGCAAAGTCATTTTCACTTGTGACCTGATAAGCGCTCGGCACTTAGCTGAGTGCCAGTCTGCTCTTATTCTGCCCTGCCGGCCTTTCTGTATCTTAAGCACCATTATTTTCGAGTAAGGTGATCTTGCTGCTACTTTCAAAACAGTATGAGATCAGCAGAAAAGGCACTTTGGAAATTTCAGGATGTGGATGTGCCCATGGGGATCTGGACCAGTGTGCGGTCGTATCGCTGTAGTAGGTGTAGCTACTGGAAATGTAATTGTGATGATATTTTTCTTTCAGGCAAAATGATCTGATCTGGTGTCAAAACACTTAATTCTGCCATGGTGAAACTTAAGATCCATATGATAATTTTCACTTTCAATGCTTAATCTTTTAATTCTAGCTGAGGTCTATGAAAGAATAATTTCCAGATAATAATGGTTTCCCACTAATGAGGTCTGCTTTTATTATAGCAAAAATGCCTTAGACCCAGTATGGTCACTGTAAGGATTTTCCTATTTGATGCTCCTGTGATGTGTCTGAGAGAGTGGTAAAAATGAGTCTGGAGCGTATGAGGAGGGATCTTCCAAACGCAGAGTAGGTGCTCGTGTCATTGTGTGAGGTGAGCCCTCCTATGTACAGCTTGGGTTGTTTGGTTCAAGCCAACGTCCCCTGGCCAGGGGCATGGAGGGAACAGGGGTGTCTCTTTAGGAGAAGAGAGCAGATGAACAGGGCTGGTGACAGGGCTGTGGAGGGATGGGGGCTGCTTGGCAGCACAGGGCTGGGGCAGGGGAGGAGGCACAGCCAGAGAGCACAAATGGTGTGAGAAGTGCGTGGTGGGATGGAAGTGAAATGCTTCAGGCTGCCAGGGGAAGGGTGAGTCAGAGAGCGCTTTCGGTGGGAGCCACCGGGTGTCAAAAGCAGAACTATTTTCAAGGCTGGATTTGATCAGCTTACAAAAGACACCGAGCAACCTGTCTGGAGGAGAGCGGGGGCTCCCCTTGGCCGTCAGGTGAGCTCGTTTGACAGTCTGTACCCTGCCCCTCCACAAATGACCTTCAGGAAACCTCTGCGTGTGGGAGACGTGACAATTTGGACAAATACAAGGGCAAGCTGCCATTCAGGTAGCTAACAGCAAGCCTCGTTTTTGCTTACAGATAAGGCACAGAATCGGGGTATTATTTTACATACAGTCCGTGAATCAGTGCATAAGATTGTTTGTTGGCGTGAGTGGCAGTACACAAAGGCAAGTCATGATCATTTCTTTGTGTAAAATCTCTCTGCAGTCTCCCAGCCCCAAAGTATTTTGCTGGGAACTCCAGAGGCAGCTCCTGATGTGATTAGCCCCATCTCTGAGCACTGCTGTATCTGGCTGTACTTGAGAATTGTGTTTTCTGGCAGTGTAGACTATGGCTATGTATCTGTTGCGTGGGATAGATGCTCTTTTCAACTTGGCTCCCTGTTTCTTTATGCGGCTGCATGTTAGTGAGGAGTTTATATTGATGATGCCAAAAAAATACAAAAATTGCATTACAAAGTCAACCAGAAATATGGTATTTTGCTTGTTGGTTCATTAAGCACAAGTACCCTGATTTGTTTATTTAAAAAAAAAAAAAAAAAAAGCTTCAGTTTGCATTTCTTCAAATATGTCACCAAAAATCCTAGTGCATGTGTACATGTTTGTTTTCAACATGCTCTCCTCCATCTGTCCTGATGGTCAATTAAAATGCAGATAATGTGTCCTAGCTTGTAAGATGGATCACTGCTGAAGTGGTGTCATGTCTGGGCTAGCTTATCTCTTGATAAATACCTCTGCTGTCCACTGAGAGATTAAACTTCATGACTGCTGAGGTTTGTTTGGGGATATACAGGCAGATAAGACTGTCTTACTTGCTTTTAATAAAATATATCAATTTACATTTACTAAAGAACCTTTGGATGGTGCTTGCTATGGAGAAGGTGGCAGTGGCATAATCAAACGATAATAGTGGTATGTGAAACAGCCTTTACTGTTTTGTATGTATTACAGTTTATTGATAGGAGTGCTTTGCTGAACCCTCTTGTCTCTAGAGTGGGGGAGATGAGGAGCCTGAGCTGCTGTTGTAAGACCTCATTTAGCTGTCTAGCAGAGAAGATTTCTTTCCCTGAGTCTAATCCGGCAGGAGCCATGGAGGAGCGTTATCAGCGAGGCTCAGAAACGTGGGGTGCATGGGACGCCGTGCCGCGGAGGCTGCCTGGCCATGGCAGCCGTGTGCTCGGGGTCTCCCAGCGGGAACGCGGCTCTCCTCCTTCGGTCGGTGCCACAGGTGCTTGCTGTCAGGAGATGCTGCGTCACGAGAGGCGGCAGTGGCCAGCATTTCCAACGTGACATGGACCTGGAAAATTTGCTGTCTTCTCTTCTCAGAGGAGAGCTCTTTTGTGGCCAGTCTTCTGAATAACAAAACTGCTTGGTGCCCTTGGAGAGGCTCATGAAGGAATGGTTCCTGCGTGAGCCCACCACCCTGCTTGTGCTAGCACGGAGTTGTAAATAAATACCGGGTTTGGATGAGTATTTGTGAATCGGTGCTCGCGGCTCGTTCTTGAGCAGGACGATGCTTGGACTGTGCCGCTCTGTGGCAGTACAAGGATGTGGGCATTTGTAGGCAAAGCCTGGTTTCATGTTCCAGTGTGCAATATTTATGGTTACATTTCCATTATAGATGCCATGAAAGTGATTGAAACAGGCGAGTATACATATGTATGTGTGAAGCATCTTTGTGCCCCTTACTGAGAAGTGAGTTCTAGGAAAAAGCACTTAAATCTGCTCAGCTTATTAAGTGCAGGCTGGAGTCCCATGTGATTCTGCCTAAAACATAAATAAATGGAAGTTACAGTGCAGAGGGTTTGGTAATATGAATTATGGACTGAAACTGGTGATTAGTTGTTGGCTTTTCTCTGTATGATCTGCTGTTGCACCGCTATAGAAAAAGACAGATTAAGGCCTGGGAGGGAAGGGGCGGCAAGGGCGCTCACTTACACTCACTGCATTTCTGTGCATTGCTCCTGGTCCAAACTCAAGCAGGATTTCGTCCATCCCCACCTCTGGGGCAGCAGAGCTGAGCCCCGCGGCAAGGGTGAGGTGCTTGGCACGACGCCTGCACCCCGGCTTCCTCCCTGCCCTCGGGTATTGCTCCCAGCTCCAGTCACACATTATTACCCCGTTACCCCCACATGTGAGCATGGGACATGGCGTGGTGAGGCACCTGGCTCGCTACGCTAGTCACTAGTGCTACTCTGACAGGGCTGGTCCTGATGGCCGGGTGCACACAGCGCTGTACTGCCCACAGGGCCGGCACAATGAGCGCAGCTGGGGTCTGGGGGACCACGGGTGTGCTCTGCGGATCCTCCTAACTCCTTGCTGTCGCTCATCTGGTGATTTCCTACAGCTGTAGCAACACAAATTCAGACTTCTAATGCCACTCTGAGCCTTCATTTCCATTTTCTAGTTTGTTTGTTTTTTAAAGTCATAGAGAAGCTTTAATTTGCCCCAGGCTGCGCAGCTTTGTAGAGATGGGACTAAAGAACAGAGGACATGTTTATTCAGAAGTAGCAAGTAGCTTGTTCAGCTACAGATACGAGAAGAGCCCCGTTTTTTCAGAAGGCAGGAGCTGCTTAGCCCCTTGGTGGGAGATCCGGCCTCTCTCTCTCTCAGACGCGGGGTCCCGCTGGGAGGCTTGGCTGAGTCGTGAATCCCAGTCCTTCGCTTGCTGTTGCTGCAGTCATTTCATGGGGTCGTTAAATTGATCTACTGGTTTTAGTATCACAGGACAGTCCGAAGCGTACCTGTTGCTTTTTTCTTTTCAGTATACAAATCCAGAGCTTGCATATTATTTCAGGAAAAAAAAATGTTTTGTGTTCCTTTTGGCCTTATAATACTCTGCCATACCTGATTCGTTTAGTAATGAATTTATGGGACGTGTTTTCTCCTAGAGGAAAATTAGGAAGAATCCTAGTGTCTTTGGCCTTGCAAAACCTAGACAGTAATTATTATCATCATTATTGTTATTATTGCTGTTTTCGTCTTGCAGTGTGATCAGGAGTTTCTTGCAGACAGCTTTGCTGCATTGCTTTAGTGCCATTTGTGTTGCAATTCTGTAACAGGGGCCTTGTTGGCACACGATCACCTGGAAGGTTAAATCTCCGGTAGATCTCAGGGTCACACTCACTGTAGAGCTGATAGAAGTGCACAGACTGTGCTCAGTGATCTTTATTGTCCTTTTTGTCTTGCAGATCGAGGGATTTTAATGGCTTTCAGGTAGAAGCCAAGTGGAGACAATCAAAATGAACTCTATGGACAGGCACATACAGCAGACCAATGACCGGCTGCAGTGCATAAAACAGGTAAGCTGAAGGTGGATATCATTACTGCTAGAGCATTGTGTATTGTATGGCAGGGTGTATTGAGCACTATGGTTTCCTGCTTCCTGATGAATATCCCGGCCCTTTTGTGGGGAGGAGACCTTGAAAGCTAAACTTTCTGTTTCACCTTCCTAAGGAACCATCAGCCTAGAGTTTCACTAACGCAGTAAAAAAATGTTCACAACCCATTTTTCCCCTGTTGCCTGAGCAGTTTTCTCTGGCCAGCTACTTTGGCCACGAAATACTTAGAAGCTAGAGTCCTGCTGTTTCAGTTTTATATTTGTATTAACCAAGTTAAAAATCTCCCTGACTACTTTTGCTTTGGGACGTGTGCATATTTTCTCTTGACCGACTGCAGCACTTCTCTGTTCATAGATTTCTGTGTGTGGTGGATGCAAACACCCTAAATCAAAGGAACTGGTTAAAAAAAAAAAAAAAGCATGGGAGTGGTATTGGCTCAGTATAGATTTCTAAACTTTTAACGTTTCCATCCTCTTAGCTGCAGCAGTTTCCATTATGTTTTGTCATGTTTGCCTACGTATTAGTAGAGGTTTATGGTATCTCAAACGTGTTCTAATGCAAAGAACAGAAAAAGTGTGTTTGTTTGCAAGTCTAGCCATACAGATGCTGTGGCAGGATATGAAAAAAAGAACAGAGTTCATACTGAAAACAGCTGATTTTCTCTCCATGTTTCCTTTATATGAAAAGATTTTGGAATAAAGTGAACAAAGCTAGTTCATAGGTCAGGGAGCAGAAATAGGAATCCATCCCCGCAGAACTGCTGGTCATAATCCAGCCTTGGCCTGGGTGTGTAGTGGCTATTTTTTTCCCCTATATCTCTGTCTCTCTCTCCCTCTCTCTCTCTCATTGCTCTGTGGTGAAAGTTAATGCATCTCATGGTTCTTCAGAGGCCTGAGGGAAATGAATTTGGGGATTTCATCCCAGTTCCTTATCAACTGTCTGGTTCAGAAAAAGCATGCCCTTGGCTGGCACAAATTGGTGCCCTTTTTGGCCATCCTACCCCAGAGGATGAAGAATGAAGTGACTTGCAGAACAATTTAACCTTCCAGCTGTAAGAACAAGCCTTCAGATCAAGTGGAGACAAATGGAAGATGTTGCTGAGTTCCGTCTTCTAGAGCTGACAGTTTCTGTACATAGAGAATTTGTATTATTTTAATAAGATAAAAGAATATCAAATTACGTTTCTTACAGTATTAAAGAGAGATTTTTGGCTATGTAATGGATGCTCTGTCAGTTAAACAACTAACTTCATTTATACATAGTGCTGGTTTACCCAGACATCGAGGACATCCCTCTTTGAAGAGGAAGGCAAGGTTTTCCACCATTCATGGAACATTCTCAGTTTTGTTTGATTCTGTCTGGAAGTTCAGAGGCTTCTGGTGGAGAGCGCGCTCACAGTTGCACTGTTCTGCTAACAGCAGAGGGGAGGTATCCTGCCTGGCTGTGGCTGCAGCTTCAGGCCCTCTTTTCCTACAGAGGCCTGAATCTGTGAGTATCAGTGCTTTTATTTTCAACTCATGACAAAGTGTAGTTAAGGAATCCGGTGGCTGACCACCAAAAATATATGGCAGAAGCTTTTTTGTGTGAGTTGCAATACTTGAGGTTTTGTCTGAGAGGAATGACTGTTGTTTGCTTTTTTTTTTCCTTGAAAAATTTGGCATAAAGCTTCCTCCTTTTTTTTTTTTTTTTCTTTAATATAGTTCCAAAATCTTGTACTGTTATCTTTGCTGTAGTGGAGGAAGGGACAGATAACGACTCTGACTAGCTTTTTGGAGGAGACTCTTCTGTCATATGGTCATAAGTTTCCAGCTTGGAGACATTTTACCTTGTTCTCTGAGACAGGTCATTAGCTGGTAAAATTCATGTAGCGCCACAGCAAGGCATTGGCAGTTCACCCATAGAGAACTGGACCACACACTGTTAAACGCACAGTCCTTGGTTTGGGGAGTGAAGCAGTACCTTGCATGGCCCTAACAATATACCCTCACCAATTTTTTGGGATTAGCAGCAGGGTCAGACAAAAATCTGCCTGCATTTTCTTCCCCAGTCTCCAGTCTTCCACTCTTTATTCCCTTCCCAACCTGTGAACAAAACGCAGTACTGTTCTCCTGAAAAGATGTGTTCTTCCAGGTGGGTTAACACAGTGGCAGTGTGGAAGATGCACTGCAGCAGGGGCAGAAAGCCACCCTTCCTCGGCGCCCTGCATCCACCCATTTGACACCCTTGTTGGCAGCGCACAGCTCATGGAGTCGGACCCCACACGGCTTGTGGCCCTGTGTGCCCCTCACCCAGCCCTGAGGAACCTGTCATGCACATGGCTATATCCCAGTGCTGGTGAACCAGATCAGGTTGCAGCATAGGGGCAGCGCCAGCTGCTTTCTTCCAGCTCTCTGGCTCGGGAGACGCCCACAATGTCCTTGCTGACTTCTCTTTCAGGATCAAGATTGTGTTTTACCTTTATCTTTTTTTAGCGTTTTCCAGCTACAAAACCAAACCTTGTATATGATCGGCTAGTTAGGAAATGAAGCGTGTGTGTGTTAAGAACTGTTTCAGAGAGATGAAAGGGCAAACTGAAGAGGTGGCTGTGTATTTACGCTTAAAAAAAAAAAACAACACAGACTTCTGTGGAAGGCTGGAACAGCTTGTGTGGTCTCTTTGTAGCTGATTCCCTCGCTATTTGTAAGTGTATGTGCTTTAAAATCAAACACGTTTTTTTCAGTGTTCAGGGGAAAAAGCCAAAGTAACAGTCTTCCCGTAACACATGCAATTAGTTTGTCCTGACACAGAGGACTCTTCAGGGTACGCTGAAGGAAGCTGCATCTTCAGGGTGCAGGCTGTTTCTCCTGGATTTTTGTCAATGCAAACCTAAATACAAAAGGATTTTGTGCTCAGCAAGGGTCAGAGGGCCCGGGAGCAGGTCTGCTGGGCCACGATGACAGCCGGCTCGCACACCCGGCCCCAGGGCCCTGTGGCAGCACCCAGCGCTGCGATGGCGGGGCCCTCCCAGAGCCAGGGCCCAAGCACAGCCTTCTGAGGGGGCTGGCCGGCTCCCGCCTCATAGCAAGCCCCAGGGAGCTGACCCGTTTTCTTAACCTGTTCCTCACAACTGAACTGTGATGAGGCTTTATTCACACACCATCCGTTGTTTTCCTTTTGTGATATGAGCAAGTACCAGCAAAATCTGTAGGTTGCAGGCTGCCCCCTCTCCACTCTCCCTGATGGGTCCAGCTTTCAAAGCTTCAAGCTGTTTTAAATCTAGGGACTTTTAGATTTGTTGTCTCTGTTTGCTGGCAGTCAGTTTATAAGGCTCCTACACCTCTCCTGTGAAATTCTTGACAAGAATTCCTATAAAAAAAATTCCTAAAATCTTCCTATTACTTACGTTAGTAAGAAGCGACCCCTTTCAGAATAGGTTTGTGATACCTTCCTGCTGTGCTAAGGGCAGTTGTCAGGGCAGGTACTAGAGCTGTGCTAAAATTGTGGTAACAGGTTAAAGGGAAGTATGTGCAAGTGTGTCAGAAGTATTTGGTTGTGGTGTGAGCAGAGAAGGCTGATTCTGTCATGTGTGACACATTACATCAGGGCACGCTGAGCAGTGTATCCTCAAACGACGCTGGATCATTTGGTGAACCCAGCTTAACTGGAGGCACACATCACATTGCTGATTTCCAGGAGGAGATTAGCATTTCTCCCCTCTTTTTCTCAGGAAGGCTTGTTGAATAGCTGCAGTTGCAATGCTTTATAATGCCTACCCATCCTTTCAGAGAGAGATGCTAAAAGTTGTAATTGCCATGTGTTTGCGTTGATCTTTTCTTTCTCAGATTGGAAACAGACAGTCCCGTTGCTTTCATTATTCAGCAACTTGGTTTTTGGTTGCTCACGTGCAATTCAGAGGAAAATAGAATTCCCTGTATATTTACATAACTGTTAGCATTTAAGCCCTGAGATGTTTGAACTAATCCTTCTGCTTTTCAAAATTATTGTTGCAGACTCATGTAAATGCTCAGCAGTCCTAAACATGTCATTTCAATATATTGTGGACGGGTTAGTATAGACAGATATGAAATTACAGCTGAAAAAGTTTTAATAAAGCTTTGTGAAATTTTCATTCTTCATGAATTTTGAGAATTGGCAGTCTTCCTATGAAGGGTGTATATATTTAGAATACATTTTTTTTGGTTGTAACCCATACAAGTGTCACAATTTTTTAGTAGCTATATGTGAGATAACATATAGCAGGGAACCTGATGGTGAAAAAGACCTTTCTTGTCAATTAAGAACATGATATTCAAGGGATCTAAAGTGTTGCAGGTTATTGGCTGAATGGTCCATAGATACCATCTTGATAAATATATACTTTTTTTTTCTTTTTTTTCTCACTGAGACCCATAGCTGCAATTCTTTGTCCGTTTTCTTGCTCAGTCTGTTGGAATACTCCTCTGATACAGTTAAGTATGTTTAGGAAAAACTGACAGCAGACCAGCTTTCCTGGCTCCTCCAGTCCACTTGCAGACCTGTCAATCAGCATTCCTGCCATGTTAGATCCTGCATCCCGGTAGGCGACTGTTCTGGCTCAGGCGGTGGAGCCACAAGGGAAAGAGCAAAGAGACAAAGTGCTGGAAGCACTTCTGGTGTGTGTGTGTGGGGGGGAAGCACTATCTTGACGCTTGCAGCATTTGTGTAGCTTGCTTATCTGATGAGATGGCTGAGTTCATGAGATTTCAGTGGCTTGAATGTAACCCATCATCTTCTGAGGCAGGCTGGTGAAGTTAGGGTGGGCACAGTTCTCCCCTTCCCAGTCCTGTTTTGTTTTATTGCAGCACCTGGCCTCGAGGGCTGAGGCATTAGTATTGTCAACTGTTTTCAAATGAAAATGCACACACATTAAATTTACATTTAAAACTTTTAGTAGCCATAGTATTTAGATTAATTTTAGTTTTTTCCTGTGCAACTAGCTAATCAGGCGTAATGCTTAAAACTGCCTACTGGTAAATAAGGGAGAACATTGGAAAATTCTAGAAATCTGTATGTTAGGTCCATGTTGTTGCCTCGGTGTCAGATGAGCATAGGAAGTTGATCTCATCAGCAGCTGGGTTGAACTCTGCAGTGAATACACAACCTAGCTGGCAACCCATCTCTAGCATCTGTCATAGCATTTCTGGCTCTTCTTCCTACGTGTGTGCTTGCTGCTTGACTTCCTTTACTTATGTGAGCTGGTGCAACGGCAAATCCGTACCAGGCATGGCTTGTGCAGCATTTGCGCTTAGGGGCTATTGTACCCGTTTGCAAAAGCAGAAAGTGACTTAAAAAATTGTTTTAAGAGAGGATGGTACTGTTAATACCAAGAGCCTTCAGCTGTGCAGACTTCTACCATCATCTGCTGAAGAAAAACTCTCCGATGGTGTTGTTAGCTCCTTATTGCTTCTATGCAGCATGGAGGAGGAGCCGCTACCAGTGTGCATTGGGAGGTCGCAAAGCACATGCTTCAGGCAGCTTTGTAAGCACATGCAGGTGGAAAAGACATAGAGGAAGAGGGGACAGGCTGGCATTTTGAAAACTAGAGAGCTGGTGCTGCAGAAAAAGCCAGCAAAGCGGAAACTGTGCAGGTACACTGTTTTTCGTCTGCCTCATGTTACCTGATTTGTTACTGCGCTTTGGATGGGGCCTGTTGAGTACCAGTGCAGCGTGTCCTGCTTGTTAGTGAAAATTCAGACAGTTTTGTCCTTTTTGTAGTACAGATCAACACAAATGCACAAACTACTAATGTTCATAAATTTGCCCGTGTGGGCTTAGCTGTTCTTTTTGCTGTTGTCCACATTGTATTCCGTCAACAATACAATGCGTAAAGTACACAGCAGCTGCTGTGACTCTTCCATGAAGGGTTTGCCAGATCTCTTTGCTGGTAGATCTGCTTCTGATGATGTGGCAGTAATAGGCTTGGAATTCTTATCTTCTCATTATTTCTACTGGGCTTTGCAAAAATTCCCATACTGCTCTAGAACTCTTATCTAGTAAAGACGTATGTAAGTTTCCAAGGCTGTTTCAAGATGATCCATCCTGAGAAAAAGAATATGCTCATCAACCCTGTCATTCTACACTATTAGGAGAATGAGAGAGGCCTTCAGAATACCTTGGAAGTATGCAATTTCCATATTGTTCTTTGCTATGCAGATCAGGGGAAGGGAAATGTTGAGGCAAGCACAAGCAGTTATATATCACATGGTGGCAGAATGAAATGTTTCATCCTTAACTGACCTGGACTCACTGACACAGATTTTTTCATCTTATACTTAATTTGTGCTGTTGATCTCTAACTGCTGAATAGGATGATGCAAGAGGTACGTACCCTTCCCACAAACGCATCATAGTACAGAAGTGGTTGAAAAATCAATGGATTCTTTGAAGAACATGGAAGAGGGATCACTGCTTTGGGAGTTTCCGGGAGAGGTTTCCTTCCTGGTAGTTAGAGAACTGACAGAACGGTGAAAGGTGATGGTGCTACTGACAGTTTCACTCCTGAAAGCAAATAATTTTTTTTTAGATAGAATTTCTTCTTTAGCTGTGTGATGTTCCAAGAAGGTGCATTTTTTTCCAGCTCAAAGCGTTTTTGTTGGGTAGAGGCTGCTACTACAGAGTTACTAAGGAAATTGCTCCTAGGTCTTGCCCTCTATGATGCTCCTTTAAAACAGACATGTGATTGGTGATCACATGTGAGTAATCAGTTTAAGTCTAGTAGGTTATGGCTTGATACAGATTTTGAAAGTTTGGGTTTCTCTTTTGTTCTTTTCTGACATAAACGTAACAGAATATAACATTTCCCTAAATGCAAATTGTACCACTGCTGTAGGCAATGGAGCTCCCATAATCAGTGATAGTTGGATATTTCTCCTTCATGGTGGCCAGTAGATATCCACCAACAAATACGAAATTAAGTTTTTCATATGCCCCACCCTTCATTCAAAGGGCCTTTCCAAAAAGTAACCCGAATTCTTCATGAGGAGAAGTTAAATGAAACAGATTTGTTTAAATCAATATTGCAAATTTTGCTTTGTCGAAGGACCCCCAAAACAATCCTGTTAGTACTTTTCCTTTTGACTCTGAACTGTCTCAGTAATGTCTAGCTGTCTGGTAGGACCCCTGAGAGTAGCTGCGGTGAATTAAACATCTTCCACAGTGGCATCAGTTCATGCAGTGGTCATTTTAAACAGTCACCTTGATATTTTTTTCTCTATATAGATTAAGAGATTAAAATAATAAAGATTAAGTCTGTTAATTAAAAGTGCTATAAAAAGCACAATCAGTGAGTAAGTAAATTACATGAGTCAAAAAAATTAATTGGAAAACGAAATATGTCAAACTGAGGACTATTGCTTAGTTTTCAAAATGTGTGTTTACTCTCCTGAAATTTAGAAAGTGAAGAAATTTATTTAAGAATTCATTTTAAAAAATTGGTTCAGTACATAAGTCAGGGGAATTCAAGTCTGTCCTTTTTTTTTTCCACCTTTTGCCATTATCTCATTTTGTACTTGCTTGCCATATTCCTTTCTAAAGGCTGTACCTTTGACAATAGTCTTCTAGTCAAGGGTTGTTGTAATGTCTCATTAATGGTATTTAAAACATCTTGATACGAATGAACTGCAGGAAAAAAACACCAAACCCAACTTTTCAAAATGCTGTGGTATGTGCCTCAAACTCTTAACTTATTCATAGCACAGAATTTCTTAGGTAGTCCTCATTTTGCCTGCAGCCTTCACTTTTTCTTCTACTAAAAGACATCATGAAGCTAGAGTTTTTGTAAAGAAGGCAACTAACCAACTCTGGAACAAATAAGCCTATTTTCACCAATAATACCCATTAACAATTTCAGTAAATATTTAGACTGCTATTTTACTAGTGCAATAGTATTCTAAGGGAAAGTACATGCTTTGAGAAAATTAACTTCTTGAAATGTTAGGATATTTAGGGCTCAAACTGCTTGCTGAAAAGCATGAGGGTATTAGAGAAGAAAGCTTCTGTATCACTATGCTGTCTATCGAAATGTTGAAGGAAGCTGAAGAAGCCACAGCGTCTTTGCTGTAGTTGCATACAGAGGGTGCATGCTACACTAGCACCATAGGACGGGGAGATACTAATGGAAGATGACTTGTTTCAGTTGCCAAGAAGAGTGAGTGAACTGGTTAGGAAAGCCGATTTCATAATTCAGTTGAGCTGTGATTGCAAATTTAAAGATAGATTGAAGCCTTATGTTGCTGAGCATGGTCTAAGAGAAAGAACAAACAGTTGTTCCTTTGTTTCTTGACTTTGTTTTCCCACAGAAAGTCACTCTTTTCCTTAATCACTCACAAAGACAATATAGCTCAGAGCCCTCTGATTATTTTGAGCCTTTCACAAGCCGTGCTGTTCTGAGGGGCTCTCAGCTGACAGGACTGCAGTCCAGGTTGTATGAAGGGTACAAAGATGACTGGGCACTGCTGTTCTGTCTATTGATAGGTGAACAAAAAGACATCTGGCCATTCGTGTGCCCCGTTTCCATCAGTCAGATCTGGATCGCAGGCTTTTAAACCCCTAAGTCACGATTTCCTCAGAGGCTGAGTAGGGTGTGGTGGAACAGCACTAGGTGGGATTATGACAGAAGAGGTTAAATTGGTTGCGTGTTCCCTTATATAATGCAAAGTTGTAAGTGTACTGCAGTTATGTGGGTATGAAAGATACAGAGCAGGAAGACTGCAAAGTAATTCTGATCAGGAGAGCCCTGGAGTAATTCTTAGTTTAGCTCTTCTGCGTGGGGTGCTTGAGGATCAGGGTGTTGAGTCCATCTCTAACGCTTTGTAAAACAAACAGGCACATCAACGTTGTGGTGTCTTCTCTTTCCTCCTGCGGTACATGCACGTGTGTGCAATCCTCCTTACAGGTCTCATGGTATAGGAGACCAAGGCTATTCACTCACCAAGCATTTACCTTTTCTGAAACCACTACTCCTTTAAACTCACGCTTTATATTGGCATGTGTAAACGAAGCATCTATGGAAATCTGCACTAATGCAGGTTGTATTCCATTACTGCTTACGCAGTAAGTGACTGAACACCTTGCCTTTTTGCAGTTCAGTGAATCTCGTATTTTCTATTTGTTCCTTTCCTCGTTTGTTTAGCATGTGATCTCCTGTCTTCAGCATTGATTCCCAGCCTCATTTCACCCCGTATTTTCATGTACTTAAACCCTCCGGTAAAGAGGAGCTGGGCTTTGCTCAGTATTTACTGTTTTTGTTTCTCCTGAAAGAGAAGCTGCAGTGGACAAGTGGGGCAGAGGTGATTCCCCTTTCACTCTGGCTTTACAGGAAGCCATGACTAACATGGTTTTAATCTCTCTCTCAGTGTATCTAGTGCCTCTCAAAATGTGAGCTTAATAAAATATTTATAAAGCCTACAATGGAATGAACCATGTAAGTGCAAGATAATTCTATTCATTAGGGATCTCTCAATCTCACAAATACTAAATTTGGGGGTGGGGGAAATTATCTGGATACAAAATGCACAGCTTGAGCCTTTTAATTTTTTGATAAATAAAACAGTCTTTGATATTGAAGGGTACTGTAGAGAATTGAACTTACGTATAACCATATCCAGATAAACAAAAATCACTCTCCCAAAAGAAAGTAAATAGCTCAATACTCCCCTCTATCCTCGTGAAAAAGAAAAGACCATTTGTTTTGAATCTTCACTGCAGACAAGTTTTTAATATACTGAGTATAGCTGCTCACGTAGATGGCCTTTCTATAATCACATTACACGACTAGGAAAAAATAGAGAAGCCACCTATTTTGGGTGATGACATTTTCTACTTTTAAAGCACATCCTCGGTTAATGTCCCATGTTTCTGTGACACCCCTTGAGCTCTGTTGCAGCCAGCGGAGGGCATGAGCGGGAGAGAAAATGCCTCGTGGATGGGGATCTGAAGGAGATGCCTTTGCGTGGGAGAGGGGCTCACGGCTGGGCTCACTCAGGGAGCCTGCTGAGGTTGTACAGTAATAATGGCACAATTAATGCATTACAGCAAGTGACTGTTGCTGATTTGCAGATCCTCTACTGATTGCTTGTGGTGCTGATGATCTATTGAGTTTAGGTTTGCTGGGAGCATATTTGCGTGCTGAGTAATGCACGAAGAAACGCCTTGTCTCCCCATGGTTACTCTCTATCAAGGGACCAGGAATCCTGTTTACATTCTTTAGATATGTGGTGGGTTTTTCTTTCAAGGCTGAACTCCCTTTCCCCAACATGCAGAACCACATTAATTCTGCTCCTGTGTTGCTCCAGCTGAAGGGCACGTAATCCTTCTTTTCTCTGCTCCTTCTCTGCCCCTTTCTTTCCAACAGCCCTCTCCCCCCTCCCATTCAGTGCAGCAATACGTTTGCATTATGTCTGATTGCAAGCATGTCCAGCTGAATATTAAGCTAGACAAAAAATAGTCTGAACTACCTGGTCGAATCTGCTAAAGTGCCTGGACACCAAATTATGTTTCTCAGTGAGCAGAGCCGTGACATGCCAGAGGTACAGCAGTCGTGTGGGCATATAAGCGAAGCGGGTCAGCTCCTTCCTCAGCCAGGGTCAATTGATTTACCTCCAAAGGAACTACGTTTTCTGAATTAATAGTTTTGAGCATCCTAATTTTATATATAAAGTTTGATAATTTTCCTATGTTGTGCTTTACTTTTAAATCTCTAGATTTTACAATCCTGTGAGAATTTAAACTTGGATTATTGTGGAGAAAAGTTTGAAAATGTGCCAACAGTTAAAAATTGCAAATAGATCCCGTGAACTTCAGAGTAGTGTGCGTGCATTTCAGTTACTATGAGCTCTCTGCAAAACTTGGAGCACACTGGAGAACTGGCTTATGATTTGGAAAGATGGATTTGATACTGGGTTTTATATGACCAAAGTTCTAGATGTGTTGCACTGTAAAAGACAAATTTTGCAGAATTCATAGATGAACCTGTTGTGCAAACTAGGAACAACTCGGCTGAAGTCTGAGGAATGATTCCAGAGGATATATGTACAGTATCAGAACACTAAAAATCATCATTTTCTTTTGGCACCTCTCTTCATATGCATTGTGCTTTGTGGAGAAAAAGGAATATTAATAATAGTATTAATAAAAAATCTCTGGATTAAAAGAATTAGAAGTTTTTGAAGCCTTACTATTAGTTAGAAGTGTTTTGAAAACGGTGGAGGGGCTTGTGAGGCAGGAGGAATGTATGTATATATGCTGTGAGCTTAACTTTGTCTTCCTTTTACATTGATGGTATAGCTCCACCTTTGGGAGAAGTGTCATGATGCATTTAATCCGAAGTGTGGACTCCATGTTTAATCCAGTGTGGGCTGCTGGGAGCAGGGAAGTCCTGCTCCCTCCCCAGCCCCACCTGATGTTTGCCACCACCACTGAGTCAGGTCTGATGGCCTTGTGGGCACACAGGGAGCCTCGCTCAAAGTGACGACTGAAAATCAGTACTTGGAAGGGTAGTTTATGGGAAGAACAGCAAGCTCAGTCTGATGCACTGATAGGGGTGTCAGTACACAGTTCAGGGGAAGAAGGTCTCGGGAGCAGCCTACCATGAGACTGAGCATATTGAGGAGATGCATCCTTAGTTCCAGGTCAGCCTCAGTCCAATACCAGCATGAAGACATGGTGTATTGTACTCCGTGCCTGCTCCCGTGCGGTTTGCTGCTGGCCCGTGCACTCTGCGCCTTCCCTCATGCCGCGCAGTGTGTGTGCAGGAGGGCGCAGGGCTGTGGTAGGAGCACGCCTGGGCTGGTGTCGCTTGTGGTACGGTGGCCACAGCTTTCTGTCCTGCCAGAGGGCAGCTGCCCCCGAGATTTAATTCCCCTGATTTGAGAACTCTGAGTTTTGCCAGAAGTCTGGCATTAGCGCATGCCTCGTAACAACGGGTTAATTTCAGAGGGAAGGAAGGGCTCCCAACCAGCGAGCTGGGCTTTTTTCTGCACAGTCAAATCTCCGTCTGCTGCTGGTGTACTCTATTGCTAGCGTAAAATTCCCAGACTCGTTGATTAGTGAAGCTAGACAGTAGACAGGGTCCAAGTGGCTAACCATGTGAGAAATGCAGTGACTGTAGGCTACTGTTAATTAACCTAGAATCTAGCAACATGGCAACGTGTCTGTGTGATAAGTTATATTATCTTCAGCAGCTCAATTAAATCAGGGAGTGAGACACAGAGCAGACGTAACTCGGCAAAATAAACAGACAACTTGAGTCAGCCTTCATAATTTGGTGCGACATCACGTAAATAAATGCAATAACTTGTTTAGCATAGTTAAGCAGTTTGCTGCTCAAAAACTTATTTGCGTGACATCTCATTTTGAATAGGTTAAGTTGTGGCAAATTAGGGCTGTGGCTTCAGTCTGATTTATTCCAAAGAAAAGAGGGGAAAAAAATCCTTCACCAGAAATACACAGTTTGTAAATTGAAATTCTACATTTGTTTTCTACAGTAACAACTTGGAACATATGGATTCCATGTTTAAATGATTCACTTTCCATACCATTGCTGTCATGTTAGCATTTCCTGATGTATGCATGAAATAGCTTTAACCCTCTGTAATTGTTCTTAATTTTGACTGCTGCTCTTCCATTACCTCCTAGACTCTTCTCTCTAAGATACGCTAGTGTACATCTGGGTTGCAGTCTTCTATATTTAGAGGAGATAAGGCTGTTGTCCTTGCCATATTTCAATGTGGATAATTGGTTTCTGTCTCTAAAATTACATTGAGTCTTTGGTTGCAGGAAGTGGGTTGCACCCACTGTGGTGTGGGTGTGCAGACAGACAGATAATACTCGATCGTGCTTTAGTATCCTTAAAAAAAAAGAGAGAGATCTTTATTGCATAAGCCTATTTCACACATGTATGGTATGAAGCATATAGTTCTGTCTCTGTTGCTGAGTTTTATTGCTTATCAGGAGTTTGTAATCGCCTTTTAATTGGAAGAGAGTAGCAATTTCAAGAAGTGGCTGTGTTTTCTAACATTTGTACTAAAAATTGCTGTGTATCAGCTGTTCCATGTAACTCCCCGTGTGAATGTGTTTTTTCCCCTGGGTGAGCACATAGCAGCAAACCATGGAACAGGCACACAGGCAGTTGCTGTGAGAGCTAATAAATGTGGTCCTAATGTACCTGCATCAGCTGCCCGTATGCCCATGCTAATTTACAAAGGCGGTCTGTTCTTTACGTAAATAAAATGTTTCAGCTAGAGGTGGTCACGAGCAGCAGGTAGACTTTTCTGTCTTCCCTGGAATCCAGTCCAGTCCTTGGAAGGGAGTTTTGCTGGTACAGTTCTCTCTTGTGGGATGCAGTACAGTGGCGAGCAGGCTTCTTTGCTGTTTTCTCCATCCCCCTACACCAGCCTGTTAATTCAAGTGCTACGAAGAACACAAGGTTCCTTCCAATACCAAAAATAAATGACTCGGAAGACTGTCTCTTCAAAGCACCACCTGGTGATCCCTACAATGACACACTCACATGCGTCAAGTATTTCTGTGATTTCTGTTCCGTTCGGGCTAAGAAAATATTAATCTTTCAGAGTCATAACTGGTTACACTGAAAATTCTGTTAGGTTTTGTAATAACAGAAATCATTATGTTTCACTAATAGCTTTCTAAAAAGCGGATGATACTGCAACCAATCTGGTAAATAACTGATTCATTCAGTTCATTGGCTTTGTTCATCCCTACTTCAGATTTTGTTCACACAAATTTTCTCTACTTGTTGATAACTGTTGCTTGCAAGCGAGGTAATAGTACATGACCCTTCATTATTACATTCACTCCTAGTAGCTTTGAAGACATACCAAGGTGTGTCATAGCAAGCTCTGGTTCATTGTCACTTTTTTCAAGTCATCTATTAATGAGGTGAATTCTTTCCTTGTTTACATGAAGCACAGTTTCAGACTAGACTTTCCAGGCTCACGCCTTCCTTCTGTCAAGATGCTGCCAATAATTTCAGTTGAAGAGGATGGAGCCATGCATGGGAAATGCTTCACAGAGAGCTGATGGATGGGTCTGGCAGAAGCTTTGTTTTGTACTTCTGTTCTTGGATCGAGAGCTAAGAAAATCTCTTTAATTTCTTGTTCGGTGAATATAGCAGATGTAATAATATCCTTCTTAAGCAGCCTTTTTGTTGTGAGGGCGTGAATGACATTAGTGCTTTTTGCCCCGGGTGCAGCGTTTAAGCTGTCAATAAATAAAAAATAAAAAATCATGGTAGACATTTGGAATGTTTTCTTAAGTAACTCAGGGAAGAAATCGCACCTGCTTTTGTGCTTTGATTCAGGCTGGGTTTTCTCTTTGTTTTCCGCACTTACCCTCGAAAAGTAACCTTGTCCTCTGTAATCTGGGAAAGAAAAATCTGATGAAAAAATTAATTTAAAATATAAAGAAAATCAGAGAACTGCGAGGAATATGCCACAGAAGGAACTATGTGTAACTGATAGAAGTGTCCCTGCAGGGTCAGCTTTTCTAGCATCACAGGCACTACTTGAATACTCTCCACAGAGTTTGAAACCACTGGTATTCTGCCTACCTCTTCTGGTTTGTTTGGGGCTCTTTAGCCTCTAATGGAATTAATAGAATTGCTTATCTTGCCCAACTAGTTTCTAAACTAATTTCAGTTGTGCAGAAGCATTTAAGACGACGGGATTTCAGCATCCCCTCTGTATTTAGCAGGTGGGTTAGGGTAGCGTTCTGTCCCAGTGCAGTGAAATCCCTTGATGGAGAGTTACAGAAAAAACAGCACAATCGAGTCATTGAGGTCACCCCTGCTTTGACACAGGCAAGTAAAACGAGCCCTTCCTTCCAGAGGGAAGTGCAAAATCAGTATATTTTGGACCTTTTGCTCTATGAAAGAGATACTGCTTTTCAGTGGTGTCATGCTAAGTAGAAATCAGCATTATGTGATGCTAAGCTGAAATTAAGGCTTATGTGTGAGGTTCCTCTCTGCTTTTCATTTGTTAGCCTAAACCTGTGAAATATTATTTTGCATTCAGGTATGTCGTCTGTTTCTTAATGGGGACCTTTCATTGGAAGTGTTAATGGAAGATTTCGTGTGTAGCTGGCAAACAGTAACAACAGTGAAAGTAAATAATATCTAGCTCACGTTTAGCACTTTTCATCACTTCACAAAGAAGGAAGGATTTTCAAAGACAATTTCAAGTACAGAGTTGGGTAGCTTTCAGTGAATTTTTCCATGGGTTGTTTCTGTGTGGAAGGGGTAGTTGTTTTTTTCTGTGGTAGTTTTTTGTTGTTGTTGTTACTGATTTTTCCCCATGTACTGAGATAGCTCGGTTAATACTGCGATCTGTGTCCTACCCGTGCAGCATGTGTTCAGTGCAATGCTTTTTGTTCACCAGCTTACATGCATTTGTTGCCTTCTGGAAACAGTATGTTTGATTGCAGCAGAGCTTACATGCAATATTGTAGAGGGTTTTGAAGCAGCTTCTGTTTCCCCTGCAGATGGAGTACTGAAGGCGCAGTGTACACTGAGGGATTTGGTGTCAGGCAATCACTTCTCTGGGGGTCTAAATGAAACCTTCAAAAAGCATCCTTTTCTCTTTTACCTACAAGATTCCTAAGTCAAACTGCTGGCCCTGTCCATTGTGCAAAAAGCCTTAAAGTATGGTTTCTTAAATTTATTTATTTGGATTCTTTTCTTTCATCTGTATGCAGAATAGTTTGATTCCTCCACCAATGAGACAGGGAGCTGGCAGAGACGCGTTACTCAGATGTGCACCCTAGGTGAAGCTGTCCAGTGAGATGGGAGTGTGAGCTTTAGTCCATGTTTGTAGAGCAGAGGAAAAAATGACATTGCACAATGCTTGTCTGCTTTTTCAAATCCTGCTAGTGTTTTAAGAATCCGTGCCACGCCTGTCAGTCATCTCTTGTTAAAAAACAAGGCCTCTGACCAAGAACCTTCGTAGAACAAGAATTCCAGCAACATGATACAAAAGTTTACAAACTCCTTAAAATCTAGCATAGGAGCATTTTTTTTCCCTTCGTTTATGGTAGAGTTACTATATGCAGCTTCTCAGGTACCAGGGGAAGAGGGGGGAAAAAAAAAATGGGTTGTGAACATCATTGTTGATTCAGATGCTTAGAAGTGAGCAGTATGTGACTGATTCAGAGCTAAGGATGTATTTTAAAAATGATACCTTTGGGTTTTGTGTCTTCCAGGTAAAATGATCATCGTTTTCATGTTTTTCTCAGTTATCTCAAGAATTGTAAACCCACTTTTAAAAAAGATACAGTTCCTAAATACACTATTTTCTTCTTGTTTCTGGAGTTTTCATTGAAACACTTAGCATCACCAGAATTGCAGAATTTAGTAGCAGTACTATTCATATAAATTGAATTCCTTCTTTCCTACACCCTCCCTCTGCACCTGCTAAAATGTTGGAACACTTTGATAGTATAGCACAGTGAAGGATGATACTGTCAGTTATGGTATGAGGTAAGTTTGCTAAATGTTTCAAAAAAATACGGGTACAGCTTGTTCAGTACAAAACCAGAAATGAGTGTAACAGTTAAAATTGCATTTCCCATGCAAATTTTAAAATTAAAAAAAAACTTTTTTTTTCTCTTGAAATTGTGCCAGCTTCTTCAGAAGTAGAATTCCACTCTGAGATTTCTACATGCTTTCTAGTGCTTTCACATTTTCAATTGTGGCAGCATCCCAGCCATACTTCGGTCAAGAACGATTCCTGTTTTTGTCATCCCAGAGTTGGTCCTCCCAATTGCTTATTACAATACATCATGATATACAGAAACCAAAATCCCTAGAAGGGATCAGTATAGTGTGTGCGCTTTGCTCTGTCACTGGTATTTTCTGAGACTGTCATGTTTGCCTTCTGGCTGGCAGGCAAAGACGAAACACGAGTATTGGAAGGCATGGCTGCGAGACCAAGGCAAGAACTTTGAATGCAAAACTGGAATTTCCCTGAATTTGGACTTGGACAGTTTTGGTGTCCAAGCAGAATCCATTACAGTTTGCAGATGTGAGAGGTAATGCTCCGGAGGAAGAAATTCAGAGGAGCTCTGGTATTCCAGCTTACCTTGTGCCTAACTAACGAGTTCATATCAGAAAATTAGGAAACCTGCATCAGTATTGATGAGAATTAATTAAAGTAGGATTTTCTGTGTTCTCTATACAATTTTTTGGTTTTGTTTCCAAAACGTATGCTGTTCCTAGTTTCCAAACTTTGCATTAATGTGATGTGGGAAACTGAATGTCAGCACTTATGTATATTATTTACTGTGTTGCTCCATCTTCCCTTGTCAGCACTTACAGAACCCTGCAAACTTCCATAATGCAGCTACGGAGCTCCTGGACTGGTGTGGTGACCCCAGAGCCTTCCAGAGACCATTTGAGCAGAGCCTGATGGGTTGTTTGACGGTATGTCCGTTCCCCCTGTGGTAGCGGTTCTTATCCTCTGGTTTATACCGTACGTTGTGGCTGAGGGAACTTGATTTTCAGTGTCTGCATTTTGTGGTTTTCACCCTTTTATCTCAAACACATGAAGGCAGACCCTACTGACTGTTTATTTGATTCTTTTACTGCACAGGAAGCAAAATTAAGTAGCAAGAAGTTAAATCATTAAAAAAAAGGGGGGGTGGGAATAAATTACAGAATACCTAGCACAAGCTAGGTTACCTAACATGCACATACACTATTCATTTTCATGGTTTGAGATTGCCAACCAAGTTATCTTCTTATGGATTTAGCAGATTTCTCAGGCTTTTATTTTCCATGGCTTGATTTTTGGTGGGTTTGGAGGGCTACATGTCTTCTATCTTAAGCATGCTAAACCTCCAGCTGAACAGTGTTTCTGCCTGTTGGGTTTGGTTTGTTGCATATCTTGACTGCAGGTCTAATCCTGACATAGTAATTTTAACAGTTTTGTTGACTTTGTTGCTTTTCCTTCCATTCATTCCTTATTAAGACTTCTGTAGCTCCTAAAGCAACTTTATTATAATGTACAGAAAACGTATTTTGTACACGACTTTTTTTTTTGTAATGTTCTGTTTCCTATGCATTCAGCTGTGGGTTCCAGTCCAAAATTATTATGTAGAGTCAAGACTTTAGAGGAATTAAATTCTGTCTGGACTAGGAGAGTTCAAAAGCTTCACTGCAATTTGCAGAACAAGATGATACACATAAATATTATGAAGGAGTCAGAAATTTTAAAATCATTAATGGAGAGACCATCTTTGTTCTTGTTGGAAGGGTGTGAAAGCTCATGGATTATTCTCACGCAGTCTGTAAGTGATGTATATAAAACAGACAACGAGACTGAGGTTTAGTTGCAGAAATCCAAATGTTAAGGAATGGCTCCATCTTAGTGTGCTCAAGTGTATAGCACCCCTCAGATTTCTATGCCAAAAAGTTTGAATAAATCCAATGATACAAGAAGGCGTATATCGTACTTCCAAACAGAAAAACAGAAACAAAAAAAATCAGAAATGTTAGTAGAGTCCAAATATATGATGCTTAAAGGTTGTGTGTGAAGTGAAAGTTACCTTTGATATATAACCTCAACCGTGAATAAACGCGATGGTTGTGGTGTGTGACCATAAATGCATTTTATTTATACTTTTTAGAAACTTAGGTAGCATTTTGAGGTTAGCATTCAGGAAAGGAGACATCCAACTCAAGCATGCTTAGGCAACCTAAACACAGTATTTCTCTGCAGACCTATGCTAGAACACTGTAAATCTGACCTGCGACTTCCTTGCTGTTTAAATCTTTTCTTTCTACATAAGCAGACCTGCAGTCCTGCCCAAGTGCAGGGTCGAAATAAGGTCTGACTGCTAGTGATTCACTGTCCTCACAGAGCAAAAGGAAAGAGAGAAAGAAATGCTCCCTGAAAAACAGTGAGAGAAAACACACATTATCTTGTTAGCAGAGTACATGGAAATGAAAATACTTTTTTTTTTTTTCTTTCCTGAGAAGCAGGAAAGAAAAAACAATCCTTATTGTCTAAGGACTGTTAGCATTTGAACAACATGTATTGCTTTGCTTCATAGTCCTCCCTGAACTGTGAACTGGGTGGCATGAATTCCCAAGCTTGCTACAGAATAAAGCACTATCTGCAGCGTAGGAACTGACTGGCAGCATCATCTTTATCATATCATGTAATTTCATTATACTCCTAGCAAGGAAAAAACACAGGAACTTAACCTGTTGGCTTGTTTTGTGTTAGATGATAAATACAGAGGATATGTAGAATGCATATAAATGGTAAGGAATAGAACAGTTTCTTGTTCCTAATAGTAAAATTCCTCTAATTAAGGTATTCTTTCATTTCTCACAGTGTATATACTTCTTCCTACTTCCCATTAAATATTGTTTCTTACATTGCTACAACCCAAGAGTGTGATAATTTCTGGTTCTTCCTAATGCATAGCAGTACAGTAGGCAAGGTCTCCTTTTTTTCCTTTTTAAAAAATCATTCTATCTGAGCTTGCTTTATATATAGCCTCTTTTTAAACAGTTTTCTTCCAGGTATATCAAGGGTGGATGTTAAGGCTCCTTGTTTACTCATCTTACAGGAAAATTTATCTACCTTTATTTAATAAAAATGTTTAAAATGTATAAAAATTAAGTCTGTTTACAGGGCAATTATTCAGAAATTAAAAAATAATAATAATAAAGAGAAGGGCACCTGAAACACTGGAATATCACGAGTAAATTTAACGTTAGTTTGCTTAGTGGCATATTCTGTACTACCAAGAGCCAATTTTTAGTAATACTGACAAAGTTTATCAGTGTTCTTCTTTGTGAAGATTATGCTAAAAGAAAAGAAAAATGAAAAATCTGTATGAAAGTATGTTCAACCACTAGAGCAGGATTATTGTTTTATTTTGCCAGTATTTGAAATGACCTTCAAAAAGATTACTTTAAAATTCTCATACTTTTGGGATATGCTTTTTAAAACAAGTAGTCTCTACCATCATTATAACATTTGAGTTCCATGGATTCCTAAGGGCAAGTGCATTTATTTCTGAAAAGCTGTAAATACTAAAGACGCTTGCTTATAAGGCTCCTCCTCTTTAGTGTACAGAAGGATTTTTTTCTCTTATGACACTATTCTGTTAGCTCTCTGACCAGGGAAAAAGCACTACACTAAACTGTTCCTGGAACCGTCAAAAGATATGAAATCATATCCTACTAGAGGGTAACACAGTATATCCTAATCCAAATTGAAATATATTAATGTCATGGCTGCAGAAGGGCAAGCTGTCTCAGGAATGAACAAACCATCCATTCACACACATCAAAGTTTAAATGCATCAGATGTAATGACAGAGCATCAAAACACATCTGTTGTATTATGAATAGCCAATTTAATGGTAGCTCTGCAGGTATAACAGATTTTTTGCCTCAGTCAAGTCGTTTCTACGATATTTTTGCAAAAATTAACCAAGTAGAATTAATCATATTAATAAAAAGAAAAGGCACTCAAAATCTTGATTATGTTTTAATCTAAGGAGTGGTTCTTAAGAAGTAATTCTGTTTGTTCTATGCACCATCTTCTTGTCCGCACTCTTGGTAATGTCTGATTCACTTTATAACAACAGTATGTTTTTATTCCTGTTGCCAGTCTAACAGAACCTGAATGGATGCAGAAGAATGGTCTTGGAAATATTCTGGTTGGGCATCAGCAGTAAAGCTTCCAGCTTCACTTACAGAATTGCTTCTTTTGATAATAACATCTACGATAGGCTGTCACAGAAGGTTTCCTGTGCTTACGTTTTAATGCTACCACTTACGGAAACCTTAGTGACTGGAAAATTTCGTAACTTAGCTAAACAGAGAGCATGTGCAAAACAGAGAGCACGTGCAACATCAACACATGTCCAGTGTTCTTTTTTCTTTTTGTGTGTAATAGATGTGCACAGTATACATACTGGCTATGAGCAGTAGATAATTATTGTGTATCAGTACGTGATACTACTGGAGTTAAACTTGATATTTCTAGGCTCCAGTGATCTATATCTATGCAGAATAATAGGTGTGGGTATTCTTATCTCAAAAACAAACTCAGGATTTGTTATGGCAGCTGAAAATTTACCAGACAGACAGCTGTCAGTTAAAGCCTGTTAACAGGCTTTGTTTAGCTAGTTAAATGCCCTGCATTTGTTATGTAGAAACCTTTTAATGATTATTTCTGTAGAGGTGAAATAACTTCAGCTAGTTATTTCAAGAACTGACAGTGATGCTATCAAGGCCTAAGAAGAAAATGTGAAGTGCAAACAGTTAAAGAGGAAAGGTTTAGGGCACGTGGGTAAACCTGTGGCATCTTAATGCTATAAAAATAAATTATATTTTCATGAACTACGCCTTGAAAGCTGAGACCCTTGTAAGAAAAAAACAAAAAGTGTGATTGCGCATTCATCGCCATTATGTTCAAACAGGTCCGATGGACGCTAGTTTAAGAGCTTACCTTTTTATGTTCACCTGGTATATAAAATAAACAAAGTGAGCAGGTAATATAAGTTTATAAAACAAACAAAAACATTTAAACAGATAAATAAAAAGTCAAAGAGGGAGGGGTCAGCTTTGAATGTGTTTCCTTTCCTGCCATTTACAGGCTACAGAAAAATTGCCTTTAGCAGCTTTGATGGAGCACACGTAAACAAATTATGTCCTTTCTCAGGGACAATAAACTCCTTTCTAACTTGCCAAGGAAAGCTGGGTGTTATTCTTCAAGAGTAGTTATTTTGAAAACAACGAAAACTGTCCATAGGCAAAAAAAAAAAAAAAAAAAAGAATGATGATCATGGAAATCCTTCATTCTGAAATTATTGAAATTGCAGTGGATATGATTTTTGGTTTGTGACTAGCTCTTGCATAGTGTTAGAGGGAGCTGTAAAATTGCCTCCACTTTCCACAACAGTTTCTGATTCTAGTGTTCATAGTTAATAAAGCACTCTGGGATGAGATTATTTTATGATAAGACTAGTATTATTGATAAGTTTAGGAATGGGATTATTTTTATTTGAAAACCTGCTGCATATGGCACTACCTTACTTTTTTTTAAAATAAATAGCTTATATTACTACACAGCAGTTAGAAAAATAACCCTGGTTTGGCTGGACAAGGTTGTCTCACTCTTTTCTGCCTTTTTGCAGATCCACCCTAGTCTCATCCCATAGATCTGCTCTTGCTGAACAGTTTAACATGTAAATGATCCCACGGAGGGCATGGCTACCTTTTGTGTCTGTGCTGCAGTAAAAATGGAAACCAGGGGACAGCTGAGAGCAAAATGGACAGATTTACAGGCTTGTCTTCAGCTGCTTTCAGGGAAGGACAATAAAGGCACTGCTTTGGTCTCTCACTGTGCTTCAGCGTTACAATGCACGGAGTTCATCGTTCTTTAGAGGTCTGCAGCAGCGTGCCTGAAAAGGAAATAAAAGGGGGAAAAGAAGCACAGCTGTGTGTACTTACTCTCTGACTGTACCTACAGGGTCGGTCAAATGAAATCCTAACACCAGGACAGTTTTGGACGGTAGGAGGAATTTAGGAAAACAGGATGTGCTTACCTGAGTTGGCTGTTGGCCAAAGCACTGAATGTAATAGAGCGTCTCTTGTGAAAAATGGGGTGTCTGACCACCATGGTTAAGACCTAGGGCCTCTTTTCATCTGAAAGATGGCAATTCCTACCCCAGTTTGCCCACAAAAAGCAACATTTAGTCTTTCATTAAAAATGTATTTATTCTCCCAGCTATCTTACTGGTCAAGATTTCATCTCTGAATGGTGGGTCTACCTCAGTAATCAGATGTGAGATATTCATGCATATTTGTTTAACAACTATTTCCTCTTTAAATTAAAAGAAAAAGTACACCCAAAGCTGCACTCCTACCTGTACTCTCTCTGAAGATCACAGTTTTAAATGAAATCTTTTGTACTGCTTGTAGCTCTTACTAGGTCTCTGTAATACTGAAGAAAATCGCTGAAAAAACATTATGGGTGGAACTATCTCCTATAGGTTCATTTTTAGTGATAGTGATACATGGTACGATACCATTTTTAATTGCATTTCTCCTCAGAAAATCCTGGACTTCAGGCTGTTGAGATTTTTCAGGTCATTTTAAGAACAAAAAAGCTGCTGTCAGTTTCATCATACAGAAATCCTTTTTTAGCTCAGACAATATGTAATTAAACATAGTTCATTAAAAAAAAATAGAACAAGAGCCATATCTTTGAATAACGTCGGGTTTCCACAACAGGATGCCTCAGACAGCAAAAACAACAAAGTGAAGCTAATGTGTTCACAAGGTATCTGCTGCTACATTGACTTCACACCTGGCTGGGTTCATTCTGCTTAATGCAGAAAGTACATAATCAAAAATCAGCATGTGACATCAAAAGTCACTTTTCAAATCAGGTTAAGATCTGAATTAGAGTAATTGCAGATGGAAGAGTTGGTTCAGCACATCTATACCTAGAAAACAGCAGGATGCAGCTGCCCATTAGAGCCCTACAAATGTTGCATTTGGTCATTGTATCCCAAGACTAGAGCAATAAGTTCACATGGAAGAAATCTTGCTTCCGTCATCCTCTCTCCATGCATTTGTTAGACATACGTTTTGTGTTTGCAGTGCATCACAGCACTTTGGGGCTGTGTACATGCTGTACTGTCGGAGTACAGTCAGCAGGCACAGAACGCTCCTCCCCAGAGCAGCTCGTAATGCTACCAAGTAACTCAGTGTTACTGGCTGTCGTATGACCTCATGATATCCTAAAGCCCTTTTTTTAAACTTGATTTTGCTAGTCAACGCATGGGTTGTTTTACAGCTTTAAAGTATTTTTTTTTTGAAATGTGTTGCTGTCAAAATTAAAATGCTTTTTGTATTTCTGTATCACTTTCTTTGTGTGATGACTGTATGTTTCATCCATATCATTGTTCAAAACCTGTCAGGACTCAGGTGGCAATGGTATTGCAGTGACCCAGTGATCAGCTGGCTTTATTAAAGTGAAATCCTTGCATTTTTTCCTCTGGGAGAAAATTTCAGATGGAGGTGATTAAGTATGGGAACCTTCTCTTCTATGCTTATGCTTGTTAGAGACATGCATAGGAGAGGAGGAGGAAGTAAAGGAGCAGGTATCCTTATTCTGCATGGTCTGCTGCATTTTTTCAGGAAGTGACCAAGAAGTAGACAGCAGGTATAGTAGTTAATTTTATTTTGAAAATACAGTCCTTATCCACCTAATTCAATGGGAAATAGATTTAAGAAAACCGTAGTTTGAATAGGGTCTTTTACATTTTCAGAACCTACTTAATGTCTGTTTTCAAGCATCACGAGCCAGAAACTGGCTGACGATGTATAACTTCACTCACCTGCTTTGATTGTCTGCATTGTTGAGACAGCTCTTCTGTAACTAGAATGTAAGAGTCTTGTCAGACCAGGACTTCAGATCACAAAGATATCTTCCTCCTTTTCCCTTTTTTCTGTTTGAAGCAGATCACCATTCATGTTGCAAAATTCTTCAATTTGCTTCCTGTTTATCTGATCTCTGTGTGTTACCGAGGGGGAAAAATTACCATCTACATTGCAGAATTCTAATTACAAAATTTCTGCTGTAGTCTTCAAACTGCATTCAGATAATTTCAAGTACGCACAAGTGGCTGAACACAGAGCTGTCTGAACTAGCAATCAGCTGGCATTTTTAGTTTTGAGCAGCCAGCAAATTGAATTGGAAAAATTCATTCTGATGCCAGCAGGGGGGGGTGCTCTTGACTGCTGCTAGTTAAGAGATTCTTTGAAAGTGCAACATAATGGGAAGGGAGTTTTGTAATAAGCAGCCATATAACCCTCTTGATTAACAGGCCTGTTAGGTTAAGAGCTACATTGTTCCAGTACTTCGTGGTGTGATGACAAGGGGGGCAGGGAGGGGAGCTTGCCATGGTGTAGCTCCTTAGTCTTGCAAAAGGGGAAAAACAGCAGCAATAAAAACAAAGTATTGGAGTTAAATTCAGCAGAGAAAGAAGTGGGTAGCTGAATTTCTCTGCTTTTTCCATTATTAAAACTTAACTCTAATAATTTTGCTCATACTGTCAGTGACTCTGAGAGTTCAGCCATCTGGAACTCTGCAGAGCTGTGTCACAGGTGGTGAGTGTGAAATGTCAGGTATGAATGCAGTACTGTCCAGATTAAAGATTTGAAAGGTTTTTGGAAATCAGATTTTCTTATTGGTGGTTACTATTAGATTAAAGTTTGGTTGCAAATAAGGTATGTGTTACTTTAAAGACAGAACTTGAAATAGTCATCAGTACTGTACCACCATTAAAATAAAAGCTAGGTGTTGCTAGATTAAATAGGAAATATGTTAGGAAATAAGGCTGTAAAATAACATAGAGGATTACTGAGTGTGTATCCCAGTTTTGGACTGTGGTATCATTGGCAAATGCTTTTCTTTCTTTAATCTGCTACTGAATTTCAACTGAATTTCATAGCATGTGTGCGTAGACCAACTAAGATGCATGCTTACAACATTGCAAAATGAAGTCTTGTTTGAACACATGGTGCCACCTGTGTGTTGTCTGAATTTTTGCCTGTGTGCTGAACTTGAATTTGCAGTAGAGAAAGCCCAAGTATGTTTGCAAGTGGGTATCAGATCACTTAACCATAACATTGAATGGGTAATTGAAACCATGTTGATTCGATCCTGCCTGATCAGAGTACTGTTACCTGAGTTAGGATCTAAATCACAGGAGTTTTCAAACTTGGGAGTGTTCCTGGGGTGGGGTTCAAGCAGAGTTGAGTGGCTCCAGTCAGCAATAGATGTCAGCAATTGCTGAGATTTGGCTTGGGAAGGACTTAAGGGGACATTGTGTCCATTCTTTTTCCCTATGGTAAATTTCATCAGGGTCTACTGACTAGAATATATTAACTTTACCAATGATCTTCTAATTGGTTCTTTGCATTTTCTGAATCATATTCCTATGACGCATTGGATGTCTTAAAGATACCGTGTAGTCTACTAAAAATTGCCCCACTCCCAAACTCCAGAGAGATTGACAGACTGTTCCATTGTTTGAGGGTCTTTAACATCTCAAAAATTTTCCAATATTTATCCCAGTCACTTGTACGTTGAGCAGATGAATTCGAGTTACATATTCTGTATACACAAGGGACAATTGATTCACATCACCTGTAAGAATGCTTTCTGTGTATTTGAAGCCTAACCTCGTATCTTCTGCCAATTTTCTCTTCTTAGATTAAAATCAAGTTATTGATACATTTTTTAGAGCTTTACTTTCAAAACCATATACTTGCTGTTGACCTCCGAACTCATGTCCTCAGTATTTCTGCCTAACCAGTTATGCTTAATTTTCTGTTTGGGCATCTCATTTCTCTATCCATTTATAATATTTCATACGTGTTTAATTTTTGGAACACTTTTCCAGTTTATCAAGATTATTTTAAACTCTCACCCTGCTCTCTTAAGTGTTTGCAGACTCCTCTGCATGTCATCATCTGAAGTTTTGCAAGTTACCCAGTTTCATTGTCCAAGTCAAAACTGAATACATAGAAATGGCCTGTATCCAGGACAAGTTATGATTTGACAGAGGACTATTAATCAATAATCTGAGTAAAGTTTATACTAACGTCATCTAGGCCATGTTCATCTGTTATGACAGTGTCTTGTAGGGCAATGTCAAAAGGCATGTTAGAGTTAAGATACATGTCATCTAGTACTTTCCTTACACTTACAAGGCCAGTTAACTTGTCAGAGAAGAAAACTGCACTGTGCTGATGGATTCATGATGATTTTCTGTATTACTTGCATAATATTGGTTTAGTAATTTATTTTGTTATCAGTCTGGGTAACTGTAATTTCTAAGGTTCACCTTTTCACCGTCTCAAAAACAGACATTTGATGTGCTTCTAAGGCTTCTGCCTTGAATGAATTCCTGAAGATAATCATTAGCAGTTACAAGGTTTGCCCAGGCTGGTTCCTTTGAGGCACTCTAAGGTAAATATCATCAGGGTCTGCTGAACTGAATATATTAAATTTACCAACTGGTTTCTATTTGATTCTTTGCATTTTCTGGATCATATTCCTATGATGCATTTGTCATCTTGTTTCTGAGAATCCCAGTGTTTTAATATTTAAAAGAATAGGAAATCCCTGGCGTGCAGGTTCACAGGAGGAAGGCCTTCTCAGTACGCAGTGAGCAGTGTAAGAAATGAGGCAATGTCTCTGTGCACCGGTGGGTAACCTGCAACACGATCTTTGCAGGGTGTACAAACCGCTCTGTTCATCTTGCAGTTTAAAATAAAAGTAAGTCTTCAGCTGTTACAGTTGATAGAAGGACTTTAAAATACAATTAATGCAAAAATTTTTGAGCCTGTGAAGAAACTGGACCAAAAAAAAAGTGACCTGCTGTATCTATGAGGAGCAGTACATAACATCTGAAGGCTGGGAGAGCAGCAGGGCCCAGTACGCACTCCTGAGCACTGCTGGAGCAGTTTGCTTCATGTGGCCTCTTCCAGCCTTACTGGATTGGGTAGGAGAAAAATACGGGTGGAAAATAACTCTTTTTGCAAAATGGAAATTTTATTAGAAATGTTTGTTTTCAATTAGGTAGTTGCTGGTTTTGCTGTTACTCTTTTGAGAGCAGGATGTTTTTCTGTCCTCTTTTTCTGTGGAAAAACTCTTGAGTTTAGATTTCTTTCTGTTAACAGAAGTGATTTTTTAATTTGTTTTCCTTCACATTTTTGGTGAAAAACTTGAGGAAAAAGTAACAGTTGATTGGCTGGCTTCTCTAGACTAACAAATTCAGGTTCTGCCTCCTCTCTCTTTGGTAACCCACTTGCCGTGCTTGCTGACCCATGCCGTGTGGGCCTGCACAAGATGGTCCTTTGGCCACCAGGGTATGGTCAACACTGGGGACCTCTGCTTTCCATCAGACATGGCAGGGTACATAACAGTGTTTTCTCTGACTGGTAGAGGAAATTCAGAGAAGTTAACTGCCGTTGAACTAAAGTGTAACAGAGTAGGCCTTGGCCTGCTGTTAGGACCCAAACTAGCCCAGGCTTTCCAGCCTCTTTAGTGAAGACATTGCAATCATAGATCAGCTTTTCTGGGCTCAGGAGTTTATGATTTTTCTATTTCCTGTATTATCATAGAGATTTTTTTTTGCATAATTAGCAGGATGTCAGTTCAGAGTTCTGACTTGACCACTGGCTAATGGTATCTCTGTATTCACAGCTGCACACTTTACAATGAACTAAGCATATGTTCGCATATATGGTATATATGATATATATAAAGCATATATGATGCATTTTTTTAAGTTATCATGCTCTCACTGAAGAGCAGGTGTATCTACCTTCATTCCTGATCAGTTTCAGAATGGGTAGTTTGATGATCATATGCTTTTTTCAAAATAGAAAATGGGAGTGTCCTTTCTCCTTTATTTTTGCAGGCCTAAGCCTGAGGCGAGTTGCTTTATGATGGTACTGGATGGTACCTGAAGAAATTTCAATAATGTTTACACATTAATGGCACAGTGCTCTCAGAAGCCTTTAACAAGACTTATTTTTTAAAAAGGATCTTTGTCTGCTTCCTTCTGGTGTGGTACCCCTGTCTAGTGTGTACCTGTCAGTGGCTGAACTGTGGTGATACTGGAAGTAGGAAAAGGAACAGTTAAACATCAGTGTCCCTTGGATCTCACAGCAAACCACCAGTCTTACCTCCTATTGCTGACTTTTCATGAAGTGTGAAATATCCTGTTTTTTTCCTGTTGCTCTTTTCCTTGTTTTTGTTTGTTTTTATTTTTATCTAAATGTTGCAAGTTTGGACCCAGCCTCTTAATGAGGATTTAAAGAACCATCAGACTGTTGTGTGTAAAAGATTAAAGGTTGATCTATCAAGTTGGCTGTTTTGTGACTTATCAAAAATAATTGCAACTTTCCTCCCAAATTATTTTTCTTTCCTATCTACAACTTAGTCAATTTTAATTGTAAAGAGAAACAGGAGATAAAACAGTGTTCTTCGGTTGTGTATTGTTGTATTGATTATCCTGAATTCTCATTTGATTCCCCTGAAGCTCTCTACTGCTCTATTTTGAGATTGAGAGGATTAAAAAGGATAGAGAAGAGTCACTCCCACTTGATAAATTCAGATGAATCTGTAATTTCTAAATTAATAGGAAAAACAACAACAACAAAAATCTAACCAGGAACATTATCCATGATAATTCTTTCTTAAGAGAGAAGTCCAATTCTTTACTGTTAATTAGGGAAAGTGGATAATGGAAGAAAGTTCAAAATAATAAGGTTCATGTAATAATGTTCAGTAGGTAGGCCAGAATACTGCATTTATTTACTATCTGTAGGTTATCGCATATCTTGGTGCCTTACTGTTTTAAGTTGTTGTTGCTTCTTTGGGAAGTCAGTGCTGGGCACAGGTAATTGCACTATCACTGATTTAGAAATAAGCTTTCAGAATAGGGGTGGGAAAAGGATATTTTGTTGTATTGTAAGCTGTTTAGGATTGGGACTTTGTTTTGCTTCACCCAAGGAAATGGTGTTTTGTTTCCTTTGGAGTTCTTTGACCACTGGTTTAATGCAAAGTGATAATGGAAGTGTTAAGAATAATGTTTTTATCCATGCCTCTGAGTCTGAAGTCATCCTGTGCAACCAGAAGGCAATGTAAAAGCTCTGCTGTATATAACTGTAGCATAGTTTGCCCAGAGTGACCACAGTATTGTGTTTATACTATGCAGATTTTTATGAGGATACATTCTTGGCTGATAGCTGCGTTGCTGGCTTGGAGAAACAGTTGACTACTTTTCATCCTTGACCCCAGTCTTTCACTTGCCTAGTTTAGCTAGTCCTACAAGAAATTTAGATTCCTTCTAGATCAGCTCCCATTTACCAGGAGAAATCAAAAAAAAACACAACCAAACAATCAAACAAAAAACCCTTCTTTTCGTATTTATGTGTTTGTCAAATAGGCACAGGCCTATTTATTTTAGAAGTCTAGTAAATGGGCTTTGCAATACTGTATTGTTGAAATGCAGCAACTGTGACACTGGTCACAGCAGAGGAGAACACTACATCAATGAGGAGGAGGGCATTTTAACCTAGGGGATGTGGGCAGTGCTCTTCAGAACAAGGCCAGTAACTATTTGTGACCCAGGGACAGAGACTTAGGAGATTTTTTCATCACAAATTCTCAAGTATAGTGAAATATATTCTGTATAATCTTTGCATATGGTCCTCCTGCACTATTTTCTGGAAAAGCTTCTTCCTTCCAACTTCAAATGAACCGTCAGGCCTTTCTTCTGGCACATGGTCAAATAACGAGATCACCAGAAGAGATTCATGTGTTCTCTTTGCTGTGCTTGCACTGGTAACTATGGGGGAACAGTGCCTTGTATCACGTTTGTGCTGTGGATATTGCAACAGCAGATTCAGTTGTCTAACATTTGTGCTGATAAGCAGGTTAAAGTAACTTTGCAAAGAGCTCAAGTAACCTTTAATGAAGCTTTCTTTATTTCCCTCTGCAGGTGGTTAGTCGAGTGGCAGCTCAGCAAGGATTTGACTTGGATCTTGGATACAGGCTACTGGCAGTATGTGCAGCCAACAGGGACAAATTCACTCCAAAATCAGCCGGTAGGAAAAACATTTTTTAGTATATCAGTGATTTCTTGCATGGTTATATGCTGAATAAATACTACTTGCTACTGTATTGCTTTTTTAAAAACAAAAAACAACCAAATGTTCTGTGGTAGCAGTGCTGCAGATTTTAGCATTTCAGTGGTATGCTGTTCTGAGGATGATTGGCTTTGGGAATTAACATTTTACCCAACTAGTGCTGTTCATAGCCTTGTTTGATCTTATAGATGAAGCGTAACTTCCAGAAACACTGATGTTCAATAATATTAGGGAGGAAATGAGCATACTCAGATCCCTCCATCTTGGTAAACCATTGATTTTCTGTTGTATGTCAGCCTTTCTGTATCTTTTATGTTCATTCTGTAAGAGTCTGAAACATCTGTTGTCAAACTTTTATTCCTGGACTGCGTATGTCTGTGCAAAGAAGTACCACAGTTTCTTGTAGGTCTGTTCATTCACTACAGAATTTCAAGCCAAGAATAGGTAACAACGCTATTAAGATAATACTACGTAGCACTTTTTTTCCTAGTGTTTTATGGCAATTATCTGTTACAGTGCTCTGATAGGGTAGGACATCAATGATTATGGTCTATTGCTATTGTTTTCCTGTATTGTTAAAAGTATAAAATGCACTCGGGAGTCTCTGCTTCTCACATTGTGTTTTATTTAACTGGAAAGTTTAATTTTGGTTCTTCTTTTTTTAGCTGATAAGTGTCAAGATAATGTGTACTGACTTGAAAAAAGGGCAGATATATACACTCTGGAATGGAACAGTTAACTTTTCTAGTTAGTAACTGGTATACAGTCCCAGTTTTAGAATGTCAGAAAAGGTTACCTTCTTCCGAAGTAGTAATTTGTAGTCAACTGATTACGTGTTGGTAGCATTTATTTTCGTGTAACTTTCTGGTCCTTACCAGCCTCAAACTTATTTCACTTGTGGCTATCTTTTGTTCTAACTGCTCTAAGCAGTTCCTTGTGCAAAGTGGCTTTCACATCATGACATATTCAATGGACTAATTAATCCTTTGTATGGGAAGGGATTATTAGTTTTACTAAATGTCCAATGAACTGTCTAATTTTCTTTTGGGAAAGCTGTGTGGAAGATAAAACCTTCAGTTGACCAGTCACAATCTCCCTTTTTCTGAATTTATAGCAAGTTTCTCCAATAGTTAGCTACCACTTCTCTTCTTGGCTTCTTTTTTTTTTTTAAGGATTGTTTGAGGATTTCTTGCTATGAATGCATTAACTGAGACTTTTCTTTCCCTTGAAAATATACCTAGTAAAAGTAGTCATACCTTTGTTCTTGGAAGTTCTTACTGAGTGTGTGTTAGTCTCTGAGGTGTGAGGTCTCTATCAGTGTGTTAGTGGAGGTAAGGTAGTCTTTGGATCTTTTCATGTTTAATCCTTTTTGTTTGGAGCAGGCATGAGAGGATAGCCTTGAAAGCCACTGGTTGGTCAGTCATATCCTAGAAAAGCCCAGTTTCAGTGTTTCATTTATACAAATAATTATTTGGGGGGAATATCTACCTTTTTTTTTTTTTGTCCAACTCACTACTCTAGCAATCTGTACAGATTTCAGTCTTTCCATTGTTAATTGATACAATACTGGGAAAATTGTAATGAAATCATGAGCTCTTCTCTCAGTGTATTAAAAACCTTCTTTTCAGTCATTTGCTTTCCTTCCTACTTCCCAGATGGATGTGCAAATGATTTATTTCCAGTGATCTTACATATCAGGTTTCACAGCTACCTTAGGTTAACCATGTATATACTTGTTTCACCAATTGTTCCTGGGGTTTCATCATGCCCACCCACACCATGTTTTGCAGTGCTTATTTTGTCTGTATTAAGTAGTCAAAATTCAGGGCACGCCATAATGCATTTTGGTGAAATGTCACATATAACACCTACTCTAAGGGTGTCACCTTCACATATGACCTGTGAGAGCTACATCATTGAACGGGCAGCTTGAAAGACTGACAGGTGAGGATTACAAATGTGAGATTGTTTCAGACTATCTTGATTTTTTTCTGAAACTGTTAATTTCAACATCTGAATGTATTAACATTTTCTGATTTCTAAAGCAACAGTGGATCTGGTCCCTCATTCAGTTATCATTAAAAAGTTGAGTGTTTTTCTTTATTTTTTTAAACGGTGCGTATCATTGAAAGCTGCCTTTCACGATTTGCTTAAGTTGTCAACGGTTCTTGCATATGGATTTGAGTAACTCATTCTTTTCCTTGTTACATCTGTTGAAGACACCTTCAACACTTCTTCCAGTCACTTTCTCATGTAGATACCAAATGGCATTATTTTTAATGAATAAGAACGTTTTTCCCTTCCTCCATGCTTAAGGGGAATTTACAGTGGCTTGAATTCATTCCTCCAAGTAGGGATTTAATGCTACCAAAGGGATAGCTCCAGAAATGTTTTTAGTCTGTGTTGCATTGTTTCTGGTGCACTGAAATATTAGGAGAAAAACAAAACAAAACACTTTTCTAATTAAACCAAATTAGAGAAGGTGAACACTGGGGAAAGTATTTGCACCAAACCCTTTTGAGGACCACTCACTGTTAGTGCCACTATGCTGCCTAGGACAAGGCCTGTTGACTGACGTCCTGGAGGCCGGGACACCGCAAGTGACCCGTGGCTCTCGGGCTTTACAGCTCTGGTCAGCGCAGCAGGAGGGACCACCCCAGGTCCAAAGTGCCAGCTAAGTGTTTGCTGGTCATCTTCTGTTCATCTGTTTCTCTCTGCTGGGCCCAGGTGAGAGTTAGGGTCCCCGTGGCCGTACCAGATGGCCTTGGTTATCCCTGGTGGGACAGGGCTGGAGCCAGAAGCCAGAGGGCGGCACAGCTGGCTGCTCAGCAGGCCCAGAAACACCCCTGGCTCAGGCAGTCAGCCACACCTGGTTTCATGACACTTGGCTTAAAAAGCTGTAGTGGTAGCTGCCTGCTAACCCACCTCACATAAGCTGAAGAGGTTAGGCAATGATTACTCGAGCTGCGGAAGGCAGATCAGAGCACACCTGATGTGGGGAGATGGACAGCTGGAGCCGGGGGGACAGAAGCTTTCTCAGGTGGCACAGCCTTAGCAGGAGGAAGCCACAGGAACAGACCAAGAGCTGTCAGCTCTGTAGCGTTTCCCAAACAGAACAGGACAGTCTAGTGTTCCTGAGACAGTATTTGATGTTGTGCTTTTTTGTCTGCTGTGTTTTACTTGGCCATTGAGATAGTCAACAATTAGCTAATGTGAATTGTTTCAGAGAATGCCTTGAGGCTGGAGACCTGTGTGGCATGAAAAATATTAAGTTGTCTATGTGCTTTTAAATAGTAATGATGGTTTAATGACTGTGCCTTTTGTCTCTGCTTTCTGGTGTTTGTACCTGAAATAATAGCGATGCCTCCTTTTATTCTTCTAGCCCATGCTGCTGCATCTGGGCTGCTGCCTCAGCAGGAGGTCAAATACAGCGTTTCCCACCCTGAAGACAAATGACAAAGCCTTTAAAAATACATGTCTCTCTTTTGGTGACAGCTGCTCCCCAAACCTTCCAAGGCAAATTCCTTTGCCTTGTTGTGACACCTATAGGGAATGGCACAGCAGGTTGGCTGCATGCTCATTTACTTTCAAACTACAGCAACCTCAGTTGCGCTTAGTATGCAAGTGCATGGGTGTTTGCGTATTCCTGGCTTTCTAGCTCTCTGCCTGAGTTTTTCTTTCAGAATAGTGCCTGCTTGGGTATCTAAACGTATTCTGGGCATGGTATCTTCTGCTTTTGCCCTTCCTGTACAAAATTTTAAGTTATGTGGTAGTTTTATTTTAAGGTCCATTGTTTAAGTAAAACAGAATTCACCAGTCAGTGTTCGTTTAAAAAAAAAAAAAAAAAAAACCTGAAAGGGAACAATTTTCGGTGCTGAAATTCAAGAAAACAACATCAAAAACTTTATCAAGCTACTGAACTTTCTTGCTCTTGTAGCTACTTCTGCTTTTGTCAGGGGGCCAAGCTGAGGCCAGACAAGGGGACGACAGGATGAGATCATACAGGGAGCTTTGTCAGAAAAAGATAGTGTTCTGTATCTCTATAAAAGAGAGAGGGAGAAAGGAGCCTGAGGGCAGAACCGTGCAGAAAAGGTACTTTAGCAATCATTGAGAACCTAGAGCAAACAAATGCTCTGATAGCTTGGACGGGCAGCTAAGTGTTAGCTGTTTGATAGCAGAGATAGCAACCCCTTTTTGATAGTGGCTTGTTTTTGGTCCCTTAGGCTCTGTTTGCTGTGCTTTGATTTTATATTTGAAGAGAAAAATTATTAATACTCTTAATTGTATGTGAAATATAAATGAAAACTTTATGGTATTGGAGGATTTTACATTAAACTTCATTTATTTGTTTAGCTTTTATCATTGTAATATAACTGTGAAGTAATAGGGCTGTTCTTAGTGGGTCTGATACCAAAGCTGAGAGTAAAATGGACCCTGGGTTAAGGAAGGTTTTTGCAGTATGAGAGTATTGGCAAATGGTTGCATTAAAGCATCACCAGGCAAGAGAGTGAGACCTATGAAGGTATGTCCTGATTATCTGGCATGTTTGACTGTCTTGTTTCAAAATAATGGTATAGATCAAACAAAGTGTATTTTGGCATATTATTAAATCAAACTTACAGAAATGAGAGAAAAAGAGGGAAGACTGTGCAATACAAATAAGGAAAAGGTAGAAAGTAAGGATGATCTCTAGAGTATGTGTGACTAGAAAGCTAGATGAACATTTTGCCTGAGTTTCCAGTAATAATGCTCATATTGTCTGTGGAGGCAAGGCAGCTAGAAGAATTGAAAGTATAGAATGGAAATTGCTACAGCCAAGGCCAATGGCACCTCTCCAGCTTGAAGGGACCAAATGATCAACGTGCCTGCATTCGGAAAGAAATAGCATATGAAATTTCAGTCACGTGCCTTACACCCAACATTTTCAGCAATTTAGTCAAGTCAAAAATGGTCCCTTATGACTGGAGTCGAAATGCAAATAATGTACCTGTATTTAGCAGAGTGGGTGATAAGAACGTGTAGGCAGTTTTATGAGAGCAGAGTAGAAGAGCTTTGCTTAGGGTGTTCATGAAATGAAAGCGGAGTAGGGTTATGAGTTGTATGTAAATGCTAATAAATAAAGAGCTTAGAACAAGAAGAAATGTAAAGCTACAGGATGGTGTTATCACAAAAGTATATAGGTGTAAATTGAATAAATTACTGAAATTGTGAAAAATTGGATTGGCAGTTGGATTTGGAATAGGCTTTCCATCAGAATGACAGTGGAATGGGAGGGAGCAAAGGAAAGCAACATTGAAAATATAACTTTTTTAAAAAACAAAACCCAATAAACATATGAAAGGGACTTTATAATGTCGTTCTTCATGTAGTTTGAAGCTGAGTTATAAGAATCTCTTTTATTTATGTATTCCTTAATTCTTACCACATTTCTGTGCAGCTATCTTATCCAGTGGCCCTTAGCATTAGTGTCCTAAAACTGTCCACTTGACATTCTTCATTAGAATAAAGGCAGCACTTTCTTGTAGCTGTTACCTTTTGAAACTGCTTTTGATGCAGAAACTGACTACATTTCAGGTGATCTCTGGGTTTACTTCCCAGCTCTTAGCACAAATTCTCACTGTGTGCCCTTGACTGTTTCGCTGTCTGTTTTGTACTTCTGTAGCTTTGAAGCAAGGATGATAATAATACACCTTCCAGCCACTTTTATTTGTCTGGTTTAATTAAACTCAATATTATGCAGGGTAGAGAATACCTCTTCCCCTGTAGGTGTATATCTTAGTGCAGTGGAGCCATGGTTACAGCTTGGGACACTTAGGCTTTGTTATCATAGAGATAAATAATTCTGTCTGGAAGATATGCTGGCAAGCCATATCTGTATTGCAACTAAGACTCTCTTTCCTAAAGATTTATAGTATATATACTATATCTGAATTGTGCAAGTTGGCAACTCCCCTTGACCAAAAGGAAGCACAGTTAGCATTGATAAGTGGTGAGCAGCATTAATTTGCCTGTAGTCTGTGACAGCCCCATTTTCACTGACTGCAGAAAAAGGGACCCCACGGAGGACATCCTAGACTCTGCAAATCTGTCTCACCTGTAAGTTTAATCAGAGCAACTCAGGTCTCTAAAAGAGCTGCAGTCTGGAAAATTATACCTCTAGCCTCTGTCCGGTTGGCTTGGCACGTGGCAGCAGTTCTCAAGCATCTCAAAATGGAGCATCTGAAGAGTCTGCAGAATGAGAGATGTTCTCCCCCTAGAACTTAAACTCAGCTGTTCGGTTTTTCCTTCCCCTCAAGTGTCTGCTGTTGATGCATTTGGTCTCCATTCTATATAGAAGAAACACTACCGTACTCGGGGCAGATTATCATTATCAATAGATTGGCAATAGATGTCGTTTTGCTGGAATAGAAATTCGTTTTTGGCAATCACTGTTGTGCACTTGGATGTGTGTTTCTAAATGAGGTTGCATGACTGAGCTGCTGCCGCTTTTTTTCTGTCTAGCCAAAATATCAGGTGCTTTATCTGGCCTGTTCTTTTTGCCATTTGACAGGTCCTTGTTACCATGGTACTAATTTTGACTTTTGAGAGATGTAGCAGTAAAACTCTGTCACTGGGTTGGAATGTTTTTGTGCTAATGCCTTTATTGTAGCACTTAGGAAAATTGCAGAGACTCAACTATAGCAACAAGATAGCTCTGTTGTTTTCTTATTCTGTGCTTGGGATTTTCATGAGGCTCGTAAGTCTCCCTGAATGTTCGCTTTGCTGGGGATTTGAAGTATACAGTGAATTAGCTCATTGTGTGGCTCCTGAGAAGCATCTTTTCCTGGTGAGCACAACACACTTTCACTTGAATTGGAACTGGCATTCTCCACAGAAGATTTATGTTGATTTCTACTGCTGTTTTCTGTCTTCTACTGAAGGGTCCCCATATGTACTCAGGGCAACTGAATATTTGGTGGTATATACAAACTAGAGGTTGGTATCTGTGAATTTTAATCTTTTATTTTTTGGTGTTGTTTGGGGTAATGTATCTGTCCCTCTGAACATGAGCTAAGTCACAAACAAAGAAGGAAGGCAGCTATGGAAACATCCATGTATTCATAGGAAAGCAGAAAGCTAAGTCTTCAGAATGGCATTTGCCCCTCACAAAGTTACCTTTTCCTCAGTTTACAGCAAGCAGTCCTGAGTGTGTTCCTTTTTGAGTTGCAGTGCATCCAAATGTACCTCCCTGCCAGGGCTTTTATTGGGTTGTATGTCGTGAAGGCATTCGGAGAAGTTCCTGAGGAGTCCAGCTATGAGGATAGCAGTTTCCATGGGTGCTGGTAGCTTTGTGCTGCTGGTCGACTGGATGACCAAAAGCATGAACTGTATGAACAGATCAGACCATCAAGCTGGCTCCAGGACAGCCAATTCTATCCCTAAATAAAATTGCCATTGCAGGGGTCAAAATTCCAGATCCGTTCCTAACTCCTGCCAGTTGGTCTGCAGCATGCAGGCAGCCTCTTAAGAGTTCTTGCTCCTAATATTCCAGCAAGGACAGTTTTATTATGAAACACGCTGGTTAATAGACAAGATATTGTATGCAATGTTTCTCCTTACACAGAGAAATTTCCATACTGAGAAATCTTACTGAACAAGTGTTTTAGTGTTTCATCCTTTGTAATGCTCACATTCAAATACACCTGTTAAAGTATACTGATAGCAAGGTATTTAAATAAGTTCTACGGGATAAAATGTGTTCATTTAAGTATCAGTGTAAGACTAATCAACAAATCGTAAGGATTCATCGTTTGAGATTGCTCTAATTTGTATTAGTCTTTGTGCCTCTTCATGAGAGGGAATTCAGGGAGAAAGACCAGAGAATAACAGAAAAGGGATCTGAAGAGTGCTTATTAAGTAATATATTCCCCAAACAAATGCGGTATTGTTCCTTACAACGTGTGCTCTTTTTCTGAGCAATTCAATAAAGGTTGGAATGTTCATGTTTGATGAAGCTTCTAGATCAGTTCCATTTTATGGGTTATTTTTGTCTCAACTTATTTCAGTTTTTAATTACTCATGTTAAAAAAAAAAAAGTCAAATTGGGTTTCGTCTGCAGGTTTTCCAGATGCCGAGGTAAATATTCTTTTTTTTTGATTATGTGATTAAAATTGCAAGGGTATTTGTTTCTCATTGTGAATTTTCTTTTTCAATATCCTAATAAATCCTCTTTTTCCTCAGTTATTCTTGACACATCTGTACATGCTAAATCATGTTTTCTAGCAGTTACCAGTAACACCTGGCTTGAGGAATACATGCAAGAAATTAGAAGTCACTCAAAAAAAAATTGTCATGAAGTTCAGTAGCTTAACAGTAATACAACCCAAATGGTGGGGATCTGAAATTAGAAACTTGGTTGTTCTGAATCATATTTCTGTGACTTAATCCAGGCTTTTATCAAAGTCTACATGTGAAGTCCAAGAAACAAGTATGTGATAGTGAACATGTCTCAGGTCCTCTAAGATGCCTCTGTACACACAGGTGTTGCGGGAGACTGGGCTCATAGCATTTCTTAATGTAGTGGAAGGAAAAAAATTATCAAATGAGAAGGCACCTGGACATTGTGCAGTCATAAGCAAATCTCTTTGACTCTTATCTGTCTGTGTAGTAAGTATGTCTGTTGTACCTATGCTTTGTTGCTGTGAATATGCATTTCTTTTATGCACAAAAAAGTAGGAGTTTTTTTCTTCTCTATCTGCTTGATTTTAGAGGTTCACTCTCACGCTTTTGTACTTAAGCAAAACTTCAAGTACTAGTATTTCATGTAGAAACTTAGCTTCTGTGAAATATGTGATCAAACTAACGATTAAGTGCAGCCTCATTCAATATATTCCTTATTTCTTTGAGAAATATCTGCATTCCAAGTGTGCTGGGGTTACTCATTTTAAGTGGACAGAAAAAGTTATGGGATTTTATATATCTCCTGTCTGCCTATGTTGTCATTTCCCAGAGCCCTGTTCAGGGCTTTGTAGATTGCAACCTGCAGTCGTGCATGCTGATCCTCAGTTTGGGGTTCACAAACTGGTTTAAAATGTGCATCTTCTAAAGAGAGCTCTCACAGGAAACATAAATTTAAATATTTTTAAAGACAAATATTACTGACTTGGCTTTGAACTCAATAGTAGAAAGATGAACAGGGGCTGCTCCTGAGGATATAAATTGAACAGTGAACATCTGCGTACAAAGCAGGGTATTTGCTTCTTGTGTGATAGTCTCCCCTATGATCGTCTGGTCAGGCCCAAATGACATTAATCTTGCTCACTCTGGAAGATATTGTCTTTCCATCATAGGAAAAACAAATGAAATTATTTAGTGTATTTACTACGGAAGCAATTTCAATTAAGACAGAGAACCAGAGAGACCTCTAGGTTCTCAGTGTGAAAAAAGACTCACTGATGGTCTGAAATGAGATTGGGAGATGTAAATTGTTGGAAATTTATAACAGTTGCTGCCTCCCACTGGGAATGTTGGAGTGGTCCTAGTGGTCCTTGAAAAGCCAGATACCACTGCAAGCAGAAAGGGATTTTGCTTTAAAGGTCTCCTAGTATTACAGCCAAGTGGTTTTGTTTCAAATAATTAGCAGTAACTACAGTAACTGTGACTCAAAACCAAAAAACAACAACAAGGAATTGAAGTTGTCAGTGTTGTACTGTCTTGAGAGCAAAAGCAAAGACTTCGGGTAGGTTTTTATTAGAGCCAAAATTGTGTAGAGTTCCTTTCTCCGTTCTGTTATGATCTTTGACATTCTTTGTCAGACAGGAAATTGTTTTTAAATTCTGATTAAAAATTTTACTCAATTTAGATAAATAAATATCAGGTTCTTAAGATGATCATCGTTGTAAGCTGGAGAAAGATTAGACTGGCATTGCAGTCCAGCAACATTGAGAACACAAGTAAGAAACAAATTAATTAATCCTTAATTTTGTGAACAAGTGCATCTGTAAAGTCAGAGTTTTTGAGTGGAGCAAATTCTGTGTTCATCTGGTTTTTTTTCCCAATATTGGCCCCAACCTGCAGTGCCAGAGGAAGAAGGCAGATGCTCCTCAGGCAGGGCGGTGGCAGGACAGTACGCTAGCTGCAGCTCGGGGAGCTCCTGCCCCTGCGCTGCTCGCGGATATATCTGAAGAGCTGGGTGAAGCTGGGGGCTGATCTGCCTGATGGGGGTGGAAAGAAGTGGTATGTTGCCTGTTTGTGTTGTGTAAAAGCAAGATTAGCTCCCATGCACAATCATTCGGTGCCTCTAAAGGAAAAGCAAGTCATGGTGTGAAGTAAGAATCATGTCTGAGAGCAAAGTCCGTAAGGCTGTGACGCACAGTTGGTGAATCATCAAACTGCTGTTGCAGGCTCAGTGGGATTCTTTGGTTATTGATTATACGGTAACTCTGACACATGCCAAACTTCAAACTTAGTTCAAACTGAGTGGATTTATTACTAATATAAGAACCCAAATCACGTGTCTGAGCGAAGCAATCAGCTGGGCACAGTTCAGCAGCCAATTTTCCTGGACAGTCCTTGGTTAGAGTTAGGCTTTAAACAGAACCCAGCCCTTCTGGAGGACAACAGAGTGGTTTTCAGCATCCCTTGAGAGCAGCTACGGATGCATAGGCATTTCAGCATTTTTCTTTGCCTGTAATGTGTGGAGTAGGAGACGTTGAAGGTGATGTTAGAAAAACAGAGGGGAAATCCTAACTACATCGTCTGTCTTGGCACAGTCCCTTCTGGTTCAGCCAGCACTTACAGACTGCCAGACTTCTGCAGTTAAAAGTATGTTGTGTGTTCTTCCTTTCTTCTTGGTTTGGTAGAATTCGCATAATCGTGCATCAGTGACAAATGTATGGTTTCCCTCACAGAGTGGAAGACTGAGAATGTGGGAAGGGTTATGTTTTCAAATTGATGGAGGGTGACCCCCTTAATCAACCAGATCATCTTAAAGTATAGATAAAGATGGTAATAACCTCTCAGGAGACTTCTTCAAAGTCTCCAGAAAGCTAATACTGATCCACGGCTGACAGTCTGTGTGTGATGCAGATGATTCTGGAGAGGAACTTTTTAGATAAGAAAATAAAAGTAAACAGAGGATCTGGAAGGTATGTGTATCTATTGTGAAGTAAATATATTTGGACTGTGATTTGAAAATATATCGAAGACTTGGAATGATCTGGTATTTATTACATGTGTAGTCCCATGAAACGATTTAATCTGCAGGTGCCATTTAGTCTACAGAAGGGGAAAAGTCCCTAAGGGGTCATTGTTCCATTGTCATATTTATTTGCATAGGTGCTGTTTTTATCTGCCTTTCATCTCTCTGTCCAAAACTCTTTACTTATCATGAGGTCAATAAAGCTATAAAGGTCACAGAGAGATTGAAAATACAAAGCTATGCTTGAGAAAGCTCATGAATGCAAAAACAGCTGTCCTCTGTAGCAAAGTTGAAATTGCTAGAACTACTTTTTAAGTTTTCATGTCTAGAAGCATAATTTCTTAGTGATGCCTTTTCTGAAACTTGTAAATCTCCATTTCTCTGGAGAGAAAGCCTCGACTGCTGCCTGCATAGGATGGTGAAAAACAGTATATTTGGTATTTTCAGTGTGTCCAGACTGAACATCATCAGTCCTGCACATCAAAGAGTATCCATTCTTCTGGCAGGCGTTTGTATGTTTAGAGTTTTTAAAGCAGAACAGTAGCAATGACAGAGTTGAAAGAGGTCTACTTCTTTTTCTAAGGCAGCAAAAAGATAGGGCATGAAGAAGGGAGAGGTCACAATATAAGAGCAGAGGAAAAGGACAGCGTATGTCTGCTCTGCCTACAAAGCTGGTGAATTCTTGGCATGTGAATTAGTGTGGGAGAGTCTGAAATTAGAAGGGGATAGAGTGAAATTAGAAATTTTAGGATGAAAAATCCAGATGTGCATAGGGAAACCTGATCGTTTGGTAATGCCATATCCAAGGTAGTGGGAATGGGATGGTGAAGTTTTATGCACTTAGCAGGTAATAATGTGGTTCACATTATGGCATACACAGGTTAATAAGTAAATAATACTCCCATAACTAAAATTACTAGATAAACTAATTTTTCCCTACATCTCCTTCAACCCCAAAATGTCACCTTATCTTTACAAATTGAACTGCTTTAAAAGAATTGTATTAGTTCTGCCACTTAAAGCAAATTGCTCTAATAATCCAACTGGTTTGTTCTTATTCTGTTCTTTTGTCTCCATTCATACTCTCGAAGTACATGAATAGTTAATTTCTTATAATGTTCAGCTTTCTTTTCAGTATAATTTGAGGCTGGACCTTTTAAAACTTTTTCTAATGCTCTTTTTAAAGCAGAACTTCAGGTATGAGCCTACGGTTTTTGAGTAAGCGAAGGACTAGCCATCTCTCTGCATGCACACCATTGCAAGTGAGGTTTCTGAAAAATCACAAAATCCATGGGATTTCTGATTGATATGTTTCAAAGTATACTTACCAGTACAATTAATGCTAAATGCACAACAAATCCATGGCAGTACCACTTGTTTGGCACAGCTGAGGCACCTGACAGTCACTCCATTAGTGGTACGCTGCCATGCAGCGTAGTGTCCCACTGTGCATTGCATTATCTTGGTACAGAGGATATGGAAACCCCACAGCGAGCTTTGTAGATTAGGATTGTGCTATACAGCAGAGAGTCTTCATAAAGAAGTACTCCTGGATTTCGCGTTTATTTTGAGTATTTTTCTCTGTAGTGCTTTTCGTAGGTCTCAACTGTGTAAAAATACGAGTAGCCAGAAGTGAAGTCATTTCTTGGTGTTCTTTGTTTTTCTCTTTCCCCCTCACCTCTGTACCCTTCCAAATCCACCTTTAATTGTGGCAGCCTCCAGTTAATAATGTCTGTCACGTGTTCCGGGTTTTAAAAGGCCATAAACATAGAAGAATGGGCTGAAGTATCTGAGTTAAAAGGCTTGTTCAAGATGCTATCTGTGTGCTGACTACAATTGCATGGGCATATTAAAAGAAATCAGATTTTCCCGTGGAGGTGCTTAACAGAGCAGCCTGGCAGGAGTTTGGGCTTTGATCTTGCTGCTTTGCCCTGGTGTGTGTGTTATGGAGGCACCTAGCCGTCTTTTCACCTCTGGGGACATGAACTGTTATTTTTGATGTCTGGATGAGTGATGTTCATGTTCTCACCATTCTTCGTAGTTTTTGTTTGTTTTAATGTTTAAATTTAGTGCTTTATTATTTTGTGTTTGTTTTTACATGGCTTTAAAATCTCTCTTTTATTGGGATCTAAAAGCCATTGTTCAAATGAACAAATAAGACATTTACAGCAGGCTCCTCCACAGTGCAAGAATTAACAATGGTGGAAAAGGTTTCCTATATAAAATTCATTTCTCTGTGAGGAGTCTGCTTGCTCATAAATTTTCATTTACAGTATGTGGAGCACAATGTTTTGCCCTTTATTTACATAAAGGGAAGAAAGGTGTTCTATCTTTTCCAGAAAACACTTGACTTTTAAAAAGAAAAATTGGACCACCCAGTTTACAGTATGAATGAAATAATCCTCCTCTCTCATCATTCTTCGATCGTGAAATTGTCCTTATTTTGGAAGGCATTTAGGTCTATGCTTATTTTTTGAGACATGCTTATTCTCTTTTGCATATTGTAAGTAAAGATGAGTTGTTTAAGTGCATTCCTGAATCAGAACCTTAATGCTAATCCTTCAGTCACTGCAAAGAATAAATGAGGGGCAAAGACAAAGGGCCAAATTAAAATCAACGAGATCCTATTCAGATGGGCTCTGCTTCAGCAAGCACATATCTAATTATAAGCAGACAAGTAGGCTCACTGACGTCAAAGTTAATTAAACTGCTTAATTTTAGGCGCATGCTTAAATTCTTTGCTGAATCAGTATTTTTGAGCTAACGAATAATTGGACAGGATTGCTGGTCAGAAGCATGATTTTTGTGGATAGGAAGGAATGTCAACTCCTGCTTTCCTCCATCAGTTCTTCTGAGGTCATCTTCCTGCTGGCATTTTGAGTGGCAATGGTGAAGGCGTTAACGATATCATTAATATGACACTTGGATCTCAGTGATTTTTAAGGCACCTTTCATCCATGCAGTATGGCAGGACTGTGCCCAACACAGTAATGTTTCCAGGTTTGTTTGTTTTTCTGATGCTAGCCTTATGAAATGAATCCCTTTGCCTGGTCTCTGAAAGCCAAATTACTAACTCATTTTCATAACAAAATCAGAAATGAAGCATTGTAGAGAGAAGTACTACATGAAGAATGCCTGTCATACTTAAGAAGCTTTTATTCCTTTGGTTGCCTGTGTTGTTTATTTATGATGTCATAAATAAATAACCCATTATTTGTTGGCCTTGAATCATTAAGGGCCTAATAAGAATTTCCCCTGTAGGAATACAAAGGACAACATGATATGTCTTGCACAGAAACTCACATGTGGGAATTTCAGCAATGTTTCGTAAATGAGCTGGGGCTGGTTGTGAGCCTTTAACTATGCTCCCTGCCTAAATAACACAGTAAAGTTGCCCTAGTGTACTAGCAAGGGATTAATCAGAGAGGTGCACTGCAAAAGATCAGATTTCTTCCACTTGGTAAAATTCATGCCATGGGGATTTAAGGGCTGCAAAGGAAGTTAATAAAGTTATCAACAGCAATTAGTTCAAAAAGGAAAAGCAGGTAAGAGAGCTAAATAAATCTAGACTTGTGTTTTAAAGCCTACTCAACATTTTGTTCATGTGTATGTTATCTTCTAATCGTTCTTTCCTGGTAATTGCCCAAGTCTACAGCTTAAAATTAATCATCTTCCTTTAGATACCAGAGAACAACATGCATTCATTTATGTATTCATATCTTTATGGTTTAAAAAACAATAACAACAACAACAACAAAACAGCAAATAAATAACCTTCCCTCCTGATGACTTCTGCATCAGTTTCATCAATAGTGACTGAAAGCAGTTTCCTTTTGGAAAAATGCTCTGTTACCTTGCAGGCTGCCTTGATGAAGAGTTGCATAGGAAACAGTATTTGTCCATATCACATAATTTATTTTGAGACGGTTAGCAGTGATGTTTGTAGTCTAAAGTAGCATGATTTGTACATGTGACTTGTAAGTGAAATTACAGCTTCAGTTTGACTTCGTTACTTTTGGTAGGTAAGATGAGGAGCAAGGGAGCAGCTGTTTGAACAGTGAATGAGAATCTGCTCTCTAATGAGAGCGAGCTACTGCCAGTAGCAAAGCATAAGCTTTCCTCTGTTTCCTCCTCTCTCCCATGGCAGCTCATCATCCTGCTACAGGTCAAGAGTATAACCTGTAGCGAGTCAGATCTGCTGCTGTAACTGCACAAGTCTTGTGCATGGTGTTATAGGAGGCAAACAGCCTTGCAGGGGAGAGAGAAGCTTCTTGAAAGCAGATTGCTGCTGATGAAGAATTAGTGTGGCCAGGAGGTCTCTGAAATCCAGGTCCAGCCAACGTTCATGAGCCTGATCTAAGGGATCTCATATCTTCAGAGAGAGATCTCTTCTATCACAATAAATGTACAATCCCAAAGATACGATACCACTGGTGAGCTTGGAAGATGTGAGACAGGCAAGCATTTGTTTTGCTGAGGTACTTGATATTAACCCCATCTGTGTTATCATTGCTACAATACTGCGGGGGATTTGTGAATGTTGTCCAACAAAAACAAACAACTACCACCTTCCCCAAACTTTTTATGCTTTAAAGTTGTAGTCTTAGTTTTGCTAGCAGCCCAATTACTGAATTTACGGCCAAAATATCTCAGCATTAAATCCCAGGTTTTATCTTTTCACATCAGCAAAAGGAAGTGTCCTGCATGCTCTCTCTTGGTCACCTTGCTAGCAGATGCTTCAGCTGTTAATTTCCAATGACTCCACTGTAACCAGCATACTCCAAAAATTGAAGGTAAATATGTATATGTGGCATGATCCTTTTAACTTCTGCTTGTCTTTGGGACTTCCCTTTTTACTGCTATTTTTGGTCGTTAGTGTGCATCATGCAAGCAGCTTTCCTGTGATGGCACTATAAATCATCTTTTTTGCTGGATATTGTCTCAGCCAGTTAAGTAGAAGAAAACTGCAGGCCCGAATAGTGGAGGTTTGCCCATCTTCTGATGTGAGGTACTCCTTGATTGCATTTCATGTGTCTCCTGAAGATGCTGATGTAATTAATTTAAGCCAGGATATTTCTGTATTTCTGTATTTCTGAGATTTGTTTCTGTGGAGTTGCATCTCCATATTTTGCATACTGAACAACATCCAAGCGTCAAGCTAGATCCAAAACACTCGGCTTAGTAATAGAAGGATCCAGGTGGGGAATGGTCATTTTATACATAAAGGTTGTCTAAATAGGAGGTTGCCATAAAAACTGTGACAAAATCACCTAAACGGGCAGATTTAGTTATGACTGGAGCACACTACTGCATGTCTTGAGCTACAGCTGGGACTGTAAGAACAACACAAAGCTCTAGTCCTGAGTGCTTGTGGCACGAAACCAGCTGAAGCATACGTACATGCAGGGTATGAAGTGTTGCTTTGTTGGTAACTGACTTTCTCATCAAAAAGGCTAATTGCATGTTCTTACTAGAGAAGATAAAGTTGAGTGTCTACAGAAAGCATTGCTTTCTGACCTTTACAGCTGTTACCTCCAGGGCAGAGTGAAGCAGGATATTTGCCTCACTACTGACTGTGACATTTGTGTCCTAAAAATAGATCACTACAATCCCTTTGTGGTTCAGACTGGCACCCTCAATGGGTATGTAATATTCAGTCGGGTCCTGATTTTCAAAGGTTTTGGGTAGCTGGATGTGTCAGATAGAATGTTAAAGCCCCAGAATTGGGCCTCTAAGGTGAAAAAAATAAGAAGGAAAGTACCTTACAGTATTTTCATTTGCTGTAGTTCAGAAAATGTTTCCTGTGGAAGTCTTTGGCTTAAGCTGTGTGTGCTGAGATCAGAGATGATTAATCCACTTAGCGGATCCTTCAGCAATGGAAAGTGGCTGCACAAATCTGTGTAAACTAAGGGATCTTTTCCATCTCCTTGATTTACATAGCTAAGAGTTATTATGTTCTTAGCTACAAGCATATGGGGTTTAGTCTGCACCAAGACGAATGTCATAGCTTAATAGCACACTTACTATGAGTATTTTAATCATACAAAATATTTACTCATACTTCTTATATTCTTTTGATGGTTTTATACTCTAGATAAACTGTTGATTGTATTTCAATTTTTATTTTTGAACATGCTTTGTATACCAAAATCAAGCATTTTAATGAATACATTTTACTTTCTGCTAGTTTTGATGGCTGTAAAAGGCAGTAAATCTGAATTTACGTTGGACTGCTGAAAAATGTAAATGTAAATGAAAAAATTCATAATGCATTTTATTTATTCTCCAACCAACCCTGTTATATTCTTCTGAAGCCATGCAAGCAGGTGTACCTATTTAACCAGATTCATGCTGACCTTCATGCAGTTAAGTACATCCATTGATATCAGTAGTAAATCGTTACATATGGGAGTTGTCGATCAGGGGAATATAAAGAATTAATTTTTACATCTGAGGAAACTTTTTTCAGTGGGATATTGAGCTTGAGCAACCTGACACGGTTAGAGAGAGGCTGGAAACCAAGTTCGCTCTCACTAAATCTGTTTGCCTACCTACATCTTAGATCACAGGTGCAATCACTTGAGGTCTTGGTAGTCCTTCAGTGTTTTCAAAAACGCTTCATCTGCTTCTGATGTTGGGGAAGACATTTCCTTTCAGCACGCTGGGGGAGAACTGACATGCCATTCCAGCTTTAAGCAGCACAAAGAGCTGTGTCAGATCCCTTCAGAAGTGCCAAGAAGACACAGTGAGAAGAGGAACCAGTAAAAGTACAGGTCCTCAGGGAAGATGTAGGTGGCATAGGGGTATAGTTGTTCATATAGCTCAGGCAGGTAAACAAAAGCTCTTGTGTTGTTTCACCAGTCACCTGCACAGAGGACACTTGTAGTTGAAGATGTGTACAAATTAGCTGTAACATTTTCTAACATTTTCTGCTTGCTCTTCGTCTCAGAGAGCATTTGGCTTTTCTTTTGGGGATGGAGAGAAAGGAGAAGGAATTACTGTGCTCTTGAGGAGGTATGCTCATAACTTTAAACCCACCTACAGCTTCTACCTTACTGTTCTTTTAACGCTACAGGAAAGTCTGTAACTTTTGAGCTGAAAAAACACATTCTTCACATTAATAAGCAATTTCCCACAATAAATTGCAATGGGAACTTTGGGGTTCTTCCGCTGGAAAGAAAGATACTAATTGTTTTGCCATAATAAAGTGCCTAATAGGAGTTACTTCCCCACATCCCCCTTTTCCAGGTCAGTGTGGCACATTCCAATTTGTGTTTGCTTCAAGGCACATAAGGAATCCTTCATGGAGGGGGAGGGTGGTTTTATCACGCTCGGATGCGCAAACAGTAAGCCTTTTGCTTTCTTCAAATACCCCCGTTTCCGAGTGGTTGTGAGGATTCTGGATTTCCCCACACACGCTCCAAAAATGCAGCATCCTTTGTTTTTCCACCACAAATGAACTGAAACCCATAATCTCTGTACTGAGCAGAAGCGATTAAAATAGTGTGGAACAGATGGTTTAAAAGCTGCCAAAGATTGAATCTTCTGCTATTTTGTTTCTTGGAACAATCACGTTAGTTCCTTAGTCAGCTTTGAGTGGGCCACCATAACTCATGGGAGAAGAGACAAAATAGTTGTTTCTCTGTCTTGGGCTGCTCATTAATGGCAATTAATTCATTTAATCTAGTTTTTATTTTTTTAAAGGTCTATATTTGCCATAAATTGAGGTAGCACATCATTTTCATGCATGCCAAAATGGAAATTTTGCACAGGCCTTTTAACACTTCTGCCTGCTTCTTGGAACTTCTGCTACTTGCGTTTGGGTTTTGTTCCCTGGAGGAGAAGACCAAGTTCCAGTTTATAGTATTTAGAGAGTAAAGATACCACAGGACTTTTAAATATGTTTTCTAAGTATATTTTTCATGCTCAGGATGTGTGTTTGGTAATGCATACGCATTGTCCATCTCATGATCCAGAGACCTCTCATAAGCTGCCAGCATGAGGTGTGCAGTCCCTGCTGTTCCAGAGGAGCAGATGCCTCGCATAAAAGGCTTAAACCCGGGGGACTTACAGATCATATGGGCTCTTACCCTCCTCAAAGCGTCTTGTGAAACAGCATTTTTATTTTTTTAATTTTTTTAATTTTTTTAAGCCATGGTCTGTAGTTCAGACCAAAGGAAAAATTCTTCTAGACAGCCAAAGCGTGTCAGCTATATGAGTGCATGTATTACAGCAGAGTGCTCTGTGCTTGCCTCTAGTATTCGCTTCTGCCATGGAACCACTCCAGCATTTTTGTAGGTCGCAAATTCCGGAAAGTTCTTTCGATATTCCTGAGTACCAACAGTTGACTAGTGCTTACTTTTACATTGCAGTTCTTTGCTTTCAGTGAGTAGATCAAAGAGTTTGGCTTTCTCGTAAGGAACATTTCAGGGATGTATTTTAAGACTTCAGAAAAAGATCTATTGGTCACTTCTGATTTTTATGATACTCGTGATTTTCTTTTTGTTGTACAAACTTTGCCTGACCTGAGCCTTTAATATTTCATTGTTCTGACCCTAATTAAATTTAAAGTTTTTGATAGTAATCTTCCTAGTGAAATAATATTATTTTTACTTATTTGGTAATGCAAAAAATTGCCAACTTTTATATTCCAATTGAGAGATGAAATGTTGGCTGCCAATAACACACTGATAAATGACTTCTACAGAAGGGCAACAAAACTGAACTGCATTTGTATTTTTTATTTAAACATGCTTTTCATTTTGTTAAGGTTTATACTTCTGAATTAGAACTTAAGAGTTGTAATAACTGATTTCTGTAGATGATGCTCTGTTTAAGCAAAGCAATTTCAAAAACTTTAAGTCTCACCAAATGATCTATGGAACTGAACCTCATGGCTCTGCCCTCACGTTCATGGGAACTGATCTGTTTGGCCACTTCGTTTTCTGCTGTCCTCTCTCACTGCAGCTCTGCAAGCAGAAGCAGCTCACTTAAACAGTTTTTCTTATCTGGGCTCTTAAGAACTTGGCTTCTGAAAGGTGTAACTAGAAATAAGGAGGCAGCCCCATTTTTAGAGAGTTAGAGATTTGGATTCTGGAGAGCTTGTCCCTTGGCTTTACTTGGTGGAAGACATTAGGTGTTTTATATACTACAGCTGTATTTACTAAGCAAGAGTTATTGCAATACACCTGAGACCCACTAGGACTGAGTAACATTTCATCTTCTAAATATTTACTCCATTTTCTTTTGTTTCCCTAAGGGATTAAAGGCTTGCTACTAAATTGTTTTTGATTCTCTTTTTTTTTCTTGGAGGGATGAAGTGCCTCTTGTTGGTCAAACGACAGGTGCTCAGTTAAAGGACTTAATATTTCCTAAAGTACCAATATTTTTGTAAGGCAGAGGAAGGCAAATGGCGGGGAGAACAAGGATTTTGATGATTCGCTATTGAAACTTCTGGTTTTGTTTATTTTTTTTTTAATTCTCCTAAGTACACAGTCTAGGAAGTGACATAATTGCATACACTTTTAATTTCCTCAAGGCTCTGTGTGGTCTCCATCCAACTTCTCAGATGTTGGCTACAGATGTTTTAAAATCTCTTCCTCCCAATTAAACATCTGCTCTGAAGTGACAAAGTGTAAGACCGCATATGTCTGAAAGGCCAGTGTATGCACAAACAGTTTTTGTTAGTAGATATAACAGAAACTTTTTCCCTTGCCTCGGCTTTTAATGCACAGACGGTGAGAAATTGCTCTGCTTATTGAACTCCATGGGGGAGACAGAGTGGTGGTTTTAAGTATGCATTTTAAAATGTGCTGCTTCTTGTTGATCTTCTGTGAAAATCTTTCGGACGTCTCTTACCAAGAACGTCACTTGCTGAACTATGCAAGGGTTATTTGCTGTCACAATTGGGGTCGTCTTAGAGCAAAAGTGGTGTGAGATGATCTGGTGACTTTACTATTTAGTTGGAGGGAATATAATAAAAAAAAATAGAACGTGGCTGTCGTGCCAAATTAGAATTCATGTGGCCAGTCTCATCCTTTGATTATTCAATGCCTGATGGAGTGAATGTATGCAAGAGACCAACTGACGGAGTAAGTAGTAATAATGGTACTACATTTGGGGGCAGAAAAATAGCAGAAATGGTATAAATATATTTTTGTTTTGGATGACAGAGTTAAAATACTGAATATCAATGAGTTTAGATTAATATTTTTCCTTGACTTCTTCAGAAACACATTTCTTTTAATCTTTATGATATTCTGTGAGGGTGAAACCAACAAAAAGCAAACCAGTGAAGAAAAGCTTTTGCAGATAGAAATGTAGCAATTTTGTACTTAATTCATGTGCTGACAAATTAACTTGAATTAAAGCACGTATGAGGGGAGTGTGTGTGTTTGTGTATGTTGCTGACACTGTGGTGGTGTCAGATGATAAGATTCTACAGTGTGTTACTTCTTCTGTTGCATCTCAGTCTGCTGAAGTGAAAATGGTTTACAAAAGCATGATGACCCATCGCTTGCTATGTTGGTCCTGCTAAGTAACTATTTTAAGGGTTTTTAGGTTGGGGGGGGGGGGTGAACACAAAAGGAAGAATGTTCCAAATTACAGGTAAGGGATAATATTTCAGAGATGCAGCCTTCTGATTAAGAGCTTGCTGTGTATTAGATGACAGACGGTAAGTGAAATGTTTTCAGAACTACCGTGTTTCTCAAGCAGAAGCCCTAAGCATGAAGTTCTGTTACACTGTGGACAGTTGCAACATAAGCAAAAGATTAGCAACCTGATTGAATATCCTGATTGGAAACCTGATTGAGAAGATCAGCAACCTGACGGACTGAACAAATTTAACTAAGTCCTTCTATGTCTTGATCAAAAACAATTTCAGAGAGGCTGAATTCACAGTAACAAATATGGTGATGTAGGCATGTGAGCTGAACTGTGACCAGTGCCCTCATTTTGTGTACGCTGCTGCACAGCTGCCGATGGTAACGAGATAACCCAGTTCTTATCGAAACCCAGGCCATAGAAAAAGGCCACTTAACCAAGTTAATGACACCTGGAACTCTCTTGGTACAGTCACATCCTTGATCGTAATGATACATCTTTTTAAAAGGAAAGAATGTATTACTCCTGGCCTTCTTAAATGTATAATGTTTGCTTTTTAAACAAGTGATTAAAAACCTTAGCTTCTAGCCTTAGTCTGTTCATTATTAGATAGCTAAATATTGTTATAGCAAGTCCTGGCAACACTTAAAAGTGTTTTTTCTCCCAAGAAGGTGACTTCATCTGACTTAGTCATTGAAGAAGAAAGTGCAGAAAGCGTATGTTTTTCTGGTGACCTGATGCAGTGGTGCTTGGTTGCGGTGCTGATGTTACTCACTTGTGCTCTCAAAGGTCCAAGTGATCAAGAGATTGAGGTCAGTTGTGTTGAGACACTCAGCACAAAAAGTGACAGTCCTTTTCTTGAAGAACTTGTAACTGAAATTGGTAGGAAGGACAGAGGGAAGAAGAGTTCAGAGTAATGCCTTTAGTGACAGAGGAACAAAAAGATTTGTCTGCTTTCACCATCAAGGAGATAAGCATGAGAGAGACCATTGGAGGATCCTAGGAGATGGGGTGGCTGTTATCAGTAAGGCTGTAGGGGAGCCAGTTATCCCATGGGGACTGACTGCCCTGTGTTAGTACCCAACCTCAGGGCAAGGTGACCTCCTCACCTGCTGCCTCTTACGTACATCCGCAGTACCTTCCCTGTTGGCTCAGTTATTCCCTAAAGTAAGGATAGGAGATGAACAGTGGATTTGCTGTTATGCACTAACATAATCAATTACATTAATGTGTTGAATCCCTCCCAAACCGGGCTTGAATGGCGACATAGTGACTTCTTTTCTCTTCTCCGTTTACTCTATTTGGAAGTGCAATCAGTTGTATTAAAGGTCGGGTACTGCTTTTTTCATAAGCTTATGGACAAAAATGCCTTCTTTTCTTTGTCTGTTTCTTTCCTTACAACACAAAATGGAAAGTGTGCCAGGTTGCTTGGGAAGATTTAGTGTAATTTGCAGGAATTCCCCATGGGGCCGTGTCTCCAGAGTACGCCTCAATCTTGAAAGCTTTTTCTTTCCCATGCTGCTGCCTCCCAGCTCTGCCCTCCTGAACGCGGTTGCAGCCCCTCTCCTTCAAAGGACGCCACTTGGCACTCCGGCAGTTAAAATTGGGAGTTGTAGGAATGAGTGGATTTTCCTTAGATTTGCAGTCTGCGTTTGAGCTTCCTTGCTGGCCTGCACGGCAGTTGATTGACACAGCCATCCTCAGCGATATATAACCAAAGTGCAGAAATGTTCTTTTCCCACACCTTTGTTCTTATCTCTGCATCCTCCAGCTTGGAGGATGACTACTATCAAAGAGCATTGCTACTTAAATACCAGTTCTTTAATCTGATGTAATTATTTAGAGAATGTTTTAATGTTTTTGACAAAGTCAGTTGTCTCAGTCAATACTTTGTCTGAGAGTAACATAAATATTTTATAAGAATCATGTAAACTGTTCCACATTTTAGTAGATTAGTAGGTTATTACTTGCCTTCTTGTGGCATTCCGTAGGGATTTGTCTTTTTTTCCTACTGAATGTCCATAAATAATGTTTGCTTTTATATGAGGTGTGCCCAAGTCTAAGAATTTAGTTGTAGTTTTGATGCTAAAAGTTAACAAGTAGTACTGTTTCTGTTCCAAGTATATACTAATCTTCATTGGGTCTCTGGGCAGTAGTATAACTAGTGATTAGTCATAGGAATATTCATTACATTGAACCTGTATTACTTCAGCCTAGCTGATGTCTCCCTATGGTAATGGTGATATTTAAAAGACAAAACAAAACGTTGATTGATTTGATTTGAATTTGATCAGTGCTCTGCTGATTGGATTTGTATGCTTACTCCCACAGTGTAGAAACTACATATATATGTGCTTTCTGCTTTTGTTTTGTAACTAACCCCAAATTGAAGGGCATTTCATTTTTCTCCTGGCTGATTTGCTACTTTGTTCTGGAACCCACGTTCAGTGAGATAAATTAAGTTTATCACAGGTTAGAAAAACTGTGTGCATGTGTATTTTGTTTTGTTAATACTGAGGCTGGTGGAGAGAGCAAAGGCTGGCAGAGGTGAACTGGGTTAGAAATCTTACCATGTGTAATTTGCCCTGGGAGCCAATAAAAGAATTAAACAAGAGTCATTACCTATTCCCAGCCTTCCTTTTTTTTTTTTTTTTTTTCATGGAGAAATTGCTACCAAAAATGAGGAAAAGCTAAAGGAAGTCCTGGTTGCTTTCATGAAGAATCCAAGAAAAACTCTGTGTCCATGTGGAAATAGAAAATTGTACTGTGGACTTAGAGTAGTCTGCTTAACAGTGCACCAGGAGATGGTTTGCAGCCAGTAGCATGTGGCATGGGACTGGGATAACAAAAATGATACGGTAAGGGTCTTTGGATAAGATGGGATTCTTTCGGAGAAGATGGGATTCTTTTTCTCCCATCCTCCTCTTTACACAGAAGTAAAGAATAAGTGGTGAGGAACCAGCTCTGTATTTCCCTCCATCTTTTTCCCCTTTTGTTCAGGATCATGAGAAGACTCCCAAGTGCATTAGAAGACATGTAAGTCTTCTAAACTTGCTGAGCCAGTCGTTTCTCTCTTCTAAATAACGCTACTGAGGAATGGTATTGAAAAGTACTCATTAACCTTTCTGTTCCAGTTTTGTGAAGCTGGTTTCCACTCCTCTCCCCTCTCTTCCAATTCTGAGAGGAGTTTGACAGACCCCTCTGATTCTGATCTGATCCAAGTGGGGAGACTTAGTTCACTGAAATTCACTCCTTCAGCAGAGGTAAGGGCTGCTATTAAATCCCAGAAAGGGATGGCAGATGAGAGTGGAGATAGTACTAGAATATAAAACCTAATTTTGACTGGACTATAAATTTTACAATTATAGGCTTTCACCCACAAATATGTCTTCAAAAAAAGGTAATGGTGATTCAAAGCAAGAGAAAGGCAATTTGGAGAGGACGTTCTATGCATGAGAAAATATAAATGGTTTTGATGAAATCTCTAGTGGTGTAGGATCTTTGTCTTTCCTTCTGAGAGCACATGCCTCCTGGAGGTGTAGTATCTCTAATCCCACAGTATAGAAGCTATTTTTTAAGCATGAGGCAGATTGTTTTTTCATTTGAAGTACATCTGTGTAAATCATGTCATCTATTCTTTTTTTTTTTACATCTTTTTACAGAAGATTTTGACACAAGTCATGTTAAAGACTGCACAGTGTTTTCCAGACAGCAGTCCTCCAGGCCGAGATAAGTGGTCTGCAGAGTAATACTAAAGCATATTAAGCCTCATTTAAATAACCTGCCAGCACTTTTTAATTTAAAATGTTGATGATAAAGGTGGACTAGTCGGTGAATAGTTTGGAGAGCTGACAGTGACTGGTCAAAAGTTTGGAGCTGTGGTGATACAGGCCACAGTTCCCAAAGCAGACTAATGATTTGTGGTTCCTCTGGTCCTGGGTGCGCAATTAGAAGGATGTTAAAGGTGCTTAACTTTTAGTTGCAGGAAATTGAGCACTTTAGAAAATCATACCCAATTATGCTTGCTCAAATTGAGGCATCCACAATTTTAATTTCTTCTAAGAGTCTTAGCCAAATTATAGTTCCTCATTTAAGTCAGTCTCGCTGTATCTGAACTTTAACTTCAGCTTTTATACTTAAAGATGAGATGCTTCAGTGTGTATTTTGTAAATACTTTAAGAAATTAAAAGCAAATAAGTGTTTAAATATACAGTTGTCTGGTTAAGCTTCCAAAAAATATGTTCATCTCTAATGTTCACTTCCCAGTGTATTTAAATATGAAACAAAAAGCAAAGAAATTTTCAGCTTAAGGGAACACGTAAAATTCTTCTGTGTTTGCTTTGAATGCTTCTTTAGAAGTATGTCCTCATCAAACTGCCCATACTTAAGCTTTTCTCTTGAGCTGTTCAATTCTCAAATGTTTTAAAGATGGATAGTTTGCCAGTCTAGGCAATGTGTTGTATACACTGGACAGAAAAAATGATCTAATGAGTGTTGATTAAAAAGAGGGCAGTTCTTGTCATTCACAGTGGAAAGTTCAAGGGTTCTTGACTTGATCAAGCTATTCAAAAGCATCTTTGAAGGACCATATTCCTTTCTGGTGCCTGTATATCATCAAGGCAATGCTCTTGTGTGAAACCCTCCATGCAATGTTGCAGGAGAGAAGTAAGAAATAGTGTTAAATACTGATGGATAGTTTCCAGGTTATAGAGTAATGTATATTTTCACAGCTATACTGTTGATGCATGTTCTAGCAGAATGTAAATTATTTAACAGATGGATGAAGTTATTAAAATTTTTGAATGGTGAACTTTAGTATTTTTCTATATTCAGATACAGAAAATGTGTTTTGGGGGAGGAGGAACTTACAATCATCTTTGCTGTTTTATGAATGTAGAAATTCATTACATTAAAGAAACTTCTTAGTCTCTGTCAAACTCCCGTGTAAGATTGTACCTTATGTTAGATTTCCTATGGCTGTCCACAACATATTTCTCATCACATCAAGGAAATAGGGCTTTTCTTTTGGAGCTTATTCCAAACAGTGAACAGTCTTAATTTTAACATCTTTCTCTTGCAATTTTTTTTACTCATTTGGAAACACCTAAACCTCTTGTTATTCTAGGCCTGAGTAGATCAAGCCTGCAGTATATTGGCCAAATTGACCAGCATTGACCATACTTTACCACTGTTTCTGTTTTGACCGTCTGAAGTAAAGGTGGAAACCATACATTTAACTTACCATGGGTAGTTTTCAGTAGTCATAATAAATGTTATTTCAATTTAGGGAAAATATAGATGTTAGCTTCTAATTCTGTTTTCTGAATTAAGTCTAGTTACTAGAAACTCCACAATAGTTAATAGTTGTTGGATGTACACCATTCTTTTATCACAGCACTGAGAATTAAGAACCATTTTAGATTAAAGTCCATCTCTTGGAAAGAAATTCTCCATAGTGAGGTTCTGAAAAGCCTCTTTAGTTTGGTATTTATACCAAAGGGAGCAGGTCCCCCGTGACGACTGGTGATTCTTCTCAAATAATATAAACCTTTGTGGAGAGAGGCTCTGAAAGAGAGAGAAAGTAGTTTGTTAGTGGTATGGCACAATGCAGCAGAGCCTGAGACAGTGACAACAAACCTAGCTCTGGATTTAGAAATGGGATAGTCAGTAGTGAGGTCCCCAAGCTACTGATCCCTGGCAAGAGGAAGGTTTACAGTCCCTGGTGCAATGGGATGAGAACAGTCCTGTATGACTTTGGGGGCTGAAGTCAGTACCACAGGGCAGGACAGCCTGGCTGCATGGGAGCATATCAAAGACTCGTGGCTCTTTGCAGCACATTTTATTGCAAGGTGTAGACATGCTCTTCATCTCAGAATAGACTAGGTCCATGCTAGAGATCCTCCAGTAAAATGAAGCCGATTTGTATACGTGCCAAAAGCCCTCTTTTAGTGAGGTTGTGTAATCCCTTAATTGTAAACCTAATTTCAATGGGTAGCCAATATAAGCAACATAAGGCATAACCCATTGCCAGCATGAACTGTGTCTAGGCTGGTAGGAGCTGCCAGTACAGCTTTCCTTCATGACTGTGCTGCTAAATACTTTTCAGTGCAGAGTCTTAAAGATTTTCAGCCACATTCAAAGAAATACATATACTGCTTTAAACAAACAGGCAGAATTAAGATGGTAAAAACAAGTCTGTATCGTGTGTGTAGGATTTTTGGTAGGATTGTGCTGGATATTTATTGGCAGCCTCAAATTGAGGGATACTTCTTTGATGTGGGGCAATAATATGTTTTGGTAACTTCATGTTCTGCTCTTAGCTTCTCTAACACACAGGCCATGGTGCTTTAAAATGAACCGCAGTTTAAGAAGGATTAACAGCTCTTCGTGAGTCCCTCTATACCTATATATAGATATATAGTTATCTTTAGTGCGTGCCCTTCTGCTTTGTTTTGATCTATTGTATTTCCATGATTTTGAGAAGACATGATTGTGTTATATATAAGGGAGGTGCTTCCTAAATCTTAGTAACAGTTGAAGGGTTAAAAATCTGAGGTCCTATTAATGTAGGGAAATGCTGACACAAGTTCTTCAGTCCTTTTCCTGACAGAACACCCATCTTTAATTTGCCTGTCTCTTTACCCATATAACATTGTACATCTGTCCTTGAAAACAGCCCTTGCAGCATGAGCATAGCCAGTGGAGTCAATTTAGCAAAGGTTGCTGTCTGTGTCCTAGCAGTGCAGGCAGACAGCCTGGAGCTACGACTTATAATCAGCTAAACAGGTATATGAATAATTACTAAAGATAGAAGCCTCTGCTAATTGCTGTTTTTAATCTTGTTCTCAGAAATTGTTACAGAATTATTTCCCCCAGCTGCAACATGTCAAAACGAGTATTTTTTCTCAGATTCTAAGTAATCTAGCGGATTTTAGAACATTTTTAGTTTTAAGAAGATCCTTGCTAATATTTAAGCATATGCATACTCCCTGAGAGTATTTTAATGAATCCACTTTAAAGCTCTGTTCCACTGCCAACATGGTGGAAGGAAACACTGCACTGAAAAACAGCGAGGCCCAAAGTATTAGGAGTTGGCTGAGACTAGAATCAGACAGTTCCTGAAAGCAAAAACTGTATTGAGCTGTTGTTTTTCCTAAAATGATTGCTTAACAAAATGTTTCCTTGATATATCTGAGCAAAACCACTTTCTTTTCAGACCATTTCCTTTCTTCTGCAATCACTGTATATTTGATTATCAAAACAGACAAAACAATAAAGATCTCACTAGTTCTGTCTTGCTGTTTCTAATGCAGTAATCCTCCACAGTAAGTGGGAAAAATTAAGGGATGCTCTTAAAGAGATTGATTAGGGTTTAGGGGAAGAGTGACAGTGACTGCATTTGGTCTTCACCAAGAACATTTTGCCTTATTAGGCTACTTTGTAAGCTAAACTGTACTTTATCTCACAGCCCTCTAAAAATAACTCAGTATGGCTTTCTGGCAGATTGATATAAAAACTGTATGATGATGGTACATGGATTTGTTTAAATACAAAGCTAGAAGCATGAGCTGGACTCCGAATGATGAATGCCTTTGTATTCCAGAGTGGAAACTTTCCAAGACAGTGATGCAAAGCCACCAATTTGTAACTTTTCTTTTAATCTGTCACTTTGGATTTTTATCTATTTATTTATTTATATAACCTCCCATATGTTGGATATGGCACCATTAAAAAGTTACGTGCACTTTTGATGGCTTTCTAGACACTGTGATGGTTTTGGAGAAAGTGACGTTCAGTGTCGGGTTTGAATTACAAAAATACACTGCATCTCCACTTTCTCATTTGAATGCTCTCAAAGTTCACTTGTAGCATAGAGAAAGGGCCTTGCCATTAACTTTCTGATGTACAGAGTGCAAGTGCTGTGGACAAGGAAAGATATCTCTTGTTTTTTATTTATGTCCCATTCAGGGTGTTTGTATGACATATTCCTTCTCACTACTGATACCTTCCATATTTTAGCAGGTTGTTTCTAACATGAAAAAATACAAATAAAGATACGGATTTTAAGCAAATGGATAAGGTTCCCTCTAAAACCCCTTTTTGGATGAGGGGGACCTCAGTGAACCTGGACACACAGGATCAGATGGAGGGGAGGATGCTGTGAATTGAGGCACTCCCCAGAAGGCCCTGGCAGCCCTGCTCACTGCACTGCCTTGCGGGCTGCTGGGGAGGAAGGAGGAGGATAAGGGCACTGCAGATAAGGGCACCTCTAACCTAGAAATAAGAATTAAAAGAAAATAGTCCCTGAGATTGAGTATGTTCATGGAGGGTTTATTCTTTTGCCATCCTAATGAGCATTATTGATGCAATTTATGTTTATGAAAAATATTGCTAACAGCCAAAATGGCACAAACTGTTTTAACAGTGCCAGGAAGAGCTCAGGACCCCTGGCAGGACTTTCACTTAGCAAGCTTCAGCTTCCTTTACTCCTCCACATCCCTTCAGCCCTCCACAGGCTCACAAGCTGCTGTTCTGATAGTTCGCTGCCTTCTCTCACTGAAACCTGATTAGCCTGCTGTCTCCAGAGCTGCCTCCTTATCCCTCTTAAACAGCTAACCAGGGAGAGAGGAGGCTTAGCTGTAATTAACTCTCAGCCTGCCAGAAGTGGGGGGAGGCGTCAGCTACAAATAGCTACAAGTTCAACAAAAATAAATAGTTTGACTCTAAATACAATCTTGGGCATCTCAAAAGCAGCAGAAAAATACATTTTTATTAAAGTGCTTAGAAAAATGTTGTTAGCAAGAGAGCTAGGCTAATCCTCATTGCATTTGAAAGTCTTGCCTTATGTATGACAAAGTTTTAAATTCTTTACAGATCATATGAACCTGAAATATTAGTTTGAAATCCAAGGTATTAGTTGGTCAGATATACCCCAAAGTGATAGCAGGCTAAAAAGTCTAAACTGCATGAGGAAAACTGGGCAGTTTGCAGACATTGTATAAAAATCAGTTTGATAAAAGTTAATGGAAAATATGTAACATATTTTAGGAACTCACTTGATCATGCTGCAGCAAAACTTGATTTAGTATGGAAAGGTCTTTAATTAAACTCTATTTCTTTTTGATTTCCTAGAAGAGATGTCATGAACTGTAGCCCAAGTGCCAAAAGAGGCATTGAAAGTGAAGTTGAGCAGTGAAGGCATTTGTACTATGCTCCATGCGTTTGAATGGGGCTATCTAAAAATGAAGACATCTCTGAAATTTTGGTTTCTGTATTATTTCAGATAAAACAATAAGACTCATCACAAAAAGCAGTTTTTAAAACATTCGTTAGCATTTGTAGCAAAATAGACCAACGGAAGGGAAGAATTTCATAAGTTGGGTAATATTCGTAATTCTTAGCCTCACCAGGTGATCAGATGGGTAGGTGTGGGCAGGGGCAGCTGCAGGAGCTCTGCTGTGTTGCTGGTGACATTGTGCTGGAGACAGTCTAAACTGATGTCGTCATTGTGCAGTGATTTTTTTCTAGTTCTGTAAAGCATCTCTTCTGACTGTCATACTATATTACAGATGTGATTTTTTCCTTAGAGTACTGTCCTTCATTCTTTATTTCTGCATGGCTTCATTACTTTTGTTTCTGTTTTCTTTAAAAGCATAACTGTGAAGAGAACCAAAGAGACAAAAATGATGAATGTGGCTTCATTCTGTAATTCTGTTCTTCTTTTTTTTCCATATTTCATTGTAATTGTATAGATCTTTTTGTTTTCCCGCACATGGTAAAGGCATTTAATCAAGAAAAGGAAGGAAGGAAATAGATTAGAAAGTTGCAGCACTGCATATTATTAGATGGTTTTAAGGAAGACTTCTTTTTTCAAAGATTATAGCAATTTACAAATTCGTTTTGTTTTGTTGTTTTTTTTTTTCATTGCTTTGCTTACAGGTCTGTCCTGAACCATTGCTTAGGTATGAAGGAAAGTTTTTTTATAAGGTGTTAGGTAACAAGGACATGAGGATTTCTTTGGTCTTGAAAGGTAAATAGGACATAAATCTCTTTCAGGAGGTGTTGAGTGTTTCAGACCAAATGCAACATTCCAGTATTTTCAGGTATGTAGTCCAGATCAGAGGGTGCGTCAAAACATTTAGATAGCAAGGGAGCATGCAGACAAAGGTTATGGTCACGGAAGAGAGCAGGAGAAAAGGAAATGCTGTGTTAACAGTTTGTAATTTTTCTACCTTTTTCTTCTAAAGCTTTATGGAGCAAGTGACCAAAGGTTAAGTACGCTAGTCTTAGTATGCTCTGCAATGGAGACTTAACAAGACTTTGACTTAAACAAGAAACAGGACTAAACCACATAAAAGAGTCTTCATTTATTTATTTATACATGCGTGCATGCATCCTGGGTTTTACTCTCACACCTGTCTTCTGGAAGGAGTTGGTTTGATCCTGGAAAAATGGGTTATGCATGAAAGACACTTGATGTGGAGTCAAAGGTTTTTTTTATTTTTTAGTTTTTAAGTACATTGTTGCCTTCTGACTGGGATGCAGCCCTGTGATTTATAACTGCTTCAACTGACTCAGCCTACTGTGAAATATTAGGAAAAATCCACAGCGCCACTGATCCATGTATTCTATGCATTTCAGCTATGTAATTGTAAGCCTTCTAAAGAGTTTTTTTGAATCCTTTGAATCAATAGTAAAATATATACATATCCAGGCAATTAATTCTTGGTCAAATAACCTACTCTAGATAAACGTTGTAAGGAACTACCCTGCTGTGTTCAGCAGTGCAGCTAAACTCTGATGAATAAAGATTGGTCCCCAAGATAAACCTTTAAATCTTTGGTCATAGAAAATTTGCATTGCTAAAGGGTTATATTATGACTCAGTTGGCAATAACTGGTATTACAGCTCCTTGAAGAGAATTTCCTTACTCCTTATGTTTTTTCTCTAAACAGCTTTTTAGCTCTCTCCTCTGCACATCTCTTATAATGAAATTACAGTGGAACATGATGATGTCCCCCCTGTATTGTACAGTGGACGTGATACTAGAGCATCCAAATTAGGAATTTGATCTCTGCTCCTCTGCAGCCTTTCCTCCTTTTCCTCTAGGTGGTCTGTTACTTTATTACAGGTGTTTGTATTTTGTTCATGTTTTGCAATATCTTCAAAGAGGGGCAAGGAGAGAGAGAAGCATGAATTACACCCAAAAGCTACGCCACTTGACCTAGGTGCAGATGAGCATTGTGCCACCTATGCTGAGCAAAGACTCCCAAACATAGATATGTCTCCTGTTGACCATAAAAATTGGTGTTCCTTGGGCATGCGGGTCTGTTGGACTATCATAACTTCAGAGTGGACTTTGAACTTTTTAAAAATAAACTTCCTGAGTGGGAAGTGTCTTGGTATGGATAGCAGGCAAAGAGTAGTACCGTGTGTACGTGGTAGTGGTGATTTGCTTCTGTGCTAAGCAGTAACTGGCAAGATTGGGATTTGTAAGGAGTCTGATCAGCGATGTGCCTAGGCATTGATGACATGCATTAAACAGAAAACACTACCTCCTATTTCCAGGTAAATGGGACTCCTTTGGTAATCTTTTAGCTTCTCACCTTAATCAGCAAGGAGTGGCCCAAATGAGTGTCCTCCCTTTTGCCCCTGTAGGACTGAATGATGCCCTGACCCCCATCCTCTGGTCGGTCAGAGCATCGCACTGTCCCTGCAGAGAATGGGCTGCCCAGGGTCTGAGGGCAGATGTGCCTGCAGGCAACAGGGTCTGTATGGCATTGGGAGCAGCACAAAGCACGGCTAAACAGTTTAGTCTCCCACCTTAGCATTTAAAAGGTGCTTCCCCAGCATGGACCCGCTGCTCCCAGTAGTAGGTGTCTTTAGTGAATTTTCTTAATAGTTATCGCTGCCTGAGATAACCTTCCCTGTGATGTAATTTGACATACTGCTGTCATTGGGGCTTAAACATAGTAATCTTTAAAAATGATTGGGAATTTGCCCTAGAGAAAAAAATGTTATGTTTAATTTCTACAAATGATAAACCACTCCTTCTTCAAAATACTGTATGCGATGAAGTGTGATTTAATCCATTTAACTACAGAGCCTGATGCTTCTGACAACCGTGACTCAAATGTCATCACAGAAAGTGATATTTCAAGTGGCAGGGTGGGATTAGAAACCTGCTGAAGATTTGTCAAAGGAGAAGTAAGTACATAATTTTTAGATAAGTGATTTGTCTACTCTAAACCACTTCCGCTGGAAAGACAGGCAGCTTAAAAGAGAAACCTACACTGTTAGACTAGAAAGTGCATTTAATTGCAGAGGGGGGAAAAACAATCCTTTTACTTATGATGACAGTTACAGAGAAAAAAAGAAAGGAAAAAAAACATAATACAATGGGGAATGTAAGTTTTCTATAGATAATTTTTTTTCCCCTCAGAAAATAAGATTTGACTGAGTCTTGCATGAGGAAGGAGTCAGTCTTGATATTGAGGACCTCACAATTGCCTATACACTGTTGTTGTTGTTGCTTTTTGTGTTTTTTGAGATACGAAATAACACCATAACAACTGTGAGAAAATTTTGTAAATGCAGTAAAACCTGAAACAAACACAAAAATATATGCTCTGTTTATCTAGAATTTACGCAGTTACAGTCAATTATAAATTCCATTTGCAACCACGAAGTCTGAACTCAGTGCAGCTACCTTGCTGTAGGGAGTTTGGTCTTTCTTTGCATTAACAACATATACCTCTTAATGCTTTGCCAGTCCCAAATAACCTCCTCTAAAACTCATGCTATTTATCTATTCTGCCCACCTAGCTGTATAATTTACATCTCCCTAAAGCATCCGTCCACTCTGAAAGGCCACAGAAACAGTTTCACGGGGGTCTGTACTTTTCTTGCGTGACCGAGTCTCAAATTTGATGAACTGGGATTGAGACGCCATTTTGTTTAAGGGTTGGTTCTGTCAGGCCTGTGGGCCTGCCTTGGTCCCTGAGGATCTGGCTCAAGCCTTTGCCGTGTCGTAGGGACTATCCCCTATGGATAAAGGTGCTCCGGGCCTAACACCGTGTTGGTGACACCTGTAGTGGGCATGTTGTCGGAACTCTTCCTTCAGCCCCATTGTGCAGCTTGGAGGTTGCAGAAATACCACCACGAGCCTGGTTTGCCATGCTGCTCGTTGCAATAGCCAACAGGAGAAAGCCATAGCCATGCTTGGCGGCCTGACGTGGAGCTGAGGCTGCAGGAGAGGAAGTTGGGAGAAAAGCACACATACCCCTTACTTGTTTGAAGTGGATTTGCTGAAGGAAAAAAAAAAAAAAAAAAACACCACACCATGAAATCTGACAATGCTCTTTTGTGGAATCACTTTTCTGAGAAGAAGTGTTCTTTGATATCTGTGATAGTTCGCTGTTCCGATCTGTCATGTTGCAGACTCTGTCTGCTGAGGTGTTTATAAAGCAGAATTAAGTGATTGTAAACATGGCAGGGAAAGCTGAGGCCATTTTTTAGCTGGAAGGAATTTTGTTGGATTGCCTCTATTTCTGTTTTTTCCCCGTAGGCCCTCCTTTCTCGTTGCTTGGGCTGTGTTCGCTCCCTTGCTGGGCTGTGCGGGCCGGCCACCTGTGAGGAGCCGAGGTCCTGTGAGGAAGTGGCTCCATGCTGCAGGAGCTGGCAGGAAAAGGCTGGCTCTGGGCTGCAACTGCCCGTCCTCCTCCCAGGAGGAGACAGCTTTGTCACGTTGGCTTCCTGTTCCTTTTTGTGTTTGGTGGGGGAGGTTTTCTCTTTGGTATCGTCAAAGGTCTTGCACCAAAGGTTTTAATGAAACAGGCTACACTGCAGCACAAACTGAAATGTGGAACTTATTTAAAACTTACGTGTAACTGAGGGAGGTGCACGGGAAAGGTGCTTGGTGGTGGGAGGAAGGAGCACCAGGCAGTGCTCAAGGTCTGGGCTCCAAACTTAAACAAAAACACACCAAAAAACAAAGCAACGAAGCAACCAAACCAAGGCTGTCCGGTATCCTGGTAACTCCCACCAGCAAACCACAGCTCTGTGCTGCCTGCCTCAGTGTCCCTGTCTGCGGGCAAGGGAGGACGCTTGTTGTTCTGTCAGGCAACAGCAAGGCGATGAGTGGCCGGTTACCACCTAGGTGGTTAGCACTGTTGCAGCCTGCAGTGCCATCAGCAATAAACACACACCTGCTGCTTCACTAACAGGCTCAGCATGTCCAAGTAGACCCGTGTGTGGCCAGGTACAGACAGCCCCACGCAGGTACCAGCCTGGCCCAGTTAGAGCCCCACACAGGTACATCCCGGCCCAGGTACAGCCTCACACAGGTACAGCTCAGCCCAAGTAGAGCCCCACACAGGTACATCCCGGCCCAGGTACAGCCTCACACAGGTACAGCTCAGCCCAAGTAGAGCCCCACACAGGTACAGCCCAGCCCAGGTACAGTCCCACACAGGTACAGCCCAGCCCAGGTCACAGCCCCACGCAGGTTTCCTGGCCCAAGCACAACTGTGCTGGGTGCCGCCAGCACTGCTCCACTGCAGAAGCCGCTCTGGACGCTAATTAGCGTGCCTAGTTTGATGGATTTAGTCAACAGCATTCAGCAAACAGGGGAGGGGGGGAAACAAGTGTGTAAGATTTTCCGAATCTAAAGACTTTTCAGCCTCGATGCCCTTAATGGTTTGTTATGCGGACTCGGACAAGTGTTGCTTCCAATTAATTGATCAAGGGGATTTATTTTAGTATTTTGGCTGGGTGCCAGAGAGGGAGGCTTTGTCCTGGTGGTTTAAGCACCACCCCTCCTTGCAAGTTTGAAATGTGAGCTGCCTGCTGTTTTTTTTTTTCCTCCTCTCTCTGTTTCTCTCTCTCTCCCTTCCTTCTGGCAAAGTGGCTGTGGCTGCGTGTGTGTGCGCGTGTGTGTGTACGCGTGTGCGTGCGTGTGTATGAGTATGAGAGGAGGAGGGAGAGGTGTAATGGGAAAGCACGAGATGGAGCACTAGAGGCAGAAAAGAAAACCATCAATATCAGTAACATGCAGCTGAGGTGAGATTTTCTGAGTGTTTGATTTTCTTAAAACCCTTTCAGAAGATTTAAAGCAGCCTTTTTCCATGCCGTCTGCTGAAGACGTACTCCTAAGCAATGTCATATGGATGCTTACATGTATATTGCTGTTTTAGGTCTGCTCGCGTATGTGTGAAGTTTTAAAGCTTAACCTGATTCTCTTTATTGTCTCTAGAGGGTTGTAGCTTGAGCACAAATAGCCTGTTGGCAAGTACGGTATGAGCCCATTAGCAAGACTCCATCTGTGATTGGTTTTGCCTGGAAACCGGGAGACAAGCAATGAATAATTGATGTGTGTTGTGCAGTAGCTGGACAGGCAAAGAGGAGAGAGAGAGAGGGAGAAACAGAGCAGGGTGCCCTCAGAGGGGGGAAGAGAGAACAAGCTTGAAAATAGCTACTGGCTGCCTTGTGCTGAGATTAAGGCAACCCCGGCTGTCTTTGTTCTGCACTAGATGGTTTCTGCCTAGAAGTGCTTTCAGACATATGTGGCCTTTTTCTGCAGCAGAAGAGAGGCAGGAAAAAACAGAGGAGGGGGAGCAAAGGAAGACTAGTTTTTTTGAATGAAAGCTAACTTGTGGGTAAGTTGGTTTCTTCGGGGGGAGGGGGTGTGTACGTGTGTGTGTGTGTGTGTCAGCCTGTCGGAGTGTGTGTGTGTGCGTGCGTGTGGCAGCGAGCGGGTGCATTGTGGGTAAGGCAGTGCTGCATGTTGTCAGATGGAAACAGCAGCACCAGGGGATGAAAGGCAGCTCCAGCAGGAAACTGGGACAGATTTGCATACAGTTACTGCTCATTGTGTTTGCCCCTTGTGAGATTTTGGGATGTGAGAGGGAAATTCACGTCTGGCTCATTTAACTGCTTTATGATGTTTTTATTTTAGAGGGTGAAATGTTTTTTCTTTTATTATTTTTTGCATGAGAATCTTGTTTATTTTACCAGCAATCATAAAACCAAAATGCAGCAGCAATCATCAGTGGTATTTTCTTCAACTTTAGCCTGCCTGGCACTGTCAAAATGTGACGTGCTGTTCTGTGAGCAGCAACGACAATCCTGCTGCCACCATTTCATTTTTGCTGTCTTTATAAAGACCTTGTCATGCATAACTCACAAACAGCGCGCGTCTGTGGCAAGTGGGTTCAAAGACAACTCCCAAGTAGTATGCGTGTCAGTGGCAGTCTTGGGTGTTTGAGATGACAAGTTTTTTGCCCCTTCTTTTTACTAATAATAACTGTCTTGTTTATTTCTTTGCTAGTGTAAAAGCTAAAGAGATGATATAATTTGCATATGGTTTAAGGAGTTTTCAGAAAGTTTAAAACTGGTGATGTCAGAGTGGAAGTTGAGACTCCTACATGGTGCAGGGAGTGTTGTTTTTTTGTTTTAGTTACTTGATTTAAAGCAAGCAATAATTTTCACCTGAATAAGACAGTGCAGATTAATGTACTGCAAAAAATAAGCACAACAGATTGAGACGGCTTCAGTGTTTGCATCTCAGGTGTTTGAACCCAGCAAGCATCAACACCGTGGTTTGTTGGGGAAAGAGACTTACTGTTGTAGATAGCAGCTCTCCCATCAGTAAAAGCGCAGCACAAAGTGCGATAGGTTTTGTCTAAAGCACTGTCAGTATCAGATCCTGTGTCACTGAAGTCACTGTCAAAAGCAGCGCTGACTTCACTCATGTAAAACTGCTTGACTCTGAGCTCAGGTGAGCCCTTGCGAAGATCTGGCTGAAAATCCTGTAGTACCTATGGACTTTGGATCAAATAGACACTTCATCTAGACAGAACTGACTGGCTGAAATGGCCAATTTGAGCCCTCATTTCAGGCAACAACTTATCTTTGCTCAGAAAACTACAGAGGCTGATGTTGGTTGTGCAGATCTGCAGGTTCTGGAGAGAGAAGTTACTGTGCAGACAGTTGCTTTTAAGAAGTCGTGTCTCAGTAAGGTTATGCTAACCAGGCAGTTGGGCTGGAATGACCTGAGAGAAGCAGGAAGCATGGCCAAAACACCACCTGGAAATGGAAGTACATAAAATTAAGACCCAATTAAAATTGCTGTAAGTAATCCATTATTTCCTTTAGTTTTTCTGTAAGTTAGAACTTTATTGCAGTTATATTGGTAAAGAAAGTAATATCAGTGGCTAACTAAAATGCAGAAAAGTGGAAGCTCCTCTCAGTTGAGCAAAAGCATGTTTCCTCTGCACTGACACTGATCAGCTTAGCAGGATTTTGTTCCTCTTTTCACTTACTACTGAAATCAAAATGGCAGTTAAACCAGAGTAGAACTTGAGAACAAAAGTTTGCTTTTATGTAAATTTACTTCAGAAGAACTCAGTCCGTAATGCTTCAGTTGGATTTTAAGCCAGCAGAGGAGTGCTACCAGAGGCTCAGTTTTGAAATTAGGATGAAATTTTTTATTAAAAAAACTTAACATGAAATTGATCCCCCCACACACACACCTTGCCCCTTTCTGGAGGACCTCTCAGAAAATCTCTGGGGAAACATGCCTGCAAATACAGTGACTTTTCACAAGCAAGTAAGCTGCCTGAACTGGCAATGTCCAGTTTCATGGTAGCAATTGAAAACACTGATCATGAGAGAGGTTTAAAAGTTAGTCTTAAGCATCTTAGTTTACATTTGTGCTAGAATGGGTGCGAATGTCAGATCTGTGCTCTTGAGATCTGATGTCTGGGTGGTTCTGACAGAAATGTTGTGTTCATACTTCAGAGAAACACGTGCTCTTATTTGTGTTGCTTGTGCTGCAAGTGGCATTTACTCCTGGAAGCCTGATGCTGGCTGCTGTGTCAGCACCCAAGAAAGGCAGTGCCCGTGTAACACACAAATTGTTGGTTACAAACCAAAAACCATGAGTGTTCAAACTAACAGTGAGAGAATAATAGAGGATACTTTGGGCTCAATTAATAAACTAATTTGCTGTAGTAACAGGTACAGTTTTAATTACGGTGAGATAGTTCAGAGAGAAGAGTCTAAGAAAATAGGCTTTCTGTTGCCATTAAGGTTAATACAGCAATCAGACCAACAGCCACTGGATCCAACTCAACTTCCCCACCCCCCAAAAATCCCCAGCAATTACTAGATGTGTAGCTTGGCTAAGAGAATTGTGTTTCTCTCTGTCACAAGCCAAGCTGATGACACAGAAGTTCCCATGCTAGCTTGAGTTGTCACTGGGGCTGTGACAACTGTGACAACTGGGGCTGTGACAATGCAAGGCTGCTTGGCTGCAGTAGCCATACGGTCTCGTAATCAGGACACCAGCAAAAGGGAGTTACTGATCAACAGCAACAAGAAATCTCAGCAGAGTGCAACCAAGAGGAAATTCACTCTATGGGATTTTACAGTTGTAATGTAGCTTTTCTCTCATGGCAAAAGAAGACAATATTATATTTTACACCAAAATGGTAAGAGCTAGCCAGGAAAAAATAAAAAGTAAAACAAACAAAATGAAACCTTACTATGTGGAACATTGCTAAATGAAGTGATGTTCCAGAGATCTAGATGAAGAAGCTCTAAGCTCTCTGGTTTTGTTCCTCAACGTAAGAAGAGAGACTGCCCCAGGAAATAACTTCCTCAGGGCTTCTCTTGCAGAAAACTTGTTTTATCCTTGGTGGAACAACCAGAGGAAGCATCTGTCACAGACACCTGTGAAAGTACCCATAAGCAGCGGGACAGCAGGGCTTCCCCAGCTCTGCTCAGCCATCAGTGACTGCAGGATGATGCAGACGCATTGGAGCTAGGGCTGAGCGATGTGAGGTGAGCCCCCACAGCAGCCCTGCTGAGCCATGCGGATAGCTGCGCAGGCTGAGCCGATGGTGTACACCTCGGGGACCTCGCAGGGTATGTACGGCCTATGGTGCATCATAGGTGTAACCTGGGGGTTTAAGAAAAAGTGCTGTAACAAACATCCCCAGTCCTCTGAATTTCCTAGAGTTTGCTCTGATGATTTGCCTTGTGTTGCTTTTCCAGAATAAACCAGAAAGGGCTGTGAAAAAACACTAGCCATGACATCTGTTTTGCTGTAGTGTGGAGTTATTGATCATTAGTTTACAGTGAGAGAAATGAGCAGGTCCTTGTAGAAATAGTGAAAAGTTAACACATTGGAAAAAATAGTTTGTGTTAATCCCTCTTGATTCTTCTAACAGCAGGACAGGGAAAGAAATTCCACCTGGTATACCTGCTTGTAAAATGCTTTAGCAAAAGGATGTTTAGATGTATAAAATACTAACTCAGGAAGTAACTTGCAAGTGTTGTGTGCATTTACTAGAAAGCTTGGCACTCCAGCCCTCCCCTCCCATTGGTTCTCCTATGCCCAAAATTTGAAGAAGCACCCTTATAGAAACAGGGGTGTTCCCCAACCCAGTGTCATGTGGATAAAGTTAAGGGAGGTTTAGAGTACTGCCAAGTTTGATAAAGGGTGCAGGTGAAAGACCAGCTCTCCCACCTGCCCGCGTTGCCACCCCTCTCCAGAGGTCGGTAAGACATCGGCAGGTCACCGTCAGAGGAGGCTGGCGAAGGTGAGCCATAAGGTCTGTAAGGACAAATAAATGCCCAAAACAGCTTCCTCAATATCAGAACAATTTGAAATGCCTGAACAAAAACTTTTAAATCAGAATGTAACAGGAGAGCTAGCCTTCAAAATAAAATGTGTGTTTCAATAATTATCAGAGCTACGCAAATGCAGAATAAAGCAGAGCAGTAATAGCTTTTAAGGCATGGTGAAGAGTGCATATCCATTAATCATCGATGAAAAAGCAGCCAGCCAGTCTGGCACACACGTAGGCTCTTGCACTGAGAATTTGGTGCAGAGACGAGAGAAGCCCAGAGTGAACGCAGACCAGTTTTTTTTTCCCGATTATTAATTGGAAGTTCACTTCAGAATTTTCTCTGTAAGATCAAGACAAGGTATGGTTACGGAATGAGTGACACTGGGACAGTAATTACTAAAGCAGCATGGAAGGCTGCCACTCAGCCTACCTGTAATAGGTGTTAAACATTTCTCCAGTTGTGGACCTGGATCATTCTCAAACGTCTTGCATTCTCTGGAGTGTGTTACTGATCCTGATTCTGAGCTTGTTGGGGCTCATTCTGTTGACAGTAATCCAGTGTGACCAGTGGCAGTTTGATCTATTCCAGAAAAAAAGTTAATTTTCTTCTCAGTTGTCTTTATTAGTTCCAATAAAACGTTCAGAAACCCAGCTAAGCTCCTAATTCTTGTTGTTTATTGTAATTGAAGTACAGCTCTCATCAGTTTGATGAATAACCTTTTATGTTTATATATCAACTTCTAATTCCTCTGCTTGTTAAAAGTTAATGTTTTCTGTACCTCCTGAGCACCCCTTAAATCCCTTAAATTTCAGTAGGTAGGCAAGCTGCACTCATGTCTGTGGTGAAATCCTGGAAGCAGATGAAAAACCACAATTGTTGGTAAATGCGAGCTCGTTAGAATTATATTTGTTGTAATATGCGGATGAGTTCCTTCTTTTGCATGCTTGTTATTAAAACTATTTGTACTCGATTTTAAAAATAATTCTGACCTAACAGTTATAAATGAAGCTGGTAGAGGTTCAGTGGAAGCAGAAGTAGGACAATCTGGAAGGCTCGTAAAATCGCTCCTCGACGTATTCTTGGGTATCTTTTATTACTTGAATCCAAAAAGGTAACCAAGACTGCTAATAGCAGATTGTGAGATGACTGTTTTCAGTACTCAGTTAGTTCTGCTAACCAGCTTTACTGACTTCTTGTTTGCTTTAGTGGTTTAGTACATTCAGCAGTTTATTAACAAGAAATTGCCTTATTTTCTGCATTACTATGTAGCAGGAAGATTAAAAAATTACTCTTTTACATTGACATTTGTTTATCTGTATTCTAGTCAGACATCCCAGAAGGGTGCTAACAGTACCATTACTTTCACTCTTATGTACCAGCACCATCCAACTGTTTAAGAAGGTTGAGTTTTTCAAGCATTGCCCTAACACCGAGGCTTTCAAAGGAGCCTGTCATGATTTACTTATTCATACAGATTGCAGTGGCTTATGTAGTCTTGATCCTGCTTGATCTGCCAGCAGTATTTGCTTCTATTGATCACAGGCTGTTATTTGACTGCCTTGAGCAGCTTGCAGGTCTTCCTGGTTCTGTTAACGGGGTCTGCTACTGATATTTCTCAACATTCTCCTTTTGTTGCTGACAATAGATTTAACTCCAGCCTTGCTGCTCAGACAGATGTGCCATGGGGTTGTGTCATACCCTTTGTGTTTTTTTGCTGAGTTTGGTGATACCTTAGTGAACTTGGGAACTGTAGCTGGGGTTCCATCCAAATTTGACTGGTAGCTCTGAGTCATAATGCATGTTTGGCAGTGTGCCTAGCTGTCATGTGTGGTGCTAAGTGTGTAAAAGTTCCTACCATCCTAGGTGTAATAACCAAGAAATGGTAATGTTCAACCTTCCTTCATGTTCCTACTTACCTTTTCATTCATACGCATTCTTACTGCTTTTCCAGCAATAGGGCAAATGAGAGGTTAGTCTGGAGGAAACTTCTCAACCACGTTGTCTTCCTGAAGGTAGACAGGCATTGTGAAATTGTCCTATTGCAGTCAGCTTTCTAAATGGCTATAAACGTTTTCTAAATATTCCTCAGGGTGGGAATACTGTAGTTTCTTAATTGGCTGATTTATCTGGAAGGTCTTCTAAGTGACTATCCAAAGTAATTTGTGGCTGTCAAGAAATACACATTATTAGAGAAAAGTTGCTTTGGAATCAGGGTAAAACCAGAAACGTCCATATAAGCTTTCATATGGCCTTAGTCCATTAGATACCAGAGATCTTAATCATTTTACTAACTGACTTTATTTATGGCTCCTGTATATACCTTTAAGCTCTTTGAAAAATAGAAGTATAGATGGCCCTTGTGCGTTTGTGTTCCTGGTCCTAATATGAGGGTCACCTTCTTTTGAACATGCAATTAAGCTTCTGTCTGTCATTATTTGTGGCTCCTTGTGCCATTTTCACAGAGAAAGGGCCCTGCAGATGGTGTTTGAGCAGAGAGATGAGATAGCCAGTGGGTGGCTTTTTAAAGAAATATTTGAAGAATTGTGGGGACTTGTAAGGAATAAATATAATAAACCGTGACCGACTGTTTTCACCCTTCCATATAGACACTTCTAAATTTAGCGAGACTGGAATGTTGTCCTTATGGATTGCCAGATACTCAGGAAGCTGCTTCTTTGTTTCTCCATCTATAAAAAATACCAGGGGGAGATTTATTCTTTCATCAAGAGAGTTTTGGACTTGGAGAGGTAGTTGATCATTATTACGTAATAACCCAAAATCTTGATTTTGCGTTTTGCAGTAAGCAGAACAGAAGATGCCTTTGTAACTTCTGCTAGGAGTTGATTATAAGAAATGAGAAAAAAACAAACAAAAAAAAACGAATTTTTCAAGTCCCATCTTAACTGCTGACTTAAAATGGTTCACTTGAAGCACTCACGAATCGTGTTGCAAAGGCAGATATGTCCTTCGTGTTAAACGACTGTAATCTAGAATGTTAGAGAGAGCTAAATGATTTATTGATGTCTTTTCCTGCGGCATTTACCTGCACCTGTATCCAGCCCATTCCATTTATTTTGGCTCACTGACAAATTAGCAAGCTATTTGTATGTCAGACTTGGTCAGTAGTCAGCTCCCTCCCCCCTTACATATTGAACAGCTTTTAATTTAATTGTTTGCGGTGGTGGCAGTTTATTATCCCGATAGATGTCACTCAGAGGAGATCTTTTTTGTTTCCTTCAAAAACAAACAAATAAAAATGATGATGATTTATGAGTGAATATCCTCATAGTGCCATATAGAAGAGAGTATGCTGAAGAGCTTCAAGCCTTTTCTGTACACAGGCAGTATCTTCTGTATCAGACGTCCGTGTGACACCTTCCTTTCTGTTGACCAATGTGGAATGTGAAATACTAGTTTCAGTTTTTATGTTTATTCAATGACTACAAGGTTAACTGCTGCATAAACGTGGTACATGAATGCATGTCAGCATCGCTGAAGTGTGCATTGCCACCTGCAGCGGTTATGCAGTTATTCTTGAAAAAGTTTTGTAGGGGATTTAGGAGAAAATTACCGTCTTGCTGAATTGTCTTAACTGTTGGCTCACACCATCATCACTGAGGGTCCAAGTGCTGCTTTTCAAAGTCAAAATGACATCCTGTGACACGGAGGCAGCTGCGTGCTCTGACTCTGCTGCTGGGGTGTGCCTGGGGAGTCCCCACCTCACTGCTCCTCTGTGAGGAGCTGAACCACAGGTGTGGGGCTGTTCAACTGAGCAGGACTAGTAAATCTGTGGTGTGGGTATGTTTTCTTAACCTGCCCATGTTATTTAATCCAGTCTTACTCTTTATAAATCATGAGTAACATGACTTTGATCAAGCAGAAACGATTTTCACGTAATGTGAACGTGCCCAGTGCCAGCCACCCCAGACACCTGGTTCTTCTAGGATCCCTCGTGTCTGCAGTTGGTGAAAGACCCAACTATTTTTTTCTCCTCTCAAACGGCTCCATGTTTGCTAGTTAACACTGTTGGCACTGTACAGGTTGAAATGTTTTATGGTCTTACATCTACTTAACCTTTAATGTTCTCTGTCAACATCTATCATGACCTGGTGGCCTATAGTTAGTAAAATGTGCCCTTGCAGGCTGCCAGATACTATAATGGAATTAGGCCTTGAAAATTATCAGACCTGTCAAGGGGACTTATAATCCTCTAAGAGCTTTAAGTGGTTTCTTACCTTTGCTTGAACATGCATTTGACCTGGCTGAAGTGTTTTTTCTTGCTTGTTTTGTTTTTACTTCCTAGTAGCACTTCAAAAACTGCAAAAAAAAATAATTGGTTTCCTTGGCATATATATATGAGGGAAAATGTGGCGTCTCAGTTGTCTTTTTTGGCTTCTTCTTTGTCTCTTGCACCTGTAGAGCACCCATTAAGCTGTGCAGATATTTCAGTGGGAACGTGTTCCTTTAAGTAGGCAGTCATGACACTTCATTATGTGCATTTGTCAGTCAGCAGGCGCCATGCGATGACATGAGCTACAAGGGAATGTCAGTCCTGCTTTGCGAGGGGTTTGGAGTCAATTTAGCGCACACAGAAGGCACTGGGCTGACAGCCCTGCAAACTAGTGTCGGCTGTTCGTCTGCGGAGCGAGTGCTGTGAGGATGGTAACACTGCACGGTTACCTGTATTTACCACTCCTGTACTTTGTCCTGAGCAGCGGGTAGTACTAGAGATGCAAGACACTTTACCTTTTGCTCATCAGTTCTCAATTGAATTGCTAAAAGTGGTCGTAGTACTTTGGTGGACTCCCTGTGATTGTAACACCATCAGAGACTCTGTAATGTTTCTGAACTGTCAAAAATTACGTGTGTCATAGCCAGAAGAAATGGAAATGTGCAGTAGAAGCAGCAATACAACCAATTTTGTACACAGCCAGTAGCTGAGTTCGGCAGGTCACCTTATCTGAGCCTGCATCCTGAGTCCCTCTTCAGAGCAGTCTCTGGTCTTTGTGAGGTTGTGGTGTCTGAGCTATTTGCTTCAAATTATTGCAAGCTGCTAATGTGACTTTATTTAGTTAAAAGCCGATTTGACTTTCGCTTCTGAAGTAGTGGCCAGTGACTCAGTTTCTTACCACCACCAGGGTAAATTAAGGTAAGGGAAGAGAAGAAAGCTAACAAAATGCTGGTGTTTGAAAGTATCTTGTTTGAGACCTTATACACACCTGATAGAGGGAAATGCACTGCAGACATTTCAGATGCAAGGACAAGACCTATTACAGAGATTGTGCTATAAGAGAACAATGGAGACGTAAACAAACAGGGAAGGTAAGAATGCAAAACAAAATGTGGTTTCTGATATTAAACTGTGTATAGAGATTAGTCTCTTTTTAAAAAATAAATAAATAAACCTCCCCTCCTCCTAAAGAGTTTGGATTCTTTGAGGTAACAATAATTAGGATGGATGCTGGAACAAATTGCCTTCCATGGTCTAAGCAAAGAAAGCAAACGGGCAAACAACTATCTTCCAGGAAGAGTAAACACCTGTTTAATTTTTGAGGGCGTCCAAGAGCAGTTATGCTCAGTACGAAATCCTGAGCTGGAATGCTCCGAAATCTTGACCCTGTAGAAGTTATAAGTGTGCTTCCCTTTCCTTTGGCATACAAATCCCAAGAATTTCCCAGGGCCCCCATGGCAAGAAGCAGGAAGGGATAGAGATAAGAGTGAAATCAGTCATCAGGCAACCGTGGAGATTGTCACGAGATGGGCTGTCCCTTGTGATCCGAGAGCTTGAGTGTATTTACGGGTATATTTTTACTTCATGACAGTCTAGTGAATGATCTCATCAGCTGTTGCTAGCAGATGCAAAAATGATGAGCTTCTGGTAGCAAGCCAGACATTACACTGTTTTCTGTGCTTGTCTTGGGATACGAGTGACAGACATGTCATCGACAGTTTTCTTTTTGAATAAAATTGTCCACAGCATTTTGGAAGGGTTCAAAGTGGATCAGGATTAATTGTTTGGTTGAGAGAGAGGACTCCTCCCAAGCAGCGGCTGCCTGTTGGTGAAAATTTAAGATGCTTTTTGGCTCCTAGGAAACAATGTTTTGAAGGTTATATAGCTGTCTTAAGAGGAAGTACCTGAACTGTTGCCATTTCTACTTTCATGGCAAAGACATGAAAACAGCTTGGAAAAACTGGGGAACAACAAATGTCTCCTTACAGTACTCACTGTTGTTTATTTAGCTGTTTCACAAGGACTCAAATACCTACTTTTTAATACATTTTGATTTAACAGCAAGGAAAAAACAGTTTCGCAGTCAGACAAGCAGCTTTCCACAGTGCCAGATTCATCAGATCTGATTCTCTGCTGAGTTCATCGTAGTGTCAAGTCACATAAAGCTGATGCAGATCATTGGAAAATGGGACCTCTGTCAGTGCTTAGATTATTTCATCCTCAGTGTTGATTCCTGGTTGTAATAGTTTCTGTTAGCAGTATGTTTTACTCTGAGCTTTCTATTTCTCAATTATAAATGTATCTTCTGTAGCTGGAGCACATGTGCCCGACCCATATGAACACTCAGACTTTGCCTGTATCATCCAAAATAACGGGAGACAGGTACTTTACTTGAAATACGCATTTGCTTTTCCAGCCATTTAATCAGTTTAAGGGTATACAAATGGCAAAAGCTGACAGAGTGACACAAAGCAGATTGAAATGAGAAAATTTATTTAAATGAGGCAAAGTCTGATCATAAAATAATACTGTATGTGAGTTAAAGACCCTCTGGTTTTAGTGGAGACCTAAATAGCCGGAGTATTTCCTCTGTTGCTCACTTCTCCCTAGTTTCAACTCTGTTTAGCATACGATGGCACTTTTCCCTAACATTGCCTCACTTCTTGCTTCTGTGCCTGCATTTATGCAGTACCCTGGCTGTCAAAATGTCTGTCTTACTGCAATATGAAAGTTAATGTCTTACTGTGAAAGTAATATTTATTATTCATTGTCTTTACGCTGAAATGTCTCTGTATTTGTTGATCTTCACAAAGCATGCCAAACAGTTGATAATTTTTCAAAAAATCTCACTTGAAAAAGCTCTTGTTACCTTAAACTGAAGGCTAATTGTGGATCTCAGTTTTCTATCAGAGGAATCACCATAAGCCACCCTTCTAATTTATGCCATTTCAAGCTGTTGTGCAGTTTCACTCATAGTATTTGGCAAAATTTTCAAAGTCGTCTTCAGAGGACTTTAGATTGTTAACAGACCAAGGCATTTCTGAAAATTTTTACCAGTTGTCACCATCTAAAACTAGAGTCTACAGTTGAGTTTTCCCATATGTATTTTCATTGTTTGCCTAATCTGTTTTGAGATCAGTTTTGCATGAATCAAGTACCCTAGGGGGAAGAATCTAAGTGCTTCTCTCCAGAAGCTTCTGCTGCAGATTTCATTGATGATTAAGATATTTCTGGCCTGTCCTTAACTCCCCTTTTTCTTCCTAATTACACTAGAGATTGAAGATTATGTTACATACTGTATGAGTAGTTACATCTAGATATACCAACGTTGACTCAAGCAGCAAAATAATCCATAATCAGATTTCCTCTGGTGATGGCAATTTCTCCCTTAAAAGCTGGAAGGTAGAGCTACCTATCGGAGAGAGAGACAAGACCTGAGCTGCGGCTTCAAAGTGCAGTTAAGTAAGACAGGACAAGAGAAAAAAAGAGAGGGGGGAAGGAAAGATTACCAAACCAATCATTCTGTGGTAATTATGGATTTTCTAGCCTTTAAAATTGAAGTTAAACTATGGCTGCTATAAATTAGCAGTCAGACTGGTAACTTAATGCTCACCTCACACAGCCTGTTAACATTTCCCTGCAGAGCTGTGGATCCTTCCCTTTTCATAACATGAGCTCTGAGACTTTACTTGCTCTCCACTGAACTTGAGTGTTACGCAGCGTGAAAGGCAGGCGCCTTTTGGAAGACAGTTTGTAACGTGCTTTCAGTGATCCCTCTAAAACCTGGAAGAAAGACATTAAGCTACAAGGACAAGGAATTTTGTGCAGTGCAAATGAGATCACCTAAAGTGAGATATACACATAAAACTTGGGTGAGCATGGAAATGCTAAGGACTGTGATTATTTACAACTCTCAATACAGGCAAAAGTGCTAGGGTAGGTATAGTTCTACAAAGAAAATGTCCTTTTGCTGATACAGCTTGTTTCACTTGAGGAATTAGTATAAGCCATAAACTAGCAAAATCACTTTTCTTTGCTGATACAAACTATATTTGCAATAGACACATATATCAAACTTTTTGAGGGTGATTGTTCTGGCAGAATATCTATTGAAATGATCGCAAGGTATAGAAAAGGTAAGAAACGTACTCCTGGAAGCACCTTTTACTGCTTATATGAACTTCCCAGCCTGTTCACTGAGCTCTGTTTTCTGGGTTAGCGCTCTGTTGTTATCTCATACTGCGTGTTCAAACACAGACTGTTCCTGTAGTCAGTGCAGGGAGTTTGAAAACGTACTGAGAGTTCAAGGTTAGCCGAGGTGTGTGTTCTAGGAAATTTGTTTCCAAAGACACCCTCATGGGTATTTCTCAGCCTCTCTCTAGAAACTGCCCTGTTCCCCAAAGCATCATTTTTCTTTTTGTTTTAGCATCCATGAATGCCAGTAAACATAGTCTACAATTCTGCACGGAAAAAAGGCTGGCATTTAAAAATTTGTGCACAAAAGTGGTCCACGAGATTCTCCTTGGCATTGTAGAATTGCATAAATAAAGCTTTACTCCTCAAGAGTCATCTTTAGGATCAGTCTGATGCAGACTTTTACATAATTTGGAGGTTTCAGTCCAGAAGGACTTATCCCACCCTGTGTTTTCTTTTGAGTTTCAGATTCAAAGAACTATCAAAGAAATTATGAACTCAACTCAAATAGGCTTGACTTTATTGACAGCAACGTCTTTTATATTCTTCACTGAATTCTTAGTTGCCCCAAACTGTTGACCAAAAGACATCCAAACACTTCTTGCTCTTTCAGCAACCTCAGCTGTGTTTCCTTTGATAATTTCCTGACAAAGCAGTTTAGCCTGGTTTCAGTATAAAAATATTCAACTCTAGCCTAGCTCTGAGTAAAAACTGTTTTTTATATATTCCCAAGGCTGCTTGGTGTTTTTTGCTCTTCCATGCAGCGACCTACCCTTCGGAAAGAAACTGGGACTTGCCAGAGAAAGGCATATTTGCAACTTGAGCAGCTTTTGTCTAAACCACATCTGTGAGCCTTTTGTAAATGAATTAAAATACAGTTATGCCTTTTACACCAAAATTGATGTGGTCCATTTTTCCAGCCAAATGGTCTTTAACTGTATTTGGAAGATCTGTTTGAAGATAAATGTTGCTGCTGGTCTCCTTTCTCCAGTGTTGGTTTGCCTCTCCAGAAATGCGATTCTTCATTTTTCTGCTTATCTTTTAAGTTTTGACAAATATCCAGTATTTGGATCAAATGACAGTAGCGTGGGGCAACTTCTTTCCATATACTCACAGTTTAAGCATAATAACTAGTTCTAGCACTTGATAATCTCCTGTCTTAGAATATCATGTTTAGCCCTTTTAAATACCTCATTAATCCAGTGGTAACGTGCTACTGATGTAACAGTCAAGTGAATCCAAAATGACAAATAAAATGATAAAATAGTGATTGACAAACCCACTGCCCAAGGTAGGGCTAGAATTTATCATAACCTGAATGGTTTGCACAGCCGTTTGTCTTCCTACCTGGGGAAGCCTGTCCTGAGCTCAGAAATGGAACATCCCTCAGTTCCCAAGTGTTCCTGTACTCTGTGTGCTTGCAGGCAGGAGCTACGTCCTCTGCCAAGTTACTTGGGTTATTTTGCTGTAGGTATTTTCTCCTTTTGAAAATGAATTATATTCTCATCTGCATTCTGATTACTTTAAATATTATTTTAGAGTAAAAGCAATCAAATCAGTAATTTGTGTTTAGTTTTTAATACTTACAGAATTCAGCTGTTTCATAAACTGAATTTTCTCAATTCTCTTAATGACTATGAAAAGTTTCTATGTCATTGAAACAGAAAAAGGGGAAGAACCTAAGCTCAGACCAGACCTTAAGGCTTCAGCCCTACAAAAAGCCTAGGGTGGGTGAACTGGGATCAGGCCTGGGACCTGCTGTGTGCATGCTTTGACGCTACTGTTCCCAAGTAAACCGGGGTCACAGGTCCTTATCCCCACGCACAGCCTCACTGCGATGACGGGCTTTCTCCCTGAGAAGATGTTTCTTCTCTTGGCAGAAGGATTGGGTGTGTCAGCAGGAAAGAAAGAAATTGTGCAGTCCATCTGTGCTGTGTAACCAGAGCTGTTAGTACTCCTAATTCAAAAAAAAAAAAAAAAAAAGGCAGCTGAATAAACAGTTATAAGACCAAAAACATAGGCAGGATAGCTGAAGTCCATGGAGATAGGAGTAACACAGGCCAGGACACTGAACCCCAGTAGGTGAAGCACGTGTGCCTGGTCTCGCTCTGGGGTGTCGGTGAGGAAGATTTCCCCAAGCTAAAGAAGGAATTAGGTGCAGGGAGGAGGAGCTCAAGCGTCTAATAGCAATATGCAATTTCAGATCCACTTCTTGCTTTGCAAGCTTATACTTGGCAAGAGCGCGTATGACTTTGATTGAAAAGCTGAGCTGACAAAACTTTTGTAGAACCGAAATATGAAGTGAAAGGAAAATCTTGTCTGGAGTTTGAGAACAGTTTTTTAAGGTTTCTCCTCTGCTGGGGAAGGGGCTGGCCAGCGCTGTGCTGGATTTGTCTGCAGGCAGGTGGGTGAGGTACCTGAGCTACTTCCCTGCCTGACAGCTGTACCCACTAGGCTGCATTTGCTATCTCAGTATCTCCAGTGCCATATGCTTTTTTTTCTTTAAATAACCAGGAATATAATAGGACAGATTTGAGCAGCAAAATGGTGTTAAGCAGAGGAATGATTCTGAAGAAGAATCAAGTGATTAATCTTGACACCAGTGGTCTGAGCCAGTTTGCGACAGAACTGAATTAGTACGTGCTGTGCAGTTCCTTTCATTGTCCCTGTTAGTGGAACAGTATCTTTAATCAAATTACAATCTTAGTTTCTATCTGTTTTCGTATGAGTCATTAGTGTTTTTAATTCCATCCTTTTTGAACTTAGTAGCTTGGATATTGCTTACTAATACGCTTCAGAAGTGTTGCAGATGAGTTTTGTAGACAGCCTAGGCAGTCTCCTCAGCAGAGAGGCGCATACAACTGTTTTTATTTTGTTTAATTTAATTTCACCGGTTCAGACTCACTGAGGTAAATACTTTTTTGAAATGCCTTAGAAAACAGTGGTATTAAAAGCATCAAATATAAACATGAAGGAATTAGCATGAAATTACAGTGAAACAGCAGCTGGAAATGTAATCGTGTAGACAACTATAGTATAGCAATAAATCCAAAAGCAGTTACAAGATTTATCGTTGAGTTACACAGATTTTATTCAAAAAGCAATCAGCAGCATGTCAGGATGCTGGCAGGGGCAGAATGTCCCCCTCCAGGGGCAGCGGTAGGTGGGGTTCTCCTCTCAGGGCAAAGTGCTGTGATGGCTCAGTTCTCAAGTCCAGAAGTTTATTTTTTATTAGAAAAGAGCTGCTCTCAAAACAGTGTTTACAATTATGAATCTGATCTTTTTCTGCCTTATCTATTAATTCTGCCATCTGTAGCTATGAAATATATACTGCTCTAAAAGATGAATAGGATTTTATTCTCATTATTCGCTACCTGCATGTGATTTCTTTTATTTCTTCCCCAACCCTTGGTGTTAATGAGCATCAGTTCACAGTAGTTTCCTATTCTTGTAACATGTTTTAGAACAGACAATCTTAGGAGAATAAATGAGGAACCTTAAAAGAACCTTTTTACAGTGGCTTATCAGAGTTTAATTCCCACGTTGATAACAAATCATAAGGTAAGGATTTATGATGGAAGCACAGTTCCAGACTACATTCTTCATGACTGGTTTTACCTTGATGGTGTTGGTGCCATTCGCATATTTGCACTTCTTAAGGTGTTCGAAGGAAACAGCATATCGTAAATAAGGCATCAGAATGCAGTTTAGCGTACACCTTAGTATCTGTTTCTGGGAAGGCAGAAAAACAGGTCTGCTGGTCTGATTCAAAGCGATTTCCAAAGAGCAATGCTGTGTAAGGTCACTGTGAGAAGGTAGGGAAATCCCAGAGGAGCTGGGAGAACTCCCACCAGCTTCTTTCCTCAGTAACCCACTTGGCTTGCCAGGGTGAGGCCCGAGGACGAGGTCTGCCCCTCGCTATGGCCTACTTGGTGAGCTGCAGTGGTTACATGGCCCCGTCATGTCCTCATTCCCTCTGTAGGAAACACATGGATGTGGCAGTAGCGGGAGGAGCTAAAACCCTGTGCTGTCTGTGTGATGGAGAGGGTGTCAGCGTCCTTGGCTCTAGGAAAGCAGTCGGAATCCCACCTGGCAGACAAAACCCCATCCTTCCTGTCGTTGCTGCAGGTTTTGCCATTCTCCTGAGCATACTCAAGACTTTAGCAGAGTTGCTCATTTTCCTGTAATTGTTTCTGCTGTTCCCTGTAAATGAAAGAGAAACCACTGCATAAATCCTTCCCTTCAATTCATGGCATTTTAGTTTTGGCATGATAGCTAATGACTCTTGATATGCATTTTATAATTCAACTTTTAGGTTTAAAATGCTGCCCCAGGTGTGAACTAAGTGTCTTATCAACGAGACCTGCACGTACGTCTTGTCTTTTGGACATGCAATCTCTGTGCATCATCGTGTTTCCTTTTTCACATTCTATTAATTTTTTATAAGCTTCATCAGAACTGTAAAGCACAAGCTGTTTTCATGTAGATGGTTTTTATGGTGACTAAACATTGGAGAAAGGAAAACAAATAATTGTCCCAATATACACATTGCCTGGAATGAACAGATTGATTTAAAACGCACTGCTCCAGTGCATTGAATAGACGGCAGTCTTTGATTCAGTTCTTATTTTCTGGACTTCAGCGTGCTAATCCTGAGTTTTCAGCCTTTTTTTGTTTTGTTTTGTTTTTAAACTAATCTTGTTACTTTTTAAAGTAATGCAAGAAGTGTATACATGTTGCTTTCATTGCAGAGGTAAACATGGAATATCATAGAATAATTAGGTAAGAATAAGTGCTGTGTCTTTTTTGAAATTAGTACCCTACATTTCAGAAATTTTTTTCTTCCAGTTTTGATCTTGATGACACATACGGCAGATGTGTGCAACTATTGCTATTCTACTAAGAATAACAACTAACATTTAATGTCCATTTATGTCGTTTATCTAATGTCAGTAAGCATGTGTACATATAAACGCTTAATTTTATTTTGAATACCACTCGGCTCTTGGCTCCATAAATACGTTGTAGTGAGGATGTTGACCGTTTGAACTTTGTGGAAGAGAAAATGACAAGTGGTTTAAAAAAAAAATAAATCCTTTTTGTGTACTAGTAACATAGCTTTAAAACCTTTTCTATCAAGTGTGTCTTTTCCAGGAAGCTTCATGTTTCTACATCCCTTTTTAAGGTATCTTTCAATAATAGGGTTTTTCACTGTTTACTCATTCATATGTCTTGGTGGTTTTTCAGTCTTTTTTTCTGATCTCTGAATCTTTTGACTATTTGGTTAGCTTTTTAAGGCAGAATAACCAAAACTGGATACTGTATTCCACTGAGCAGTGAGCCTTTTACTTAGGTAGCAATAATTAAAGTACTATTGACATTTCTTTCCCTGGTCCCATCTTTCAATTTTTTACCATATATTGATAATTTTGTCTAGCTTTTTACAGTGCCATGCCCTTTTCTTGAAAAGGTTTACAGGTTTAGAACCCAGTCACACTTTAAACTGGTACAAATGTTCGTATTCATCAAAATAAAACGTAGTATGGCATCCAGTTGCCCATACACCTTGTTTCCTTCCCCATCTTGTCTTTTTTTGATGCAGAAATGTGTCACCTGCGAGTTCTGTCATTTTACTTTCAAGCTCTTTTCCAGAGACTAGGTGAATGTATTAAACACTGTTATTTTTTGACGTGACTTTGATCCCCCTTTGCATGGCAATCGTTTGCCATATTGAGAGCTGTTGATGTTGCTTGTTGGCGGCGTTGTTTCCTAGTAAGCAGTTTCAAGCTGGCGACAGCGCAGGTTGCCACAGATCTGGTGGCTGCTTAGTTTCTTGGGAGCCTCCTGTAAGGGGCTTGGTCCCAGGCTCTTCGAATAGGCGGATGGGTGACATGAACGTGCCTCACTTGGGGCACCTCTTCGCTGACATCTTCAGAGGACTGTGCTGGTTTGCCTTTGCCGCACGCTGCTCAGTTACACGTTTCTGGGTATTAAATCAAGGTAAATTGTTTTGAAGCCCTTTCAACTGTGACTCCTCAGAAGTTTTGCTTTTAAAAAAAGCAATAGGATTCAATGGCCAGCCAAATTCTGTGTAGATGAAGAAGGGCAGTACAGCTTTTTCCTGTGGCTGGCTCTGTTGCCAGCGCAAAATGCAGGTAGCTTGTATCCTCTGTACTCTCGCAATCAGCTGAGTTGTAGCGCAGCCCTCTGCTCTCGCAGCTCTTGAATGGTGCTGTAGCTATCCTTATTAACAAATATTAATTGGTGAGCCTCTCCTTGAACCAACTTCTTAAACATCTTCTTCATAAGGCTTAGGTTTACTTTTCAGCGATCAGAGCCTTGAAAGCAAAGCAAAGGCAGGGGCTTGGCTGACATTTGCGAGCCAGTCGGCTGGCTGCCGGTGCTCTGTGTTTATAAATACGGCACTGGGACTCACGATCCTGCAGATCAACAAGGTCAGTTTGAGAAAGCAGATAAAGGAGGAGGTAGTGTCTGCCTGCTGCTCACACCACGCTGCATAGATGGACTCTGTTCATCTTGTCTGTGTGGGACTTCATTTCATTTTTTTATGTTTTTTAATTCATAATTCTCTACTCTAGTCGTTTACACAAAGGATGCTTTTAAATGAGTAATGAGTGCTTTCCTGTTTGGCAGTTAGTTAAACTGAACTTTGTGTCACAGCTCTTTATGATTCACTCATACAAGACCTAAAATATTCAAGACTGGTAGGGGGGCAGAAAGCTCTGTCTGGCTCATGCTGTTTCTAGGAAAAGGGAGTCTTGGGGGCAAAAAACCCTGCAAAGACCTACAAATTATGCAGTGTTCTTTCTGTCCATGAATAGTTTCTCTTGTGAGTGAATGAGGCTGTATTTTTGGACTTGCAGACAAAGCAACTTGTGCTACAACTGGCTTTTCTCCAAAGCACGCTTTCTATGCTTATTTTATTTTATTTTATTTTATTTATTTTTAAATACAATGATAGCCTGAAACTGATTTAAGGTCCTGAGTGGATACGTATCCAGTTGGTCATCTTCATGATGGTAATGCAGATCATCTTGCAGTGCAGCAAGGCTCTGCTGAGCCTGTCAAGCTGCATCTCTGGTTTAGCACAAATTTTGTTCTGTTTTCTCATCTCCCAACTGAGAGCTGACTCATGCTTGCACAGAAAGTCCAAAACTGAACCGAATTCGGATTTTGAATTGAATTCAGATTTCAGACTCTTGTTCTCTACCTGTTATGGTACCTTGTAAAGAATGCTGTACAATTGTACAGTTTCATTCTGAATTAAGACCCGTTACTGTAATATATATGCTCAGCAACTTTGGCTCTCTGTGACCTAATTAGAGAGGTCAGTTGGAAATATGTCCATTTTAACTTGTGGAACCGAGTCAGCGGAGATCTGCTATAAAGTACCAGCTTGCTTGGCTTCAGTTGCATTTCATCCTATTACCTGTTCCAGTTAAGAATCCGTGCCTTTGTGGTTTACCATACATACACAGCATGGGAATAAAGCAATTTTGTTGCAGGTGTTGTGAAAGCTCATTATTTTTTGACTTTTAAAAAAGCACGTGCAGTACAATCTATTAAAGTGACAAAATTGACTGGCCTTTATGGAACATTTCTGGTATAACTTTTTTTTAAAAAAATCACCTGCAAGGTGTTCTAATAGCTATTAATTGCGTGTTTGTCAGTTTCAGTAGGATTTTATAAGCTTTGCTGATCATTTCTCAAGACATCTGCATTGCTAAGTCCGGTTTCCTGAGCTGTAGAAATTAAAAGGCTTCTCACAAAAAGGTAAAATAACTTGTTAAAACTGAAAATTGCAATCCAGCAAGTTGACGCAACTTGTAAATAATAATAATAATAATAATTGTTTTGTTACAAGAAAGAGACCCCTCTTATGCTGTAGTTTAAGTATCTCTCTGGTGGCAGCAATGTCAGAAGTTAAAAAATAAAAAAAAAATCTGGCTGGTGACTTTGCAGTCGCTGACAGATTGGCTGCACAGAGGGGCCTCACATTCAGGGGCCCATCTCAGATGAGCCCTGACCTTGTTCCCATTGCCAGTGGCTAGGGTGTATGGCTTCCAACCTGACGTGCTGTGACAGCTGGGGACGGGACCGCTGCTGCTGTGCCTGTCAAGGGACTGGGATTGAGTGGGTAGGGGACCTTCAAGGTCTCCAGCACTGCTGGCCTCTATGGGTTGGGCTGGTGGGTTGGTGATGGCATGAGGCAGGAGAAGAGTTTGGGGGAGTTGGGTGCTTTTGTTTGCTTTGTGGTTTTGGTTGGTTTGTTGTTGTTTGTTTGTTTTTCCTTTTTGAACTTTCCTCCAGTTAGATAGAGGCTGTTGTGTCACCGTTGCCATACCTGTCAAGAATTACTGACTTTTTACTTGAGAAAAAAAAAAAAGTATCAGTGGCTTTTGCACACTGGTGAGGACTGGGGATGTTACCATATGTTATAGTTTGTAGATGCAACCAGAACTTAACCCATCACTACCACAATCACCAAAACCTCTCCCAGGACTTTGTATTAATTGGAATTATGGGATGCACTGTAATGGTTCATAGCACCCATGAAGAGAAGAGGTAAAAGGATTTTAATATCAAGTCCTTGAAAGATGCCCATCCTACAGTTGCTGAGTTTCATTGCTTAAGAAAATATATGCAGGGAAGGTTTGTTGTTGTTTTTAAGTAAATATAGTCAGGAAAAGGCTGACCTGAGCAAAGGGGGACCAAAATAAATAACCAGGTTGGAATCTTTATCAAGGTTTTATGCCATGTGCTGTAAACAGTACTGTAGTACCAAATTGAGGTCAGCAGTTTCAAAGATAATTTTCACTGTTCAGTCTTTGTGGATTGAAAGAGGTTTTCATAGCACTCTTTATTAGTCTTATATGAGCAGCTGATGATGTTGGAGCTCCATTTTAGGTATATTGTTACAAAGGTAGGATCACTAGGTCTCTTCCTTCCCATCACAAGACTGTTTTCAGGTCCTTATCCATTTGTTGGGTTTTAACGATTCAGGCTGAAATTTAACAGAATGGGCATCTGCATGAGACAGAAGAGAAGAGGGAAAGAAGGAAAGACGAAAGAAAGAATGAATATATATATATATATATATACACATACATAAAAAATTTATATATATATTTCAGAGAGCAGGCTAGGCCATTGTGTATGGAAAAAATGTCTGTTGACCTCTTCCTTGAAGAAAGTGTGTTCCCATTTGGCAAGATGCTGGACTTTGGGTAGCAAAGTCATCAGGTTTTTTTTTTTGCTTTTTGCTGTTTTTCTTTTAAATCTACCCAGAGTTGGCTAAGTTGATACGCGGCTGAATAACTGTGGTTTGCAAGTACTCACAAGGGACCTCCTTGGCTGGAGAAGAGAAAATCTCCGAAGACCTCCTCTTGGCTGGCCGTGTTTGAACTGCTCCCAGCTCTGAGCGCTCAGCAGCGTGCTCAGGCACCGTCCCCACTTACCAGCTGTGCCGGCACAGCCGGGCAGCACCAGCAAAGCCAGATCTTTTCTGTAACTATTACAAATCACACCAAAACCAGAAACAGGTCATAGTATCGCTGCCTAGTCACAATTTGTATGTTTGGATTTCAAACATATAATATATCCTCCAGAAAAAAATCAGCATTTACACTAGTGGATGCCTCCTCCTGTGGTGTTTGTCAGGATACTTGGATGTTCTGCTGTCTGAAGTGAGAGATACTGCCCACCTGAAGCAATGTGGAAGCTGAGAGGTTGCTGAAGGAGATGGTTTTGAGTTTGTTACTGTTGAAGTGATCTAATAGAAATTGAACACAACTTATTTTACCGTAAGTGTGCAAAGTGGAATACAGTTTGCAAGTAGTGGATTAATACCCAGCTTACGTGTTCAGGAAATTTTTTTTTTAATTCTTCATAGTTAATTTTTCTGGAAGAAAAAGCTGTAAAACCTGAAAAAATTTGGATAGCAGCAGAGATGTTGCAACTGATTTGAATCACATGAAACAACATCTCAATTTCTCCTTCTAAGGATCAAAACTTTTTGGTGTCCTTTATTTCCATCAGTTCCTTGTCCACTCCTGGAGTTGAGCTGGTTAGAGGTGTGCTATCACTAATATTTCATGGGGGTTTTGTTGTTTTGTTTTGTTGGTTGGTTTTGTTTTGTTTTATGATCCGCAGTTCTTCCATCATTAAAAATGCCAGTTACAGATGTGCTGCTTTGTGGAGGTTAAGGCATTTGCCATTATCAGTTATTAATATTTCATTAGTGTTCATATCAAAATCAGAAAGCCTGTTGTGCTAAGCACTGTACATACACATTTGAAGAGGCACGCTCTGCTCTGAAGAGTTGAGCAGATTTATACTTTAGTCCTTTCACCTTACTTATTATACTATTTTTTTGCACTTCAGTTACGGTTACCTATGGAGAGCGCTTCCCTGGCCCCTGCACGGTGCGTTTGACAAGGAGGCATGTTGGAGACACTTTCTCCATTGCGCAGGATGGATGGAAAAATCCTGAACTTACAAGAGCATTCATTTGATCCAATGTAGTTTCTCACCTTTCCTAAAAGAGGTTTTTAGCAAAGACCTTACGATTTCTAGCCATTTATGAACAGTTCATCTGGAATACGCACTGCAGACGTACAGCAGCATCAGTTGCATGAGGTTAGGGTGCTCTTTGTTAATTGCTCTGTTGTTATCTCTCATTAGTATAGTGATTGTGCTTCACAGCCCCCCTTGCTCCCTAATCTTAGCCCACAAGGGTTCAGGCTGGGGGTATTGCTGTGGCTTTTTTTAATTGGTGTCTGTTTGCGGCAACTTGCTAGTCGGGAGCCTGTCTGATACAAGATGTCATGTGTTTCATCGTAATACCTACAGTAACATTTGCTGTAGATGTGTAATCATTCCTCCAGTCTTCCCTTATGAAGTCTTTATACCTTTTTAACGTATCCCTTTTATCTTACAGAGCTGTTCGTGTTGGATTACCCATGTTGTGTTCTCCTATCCTTACTGATTCCTAGATTTTCCCAGGTTGAAATACATTTTTGCTTTATAAGGCTTCCTTAAAGATATCTTTCCTATTAGTTTATTCCAGTCTGTAATAGCGGGGGCTTATTCTGTACTCCATGAAAGCTTTGAGATACTACCTTTTATAAATACTCCAGTGAACTAGACTTTTTCACTGTAAGGCTTTGATTGCTTGATCCTAGTCTTCAGCTTTGAACCCTTTTTCCTCCATGTAATGCTCTGGCTTATGTTGCTGGACTGATGCTGGAGCTCTCTGTGATCGTGGCTCTTGGTTGTCAAACACATTCCATGCACGTGCGTGTGCTTGGAATTCCTCTTAAAAAGGACAGTTTTCAGCCTTTACCACTTTGTTATTATTTGTTCTCTAGCGTTCGGTGGTGCATTTGCTTGTGCAAGAATTCGCGAAGAGGTTTTCGAATCCCCAGCTCATTTTTGCGACACAAATCTGTGCTTTTTTCGGCTGCCTTGCAGGAACTCCTCCTGTCAGATTAGCATGGTCTAGTGGTCTGCATCCAGGCTATGAAAAGAGCCTCTGAGCTCTAATCCCACATCTGATGTCGAGTGCATTGATCCTCTTCTCTTCAGGATGCTATGGATGACTGTGAATGTATGTCCTTAATGACTGGCATTATCCTCTGGAATGGTTCTTCTCTTTGCAAGACCATGGTCTATAGATGTGAAAATCCTGTTTCTATGTTCATGGCCAAACCTATTCTCTTCTGTGTGGTCTTTTTGTCAACAGCTACCCTAAAGGTCCCTCAAGGAGAGGAAATAGTCTCGGCAGCAGAAATGTGTCTGAATGGACAGAAATAGTCATGCAGACCCACCAGTCAGTAGCCTCAGACTCTGTCATCCTGGCAGCACCTGGATGGGATTTCACCACATCTCTAGGCAGTAACTAGTCTCTGTGGCCTTCTACCCTGAGTGTTTTCCCAAAACGATTATTTCGCTACCTTAGTTTCCCTCTTGGTAAAACTAGGATGATGTCCTCTTCATAGGATTAGGCGAGGATTAGCTAGTGTTTATCGGCAACTTGCAGATAAAAGTAGTACTTTGTTTACATGTACATCTTTTAGACTGCATGGGCTTGATACATGGCAGGGCTCAGCTCTGCATCTGAAAAACACCTGATCTGGGATACTGCTACAAAATAATTGCATTTTGCAATTTGGAATTTTTCTGCCCTATTCTTTTCCTTTTTTTAATTATCTTTTTACTTTTATGTATTAGTGTTAATACATAGAATTCGCCTGGTCGTGCTAGAAGTTCCAGTAGCATTTGCGGCTCAAGCGGTAAGGGCAATATGAAGTAGAAAGAAGCAGTGCCATCCTTCAAGAGTTATCTTGCTAGACAGATAGTAAGTACTCACTGTCTCCTGTTACCTTTCCATACCATATTTCCCTAGTTTATGAATTCAAGTATCTGAAACCTGAAATTCACAGTGTTTTTTTTTCTTTGTTTTGTTTTTTCCTGTTGCTTTTACCAATTCTGAAAATAAAGGTTTTGCAGCAGCTGGAATCAGCTAACAGGCTCGTTGAAAATACATCTTGTTCTTCCATAGTGATATTGGCTCTGTGGGGCTTTCTTAGTAACATGAACAGATATGACTCAGAAGACAGAGGGAGAACAACTACGTTGTGTAGGAAGTTAAAAAATATTTTTTACCATTTTTTTGGCCAGCACCACAGCCAAGCTGTGCTGCCTGTATTTTATTTTTTTTAAACCCTTCTTGACAGCCTTTGGAACTTGAGCTGGTATCCTGAATTGATCTTAAACAATCAGCCTGAAATCCAAGAGAGGACAAAACAGATGTTCTCAACAGCCAGTTTTTCCTTTCAGACCGGTTGTGCTACTGCAGAGCTGCAAGGATGATGTGTGTGTGGAGACACGAGCAGGAGCAAGTCTTTGGAGCAGCTTTTACCCCACAGGCAATAAAGAGGGACACAAAACATGGAGTTTTAAAATGCTGTAATTTCTAGTTTTCATGGCACCGAACTGCAAGCTGCTAGTGCAAATTTATTTGTTACTATAGATGAGATTGGATGGGCTATTGCCTGCATTCATTATTTGAATTTGGCCAAATTTGGACAATTTGGCTTCTTTTGCTTTCTTCCATAGATAGGTATACATGTGGGCTCTAAGCAGGAAGAAAATGTAGCAGAAAACTTGTTCTCAGAGTATAAGACGACACCGGAAGTGTACAGTGAAAAAAAAAAAATCACTTTCTTGGAGCTGTTGTATTAACCCGTTCTTCCTTCTCATTAAAGGCCCAGGCAGTGCTGTCGATCTGTTCCTTGTTGCCTTCGTCCTTGTTCCTTCTGTTTCTGTTGCTCTCGAGGCTCCCTTCGTCTCTTCCTCCACCCTCATGTTTTCAAAATTACTTCAGTCTATTCCCCTTAGAGAAAATTTCCTAACACTTGGCTGCAAACCCCTTCCTTCTTTCAAGCCCTTCAAGTAACCAGCTCCTTCCAGAAAACATTCCTACGTTAATTTCCCTGAGAATTTTTTGCCCATGCCTACTTGTTTTGAACTTTTATTGCATTTCTTTCAAGTTCCTTATGGAAGGAGCAAGTTCTTCCGTGCTTGCAAAAGGCCGTTTATGTAGTCCCTAGACAATAAATAGCTGGGCATAGTCTGCAGGCAATAATAGCATCTCTGCCAACATTTCTGAATCCTTATCTCTCTCCAACGTAGTATCTGCTGCTCTCATTTCTCTTGGTTTTGACCCTCTGGTTTAGTCACTTTCCCACGTAATCTGTTAGTACACATCACAAAAATTAAATCATCATCTGTCGAACTAATAAAAAAGCAATCATTATGCATAGATGGAAAGTTATCTTTTGTACAGTGCACTTAAAATGGTGCCTTTTAGTAAAAGGATCAGATGGGTAGTCTGTAATGTAAGGGATTCAGCCTTCTTGCCACTAAAACTGTTTACAGCATTTCGCACCAACTTCAGTAGGAGCAGGAGTTGATCCAAGATGACTCTGACCAAGAACAGACAGTTTTATTTACCATCTGCTTGGATAGCGTCTTGCTGTGTGTTTTGTAGTAGTATTTGGTGATCTGGTGTCCGTTTTGATTCCTTTTATCCAGATGTTCTGGGAACATAAACCAGACTCGGTTGCTATTTAGATAGGATGTTTGCTCAGTGCTGATACACACTGCTGCTTTTCTTCAGGCTGTGAAACAGAAACACTGTCCTTGTGGAAAGCTCTGCAGAATTAACAGGGTTTGAGGGCTGGGGAAATCCTTTACGGCCCTTGCTGCTCTCCCTCCTCCTCCCCCCCCTCTCCTTGCTAGACTCACTTCAGTTTCAGCTTCCGAAGATGAAAATCTTACCCCGGTAATGTCTTGTGGGTATTTCCGTCTTGGATAAACAACATTTTTTGTAGGCTCTATTGGTCGTGTCAGGTTGTATTCTAGTCATTTTCCCGGAAAAAAACCCTGAGGAGTCGCATACATTTGATCTGAAATGGTTTCCTATTTGTGTTCGCCACTAATGCTGTGTGGAATTGTTTAAGCATTCAAATTATATTAAAAAAATCATTCTTTTGCACTGCTCCACTGCTCTAACCAGTTTTGCTGTAGGAAATTGGCCCTAAAACCGGGTTCCTCGTGTCATTAGGACTGTCTCATTTTCTCTGTCGCCCCGGTCCTCCCCCTGCAAGGTTGGCGGCAGGCTGGGAGCCTCTCGCTGCAGCGTGGCGCAGGAGAGGAGAAGTGCTCAGCTGCACGGCATCCATGCTGCACCGTCTGCCTCCTCCTGCCTCCCGGCCTGTTCGCCTTTTCAGTGGCTGAGCCAATATGTCAACGAGAGGGGAGGGAGGCTTAGCGGAGCTGCCTGAGGAATTGATTCTCCTCTGCCTCTGCGAGCAGCCTGTGTGCACGCAGCAGCACATGGTACGGCTCTGCACAATACGCAGCTAATGCCCTCGTCAGCAGCTTCCAGGGGAAGAGCAGCGCTGGAAAAAATAATAGCGGGCCTCTGCAAGCCATAGAGAGTGCACGGACCGGAGCTAAATTTGGAAAGCTAAAGCCTATTTCATGCAAGATTATTAGAATTATTTGGGTTTCCAAATGCGTGCTCGCACGCATGTATGTATCGTTGGCCAGCTTTTCCATGTGACTCTGCTGGATCCAAATGCAGTTGTTATTTATAGATGGCAGGAGCAGGGATGGCATTATCTTGTAGCACTTTGGTCCTGAAATTATGGCGCTTCTGTGCAGGGAGAGGGGGCCAGCTGCCCTCTGTGGGAACTGCGGCAGGCTGCTCTCCTGTATATGTCTCTGTGTTGAGATAGTCGCAAGTAACCCTTTCCCTCTCCCCCATTTTTCGTATTTTCAGACAGAGGAAAGAAAGGTTTTGAAAAATCAGTGTGGGCTGTGATTTGTACTGCCTTCTTCCCTGAGTGCATGGAAAAAGCAATTAGCCACATTCATATTTTTACCTGTTCCGTAGATAATCTCCTTCCACCTATGTGAAAGGCAAACATTGCCCAGCAGACAAAGAAACAGTGATTTCTAATCTGTCTGAGGCTAACGTTCACGTTAAGGTGCTAACTAAAGCCAGCCTGACGCGGACATCGGCTGCGTGCTTGCAGCGCTGTCGAGGTGACCAGGGCGTGCAGGAGCAGCGATGCTGCGCTGTGCTATGCTATGCCACCCCGTGCCGTGCCGTGCCTTCAGACAGCGCCTGTGCACAGAAGCAGCTGCCTGGCCCCTGCCTCTGCGGCGTGCCAGGGCCCTGCTGCTGGGGCCAGGCCCCGAGCTGCGTCAGGGAATTGATCGAGCTGGAAACAAGCAGACACAATCAAACCAAACAAGAACTGTCTGCAGGGGGAAAAAAAAAAAAAAATCTCTGATGAGATGCCGGGTCAGGTTCATGGGGTGGTCACGCAGACAGATGCTTCAGCACAGCTGGGAGCGCACCAGCACAGCAGGGTATGGGCACGGGCAGCAGAAGATGGGATGGATACCTGAAGGCAGCGCTGCTGCTGCTGAGCACTTGGTGTCGTGAAAATACAATCAAAATAATCTGAAGATCAGGGTAGGTTAATTTAGATGTTGAATCCAGTTTCTTTTTTTATGCCAACTGCGGTTCTCTGCGCGGCTCTAATCGTAACAGATCATAGCTGAGTTTTGCTTTATGGGTACTAAATAAAACAAGCGCAGTGTGTGTTGTATCTTCAAGGATGTCAGAATACCTTAATGACAGCATCCGTGGCTTAAAGTCTGCTCCTTTAATACAGCAATGTTTAAGGTGAGAAACAAAAAATGAATTCACCAGGTGATTGTCATGTATTTTAAATTGCAATTTAATTGTACAGTTGCGGTATCAGTGATAATCTAAGACTATAAGCAATGCAAGATTTGTAGGGAGAGGCAACATCTATTGTTTGGACAATTAACACAGCTAGAAGAAACAAACTTTCAGATGCACAAGCCCGTCTATTTTCAAAATAGTTACCAGGTTTGCAGTGCAGCTTGGGAACAATTATTTGGGATTTAACTTTGGTATGTTAATTAAATGTTAATTCACGAGGCTGCTATCAAGAAAAGATCCTTGGTACAAGAAGAGCAGAACAGGTTGCTAGTAAAGGGAAGATGACAGAGTTTGCAGGGCTGGTGGGACATAGAAAAGGAGAAGTAATGACACTGTTAGAAAAACGTAGGCATTAACTGGGGGGTGAGCTGGGAAACATGGCCTGTTTGAAATTGCAGTACTTGCACACATTGATCTGTTCTGTGTTGTCATAACAGAAATAATTAAATTAAAAACTCCTGTAGGCTGTTTCTTTTTGCTAATGTCCTTAACTATTTCCATGTTTAGCACATAGAGATTATTTTATATGCAGCTGTAATTTTTTTTGAAAAGAAAAGCAAAATAAGTGGATATGCCCAGGGTGCTTTCAGCTTATTTCTGTTCAAATACAAAAGTTGGTACAATGTGAAAAAATGGTCCTGCCACCCCCAACTTTGAAAAATAACTTTTTTTTCTGCTTTAACACTTAAAGAGAAGTTGGCAAAGGTTGTATTAAACTAATCAAGCAGAAATCTGAGGACACCTGATAAAACATTCTTTTACCATAAAGATGTAAAATAATGTAAAATTAAAGTTATGAGCAAGACTGCAAAACCAAGAAGCAAAAGTTCCTAAAATAGCTTTTGGTCCTCCTCAGAAGTTCTGGCTGTGCAATGTTAACTTTGGAAACATGTTTCTGCTATAAATTTTGGTTGTGTGGTTTTTGTAGGTTTTTTTTCCTCCTTGAAAGCCTCTCCAGATGTTTTACAGTTGTTGTTTGAAAATGTTCCATGGCAGGCATTGAGAATGCGGGCACAGAGCAGTGACCCCTTGACGTGGCGGTTGTGGTTTTTCCTTGCAAAGAAAGGAAGGTGTCTGATCTTCTCTGTTCTGGGACCCAGTCAGTCACAGGCAGTGTGACCTTCAGCACATCACCTGTACTCAGCTTCTTTCATCTCTAGAACTTAGCCAGAAAGCCGTTTGTCCGGAGGGCCACTTCTGCAACCTCCGCAGGAACTCCCCGCTCTGTAACTGACATGTTAAGTATTTTTATGTTTTCTTGTCTTTTTGCAGTAATAATAAATACAATCCAGATATAAACACTTCTCAGATGGGAGCTATTTGATTGAAATGTCTTTGTTCACAATCATAGATTCATTGGACTGTAAAAGACTTCAAAAAAAATCATCGGTGCCATTCCCTTGTGGCTGAAGAACTGCCAATGCGATTCTCACCGGTTGCTTCTTTGACCTGTTCTCAGCATCTCCAGTCATGGAGCCTCCTCAATTTACCCCATTCTCATGAGGAGGGTGGTCCTGGCACCTAACTCATGTCTTTTCTGTCTCTTTGCAGTTTAAGTAGCTAATTTTTTGGCTCTTCTGCTGCAGATACGGATAATGCATTGTTACTCTGCTGATGGAAATACTGCTCTTAACATTCCCACATCTTAAATAAACAAGCCTACTCCATGCAATCTTTTCTTGCAGGTTCTGTTGATAATTTTTTCCCTGATCACTCGTGACTTTTCTTCCCATTCTGTGGAGGTACATTGCTGTCAAGTAGAGAGAAAGGAGAACCTGGCACCTCTCAGACTGTGCCACCACTCAGGCAGCCAGGGCAGCTGTTGGACTTTTCTGCAGCAGGGCAGCGCTGCTGAGCCCCTGCACAGCTGCTGCCTTCAGCTCCATTTCTGAGAACTCCTGATGTGGAGGTTTTCCTCACCTTATTGTTCTGAAGGTGTGCAGTGTCGTACTTTGTACTTGTTCCTGTTGAACGTAGTTTCAGACTACTTCTCCAACTTGCCAAGATCATTTTAACACCTTACTTCTGCAATGAACCAATACTCCTTTCCATCTTGTGCCACCTATAAATTGATGTAGAGCATGTTCTGTCCCTTTATCCATCATGGATATCCAGAAATGAAGCATTCAGTAATTTCAGACCCAGACCAGACTTATGCAAAAACTCTGATTATGCTCAGTTTTATTACTGGCCATCGATTTAATATTTCTATGAGCTTAAGTTTCCAGCCATTTTCTGTTGTGTTCAGCTAGACCTTATTTCCCTTGTCAGTAAAATCAAACTAAATGATATCTTCCTTGCTCTCAAGAACCCTTGTTTGCTAGCATAAAGAAAGTATAGAAGTGTGAGATGATTTTCTCCTCACAAATCCATTTCGGTTTTTCCTCATTTTTTACTTTCCTCTTAGTTCTTTAGAATTATTTGGGTTATTTTTCCCCAATAGGAAACTGAATCTCTAATTCTGCAGTTCTTCCCCTTGCTTTTTTTTCCAAAGTACTCTCTAGATTTTCCTTATTCCAGTCTTTCATCATCTTACTGATTGTGCATGGATTCCCTGCATTGAAACTCTGCTTAAATGACTCTGGTATTTTATTTTTGTAAGCAATTTTTATTGTTCGTCCTAGTGTTAGTTAGCTCAGAATTTGTTTACAGTACTAACTGGAGAGCTCAGGATGGATTAAGGGAAATGAAGCCCCTCACCTCTGGGTCACCAGTTTGAATCCAGCCAAAGATGGGCTGAAGTGAGTCACTTCCACTTTTCAGATGCTTGTGTTAGGTGTGAAATCTGTGGGTGACGAGAACTGGCATTACCAAATAAAAGCACACAGCGGTAAGAAAGGACGCTGTTGTTTGAAACCAGAGCAGTGAAGCCCACAATTGGATGAGTAAGAAAACGAGCAGTCTAATGCCATTCGAGTGCATTTCTTTTGGAAAGCTGTATTCAAGATTCACTTGCTGGTGGCCTTTCACTGGCTTTGTCTTCTCTTTATAATGGTTCGTGCTTTCAGACGTAGCAACATGTGGGTACAGCTAAGCCTAAATGAGTTGCTTATGTATCTTATCTGGAGCTGTACAGTGTGTTTAGTGCTTGCCAAATTGAGCCATTGTTGCTATGTTTTGTGATGTACTACTTTAAAGTTAATGTAGTGAATCTGGTAAGATGCTCTGCCAAGTTTTGGCAAGTGCAGAAGGAAATTGGGAAATCCCAGTTCCACTGAAGTCATGGGGTAAGAATAGCAGTATTCAAATCTGTGTCTCCAGCATGTCCTGTTCCAGTTGGCAAGAGCTTTGGGGAAAGCCTATATATATGTGCATGTGTCTTGAGAGGCATTTGTGAAGAGCTGAAGATGTGCCAAGGCGAGCTGGACCCATATTGGAGACCAGGCTTGTGCACTGTGTCGTTCTCATGCAGCAGCCTTCAGAGCACATGCTAGGTAATGCCCAGGTTTACTCTAAGTGTATTATTCAATAAAACCTCTGTTAATTAATTTGATATTACAGATGGTTTAATTGGGCAGTCCCCAAGTTATCTGTTTTGCTACAAACCTGTGTGGTGTGTGTTTGGCTTTTTAATACTAATACATAACTGCATTACAGTGCGAAGCTGGGTGTTTCTGCAGGGCACGACTCTGGCTTTGGTAATCAGGGAAACAGTGGTGATGAAGGACATTACTTCGATGGTAGTGGTGAAAACCCGTATTGTATACTGTTACCCAGTGCTGCATCGTTGCTGCTCTTCACGTCCCTGCCGGGGTTAGTGGGTGCCCCCCTGCTCCTCAGGGGAATTCGGTTCTGCGCAGTTCCCTGCACACTTCTAAAAGCTGTGTCCATTTGAGGGTGGTACCAAAGGCACGACTCTCATCACTGCTCCGCTAGTGGAGCAGTTTTCTGTTGGTACTTTTTAACTCCAGATAAATCAGTTTAGTCCAACCCATTTACTTGGACTGTTCAGGCTGATTCTGCCTGATGGAGAAGAGTAAGCAGAGCCCTCAGCTGCTCCAGAAAAGAAGCCAGCTGGGGTGCAAGCCTCCTGGGACGAGGTGGGAGCTAACACCTGGGAGCAAGCACTGGCTGTGTGCCCTGGGCATCTGCTGGCAGCCTGAGCCCCGGGCCTGCGAGGAGGGCTGGGCGCCCAGGGAGCGCCGCGGGAGGAGAGCCCGCGCCGAGCAGCCAGGCTGTTGAAAAATTACTGCTTCTGCTGTGTAATTGGCATTATGTGCGCTTCTTTTGTGCTCTTGGCATTGAGGCAGACAGGGAGCAGAAGCCTGTGTAATGACAGGGGTAGGGCTTGTCTGTCAGAGGGTTGGGATGTGTAGCGGTGACTTGGAGGAGCTGAGAGGAGGGGAAAGCACCCGTATTCTGCTTTGATGGGTAGTTACACCCTGTTTCCTCTGTGGCCTTGCTTTCCTGCCCTGACTGACTAGCCGACACGTTAGTCAGCCACTGCCAGGCTCTGCTCAAGTGCGTGAGGGGGAGAGCTGCAGGAAAATGAGTCCTTGGAGTAGTTGGGGTGAGCAGTTTCTCTACTCTCTTTCTATTTCCCAGCTCCTTAAAGGCAAAAATGGCCTTTAAAATAAGAGGAAAACAGCCAATCTACTGTTTCCCAAGACCGTGAACAAAGATCCCATCCTTTTAATGTGATTGGAGTTATTTTTCTAATATTACAGCACATGGAGCATTAACTAGTTAACATTTTCTAATTTTTTTTCCAAACAGTATATATTCTGCATTATCCTGTGTGAAAAGAATGACATTCTTAAACAACCAAGACAATATTTATTTCCCCTCCTTTCCTTTTATTTTCTTCATTGCTTCCCTTCCCACCCCATCAAATTATCTCACAGGATGATTTATAAAAATTGTATTGAGATTGCAGCCTATACAGCAAAGGATACAAAGCCCTCAGTAGCTCTGTATTCCCTTTACATGGAATTCTCTGTTTAAGAAATACAAATTTTTTTCTAAAAGCAATATAAAATTAAGGGGTATGATCTGGGAAAAAAGGCTGGATTTTCTGACTTAGGCTTTAAAAAATGTTTTCAGCCCAGTGCATTTCGTTCTGAGATACAACACCAACCCAGCGAGGTGGTGCTGAATAGAGAGTTCTCCAAGTCAGACTCATCCTTTTTCCCTAATATTTTCATTGCAGTGAGTAAGAAATACGGGTCTGCCAGTCTGCCTATTGAACTATCTACTGCAGCTTAACTGCAGCAAGAAAACGGTAATCCTATTGTGCTCCTCCAGCAGTCTCCTGGGAAGCAGAAGGCATTGAAATTACTGAGCTGTTGTCCTATCCCCTCCTCACCTGTCTTCCTAGCTGTAAATATAGTGTCTGCCTGTAAATAACAGTTTGCTGCACCTTTAAGCACGTTCCCTAACAAGAGGCGGTGATTTACTGAGGTGATAAGCTGTAACTAATACTAGGGTATCATAATAGGTAAATAGATTAACACCATGCTTCTCTGTATTTTGCTTTCTAGGGAGCCCACTGGCTCATTCACTCCCAGATGCTTACTGCAGCACTTTGCAATGCGCTGAGTTAAATCAGTCGGTTACAGGACTGTAGCTATCGACGGCGGTGTGTATGCAGCTAATGAAATGCATTAGCGGATCTATCGGGCAGCATTGATTGCTTAGCCTATTTGCCTTTCCCTTTCTGTTCCCTCACCCAAAAAGGATTATAATGGACTGTGCCCAATATTCAATGCCAGGGCTGTAAACTGCCCTTCAGGACGCGTCACCGTCATCCATCACGTAATTGCTGCTGTGTGAGTGCAAGTACGCCGCCAGCCTTTGTCGTCAAGAAGTCAGAAACCGCTCAGGCAGCCCGGGCACAACGCGTGGGTCTCGCCCACCTTGAGCTAACGCTGTCTGCCCCCAATGTCTGCCCTCCGCAGGGCCTGCTGCCTTCGGGGCACATGATGCCGACGTGCCCGCGCTGCCGCCTCGCCAGGGCCGTGGTGCCAGCTGATGGGTGCTCCCTGCCTTCACCAGCCGTGCTGCCGAGTGTCTGGTGAAGGTCTCTGCTTCGACGCCATGTGACAGGTTTTCGGCAAAAAGGACCCTAGCAGGAAATGAACAATACTTGGGGGAGTGTTGCCAGTCCTCACAATGGTGCTGCACATCTTGTGATATTTGGCACGTTCCTAAATACCTGGCTCCTGGAGGCAGGGGATTAAATAACGATTGCTTCCTTCCTCTTTGAAGCAAAGCTTGGCTCTGTGGTTGCAGAGAAATGCTTGAAATGTCACTTGAGCTGAAGGGAAAAAAATCTTCTACCTTCCACTCCTCCCTGTCCCCAGGCCCCCAGAGTACAGACTGCAGTGTTAATCTATGGTTTCTCAGTGAAAGTGTTTACAAGTATTGGAGGCATCCAGAGGCTATAGTGTGGCTGGCTCTGGGTATGTGGGAGTATTTATCAGTATTATGGGGAGAGGTGGGTCCCGTTCTGCACCGAGGCACTCATGCACCTTCTCTCCTCTTTAGGGAAAAGAGAAACAAAGATGGGGCTGGGTGCAGGAAGCTGAGTACCTTGGAACGATCTTTTTTTCCTGCTTTCTTTGGAGACCTTGTTGGCTATTTGTGATTGAAATTGCTTTTATTTTTAATCTTTGTTTTTCTCTATTTCACAAGTGCAAAAGCAGAGGCTGCTCATTTCTGTGTTGGTTTCCTAACATAGTCATTGTTAGCAAATCGGTATTGATTTATTCCTACGAAAATACATCAACGTTTGAAGTAAAATGCAATCCCATTAAGAATGATACAGGTTTTCCAAATGGAGAAAAGTAGGTCAAATATTGCACCAATCAACCCAGAGCATGTTCCTTTAAGCAAAATAAATGTGTGAATACACTTAAACTGTCAGCATGTCATTTGATTGCCATTATTATGCGTCTTTTGGCATGAGCTGGCAAAGCCCTCTGCGACTGAACGCTGGTTGAAAATGTCAGCTCTGGTGTGTTAACCGGGCTGTGTTTTACATTTGTATTTTGTATGGGGGGCAAGGGGTGCACGCATAAAGAATTCTTGTTTCCCCCCTGCAACAGTTGACTTCAACTTACGCAGGAGAGTTCCGCTATTGTATGCAAGGGGCATTGTAGCAATGCAGCACAGGAACACGATTTAAATCTGATCATTAAAGTGCCGCAGCGAGAGGCTGTGAGAGACGGTGTGGATGGTCCATCTGCAAAATCTGTGCTCCTGGTTTCCAAGGAGGAGGGGTGGAGGGGGGAGAAAAAGCAGCTGCTTGGCTGTGCTATGAGAGGGAGAGACTGACTGTTGGCACCATCTGTAGCTGTCCTTTGTGCTTGCTGCTTTATCTGTTCATTATAGTATGATACTGAATTTCTCGTGCTTTGAGTGTAAATGAGTTGAGATGTGCCCAATACTGTCAGCATAAAAAGCAGTAACTAAGTACACTAAAGATGAATAGTGTAATCTGTAAATTCATTTTGAGTTTGTTTCATCTGACTTGAATAGCACAGGAAGTGATGTTCTCCAGAAGGCAGCTGTACCAGATGTGGGGGGTATATCCTCATCCTACCAGCCAGCGCCGGTGGAGGTGGATGGGGTAAGGAAGAGGGAGGGCAGTGCAGTGTTTCAGGTGAATGAGAGCAGGGTTGTTCAGAGGGTCCTTGCTCTGGTTTGGGCAGGGGGATGCCCAGGGGCTGGTGGTTCTGAACTCGGCTGTGCTCAGCTCTGTCTTCATTCCGTGCACAAACACCGGCGCTGGGAAGAGAGCAATTATTATACATGGTACATGAGTCAAAACGTCCTGGGGGAGGAAAGGTTAAACCTCTCAGTAATGAGTGCTGTGATAGGGATGAGTAAATTCATTGCGTTTTATACCTGCAGTCTCTTAGTTTGTCAAAAACATGAGTCCTCTCCAGATAACTTGTAGAATGTAACTGTCTGGCTTATCTTGAGGACCTCTTTGTTCTTTGGCAGTTTACATTTCACCTTTATAAACGCGTCTGTTAGATATTAGTAATAATAATAACTCATTAATATCTTTTCTTAACTCTACCTCGCCGAAGCAGTGCTATCTTGTTGGCATATTCCTTTCCCAGAAGTTGCTCTGCTTTTTTTCAAAGCAGGCATGGCTTTTGTTTGCGGATTCATGTCCTCAGACCCATTAGGTTGTTGCTCCTTATCTTATTTCTCAAGTGCATATACGTGTGCAGAAAGAGCAGCTCCCTCCGCATCAAAGCCACGGCTAAGATGGACGGTTTCCATTTGACACTGTAGTAATTACACTCAGCTGTGGCAGTGCTCAGCATCCCCTATTACCCTGACATGGCTGCGTTCACCGTTCGGCAGCACACTTGGTTCGCTCTTCCCAGCACTCGAGTGGCCGTAGCGTGCGTGAAGAAACTCGGCCAGGCAGCGATTTTCATCCGGGCGGCTTGAAAAGGGGGAGGGGGCCTTTGTCACTGCCACATTAGTAATGATATGCCAGGGATAAAAGGTGAGTATAATTTGATCAAATGCTTGTTGACATATTCCTTGGCTAATAGAGAAGCAGCTTAGACTGACACTCAGTGCTGGAACGTTTCACACATCTCGGGGGGAACACTCCCTGTAGGCTGCGTGTGAGGCTTACAATTTCGGAGAGGCCGTATTTAGTTACATAAAGGAGTGGTGTCCCCTTTTTGTCATAGCAGAGCTCCGAACTGCTTCCCTAAACACCGCTCTTGACCTTCTGCCTGATAAATGCAATGAATTCACTGCATCGCCTTTGTCCAAACATGTGATTAATTCACAGGAACGGTCTGGGTTTAACTGTTTTTTCTTGTGGCCATTAAACTTAAGAAATTTCAATTGTTTCTCAAACTGAAAAATCATATTTGCGGGTGTTCTTGGCAGACCACTTTTTTTCTGACAAATATGACTTCACAATTAGTCCCTTGGGAATTTGCTCTACTAATTATTTGTTGACAGTACCTCTGAGTATCTACTGAGAAAAGAAAGTGGTTGCTACTGCTTGGGATTTTGTTACTAGGTTAAAAGATAACCATCGGAAAAAAATAAGAAATGAAAATAAAAGCCTGAATTTTAGATAATTCTTCATATGTCGCTTAAATCTGCAAGGTTAAAATTACACTGAGAGCTGTCTTCCTTAAACCGCTGTGGCAGTTTGTTTCTGAGTAGCCTTCTGGTTCTCACCTGCTAGCACAATCTGTTGGCTTGTGTTCGGTTCGCATCACCCTAGGAAAGCACTTAGTTTTAAAATAATTAAATACATTTTATTCTTACGAGGTTTTTGCAAAGCAGGCATGAAAGAATGAAAAACCCCAAGTGCTTCCACTTGGTGATGTTTCTGCAGCTCCAGAACCGAGTGCAATTCATCTGCACCTCGTCTGGTGAAGCTCTCCACCGTGCCATACCTTAGCGACGTTTTGCCCAAGCCACTTGTGGTCCTGGGGCTCCACGGGCAGCTCCGTGGCCTGGTGGGTGTTACTGGAGGCTGCTGTGCACTCGCTGGAGCCAGGCTTTGCTCACAGTTGCTTTCTCAGGCTCTGTTTATTCCAAAGAACATGGGTTTTGTAACAGGGGCTGGTCTTCTCTGACTGAGGGTGCCTAAGGAAAAGGCCAGATTTTCAGAGATAATGAACCCTTTCATGTCTTCAGAGGGAGTTACAAGCTTTTAGTCTTGAGGAAATCTCTGCCTATCATCGTTCATAAGCATGATTTTCCTGTAAGCACAGAAGTACCCTTATTGACCAGAAGATTAGTCACATAATGGAAACAAGCATTTATGGGTTATGCTGGTTCAAATATAGATCTAAGTGCCTAACTTTTGTATACACACATTAGTGTGGCTATATTCTCATGTTTATCTATTTAGGACTGGTAGCTAATAGTTTTGGAAATGAATTCCAGCACATGGTTTTCTACTCATGCCTCTCCAATTAAACTCTTGCACAAAAATAGCCCAACAGAAAAGAGATCTTGTTATCCTTTGCTCCCCTCTGTGAATGATGTCTTCTGTATGTTTTTGTTACATTTCTGTTAGTGTGAAATGACCTCTTCCACATTTTTTTCACTCACGACAGCTACCCCATGTCCTTGTGCCTCATCCACTCTCCATCTCTTTGCTGCTCAGCTCAGACGAGTTCTCTCATGCCTCCTGGGCTGCGCAGAATGTTTGTAACTTGTGTAAAAACATTGTAATGATAGTGTAGGGCAATTACAGACTCAATTTGATAGGATAATAATGTGAGTGGTGGATCGTGGATGAGCTTTTCACTCCTGGGGCTTGTCTGTTCAGTTCGTGGCTCTTGTTATAGTAGCTTGTGTCTGCACTCAGCTGTACCAGTTATTCCGCTGTGCACTTACTGTCATTTTGTTCTGTTTGCACAGCGCTGCTTTCGTCGTGGTGTGAGGAGCTGGGACGGCTCTTGCTGCTTCGCCACCAGAAAAGCCGGCAGAACGATCCTCCAGGGAAGCTACCCATGCAACCCCCCATGAACTCTATGAGCTCCATGAAACCCACCCTCTCTCATAGGTGAGTCTCAGCCCAGTCTGCAGGAGTGGAAGCGTGTGCAGATATACCACGTGGCAGATCTTTTAACTGAAATGCTTATTACAGAGGTAGCTATGGCATTTTGTGCACTGAACAGTGCAACAGACAACAGGGGATGTATAATTACAGCACGTCCTAAATAAATGCAGTTTTTGTCTTTGCTGTTACACATGTATGTGGCACATAGTGGAATGATGCTTCCATCTTCAAATCTGTGCTCAGATGAAGTGGGCTTACTTTCAAACTTGAAGCTGTGCCCTAAGGAGAAACTTCTACAACATATCTCTCAGCAGACATGTTCCTACTGTTTATTTAAATACAGCTGGCTTTTCTTGAGGTTGTTCTGTTTGTACGTTGCGTTAGAAATGCCATGCTAGTTTAAAGCAATTGTGTAGTGGGAGTACCCATAGCTGTGAGAATGTCCTATATCACCTTATATCAGATGAGGACCACAAAGTAGTTAATTCAGAAAAAGCGGGAGCACTAACGGGCACTAGAAGAAACTAAAGATGCGAGCTTTAGATTAACAGTTTACGCAGAGAAACAGAATTTGTATTTCTTGCCTTCAGAGCCTAGGTCAAGGCAAAAGCTGAGGGGTAAGTGTAGACAGGGTTAAACATTCACATTATGTTTTATATTTCTGAGTTTTTTTCAAGACTTACTTTCCCACAGCATCACATTAAAGAAATCGCAATAATATAAATTGTTTTTTTGTGTAGGGCACTCACGTTAGTAAAGAATTATTACAGTGTAGGTGAGGCTAAATTCCTTGTACCTAGATCTGTGGTAGCATAATATATCTTGAACTTCCATGTTAGAACGGAGCTTAGGGATTTGACTCATCTTTGTACTAGTGTATTTGCATGTGTGAAATTGTCTTAAAACCACTTTTTTTTCTCCCCCATATGTTGTCTTTATGGGAGAACCATGAGAACTCTATGCCTTTTTATTTTAGTACTTGAGAATAAAAACCATTTTCTAGAATAACTAATACAATATCACTGACTTTTTGGAGCACCTGCATTGTCACTTTTTTCAGTTGATTACGTAATGACGGATTGTAAACATGCTTCAAAACAAACAAAACAAAAGCAGAAAACCTTCTGTTTTAAAACAATTTATTTTTTACACTTTGGGAGAAGCTTTGCAGAATCCAAGATGAAATTTAGTGGAGCAGTCAGTCTGCACAAAAACATTTGGTGCAGTACATAAACACTCTTAGGTGTAGTTTTGTAGTTTTTAGATGCACAATTTGCATCTGACCTTTTAGCCTGTGTTGCCCTGAAGCTCTTAAGGTACAGATGAAAGCACTGTCCTACCTCACAGAGGCTGTGTACTATAGCTAGATAAGATAGATACAATTCTTTTGTCTTTCATGGCAGTTCTCCCTCAAAACCATGTCACGTTACAAATAACTCTCTCCTGCTAAATACTCTCTCGCTGGCATTTCTGCAATAGCAGCTTACCCAATATTCTAGCTAAGAGTAGAACATCCTGTCCGGTATCAAGCAGTCCCTGTAAGTTTCTCTTGAGTAATGTCCTTGAAATGCTTTACTCAAAATGATGCTGGGAGTTAGTTCTAAATTACTGCTGTTTACCTATGAGATGTCCCTCTAGAAACATTATTTCCGTGGCACAACTTCTTATCTATAATAGCTGCAGCAGTATCTTAGGGATTTGAAATACCTGCCAGCCATGGAGCATCGCTGCTTCCATGTGTACTGTTCTCTCATCTGTAATTTAGCCATAACTATGACTGCTCGAAGTATCTCAGGTGGTACATTACAATGAGACATCTTGTGGCTCTCCAACTCCTTTTTCCAGCTGAAAGTGTTTATTTTCATGGATGTTTTATGATGGGTCTATCAGACAGTAGTGAGCTATGGGGTAGGGAAGAACTGAGTTTTCTGTTTGCTAAATAGAAGATGAAAAGCAGTTAAGTATAACCCCAGTGATAAAGCTGATGAGGCAACATTTGTATATTTGTATTAGATTACGTTTGGGTCAAAACTTAGTATTAAAGTTCACAGTATGTTATGTCTAATTCACAAGGCTTTGTGTAAAAAAAAAAAAAAGCCTGTTTTGCATTTTCTACAAGAAACTAATGTAGCTAGCTATTTCAAGATTTGTAGAAGAATTAGAAAGCAAGTTAGAACAACCAAGAGCATATTCAAGAACTTTGCATAGCTCAACAAAGAGAATATAGGATATATGACAGCTGCTGAACATCACTAGAAAGAAAGAAACTTTCCCTGTCATCAGACTATCTCAAGTACCTAATGCAGGACTTTCTCTGACATTGCTTTTACTAGCAATAGAATTACCCAGAACTCTGGTCAGACGCTAGGTTGTCATTCCATGTGATGCTACAGAATTAGAGCTGCATAGTCTTGAAGCTTAAAGTGGCCTTGGCTATCTAAAATAAACTCTGACTCAAGAATGCATCATAAGAGTTGAAATCTAAGGATTCATATTTAAGAAACTGTGGGCACATACATTGGAAGGAGTTCAGGTTTGGCCTATTTTTAGGGTAGCCTTTTATTTTGAAAAAGTGAATTGAGTAGTGGGAGAAAACTGAGGTAGAGAGGTCAAGGGGGGCTTTGGCTGCAATATTATTGGTCGAATGGACTTATCGAGAGCAGAATGTAAGCCATGTAAGGATTTGCACATGTGCAAAGAAAGCTTTCAAAGTAAAGACTGCCTTGTGCTAATTTATTTTTAAATTTAGCCTTTCATTAACAGAGTGATTGAGTGTTAAATAAGTACGCAAGTTGCATATAGAACAAAAATTCAATGGAATACCTACTTTATAATGCCAGATGGTTGGTTAGACTGCAAACTCATGGGCTTTATAAACAGAGTAAACGCTGGATTCTCAAAAAAAAAAAAACAACTTTTTTTTTAATCAATGTAATGCAGTAATATTTAGCTCAAAATCGAGCATGAGATGCACTCATTTTTTTAGACTTCTTTACTGATTCACGTACGTAAACTTTACATGTGTACTGAGGGACCAGTATGAGACCTATCCACCTCTTTAATCCTGTGTAACTTCCAATTTAAATCCTTCTTAACGGATTTGTGGGGGACTTAAGGAGAGTCTGTATTCTTTGGGCTGGCCGTTTGCACAGGAGTGAAATTTCATGCTTAACGTAACTTCTTTGTATTGCAGTTTTCCATTCTGACATAATGTCAATAACAATAGACAAATACCACTCCAAGTGGCTGATTTTTACTTTCAAATGTGCTTTAAGATTTTTGGCAAGTGCTGCTACTGCTTTGATGAAGTTCCTGCTTACCACTTTATTACATTAAGTGGTGGACCTCAGTAGATGTGGATCAAATTGAATCTTGGTTAAAATGGGCATGGTTTCCATCGTACTCAGTGGGAATTGCACCCTACTTTGTCAATGAGAACGCCTGAAGATGTGCAGCTGTTAATTGCAGCCTGCAATGTTGTCATGAGTGTTCTTTGGGTTCTTACTGTCATCTTTCTCGTTTCAAATTTTGGTCTTCTGTATTAATAAGCAGCTGTCCTGCAGTTAGTGACCAAATGTCTAGAGTAATGTCTGCATAGGGAAGTCAAGATTGATGAAAAATACAAAGATAAAGTTATTTTTAACACAAATTACTTAGTGCCAGAGGTTTTGATGAAATTAAACAGTAGATCAAATTAAGTAGTAATTCAATATTACAGTAGGTACTTTATTATCATTATTGTTTTATGTTCAGGCAATTGCCATAAATACCTTTTATTGGTAGGACTTGCTTTACAAGGGTGCTTATTTTAGTTTTTGTTTTGGCGCTTGATCTTCCAACTTAACTAACAGTTGAACTTGCATTGGTAGGAGCAGCATTCTCTCTGGGAGGAGAATGACAATTCTGTGTCTGATTTTGTACTGGGTGGTTAGGACCACCACTGACATGGGCTGCTAAGAATCAAGGGTCATCTGGCAATAACACACCAGTAGCAACATCATCAAAGTTTCTGCAAAGGTTGCAGCCTTTTCAATTTTGCCTGATCAGTTTTGGCTGATAGTGAGAGTCACTTGAAAAATGTCTGGATGAGGGAAATGGTTCAAGTGAAAGCTCTGGTGTGGCGTATACAGTCTTAGGAAAACAAGCACGTTGTGCATCTTTTATACATCAGTTCCAAGTTGGAGGTCGCTTCATTATTGCATGCGGCTGGGCCATAGAGGAGCAATCTTTGCAAAAGAATTCAAAAGTTAGGGTGAAAGGTAAGATTGTTTCGGTTGTTTCATCTTTTTATTTATGAAATTGTGAAATAAATATTATTAAGGACTGAACAGATGGCAAATCCTAATGTAAGAGAATATACTTGGTAAAGTATACTCGGTTAAAGTAACTATCCCAATTCTGTAGGAGCAGTCTCTTTTTTCTTTTTTTTTTTTAATCTTCTAGACCAAAAAATGTTAAAATCCACCGTCAGGAGAAAACAAGAAGTTCATAATCTGTAAATGTTTCTGCAGAAGTGGATTACTTAAAGGGAAAAAAAAAAAAGAACAAAATTTGTTGAAAGCAGTTTTAAATAAGACCCCTGATGCTCTAAGCGCTGTAAAGACAAAACTGTAAGTGCTTGAAAATACTGTCCCAAGACTGTTTGCCCATCTTGTCCCCTGAGAGCACTAACATTAGATTTAGCATACTCTTATTATGGAGAGGAACAGGAAGAAAGCCTTGAATGTTGGAGCTAAAAGCAAATGATTAGTGCTTTCTACTTGAAAACTGAACGTGTGTGGCCATAAGCTGTTAATAATTAAACCTTTAATATTTTCATGTGAAAAATCTGCATTTCATTTTAGGTGAGATTATTTTGTGGTCAGTTCTTGTGGTACAAGGAGAGACTGATAGACATGAGCTCTAAAAACAGTAATGGGCAGGCTTAAATCCTCTTCAAAGGTATATTCCTCACATGCCTGTTAAAAGGTATAGGGCAAGGATCTTGTTTTATTGTGTGTTTGTTTACAGCACCTTGCACACGTCATGATAGGGCTTCTGTACTGACTAGGGTGTCAAAGTAAGTGCTTTTGCTGTAAGAACAGTATGTGGCAGTACAGCTACTGTAATTTTGTGATGGTATTTGTACGTATGTGTAAGCATTACTCTTTACATTTTTTTCCTCTACGTTTTATGTATAACATAAAGTTTGGGGTTTTGTGATATATATATATATTTTGAATTAAAAAGTGCCATCTGATATTTTTATAAATCCAGATGAAGACTTGGCAAATGCTATTTAAGGAATGTCTGCTGACTGAGGCAAAATCTGACCTTCTCAGGCTTTGCCCTGTCTACAGTAGTTTTTAAAATATAGGTATGTGTTTGAAAAGACAGCTTTCATCCCTGTAAATGGGGCATATTGAATGTCCCGTTCCTAAAAATGCCTAATTGATTGCGATTGAAGTTTAGTGATATGCATAATAGTCTCATGAGCTTTACACGAGGGCTGCTTTCAGAAGCAGATGGTTTGTGCCCTGGGTCGAGGCGATTTTGCTCTTCCAGTGTGTTGGGAAGGCTCCCTCTGTCACTTGCTCTCAGCAACCCAACTCATTTGGGGTGGCACCGGAGTTACAAATCATTCAGCAGGGACAGTATTTGTAGCCTTTACCCATTTTCCCTGTCAGTGCGGTAACTGCACGGTGGCACAGAAAGCAGTGCTGTGCCTGGCTCTGTGATGCAGCGCTCATTAAAATCACCGGGCGTCTCATGCCGGCCTGCCTTCCTGGGGGGCCGCCGGGTCCCGGGGCTTGGTGCTGTGTCTGGTGGTGGCGTCAGCTTGTGCGGAGTGGGAAAGGAAATTACTGCTGTAAAGGGTGCCTAACGTGTTCTCATTTTCATATTTGTGGTGGTGGTGGTTTTTTTTGGGGGGGGAGTAATTGGCCACTATGAACACGTGTATTTTGTCTGAAACCTGGTATTCTTCTCGACGCCTCTTCCTTACACGGACCTGTAATTGTTAGATGAAAACGTGACCCTCCGCAGGATTCCTCTGTAAATAGCTTATAAAAGGAGTGCATTCCCCATAAGTTGTCTTTTTTTTATTGCTCCCCCTCCTCCCATACGCTCGGGTGCTCGAGTCCCGTCGGTCTGGCACGAGGAAGAAGGAGCTGTGGTGCTGGTTTCCCAGCACTGAAGCGGGTCACAAACTCCAGCTCGCCTTGTGTCAGGGCTGACAACAAAGGCGCCCACCCGCCTGCACCCCAGCACCGCCCAGGGCCCGGCGCGGCTATGAAGGGGCCGCTCCGCACCTGGGGGGCTGCTTCGGGGCCGGGGGGGCTCCCCCGCACCTCCCCAACCCCACAGCCCGGGGAAGGCACCGCGGGATGCCGGGGCGACAGCTCGGCGGCCGCTGTGCCACCAACACCCTCCCGGCGACTTGCACGGGGGAGGCGTCCCCCCCCCACCCTGCGCCTCCCTGACACCGAGTGGAGATCCCCCTCCAGGGCTGTGGGGACCCCCCCGGGCTGTGCGGACCCCACGGAGCAGCGGGGAACCCCCTCACAGGCAGCGGGGACCCCCCCGGGCCCTCCCGGCCCTCCCCGGCTCGGCCCGGCCCGGAGGCTCCGGCGCGGTCGCGCCCCCGGCCCCTCAGCCGCCCCCGGCCGCCCCGCAGTAAGTTGTGGAGGGCTCCTGCCGCTGCCCGGCCCGCCCCCCGCCTCCCTCGGAAAGCGGCTTTTTGTCTGCTCTCCGCCGGCGTAAATCAGCCTCGTCTCAAAAATCCGGGAAGCGCGAGTCCGCCAAGCGCCGGAGTCAGACCGCAGAGCTCCCCGTGCCCGGGGCTGCAGCCGGGCTGCTCCGGTCCCCCTGCCTCGGAGGCTAAAGCAGGAGTGGAAGCTGCTCACGCGTTCAGCGGCTCCTTCCCCGGTTGTTGTAGCAGTCGCTGACCTCCAGGCACTATGAATAAACAGCAAAGCTGGGAACAAAAGGAGTCTTCTGGCTGCCATTATCTCACATTAACATAGCAGACGCGCTGCGGTGTGAACAATGCGAGTCTCATTCGCCGATAATCAGCGAGTACCCAGGCATTTGGATTACCAAGGCAACAGGCAATGGTAGAATACTGGGTGGGTGTGTTTTTTATTGTAAAGGAGCAGTCGGATATGGAAACCCAGGTATATTGATAAAGCAGAGCAGAAGGAATGCCTTGTGGCAGGGGGGGACTGAGGACTTGGGGTTGCATTCCGACACACGTGAGATAAATAAGGCATGGATGAAGCAGGTCTGTGCTGCGAGATGCAATAAAGATTAAACTGCATTTGTCAGGCTGAAAGCGATCATAAGATAATTTCAGCATTTTGGAAAAGGTAACAGGTGGCATGTTAACAATAGGGCTGTTACCGGAGGATTTTGTAATGTAATCTGGGCTGTAGTAATGCATTGCATGGTCTACTTGTGTGACAATGGAACTGGGTGTGATGCTTTAATCTTTTTTTCCTTTGATCAGATGGATGCTGTGGTCCCATACTGTCAATACGGTGATAACCCCTTCAGCTTCTGCTGAGACAGGAGGGGGTTTCCGTAGCATTTGTTTCTTACCTGCATAGCTGTGATCATTTGTTCCACCTGGGCAGAAATAAGTTGCGTTATCTCTGTGTCTCGGCGCGCGTCCGCACACACACGTGTGCGGACATATGTGAAACCGGTAACTGCTACCAGTAACAGTAGCAGAGCTGTGTGTGTGCGAAGGGGGGTGTGGGTGTTTGCAGGCTCAGAAACATCGGAATTAATCTCATTATTTGGCCTGATGCATTTTCTAATTTCAGGGGTAGGTTCAGACGCACTAACTCTCGGGGAGCAGCGTCGGACTCTGCAGGCATGGCTGTGGGAGTAACGAGGCTGTTTGTAGAGAAAGGCGCCACGAAGCAGCAGCAAGCGTGGCACAGCCTGACCTGTAGCAGTCGCACGGGAGCGGGAAGGCAATGTTCCCACCCGGGGTGCTACCTAAGTTACACAGGCCTCGCAGGCCTGGCCAGGACTACGAAGAAAAAGTTGAAGGCTTTCAGCTTCTAAGGTACTGCGTATCACCTGCTGAGCCGCAGCCTTCATTTCGCAGGTCTGTCTCCATACACGCAGCTGTATCGTGCATATGTGTATGGCTACAAGTGGCTGGCTGCATTGTGCGTCTGTGTGGCTACATAAAGGGCTACTGGAAATGGGCATGATACTTGAAAGAGCAGAGGCAGGGCGTGATAGCCATCTGCTAACTGCAGGTGCTATCTAAACCAGAAGCTGACAAATTGCTCGCTGCTTTCACTTCTTGACTGTTTCACCTGCATCTGCTTGCCTAGATCAAATTCAGAACATTTCCATTTTTTTTCAAGCAGCTTGCCAGAAAGCAGTCTTCCTTCATTTTAGAGCGGATTATGAATTTTCTAACCGCTTTCAGTCTTCCTCTTCACGTTACGTTGCTCATAGCCCAGTACAGGCAACATCCAGTACTGAAACAACTCTTGTGGTAATTCTCTTAATAGGGAAGGGCTAGATACGAATGCTTTTGGAGTCAGGAGAATTAAAGATTTGCACAGGGTTAGGAAGCGTATTCATCTGTTTGGAAAAAGTGGAGGGAAAGAACATGCTTGAGAAGTTTTGTGGGGATAATTTTTGGAGCTGGGTATTTTCTCTGGAAGACCTGAATGTTTGGAGCCATACCATTACGAAGTAGAGAGAAGCAGAGTCTTGCAGAACATTTCCAAAATGACTTTTTTTATATTCACATTACATAAATACACCCAGTGATTTGGATGGGACTCTCCTTTTGTATTTGTTGAGTGAACTAAATACCGGAGCTTTAATATATGCCGATCCCCTTAAATTTCTTCAAATAATACTACTAAATTCAGAAAGGTATTTGAGGAAGGCATGCATCCCGTAGGCTTCATCAGTCAAAAGTAACTTATTGCAGCCCTCCAAAGCCAGTGCTAGCATTCATGATTATTATACCGTTCTCTTTTTCCCTCATGTTTCATGTAAGTACCTTAGGGTACACATCGGCTTTTAGTTTGCTTTATGTTGAAATGATATGCAGAGATAGTCTTCACTGCCTTTGCGGTATGCCTTCATATCTCCTTGCTGACTGTAAGTGGTCTTCATACCCTTTCCATGCTGGTGTCTCCTTGCTTTGCCATCTTCTTCCAGGTGAATGGATTATCCTGAGTGGTTCCTACAGCCTACGTAAAATGCAGCACAAAAGGTCAAGTGATACCTTGATTAATTTTTTTGTGATACAAGAAGAAGTTAATAATAATGTTTTTCGATATCTGTGAGCTAAACTAAAAATAGGTGTTGTGTTGTAAGCTAGCTTTGAATGTTTAAGTTGAAACATTTCAGCCAAACATGTTAGCTGTTTGAAGATGATGCATGTATCTAAGTTGGTGAGGAATCAGTTTTGTTCCCCTGGGGGGAAAAAAAAAATCAATGAAAATGAGAAGTTAGTTGTTTCCGTCTAAATGTGTGGACTTCTAAAAACAAACAAACAAACAAAAAACATTTCTGAAATGTTTCTGATTGCCAGTAAGGAGCAACTAAATTTGGTTTTCTGGTGTCACATTGCTTCTCCAAAGTAGTTCTCCAAAGTAGTAGTCAGGGCTAAGTATACTTAAGTGGAAATTTGAACAGAAATAAATAAAAATTTCCACTTCATCTGTTATTTGCAAATAGGTTGTCAGGGCCTACTAGCTAGAAATGGGAAAACTACTACTAGAAATGGGAAAACTTTGCTGAAGTCCTTCCTGGAGCATTCTAGTGTTGTAGGTAACTTCCAGTAGTGTTACATCTGTTCTTGTGATTTTATTTTTAAAGAGGTTTTGGGGATTTTTGATGCTGATAAGAAAATTACAGAGATGTGATGAAGTTCATGCCTGTTCCCTAACATCAGCTCACTGAAAAGGCTGTTTGAATTCAGTATATGCGTGGCACTATGTGCAACAGTCTTTTTCTTAGAGTATGCTTAAAATAAGTTTATGGTGGTGCCCTAATCAAGAATAATTGCTAAATGAATCTGTATTAATAATTAAATCTACGTGTGTTGTTCATTTGAGAAAAACCCAAGTAAAACAAAAACTAAACCTGGATGAAAGTAAGTAAAGCTGCATAATTTATGAGATAATACAGGGTATGAAATGCACGTATCAATACTGGGCTTAAAAAGAGCTTCATTTCCTGTTCTGATTGTGGGATTTGGTTTTTGGTTTTGGTTTTCATTGCAAATGAATGGGATTTTAGACAGAAGAGGGGAGGGACAGGAGCATGGAGTCTTATTTGGAGATCATGTGCTAGTTTGTATTAAAGTAGTGTCACCTAGAGGCTCCAGCCAAGAATACAACCATGGGGTGCTCGGCACCCTGCACACCCTTGCTCCCACAGGGGCAGAGGCACGGACCGGGAGATCCACCACTTGCCAGAGGCTAAGAACAAGTCGGGAGTGCAGGGTCTGGTCTGTGTGTGGACTGTCCTGACTTGTGACTATGTGTAACTGCAAAGGCGTGTTGGCCCAGTTAGAGCTTGGAATTTCACTCCTCGTCACCATGGGCGTTCTCCTTGCTTCAGGTGCATGGGTTGCCTGAGAAGACACCTGAGAGATGACAGTCAGTGTCACACTGGTAACGACCTGCTCTTACTGGTGTCAGTTGAGGAAGCTGGGATACGTTTAGTAGATTTAAAGGATTGTGTGGCCTGCGTGTGTATCAGCCACCAGTCAGGTGGAGTGGCGGCGCTTCACAAGCATTAAAGATCACTGCAAAACTGTGAAGTTGGGTTGAGGGTAAGCAGCAAAAAGTAGTCACTGAAAGCCCAGTTCTGTGAAACTTGATGTCAGTGCTTGGAGTGAAAAGATTTTTTGAGAGAGCCAACATCTGGTGCTTTTCTGCGGTAGCTGATAGATCTTCTGTGCTTTAGACGGGGAGAGATGCTTTACAAATACAGTTTAGACACCTGGCCTTCTCAACAAGTGATGCGGAAAATCACCAGGAAGATACTACTCCAGTTTTACCCTCCTCCACGTTATGTAAAAATACCATTTTTCTCAGGATGTGTACTTCACTAAACAGTCTGAATCTCTCCTTCCTCAATCAATGAAGATAGGTAAACAGTGTCAGATACACATACAATTGCTTTAATGATAACTGTAGTTTCAGTTATGTAAACATATTTAAAGTACAGCTTTTCCAAATAATGCTACTAATCATGTGTGAGTTATGGTAATTCCCTGGCTTTAATTTACTGTATGGAGCTTACTTTCTATGAAGCAACTTTTATTAGAATTTGCTGACAGTCTCTGCCTGACATGAAGCCTGTAACTATTCCAAAGAGGTTGACTATCTGTTTGGTTCTCTTTTTCTTGCTTTGGGATTAAGAGAAGCTGTTAAGACCCAATTACCAGTGTACCTCTCTGACATTAGTGCTGTATTACCAGTGGTTTCAGTGCATTTGCCAGCAGCTAAGAAATCTTTCCTCCTTATGCCTTGATAACAGCTTTGCTGCATCATAGTTTGAGAAGTATTTTCCCTTCATCTCTTCCTCTTTGCTCTATGGCTTCCTCTGCTGTCTGGCCTTTAATGCTGACCAGTAGTATGTATAGGTTCATTAACACTATTATAAATTTAGTCAATACTCTTTTAGTGGACTCCAGCTGAGCCCAAACTGACTCACTGCCCTCCAGGGTGTAGTGAGAGACTTAATTACCCTTGTACCATTCAACAGAACAATGTTGTGGGCAGTGCGTCGCTTTGGCTGGAGATGTTGAGGCTTCTGTCCCTATTGGCTGCCATTTTCAAGCTTCAAGAAAGGGACTTCAGAGTAATTTGCAGCTCTGTAGAGTAACAGCAGAAAGTTCTTTTGCAAATGAGAATTGGATTGGTCACGTTTCAATACAGTACTTAAATGGATTTCCCTTTGATGGCTAGAGAATTCCTTTGGGTTGTCTAAGGACAGAAACACGAGTTAAAAGGGTGGAGAAGTGGAAGGGCAAGTAATCCTTTAGCTAAGTGAGGCGTGTTCTGGCATGTCATACTGCTTAAAACCAGAGGAGCGTTCACCCAGTGGAGGCACAGAAGGTGCTGCATCCAGCGTGGCAAAAGTCATACTCAGACACACGTGTAATGAATGGGCGATAGCCTGAGTATCATGCTGGGGAACGCGAACCAGGAGAATGACATGTGTTTCTCATTGGGGTAGGGGAAGTGAAATTTGTGTGAAGGGAGGTCTGGCTCAGTAAGTACATATTAGGTGTATAAGTTGCTATTCTGCAAGGCACATCTGCCACTATTTCAGAGTTGCCAGAATTTCTGACACTAATGTTGTCTGTGATTTAAAGCTAAGTCCTATGTTGGACAATGTAGTAGTCATGTGATTCAATGTGCATGGTGAATGAATATTTCTCAACAAATCTACGCCTAGTCTTCTTTTCTGGCTTTCATGTGTTATGCTGGGTTTCCTATGCTGGAGACTTCCATAATATGTCAACAGTTTGGCTTCTTGAGGTATCACGTGACTGTAATAACATAAAAATTGAGTGATTAGCTCTTCGTAATTAGATGAAGTGATTGTATAGTCTTTGAGAACCCAGTGCAGTCTTCCACTAAACAAATGCTCTGACTCTACAGTTGGATGAATAATATATGAATTCTCTTCTGTGTACTGTAAAGGAGAGTAGAAAAGAGAAACATACTTTGGAGACAGTGAAAAAAATGGGTAAAACTTCGTAACAGCAGGATAAGGCATCACTAGCTCGAAGTCTGAGCATGTATACAAGCCATACGGCATATTTGCATTAGAATCACCTTCAGTGACTTTGTGGTTTGGTCCCTGCCTGTCCCTACCCTTCTTATTTACTCCTACACTTACAAAATATTTGCTTTGTCCCTCAGGTTTTATTACTTGTTGGCAGCACCTCATTAGGGAATATAGAGGAATGGCTGCAGTGAGTCCTTTAACTGCTTATGTCATGGCAAGATCTTCTTCATAGTCATCAAAGTATACAAGCACCCATATGTGCCATAAATATCTAAAAAAAACATAGAGCAGACATCGGCAAAAACCGTCAGAGAAGAAAATAAAGTAAGAGGCATCATTTAGAGCAGGAAAAAAGAGGAGAGCTTCGTAGCAGTCACAAATTCTGGGTTAGTCATCATTCATCTCCATGCTGACAGGGGACTTGCTGAAACGTTGCGTCACTTGCAAATGTTAGTCACTGAAGCCATTGTCTGAGCCTCTGAATGAGATTAGGAAGGTCTTCAGCCTTCTGAGAGAAAATATTTTAAAGAAAAATGGTCTAAGAGGACTTGCAGATTGCACGGCATTAAATATGTCCTTATTCACACATTGTTTTATATGCATGCTGTCAAGGTAAACATTACCTGTCAAGCATCTCATATAGAATTAATGTTTTCCATTAATTTTCCCTAATTATTTGTTAGGGGAAATTATTCTTTTCCCTAATTTAATTCATTCCATGTTTTGTGATTCTATTATTGCTTAATTCAATTTAGGTATTTTGAAACAAATAGGTCAGTTTAAATTCATAGTTACATTCTAATACAATGCTGTTGTGCTGACACAGTGTTATGGAATTTGTTTGGCATTTGCTAGTTGTTTGTAAAATGTTATTTCATTTTAACATAGTTGCTATTGCTGTTACTCGATTTTTTGTTCACTTTGGACATTGGCAGATTTTTTTAAAGGGGGGAACACTTCTTTGTGCAATGTGATTGCTATTCTTAAATGGTTTACACTGGATTTTATAGGCAGGTTAAAGAGCAAACACATACACAGTCCTTGATTTTAGCTGGTAGCAGAAAAGGGAAGAGAATTGGTCCAAGCCTGGAGTGCTATCTGGGAACATGGGAGAGTCACCTGCCTTGTCTGCCACAGAGCCCTTGTTAGGACATTGGCAGGCCATTTGTCTCGCCAGCTGCTGTGTGAGTAGTTGTGATGGACTTCACGGTGCAGGCTTAGAAGTGCTCGGATACAGAGCTCAGAGAGCCTGTGGGGGTTCTTTAGGCAAGGTAGCCCCATACAGAATTGCAGCAATAGCTGGCAATCCAAGCAAAAATGCCATTCTTGATACAAAATAGAAATCAAGGCCTTTTGAAAATGAAAGAGCAATATGTACTTATTAAATGACTTATATCTAGATGAGGAAAGATCGTGTGTGTGTGTGTGTGTACATGTATGCAAATAGAAATTTAACTTACAAGTTAATAGTACGAGAACAAACAAATTTAAAATAGGCATGTATTCTACAGTGATGGGATTAATAGTTACTTTCATAGGTTTTAACATATTTCATTAATTACGCTAGATGTGTACATATCCTGTGTTCGTTTTGCAACTATTAAAGCTTTCCTATGAAAAGAACTGTAAGAAATGCTTGCTTGTATCTGTGGACAAAGCTAATGGAAAAATCCAATCCTCTCACCCACATATTTATCTCAAAGATGTGTTGTATATCTGCAGTTGATTTTCTAGCATGCTGATTAGCTAATACTGTTTTTGGCATGCAGCTTATCCATCGTGTAGAAGAACGCTATCTGAATTTCAATTTTCTTTTCAAAATGATGTTGAACTGCTTTTCCTTTAAAGGCTCTTCTGGCCATTTGGGGACCCAGTGCAGACAGTGGAGCTGCAGTCTAGTCTCAAAATCTAATTGAATTGATATGAGGCAGCTGAAGCAGTGATTGTTGAAGAGCTTGAGATGGATTGCCAAAAAATAAGTGCTTCTGAGCAACTTGCTTAGTGTCCTCATTTGAAAATCTGCCCATGAGTTGATTTTTACTTCCACTGGTAATAGACCTTTATGGTAAATGCCCTGTGTTTCAGTATAGTCAAGGAATTTGTTAGTTCTATGTGGCTTAGATATGATATGATCACATTGCTATTAAAGAAGAAGAAACTATGCCTCTAAGAGTGCTGAAAAAAAAAAAAAAAAAGAAGTGGGGAGTTAAAGAAATGTGGAAATGCTGGTGTTAATCCCTTTGTCCCCACCAGCAATTTGCTACCATTTAACCTTCCAAAATCTCATTTTCCTAAACTTTTTTTTTCACAGTGATGGGTCTTTCCCTTATGATTCTGTTCCCTGGCAGCAAAATACCAACCAGCCTCCAGGTTCGTTATCAGTGGTCACCACGGTATGGGGTGTGACTAATACCTCTCAAAGCCAGGTAAGCTTCATTTTTATGTTTCCTCCCCCCTAGATACATGTTTTGATTAATGTTAGCAAAATGAAAAGCTTTGGGGAAAATTCTCGTAGGATCGATAACAGTGTCTGTGTTCTCTTTGTTGTAAATGTGCATTTTTTCCCAGTTATGTTCTCTTTGGTATCATCAGAAAGGACGTGTTTGAGTCAGCAACTCGTTTAGCTGCATGCAAATGTCAGGCTAGGGTATAGCACATATTTTGCACTGTATGGTTTTAACAGTAAAAGCATGGTTTTGTTGTGATCCCAAACCTCCTGGGAATTTCAGATTGAAGAGGTTTTTTTATTAAAAATTGTATTTTCAGCTAGATTCACAAAATGGTAGTTTTTGTCATTTTTATCTGGTCTTATGTTGTACTAGTGGGCTGCTCAGATCTGTTGCCAACTCTACCTCCATGCTGAGGTGCTAACTACCAGCTATAGGCTGTGCTCTCTCTTCAGCCTCTCTGTTGATACTGCCTTACGTTGCAACAAATATTTCAATATGCATTAGAGCAAAAGCATGATCTCCTGGCTTCCAGGTGAAAAACATATTTATTGGATTTGCATTTAGTTCTCTCCACGCTTTTACCTCTCTTTTTCTTCTCCAATGTGTATCAAATTATTTTGTACAAAAAGAAGCAGCTTTAATGAAAAGGACACCAATTCTCTCTGATAGTGCGTTCTCCAAGGAATGTGGTACAAATGTTACTCTCAGACAGTGTAGTCCTTTTTGACACCATACATGAAGTGCTTAAACACTTTGCTGTGTTTGAGTGCGGATGGTGTATGAATCTAACCTGTCTTTCCCATGTTTTCCAAATCAAACATCATACCAAATTTTTCTGTTTGTCAGATTCGAAATTTTGGTTAGAAAAGTAAAAACAAAATTGTTGTGTATTGAGTCATTAAAAACGAAATCATTTAGGAGCCAAGTCATACAGATAGTCACGTGGCAGTTACATAAACACTGTTTGTGGCACAGTCTTCCTTCAAAAAATAAAGATAGGTAACAGTTACCAGATCTATGACATCATCTATTATTGTTGATTTATTTTTAAACCTTAAAAGAAAAGGTATCCCACCTGGGTGAGAAATAGTTGAGTAAATATAAGCATGTAGGACTATGATAGTATTGGCCAGAAAATGGAAATACAGTTCCTTGTGGGAATCTTTCACACTTGGAAAAAAAAAATGACTTGGTGTTTTGTTCTATCTTAAGAACACTGTTACATTATTTAAACTCTTTGTGATACTTCAGAAGAATTTGCAATAAAAGAAAAAAAGTGCTTTTGTACAAGAAGAAAATGCTTCTTCAGAATCACTGCAAGAAAAGGGTGAACCTGTGAAACATGAGGCTTGATTATAAGCTGTTCAGAGCAGACTGAGATGAATGACAGGGTTTCCCTTAAGTCTTCATATTCCCCAAGGAAGAGGAGGGAGCCAGACTCAGAGATTTGGCTTCAAATTCCAAGAGCCAACAAACTCAATACTACCATGCGGCTTGGTCTTATGCAAAAGTCGTGACTGCTAGATTTATTCCCAAATAGCAGGAAGATTTCCATGCAGGTAACTGTGAACAATCATGCTCATATCTTGAAGAAAATCATAGCATTTTTGGTTCAATTGAAAAAAATTATTCAAACAAGCAAGCTGAGTACTTTGAAAAACAGAGCAAGGGATTCTTCTCTTAAGAAGTTATAAAACCAACTGATGGACTTCTGTAGAAAACAGGTTAAGCCATGGAAACACATTCTCTCACAGTTCTGGCATCTGTAATGTCCTTTACAGTATGCCTGTGGGACTGTATACTTGCAAGTCATTTTGAGGCCCTACATCGGAAAAAAAGCATATGCTTTCTCTTAATTGGATGAATGTCACCTAAAGAGCATGGCTGTAGCAGGTCTATATCAAAACTATTTTATTAAGTGTGTTTGTTAACTAGGCTACCTCCCGTGAAGCAAAATCAGAGTTCAGTTCTCATGTTAGTTTGGAAATGGCAAAAGGAGAGAGCAGCAGAAACCAGTGCACCTAGACTTCAACAAGGTGTATACTCATTAGAGTTCAGAGTACAGGATGGTTATATTGTAATTTATTGATTCCAGCAAATCAACGCAATTTGCTTGACGTAGTTCAAAGTACAGCCCCTTACTCTCATGTTTCTACTCACAGGTGCTGGGAAATCCAATGGCAAATGCTAACAACCCTATGAACCCAGCAGGAAATCCCATGGCTTCTGGGATGACAACCAGCAACCCTGGAATCAACTCGCCTCAGTTTGCTGGACAGCAGCAACAATTTTCAGCCAAGGCAGGCTCCACTCAGCCGTATATACAGCAGGGCATGTATGGGCGACCCAACTACGCTGGAAGTGGAGGCTTTGGTGGGAGGTAAGATTTACACATGTGAGGTGGTAAAGGGATGTAAACAGTTGATGAAGCTTGTTTTAGTGACGTGACGGAAGTGTCACGCACTCGTTTTTATTGCATAAAGTCTCAGTAGCTATTTTATGCTGCTTAGCTGAAGCGCATACTGCTTATACAGCTTCAGAAATCAGATACCCAAACTGCAACAAAATTCATCACAGTAAATGGAAATGGCTTAGGTCAATCAATTAGCTCTAATAAACCCCCAAATAAAGTTTTAATTAAGAGAGATTGTTAAATAGAACACAGACTTAGGAATGATTAACATCTAATAAGGCCATGATGTGAAAGGTATTGATGGTATAATTTAAAGACTTGTATGCAGGAATAAACTTGAGTAGTAGGCAACAGTAGATTCCTATGGATGGGGTATTTCTGCCTAAAGACTTGTAATCTGAAAAAAATTGGGGGTGGAGATTTTTGTTACGAGAGATGATCTAACTGTGTATTTATTCTGGAGAAGTAAATGCTGCATTTGCACAATAGGCCAAAACTAATACCCTGGGCTTTGTTACATGTTGACTTTCTGTGTCTGTCCTTTGTAAACAAGGGTGGTAAGTCCACTTAACTGAAACCACTATTTATGGCCCCTCTGCAAAGCCTGCTGATAAGGTTGTTAACATAGTCAGTCTAGTGTGAAGGATATAAGCCTAGAACTCGGGGGACTTTATCTCTCCTTTCATCTCCGCCACCAATCTACCGAGTAACCTTGAACAAGCCATGAAGTTTCTGTACCTGTGTATTAATGTCTCTAAAATGGGCACAGTAATAGTGACCTGCATTTATAAAGATAGTTGAGGTCTTGGAGTGGGAAAGACGGGGTTTAGCTTCATTTATCGTACAATCAGTAGAAGAGCTGGGTAGGAAGTACAAAATTCAACGTGTAGGATCCGGAAGAGTTGATTGTGGTGGTTCTCTCCTGGCTATTTTGCTGAGGTTGAGGGAGAAGTGTTTTTACATTGGGAAAACTTGGTATAATTCACCATTGGGGCAGATGAATGCACTGGTGTGGAGGCAGCAGTCTGTTCATGTTGCTGTGCAGTCTGCCCCTAAATTATTGGGAAATTGGGCTTGCGTTAACTTTCTGGACTTCAGTTCAGCTTCTCAGGGAGTTTCAGAGCTGCAAAGCAGTTCAGTGCTCATGAAACAACTGGAGGTGGTGCCTTGCAGTCCTGGTGGCAGCCCTAACACTGTGGCATGTGAGCAGCACTTGTGTCTCATTTACACATTGAATTCCCCCTCCTGCTGGCTTTCACTGGAAATTGATACGTGGTTTTGGAACAGTTCCGGATGAGGATCACATCGAAGTTCAAAACAAAACCCACTAAGCACGTCTTAATTCTCTGTTTCTTTCTTTCTTTCCTTTCTTCCCGGTCAGTTACCCTGGAGGCCCAAATACCCCCGCGGGCATGGGGATCCCGCCACACACAAGGCCACCGGCTGATTTCACCCAGCCAGCCGCTGCCGCCGCCGCTGCTGCAGTTGCAGCTGCAGCTGCTACAGCAACAGCTACAGCTACAGCCACTGTGGCAGCCCTTCAGGAAACGCAGAATAAGGATATGAACCAGTATGGACCGGTAAGAGCGTAACCCTTATGTCTTTGTACCTGCCTGATTTGGACGATTACAGGGGATTGGGCTGCCTTCCCTTGTTTATTAGGGTGCCAACCCTATATTTTTGCATGAGCATGGTTATAAATGCTTATGAGAAACTGCTGGAATGTGTTTATGTTGTTATGAGTCAAAGTACCCCATTTTTTTCCCCTCCAATAAATTTTGTGGTTTGTAGATTGTCCCTTAAAAAACACAAAGTTTACCCAAAGTTATGGCTTCATCTGATATGATGTATTATTGCTGCCTTTGCCAGCCCTGTGAACCTCTAAGCTAGAGTACCTGGTGAAATGTTTCAAAGTCTGGGAATAGGTTTTGTACTACTTGGGTAATTGCTTATTTTGCCAACTGCAGTCAATTGGTTTTTTTTTTTCCCTTTAAATGAGGAAACAATAGAGAAGAAATTTGCTTTTTAATAAAGCTGTCCGTGAGAACAGCTGTGAGACATGCATTTCTGGTGATCCACAGCCTCCAGCATGTCATGATTTGCTGTAATAATTTTTTCTTCAAATAAACAAGGGTTCAGTTGCTGCAGGTTTTCTCTTTTGCAAACCTCCCAGAGCTTTGAAGTATATGGGCCGATATGCCACATGAAATAACAAAGGTTAGCACCTTAGAAATTGTAGCATGGTGCTCTGTGTATGCAGCCAACTTCCTAGCCTGTTGTCTAATGGTAATAGACTAGCAAATTTAAACTATTTAATTGCTCATTGTAGACCTAACTCTGTCCGTGTCTCTTATGCCTTCCACAATTCCAACTGAATTTTTATTATAAATAACATCACCACCCATCAAAAGTTGGAGAACATTGAAGGAAAATGCGACATAACACATACCTTTCTTCCCTCCCCCCAAAAGCATGTTCAGCTCCCTCCTCCCATTTTAAATGCATGTCGCATTTTATTCTTTTTTTTTTTTCTTCTTCTTCCGTTGAAGGTTTGTTCCTCTTTCCAGATGGGTCCAACTCAGGCTTACAACAACCAGTTTATGAACCAGCCTGGTCCTCGTGGCCCTGCTTCAATGCCAGGCAACATGAACCCAGCAAGCATGGGTGCAGGAATGACGCCCTCCAGCATGAGTGGGCCGCCCATGGGCATGAACCAGCCGAGGCCTCCTGGAATGAGTCCCTTCAGCACCCATGGGCAGAGGATGCCTCAGCAAGCCTACCCAGGCCCACGCCCCCAGTCTTTGCCTATACAGGGCATAAAGAGGCCGTACCCAGGAGAGGTACGAAATTCTCTAACTTATTTTATTTTGTGTCAAGTATTGTTTTGACTGAAAGGTGCTACATGCTGAGCAATGCGTGGTGTACCTCCCTCTACAATAGCTATGTATCTGTTCCAAATTTGGTAGGAATGCTTCTTTTAAAGTACAAGTGGCAGCAGCTCTTGCTTTTTAGCTTCTACAGTATTCAGGTTGGTCCTTGCTATGTTAGTCAAGATGACAGTCATTAAAACCATGAAAGACCCCAAACCAGCGGAGCCCTCAAAATGTCACTTTTTTGTTCTCGAGCTAGATGGTAAATTCATAGACCCTAAGCAGACTTCCTTCACAGGGGTGGATTTATTTAACTTGACAATTTAAAAGAGATGTTGAAGGTGAAATACTTACTTGAGCCCAATACGTACGTGATTTGCATTTTCTTGGATAGTTTTATTGTTCTAAGGAAATACAGGGAATATGTTGTATGAACACCCCTAATAATAACATTTATTTTGAAGAACATTTGCCTTTCAAACTTCTTGAGGCTTGATTTTCATGGGCGCTGGGATGAATATAAATCTTGCTGAGCTCAAGTCCCTGCCTGTCAGCACTTATATTAGATAAGTTTATTTGGAGTGTGGTATTTCTGTCTAAGTTTCCGTGCTGTTATGTGAGATCTGAGTGGCTTTGTGTACAAAATTACCTGGCCATTGACTTGTATTGTGACTTTGGGCAAGACAATTAGGGTCAAAATTTTAAAGAAATGAAGGAAATTAAAAATACAGACAGATTAGCTTTTGGATTTTAAAATGCAGAAATTCATTTTAGTATTTAAATTGGTGTGAATTAGGAAGTAGATGCTTCTGAGAATTCCATCAATTGCCTCTCAGCATCTATATACACCTAAATGTCTTTACAAATCTAGCCACCAGTTACTAGCTTCAGAGATAATTTCCTGGTGAAATTATGTATTAAACTGAGGCAATAGCTATAACTCAGTTGTAGAGCTTTGAATATTATTATATTACTCTGACTATAATAACAGTACTAAGAGTTTATAGAAAACATACAGTGAAGAGTACCATGCACAAAATATAGCAAACATTTCTTCTTGAACTACATTTAAATATTCAAGAAATTGTTTAAAAAAAAAATCTGAAAAAAAGGATATGCTTTTAGAGGAATTGTTTCTCTGGGAAGGTATTTGACTCGGCATATATAGTCACTCTACAATTAAAAAAAAAAAAAAACACAGTGTGGCTTGTACAGATAATTTTTATCTTTAGATTTTGTGTTTTCAGGAAGACATAAATGCTGTTTTCCTGCTTCAGAAGCGGGTTTGTCATCATAAGTGAATGCAGTCATTTTCCCAAGAAGTGGGAAAACTGAACAGGGTCCTAAGTGTGACATGCCTGCTTGTCTGGCAGTGTGCAAATTCTGTAGATGCTATTTGCATATGGGTATTTGAAAACTTCATTTATGGAGACTCCTTATTAATCAGTTAATTTTCAAATTGACACTTTGCTACCTTTAAAGTTCCAGTTTTGATTCCAGAAGTGCAGGACAATACTAGCAAGAGCTAGCAAGGTGTTCACAACTAGTTTACTTGTGTTTAGTCTCGGGTACAGCTAAGGACTGCAACTCAGGGCAAGGATAGCAGCTGTGTTGAGCAGTAAGACATGGACTGACCGCAGATCTACTCTTTGCCTGTTCCAGGATTATCATCTTTTTATGTTAGTTTTTCTCTGTGCTTCCATTCTCCATCTGGAAAAGGTGACACAAGAATGGTGCTGGTAGTGCTCACAAAAACACAGAGATATTGTGAACATTGCATTTGTTTACAATTCTGTTTTTGTTTGTGTTTTTTTTTCCACACACAATGCCCTTTGAGCCATAGAAGTAGCTTAGACAGAAGATTGCAGGGACTTGGCAACACTGTAAGGGTGTGTGTGTGTTTGTGTGTCTGTGTTAATGTGCAGGGAAAAATGTATATGGCTAATCTTATCCCACTTTAGTTTGTGGGACTTTCACACTTTTGAGTGAGTATTCACCTATGACCATCAGGGCCCTGGCTTAAGCATGAGTGACACTGAGTGGAGGAATATTCACCTGGAGGTTTGATTTGGTTTTGATTCCACTACTGTTTATATACAAATAATCAAGACAATTGCTTGCATGAAACAGATCGTTTTCTTTCATCTTTGTTGTGAAACAGCCGAATTATGGAAACCAGCAGTATGGACCAAATAGCCAGTTTCCAAACCAGCCTGGTCAGTATCCCACTCCCAACCCTCCAAGACCCCTTACGTCTCCCAACTATCCTGGACAGAGGATGCCAAGCCAGCAAAACACAGGGCAGTACCCACCTCCAACAGTCAACATGGGGCAGTATTACAAGGTAAGAATTCTTAGATTATCATTTGCATTCTGGTACATGTTTATGAATGAAGTCATACTCCTGACTTCTTGGCTACTGCTTTTACGTAACTAAATGAAAGGTAGAAAAAAAGCACAGTGCTTATACTCATGTTCGGGATATCACAGGATCAAGTTAATTAGCCGAGTTGAATCGCAACTTCAGAGCGGTTCATAAAGAAAACTGAATGTTACTGCAGCTCATTAGAGGCTTTTGGTTCCACTTTAAATACATCATGTAAAAATAAGTGCATAATGGGATACAGCTGTAATATTTTCACCTATTCATGGCATACTATAAGAATACAACTTTGGAAATTTGTAATAAACAAGTTCCACATTGCAAATGCCCAATTTCAGACCTACAGCGGTCACTGTTGGATCAAACCAGCCCCAAATTAAAAGCTGTTCCAGCTGTAGAATTCATCTTTGAACTGAAGTTTGCGTGACTTTTTCTCCCACTTCTCCCTTCTGTTTTCTCCGTTTTTTTTCTTTGTGCTGCTTGTTTGAAGAAGTAGAATTGTTCAAATGTTGTATAAAACCTTTTCTTATGGAATTATCCTGAGCACTTCTGATTATCCAAACTGAGTCTGTACTTAGGGCCTTCTGAGGTTAGATGTCTTTGAAGTGCACACAAAAGGGGTCTTTTGCACACAGGTACTCCAGTGAATATATAAAAACTGGGTGGACCATAGATGGTCTGACCTGCTCCTAAAACTTTATCTGTTAAAGTCTCTGGACTACCTTCTGATTTTGAAGGTTGAAAGTTGCACGTTGGTCTTGAATTGGAGTTGTTCTGGTGTGTTTCACACAGAAAACACACCATTGAAAAAAGAGCCCCCCCCAAAAAACACCTTTACTATAGAGCATCTGTCCTACATGCTACCAATCTGTCCACTGCAACACCCTCAGGAAAGCTCGTTGCATGATGGTAGTTTTTGCAGTACACTGTCAGGAAGAACACGGTAAGGATCCTCAACGACAGTAGTTCCAATGCAGTCACTCATGTTAAAATAGCAGCAGCAGATTCCTTTGAAGTTTTTAAGTGACAGATTTTTTAAATACATTTTACTTTATTTTATTTGTGTTTGAAGTTTTTTGTTTATGGAATAGTTCTAACAGGGGATTTATGGTCTTTTTAATGCACACCTATTTTGTATTCAAATATAGATTGTTCTGGAAGCAGTTAGATAATAGGAGACCTTGTCGAGAAGGGAGAATATCCTGGCTAGGAGAAATTCCAGCTTGCCATAGACAAGAGCTGAATCTTTGGACCATAATGATTGTGGAGACAGTAACTGTGTGTTAAAGAAAAACACAGAGAAAAATAGATTGGAAATGTAAATGCCTAAGAATTGCCTTTCAGAATGCCTTTCAGAATGCAGCTCTCTTTTGGGGCACTTCAGAGTACCTTAAGCTAGCAGCACAGCATTTAGATGTAGCGTCAGATCTGAGGTCCTGATATTTTGGCTGCCTGTAAAGATTTTCATCTTATGACACTTTGGTGTGTGTGTGCGTGCTTATGGTACACGGACTATTAAAAGGGGGTGCCAAGCGGTTGCAGTGTTGTTTAATGTCATCATCCTTTACATGATTGTTACTGGTTTATTCTGTTACCTCTAGCCTTCCCCTTAATTACAAGAAACAAAACCAATGGTGTTTTAATATTAAAACTATGATTTATAATTAACAATCTGTTTTCTTTTAGCTTGTCTTACTTAGCAGCAAACTGAGAACAGAGTCAATTGTAGCTACACAGAATAAAAGATGTCCCCTGAGCTCCAAAGCTTTCATTCTGAATAGATGAGTTGGACAGGGGTGGGGAAAAAAAGGACAGATAGAAGTTAAAGGGTCACAGACAGTCTAATAGTGTGTCCTTGCATTTTGTTTTTCATGTAGGCTTTTGTGCAGTGGGGCTGTTTTGGGAGAAAGCCAAGTAGATGTAAAGGGTTGGATGGGCTGGAGTGGTGTGGAGAGGCTGAAGCAGTTGGTTTTGGAAAGAGAGCATTCAGCAGAACGTGTTAAGCCTCTTAGCAGCCTTGCTTATATCTAGTCGTTGCCAGAACTAAACTGGCTGGCCTGCTGGTTTCAGTTCCTGCTTTACTCTTCTAGTCTGCTTCTTTCCTGAAGGCCTCATTGGACGTCCTGTGGTTTCTCATCCTTCCAGAGACAGAGGGGCCTCCCTACCTTGTTTATAGTCCTTGGTGTTTGATAGCAGTGCAGTTCACAAAGCTTATTATTCTTGTTTCAGACAGCTATAACAATGTGATTTTATTTATTTTCTAGCCATCAAGGCCTGTACCTGTGGCAAATTACCCTCATTCACCTGTTCCAGGAAACCCCACGCCACCTATGACTCCAGGGAGCAATATTCCTCCATACCTGTCACCTAACCAGGATGTCAAACCACCATTCCCACCTGACATTAAGCCAAATATCAATGCTTTACCACCACCTCCAAGTGAGTAGCAAGCAGAACGTTCCCGCAGTCCCTTATTGTCACTCCATTCTCTGCCATATACATTTTCAGTTTGGAAACAAGGTCTGATTGCTACCCTGGAAGCAGCCCAGATTGCTAAGTTTTGATAGGTGGCATGGCCCAGCTGCACAGTGCAGGGTCACTAGAGTGGGTGGACAGGAAAAGGAAAGATTGCTGTCCCCTGCTAATATAGAGTATCCAAAAAGTTATTTAAAGTTAAACTTGTAAGGATGTTACTCCTGAAGTTTTCCTTTGATACACTTCCTGAGGATAAAACACTTAATTTTGAATTGTGTTGTGTGTGCTTGGTAGACTTGTTGATTGTATGAACTTTTATTGTGGTGTATTTTGTTCAATGGCAAAGTCATTCATTGAACATTACAGCAGAATGGCATACGATGTGAATATTTATGGTGGTGTCTCTGTTGTGATCCATACAGGCTTCTTAAGAATATTCAGTAGTATGCCAAAAATTGATATATGTTCCTTTCTAAGCCATTCAACCTCACAGCTTCATTTGGATGGGAACAGGGAAGGAATAACAAGATCTCTCTGGCTGTATACTAGCACAAGATGTTTGATGTTTTGAAGTGACTGATGAACAGTAGGAGATAGCATATACTAGGGAATTGGAGAGTCTTTGTTTCCTATAAAAGGAATTCTGCTGAATTAGCACTTTGCAGACAGTGTTTGGACTTGAGGATAACTGAAAAATGAAGTTGAAGAAGTTGGCCTGCAGTATTGTTTGGGCAAGACCATAGCTAGCATTTAAAGACATTTGGTCTGCACAGTTTAACTGTAAGTTACCACAAAACCATGTGATACAAGGTCAGATAGTAATTGCGTGCCAGTATCTGGGGTCTTTGGAAAGGTTCAGCTGAAACTAATTGAGTAATGTTGTTCCCAGCTCAAAGCAGAAGAAATAACTAAGTGTTATTACAGTTGGCCATAATCAAGAGATTTGTCGTCAGTCTTCCACTAACAGACTAAGGCTGGACATTGATCCTATCCAGTAATAAAAAACACAAGTTCTTGCCACGTCTGGTTTATGTTTATGGTCCAGAATGCTAGGATCCTAATGTTAAGTGTGGGAGAACGTAAGACTTGGGTTTGTCATGCTTATCAACTCGAGCCTTTCACTTGTATCAATTAGATCTTGTAGCTACTTGTGATTTTCTTTTGTGTCTATAAACCTGCTAAGTTAAACCCAGTAGCAGATCACTGTGCCATTTGTTACTATTCTGTATAAATATACACATTATTATTGCACTGCAGATGCTAAAGGGAAAGTTCACGCTTTCTCTCCCTCTTCGATCCCAGCCAACCACAATGATGAGCTCCGTCTGACATTTCCCGTGAGAGATGGTGTTGTGTTGGAGCCCTTCCGGCTGGAACACAACCTGGCAGTCAGTAACCATGTCTTTCACTTACGGCCAACTGTTCATCAAACGCTGATGTGGAGGTAAGCTCAGTCTTGTTGTGAGGAAGTCTAGCACCAGCGATGGAGAAATGGCAGGCCAGATGGACTTAATTCAGGCCAGATGAAATTACCATTAATTTCATTTGAAAAATCATGGTCTAGCTGAGAAAAATTCTTTGTAAAAACTCGCAGATAAACTCACCTGTTGCTTTACAGAGGCAACATGTACTAAAATGTTTCCTAATGCATGTTGTATCCCCTTACTGATAGTACATGGGTAGCACACAGTGTCTGAAAAGTCACTGTAAGCATTTCTCATTTCTGCTCTGGTTAGAACGAGTGTAGGATGTCCGTGACCAACACCAGTACAAACTTTGATGGAGGAGACTCTGAAGTCCTTAGGTGCCTTGTGGCCTGTGAAATGTTGGTTGCAGGACTATGCAGGACTATTAGTTTCTGCCGAAATTACATGGTTGAGTGTCTGATAATGAAAAATAACACACTAAAGAAGGATCTGATTTAGAGGTTTGGTAAAATCAGAAAGACAAGTGCTTAAATCTAATTTCGTACATTCTCCCTCTCTTATGACTCCACAAGTGAGGATGGGTCAGAAATATTTGGGGCATAGCTTTTCATGCGCATTAGTCTTCTGTTTTTCAGTTACAGCAAGCACTACTTTCCAGAACAGAGGAATAGTTTTCCTAGGTGTTACTTTACTATATTTAATTTAGATTTGCATAAGTGATTCCAGGATATGTTCTGCTTCCATCATACTTATGGAATGACTTTAGATCAACTTACAATCAGAGCCTTTTTTTTTTTTTTTTTGCATGTTTTCAAATACTTCTGAATAACCGTCTCATTCTCTTTTTCTCAGGAAGCCTTTCAGTGTTATCCTGTTTTCTTACGAAATTATTTGAACCTGTTTCTGTGCACTGTGGAGCTTGATTAGTTTCTCATTATCTTGTACAGAGGTTGTTTTACAGGTGTAGCTGCTGAGGTGGTAAAACACTGCATCTTCAGCACATTTTCCATTATGCCTGCCTCGCTTTCAGTTTCTTCCTGAGCCTGGATCAAATACCCCCCTGGCCTTAATGGGAATGAAAACTGGTAGCTTCAGCTTTTTTCCATCTGAGGATGTTTTTCCTATTCACTGGTATCCATTTGAGACTTCTGTTTTTATGGTGTGGAGAGCACATGGTGGGCAGGGGTGGCAGAGAGGTGAGCTAGGTTCCCTGCCCCTGGGACAGACTCTGGCTCTAAAGCTGAGGCTGGATGCTGGATACAGGAGTCATTTGCTGCCACAATGCTCTCCTAACCTGATGTAGCCTGGGGGTTAGAAATGAGAGAGATTTCAGACAGGCCACATCCAATAATTAACACCTAACTTTGAGGTCAGTTATTGCTTACTTGCATTTCATTATCGTGGAGTACTAGAAGCAGAGGGAGTTTTGGCAGTTATTTGCCAGTTCTTATTAATAAGTAATCACTACTGGGGATTGTGCTGGCTCATTCAGTAGATTTATAGTGCTGCACTGAGGCATGAGGCTGTTTCTTAATATCTGTTCTTTCTTTCTTCCCTAGCTCACCAAACACATAGCCTTTATTTAAACTTATTTTAATGAAGACTCATAGGTAAACCATGCACAGGTCTGCTGTTTTGAAAGGGTTGTTAATAGTGGGGAGAATGGATGGTCCTGTAATGAAGTCATTTCAAATTTACCTCAGGGCTGGATGGATTCCAAAAAAATGAATTAGTCACATGTGTGGATGGATTTTGTTTTTATAGAGAATGATGGAATCGAGCCAGGTCTGAATATTTTTCTGCCAGCTAAAATATTCGGTAAAACCTCTCACGTGTACACCCATAATTAATAGCAGTGCAACTATTTTTCTCCCCATTGGGAACTCTTCATGGTTATGAGAAGCAGAAGATTGAAGGCAAGAAAAATGTTGCCTTGAAGCTGGCTCAGTCTTAGCACTGCTCAGTTATTAACAACGTCCCACTGTGGGGCTGCGTGCTAGGAATGGGAGGGTCTCCTGGTCTCTGTCCCCACTCTGAGACTTCCAGAAGACCTGGCCAGAGCTCTCAGGAATGGACAAATTCAGATTGGTTTTTAAATTATAGGTGCTATGTCTGTTTTCCTCTGGGTTTGGTTGATTGCTGCATGTTCTGTTAAGGTGAGAATCTCTAGTAGATAGTGCAGAGAGAGCTTTCAAAACTTGGTAATGAAATATTGGAGGGAAAAATGGAAACACTTGATATAGATGGATTATTTTGAAAGGTCAGGTAATTTGTATTCTATACTTTTCTTTGTTAAAAAACATGCTTTTATCCAGTACTAAGTCTTGATGTTTTGAAATCTAGAAAAGACACTGTTAAATCAGAAATGGAATCTCTATTTCTGGAAAAGGAAAACTGAAGTTAAAGTGATGATCTCCTGAATGATCTTTTCCTCATGGGTCTTACAAAGATGTCTTCCTCCAGGCAAGATGAAGAAACAAGCACCTAAGTTTTCAAGCATAAAAGATAAACATTGGGCAGAACATTTCAGCTGTCATGAACAGCAGAATCCCAGCATTTCAGTTCAGTTCTTCGTGTTCTTTTAAATATCTTCTTCAAATTACTCATTTCTAACACAGCGTTAGCATTCGTGTATGAAACTGTGAAGTCGTAGTCTCTACGCACTTAATTTTGATTAGCTTTATCTCAGCCTCTCCCTTTTTTGGAGGTGTTAGAAAACTAATTTTGAGGAGCTGAATAGTGTGTGGAATTTATTATTAGAGAGGTGGGAGGGAGTCATGCTCTGAAAGAAGCTCTAAATTGGTTGGATTTAATCCACAGCTGTGTTAATTTGGAATCACAGAAACACAGGCAGTGAGAAGCAGGGGTCATTTTATCTTAGTTGATTTACGTCTTCCAAGGTAGGATTACCTATATCTCTAGTATGTCTGACAAGCATTTATGCAAAATGTATTTTAAATACTCTCAAATAGCAAAGGATCCACAGTCGTCCTGCACATCCTACTGCAGCGCATCGCTTTGTTGTTCTTAACTCTAACACGCAGGAATGACCTGTCCAACATTGATGTTTTTCTTTCAGCAGGATCATTCCACAGTCTGTTTTTGCAACATGGTTTGAGATGTTCACTTGGAAAGTCCTTTTAAGTGTACAATATTAGAAACTTTGTAGTATGCTTGCATCATTAATTCATCATGACCTGCTTCTCTTAAGGGCTTTTATGAAGAAAGTGTGTTATATCCTTTATTGGCAATAATTTGAGAAAAATAGTCTGACTCATCATGAAAAAATGTTCCTAGCATCAAAAAGACCTCCTTCTGCAATGTGAAAGAAAAGTTAAAAGAAAGATTTATTGGTTGTTGTGCAGGTCTGACTTGGAATTACAGTTCAAGTGCTATCACCATGAAGACAGACAAATGAACACAAACTGGCCAGCTTCAGTCCAGGTCAGCGTTAATGCAACCCCACTTACCATCGAACGTGGTGACAACAAGACATCTCATAAACCTCTGCACCTAAAGCATGTCTGCCAGCCAGGAAGAAACACGATTCAAATTACAGTCACAGCATGTTGTTGTGTAAGTACATTGAGCTTGCGGCTGCAGCTGATGATGCTGACTTTGCTTTTTAGTGCAGTTTGCAAATGTTGCCTTAGCTTAAAAAGCCTTCCTCTCATTTTTTTTCCCATGGATTTTTCTGGTAAGGTGCTTGTTTAATGGTGTTGACACAGGCAGAGTACTAATACTGAAATTTTTGCTGCAGAATTATTGCAGAATACAGTGCTGTCCGTCTGGTGTATTTGAAAGGACTTGGGGGCTAGGGGAGAATGGGAGTTTGATCTTCTAGCTATTTAGTGCGTAACAAAGTGACTGAAGGATTTTAATATGGAAGTAGACTATTGTAGTGTGGACTGTTGTCCAGTACTAATTTCATTTACTTACGGTATTAAACTGTGATTGGTGTGACATTATAACATCAACCCCATCATCATTGGTGGTGGTGATGATTTTGCATAAAGTCATTAAGATTAAAAACTTGTATCCCATGGTTCAGTCTAGATCATGCAGCTTTCCCCTTTCTCCTTTTCTATGGTGTAGTTGCTCTTGGGGGCAAGTCCTATATTTTTAATGCGGATTGTTGCACACATTACAGTCTGAGCTTTTAACCGTTCTGTTGTCACTGACAAGAAAGCAAGCTTCTACCTCTCCCAAGGTCACAGAGTGAGGCACTTTGACAAGAAGCCTTTCACCCATTTTGCTTTACTTCACATTGATGTTTCCCCACATAGTACTGTTTATCCATTGGCTAAGAGCAGGGGCAGCATCCTGTGAATCCACAACAAGCTCTTAGGACTCTGTTGGGGAAGAAGATTCAGTGAGTTCCAATACATCAGTAGCAAATTGTGCAACCTCTGACAAAATCTGAGGGCAGGTAGGGTAGATTGTGTCAAAGAATCCAGAATCGGGTTTAAGAATAAGCCCTGATGTCAGCGATGAAATACATCAGCCCATTGTATTCTGAACATTAAAAAGAAAATGCGGAACATCTTTCCTTTTTTTTTTTTTTTTTTAAGCCGTTGTATAGGAGTGTGCACACTCTGGGAGCAAAGAACAAAATACTGTGTAGCGCTCAGAATATCCCTAAGGGGATGTATGCACTCAGCAGAGCAGCACCAGCTTTTATATTTATGCATTAGATTCTTATGAAGCTATGCATCCAAGGGAGCAGTGCAACTCTGTTCAGCAGTATATGTAGCATATGTGTTTGGTTCTCGTGGTAACAAAATTCATTCTCTTTCAGTCACACTTGTTCGTGTTGCAGTTAGTACACCGGCCATCAGTTCGCTCTGTGCTTCAAGGTCTACTAAAGAAACGCCTCCTCCCAGCAGAACATTGTATCACTAAGAGTGAGTTTTGGTTTTGTGTGGGTGATGACTTTCCAGAATCCTACGTTCAATTGTGATAAGCTATTTCTACACCAGATTTGCTTGCTTATTGAAAACTTTAAGCTGCACTTGTCAAGAATTTCCAGAACGCCACCTGTGTAGATGAAATCCTTGGTACACCAAAATGTTGAGGGCTGTTTGGGTGGGGGTAACAAAGTTCAAAAACACAAGCTTAATCCCTAATGACAGCTCTTCCATCCCAGAAGAATCTCTGTTTTTCACCCCACATTTGTTTCTCACTGACTCAAAAGCCTTGCATGGAAAGATCCTTCTTTATTCATTTAGGGCTGCTTTAAGTGCTTGTGTGGCACTTTTTATAGTTGAAGATATAGCTGAAACACGTGTGTGTGATAGTTTGCTGTACAGGACAACATTCTAAATTACGCAAAATACACTTACATGGATGAATTGTCCATTAAAGTGTCCTTTAAAGATTGAAATGTTGGTCTGCCATTGGTTCTACATTAGAATTTCAAGTGCATGTGTATTTTCTCACACGTATGGATACGTTCTTCCTAAACAGTAAAGAGGAACTTCAGTAGTGTAGCAGCGTCCTCTGGTAATGCGACACTAAACGGGGAAGACGGAGTAGAGCAAACTGCTATTAAAGTGTCTCTGAAGTGTCCGATCACATTCCGGCGGATTCAGCTCCCGGCAAGGGGTCATGATTGCAAGCATGTACAAGTGAGTAGATGCCAGTGACCTGGCAGTATTCCTTCAGCCACATGTTTGTTACCTTTTGCTTGGTTGTTGTAAGAGAGGGCTTAATGAAATGGGATTTCTTTTTTTTTTTTTTTTTTTGACTATCAACATAAATAACCAAATATATATGTTTAATGTAGAGGGAGAAAGTAAGTTACTTGGTTTAGGTTTTAGTTCTAGTAGGGTTCTTTATGGCAGTTGTACTTTCGTCTGACTGATTCAGTTAATACAGTATTATCCCCTGATTTCCTCTTTTTTTGTTGTTATTTTCTTTGTTTCTTTCTGATACATAGTGCTTTGATCTGGAATCTTACTTGCAACTGAACTGCGAAAGAGGAACTTGGAGGTGTCCAGTATGCAAGTAAGTGCAACCATTCTACATGAAATGCAGGTGTAGATGATTTGACCAAATTTAGATCATATTTAAGGTTATGAAGGAAAGATAATGTATTTGGAAGGGAGAAAATGGAAGCGCTAGGAAAAAAAAAAATATTACATTTACCTTAAGTCCCAAGAGAATTGTAGTGATATTGCATGAATTGAGGGAACATACTGGATTTTTTTTTTTAGAAATTCTGAAACAGTTAACAGTATATCTTCTCACAAAATACATACTCTGCCAGCTCTCATCAGGCTATCATTGTATTGTATAGAGTTCAAAGGAAGTTTAAATATTTGCAGTGATAAGACAGATATCTACATAAAACTAATGAACTGGGAATTTGTCTTCCTGTAGATTATGAAGTATAAGCAATGAGGAGATAGCAACATGCCATAATAAAAGGATAGGTAGCCTGTTCTGGAGTTACTTTTGTATAATTTTCATGTTGTAATGCCCAAATTACTGCACTTCAAATATGTAAATACTAAAAAAGTCGGTATTCAGCTGAGCCTGATGGTGTAAGGATGCCAGATAACTGTCTTAGGTACTGTGCTTTGAGTCACATAGGTATACAGTTAATAGCTGTGTTCAAGGAGAATGGGAATTTTGGAGACTGCATCATTTTCCAGTACTTAGGTAGGAAATGAAGTTGGATCCTCCAAGGTCAGTGTCAAGTGTAAATTAAGGTGAGAGCAGAAAGCAGGAAGGATTCTACTTCACAGTAAGGCTATTTTAAGAAGGTAAAATATTTCCAAGAAGTTGTGAACACAAAAGTTTGGAGTAACTGCCTAAAGGAAAAGAGGGATACCTTGGCATACCTTCCACCTTATGCTTTGACCAGAGAGCTAGTGTGCTGCAGAAGAAACAGAACAAAATGCTTTGAAGTGGTCACAGATGGCCCATCCTTACATTTAAGTGAGCAGAAAGACTCACAGAGTGTCTGCAAGCCTGTTCAGTGTCTGTAACCTATAGTCCACAGGGTTACAAGTTTGTTACAGCCTCAGCTGAGGAGCCAGTGCTCTTTAGCTCAAGCAGCTGTAGCTGTAGCAACTTGCAAGCATATCTGCAAGTCTCCAGTTGAATCCCTGTTGTGTCAGCTAATGTTAGCTATATACAGAAGTGGGGATTGTCCATTTTATCTGCTTCTGGGAACATCACAGGCTTGAGATGAGCTTTTTTCAATGACCATCTGTGATTCATAGCTATCCTAAGGTGCAGGTGCTTTCTCTGAACTACCTGAACCTTTTCAGTCTTCTAAGTTTGGCTAAAAATCAGAGTAGAATATATTAAAGATACTGGTTGCTTCTTAATTTATGTATTAGCAGATTCAAGTCAAAATGTTCATCCTGTTCCTCTAAGTATGAGCACCTGTATGTATGAGCATCTGCATTCAGACCTTAGTGCCTACATAACTAAATCATTTCTCATTTGGTTTTGTTCTGTCCCCATCTGTGCTGGTGTTAAGTAAAACAGCTATAATATGTAGTTATTTTGGAGACATACTACAGTCTAGCTCAAAAAAAGCAAAGATGCAAGTTGAAAAAATAGTAGTTCTAGGTGATGATCACAGGAGAGATTTGCTGTGTTTGAAATGACTATAAATCTGAAATACAATTCAGTAAAAACAACTATTTAAAAGATACATGTGGATACATTGTGGATACATAGAAATGCAGGTATCCTTGTCTCATATATTTGGTGTAAAAATCTATTATCCTGGTGATGCAGATGTAGAACTGAAACTGTTTGTCCCATGTCATTATTAATTATGTGTTAAAGACAATAAGTTGGTGGATCCCAGTCTGCTGATTTCATCACTAACCTTCTTCCATCCTTTTTTCCAACATGTGCAGAAATATTCTAATATGGAGGGATGGTTGTTTTTTTTTTCTTTCCTAGTAAAACTGCTCTGCTGGAGGGCTTGGAGGTTGACCAGTATATGTGGGGTATTCTGAATGCTATACAAAAGTAAGTGAACTTACTTATTTCTGATATCCAAGACTAAGTAATTAGGAGATATGTTAATGAATGGTGAGACAGTCATGCCAAAGTAGATCTTAGTGATTCAACTTGAGTGTTCTGTTTCATGGCTCCTTGGTGGAGCCAGCAATATCAGTGAGTATAGCTAATGATAGAGTGAGTCAGTTTCCTTCTACTTAATATATCTTCTTTGGGTCTTCTCTTGGTGACAGCCTCATCAGTGAAGCAAAAGGAAGAGTGAGAATGGAGTATTAAATGTTTTCTTGTATTTAGAAGTAGTCCCTCTGATTCACATAGAGTAGACCACAGATGTGCTTGGATTTCATTGTGTGGATGAAAACAGATATGTGCTCTCAGAGTTGCCTTTTCTAAAACTTGCTTGCAGCACACACTTGAGGAGTGAAAGATTGTGAGGCTGTATACGGGAGAGCATTTCAGAACAATTATTACCATGTGGTTCCTCATGAAAATTTCAACAGAAATGATAGGAGGAAAAAAAAGAGCAATTAACATGATAGAATTCTCACATTATTTTGCAGCTCAGAGTTTGAAGAAGTTACCATTGATCCAACTTGCAGTTGGAGGCCAGTCCCTATAAAGTCAGATATTCACATCAAAGATGATCCAGATGGTATTCCCTCAAAAAGATTTAAGACCATGAGTCCAAGCCAGATGATCATGCCGAATGTGATGGAGATGATTGCAGCTTTGGGTCCTGGGCCGTCACCTTACCCATCCCTCCCACCTCCTCCAGGAGGCAACAACTCCACTGAATATGGTAACCAAGGTTAGTTTTACATCCTTGTGCACCCAAGTTGTCACTGTAGAAGTCATGGTTCAGTCATCTTTGTGATCCAGGTATGTCTTTGCATCTTCTCATGAAGATTCATAAGGAAAGCAAAATGTATATGGCTGCTGTTCTGAAATTCTGCATTAAACTTTTCAGTTAAGATTCATCTGGTTAGAGGAAAAATGTGTTCTAGTAAGGAAATCGGTGATTGTTGAATTTGTTGCCATGTGGTGCTCCCTGAATCAATGGACACTCTGCGTTCCCTTATGTATTCATGGCTTGCCACAGTATGCATCTTTCCTTGTCTTTTCTGTCCATTTTCCTTCTGTTCCCCTATTATTCAATGAAAGGCTTCTGATGCTACATTACAAAGTAGAGAACCTGACTCATTAATCCTGCCACTTGGTCTGCCAAGTTTAACCTGTGGCCAGATGGTTAACATGTCATAGGCTGCCCAGAAAGTGGATGATTTTTAAAGAATTTGTAACTGCTTTGCAAACACCTTTGCATTAGAAAATGACTTCTGAGATCCTGTATCCAGTGTTGCCAGTTTGCGAAACATGGAACTAAATCCAAGCAGTGGAAATACTTTTTAAATGACTGCTATACTGTGAATAACTAAATTAGTGACAATTCTGAAAATATGAAACCAGAGACTGTTCCTTTTGCATGTAATATGATATGACTCAGTTCAGCTCTGAGAAAAGACCAACTGTTCACACTATCAGAATCCCCAAATTGATTACAAGGTGATATATGTGCTTTTTGCAGGCATCTGAAGAAAAATGTCACTTGCATGCAAAATATGGTTAATTTGCTCCAATGACTGCAAAACTGATGACAGATGATAAAACTTTTCAGGTTTTCAAACAGATGAATGATTACTATAACAAAGCCAAGAGCACTGAATCACAATTTTTTCTGTATTTAAGTAGGAGTGAAATGCAGTCAGAGCATGAGAACAGACCATCTTTCTTCATCATCTCTTTAGCTCTTGTACTCAGAAATGGACACAGTAGTCAAGTAAACTGGGTTGTAGGGTTTGTTTAGCACTTGCTGCCTAGACTGTTTCCATCCCTTCCCCTGTAGGTCTTGTAAATCCTTGGGTACACTACCTCGTAGTTTCATTCTCTATCAGTATGTGCGGTGAAACTTAGTGTTTCAAATTAGGTAATGTCCTCTGATTAACAGCACTCTACAAAAAAGTAGTAGTGTTATTACTACCGTGGTTTATGTTTGTTTATTTGGTTATGTCAGTAAGTATACTGAAGTATATAATTTGTAAATATACCCAGTACATGGTAATACAAGACCTTATTCGAGCTCCCTGCTATTAATTTTTCCTGAGAAGCAAGGCAAGAGCAGTTACATTCTGTGAGACTTATCCAGTTAGCAGATTAACAAAAAGAGAATTAGTAAGGCTCTGCGGTATTTACATGACAGATCAAAGTCCCAACTCTCGGAGAAATACTCATACATGGCTAATGACTTCTATTCCTGTGAGATTAAACTTCTGCTTATGAAGCTGTGCTGAAGAGCCAGTGATGCAGCTACTTCAGTTTGTTGAACTCCCTTCTTGACTCGGACATTCAAAGCTGCTGTACTTCAGCTGAGAAACCTCAGGCTCTCTGTGCAAGCTGTGAAGCTATTCTATTATTTCAGAGTTCAGTATCATCCAGTTTGGTCACTTACACGAAACAGCTTCATGGCTTTAGTTCAGTTTTGTTCTTTGTAGCAAATAAACCACCAGAGTCAGTATCTCACGTGCAGGTGTTAACAGAGGGATCAGAACAGAAAAGAATATGGAGAGTAAATTCCCTGTACATCTGATACATGCTTACTTAAGAATTAAGGTGACATTCACAGGGCTGAGGTGGAAGCGATCAGAATGTTCTGGTAATGGCCATACAATATTTGTCGTGAAGATCAGCAGAGGGCCCCAGGCTTTTTGCTAAATGGTAATGTGTCAGAGTTAAATCCAGATCATTTAGTCTGAATTGATGTGGGATTTCGGTGCTTTGGAAAACATAATTTCTGTCCAAAGTTAGGTAGATTTCAAAAATTCACTGATTTTTCATTACGAAAATGCATATCCACAGGCTGAAACACAAAATACAAGCACACGATTTGTAACTCTGAAAATGAGAATAGATACGTTTCCAGAAGGGGAAAATTGATGATGTATTTCCAGACAGTCAAGTGAATTTTATTAGGTTTCATGGGAAGGAGGAGAATTACCTCAAAAACCTTAGTTAGACAAGAAGGCCTCTTCTGCATTATCTTAATGGAAATTGCCTGTTTATACTGAAGAAGAAGAGGTAAAATAGGTGCTGTGCTATGAACTGATACTGTGGCAACTTCCTGATACCGCTCTGTCAATTAGCTTCATCAGAAACTGAAGCAATACTACCGTCCTACTGAGGGCATAGAAACGTAGATAAAAATAATGCAGGTGTCCTATATATAATTTGTGCTTGGGCAGTGAGTCACAGTTTCACTGTGATACTTCCAGATGCAAATATTCCTTAGAGTTTAATATTCCTTTGACTTCTTGTCTTGCTTAAGCAGTGACTGAACAGTTATTGTTCAAAGTGTCAGCAGTTTTCAATGAGTTGCAAAACGTACATGAACTGCTACAGTGAATCCTAATACTCTTAGCAGTAGCCAGTATTTGAAAGTCAAATGACATTTTTTCCTCCCTATTCCTCCAGCTGCCTCTTGGAATGGGGAGTGCAACATTGCCACCATGTTCAGCATCTGTTTCCCCATGCTATGCAGGGAGGATGTGGCACTGCACAGCTTTTACAAGAGACTCTGAAAGGTCAGTGTCAAGAAAAAAAATCATACATATCATGTCTGTTTCTCTTCTAGGCAACAGTTACCAAGGTCATGGTAACTTTGATTTTCCGCACGGGAATCCTGGTGGAACATCTATGAATGACTTCATGCATGGGCCACAGCTGTCACATCCCCCAGACATGCCCAGCAGTATGGCAGCTCTCGACAAACCTCTCAGTCACCCCATGCAGGAATCTGTAAGTAATGGCGCTGCAGACGTAGATCGTTCTTTGTGGGAGTAAGGAGCTCTCCTCAGGACTTTGCTTGTGATCTGCTATTACTTCTTTGGGGATTCCTAGCTTTGGCAGTTCTTGAAATAGAGTGGCCCTGAGAAATGTTGTCAGAAATGCCATTTTTAGGTTTTGGCCTTTTCAAGTTTGTGGAGAGACATGCTTGAGGTTTTCTGAATTGTCGTTTAAGCTTGTTTACCTGAAAGAGACAACCTGGCTCAGTGTGCTTGTGTTAATCATTGTGCTTTGCTCTGACACCTAAAAAGACTAGTGTTCATTCCCTGGGCCAGCAGAGTCTGAATATCCATCCTCAGCAGACAGCTTGTAAGACATTCACTGACTTCAAAGTATGGACAGTATCTTCCCTGGCTTTGTCCCTGAGGGCAAAATTTGCATCAAAGTATTATGAGGGAGAATTCTACCCAAGTAGAATGAAAGGCACCTTTAAGCTGTTGGGAATAGGACAAGCCTGTAGATTTCAAGGAGAGATGCTGCCACTGGTCTGAGGGTATATCAATGTAAGAGATGTAAAAAAATGGAAGTTCCTCAGGTCTCAGTTGGAGAGGCAGAAATGTGTTAGAAAAACAGCTTGCTCAATGCACTAAGTTTGATATACAGAACTTTATATATCCAGAAAATGCAGTACTGCACCAACTAGGTGATAGAAAAGCTACGAGCAGCATTTAATTCTTAGGCATGGCTAGTCACCTATTTTAACTCTGTGTGGTGTGTGTGTGTGTATATCCTTTTATATTCATTTAAGTTACAGGGCAGGGGCTGTATAGCGTACTGCACAGGAAGGATGTTTAACTTGACAAGTCATCTGTGCCATGTCTTCAGTGAGTACTAGAAAGTACAATTTCAGAATGTAATGAGGAAATGTGGTAGCAGATGCTTAGCAAAAGCCTACTCAGTCAATGTCTCCACTAGCTGGCAGTGGGTTTTCCAAGGAGGATGGTGAGAAATAGGAAGGGAGCAGAGAGAGAGTTCTTAGTATAGCTTGGAGTGATCCCAACTAAGAAGATGACTGTCTGCAAAGAGTCCAGAAACTGTAATGACTTTACCACATAACAGGCTAATAAAGGACAGAACAACCATGCTGTAAATGTAATTTTACTTTGGCAAATTTCACATACCGAGTTTAATGAGTAGTCTTGCATCGGAACCAACCGTACAGCATGAGTATATAGCAGTGAGGAGAATTGTTGCCAACATGAACCACTCACACACAGCTGCTGTCCTTTGAATCAAAGCTACAGGGAATTCTTCTGTGCCTCCCATTACATGACACCTACCTCTCCACGCCATCAGTAACTGCTTTACCTTTGATATAGTAGTTGCCCCGGTGAAGTTTCTGAAGTGGTTGAATATGAAAGTGAAGAATCTGTGGCTTCCTGAAAATTGGACTCCTTACAGATAATAGCAAAGTTAAAAGTTGCTCAAGGCTATACATATTGCAGAATTATAAGAGGGTATTTGGGCAAATGTTAATAGATTTTTGGTTCTGTGGGCCAGTCTGTAGCAGAACTAATAGTAGCTTTTGATAGCTGGCAATTAAAGTAAACCTTTGCCTCACTTCTCCCTCATCTATCGTGATATGCAAGGTATGCTGTTTGGGAAAGGGAAGTGGCAGGCTCCACCCAGTTTATGTCACTGGGTGATTTTCCTTAATAAGGATCAGTTTTCAGGTCTAGTAGCACAAGGGAATTAGACTGACCTTGCCAATTTGGCCACACAAGTCTTTAGACCACATTTGCAGACAGTTAGTACTCCTGCTCAGCTTTTTCAGTATTACAAAGTCTCTGCTTTCCTTTTTCTATTTTTTCCTTCTTGCTCTCTTCTCTCTCAAAAATGAACTGTTTGTTGGTAGCAGACTCGAGGAAAGTCACTTTAAAATTGCTGCTTTTAGAGAAACACATGCCATTAACATATTTCTGAGCTGCGTAACTGATTGTCTTCAGACTGACATCTCTATATGAAAGTAACTATAAATCACATTACATAATTGAACTAAGGTTTCACGATGTTGTCTGTACTCTTGTCTGGCTTTCTGTTTTTCTTTTTTACACATATAAGGTGTAGTTTGTTTTCATCTACTATTCACTTTGACTATTTCATGTCCAAAGGGTGAGTCAGGAGACATCTGGTCCTTCTAGACCAGAGGTCTATTTATAACTGAAATCAACTAGAGCTGAATGCTGCTGAGAAAGTTCCTGATTTTCCCATTGTGAAGATGTATGTGGTGGCCTGCTTTCATATAATAGTAGCAGAAGGAGTTGATCACTCCAGACACACTCTGTAGGTCATTCTAGAAAATGCAGATGTGTTTCTCCAGTGTAGGTAGGGCTGGGTAACAAAGGGATGGATTGTCAGAACCATCTTCTGTCAACACTAGCAGTCCACTCTTGTGGGAAGAAGAAGAATTCAAGATCTGAAATGTGGCTAGAAGTAATACCCAGTGTAAAATGCTTTGAGAACTATAGAACAAATGTTTGCACTATGTTGTGGCAAGATAGCTGTCACAATTGCATTTTTTATGTTCTCAGAAATTGTGAGCAAGTTTTAAACAAGAATTCAGAATTAATTCTAGCTTACTGTTTACTGAAGACAGTGTAAGGAGTGGTACGTGACTGAGCAATGAATGATCAGGCCATAGTTTCATATAAACATTAAGGTGTTAGGGAAAGAAGTCATCCCTCTTCTTTCTGTTTTCACTTTTCCTCTCTCACACACCAACAGAAGTTACTACAGCCATGAGTGATCTGGATCATGTTACTGATGTGATTGAAAACTAATTCAGGGGGAAAACAAAGAAATCGACTTGGATACATGATAGTTCCCCAGTTTAGTTCACTGTGTATCTGCAAGGATGCATCTGATGACAAAGGAAAAATGTGTGGGAAAAGTGGCAGAGAAGAGCAGCAGGGCAGGATGGCATCTTTCAGTTGTTCTGCCACTTAGTTCAGCTTAAAGAGTTAGTAAAACTGTGACCTCTGGAGTGGAGAGATGTATAAACAATTGACTTAACCTGCTGATCTTTTTTCACTATCAATTTTCTTCCGAGATGAACAGAATATTGTTCTTCAGCCTGCAAGTCCTGTTGTTCTACATCTCAGCACTCCTAGAGGTCACTCTTAGCCTCGTAAAGAGTTGTTTTGTGCTATTAAACAGAAGATGTAGTTGTGTGTGCTATAAACTTTCCTTTTACTGTCTGTAAATGTTTTAAGAGTGCCACAGTTTACACTCCAAAAAATGACTCTGGAATTTCCTTGCCGTGTAGGCAAAGGGAACTTTGTTAGACTCAGCTTTCATAAGGTAGGTTAGTGCTTTTAAAATAAAACAAGGAGAGTTGTAGACACAAGCTGGAGATCTACAGGTTTTATTGTTTAGAGTGGTTTTGTACCAGTGCAAACCTATCATTAGTTAGCTGAATACAAATGGACAAATGTTGAAGTTCTGAGCATTTTGCTTTCTCCCAGGTAGGCTGGTGGGCCTGGATGAATAGAATGCTGTCAGATGGACTTTGAACCTGCAGCGCCTGTTTAAAAGTGATATCCCTCAGTCTTAAAATGAACAATTACTCCTTATCCAACAGTTGTCTCAGGGCCCAAGATACTGCCTTATCAACTAAATACTTATATAATGTTTACATATGTAAATGTAATTTATAGAATTTCTAACCTGTGTGTGTTTTGAAATATGTCTGAAAACAGTGTGACTCCTGCCTTGTGCATTTGGGGATACATTTATGAGACTTTTCAAGGTGATCCTGTTTCGCTTTGTTTTCTGGAAACTGCTTTCCCACTTAAGCAACACTGTCTTAAATTGCTTTTTACTTTTTGTTATTAAGCTTTCTTAATTTGCACACTTTCTGTTGCACGTGTCCTCAATGAATGAAGAAGGAAACAGTACCATTTGGACAGACATCTACTTTCACTCGGACTTTTGCAAAGTTTTTAGGCTGCAGATTTATTTATGTTAAGCTGTGGTCTATGGGCAGATTTTGTACAAGTTTACCCATAAGGTAACAACGATGATGTTACAGAATACCTTTCAAGTAGTCCAACTGTGACCCTAATGGAGAGGGGAGTGTTCATCAGTACTTGATAACAGTTATTTTAAGCTCTCACATAGGGAATAGCCCCCAAAACAACATTACATGTAGAATCCTGCTCGTTTCCATCAACTTGCCTACCAAACTATTGGAAAGGATCTCCATGTAGCCGAGTATGAGTGTCCCTATGTATCAATGTTCAGATCTCAGTTTTCATGAGAGTGGAGCAATGTTTTTTTTTAAAATGTTTGTTTCTGTGATTTTTTCTTTTAAGTTTTGTGGGAACGTTTTTATTAGGTTTTGTAATAACCTCCCTTTCGCTTTCCAAAACTGAAGATTAAGGTTAAAATAACCTTGCAGTTTACTGTGATATGAAAGGGTCAATGCTGACATAGCATTTTGCTAGTTTCTGTTGGCTTGGCTGGATGAATTTCATGCTGTTGTTGTATGTATCTGTTCTTTTGTTTCAGCTCCACTTTGTGGCAATATGTAGCATTTCTCAAAAAATGTTTACATTTTTTGCTTCTCCATATACCCAATTAACATGAGACAACCGATTCTGAGGCATTCATACGCTTCTTTCTCATGGCACCATGGTCAAGTCCCAAAGAGTCCACTAGCATTAAAGGTGACATGCAGCAGAAGGAAAAATTGGGCTTGTGCATTTTTGTTGCTTCTCTGTAATGTGAGAAAGATTTTTTTTCCACCATCCTTCCATAATAGGGTTTGGAAGATGTATATCGTTTGGTATTCCCCATAGCAAGCATAAAAAATACTAAGGTTTCGCTAGAAAACTTACCTATGGCGTGAATATAAAGTAAAAATGTATTATGTAATACAGTCTGTGCTTAGTTTAAGCTAATGCACAGTACTTTTCAGTCAGGCAGGATGTCAGCAGGTACGCAGCCACCTCCAGCAGCTCTGCTGGTGGTTGGAGAGCTTTGCTAACTGAGCCCACTTGTTCTTTTCAACCATCAGAACTCATGACTATCAGCTAAGAAAATCTGCAGCCCTTATAAGGGATGTTGCATTCTGAAAAGAAGGAGGAAAAAAAAAAAGAGAGGAGGAGTAGGGAAGGGCTGGCATTTGCCAGATGTTTATAACAAGCTGGAACAAGAATAGGCAGTAGTTTCAGGCAAGCTACCCAATAAAGAATCCAAGCAGAAATTATGCATTTTCTCAGTTAATCAGTTTACTGGCATGGGGATCATTATTCAACAAATTCTCCATCCATTCATGGATTTATTTTTTTTTAAGGGAAAAGCATCTGCCTTGCTCACGCTGAGCAGCGCCCATTAGCCTCTTCCCCTCCTCCTCGGGGTTTGTTATTTTGCACAGTCAAGTCTAGTTTCCCACATCACAACGAAGCAAATGCAACAGCACAAACCCAACATGTTTATTTCCCCTTTGCAGATAACCCTCAAAAAGCCGAAACATTTCCTCCAGCATTGGGATATGGAGCTTTCTTTTCCGATTGCACTTTTTTTTTGTCTTTTTAATTCATTTACGTTATTTCCTTTTAACATGCAGTTACAGAGTCAGGCACCGCGAGCACTGTACCTTGTGGCCTCACTTTCTTTTCCTGCTTTTTTCCTCCTCCGCAGATCCCTCATCCCGGCAGCACTGATCAGTCCCATACTTCCATGCAGCAAGGTTTGCACGTCCCTCACCCCAGCAGCCAGTCAGGGCAGCCATTACATCACAGCGGGCCTCCCAGCCAGCAGTCCCGGCAGCCGCCCCCGGCCGCTTCTGGCAACCATCCACACAGTGACCTGACCTTTAATCCCTCCTCAGCCTTAGAGGGTCAGGCTGGTGGACAGGGAGCACCTGACATGCCGGAGCCCTCGCTGGATGTAAGTCTGTGTCATACTATCATCTGCCTGCCATAGCGTGTGCTTGACATGGCGGCGGGAGGGCGGGGAGGGGTGTGGGGATGGGGAGCCGCTTCCACAGCACATGCCATCGTCTCATGCTTGGGTACATGGGTGTAGTCGCTGCAGCTGAGGTGACAGGGCGCTCCTGGCTTGCTGTGGAAACTTTTCTGTTGTAAGTAGCTGCATGACGTGCCAGCCGTATCCTCTTTCTAGCGTGAAGGCAGGCGTTCCTTGAGACGGCAGGTCGGGCGCCTGCTCGGAGAGATCTCCTCGTCGCTGGACGGGGACTCCCGTGTGTGCAAGCCCAGACCCTGCAGCCACCGCCGTGCCCGGATAAGAGGAAGGAGGCGGCCACACATGGTCCGGGCTGGGGCTGCGCAGCGCCCAGCGAGCCACACACCAGCCCTGGGGCGCGTGGCTGTGAGGGTCCTCACCAGGCCCACCACACTGCTCCCTCAGTTCGCTGCAGCCGCTACAGGCCCTGCTGCTGCCGCTCAGCAGCAAACATCCCTCCTCCTGATGTGCCACGCTGGCGTTGCGGATGGGAAAGTAAACGATGAGGATATCTTCTGCCTCCGTAGCCAGGGTTGAGGGCAGCTCATGACTAAACAGAGATAAACCTACTGTTGAGGCCAAAAGTGATGTGTCCTACCATCTGCTCGCTAGTGCTGGAAATAAGTTATCTGAGGCATCCTTCTGGTTAACCACCTACCTACCTCACAAAATCTAAATTTCTTAGCTAGGGTTAGATTTTCATTTGAGTCATGTGTTCCCATACTTGTATCTTCTGTCTGGTCCAAAGTCTGCTGCACAATGTAATTTTCTGAGAAAAGTGTTCACCTCTGTGCCTCAGATTTATATCTGTATTACTGTTGCTGTGTACGTGCATGTTCCCTGTCACGCGACAGCACTGTGCCGTCAGGCAGCCTCGCAGAGGGGCGAGATGGAGGAAGAGATGCTCCAGTCACTGCAAAAAGATCTCCGTGGAGTAGCATCTGCCTGTTAGAGGGAGGCTGCTGCTCTGTCACACAGCACGGTGACGGCCACGTCCCTTGGGAGCTAGCTACAGGTCAAGTGGCAACCAGAGGTCTCTGCCCTTAAGGACCATAGGAGTAACATTAATAATAGGTGAAATAATCTCATTTTTTCTTGAGGTATTTAAGTAACAAAGTATGCTGTTACGGGTCAGGCACATAAACCTGGGTGAAAAGCAAAGTAGAAAAAAGCCTGTACGTTTATGATAGTAATGTGGGTATCACCGATGGAGGCATGCTGGACTCAATGGGAGACTGAAATGGTCTTAGCTGAATGAGGAGACGAGTGCTGTACAGTGTGGGGAATGTAGGTCTTTGAAATATCTGTGGGCTTCATCACGATCAGATGAATTACTTCAGTGGGTTTAACTTCTGGTGGCTGTGTTGTGGAACCAGGCTGAGCGAGGCACCATGTGGCGTTATCTGTGAGCTGAAACCAAGCTGGGGAATGCACCATAGGCAGCTGAGTCTGCTGCCTGCTGACAGGGTTGTGATTGTTCACTAGTGCTTCAGTGTCACACAGTCTGGGGTTTAACTTGGGTAGAAGGACGCACCTGATATACATAAAGATGACTCACACCACACAGAAGAGGCCCTGAGGCTCACAGCCCTCCTTAGACCCCTGAAGTGTTCGCTTCAGGAGCACCGGGTGCACCGCTCCAAATTCTGCCAAGCCCAGCACATCCCCTGGTGTCTGCCCCACCCGTCTCTCCCTCCCTTCTGCTCCTGCTTAGCGCCCTCAGCACCCCACAGCTCCTACTGCGCCCTTGGCTTTTCACACTGGCTGCATGCCAGGCGCTGAGCTGCAGGGCCAGCTCTGGCTCCAGGTGGGCCCTGCCTTTCACAGGCCTGCACGAGGGGATCTGGGAACACACCAGCATTCTCAGATACCCTTCCTCTTCAGAATTTCCGCCCCTTTGCCCTTTCCACCCCTTATACAGTGTTAAATTATGCCTTAATTTAAAAAAAAAAAAAAAAAAAAAGTCTGATTCTATTTTTTGGGGGTCCTAGAAACATTTTAATCCCAAATTTTTGCCATTGCTTCAATATATGAAATACACCCTCAAAACTAAAGACTTCATCTTTAGAGATACTGAGCATATTGTTTATAACTTTCACTTTTCTAAAAATAAAATAAAAATCCCCTATATACAAGAATGAGTCTCAGAGACATTATGTTAGATTTTTAACAATTGAGTTGGAAAAATCTGTAGGATAAATTCAGCCATTTTTTTCTTCCTAAACATTTGGCGAGGCCGCCATTTTCTTTTGGTCTTCCATACTAGATATTCAGAAAAACTATGATAGCAGGTGAAATACATTTTGCCTTATCATTAGTCTAGTGCTATTACAACAGCAGTTTAGCTATGAATAAAAGGAGGAGGTGTTTTAAGAAAACATTCCTCTGGGACATTTTGTTTATGTAAACTTGGCATCTTTTTTTTTTTTCTAAAACACTTAGGAAGTAATAAACTTCCTTCTACATTTCATGTGTAGCTTATTTTAAAATTATGTTCATCCATTTAATGTTAGAAGATGAAGCTGCATTTTCAGAGGAGTAATAGAAGCATATAAATATAATATTTGCATGCTAAATGTGATGCAGTCAAGCTTTTGGTTTTATAGTATTTGACAACATAAAACAACTTAAGATGAATTTCTCATACCTACTGTTATTGTTAAATCAGTCCATGTTTTTCTGTCTTGGCCTCAACGCAACGCTGAATATAAAGGGAGCTTATTACAAACTCTTCCCTGTCATTTTTTAAATACGACACTTCTACTTTTCACCAAGCTCTGGTGAGATGCAGAATAAACCAGAAAACATTGCCTTTTACAAAATCTAGTAAAGTGCGCTTGTTACCTGTCAGATCAAAAAGAGTCTGAGTGATGCTTGGAAAAATGAATTTTTCTATTTGAAACTCAGTATTTGTAAAAAATATTAGTAAAAGAATCACAACTATTTTGATACTTTAAAATACTGTGGAGATCAGTGCATCTTCCATTGGATGGGGTACCATGCCCCTGACCGTTTAAAATGTCTCAAATTGCATGTAATGGTTTAGCTGAGTAAGTACTTCAAGCCCCCATTAATACCATGGAAAGAAATAGGACTCACCTACCTGTCTTGTCACTCCTCTCCCGGTATTCTTCCTCAGGGTTTTTGTTTTTTGTTTTTTTGGGGGGTGTTTATTTTTTGTTTGTTTGTTTTGAGGGGTGGTTTTTTGTTTTTGGGGGGGGGGGATTTTTTTTTTGTCTGGTTTAGTTTTAGCTCTTGATGAGTTCTGGATCCCTCTGACTGCCCCAGAAGATACGTCAGTGTGCGGAGGCGTCACGGGGTGACTCAGTGTATGAGGAAGGGACAGGGCTGCCTCTTTCTGTAAGGATGCAGGCATAAAGCAATCACCATGCTACTGTGTGAGTCAGATCTGACTGGTGTTGTTGATCTGCTTTAAAGCTTAAATATGTTTTCCTGGTTCAGCCTTTTATATGAAACTAAGATACATAACTAGCATTTATCAAGAAGTTTTTTCAGCATTGCTAGCCAGGAAATAAACTTTGTTTATTGATGAGCTTTGTGATGGGGAAGTTGGTTGAGAAACCCTCACTGAGATGATAATGTAATTCATATGTAAAAGTTGACTAATACAGACTTCCACAAACCAGTGGATACTACATCATCCTAGGGTATTAGGCAGGGATACTGCCTTCAGACTTACTTGTATATATTAATATGAAAGCCAGTTTCCAGGAATGTGTGGTGTTTAATCCCTTTTTACACAAATGTATTTCTGTTATCTGTAATTTTCCTTTTATCTTTATATTTTATAGCTGCTTCCAGAACTCACAAATCCAGATGAGCTGCTTTCGTACCTGGATCCTCCTGACTTGCCAAGCAATAGCAATGATGACCTTCTGTCTCTCTTTGAGAACAACTGAAACTATGTGTATTCCCCCATCCCTTTCACTTGTTCACACGTGTGTGGCTGCACAGCAAGGAATCTTAACACTCCTTTTCCACAAAAGAAGAAAAAAAAACTCACAAGTTGATCCAATGGTGCACTCCCTGCTTTCTTCATCTTAGAACTGCTTTTGTCAGCTTCAGAAACTGCGAAAGTGACGGGAGAAAAAATAGACAAAAAATGCAGTAATCTCAGAGTCTGCCGTGCTACACATCACAATGAAGCATAGACAGTTGTGCAGCTATTGGAAACCCTGTTTGTTGTTCATCCTATAGAGAGAGAGTTCTGTGATAAACATAGTGTGAAGTATCTTGGCAAAAACCAATCTTGGCAAGGGAAGAAAAGGCAACAAAATGGAACTGTCTTTAATTGACCTGTCTCAGAGTGTCCTTCCAACGCATGTTCTTCCATTTTTTTGAAACTGTATCTCCCTTCACCCCACTTCCCCTCTGTCCCCCTCCAACCACAGGTTTGTGTTGGAGTAATTGTCCTGGCTACATGCAAAAAGCAGAACACAAACACATTACAAAGCTCCAAAAAGCACAAATCATACAGTAAAGTGGCAAAGATAGGGAAGACATACAAGCCCGTCAGAGGGAGACAGCAGTTTAGTAAATAAGTCTTCAGTAACGGAGTCCTGAGCATCTCCAGGCTGCAGCCGCGTGTGTTTGGATTTATAAAAGTGCAGGAATCTTAAACGCCTCTTTGCAAAGGATTCCTCTGTTCAAACACACAGATTGGAAACGTGGGAAAAATAAAAAATGTTTTCAAAGTTTAGTTTTTTTTTTGTGGTTTTGGTTTCAAATCAGTACCGTTTGTGGCTGTGCTAACACCCAGCTGTTGAGATTGATGGAACAGGTCTTTTTGCCATATATTCCGTACAGAATGGAGAAGAGAGGGAGGGGGGAATGCAAACCCAAATACTCTTGATTATTGCCTACAGCCTTCGGCTTCCTGAGTGTTTGTGTCACTGTTTGTGTTGCACAATACATAGTAAGACAAGCTGGGTTGAAGGCAGATAGGAAATCATTGCAGGATGGGGGGAGATTATCACTATCTGCATAATTATTTTTAATAATCAGCTTGAAAAGGGGCATTGAAATTGGACAGACATTTTACAGCTTCCTTTTTGTTTTGCTTTGTGTTCTGTTTTCATGACTGTTACAAATAATTCAGCCTTTTTCTTTTCTCCTCTTTCAGTCTTTTTTTTTCTTTTTTTTTTTTTTTTAACTTTAGCTGCCAGAAAGAGATTGTTCTCACGAAGGAATGGGCATGGGGAGAAAAAGTAACTTCGTGGAATGCTGCTGCCCTCAAGAGACCCTGATGCCACAATCACTGTCTTGCCCCTGTGATCCGTGCTTCTCGTGTGGTTGCTTCTCCTGCATGAGCTTCCTATTGCTTCTGTGCCCATTTCTGTGCTCTTCGTCTCTCTCTCTTATAAATTATGTACAGTAGCTGTGTAAGAAGTGCATGTGTGCCAACTTTGCCCTTGTGGTGCAACATTTCAGCTTTTGCCCACTGTACTGTTATTGTTTTAGTTTCTTTTTGTTACTAAAGCAAACTTGACCCTACTCCTTTCCTCATCCCAAACCCAATCTGATAACCTTTATTTGCTCGCCACAATGCGTTTTAAACTTAAGTGCCAGACAAAATTTTGTTTGTTCCTGTCTGACTAGATAGTTTCCTAGCCCTTTGTGTTTAGTTTGCAATGCTGTAAATGGCATGCTATGTGCTTACAACTCTGGATTTGCTTTTCTCACCAAAGTCATATTTGTAAATTCTTTGCGGTTTTTGTTTTATTTTGCTCTTTGTTAACGTTTCCCACTACTGCTGTACATGCGTCATGATATATATATGCTAGTCAGCAGCACCTTGCTGTAGATATTAAAGGAAATGGCGGTTTAGTTCTTTTATTTTCCAGTAGGAGTATTGAATCTGTCAAACATATTATGTAGAGATGGTCCCACACTTATATTTTTCCTGTTTCAAGTTTTTTTAAGAAAGGCGCTGTTCATTATGCAAAATCAATTATTTTAAGAATTGCTATTGTAAATATCTTTGTGAATATTTTAGTATTGTCTTTGATAATATTCAACATTTTCATGATCTGGTTATACTTTTGCTGGTGTTTTTAAATACCTTGTCTGAAGAAAAATATGGGTCCTTTTTTAAAAAAGAAAATTGAGGGTTCTTTAACAGAATAAGGGAGGTTTGTTGTTTGTTTGTTTGTTTTTTTTCCCTGTTTTCTTTTGATAATTAGCCCAAATTTCATATCCATTTATGTGATGAATGAATTGATATGTCAGGCAGTACCTGGACAATCAGGGCCCAGCTCTGTCATGGAAACATAGTAAAAAGCGGTTGCCTAGGGCAAACGCACAAAACCACCACCTAACCGACCGATGTTCACCGACTGTGTAGGTACTTGTGGGCTGGCAACGGCAGAGGTTTTGTTCCTTTGTCCAAGTGAGCAGAACACCTAGGACCAGCTGTCTGAACAGGTAAAGATGCACTAAGGCAAGCAGCGAGCGTATAAGGTACCTTATTTATATCACTATGCTGGTGTTCCAGCCTTGGAAGGTGGGGCGCTCTAACACGTAGGGATGTTGGCGGGTGGGGAGGGAAACAGTATAGTATATTTTATTCTGCTTAGAAGTATCTTTTTTCTTATGTAGGCTTGACAACCTGTAGAGGATCTCTGCAGAATATTAAAGATACCTTGGTATAATACATGGTAATATGGTTGTGGTGTGGTGCTGCTATCACACAACTACTAGGAAAGACCGTTCTTCAGTTACAGATGTGTTTTGTAGCCGTTTTACTGTAGTAGTTTTCCCCTGTATTTTTGCTGCATTGTTTATATAGGTATTGAAGTTGTTTGCAGGGGTGGCTAATGATAAACTGACATTATGCCCTTAGAGTTTTTCTTTCTTTGTTTTGTTTTGTTTGTTGGTGTTCGTTTTTTTTTTTTTTTTTTTTTTTTTGGGGGGGGGGGGAGTTTCTTAAGCCGTAGGTTTTGGAATAAAGAAGATTTCTCACTAGTTGGAACGGGTTGCTCAGATTTTTTTAATTGATTCTATTTAATGTTCCACCCTCCATTGTTTCCTGAGCAGCTATGTTAGTCACCTGAAATTATTTTTCTCTTAAACACAACGTTAGTATTTTAAACCAGGTATGTTAAGGATTGACCTTTTGCTAACTGGTAGTATTTAAAATGTATCATTTGAAAGTACCTGTTGGAAAGAGTAAAGGGAAAAAACTCCATAGATATTAGCAATATGTTTGGAGCAGTGTTTGCATCTGCTTTGTACAGTAATAGAGCATTAAAGTGGATGATTGACATTTTTAAGCTTAGAGAAACATTTGGTTTCCGAGCAGAACTTAAGAGATAAAATATGATTTTTACCCATCACCCAAATGTTGGACATGTGAGACAGTTTTAAAACTATGTCAGCTAAAATCAGGTACTGTATAGTGGATTCAGTATGAAAAAGCTTCTAAATGAAAATTTAGTTATTTTTTTATCTGTTCACTGCCATATTAAAGTTTAGAGAAAAAAACTAGCAAATAGGGTAATCACAGTCATTTCTTTTAAAGCTTAATTATTATATGAAATTCCAGTAGTATTTTTATTCTTCTTTTTTTGTTTGTTTACTTTTTAATTGTTTCCCTATGGAAGTTCATCTGGGAAAGAACCCACAGAGATCTACAGTTCTGCTGCCAAGACATTATTATAGGACTGACAGATACACGCCAATGTCTGCAGTGGAGACTCAAGGGACATCTGTACATATGTAAATGACAAATAGAGACATGTTAACAGAAATGCATTCATTTTCCTTGGAATGTGCATTGTTTTTATTTCGCAGGAAAAAAAAAGCTTGAAGCTCCATCTTATGTGGAAAATGAATCCTGTTTGTTAGCGTTTGTGGAGTCTCAGCATTTGTTTCACCTTCACTTCTGTAATATACTCTGATCCTTCGTTTTGTTTTATCTACATGTAATATTTAGCTTACGTGTACTAGTCTATCACCTGTGTATTTTTAGGGTGCTACAGAAATAATGAAGAAAAATACGGGGATTAAAAAAAAATTGTAACCAAATTCATACTTTGTACAATTTTTGATATCACGATCAGAGGAGAATTAAAAAAAAAAAAAAAGTACAATCTGAAGTAACATGCAAAAACAGCCATTGTCTTTGTTTGTACATTGTATGTACAGTACAATGCAATCATTTCATACTTTAAACTGGTCAGAAAAAATAATTGTGATTTTTAGTCTTGCAAAACTGTATGTAGTTAGATGATGTGACAACCTAATATTTATCTAATAAATATGTATTCAGATGAAACCTGTATATTAGGTGTTCATGTGGTTATTTTGTATTTAAAGATCAAATTATTTGACTATTGCTAGACATTTATATACTCTGTCGTAACACTGAGGTATTCTCATTTGCTCATGTTAATTTTTTTTCCTAAATAAATTTGCAAAATTAAGGTCTGGCTAATTGGAAGCTGCTTTGTAAATTTTCACTTCTGAAACGCCCCACTTCCCCTTCTCCCTCCCTGGTTTGTGTGTTACTTGGAAAGTTATTTGTGCAGGACGCCACTTTTCAGGGAGCAGGACTTGCTACAGGAAGGGAAAAAGGTATGAACCAGGGTGGAAGAGACGCAGACTAAGAGATTATGAGCGCAGGTTTACTGATGGGCACAGGATCACAGAGGAAAAAAGACCAGGACATGAAATCATATCAGTGACTGCATACCACCTCAATGTGTAATAATTACATTGAAATGAAATCTTTGCATGATATGAATAACACAAAAGCAGTGCTTGTCTCTTGTGTTGACGTGTGTTCTGAAATACAGGACAACTTAATCCTTGTGGAGAGAAGATGTTAGTGGAGAGATTAACTATCCAACACGGTAAATTTACCTTTCTCTTTGTTTAAAATTCTCATGAGTTTGATCATTTTACTTTTAACTGGAGTCTCTGTCATCAAAGTGAAATCAGTGACTTTGGAAGATGACTAAAATAAGACTTTTTTTTTTAATGTATCCCCATCTTAAAGCTGAAGGACCTGGTTTCAAATTGCAGCCTTTCAGTTATGAAGTCTGCTTAACTTCTCAGCGTGTTGAACAGTAAGCAGACTGAACCATGGCTCGAGGAGCACGCACAGGGCACTGTCAGCAGTGGTGGCACTCGCAGCTCCTTTCCTGGCGGAGTTCCACACCCATAATTAGCTGCAGTCACATGCTAGGCACTTTGCATCCAGGGACCTGTTTTTATGGAGAATTACGGAGCATCTCTGTATATTGCATTTGTGGAAGTGTTTAGTTTAAACCCACCTTTCAAATGCATTCAAGTATATAGGAACAACCTAACCATTTCAGAATATGAATATAATTCAGGCGTAGCAATTACCCTACAGGGACAGAAGTCCCTATTGTTGATGGAGAATACACATAAGTAGTTTTGGATAGATAAAACTGGATGAGGTATTCATTTCTCAACATTGGGAAAATTCATATCTTTTTGCCTCAGCTTCTGCCTTCTTTGCTGGCAATACCAATTAAAAATGGTATTTTAGGATAAAGTAATAAAACCAAGTTCCAATACACTCAGTAATGAAACAGAAAAAAATATATATTTATCCTTCTCAGCCAATAATTAATGAGTATTTTGTTTTTGGTGTTTTGTTTTCCCGGAAGCTCCCAAGAAGTGTCAGTGAGACAGTGTGCAAACCTGCTTTGGCACTGTGAAGACAGAGACAAGTATTTCTGTATGAAGAGCTCGAGCGAAGTCCTTAAGTGCTGTGTGTGTTTCAAGCTTACTTGGAAGTCTGAGAAGGCTCTGACAGTTCTCCAAGTGGAGCTTCTCCCAGATGCCAGCCTGTGGACTCCAGGATAGGTATGACATGCACATCCAGTTCATGCAGATGTCTCCTGTTCCACCTTGTGGCAGGGTGTCCATGCGTTGTTCGCTCTTCCCGTGGTTTCAGGCAGCCACACAGCACATCTCTCTGTCTGTGGTTTCTGTGCTTATCGAGGTGCATCATTGCCGAACAGCTTCAGAACGCTTAAGGCTGAACTTTTTTTCTCTACTCTTCCTAATCAATGTGAATCTCTGAATACGTATAAATTTGTTTGTGCGCATTGTATTACTTTACCATGCACTTCCTCATAACTTTTATAGGAGCAAGATACAAACTATTAGAAACATGGAAGTGAAACAACGAGGTTGTTTTCTGTTTGGACAGCGGGGATGGGATTCCTGTGTGTGAACAGAGCTGCTTTCTTTCCTTGAAAGAAGTAAGCCAGATGGCATAGAAAAAGTTGTACAAATCTTGCTTAATATATGCTATATGTAATATTCTCACTTGGTGTCCTTGTCTCCAACCTCTTAAAACTCATTAATATTTGACATTTGCATGTCTCGTCTTTTATTTGTTTGTATTTTTACCTAGAACCTGCTTCCTTCTTATCTGCTTAAATTTCAAGTCTGTCCAAATCCTCTTATACTGTGAATTTCCAGTCATGAATGATTACCTTTCTTCTTCCCGTTTTGAGTAATTACAGGAGTGTCACCATATTACAGTTTTCCATTGTCTCTATCACTGAAATCCTACCGATTCCATGTAGAATATTACTCCTGATGTCTGTCATTGTGTCAGTGCCCTGTTCACATTTGTTCTCTCTCAAAGAAACAAAGGACAGCCGTCTGCATCTTCTGCTGAGGCATCTCATCTCCAGCAGTGTACAGAATTTTCCAGGCGAACTTAAAACTAGTCTAGAAGGAACCTCATCAATTGCACAATTTCATTTAAAAAGCAAGCAGATAGCAATTATGGCATGACTCCTGCAGGGCATTAGCAAACAGCTTGGTATGGAGCAACTTACTGGTTTGCTGGCTACGTAGCTCATTTGCATTTCCAGGAACGTCTCACCTAAATTGTAACAATTGGTTTTCTGCTATTTAAATCCATCTTTATGTTAAAAATATTATTTTTTCTAAATGTCCGGAATAGACGAGATTAAGCCCTTTTCCCTCCATATTGAATACATGAATATGTCTGCTTGGTTTGTCCAGTACCTTTCCAATTACTTATCTCACTGTATTTTTGGTAGATCCAGGTACACACATAAAGTTAGCTTCACTGGAAACATTAGTATACACCAGTTTTTAAATACATGGGTTTCTCTATGCTTTCTTTTGATTTTATTGGATAGCCTAAGAGTTTCAGGATTAACAGTTCTATTTTTCCTCTAGATCAGAATTTTGAATGATTGTATTTTTAATTGAATATTGCAACCTAGACGTTCCTGTTTGCCCATAGTTGTTTTATGATGCTGTTCTAGAGGTTGTGTTAAATTGTTCTGGAAAATTCAGTTTCAGTTGTCACCCAGTTAACATTTCAACACATTGTTCACATCTCCATGTGAACATGGAGAAAGCTGGTTAATTTAAAAAAAAAAAAAAAAAAACTAGCCAAATGCTAGAAAAAAGTCCTATATTTTCAAAATATTCAGACTGTTGTTAGACTGTTATATTGTCTTCATTTTTTTTTCTTCATTTGGTTTCTAAAAACTGTTGAAGTACTCCACATTTACTTAAGAAAATTCTGGAGTTGAAGTCGTATTGGGCTTTTAATGCATATGTAAATTGTGACAAATTTTCACCAGCTATTCTTATATTTCAAATTTATAATCAGTGCTCATTTTTCCTTGTTTGATGCTTTTGTATTTCTCAGAATGTACATTCTGCATAGACTTAAGACATGCAAAATCAGTGAATTTTGGACTTAGCCACGTACATGTCTCACTAGCTGTCCTATGTAGTGATTGGTGAAAATACCCAGTTCTTAAAGTTAGGGAAAATATTGTGCTTCACAATAAATCATATTTTGGTTGCAGATTTCCTTTCTAAATTACGAATGGTGGTCTTCTGTGAGGAAACGTTCATATTGCTACTACCAAACTGATGGCAAAATTACAGAAGTGACACTGGGACAGAACTGAAAGTTAGGGAAACCTAGACTCCTATCTCTGTTGAATGCTAATAAAATTAAACCCTGAGATTTTAAGTATTTCACCAAACATTTCATTATCCAAAAATGATGTCTTCAGTTGCAAATATGTCACAGACATTTTTTGCAGTTGACAACTTGCAGTTGATAACAAAGCTCAGTTGGTGGGACATTGTGTATTCAGGTGATTGTCACATGCAATTATGTCATTTAAGTATATCATAAAGTTCCATGCTAGCTAATGTACTGAAGCTGTTACATGCTGGTGGTAAGCAATCCTTTCTGTAGTGAAACTGCAGAAAAGTGGAAAGGAAACAGAAAGACTCTGCGTGGGGAGGTTGGCTCCAGGAGAACTGTTAATTGGAAAAATGGGTGGAAATCTTTATCCATTACATGTGTGAAGCATAATTTCTGAGTGACTCTTGTTCAGCTCAGTAGCTAATACTATCTAACTTTTTAGCTTTCAACTTCTGTTGTGAAGTCATACAACTAAAAAACAGATGTCTCAAAACTATGATTATTGTTAGAATCAGTGTAATGCAGACAGGATGGTTCATCTTGTACAAGGTAGAGAGGAAGCTGTTACCTCGAAGAGTCATCATTCACGTTTAAACACATGACAAATTCAAGGAAAACCCACAGCTTTTCCAGGCAGATAATTAAAGTAGAGCTCTTAAAGAACAGAGTAGAGAAGAGAGGTTATGAAGATACGGCAAAATAAGGAAAATAATTGTGTTGAAAGCTGCTAAATATTGGAAAGATGAACAGAAAGGGACTAAAATTGAACCAAAGAAACATGAGAAAATAATTCCAGAAAATCAAGTACTATAGTGGGGAAGGAGAATTAAAACCATTTAGCTGGGAGTCTGGGGCACTGCCAATGATGAGCCATGGAGATGGCCACACACTGCCCTGTACCTCTGTAAATGCTCCAGCCACATCCTGCTCAAGTGGCAAGCAAAATTCACCTCAACCTTAGAACATCGCATTACCACCCTGTTCATCCTAAAATGTTAACTGTGTGGTGTTCTTTCCCTTTGTTTCACCTGTTTGCATTTTTCTAGTGCTCTTGGCAGTGATTCTAAGACACATCGGTACTTCTCTGGTTTTGGTTTTATCAGTTAGATATTTTCTATATAACTGAGATGAGACCTAGTCAGTGGAGTTGTACAGCAAGAGAAAAGGCCCTGCAGAAGCTGGTGGGTGCGACAGTGTTGTGACACCCTCCCAGGACAAACGGGCGGACAATGTGGTGCTGACTGCCACACTGTGGGAAAAAGCTGCTAAGAGTTGCTTGTGATGAGTATTTCCTGAGCAATTCCATTTTCAATAGAAGCATCCTGACCCCCAAACTCATCTTACTTGTACACGATAAAGTTGCGTGATTGACCAATTCCAAAAACAGGTCAGATACTTTTACCTTACTACCTGTTCCTTAGGCCAGAGATCACAGGTTAAAAAATATATATATATACAGATCCCTGTAGATTTCAATTTCTGTGTTCTGATTGAAAAGTCTGTGTTTCGGAACACGGGAGGCCTCCCTTAACTTTTGCCATACCTTGATAGTTTCATTCACAGGTAAGCAAAGCACTTCCACAGCCACCCACAGACAAGCGGCCTACCTGTACGTGCTGCTGCCTCGTAAAGCCCACTCGCAGTAATAGCTGCATTTCTACTGTGGCCTGGAAACACACACTTCAGGTGTCCTACAGGCCTTGTCAGCCTGTTGTGAACTGCCCATAAACGTTCATCGACCAGCTCTGGTGGCGTGTGAACAACATTTTGGGAAGCTGTAGGCAGCTGCGCGCCACGTGCAGGCACTGTGCAATCTGCCATGCGAGCAGGCAGTTTCCATACATCACGCAGGGCGACTGAGCAATGAATTCCAGGCAAGCAATGTCACTCCGAGCTTCTGAAAGGAAAATGCTAATCATGGCTGTAAAGAGCACGAGTGGATTGAGGTTTTTCTTGTATGACTATTTGTCGGTAATTAGTATGAAGTCACGTGGGGAAACTCCCCCTTTCTGTACAGTATGTGCTGCAGAGAAGGTTCATGTTGCGAGCTGGGTTATTACATGTTCCTAGGAGGAAACCTTGATCAGGGGAAATATTTATTAGCATTTTTTCTTTTTATCTATAAATGTACCTGTGTAGCTACTCTATGTGCTACGTGCTCTTGTATGATTTAATTTCATGCTGCAATCACTTAGTATAATGGAAAGGTCTTTCACCATCTCCCTCACTCTAGTCCCCATTCATAAATAAATGCATATCACAGATAACAGAGCACAAAACTCTTCCCAGCTCTCCACTCATCTTCTAGCTTAATAAAACCTCAAAGAAAAAAAAAAAACTGTGTTTTGAAGTGCAGCACGTGCTGGCTCTGCAGATGAAGGGTGGAAATGCCCACTGCAAATTCAGGCTCTCCCCACCTGAAACTGAGGTGAGCCCCTGTATGACCTCTCCCCCTGCTAACTGTCTTGATTAGTGGGGTCCTTGAGATAGCCAGGTCCCAGGTGGGGAGGGTTTTTACATGTTAAAATCAATACCGTGGGAGTTTCCCCCATCACAGAGTATCAAGCAGTGTACATGTGAAATCCAGTTAATAGTAGATTGTAGTAGTCTCTATCTGAGTTTTTATTTGCATGGCCCAAGCATACAACCCCATGAAGATCATATCAAGGATCAAGATGAGTTGTGTTCAGTTGCTTTCTTGCTGTTGCTAGGTAGAAAATGTGATCTTGCCACAGCTACCAAGATCAATCCAACAAGAGCAATCCAAGACTGACTGACACAATTACCCTGCATTCCCATGTTACAGACCAGCAGGCATGCAGTAGGCCAGATACAGTCAGGAATGCCCGTCACTTTTTTTTTTTCTACCAGTGCAGTGTCTGTCTGCTAGGGGATTACACCATTCCATGCTCCTTGGAATCAAAATTCCCAAATTTAAGCTACATTTCAAGCATTTATTCTTTCTGATGCTTTTGAAAAGTCACTTAACTGCTCTGTTTCCTGTCCATCTTGGCATAATGATGGTAAAATTTACGCAGTTACCACACAGTCCTGTTTATAAAGACGTTCAGGTTGTAAGTGATATATCAATATGAAATACTGCTATTGCATTTTATAAGGTTCCTGTGCAGGAATTTCTCTGGTATGGCATGAGTCCTTCAATAGATGTCTTTCTAAAAATGCCAACTTAGAAACTTCTATTAAAAGTGTCCTTCTTGTTTATCCGCCTGTAAATTCTGTATTGTCTTTTAAGGCTGGGTTTGCTGGTACCAGCCTCCCTGATGGCTCTGCTGAGGCCTCTGTCTTCATTTTTGACTGAGCCACCACCTTCAGTCACTTATCCTGTATAGCTCAGGGTGCACTCATTTCCTAGCCAAGCACTGTACGATTTCAACAATGAACATATCTTCAAACAGATCTCTTCAATGCTCCTCTAAATCATTTCACTTCACCGAGCTAGGTCCGGGCCTCATGTTCTAGTGATCCAAGGTGGTCTTTTGGCAGACTTTTTAGAGGTATATATATATGTATTTCTTTTTTTCTTTTTTGTCTTTCTTGGAAAATGACCTCTGTGTAACTCAGAAGTTCCTATCATGCTGTCTGTACAAGTTTTAACTCATCTGACTGTGCAGGAATAAAACATAACGAGCGATTTAGCAGTTTTAATCCATAAGCCTACGGATAATGATTTAGCCTATATTCCCAAATAAGAAATCACCACTGTGACAGAGAGTGAGATGGTTCGCTTCTTGCAAAGGCCTGTAAGCATGGAAAACAGCATTGTTTGCTCTACCAAAGATACCTGTGAACTCTTAGCAAAACAATTAAAAGCTGCTCTGGCAGTGCTTTCAAAGTGCAAAATTAAGATGATACTTTCTTTCGCTTGTCTTTTGTCTTATTAAATAATAAGCCTTCAGGGCCAGAACTGTCTTTTATTATAGGTATGCACAGAACTCAACACCCAAATGCTAATTTTGGTTTGGGCTTCTAGTGGCTACTACAATTAAAACATTAAAAAGAGTGTGGTCATTTTTCTTTTGGTCACCAGAGAATTAAACAGATTGATGACTCGATTAAATTATTTCCCAAAACAGACTAGCAGCTGAGAGCATAAAAGGCAACTGAAAAATACATACTGATTTAGCTACTATTAAAATAATAATAATAATAATAATTGTAGCTGGTAATCACTATACAAAATAAACAGATGATTTTCAGTTTCACGTGCAGTAGGAGTCTTGACAGCTTCTTTCTTTAGTGTGTGTGTTTTCGTGGTCAGAGCTGTATGGGAACACATCCCTTTTACTCGGTCAGCCTGCTCCTTTTGTAATTTCTCTAGCTCTGAATCCAGTCTCACCATTTCATCAGCTGTGTTTACTTCAGCCTTGTGTTATGAATTGGAGAACCAATGCTGAAATTTCCACTGTCCATTGTAAATGTGCAGCTATTTTACCCCAGTTCTGGAAGCAAAGGCACCCCTTTTTTGCGGTGGTGCATGACTGTTGAATAGAAGATACATGGTAGGATAGGATGGCTTGCTGTTAGAACAATGTGTTTTGTCTTTTTGCGTACCTTTTCGTCTGTCAAGGACATTTAAGTCCGCAGAGTCTACCCTTTGGTGTGGAGTATCTTTGGGATCATAGTCAAAACAAAAAAACACAAACCCTCCCCTAAGTCCCAGTACTTAAATGTGAGAAGACAAATAAACATTTCAAGCTTTTATGTATCCCTGTTTTCCACTTGTGAATCTCAAGGATAGGTATTTTCCTTTTGTCTAGTATATGTTACAGATATCTAATATATTTTCTAAAGCTCTTACTGCTTCTATTGTTCTCTGGATTCTCTCCTAAAGCCCATGGTAATGGACACATTTGAGAGATTTAGAAAAATTGCTAATCATCTCCCTTGCCCTACCTATCACTTAGGAGAAGTTTGCTGTTTTCTAAATGTTATATGCTGTATTGGTTATAAATACCAACTGGAATTTCTCATAACCAAACCAGATGATTCTCATAGGCACCAGCTTTGTAGATGATGATACTTTATTTAGGATAGTTTGAATGAGAGCCAACTGTGAAGAAATTAAGAAGGATTTCATGAAATTAAGCAACTGGGCAACGAAGTATCAGATAAAAATCAATGCAAATGAAGTAATGCAAAAACAGTCCTAACTTTCCATATAAGTGGCTCTGTTCACCGTTTCAACTTAGCAAGATTTGAGAGTTATGGTAAAAAGGTCCATAAAAATGTCTTCTTAAATGCTCAAGGCCAGCCAGAAAGTGAACATGTAGAAGAAACTATTAGTAAAGGAGTAGAAAACAGAACTGAAAACACCGTTATGGCACTGTATGGACGAATCCATTGTTTACCCCTCTTTTGGATACTGTGCAAAGATCCACTCATCTCTAAAAAGATATCATAAAACTGGAAACACCTTGGAGAAGGGCATTAAAGGTGATTAGAGCCACGGAACAGCTTTCTTATAAGTAGTGATTGGATTGGCTGCAACTTTGGTCTTGAAAAGACATGACTGGGACGTGCAAAGATGTAGGTCTAAAAACCATGACGAGCACGACATAGCTGGGTAAGACTCAACTCGTTTCCTCCAGTACAAGAAGTAGGGCACATTACATAAAGCTGATGGAGCAATCTTTGAAGCAGATTCTTGATGCAATGGGGAGCAGATTTGTGGAAGGGCAGCTTCCCAATCATTACCAAGGTGGCTGCTGATGATGCTCAGGGTTAAGAGAGGTCCAGTGACCTGGAAGCTGTGAATCGCTGTCTCAAAGCTCTTGTTAAATTTTCCCCTGATGTACTTCCACTGAATTGGCACGAGGTATGGATCTCTTTGGCGTGCCTGCCTGAAAACCTGTGTTCATCTAGTGTTTCTCAGTCTTTTGTCGCTGTACGTTGGGATTCTGCCCTGAACTTTGCGGTCGGGGCAGGACCCGATCGACAGCTTTCTGGAGACAGCGAATGCCATTGGTGAAGTCCCTTTCAGCTGCTGTTTGTACTGACAACAGAGGACTCGAATGGGGCTGGAAGCTCCCTGTTCCAAGTAACACGTCCGGTTGGAGTAGGAGGCGAAGTGCAGGTGCGGAGCTGAGGCCGCCAGGCGGCTCTGTGAGGGAGGCCGGCAGTGCCCGCCCCGTGAGGGCGATAAAAGGCGGCGCGTTGCGGCCCGCCCGTGTCTGCGCGCCCCGGGCCCGATGCTGGCGCTGAGCGCCGCCCTCCGCCTCCTGCCCCGCACCCGGCCCCGGCCCGGGCTCGCCCGCGGCTGCGGCTCGGGCTCGGGGCCCGGCGCCCCGCGGAACCCGCTGGTCTACCTGGACGTGGGCGCCGACGAGCAGCCGCTGGGCCGCGTGGTGCTGGAGGTACGGCCGGGGCGGGGAGCGGGGTCAGGCGCACCCGGCCAGGCCGCGCCGCCAAGGGCAGGCAGGGAGGGCAGCGGCTGGGGGGCTGCTCCGGGCACGGCCCCCGGGTGTCCGCGGGGTCGGTAAAGAGCGGCGGGCGGGTCAGCATCAGAAATCCGGGCTGTCGTGAGTCGTCGTGAGTCGGTTTGCAGCGGTAGTTTCTGTTCTCCTTTCTCCTTGGCCTCTTGGTAAGGTTGTGCCGCGTGGCTCCGCGCTGGGCACGCCTCGGTCCCTGCGGTTGTCCCCGCCGTGGCCTCGAGCCCTGAGGTCCTGCCTAAAGTTTCTTCGTGGTTATTGTAAAGTTGTTGTGTCGATTGGAACAGTTCTTAAACATCACTCAAGTTGGTGTTCAGTAAGTAGCTGAAATGTGTATAGGAGAGGATGCTGTGAATTATCAGCCAAATCAGTACCTGGAATTTCACAGATTTTTGGGATGGCTTGGGGTTTCTGATAGCTCACATTTAGGTAAAAGGGTTCAGCTGCACTCACCACACACAAGTTTTTCAGTGCATGTATGTGTGTAAAACCTGACTAATTCTTCGTTTTCTTTTTCTTCAACAGCTGAAAGCTGATGTCGTTCCAAAGACAGCAGGTAGGGTATCACCTTGAGAATTTCATGCTTAAAATGGCAGGAAGAAGAATATTCCCTCGACTTAGGGAAACTATTTCCATCTTCCTTCCCCATTTGTTAAATCTAGAAATATGTTCTGAACTTTGTCAGAACAGTGCTAGGGTTTTAGTTTGTTGTTTCAAATAGTTTTATTTTGTAACTTCTATGAATTTGCGTATAGGTTGTATGTTGGCTTACCAGTGGTGAATAACTATGCTTGAAAATGAGTTGCCTTTCATTAAAATCAAACCACGGAACAAACTGGAAAGGGAAACCCACAAAGGGTTCCTTCTGGTAAGGCTTTCTAAGAACATACAGGGTTTTGTTTTCCTCATCACTAGTTAACTAGTGCACCCAGGTTATAAAGTTCTTGTGTTTTTCCACATGCTTCCTTCCTTATTGCTTATTTAGTGGTTCTGAAAAACTTGTAGCTTTCTTTCAGTTCTCAGTAGATGAACAGAGTAAGGAAAAGTATCATCTCCACAGTTAATATCGAGAACAAAGGCATAACATGCAGAAAATGCAATCTTTGACCCCAGAATGGTGGGACTCGGGGGTATAGGTAAGGTATAACAGCAAAATCCAAGGGCAGTGCGAGGGAGAAGGATTCTGTTTGTACCCTGGTTTGCTTTATTTCTGTAGTTTTTAGCAGTGTTTCTTTGAGGATGAAAACAACCAACTGATAATACCTTAAAGATATAATAGACTTTTTGACGTGTATAAACTTGGGACCTAGTGAAGTTAATTGTGTTTAATTTTATTACGTGTCATGTATGGGAACATAGAGTTTTATGCTTTGTTTTCACAGAAAACTTCAGAGCTCTTTGTACTGGTGAAAAAGGATTTGGTTATAAAGGATCCACTTTTCACAGAGTGATTCCTTCGTTTATGTGCCAGGTAATGTTGTTCTTTGTTTTTGCTTTCACTGTTAAAATTATCTGTATGTTATTCAAGTATTTTTAGAACCCTTTAGATTAGTGGTAACATTTCAAGTGGCTGTGCTGTAATAACCTTTGCCAACTGCAGAATGAACAAGTGACAGTGTAGCTTGTGTTTTTGCTCTTTTGGCTCTGGCTGTTGCTCAGCCTATCTTTTGTACTAATAAATGCAAATTCTGTATAGGCTGTCTTAAAAAAATGGCTTAAAGCACAGCTTTTATAGCAGCATGCTAAAGCATGGGGTATATTTGATGAATGGCACTCACTTGTGAGTAGAATTAGAAGCAACCTTACATGCTGAGTAAGCTAAGAAAACAATGTGTCCATTCTTTCTTCTTAGCATAATTTGTTCACAGTAAATAATGTGTTTCATTGGGGAAAAAACAACTTTTTTTCCTCAACGTCTTGCTAACGTGGGGGGGAGGAGGGAGCAAAAACGATTAGTTAGGATAAACTTTTGGGATGGCACACACAAAGAAGATTTTCCTTTTATTTAAAGGACACCTTTCTGAATTCCAAAATGAAGTTGGTTAGCAGGTTTTTTTTGGCCTTCTTGAAAGTCTTTTTTCTATTGCACTTTGCAGATAAACAGGATTTCTGCTGCTGTAGTGCACTGAATTGTTTAATTCCTAGTGGTCCTCTCTTCCCTTAGGAGAGGTCCCCTCTTCTCTACATTGCATTGTAGTGTAGGTTTGAAAACAATTTGAGGAAAAGGTCATAACAAGTGGGCTTTATTAACTGGTGACTGTGGTGGTCTCCCATCTTCTTTAACTTAAAAATACAGCTGTCTGAACAAGAGGCCCTTGTATGACCTATTTCTCCTAAGAGATGGGGTACAGGTGTGCTGTAAAGGAACTAATTTCTTGCCTTTGAAATGAAAACAGTGTTTTTGTGGTGCTGACAAAGGGACACAATTTAACAGTCTTGCTGGGGTCTGAAATGTATTTATACAAGAAAGATAGAAATCCTACTAAGTTGTACCTCTAGTTTGTGAAGTTCTGTGTAGCGTGGTCCTCCTTGCCTCTTCCCTCCTTTGTCCCCACAAATGGACCCGAAATGAGGATACTAGGATGCAGTGAGATGATGAATTAATGTTCAGGAATTACTCAGTAGTCATTACTGAAGTGAAATATTGTCATAGGTTTCCACATACTTTTAAGCAAGATGAAACAAGCAAGAGGCCCTTCCACTTGTTAAGATGGAGTGTTAATATGATTCAGGTGATCGGTATGCCTAATTGGAGTTCATCATACCCAGATGATGGCTATGACTTGGTAATTAAGATGCCTCCATATGGCACCCAGCATGTGAAGCATACTTCTGGGATTGCATAGGTGTTGCTGTAACATAGCCCATAAAGGATTGCTCAGGGTGCGAATGGAAATACGAGTACCACGTGAGGGAGTTCGGGAATGCCAGCCTGGGTAGCCTAGTTTCTAGGAGAGGAGACTGCAGCTTGCTGGGAGCAGTGTTTAGTAGCTGCCTTCGGGAGTTGCTGTGGTGTGGGTTTTTTTTTTTGGTTAGGTTTTGCGCCTAAACTGAGAGAGGCAGTCATGTCTATGCCAGCAAGCAGCATGTGGCAGAGGGCAGTGTAGAACACCTTGGATGTAGCACAGGGTAGAGATGCAGATGAGAATCTACTGCAGTGGTTTGTGTTTTGCTAAAGAAAAAGGTACTGTATAAGGCCTGATTTTTGTGGCTTGTTTTCAAGAGGAATGGCCTCTTCAGTTACATCTTTAAATAAAAACAATAAAAACAGAAGTTTGGGATTACACCTCCCAGAGATTCTGAATGTCTTTCACTTATCTGTCAGCTCACCTATGAGTTTGAGTGGGGCTATCCAAATCTAGAAAGCAAAGTCATCCTGCTGTAGTGAAAGGTACTTGTGTCTGTCCACTTAGAATAAGGGGAACTGACATGGCTGCTCAGTGCTGCATTGCCAGTTCTCAGTGCTTAAGCAAGAAAAGGTGGAAGAAGTGAATAGTGATGTTGGAAACCTTGACCAGTATTTATCCCTCTTGGGAGAAGGGGGGAGGGGGGATGTGGGATTTTTCCTGGCTTGCCTGAGTTAATATATTTGGGTGTATTTGCTCTGAGGCATTTGAGGTGTTTCTTAAAATCGCTGCTGAATTGCTGCATCACATTTGGGAACAAGACTTGTAATACAGAAAGGTGGTTGTTTGAGATAGAGACGTCAACTTGAGAATATCAGCAATATCTGGTGCAGAAATTTGCTTTTAGCTTTTTTACATTTTCATTTAGTTACATGATTTTAAATCCTCCTGTGACCATACTCATTTTTAACCTGAGATTTGAGAAAATTTGCTAACTTTATTACTTTTAAATGAGAGCAGGTGAGTATGTTTTTGATAGCATCGTTTTTGGCATAAAATAATGCTTTGTGTGCTAGTAAAGTCAATACCCATTTCTATTTCAGGGTGGTGACTTCACAAATCATAACGGAACTGGTGGAAAATCCATTTATGGAAGTAGATTTCAAGATGAAAATTTCATACTTAAGCATGTAGGACCTGGTAAGTGAACATATTCTTTCTGCCTTCTGATGACTATAACCTATAATGAAGATTTTTTTTAAAAAAAGATCTTTAAATATGTGGAGCACATGGTAGTTACAGAAATGTTACTGAAGTTTAACAATACATTGTCCCTGGCATGTGTTTATTTGTAGACTGCAGCATAAATATGTCAGCCCATAACAGATGATGCTTTTCCTCACATAAAAGGGACTATGCAGCATCAAGATCATTAATTTTTTTGTGTGTTTTACTTAGAAACTCTACCAAGGTCAAATTGCTACTTTGATTTCCTTTTTTTCTAAGTCAGAGTTAAATTTTTACTTGGATGGTTATTGCAGAAGTGAAATAAAGCATTCTGAGGTTTCTTATCTATCTAACACAAGCACATCCTTATAAGGTTAAATGAAATCCAGTAAAAATAAAGGGAAACCCATGCAGACGCATCTGATGAAATCCCAACTCTTTTTTTTTGGGATTGTTACTTCCTCATAGCAAGAAACTCCTGCTGCTGTTGAAACACAGTAGAGGTTACCTGGTATTAATTACATACAGGACATGTACAAATAATTCTTACCACAGTTTTGGCTGTGGCAAGAAGAAAGGCTGGGCTGGAGGGAATAGTTCAAGGCAAGAAGTCGGCATTAGCAGTCATTTGGAGATCATGTGACCATCATATATATCTTCTGTCTGTCTACCATCAATCTAAATATGTGGAAGAAAATAGTCTTCTCTATGGCATGCTGTTCATACCAATCTAATAACCTGCTGCTGTTCCAGGTGTTCTTTCAATGGCTAATGCAGGACCTAATACAAATGGATCTCAGTTCTTCATTTGCACTGCAAAAACAGACTGGTACGTTCATAGCCCTGCATATCAACTTAATGAACTGATGCCTAGAACCAGAGGGTTTTTAGCTTTCTTAGTTTGTGATTTTTAATTTGCATGTTACTCGACTGCAATGGAAAACAGATGGCTTTGTGCCACTTGAGGGAGGAAGGGCTGTGAGGGTAACAAGTAGCTTTACATGCAGTTGATACTACTCCAGACACAGATAAGACCCTATAAATTGTCTGAATTTCTGTCCCTTTTGTAGTTGTGTTAGTGCACCTCTCTTTTCCTTAGCTTATTTCAGTACTTTGTGCACTGATGTCCAATTTTCTGTGGTCCAAGCATAAAATGGAACTCAGTGAATCTAATGGTCAGGTACAGAAATAAAAAATAAATGAAAATAAAAAACCCACCAAACTTAAGGACAGGACTTGATGGCAACTAGTTAAGTCTGCTTCACTTGAACAAATGCAGTACTTGTGCTGGTGACTGAGGGTGCGTTAACCTGGAGCAGTGTTTGAGGGGCTTTACTAGCATGTCTGCAGTGTGTGTGGCACGCAGACTGGCCTAACTCACCATGCTTCTTGCCACATCATAGTTGCAGGTAGAGTAACTTTACTTCTGTGCTTTGGTGTAAATGGAAAAGCTGTAAGGAGTGGGTCTCAACAAAACAGGACCCCTATCCCTCATAACACATACAAGGTCCAGAGCTAAAAGTTTTTCTTGTCACTGCAAGTGCAGTTGTCCCTTTCCCATAATCAGAGTTGATCAGCAGGTAACAGCTGTGATGATCTGTTTACATCCCTTTGCTGCACTTGATTTGGTCCAGTCTTTGTTGTTTTATGTAAATCTGCCTTTGTTATTTCTGTTACAGGCTAGATGGAAAGCATGTCGTTTTTGGGCATGTCAAGGAAGGAATGGATGTTGTGAAAAAAATCGAGAGCTTTGGTTCCAAGAATGGAAAGACGTCCAAAAAGATTGTTATTACTGACTGTGGCCAGCTGTCATAACCTTTTGCCCTGCCATTCAGGACGACTTCAATGCTGTGAAAAATGGATCATAAAACCAAAACATTTCTGATCCCATGAGTAGCACCTATGGAGCCATATTTTCTGCTTTACTTGGTCCTACTTTTATACTTCTATTGAATAATACTGCTTGAAAGCATAAAATGTTTAATAAAAACATGTTTTAACCAAGGTACCTTGGTAGTCACTGCCACAGTCTCTTGGTAGAGATTCCCACTGTGTTTTAAAAGAAGTAGTATGGTAACTGAGAGCATATCTGACTGTCCTGTTAATACCGTTCTTACTATTTGGATGCTTTGGGTGTTAGAATTAATTGGTGGTGGAGTTGACAACTAAATATTCTGTAATTGACAGATAGATCAAAGATAAATTGAGAAACACTATGTTCCCTTTGGTTCCAAAATAGTCATCTATTTTGTTGTTTGTCTCATCATTTTTAAAAAATGATACTAACTAATGCTCTCAAAACTAACTGCAACAATACCATCAAATGTTTTCTTTCTGTGTCTCAATTCAAGTCTTTTCACTAGAATTAATATGTGTGGTTGTGGGTTTTTAATTCGTCAGTTTCTGTAGTCTGACCACTGTTTAAAACTGAACTGATCCTTGATTCAATGGAGCAATTTGACTTCTGGGTTAAGTAAACTGCTTTAAGATGAAGTAGCGTGCTGGTAGAGCTCTACCAGTTAGCTAAGACTACAAATGAGACAAAAGATGTGAAGTATTAATGCTTGTGGGAAAAGCACTTGACTGTTGTTGTGTGATAATCTTGTTACTGAAGAGAAAAATAAAATGTGATAGCTCTTTTCAACTGTGATTACTTCCACTGCATTCTGCTAATACATGGGTTTAAAGCTATTCTTTACTGCAATTTTTTTCCACTGAGGGCTGCATTCTTGTGTGTACATAGTATTCGGAGAATAATTTAACAGAAAATGGAATTGACACACTTTTTATTCTTTCCTGTTTCATCTATCTTTGTAGTATTTTTCAAATATTAATTTGTGCTGTTTTGGCATATTTCAGTTTGATATGATTGTTTTCTCTTAATTCGTATATGAAAAATAATTAAATACAGTTCTACCAGAAGAAGGTGTTTTTTTTCCCTTTCTTAAACAAGACTTTGGGCACTTACCTGGAAGCAGGAATGTGAGGTGCTGAAGCCTGTTGTGTTCACTTGGGCTATTCTATTCCATCCGCTTTGCAGTGGGTCTGATCTGCAGGTTATCAGAAGCCATCTTGTTCCAAAGAAATGGCTATCAAGAGACAGGGCAATGGTACTGAGCTTTGCAGCTCTGAAATGTCTGGCTTATTCCATCAGCTGCAGAGATAATGTTGAGGGAAGTGTAAATTTACCAGGTGTTTTTTTTTTTCCTGAATTCTGCTTTGACTGGGTTTTCCAGCTTCTCTTGATAGACATCTGAGGCCATATGCCTATATGTGACAACAGGGCTACAGCTTGAACTGTTACCCCTGAGCTCAGGGCCAGAGGTGGCGGTGGTGTGGTAGGACGCAGGGTTGCAGAACTTCAGCATGCTGGGGGCCTGGCCCATGGCTGTTGGCCTTGGTTTGCTTGTCCACTGCATGTGTCTGAAGCTGGGCTTGCAGCTCCTGGGTAAGTGTGGAATTCAGCCTTGCTAGTAACTCTCTTCCTGGGTGTACCTCTCTGCCTCTTGGGTGCCTGCACCTCTCCTAGGAGTCCTCGTGTGTCACACATCTAGCAGGAGAAGAGGCTTCTCCCTTCACTGCCTTGCTCCGTCATTGTGTCAGCCTGAAGGTTGCGGTCTGGAACGGGAAGAGTTAGGCAACATCAGCACCCGCTTGTGCCTTCCTCACTCTGGGATTTTGTATTTCATCAGGGCAAAATTGTTACAGCACTGAACTCTGCCAGGGACAGAAGAGGGCTCTCACTTTTGAAGTTAATCCATTTCAACTCTGAGAGAAGGAAGTGCCCCAAATGACTTTTGAAGATGATAGAGATGTGAAATCCCAATAGGATAGATGCTTTCCTTGTTTTCTTCCAGTAAAAAAGCGTTGATCTTCGAGCAATTCAGAACGTGGTTCAGTGTGAAGCAGCTGAGTGATTCTAGAGGAGATAATAGAATTCACAGCTGTATTAAAGTGTGAAAGAGGGCTGTCCCTGCAGTTGAAGTACAGTGTGAGGCCTCTTTGTCCCCATCCCCACCATTTGCTACTTTGGTGCTTCCCTGGCAGGGGGGCTGTGACACCACTGCTGGGCCCTGTGGTACTGGAGTCCCTTGTGAGCGATGCACCAGAGAGATTGAACCAAGTCTTTGCTAGTCTATTTTGTGTAAAAAAGTGACTGTCCGGATTATTTTGCTGCTTATTTCACACAACTGTCCCAGCCCGAATGCCCTGAGGAGCGGGGCGGCGGCACGATGCCCCCCGACCCCTTCCCTCACGGCGGCCGCTAACGGCCCGGCCCGGCCCGGCCCGGCCCGCCGCTGCCGCTCCCCGGCTGCCCGCGGGGCGGCGCCGCGAGGCCGCGCAGCGCAAGCCGGGGCCGCGGCGTCGCCTGAGGGCCGCGGCGGTGCGGGGCCGGCCCCGCCGTGCCGAAAGCGGCCTCTTCGCTTCAATTCGCTTCGTTTTGCTTCGCTTCGCTTCTCCCGGCTGTGGGACGAGCGGAGGGAGGGGGCGGCTGTGCCCCTGCGAGCTGCCCCCGCCGTGTGCAGGTCCGGGGGTGTCCCCAGCAAAGCACAAACCGACCCCCGCCAACAAAAGTGTGTGTGGCAAAGCTGTTTCAACAAATTCACAGAGGGTTTTGTTTAGTCTCAGGGTTTAATTACGTTCCAGACTTTCCGCTTACATAAATTGCTTTTGTTGGTGCGAGACTGAGGCTATCTGTGTTTGTTTATGAAGTTTAAATGCTTCGAAGAAAAGGCATCAGGGGTACTGGGTCCTGCCTGCTGTTGCAATGCATGCACTGCTGGTAGCAGCGTGTCAACAATCAGGACCTCGAAGAAGTAAGCTGCTTGAATGAGAGAAAATCATTTTATATAGCAATTCAAGGACAATTTGGATGTTCTGCTACTATAGAAAACTATAGAAACTGAGAAACTGTAGCTGGACAGACACTTTCAACCCAATTTAGAAGCAACCAGGCCAAAAGTACATTGTGCCCTGGCACAGCAGGCCTGGAAGAGCTGCAGGACAGAAAGGCTGCAGCCGGGGAAGGAGGTGACACAGCCACAGAGAGCCGAGCAGCAGCCAAGTGGCGTGCTTTCCCTCACACTGTGCTCAGGACAAGGGCAGCAGGGCCAGGCGAGGCTGCAGCTTAAGATCTGGGGTGCAGGAGGACCCCGCTGCGAACTGTGATGGACGGACGATGAGGGGATATGGAGGAAAATGAGTGTGGCACCAGGAGGTTGCTTTGGTAGAGGGGATCTGAGTGGAAACAACCTTGGTTGACTTCAGATGCCATGCTCAAATGGAGAAAGGCCTGAGGCACCTCAGAGCAGAAGGTTATTAGTACCCGCTGCCCGTTGTCGGAGCTGAAGGAGGTGTCCTGGGACATGGCTGGACGAAAAACGTTGCTGATGTTGTCTACTTGAGTTCAGTGCAACTATATCAGAGGTCAACACTGACTCTGAATTTCTCATTATTTATTAGCTGGTTAAGTAAACAAATCTTAAAATTAGGTCATCACTGGGACTGATGTAGTTTGAGAAGAATGGAGGCAAACTCTTACTCAGCAGCACAGCCAACATCCTCATCTCGCAGGAATCCAGCAAAACGTTCAGATCCCATCTGGCCCGGGGAAGAGCAGCATAACCGAGCAGGTAACTGGGTTCCCAGCCCTGCAGCTGCTGCTTGGGCTGCATGTCCCCGCTGTGGGGACAACTCTTTACCTGGTTGGTACTGTGCCACGTGTCTTGCGTGACACGTGCCCGTGCTCGCTATTGCTTAGTGGCACTTATTTTTAGAGCCTAGCTCTGCTGCTGAGCAATGGTATCGCACGTTTGGGTCTTGCTTTGTCGCCCTGGCACTGGGAAGCTGTGTTTTTTTTTTTTTTGCATCCACATCCCAGACCTCGAGGTCTGAGCAGGGAAGGTCAGGGTAGGGGCAAATCCAGGGGCTCTGGTGTGGCTCCATCCTCCCCTGCTGGGTTATTAACTGCAAACACCCCAGAGCAACGTTGGTTTGAACGCCCCGTTCTTTTTACAAACCAGCAGAGAAAAAAAAGAAAACATATAACGGGGGGTTTGTGTGGGGGGAATGACTGCCTCTTTAAGACAGGGTCAGGGAAAAGTTAAAAATGTGCAGATGCAGAGGTTTGGGGGGGGGGGGAAAACTCCGTCACCGTTCTCATTTTCACTCACCTCCTACTTAAAATTCATCCGGGAAGGTAGGCAGAGGGACACAACAGCTGCTAAAATTACTAGGTGGAAATCATTTTTAGCAGGCGCAAGTGCCTTGCGGTTTTCCTGCCCTCTCTCCCCCACCGCTCAGGCCTCGCCCCCAGCTCGCTGCAGTTTTCTCCAGAGAGACTCTCGCACTGAGGGGCCAAACTCCATCCATCCATCAGTCCATCCGTCTGTCCGCCTGATCCATGCCAGCCCCATGGGACCCTGTCCCCAGGGACAGCCCCAGGCCCCGCCACTGGCACGTCCTTGGGATCTGCTCCTACGAGAGGCAGGGGCGTGAGGGGGCGGCAGCAGCTGCGAGCAGTTAGGCTATTGCTGGAGCCATAAATTGTGCATTAGCTCTAAACAGTGCACGCTCCAAGTGATGCAGTGCCTTAGATTTTTTTCCTGCCTGCCAAAAGTCAGTGTTTGGTTAGGATTTTATTTTTTTGGAAGCGCCGTTGCTATTAACTTGATGGTTGCCAAGGCCAAACAAAGTGCAAAGTGTCCTTGGAGAAAGCTGCGTGATTCTGTACATTAAAAATCGGGGGGTGCCAGCACATGGCCTCAGCCTCGCAATCTGTCACATGGCTTGCTTGTGCTGCCAGCACCCTATAAAAGCTTTTGCTGATTTTTTTATAAGAACATTCCCGTGCTTAAACTGCAGAAGTTCAAGCTTTGCATTTTTCGATCTGTTTGCTGCATGGGGCTGCACAGCTTCTGGGAGGAGCGTGCGGGTGGCCAAGGCTGGCTGGGCAGGGGCAAAAGGGCTGTCACTTGGGGCCGGCGCACGGCTACACCCGCAATCAGAACTGCAGCCCTTGTCCACGCCCTGACGTTGCGTCACTGTTAACCCACTAACCCTTGGCCCATCGGCTCGCTGGTGCACGCAAACAATAGCGGGCACGGGTGTCTGCTGGCTCAGAGCAGGAAGAAAAAGCCCAACCAACTTTCTGTTAAACGCTTTCCTTCGCCTGCAGAGTGAGCAGGACTGCACAGAGCTGGAGGTCTCAAAGCACAGGGTGGAGAAGCAGGAGGTTGCCGCTGGGTCAGCCACTCTGCGGTGGCCACTGCTGCCATAAGCGGCTCGTGTGGACTGACCGTGCCCTGTGGGGCCAAGGCAAAGCTGCTCGGTTTTCTGGGCTTTCATTCTGTTTCCTTTCCAGTTGATCCGAAACCACGCTGCCGCTAGATTTTGGAAAACGGTGTTCATGCACACAGATGTAGGAGCACACAATGAAGGGAAAACAAGATGCTCCATTTAGATGCAAGAATGACTTCATGTCTGGGGTGAACCAGAGGATTACTTGGTGGTTTGTAACAAAATGCATAGAAATTGTTTTGGAACAGCAGTGGAGATAATTGTCTTCCTCTTCTCCACCTTTCCAGCACCGCTCCTTTCATGCTGAAATGAACGGAAATGTGTTCTGTTTTTCTTTTATTTATTTTTCCTCTCTTCACAATGATATGAAAGAATTTTCCAGAACCCATTCCGGCCCAAAGGCTTTCATCGGGGCCATAAACCTGTGTTGGGTTCAGCATGCAGCCCCCAAGGGGGCCGCCCTGCAGCACGGCGGCTGGCCAGCCTGTGGGGCACAAATCCCAGGCTGCCCCGAGCTGTGTGACCACTCGGGAACGTGGCTCCTGAAGCTCGCAGCCAGCTCTTCCTGCGATTAACATCTGATTATTCCTGAGACAGGGGCAAGAGGCAGGGGGAGACGGGGGCCTTTACTTTTGCCTGTCCGTGGCCCAGCAGCATTTCCCAGCTTCAGATGATGTTTTTTTTCCTGCTTAATTGCTGCCAGTTAATGAGGTTTCTATCACCTCCCATAGCTGTTTCTGAAGGTGTCTGAGGAGCGGTGGAGGGAGGGAGGGATGTCCTTTGCTACCAGTGTCCCAGCTGAGCTGTGACAACAGCATCCTGCAGCTGGGGGGCAGATTTACCTATTCTTTCCACTTTCTGTTGTCTTGGCTTTCTGAACTCAGAGAGCTCTCAGTGGGACTTTGCAGCTGCAGTTGTTATTATCCCAGCTAGGAGAACTCAATTCCTTTTTTTTCCCCCCTTTTCAGGCGTTAGGAGCACCAGCCTGTGCCAGCTTCCTCTGCCCAGAAGCTGTCTCGGTTTCTCAGGAATGAAACTAAATGAAGTTTTTCAATGGCTGTGAGCAGCCTGCAGATAACAGAAAATAGTTCTGTGTTGTTCTTTGTGAGCAGGGCCCCTCACAAAGTAGCCTTAACTCTGTATCAAGGAGTCAAGGGGTTAAAATAATATTGTCCCAGCGTGTCATTGCTAACTAAGGTCCTGGGCTTAACAAGACCCCAAATTGTTCGTGTTCCACTGATGTAATTTGTTATCCCGAATTTTCCCCTATTTTGTTATTTCAGCGTGCTTCTCTCTAAGGTCATAGCTTCAACCCAAAATCCTCACTTACCTTCCCCAAACTGGGCAGAACCCTGTGCCTGGCTGATAAACCAATGGCATTTCTGACCTTGTTTGTGCCTGCTGTCATTCCCCTGAGCTGGAGGCTGGGGCTGGCTCTGCCCTCACACCAGGGAACACTGGCCAGTTCCCTGCTGCTCTGCCTGGTAGGTGGGATATGCTGGGAGAGGGCAGTGGTCCCAAAGGGAGAAATGCCAGGAAAAAATCACTTCTGCAGTCCTCAAGCTGATATAGATCTTATCTAATCAGTGAAATTTTTATCCTATTCCAATCCAGTGTAATTTATCAGGAGAGGAGTCTTTTCTCCTGGGGATACACTTAATTTACAATCAGGTTTTTTTTTTGTTTTGTTTTGTTTTGTTTTCCTGTAGTCATATAGCTAGGTATCTCAGCATTGGGGCACCAATGCTGAGCTGGCTTTGTGGCCACCAGCAGACCATCAGCACAAACGAGCATGGACAGTATTTTACAACTATTTTGTACTAGCTGACACAGAGCCATGGAAAACTCGGGGAAAAAATGTAGAGCAGATTGAATGAAAACAAAAATACAAGCTCGGTCCTTTACTTCTGGAAACTCTCCAAAAACCTCTAATATTCATTAGTGAGATATCAGCTTTCTGCCTTGCAGGATGAACTGTAAAATATTATATCTTAGCCCTGCACATTTTCAAGTTCCTTCCCCTTTATTACAGCCACTGGTTTATTAAAACTAGAAATGGACCAAGACCAAATCTCGGCATGAAACTATGTCTGAATGTCTGCCTCCAAATCCTGCAGCTTGCTACAACTGCTCTCTAATGCTTAAAATAAAACTGAACCCCCTGCAAGACCAAACAACGTCTCGTTCCTCCTCCCTTCATTCCCCCCCATGAACAAAACTCCTTGCACCTGGATGTATCAAAGCTGATGGGCTCGTGGCTAACTCTTTGCCCACCAATGTCAAAGGCAAAATTCCCAGTGTGGTTGGCGGCATCTGAGGGTCTGATTCAATCCCATCTGAAACTCTGCCCAAGCATGTATGATCAATGATGAGTTTGAAAGGATATTATATTTATTTAATTTTTTTTGAAGTCCATTCACATGGCCTGCTCTGTTCGCAAGACTAGCTGGCAGTTAATTTCCTCTCGCTTTCTTCCAAAACATCCTTCCCATGTCCTTGTATTTTATGGTCTTCACTAAGGAATGTTGTCTACTGGATCATTTTTATTGGCTTTGCTTTTTAATAATCAGCATTTGAGTTTAATGCAGTGTTTTTTTGGTAACAGAATTCATAGCTTAAAAAACAACAAAGCAGCCCCTTGTTCCCTCGGATAGATTTGAAATGCGATTACTTTTATAAGTTGTAAATAAAGGGCTGGTAGTTGATGCTTAGTGGGAAGCGCTCCCAGCGTGTTTCAAGCGCTGTTTTTCAGCCTCCACCGATAAGAAAACTGCTGACTTGGGACTTTGGGGGCTGCTTTTTGCTGCTCTTTTCACTCCTGCTGCAGCTGCCTGCGGTCAGGAAACCTCGAGGCCGCACGGGGAGAGACACTCGGCCGGGACAGCGTGCAGTGATGGCTGCAGCACACGCCTGCACCTTGCAGGGTGGATGGCACGAGGCGAGGCTTTGCGCCTCCCCACCACGGTTCTGACTTTTCCCCAGGGTCAGGAGTTCAGGGGCAATGCAGCATCCAGGCAGAAGTAATTCCAATCTGGTTGTAATGCCAAACTCTGCAGCTCAGCTCCAGTCCAGCCCCTGAGGGAAAGGAGTTCTGCTGAAGTAGTCCTCAAGCAGGTGGGAAGGGTGGCTTGATGTCGCCCCCCCCCTACCCCCCCAAATTAATTTAGGAAATGAGGGCCAACGCCTGACCAGTGAAGATGATGAGCTTTGGACCAAGCTACCAATAGATGTGGGTCTTCAGTCCAGATGAAGGCAAGCCAGAGGAGTTTGTAGGCTAAGTATGAAAGGAACTAGCTGAAACTTAGTGGCTTGCAGCACACAGGCTGTCAGACTAGATGCTTTACATGTTCCATTTTGGCCTCAGACTGTATTAAAACAACCTTTTTTCCTGATCTGAATCTTGCCCCCGCAGCACGCCTTATCATTTCTTCCTACTCTTGTTCTCGGTCTGTTCTTGGAGGAGTTACTTTCTCTCTGTCCTATTAGAAGTCTTCCTCTCTCTGACTTTATTATAAAAATAAAAATAGATATAAACTAGGGATTTTGAAGGTCCTGAAGGGAGTCAGACTCGCAGCTTTATCTGAATTCAAAGGGAACTGGGTGCCAAACTTGGAGATCTTGTGAAAGCCCCAACCCAGAGCCCTGAAATTCAGAGTAGCTTTTGAAAAAACTCATAAAAAGCAAGCTTGCTGATAGTGGGCTGTCTCAACCTTTATTCCTTAATCTTAAGCATTTTTCTGATGGGGGCTCTATAAATATACTCAATGATGATGAGAAGTAGAAGAGTAAATGTCTGGCTTTCATGTATGACTTTTCTGCAGTGAAAATCACCAAAGTTATTTTACTGGCTGGTTATCTTGAAGCAGCAAGTATCCAGACAGTTGTCTCCAACTGTTGTTATTAAATTCAGCAGGAAATCCATCCTGTCCAAAAGAATTATGAGTTTCCATTGCTCCTGGAGATGTCCAGAGATGTTAATGTGTGTGTGTGTGTGTGTTTGTGTTGCACAAGTAGCCGGCAGTGAGCAAGGCCGGGTTTTGATCTCATCGCCGAGCTGGGGGAGCTGGGTGCCAGCTGTAAAACTGATGTCAACGTCTAGCCCAGGGGGTTATTTATGAAGGCAAGTCTTCCAAAACACCCCGATTGCTCCAGCTACAAGTATGTTTCACATCAGAGGCAGCACTTGAAATTTGTAGTTCAGCATCCCGAAGCGGGGCCCAGATGCCGCCAGCGGGAGCCTTTGCCCTGAAGGAGTTGGCATTTGTCAGCTATTTCTGCCCAGAGGTGTGTGAGATACCACAGTTTCCCCTTTTACTTAAATAAGGAAATAACTGTGGTGGCGAGCTGGTCTTTGTCACTGCTGTGGATGCAAAACCACAAAGTGCTGATCCCTTGTTTGTACTATACGGCCTGTTGGGGGTGGGAGTCATCTTCCAAAGGGGGTGGGAAGCAGAGCCATGGCCAGAGGGACTTTGCCACGGCCACCTGCCTGGAGCGGGACCCCTCGCCAGTGGCCACCAGCAAGGGGCTTGGAGGCAGGAGGTCCTGCTGCTGCTCCAGCCTCCCGCTTGCAGATTTCCCAAATCCTCCCCAAACTCTCTGTGGCAGGGGGGAGCCTGAAGGCATCTGCAGCCTGCCCCCGCTGCACCATGTTCCTCAGCCGGCGGATGAAGGATGGGATGGGAGAAGCGGCACGCTCAGCCACGGCTGGACCTCGCAGTGCTGCGTTATTTCTCTGGTCACATCACTCGTGCCGAAATGGCAGCTGTGGTGCTGGTGTAGGCTGGGAAGGATGTAACCACATTGTTCAACCACCGGTCCCTGTTTGTTTTGCAGAAAGAGACGAGATATGTTTAGAAAAGTGCAGATCTGTCTTTAAAACTCTGGCTCATCTCAAAGATCATGGTATTTCTGGCAAACTGCACATATGAACATCTTTAAGGAGATGTCTGCACCAGGTCTGCATTTAGATCTCGTTGTAATACCACAGCCATGTATAGCCGCCTGGCAAAAGCCTCACAGAGAAACACGACAACACAGAAACATGCTGCTGTAGCCTTGAGAAAATAGCAACATAGCACTGACACTGTTGAGATGTTTGATTCTATAGAAGATACCTCCAGACATAAATAAAAGCAGCCTTGGTGAGCACGTATACGCACAACAGGGTGCTGGCTATGTGACATACCACGTATTGCAGGGAATAAAGGCTGCATTGGTGGCACGGGGCATCCCAATGCAGCCCAGGCCTTGGGGCTTTTGGGAGCTGCTCTGGGCCCACACCAGGCAGCTACACCTCAACCAGAAGGTGGCAGGCAGCATTTCTCCAGTGCCTCCACATGTCTCTGGATCCATTCCATCGCATCCTGGGTGCACAGCGGTGTGCTCATGGAGCACTCAGCCTGGCAGGGCCCACCCGGCCTGGCTCAGGCTCCTTTTTCCAGCAGAGGCCTGGTGCACAGCGCTCAGAAATACGGGCTGCCCCTGCCCTTCACCCAGGCACAGCAGCTGATGGCCAGCAAGGCTTGGCACACTGAGGTGTTAGCCACACTAATGCTGGCTGTCTTGTTTCTGTTTAAGGGACGCTTTTAAATATTTGTGTAACTTTAGGAGGGCAGAGGGTTGTGCTGCAGTCACCCCACACTTGCTCTGTAAATCATTAGTAAACGTATAGCATCCCCTGCAAGGCTTTGTTTTTCACCTGTTGGACGTTACTGTCCCCATCCTTATGGCTGGGCTGCCTGTCTGTGTCCCAAGGAGCACTCCTCCACAGGCTGCCAGAAACCCTCCTCCGGTCTTCTGCAGGTGTTCAGGGAGCAGTCCTAGGCCCTGCCCCAGTGCCCTGGTGTCCACCAGGCTGTCTGTACTGTGCTGCCAGGTAAATAGGGCTGGCAGGAGAATAAAGCAAATTTAGCAGGCCTTCAGTCAGGATTCTCCAGAAAACAGGTATAGAGGTATAGAGAATAAAACACAGAGCGCCATCATGCTACCCTGGGGCTCCGAACTTCTCCATCCTCTCACTTCCTCTCCCCTGTGCTGCCAGGCAGGTGTTTTCGGTTCCCCGCTGTCTGCACACAAGCACACAAACACACAGCAGTCAGCGTGTCAGGAGCAAGGCACAGTGACCAGCAGCAGTGCCTCGTACAGCGCTTTCCTCTCCGTGAGTGGCGTGTGTTTAGTTAGGAGGCACCAAGCTTCTAGGTCAGCTTTTCTACCTACCCCAGTTAGCATGACCTACATTCAGAAAGCTTTCTGTGCGTTTATGTGCCTCATACAGAGCATTCATTACAAACTCATTGACTTTGATACGCTTGCAAATTCCCATGGAGAAAGTCAAAGAAGGAGCACGTTGTCCAGCTGTCTCTGGGGCAGAGTGCCCTTCCCGCCTCCTCTCGCTCTGGGAACTTCATGCCACGTGCACTTTCCATCCTGGCCCCTGCAAATGAGGCAGGGCTTTGGCAACTAGTAATGACACTGAAATACAGCCATTCAAAAGAGCAGCACTCAAACCACACATACAAGCTAAAAACTCTTTTCCAGTGATGAGTTCAAGATGGATAAAGCCCCTTACATGTTGCAGGGCTCCATACAAGGAAGAATTTGAAGAGTTGACCCTTAACATTTCCTATCTTTCAAGTGCTGTGGTTTACTGTCTAATGGCTTACTGCTGACAACTCTTGATTATCTGGTGTAGCAAAAGGTCTGGGATGACCAAGACAAAGTAAAAACAAAGATAATACAAAGCATATGGCAATTAAATGCGAAGAAAATAAAATCTGAGCATGGTGAAAGACCGAGATCCCTGAGCAGCACTGACCTGGGCAGGGGTGGTCACTGAGGACCACACGATGGGAAAGAGCTGCAGTTCATCCAAGGCTTTTTGCAACTCATTTTGGACTCCCTGTGCTCCCAGTATGATTAATCCAAAGCCTGGGTATCTGCCCAAGAATGGCTGAGGGCTGCTTGGTTTTTCTAACAGAGACGTATTACTTCAGTAAAACGCTCTGCACCGTGTGCCTTGCCAGCGATGGCTCTATGTGAGGGCAGCACAGAAGAACAGCGAGTATTTTGCACCGCTGCCCTCCTCTTCTTTCCATGCTGCAGACATGTGCAGACCATGCTTGGTCTGAAATTTGCCCAATTTGTGATGTTTTCCACCCTTCCCAGGCCCTGGATGGGCAGCACAGGCTGGCTTTTCACACCAATCTGCCTGCAAGTGGAGCTCAGTGCAGGTGGATGTGGGAATCGGCCCCAGATGTTGTAAGACATCTCCTGCTCCCAGCCAAGCTGCTGTGGGCTTTCAGAACAGTTTGCTGCTTGCTGGAGGAGGTGCAGAGAGGGGAGCAAACACCCCGGGCAGTCATTTATGTGTGGTGGTGGCTCAGCACGAGCTCGGCCCCTTGCTGGGGCTCAGGGGGCTGGGGCAGGCTGGCTGCAGGGAAGGGCCACAAGGCCTCAGCATGCTGCTCATTCACGAGTGTTTGTGACTTTCCTACAACTCCTTTCGACCGGCTTTTCTCCGAAGTAACCATCCTCACTCTCTCCCACTGGCAGTGTGACCCTGGAACAAGCGTATCACAGTTTTGGCATGTTTGGGTCATCCTACCACCGTACAGCAATATTATGTGGCAAGCACAACATGTTTTGGAAGGGACTTCAGTTTGTTTTAGCTGCTCCAAATTTACTTGACCTGTTCAATCCAGCTTTCACACTACATCATCTCAATCGCTGGGGCTGCTTTTAGGTCATGCCCCACACAACATGTGCAGCCAGTTGGTCTTTCATCTGTATGCTTAATTGTCCAAAATGATTTCCATGTGATTAACACAAACCCCCACATCCGCGACAGGCCAGACTGCGCCGTCCTCCCCGTAGCTTGGCAGGCGTGGGGTCAGGTCCACTGAGGAAGGAATAGCATGAAATTAGTAAACTGGAGCTTCTTGTGGGATGTTATCTGGGTAGGGTGTAGGCGATATTGACCCCATCACCTCAGGGAAAAGGCATTGCTTGCTGTCAGCATCGCTTCTCCTCAGGAGGGCGGCTCAGGCCCCGCTCCTGCCCTGCCAACAACAACAACCATCACTCCGGCCCGTAAGCCGCTCACTCGCCAGCCCACTGAATCATGCTGCAGACGTGAGACATTTTTGGGTGCTAAAACTTTACAAGGCTCAGAGTTACAGAATACGCCCATGTGCCCTGTCTGGAAACTGGCTCCCGCCCCTGCGGAAAAAGCCAGGCGTCTTCAATTAGGCATTCATGGAGAGCAGGGACCAGCCGGGGCCAGAGCCAGGGGCTGCAGAAGTTTCCACATTTGCCAGCACCAGTCTTGCAGACCCGTCTGGTAACTCCATCTTGGGCTTCTCACTAGGCAACCAAAAGTGCTAAAAGGAGAAATTGAGAAGATCACTTTCACACCCCGCTTACTGTGTGCAGGATATTTTTTTTCCCACACCACAAAACCATTGCACCGTGTCACTTGTCTCCCCTAATGTTTTGATATCACTGCAGCAAAGTGCTTTCTGCCCCAAAAAGCTATTCAGTGCCTCCAGCTGGCCCAACAATTGAAGTGCTTCAAACAGGGTTAGAGAAATCAGAGTCATACCAGATGGGAAGGTCTCTTAGAGCTGTTGAGTGCCATAACCAGAGCCTCAGGTTATCATGGAGATATGGGAGGATGCACATAGGAGCATAGGGAAGAAAACAAGGCTGTAACCTGGGCACAGGTGGCCGTGCTAAGGGATTAAAAGGGCAAACACGAGCTCAGACCCCACCTTCCAAAAAGTCATGTTTTTGTTTCTCTGCTGAACCAAGGATGGGGACTGCGTGAGAAAAAGTCCAGCAGCTGTAATTGTGACTTGATTACAGAGGTCCCGCTTCGCTTCCTGCGGGTGCAGTAAAATGGCCATGGTCAGACACCTGCTTCCTTTCCATCTGGAGATGGCCATGTTGGGACACTGGTTAAATACTGTGCAGGATTGGCTGTGCTATTTCTCTGTGTCCTTCTAACAAACTTCAGGACAGCACTTCCTAAAAAATTTTTCTCACCGGAAAAATAACTAAATTGCTCAAGCCAATGAATCATTTTCTTAGAATCTGGGGAGCACCAGGGCATTTGCTGGTGCTGCTGGTGGTGTGGGGCAGGGGCTGGTGTGGAGGAACCTAAGAACTTTGTTTGGGATGTGGTGAGGGCACAACTCTTTACTGTAAAACAAAATACTGCTTTTCAAAAACCAGGAGTGGCGCAAAGCAAGTAATAGAACTGCAGGCTTGAAACAAAATGGTCGCAGAAGGCCAACAACTGTGAAATACCAGCAATGAGGGGAGCTGACAGAGGTAAGAGAAAAGGGGGAGGTAGGAAGCATCCAGAAACTTGAAGTTTGCAGTTTCGATTATTTCATGCACAGTCATTTGCAAACTAGATCTGTAGATGAAGGAGCCTCTGCTGAAGTTGGTCAACTTTATAATCTAAACATTCGTGTCTCGTTCCAGGGACTGAGAAGATTTTAAACAGCTGGGGTTTTTAGAAGATTAGTTATAGGGATTCTTTTTTTTATTTTTTTTTTTTTTTGACCTGGGGAAACGGGAACAGCTTTGGAGTGAATTAATAGCACATTCCTTTTTTTTTTTTTCCTTGTGTATTCCTGAAAGAGATTGGCAATATGCTAGAGACCAAGCAGTACCTCGGTTAAAAGAAAAGCAGTTTTTAACTCTTAAGAAAACAAGAATACCTGCCAGGAGTGAAAATGAGGTTTATATGCCCATTACTGTAAAGTTAAACACTACCAGCTGTATTGTCTGCCTTTACGAAAAGAACCCAGGTGACAAATTTCCCCTACTTTTCATATTTAGAAAGCCATTTGAAATCTGCCAGGTTTGCTGGTAAGGTGTTGAAGAGAAGATCAGGTTTATGAAGTGTATTAAATTCTCATTAAATAAAAAAATAAAAAAATCTAAGCTATATTTCACATGTACAGTCCTTGAGGGAGCAAATCACACATACCTTAGACTGAACTTCACCTTTCCTGGGACTGTAAAGCCTTATTTGAGCCTCTATTTCTTCTCCCGTTGCGCTAAATTCCTGCGAGGAGGCACACGAGGCTCAACATAGGAAGGAAATAGGGGGAGAAAAAGTTCACTTTCTTCTCTTGGCTACACTCATCTCACAAAAGCCTCCAGATGTAACTCCTTTTGTCTGAATATTTCTGTCTGCTTCAGACTGACATTTCCTCTCCTAGCAGAGAGATGGGCAGAGATATTTATGGCAGAAAAGATAAATTGTGAAGTGTTTCTCAGTCCAGTTCTGCAGTTACTCTCACGTCCCATGCTTTCTCCAGAGCTGAATGCATTTTCTGTCATAAGGGAGCGCCTCAGGACGCCAAGCAGCTTGAGAGGATATCTGGATGTGGGGTTGTACCCCTGGGTTCAAGAACATCATTGAAGATCTGTGGATGGGGAAATGTGGGTGCAGGCTAACCAACCTCCACAGTCATTTGGGATCTCCTTGGCTGGGCGGCATGGCTGAAGGCCATCACTGAAGCCCAACACCACTCGGCTGCCTCCCACCCCATTTGTGGCATGGCACATGGCTCAGCCAAGGCCATGAGTCCACACAAAGCCCCCTTCCCTTGCAGGGCTGGTGAATACATCGTGCTTGTGGTGGCCGCAAGCCTTGCCTCCTCCCGGTCCTTAGCTGAATGGGAGCTGCAGGAGGGCTGGGGGCCAGTGCTTGGTATTTCCACATGCTTGTTTTTAAAGCCTACGACCTCATCCTTACGAGCTCCATTTACTGCACCTTTAGGACGCTATGAGGTGGGCAAACACCTCTTAGAAATTTTACTTGACTCAGTAAATTCCTCTGTGCCCCCAGCGAGCCATATGGTGAGGCTAAGCAAGGGCTGAACCCTGTCCCACCACTGGGAGAGCAAGAGCAGGTGGTGCGTCCCAGCAAGCAGGAATGCAGCGTGTGGATGCGCTTAAAATAACTTTAAACGCAGCTAATTAGGACCAGCTTTTCAAACAAAAATATCTGCAATGAATTTAATAATAATAATAAAAAGAAACTAGCTATAGTGGCACAGTATTCAGTTGTATACTACAAATTACAGTGGTGTTGCAATTAGTGTACTGCCAAGTAATGCAAGCGAGCATGAGTATGGGTGAGTTGCAGGGTTTTCTTCCAGAGCACGAGTGCTGGGGAACTGAGGGGTATCTCCTCAGGAACAGCTGTCCCAGCTTGCCCCAACAGCTGGACTAACAGATGCCAACCAAGTTTTCCCTTGTATACAGGACTGACAGTGTGTTTTAACTCATATATATCACAAAACAGTCCTTTCAAACCAGCCCAACGATCAGGCCTGCTCCCATTCTGGTATCCCTTTTCCTACGATAGCTTACTCACAGAAAAGATATTAAAAACAGGCAATTAGATGGCTGTTGGCGTGGTCTCTGCTTCTGGGCTTTGGGACTTCCTGAGCCAGGGCTGCACTTCATGGTTAATAATCCTTTCAGGATATATATATATTTTAATGTGGTTTTCTAATTGTTTTTGATCTCATTTGTTCTTTTCACAGCTAGAATATCCCATGGCTATGAATTTCAGTCTGATGTGTAATTTTTGTTTGTTTGTTTTAATTCTGTTATCTCAGATAATTTCATCCAAATTTCTCTGATTCTGGTAGGAAAGCACTGTAGAAGCAACGAGTGTTTCCTCCCTTCTTCATGTCATTTATTATGTTATAGGCCACAATCACATCCGCCCTCAGTGATCTCTTTTCCAGGAGGAGGTGGCCCATTGCACAGAGCCTCTTTACTTAGGGGAACTACCCCCTTTCCTTTCAGTGGTCCTGATTTTTTTGAGTACTGCTTTGCCCTTTTGGAGTTTGGAGATGCAAAACTTATGAGTAATGGAGGGATAAGGGTCATATAATGATGTTTTCTCTTTGGTTTGCTGTCCCAAATTCCAAATCTCCTATTTGAATTTTATTTTAACTATTACGGTCAGTCAGTTAAATGATCCAAAACAACTTATTCCTGACTGTTACTAGCAAATGAAAACCTATAATTGAATATGCACCCTTTGGAGCGTCTTTTCAATTGCGCATTGTTTGTATTTATTACCATCAAATTGCGTCTGCCAGCTTTTCAGCCCATAACTCAGGATCACGGGCTGTCAGCAGCTACTCATCTTTGGTTTTGCTCTTACCACCCTGAAGCAGTGAGCATCACTGGTTGCTGGTCACCTGCCTACGGAAGACTCATTTAATGAAATTGTTTAGTTGCCTTTAAATTCTGAAGGATGTTGGCGAGAGTGAGTACTGGTTGTCTTTACTTAACTTTACTTCGTTTTTACCTCAATTTAAGTAAAGCATTGCAATCTCATGGAGTAGCCAAACTGCCAAAGAAATACATACACACCTTAGACCAAATAGCTGGGCAGGGCATTATGTGATCCATCCAATCAAAGTGCATTCAAGGTTTGTCCAACTTCAGACTTTTCACATTCAGAGACATTAGCAGGGTGTGTTGGAAAACAGTTTGAATTGGTTCATTAAAATGTGTGCTCTCCGAGTTTCTTTCCCGGAAAGCTTAACTTTTGCATATTTCCTTGGTGAAATTTCTACAGCTGCTTAAGACTTAACTGTGTTGAGATTTCAATGATTGGGAAGTTAAAATGAGAGCTACATGTTTTTCCCAGAACCAGACTGAACTGTCCTTCGCCTCCCAGCTGCCTGTGAGGCTTCCTGCTGGTGGCACCGATATCGTTGCCCTCCCGCACAAGCCTGTTTATTTCCACAGCAGCTGGCTGAGCACTGCGTGCCCTGTGCCCATGCCCCAGCACAGCTGTAGCCCTGCAGCAATCAGGGATAGAGCCAGTAAAGTGGGCAGAGGGCACCAAGGCCTGGTTTGGAGGGTGCCTGAGGGTTAGGGGTCTCTGAGTGTCTGTGTGGAGGTACTTTGTGAAAGTATCCATTTGTTTTTTTGTTTGTATGTTTTAAATCTGGTGATATTTATCCATTTATTGTTGTTTTCTTTGGAGATAGTAAGCTTTGGGACCTCATTTTCTGTTATTCCTGTGGTGTTTTCCTACATTTTTAGTTTTCACCTCAGTTTTGCTGGCTGAAATCAAATGGGGCATACATGTATCTGGCTCCTTAGAATTCCACTGAGTTGTATCTTCTCCTTAAATTGTGAAAGTATAAGGAAACCTTATAAAAACTTGGCTGGAACTCAGTTTCTGATGCCTGCTGCTTAGTTGTGTTCAGAAGTTGTGTATGAGAAAGCTTTTTTGTGCTATTTCTAACTTCTGTTCTTAATTGCTGAAAGGCTAGCACAAAAAATGTGAAGTAAAATCAGTGGCTTGTGCCCTGCTCCACTTAAAATATCTGTAAAGTTTTGACTAAGCTTTGCGTTCCCTGTTGTCATGGGTTTTGATAGCTTAGCTGGGCCTGCAAGCTCTGTTTTTGCCTTTTTTTGGTAAGATGGTTGCTGCATTTTAATTTAGTTGAGTTGTGGAAGAGGTGCAAAGCCACCAAAGGCTGCTGGGTGCTGCTGGCCCTGAGGTCCTCTCAGCAGGCCATGGTGGCACCACGACCGGCTGGGGTAGCTGATGGTGGTGCGTTCTCTTGCAGTGCGGCTTTGGCTGCCTCTATGCCACTCTGGTTGCTGCTTGAGCTCCTAGTGAACGTGATTGCCTCTGTCCTGGCCCCAGAAGGAGTCCCAGCGAATGCTGACAGAGGTAGGTGCTTCACTATATGTTCAGTTGCTAAAAATGTCTCCTGAAGGTTATAAAAGTATTGTGAAAGGCGTTTGGTGCTTGAATGAGGTTTTGCAGTTCTGGTGGGTTGTATTGAGGCCTGTTTTCTTGTTTGTTGTCTGAAGTCATTTTGAGATGTGGATTGCAGGGATGGGCAATGGCATTACTTTCAGTAAAACAGGAGGGCTCGGTCTGCAGGCGTGGGCCCAGTAGTTGGTGTTATTGAGATGGGGGCTTGCAAATGGCCTGTTTCTCTTAGTTTGTGAGGTGAGGAAAAGCAAAGCTCAGTGTGGTATTATTCCCTTTTTTCAAAGCCCAAATTAATTGTGCACTGTGTGCTTCTCAGAAGTGAGGATTTTGTACGCTCTTCTAGGTACGGGATGTTTTGGTTTGTAGTGGAAAGACCTGACTGTCAGCATTCAGTGCCTGGTGCTTCAGCCTCCCATCTTGTCAGTGTCTTAGGTGTGCTTCGTCTTCAGAGGGATATGGATGAAGGAGGAGCCTTTTGGCTTACTTGGCTTGTGCTATGTGGCAGTGAATAGAAGTGTGACATGCAGGTTGTCTATCTGTCCTTCCTAGCTCAAGGTGTAAGGTCTATCTCATATGCCTCGTGATGCACTGGGGGCCTGAGGGGGGGCTCTGGGTGTGATGTAGTGTGACTAACTTAAAAATAGTAACCTTGGTGCACTGTCTAAGTATTTCTTCTATGCTTTTTTCATTAAACTTCCAAAGTATGGAGGTTATATGAAATCCCTATTATTTTTCCTAAAGCAGAAATTATTTGGCTCCTAAAAGTAGTAATTATTTGGTTATGAGCATTGTCTTGTAGCTTTATTCACACAGAACATAGAGGCAAAGCACTTGGGAATGAATCACAGAATCACAGAATTGTAGGGGTTGGAAGGGACCTCAAGAGATCATCGGGTCCAACCCCCAAAGAATGAGGGAATGAGGGAAAAGAATGAGGGAATGAGGGAAAAGAATGAGGGAATGAGGGAAAAGAATGAGGGAATGAGGGAAAAGAAGTTTGATCATTTATGTTGATGCAATATTGTTTGTGTTAATTTACTTCTGTTTTCAATATGAAAAAGTTACTTCTGAGGGACAACATAGAAGAATAGGGAGCTGGGATGTGACTGTGTGTCTGCTCAGTGTTTTGTCTAGTCTCAGTGGCATGCTAAACCTGAGTTGTTGGCATTTGGTGAGCCCACAGTGCTGGTGGGAAGAGGTATTTCATTGCTGAGCTTAGCTTTGTGGCTATAGCTGGCTATCAGAACAGTGCTACTGGTAAGTTTTACATTGAAGAGCAGTGTGTTTTGTTTAATAAACAATTTTCAAACTAGCTCTGAATGTGTGCTTTTCTGTTCTGTTGGGCTCAGCTGGGGACAGAAGAGTGGTATTGCTAACAAGCAACAAACACTTTGTATGGTTCTGGCCAACTTGTAGTGTTCACAAAGAATAAATTAGAACCCCTCCCCTAAATCTTAAGTGATGTAGCTTTAGTTTTAAATGTTATTTTTCATGGTAACAACTTTCTGGCACTTTAAGGTTTCCTGTCCAACTATTAGGGATTGAATTATGGTTTATTGTCTGATTATAGCAGGTTTTTTCTTCAGAAACATGTTAGACAGTACCAAACTGTTAAAAACAGAGGTGGCATAATTAACCCAAGCAGGTCACCAGCAGGGAAGGCTTGGGGTAAAACTTTTTCACCCAGGATAGCACCAGGCTTGTTGCAGATGACTAACTCTGTGGCAATGGAGAAACCCTTCCTGGTGTGGTCTGGGCCATGGTTATGCTGGGAAAGGTTTGTACCACCAGCAGTAGGCTGCAGCTTGTCTGCACTGGGGAACTGAGCACAGCTGGTCACAGAACTTCAAAGCAATCAGCTCTCAAAAAAAATACCACTCTTGCTTGATTTTTTTTTTTCAGTATTTTAATACAGCATTAAAATGCTAGAATACTAGAGGAAAGCTGTATACTATCCAGCAAATAAGGCACATGTCGGAATGCCATTTTATGGACAACCCACAAGAGGTTTTACAGTCTGTCTAGCAACATAGTCACTTGGTAAGCAAGCTTGATTGCTGAAGCAGAACTGGTACCTCCGAGGCCTTTGTCCATAGGTTTTGTTTTTGTTTTAGCTGTACAAGTTTATTAACAGTTACAGAAAATGAAATTATACAAATAACCAACTGAATCTCACAAGGTCAATGGGTACAGCTAAACAAATGTAACAGTAATGAGGTTAATTTTTTTTAAAGCTGAAGAAATTCATAAGATACAGTGTTAGTTTTAGCACTAGTACACAATGCAGTGAGTGCTGTACTAAATAACCTTTTAAAGGAAACAAGAATCCAGTACAGGGTTGGGCAGACCTCCCATTTTAGCGTGGTAAAATATCAAACTAAAAACCCAATCCTTCATAATATAATCAAACTACATGAAATGTAAAGTGTAAAAATGCTTCAAATACGTGCACATGCATATTCTATATTGCTATGAGTTCTAATTAAAATAAACATAAATCCCTACAATCATCTACTTCAATCCATTTCTCTTTCATCCTTTGATTAATATTATTGCTGTAGCCGGTACTGCATAGCTGAGCTCACAGTCTGCAAAGAGTTGTGAAAGTCGAGTTGTCAGACAGCGTCCCAACCAACTCTTTTCCCCTCTCGCCGCGAAAAAGGACAAGAACTACCATTTGAAACTCAACACTTGTGCTTCAGAGTCTCTGAAAGCTGAGTCTCTGCGGTGCTTTCAGCATCTTCTGTCTCTCACAAGGTCATAAAGTGACAGTATACTTTTTCTCTCTTGCTATATGTCTAGTGATAGCTTTTTCTAGCGATTCTTCCCCAAATACACATAAATAAAATGTATAAGCATTTTCATATAAGTCTAAGCACTTGAATAATATATTGGTTACTTAATACTGATATTTTCATCCAAGGATAACAAAAACAATATGGCTTAAAGAATTGCAAGGTTTTTTGTCAGAATTATGTACCAACTTTCATATAATATTTTATGTAGACAATATTTCCTTCTTAATGTAGTTCTGTTGCATACTTTATACAGACAAAAGCATTGTAAAAAAAAAAAAAAGTAAATTACTTCCATAAATATTTTCTTGAGGATACATCCTTAGTTCTGCAAAATACTTAAGAAAACTCTTACCTCTGTTAGTATCCTAGTTGAGAGGAAGGCCCTTCTGAAAGCTTCCAAGTTGTAAAAACTTTTCCCCAAAGAACAAACAATACTTTTTTTAAAAAGGCCCTCAAATATATACAAAAAAGTTACTGCAAAGAGTTTCCAGATAAGATAACAATTCAGTATTACAAGAAATATTTGTAACCATTCAAAAATTTTAACATCTAAAAAGGTTTCCAAAATACACACATAGTATTAAAAAAAAAAAATTGAAAGAAACTCTATGTCAAGTATAACTCAAGATAAATACACATCTGCAAGTAAAACTGTAAAATACTTCATACAGGGGTAAACATTTATATCAATCATCTATAGCTAGTAACTGCACACGATTGTCCCTTTGAAATTCATCCTAGAAACACAAACCATCATCCCTATGTCTAAGATCTCAATCAGCCCTCTGAGCACTTCAGCAATATAGCAACATTAATGGACAGCAGTGGTTTTGCAGGTAGGAAAGATGTGTTGAAGCCCAACCAGGAGTGGAGTGATATCTTAGAGAATGATTTGGTATGTGGGTAGTTCCATCACATTTTAAATGTTGGCAAAGGCAAGTGGAAAATGTATGTCAGTTCACTTAAATCATCAACATGTGTTTTTAAAATCATTGCATACTATTCAGTGGATAACTCTTAGGATCCACGCTAGAAAAGAAAATGCCATGTGACTGCAGGGCATAGAGGACTAATCTATGAATACTAACATTTCCAAAAGCTCTTAGCTTCTTAATGGGTTAAGTAGTTCTTTTTGGAATAATGGCTAGAGCTTCACAAGTATGCAACCCATGTTTAATCTAAATTTCGTATTATACAAAAGGTAAAATGTAAAGATTACTTCTTGATAAAAGGCTTCTCTCAGACATACATAACTTCACATTTTTAGTTTACAAACCGAGTCCCATATAATGGGGAACTTTAAAATACACTTATTTTCAGAAATAATATATACTCTTGTGTATTTGAAATTAAAAGGCAACTTTGAGACAAAAAGGCCTCAAACTTTGCTTGTGTGGCATTGCTTTATGTCTGTGGTAGCAGCAGTAGAAACTGGCTAAAATGGGGCAATCCTTTTAAGCTACAGGGATTTTTCTTCATTGCTACTAAATGAAGTATTCATAATAACTTAATTGGAGCTGCATTAAGTTAAAACAGCTAAAAGCCTATACATGCTGGTTTTGAATCACTGATACTTTTCTCCAAAACAGTGCCAATGCCAAAGACAAATGCCATGTGAAATGTTCTGACCACGTGAAGAAACAAATTTAGACTTTATTCAAGAAATAAATGTAAGTTTAAAAAATGTCCAAAGAGGGTGGAAAAGGGTGGTGGTGGTGGGAACACAAGATAAAACTGGTGCCTGCTCGTTAGGTCTGTAAGTGGGCAGACAACAGCAAGCATCTGATGAGTTTAAAAATGAAGTTTAACAAATAAGTGCACAGAGACAAACTTCTCTCAGGTATACTCCCAAGAATACTCAATTTAGGGAGACTCGTGTGGATTTCAAGTTCTTTACTGGTCTGTGCTTCATTTCTGATAACTGTTTAATAATCCCTTTGAAGAATACTAGCTGAAGATCTAAATGCAGAGCTAGTTAAAGAGAACATAAGCATTTGTAAAAATCCAAGTGGTAAATGAACTCGTCTTTCCAGTCAAAATATTAATTTTTAGGTTTTCTTTCTGGCAGTTTGGAAGGGTTAGGTCTATGTGTGGATTACCTTAAAAAAAAAAAAAAAAAGGCAGATAATAGAAATTTACATCTTGTAGTCAATCTTTTTTCTATTATTTTGGTCCAAAATCAGAAATTTCCCTTCTGTGCCGATGGCCATAAGCTGTTGTATGTTACTTACGCCCATGCATCTGTCCAGCAAGACACAAAGCATCCAGAAGAGCATGAAGCAGATGCCTGGGGCTGGATGCTGCAAACCTTATGCAGGAATGAATGGAGGCACCCTGTGTGTGCTTCCCTGGCCACCAGCTCCTTAGGGAGATGAGGTTTTCAGCCGTGAACAGAATGGGGCTGTCCCACATGGCTGAGGGGAGCCCAAGTTGAGCCCTACAGTTGTGGGGCTGGGGGCGTTGCTGCTGGTGTCTGGGTGGCCCGATGCTCTCCTGCCTCATCGCATGCCTTGCACCACTGGCAGGGGCAGTGAGGCCAGTGGGCAGCCTCCAGCCCCAGGAGGGTTTGCACAGAGAGTTAGGCAGGACAAACCATGGCAGTGTTGCTTCTAGATTTTTCCCTGCGTTTTGTTCTTTATCTGCTCGTCCCCAACATGAGTGCAGGGGAAGTAAAGCTGTTTTCTTCCTTGTTATTTTAGATTTACTTGATATTACTTCAACATTTTGTGTCTCCTGCCTAGAATATCATGATATAAAATATCATGATATAAATATTGAACTTTTAACTACACTTTGAATAATTACTATTCTACAGCAATAGGTATTAATAGGTATTAATTATATTGAAGTTGATCATGTGTATTTTTAGGAACCTTATTTTAAAATAAACCTAAAAGTCCATAAGCTAAAAGCACCACCATGCAGTGTTGAATCTGGATAAACAATTTATAGGAGGGCTCTGTCGTGAAAATTGTGATGATTGCATATAATCGTATTTTGTAGTTAGCCTTTTTTCAGAATCTGGTGATATGCTGTATATCAATGTAGCTGTGCTGAGGGATGTGCTGTTTTACCAATTTAGTGGTTACCATAAGACAGGAAGCACTTAAAAGCAAAATGCTTGGTAGCAACATCTGAGTTTCAGGTTGGACAATAATTTTCTCTTATTTTGATGCGATGGAGTTTCTCTACTTGTCCTTTAGCTGGATGTGAAGCATCAAGGAGTATTTTGTTCATGTACTATTAAGTGCTCAAAAGGAAAAAACAGATCTGGTTTCATATATTGTTCTTTCAACACCAGGCATGCTTGAAACAAAATATCAAGAGCAATGCTAGAGGTCAAACTTTGAAAATACACCCCTAAATTCACCTGTGTATTTTCTTAATTTTTTTATGGACAAGTTAGTATCATTGCTCAGAGATTTTCTCTAAAGTAATTTTTGAGTCTGTGCAAAACAACGCATTTTTTTGAAAATGCTAAAACTGCATATCTTGACTGATGCAAATGAAATCTGTTATTAGTGTTAACTTTCAATATTATTCTTCAGCTATTTTAGTTGATAGAATTGTCACTGGGCAAAATTAGTTTGAGTGATTAATTTAATATTTCAGCTTTATATCATATTTCTCATGCAGTGATGTCAAAGCTCTAGTGGATATTAAGTGAGCCTCACAGCACTGCTGTGAGGTAGGTATACTAATGTATTATTATCCCCATTTTTGCAGCTGAGGAAACTGAGGTCCAGAAGGATCTTGTGACTTGCCCCAAATTAGTGAGCTACTGGATGAATCATGGTCAGAAGCAACAAATCCCGATGTTTTTCCGTTGACCAGTAGGCTGACCTGGGCTTACACATAAATAAAGAAGTTTGCAAGATATATAGATAACCCTACCACCAGAATCAGCGGAAACAATTTTGCCCTGTTTATAGCAAAGCAGGGAAATAGTGAAAATTTCACCTCAGGGCAAACTTGTGAAGAGCTTCACATTTCCTATAAGAATGCTCAATAAGTATTCAATTTGCTTTACAAGAGCTTGACTGTACATACTTAGTTACATCTTGGTATTGCTTGGCATAAAAACCCCTCTGTATTAGCATTATGGAGTTAATCCTCAAAACAGATTTTATTCACATCAAGTTATTTAGGGTTTAAAATATTGCTGCTAGGTATCATTCACACCAATCAATCTCTCTAAAGGAAATTTAACAAATTGTTGATTAAAAAAAAAAAAAAACACAAACCATTATCCCTGTAATTTTTCTTAGTAAGTTATGCAACTGAATTGCTTGTTGTGTCCTTGTGTCAATGTACTTATATAGACATACAAACAGGATACTGTCTCGAGGTACTTTCATTTCATGGTATTTTCCAATCCCTGATGAGATACTTCTTTGCAACTGGATGCCCCTGCCCAAAGTTCTACCTGAAATGGGACAACCAAATAGAACTCCTACATTTCTCCTAAGGTACATAGGTGTATCAGGAAGACAGAAGTGGGAAGGTTATATAGAGTGCTCTTCGTGCCTCATAACACCCTTATGGCTAAAAAGCTTTTATATTATAACAATTTGTACAGTAGAAAACAGGACATAAAAATACTTCCAAAAAGTGGCTTTAAAACTACTATAAATAGTAAGTTTGGCTTATCATTTAATTAAGGGTTTGGGGGACAATTGTAAGCATTCTTATCCCCCATTATTCACAGTAAATTTAGTGTGCTTTCAGCCCAATGAATAGCCTATATGCATACAGGGACCATTGTAGCAGAATTATATGACAAGAGAAGGATCTGTTAGTCACACAAGCAAGCCAATTTCATCTCCTCCAAAAACCTCTTGGAATCCTTCCTGATGCTCTGGGTCCTGTTATGGCATTCCCTTTCTACACAAACCACACCCTCAAACAATTATTCACTTTTTTTGGCCACATCCTGCAAAAAAAAATTTTGCCTAAGCCCTGCCCAAATGACACTAACAAATAGAAAAGTCCAAGAAAGCAGCAGCACAAAACTCTCAGACTTTCTAAAACTCGGAAAACAATGATTTTCCTTCTTTTATGTTGTGGCTTGTTTAATCTTCCTTTGTCTTGTCATATAATAGGAATAATGTTCATGTTGTGGGTGAGTGCTTGCAATTAGTGGCCCCACAGTTATTTAACCTCTGCAAAACCCATTTATCACATATTCCTTGTCAATGTTACATCTTGCCTAATGAATAGTACTTCATTTCACCTGGCCATGATATAGGGTCTGTGTAAACAATCAGCAGAACCTGCAGCTGTGGTTCTGTTGTGAACACTATCAGTAATGCTTATATATGTGTGTACATATATATATGTAAGTTTACATATATATGTATGTATACGAATTCACCATAGTCCTGTAAATACCTGTTGCATGTGTGTGCATACACAGGAGAAATGTTACATTCTGTTAATGGTAAGGCATACTATTAGGTTATAGATAGGCAATATTGGCAATTATTTTAGCTTTTATCTTGATTTGTTGTGTTGCTGTTGATCGCGTGCTGCCAGAGGATCTTTCAGGATGATGGGGACGGGAAGAGGCCACTTGGAAGGTTTATTGCACACGGCGGCAGTAGTAGCCCAAAACTTTGCACTTCTCACACAGGTGCTGGGGATGTTCTTTGCTCTGGTCTGAAACATCCAGGCCATCCGGCTTTTCCAGGGGTCTCTGCAACGAAAAAAGTAAATAAGATTTGGTCCAAGGTTTTGTCACTGGCTGTTAGTCTTTGCTACATATTTTAAACCTAATTTTATGCTTGACAGAGCTTTCTCATAGCAATTACAAAGGTCCTGCATTTCTTTCCTGAACAGACCAAATGTTTTCAGCTCTTTGCTTTGCAGGGGCACAGAGTGCCCTCACAACCTCGAATGATGTTCTTCATAATGGTGGTGCTTATTTGGCTGTAGGTGCTACTGACAGCCTGAGCTGGGGAGTAGACTTGTGTGGTCATGTAACTATTTATTCCCTTGGCTCCAGTAACTGAGACGTCCCAAAGGCATTAGCACCTAACGCATGGGAATCCCATTGCCCAGCAGTGCCAGGAGGGGGTAACAATGGTAGGACTGACTGCTGCTGCAGGAAAACTCTTACCAATGCGCAGATACTACACAGGGAAGTAAGGTCTTCCCAATATTCAGCCCCATATTTCTGAGGCTGAATTTTTTGAGGTAGAGCAGCTGCAAAGCTATTAATGAAAAAACAAACAAAACACAACACACTCTGCAATGAACCTGACTAACGACTTGACTTTATTTAAATAACACTTTTGGAGTCACAGAGCTGGCAGTATGTTCAGCTTAACAAGGGAACAAAACTGCTTTGATTCTAGTAATCTTTGCTCTTTAATTTTCCATGACATGTAAGAAGTTTCACAATCACTATGAAAATGTTCAATGTTGCAGTAGGGCTGTTTGTTTGCAAAGTCTAATAGGTGAAGTGGTGATAGAAGTGTGAGGTAGAACATCATAAGGTGCGCAAATTTTTGAAAAACAAACAAAATGCCTTAACGTGATTTCTGTTTCCTTGAAATGCACCTGAAAAACAATTTCATTTCTCCGTGCATTTCTGTGAGGAACATAGTGGTTGTTCTGTGGGACTGTGGTAGAGCCAGCACATGGGGTGAAATCTGAAAAGAAGCCCTAAGCTTCTCGCAGTTCTCACAAGGGTAGCAGACCATTGCTTACCTTTTCTTAGTGTGGTTCTTGCAGCAAAGGATGGATAAATATAAATGGCCACAATTCTGTAATTTATCTTTTTGTACCTTCGCTAAATAATATAAATTTGCCTTTAGCAGTAAAACCTTAAAGTACACCTGATCCTTTAAGTTCCCTAGGTATTATAAGTTCTTCATTCCAAAGCCACCCACCTGAGACCCCCATGGATAGGGAGAACAGAACCTTCTGAAACTCTTTTGCTACATAACACTGCAAGAACTGTTCACAATGCAGAAAATGGAAGAGTTTCCCAACTTCCAGTGGTTAAAATGAGGCAAAATATGTGTTTCCTATTATCCTAAACAAGGGATGTCTGCAACTTCTTGCTGTGATCAGTTGTATTGAATTATAAGCGCAACACTTCTGTTAGAGTTAGTAGACAGAGTATATGGGAGCAATTCAGTGGGGATTGACAATGGTTTGTTACTGACTCAAGATTCTTCCCCGCAATATGTTGCCTGAAGTTTTCTCTTTTTGTCAGTTTCAACTCATTTACAATTTCATTGCAAGTTGCATTTCCTGTTTCAGGTAGGGGGTACTTGGACCTGTATTGGTGGGGGATGATGAGGGAGGATGGACCCCTTATATCCTCTAAAACTCTCAACCCCCGTGCATCCTTAATGAGTTTTGAATGACTTGTTGGAAGTCAGTATGTATGGATCTGAGATTACAACTGATAATACTGAGTTTAGGCTTGCAACCCAACCACTATTGCACGCTGGGCTTCTGCAACAACAGAGGCAAGTTGAATAAGCTTATTTGGTCAGAAAAACTTCTGTCCTTCTGCTTCTACTGCTTATTCTGCCAACATCTACCCACAAATTTTCTTCAGGAATTTGCGTTACATAAATCTGGTCATAGATGATGCCCAGGTTGAGGAGCCCAAAGAGTTAAATTATTCTCCTCAATGGGGAATTTTAGAGCTTTGAAATGCTACACTTAAAACAGGCTATTTGACTCAGCTCTGATTGCTTCTACATGCTAGCTGTGCTCTGATTAAAGAGAGAAAATACAGCAGTTATCATGTTTATTGATATAAGCCAGATTTTTTTAATACGCATGGCCTTGGGAATCATTTTTCCTGGAAATAGTGCAAAGGACATTGGGAATGCCTTGAAGTGCCAAGAGTTTTTGGACTGTTTTCAGAAACAATAGCTCTCCGTGGTTTGCTTTCCCCCTGCGTTGATTGAGCTCAGCTTTTTGGCCCGTGAAGCATTCCGATTTCAGAAATGTTATTGTTACCAGTGTGTTACGACACAGAGGCTGGGAGAGAGGGGTTACGGATGCAGGAAACCAGGTTGCCAAGGGCCAGCTGGAAGGAGCGGAGCAGAGCCGAGCTGGGGCTGGGCTTCTGGTGGGCTCTGGAGCTTCAAAACTTCAGCACTGCTGGTGGACTCGCCTAATTTGTGCTTTAAAAACCACGTCAACCCAACTTTTACATGAAATGAAGTCCTAGCTTATCTCTGTGTGCTTTATGGGTTTCCTGTAATGAAAAAAAAAAAACAAAACGACCCTGCAGACACTCTGAGAAGCAACTGTTCTCTTTCTACTGCTGTTTCTTACCCCTGATGGTGTAACCTTGTGGAGGTGTTTAAGGCGGTACCCTTACACCATTTCTACGTTCCTCAATGCTGTGCTAAAAGGGCAGGACATGAAACAGCCCAAGAGCTGCACATCTGCTGAAGGAGGACTTTGTGGGCACAGGTAGTTGAGGCTCACCTGGGGCAACTCTCACCAGCTTTGCTGTGGTGGAAGCAGAAGGGAAGGAGAAGATGCTGACCACAAGAAGGGACTGGCAGGCTTGGGCTGTTCCTTACCACCTGTTGATTTGGGGAATTGTCTGAATGATGCGGAAGGTCTGCATAGCTGCAGAGTCTGTGGGAGGCTCCTGACCCTCCTGGTGCTCCTGGTTCAGTGCTGCTGCTGAGAGGGAGGGGGACAGGCTGTTGGGCTGAAGAACCAACACCTTTCCTTAGAAAGAGGTGAAATGCTTATAGAACAGCAGAAAATCCTGCTTTGCTTGTCTGGGAAGGGCATTCTTTTTTTCCATTGAAAGGGAGAGTTTAAATATATTTTTTTTAATGCAAGCCTGCAGCATTTGGCAGTCTATTTCCCATAAAAACTATGGGGGTGGGCATTTTCCAATTTCCTAGGTTTGTGCATCTTTCTTTAACTTTCTTCTGGTAGTTGCTAGGTGGAAATAACCTTGTGCAGCTCCACCAGGAAAGCATTTGGTGGTAGTGACTAATGCTGTTGCCTGAGGGGAATAATGCTGAACTAAATTTAAATTTATATAGCAATTCCTGTCCCGCAAATTAAATTTTGATTGTGCACTATTGCTCTCACAGCCTGCATGTACTGATTGAACCCCACATTCCATAAATCAGCTTTTTTTAAAAGAACAAAACACAAACATAGCCAAAACACCTCATGCTTAATAAAGTATTAGGTGTAAGAGGAAACATCAATAGGACACCCTTAAGGGAAATTATTTTCAGTGGAATTAAATGGGTGCTTATATTTCTGTTTAGAAGGTTGATTTTTTGTGTTGCTTTAGATTGAAAACATTTGATTTCACCATTGATAGATAAGGGGTCATACCAAAACTCAAATGCAAGAAAATGCTTTTTCCTTCATTGAGAGAAGCAGCAGTCTGGGTGACCTGTTTCCCCACTGCTGGAGCACCTAAGGATGGGAATGCAGTGGCTCCCCCCCAGCCACTAAGGAGGGATTAAGTCCAAAGAGAGGAAAGATCATACTTGTAGGCCTGAAACTGCTGAACACTGTATTGGGCTTCTGAGTGATCAGAGCCACCCCTCCCCATGCTGAAGGAAGAGAAACACCTGGGAAGGGGAATTATAAGGCAACCGCTGCATTGCCTGTGGAAGTAATAGCTTGGATATTATGAAGAATGTATTTACATACCAAATTATTTTCAGTCGAGCAATAAATTTCTGACAGCTGGAAGCAAGCAGTGTCCAAGAGGACAAGTCAATCCCCAGATGGCTGGTTCCACACCAGTGCAACAGCTGTCATCACAAACAGTTCTGGAGTCGGCCACAAAGACAAGAGACAAAGCCTTGATAAGAGGCCAGCCAGGAAGCAACCACAGGCACAGATGCTGCTGCTAGAGCGGGCAGGGGAAGAAAATGAAAATTCAAAGCTTGGCATCTGGGCTGTTACAATGCCAAGAACGCCAGTGCATGGCTAAAAGGATTGGCTCCGTGTTGGGGCAATGTAAGGAGGAGCACAAACAAACAACTACAGAATACCAAGTCCTTGGAAGAATGAGAGGTAGGATTAAGTCCTGTCTGAGACTTAATAGCCATCCAGTAACTTGGTCAGGGCAGTTCTTTGCTTTCCTGTTCCTCAGTAAGACCTGAGCTCCCCAGGCCTCTAATTTTTGCCCCATGTCTTGTGAAATCCTTTAGGTACTTCTGCTGGGGGATTTACTGCTTGAGGGATGTGGTGGAAATGCAAAAGGAGGAGCACAGTGGCACAACTTAGTCATGAAAACAAAAATGCATGTAGAGCTTCCTTGCAGCAAGGAGCGGTTTTGCAGCTCAGGTGTGAGAGCCACATGATTTTTCTGCTCCGAATTAGTCGGGAGAATGGCAGAAGATCTGCTTGTCAGGCTCTTGCATTACCACTTGTAGGCATGCTCTGCCATCTCTCTTAAATGCAGAGATTTAGAGCTGTATTTATAGAGCACTCTGAAGTATATACACAGCTGTAAAATTGCTGAGAAGACTTTTCCTGCCCCAGGGAGATTAAAAGCTCATTCTCACAGATAGGGTATGTGGAATAAGAGCACAGGGCTGAATAGAGACTTTCCTTGTGGGGAATTGGCACGGGCTCTTTTCACTCCAGGAAACGAGCCTCCAGGAACAAAGAGCAGGTGGCAGGGAAGTGTGGCTGCTCTCATCTCCAGGGACCAACTAATGAAAGGTATGCATAGGAAATCAAGATTTTAGCATAGCTGTAGAAGCCATTCACAGGTCCAACACGTGTGCTTGAATGGCTACCCCAGAGCTATCCAGTGGAGATGATTATCTTCAATACTGTGATGATATTGCTTGAGCCAGTTAAATGCAGTACTCAAGCTCAAACCATCCCTTGTGAATACCATGTGGAGAAGCCCTGCAGTACTGAGAAGTCCATAGATTGAGAGAAGTAATAGGGTAAGATGAAATAGAGGGACGGAGAGGACTAGAGAAAAGGGTATGCCTGGGAATTGAGAGTAAACTCCTAATTTATCAAGCCATAATATCAAGGGAATAGCCATAATATCAAGGGGAATGTCTAGCCATTTTGAACAGAAGAATTTCAAAGCTTTCTCCTAAACGGGACAAAAGCATCCTAATCTCCAATATTCAGGGTTGACGTAACCAAGCATGGTGGTCTGTGTTGTTACGTTTCAGCTATTGAACAGACTCCTCAGATGCTGATCAATTGGCTGAGAGATGGGGAACATAGAGATACTTGGTAATGCTAGAGGACGGGGAAGTATCCTTGGAGATGGCTGCTGTCTTGTCGTAGATTCTTACCTTCCTGTAAGCACCTCTACCACCTGGGGTGACACGTGAAAGGGGGGGGTGTTGATCTAGCCTGGTATGAGTTCTTGTGTGTAGATGGGTGACTGAATGTTTTGCCAACTCTTTCATGCTGTGTATGCTTATAGGAATGGAGACTTCATAACATGCCCTCACTGGGGAAATGCAGTAAGTGACTGTTCTTAGACATGGTCTGAGCTCTTTGCAGTTAAGTAATTTTTATACTTGTGCAGGTTCTTGCAACTTGGCATAAGGCTATAGTTAAAGCTGAGGAAGCAACAATGATCAGCATCTGCTGATAAAAATGATCCTTTTCTAATAATGTTCAAAGTATCACTGTGACCTAGCAGATTAAAAAAAAAAAAGTTTTTACTGAATGGTAGGTTAATGAGTAAGAAAGAGATGCTGAGTTGTAACACATTTCAGAGGGGTTATATTGACCAGATTGCTTTGGAGAATAAATCATTTCTTTTGCTAGAAGTAAATACTGTCTGAACTAATCAAACTTCTGTCCAGCCAGTTCATCTGGATTTCGTTAATTGTTTTTTATTTATGAATTACTTGTATTATTATCATGTCATACAATATGGCAACTTTGCAGTAAAAGAACAGACACTACAAAGTAGCAATACCCATTTTTCTTGAATGGAGTTTATCCGTATAGGTACTGAGTGTAAAAATGGCTTCTGGGGAGAGGCAGCCTCTTTTCTTAGATGCTTTAAGTTGGAAAAAAAAAAAAAAAGGTCCAATGGAAGCTTCAGATGAGTGAAAGTCCTCTGTCCGATCCCATATAATGAAGTCAGTAGGAGCAAAAAATTAGCTAAGGATATTGACTAATGCCCTGGGGGGGTTGAGGAGTGGTTGGGAAGTGATTATTTAGAAATGCATAGGAACTCTATTCATGAATCAGGACTCACCTTTAGTAGATGCCAGCAGAGTAATGAAAATAAAGAATAAGCAAGAAATGTATATAGAAATTGCTAAGGGAACATAGTAGTTCTAATAGTTCATTATAATACAACCAAATATGTGCACTATATGCATGTGTGCTTTAACTTTCCAACTAGAAACACTGGACTTTGTAATTAAAAAAAGTGTTCACTGTGCTTTTATAAAATTCATAGCATTAGCATAAGAGTACTGGTGACTGGGTACAGAATATTTTCCAAAATGCTGTAGAATAACACCACACAGACAAATATTGATAAATGTTTAGAGAGTCTGGTGTGGGACTGGATGCTTGGACAAAAAACATGCATGGGTTAGCAAACATTAGGCTCAGTCAAGAAGCAGTGCTGACCTCATGCAGCCTAAGTTAGCTCTCCTTTGCTGCTGGCTCTGTGCATGAACTGATGTTTTCTTTACTGTCTGGCTATTGCTGGTATGTTTAATCAGAAGTACAGAGCACTGGAGGAATGAGAATAGAAGGAATGATGATAGTAAAACTGAAATGTAGAAGCAGAGACAGGTAAGGTGGAGACAACAGGATGCAAAATCTTTCAGTTCGAGGTTGTAAGTTTAAATCTGGGGAAAAAGCTCTAGTGACTGGCTGCAAGTTGTTTACATCTGGAAGCCAAACTGAAATGCACCATGCCCAGCCTTGATGTCACGTAGCAGCAACACCTACTGATGGGACATGAACACATGGATAGATAAGAGGAGTAAAGCCCTTTCACAACTCAAATCAAGGTCTTAGGGAATGAAGTGGAAACAGTGATGGGGGTCAACCGTGTAAATCTGTGGTGCAGATGCTGTGATTGTTCCCCACTGTGTATGTGGCTCCGGAAGCACTGTGGGCTACAACCCTTCTACATTCTTTGACTTCAGTGCTATGCAGATCATAGACTCCTCTAGCCCCGCTGTGAGGGGCACCATTACCATAGGACTGTTTGCAAACCTTCTTTACTACAAAACATTCATACTCCCCGCTATATAATAGTTCTTGGATAGCGTGGATGGGATACTTCTCGAGTGATTTCTTGTGACCCTTTGAACGCTAACAAAAATGATGGAAAGAATCTAGAAGAATAAGGTAAATATTTATAAACTTGTGTTATAAATCAGTGGTCTTGTAATTTCCCTGACCCTCGAGACTGTACTTCCATGCATGTGATAAATGACTGCATTGCTCAGCCCAGATTTCGGTGCAGTTGTCTAAGCAAGCTGTCTAAACAGAGGCAAGGAACCAGAGACTTTAGAAGCTTTGAACTTGTCTTATAAGTTAGTGAAAGAAAAATGCTTAGCTTTCCTCCCATGTACATGCTACCACAAAGAAATTTTTCCTTGCTTTTTTTTCTCACTTGCAGTATAGTTTCCAGTCACAATTTTGTCAGGAAAATTACTGCACTTTGTAAAGGTGACCTCTTGTTTTCAGGTTTGGACTCAGAGTGGCATTAGCACAGAGACAGCCGAATGGATCACATCACTTGAACTGGCCAGCAGAAACAATGATATTCACTGACTTGGCCATAAGTTCATTGTAAATTTAAAAAAAAGTCCTATGCTATTTAAAGAAAAAAAGACAATCATCGCATAGTGAAGTGTGTCAAGTGTAAAGCAAGTCTTCTGCCAGACTTCAAAAACTACCATTTATATTGTTTCAATGTACTAGCAATTATAAATCAATATTTTGGCTGTATATTGGAATGCGATGTTGCCATAGAAATCAGCCAGATTTTGCCTCTGGAGTTAAATGAGTATACACATGTGTATAAAAGGGAAGAAATACTTGATTAGATATTCTTAGGTGGGATAATGCTTAATAAGCTTATTTCTATCTCTCTTTTTCCTGCTTGTTGCAATGAATTTCAAGATTGCTTTTTTCATCATAATAAAGTAACAATATTCTTCAGGATTATTTTTTTCCTAACTCCCTTCCTCCCCCCAGAATCGCATGAAATGGTATGAAGTGTTTCTTATGAGCCCATGGAAAGATTTAATAGGAATTTTACAAGCACTTAGGTAGTTAATGAGACACCTAAGGTTCCCAATGGAATTTCCTTTTCACCTATTGCAAGTACATCCAAATGATCCATCCATGGTTTGTGCACCCACTGTGAGTGCGCAGCAGGTAACTTAACCCATGCAGTGCTCTATTTATTGCTGAAATTCAGCTAGGATGAATTGCACCTGAGGCAAATCACACCTCCCAAACTCTTAAAATAATTCCCACCTATTCCACCTCCAACAATTTGCTGTAATATTGCAAACTCACACTCAATTTTTTCCATTATGTTTCTTGCATTTGCTCAGTATCAGCCATCTTGAAGGAAAATGCTGTGTGGCTTAAGACAGCTGTACTCCCAGATGTCTCTGTTCTGCCTGCACTGGAATTGACAGCATTAAATCCTAGGTGTTGCTCCAATATCAGCTGCAGTTCTTAAATCATTCTCTAGAGGAAAGCCTGCAGTAGTCTCTTTTTGGTTATGCAAAGTAACAGCTCTATAGCGTATATTGGCCAAAAATATTTTTGTGGGGTTGTCAAAAGTGACCTTGTGCATGAAAATCCAGCTTGGACAAAATCAGCCTGTAGCCTGCTTAGTCAGGGAAACGAGGGACACGAGCTTATGTGGTTGGTCTGTCCCATTAACCACCATTGAACTGGCTGGCTGCTTGCAACCAGTTCTGAGAGGGTACAGACAAGAAGTGCAATTCAGTCTTCCCATCATTATTTGGAAATTCAGGAGCAGGAAATGCAGGATGTTACCTCAAGGGACAGATGCAACTGCAATCTACAAGGGTCAGGAAGGAAGGCTCTGGTGGGCAGCACAGCAGGTACAAATTTCCTACCAGAGCAGCTACTCAGGCTTGACCCTTTCAGTTAAATAAAAGGCTTTCTCTTGAACTTATTATCCTGGGGATCACTTAGTATTACGGAAACCAAGAAACCTCTGTTTACCCAGGCTGTCTTTCTTTACTGTTGTTAACTAAGGTATTTCATAGGCAAGTGTCATCTCAGTGTTTTTCTGTTTTATTGCTAATCTTTATGAACAGACAGCTCGTAGACCAAATCCATTCTTATTTCAACAGGTGATCTAAAGAAGTATGCGTGGGAAATAAGTTCACTGACACTACTGGAATACAATATTAAGTTGGTGAAAATATGAAGAGAGTCAGAAGCATCAGGAGGCCCGTTTCTACGGCTGAATTTGTCTTATTCTATTGTCTAATGGCTCCATCTAAGATTATAAGGCCCCATAGTCAGTTTTCATGAGCAAGATAGATAAAGATTTTGTTTTGGACATATTTTTACTGAAAGGGTATTGAAATTTTGCAATTCTGGCAGTAGTTCACATTTCCAGGATGCTGAGAACAGCAGCTCATTTGGGAAACATTTTTTGTCATGTGTAGTCCATGCCAAGTCATTTTAAGGTCATAGCCGTGCTTTGCAAATTTAAGCATGTTCCAAGTCCCAAACCTGTATGCCATCAGGTAGGCATTTCTCCTACCTGTTTGTGAGGATAAACATTAATGTGGCACTTGATACATTCTTGTCCCATGTTAGCCCAGGAGTTTCCACTCATCCATTTTCTCTTGCATTTGGGGCACTTATATTCACCGAAGCAGCGTTTTTTGCCCTGGTATGGAGTCAAGCCTTCTCCTTTGGGGCGAGCCTGAAAAAGAAAAGGAAGTAGCAATGAGCGATCAGAAAGTGTTGGAGGGGGAGTAGTAAAACAATGTTTTTATTTAGGAAACTGGGCAAAAGATACCAGAGCCAAGCATGAAGTCCGTATCTTCATGAATAGTTCATACGCTGAAGCTCGAGTTTAAGTTCTGAGAGTTACTTCTGAGAAGTATTCACAAGTTCAAGAACGCTTGTGATGCTTCTGACACTGAGCTCAGTATTTAGAAATGTCTGTGCACTTTTTGCGATGAGTATTTGTTAATATCCATTTCAATACAACCAAATTGTATCTATTGAGTAAGTATTGCTATCACTGTATATAACATCAGAAGTAGCTCACTAGCGAAAGATGCTCTTAAGTAGGTCATTTTCTGTTCCCCAAGAGAAGCTCTAAGAAAACAGTTTACAGTTCTGCGTTGCACAGCTTCTAAATGATGAAATACTGGCAATCCACTAGTATATGTATATGCATCGTTGTATGTGACAGTCATACTGGGATTGAATATGAAGAGAAGGCATGATTTTGATTAGCAGAAATCACTAATTTCACAAACTTCATTAGGCTTCCTGTTCTCTGTAAATGATGTTTCACTAATTTCCATATTTTGAAGGAAACAGGAAGGGATATTCCCAAATAAAATGGACTGCTGTGATGTCTAAATATTAAATGTTGCCTAAAGAAAGCCTGTTTGCCCAGACAAGATATTACAGTTGACAATGACCTTATGTAAATAGATTTCTTCTAAATAATCAAACTGCGTTGTACTCAACAACAGTATAATATATGTAATATGCTAATATTTTAAGGTGAAGGTGAGTATTGCATACAGTTGTTCTGAAGAGAGCTATAAGGATGAAGCTGTTTTCCTAGAGTCTCCAGCAGGTGTTGAAATACTGCCCATATATTCACTGTATTTTGTTTATTGTTGCCTAGAGGAAGAGACTTCCCCTGCATTGTGGCTGAGTGGTACAATCACCTATCAAAGGATTTGTTTACATGTCATGCTTGTGGGGCATTTTTTTAAGGTTCCCAGATCAAGATTATGAAAGCTAAATGACCCATCATGCTGGGAAAGAGTTTGTTTTGTTTCGGGAGCTTGTATGATTTCTCAGTGTGTAGGTCCAAATTGCTTTCTATGTGAAAACACGGGTTGGGAAAGCAGGTGGTTGGCAGAAGACCTGAGCTTGGCAGGCGTGCTGGGACTCCAGCTCCTGTGCCTGATAGTGTTTGCTGCATTACCTCCGGTGTCACATGTGAGTGTGTGGGAATGGAGCATCAAGCACACTCCACCCTGCACCCTGGCTGGTGGAAGGTGAGCAGGGGGCACCTTCAACCTACTTTGTCCATTTTGCAGTGTCAGTGAACAATATTTCCTGCGTTTTTTGTGCTTATTCTTCAGCATAGTTATTCTTTAAATAAATAAGTAAATAGGACACAGTAGCACAAATAAATACCTATAATAGTTTTTCCTGATTCTGAATCCATTGTGTCACTGTGAATGTTCTGGCTCATAGTGTAGTTGAAGCCAACACTAAGACACACACACAGTTGTATTGTACAAAAAAGTGCTTGGTATAATGAGAAACATTTGGACTTCCATGACTAAATGAGTGCTGGCAGGCACCCAGGGTTTAATCCTCTGATCCATGGTGTCTCTCGATAAAGATGGGAGATTGTAATTGAATGTAGGGCAGGAAAATGTCAATTTATGGAGCTGTCCTTATTTGGGACACTTAATTTGGCTCTGCCTCTGAGGAATTTGTAGCACAACTCAAGTCAGTGTAAGAAGGACCACATGCTCGCTTCATTTACAAGTTCTCAGGGAATTGAATAGGAACCCTGTGTACAGAGAGCTCTCTTGATTGTGAGATGCTTCCCCTCCTCCTGAGGCATCACACATTGCTTTATTTGCAGTTTCAACTGGGGCTAAGCTATTAAACCAGTAGAAGAGATTGTTTCCAACTCTTGATTTCAGTGACGATGCTTTACTGAAACTCTTGGTGCAGTAGAGCTGTGGAAATGCAGCCTCGTTACCCCTACTAAGCAGCAGTCCTTTCAGAAAAAGTGCAGGTCACTCAGTGCGTTATTTCCAAAAGCAATAGCACAGGCTTTAGAGACAGAGGATGTCTGAGAAGTCTTGCAAATGTTTATAAACGGTATTTAAACATAACACTCCCACTGCAGAATGCTATGCCAACCATAAACAGCGTTTAACCATCAGACTTCCATAACAATATTTTATGCTAGCCACGATCCACAGGCGGGGACAGCTCAGAGGTGGCCACTCTGAACCAGCTGGTGGCTACAGGTTGCTGCAGCCGAGGTAGCTGGCTGCAGAGGCATCGAGGTGGGATGCTCTGCCCTCACAAATGCACAGGAGGGCACCGAAGGTGCTCATCCCTAGTGTCCTCTGTGTGTATAGCTGGGCACTGGAGGTGGAGGCTTTCTAAATTAGAAGGTTAAAATTTGGCTTCTCTGACTTGCTCAGTAAATCGGAAGCAGAACTAGGAAAAGAAGGCAGGAGACCTGACTCCAGAGGTAATTTCCTGTTATAATTGCTAGACTAAACTTCGGATTTATTTTAACTTTTCAGCTGTTGCAGCTCCCTCCTCATTCAATGACTTTAGTTTGCTGGCAAAGCTACAATGTTCTCTGTAGGTGTTTTGCTATTCTGTTTTATAGATGTTTACGCTTTGCCCTAACAAATTATTTTCTTTTCCATATTTTCAGTTTCTCAAACTGTGCCCGACAGAATTTGGATTCTCAAACAAGCTCATTTTCTCTAGCAAAAAACATCATTAGGAAGCAGTGACAGCAGTGAAGGCAACTCTCCAACTCCCTCCACCCTTCAGGTCCAAACAAAACAGAAACTTGACAGTATTTGGTGGAAGGCATGACCTGAGTGATGCACTAATGGCCTGAGAGGTCCAGACCAGGGTGTTTTTTTAGGCTTCACCAGCAGTGTGGCTGAATTGCATAGGCACTTCCAAGAAACAGCCTGCTCCTTCGTGCATGGAGCTGGGGCTGCCCACAGGGTGCATGAGCACAGGGGCGGTCTGCGACAGGGCAGTGCCCCGTACTTACCTAGCTGGAGGGCAGAAGCTGTTCTCACAAGAGGTTTTTCTTAAGTAAGTGCCAAAGAAGAGTGTGATGCATTCTTTGTCTTTTGGCATTAGCCTACAGCCTCTGATTTTGGCAAAAGGTGGGACTTAGCCTGTTCAAACAGCTAAGGTCCTATTTCCCCTGCGACTCTTTAATGGTGTTTAACAGTAAGCCTTTGTTTATGTCCTACAACTCCTTCACCGAGCGGTATCTTCTCTCACTTCTTCTGTAGATATGAATTTGTTTTGAACTAATCTGGCAAAGTTATGCCTGTGTTCACAATGGCAAAATATTTTATTGTTACTGTGTTATCTGTTGTCCTGTTACCTCTAGTCCTAGGTAGTCTTTGGCCTGGTTACTGCCCCTGGCTGTGAAAGCTTGGTGGAACCTCTGCCAGGCTCTTACTGTGCTGGAAACAGTATTCAAACTAGGCTACAAACCATAATATGGGCAAGATTTTGACCTTGTCAACTCTTTTTTGGGTAGTTGAGTTTTATTCTGCTCTTTAAATAAATTTCTACTGTGATGTGACTGTTACTTTCCTTTGCCTACATGTGTGTGCATCAGACAATTCAAAGATTATTTAATGCAGCCAGCACAGGTAGGCATTTGGGGATGATGAAATCCACACACACAAATCCACACAGATATTTTTCTGGAAGGACTGAAAACTAGGCACTCCTTTAAGCATGGCTCAGTGCCCACATGAGGGGACAGCAGCGGCTTTGCAGAAGGGAGAGCCCGCCCTTCCTGAGGTGCCTGGGGTGGGAGTGGTGGTGGCCCTGGGCCCCTTCCCTCCTCGTGGAGCCTGGCTGGGGAGCAACCCCAGGAGCTCTGCCAAGGAGCCCTTAGTTTAAGAAAACAAACCAAACAACACACAACACCAGGAACAAGGCACATAATGAAGTCAGTCTTGGGCTGGTCTCCTTAGTGCTGAAGCTGAAGGAAACTCTGTCTGGCCTTGAATTCAGGAAGCACCACAGATGCTGCAAAAGTCCTTGCCAGGCTCTCTATCCACAAGCAGCCAGACAAATGAACGGACCTTGCCTTCAGATTTGTCAAATAGGCACATTATTTCAATATTCCAGACAAAGGCTAGGACAAATGACACCATCTTCACAACTTTACCTAGGGTGTACCTAAAAGACAGTGCATGAGATTTGCCTTAATGAGATCCAACCTGTATATACAGCCAGTATTTTTTCGCGTGGCACAGCAATGAAAATGACATCAATATTCCGTCCTCCACTGACACCCAACTGCCTCTATTTTTCATCATCCTCCTTTCTTCAGCCAAAACCACAAATTGGCCATAATAAGATTTTAAAACTGTTTAAGTTGAGCTTTTCTGCTGGTAACTGGCCAGCCAAGCTCTCACACAACCTATCAGATTGTGCATCTCATGGAGGAATCTGCCAAAGCACTTGGCAGTGATGGACATAATAAAGGACTCTTTACTTTCCCTAGACAACTCTCTCAAAGTATCAGTTTGTGCAGTCAGCAAAATCAAAACAAAACAACCCCCACATGTCCTGCTTAAAACTAGAATCATTATAAACAACAACTTGCAGAGTTCCCTCAAAGTGAAATGCAGAGCAACAGTTTAATACTGTTCTTTCCTTCATCTTCCCCTGGGTTTGTGTTGCGCAGCTGAAAGATATATAGCACAGGAGGAGGATGAAGTCAGCATGACAGTGGTAGGTGGGTCCCCTTCCTAGAAGAACTCTGTAAGGGTCTGCTTATAAGGATGCTCCATCAGAGCAGAAAAGCAAGAACAGGAAACGATAGCCTGATGCGCTGACTGGATCCCAAGGGATTTGTAGGAGGACCAGAGCTGGCTTTGAAATGTTAGCCCTCTGACACTCAATTGCAAGTCAGTACAACTATGAGTCTGCATTAAAAAAATACACTTCCAGCACTCTTATTTTGCACTTCTCTGTGTACAGTTTTGAGAAACATGATGTGATGGTAAAGGATACTCCACATGCTCAGTTGGAAAAGGAAAAATGAAGTATTATGACTGATTTGATGTATGGGATGTCCTGGCACTCAACTCCTGACTGCTACAGGTTGTAGAGAATTGGGAAAGTCACTTTAGTCCTCCGACCTTTCTCTGCTCTGTGAGCAGAATGATTGCCTGTGGAAGTTTTCAGCAAAAGTAATGCCAAAATGACGTGCACAATGAATCTATAGATTGGTCAACTTTTTTTTCCTTACTGACTTTTGCATTAATTCAAACTTGAAAATCAACAGAATATCTGGACAGATGCAGAGGCTGTGTGTTTAGGAAACGAGTTCTAACTCGTTAGAACTTGTTCTCTGGTTTTGCTTGTAGTCCATGTTGCTGGTGTATGATGTTGCTGATGTGTGGCACTGGAGATTTCTGAGGTTTTTTAACTGAGTTGTAGCTACATCTTTAATTAATACATGCAATACAGGAAGAGCATCTAGGGGATACAGAAACCAAATTAATGCCTCGTTTCATCCTTCCTGTCCCTCGTATAATTTGTGCATTAGAGATACGATGAGAACTTGTTTTGGGTCAGTTAAAGGAAAGGGGGGACTCTTCATTACAGCATTTCTATTAAAAGCTTCTATTTGATTAACTAAACAATAGGTACTATGGAGTTTCTAGGTATAACACGTACCAGACTGAGGAACTATATCATTAGAAGACATGGCTAAAAAATAAAGAAAACTTGCTAATCTGTTTGTGTGACCTAACAGAGGAGGCTAGTGTGTATTTTTTCTGGGATTTTCCTAGGGGGTCTGACCTGTCACAAAGCCTAGGGCTACTTCAGCGGGGAGAGAGCTGTATTGCTCCTGTCGTCATGGGAATCATCAGTTATTTACACCACCATCTTCACAGAAACAGGCTCGTTCTTCTCAGGCTGTCTGTGTGTATCTGTTTGCTGCTCCAGGGGTCACCACATATTGTGCTTTTCCTAGTAGTGTATTTTGTCACCTTGCATAGAAAACATTTTCACAGTCTACTGTGTACAGAAGGTTGCTCATACCCACATTTCTCCTTTCTTTATTTCATCTTCATACCTGTACCTCTATGGAGCATAATTACTCTTCACACCTTTGTCCTGGCACTTCTAGAGTAATATAGACTACTCAAATACCTCTTAAACCTTCTCCTCTACAGGCTGTGTGACTCTGCCAGTTGAGAGAGACCTATTTAGCCATTTTGATCATCCATTATGACAACAATCTCTGTTCATTACTTTTGCTCTTCTAGGATGTAGTTCCATGCAATCAGTGCCTTTCTAGCAGGGTGGTGTTCAGAGTAAAAATACAGTTCTCCAGGAACAGAGCCTTAAAAGATGCAAGTTTGTGTAGCGCACAGTCCAAAATAATATGTCCTTATTTCGCTTGAACAAATGTCCTACTTCTGCTGTTACAAACCTTTTTATTCGCTAAGCCTTGCTCTTGGGAAGCACCGAGAAGTATATCAGCTAAGCTGTGTTCATGAACTTTTTACAGGTATATTCTGAAATGGCAGAAGACCAATTTTATGTTTGCCATTTTAGTATGTATCTCTTGGTTGCTTTGAAAAATCAGTTGTCAACATACCATACGATAACTGCAATTTTGATCTTGTTCCCACAATGGTAAACCAAGGGTAAGATTTGGCAGTATTTGTTACTAATAACACGCACATGGTTTCTGATGATGATTAAAGCAATAGGTATGTTTGTCATGGACATGCTGATCAAAGTCTAGAAATCCAAGAAGCTGCCTTTGGCAAACATTATAACATTTAAATCAAAATCTGGTTTTGCAGATTTTTCAGAATCCTAGCCATGCTTGTGGACAAAGGCTTTTCTTCTGTTACAAAACGCCTAGCTGGACTCATCATTAGAACCATCCTTGGGCCAAAGATTCATAACACTTTTTCTGTGCTAAGTCACTTTGAAGCATGATACTTGCAGAATTGCCCAAAATTAGTTACTATCTGATCTGTCAATGACTGAATACTGAATGCTCTGAGAAGTTGATAGTGTCTATTTCAGGTCACATAATCAGACTGCCTCCTCTCTCTTTTTGTGGGGCAGAGAGGTCATTTTGAAATTCCCCACCTATTCCGCCCTTCTTGCAGTGTTGTAAAATCACTTGGTACTATGTATGGTGATGGAGCTTCTGTAGTGTATCTGAGCACTAATACGCAAATAACACAATGCCCTCAAAAAGTCGAGCCCTTTAATAGAAGAAACTTTGGGTGTATAGTTATTGCACATAAATATTATGTGTAGATGAGTCTTGTTAGTGGAGTCTTAATAGACAGTGAAATTCCCATTGCATTCGTAGTTGTAACCAACCTCAATTTTTTTGCCAAATGTTCACATGAATTTTCCATTTTAGAATTTGAAACAGTATGCTTACATATTCATTTATATCATGTGTTATATAAAGAGGAACAGGAAATGAGTGTTCAATACATTTGGTAAAATTTCAGAGCTGCAGAACTCAACAAACCCTACCCTAGTTTTCCATTGAGGGAAAACTGCAAATAATTGTCTCGGTTAACTGCACTTCAAGGACTTATTCTACCTGTGTATGCTACTCGTTGCTTGTTGAATGACTGTGAAAGAGCTCCCAAACTATCTGTACTTGCAGCCAATCACAATTTTAATACATTTGTTCCCGTAGGACATGAAAACAATGGAATTACTTGAGCATATAAATAGTTGCTTAATGAATCTTCTTTTGAAAGTATTGCATAACTCAGCCTAAACCAGAACTGAAAATTTTAAGAACAGGGTAAGAATAGGTCTCTGGCTCTTATGTGTATGAAGATAACAACATTTGGTTCACATTTTGACAGTTAATATGTATAACTAAGCAAACATGCTAAAAAATTATATTAGGGAATTTTGCTGTGAAAACTGTTTTCAATGTATTAATGAAATAAGAAGTAAAAAAAGAGCCAGGACTAGAAAATGGGGATGGGTAGTGCCTAAATGAACCTGGGTCTCTGCTATACAATTTAAGTATTGCATGTCATACAGAAAATAGGGATTTGCATATCAAATTAAGCATGTGGAAGAGTTAAAATTACACTTGCCTGCTGGGATGCAGTGAGGCACTTCTTTTCGATGTTACAAGATCATATTCTTCCAAACAGCTTGAGATAAAAGGAAGTGGTTGAAATCTTTCTTTCCCCTTCTCTGATACAAAATTGGCCATGTTGAATTAATTATGAAGAAACTGGGAATGTATTCATTTTAATAGTTTCCTGATGTGCGGACTCTTTTGTCCCACTTCATCTGTTGCTTGAAAACATATAATAGCAATACTCTCCTCTCCTCTCCTCTCCTCCCCTCTCTCTCTCTCTCTCCCCCTTCTCCTCAGCAATCACACTGTATTAAATATACTGGTACTCTGTTCAATAGTTGGAATTGGAGTTTTGGAGCAGTGAGGGTCACACTCTTGCTATAAATAGGCTTTACCTCTTCCAAGCTGAGGTCAAGACCCATATTCATGCTGCTGTAGAACCTGTTTAATTGGTCCACCTTGGATGGCTTCAGATTTGTCCTAGGGCTAATGTGGCACAGCTGAAGCACTGCTCTAGTGATGAGTTGACATGCTCACGGAGGACTCTCTTCTGTCCTTTAAAAAGCAGCGGAGTAGCTCTGGTAGCCCCCTTGCCTCTCCTTGCAGGCCATGGGACCCTTTCAGAGACAAAGCAGGTAGGAAGACAGATGTCACTGGAAGTAATTTTGTTATTTGTGATGAGTGCTTTTGAAGCCCAATTCAAAATGAGGAAGCCTTACATTTCATCACTGTTCTGAGATATGTTTATGCAAAGTCTCTGCCTGAAGAGAAGAGTTGGGATGAATTATGATGTTGATATGGAGTTGTAGATCTCCGTTAGAGATCTTATCATCCTTCTGATGATATCTCTCCTCATTAAGTGTCCAGCTAAAGAAAATGTGTGAGCAGACTTGGTTCAGGCTAGATTGGTGTGCTACTACTTAGTCAAAGCAAATTTTCAAAAGAGGATCCAGACTAGGGTATTTTCCACATTATGTGGTGACCATAGATCTTGCATTACTTTTTGTTTCATACTTCAGATGAGAATCCGAGACCTATTTTCACACCAACCTGCATGAAGAATAATAGTGTCATCCCTATTATCTGTACTGTTTGTGAGAGCTGCGTAAGAACCTTAGTTGCAGACTTGAAACTCCCCAGTTTAGTTCCTTGGAAAACATTTAGTACTTACTCTTCATGAAGTACTGGAGCTTTATCTTACAGTGGGTGCAGCTTGATAAAACTTTGGTGTGAATTTACACAAGGGAGCAGAGACAGGACTTGTGTTAAGAATTAAGAGGACTGTAGGTGCTGATGGGAGGTAGTTTCCTCTCCTGTTACAGTGGCGTTGTAAAATGTTGCTGTATGACTATCCACATCTTTTGGTGCCTTTGTCCTTTTGTAAATCTGGTACTGTTGTGGCTTTCCTCTGTCATATATCTGCTGGGCTGTGTTTGCTGAAAGTACTTTGGGAGGGACTTCAATACCACAGCAATCTTTAGAGGTAACCTCAACTTGGAGAACTGCAACTTTTGCAGGTTCATGAGAAACAATTGGCTGACCTACAGGGATGTCAGGAGAGACAGACACTTTTTTCCTCTGAGGCAAAATGGTTTGTAGGACTCAGATTACATTAGTTACAATACATTATGCAATTACAAGAAAGATTTTATTTCAACTAGAAGTTTTGCCATCATTCATATATCTAAAACCAATGTGAATTTATTCGCCTAGTTTCAAAGTGAAATTGCATCATCTCAAAGCATTGCCTGCTGTACGTCTAAAACGTTTGTAGCCCACAGCAAGGTCAACCTGATATGACATATTTTAATATTCTTAATTAAGAAATATTTTCTTAAGAAGAATATCGAGTTCCTGTTCAGTTTTCTGAACAGTCTCTATCCTGGACTCTGACAGTAGCTGAGGGACAAGCTCTCTGCTCGCTCCAGGCTGTGCAGGAGTGGGTGTATTGCACTGTGAGAATACACGGGGAGGGGAGGAGAAGGAGAAGCAGAGAATATTTTAATTCAGTGCATTTGCACGAGGCAATATAAAATGAGACCTGAGTGGTTTTGCTACTCAGGAAGCTGCTTATTTTGCTGTGGTTTACCTTCTGGACTGATACAGTCTTGTCTTTTCTTGTTCCCTTCAGTTACGTATGAATCATAAAAACAATGCATTTCTTTTAGACTGATTTAGAAATGCTTTTGCTCCTTTAAAGGTTTTAGCTCTTGAGAACAGCTCTTGGAAAGCAAAGGAGATATTTTTAAGATGTTAAGGACAAGTCTCAGTGGAAAACAATGTTTCTAGAACTTTGTCTTCTTCCCTCCTACTGCTCTGAAGGGGACAGGCTCTTAACTATCCACCAAATCTTGAAGGATGTGGGACCTGGTCCATAGCATATCCTGCACCCTACATAAGAATGGGTATAGCTGAAGTAAGAAAAAATCCAGCAGGGGAGTAGGAGCCATGAAGAAAAGAATGTGTCCCTGTGTTTAAGGTACTGGCCTGGGCCCCCGCAAGCCTGGGTTTCATTTCTGGCTTGACTACAGCCTCTCTGTAATTTTGCAGACGAGTTACTTGATCTCTGTGCTTCAGTTCTTCATCTGGAGTATAGGCAGTACTAGCGTACTTTACGTTGTGAGAGTATGACTGTTTGTTACTACAAAGCGAGCAGTATGCAGAAATTTGAGTTATACTGGTCTCAGTTTGGGTTTTGAGCAAGGACTGCCACAGGCCTGTTACCAGTGAACCTGACCTCACGTCTTGAGCCAAGTTTTTTTTTTTTTTTTGAAAGGCTCTGCTCAACAGATGTTTTCTCTTTCATATGTTTTATTTTCCCTACAACCAGCCTGGTTAACATAGTCAGAAATGTCATTTTCTATTAACTGCTGGTGACATCTCCACTGATGTGTCATTTTAAAAAGTAAACAGACACTACATGGCAGCAGGTAAGGCAAGTACACACGTAGTCATTACGAGGATTTCTAGCTAGGAAATTGTTCATACAAAGGACAGAGCTTGGGCACTTGTTAGAAATCTTCCCACTGCACCAAAACCAACAGGACGGCTGCCCGCACTCCACCTAACCTCCCCACCCAAAGCAGTGCAGCCGAGGCTCCCAGGACATGAGCATGCTGGGCTGGCTGTGGCCTGTCCTCTGCGATGAAATACCATAGCAGGAGTGTCATTGCTTCTAGCTGGAATGGGCCCTTTGCTTGAAATATTAAGAAACAGGGAAAGGAAATAAAGACCAGATGAGCAACCACCCTCCCTTTCTCCACCTCAGTCTCCTTCCCTCCACCTCCCCACCCCCTTGCTGTCATCTCTGAGATGACATGCAAAAACACTGACTGAGTCAGTCAGCCTGCTTTAAATTACAGCATACTTTCTGAGCCTGGAAAAAGACATGCTATGCATGCCCCAATGTGAAACATGACTTCAGCTGCTGATACCTAAACTGCATAAATGTTTATTAGGCTTAATAAAGTGAGAGAGACTTTTCTGGTTGCAGTGTCTGTCCTCTAGAAATATTCTGCCAGATTACACAGGCATGATGCATAGAAGAAAATCTTAGAAACCCAACCCTCTGCCTGCAGTGGCCATGTGAAATTCTCTGCACCTCACGAAAAGCTCTCCAGTCCCAGCTGTCTAAGGTAGTTCATGTGCATGACATCACTTGAGGGAGTCTCACTTGCTCATTTGCCTTGGACTCCTGTGCAGGTGCCCGGGAGGAACTCCTTGCTGGAGTTTTCTTCTACTATAGTCTCTGTCTCTTATGACCGAGCAGGTTTTTATCATAACTGAAGCGAATCAGAAAAGTTTCACTGTTTTAAACATAACAGTTAGTTTGCAGTGGAAACTTACAGCCATATACACCTACACTTTAGATGACCCAAAGAACAACATTCTTTGGTGTGAAGTCTGTAATGATACAGTACAAATCTGCGCCTCTAATTTCTTCCACCCTTCCCTTCCTTCCTAGTCCATCCTGTTCCGGCAGTTGTATTTGCATTCTCCACCGTGATCCTTCATTGTTTTTTTCCCTATATGCAAAGCTAGCTTGAATCATCTTAAAAAAAAATCACCTGTGTCCCACTACCAAACATCATTGGCTGCTGCCAAACATTGTTAACCATTCTGTGAAAGTTATGATTGATGTTTATAGTTTTACAAGGACTTTGAGCATTTTAGTAGAACTCTTATGAAAAGAAATTGGGGACAATCAGTTCCCTCTACAATGTTTTACTTGGTCAGACGCAGAAATATGACAAACCCTGAAAGAGAGGAAGGATGGACCATAATTAAGAGTGAAAATGCTGAACGTAGTTCCAACTGTGTTCCAAGAACTTCAAGATTAAAATAATCACTGCTGTTAAAAAAAAATAATAATTAAAAAAAAAAATTCAAAGCAAAACTCTGTTTTGACCAGAATCTAGTTGGGATTGTGAAAGAAAATGGAAACTGATGGGATTTTCATGCCCATATCCTTTAATACAAGTGCATTATGGTGATGTCTATTATACTTTTTATTCACTAGCACTTGGCCTATTCCTTCTTTGAAAAGCAAAACTGTTCAACCTTTTGCAGCCTTGCATTTGTACAGTGGCCCCAGACAGCCTTTCCTATATTTAAACATTTTATTGTCAGACACTCACACACAGCATTTCCTTATCACAGGTACCTAAAATCTTACTTCCTGAAAGTCGCTGCTTTCCTGTCTGAGTACAGAGAAGTAGCTGTCACCACAGGAGTCTCTTGCTGGACTGCTCTGATGTTGGCAGTACCCCAGATTTGCTGTTAGCAGCCGGCTACTGGGCAGCTGACCCAAAACAGGGTACTAGCCTGAGGCCAGCTGGTAGTTCAATATTTTTTGACATCCACTGACCCTAAGCAGCATCAGGAAATGGCTTGGGAGGTAAATGGGCCTTACAGAATAATTACACTTTCTCCCCAGAAGTAACCTTAGAGCTGTGGTGTCGGTCTCTGCATGGCTGCTCTTTTGCTCTGCAAGTCACATGCATCAGAGGTAAAGCTGGTAAAAAGCAGCACAAGTTATTTCACTAGGCATGCACAGATGATTTCAGCTTCCATTGCTGTGCATTAGACAAGAATAAAGTAGATATTGTTGTTTCGAACACTGGTGTCCAGAATGCACCTAATTTGACATTCTCATGCCATCAGAGCATGATACTTTATGTGAGAACTAATCTCTTTGCCTCTACCTCTATTTTAGAGTGGGTCTGCCCAGCTTAAGAGCAAAAAATAACTGGTTAGTTATTATGGTTAACAGCAAAAAAAAAAAAAAGTGTCCCTGACAACAGTGTGTTTCTTTTTACCACCCTTGTTTAAAGGAGATGGCACTGAAAAGAATGAGATTTGGAAACTTTGCCCCTGTATTTGTTGCACAGTCTTATTTAAAAACTACTTTTTGCCTGTGCATAGTCCTGAGCCCAGTAGGGCTTCTCTGTATTTTTTTATTCTGACCATTTCAGAGTGCATTAGCGTGGGGAAGTAAACTTAACAAAAATTACCACATTAGGTATCTCTTTTACTAAAGAACGTGATGCTCCAAAAAGCACGTGTGAGGGACAGCTGCAGTGTTCAGCTTCTGTACATGTTCTAGGTGCATTTTTTTCTAAGGTGCTAGTTCTAATTTTAAATATTATCCACATTGTCCTGTTCAGAATATAATTCTACTTTTGTCCTAGCAGGCGGTTTTAATACCCACAGGCAAGTAAAGTGAAAAGCTCATTATCAAACAATAGAAAGGATGAATACATGTTCTAATAGAAACCTTATGAGAGCAGAGGATCCACCAAGGGGCTGTAAGGCACAGAAGGCACGACAAGGCTTTGTGCTGTGATCAGTACTTTCTTGGAAACATGTCTGTGACCAAGGCCATCTTCAACTTCTCTAAAGTCTAAGGCAGTCTTCACAAGACAGACAGTGAACAGGCCACTGCAAAATGTCTGTACTAGCTGCTGTCTCTCTCTATTGTTTGCTCAAGTCTAAAAAACTATTAATTTTTGAAAGGGTATTGTGCAAGAGGAATCTGGTCTGAAACGCTTGCCATAGTGTTGGCTTCAGAAGGCCATTGGAGAGGTGGGATGAAGATGTGGGGAAGGGAAGCATGCAGTTGTTTATCCCTTTTGCTACATTTTCCTCTTCGTTTTACCCTGATGCTCTTTCCGTAGAGAGATTCCAGTCTTAGGACAGGTTGGTGCCTGCTGCTTGTAGAGGTGCAGTAGGAGTGAGCTAGCCTTGATCTTGGAGGGGAAGAAAAATCCCGAAGCATTGAGAAACCTTATTAGGAGTGCTCGATTTGTTGTTCGTAGTAAGATACTCCTCTCTGTTACATGGGAGTATTTCAGCAGTTAATGTTATAAGGAAAAAAATCTGTACGGAAAGACAGAACAGAAGATGAATAGAAACAAGTGCATCACACCTGTCTTACTATAAGGTTTCTGAGTCTAAGGATGTTTTCTTCCCTGGTCAAGGAGTACCGTAAAGGCCGTGTTGTTTTGGTAAGCCACAGATTCAGACTCTTGCATGGAGGCTGGCACAGCAGCGGGTGTTTTCTAGTCCCTTGATTTATTTATTTTTCCCAGTCTTCCAAGGCCCAGTTAATTTTATCCGTGCTGTACGTTCCAGTGGGACGTTCCGTTCAGTGTGTGGCTAGCCATGAGAGGCTCATTATCCTTCGCAGACTCAACACAAACCCCCGATTTTGAAAGGCAACAAAAGCAGAGGCCGCTGCCCCTTTCCGGTCCCTCGGGCTGAGCTCGCTCCTCGGTGCCCAGCGCAGCTGTGCCTTTGTGCAGGAGGGCTCAGGAGGAAGCGGCGGGCTGACAGGTGTGCTGTGGAGAGGCCTCGGCCGGGCAGGCCGCCTGCGCCCACACGCACGTCCCCGCACACACGGCTCCTGTGTTCGGCTTCCTCCACAGCCTTCAAGGGCCTCCTTGTCGCAGCACGAGCCATCTCATCATGCAGCCTGCCTTTCTGCGCTGTCTCCCAGCCAGCTCTGGCCAGAATAATCCCCTTTCTCAACCCTAATACCACAGCAGAAATGTCATCGTTATTCTGCAACGCTGGTATTTGTCAAGTTGATGGGAACAATGAGAGCATTCATTTAGCCGGGAGACAGGCAAAGGGCCTCAGGAAAAACCCTTCAAGGGGAAAGAAAAAGTTCTTCTGTCAAACTCTGAACTCCACTGGAGCTGCCATTTGTCTTGAGGCTTGACTGGGTAGGAGACGGGGGCTGCCTTGCGCTGGCCGTGTCTTCAGCTGGGGTCACGGGGCAAGCTCAGGTTTTATTTTTTAGGACAGCTGATTAGCAACAAAGGGCCTCTCTTCCAAGAGAGCTGCGTCTTTAGTAATTATAGAGCTCTGCTGTTCAGCTGCGTTCACTTGTGCTTTGTAAAATTAAACCTGTAAGAAATGGATTTTACCTTCATGCTAATTTATACGCACATGCAGTTATTCTAATATGAGAGAGCTGTATCTCCTGTCCAACATCCAGCAATATAAAGCCCTTACTGGTAGCGAGGGACAGCTTGAGCTCTATCAACAGTACTGGTAAGAGGTATCAAGATAAACTAAAGAAAGTCTGTTCTTCCTTGAACATCCTAGTAAGTGCTGCTGGATGCTGAGAAAGTAGAAATTCCACTGGAAACAAAAAGCCTAAGCAAGACGGCTAGCCCTTTTGACAGTTTGCTTAAGTCAGCAGTCTTCTTGCAAATAGCATTGGTTCTTCTTGCACTTGTTGAATATCAATAGATAGCAAAGGATAGCACTGCATTTTCAAGAGTACTCCACTGTAGAAAACTGTTGGATTTATTTTCAATAAATATTGTATTACCTACAAGCTGAGTGTGAGTACTTAGCTCACTTGGAACTCTCCCTGGTACACAGAGGTGCTTAACCCTAGGCTATTTGTGTTATGAAGATGGCTACAGTGGAGATCTGGCAAGGTTTAAGAATTTCAGATAATCTTATCTTTCTATTTTAAATAGAAAATGAGGCTGTGTTAAAGCATTGTCATACCTTACTGCAGGGGTTGGTGTGTTTTAGTGGAAAGCTAAATCCATTTTGTGGGCCATTAATAACATACTTTGTGCTATTTCCCACTCACTCCCATTCCAAAGCACTCAGCAAATTATACAGTGTGTATCTACTGGTATTGAAATGCAGCTACCTCTGGGATTGAGAGCAGTATCAGTCTGTGCTTTGCATTTTGCTAACTCTTCACAGCAAGGCTTCTTTTATTTAAAAAAATTACTTGGATATGCTCAGTGTCTACAGTCCTCAGGAAGAGAAGCTGCTTCTAATAGCTATCAAATGCAAGGCTGTGTTAATCACAGTAGGATTTGAATCAGCTTTGAGAAGCTGAAACAATTTTATCATAATTCATAATTATTGTAAATAAGAGATTAATAGCAGTAATAAGAAAAGGATATAGAAATATCTTTTTGTGTATTTAGCTTTCACGCGCAAATGGTAACAGGAAGAGTATGTGTTATTTACACTTAGCGTGATGTATACTATTCACCCAGCAAAGATAGGGAGTTTTCCTTAAAATGGTGAAAGACACAGTTCAATTTGATATAATGTTATTGCTAGGTGGGTCATGAGAGAAGCTTTAGTTAAATAGCTTCATACTGAATTTTGAGAACAAACAGACAGAGAAGACTCAGATGGTGGGATTGTGGCTCAGGTGACCCCTTATTAAAGGCTGACATAGCCAAGCTTGGAGGAGGAACCGTATTCTAAGCAATTCCAGTTCCTTCTTGAAAATAAAAGGAGGAAACATGTCAAGCATGTCACTGTTAATCTCTTCTGATGGTTGCAGGGAGTGTTTTCGTTGTACAGCAAGATGCTACAGCTGTCAGACTGGCCTGTGGGCAACATGCTGCATTTTATCCCTCTTCGGGTTGCCAGGATGCATTTGGGGAAACATGTGCAAGAAATCATCTTAGAGATTGCCCATCACCCGCTTCTTTTTAAGGACATTGTTCTGAGCATGAAATCAGGATATAAACAGGAAGGGCTGTCTCCATCTTATCTGCATATGCAGTAGCAAGGGAATCCAGATTGTCTTTGCTCCTCTAAAGCATCCACAGTGAAGTGCCTTAATCCTAAACTGTATCTCAGGTTTTTATGACACCTTTGTGCTGGTTTTCTCAGGTTTTATCCAGATTATTTAACTTCTCGATCTGTTATATAAACCTGTAAAGCTTAAAATGCCTATTTTCTATAAATAGGAAACCCAAAAGAACTTAGCCAAACATACCTAAAAATGAGTGTCTGTTAGGATTGTCCCCCAATTACTATATATCTATTACACACTGCCATTATTGCCAGTTCAGTGATCTATTATGACTAAATTTGTCAAACCAGAGGTGTTTCTTTAAAAAAAAAAAAAAAAAGCTTTGATGCCAGAAGGCTGTAACCACACAAAGACTATCTTTCAGTTCTCTTATGAAACAGATGTTTCATTGCTTCACATAGAGGAAATCGAGATCAGCTGATTACCTCACAGGTTGGCCTGAAAAAAGTGAGCATGTAACTTGCACTCAAGGACTGTGAGAAGTGTTTCAGAACTGTGCTGTTTTACTTGGGAGAGGGGTAGCGGTGAACAACCAGCTTGGAGAGGTACTTGGCAAGGAGCTTCTGATGACAATATGTTTTTGAAGGCACCGTGAAACAAATAAATGTTCCAAAAAAGGAGATATGCACAACAAGTTCCAGGGCAGGAGAACAGCTGCAAAAATGTTTTCTCCCTTTGTTTGATCTCCAGTTTGAAACTGAACTGCCTTGTTTCACGGTGCCTGCAAACAACTGAATTGCTTCTAATGCCACAACTCGCACGTGTCTGTTGCAACTATTTGCAGCCATCTCAGCGTGTAGGTGGACGAATGTTTAGCAGAGCTTTGATCAAGATGGCATTTGAAATGATTAGCTGGGATTTTCAAGGGTGACCTCCTGTCACTGCTCTGAATACACCCACATTGTGCAGGAGGGATGAGGCCCTGCTGCTGTGGTGCTGCTGCCTTGCAGCATGGGCACCGAGAGGTGCTCTGCTTGGGACGCAGAGGTGTGCGGGTTCTGCTCAGGCTGCTGCCATGGAGCATGGCAGACCTCGAGTGCTGTTGGAAAAGCTGGGTGGTCTGTCCCAGCTAACATGTATACAGCTTTGCAGCTCTGTGCATAGGGTGTTTCTTTGGAAAATGATATCCCCACTTGTATTCGCTGGAAACCGTGTTGGGACTTTGAAGGATACATTCAACACTGTATAAGGAGAACTGTGCTGGAAACTTAAGGCAGCCCTGTTACAGCAAAGTCAGTTTTGTAAACTTGCAGAAGAAATTGCTTTCAACCACAACTTAGCAAGAGCCCGTTGAAGCGTGTGGGGCCAATTTAGGATTTGCATTCCCCTCTCTCAAGCAATTTGCGTAGCTAAAGTGGGTTACGGTACAAATGTTTAACCAAAAGAAAAAAGGCATGTCTCCTGTTCACGACTGTTGTGGATTAACAAAGAGCAGGAGTAAAATTGCACGTGAAGCTCCTGCCTGGCAGCAAGAGCTTTTCCAAGAGCAGTTCCAAATGTCCCCCTAGGAAGGAGTGCTGGAGGTGGCCTGGACTTCAGCCTGCAGAGCCTGTGCTGTGTGCAGAAACAGCTGGGAGGGGAGGGACAGCATGGCGCTCGGGCAGCTGGCAGGAGGTCACTTACTGTTTGCACTGGGGGATAGGAAGGATGAAAGGCAAGAGCTGGACCTTGCCAGAAAAAGGGCATATAAATAAAGGGTGGAGATTTTTTTTTTTTTTTTACTATCCAGGAAATAGAGAGTAGCTGTTCACAAACCTGTTTATTCATATAAATAAAATCCTTGCAGCACAGCATTTCACATTCATTTGAATATGGTGATTTTCTTCATGCCATTTAGGTAGAGATGAATATCCCCACAAGCAAAGGATATACTCATTCCCTTAAATGGAAAGAGCTGAACAGATCATTATATTGAAAGAAGATAGAGTTTGCAGAAGGAGTTAAGCACCCCAGGCACACCGATGTCCTACAGCATCCCTGAAATTCCTGGACCATGCAGTACCATGGCAAGATATCTAATAGGAGGAAAGGGCCCTTTTGGCCAGTGTGAAGATGAACTTCCCCAAGCAGCATCAGCACTGTTGCACATTTGCCTTCCCTAATCCAAGTGCTTAGTCAGGTAAACATGTTTCAGAAAACAAATCAGCCCAGATGCTAGCTGAGCCAGAGTTAAGCAAAGGTCACTCAGGTGCCACCATCTAAACCAAGGCCCTAAATCCCTACCCATTCTCGTTCCCAGCTACAGAAGCAATAACCCAAACAGTTTTCTCCCATATTACATACAATTTCCCTAACCCCATTGTTTGTCTGGTTCTTTCTTAGCAGAAATTGCAGCATGTGTTGTATGTGATTTTGAAGAGAATATTCTGGAAGTCTGCATTGCACGCTGTATTGTCAGTGAATAGATACACAAAGTACACTTATTGTAGAGTGTGGAAATTAGGTCAAATAGAGGTAGAGTTTAACATCTGAGGGAGAGACAGAGGCATCCAAAATACTGATTGGCATTAAAGGCAGGTATGACTTTGGTGCCCCTTCTCCTCTCAGTTAAAACAATGAGAGTAATACAGTCTGTGCTTTCAGCCTTGCCTACATATTCATCCTTCTTGATCAGTTGTCTGAAATCAGCTCTCTTCCAGAAGAGTAAATGAGGCAAAATGGCCATCAGATGGTCCACGCTTGTTAGTAATTAATTAAAAAATTCTTTCGTCTTTCGTTTTTTTCCTGCTATGAATTTCATGCTCTTCCTTACTTTTTTCTCCTCTTTTCAGGATCTTAATTTTTAAAGGTTTCAAAAGAAAACAATTTTAAAAATAAATAAGTGTAAAATCTCTAGGTCATTCTTCTCTGCAGAAAAACAGTGCTGTCATCTACACATAAAGCTTTTTTTTTTCCAGTTACGTATCTTCCCCCTCAACACTGTCCTCCACCCTGACTACTTGCTCCTTTTTAGTCTCATTATGACAAACAGACTTCTCTCTGTGGGGCTCGGTGGTTAGTAATAACTCAGCCCCATGAGGCAGAAGTATAACTTTATAGTCTATGTGATCTGTCATAAGTGGTGATATGTAGGACTGTACTGTAAGTAGTTGCAGGAAATGCAGCTTACAAACCTATTTATTAAAACCTATTGTAGAAACAGACACACAAACTGTAGCAATTAATGAAAAAGTCTCAGAAACCCAACTATATGACTTGCAAATTATTCTTGAACACAAAATTGCACCAGTAAACTGTTTTCAATTAATGATTTACCAGTTCCATTTGACATTGAGCAGAAGATCCCAGCTGAGGGTAGTAATTGTGGTAGACAGGAAAATATTGCACATTGGCTTTGGGTTCTTCTGAATTTCAAACCTAAAATGAGTATAGATGATAGCTTTGTTCATAATAATAACCTGCTGGGAACTTGAAATTCTGCCTTTTTTTATCTCTTACAACATCAGTAGCAATCATTTTCCCAGACTTGACTGAAAAAACAAGTGTTCCTGACTGACGGAAAAAGAAGGAGCAAAGACCATCATTAACCCTTATTCATCATATTAATAATACATGTAAAAAGACCACAGAAGCTTAAGTGTTTTGCTTCAAAAACAGCAAGAAGATACACATCCTCTTGATGTACAGAAAGATGGAAGAAAATATCCTACTGTCTGTTTTCCCAGCATTAGGACCAAAGCACTTCTATACAGTATGATGTAACCTATCATCATTTGGCAATCTCTCCCACCCTTCTTTGGTGGAAATCTTGTTTTAAACAGGATTTTTCATTTTTAAATATATTTTGTATATATGTACGTCGCTACGTATTTACTTGGAGACAAGCTCAAAATGTGTATACCTATCCTCAGTGATATTTGTGGTAATCCTTAATTGCAGAGTACCCTTATTTCTAAAGTTAAGAAATAGATATATATCTATTTTACCCTATTAAAAACAGTTTTTGCCCTCAGGGACAAGTGCTAGTGAGATGGTTGGCGATCCTCATAGTGGAACTGTAGGTACCGTTAGGTAATATGGCTCAGTTCATGAAACAACTTGAAGATGAGGATTTAATGGAGCAGATAGTCAAAGAGTTTAGAATACTCCATGAACTCAGTGAACACATCTGTAACATCTGTAGGATCTTGGCACGTGATCCAACCTGTACTTCTGTTTTGTGGAGGGGGTTAGAAGACGAGCTGACTCTTGAATTGCTGGGACATATGTTGTGCTGCTCTTGAATATCCTTAGCTTTCTGAAACATCTAGACATTTTATTCAGGTGTACAGTGTTGTACTGTATACCTGATATTCATGAATATAAAGAAAGAGGTGAGGAAGATATGAGTAAAGACGGCTAGATGATCTTTTGCAAAGAGGGGCTAGCCCACAGTGTTTGGAAAGAAAAACATTGCTTAACAATTATGACAAGTTAGTCTCAGGGAGCAATGCTATAATAGGCCTAGAAGAGTGACTAAATTTGACGAATGTTGGGATTGCGCTAGTCCTAAAACATTTCCCCAAACTCTCTTTTCTGTTTGCCAGCATCAGCGCGTGCTCTAGTTCAACTTGAGGCAGCTGGTTTTCATCCACGAATTCAGTTCACCCAACTGAACGTGGGCTCTCTGTGCGGCAGCGATATAGTTGCAGGCAGTGAAAACTAGCTAGTGCCATGTGTCACATATACATAATGCGACACGTAAATCCAACTGTCCAACCTAGTAAATGTAACCGCACAGATACAGTAAGAGAACAGAGGGAAAACTGATTCTTGTGGGAAGCTGCAAAAATGAGCCAGAAGAGAGGTACAGCTATTGGAAATGCTGTTCCTGTTGACGAAGACCAAAGCCATTTTAACACATCACTAGTCATCTGCTACTTTTTTTTTTCGGTGCAACAGCTGTATCTCATGGCCAGTAGTGTCAGATGCTAAAGAGGTGCAGGTTGAAGAGAATGGATGTGTTCCCTCCTCATTGCCAGAAGGAGGTCATCCATCAGTGCCATTAAAGTGATTTCATTTGTGTCCTGGCTAGTATCCAGGCTTCACTGGGACTGCTTCAGTTAGCTAAATAGATTCCCTTAACTCTTGTAAGACGTAGATTTCTTGCCACTGGCAAAGCATTCCTTCAGAGAACTGTATTTTTATCTAAACCTTTGCAAATATGTCAGCCGGACAAGAAGCTGTTCAAGATGTTCACACAGGGAAGCAGGAGGTTGATTTGAACTTATACCATACAATTAACCAATCCTTTCATAAATATTACAAGAATAAGTATTGACTGTGCTGTTTAAGTTGCTACTACACTGTCTTAACCCTCCCCTTCCCTACATCTGCTTCTGCCCTCCCAGTATCAGCCTAATCAATTCTGCGGACATTTGGGATCAGCAGCCTCTGGCAAAAAAGGCGATAAAGCTTCCCTAGTATTACTGTGGAGCTATACGCCAGATCCAGGATTTTTAAAAAATATTTTTACTACCAGCCACAGAATGGCTTAGAGCCTAGATCCTGCAGTAGGAGTCCCTCCAGCAAACCCATTTAATGATTCATCCTCATCTTTCTTAAAAGAACTATAATGTTGTCTGCAATATACACATTAGACTTCACTGCAAGTGTAGGAACAAGATCCTATGAATTGCAGATATCCAGCTCATTAGTCTTAGGATCAACAGCATAACCTTTCACAAGCTTACAGGTAACGTTTTAAAGCATTCCACTTATTGAGCCTATGCAAGTGGTCTTTTTGCTTGCCTTTTAAGTTTGACCTTGTCAGCTTTTATGATTATGGTTGATGTCTGCAGCACGGAGCAGACACCACATGTATTATAGTATAATTTTGCTACATTTTGTTTGTATTAGCAGATTGCATTTGAATGTGCAGTCATCACAATGAATGGGGTGCATGAAAAAGTTTTCTGTACAAATCCAAGGACAGCAAAAAAAAAATATCTCAACTGTTATCTGAAAAATGGAAATAAATTGCTAGGGTCCCAAGTTCCCATAAGTTCTCCAATTGTAGTAAGAAGAAGCAGGTATAGTTCAATATAGCGCCCTGGAAATGATTAAGTGTGCTTCGTGCTCTGGAAAGTGAAGATGTGAGGGCCTGTACAGCCTAACCCTAGTAAGACCCTCCTGTACAGCACTGCCCATCAGCCTGTGGGGACAGCCCCTTCACATGGGGACGGGTCAAAACAGCCATCACTGTGAGCCTGGTTGCCCTGAACAAGTCCCTTGACCATACTAATGCCAACTAGAGAGTCCTTATAAACTGATATAATTGATGGTCTTTGCTCAGCAGATAAGCTATCACCTGTTTGAGATCAAAACTGAACAAGTTGAGTGCCAAAACTCTTGTAATGGCGCTTTCTGGTTGCACTGTTAGCTGCAGAGACCAAACTGCATGGCACTTCCCTGGTATGCCTGTCTTCAAGCTGTACCATTACATTTTTATGCATCTACTTTTCTTCTGGAAATAAAATTGGGCATCCAGGAACATGTATCATTATGTGTATGTGAAAAGCATCAGTTGTTTTACTTCAGTTTGGGACATTTCTTTCACATCTTCAATGTGTGCTAACGGTGCTCAGCAACTTTAAAATCAATGTAAAGATGAAGCCCTAAAACTCTCTCAACAATATTGTTCAGCATCCCCACTCATTGGAATAAGCTGATGAAAGTAAAATAGAGGAAGAGGATGAACCTAAATGTAGTGTAGAAGTCTTGGCTTCTGTGCAGTCAGTAATACTAGGCTGTTTCATGCAGCTCAAAAATTATCTTTTGAAATAAAATGTGGATTGAACAAGGACCTGACAGCCCCAATGAGCACTACCGTCAGTGCTGGAACTGGCATGGTTAATCCAGACCGAAGTTTGTTTCACAGCACTGAAGGGAGCAGGCCCCTCAACAGTCCTCAGTTTTAAGATGACTTTAGTTCTTTGCAATTGCCAATATAGCACCTGCACTAGAAAAAAATTTTTAAAAAGTAGGTCATAATCACACGTGCAATTGTTGATTGCAGAAAACAGGCAGGCTATAAAGTTGTCCTGTTCTATCTGCTCTAAGTGCTGGCATGCAAAGTCAGGAAACCCAGAAAATGCAGGACCACCTGTGGAGCCCTTGTTACAGCATGATCCCATTAAGTTAATACTCTCAAGGCTCTCTGCTGACTAATACAGGCAAACATTACAGCCAGCAAGGGGTTTAATAAGTGGGACACTTTTTACCTAGGGCACATGCCAGCCCTAAGGTTGCTGCGGAAAGCAAGCACGAAAGTGAGCAAGAGGTTAAAAAAGAAAATGTCTGGCTTTTTCAACAGCTGGGTTCCATTGTGAAAGGGTCATGTGGTGCCAAGGAAAACAGAAAATAGGAAGGCACACAGATTTGTTAGTTTGAAGTAATTGACCACATGGTGTCCAATGGTTTGTGTTCTCATGTTCTCCAGAGCAAAGTCCCACGGGAGCTGAGGCAGGGGTTCCAGTTCCTAGCACTCTATTGTTTACCCTGATGGTTTCCAGATGCTGGAGACAAGGACAGTGAAATCTTTGGGATGCTGCCAAAGAATGAAAAAGACCAAAGAAAACATTGAGGATATTTTTTCATTTTATTTTTAAAGAGACAGTACTTCTTTTCACTAAGATCACCTTCATTTGCAATTCCTCTCCTCTCTCAAATACACATGCACGCACTTCTTTCCCTTTCTGCCCTCTCTGTTTCTCGGTCTTTTTGTATGTAAACAGCTCTGTAATGCAACCAACCAAGTGAGAGCAATGCAGATTTTTTTTTTTTCTCCCTTGGCATCCTTAGCTCATTTAGCTGTAACACAGTGGATGTGCAAAAATGGTCAGAAAACCCCAGCAAGAACTTCAGAGCAGGCACATCACCAAGAGAGTGTCAGCAGTGATGGGAAAGCCTCAGAAGGCTGTGAGTTCAAGTTTGCTTTGGCATGGCTGTAAGAAGTTTGCAGAACTCTACAAAGCTTTTCCAAACATCTGAACCATTGAAATTAGGGAAGGGGAGCAAGACTGGGAGAGCAGGAGGCACTTTCATCAGCAAAGCCAGAATGCAGAGAAGACCAAGGGAATGCAAATTATGAAAAGAGCCCTCCTGGTGATTAATTCTCAACTCCTAGAAGGATGAGCTCTAAGAATAGGACGTGTCTTGCAGTGGGGAGAGTTGGTGTTTGGAGACCTGTCTCCTAGTCAAGCCTGGCTGCAAGCGCTCTGAGTCAGAGTGAGTTTCTACATCACACCTACGTGTGTGTACGTGCTTGTGGTTGGGCAAGGGCTGTGGAAATCAAGGAAAAAGTTCCTGTTGCCTTCAAAAGGTTGTGGATGAGATAGCTGTCCTGGTCCCAGTTTAGAAATATCAGGTTGTGCCTTTTTTGTTGTTTTAATGAAGAACCTCTGCGGTATCTGCTACAGCTATGTCCTTCCTGCAGTCTTCACATCTCCTGAAAGGAGATGCATGGGAAGGGGTGTCTTGCAGGAAAAAGATCCTCTACAGGAGGATTTATGTAGAGATTAATTTGCTAAAATAAAACCTTAGCAAAGTCAGGCCTCTTGAAACAGTCTAAAAGCCTGATTCTAGATTCACTGCTAAGTGTAAAAATCCACCCAAATTATTGTTCAGAATGTTGAAAACCTGATGCAGAAGGCTGCTGCCAGGTCTCAGGCTCTCTGCTACTGCCGTCCTCTGCTTATGTGGTCTCTTTCAAAGAACCTCTTACAAAAACCAAAGATACTGAGACTTGGTGTTCTGGGCCTAAGCTGTGATAAAATGACACCACAGGTTTCCTTTTTCTGCTTCCTGTTTCCTGGACACACTGAAACAGAGCTTACAGCTCTTTCCTTTGTGATTTGTTAGTCTTTGGGTGTAAGGCTGATAAAAATGTGGTGTTCAGAGAGGAGCAGTAGTTTGTTTCTAGTGTGTTTTACAGATTCTAGTGTTTAAAGCAATTAAAAGTCTCTATACCAGAACCCACTGCGTTTCTTTCCATAATTCCTACAGCAAAGAGAATTTATTTTCTTTTTCTTACTGCATGCATTAACAATAACACAGTGGAGCTGAATCCTGACAGCACTGAAATCAAAAATGGCTTGAGAATATGATTTCTCAGCAGATGTTATAAAACAGGACTCCCAACGTGACAGATACTTCGGCAAATGCCAGCAGGGGTATGTTTGCGCATTGACTTGTATGTGCCCGGTCATTTTGTGAGTCAGACACAGGGCTGTGCTAACAGAAACCTCGATGCACATGCTTGCTAAGTCCATTTGCAAACAAGTTGAGAGGCACATGATGGATAAGTTGACGTATCTATCTGTTTGATTACATGCTAAAAACATTAACTGTCTTATTTTGTCCAAGAGCTGTGGTGCTTTCCAGCTCCACAATCAGATCAGACCACGCTGCATGCTAGAACAAGATGGCCTCTCTTGCACACTGGTGCAGTGAGGTACAGCATCAGCCTTCACCTTTTCCGCTTTTAAGTAATAAAATGTAAACTATTTGAAAACAAAAGGATCTCAGTTATTCTCCAGCTAACCTCGTTCCTCACTCCCAAGTAAAATGCAGTAAATGAACTGCAAGCCTATTTCTCTCTCCACAGACTGTAAAGAATCAAGGTTGGGATTACCTAGTATCTGAATCGTGTCTTGAATGGTGCCTCTTATCAGCAACCAGTCAGGGCATTCCGTATCAAGATGTCGTTTTACAGTACAGCATGCCTTAAACCCTGATTTTTTGTTGCTCTAATGCTATCCATGGTAACTGTGTCATCTTCTCTGGAGTCAGAACTTTTTGTTGTTGTAACTGATGGTGTTTATTTCTGCCAGTGAAATGCTTCATTTCGTCCCCACGTGTACGTGCCAGAGCTGCTGTGCTGGGCCAGGCAGAAACGTCCAGCCTGGCAGGGCCAGCAGTGGCTGCCAGGGGGTGTACAACAAGCAGCTAAGCAGCAACCGGTGCTGCCCCAGGATGCTCAGCCCACCTCCAGCCACCTGTCACCCAGGGGTCCCCTGTGCCAGAGGTGTGGTACCTTTTCCCCACTCCTTTCTGGCCTTGCATCTCTGCAGTATGGTCTGGGAGTACTGTTAGCATAGAGCACAGCTGGCAAAAGCGAGAACGAACAGCGGTGGTGTGATGTGCTCGCCAAGTGCCAGTGCTAGCTCATAACTCAGTTCCGCTGAAAAAATCACGAGTGACTAACCAGTGCGTATTTCTTGGTTTGTGCGGAGGTGGAGAACAATGAGACTGCCAGATACTGAGCTAAAATCCTTATGTTCCCCATGCTTTGCCTTCTAACTTGAAAGATGCAGATAAAATCAAAATGACTTGCTGTCAAATGAAAACTTGAATACTTAAACCTCAATCAATTTGTAGTCGTTCTGGTTTAATGAGATGTAAACAAAGTAAAACATAGAAAATGCTTTGAATGAGAAAATGTAACTCACACTTAAATTAATGCACTAAATTTGTTTAATTATTATTAAGACTTTAATTTTTGCAAAAGCATAGAGGAAGACTTGCAGCCTTGTAGAAGACTGCATCAGTTTCTGAGTATATTTTGCCTCCATGTTCTCTGTCCCAGCAGACTTGAAATGAATAGGTGCCTAACTGGAAGTACTTCTTAGTCTGCACGTAAAGTTTGAAGTGTACTGGAGGACAAGATAAAATGAGCAAGGTTTAAAAGGATGTTTTATATGTGATGATTTTTCTTATTTCTTTACGTGATGCTGGATTGGTTGAAGATGTCTGAGGACTGATCCTTAGCTAGTCTAAATAGATATAGATGGATAGATGCATCTTGGTGGATTGGTAGTGGTTGTGAATCTAGCTCCCAGCATTTCCCTCTTAAACGCAACAGAAGAGCTGAACTGTATGGAAGGATATTTACTGCAATCCCCTACACACAGCACTGCAATTTTGACTGTCTTCTAGGTTCTCGTTGAGGGGTATGTTACCAAGTTCTTCGTACCTTCCACTTTTTTAGGCACCTGAATAAGAGTTTTGAAAGCTTAACAGAAATTAGTACGCTTGGAGCTGCTGGTCTTTGCCAAGCTAGTATGAGTATCTAACACGGTGTGCTAGAGCTTAGCGGCAATGGGGAAACCTTTCAATTCCATTGCACTTTCAACAGCTGCCAACCTGGCACTCCAGCGAGTGAGCAAGTTTTGAATCAAGCCTGGTGTATTTTTTTCCAGGCAGATTTTTTCCTTACTGTAAAACTGACTGCTCTTTTGCTGCTGTTTTAGAATAATATATCATTTATGCTTTGTAAAAGGTGGTTCGAAGGAGACCTAGGACAAGCCTTTGGTGGCATAAAAAGACAAAATAATTTCTTACGAGGTATGTTTTTCTTCATCTGTATACATGTTTTTGTTACTGGAGAGATGAGGCATTATTTGCCTTGTTCTTATGTATGCCACTAAAACAACTGAAACATTTTAAATAATGAATATGAGAAGCTACTAAGTCCTTTATAAGCAACTAGCGCTCTGGAGAAGCTCTGGATTTGGATGTTAAGTTTCAGACATCATGAAGGAGTTTTGTTTTCATATCAATCCATTTTTCAGGCGTTTAACACTAAACTATTATTTTTTAATCTGCACTTCTGTGATTTTTCAAAAAATTAAAAGTAATGCAGTATGGACCAAATTCAGTACATAATGCCAAAAGTGAAAGTAGTATTTTGTTTTGTACTTGTTTCTACTGTTACTGTAGCTTACAATTTAAACATTTGAGGGTGTGAACCCTTAATCTAATGCTCTGCATCAGCCTTGGAAATAGAGCTCTGATCAAGTCAAGGAATTTTAAATGGGATATACGTATTTGTTAGAGAACAGAAGAAGCAATAGATACCTTCAACATTGGTCAGTGACTCCAGCGTGCTAAAAATGTGCTCGCTGCAAGCAGCTGATTCTCTTCGAGTACATCTGACCTAGCAGATGTCTTAAAGTTAGGGAGCTATGACCTCAAGCACTGGCTTATGGAGAGGTTGGCTCCCAAAGAGGAGCTCCCAAAGAGACAGTCAGAGAGAGAAAATAAGAAAGGAAAATGGTTTTATTTGTTGCATCCGGTTAACCGATAACAAAACAAACAGAAAAACATACTCAATTATATCCTGGATTTCAAGAGCTTCAATTCCAAACTTCATTTGACCTGGTTACTCGGAGCTGTCTTTAGAAAATAAAATGCTGTCTTTCCTCCTAGGCATGAAAACTGTTTCCTGCCTGGGATTTATGGCTAGTGGTGGACCTCAAAGGACTGCATAACGTTCAGTATCATAGGAAGTGAAGCAGATAGAGCTGCGAACACAACCCAAAAAGGGGATTATCAGAGGATTTCTACAGTGCTTCTTTCTATCACATGTAGAGGACTCCAAGGAGCTTTCTCCCCACTTCTTTTGGCTTGTTTCTGCTCAGTGAGTTGTATGTCCGGGGATTGTGTGCTGTGGTCAGTGTCATCAGTTAAAATGCATGCAGTTTTAAGCTGGTTGTGTGGCTCTAAAATATTCTACATTGAGATACTGTCTTGTTGCCATCCAAAATATAGAAGTTGGCTATTTCTGCTGGAACTGTTTAATGCTTTTTGAGGCTCAGGCCTAAAATAAGCACAGTTGGCTTCTGGCAGTGGTTTATATTGTATGCCTTCTGAGCTGTGAGTTTCCTTGTCAGGATGTGTGAGCAGGTTATGGTACAAGCAAATCACGCTGCTAATAATCCATGGGCAAATCAGATAACGGAGCACTGAATGGCCTGTGTGGTTTCAAGTCAGGCTTCACTGGCGGCAGCTGGAGCTTCACTGCAGAATTCAGTGGGAATAATTCAGTGGCAGCTCCCATAGGGACAACTGTAAATAGAGGGACAGTGATGTTTTCTCCCTTGCAATCAGTATCTGGTTTGAGGGGAACTGAATATAAGGCACTAAAAGATTAGAAGCTTTATTTATTTATTTCCTTATTTTCTACTGAGAGCCTTAGAACTGATGGGAAATGTATGATTACCATCAATATTTCATATTTATTGTGCTTTCCTTTAAGCTTTGTGCAAATGTCACTTTGAATTCCTAATTCTTCTGTGTCATCTCACATTGGAATAAGCCTGAGAGGGAGATTCAAGCCTTGTAGTCCATCCAGAAAAGCCATGTTTGTGGTCTTGTTACATCTTTAGCACTTTGGTTGTATCTTTCTTTCATTCTCTCTTCTGTATATGTATTCTTTATCCTTTCTAGCAAGCTACTATTATTTCTCAGGTTATTTAAAAAAAAAAAAAAAGGGGAGGGGGGCAAAAACTATTACTCAGAAACTATTTATGCAAACTGCTCAGTAGACATAATTTTCTGCTTCTCATGATAGGCCCCTTCCTACTTACATTTTTTGGATATAAAGCACAAAATATGACTGAAGGAGAACTTGCATTAAGGAAACAAACCTTTCCAGAGCCAGAACAGGACTTGAAGGGATGAGGGTTTAATTCTACCATGGCACCTGGGATGTGTCATTTCCTTCCTTATCCCTCGCTCTTCCCCATGGATCACCAGTTACTTTTGGCTTAATAGGAATGTCGTAAGGCAAACTAAGTTAATTATCTTAGATTTACCATAGCAAGGTGTGTCAAATAGAATAAAAGGAGAGTGTAAGAAGACAGCTAAGAGGAATAATGGATTAAGTTCCGTTACCATACAAGGAAAGCTCTCCTGGAACTGATTAAGGGCTGTAGGATATGACAAAGTATTTGAGAATTAAAAAAGACTCTGTCATTGGCACTTGATACCTAAAGTTTTAGGCATGAGAGCTGAGATCTAGGTGTTTACATGTATCTTCTGTCACAGGTCTAATCACCCTAGCACAAAATCTGATCCAAGCAAGATCTAAAATGTACATTTAACTTAGAAAACATGTGAAAAAAATTACTGAAATCAGCAAAAATTTAGTGGATCATGGTCTTATGTCTCCAACAGTAAACTTAATTTGATGGAATCTGAAGTTCAACCACTTTTTTCTTAGAGAAAAGAAAAATATTCTTATCTCAGCTCTGTTTGATTCCACTGTGTGAGCTGTGTATGTGGAGAAAAGTTCAGTGCTTGTTACTTTTCCTAGCACTCAGACCATTTTAGATCAGACAAAAGAGAAAAGAATCATTGCTGAATGAGACTCTGTTTCCATTACTTAAGATGGCTCTCATCGTGCTGTAGAACTACGTGTGAAAGCAAAAGAGACAGCTGCGCCAAAGAGCCCAGTAACCCAGAAATTTCCTGTCGTATTCTTTCCTAAGGAGAATGCCGGGATTTGGGAGCTCTCAAGACAAACATGCATCTATATTCCCATATAAGATGACAGTACAGCTGCCAAGATTGCAAGATACTACATAGTCCGTAATTGTTTCTGGGACAAGCTGTGCTAGGAATTAATAATCCTGCCTTTTATTTACACATAAAAATATATTTAAAAAAAAAAAATCCCTGCTAGGTTATACATTTAAGTCAAATGGGTGCTAGGATAAACAAACATGAAAATGGCTAATTCCTAGGCCCTGAGACTGTTTCATTGGGACTGGGATTTTGTGACAGTTTTTGCTGTAGTGCTTTACAATTCTTGCTCACATCCTCCAGAAACACCATGAGAAAAGACTGGTTGGTGCGGGGTGGGTGTCTTTTTCATCTTGTGATGCACGTGTGGACTTGCATAAAACTGGAAGTAAACAGTTGTCCATCACTCAGGACAAAGATGCTTTTCTGCTGAGTTCACTTCCGATACAATTAAAATCAGGGCTGCAATGCTGCCCGGGATGAACAGCCATAGGAGAGCTATAATGTTACTGATGTAATGCAGACTTCCCCAGCAGCTGTGGAAGTCAGAGGCTGTATACCTATAGCTTTGCTCTCATCCAGTTTGAGAACTGGCAGGCATCCCATTTGTTGCCTGCACAGCACCCCAAAGCTGCTGCAGTCCCTGCGTCTCCTTGGGAGCATTGCTCTCCAGAAACAGCCGCCTGTGCACGATCCAACCAGTTTACTTTTCCCCTTCAACTTAGCTCTTCAGCTGTAAAAAGATAACAGCGAGTACATAGTTTCAAAGTGATTTGCCCTTTGTGGTGGATTAGGACACTACTCTCTGGATATGACTAGGGTTAAAACCTTAAGCAAGATTGACCAGAAGAACTCCTTAAATATGCCTGAGTTGGACTTGCCAAGGAAATGGGTTTTTAGTTTCTCCTTCTTTCTCTCCCTCCTCTCCTGGCACCTTTTTTTCACTACATGGCAATGGTGGAAAAAAAGGAAAGTCAAAGAAGGGAACAAAAGTAAAAGATATGGGATGTTCATTTGGTCAGACTAAGTGATTGCTTTTTTCCATTGTATTTAAAATCCAAGGATTTAGCCATTTTCAAAGTGGTTTGCAAATGCTTGCTGGTTGCATTGAAGTAAACTGAGTTACTGTGTAGTGACCTGCTGCTGCTCTTCCTGCATGAGAACAGTCTGCTGTCTCTAGCACGGAGCAGTTCAGCAAACAGATCTGATCAGAGAAAAGACTATTTTAAATATCACCCTATAATCTGGTGCTTGCCTTCATAGTTTGTTTAGGTGGTTGTTTTGTTGGTTGTTTTTTTTATTATTCTGTTGGCAATAGATCCGTAGTGTTCTTATTTCTGAAAATGTACATAGCTTTTGTTAAAGATTACTCAGATTCTGCAATGCAACTGCACTCTTTCAAAAGTCAAAAGCAGTCAGCTAGGTGGTTTGTTTTTTCTTCTTTTTTAGGGGAAAAAAGTAATCTTAGGTTCCAGTCTTGTAATTGGTTTCAAACAGCATGACCTGTAGTACAGTTGGAAATTCCCCTGAAGTTTTAGGAAAATCTTCATAGGCACAAGGATCCAAATGTAAATTCACAACCTTAAAATTGTATGTTTTGTCACTTAGCGTAAGCCCAGAGCTGTAACCATGTCTTGATATTTGAAAGGAGTGTATTAACAATTCAGTCATTTTCGTTTAATGGTATGTCTGATAATTGTTTATTTGGAAGTAAACATCAGCCTTACCATATGTACTGAGGCAGACACATGCAGTCAGAAGGACCTGCTCTTCCAGCATGAGCCAAAGAGAATAAATAAATTTTCTTTATATTGGCTTGGGAACGTTTGTACTAGTTCAAATACAGCAACAACAACAAAAAATCCCTTCTACCACGTCTCCAAGAACCAGGCATGAATCTGATAGAGACATCTGTGACTGGAAAATGTGCCACATGCTGGCCAAGTTGTCTCTGCAGAATGAAATATGGGATAAGTGAAAGCACTTTCCTGGAAAAGTGAGTAGTAGTAAACTATACAGAAGTGTGAAAGAGGCTTCTCCTCTGCTCAGTGATACCCTGCCAAGGCAGTCCAGGGGAAGAGATGGGATGAGGAGAAACATTCTGGGATCAAACGAAAAGAAGGAGGAGAGAGAAGAAAAGCAAGTGGTTGAGGGACTATAGAAAACACTATGAAAACAAGATCAAAAATAACGTTTCTTCAGCATTCAGATGTTTTTCTTACATTTTCAGTAACACATTGCTAACTCACCCCAATGTGTCCGCCAGCCAGTTAGCGCTCTGTCCTGGAGTGAGATGGCATAAAGAAGGAGAATAAAGCATTCTGGGGAGGGCTGAACTGAGCATGATATCTGTATGGAAAGCTATACGGCAACTTTGGAAGAGTTCTTTTCATTTACAAGCTAATCAAATGTTATTAACAGCTCTTCAGATTCAGAAATGTTTAGGCTGTTCAGCACAGGTTTCCTCTCAGTTGTCAATATACTTCTGTTAAGTTCCTCCTGAGAGGGCTAAAATCTGAATTGGTTACTCCAGTTGTTGTAGTATAGGTCTGCAGCAAATCTAATAGCTCTTTTTTCACTTGGACTGTGTGATAAGGCCAGGAGATTGGTCTGGGAAAATAAAAGCTGGTCAGCCTTGCTGTGGTCCCTGGAAAAATCATGGGGCAAGTCTTCCTGGAAACCACTTCTGGGTACTTGAAGGAGGTGACTGGGAGCATTCAGCATGGGTTTCCTGAGGGTTAATCATAGCTGATTGCCTTCTACGATAAAATAACTAGTTTTATGGATGAGAGGAGAACAGTGGATGTCACTCACTTTGACTTAAGGTTGTTGATAATATCTCCCACAGCACTCTGGTAGCTGAGTTAGGATGTTATGGTCTGGCTAATGCGGTTGGAAAAAATCTGGTTGGATGACTGGGTCTGAGGGGTAGTGGTTTGCGGGTCGTACGCTACCCGGATGGCAGTAACGCGTGGGATAACACATGGGCCTGTCCTTGGACCCATCCTGTCTAGCTTCTTTACCGCTGATGTGGACGAGGTGATGGAGGGCTTGCTCATCAGGCTGTGGGTGACACCAAGCCGGGGGGAGCAGTCGATCTGCTCAAGGGCAGGGCTGCCGGTCACACAGACCAAGGTGGGGCAGATGGAAACTGCAGGAACCTCAGCACGGACAAACACGACGTCCTGCCCTGGGACGCCGAGGCCACACAGCAGGACCAGGACGGGCTTGGCCCTGACCACTGCAGGAGTGGCCCTGGGAGCCCTGGTGGGCAGCGGGGGGACACGAGTGAGGAGCACACCCTGGCAGCAGTAAGCCAGCTCGGTGGGAGGAGAGGCTGGCAGAGCAGTGCTTCTTCAGCAGGGCATACACTCTGGGCAGAACCTTGAAGCTATCAAGGTGCAAAGCATACATATGGAAAAACATTTTCACCATAAGGAGAGTCAAGCAGTGAAAGCAAGGCTGCCAGAAAGGTTGCACAGCCTCCTTTCTTGGAGCTCTCTGGGATGGGACAAAGCCCTGGTTAATGCAATCTAATCTCACAGCTGACCCTGCTTTGAACAGGAGTTTGGACTGGAAATCTCTTGAGTTCCATTCCAACCTGAATTATCCTATCAACCTAGGAGTTGCGTTTTGCTGACTGAAAAACTAGTGAGCCACTTGGCATTACAAAATCAAGAATCATTTGCCGGTTTTGTTTCATTTAGCCATTCTAAACTACACTGAGGTTAATACCTGATGTTAGATCGTATGTGTCAGGCTTTCTTCCAGTCTTATCACCTTGTTTTCCATTCCCCTTCTCCCAGTATTTCACAGCTTGAATTCCACTCTATCTCAAAAATGTTATGGGAGAGATTAAAGCAATTTCCAGACAGATAGCAATAAAGAATAAAGATTCAGAAGACTGTTAGGAAGGCTAAATAAATATTGAGAATGTTTAGACACAGTGAGTGAGTAAGTACATGACAGAAGTGCAGAGTAAGTAAACTGGAAGTTCTCCTAGCTCTTTTTCACATAAGAAGGCGTTAAATTAAATTAGAAAATAATGTCCTGAAGAGATTTAAAAGAAATATGCCTTATACAATGCATTGTTCCAATCTTTGGCACTTGCTGAGACCAAGAACCAAGCAGGAGTTTGTAGAAAAGAGTGAGAACAATGAATTAGGCATGGTAAAAACTCTTCTGCAATTAATGAAAACCATTATACCTCAGGACATGTGGCAACTACAGCTCATAAAACCTATCTTTGTCACATTATCTTAAGATTCTGTATCCACTAATGGATTTTTTGAATACTTCTTAAAGCATGTGGGCAGTCCCTGCCCTTGACTAGGAGTGATCTATTTTTTGAGGTTGTTCTTCTCTGTGCTTAAGCAGCCTGAGAAAAGGTGCTGGGCATTGACAGGTTTTTGGCAGCATTGGCAGAACTCACACTACAGTTGTGAAACGGATTGTGGAAGATGATGGCTATGGAAGGGGCTAGAAGAAAGTATCCAGCAACACGGTGCAGGATGCCATAAGAGTATGGTTGCTCACAAAGATAGGGTTGTGGAGGACTTAGTGAAAACTAAGACGCCTCTAGGAAGAGGGCACCGACAAAGATGCTAGTGTTGGGGGAGGGACAGAAGAGGATGTAATCAGAATAATGGAGAGGGATCTGAACTTAACTATAAGTGGCATTGAGCTGCAGGCATGCTGCTATTTTAGTCCATCTCCTGGAACTGCAGGGTTATTTACTGGAAATCTAGCCTGAAAATGCATTCTTTGTGTAATGCTCTAAGTAGGAAGCCACCCCAAGGGATGTGAATTACCAAATACTGTGACGCGCTGGTGTAGAACATAAACCCAAACAAACGAGGGCTCTCAAAGGCCTATAGCTAAATATTTATTTCAAAGTCAATTTAAAAACAGAATTTTCATCCAGCAAGAGCACACAGTAATCCTACAGGTCTCACTTGGCTCTGATATTTCCTCACACCGCGTTCCCAGCCCCAACATTTTAATGTTCAAAGACTTGGGGTCTGCAGTGGGGTCAGTCCTGTGTGCTTCAGGTAACAAAAGGACACTTTTCGCAGTATCTAACAGTACAACAACAGTACTTAATTATTCAACACAAGTTACAAAAACTATTAGTAACTCTAACCTGGCCTATTAGGAAAAAAAAGACATGGAGCAGACAGGAGTTGTGATTTACACCAGATTTTCACAGATGTTTAATAATTAAAATGCCATTTAATTCTTCAACCAGCCTCATATTAAGGTTCCATGGAATTCATCCAGTAGTAATGTGGCAAACTTACCTTTTGTGAATTTGAAAGACCACAAATTAATATGTTGCTGACAAAAAAGCTTTTAAACATTTGGGTTTCTTTAGGGAAGTTTGGGAACGCTCACTCCTCTTACTGAATGCTTTTTCATTTGTAAATAACCACAAGGACGTAGATGCAATCATTTTTTGAGCATGTGGTCGTCCTGAATGAGAAAGCCTCAGCATTTATCTTCATCTACAAAACTTTGCTCTCTCCATTATATCTTAATTCTTCACAGAAATTTTGTTCGTTAAATAAAATGCTGTCACAACCAAACAGCTGAATTAAAAGTACTCAGGTACCGAAGTAGGGAACAGTACTGTACGCTTCTGTTTGTGTAGTTTGGCATTTCCACCTGCAGCATTTTTGCTATAAAAAGCTAATCTTTTTTGGTATAGCAGTTCAAGGATGACCAGATTTCATGGATTAAACTGTGGGAGTCTGTTATCAATTCTCTACATCAAAAAAGAAAGAAATAGGAGCTCAGTGAATTCCCCAAGACTGGCTATGAGTTTCTAGTCACATGCTCCATGTGTTTAACTGGCTGTCCAGGAAACTCAGCTCTAGTTGCCACATTTGTTAGGTTTCCTAAATTTTAATTGTAAAGAAAGGCTTTGAAAAGGTATGGCAGATAGGACAGCAGATGGAAAAGTCTTTTTGATTAATCTTGTTTTAATGAAGTTACACGGACCAGGAGGCTGCTTTACAGAGGTTACTGTCATGATGCCCGTTCTACGCAGGAGAAATTGAAGCATGGATGGATGGAGGAAAAAGGTGTGCCTTATGTCACCCAGCTGGGCAGGGTGGAGGGGAGACCCTGGGTCTCCTGGCTCTGGGCTTATTCTGGATTTCAGGCATTGTATGTCTCCAGTTAAAAGACAGACTCGCAAATGCCTGTCCTGACAAATTGGTTCCTATGAATATGTTGTCATTATTAACGCTACCCCAAGGCAGGGCAGTGTAGTGCAAAAATGATGTTTCTCTAAGTCTTCTAGACTTGGGGCCTGATTTATTTGCTCTGAAGCAATCACTTTTGTCTTCCTGTTAGGACTGCTGCCACGTGGCCCCTGACACTGCTGAATCATCCCCTCACGCTTGTACACACTGGTAATATTTATTAAATGAAACACTTATGTCAACAATCAATGCTTGGCAGTGGAGAAAACATGACAGGAAATATCTTTAGTATCAAAAGGGTTGTTACACAGCAGGATGCATGCACTGCTTGAAAGTAGAAGTTTATGGCTGTTTAGCTAGGTCTTCACTGATATGCATCTAGAGAAAAGACCTAGATTACTGATAAGGGGCCAATTGGTGTGTTAACATCCCAATCTACCCTGCTTCTTTAAAGCTCAGTAGATTATTGTAATGGTCTTTGGAACTACAAGGCTCAGATATAAAATCAGCAGCAACTGCAAAAGCACACGTACCATTTTGCTCCCTAATAAATATTAAGGCAGTGCAAGAAATGGGAGTTGTATTGCTTGAACACAGGGAATAAAACACAGATGTAGCATGCCTATAAACCAGGAAAATTGCAAGTTGAAAGCAAGATGTCTGTTGCGATGAGAAACAGTGGGACCTGAGTGCCCCCCCCTCCCCGCTTCCCTAAGGTTCCTCTGGACATTTTAGTGAAGTGCAGGAAGTTTATTCCAGGTAGCACCGTTCTGAGACCCAGCATCTCCTGGAGGCTCTGGCGGGAATGAGGAGCGTTCAGTTGTCTAAGAACTAAGAGCTACAGGATTTGGATCAGGATCTGTTTTTCAGTCCTGTTTTCTAAGGAAAAAAGAAAGGGCCACAAACCACATTGTTACCAAATTTAAAAATGTCTGTAGGCAAATTTTCCTTTGGAAATTCTGCCCTGTGCAGTTAACCAGCACAACCTCCTGCTCAGAAATCCGTGTTTCCAGAAAGCCACAAAGCAGAGACCAACAGGAGAAAGAAAAGGCCATTTTACCTACATCAGGGCTTAGGTTTCCCTGGGAAAGTGGACTTTCCCAGCCAGATGTTTAGCTTGAAGAAAAGAAAACAAAACAAACAAGAACCCAACTCCTCTGGAATTTCACCCCTTGGATATGAGGCTTTTCTGTCCCCTGTCCTGTTGGGCAGCTCACGCTAAGCTTCGGTTTCTGTTCCGCAGTCCCTGTGTCACCAAGTGACCACACTGCAAGCTTTTCCACACATACTCTTCTGCTTGGTTTGCCTCTCCCTTTGTTCCACTGGGATCAAGAATTATTATTTTGCTCAAAGGGAAGAACGTCAATGATTATGCGCAAGATGAATTCAGAACCTGCTTACTGGAGGTGCACACCTTAAAGACAAACATCCTGTCATTGTAAATCCCAGGACTGCCTTTCTTCTTGAGCCTGCATTTGGAAGTTGTGGAAGAAGTCTCTGGGTGCTCTGCTCCAAACTCATTATTCAGGGCTTTGCTTATTAAGTATTACGTAATATTTAGTTACTCGATAATTAAGATTAATAGGATGCTGACATTATACTTGAGTGCATGTGAGGAAAAACCCCAACCCAAAAGATTCAGAGATGTCTTCCATAAAAAATTAGCAGCAGGCTCAGGGTAAAATTAAAAAATAAAAAAAAAAAAAAAAAAAGAATCCAGAAATATTGAATGACTGAGAGCTTACGAGCATCCAGGTCCATGGTTTGGATTCTGTCCCTTTTATAACTGCAAATCCAGAGACTGGCTGGACTCAGAAGCTGAGCAGCTTGCTCAGGCATGTTCAAAGATTCTCTGGTCTGGAGCTGGAGATCCAACTTATTTCCAAGAATAACTTACATTTACATTTTTCCTCTTGTCCTCCACGGGCCTAACTATATTGCTCTTGGCTTATGGGAGGTGCGTGGACATCAAAAGGGATCTTCTATGGTAAAGCAGTGTATTTCAGACACTACAGAAAAATAGTGAGGAACAAAGTCCTTTGCGTATTTTGAAATGATGATCTAGATTTTAGAGCAAATTGTCTGAAATGGACTGTACTTCAGTGTCAGGCTGGTGCCTCTTGCTACAATGAGTAGTGAATGAAAATTAGGTTATATTATCCCTGTCCTTATTTACCATGTTTCATGGGTTTCCAACACTATTTTCTGAAGCTAGGAATGTAGTACGGAAGACGGACCAAACCCAGAAACAACAGTGAAGGTACCAGCCATTGCTTTCTCTCAGCATACTACTTTGTTCTGTTCTGTAACTTCCAGCTCAGCCAGGCTGAGGCGATAGTGGTGAAGTGCAGTGAGACCGCAGAGTTATTTTTCTTAGCTGCTAAGATATGGTGGATATGTGTTAGGCAGAACATATATTCTTCCAGGCGTGTCTCAAAGGGCCTGCTCATGGAAGTGTTTATGTGGAAACCACAACTCCCCGAGGAAAACAAAATTAGGGAGGAAAATTTCTGTCCACTTGCTAGAATTTGCTGTAACCTCCAGCATCAGATTCTGTTGCAGAAAGAGCTGATTTTTTTTAACTGATACATTAGAAGCTGGGGAAAACCATGCATTGGAAGCACACAGTCCTGTACTAACCAGGTTTTTAACTTGGCTGCAGGAGCAGTGTGTTCTTCTGTTGGAATATATCCATCAAATCTATATTCAGTTGGAATATTTCTAACTTAGAGAAGATACATAATGGAGGCATAGAAAAAAAATATTCATGTGAAGATGCATTTTTAGCCCAAGATGCCAGCCACCCCACTGACATAAGTCAAGGCTGCGCAGCTGCTAAGGATGATTCGGTTAGGTATCTTTGCACACGGGAGACCTGAAAAATTATCCAACCCAGTTAGTGCATTTTTCATGCTGTGGGAAGAAAGAGAGGAAATCTGTTTTGCTTTCTCTTCTCTCTTTAGATGATGGGGAGGGGATAAAGCAGTCTCTCTGGAACCGGTAGGAAAGCTTATGGAGGCAGGAGCAGATGTTCCTGGGAAGCTTCTGGATTTTAGGGAAGTGGAAAGGCCTAGGGTATCCAATGCCTCCCCATCCCTACTAGTGAAATGCTCCCCAGAAGAGGAAATAAGAGAGAGAGCAAAGATGCATAGAGGTATAAGAACGCTGGTGTGAAGGCAGCGACAGTAATTTCAAGTAGTTAGCAGCAACTGGCTTGATTGCAGCTACAGGAGAGTTACACGCGTTATAACAGCTGGCATTTTGGAACATGGCCTACAAAATACGCTGAAATAGTGAGTCACCTCAGATTTCATTCAGCCATTTTACGTGTCTGTGTGCACCCATGGCAGGTTGTTCACTGGCTCCCATTTCCCTTCTGCTACCAAAAAAAAAAAAAAAAAAGCCCTGTTCAATTTACCTTCGCTATACTTTTACATACTTTTACTTTCAAAGCAATGGAAAAAGGCTAGAAATCTGCTATAAAAACAAAACTAAACTGCGATTTCTCTCCTGAGGGCCCAAAGAACACGCTGTGAACAGTACATCTCACCACTGCTTAGCCAGCTAATCTTCCAAGGCTCTGATATCTGAGACCTTGTAAGCTACAGCGAGATTTAGTGTGTGCTTCGACCAGGGGTTAGCTCTGTTAAACTACCCACCCTCCTGAAGCTGGTTCTTCTCCTGTTTTTAATAAATTTTCAGGCCTAAACCCAATAAGAGTCGTCGTCTTCTGCTCAGGTTCTTCCCCTTGACACACGTACATTAGTTTTACTTCTTAGAGCCTGGCAATACACAGTCATGTATCTATATCTCCAGACAGATGGGAAAGAAAAGGCACAAGTAGTAATGCCCAAATCTGTCCTGAAAGTTCAGTTTCACCCAAAACAGTGGTGTAGCCTGTAAATATCGAGACCTGTGAGACAGAAAATTTAAATTAAGTTGGGGGCTGTTGTTCCTACAGTGAAAATGTGTATAAATAAGTTGAGTGGATGTTCAATGCTTACAGATAGTTACAAAAATTTTCAAGACAGTATCCTTCCCTCAGGTCATGGGACAAAAGATAAATGAGTCTAACCAAAATATCGGTAGGAAAGTGAGGGAGAAGGATAAACTTGCTCTCAGCATGAGGAGCTGGGTCCTGATCCTTTATCTGGCTGCTAGAATCATCATAATAAAAGAGAGAGAACCAAAAGAGATCTCTGTTACATGGGAGAAGCATTGTGGAGCGCTGTTTTCTGGAGCTGGCCTTAACCCAGAATCTCTTGTGTGGGTGAGACTAAGAATTCCTTTCAACTTGACTTGGATTGCAAGGCATCTGTAGAGCATTACTGTTCACGTCCTTGGACCACCAGTTTGGCGTATGGATAACTTCAATGAATATGTTGGCTTTTTGAGGACTTTTTTTCCTCTGATTTAATGTTGTACCACCATCTCTTCACCAAGGGAGTGGTTTCCTCATTTGTGATGTGGTAGCTTTTGCCAGTTTTGGAAATACCAGCTTGAAAAAAGATGCATCAGTGTGTACATGCTGTTATAATTAGGTTTGAACCAAAACACGTTCACATTATCTGGTCACAAGGAAGTTGCTATCATCTGCGACTGAGCTTGACTGGCTTGCTTTTTTTGCACAGCTTTTTTGCTTTTTTACATTGAGAACTTCAAGCGGGAAGGTAAAGGATGTCTGAAGTTGTACTATCGGACACGGTGTAAATGTTGATGGAGCCAACTGCATGTAAATATGCATTTTTAGACCTGACTTGGCCCTGCCTAAGCGAGGTAATGAGCTGCCTTACAACATCACGTTCATCTGCGTGTTTGAAAGCACACTTCCTTTTCTAGCGAGGACACACGAGCTATGGAAAGAATTCTCTTGCTGGCAGCAGAAAAATCCAGACCAGAGCCACTCTCCTTTGTGCAGCCTGCTCAGCGCAGAGATAAAGTTCAGTGCCATGCAGTTTCGCAATCGAGTTCACTGCGGGGGCTGCCGGTGTTTACTTTCGGGGACGACGGAGGCGGACGCAGGAGAAGGGAGCACCGTGGCTATGCACTGGCAACTGCTCGACGCCCCGCTGCAGGCCTGCCCCTAATGGTTTGTGCAGCTGCTGGATGGGGTCTGGTTTCAGGGGATGTGAGCTGCAGGAGCAGGTGGGACTCCTGGCCGCGGGTCCAGACACGGGACAAAGCAGAAAGAGAGATCTGTCCTCTTTTCAGAGTGGCAAGGGGTCTGACAAGGAAGCACTCTGTGAGCTAGCTTAGCTTTCCCTGGGAGGCGAGCCCCCAGGATCCCTGCAAAGCCACCTGCCAGCTCCAGGGTAACAGGATCCTTTGTAAAAATGCTGGAGGACAAGTCCAAAGTTAGAAGAACAAATGTGTTGCACTGCTTTGCAGTTGCAATTACTCTAAGGTAATTACTGCAGTAATTTTTCTGTGTACTAGAAGGTCTTTGTTCGGGTCCCTGTGTATATGCACATCCTTTCAACTCATCAGCTCTGAGACGCAGTGCTTGCCAAGCTAGGGTTTAGTATCACCTCCCACGTTATCGTGGCCTGAAAAGGGACAGGATGCTCTTTATTTACTGCCGTTCTGGGGATCCTTCTTGAGGGCTCGCTATCAATGTTTTTAGAATTTAAAGTAATTTGGAATTTAAAGCCACAATAGCCAGGCCAACAACAACAACAACAGTTCTGCTATTGAGCTCTGTGCAAGTTCGCATCCTCCGCTTTGTGTTCCCCCTCTCCCCTGCCAGCATTTGATGCGTTTTGCCAGTAGGCAGATATCAGATGTGATTTTCAAAGAACAGAAGCTTCTGTGATATTTATTTCAAGTAATGCTTTTATACTGAAGTGTGCAGATGGGGAGAACATCCTGGGGCAAAATCTCTGCGGTCGGGGAATAGGCCCGGAAGGGCTGCCTGCCTGGGACTGGAGGCGCTGGCTTCGCAGTGTGCGCCTTACTCCTCTGCGTGCCACTGAACATCTGTGAGGAAGGTTAGTGCTTTGGTTCTCAGGCAGAAAGCCCTGTGCCGCGGTGGGACCCTACCATGCATTTCGGGCTTTGTGACCCCAAGCTAATAATTAAAGGTTTGTTGGTATCAAGTTAATTGCTTAAAAAAGAAACAAACAAACAAAAAAACCACAAACAACTCATCCTTCATTTTCTGTTTGGGCTGTAGATCTTTGGTATGATATATTCCTTCAAACCTGGAGGTTCTGACTGTTTCTTTTGGAAGATGAAATGTTATTGGAAGGAAGTCTATGCTCAGGAGGAGAAAGATGGAAAAAGCTTTTAGTCCATGATCTCGAAGTGACCTCATTAGCCCCTCTAAGTAGGCAGTTCTCCAAGTCATGGCAGCAATAGACTGTAGGACACTGCTACATGCCAGGTCTTCCTGGCCTCCTGTGTGCTATATATATTTTTCCCATAGCCTTCTTTGCACTCTGGCCAGGCAAAGATTTGTCTTGGGGAAAAGTTCTCAGGACAATTGGAGTCTTCTTTAGTCCAGCACTGAGCTCCTCTTCGGTCTGTTAGTTTTGCTGACGCAGATGCTGGAGAAAAGCTGGCATGAAGGTTACTGAATGAAACTTGTGAAAGGAGCAGGGGACACTAAGCAATCTTCATCCATGTATGACTTAGCTAATTGCTAACCAATACCAACCACTGGCTTCTGGCTGTGCCAGCTCTGCGTGACGCCCCTGGGCTGGCAGGGAGGAAACTACTGCTGCAGGATAAAGCTGTACATCTATTTATTTCATTGTTTTCAGCACATTGAGAATTAGTATAATTAGAGACCCAGGGTCTAATTGTCCCTTGTGCAATGATCTGCATGCAGAAGTGAACTTGTACCTTTCTGGTGATCTTTTCTTTCTGTCTCTCTTGACATATGCTTGATCTTTGAAGTAGGAAAGCTGGTCCATCTGCACGTGCTCTATTGAGATTTACTCATGCTAAATAGGTGTGTTCCATGTTTTATCAAAGAGAAAAGAAAAAGCAGGGACTAATCTTCCCCTTCCTCTGTGTTTTGGTTCTGCAGCTGCACTTGTTCCCACCATCACTTGCTTGGATCAAGATGAACAGCACAGACAACGATTTTTGCTGCAGCTAAAACCAAGGTAGAATTAAAATTTCCTGGCTATCCAAAATCGTAGTATTAGCAGTATGACCAATCAGGTCATTTCCGAATGGGCTATTTCCCATTTTAATTGTTTTAGTATATTCCTTTTCTAACATGATAGAAATCTTTCTCTTGTTTGCTAAGCCAAGCTTCAGAAAAAAAATGCAGAGAAATAAAAATGACCCTGAATGTCTTTAACCAGCACACCCCTCTTGTTATTGTCAGCAGAAAAGCCCAGCCTTGATGATGAGAACGTGCACTGGTACTAGCAGAGGAACCACACCAGGAAAGAGTAAAGGCAGGCCCTTGCCAGCTTTATCTAGCAAATAGCATGATAGTTCTCCCTTCAGTTTTCTTTGAAATGCAATGAGCGGGTGTGTTGGGACACACAAACAATATGAACATGAATAATATTAATGGCAGCAAACAACATGAAGCATTTGAGCTGAGGACTGAACTCAAGTCTCACGTATGGCCGTGCCAAACATAGCCTCAGAAGCATATGCCAGGGTTCATTAATGATGCCTTATTCCGTAAAACATGTCCTCAGCTGAGACTTCAGATCCAATTCTGAATTGAAACCATTTAGTTCTGATATTAATACCCAAGCAATGAGGCTGACACATGTCAAGAGAAAAAGCTGGTACAGTTCTTCTCCACTGTGCTGGTGAAAGGGTATTTCATTCTGAATCACCAATGCCAGCAGCTTTCTATAAGCACTTTTACGAAATGCAGATTTTTGCTCTTTCAGAAATGAATCAGAAATGAATGCAAGCAGTTTTCTGTATATTTGTGGAGGAAAACAGGCAGCTAGGCAGACCTGGACAGTAAGCAAAGGCAACTTCCACTTTATTTGCAGTGTTTGGGCCTTATCCTAATTGTTGTGTCAGACTGAGGAGTGACATCAAAGTTGCACCAAGAAAAGGAAATCACTTTTAACGCACATCGAGTTCCTTAATTCCTCAACTACAGCATAACCCTATATTCATCTAGTATCATCCTGCTAGTAAAGTTGTAAGATAACATCACGTAACTTAACATCAAGAGGCAAACTCTTTCTAAATTTGCAAGAATTTAAGATAATGCACTTTTCTTTATAAGAAAATAATTCCCTCCACTAAGCTCTGCAGTTTGCCTGTGATGTCTGATCTGAATTTTTATAGCATTCAAGCCTTGAGGATATAGATTCTTTTTTAATGTGGCTAAACGGATTTACAGGAGCAAACATGATTAATAGGAGAAAATTATTTTGTTTATGTAGCTTAGAGTATTTACACATAGTATTTTTACTCTTGAAATGCTATCCATCAAAGACTGATTGTATTACGAAGAATACCTATGTAAAAATTATATCTATTCAGTATGTCTGATCCCTCCAGGCTGGTTTCAAAGCTTGCAGAAAGCCAATGGACTTTCCATTGCCTTCAGACAGGCTTTAGATTATCCCTTACTGGTCATTCAGTGGAGTACAAGGCTACCTTTGTACGAGTGGTAAGAATTAACCTCTGTGGGTCTTCTTTTTTAAGATGAATCAAAGCATTTGCGATACAGAGGTCTAGATTATATCCTTGCTGGTAAATCAACAATACCTGTCTTTACTTATATGTTCCCTAGGAATGGATCTTTGCATGTAGGAATCTAGAGACAGAGCTCATATGCTACTAGTAGAGTCTTTAAAGGAGAATATGCAGCTAAGGTAGAGACAGGTAGAAATGAAGAAGCTCCGGAGAGCCAAGCCACTGTCTAGGCATCTGAATTGTAAGTTCCTCTCAGAGTCTGGTTTCACTTTGTGGTTCATTCTGCATACAGACCGAAAAAAGATGTGACTACACTGTACTAAAGAATGAGCTGCTGTGGATTAATGGCAGCCAGGTAGCCCCTTAAACTGAGTGTTGTACAAGTCCTAAGCTACTCCCAAATTCTGTTAGTCTCATGGTCGCTGGTGTGTTGCTGGCTTTCAAAAGACCATACAGGATGCTGAGGCTTGGTTCTCTGCATTCCTAACTTAACGGCTTGCTTTGCCCGGTCACGTTAGGAGGGAAATTCTCTCTCACTCCTCAGTTTTCTAGTGTCACAAGTCACGCTACTAGATTTAGGAGGTAGTATATTGAGCTATATGCAGGAAGGGACTAAGATGTAAGACTTTCAAGTAGCTGCCATGGGCTTCATGTTTTTGGGAGCTCTACTGTTTTGTATGACAATGCAACCAGCCAGCCCGGTTTGGTGGCAGCAGTGCCCTCAGCAGAAGTAGCCACTCCCTGGACCTCTGGCAAGTTGCAAGGCCAGGCTTAACCATGCTGTTCCTTAAAAGTGACATAGCCACAGGAGTGGATTTGTGACAAGATGGCAAAAGAACAAATCCCACCATAAAAGAACAACAATGAAAGGCCGTAAGGGGGGGGAAAATGAATTCCAGAGTGGGTTGATGTGCTTACGCAAGACAATTTACACAATCATGGCATTGTACGGAGAAACAAAGATATGGCCTTGGGGAAGCTGCTGCCATCTTGTAAGTAATAGTTAAAAAATGCTTACACTGACTGTACTGAGAAATGCCCATAGAGGCAGGGGCCCCAGTGAGGCACAGCAGGCAGCACCCCAGCCTGGGTGAGCAAGCAGACATGGCTCCCTGGGCAGGAGCCTGGCCCTTGCGAACACAAAAGGCTTTATGCCCAGCTGCATGCCCTGGCTGTACCTCTGAGCCGCACAGCCGAGCACTGGCCTTCGCCGAAACCCTTCTGGGCTGAATGTGTTCATAGAGATGCACGGGGACAAGAGGTTTCACAGCAAGAGCTTTCATCCTCACTTTTTGTTATTGTCTGCGTCTCCGGTGCGTTCAGAACTCGGCATGCTCAGCTGTGTTTTTAGAGCAAGTTCCTCCAGCACAGCTTCTTTGTTCCTGTTCTGCTCCAATCTGCTTGTATTTAGGCTTCCCCAGCAGGGTGGGAGAGCTCCACAAGTGTCAGTAAAACATTAGGTTTGGTTTTCTTCTTTCAAGCTAAGAATCCAGCAAATGATAAAAAACACTGGCAATGAAGTGTTGTTGAAAAAGGTGTTTTTGCAGCTAGGAATATAAATTATTGATGACTAATTTGGGAATGTGGTAGCTGACATTTAAAAACAAGCAATAGCTCCCCAAGGTCATCAAAGCAGAATGCCTTACTGGATGAGCTGGCCTGAGAATGCTGCACTGAGTTTCCAAAATGCTGGCGATTAGGCTTGCAGAGCATGGGAATCCAGTTCGATGAAGAGATTTATTGCAAGATCTGTTTTTGAAATCTCAGGATTTCTTTTCTGCCTGTGTTAATAAAGATTAAGATACAAGAAAAAAAGTATTTTTTTTAAGTTACAAAACAAACTTGGGAAAATGATCCCCAAGTGAGAACTGGGTGAGATTTAGGTCTATGTGGCAACATAAAAGGAACTGTTAATTCAGGACTACAGAGAGCATTTAAGATAGTCATTCTCCAAGAGCTCTGCTTAGCAAAGGTCTAGCTATAAGCCACTGCTTTGTCGCTGCATCATCTTAAGGAAGGAGCTCACCAGCATGGCGCACCACATGAGGAAGAGCATTGCTCTCCTGGTGCTTCCATTTTGGTCATCTTCAGATTTTTCTGTGCTAACAGAGCAATGCTCCCTATCAAATTCACAATGTGGCCAAAACCATGGAAATGTTTCTTCTCCTCCACTGTGTTTTTTAAATAATTTGGTAGACAGATATCCCCGTACGTGCTTCTGGGAGGTTAAGCTGATTTGTTACTAGCCTGCCTGATAAGATACTCCATGCTGTTTTAGTAACCAGTGATTACACAGTTTTCTTTCCCTTTTTTTTCCCTTGAATGTAAATCTTGCAGCATTAAAGGGCTCTATACTTCTATACTCAGAAAGATTTCTCTCTATGAAAGAAATTTTTCCATCTCTTCCTGGTGGTTGCTGTGCCTTATGGCTACAAAATCATTTCTCTTTCAACCTTAAAAAGAAATAATAATGAGAGGCAAATCAGTAATTAGACTGTGGAATTGACCTCAGTGTTTAGCACGGAAGCTTCATGACAGAGTCATTTAAAACAGGACGTCATGAGAGGGAAAATCCTGCAACAGTGGAAGAACGCCCTAACCTAGATGGCCTATGAGGCGTTCTCTGGCAGAGCTGCCAGGGGTCTGCTGCACAGCAGATCAGCAATAAACCCAGGAAGCTGTTTTACCAGCTGAACCATTAATGTGGAACACGGATATGTTGAAACAGATTTTGTCCCCTGAAAAGAGCCTTTTTTGGGGTTGTTTCAAAGTTGTGCTTGTAATTGTTTGTTTGTAATTCTGTAATGGGAATTTCAGGTTTGTGGATAAACAATGGGATAAGTGAACTAAGCAACACTAGCTAGTGTTTTACTTACTTTGGGGAAATCTTTTGTAAAACTTGATGTTTACATGACAGTTAGCACTGTCCTCCTGCCAGAAGATATTGAAAAGAAAGGAAATGAACTGTGCTGTCATTTACACCCCATGAAAAGACATTTGATAGCTCAGAAAGATTTCTCGGTTTCTCTAGTGACTTGTTTCTAATGTAAGCTGGCTGTCTTTATATGCTGGTCACGTACTTAGCCAAGCACAACAGCAGCACTGGAGAGAAAAAAAAAAAGATAAACTGTAGGGCTAAATCCATTCTGATGTAGCTTCATTGCAGTCAGTGGAGCTAAGCCAGGAGAGAATTTGTCCTGGAGACTTTGGAACAAAAACAACAACAGAGGAATATTAAAACGAAGCCTAATAGAGCATTAGAGCTGAGATGAGTAACATGGATTTATCTGCAAGTTGCTTTCACTGTGAATGTAAAGAAAAATAGTAAAAGGAAAACTTGTTTCCAAAGCAGCCTATGCACTCTTCTCTGACTAGGAAACTGGCCTTTCCCATAGGCATCCAAAAATGTATCTCCCTATAAATATACTCTGTTATATCCTGGTTTTGATCAGCTCACTTGTCCAGTTAGGTGCATGCAACTGCTCACTTTAAAAACTGAGTCCTTGCCAAAGCTGTCTGTGCTCTCAGAGTAAATCAAAACTTAACAGTGCACATGTAAAGGAAAAAAAAAATGTCACTGATCAAGACAACGACATGAATGACCTACTAGGACATATACACACCACCTCACATAATAAATATATCATTCCTGCATGTGGTGTGACATCACAGATGTGCCTGAGCACACTTGATGATTTAGCACCTTTTGCTGTGAGATAAAGCTGTGCCAGATCAAGGCAGAAAGAAATCCAGGCAGCTGAACTATGAAATGCTTTCATAAAGACCATAAGTAAATAATTTAATATAAAGTGTTCTGCTCTTTTCAGTATTGCACATTCAGCACTAAAGGACAACAGGTGCTTCATGATCAAAGACAACTAGTTACAAAGATGTGTAGGATATAGAATCAACACTCTGGCTTTTTTTGTGTGTGCACTGATTGTTTTTTTCATTCCTCACCCCGTTTTTGTTGTGTATCCTAACAAGAAGCTCTGGGTGTTTAATATAACTCCTTTCCATGTAATCCAAGTAATTTGATCTGTTTCAGCCCATCCAGGGCTCATAATTAACCTGGTAGTCTCCACTTTAATCTGGGTTACATTATTTCTCTTTTCTAACCCTATTTGATAACGGGCAGAATTTGTGGAGGTTCAAAGGCTAGGTTCAGATAAACATTCCCAGGTTTAGATTCCTATCAAAAACTTTCTAGGCCTGCTAAAGCGACTTGGATATATCTAGATGAAAGATTCCTTTAACCTTTTAGTATCACCTGTGCTTTGGTTGTATGGGATAACTTGACAATAACTTTTCCTGTGGTGCTCAGCATGTCAGTTTCCTGTCCCTCTGGAATTCAGCATAGCAAAGGTCTGTAAACTTGCAACAAGATGAGAAAAAGCCAAGTATCCATACTTGGTCAGAGCTCAGTGGAAGGTTAGCTGTAATCTGGTTCAAATACAGACTTTTGCAGTCACTAATATTTCATCTGATTCAATTAAATCAGCTGTGTCTTGATGGCTATTCTCACTCCTGTGACTGAAAACAGTCATCTCTTGTGCTCCTTCCGCAGTCAGCACCTAATGATCCATGACAACAAACTGTTGATTAGGTCACTAGTCAAGTTTGAGGCATGTAACTGTAAGATTACTTAATCCTCCATAGCTGGCCTCACGTTCTTGCCTAAATTCTGATTGCTGGTGGCATCATGCTCCGCTCCAATCACCTCCACAAGATGGTGATGCCTATGTACTAGCCTGTAAGGCTTGTACTAACTAGAAATACTTGAGACAAAGTACAGCATCGTTACTGAAACTAAAGATCACCCGAAATCTTAGTTTTGATGTCTTCTTTCAAAGATATTTCTTCAAGGTCTGGTGAGCCCATCTGAAGCCCAACATGGCGATCACTGTTGTGCGGTAGCTGCTGCCCACACTGATGCCAGATGTGATTACGGTCCTTAATTCCTCCCTTGGTATATAGATAACAGAACTACACGGTGCTATCTCAGGCGTGTCACGGGGACGAGGAAGGATCTAATGCTGACTTCCTCCTGGGCTGTTGGTTTTGTCATGGCACGTACCTTTCTTCTATTAACACGTATTTAACAAACTGAGGCAATGAGACAACTGCAGTATAGTGTACTGCCCACTGCAATTTGCAAACTCTAGGTAAGGCTATAAAAAGGCTTGCAATTTTGGGAAGTATCTGTTTCTTGTTCATTTTCTCTTCCGTTTCCCCCGAATTTTGCTAGAAAGAAAACTTTGTTTCACCCTTCCCTTCTTCTGGATCATGTGGATCAGAACAGGGTCTAGCTGTGCATCTTGCTTTAATCAAAGCAGGCAGAGGAGCAACAACACAGGAGCCTATTTTTATCATCTGAGAAACAGCTGTAGTTAAAGCAAGAAATAAATTGCAGTCTAAATGAAATTTCAGTGGTCCAGAGTATGGTTATCACCTGTCTCCAGAATGCAGTCCGAGAACAGATGTGATAGGTCCTAATATGCATACATGTGTTCTTGGGCGAGAATGATTAGGTGAGGACAACACTCTGTGCTACCCTGAAGAAAGACTGAAAGGCTCATTCCATTCATCTCCTATCCCCTTCTACTCCCAACTCCGGGAAAAACAAAACAAAACAAAAACAACAAAAAAGAAAAACCCCACAAAGCTTCTTCCTATAAATTCCCCAAACTTCAACTTTTGTTTGTTGGCAGATGATTGCTCTGAACAAGTGATTGCAGATAGATGGGGTGAGAGAGAAATCAGGCAGGTATGCTGGCACGAATGTCACTGTATTTAGAGTAATGCTGCAAATAGCCCCAAGCAGGTTAGATAAGAAGTCTATGCAAACAGCGTCCTAAGAAAAACTGGGTGAGGGGAAATGGGGACTTAATGTTTTTTTCTGCTTGCTGACCATAGTTAAGATCTTCTCATTTGTCAAAGGGAAAATGCAGTGAGACTCCTTGTTCATTTTTGCAGAAGCAAAGCTTCTTGGCAAGAGGGTCTGAGACCCTTTCCTATTAACCTTTGTGTGTTCTTTGACTCTCTGCGGTACAAGGAAGGTAAAAGCTGCAAAGGAGAATGGTCTACTAACATTTTTGTTCACTATTTGTGAGAAGCTACCTATCATGCTAGGCTTTGTAGAAACACATGGATGGAGGGAGTCCCTGCCCCAATGAATTTAACCTCTAGATGATAACATGGATAGGAAAACCATGCAAAATTACTTTTGTTTTGAAGATCCGCTGTGTATGTGATATTAGCTCTTGTAGTCTTGCTACTGATTACAGTGGCTACATCAAGTCCATGCTCGAGTCAGCCATTCTGTTCTAGCATTAAGTGGGGAACTTCTGGGAAAAAGAGGATGGTGGTATTATGGTAGTTTCAGTGTTGGCTTTATGGACAGCACATTTTCCCCCTTTATTAAAATTAATCTCTTAAGATTGAGATTTCGTTGTACACTTTCAGTTTCTTCCTGTGATTTTGATGAAGAATGATTAGACTGAGTGAATCTGCGTGTTTACAACAGCAAAGGAAGGAGGCATGAGTTAAAAAAACACTAGGACCTGCAAATAACAGCTGGGCATAGATAAAGTATGAGAAAGAACACGAATCTTCCAGGCTGTAGCTGAAGATCAAATGAATTGAGAGAATTTGCTTTTTCCATTAGTGTTTTCACATGGCTCTGCCTCCAGGCTTCAGGCAAGACCAGAAGCAGAAGTGCCAAAATACCATGAGAAAGGCTGCTCTTGCAAAATTTCTGGCCTGACCAGAATAGGAAAATCTCATGAAAGACTGTTCTCGTCTGCTTTCCAGCCCTGCTTGGCAGGACCAGAAGGCTAAACCAGGTTCCACTTGGAAGTTTTGAACCATATTTGAATATGTTGGTTTCCCATGTCTTTTGTAAATAGTATTCTGTAAATCTGTGGTATGACAGCTGTACTAACTTTATAACGCTTATCCCTAGACCTGTGTGCACCAGCAGCGATGAAATGCTTTTCAACCCTTGTCTGCAAATTATTTATTATTTATTAGCAAGCAGAGATCCAGAGTCTATTGAAGTAGGAGCTGTACAAAAAAAAAAAAAAGGGCAAAACAAAAAAAACACATAGGCCACATAGTTAAGACAGGATTTTGCCACAGTTCCTTGACTATAAAACATGGACTGACGGTATTGCTAACCCAAAAGCATACAACTAGTCAGCATCCAACCTAGATTTTTTGAATTCGAGTCCAGAGCTTAAACCGCAAGACCATTCTCTCACAATCAAATGAATGTGTTACACATTACAAGAAGTCTAAATGCAAACAAAAATATCTGAAAAGCCCGTTGTGCAGGAAACTGGCTGGGATTCAGTCTGTCGCCTCAGTGAGTTCACATTTAGCCTAATTCACTCCAACCACAGAAGCTTGCATGTTCTATTGTAGTGCCTGTGGTAGAGAGTAAGCAGAACTGATTTCAAAGTCACTATGCACAATGTCTGTGCTTATTAAAAGGCAAAAATCGAACTCTTGGGTTCTGCAACTAGTAAAGCTAATGATGACCTGCAGGAAAAAAAAAAGGGGGGTTGAGAATTCATGACTGTAAAGTTGAGCCGTGGAACTACCAAAGGAAGGGAAGAAAGTTGGAAGAGCTTGTTGACTCAGCAAGCCTCCATGAGAAGTTCTCCAGGAATTTCTCCATGACTTTGTGTCAGTCACTGAAAGCCATGTTATTTTCTCACTTTAGAGCTCACTATTTTTAGTTGCTACAATCTAATTGAAGTAGCAATGTGATTTCCATTGAACAACCCTTTCCCTCAATGCAACAAGCAAAAATGGCTGCCTTCAATAACCACAGACACCTAGTCCAGTCACCTTCTATATTAAAGATATAGCACAAAACCCTTATGCTGTTTCCAGTGTATATTTTATTGTTAGGACATGTAGCCAGTAGCAATGTGCTAGCCTGAAGTTCCAGGGACATACATTTACCAAGGAGGACCTGGCTATGATTTTGAAAAGCATGAATTCCCTGGGGAGAATGTGTGGGGTGCTGCAGTGCCTTAGGGCAGACTGGAAGAGCCAAGGAATATATTTCTGACTGTGCTAGAGATGCCCCATGCAAGGTCCATTAGGCAGAACAAATACAGCTCTGTTTTACGTGAGGCGAATGGATTCGAAGGGCACATTACTGCCTTCTTGTAAAAAAGGATGTTCTTTGTGACCAAAATTCCTCAGCACGCTGCACACTGTAGCTAAACTGGGGAGGTCCACGTACAATATCTCTGTTGTATTTCTGGGGCACTGCAAGAGACAATAGCAGAGGGAACAATCCTCACTGAACAGTAAATGGGATTATCTTTCTGTAGGCTTACAATATTTTCATAACTTACTGAGCAGAATTGAACTGTCTAGGCTCTAACATGAGGCAGTTTGAAAGAGCAGCTTCTGGACCAGAAGAACATGAAACTAGCCCACAGCTTGGCCTAAAGTTGCTGTGATGCAGCACTGATGCCATCACTGAAGCACTACTAGTGAATCTTGTTGGCAGGATGCCATAAGGAAGACAGAATCTGCCATAGAAAACCCAAGGTATTTTGGAAGGTTTCTGACTTTTATTTGCCTTATTACTTTCGTATAGAATAGTTGTCTTCCGCTGTTGACATTTCCTATCCCTGTGGGACCAGGGGCCTTTGTTACTGTGTGGAAGAACAGGGCACAGCAGCATAAAGCCAGGACAAGTGGTTATGATAAAAATTACTAATAGTATTGCTCTTGCTCCACTTTGAGATTAAAGAGGACGTTGGCTGAAACTTGTTGAAAAAAAAGTGTGTGATGTTAACTTTTGTTAGCTGACCAATGTGTTCCTCAGGGTACCGCTATTTTCTTCATTTCATCTGGTTCCCAGGAATGGCAAAATAGCAAACTGTTGTTTTCCAGAATCTCTCTTTGCCGTTCATTAACCAGCCCCAAGTGCTTTAAGCACATATTCTCTGAACTAGCGGGGTTTTGATTGAAGAATATTTTCCACAGACCAGTCACACTATTATCCACCCACTGTGCTGGTTTTCTTTCCAGAAATACACTGTCAACTGAAACTACATGATCAGTACCAAAACAAATCGCTATTTGAACACTTACTACCATCCCACAGGGCGTAATCCCTTAACGGGCAGGACTGCCACTGGTTCTAGTGTCACTGCATTTCAAGGCGAGGTGGGGAGCTTCAGACGGAGCTCTTAGGAGGATGGGGCAGCATTCATCTCACATTTCAGCATGCAACTGTGCTGTGTCACAGCCAGTCACGCTATAAAAGACAGGCACATGTAGGAATGATGTGAAAGTACTTCACTGGATTCAGCTGGCTGGGATTGACTACATCACAAAAAATTGTCAGGCATCCTACAGAACTCTTCTGTTTGGATACAACAGAAACACGTGCAGGAGGCTGTATCTTGCAGATAGTTTTTGCAATACACGGCTTTTTGGTTCCAAAGCCATCTCTTTAAGAACAGAAATGATACAGTTTGTTACAGGCAAGGCTTTCTGCACAGCTTCTGCACCAGCACAAGAAATGCAACAAGTCTGAAAACAACATCTTGGTTGAGCTAGAGCTAGTTTGAGACTCTACCAGAGGGCATATCACACCCCTTTTTGTGTACAGGACATCTTTAACAGTGTTGTTTGGGGCCAGTTTTGTTTTCGTTCTGGTCCCACCTACTGAAGTTGTCAATAATGGTGCCAGAGCCATAACAAAAAACTTTATGTATAGATGCCTGCCCACAAATAAATGCACTGATATCATCCACATGTGTACCAAAGGCCATCCAAGAAAGTGCCTGAATGCCGGTGACCCTCTTTCAAACCCAAACAGTAACTTCATCACCGTTTCATGCTCATTAAGATTTTACATGTTGTGTTTTAGCATTTGCTGGTAAGATGGTCAAAATCTTCATGGAGTTCTCTTTTGGCTGGTGGGTGACAGCAGAGGGATGTTCCCTGCTAGAGCAGCCACCTCTTTGTGCTAAAGAGACAATTAGATTTTCCTAGGGCACCTGTTTACTTCAAGGGGAGAGCATACTTCTGTTGTTTCCAATATGTAATTCAAGACAGGTAATCATGATTTGATCTTCCTTTTTTATTTTTTCCCTATGGCAATATAAGCATAATATCAACTAAACAGAAAATATAGTTGGATTTGAGGTCCATATTTGCTAAATGCCTAGAACTGCTACATTATGCTCAGTACTGAAGATTAAAAGGGGAAAACATGTTTCTAATGCATATCTAATGCTGTTGATGATACCAGTATTGAGATTCGTGCCTGCAGAGCTGTAGTTCCTTGTTTCATGTATCAGAGCTATGAGGAAATGTGAGGACAAAGTCCGAGAACAGGGCATGCACGGATCACTTCACACCCTTCCTCCTGCACTTCCTTGCAAGAGGACCGGTGGCTATTTTCACACTGCATTGATTCACTGACACACCTGACAGACTTAGAGCTCCAGTTCCACTAACAGCAATTCAAAATGAGAAGCGAGGCAAGTCATACGAGAGGATTGTTCACTAGGAGGAACGCAGGGTGGGTGTGTTTTAGAAAAATGGCTCATAAAGCCATTTAGAACCAAAAGTGAAAGTTGTCAGAGCAACTTTGCAAAGGTTCCCTGGCAGGGGCGTACAGCAGAACCTGCTCCCACCTCCTCTCCAGCAAGCTACTGAGCTATTTCAGACTGCTTCACTACAGATATGTGGGTATCTTCTCCAAGCAGGGATGGTACTTACTTTTGATTCTTTTTGCTCTTCTCTCTCCTCCATCTTCTTGTTCACAGAGAAGCACTACCACAGCTGCTCCTCCCAGGAAGCAAAAGATCAGTCAATTGCTCATGCACACGTCACGTCACACTGCTATCAGTACACCACAAACTGAGCATGTCTTGATCCATTTGGTCTCAGGAAAATATCTAAGGAAAAAAATACTACTTTCATGGTATTTTTTGTAGACAAGAAGAATTGGATAGGAACATAAAATTTTACAAGAGGAAGTTGTTTGTTGTACCCATCTATTTCATCTATTTGCATGATGTATCTGGCAAATGCTGTTGTACTGTGGTAAAATGCAGGAGGTCCAGTTTCTGATGAGAAACAGAATTTTAAGGCAAATGAGAATATTGCTGTCTTGTAACAAATGTCCTCTTTGATCATTCTTCTTCAGCCAGCATCCTCTGCATGGCACTGCTACGTTTGTTACATACCACTAAGATGCAGTACAGAAAAACAGTTAACCATGTGTTTAGTGAAATGTTAACATACCCTATGTTCTTTCCAAAAAGATGGAAGGAACTCAACCAGGTACCTGGGCAGGAGCACACTGATCGCTCTTCTTTTGTTGAAACTGATGGAAAGGATGTGATCTTGTAACAGACCCTAAAGGTGAATGACCATCTACAAGAGGTGGGTGGGGGAAATGTACTGACACTGACTAGCATCTCGAGACAGGAATTTCTCCTAAGTGGGCTTCCATCTTGAGGCTGTGTGACGCGCTAGAGAAAAATAATCCACAGGTGCATGCTGAACCTTTCTGTTGAAGATGTTCCTAACTGTTAATGACTATGGAATTGGAGTGTGTCCTCTAAACAGGAAAGATTGTGAGAAACAGACACATGGAAAAATATATATAAACTCTAAAACAATGTTTTGCCATGTGGAAAAAAAAAGGAAGGTTGGGAGGTTGACTTGAACATGAAGTAAGAAAAAGTTTCAGGACCAGTGAAAGCCAGTGAAATAGCTTTTCTTCAAAATAATTTGAATTTAAAAGAAATGTTCAAAAATAATATTTCTATTTTTTCACTCGTTTGATAAAAGAGAAACTGTCTTTTTTCAAGTCTAAATTAGCTTTTTTATTTTTTGCTATTTTTGTAAATGCTTTAAAATCTGTCAAATGTAAGTGTAACGGTGTTCTGTCAAATGTAACTTCGAAGTGTTTCTTTCATCTGTTTTTTTTTTTTTTTTCAGAGGTTGCCTTTGTTTTTCTATTTATTAGTCCTCACGGTTAAACACTTAAGACATTAACTGTTTACGATTCTATAACATTACTATGCAGCAAGGGAACTTAAGCAGAATTTTAACTATGCTAATACATTTTTTTAAAAAAATGTGACTAAATTATACATTCAGACATTAGAAAGGTTTTTATATTTTGAAAACTACTAGAACAGCTTTGATTCTTACTTACAATGATGACTAGTATGAGGTAACTTTTAGTATCTAGTATCTGTCAGTGTGAGTCATTCAGTCTCCCAAATTCACTATTCCCTGAATCAGCCCCATACTTGAACTGGTTGTAATGGGGTGCTTGTCAAAGCTAGTTTAGGGGTGAGCTGAATCTACAAATGAAAATTCACCATTTTCAAAATGTGGATGCTGAAGCAACAGCTCTCTTTTGTTTCAGTTTGATAATATTACATGAAGTTGTTGCCAAAAAAGGACCAAAGACAAAATAAGGACTAATAAAGTCTGGAGGAGACAGAATTTTTGAGGTGTGGTAAATAAGGAAGAGGTTGGGTAACTGATGCAATGACCTGAATGATTGGATTGGTTGCACACAACTATGTTCTAGCACAGCTGAATGTGAAATCAGAGAGATACAAAATGTTTTCTAATTCAGTTCTCAGAGCAATTTGGTCAGCTTTGGAGAAACAAGCAGATAGTTTTACTGCTTCCAAGGACCAAACCAAGCAGTAAAATACTGGAAATAGATAGCACATCAGTCACAGGCTGGCTCTATAGCACTGTTGGTATCCAACCTGCAGTTCTCGGTGTTGACTGGGATGTAGGTGGTCAACATTTGTATCTCTAGCTTTGAATCTGAAAGGAACAGATAGCTTTCTAGCGAGGGGGGCATCATTTAGAACGAGAAATACTTGTTTTATGTGGAAACATGAAGAAAAATACGAAGTACAATGCATGGTTTAGAGAATTGTCTTGCCATTTCTGACTCAAGATTAATGTATCCATTGCACAATTCAAGTTGTTTCCATCCCATAAACACAACAGCTAAATAAAGTTGGAGTGCCACGCTAGCTGAAATTCTCAGCAACTAGTATTACCTGGGTTTTCCTGTTTGTTACGCAAACAGATATTGTAGGCCACATCATCCAATATTACAAATAGATGCATCCCCACAGACTTGAACAGAAGCAAGCTCACGTGTCTGTGAGCAATGACCCTTTTAAGCTCGAGTGCCTTCAAATATAAGGTCCAACACAGAAAACAGTGCTGAAAATTTAGGAGAGGTGGTAACGCAAAAACTGATAGCGACAGAGAAGAGGGAAGATTTTGCAGCTCCTAGTCCTGTCACTGGTTGAAGTGGAGAAATAATTGCAAACTGCCTGCAATGAAAAATACTGCAGTGCAAAGCACATTCTCTGTGAAAAAGTTGACATAAAGAGCAAAGCTAGTGCAGGTATTATGACTTAAAATGGAGTTTGGGTTTTTAATTTATCTTTATTTCCCCTCTTTCCCATTCAATTGGGACAGAGAAAGTAGAATTTGAAGTCAAAATTTTACCTGTTTTCACTCTAGATCATTATTTCCTCATGTTGTAATCCAATGTATTCAGAGGTTCATTGTCTGCAGCATCTAAAATGTAGTGAGTGCCTTAAGAGAAATTTCTGTATCAACTACTTGGGTGAAATACTACTGATTCATTGACTTGATCTGTGGGCTTTTTCTGTAGAGAGAACTCAGTATTTGAAAGAAAAAGCTGTTTTCCTCCTGATCATCTGTGTCATGATTATATATCTTATTTTCTATCTCACAGGACACGTATTATAGTAGCTCCTTTGGAGCTGGAAATTGCATGCTGTTTGCATGCAGTCCTAATTCTCTATGAAAAGGCTCAGCTAAGTGAGAAGGACCACCAGCTCTGTAGCCTGTGGGATGTTTATCTCATTGGTTCATGTAGACTACCCCAACAGAAAAGTCAGGGAGGGCTTAAAAGAAAAACCAGTTCCAAGGAGCTTTCTCTTCTGGAGATGTACAGTGTGGTGGTACTTACAGTGTCCAAACTCAGTTACTCATCCTAGCTAGAACTGTCATGAGAAGGAGTCAGATTTCTAAGAAGCAGTATGGAATACATCAGTGTTATAAGGAGACAGTGAAAATTTACTGCTGGATATTCAACTGCTGGTTTACAGTCTGATTTATGGAGTCCAACTAAAAAGTACTGTAGGCTTTTTCAAGAACTTCAAGTTGTTGGGTGGTGTTTTCTTTTTTGTTTGTTTTTGGAATCTATAGATTTAACTATTGGGGCTCACTGCACTTTGGTTATGTACCTTATTGTAATATACCCATCCAAAGTGTGCTAAAAACATCCAGAGATGAAGCCACTGTGTCTTAGCTTGCTAGATATACTAAGCAGATAAATGATATGCTTTCTAGAGTGGCTTGCAGTGATGAATGAAATGCAGCCTCTGGAGATTAAAAGAGAAAAGTATAGCAAAAAAAACATTGAGGTTAGAAAGCTAGATAAGGTTTGTGTCTCTGGGAACTGTATACAAGAAATACAAGAGCTGTGCTCTCCGTTCCCCATTATGTCAGCTTCAGTGTGCTAAATATCTCTTCTTCAGCCTTAATTATTCTACATCAGTGGAAAACACCTTGGAAAGGAGACTGAATGGGTCAAAATCCTGATCTTTGATACTCTGGAAAAGGAATGAGGGATTTAACAGTAGCAGCTGGATAAGGAGAGGAATTGACTGGGGAAGAATCTCAAGAATGGAGGTGAGATAAAGAGAAGGTATGACACAGTGCAGAACGTGGGGTCAGCAGGGTCAGACCGTTTGTGCATGCTCCAGTAATTCTGCAGGAACAAGACAATACCCTGTTTCTAAAGGCTCACCATCCAAAGTTGCTTATGTATGACTCCAGCTCCTACTGAAAACAGTAGGTCTTCGCCATAGATATAGGTCCCTATTTAAATAAACTTAAGGTGATGCTGTACACTGACCTCTCCGATTATGTTCCAACAGCTGGCAGTCTTCAGGCAACAGCTGTCTTCTCACTTCTCACACTTCCCTGCTCCTATCTCAACTAGCTTCTGCTTTTGGCCCTTATCAGCCATCAAATGTATTAGGGCTTGTAGGAGAGAAGGCTATGAGGTAAAAAGAAAAGACATGATAAGAAGTGTTTATGAACAACGATGCTTTCATAAGATACTGCTCTTCCTCCTGAGGAAGATGGGTAAGATCCAAGGGATTGCATTGAGGTGGTTTGCATCCTTCGTGGAAAGGGTCACTCAGCCTGCCCCCAGAAAGAGCAGTGATCATTACAGCTCTGCCACTAGTCCCCACTGTGCTATCTTTGCACACTAGTCCTACTGAATCTCTGCATACCACCACCAGATGAACTGCTACAACAACACAGGCTCTAAGGCAAACTCTACAGACTGCATCCAGCTCTAATCACCCAACATCCATCATCGCAAATAATCACCAATGGGAACCAGTGTTCAGATAAGACCTGCTCATGAATAATGAGCGGCTCGATAACCTTGGCTGAATACGTAGTCTGTGATCTACTGATCTAGTACTTCGAAGTGCCTGTAGCTGCAGTGGTTCCCTTTGCAGGAGGCACAAACATTCAATAGCTCTGTTCAGTCTGACAGCAGACACCTCCCAGAGTTTGTGCTGATGCTAAACCGATGCTCTTGCTGAGTACGTCCATCAGTAATTCTGCCATCTCCTGATGGTCAGAAGATTTATCTCTGTCATACTGGATATAGCTATGGGCCTTTGCCACTGCCCTCCAAGCAAAACAGTACAACATTCAGAGATGTGAAGCTTGAAAACCCCTTATCTGCAGAATGCTGCATTATGTCTTTTCACTACCTATGGTTACATGACTTCTGGATCAGAATTAGCTGGGACCAACTGGTCCGGAGCAGAGGCAGAGCTTGCCCAGAGCTCTGAGAGAGGTGCAAGTGCTATGAGAAGGTCCCTTCTGTTGACTGCTCTGCTTTCTGGCACAAAGGAGATTGCTACCAGCAGAGCAGCATTCGTTAGTGAGCAGAACTGAGCTTTCCTGGGTTGCAAGCTGAACTGAGACAGTGTTACTTGCTCTCACAGGAGCTGAAGCTCAGCAGCAACGTACCTTGCACTTTGAATGGGAGAAGGCATATCTGACCTCATTTTTCCCATGTTAGGGGAGACAGTTACTAAACAGAAATGCTACATTACACACACAAGACTGACCCTGGGAAGAGACTAAAAATGCAAACCACAGACACATGCCTTGAGAAAGCTCAGATGCTAAATTATAGGGAATGGGCACAGAACTGACTTGAGTGACTGAGAGGGAGCTTTTGCTTCATGGCCATAAATCCTCCATCCACAGGTATGGGAAGGGCCTGTGAAGGACAGAACTTCTGTAGCAGTAGAGCAACCTTCCTCTCTATCTTGCCAATCTAGAGGAGTGCTGCTGTTGAAACATAAAGGCAAAAGTAGCATAAAAGCAACTTGTGGCTTGTTTTAAATCAAATACAATGGAAATGAGGAAAACCCACAATGTCTCACAACCTGTGCCTATGGGAACACACCTTGGAGTCAAAGCATACCTTAATATGCTCTGATGTTATTGAAAGCACAAAGGACAATGCATTTTTCAATTATTCACTTGTCTGAAAACTGCTGGAAACATTCCTTTGACTTAGTCACATAAAAAGCTTAAGTAAAAATTTATTTTTATTAAGCAGTTCCCCTAAAAATGAAGAAAATTTCTTTTTCCAAGTGGCTCCTTAGCCCAAGACTCATGGTACAGAAATTTCTTCTGAGGCCTAAAGTGTAGTAATTGTAAGGATTACATTATATTCCAGAAACATAAAACAGAGAGAGAAAAAGATGTGAAGATAGAGTTGTAGGGGGGCTACATATGATCTTCTGAAGTGCCAGAAGACTAATTGTAGGAATTCACCTTTACGGCATACTGGGTCTCTGTATGCTGTGGGGCTCCTGCACCGTGGCTCTGCCAAGCGTTAGGGTTCGTGTTGAAAGACAATGACCCAGAGCTACGGCTGTTGGGAAATGAGCTGGCAAAGGAGACCGAGGGCTGCAAAACAAAATTCCTGTGAGGAATTCTTAGTCTGGGGAAGGACTGGACTGCGCAGTCAAAAGCTTTGTGGTCAGGGTAGGGGTTATGGAGAAAGCCTTTGGGCTGGAAAGAGGCTGCCAAAGAGACTGAGGGGGCTGTGGAAAGAATCGTCCCCGGGGAATTCTTGGTCTTGGAAAGGGCTCGGGCACCTTGTGTGCAGCTCAGCCTACAACTAGGGTCAAGCTTCAGAGAGGAAGCCCAGAGTTACAGCTGTGAGATGCTGCAGATAATCCTCCAAAGAAAACCAGGGGAAAATGTTACCATTCTCCTTGCAGGTTTATTGAGTCTCTGGATGGACTGGGACCCTGAAACAGCACAACCAAGGAAGCAAACAATTCAGTAATTTACTTCACATTGCTTTTTTATTTCTGACTCAGAATTGCCATTTGTGATGCTCAATGTAATTTTTCAGTAGCAGTGCTGAATTTGGGACATACTAGGTCTGGTTAGGGCTCAGGGTAACGGATAATCACTCAACTTCTTCTCAACTTTTCCACCAAGAATCTTGATTTGTGATCAGTTTTACCTCCAAGCTGTGCCCACCCCCCTGCTGCCCTCTGGTCTCTGAAAACACGCTGAAATCTAAAGTTTCAGCCATTCTAGGAATCTCTCCTGATTCTTTTTTTCCCAATCTCTGAGAAACCTGATCCACCAGATGGGTGGGAGAGCTTATTGTTTTTTTGTCTGACATCTGGATTTCATTAGCAGACTCATGCGTGCTGAATCAGGAATGGAAGCTCAGAAGAAAGCAGATGAGAGTTAAAATTGTGTTAATGCTAACAAAAAAATAAAAATAAAAATGCCCCATTCCCCTCTCCAAGTTTGCAAACAAACACAAACCATGAGTCATGTGGTGAGCTCAGTGTAAGCAGCACAGCCCTTATCAGCTGTACCCACTTATGCTAATGCTGGATGCATTAATGTCTCAAGCACCGATGGAGAAGAACATTAACTTGTTTACTTATATATGTCAACATTATTTTAAAAAACAGAATCTTTTCCAATAGTTTCACATGAACAGCATTACTTTTCAGGTTTGTGAGCTTATGAGAGAGAGTCTCCTGTCTTCTATTTAAATAGAGTCAGTACAGTATGCAAGGAAATAATTTACAACATACCAACCAGGTAAGACTTGCTGCTCAGGAGACCACTGTAACTGATAGCAGCAAGAGGGAGGGTTTTTTATTTTGTTTATATATTTTTTAAAAGTTTAACATGCAGCAACAGGAGTGTTGTCCTAAAAGTCAGGGTGTTATTAATTACCATAGCTCTCTTTGTTGAATAGTAGAAATAGTAACGTAAGCAGCAGCTGTCTGTCAGTCCTGTATGTGGTGCTGTGCTGTGCCAACAGCCTCTGGATGGTTGTTAGATCTTTTTTTGCTAAGACTGATGGCTGCAAGCATACAGCATCCATCTCTCCGAGGCACAGGGAGCTCAGGCTGAGTGCTGTGGCACCCAGCCACAGCCCTGCTGGCTGCTGGCACGAAGTGGGGGTAGATTAAAGTAGTATTTGTGGCTGCCTTGCACAGGGAAAGAGGGACAGACAAAACGCTTTTGGTCATGTTGTAGAACTTCAAATGAGCCTAGGATAAGGAATCAAAATTACAAAATGGAGAAAAGGCAGAATTAGTACTTCATGTATTGTTAAAATTGGCATCTGCCCCCTCTAAAGAGGGGGACCTCAACCTACACATCTGATGTGCACGTACAGCTGCTATACTCGGGCAGGACAATGATATCACTCAAGGTACAGCTGTGTAATGTTCTTGTATTTGCAGAAAATGGATGGAAACATTTGGTCAGTAAAGCAAAAATGACCACCACGTTCTAAAATCAGAGCAGTTAGTTTCATTTGAATACCAGCACCCCAGGCTACATCAGAGATATGGCTATCTCCTGTCCTGAGAAAGTTACATTCCTGTTACAGGTGAAATGCAGGTGGATGCAAACTTGCCTATCACAGGTGTGTAACCACCTCAGGACAGAAATGAAGCCATAATTTTACACGGCGAGTAACAGTTTTCAGGGAAACCTGAAAAATACTGGACTTAATTCTCCACTTTTCCGTGTTTGGTGTAAACACTGACAGTGGCAGGCGCAGCAGAAAACCCCAAAGTGTGACCATGGTGGTGGCTTGTCCTCATGTAAAGGGTTCAAGAGAACCAAGCCCAGGCACACCTGGCATTACAGGACAGGCTTCTTGTTGTTCTGGATAAGAATGATCATGACAACAGCACAGTTTTAGCCTCTCGTCATTTAGTCTAGTTTATTAGACCTGCTAAACCAAGACTTAGAGAAATCTGTCTTAAGTAGCAGACTCCTGATTTGTATTGAGCAATAAAAAATGCAGGCCTGGAATTAGTATTATTTTTTATTTTTAAAAGCTGTTTAAACCAATGCATTCTTTTTTCCTTTAATAATGAATCTCCTTTATCTCCTTTGACCTTCTGGGGGAAAATAAATAAATAAATAAATAAACATTTTTACCCCACGATTTCTTTGAAATGAGGCTTTCTCACTGCCACTTTTTGCTCTTCCTTCTCTCATTTTCTCACTTCTGCAATCAGGCATTAGGGGTAAGAATAACATTCTCTCTGCTCTCACTTGCTACTGTGATGGTCCCCTTCCTGACCCATGAAAGACCCCGTGGGCAGTGTTGGGGAGCATGTGCTCGGGCTGCAGGTGGTATGGGTGTGCTCATCCAGGTGGAACTATTGATTTGCCTGGGCTGTTGCAGAGTTTTATCTACAGCGGTACACCTGTGACATGGGTTAAAATTAGAGATGGATTCAAAACCAGTATTTTGTATGTGAAATGCTTGGGCCTGGGAAATTACACTGAACTCATGTCCAAAATTAAAGCTCGATACCACATCTAAAGTTTAGTTGAAACGTGCTCTTTCTCTGCAGAAAGAAACAGGAGTTGTTTTCAGGACTCGGTAACACACATCTCCAAAGGTTCTGCTCTACCCCATGCACATTTCTGTACAGCCAAAAAATGAGATAGAAACAGAGAGTAGTGAGTGTCTTGTGGAAAATCAGGCTAAAATCTGAGGCTGAACTAGTAATCAAGATTATGTCACTTCCAAAACGTCTGCTCTTACTGCTAAAATCTCCAAATATTTCAACTTATGTGCCTGTCCATGGGCTTTATTGCCTTAGCTAATAATTTGGCACTGACTAGGCCCTGACATGAAAGGCTTATTCTCCATTTTGTCTAATTGCTATAGGAACATTTTAGCTTTTCTGAGCTGTAAAGGAAATTTGAAAGAAAAGGCTTCTTTTTTAAGGAAAGAAACAGTTTTCTGCAAACTTTGGAAATGTCTCCTTAAATAACAGTCTCGTCTTAGTGACATGTCAGACAATTTCTGGTATAAAATGTAAGATGCAAAGGAAACAAGTTTATGGTAAGTTTATCAGCAAATTTGACTATTACTTTACTGCGAGGTGTATTTTGCTATTAAAAAATAAATGCGAGAGTTGAAGATATTTAGCATTGGTGAGGTGATGCAGAGAAACAGAATAGGAATTGAAGCAGGACTTGTGCCTGTGGTCTGAAGTTCTGTTCTCAGCTCTTTTCAGTTGGGCAGTTGGGGAAAACATTAGGCTTCTGAGACTCATATTACACATCCGTACTACATAAATACACTGACTTTCTGGACGTAGAGTGGAGTCAGAGCTAACACTTGCAGAATATAAACAGGAAAAAATATTATGCAAGTGACTGCTTAATGGTATTAATTTTAGGGAACAAATACTTTTTTTATAATACTGAAAGCACTAGGAGTGGCCTTATGTGGAAAAAAATCTAATTCAAAAGAAATACAGTTTCTGCTCTCACTTGAATTTGCAAGAAAATTAGCATGATTAGATTGATAGATCCTCAAAGTCTTTGGGTTTGGTGTTTTAACAGTTACAAACACTGACTGTCCTTTCACAAGTGTCTACTGAGTGGTACTGCTGTAACAAGAAACCTGCAGTTTTAATAGTATCTGCACTAAATTGCCATTAATTTAAGGCTAAAACATGCAACTTTTACTGTGCAGGCAGCAAATGGCAGCTCTGTCAAAACGTGCTCCTTGTGCGAGAGCACAGTGACTGGAGAGCTACTCTAAAGGGACAGCCTCTTTACAGACTAAATGCAAAGCAAGCCCATGAACCCCAGCATCACTGACAAGATCGAATGCTTTGTTCTCCAATACATGCAATGCCTTCCAAAAAAAACTTCCTCCTCAGGTCTCCCTTTGTAGCACCAGGATTGCTGATTGTAAATGAGCCAGCTGGCTCAGTATACTCTGTGAGGTCTTCTATAAATATATATGTATGTATTTATAGATATATATTTGTTGTTATAAGAAATGCCTGTTTGCTTCAACTTTTACATTTTAGCATTATTGTATTTTGTGCAAAAGTACTTTATGTAAAAGCGCAGAGAGGAAGGATTGTGGTAAATGTTAGAGCTGGAGATATATCTCGAAGAACAATCAATGATCTCTTATAGCACAACCTGAAAAGTTGTTTAATTATCATAAAATAGACTCACAGAATCATTAAGTGTGGAAGGGACCTTGGGAGGTCACCAAATCCAACCTCCTGCTCCAAGCAGGACTAACACTGAGTTCAGGTCAGGTTTTCTAGGGCTTTGTCCAGTCAGATCTTGAAAACTTCCAAGTATGGATGGAAATTCCACAACCTGTATTTCACACTAAACCAAAATACTCTTATGAAGTGAGAAAACATGATTCACCTCATGTTCCATTACTACTTGCTTATCAGTGCAAATGAGGAGTTTATAAACAAGTGAGGTTTTGACCTGGTAGTCCTCGCTCTACCTTATCTCCAAATCAGCTTGCGGAGAGCTGGAAACCAGACGTTACTTTCCCTCTGGAGAGGAATGCTCATAGTAATTGTTTCCAAGCTAAGCACTTAATTATGGTTTATCGTGAGTTTTACTGCAAGCTAAGCAAATACCAAATTGTTAGTAAACAGAGTTCAGATTTAAACCAGTGTAATAGCTATGTTCAGTCTACTTCAAAGAAGTTGATAAAAGCCTCCCGGTGACTTGCCCAGGATTTGGATCTGATCTGTTGTGCACAGTTTTTAATTAAATTATGCATGTTCAATGTAATTAGCTGTGTTATTAATATGCAGATATGCAATAATAGCAAAATAATGCTGGGAGATTCTCTGGGAGGTTCTTTCACTTGTCTCAGGACAGGATCACATGTGAAAATTCTGATGTCTGTTTATCCATAGTATTCCAAAAGTTTTCCAATCATCAAGAGCCTCCCCAAGCACTCTATTTCAATGCCTTCCAGTGCCTCCCAATTAGAAACAGCCAAATTCAAGCCCAGTGCTCAGGACTCATTAGCTGTGGGTCTGGAAAACAAACTGTGCCCTTTATGGAAGGTTTTAAGCATATTTGCAATTTATTATGTCTTTTGGGACGGGACAAACAACATTGGTTCTGCAGCCTTTAATCAGAAGTCATGTTTCAGAGACCCGAAGTTAATGTCCTTCATCTCTACTCTTCCCTGAATGACTGTGCTGAACCTGGACCCTGATGAGGCTTTATCAGGGCTGAAACCCTCTTCAGTTGAAATGCCAGGTATCTGTGAGGGTCTACATTTAAACAGCATTCATCTCCTGAAGTCCACCTTGCTGTCAGCGGTCACCCCCCTCAAGCTTATCCAGATAGCGAGTATGCAAACGAGATACAAAAGCAAATAAGAAGTTGGAACACAGCGAAATGCAGTCCAGTTGTGAGGCAGGTCTTCCAGTACCAATCCCACAGCCACCTCGTTGACAGCAATTGCACGGGACCCGAGAGGCCACCCCAAGGTCACTGCAAAGACCAAGCACACATGCTCTCTAACAGTATTTGCCTTTAGCACATCTGTTTACATTGCATTTCCCACAGCAGAAAAGCTTGAACTTGCACCAGTAATAAGGACTGAACCACAGTAATAATGGCTTAGTGATGGTACATAAGGAAGAGTTTGGTTTTGGCTGCTCTTCCAGACTTTGGGGAATGCAATTATCAAGCAGTGTGCTAAACAGGAAAGGGGAACAGACACAGTTCACTAGATATTTCTGTTTTCTTTTTCACTATCTAATTGCTCTTATTCTGGTATGTTAGGGTTTGGTATCTTCTTTTGAAACACCCAGTTTATCAAACAACAGGACGTAAATGCCACACGTTGCAGCCATGGTTTCAGAAGTGCTTTGGGTGCATGCTCTCAAAGCAGGGCTGGTGGGATTCCCTCTTCTCAACATACAGCTGGCCGAGTTGCTCGCCCCTCTCATAAATGGTTTAAAGGCGTGACATGAGCTGATTTTGCAGAATTTCCAAAATAGAGAGCGATGAGTATCTTTTGATGTTTCAGACTTTTAAAGCACCTTAGATTTCCAGAGGTAAAATGGATGTTACAAAATTACAGCTCACCAGACTTTTGTTACAAGATTTCTGCAAGTGCTCACAGTAAAAACAGAAAAGATCTGAGAAAAATGTATTCATCTTATCTCACAAACTCTGAGAAACTTGGCAGGGCTAAGTTCAAACATATGAAAAAAAAAAAGAAAGAAAAAATAACCTGCAATAAATTCTGTATTGTATTTGAAAACCTAGAGTTTTCAAAGTGACTGCATATAGCAAAAACAAAAAGCAAAACAAAACCAAAAAACTTAGCCAAGTTCAAATCATCTAAAACAATTTTATCCAAGTTCTGAGTGGAAAAATATGAATAAATGAAAGTAGTATGTTGTGTATAAACAAGCAGAAGGAGAGCCTCAAATTGTTCCAGTATGTCATGACGTGGAAGCTTAGTATGTGCATAGGTGTTTGTAAAATGAATACCTAAGAAGTACAATTTCTTAGAGATTCAGGTGAAGAAATATGCACTATATAAAAGGGGTTAATGTGTTAGTGTGTATTCTTAAAATAGAGAATTAAGGGTCTGGATATGAATAGATTTGTCTTCTGAGTGCCACGTGCAGTTTGAAAACAATTACAGTACAGACTACCAACAAGGTTTTCTGTCTGTATTGGCCTTATTAAAAGCAGTGCTCCTGTACCAGAGATTAATTTACCTGGTGTTTTCTTTTATTATATATCCCATATTATCATCTTAACCTCTGTAAGAGGGATACTGGTTTTAGTGATTCGAATGTCTTTTTATCCAAATCAGGGATTCATTGTCAGGCTTGTACTAACTCTCCCAGCCCACAGAACTGAAGCATAAACGAGCAAGATCTGTACAGCACGGTATCAATTGCCAGTGAGTATATTCTGATCAAAAACTACAGTGAAACCTGCAAAGCTGAGCCATATGGGGGTTCAGATTCCTACGAGACTGTAGGGCTCATCCTGTAACTGAATAAGAATACCGATATTTCTCTCAGTTCACTGAAGAAAAGACTTGTTTATTTGGAGGCCATCACTAGATAACCAAAAGACTACTAAAATGTAGAAATTATAACTATATTGTTTTCAGAGTGAATTTTAAAGACTTTTTCAGTCTATGATCTTCCTTCACTTCAGAGCTTTCTGAAGCATCATTTTCCACTATAAATATATATTTTTATTACGACCTCTAAGCCAAAAACCAGAAGGGTTAAATGTTTGTTTTTGTAACGATGGCAGTTTATTCATCATTGCCATCACAGCCAGCCTTTGGTACCTGGAGAAAGCACAGCTGTGGACTCCTTGAATTTTGAGGACACTTGAGAGCCTTTCACAACCATAAGGCACAAGACAAATGAAATGACTGCTTCAGGCTTGAGAGTTGCTGCAATCATGCAGCCAAATAGCTGCCTGCTGAGCTAGCTCTGCTGCCAGAGACCCGCTATATCTGACTACAGGGAGGGACAGCTTCAGGGCAGCATGATCTGGCAGACCGAGCTGTGGACAGGGAAAAAAGGACTAAGCTCAGCTTGACGCTGATTCCTTCCACATCCTGCATGAAACCACAAAAGCAAATCTATGCAAACTCAGGCAGCCACAGTAATTACCTACTACTCCCGTTGACTTGAATACGTATTCTCAAGGTACTTTAGTTTGGCAGGATCTGCTTCAAAGATCACTGTTGCCAAAGGAAAGACTCCCATTGTTGGCCTCATTAATATGGATCACACCATACATTTCATTCACAGAGCTAAAAACGCAGTCCAAAATGAGACTAATGTTGCATCTTATCACATATATACCTGTGGTAGTATGTCTGTATTTCTATGAGTACGCACATGCATTATCCTCTATCAGTATAGCACAAAATTTGGAAATACACTCTGCAACAGTTCTGTATCTCCCAGGGACTGGACTAAACAGTTTTCAGAAAGCTTGGCACTAGCAGGGGGTACCCAACAGCCTCCTCAGCAAGCATTCTGTACAAGGTGGCTGGAGTCATGTATTTTTAAGTGACTAGGTCTGCGTATATTTTCACAATAGGATTTGACAGTGCTTGAACGTGGTTAGGACAGAGAGACCAGCAGATCTGCTTGGCAGAAGCACGCAGTAAAGCACTTTGGAAACTTTGAGTACAGTGATGCTGTGCTGGAGCTCTGCGCTTGGACACTTCCAGGACAAACCATTGCCTCCCAGATTAACAAGGGGAATGACATAGACAGTAAATGAGGTCTAGGATCTGTGTCCACATCTTTCCTTCCAAAAGAAAATTTTGAATAATGCTGAAAATTCAATCATTCACTGACTTCTTAGAACCTGAACTAGGACTTTTATTCACACATGTCCGATATACTGCGTCTACCCCCTTATGCTGTACTTTGTGTGGGTTAGATCTATATGACAGCATTATCTAATATGTGATTCTGTGATTCTAGGACTGAGTGTAGAGTGGCAACATCACAGAAAAGCGGTAATCACCAAAACATTACACTGTAAAGGAGCAAGATTCATTTTGTAGAGGCCATGCACAGAACAAAAGAACCCACTGTTCATATTTTATAGAATTAAAATATATAGACTACATTGATAATAGGTGAAAAGAAACAATGTGACTTTTTTAAATGTCTTCTGTGAATTTCTGCATCTACATTTTTCTAAAAAACAAAACAAAACAAGAAAAACAGAAGTTTGTTAAATCCCATTTCAGTTTCCAAACAGATTATTTTGAACAGGATATCAGACAAAGTGCAGATACCCGAGGTACTTAAGTCCTAAAGCTGGCCTTTTTTTCAATTATAATTATTTAGCCTCCTCGAAGATGATCATCACTTAAGATAGAATCAATACATGTATTTCCATCAGTACGGTACACTATCAACTCTTACAGTAACTGAGAAATAACACATCTTTACAATGTTCATAACAAGCAGATTTAAGGGAGGATATAAAGTCTCAAAGTTGTTACACAATTTCTTTGTTATGCAGGAAAAACTCTGTAAAACACCCCTTTCAAAATCTGTTTCTTCTTAGGCAATCGCACTAAAAAAAAAAAATGATTTATTGATATGCATTTTGTCCAAATCAGATTAGTTTATCTCTTGTCTCTTTCCAAACCCAAGTACTTAAAATATGCAAAACTACTTTGCTTTTTTTCTGTAGAATTTGCAAAACAACTTTTATTTTTGACAGCATTAGTAAAACTTAGCTTTGAAATCTAAGTGATGAAGTAGTGTATGTAATGTTCAAATAAATAAATCAATTATCATCAAAAGGAGTGGTAGCAAATTGGGTCTTTCTAATAAAGGTCTGACCCTGCTGTCAGTACTCCATTCTTGTGCACAATGTTTTCAGAGTTTTGAATGTAACTCATGCACACCAGGTCATCCCCAGTTGATCTGTTCTCAAATGTAGAGAAAATAAGGCAAGTGCTTAAGTTCCTGTGAAAATTTGTCTGCTCTTGTTCAAGAACACATTTCACTGCTGACTAGCACTTGCTTGTGTTTGAAATCTCCAGAAAGAACTATTTTCATATCACCTGCTCCTTAAGTAGGACTTGAAATTTAACTTTGATTTGTAGAAACAGGTAGGTGCCTAAACAACACAGGGCACCAATGAGGTCTGATCTGGGGTGCTTTATGTGTTTGTAGTTGCACATGTTCAAGACGATGGAAAGCACACAAGGACAGCCATGAGCACTGGGGAACAGAGAGGGTGACTACCTTTTGTGAGGGGACCGAGAAAGTCTGGCTCAACTAGCCCTACAGAACGCATGCTGAGAGAGGATATGGTTGCAGTCTATTAATACATCCTGAGATAAACACCAGGCAGGGAGATGAGCTATTTCGGGGAAGGACACTGTTAGCAAGAGAACAGATGACTATACAGTGGCCACGAATTACATTTATCCTGGAAATTGAAAGATTTCTAATTATTACAGTGAGGTTCTGGAGCACCTTCCAACTAGAGCAGCAGTGAGGGCAAAATACTGAAGTACTTTCCAACTAAAACTGGATCAGTTTACGAAAGGCGCTGGACGATATGGCTGCCTGTAACTGTAGCTACAATGTCCTCCAGTCATTACTTGCTTATTGGCCAGCCATGGGCTATTCTCTTTAGAAAGTATTTTCATTACCTTGTTCACAGAGAAGTTGAAGATATTGCTAGTATAAACTTAATACATGGGAAAAAATACACAGGATGTGCAATTTAAGTAAATTAATCTTCCTACCTGCAAAACAAATAATGCATTTCTCCTCCAACTCTGACATGTCCACTTGAGACCATCAGTGCGAGCTGCAGCTTGCATGAATTAGTCATCACAGGACCCATTGCATACATTTGACTTCCTACACCACAGGGCACGGTCATCTCCCCCAGCTCAGCACTGTCATTGCCAAGCACACCCAGGAGTTGTAGTTTTAATCCCCTTGCTAAGTAATGTATGCTGTTACATGGTCCTGTCTCAGTATTTTACTGTAGCATGCTAAACTAAGTACATTAAACACAGAGGTATACAAACTGGAGTATTTTTGAGCTTAATCTTTCTCAAGGAAAATCTCACGTTTTCTTCAAGAGAACTGCCTTACTCAATGTATATTAAAAAGATATGAAGTAAAAATATTTTCAAATGCCACGCCCAGGTCTGCAAATGTAGTTTAATTCCACAGCTTTCATTAGAACTAATGAAAGATATACAGCTAAATTCCATGAAGAAAACAGCTTAGCCCATGCATAGCAGCAGTTGGAATACACTCAGTTAAAGCTCATCTGACATTAGACTTGATTTCACACTGACCTTGTTCAGCTGGCAAATGCTTTTCTGACTGTGTTTTGGCTTATAAGTCTGACATCCCCGACTGCCACAAACTGTGGTTAATTCTACGCAGATTAATTCTGCTGAAAGTCACACATTAAGAGGGTAGGAGGTTAAAACCACAGTAAAGTAGATAACAGTGATGTCCACATTTTTATTTCTAGAATATTGGCAGAGCTTGAATTTCCTTGGGACTCTACATAGAATATTATTGGAGTTGTGGAAGTTTAAGCCAGAAACACAACTACATCCAGCTGAAACTTGGGAGGATGGAGAAACCTCGCACATTGTGGCTTGGATCCTCAGGAAAAAAACTGCAGATCGGTAAGTGCTTTTAGTGCACGCAGGTTTATGCCGCTTTTCTATGGAAATAAATATTGCCAGCTTTGCCACTACAAAAAAGTTCTTGGAGTCCAAGACCATCACATCTTGCCAAGTATAGCAAACCACTTCTATCAGAGGAGACATTTTGCACTAGATAAACTTGGAGCTTGTGTTACTGCAAAGCTAATTCAAAGTTCCCATCCAGTGTAACAATTTCTTTTCCTTTAGCATATGTAACTTGTTATATTTTTTATTAAGTGCCATTGCTAAACTGACTATAGGGTGTGCTGCTTAAAAATGTACTTTGCACAATCTTTGTGACAGAAAGATACATATTAGCCACTTTTTAAGTTTCCAAAATCTACTTACTCATGTGCCTTGAAGAGTATCTTTGTAATGCTTATCTGGCGAATGAAATAGCAATTTTTTTTCCATCGGCATTGTGATAAAGAATGGATTAAAGGAACACAAGGCTAGCTTGGCATTTTGTCAAGATATTTTTTCAGTGCTACTCTAAAGAGCTATTTCAGTCAAATTCTGTGTTACTAAATGAATGAACATTGAAAATTTTCATGAGGGTTTTTCCAGAATATTGTATATTGCTTACCTGTGGGCAGTCTTTGATGTAGTGTCCCTTGTTAAAGCAGAGGTGGCACAGGTAGTTAGGAGGTGGCCTCTTGCTGGGTTTTCTGGCTTCTGAAGAAAGGGATAGGTCAGAAAAATGCTCAGTGAGGGAGCTTAACCCATCCACTATGTTGTTAAGGGAGCCATAAGGAGATGCACTCTTATACAGACTGCTGCTCAGAGCCTGCAAAAGAAAAGAAAAAACTTACATGAAATGTAGCACATTAAACAATTAAAGATTGTTCTCAGACTGATCTGGGTAAGGGAAGGATGAAAATAGCAGAAAAAATGTGAGAAGTTTTTCATTAAGAACATGGCTGCCTATTTGAGGGGAGCAATATAGAGGTTATTAATGAAGAGGTTTCTTGAAGGCAGAGCTGGTCACCCCACTGCCGGGGAATGTAGGGAGCTTGCCATGGTTCACTTAGCCCAGTCTTTCCACTGAGCAGTGATTGCTTTCTTGTGTTTGATTGTACCGCAGTCATGGTGTGGTTAGAACACACAGGCAAAAAGAACAACCCACAAAAGGCAACATTTTTGTGTCCAGAACTATTTACAAGAACAATACTGAAGTCAGGGAAAGGAAAAGAACACCAAGAAAAACACAAAGTAACTTTTAATTTCCAATCCAGTTAACGTGACAGTCAACATAGAGTCCCGTGTTCAAGCAATAACAAGAAATGTCCAGATCTACATCTATCTGGGATTTTCTATGGGGAAACCTTCTGTGATTCAAATGTTTTCTGCTAAACGGTAAATACCTAGTTTTTTGTACTTCACCTCTATAGGATCTTCACTCTCTCAATCTGCAAATCAAAACCACGAGCTCTTAATTTGTTATTCTGTTGTTTTAAAACTAAAAGAAACCCATAATCACCTATATACATAATCTTCCTAATGGAGATAACAAGTATTCATTCTCTTTAATGTTCTAAGACTCAAAAGAAACTGTGTAATGGGAATTTAAGGAATAAATGATAGCTTTCTTTTTTGTTTTGTATTTTTGAACGTGGTAATGAATCACTGTAGGAACAGAACAAACCCGTGTCCTTTTCACCCTGAAATGATGGGACACATTTGATAGGGTGTTTCTCTGTTACGTCTGATGTGCCTCACAATAGTGCTATAATTGTGTAATTCTACTGGCATCAAAGAATTACTGCTGACTTATGGGAAAGTGAGGTAAGAAGACATCCAATCTGTGCCTCTAATGGAGACCTTATTTTTCAGTGCTATTAAGTCCAAATATTTAAATGGAGTCTTCATATATGTTAATCAGGTATTTTGCAGGTGTAGAGAAATTGGTTGAGATAGCTTGTGAAATAGATTTTAAAGGGGATTACATTTATCTCAGAGATCTCAAATATTCAGGGTATCTGTACAGTGAATGTGGTTTCTGAGTATGAGTCACATATTGAAAGAATCCTATGGAAGCCCTAGGCACCTCTCTGCCCACTCTTCCTGGAGTCAAACACAGCTTACTGATCTCCACTAACCTCCATACAAAGCCAAAGCTGGTGCATGGCAGCAGGATCAATCCAAAGGGACACAGAGTAGGAGTGCAGAGCCCCAAACCCTGTCTTCACCTTCCCATTGACCTGCTCACTGCCCCAGAGAAAGTGATTACAATTCTCTCTGCCCTTTTAGTCTAGGGAACGGAATAGAATGTTTTCTGTTTACAAAACCATAAGCAGAATGAGTCCAACCTCATGGGGGACTTCATACATCATCTGGCACTGAAATACCCAACATTTAACTCCAGCACAGTGCCGATATAGTTCTGTACTGGTTCAAGATGTTCTGGCTGCTGAAAGGAGAGTCAGCCACTTTGTTTCAGGGGTTAAACCTGTACATTTCAAAAGGAAAAGCTATTGCACAAACTGAAGGAAAGGTTTTAGCTGCTTTAGTCATCAAGTAAGCAAAGATACCTCCAACAGTCCCTGGAATTTATTTTCTAGGATTTATTGGACACTATTGGAATGAGAAATTCTTGGCATCAAATTGCTAAAAGGAAAGGGAAGTGCTACGGATGCCAAAATACTATTAATTAAGGGTCTCCAAGAAGTTCTTGTCTCCCTAGGAGCCACTTTCTCTTACATACACTTGGAAAATACAAAATCTTTCTTCTTAAGAGTCCCTCTTAACAAGAGATTCTTACAGTACTTCACATGCATTAAACACATCAGTAACTTTGCAAATTCCCTATAATCTGATTTTTACAGAAGTGTGTATATCCAGACAGAATGTGTGAAATCCCAAATTCTTTACCTTTCACTGAAATGTGGAACAACCCCTGGGGATGCAGAATGTGTAACTCCTGCTCACCAGGAGGCAGCTAGTCCTGTCCCCAGGGCCAGCCCAGTGACAACTCAAACCATGCCTACCTGCTGCTTTCATTGGGCTTTGAATGAGACATATGGCTCGCAGAGTTGACCGTTTTCCTTTCTACATACCCTTTACACTGAGATACTACAACCATTATAGCGGAGCATGGATGTGTTAGGTAATTCTCTCCAACACAGATACTTCTTGGCATTTTTCAGGTCAATGGGAGAACCAACAGGTTGTAAAGGTCACAGTTTTGGTCACCCCATCAGTAAACCTTCTTTACAAACCTTTGTTTGTTTAAACCATGGCAGCCAGAAGCCTTGTGAAAGGCCAGGACTCCATCACAGACTACTTGCTGTATTGACATGAAATCTCAGTCTTAGCAGCCACCCACAGCTCTATGGTCAAAGTGTGACACGTGGCTCTGAAAGCAGCCACCTGGTTCAGCTGGCAGGGCATTTGTGCAATGTGTGCCAAAACACTGCCATGAGACATTTCTCTATAACCGTCTTAAGGCCCAGTGTTAAAACAAGAAAAAAAAAAAAAAAACAACCTGGCAGATGATGGCAAAAGAGATGATGGACATTTTCAACATCACTGGGGCTTCAAAGAACAATAATTTCATTAAGGAAAATTCCTAGACAATCCCAAAATGCAGCCTGTCCCTCCTGGTACAGAGTCAGGCAAATTGCTTCAACAGTTCCTGCCAGCCTGACCTGGAAAATGGCCTTACATCAGTTTAACTCTGAGTCAGTATGAAAAGCATATCAATCTGGCACTTGAAAGATACCATGAAGAGCACCAGTGCAAACAGAGCAACATCCTGTCCCTAGCTGTGGAAATCTCCAGTTCTTCATAACGAGATGAGGAAAAAAGCTGTTCCAAAAAGCCCAGTTATATAATAAGGGTGGTGGTGGGAAAATTCATCCTGGCCCTGGAATGAAATAGCAAAAGCCCGGGAACACGTAAAGAATACAATGAAAGCAAATGGTGATTTAGCCCATCCTGTCTTTGTAGAAGACAAGGGATGAATGAATATCGCTGAGATACATAAACCAGTATTTTTTGTCTGGGATGCTTAGCAAATCAGCAATTGAGCCCTTGATGAGTGTTTGCACTGCTGCGAAGGGGATTTTTAAGGAGGGTTTTGAACAAAAACTTTGAATTAGTTTCACACTTAAAATGTCCAGGGGATGATCGGGGTGACAGGAAGAACGCTGATGGTTTTATAAAGGTGACAGTAGGCAGGGAAACAGGAAGGAAGAAAGCATTCTAACTCGCTCTGACTTCAAGCATACTGGTATGGATCTGTGAGGTGCCAGGGAGACCGCTTCTCTGAGGGGTTCCACCGAAAGCAATGACTGCTTTGTGCCCATGGGGTGCCCCTAGCAAACTCAGCCTGTTTCTTTAAAATGAAGATAATATTTTTAAACCACAAATAATATCTCCCACTGGGAGCCTCACTTTGAGCTAGGGCAGGATTTGAGCTTGGCAGTGAAAGGGTTAGAGCTCTCAGGGAGCCCAGAGACCACACTGCATGTCTTAATTAGGAGGCTCATCAGCCCAGCTGCAATGAATTCAGGATTTCCTTATCTTGCTGCACTGGGAGGGTGGGGGAGCTACTGGTAAGACTTAGAAACGCGCTTGGTGGGAAGTGCTGGCTGATAATGTAAGTTTGGTTGTTGTTTTTTGGTGTTGGTGGGTTTGTTTTTCTTCTTATTGTGAAGCTTGTTGACTTAGTTGAATGGGAACCAAACTGAAAATCTGGTGGTCTGTTTTTAGAAGGTAACCTCTCTGCTCTGTAGGTCTTCAAACTGCATCTGTCGGTGGTGCTGGGAAGTAAGGCTTCCTTTGTTATTTGTTTGCAAAGTGTTTCCAGCTAAAGGGTATGCAATCAGTAAGGTTCTAGTCCAGCCCTTTGTGACAGAGGCAGCTATTGTCTTCAATAGCTGCCTTACCCTGCTCCCAGTTGGGCAACATATGTGAGTGACTGAAGGGTTCCAGTATCCAGCTCACCTCCAAGAAATGCCTGGTTATGTGAAGGATCTGGCAAACACACTCGATTCCCTTGGCTGGTCCCTGCCTTTCAGAGACAGCTCTGGGCATCAATGTGCCAAGAGGTGAATAAGGAAACACTGGAACAGAATTTCTCTCTGCAGCTTCTTTTTCAGCATTGGTATGATGTTAAAAATAAAGGAAGCGGTGCTGTACGCAATGTGATGATGCGTGGCACACTTGAACAAATAGGTGATAAGCCTTTCTTTCCAACCATCTCCTGCTATGGCTATTGCTTTAATTGTAAAGGTATTTTTTTTAACTACGGTTAGGAAGCACAGATGCCATAATAGCATTTCAAATATGGCAATGTTTAATTCTGTCCAGAGGTGATGGGATTACCTGTTTTTCCAGAGCCCTAGTTTATAGCTGATACTAATAACTGATAACAATCTCCTCTTGTGGGAATGGCACCTTGTTATTAAGACTACAGGGGCTGATTTATTTATTTATTAGGATTTATTTAGGTATGGGATGGAGTATGTAGGGGCATGCCTGGGAAACTCAGTTTCTGGCTGCTGAACCGTGAAGGTGGTGGTAAGGGCTGCAGATCCACTTGTTACCCGAAGCTGGAATGACCTGTGTTGGTTTAACAGCCTGTGCCTGGCTAGTACGTTTGTTTAGGGCCCTTGGGTTGTTGGGTTTTATTTTTATTTGTGAATTACACTTCAAAGACTTTTTTATCTCTGTCCCCTTGAAAAACAAAAAACAAACAAAACAACCAGCCAAATAAACAAAAAACCCAAACAAACAAAACCCTATGCTGGTACCCAATACCTCACTAGTTAAAAAAGAAGACAGAGAGAAGTATTTAAACTCTGTAAATAAGCATGAAGAAAATGCAACTTCTTGTCCTTCTTGAAGAGCACTGATGTTTAAGCCCAAATACAATAGCGAAACCTGGATAGAAGGAGCTATATAATTCTCCTAAACTGTTGGATTCTGCATGTGGTATTCTCACTGCTCTCACAGAGGTCCTTCTTGGTTTCTGCTTGTTAAAGGATTTATCACTCAGGTTTGCAGAGGTGACTACTCCACCTTAGCAGGATAACTTCCTTTGGCTGTGGTATCATTACTGTGATTATTTGACCTGAAATTCAGTGATTTAACGCTTTTATAAAAAAAAAAAAAAGCTGTCTAATACTAAAATATTCTTCCCTATTTATAGCTGTTTAACAGAATCTCTAAGGACTTGCAAAAGAACCTGTTCAAGCTATAAGTCGGTACAATTTGTGCTAGTTCTCTCCACGTTTTTATTAATTGCATATACTGAGGTGAGCTCCTATAGTACTTCAGTATTCTTATACTGTCATTAGTTCTTCCATGACATGAAATAGCCTGTAATTGGAAAGCAATGAGCAAAGAATTTTTGATGACTTATTTTTGCTTTGGTATTTTGCCAACATGCTAAAGCAAACAAAAATAAAGCAGCCTTAACTTCCAGTGTTCAGTTTAAGTCAGCAGGCGCCATGGCTGTTTGAAGTTTGCTGGAAAAAGGAGTTGGGTTGCCCTGTCATCGGCGTGAAGAAGTAAGGTTTTCATATACTGTAAATTATAAACATTCTCCAGTCTGTGAAGTGTCTGTGATGGTAACCAGACTAGCTACACTAATTATTAGCCCTGCACTGAAATGTCAAAAGGTGCTGAAGTTGTTTATCAGCTTGGATTTTCATGAAGATAAGAATTGAGTACATCCCTGCGCTGTGTCATGAATAAAACAGTAGGACAGACAAGTCACTGCCCTCACTCAGTTGCTATTTTTACGTGAAAGGAGGGAGAAAACTGAAGCTATCAGAACAGTAATTCAGTGGCTTGTACATGCTCATATACAAAACTTAACCTGAGGGCCTGCATCTGTCTTCCCTGGTAGTCACCTAAAGCTTGTTCCTGATGTGGGACTTACCTGTGGGGCTGTGCACTGTGTGTGAAAGCAGAACAGTGGTACCTGAAGATGAGCGTGTCTGGAGAAGAGCACTGTGGCTTTTTTGTGCTCCAGTTCCTTATAAATGGTCAGACCAGTTCCTCGATTTTGTTCCCAGAAAATATTAAGTGCAGAATCAATGTTTATGGTCAACCCAAAAGCCTTCTGAAAATAGAAGGTTAAGTAAAAATACTGTTATAAATTTAGTTATATTAACTTCAGCCAGCTAAAGTGTTTAATTACCAAGGCTGAACTGGAAAACCTCAAAAACTATTTCTCTATGGCTTATGTCTGCTTTAGCTCTTCTGCCAAACTATAGATACCTTTACAGAGAACAGTTAAAGAGGTTACTTATTAAAATTTTTTCACTGGACAAGTGGAAGCAAAGCTTATCACTTGCTGAAGTGCCTGGAGGAAGGAAAAAAGACCCAGGCTTCTGTTTCCTTCTCAAGTCAAAGCTTAAGTCAGCTGTCAAAAAACTTGGTCCTTAGGCTGACTTTAAGAAAATGTCAATTACTCAAGTTTCTCACTTAATGTAGGTAAATGTAGATGAGTCAAGTGTACCTAAATTCATCCTTCTTCTGTAGGGGGATTTAGATAAACACGTGCTTATATTAATCTGCTAATGTCTGCTTCTAAATATTCTCAGAGAGAGGGCACTAGGATTTTCCCTCTAGAGAAATGGTGTTTTGAGGAGACAACTCTGAATGTGGCATGACTTGTCAGTAGTTGCGAAGCAAGTCAATGGTAGGGCAATGAATCTTTAATGTAGTGGCTAGATCTATCTAATCTAGCTCTTCTAGATCTGCCAGCTTGGTTGGCTGTGGCTTCTCAGACTGTAATTGCTTCCCACCTCTTAAATTGCGTAACAGCAAGTGGGTGCGATATGCTTCTCTGTATGATTTGCGTACCTTCACTTCATGGAAGAGTTGAAGAGCAGCACATGGCACCATCTCGCCTCAGTTTAAATCTGCTGATCTTTAGAGTCTTGATCCAAAGCTTTCAGTGTTTGTCATTCAGGACTTTCACACATCTACGGATCTTAAAAAGTGCTGCTCCGTCTGCTCAGTGGTGCAGAGGTAACAAAGCTGGCAGTTAAGAAGTTCAATCACTGTCGTTGGATTGCAGAAATTCAAGCAGTGCTCGGAGCTCTCTGCTAGCAGTGCGATCATTCCTGTAACAGCATCAGGGGAAGGTTTGGTGTGGAGGTCAGTGGGGACACTTGTCTTACACACTTTACAGGGACCTCACAAACTGTCTTTAATGTCCATTAACAGAAAGGTGGAAAAGGAAAGGACAGATTTCTGGTCAAAGGTGTGCAGTCTTGGAGGAACTCTCTAAATCTTGTACCAAGCTCTGCAGGGATCCTTTTCATCAGCTGAAGGCTAAACAACTGCCCACTTATGTTAGAGAAGCTCCAACACATGAGCACTATATTAGGGACAAGGGAGACCATTCACACTGCAAATTATATTAACACGTCCCTACAGGAGCCTTCATTTCTCAGCCTGTCCCTGGGCTGCCTGCAGCTGGATCTCCCCCAGGTCGCAGCCCAGTAACCTCCCTGACCTTCCCAGAATGAGCGGCGGTGGGGGTGGGAAGGCCCCACCAGATCCCCTAATCCCGGTGCCTCCTAATGCTGCTGAAAAACGAGCATATTTTGTGGGTGTCAAGATGGGGTTCTCAGGCTCCTAGGAGGCTATGAAGGTTATAAAGTGAGGGGAGAAACGGATGGACGTATTTTGACCCCTGCGCTTTAATACCCACAGCCATTTCTGTTAACATCTCTGTTTCCTGCAGGAAATCTTGTCTCAATCTGACCTACAGTTTGAAAAACAAGAGTCAGGTTTCCTTTCATTTGGTGGGTCTTTTGACACTCCAAACACGAGAAAAATAACACCCGGAAATAGATATGTGCCTGTTTAAGGCACACTTAAGAAAGCATTTACCTCCTGTGCAGCTCTTACATGATGAAAGGTTCTGCTAAGAAATGTTCATTTTGGGTTAAATAGAACTTTAAGTCTGAGACACTTTTGTTTATATCATTTACATTCAGTAATGCCTTCTTGGCACAGAAACCTCTGCAATGGCTGCCAAAGTTTAAAAGAGGCAAAGTTAAGGTCACTGTCAGAGGTAGAAACAATACATCATCTGCCCAGAGCGGGCCCCTCACAATGTGCTTAGGGCCTCAGTTTCTGCACTCATGGGAAGACAAAAACTTTTCCTAAATTGAATATAGTGAAGAAAATAAATTGCTTCCATCTATTTACATGACAGGCTGGAATTTCATCTTACAACTCCAGCTTTTGGATAGTTTTATCTATATCTATAGTCACCCTCTGAACCAGTTGTTATACAGCATAGCTTCAAGTGTGATCTAAGCAAGTGGGTATAAAACTTCACATTCTGCTTCATATAAATTATAAAACTTGAGTGATCTAGTTTCAAATTAGACTTAAGGATTTTTTTTCCCAGGTTGTGTTTGTTGGGGTAATGAATATATTATTTTATTAATTTCAGTTGCAATGCGTTTTTGGAAGAAGATGGTTGTAAGAATGCCTCCATGTTTCAAGGGCAGGCCCCCGATGCTCAAACCCTGTTCTCTCACAAGCCTTTATGAATCCCTCTTTTCAGGATGCAACATCTGTACAATAGGTCCGTTGCTTTCCATTCAACCACAGGTATCCACAGCCCTGATGAACACACATGTATAGGTGCCTGGCAGGCTAGCTTAGTGCAAACAAAGTCTCCTCCTCCCAGACACTTCCTATTTCCCTGCTACAATCTCCAATGGGCTTAGAAATCTGGGACTCCTGGGTTTGCAAGAGCAGCCTATGTGAGCAAGATGATCCCTTTAAGATGTTTGCTTGGTCGGCAGTTAGCTGGATGAGATGTAAATATAGATAACCAGATTCCTGAAATCCTTCTTGGGCATTGCGCTTGTGTTCATTCAAAAGAGACACCAAATCCTGCCATGTCCTTGGAGTAGCTGGGGGTGGTCTTTTTATGTAGCAGGAACATATTTCTGCTTCTGGTATGAAAACCAGAGCCGTAGACCTCACAGAATTTCTCTGGACTGTGAGGGTATTTGCTTATCTTCAAACTGAATCTTGAGAGACACAAAATGTATTTCCCAAGATGCAGGTTTTGGAACACCACACAACAGTTCTCCAAGCAGCAGCAGTCGTCAGTGGGTATGGAAGAACTAAGAAAAAGGCCTACAGGAGGCTCCTTAAAAACCCTCCTTCTCAAGCTATTGGACTTCTTAGTATTTGCTCACACCAAAACCCAAGACAGAAAGTAATGGGCTAGGCTTGTGATTATGTTAAAGTTTGATAACTTAAAACCCACTGAGTCTCAAAACAACTATGCTGGCCTGGCTAGGCAACGAGGGACATATACAAAACCCAGTCCTCCTAACTTTTCTGAAGTGAACCTCTGTAATTTTAGGTTCCACTTCCAGTAGAAGTAGGTTCTACTTCTAGTTTTCATTCCTAGAAGAAACTGATCTATGTTGTGACACTTATCAAATACCATCTGTCTGAGTTCTGTCAGAATTGCTGAAAGTCTTGAATAGCTTTGTAAAACTTAATCAGTTCCTTTGCTCCACTATAACTTCTCTGGAACCCAGACAGAAACTGAAGTAAACTGCAAGGAAGCAAAGACTTAAATTCTTTCCATTTAATTTAATCATTTCATCATGGCTTTCTAAAAGAGGGAGAAGGGCAATGCAGGAGAGTGGCAAAATGGGCATCAGGCAGCTGGCAATTTCCCTAGGGGAGGAAACTGAGGACGGGTACAAATATCAACTATTACATTTCATAAAGCAGCCCAGAAGCTTTAAGGTGACATCCACTATCACTTCTTAGGCATCATTTATATCCATACACCTAGTTTTGATAACAAAACACATTTGCTTTGCCTCTATGCAATTCCTTATCAATGTTGTATGATTAGCTTTGAAATATCTGTGCTTGAGTCTTCATGCAAATGCACAAAGTCAGAATTTAAATTTGGAATTAGAAAATTGCCTTGCATTAATCCTCACCTAGTGACTGTCAATAATGTGATCTCTTCTGAACTTTTATAACTTCTTGCAGCGGTGCTGTTTCTTGCTGTCTTGTACAAATCCACAAAATCCCCAAAACAAAGTTTAAACAAATAGGAGGGGAAGGTGAGTGACTTTGGCTTTTGGATAAAATCATTGTTTTGTACACGTTTGGATTTTCTATTCATTCCATGCTTTTCGTAAATATATTGGTTGATGTCAAATTTGACAGATTGTCTGTGCAGTTGACTGGAGAAGCATCTTCCTTTTCTGAGTAATTGAGTTGATGTTGAAGGAGCAAAAGAGGAAGGGATGAAAAATCATTACCCAACAGTTATATCACAGTTACATCACCCCTTTGTTTGGGTGCCTTGGCATGGAAGACTCTGTAAAGTAACTGAGAACTGCATGTATAAAATAGAATTGTAATAGGAATCTTGCATGCTTTTGCCTCTGACTGTTTGGGTGGGGTTTTTCGTTTATTTCCCTGCATGTACTGCCTGGCAAACTTTTCAAGACATGGATGTATTTCTGAGACTAAAAGCAAATGCCCATGCTCTTAGTTACAAGTTTGCATGTCCCAAGTGATCTGTAAGAGCTGGCAATAATTTTCAACTAATTGGGAAGAATACATATAATTGCTCCATTTTCCATTGCCATTATTTTTTTAATGATTAGATTAAAAAGAAATCAGTGATAAAAAGAAGGCCCACATCCCTCTTCTGCATGACCTGATGTAAGTTTAGCAATTAATATTTTAGCTCTTGCCAGCTTTTCAAACACAGTTCAGCCTTTGATGTGATGTTATGTGGCTAAATACTTGTGTTGCCGTGAAGCAGGAGCCCAACTATAAGTCACATTTGAACAAGGTAACACTAGAGGCAGAGCAGATGCACTGCAGAGCTGCAGTAACATTGGTTTCACGTGTGGGGAGGGTAACGAGGTAAAGAGGCTTCGGCTACTGGGTTAACATCAGCATATCTTTGCTAACAGCTTGCTTCCATGAGGCTTCTGCTTGGCCTTGCTCAGATAAAGAATCCCAAGGAAAAACAATGCAACTGTACTTAGAATGCTTAAAAGTTTAAAATATATATATATATATATCCTGGTGAGTAGAGAAGTCAAAAGCCATGCCTAAGGGATACAAATGGAAGACTGTAATTTGTACGACTTTCCACTTCTGAAAATAAGAAATACATTTTGTTCACGATTTCATTTCATATAACACCTTCATGGATGTAGTTTGTTCTGTTCTGGTTTTGGTTCCACCCCCTGTCCCAAGAAAAAGTGTTTTCCAAGGTCAGAAGTAGCAAAGCAAGAGGCCATGGCTGCAGAAGTAGCGACAGAGGGGAGGAAAAAAAAAAAGAAAAGAATGCTTCTGGGCTTGAAACTTGTCTTAGCACTCACCTCAATTTTGCATTTTACAGCACACATCAAACTCGAATCGAAAATGCAGTAGTTGCTAGATCTGAGACTTTGAGACCAGAATACAGCTGGGGGTGTGAAATCTGTACTTTCTGTGCTGAAGCAGCGCTTTCAAAACAGCTTTAGAGACGGCTGCACGGGAGGACAGAGGCTGACATGCTGATACCCCAGAAGTCTGCTGACTCACAGAGGTTCAACTCTCTTGAATCCCTTGCAAAGACCAGTGTAAAAAAGAAATCCATGAGACAGTGCGAGTACCAATGTACGTTGTGGTGCATGTATACAGAAGCAATTAAGTTTTGAAAGCTTCAATCATATGCGTTGCCTGCTGACAGCATAGACTTACAGGGAGCCTCTCATCTTTAAAAATGATTTATTTATTTTTTAATAACCTAAACCTATTATTGTTAGCAGTAGCAGTCAGGTGCCTTAGAAAGGGATTAAAAAACAATTGTTTTGGATTGATTGCTTCAGTTATCTGACAGCATTGTGCTAATGTTTCTTTCACCTTTGTAGGCAGTTTTGTGACAAGAAAAGAGAAAGAAGTACATGTTGTTTTTGGTTTTCGTTTTTTTTCTCGCCTTTTAAATACCATTTGTAAAACCACAGAAAAGCCTTTGCACCCAGGGAGGAGGCAGAAGGGAAAATGCACCTGAACTGCCATGCAAGTTCTTGAAAAGCAGTCTCAAAGCAGTTGACTGTCACTTTACATAGCCACAAGATATCTGTAATGTACTATCATCCTGAGTCAGAGAGCAGACGGGCCTCTAACACAAGAACTGCTGAGCTATTGCCTGTTTAAGTTAAGTTTTAGCACTTAAATAAACAATAATGAGAAAAATCAAGGCAAGGAGATCAATCAAATAATAATCACTGTTATTAATGGATGTTTTAAGAGTAATTTACAGCTGGCAGTCTTAGTGGAATGTTTAATTACTCCATAACAGTCAATTTTTTTCTCAAATATGTGAAATTCCTAGTGCTCTAAATTTATCTAAATGACTTTTGTCAGGCTGCTCACATTTTTATTTTTAGGATGTAGATATAGTTGATAGATCTTATTTACAGACTTAGCTTTTGTGTGTATGTGTTTTTGAAGTAATACTTGAACTTTCTCCTTTTCTTAAGAAAAACCTAAATGTTTCAGCTTGAGAAATAGTAACATCTAATACTGAAAATGTAAAGGCCAACTGAGGACAGCAGCCAGACTACCTTGCTGTTGCCTTTGTCCAGGTAAGAAAACCTTACTGCAGACACAGCCCTGTGCAGTGTGTTTGCTTTGTGGTCCTACACACTTTTTGGCTGTGCTAAAAGCAAATCTTAAACTTACTGGGAGAATAAGTAAATACAGGAACCAAAACTTTTTTGAAATTATTTTCAACGTGACTTCATCTACTGAAGGCAACCTATACGCTGCACTATGTTTAAGGACACTTAAGTAAGAGGAGATAACTGTGGTTGTTGAGCCTGCAATGGAGAAGCAAGGAGTCCTGTCCAAGGAGCCTTTGTGCTGAGCGGATCACAGATATGCTTTGTGCTAGAGTACCTAATGACTGGCCAGAGAACCAGGGGAGTCAGAAGTGTCCCAGAGCATATGGCTGTTTCTGCTAATCCTCATCTCTGCTCTATTTGCCCTAGGACCTCACTGGCTGCGAGCAGCTTCACACAAGGTGTTTTGTCTCTTACAAAGTGTTTTGTCTCTGAAGTCTTTTGTTTGTGGCTGTTGAGATGGCAGTTTATTTAGTGGGCCGATGGTCTGATCTTGTATGGCAATCCCTGAATTACTCTGATACTTAGAGGATGGGAGAACTCGTGGGTTTTTTTTTGTTTTTTTCCTTACCTTTCAAATTAGTTCACGTAGGCTAAAGAACAGGTCTTTCTTTGTAATGTATTAAGCTAATGAGTTTGTTTGCCAAAAATTCTATGAAGGACAGGCAGGAAACAAGGTTGTTTGATAGAAAATGTATCTTCTGTAGAAATGCTATATTCCTACCACACGTCTTCCTGTTCTTGCAAGTGTTTCATTATTTATTTTTTAACAATAATATACATGAATGTCATTGTCTTATTAACCTTTCATCTTTAGAAAGCTGCTTCACAAGCTGTAGTGATCCCAGTGCTGCAGACCTGCTTCTGTTCCACTGGGGTTTCATCAGGATTTGCTGTAGTATAGGCTCTAACTTCTTTAATTCCCCAAATTTTCCTTCCTGAGTGAGTGATCTGCACTTTAATGCAGCCAACTAAACTAGCTTGTGTTCTCTCATTTCCAATTAGTTCCTCTCTTGCCTGTAAAGAATGGATCTGCAAGTCCCTGAGTCAAAAACATGAATGGCTTCTCAAAAAATTTGATTGTTTTCTAATCCCATACATGCAGTTATTTGTGCTTAAATAAGACCTGGTTTGGATCTGGAAAGTGGCTGCTGTAGAGGTTTCTGGAAGGAATTTCCTTCTTGGAAAGACATGCAAAGCATTGTACGTGGGTAAAGAATTCACTAGGACATGGGCTCCTTCTCGTGTAAATATTGGCCTGTACTGGAATTAGCACTTTATGTTCAAAGAAACAAGTTTGATTATAATATGGTAACTTGAAGTTATTTGTAGCTGTCTCCTCTTGACCGAAGTCAGCACTGATTTAGTAGGAAGCCTACTGTGAGAATAGAAAAATGCCATATGACACTATTGCCCCATTATTCTAGGTTTCTCAATTATACCACGCAATGACACAAAGCCACAGTTACCTGGCTGTGTCTCAAATGCCTTAAATCCCATGTAACCAGCCTCACAACAAAACCTCAGATACTTGGCTCTGACGGATGGTGTTATAACGAGGGTGGAGTTTGGTTCAATAGCCAATTTAATACATCTTAACGTTCTAACATGCTTTCGTTTCATATCTAGGACAATAAATGCTGCAGTAAAGTTTTATTTAAAGCAGGTCTGTTTTGCAAAATGAGTCTTGCGTATGGAACAAAACATTCATTGTCGCTTTACTGTTTAAACCTTTATTATTGCTTCTTTTTCTGGTTACAATGGGCTTTTATGCACCAAACAGCTGTGTTCATCATGTTTATTTAGAAGGCGTCCATTGTAGTGGAAAAAGTCTGGAGGACAAAAATCTTAGTGAAGTGCAAGACTACTCTGTGGGTGCTGGCTCTTTTTTTCTGTCCAGTTCTTTGGTCAGCATGCAAGTCACATACACAGGCACTGCCATGCAGACTTGCAAACCCAGTATAATAGCAACTTCTCACAAGTGCTGTCTCTTATTCCAAGCAATCTCCTCCAGAAATTTCTCAATTGCAAAGCAACCTACAGGGCGCGTAACTATTTTATACCCTGTGATCCTACCATTTCTCAATCTGGTGCTATTTTGGCCTCTCATTAGGTCACTTTCCAAATACTGTATACAGCTACTTGTCAATCATTGTCACAGCCCAGCTCCAGGATGAGCCAACCCAGGACAAAACTGGGAGGAAAAAATGCCAACCAAAGCAAGCACTGTGCAGAAAACAGTCAATGGTTTAACTGTGGAAAGCTAAGTCTCTTCCAAAGATAGCATAAGCCCACTTGATGCAAAAGTAGCATACAGCACTACTGCTCCCCAAAACAATTTTACGCAGTCAAAATACTTGGTGTACACTGAATGGCATCCGCAAATAAACAGATGTTAGAATTTCAAGAATTAAGAGCATGACATTGTAGGGAACTCTTGGGTGGCTCCTGCCAAAAAGCAGTCTAGCTTAGTTTCTGGAAAGAACAGAACATTCAGCATATTGACAGAACTTTGGTGTGTTTTTTTTCTTTCTTGTTGTTTTGAGCAACAGTATCTCTAACGCCTTCTAAGCCCCTCAGTGAAAGATGCAGAATAAGCAGACAGCATTAGCCCAGGGAACTAAAGCATTCCCTTGCTTCTTCAGAGCTCACCCAGTGTGCGAGTGCACTGCTGTGCCCTGAGAGGTGGCAGCGTCCCCTTCCCTCTGCCCAGACCCCCTCCCTAAGTGTGAGGCCGCATTAATGCATGGTTCAGGCGAAGACTGGAAATAGAGAAAAGTGTCTCTACCAGCAGGGTAGTCAATGCAATTGTTGCCACAGGCTGGAAAAGGAACGGGAAGAAACTAACGTGCTCAGTCTTTAAAGAATATTAATATCTGCATAGAATCAAATGACTCCTTATTTCCTGAAAGGCGAGCTCTCCTGGCTGTCACTAGTACACCTCAGGAAACAGGAAAAGGTGAAAAGGAGTTGTGTAAGGTGGCACCCATATGCCTCAGAGGGGTGGTGGGCAGCTTGGTGCTGCTCCTGGGCCAGGGAGCCTGAGGTGGGGCTGGCCAGTGCCCCTGGGAGGTGGCCACGGCTGGGGGAAGGCCTGGCCTGCCGGGAAATGGTGTTCCAAAGGAAAGGGTTTGGGGGAAAAATGGAAAGAAATGTGAACTGAGGGGAAAGGGGGAGAGTGTGATGAAAGGATTAGCTCCTACTCGCACAGGGTGTAGTAGAAACAGAAAAAGAACTTGGAGAAACTTTAGGAAAACTTTCTCAGACTGTTTCAGAGGCCTCCTGCATGCATCCTTCATGTACTTTGTGTGGGTGGGTTTCTGTGTTTGTTTTTACTTCTCGTGAGAAAAAGGGAGGAAAATGAGGACCCGCAGTGAGTGGGGTGCATTCCGACATTTGGAAACCCGGAGCTGAGTGGTGTCCCGCTCTGCGAAGAGGCCATGTAGGCCAGCCCCGGACTCTTATTGCTACCTGGAGAGCACAGAGCTCGTCAAAATCCCTGACTGGTAACCAGTGGGTAGGGAGCTGGAGGCTTATGTTACGCTCCCTCTTGGGCTTTTAGCAAAATTGGTGTGTTGTGAAGTCTGCGTATATTTAAACTGGGTATGTTAGGTTACCGAGGTCGGGTGCATCGGACTGACTGGGTTTTGATTTATATGCTCTCAAAAATAGTGTCAGTGTTGAGACTGGATGTGCTTTGCAAAATTCTGAAGGAAGAAATGATTTCTAATTAAGGAAAAAAGTACGTGTGTATGCAGCTCTGGCTCTCCGCTGCTAACAGCTGTAACACCGTGACTGCTGGGGAATTTGATTTGTTTTCAATTAACAACCCCTTTGCTGACAAAAGAAATAGGCATTTTGGCCGAGAACGCTTTTTAAACCTATGCTGTAACTGAAACGGCGTGGGGAGGACTCTGAAATGTCACTGAGGAAGTGCCACAGCGGGTTGGGCATGCAGCCCACCCAGCCCCTCGCCGCTGGAGGCCCGAGGCAGGAGCCCCTTGGCCGGGAGGAGCGCTGCTGCTGCTGCTCCTCTTCTGGAGACCTCTTGTGGGGCGCTCGCCCTAGCAGAGAGAGAGGTGCCACCCTGCAGCAGCGAGGTCCCTCCGATGCAGAAGTGCTTGACCTCAACAACTTCCTGCGACAGGGAGCTCCGCAGTGAATTGTCTTTGTGTACCCTATAGTGTTTTTAGTTTCCTTCCCTTTGGTTTCCTACGGTCTCCTTCGTGCCTGATGAAATGCGCGCAAAACTTTTCACTCAACTTACTACACCCTCCTTCCAGCCTCACCCCCAGTGTCTATAGATACATTTACAGAAGTGATTTAAATATTAATTTTAGTTGAAGGGGGGGAAGTTTTGAGCAGTTAGGACGCCTGTAGCGCTTTTTGTGTCCCCCCCCCCGGCGGCTGTGGCGGCCGGCGTGTAACCATTTACCACAGTGTCAACACGGCCGGGCCGCGCTCCGTTAGCTGCGAGGGGCAGCCCCGGGGGCGGGCGGCGGCATCATGGCGGTTGGGGCTCGGCGGGGGCCGCGCACTCACCTCGCTGCGCTGGAGCTGGAAGAAGCTGTTGAGATAGCTGGAGCTGAGCGAGGAGCCCAGCTCCGGTGGGCTCTTGGTGTAGCCGAGGTCGGGGTGCTGCGAGGAGGAGGGCTCGGGGCGGAAGGCATCAAAGGCGCTGGCCTGGTGCGTGTCTTGCAGCGAGAGATAGACCCAGTTGAGGAGCTGGGCGGGCTGGTAGACGGACGCAGCGCTGGTGTCGATGGCTGACAACAAGCTCATCTTTCCCCCGAGCGCGCCCGGCGGCGGCGGCCGGTTCCGAGGTGCCGCTCCCCCTCCGGGCGCTCCGGCCCCGTCGCCGTCCCCGCCCGGGCTGCCTCCTCCCGCCCGCCCGCCGAGAGGACGGGCCGGGGGCTCGCTGCGCCCCGCGCCGCCCTACGGCCCGCCGAACCCGCCCAGCCCCAGCGCTCGGCGCCCCACCGGCATCGCTGCGGGCCGCGCAGCGAACTTTCCGCGCTCCGCCTGCCTCCGTCCCTCCCTGCCCTCCGTCCCTCCCCTCCCGCCCCGCTATCTGTCTTTATTCCCACTCCGGGGCACCGCCGGGGAGGAGCTGCCGGCGCTCCGGCGGCGGCGCCGCGCCCCCACAGGCTTCCCGCCCGCCGCGGGGGTGCGGGGACGGGGGGGGCGCCGGCCGGACCCCTCCTTCCCTCCGGGGCTTCCTCTTCCCTTTCCCCTTCCCGGTGAGGACCGTGCTCGCCCTGGGCTCCGTGCGGGGCTCCCCCGCCGCGCTGCCTCTCTCCTTCCCTCCCCCGGGTCCGTGAGGGAGCGCCCTCGCCGCAGCACCTCTGTCAGGGGCAGCGTTACAGCGGCCGCTCGGCGGAGGCAGGGTTTCCCAAAAAAGGCCGGCGAGCCGTGCCCTGCTCCCTCGGAAAGCCATCGAGGTAGCCCCGGGACGCGCGGGAGTTAAAGCGAGTAGGCCTTTTAAGGAGTCTGGTAGCACAAAAGGGGATGATGGATGGTCCTGCCTTTAGGAAGGAGCCCGAGTGGGTAAGCTGGTAATTATAGTCCGTAAGCTCTTCCCCGCCGCCTCGCCTGTGATGGCTGGAGTGTCGTAGGGCAGCTGTGTGGTGCGAACACCACGGCAAAGAAGCCAGGGGGTTTTAAAACAAAAGGAGGTGACTGAAGGACTTGAGCAAGGCTCCTTGTGCTGTTTCCTGAGTTGCAGGAGACCAGCAGAATCTCAAAAAAAAAAAAAAAAAAAAAAAAAAGCCTTCCTTACCTAGATTTTTTTTTTTTAAATCTAACCTTTCAAACATCAAAGTTGGCATCCAAGTTGCCATAATGAGCCACATGTCTCTGTTCAGAGAGAAGAAAAATGGCTGTTCTGAAAAGGCAGGGTTGTAAGCCGTAGAAAATGCAGGTCAGCATACACACAGCAGACAGCGCTTTTTAGTTGTCAGCAGCAAACCCAAAAGATGGATGCATTTTACTTCTGAAAGCAGATAGTTAACTGCACAGCTATCTGCTTGTAAGAACTAAGTGAAGGTGTGAGGACTGTAACTTTCCACAACTGCAAAGCAAGGTCGAGTTTGGAAAATTGACAGCAAGTTGAACTCCTTTAATGGTGCTTATGCAGAGGTAGATGGATATTTACTGGGAAAGTTCTCGCAGTGTGCATGCAATTTGCTCATTTATAAGCTCTCTTGTTTTACAAGCACTTTGGAGCACATCTAAACATGTGCATATCAGCATGAGAAGGAGCAAACTGCACCAGTGCAAAGGGCCTCTTTAACTGTCCACAGCACGGATCATAACAACAGAAGAACTAAATCAAACCGCACCCCCAACTCAAAGAGTTGCGTAATGTATTATTCAAACAAAAAGTTTGAATGAGGTTTAATCACTTAATAAATTATGGATGAGGATTTTCCAGGATTTGCTGGGAAATGGTAAAAGAAGAAATACAGATCACGTTTGAGGAACTTGCCTTTCTGGCAGATGGTGACAGTGAAGTCAGGATATGGTAGAAAATCTAGGAGGGGGAACTGTGCTGAAGCTGCTTGGTTTGCAGTTGTGGACTTTGTTTCTGTGAGCATGCTAATTCCTTCCTTAAAGACAATTTCAATTTTTATCACTTCCCTCTTTTACTTGACAAATTACAGTATATTTATTTGTTCATTTGACAGTTCCACTGTTCATCCTTTTCAGAAGGATGCTGTGAAGCTCGCAGGAGTTCTGAACAAGCAGGAAAGGCAATGTAACAGGGTTTATAAGTAGTATATGTGAAAATATAGAGTGGCTGAGGTGATACAGTGTTTGGGAAGAAGTAGTTTTGGTATGTTTAGATACTCCTCTACAAACCCAATGTAGTCCTCCTTGGAGCTGGTTGGTTGGATCGCTTCAGACACACAACACAGTAAAGACTGCAATGGGGTGAGGGAAGGCAGAGCTGCAGTACGTGCCCTATAGCTGCTGCATTCAGAGGTGCACCAGCCTCCGTTGGCATTTAGGGTATTGTGCATTCTGCCAGATGCATTTGGATGTCTCAAGTTTTTTTTAATTTCCTCTCCATGGTAGTCCTGGTGGCTTCTAGTACCCATGCAGAGGAATGAGTGAATTGAATGGTTTCTTTATTCAGCGTGTCAAGAAAGACTGCAAATGCCTCCGCACTGAATAGCTCAACCAAAGCACTTACACTGAGGGGTTTGGTTGTCATCCTGGTCTGCTGCTCCAGTTTCTTCTGGAAAATAGTTTCTAGGCAGTCTCCCTCTTCTTCTGAGTTTAGTACCTCTTTTAGCTTAGCAAAATGCTGCTACCACAGTTGCAGATGTCTTGTTCCCCTTGAGATGGTAACTTTTTTTTCTTTCCCCTTGAGATGGTAACTTTTTTTCCTTCCAAGTCCACTCTTTCTTCACCTCTAGAAGTCATAGGTTAGTGAGGAGGGGATGGGTGCAAATGGTCAGTGTAGCAGATGTATCACAGTAGAGAGAAAAAGAAGTTGTCAAGATCAATGTTGTCAGTTGTTCTCTGAAAGGCGTGTTGTGGAAAAACTATCCAGTGGCTACAAGGTATCTTTGGCACATGTGCACAGCTCCTATTGATCACATAGGGCTGGAGTATAAACAACATCAACTGTATAGATTATGCACCAGCTGTATGGTGCTGAAACAGTTACTTATTTATCCTCCTGGTCTTACTCGTGAGTATCCCTAATGAAGCCAGAAAACAACTGGAACTGTAACATGAAGCTTTAAATGGCTGCATGGCTTACATGACTTGGATAACAGTCCTGAAAGAGGTCAAAGTCAAACACACAGAGAGGATCCATCATTTTCACCTCAGTCCTATTCCCTAAGCAGCAGGTGACCATGTAATTTATTAATGACCTTGTAACTGCTCACCTTAGTGAGCAGGACCTCTTGCAGCTGCTCTCTTCCCAAGGAATCTGCAAGAGCGAGGAACATAATTTCTGGCCGGGACTCTTTTCATTAATCTGAAGTAGTCATGTTCCTTCGTTCGGTGCTCATACCTTTAGATGATGTCAGCCTTTAAACTGTCCTTCAGAAGTGTGTGTTTATGTTAACTGTTTGTGGATTTTTTTTTTTTTTTCCAAATGGTATTCCATATTTTAAAAATAAATGTACTCTAATAGAAGATGTTTTGGATTCTCATTATTTTAAAAGAGTTCTTGGTTGGAATTGCTGTCATCTTGGTTTATCTCTGGATTAGATGGGGCTCCAAAAGGGAAATAGAAGGAATACCTAAACTGGCAATAAGACTAGAGAGCTTGAATCCATCACTGGATTCTCTGTTTTGTGTAAGCTGGATACGTGTAATGCAATGGGCCTTTCAGCTCTAGCATGGAAGAAATATTCCAATTGAATGTTTTTCATATTCTACAGCAGAGATTCTAATCTTATTATGAAATAATTTAGCTATGCTATGGAAATAGCACATATACGCTCTTCAGGTTGTGAGAAGGCATTTCAATTTTACAGATGTAAAACTGTATAAGTGCATCTGCGTGTGGTGTGATGAGTTATGGAAATTACGGGCGCTTGTGCTTGCTGCATAGGTAGACAGTTCTGCTGCCAGAAACAGAACAGTGTAAATCAAAGTTTGTGAAAATGAGTCTAGAAAATGTACGCACTTGTGTATGTTGCACCACATAATTTTGTGGCTATCCCAAGGCCCAGCTGCAGCCTAGTGTTCAGGTACAAAAGTCAAAATTCCCGTTTTCTTCTGCTGGGCAGAGGCAGCTTATAAGCACCCTTCCTCCTAGGGTACTTGCTTTGACATAGAAAGTTCTGGAAATGAATGAGTATGAATTTATAGCTTATTCACATGCAGACTCTTAGTAAATACATACCACATGCAATAATGATTTGTTGTGGGTAGCATGCCAAGCACAGTTCCTATAAGACTGTCTCAAACCACAAAGTGGGTAATTGGTGTAACAGATCTTGGAGTGCATGGGCTTTGCACCTGGCCAGTTTATGGTTTCAAGTCTCAGGGCCTCCCCGTTTGCTCTGTGTTAAGATGTCAGTGCATTGCTGAATAATTGCATGAAAAAACTGTAGCAGATATGAGCAGCTGTATGAGAAATATTGGGTTTGGATTTTTAATTTTTTTTGTGTGTGTGTTATTTTGCCAAGCATGGGCTTCTGAAGTGCTCTGTTTATTTTGCTTTAAAAGGCAGGAGGTTCTCACCTCTAGTACTGACCTAGAAGTTCAGCATCCCTGGCCAGAATTGTGGCTGAGGCATCTTATCCCTTTTATTTAGCCCATCCTCGCCCCTTGCTCTTGCTTGACCCAGGAGTCCCAGAGTGTGAGGAGCCCAAGGAACGGAGCAGAGCAGAAAAGGACAGCGGAGGTTAGGGAGAGGGACCTGGGCGCAGAAGCAGCCCCTCTGCCCTACCTGAAGGAGCCGCTGCTGGCACTGGCATCATGTAATACCGCAGTTGTCACAGAGACTATCACTACCTCCTGCTTCAGCATTGTGCTGTCACCGGATTCTTTTGAATGCCTTCTTTACATACCTAGGATTATCTATGATTTTTCTTTTTCTGTTATCTTAGCTTTCCATTTGGATAACAGAAGGAGGATTTCATTTGTCCACTGGAGTACATGCTGCTTACTCGCTGTGACTTCTGGGGCTGCGTTGAATCTAGAGCGGGCATTGCTTGTGTTTAGCACTAACCCTGTTCCAGGAAAGTTTGTTTCCTGGTTACTTCCAGTTGACACAGTATTTATATCAGAATCGGAAACTCTCCAAGGAGGTTTCAGGCAGTTCCTTACGTAAAAGGAATGAATTGCAGATGCTTGAAGACAAGAGATTTCTTTTCATGTCCCAATATTTGGTCGTTTGTCTCATGCAAGGTCTCAATTTTTGCCTCAGTCAGCACACCTCATGTGTCTGTGAAATTCTCTGTGATTGCCTAGAACTTGTCTTACCTATATCCCCTGGCTTTGAGGTCTCCGATGCCAGCAGGGTCTGCTTACAGCTCTGGACAGGCAGGAGCTGCCACCTAGCATCATCCCATCAAGGGCCAAAAAGTCATCAGCTTTTATAACAGATAAGTGGCGTGCAGGTTTTGGATAGACTTACTACATCAGCTCTGGTGTATGATTTTATGAGGACAGTTATGTTACTGCAGGCATAAATATGGACTAAGCTACTCTAATATAAAAACAAACAAACAAAAAACTTATATGTACTTTTGTCAATTAGAGATGAGAATAATTGCTTTCCTGTTTTCTTTCTTACTATCATGGGTAAGGAAGATCAAGTTTTGTTGCTGGTTGTGTTTGTTTTGCCTAGTAAGGTGAAACTTTTTGTGCTCTGTGTGGATCTAAACATCTCAGCAGGTGCAATGTAAGACTTCACAAAGACGAGACTGGTATCAGGCCGCGTGCACTGACCCAGCCCTCTCCCATGCAGTTAGAGTACCACCTTCTCCTCTTATAGAGGGCTGAACAAGCCTACTAGTGTCTCTATCTAAAACGTAGCTGTTAATTTAAAGGTGTTAACATGCACCACCTGGTCCTGTGAGGCTGGGATTAGTCAAGCATATCATTAACACTAATAACTTGTTGAATGAAAAGTAAAAATGAAAGCTGAGGAAATCTGCTAGGGCGTAATTGCTCCAAAATTAACTTTCCACTGTTTCTGCCTTATGGAATGTCCGATGTGCCAGGAAATATGAAGAGTGAATGAGCAGATGATGTATTTCTTGTCAAACTAATGAAACAAGTGTGAAGTTCATTTTTCTGCTTTTAATATTGATTGCACCTTGTTTTCTGCCCCTTGTCTCAGACCAGCCCATAGGCCAGGGCCGGCTGCACAGCAGCCGAAGCACCTTCTGCAGCTGATGTGTCCACCTCACTGCTTCTGCCACAGAATCCCTGTCACTGTAAGCCTCTGAGGAAAAAACACTCATTCTCATTTATGCCTTCAGAGATGCTTCTTAAAAGTATGTAAAAAAAAAAAAATAATGAACTACTTGGGTAAAAAAGGACATTGAAAAACCAGGGGATATCTGGTATAATCCTAATACTCACTTTATAGACCACAGAAAAAGATCTTGTTTGTTCTTATGTTGGAGAAATATAAAGGATAGATAGAAAATCCCATTATAAGTCTTTGTTGTTGTTTTGTCATGGCTTCACTCTACACTGCCTCTGAGGGAACACCTTTCAGGAAGGTGGCTTTAGCTCTGCAGCACAAATGACATGGTGATGATTGTTGCAGGTGGTGCATGTTCCTGCCATTGCCAAATTCCAGCTTTGATAATGGCACAGTTATGTATTGCCATAACACCAAAAGCATTTTTCCCATCCATCTGCAATGATTTTAGTAAATGAATGCTACAGAGAAATGGTATATAACAGATTTATTCAGGTCCAGAGAAAGAAAAACAGTACTCAAATGAGCCTATTTTTTGGTTAAATTCATTTTGAATTAATGAAAACTCTCTTACAAAATATCTTTATTGACAGAATTTGTACAGAAAAATATAAAACCTGTTGAGTCTCTGGGTTCTGGAAACCCATCGAGGTTTTCTAGACAGGGAAAAATGTTTGGTTTAGTTGCATTGAGGGGAAAAAAAAAGGAATTTGTTTAATGCCACTTCTAGTGAATATGAAATTACTGAACCTTCTATCTGTATTTATAGTTTGCTTTTATGTACTCACTGATGGATTTTGAATGGAGGACAGGGTAGTGAGTGAAAGTTAAATGGTTTTTGAGCTGTTAAATGGTCTGTGTTCATCTTTCCCTTCTTGGGTTCAGAGAAAAGGAGAGTAAGTTAATATCATGTTTAAAAACAACCACTCATTTCTAGCATTATCTACTGTTTTGAGAACTAGGAAATTGTCAAGCATAGATTGCTTTCAATGAAAGAGATGCACACGTGTTTTCCCTAGTTGGAAAGTAGGGGTGCAGGCTGTTGTCCCTTGCTAGTGAGGGTCGGAAGCATCTGCAGAAAAACTCTGTGTTCTGGTTAATTGCTGGTGCAATGTCCTCCATGCTATTCGTTTTGCTTCCAGTGTGAACATGTGCATTTTGGCTATATTTATATCAAAACATAGCAAAGTGCAGATGACAAACATCCACGCTGAGGCACAGCACAGGAAGGGGTCATGCTTTTCAGCCAGATTATTCCTAGGTCACCAGTGACTTGAATGAAGATGTCAGTATCCCACATCTGTTTTTGTATCTTTCCAGATGTCTTGAGGTGAGATAAGAGGATTCATGCAGCTAAGAAAAAAACTTATCTGTATTGTGTTCTTTGTGTGCCAGCTAAAAAAGTATCAGGCCTCCCCTGGCAAACTTCATGCTATGAAGAAGTTTCACTTGGCTTGAACTTACCTATATTTAGTAAAGAATATAACAATATACTAGAAATAATATCCTTTAACTTTTTTTAAAACCTTTTCCCTTGGTGATCTGAAAATATGACTGTGCTGCAAATGTTGCCAAAATTATGATTCCCCTAAAAATCTTTGGAGAAGAACTGACAGTGACAACTAATATCCCCAGTAAAAAATTGTGGTTTGGCTTTGATTTGTGGTTGACTGTGGCTGGAGTGGCAGCTGGAGGTGCAATTTGCAGAAGTACTTCCAGAATTGCCATTCATTTTCAGTTGCAGTTGGACAGTTTGAACTAGGTTCAGGCTTGGCTTGATTCTCTATTTTAACACACCTGGATCTTGTACTTTTTTTGCACTTGAAAGGTTCTCTTGTTCTCTCCACCATCATAGTTATGTGATGGTAATTCTTTCAGAAAGGATGGCTCTAGAAGGCCAATAAATAAATAATTCATGGTGTACCCCCTGAAGATCTGCTTTCTGGATAGCTTGAAGGCTGTACGTTAGCAGGAGGCTTGGGTTACATTGGGACACTTTTAAACAGACGGTCACACTTTTAAAATGAACAATTGTTTTTTATCATAATAGCAGCCAGCCTGAAGGACTAATAAATTCCACTGAGTTACCAGAGATATAGCTTAGTCTACCTGGAATCCATAATGAATTTTTAATCAGACTATTATGGCTCCATGGTACCTGCATATTCCGTTGAAAGCCTGAAAACCATCCTGTTATAATTCAATAGAAATCTAAAGAGTCATATATCCTCCTTGGGTTTCTTGAGCTTATTTTCTTGGCTTGTCATAACTCCCAGAGACTGGGGAAAAGGCCTCACTCTTTTCAACCTGCTTCTGTAATTATTTGCTTTCCCTCACTGAATTTTTCCCCATCAGTAAACTCTTTGTTCCCTCTCTTGCCCTGTAACAATTTGGGTGCTTGTTGTTTTGAAAATCTATTTGGGAAAGTAACCCTCCAACCCGAGTGGTGGATACTAAGTAAGGTTGTATCTACTCTATCAAGTACTGTGACAATTTTTAAAGGAAGGTCAATGGACCTGGCATCCACACTGCTCATTTCAGGCTTTTTTTTTCCTTATAACGAGATCTAGTTTTGCTATCTAGACTACATGCCCTCTAGCAGTCAGAGCATGTTTCAGCACAGGTTTGTATTAGGGCACATTGTATGTGCTTTGACACGTGAATAAAAACAGGGCAAGGGAGAACAGTCACAAGATTTACAACAGGAATATTAAAACGCTAAATTGTTGATATAGCTGCTCTCTAGGTGCATCTACCTGAGATCAGTGCATGAACTAGACTGTTCCTGTGGCTTGGTCTGGAGAGCAGACACAGTATGCTTGTATTTATTCTGTGATGGTCTCAGGACTAATGGCAAATTCCTGCCTTTCCCTCTCCCATCCATTCAGGATGGATTACAGCAGTTTTCCCTCTTGTATGGGTTTCTTCAGTTACATAACTCCTTGTTTATTTAGTTGTTGTTGTTTTTTTTAATGCTTTCTCCCCTGTGGAGGTTGAAAGGCTCTCAACTGAGCATTACTGTTACCAAAGTTTCAAAATGCTAAGATGTCCCTCCACTGTTTTTGCAGAGCTCAGAATACTATACGAATGGTTGTCATATTGGCATTCCAGTAATCACAGAACATTTCCATGCTGTGGTACCCTGAACAGTTTGTCTTCACTCATACTTCTATGTTTCGTCCATTACGTAGCTTATTTATCCCTTCTGCAAGGCTTCCAAAGAGGTCCATGCTACTAGTAGTGGCCCAGCTTAGTTCCGATTACCACTTATTCTCCTGGAATGGAATCAGAACCATGCTTTATGTGATGCAGAACACGAAACAGCCATCAAGTCAGGATTTTGTTGGTGGGGTGGGTCAAGTTACAACTAGCAAGGGTAAAAGAAAATGACCCTATGTCATTCTCTTCTCTTCAGGTTCTAAAAGTAATGTTGTTATTTAATGATCCTCAGCTGAATGGTACTCCAGAACTACTAAGTATTTTATCAGTATAGCCGACTGTGTAAAACCAGCTCTGTAGTTACTTAAACTTGCACCAACTGAACAACTTGACCGTGGATAACAGTGGCACCACGGCAGGCACAGCCAGCCAAAGCTCTGACCTAGAATTTTGTACTCCGGCCACTAAACCACATAGCAACAGTTTGATGAGTGTTCTTTCACAATGGGGATGCTGGAAATACATTTGCTCCTTGAAAAAATGTTCTGCATTTGGGATGCAAAGTTCTACCCTGCCTTTTCCTCTGAAACAAGAACAATGTACAGTAAAAAATAATAAAAAAAAATCCTAGACAGCTCGTCCACTTCTGAATTTTTGCTTTGTCCTCTTTAGAGGGTTGACTAAAATCCGGACACATGATGAATATTTCTCCTTCAGGTCATTGAACTGTTTACCTTTGAGCTAGCTTCTGCCTCTTTCTAATGAGCTGATGTGGCTGCTAGAAGTGCTGGCACTCCCCAGGACTGGGAGGACAATGTCTTCTGAACTGGTCCCTTACCCTGCTTTGCAACACAAGCTTTAGGGGAATGGTTTTCACTGTTTATTGACACTGGGATTAAGAATGACTGTCTTTTGAGTGGCAGGCACTACTGGGGACCTGTAAAAGTCTCCCTTTGAGTTTTTCCTTTCTTTTCATGCTGTTCAGACAGTGTTGTAAAGTTGTGCCTCTGTTAAGAGTGAGAAACAACAGTACTGCAAAGGAGTGACTTTAAAGAGCCTGGCTGTCTTTTGGCACCTGGTTATTCAGGACGGGATGCGTTTAAAACCTTAAGCCCCCCCGTCCAGCTGTCTGTGGAATACTTGTGAAAAACAAAAATAATGCTTTTCCTATTTTTCCTAGGGCCAGCTGTGTCTGTTACAGTCAAGTAACTAAACGGTGTAATCTAGCGCTGATATCCTTTCAAGCTAAACTGATCACCAAGGGAAGGAAAACCAAAATGCTCAGCCATGGCTTGGACTCTGGGCAGTGACTTGGGTTTGCTTGGCCACGCGTGTGCTTGTGGCTTTCAAGCATCTGCCCAGGCTCTGACGTCCCAAGGGTAAGACAGTAATTTATTACAAGCTTTGCACTTTAAACAGTTATTCATGTAAAGTTCTACTGTTAGTGTCCAACTTCTCTTGCAGCTATGTAGGTACAGGCCTTGTTAGAAAGGGCTATTGCTATATCTCTGGGATATTATTTAAAACTAAAAACTATATATGTTAAAAAAAAAAAAAAGTAAACCATCCTAGCTTGTGGTGAGTGCTTTGTTTGCAAACTGTTTTGCTACATCTTACCTGGAATATCTCCAGCTCCCTTTTTTGTAGCAGCTGCTTGTGACATATTCCCAGAACTAATAAGCCGCCCTTTCTTCCAACAAGAGAAAGGCTCTGGGTCTGCCATAATTGCTCCCAGCATCCTGACTCTACCTGGAGTGCTTCCATCTCCTGGAATGAGTCCAGCGTCTGCTCTGCAAACCACAGTGTGCAGAGCTTTGGTTGTTAAAAATACTGAAGACTTACTTTCTCAAATGTACCTGCATAAGAGTTCAAGCCTTGACAGTTCTTAGTAGTATATGACACAGTTTTATTTGTTTTTGACTTCACACTTGATGCCCATTAACACTTCAATTTAAAAATGTATCTTACGAGGTTGATAAATCTTTTCTTTAATAATCCTAAGCCTTGTCTTCTTGCATAATAGCATTTTAAGTATTTATTGTGTATTTCAATAGAAGCCACCATAGCATGTACTTTTCCTCTTGATTCCTCCTTGCTTCTCTACTTCTCTTTAGATGAGAGTTGCTTTATGCGCGTTTACCCTGGCAGATTTGGTATAAGTATTTCCAGATTTGTATTTCCAAGTAATTTTTGCATATATATAACAATGGCAACGTTGAAATTCCAAGCAAAAAGTGCTATGTAGCTGAAAAGCTTGTTATAACTTTATAGCAGAGCAAAACTGCCAGCTTTTGCCTAAAAGCAGGAGTTTGAGAAATGCGAACGTGTACATTACAGCAGGAATTAGATCTGCTGCCCACACAACCAGCATGCGTGAGTGTGGCTAGGTAGGTGCTGCAGTCCTGGAGGCATCGGTGCTGTGCGGGCTGCTTGCTGCTGCACCTCCTCTCGGCTTGACCTTGGCACTGGGCTTCCACATATGGGAAATGGCTTGAGGCACTCTGTTTCCAAATTTCTTTCTCAAAAGGATAACAGGTAACTGAGAACGTAGTACGTTGTTTCTGCCAGTTGCAGGCTGGAAGTGAACCGACAACCTGGCTCTTAAGTTCAGAGGTGCTAGCCCTGTCAAACATTTTTTTTTCTTTTTAAAGAGCACAGACCAAAACCAGTTTAGTAAGTTATTAGTTATATGCTGTGTTACTAAAGCATTGAATTTGCTTAATTTTCGTATTTTCTCTTTTCCATTTAATTGCTGCCTGCTATGTTGTCATCAGCATCTTCATTGGCATAGCGAAGTCCTGGCCTGCTCAGCACACCTACTGGGGCTGGAGTAGGCTTGAACACGTGAGGCATTTGTGCGGTGTGAAGCTGTGTGCCTGGACTGGCCTCGCAGGATGCATGGTGTTTTTCTGTCAGTTGGATGTAAATCATTGTCTGCATGTAGGCTCTGCTGAGAAGCCTTGGGAGAGAACAGAACTGAAATGCACTTTTCGTCAACTCTCTGCATATTCATATACATCTGTGTACTCAGAAAAATACCCAGTGATTTACACTGCCAACAAAAACAGTTGTATATGATGAATAGCCAGTCCTTGCTATATACTGCTCCCATATGATCTACAGCATAAAAAATATTTGTAGAAGGGACTTGGCAAATAACTTTGAGAAATTAATACATGTGGAAAAAGCTGTGACAAAATTTAACAACAAAAAAACATTTGAATCAATTACCGTGTTTTACTTGGGAAATCCTTTACTTTAGAACTCTTTCATTTCACAACTGTGCTGCTTTCCAATCTTTCATAAATGTATCAGTAGTATAATTCATAAATAGAATTTTTTTCTGGTATTCATTTTTCATATTTGTGGAAGAGTAGATTTCATTTTATTATTATTTCTCCCATAAAAGGAATATGCATTTATATCTCTGTTTACATGTGTGTGCTCACAGCTAGTTATTTTCCTTCTTAATGTTTATGAGAACTCTTCACAATGCCTTTTGAAAAGCACACAAACTCTATTGTTGCCTGTTCTGTTAACTTAACGTATTCAAATAGATGAAGGAGGGAGCAGATTTTCTTTAAAGAAGCCATGCTGCTTTCAGCAGTTTGCGCTTGCTGTATCAATGTTGGATTGTGCTGACCTTAATAACTTTTTGCTAGTTTCCCTCTAGATGTTCATGGTTATTATAAATCATTCCTTTATTATAGACTACAGTCGGTACAGTACGCTCTACATCTTTGAATTGACTGAAGGTATACACTCTGACAGACTTTCTGCAAGTACACATAGTACTGCATCTGACTGACCTTTTTATGACACAAATCAAGAGAGCGTTAGAAAATAGACTCAGGGTTTAAAAAAAGGTGTTTTAATCGCCAGTAGGAAAACAGTATTGGAACGGTGCATCCCAGTCGTTTGCTTTGGCCAGTGGTTATTTAGGGCCCAGTGATTCTGTTGCTTGCTCTACATGGGCAGTGAGTTAATATCCTGGAAGTTTTTTGATGGTCTGTCAGCAGTTCTTACAGATATTCCTTCCCAGTTTTCACTCAACATAAAATATGGTGTAAGTGTAATGGGCTGTGGTGAGTTTTTTGTTTGTTTTTTATTTTCAGTAATTTAGGATTAGGTCAGATTGTGTGAAAAATGATGTACATATATGACCAAAAACTTGTTTTCTAATTTGACAGGAAAAGATTTTACTACAGACAAATTTATTTTATATTGTTTTCATTTGATTGTCTTGTCCAATATCTGATATATTGGATTTTGAGATTTAGCTCAAGTTACCTCTTCTTCAAGAATTTGTCTGACCCCCCCTTGAATTTGCTCTTAATCTGTGGATTTCTAGGAATATGGAAGGGAATTTGTTATTCACATGACTCTGTGCCTGACCTGTTTTATTTTCTTTCTTTGCATGTTTTGCTCTACAGTTTTGAAAATAGTCACAGGCTAAATCTCCTAGACATGTCCTCCAGTGAACGCTACAAAAGCCTGAAATTTTAGCTACAAATTTCAAACACTGCTAAATTGCATGCACATTGAGATGAAGGGGGATTAGTTTAGTTTAATTTCTTGAGTGCATAGGTCAACGGAGGTTATGTAGGAGGTAGAGAAGTAAGGCGTATATACTCATCCTTCGGCCAAGTCACAATGCAGCTTGTATGGACAGCAACATGGTAGATTTTTCTCCAGTCAGTAAACCACTAACCTTAGTCTCACTCTTATAGTACCACACTTCTCCAGTGTGAAAAGAAAGACATATATTTCTAACAGTGTTTGGTACACAGCACCTACACAGCCTTGTGACTGTACCAAATGAATGCACAGGCCCTTGAGATTTTGAGTTCTTGACCACCCAGTTTTCCTGAAATTTCCATCTTTAACTGTCATTATGGTAGTAGCAAATAGACTATGAAAATATGTATTTAAATATTTTGGCCAAAAATACTGCACCCATTTCTATAAATCTCTTAAGCACGCTGTTAAATATTTGTTAATGCAGTGTAATCCTCTTGTAATTACCTATAGCTCTTGCTGATGTGTCCTTCTAAGATAGCAGAAATTTCTTGCTTACATTTTACTTTGCTGGAGAAATGCAAGTAATTTCTGTTTGCAAGTAAAATCAAAACCAGGGTGAGTATAGATCAGTAGTTATGATGTAGAGAACTGAATTGTGGTGTCAGTAGCATGTGCTGATGCATGATTGTTACTGTTCTTATACTGCTGCATTAACAATTTAAAAAAATATATCTATTTAGTGCTCTGCATGATGTTTAAAGCACTGTGTGTTAGTAAAGCCTGCTGTTTGGAATGAGTTTCCTATCAACACTAGACCTAATTTTGTTAGTTTTTGAGCAAAAGTCAGGATTTGGGAATGTTATCTCCTTTACATTTGGATAACAAGTCTGCAGGGCATCTTTATCTATCTCAGAAGGTAGTTATATCTAGATTTATTACTGCCTGTAAAGAAAATGTGAGAAATGCAAGATCTTGTAGGAGCGCTCTCCAGAAGTCTGAGTTTTCAGAACTCTTGTTTTGGCTATTTTTCCACTTTCTATTCAATGTCCAAACCTCTTTCCTTCTTCTGGGAATTTGTTTTCATCGCTGCACTTGCCGATACTTTAGTTTTCCCCCAAAAGAGCTTGATGATAAACCTAGAAATTTTAAACATTTCAGCTGCTGAAATTTCTTCTTAGAAATGAAACTTTAAAAAGTATGTTATTGCTTGGATTAAGAAGGGTGGCACTGTTGCCTAGAGAGCTCCCATAAATACAGTGTTGAAGCATCTCAAAGGAAAATGCACACTGGGAAAGAAGTCAACAGCGATCCGTTGATTTCTTGCTACACTTCTGAACTGTGTGTCTGTTTTCAGCTTATAAATGAATCAATACACAGTAAAGTTGTGATCTTGAAGAATAGTTACTGGTATGCTGCAGCACTTGTTGCAGTTAGGGCAATAGATGAGAGTTGGGAAGAGCTGTGCTCCTGTTACTCATTCACAGAATCACAGAATCGTCTAGGTTGGAAGAGACCTCCAAGATCACCCAGTCCAACCTCTGTCCTAATACTAACAAGTCCTCCACTAAACCATATCACTAAGCTCAACATCTAAACGTCTCTTAAAGACCTCCGGGATGGCGACTCAACCACTTCCCTGGGCAGCCCATTCCAATGCCTAACAACCCTTTCAGTAAAGAAGTTCTTCCTAATATCCAACCTAAACCTCCCCTGGCGCAACTTTAGCCCATTCCCCCTCGTCCTGTCATCAGGCACGTGTGAGAATAGACCAACCCCCACCTCGCTACAGCCTCCTTTAAGGTACCTGTAGAGAGCGATAAGGTTTCCCCTGAGCCTCCTCTTCTCCAGGCTAAACAACCCCAGCTCCCTCAGCTGCTCCTCATAAGACTTGTTCTCCAGACCCCACACCAGCTTCGTTGCCCTTCTCTGGACTCTCTCGAGCACCTCCATGTCCTTCTTGTAGCGAGGGGCCCAAAACTGAACACAGTACTCGAGGTGCGGCCTCACCAGAGCCGAGTACAGGGGGACAATCACTTCCCTAGACCTGCTGGCCACGCTGCTTCTTATACAAGCCAGGATGCTGTTGGCCTTCTTGGCCACCTGAGCACACTGCTGGCTCATATTCAGCTGCCTATCAACCAGTATTCCCAGGTCCTTCTCTGCCAGGCAGCTTTCCAACCACTCATCTCCCAGCCTGTAGCTCTGCTTGGGGTTGTTGCGCCCCAGGTGCAGGACCCGGCACTTGGCCTTGTTGAACCTCATACAGTTGGCCTCAGCCCATCGGTCCAGCCTATCCAGATCCTCCTGCAGAGCCTTCCTTCCCTCGAGCGGATCGACACACGCACCTAACTTGGTGTCATCTGCAAACTTACTGAGGGTGCACTCAATCCCCTCATCCAGGTCATCGATAAAGATATTAAAGGGGACTGGCCCCAGCACTGAGCCCTGGGGGACTCCACTAGTGACTGGCCTCCAACTGGATTTGGCTCCATTCACCACAACTCTTTGGGCCCGGCCATCCAGCCAGTTCTTAACCCAACGAAGCGTACGCCAGTCCAAGCCACGAGCAGCCAGTTTCTTGAGGAGAATGTTGTGGGAAACGGTGTCAAAAGCCTTACTGAAGTCAAGGTAGACCACATCCACAGCCTTTCCCTCATCCACCAAGCGTGTCACTTTGTCATAGAAGGAGATCAGGTTCGTCAAGCAGGACCTACCTTTCATAAACCCATGCTGACTGGGCCTGATCGCCTGGTTGCCCTGCAAGTGCCGCGTGATGACATTCAAGATAATCTGCTCCATGAGCTTCCCTGGCACTGAGGTCAAACTAACAGGCCGATAGTTCCTTGGGTCTACCCTCCGGCCCTTCTTGTAGATAGGCGTCACGTTTGCTAGCCGCCAGTCGACTGTGACTTCCCCTGATAGCCAGGACTGCCAATAAATGATGGAAAGCGGCTTGGCCAGCTCCTCCGCCAGTTCTCTCAGTACCCTCGGGTGGATCCCATCCGGCCCCATCGACTTGCATACATCCAAGTGCTGTAGCAGGTTGCCAACCATTTCCTCGTGGATAGCGAGGGCCACATCCTGTTCCCCATCCCCTTCCACCAGCTCAGGGTACCGGGTATCCAGAGAACAACTGGTCTTGCCGCTAAAGACTGAGGCAAAGAAGGCATTGACTACCTCAGCCTTTTCCTCATCTTTTGTAACTAAGTTTCCCCACACATCCAGTAAAGGATGGAGATTCTCCTTAGTCCTCCTTTTGGTGTTGATGTATTTGTAAAAACGTTTTTTGTTATCTTTAACGGCAGTAGCCAGATTGAGCTCCAGATGAGCTTTGGCCTTTCTAATTTTGTCCCTGAACAGCCTCGCAACAGCCTTATAGTCCTCTTGAGTAGCCCGCCCTCTTTTCCAAAGATTATAAACCCTCCTTTTTCTCCTAAGCTCGAGCCACAACTCTCTGTTCACCCAGGCCGGTCTAGTTCTGCGCCAGCTCGTCTTTGGGCACGTGGGGACAGACCGCTCCTGAGCCATTAAGATTTCCTTCTCGAAGAGTCCCCAGCCTTCCTGGACTCCTTTGCCCTTCAGAACCTCCTCCCAAGGGACTCTGCCAACCAGTGTCCTGAACAGCTCAAAGTCAGCCCTCCGGAAGTCCAAGACAGCGGTTTTACTGGTCCCCTTCCTGACTTCACCAAGAATAGAGAACTGAACCATTTCGTGGTCACTCTGCCCAAGACAGCTCTCGACCACCACATCTCCCACCAGTCCGTCACTGTTTGTGAACAGAAGGTCTAGCGGGGCACCTCCCCTGGTAGGCTCTCTAACCAGCCGTGTCAGGAAGCTATCTTCCATGCTCTCCAGAAACCTCCTAGACTGCTTTCTCTGGGCTGTGTTGTGCTTCCAGGATATGCCTGGGAAGTTGAAGTCCCCCATGAGAACAAGTGCTGACAATTTCGTGGCTTCTGCCAGCTGCCTGTAGAACTCCTCATCCGTCTCCTCATCCTGGTTCGGCGGTCTATAACAGACCCCCACCAGTATGCTTGCCTTGTTGGCCTTCCCACTGATCCTAACCCACAGAGACTCAACCTTATTCCCAGCCTCAAGTTCCTCAACATCAAAACACTCTCTAATATAGAAAGCCACACCACCACCCATTCTGTGCTGCCTGTCCCTTCTGAAGAGCCTATAGCCAGACATTGGAGCACTCCAGTCATGAGAGTGGTCCCACCACGTTTCCGTGATGGCAACCAAGTCATAGCCTGCCTGCTGCATGATGGCTTCCAGCTCCTCTTGTTTATTACCCATGCTGCACGCATTAGTGTAGATGCACTTCAGTTGGGCCATTGCCTTCTTCCCCGGCTTTGCCATTGTTCCCCCTGGTACAGCTCCAACAAGCCTAATTTCAGCCCCATCCCCCTTCTTTCCTAGTTTAAAGCCCTCTCAACGAGCCCTGCCAGCTCCTGGGCTAGGATCCGTTTTCCCCTTAGAGATAGGGACCCATCTGCGGTCACCAGGCTGGGTGCTGAGTAAAGCGCCCCATGGTCAAAAAAAACAAAATTTCTGTGTTGGCACCAGCCTCTGAGCCACGTGTTTATCAGGTGGGCTTTCCGTGTCCTCTCGGTACTCCTCCCTGCCACTGCAGGGATAGACAAAAACACCACCTGTACTCCCGCTGCATCCACTAACCGTCCCAGTCCCCTAAAGTCCCGTTTGATAGCCTTCAGGCTTCTCTCTTCAATATCATCATCATATCATTCAGCTCAGACCTACTCCATGGTCTTAGGAAAGTCCCTTTCCTTCTTTGGCTTCTCACTTCTGTTGTCCCCTTTTTCTAGTTAGACTGTCTGACTAAGTTATATGGGACTGTCTTTTGTCCTGTGTTTTGCCAAACACAGCACAAGGCCCAGCTGGATCGTCCGCTGGATCCCTTCTATCTGTGTAGATCCATCTATTTTGTCCATTGCTGTAGTCCTATAGGTGGGTTTTTACGACCAGGAATGATCACTGTATGTAGAAAATGATCACATCATGTGTTGATGGGATCTCTGAAGTCACCATTCTCCTTCTTGAACTGCAGCTGTTTTGTTCTCTTGCACTCTGCTTTTGATGAAGAGAAGGTTATCAAGTGTCTTCATAGTTTAAATTTTCCTCCCTACATTGAGGCTGAACACAGGAGTTCAAATAAGTTTAGATGTTTGGGAAGACTAAGCATAAAATCTTCCACTGAGAACATCCCGTTTTGAAATCAATTTCATATCTACCATGCATAGTAGTCACATGCAAAATGCTGTTGTGCATCACTGGGTACATCAGTATCGGTCTGATTGGACAGAATTGGGAAATAGGGCAGCTTTGTGGCATGCTGCTTCTGCTCAGAGCTGTTGTCAGTGATCTCTAGCTATGCCATGTGGTTTGCACAGTAGCTGCTGTAAAGAAACAACAAGTAGAGAAGAGAAGAATTTGGAGGTGGCACCAGACAACAGTGCAGCAAACGCTTACAGTGAAAAAGAGACAGCTTTACTGGGGAGTGTCATCTGCAGTACATGCAGCAGATATTTCCTAGCAGGAGCATGATTATGGAAAAAAATGTGACTTTAAAAAAGGGTAATATGTTGGTTGTAATGCAGACAGAGGAGCAGGAGGGAAAAATGAGCCGCTTGCTGAAGTTTTCAAGCAGATTAATTCTTCAGCTTGACAAATTTAGCTGAAGTATTTTCACAGTGTTTGAAAAGCCACAGTCAGTGGTGAACGAATAAAATGTGCTCCTTGCAGACAAGTAAAACAAATGAAAAGCCCGCGACTGATCAGTTCTTGGTCCAATTTTAAACAGTCAAAGGAACAGAGTATGAATCTGCATCTGACCTGGAAAGTGCCAGTGTCTGCCCTGGCTGATGTTTCTGAAACAAATAGCAGAATCAAGGTCACAAATCACCAAGTGGAAAAATATGACTACCAAAAGAAATAGGGAATGCTGTGTATTGTGCCCAGAAAATTGTGTTTGCCTTTTGGTAGACAAATGTATGCTTTGAGGGGTTGCCTTCACCCATATACCTCTTCATTGCCTCTCATTTGGCTATTACATTGCGTAGAGGAAAACTTTTAGGTGTGTAAGGAGATTTCATGATGGAATCCCAGCTATTTCGAAGCTCAGATGCATATTACCCTGTGTCAGCAGTAGTATATAGCTTTGTGCAGGCACAACAGATCTGATGATCATAGATTTGATGTTGTAGTTTCTGTGAGTGTTTTCCAGCAAGTTTTATTGATGTGCGTACCTTTCAATGTACTCAATATTTTTCTCGGGAAGGAATAGAACAAAAAAAATCCTTGTTATATGACTCTGTCAGTTGTCTACAAAAAGACTTAATTAGTTGACCGTTCAGCCCTTCAGACGTGGCTGGAACATGGTACAATTCCCTCTGGCTTGCGTTTTAGCGCTGTGTTCAACTGTTTATTTCTGTGCACTCATATTTCTTCCCTTCCACTGCTGCAAAGTAGCAACCTTATTAAAAATATACTTGATGCTACTGGATGCCTCAGTGGATAATCGGGTTTTGTGTAGAAGTGTGTCAAAACCTTCACCTCAAATGCTGTGAGGAAGATCTAACTCTAAAATGTTTATTCCAACTAAGTCTAGTATGCAAGCTACTGAATTTTCCTAAGAATTCTAATATCTTCGGCTAAAAATGTCTTCTTGATCTGAAAAAGAACACAACAGAGGTAAGGTATCAACCATTTCTTTTGTAGTCAGTTCCAGCGGTTAATAATCCTTTCTGTATTAAAAGTAGCCTCACTTTTTATTCTTTTTATTCTTTTTGATAGTTTTTTATTCTGCTTATACACAGAATGCAACTACTTGATGTATATGAAGAAAAATGTAAATCAAAGCCTGCCCAGAAACATTTCTGCTGCAAACTGCTATAGGAAGTCTATCCTGAGGCACCAGGGTACAAATTACTGGCGGACATCCTAGCAGCCCTTCTGGCGAGATGGTTTTTGTAGGGGGCCCTAGGGGGATGCTCATTCAAATTTCTTCCAAGTGTGTGGCTGGATAGTCATAGAACCAGGATTTTGGCTAGCTCTTCTAACTACTGGCTCTTAACAAATTACTTGAGGTAATTTGTTGATTTGGTTGAGTATTTAACTGGTTGGGGCAGGAATACTGGAAGATGTAATGCAAAGGGTAAAAATGACAGCACAGCTGTGCAAATAATGCTAAGATGTTCTTCATGTCCTCTCCTCACTGATTTGTATCCCCTCCTCCACATGGCCGGAGAATGCAGTAAGTTGTATGTATGTGTATTTCTGCACACTTGATGTGCATAAATATAGTTCTAACATGGATTATTATGAGATAATTTATTAATGATAGTTTGAAGAGCACACTCAATCTGTTACAGCCTTTAGGGCATCAGCAGTAGTTTGAGGGTCCAAGAGGATTCTGAACTATGATCAGCATGACACATGCCAGTAGGTATATCTTAATCAGAGGAACTGCCCTGGGGCTATTTTTAGTGTGGCTATCGGATGTCTTAGGATGGAAAATTGCAGAGCTCTGTTTCAAAAGATTCTACAAAGCCCGAGAGGATGACCTTAAAATATAAGCAGGTTTTTAAGACTGCGCCAAGCATGAATACATTGTAAGAAAGATGAAGGGCAATTTTTGCCCTTCATGTCATGCAGAAGAGGGAGAGGGGAAGATGCTTTCCCCAAAGTGTAGTAAGCCATAAATTCTTTAGTTATTGTTTCAGGGTTTCTTCATTTCTTTTTCTCATTGTTCATAGGGCACAGTCCTAATACCTTCCTATTAACACCTGTATCATATAATTCCCTACTATTTTAAGCCTTGGCTGTGCAGATTGAGCTGGTGCGTTACTGCCACGTAGAGTTCAGTGCCAGCTACTGTATGTTTTTTATAATCTTTTGTACACTTAATGGTAATCAAGAGACCCTTACACAGGATTGCTTTCACTTATCATGCAAATAAATGGATGGCATTTTATTCTTTCTTACTTATATGCACAATCCAACTAATACTATTCCTAATGTGCAGCTACAAAAACTCCAGTAGAAAGTATATACAATAATTGCCACATTTATTTGAAATATAGCATGCATATACATATACAAATGCATAGACACATACCTTGTTCAACTACACTGAATTGCAAGCTACTGAAGAAACATATGCTTAAGATTGTAATGTGAGAACTAACTATGCTGCAAAGCATGACACGTGGCTCCATGTTCTTAATTTTAGTAGTATCTAATCTCTCTGTGGCAGTAATGCACCAGCTCAGTTTCCACAGTCAGGTGTAACTTCTTGTTTATGTCTGCCCTCACTACATGAGAGTAGGAAAAAAAAAAAAGATTTCTTTGAAATTCCTTCCCAAACTCATATAAAAGTGCATATGAAAATGCTTGCTTGGAATGAAAAAACATGTCAGTTTATTTGAGGATAGAATTTAAATATTCTCTTGATTTACCAGTACCATATCATTGGCTATATTCTCTGGAATATGCTGGTGTTGGTTTTCTGAGTTTCAATACCTGCCTTGGATATGGAGAAAATTTTATTTTTTTTTCTTTTTGAAGTAATGGTCTTAACAACTGGGTGGCTGCACACCTCTAGTTCCGCACAGAAGTTTTAATAGCTTAGTTGTCTGGTACCCATGCAACAATTGAACAAAATTTTATTTTGGTCTAGAAAATAATTGAATAAAACAAAACACAGATATTGGTGACTGGCAGCAAAATGTTATGTGAAAGCATCTGTAGTCTGACATACGTGCATGTTGCTTTACCAAGTGCAGTTGGAGACTGCATTGCCTGAGGTTTACAGGTGGTAACGCATAAGGTTACGGGCAGGTCAGACCATGTAGCATCCTAACTTTAGTTTATATGTTACCTTTTTTTACTATTTGTAGTATTAAAAGGGGTTATAGGATTGTAACTGTTTGTTTTATTACCTAGCTGGGTCCTCTCTAAAAATCATACATTTCAAGACGGTAATGTGATCTCTGTTTCCTGTTCAAATTCTTTTACCATGCTCCCTAGCTAAAATCTTTGGCTCTTTCCTGTTTCAGGCAGTGCTGTGTACGGCAACTGTACGTATTTGTAAGTTTGCTGTTCCCTACCCTGAAGACTTCGTCGATTAAATGTTAGCACTTCTTTGCTGCCTGATTTTTTTCCCTCTCCTTTGGCAGCTTTCCTCATCTCTTGGCAGTTTCAGTTCTTTGTCCAGGCTGTCCAGCAGGAGATATTCTCATTCTGTGTACATTTAGCAGGAAGGACAACTTTTGTTGCCTCTCACAGAAGCCTTATAGAATGTGCACAATGTTTCCTTTCCAACCAGCAGCCTATGTAAATCTGTAGGTTCCAAGGAGTCTTCCTGCTATCAAACTGTAGCAGAGGTGAAAGACATCTCTTTCAGTTCAACCTTCCATTACATACCATGTTCAGCAATTAATTATTGATTTATTGCAATTACACTGAGGACCGTTGAGATGTTTTTTCTACCACAAGTGCTGTGCTGCAGTCTTTAACTGCGTTTATTAGATGACCTGGTGAATGGAAACCCCAACGCTTGTGGAATTATGAGACATATAAAGTGCCTTTTGTATGTAACTACTAATAGGATCAGTACCTGCATCAATGTAAATGATAATTTATTAAGGACAGGGTTAGTAAAAGCTCATTTGACTTTGGGAGTGGAGTTAGAATCATGCTTAAAATCTCACCCAAATGTCCTATGACCTTGTCTGGCTTGTCCTTATTTCATTGCACTCAGTTGGTCATTTGGTAATGGTTAGAATTACACGCATGGAATTAGGTACTGAATTAGAGGTATCTTTTTTTTTTTTAATTTAAGTTACAAGTATTTATTACTGCCTTGCAGCTTTCAAGCTGTCTTACAAGCAGAAATGTTTCACATCTACAATAGCAGCTGCTGTTTTCTCTTGTTCTAAGCATGCATTTTCTACTGCCCTATTCCTATCCCCCTGCATATCCAGTTTCCAAGTGAGCTGTTAAAGGGTTATCTTGAGAGGAGATCTCTCCTGCTTCCCTGGGCCTTTCCTGACTAGAAACCCAAGTGGACTTGGAATATAAACTTTCTTCAAAAACATTAGGAGTAATTTTGCAGGGTATTCTGAAGCAAGTCCCCTCTTACCCACCTAACACAGTGGAATTTAGCTTGAATTTTGTGATTTCGCCATGTTAATCTATTGCTATCTATTTGATGCTAATATTTAATATGAATACTAGACTGTTTTAAAAATATATATCATTTTCCTTCTTATGTACAAGATCAATAAAGAAGCTAAGTTGTTCCTATTAATAACTCGAATCTAGTAACCTGACTGCACTACCAAAGTCTCTTTTTTTTTTTTCTCCTTTCCTCCCGACAGATTCTGGGAGGAGAAGGGGAGGCGTTAAATGAAGTTCCCCAACTATTCTGGTTTTGATCATATATTTAGAAGTGAGACTCATTTGATACAAGTGGTAAGTAAATGGCTCCTAAACTTCTGCTACTAGGACTGTAGAGTTTCAACTGATAAGCTTCAAACAAATTTTAAAAGTTTATAATGTAATAAATTTCAAGTTGAACTCAGGATTAGAAACAATAGATTACAAATGCAAGGTATAGTGGGAGATAACACTGAACAAATGTTTATTCTGTTTATTAATCTATTTTACATAGAAGAATTTATGATTTGACAAACATGAATTGAAAGTACTGGTCGTTGAATTAATATTCAGAACTCAGTTACTACATTTGGATGATATGGACAGACCAGAAAATATACACAGAGGAAAGATTAAACACTCAATCAGCACATCATAGAATACGTTAGTAGAGCCAAGAATGGGGAATTAGGTTTGTTGTTTTTTTTCAAACTCGGGGTGGGGGAATCTGTTTGGGCTAGGCAATGACCAAAGTGCAAAGAGTTCAGGGTAGATGCCTGCAAATACTTGGGGTACATGAACATCAGTGAGTGAAGGGAGTAAACAAACAGTTATATGACAGAAACGAACAGGTTGTAGCCAGGAAAGTGGATCCGTTACATTCTGCTGAGGGTGAACTGCATTAAGCTGCAAATATGGAGGCGGTGGAAACACATTTTCAGATGCATGATGAGCTTGGCCAGAGCACAGGAAAATGTACAGTTGGGATCGGTCTTGTTTGGGCATGGAATATAATGAAATGAATCTATGATTATTTTTTTTCCATTTCTAGCATCTATGATGTCACTCTTGTGAAAACATTTCATGATAGAAAAATAGATAAAAATCCCTCCACTGATATTTCTGTCATGTTCTGCAGGGATGGAAAGTCACCAAGCCGAGCTGTCAGAGTCCTGGAGAGTAAAACCTTCTTCTGCTATGCATCATAGGCAAGGGCAGGCCATGGTGTGGGCTGAGATGGTAATTATGTTTTATAGCATCTATATCTGTGGGTCTTTTTACAATCTGTTGCCAGAATGTACTATTTTAAGAGGTGAGCATGTGCCTGTTGAGGATTGATGTGAGCTCACCAGCTAGGGTCTCGCACGCCACCAAACAGCTGTCAGGACAGCATTCAGCTCCCATCCTGTACTGAATTCCATGCAAAGAGTCCCTGCACCCATGTGGAGCCCTGTTCATGGATCTGCCTGTGCAGAGCTCATTGAGGGATTCAAGCAGACATCAGGTTGCTCCCTGCAGCTGTTTTTCATTGTGTGTGAAGTGAAAGAGTCTATCTTTGAAGCTGGATATGGTCTGGTGATCTGATGACATACTTTATTTGCCAGCATCCTTGGAAATGCCAGAAAGAAATGATGAAATTTCTATGTGCTTGCTTAAATTCTCACTTTGAGTTTAATTCCTAAATGTTGAGTTTGGAGAGCATTGTCCTGCAGAATGATGCACTGCTTGCTGCTCTGCTTTGCCTGTGTCCTCCTCTCCCCATTGCAGGAGCACAGGACCCAGACATTTCCAGCACAGATCTTCCTCTGGGGCAAGAATAACACAGTAGAGCTGAGAGAGGAGAGAGCAGTCTTTGCTGCAACATATAAACAGCTGGGATTCCCAGTGTGCTGCCAGCCAGCTGGGCTGCAGCTCCAGAAAAGGACAACTGCCTTCATCCCCTCCTGCTGTTCTGCCATACGTACTGCACAGGATTCTTCAGTTGAGAGAGTTCTGTTAGTTTGCATAATGATCCCAGTTTGGGGATTCTATAAGTTGGTCAAGTCCTGTTTGGTAATTCAGCTTCATGTCCAGAGAAAAGCTGTACTTCAAAAACGTGTCCCATACTTGGACAAACTTGACAGTTTCTTTGAAGAGTTCTAAAACTGACAAAGTTGCTGCCCGATCAGAGAGCAACAGAAATGTGTATGAGGGACCAAGCGTCACAGTTTGAACAGTGATTTCAGCTTAGAGGAAGTGAGAGTTATACCAAGTCTTCAGTGTCAAGTGTAATTTCAGTGTCACTTGGCTGATAAAAGACAGGTTAAAAGTCTACCCTTCTCCTCTGCACTGGTTTCAAAGATCAACATCAGGCCTTTCAGATGGATGTTTAAATTGCATCTCCTCTTAAACAGATAAAGAAAACACAAAACTGTTCTTCTCCCTGGTTGTTTCCTTTGTACTTCTCTTCATTATTTCTATGCTTTCGGTGTTGCCCTCTCTTTAAAAAGATCCTTGGAGAAGACTTTCAAAGATGTTAATTCCTTCGAAAACACAGCTTTATCTGCAATATAGCAGAGAAACAAATTTATGGTAAATCACTGGACATATTCAAGATCTAAATAACTCTGAACTTCCAGAAAATTGATCTACAGAGTACATGAAACAAAGGAAAATGCATAGCTAACTAGAGAAATTAAGTAATTTCCTCCTTGCTGTGATACTGCTTTTTTAACAGCTCTGTATAAAATCTGGCTAGAGGTAATGCTAAATAGGCTATCAGAATAATTTCAAGTGAGACAATGGCAAAACAGATTTTTTCCTTTGAGCTGGATTAGTTTTTGTTTTGTTTTTGTTTTTCCCCATAATAAATAGGGTATGAACTCTGGCCAATTTTCCTTTTGATTTTAACTGCTACTTTGAAAACTCTTCCTAGGAACTAACTTGTTGAAGGATACCCCCTGCTCTAAAATATGTTGTGTATTTTTTTGTTTTGGTTCTGTTTTATGAAGAGGTAGGATTTTGCATTCTCAGTCTTGCGGTAACCAACGTGTTGCTCACATCAGTTCTGAGAGTATAATAATTTTAGGACTGGTGTCAGTGATGGGAGCGTTGTTGTTTATGTAGTAGTGGTGGTGTAGTCACTATGAGATAAGGGATCCTGAACAGGGATATAGTGGGATGAGGTACCTGTTTGCAGGAATGTACCCTGTAAAGAGTGTGGGGTGAGGCCTGCCACAATGAGCATAGGTGAAGCAGTTTGTGGAAAAGTAGTAGTGATGCCAGTTTTTAAAAGTTGGTTCAGGAACTGGTGCGTAGTAGTGATGCCAGTTTTTAAAAGTTGGTTCAGGAACTGGTGCATTAAAAATGGTGCATCTGTACTGAGTCTTTGGTGATGTGTTTTTACGAAACTTGCAAAGTGCTAGTGGAGCTCCTCCGACACAGATGATCACCTTGGCTGAGTGCGTGGCCAGCTCAAACAGCGGGAAGCCACATGGAGTCCAGGGAGAATGCTGTTGGCACAAAATGTCGGACACCTGTCGCTCTGTCAGCACGCGGCCTGCGCTGCCCACCTGCTCTGCTCACCAGCACGTGTGGGCTACAGCCCTGGTGGCCCCCGTAGCCCACGGCAATGCACTGAGCAGTATTCTGTCGGGTGTGTTGCGATGAGCTGCAGACATGGTGCCAGAGCTCTGTGCAGTCTATGCTACCACCTGCCTCTCAGGCTGTGGGGTGTGCCTGGTGCTGCTACCTGAGATGGAGGGCGAGAGCAAGCACAGCTCTGTGAGGTATGCCCAGGTGGATGAACTGCTCTGCCTGGTGGCCAAGCTTTGGGAAGAGGTGGGGAGGCCAAGAAGCATCTGAGAGTCTGAACAGGTGATAGATGAATGGAGCCGTGCTCTGTCTTCTCAGGTATGCACATGCTAACCTGGCATGGCCACTGCTGAGGCAGGCCCAGCATCTGGTCTACATCTGGGTAAAGGCAGCAACTTGAGGGACACCGAGGAGTGGAAGCAATTTACTACACGGAGCCACAAGAGAAGTCCCTGTCTGCCTGCTCAGCTTCCACTACTGAATAGGTACGAGGCTCTGGGAGTGGCAGACGAGGAATGTGAAGAGACAGAAGAAGAGGCATCTGTGCAAGTCCTCCCTCCAAAGTCAGATCAACCAAGGACTCGTAGCACATGTACCATCAAGACTTGTGTCATGAAGAAATCATGGCGAGTTCTATTCATAGATGACTCTCTCCTCAAGGGAATGGAGGCTCCCATCTGCAGACCAGACCCTCTTCGCAAAGAAGTTTTCTGCCTCCCTGGGGCTCAGATCAGGGATGTTACCAGGAAGCTTTCAAGCATAATACAGCTTTCAGACTATTACCCAGTCTTCCTCTTTCAACTGTGACATAGCTCCTCTTCCAAAGACATAGCTATAGGAAGCCTGAGGTCCAAAAGGCAAAATCTGATCATTTTACATCTAAGGAGTTGAAAATCCAGTCTAAATCCTGAGGTGGTCACTCTGAATTCCTCTCATTTCAGCGGTGGGCTCAGAATGACTCAATAGGAAGACGACAAAGGCTTCAGTCAAGAGGGCTTTTCTCCAGTTTTATACTGTCTGACTGTTGCAATAGTACGGTAGTAAATCAGCTCAGAAGGCTTATGCACACAGCTTGTGTCTTTGAAAAGCTTACTGTGTTGTCATGTGCAAAACAGGAAATGTGTAATGGTATGAACCCCGGAGGAGCTGATCCAGGGCAAACTCTCCTGACCTCGTGGAAAACACATCCATCTGAACCTCACAGTAAAATGCAAACATACAAGTTAACCACAGAAGTTAAGAAATATCTTTGCCTGCATTGTATTGCTTTAATGTGGAAAATTTTAACATGAGAAGCAGAGCAACAAATAATGTGTCCTTCATGCCAGTGCCACCACGGAACTGTCCTCGTGGTGGTGCTCTTCTTAGAAGAAATATTGTGCCCCAGGTTGTTTTCATTTTGCTAGCCAAGCAATATTTTGCAGTGAATGACATACTTTCAGATTTACATACTATTAGGTATTGAATCTGTCCACAAAGAGTGAGAAAAATGTAACTGCTAAGGAGAGAGAGACATGACTCAAATTAACCTGAGCAGGTACAAAGTAGGTCCTTAGATAAAACTGAGTAGAGATTTGGTCAAGAACAGATGTTTTGTTCCAGAAATTACTTCTTCTGGACAAGACCAAACCTCTACTGAAGGCAATCAACCATATGTAACCGTGCACATCAGAAAAAGTATAAGGCATTCTTAAAAATAAGCAAAACTTCACTCTTGTCTTGCACAGGTGTAAAAGTAAGATCCAGATGCTGGTCCTAGCATTATCTGAGGCCACGTGTTTTAAGATAAGAGGCCCAGGTTTTATTTCTCATTAAAATAAATTAAGGGAGGAATATAACACTTGAAACTCAGAAAGCAATGTTCTAGTTTTCATATAAGCTACTTGTTATAATGATTTCTTTTGAAAAGACCTAGGAACACATTCAGAGTTAGAAACCACTTAAACTTTTAGAAGCCTGTAAACTATACAGCCTACTGTGTAGACATGTGCTAAATATTCACAGACGGACTGGTATTAATCTCTTCGTTTAAAATTCTGGTTGTTGCAGTAGTGTGTGTCTTCACCTACTGATAGAAACAATATTACTTTAGGAGCCTTTCAGTTAAATACAATGCTGAAGTTATTCAGTGCAACATAAACATTTAGCTCTGCAGTTTAGTCTGTAAACATTTTAAAGGCTGGAATGTTTATTCAAAATGACCAGAGTTCCAAAACTTGCAAAGCTGATCTGTTTGCAGTGCTAACAAGGAGTAGAAAATGATGAGGTTTACGCATTTGAAAGTGAAGAAGACAAAATCCTATTTTTAGCCCCCATAAACAATTATCTTCAGGTTTTGTTTCGCTTCTGAGTTCCCTTGGAACTGGCTGCCTGCTTTGAGCTGATCTCGGAAGAGAATTTGTTGGGATTAGAATCTCAGTGTAAACCCAGGTCCCAGTGAAAGGGAGGGGAAGGGACTGATGCAGTTATTATTGTCTTTTCTATTAAAAACGAAAACAACAACAAAAATATGTCAGACTGAAAAAAGTGGAGGTTGATGAGTTGCTTCATGAGCAAATAAGTCTTAACTGCCATGGAAATGGCAATTTCCAGTCACACAGATGTGGCTGTAACCTCATATTTTGTACTTCTGTATTATGATACTGCTAGTAAGTCATCATCCATATACGCAAATAAACATGACTGTTCCTTAGTTCTTGGTTTGGTTACTTAACATTTCCACAGAACTTTGCTAGCCCTGGCATATATGATAGTTGTAAAAGGGTTGTTTTGGTGTAATAAGTAGAACTGCTTTTTTTTTTTTCCTTCCTTCAATGCACTAAGCTGATGAGTCCAACCTGATCTGTAGCATGATTCATATCATCATCAACTCTGCTGTTGAATTCCTTCTGTTGAGTCAGAAGGGATTTGGCAACTTCACGTTAGGGGGTCAGCACCAGAGATAATAACAGTCCAAACAATGGCTCCAAAATACTAAATTAACATTTTCGTAAGTCAAAAGACAGTTTGGTTCATGTTGTGATGAAAGGGCAAGTGAAGGCAGGAAGATCTTGTTGTGTACAAGCTAGTTCTGTCGTGATTGAAGTTACATAACGTTTTAATGAAATGACCATGTAGAAGAAAGCTGATTTATTTTGAACCTCGGAAGGAGTTAACCATGTAAGTGCTGTGTGACAAATACTAACTACAACATCAGGGAAGAACTCACACCAGTTCTGCAGTTAAATGTAGATCTGCCAACAGAGGGGAGCTATATAGTTCCTCTGTAGTTTCTGGCATAATTCTTCTGAATGTGTTTAAAAGTAATTATTCTCATAGATTTTTTTTATAGCTGTGCCCATAGATATAACTGCTGTAATGACACAAATGGCCACTTGAATTCTCCAGTGCACTTCTAGTGATTGGATGGCTGATATTACCCCATGTTTTGATCTGCTAAATACCCCGAGGTGACTTTATTTTGCCAACCTTTTTCATTCTTGCTATTAGTGCAATGATAGTTGCACAGCAGGGGCACAGTCATTATTGGAAATCTCTGTGAATATTCACTTTTATAAAGTTTTGGTAGACAGTAAAAGGACTCCCTCTATTGGCAAATCCAAGTGTAACTGTAAAATAAGAATTATGTGCATATATCTTCCCAGAATACTTGAATTTTGTGAAATCTCAGAAATTTGATTAATGCAGTTGAGAATAAAATAGCCACAATCTGCAACTGAATTGTAAATTTAGGCACCTCCATAGTTCTGATTTATTTACATCTGAGTGTCACATACAATGTTTTCTCTAACTTTTTTTTCTTCATTCCTTGCTGTAGGCTTATATTAAAATTAAAGAAAGATGGAATGTCAGTGGTTCATATTTGTAGGTGTTAAATATTTGCGGAGGTGAAGTAGTACAACTATTTAAAGATAAGACAAAATGTGTTTCCCTGTTTCCAGAAGAGGGCTCTGACTCACCATGTCATGTACTTCAATATACTGAGGGTCTGAGTCTTAACTGTTATCACCAATCTCTCACTTCTTTGTGCTCTGAACTCTATTATTATCTCAGATTATAGATTTTACTGGCTGATTCTTTTTTTTCATTATGATGATGATTTTTTTTACAAATCAGCTACTATTTCTTTGTTTGCTTATTTGCAAAGCAAGGGAGGTTTGTAAGGTTTAAAGCATGGGCCAGGGGCATAATAATAAAAAGAATTTGAGGCCAACTGTAAGTATTGTAATTAAGAGTGACTGAGCTGGAGAGAGAAGGCATGAGAGCTGAACTCATCAAGGATCAGTCCCCATCCCATCTGAGCCTGTGTCCTGCACATGTTCCCTGGGCTCCCCACACAGAGCCCCAGTGGAAGGGTGCGGGGCAGAGCAGAGACGGGCATGATGCTGCCTGTCTGTGCTGCTCCCTTGCCACCAGGCAACTCTCACTCTCTGCAGTTTGAAGAACAGGAAAGAAGTGTGTACTGATTCAATCTAGTAGCTAAGTATGCGATGCTTGTTAGAAAAACCTCTAACTTTAGATCTGAATTTCCCTTCTTCCCCTTATACAGTTACTGCCTCGTTGCTGTCAGTACTGAGAACCCAAAACTGTTCTTTATAAAGAACTCCTTATAAAGAACTTCCTTTAAAAAATATGTATTGAGTTTGGGTTAAATATCATGGGATGCAGCTCTCTGAGGATTGAGGCTATGGTTAGGATGCCTACCTGGGAGGTTGGGACACCTATGAAAGGCAACCTTTCAGTGCTTTCTTTTTTTAGCAGGATATTTTGAGCAATCTTAGGTAAAAGATGATCTGTACTAAAGATGGCTTGAATGGCATGGTTTTTCCTGATTGTGGGAGAGGCTCCTGGCTGAGTCATGGGCAGATTATGCTATTTCTGTACATGAGACATGGTTTGTTATGTTCCGATAGTTATGTCCCAAAGAATGGTTTCACCCCAGCAAGATGCTGCTGCAGCTGGAGGTGTAGTTTGATGAGGTGCAGACCCCTACCATTAGTGAGGTGAAGCAGCTCCCCTAGAGCTTGCTGTATACAGGAGACCCATGCATTGAATTCAATCATCAGAAGGTCTGACAAGTTGCACAACGATCGCTTTTAACCAGAGCTGGAACTCTGTGTTCTGCTAGTCTCAAGAACAGATGAGGGAATAGAAAGAGAGCTCAATGTGGTATATCCTAACATAGGATTTAAAGGTGAAGAGAGAAGAGCAGAAGATACGGGAGAGGATTCAGGTATAGTGATTAACAGAGTAAAGGTGAAAGGCTGTGGATGAATGACCTGGCAGGAGGTGCTGCAAGATGTCAAAGCAAGAATCAAGGCTAACCAGAGCTTTGAGTGAGAACTCTAAATCCCATCTTCTTTTCTTATTAGAGGAAGTAGAGTGATGAGAAAGTAAGGAGGAGGTAATCATTGGCACATTGCTGTAAAAGGGGAAGGGAAGAGTAAGATAGGAGGCAAGGAGATATAAGAATTAAGATATTTGTTCTCTAAATTGCTTCTCAAACTTTACAGAAATCAGGGCTGGTTAAGATGACAAAATGTTGCTTGCACAACGTCATGAAGCATCAACGCTTGCTTTTGTTTAGGGATACTAACCTTTTTTCTTCTGAACCTCTGGGAATATGGAGCGTGGTGTCTATAAAGACAAGGAACATCAAGTCTTTCATGCCATAGGTGTAAGTACTTGCAATAGCTCATGTTTTGGCAGTCATTACTTGTAATGACTTTTGTAAATGTAACTTTTGTAATGCAAGTTTTTGTTTTTCTTTAATATTTTAATCTGCGTTTTTAGTATGGCAAATCCCAAACAAAGAAATTGGTAGCGCTTGTATAACAGGAAAGGTAGTGCAACACTTAGCTATTGAAAATAATTGAAAAATCAGTAGTAAACAGCATGAGTCTAATACAGCTTGTAGGGAAACATAGCTGTTATAATCATTGGAGCTTACCACTGACAGCTTAGTACAAATCCCTTGCCTCGTATGGACTATAATGGACTACAGGGAGTGCTGGAAAAACTGGCTTCACTCTTGTTTGACTTCTCAGAAATTCTGCTGCCAACAAAATACCTTCCAATTGAAAATGCAAAGGTAATGTTTTGAAATGTGCTGTTGAAATATTGTATTACAGTTGGGTAATTATCCTCAACTTCCTGTGAATTTACTAAAGAACCTTTCTTTCTTTTCTTACTTCCAAGGGAAGGAAATCCTCCGCTCAACTACTGACCTGACTTGAAAACTGTGTGATACTGCTGAGTGACAGGCTGGCTGAGTTGCTTCACTCTTCATTTCCTGGAGACGATTAAAAAAAAAAAAAAAAAAAAAAGGTGGGTATCTGTTTTTACGCTATATTAAGTTCCACCCAGAAACTTTGTGGGGCTGGAAAGTCATGTATAATGATCAAGCAAAGAGTTCAAAATGGTATTGTGAACTGCCACAGTTGACACATGGGAATAAATAACTGCTCTAGAACCCATTCCGATGGATTTCCCTGTCTCCCAGTTGAACAACATTCAGAAGTACTTAAAAAATACTTGCAAGTATTCATTTGTTTTTCCATGTTAGGAGCTTAAACTCTGCAGGTGCAGATGGGGTGTGCATGCCAGGGCCACATGAGCACCTTCTTCCATTATCCAACAATTATTTAGAGCTCCTCAGAATTAAATGTTAACTGCAGTTCTGAGTTCAGTTTTTCACAAGATGCAGCCCAACGCAGATCTAAACAAACTGCGTAAGAAGCAGTAATGGGGATGTTAACCAGCAGCTATATCTGAGTGAAGCTGTAGAAAAGTCTGAACTGCAAATGGCTGAACCAGTGACTTCCGTGAGCGTGTGGTTGCAAGGTGTCAGCCTAGCAAAACAAGCTGGGTTACGTCCACCGAGCAGTAAAACACAGTTATCCAATTGTAACACTTCAAGGGTTTAATGATGTTTATATTAACATGAAATGGAAACTAAAGCACTTCCATCTGTTATTCCTTGATGAAACTGCTTATTTCAAGACCTCATTCTATTTCATGTGAAAGGTGATGGTTTGTGTATAAATGTGCACAGCCCAGAGTGTAAAACTAGTTTTTATCCTGATGTGAATTAATTTAGTAACAGTAGAAGGTGTCAGATTGACAGGCCCAGAGATCAAAGCTCAAGGCATGATTGTTTTAGGGAAAATTCAAAATATGTGCGAGAAAATTGTTTTGGCAACAATCCTGTGTACTAAAGACCAATACAGATCTAAGGTAGATGCCCCTTTGACAACATGGAGTCTGTACAGTCCATTACAATTTCTGGTTCAGTTTATGAAATGGCGAAGTTGATGAATTCCTTAGCATACATGAAGCTAAGCCATGGAGTATATCACCTGTATTCCAAACTGGGGACAATGAAAAGTCATTAAAAATTACTGACATGAATGTATTGGGAAAATGAAACTGGACCACATAAATCACTTCAGCATGTAATTAATTTCATTTCATTGAAATACAAGAAATGGATTTTAAGCAGTAATTTTTTTTTCAGGACTGTAACACACATATTAGGTGTAATGCTACCTCTGAAGCATCATCAAGCCTGAGACACTATCAAGTACAAAGAACTTTCAAGGAACAAGCAGGAGAGAGGAATAAAAGCACTTGATAATGTGTTGAGGGGATTTTGTCCATCTGAAGGGCCAGTTATAAGGGAGGATGACAGCTGCATAAAGAGTTGCAAACTGCATGATTTAGCAACAACATGCAAAAATGGGAAGTTTAAAACTAAGGAATGGTCAGGAGTAGGAACAAAACTGAGGAAGGAAAATGAACACAAATACTTCTTACTTTGTTCAGGTCCATGTGTTCCTTTCATTGGCTAAAAAAAAATGAAAGCATTTGAGTGTGCCTTTCCAAAATCTGCATCAGCTAACAAGACCGTAAAGAAGTGAACCCAGAGCACCTGCGGAAGAACTTTCTTAAAGAAGAGTTGGAAAATGATGTCTCAGTTCTCAAAATTAATGTAGGCCAGATCTATGTGTATCTTCCAGGGGCTGATCCTCATCAAGCTCATGCAGGAAGCTTGTGGGGTAACCTGGATCTCTCAAGTTCCAGGCTAGCATTCCCAGAATTGTACCATGGGCTGGCTGGTACTCTTAAGTTTCTACGTTGCCTGACAGGCAGAATTAAAAAAACTTGCAGAAATATTGTTGTAGGTTCTGCTTGCTTTTAGAGTAAACACTCTCTTGTAGTGTATCCTTGAATTTTCACCAGTAAAATATTTTAATGATGGAAATACAATGCTGAAAAATGGAAGTGGAAAAAGGAAGGAAGAAGACAGTATCTGTGGAATCAGGGGTGTGGTTGTTGTCCAGCTATTGAGTTATTGTAGTTTCCATCACTCCATCCTGGTTAGTGTGCTGTTATGGCACAAACCCACTTGGAAAGGTATGAGGTTGGAGCTGAAGTTTGGAAGAGGCACTAGGAAAATTCAATGCTTGCAGGAAATACTGTTGTGATTTTGTGGATTCTCCCATAAAGACTTCTGGATTTGAATCAGTACTGAGTCACAATGTCACAAAGCAGTATGACACTGCTTGAGTTGATATGAAAAGTCTCACCTACTCTGACACCAAGAATACTAGGCCCCATTTGCAACTATCTTATCCAGGTTGTGGCATCATTGGCCATATACATTTGGTTTGAAATCCTAATACAATGCTAGTTAATATGAGTAAAGGTAAACCTCTGTTCGAGGGGCATATGAGGGTTTGGGGGCTCTGTGCTGGCTAAATAGCAGTTTTGATATTAAATCCCTCTTGCTGTTATCTCTCCTGTAATTTTAACTGCAGAAAATATTTTTGTTTTCCTCCCTATATCAGCTGCGCAGCATGGCTTTTGTGACTACATTAGGAACTGTCTGCTGGAGTGTTTTCTACTTCCAGGCTGGGTTCAGGTTTCCTTCTGAGATGATTGAAAACCAGTCTTAAGAGGTATGTATATGTATATGTGCTATACTGTATGTTCGTGTACTTTTCTTCTTGTAAGCTCTTAGGGAAAAGTGCTGCAGTTGCATTCTGCTCTAGAGATGTAGTCAAACGATGACATAGTATTTACTTTACCAGTAAAATTTCCTAATGTGCTTTTGAGGTGAAAAGTGTCACAAACCCTCCTGCTAAGAATTCATGATACAGTTGAGCTGATCTATCAAGGATCAAAGAAAGCATGTCTGGAAGTGAAGGTGGAAAGGGGAGAGTGACCTTGTCCCTTTTTGGCAGCAGCTATACTGTGAATCTCTGTGGGAGTTTCGAATGTAATGCTGCTGAAGGTGAACAAAGTGGACCTTTTGGGGAGCTCCTGTTAACATCTCTTTATTTTCATAAGCTCTAAGGGAAGCAATAATTTAATGTGCAAGTTACTTCTAGCTCTGTAACTTATAAACTTACATACTGTTCTTTCAAAAATGTTTTCTGTATTTTATGTAATTGTATATTTTTATACGTTTGGGGGTTAAAAAATTGGCACTTTTCAAAATACACTGTCACTTGTTTGAGCCAACCACCTACAAGGTACTAAATAGAATTTAAGAGAAGAAATAGTGGTCTAAGGAGTTACAGGAATATGTTGATGGAGCTTGATCTTCATCTTTACATAAAATACAAGAGGATGACATATTAGAATTTTATGCCCCAAATACCTACTTATGTGACTTATGACAACATACTTGTACATATCCATAGAAAAAGGAACATACAGATTCCCAAACAGATTATCTCTGTGGTGTGGTTCTTCTTACTTTTTTTCTATTTTCTTTTTAACCATGAGCCACTTCTTTATGAAGGACCTATCAACAGCATGACCAATGCTTATCATTGCACACGGACATCCTGCTGGGTATTTCTGAAAGTGTTATATCTATGCCAGGTAATTCCTTCATGCATGCATTGAAAATACATGATCCACATGAAACTTATATTTCATGTCTCTTCTTGTGATTCTCACTGTCTTGGATTTTTGCCCAGGACTGTGTGAAATTCAGTGGTTTTAATTATTTTTGTTGAACAAAGCAGGGGCAAAGGCTCACTAGTTCTGCTCTTCTATTCTAAAAACGACAAAGGCCTTGACTATCATGTGCTTTCTTCTTCCAAGAATGGAGAGACATGTTCCTCCAAGAGTTGGAGGCATGGGTGTTGCTCTCTCCCAGAGTATCATGAATCCCCTTCTGCTCTGAAGGTGTGAGGGAAGCAGAGGAGAACCGTAGCAGCCAGAGAAGGTGTCATTGAATAAATAGTGAAGCCTTAGTCCTAACATTTCCATTGTTAACAAAATTTTCCCCAAGCGCTTCTTTTTCCTCAGGGACCCTTTTTGTAATTAAGATGCCATCAAGACATCTATGGAGGTGAAAGTTACTGTTTTGGGCTGACTACATTTCCCAGCAGATTGCACTACATTACTTACCTTTGGATCACTTTTCACTTTTTCTTTCTTTTTCTTTCTTTCTTTCTTTCTTTCTTTCTTTCTTTCTTTCTTTCTTTCTTTCTTTCTTTCTTTCTTTCTTTTGTGACGAGAAAAACTATGTATAAGCTGAGATTTTGATGGGACAGCATAGTGATGGCACATGCATAGGCAAATACAGGTTTTGATTTCTTCCTCACTCAATTTCAGCAGAAACTCTCTTCCTGTTTTAAGTTCTCCAATCTTCAAAACTGTACTCTACTTTAACAAAATTATAAATATTCTCACAGACACTCGTGCAAATTCACTGCTTGAACCAAAACCCACTGAAGTGTACTGAGAGACTTGTCGTGGCTTCAATCTATCAGCTTCACATGGCTCTCTTAACAGTTCCCCTTATTTCAGTGACAATGAAAGAACTCATCCTAACCATTTACAAATGGTTTTCAATAGCTCTGATGTGCGTCACTTAATTATAAACATCTGTTTCTTTAAAGAAAATGTTTCCTTTAACAATGGTGTTATGCAACTTGATTAATTCTTCTCTGATATAACATGCTGCCAAAGCTACCATGCCATAGCATCTTTTTCTTTTGGTGACAAGAACATTCGCTGCCCATAACAGCTTTTGCAGGAAGAGGGATTTGCTCCCCCCAAAGCTCCCAAATAGCCTGGACTCAGAGGTTATCATTCCTGTGGAAAAATTTCCAGAAATGAAATATGTTAAGCAAATGCCTCACTCCCTGTATGAAAACAGCTGCTAGGGAGGTTTCCATACAATGGTTTCCTTGTCAGAAAAGATATTTCATATGCTGCCATAGCTAGCCTAGTTTTCTGTTTATGAAAGTAGCATCAAAGGTGTGGGACTTAGAGCCACAGATACAGGATAAATAGAGGGTTTCATAGAAGCGAGCTGAAACCTGAGCCTTAGTTAAATCCATGGAACATTGCAATCGACTTCAAAGTGAGCACAGCCAGGTCTGGAATAAATACCAGGCTGGTTGCAGCAGTACAAGCATCCTTATATATCCTCTCTAGCCTAGGCATTATGCTCAAAGGGCTTTTCTTCATGAGAAGATGATGGTACTTAAGTTGTAGAAATATGTTTTCGCGTGTTTTTTTTTTTCCAAAGTTCTGCCAGAAGAAGAACTGGCTCTTTGTAGCTGTCCCTGTGTCCCTCATCTGATGGGAGTAGCTGCTGTTCCTAACCTGCTTCAGTCAAAATTACTCTGGTTAACAAAACTCTCCCGGTAAAGCTAATGTGGCCGCTTTCGGCTGGCAGAAGTTAGAAAGTTAACTCAATAGTCCCTGGCCTTATTTGAATGTGAGCTATTCTGTGGTCTTAATTTTTCCATCTGTCTGTTTAATGAATGTGGGACTGTACTGCATCAAAACATGTGCTGATGCTTAGTTTTGGCTAATAATCATGAATGTCTTTATCAGGCTTAAGATCTGCTAGGAATAAACTTATAGTTTATGCTAAACAACAGTAAGCCACTCTTAAATTAAGATGTTCACCTGCGTTGAACTACTTTGTTTTTTTCCTAGAGGTACAGCCTTGGCCTCTGCATTGCTAGCTAAAATTTTGATGAGGAAAAAGAAAATTCATTTTATTTTTTAGTTCCATCAGCTGTTTTATTTCAGTGATTGGCCACGATGGTATTTTGAAGTTGTATGGAGGAGAGAAACACAGCCCCTCCACTGAAAAGAGCTTGTGGGTGACCACGCACAAGAGCACAAAGTTGTGACTGCCATCTCAGTTTAGAGCTTGGAGAAACGGGGCTATCACAACACTACTGGTTAAGATGATCAGTGACAAAATCTCAGGTAAGAGTGGATTTCTCCTGTCTTCTGATCTGCTTTCCTTCCTTTCTTGGCTAGCTTTACAGCCCAGGAGAGATGCTTTGACTGCAGCTTCCACCCATGCAACCAGGACGTATACTTTAAGAAGTTTGAATATATCCGTCATGACTAGTTCAGTTTTCTAAATGAAATAGCTGTGTATAAAGCATACATATGAAGGAATCTAGTGTTGAAAAGGAGGTTCTGAGATCCTGTTCATAAAAATCCCAGACGCAAAAAGAGTTTATTCTCTGCGCAAGTTGTATAATCCTGTGATTCAGTGAGCAATGTTATTTTGATGAGTGTCTTGGCAAAAAAAAAAATTAATTGGAAAATGGTAGGTCTTTTTGTTTTTCATTTTTATTATTTTGTTTTGTCTCTCTGAATGCTTCCATGTGAGCAATTCACTCATCTTCAAAGAATGCATGTAGGGTTGGAAAAAAAAATATGTGTATTAAGTGTTTAGCTAGTACTGCTTGTACTAAAAAAGGTCAACGTGAAAAATCTTCAGTCTAAAATTCTTGTAAAATTTTACTGAAGGAAATGTATATTATATACAACAAAACTGTTTTTTCTCTCCTACCTTTCCTGGAAAACATGTTTGGGTGGCATGTTTTATAGAACCAGGTAAAACAGTGTTTTAGGTATTAAGACTAACATCAGTAGGATTATTTTGGAAGTGTTTTCTGGTGTAAGTAAAAGCACAGCACTCTAGCCCCTACTGTGAAGTACAAGTCACTAAGTCACTGTCAGAGGTGGGTTAGCAAGCAGGAGCATGTATTATGCAATACTAGGAAGGTGAAGGTTTGGTAATGTGAAGGAATCCTGGGAAGGTTTTAAAATTTGTCTGTAAACTCTGTGCTATTACAGATTTTCAGCCATCCTAAGGGCAAAGAGTATATTGGAATAGCAAAACAAATTTCAAATGGTGAAATTAAGTGTCCTCCACCATGTTTTCTTTAATGAGAATGGATATTGGCTGTCCTCAGAAGAGTTAGGAGAACTTTGTAGGAGAGCTTAATGTTAGTGTATGTTGTGAGAGCGCTGAGGCAGGCGTGCTGCTTGTTTTCAGGCCTCCCCACAGAGCTCCCATCTGAAGCAGCCAGTTTCTGGTATTAGGTCAGATGTTAGGCCGAGCGCTTAACCCCTGGACGTGGAGCACAACTTCCTTGCTTCGGTTTGGCCGCCTCTGTGTCACGGGGCTGGCTCTTCAGGAGATGACTCACTGCAAGGGAAAGCCCAGGGTGGAGCCGTGTGTGTTTTTGTGAAACAGACTTTCCACTGAAATTGCCTTTTTTGCAGGCCTGTTTTGTGCAACTCGCCAGCTTATTTTTCACGCAGGAGGGGCTGAGGCTCTCTCGGAAATGTTTCACGTCATGAATACCGCGCGTTGGTCTTGTTAAAATAAAAATGAAGACTTAAGAAGTTGCACTTGCCCGTGCCCTTGGCTCCGGGCCGCGGCCGGTGCCGTGAGGCGAGCAGGTGCTCTGCTTGCATTTCCCCTCACGCACGCCTGTAAGCAAGCCTTACAAACCAACGCCCTCCCCTTTTATTTTACTTCTATTTATTTGGAATTCTTTTTTCCACAGGAGGCTGAAACCCGGGAGTTTTAAACAAGATCCCGTGGCCCGGCCCTGAGGGCTCCCGCAAGCATGCGGCCTCCCTGGCGGGCCGTTGTGTAGCGCTCGGCCCCAAGCGGCCATTGCCCGCCCCCGGCCCGGCCCGAGGCGGGGCGGGCGGGCAGGAGGAGCCCGGCGGCGCCGCCCCCAGCTGCTGCCCTGCGCCACCGCCTCGAAGCGCGACCGGAGCCGCTCCTGGGGACCCGCGGTAGGAGACGGAGGGAGACGGGTGGCGGGGGCCGGGGGGACACCGGGGGTGCCCGCGGCTCGGCCCGAGCCCGCCCGGGGCTGGGGGAGCGCTGCCGGGTTCCCGGGGGGCGCTGGTCCCCGCGTAGCGCCTGGGCTTGTTTTGTTTCGAGCTTCTGGTTTTGGTGCGTGCGGTTAGAGAAGAAACCTAAGATGGCACTTTCGTGAGAGCCGCGCTGACCTTTTTTAACCAAACGTCTCTTTCTGCAAGCTGCTTGCAACATGCCTTACTTTTATTTACACTGCGTGGTCTGAAAATGTCTTAATACCGAAACTGTTCAGCTCCTGCTAGATCTTAATCGTTTGTAAGACAAAAAACAGCAGAAACGTCTCAATATTCAGAAAAGAAGAGGTCTTGCGCATTGTCAAACCGTTTCTGCAGAAAGGCAGGCTGGGCAGCAGGGAGTATACCATTTTATGCTGGGGTATTTTCCCCCTTCAGTCAGGTTCCTGGGAGTTCCTGGAAGTCTTTTCCGGATGAGGAGGAACAGCTAAGGAGCACATCTGCTGCAGGAGGGAGTGGCAGGAGAGCTGGAAGCAGCTGAGGAAAGAATGAGGACAGACACACTGACATAGAAAGGCTGATGTGAAGGAGTGGAAAGCAAGCAGGTTGACAGTAGGGGAAGCAGTCACTGCTGAATGTTTTCATGAAGGAGCTGGTTTCTGTGATTTTTTTTTTTTATCATCTGTCTAAAAGGATGGTTGCTGTGGGAGGTGGGGGGTTCTCTCCTCAACCTCATTCCCACCTTACCAGCGCATGATATTTGCTGTAGAATGAGTCAGTGGTCTGCTGGAGCATGTAGTGATAATGCCAGAAATGGTGCCAAACACAGCGCTAGTTGAAATTTGAGTTCACGAACTTTGCCACAGCTTAGCTATTTCTGTAATTTCCTGTCTTTGGAACTGCTCTAAAAGTCACATGGACCACTCTTTTGTGACTGATGCATCAGATAATTTGCATCGGGTGTTTATTCCAGCCTTGCCCACGTCCCTGTGGCAGTTCTGTGGGTTTTCACCTTCCTGAAAGTGTTTTTGTGGCTACTTCTGTTACTTTTCCCTGCCTCCAGGCACTTAAACAAACAAAAAACATATGTAATAGAGGACCTACGCAGATTCAGCATGGTTTGAAGGGCCTAATGATTTCGTATCTATGTCAACAATGATATTTATGTGCGTTTGTCTTGTCTGACCTTGGTATGACATCAGGAGACAAAATATCTCTGTGAATCTGAACTTAGGATTCCCAGCCTAGTCATCACACTAATGCAAGTGCTACATGACTTCTTGAGCTTGTTCTTTATAGTCCCTAGTTCTGAATTATCAGAGTGAAAATTCTGTGCAATGTAAATAAAAATTAAAAATTATGGGATGGGGATATTATATAGAGTTATATAGGCAAGGTAGTATATAAAAGAAAAAACATTTTGAAGAATAATATTAAATAATTCAAAATACATCATCTGCTCTATTACAAAATGGCAAGCCAAGGAGTTTGCTGATTTGAAGCCTACAAGATGTTGTTTCCTAGAGCTCTAACAGGTTTCAGAAGATGGAGCATGCAGAGGGTCTGTTCAATAATATTGCATTAATCAGAGCTAAGATGCGATGAAATGTGGTAATGTTGTAGGAGTTAAAAAAGGAAGCTATAGTTAAAGCAGAGACGTATTCAAAAAGAGCAGGTGCTTTAATGGTGGCTACAGAAATAGCAGTGCTTTTTCCTGAAAATTTCATTTGTTTTTAAACAAGGCTCTGTAATCACAGAAACAGCAAAAGCATATTTTAAAAAGCAACAACCACAACAAAAACAGAAGGCTGCATGTGTATGCTCGGGTGAGCGACACTTCCACCAATTTGAAACTGGAATTGTTGCAGTGTGCTGAAGAAAGAGAGGTGGTTCCTTTCCTATTGCTGTTGGCAGTTACTTGAAAGCAATTGTATTTGCACATTAAAATACCCAAATTTAGAAGGGGAGGAGGCACAATCCTGTGCTGTGCTTGGGGGCAGCTGAGGGCTGTCTTTGGAGCAGCTTCTTAACCTGTCTTTGCCATCTTGTTCAGCCCCAGGAAGAGTGATCTGCCAGAAACTCAGCCTGGGACACCGTAGTCTACAACTGCATTTGGTGCCAGGCTTGAATAACCTGGAGTAACTATGAGTAACAACCTCCAGAGAGCTGGAGAAACTTCCCCCAAAAGGTAGCAGTGTTTAAGAGCTCGTCATTTTTCTAAGCCACAGTCTTGAAGTAAAACACCCAGGTTTAACTATCAGTTTTTTCAGAAGATAGGTAAATGTTTTACATGGCTTCATCTTTGAATGGATCTGTGGGTGTTGTTTTGTTGTGCTTTTTTGTTTTGGGGGGTTTTCATTTGTTTGTTTCATTTTTACTTAGTTTTAAACTGTAAACTTTAAATATTGCTATTGTGATTTTAATTTGCGTACTTGGGCAGCATGGGTGAATGTTTTGTCCTCATCCTCAGCTTTGCACATGGTGTAAAAGCTGAACTTCCTTCAGGCAGTTCCCAGAGCTGGTAAGAACATAATGCAGTACCTGCTGCAGATGATAGATAAGCAAACCAAACAGCAGCAGTAAATATTTACAGTGTACTACTTCTGTTGTTGCTTCACATTTGTTCCAGATTTTATCAAAGCTCACTACAAAACCTTGATGTGAAGGTAGATCTTGATGTGAGGTTGGGGCAGACGTAGAGTCAGTTGTGGGTCAGAGTGGAGACTTGCGGGGATCTTTCGAAAAAATATTTCTATTAACTGGGTGTGATGACCAGGCAGTCAGTCTTGACTGTGCTTAGCAGCTGGTTTTTGTGTGTGATGTGCAGAACTGTATCCATACTGCTCAGCTGTCCCAGATGCTGAGTCTGGGCCAGTGCTAATCATCAGATCAAAGGAACTTAGACTGAATAGGCTTTGTGTGTTTGTTCTCAAAACCAAAAACCCACAGAACCCCACAGCCCAGCTGTTCATGGCGCAGAGCAGGATCATGGTGCTATCTGATGGGCAGCAACTGTGCTTTCTAAGAACAGATATACAAAGAAATGGAAAGAAGGCCTGCCCAGACATTGCTTCCTCTTTTTCTTGATGCATTGGCTGTTTCAGAAAGAAGACACTGACTTATTTGGTTATAGGGAAGGTTAAAAGCATATTTTGTTGTAGAGAAGGCTACATATAAAGAGCCTTTGAAAAGGTGAAATGGTCATGCTGTCGGTGACATCCGTGTGCTGCTTCCAGACCCAGCTTGGCTTTGTGCAGAGCCCAGGGTGGCCACTGGAGCCCCGGCCAGCCCAGGAGGAGGCTCTGCTTGTCCTTTGTGGGCTGGGTGCTGCGCCCATGCCGGGGCACTCGTCCTTGGTGTAGGAAACTGTGCTGTACGCGTGTGAAATGTGTGTCAGTCCTTTACCATAAGGCATTTACTTTTTTTATGGCTGTTGTGAAATACCCAGCTTTCTGGTCTTTTACACCAAGTTGGTTCTTTCTTGAATATGTCAGTTACTGTACAGAGAAATCGATCAGCTGAAAATCAGTAGTTCTTTCTGGTCAGAAATAAACGAAGTGTGCCCGTTTGCTCACTGAGATGAGTGATAACTTACCAAATGTTTCTGGACACCTCTGTGTGTATGTCCTTCAACGTCTAGAAAGCATAGAAGCAGTCACCTTTAGGAAAAAGTTGATATGTTTGCAAACTCACATTTTCCAGTTTTTCGGGTGGGGGAGTCCCAAGGCCACCAGCCTGGTGCAGAGCACAGGTGTTTGGTACGCAGTGCAGGTCTCACGTGTGCAGCTTTTAACAAAGGTCCCTTGCAGGTCTCGTAAGCATGCTTTTCTTTGAGGAGTTGTCCCTTTAAAAGCTCCGTGTCGTTATTTGACTTCTTTTGCAGCCTAGACAATGTAAATGCAGTAAGTTTTGGCAGAGAACATAATGGAAAACTTGATTCTTCCTTTTGTTTCTGTTGTCTCTGAAGAGCGCAGGAGCCCTAGGCTTTTGTAGCAGGGCCGCTCCTGGCTGTGCACTTCCGTCTTGCACACAGCAGCTAATTACACATCAGTGGCAAGAGTTGTACAGTTCACTATCTGGCAACTGCTTTAGTGTACTAAATACTACACTATTGCTTTAGTTCTGATGGCTTTCGTGCAGAGTGTACTTTGTGAAATGGAATAATTAGTATTTACCTATTCCGGCTTTCACTGAAGATGCAAAAGTTTGTTTTGCATGGTAAAACTTAAAATAGATGAGTATAAATCCTTGAGGCATTAGTCAGTTGAGAACATAACTCAGACTATTTATAGCATGACTGTTCTTGCAACAAATTATCTTATATAGCAGGTTATGACTTTGAAATAGAACCTCATTCTGTTATTTCTTCAAACATCTTGTAATTCTATTTTGGAATTTCTGTTTTGTTGTGTTTCAAGGATGGTGTTGCGATATCTGTGTTGTCACACGTTTTGACTGACTGCAATGTAAATATTCCAAAGAGAACGCTGGAAGAGGGTGCTACAAAAGGAAACGCTTGGTTTGAGGCAGAGTAGAAGGCCAAAATGAAGTTGGTCTGGAATTAACTCAAGTTCTTTGGGTTTTGTCTTGAGTATGTATATAGAGACCAGTAAGAAAACCCAGGGAAGCTTAGGATTTTCCTAGAAAAGTGTCAAACAACACGCAAAGGGAATAAGTGTTTAACTACCTAAGTGTGACCTTCATGACGATGCAAGGTATGCTACCTGTTCTCTCTCCCCCCGTTGTCTGTTCTTTGGACCCCAAAGACGAAGGCTCCAAAAGCCAAGCACAGAAGTAGGTTTCATTCTGTTCAACCTCCTGCCTTCTCTCTTCAGTGCAGGTGAACGGCGTAGGTGTTACGTTGGCATCTTGGGCAGGCCTGGTTGTGCCAGCAGCTAGAATATGAAGTTGAACTACTTGCCCATTGAAATTTTGACCCTTTGTGAAGGATATGGCTCTCGAGTTGTTGAGGAATTGTACTTGAGGGACCTCAACCGTTCTGTGATTCTATGACTGTGTGACCTCAGAGGTCCCTTCTTACCTAAATTATTCTATGATTCTATGAAATAGAAAATCTGTACTGGCGCAGGTAACATCAAAGCAACTGTTCCACTGTCTTGAAGAATCTTACTTTGGTCATATGTTCTCATGCATTTCCCTGTTTCATGGAAAAGCATTTCTAATGCTGGTTAGATGACTCTTCAAATAGTGTTGAACAGTACAAAATATTTTAAACAGGCTAATCTTATATGTAATTTCAGTAGTGAGCAGTGGTTTTAGATTTTAATGTCTTGTTGCAAGAGGTTTGAGAATTGCAGTGCAAATATTTGCACTTTGTCTAGAATTGGTGACAGTCATCTCAGAATTTTCTGGCAGTGTAAGGCTGTAACGCTGTGATTTGTGCTTCTTACACATAACTGATAACCAAAAATTATTGGTCACATGAATGTTCTTAATTAACATTTGTGCAGCTTGGCTGTGGCTTATGGGTCTCTCTTCCCATTCAGATGTGCTTTGTTGGACATAGCATCTATCTTCTGCTCTACCTTTTTTTGACCAAGGCTTGTCAGCGCTGCCTTTTCTGATGTTTTTTTTTCCACTCGTTTGCTGCAGCAAATCAAAAAAGGTAGTTTTTCATCCAATAAAGTGTTTTTACAGTAATATTAATAGTAAAGCTATTGAAATATTTATATAATCAAAATCAGCAGTGCTCCTGACTTGTAATACTAGCAAACAGTTCAAATTGATAGTTTTAAGAAGACACCTTTTTGGAGTTCGTTTTACATTTTGCCGTCAATTTAGAGTTGTGGGTGTTGGTTTATTTTTTAAAGTAATGTATTTTTGTAGGGAATGGATGATGTGTTAGTACTCTTTAAATATGCATTTTGGGTGAAAACCGGAAAAGGTTCATAAAGACAAAGCGTGAGTGGTACGTTCTGTGTAAGAGGTTTCTAGAGTTTTGGCTGACATGAGCTCAACTACATTAAACCCTTTTTGGAAGGGGAACCAATGCTGTTACCATGGTTTCTTCAAACAGGTTGGGAATGAGAGGAAAGCTAGTCTGGGAGTCAGGTGCAGAAGACTTCAGAGAAAGCCATGTTGCAGGGCTCTTTATCTGACAGGATGGATGAAGAACATTAGAGCTGGTGTAGGAGAGAACAACTTCGGTGCTGCAGTGGGTAAGCAAGTCCAAGATAAATCTTGCTTAGACTGCAATAGGGCAATGGCGGGTAGCTAATGTGATGCTGACTGTGACTTGTCCTTGTTTTACAAAAGCATAGCGGTGGATGCCCTACGTGACCTGTAATGAAAATCCACAGCATACTGTAAGGTGTCCAATTCTGTTCTGTTGATTTCATAGTCAAGGATCAGTTTCTGAGCAGGTTCTGAGCAGGTTTGCATAGAGGAGTTCTGTAATTTATAGCTTTAGGCAGCCTTTTGTACTACATCCTGGTAATTATCCTGGAAAAGGAAAAGGCCAAGGGTTCACCTTTACTCAGTGTTCCCTGGGAAACAGTTGTAATTAAGCAAGTTATTTGGAACAAATATAGGCCATGATATTTTCAGTTTTTGCCCTCAAATTATTGGAACTTGGCGTTGTTGGAGACTGAACAACAGCCACTAAATAAGTTACAGAAATCCATTTGTAGGCCTTTTCTGCTGTGCTGTGGCTTACAGGAACTTGTTTTAAAAATTCTTTTGGAAAATGTATTACAGATTTCATGTCTTAGAAAGAGCTCTCTTCCCCCCTTCCTTTGCAAAACAAGCAGGAAAACACGCCAGAGCCTGAGCAGTTGTCTTGCACCATGAGGTGAGATAGCGGTATCCACTGCAGCAGTACAACCTAAGATCTTTATTTAGAGTTTGTAGGTGTTACTTTAAGGGTGAACATTGGGAGTGAGGAGATGATTGTAACAGTATTTGTCCTATGTTTTCTTCAAGGTGCTCCCTTTTTCTGTTTGTGGGTTGTTTTTGTGCCTTTTTTTTTCCCTCTTGTGCACTGCTTCTTTTATGGCTGAGTAAACACAGAACTTGCTGTTCCTGTATCCTCCCACACAGTATTTGTATTACAGGGTGGGCTTCTGAATCCTCTTTTCCCTGTTCTGTGTCACTGCTTTATTGTCAGCAGGCAAGTGTCCCTCTTCACTGACAATTTTAGGAAGATGCTTTGGATGTAGCAGAATAAAATTTGAGAAGGTGGGCTTAGAAGGTGAAAAGGAAACAAGGTTGTGGGAGTGGTCAGGGAAGTTAACTTAGAGGGGTAAATATTTGCTACGTTAGAGAAATGGCCAGCAGAGATGTGATGACGTACGGAAGAGGTGGTGATCATGGAAGTTCTTGAATGTGAGCAGTTGGTGTGTTTGTGGATCTAGTTTGCCTGGAATCAAACCCACATGGAAAAAATTTCCTGTGAAAAGACTTGGACAAATATAGCATTCAAAAGAAGCAAAGAGACCTTTTTCACGTATAGTAACATTTTTTTCTGGGTGCTAATGAGGTTGGATTTCTCAACTTCAGCTTTACTGCTAAAAGGCTCTTTTATTTTTTTTTTCTAATCTGAATGGAATCGCCTACATGGGATTAAAAGCAAGCAAAAACCCTTCTAAGACAACTCCTATCCCATTCCTCCTCACCCTCCACCACCAAAAAAAAAAAGCCTTTGTCTTAAATTTATATGTAAAGCTGTATTGAAAAAGCATCTTGTCATTTTTTTTAGTGTCCTATCATTACTAAATTTACACTTGAAGTAAAAAAAAAAAAAAAAAGGCAAAAAAAAAGCAAGCAGATTATCTATAATAATAAAAGCAACACGATTATCTATAAAGCTAAAGATAAATAAACAAGCACTCTAATAATTTGAACATCAAAAATATACACTTTGTGACTAATAAGCGTTAGGGATTTGACTTAGCTATAGGTTGGCTTTTTTGGTCGACTTTAGTAGTAATTGTCCTTTTTATTTTTTTTTATTTTAGCACCATAGTTGTGCTTACACTATAAACTAAACATTGCAAAAAAGGGTAATTGGAAGAACATTGTCAACAGATCATAATTCTGTTTTGCTTTCTGTAATGAAGCATTATTTCTTATTCTTAAGAATGCTTTGAAGCCTGGATATTTTTTCTAGGAAAAATTAGCAGGTAGTTACAGCATGCATTTGAAGATTATTATCAAGGAAAACAAGGTAAACTACAGTTTCATTTTCTGTTGGTTTTTGAGTTTTTAAGATCGTCTGCTACTGAGAAATTTGAAAATAATGCCTTCTCTGTGCCCTTTGCTATTAAACATGTCTTTGATGTGCCAATTCTTAATCATTATTCAGCTTAGGTGAGATTTTACCACAGAAAAAGAGCAGGAAACCCAGCAGCTTTGACTGATGAAGCTTCCTTGCAGTCCTGCCAACCAGTTTGAACTGTATTTGTTCCCAGCGTGGGATTGGAATTTAAACTTCTTGTAGCTCCCATCTTCTGTGGGCAAGGACCGTGTGTGGCGTGTTTTCCCTGTTCCTTTGTCTCTTGCTGTGTCCTACCAGAACAGGGCTCCATGCTCCTGAGGCCATCCCTGGTCGTGGTGTCTGTAAATTAGGTGGTGAAGGTAAAGCATTGCGGTGTTCCTGGGGAATAATTAATGAAAAATGCAGTCTGGAGGCTGTTACTATGGCAGCCATTTAACAAATAAACTTAATTTTAACTTCCGTATCTCAATATACATAGGGGAAGAGGCTTAGCCATACCTGTATGTGCTTCATCCTGGCTGTCAGGAAGCACAATGACCTGGGTGATGACCTGGGTGGTGACCTTGGCTCTGTCTTCTGTACAAGGGTGTGTGCCACGCAGTAACTGTAGGGAGTAACAAGGAGATGCTGGAAGAGCCTAAGCGAAAACCTTGCAGAAAGACTTGGAGTTGGGGACGTGCTGCTTGACTGCTTGAAGCTGTTCAAGGTGTTTTCTTTCCTAGAGCGATGGAAGGTTCATGGATCTGGGGGGAAAAAAGGTGAAGAGATGGCTACTCTTCCTGGCCTCAAAGATTAATGGTTGTCTTTGACTAGTAATCGTGTAGCTGAATGCATAGAGCTGGGAGGTTTTTGTTTTTGTTTTTTGCCTTTTGACAAAATAGTTCCCTAACATACAAGTCCTTGCAAGTAGAGAAGAATGCAGTGAAAGCAGCGTGAAATGGATAAGGATGTATTTCATTCTTCTTGTAGCAGCAGCAGCTACTTAGAAATGTGGCAGTGACCAATTAAGGATTAATTCATTGTGATTCACATTTCAATTTTGTGATGAAACTGGTGAGGAACGTCAATCTGCCTTATAGGAAGTCATCAGCTTGTCTGCCAGTGTGGAGCTTGGTTGCCTCCCCGAGTGGTTTTTGGCTGTGTAGTTTGCCAGCTTCTACTGGAGCCAGTGTAGAATTGGAAACTCTACTGGTGTTAGCGAGTAGATTGGCCCACTGTAGTGTCTATCATGGTATTCCTCTTAGTGTCTGTTTGGTCCGAGCTAACCTCAGCTGTCTGGTTTCCTTTGGAACCCGATCCTGAGGCCTCTCTTAGGACAGACCTTCTCATGTGCATATGACACAATCAGGAAGACATACCTAGCTCCGTGTGCGTTTATGTCAGGTAATACAAGCCAGAAGCAATTTATTTAAGGTATACTTAAGTCTTTGAAGGAAATGTCCCAGATTAAATCCTGAATTTTCCAAGTCTGATCTTCCAGTTACAAATCAGTTCTCTGCATAGGTCATTCACAGATTTTTAGCGCTTGTAAGGTACAGAGATGGGCAAATGCTTCTCTGCACATTCTCGTCCTTCCAGATCTCCAGCATTCCTGCAGCCTGGGCTGTCTCATTGTATTGGGTTTATGTGGTGAGGGTTTGGTAGCAGGGGGCTGCGGGGGTGGCCTCTGTGAGCAGAGCCCAGCAACTGCCCCATGTCAGATCAGAGCCAGCTCCAGATCCTCCAAAATGGACCCGCTGCTGGCTAGAGCTGAGCCATGAATGACACTGAGTGGGCCTCTGGGAGAGCAGATGGATGAAAAAGACTGATGTGTAACAGCAGCTGGGTGAGAAAATAAGAAATGGATACCTGGGAAAAAGGGTGTGTGGAGCTCTCTGTGGCTGTGGGGAGCTTCTAGCTCCCGGCTCCCTGCAGGGCTGGAAGAGGACACCAGCTGGGTCTCTTGCATCCGTCTTGTAGAGCCCTGGCAGCTCTTGGCTGAGTGATGAGGAGGGCGAGTAGAGGAGCACGTCATGGTGTGGTTGTGTCTGTGTCCCAGGCTGTGGCTGTCAAAGACAGGAATCAGCATCCAGAGCATCCACCTCTGTCGCATCCCTTGCCAGGAGTAATAGCTGTAATAAAGAGGAGCAGTCACCCTCCACCACGGCAGGCAGCCCTTCTCCTCTCCTTGCTGCTCGCCTGCCGGGCTCCCCAGTGCAGTAGGAGATCTCATTGGAAACCAAGGCTGAAGAGAATATGAGAAAAATATTTACCATGTTATACAGAACATTTTGTAAGCATTTGATAGAATATAAAACATTCCATGAGCCTTCTCTTTTTAGATATAATCCTGTTATGAACAACGTAATGTTGCCTAATCTCCAGCCCATTCTTGCAAGTAAACATGCAGAGTTAGGCCATGATGTTTGTGGGTGCCTTTGACTTCCCTGGACCTTTCTTGGGGTTTAAATGTGGGCACTTGTGATTGACAGTTCACTGAGCTAAACAGCCTGATGCTGTAAAACATAAGCAAGTTTGCCAGCTGTGCATCGTGCTTGGTCTTGTGTGCAAAGCTGGGCGAATTGTTAATGTGTTACAGCACTAAGAAGAAAAGGACCAAAGGTGCTGGTGGGGTAACGGCCATGCCCTGGCTGAGCCCCACCTCTCGCTGCTGTTCCTATGGGGAAAGGAGAATGAAGAGATGGGACGAATGGAAGGGGCAGTGCTTAGATTTGCATGCATGGAAATTATTTTTTTTTCCAGATATAGACATCCCTTCTAGTTTTACTGTTAAAGAGTTTTTTTATTGCTGGGAAATAAGTGTATGTATTTATTGAGTCTGTTAGACGCTTTATGCACTGAAGTAGAGGTAGGACAGTTGTAACTTGTAGGCAGTTCTGTTTATTGTAATTTCTGTTAGACTTCTCTCTTTAAATCTAAATGAGTACGCTCAGCATGAAGTCGAAACATTTTTTTAAATAAAGTGAAGATTTCCTAAACCCATTTTCCTTTTTAAAAATAGAAAGAATTAAAAAGAGAAGTGTTTTTTTATTCCACTGCTGCTATGGAAGAGAACTATGCAAGCCGGAAAGTCAACATGATTATGCGAAAAGAAAACAATCCCACAAAAACAGTCAATAAATAAATAAATAATATTCCACAGATGAAATCCAAAACACAGCAAAACAGGCCAGATACAAAAAGGCGTGCTGTAGGGGAAAGATAGAAAAGAAAAGAAAGGGATAGTATTTGCACAGCAGTTCAAAAATAGACTGGGAATTGTCACTAAAATAACCTTGAAAATGTTAAAGGCTCAGTGGATGCTTTTCTTGATCTGAAACCAAGCTCCTTGAGTTACTTTTAGCATTCATCCTGATAATTGCTGTGTTAATTATAAGAATTTCTGTACTCTGATATCTCACTTTATTTTTTTTTTTAATGTAGGTCTCCTTCCTTTTTGACACTCCACTTCTCTTTTTGGACAGTAATGACTTGGTACATTTCTGTGCTGACAGAGGCAATATCAAGTCCGAGAGATCCAATCTGTTTTAGTGATCTTATCCTTTCAGTAAACCCTTCATGCTTACAGCACTGCCATAAAGCATGAAGTGTATCCTTTCAGCTTCTTACTCTGACCTTGCACTTCTGCAGACGTTCACGTTTAAGTGCCTTCTGCCACTTCTCATAAAATGATTCATTTGAAGGTGTCGCTTGTTTGTCAGCTGATTTTTCTACTCTTGAATAATAAAGCTTTTCTGTATAGGTTGCAAACTTGTCGATACTTCAACAGTGCAATAAAGTAAGCATTTTCAAGTGATGCATCCTTAATACAATAGACAAGGTGAGGGTAAATATTAACTGAAATTAATAAGAGAAATAGTCTGAGGAGTGACTGTACAGCTGGTTAGATATCTGAATGTATTTATTGGCCCAACAAAAGGAAATGGGAAGAGATTTCACCAGAAAAGCCTCTAACTTGTGCAGTTTATATCTAAAGTTTGCTGACTGGCTACTGCTAACATGTTGCCTGTTAATTTTATATGTTATAATTAGTGAAGCATTACAGAAAATAACTGTGTCATATATTTTTCAGATCTTTGCAATGAGTTACTCGGGCTATCCCCCAGCAGCCCCAGGATATCCCCCAGCAGCCCCGGGATATCCCCCAGCAGCCCCAGGTAAGTTGTTCAGGTGAAGTCACCGTTAAGTGATGATGATGGCCCTATCAAGAGTAGAAAGGCGGAATAAATGAAGAAGAAGACTCTGAAGGATTTTCCTGGCCCACTTCAGCTTTTTGTGCTTTCTTGCTAAGTCCTCTTGTTTTGTTTTGGTGGTGGTGGTTGTTTTTATCTTGGATGGGGGTTCTGATTTACATGAGTGCTCTGGCCTGTGTTCATTTAAGGCCCATTTTAATTCATCTCGCATAAAGCGTGTAAAACTGGGAGATGGTCATCGTTTTGACCCAAATCAGTAAGTGTTAAGGAACAGTGTCCTGTCAGTATTGGGTCATGTCAGTACATAGTCTCACAGCTGTTGAGAAAAACGAGTAACAGGAGAAACCAGTTGCGCAATTTAAGACCGTATCCCACAAAAATTTGTAACTTCAATTATGACAATATCCCTAATTCACTGTTCTTAGGCAGACAATTTGTTGTATATGGAAAGGACAGAACTGTTGAAAAGGATATTGATTATATTGATTATACTAATACAAAACTGATTAAATATGTAACTACTAGTTGTTATGTGGGTGAGCTATATGGTTGTCATCACACGTAAATGGTGAAATGTAGAGTTATGCAACCTTATGCAAGAAAGGGAAGCGGTGTACTGACTAAAAATAGCCAAACTAGCCTATTCCTCTGCAAAATGTTTTGACTTGGGGTGACTGCTGTGCTGACAACGCTGTGCTGCTGCGTGCAGCCCAGTTGTTTTGTTACTCAGGTTTCTGTGAATGTGCTGTGTCGTGCTCTGTAGGCATCTCTCAAATTAACAGCCAAAGAATTAATATCTTCCTATTGGAATACCCAGACAATTTGTGGTTTGAGAAGCTACTTTGTAATCAGAATATGTTGTTTACAGTATTACCTCCTGAATGTTAACCTTCAAATATATTGTTTTAAAGAGGAATGTATAGATTAAATGGTAACTATTGTGGTTAGAAGTATCTGTGAGGCTTCTCTTTATATCAGAGTTGTACTGTTAGCATGCACCTCTTCAGCTGATTTTCCTTCGCCCAAACTTCAAGTGCTAAATATACGTTACAATAGAAATATATGTAGTAAGAAATAAGTTTTAAAAGGTGTAGGTTTTTATTTCAGTACGACTGTGTTTGATTTCAGGTGGCAGTCCTTGGGGTGGTGCTGCCTATCCACCTTCAAATCCACCTTCCAATCCACCTCCAATTGGTCTAGAAAATGTGGCTGGCTATGCCAATCAGTTCAATCCAAACTACATGGCTGGAATGGTGAGTTTGTTTTCATTTAAATATATCTTACTGTGACTTCCTTAATTGCAGGGTTGTGGTTCTGGCCCTGCAGACAAGTAGTTTATTACAGGTTTATTTTGAGTTCTGTGCCTTTGTGTAGTCTGTTTTAAGTGCTGAGCATTCAATATCTTCTGTTGAAGAAAATGGTTGCCACAAGCTATTCCGTATTTGAGGAAGGCAGACCACTAGCTAATGTTGGCTTTAGAGCCTAACTTCCAAAGCTGTGGACATACATGTAATAAAACTTTGCTTTTGCTGCGCAGAGGTATAGGGGAACATATGATTAACACTCACTGTCCGTTGTTAATATATTCACATTGGCAAACACAGTTCTGCTTTTGCTTATTACTGGAGTTTTGGCCAGTTGATTAAGGAACATGGCTCTGCAGTTGGGGTAAGTGATTCATTCCTGAAGAAAATAGAGAATCAGCTGTATATAATATAAATACATTACATATATATGTATGTATATTTTAGGATCTCTTAAAAGCAATAATGTTTAACAGATCAGCAGTAAAAACCTTTTATATTGACTGAAAAAATGTAGACATTTCCAGTGTGACTTTTTTTTTTTGCATAGGGTAGAAGTGAGTGACACTTCTGACAATTTAGTCTTCAGAAATCTGTTATACTACATAAAGAAGGCACAGTATACAAAGACATTTGCATCATAGATGCGTTTCTGAGGCAGTGATTAAATGAAGTCAGCGGTCGAAATGACCAACTAACTATTTAGGGTGCACGTAACGATATCCACAGCTACTAGGTTCTGAGAACACTGCAGTCATCAAATGTCAATCCTTCTGGATCTTCTGTAGAAGAGGGTCAGTGTGTCGTGAAAAGATGATATTGCATGTGGATATTGTATGGATATCTACGTGGCAGTTTCTGCAGATGTCTTTCCTAATGTAGTTCAGGAACTCTTGCTAGTTCTAAACTACTAATGCGTGCATCTCCCACATAAAATACCCTAGGGATGCTCACAGTGGATCTCTGCACTCAAATGACGATGTGGTAATGTAAGGCAGCCATGGACAGAGAAGAAATAAGCATAGTTTTGTGTTTCTGGAATTAATGTGCATAAGTTTTTTGTAATGAGAGGTGTCTAGCTATTTGTGCTTTCCTGAATGAGTGGAACATAATGCTAGATGCAATGGTTAGGTATGAAGCTGTTGATTTTGCTTCTTGATGTAGGGCAGCTTACAGTTAAAGAGACGAGAGTCAACTGAATGCAGTTTTTTCCTTTGTGCTTGCCACTAAAACCTGATTATTGCAAAGTTCCTTTGCAGATGCACAACTGCGTATCTGTTTGGGGGTGGAGGAGGGAGGAGATGTATTGTGCTAAGTATGTCAGTAAAACTCAAGTGTTTGTATGCCTCTTGTCTCTTGCTTTATTGACTGTCATTGCAGGCATCCAGTATGGCAGGGACTTTTGGAGGGACAAATGTACCACAAGGCATGTATCCTCCAGCACCTGGGGGTTTTCCACCAGTCCCTCCAGGTGGCTTTGGACAACCTCCAACAGGACAGCAACCCTCTTACGGGATGTATCCTCCACCTGGAGGAAATCCACCATCAGGAATGCCACCTTACCCAGGATATCCAGGCGCCCCTGTGCCGGGTCAGCCCACACCACCTCCTGGTCAGCAGCCTGTGGGCTATCCGGGACAACAACCAGCAACTTACCCGGGGCAGCAGCCCATGCCAAGTTACCCACCAGGCCAAGCCGTGAATCCATCAATGCCCTCTTTTCCAGGACCTTCAGGTCCTACAGTTTCTTCTGGAGCAGTAAGAACATTCAGAGCTTTTGTTTTAAAATGTGACTCTATGCATTTGTCTATGTTTTCTTTATGTATATGAGAGTACACGTAAAACTGAAAATGTCATGAGAAGAAGTTTGATTGAAGAGGGAGATGCAAGCAATATAGGCACATATGATTTCAAATAAATGTTGTTGTACTACGTTATCAGAGCAGAAAGATTTGACATTACTTCAAATTTCATTAATTTTGTTTTTCTTAAGTATATGCAGGTGTATTTGGAGTTTCATTAAACCTTAATTAATTGGACGGGAATTTAATATCATCAAACCTTTTGGACTTTATATTCTATCATCATATAGGTATAGAAACAAATAGCTTAGGTTCTGTTGAATTTACTGTCTTGCTTTTCTAACAAAAAAAAATGGTAATAGTTTTTTTTCCTAAATAGCAAAATAAAGTCTTTTACTGATAATACTAATATGCAGTTTAACTTTTATGATTTTAGTATGGAAACCGAGGCACAATCACTGATGCACCAGGATTTGACCCTCTGAGGGACGCTGAAGTCTTGAGGAAGGCCATGAAGGGATTTGGTGAGCAGTCTGTGGATTTACAATTTAATTAAAATAGAATTGTAGCTTTGATTCAATACTGCCTTTTGTCGTTGCTAATGTATGTATTGAGTGGGCTAGTTCAAACATGGATGTCCTCAGTTATTCAGAAGAATTATTGGAAGTGAACTTAGACATAAAGAACTTCATGAATTTGATATTTAGTAGTTTGTGGTTTTGGGGTGGTTGTTTGTTATTTTATTTTTTTGTATTCTCACTGTGTTTGTGATTGGGCTTGAGTAGAATTTGAAGTTCTGTGGTTATATACAAGAAGAGTTGTAGTAGGTGAGTTAGAGACGTGTATGTCCTTCAGTTGAGCTTGACAGAGGTAGAATGAAATGGAAATAAAAAGCTGAATCCTCACGTGACGTGCATGCTTATTCTCTGGTGTCTGTGCACATGCAGGAACTGATGAGCAAGCGATTATAGATTGTCTTGGAAGTCGTTCAAACAAGCAACGGCAGCAGATCATCCTGTCCTTCAAAACAGCTTATGGAAAGGTAAATACATCATGAGAAAAAAAAAAAGGGGAAGAAATAAGGCCTACATGACTTTATCAGAAGTCAGTAGTGTTTGGAAAGAAGGTTGGAGGTTACTTACGGGGAAGATAGTTCACAAGTCCATAGCCTGTTTGCCCACTCTTAATTTGCATGCAGCATTTCAGACGAAATGTATAAAACAGTTTCTCTGCTAAGTGATTACTTTCACCCTTTTGGTCTGCACAATCTATTTAATTTGATGTTAGTTATTTAATATACACATGAGTATTTGCTGATTTTAATGTTAAGTGGAATAGCTTTACTTTGGAGATAAGTTATTGATGCTTACCCATACAGAATTCTACTTAAACTACTCCACAGTTCTGGTGCTTATATTTGTCAATTCTTTTCCCTTCTTTTTAATTCTCATTAGGATTTGATCAAGGATCTCAAGTCCGAGTTATCAGGTAACTTTGAGAGGACAATCTTAGCAATGATGAAGACACCTGTCATGTTTGATGCTTATGAAATCAAGGAAGCTATAAAGGTTTGTGTAGGAGATATCTATAAGATCTAATCTGTAAAATAAAAGGAATATTTGAGCTGATGCAATTTTTGGTAGTCATTTAAAAGCTTGACCTTACATTATGTCCTCTCCATTCAGATGTTCAAACCACTCTTTGCCCTATTTCTTAGAGTTGTATAATAGTAAAATAGAGAATTCTTATTCTCACAGGTTATTTAAATAAATAAGCTGTAATAAAGGTGAAGACCACTTAATAGGTTTGTGTTGTAACAAAAGCATTAATAAATAGAAAAAAAAGTCAGAAAGTAATTTCTGACAGACTTTGCAGTTCATTTATTGCATGGTCAGCAAGCCACTGAAGCAACTCTTTTCTAAGCCAGCTTAACTTAGAATTTCCAGTGCCTTTACACTCAGTGCTCAAATATAGCTATTAAAAACTAGGTTAATAAAGACTTGGAGCAGGGTGTACCTTCTTCTTTTTGTTTTCTCCACCTGTAAAGTATATTTTCTTAGACCATGTTGATCACTTTTTTAAATATTAAAGAAGTATTGTATATTGTTTTTCTTTAAAGCAATAAAACTATTTTATTAATATTTGAGTTTTAAAGTAAAAATGTCAAACATCTGTATTTCCAGACAGCATTTCAATCAAGGCGGAATAAATATTTTCATTGCTGAGTCATTGCATATATTTACATGTTCTTTCATTTAAATTTTAGAGTAGATAGGAGGATGAAATATTAGCTGTATTGTAATTGTAGCTGTTGTTATCTATTAGTGGAAGTTACCTATTAGAATTATCAGATCAGTCTTCAATGGTAGATAGTTGATTTGTAAAATGCCTGAAATATGTTGTAAAAGATGACATTTTAAAGTGAACTATTGCCCTCATACTCATTTTAATTATCCCTTCAATTTATATCTTAAATACACATCTGTATCTTGGAAACGTATTATATGCACCATTTAACCTACGTGCTTTGAATTCTCCTTTATCAAGGTGCTATTCTGAATTGCATTTGTTTTATGTTCTTTTTCCATGTCTTTCACATAAGGTTATAGAAGTAAGATGAGAATCTGAAGAATGTTTTCTCCTTGTGTTTTGTTTTTAGGGCGTTGGCACAGATGAAAATTGTCTCATTGAAATCTTAGCTTCTCGCAGTAATGAGCATATTCAAGAACTCAACAGGGTTTACAAAGCAGGTTAGATTTGTTACAGTCCCATCAAATTTTCTTCCTTTTCTTTCTTAATCACTGACGATATAAATTTGGGAAATGAGCAGGGGTGTATGATAATTCATGATTATGGCTCTCTTACAGAATTTAAGAAAACTCTGGAGGAAGCAATAAAAAGTGACACATCCGGACACTTCCAGAGACTTTTAATTTCACTTTCTCAGGTATTTGTAAATGTCCTTCCATGCAGGTTTTTTGGGAACTTAGGTGCTTTTTGTGTGCATGTTTGTAGTGGCTGGTTTTCTGTTTGTTTTTAAATAAAAATAAATGAATAAAAATAAGAAAAGAGCCCTCCAGCAAAACTTTTGTATCTTTCAATTTTTGTATCTTTGAATTCTTTCAGGGAAACAGAGATGAAAGTACAGCTGTTGACATGTCTCTTGTCCAGAAAGATGTGCAGGTCAGTAAGAAATTCTTCATCTTTTGTAAGTATAGTCAACTGATTAAGTCAATACTCCGAAATGTGACTGTGCTGTTTCTGCTTAGTCTTAGTTTTGGACACTGTGTGACTTTTGTTGCAGTAGTGCTCATGTTTCAGTGGACGGAATGGTCATGAAAGGACCTGCCAGAGCATTACAGCTATGGAGCTCCATTACAAAGATGGAAGCTCTAGGGAATAGAGGCCATACTTTTTGGCTGTTATTTTGTTTGTTTGTTTGTTTAATCTCTTGCTTTTTACGTGTTGGGTGACTCCATTGTGTTGCTTATTAAGGGAATGTTCCAAAGAGATTTGTGTTAATCGTGTGTATGGAGGAAAATTTAATGTGGTGAACACCTGCATTAGCTGCTGCATGTTAATAAGGAACTCTGGATTTTTGCAGCAAATAAGGCACTTGGACCTAGTAACTCTTGCCCTTGTTACTTTTTCAGTGTGTTTTGTTTCACCACACAGCAGAGAGAGAAAACCCTGGATCATTTCAGGACACTCCTGTCATCTGAATAGTAATGCAATAAGCTTTCAACATAGCATGCCAACATAGATATGAGTGTCCCAGCACATGTCTAGGGGTATAGAGAAGAAGCTATACATAAGTCCTACCAGGAAGAATTGTTTTCAGCTACTTTCTAAACAAATTTTTCTTCCTTTAGTAATCCAGAGCTCTTGCATTTAAGCACTTATGCATCAGTAAGCTAGCAAGTCTGCAAGTAAGACTCATAGTGTGTTGTAGGAAAATTAAAACTAGTTGCTTTTTATTTTGTGCTCCTGTTTTTCAGCAGTACTTAAACTAAAAAATGAGTATAAAAGGAGGAGAGCCTGTAAGCAAACTGATTTGTAACTCAGCTTTTCAGCTTAAATGCTTTTCTAATTAATGAAACACGAATTCTCTTACATGTTTAGGAGCTATATGCAGCTGGAGAGAACCGTCTAGGAACTGATGAATCCAAATTCAATGCCATTCTGTGTGCAAGAAGCAGGGCCCACCTCAGAGCAGGTAATGGTGTCCAGACCTCTACATAAATATCAACTTGATTCTGTTGTGTGTAATGATAAAAATGTACAACACTGCTGTGTGTCTGTTTTTCCTTGTCTGTAAAATGAGGGTAATGATACCTCAATGGAAAGCAGGGTGAATTCTGCTGAAGAAAAGGGTGCACAAGAGCTGTACATTATGATCATCTTTCTTAAGTATCAGAGCTGGTAGAGGTCATATTCAAATATTTCTCTGATAAAAGGACTGAGAAATTAGAATTGGTTCAATTTTAAATGCTTGTGTATATGCAAGGCATTTGCATCCCTTCCTTTCCCCTCTTTCTTGCTAGTGATAAGGCGTTAACTTAGTCTGTAGTGGTGTGGAAATATTTCAGCAACCACATAACATTTGAAATTTGTTTCAAACTGAGGTACTTATGTAGAGGGGAAAGGTGCGTGTATGTGGGGAGTGATGAGAGTGGCTGAATATTTCCTCCTTTATTTTATTGAACACCCAAGCTTTCCTAGAAGAACTCCTATTTCCCTTATGGCACTTTCTTGGTGTAGCTCTTCAAAAAGGATATAACTAGACAACCTAGAAGGAGCATTAAGACACGTAAATGGAACAAAATGGTTAATAATGTAGTATTAATTTTTGAAACTTTAAAACTTTGTGAGTGTACTTTAATACCAAGTTGAGAAGTGTGATTAAAACAAAGCCATTCAGCATGCACCAGTGCCATCTCTTTTGTGATGCTGATTCCTGAAATCTTATCTTAACAGTTTTCAGCGAGTACCAGAGGATGTGTAACCGGGACATTGAAAAAAGCATATGTAGTGAAATGTCTGGAGACCTGGAAAAGGGCATGCTGGCAGTAGGTATGTGTTGTCTTAGCAGGTCTGTTTCTGGTATTCCACCAAGACTGGCTTTGATGGTTCCATCTGTGACTCCAGCTAAGGTGGTTGTTCTTTGTAATAATTCCAGTTTTCTGTTTTTTATGTTGAGGTTTCTCTGACCTTGGCTGTAGTTGGTAAAGCAGGCCACTTAATTCACCTCAAAAAGATAGATGAGGCTTTTGCTTCAGGCAGCTGCTGAATTTAAATTTTGCATGTTAAATTTTGAATGTTAAAGTGGGGAGAGAGAATTATTAACTGTACTTGGCATTGTTTTAAGAAGTGATGAAAATCTGTAGCAACCACTGAGACAATGAGAATGGCATATTTTGGACAGCTTTGGAAATAAATAAAAATGCATTCATTAATTAGATACCTCTCTCTGGTTTTCTTAGAAAGAAAACTTATATTTGATTCTGAAGGGGTTATTTTTCCCCCGTTTCTTCTGATTAAAGCTTTGTTAATACTTTGTTCAGAAGTACCTCCAGCATCTCTGAAGAGCAAAGACTACTACCTCAAGTCTACTTTTGTCCCTTGGAAAGCAGGCATTGGTTTCCATGGGGCTGGAACAAGCCTGTCTTTGTGCAGTAGTTGTATTTGCGGTGGTCTATTCTAGACAAAATCATGCATTTGCTTTTGTCTTGTCTCTCTGTCGGACAAGATTACTTCTTTACATCTCCGTTTCTTTTTCTGTGTATTATTTTTAATTTACTGTGGTATCTAGTGCTGCTTTCTTAAGTGTTCTCTTTTGTTTCAATTATGGTAGTGTCAACAAAAGGGATGTACCTAGATGAAAAGCCATAAATAAATAAGTAAATAAATAAAAGAACACCTTACTCTGCTCCTATTGAAATAAATAGGAAAATTCTACTTTACATCACTGGGAATAAGATAGGAGAGAGCATTTTGCTCACCTGCAATGAAGTTGTGGATTTTTTTCATTGAACTTTATAACAGAATCTTTCAAAATGGGAATCAATTTTTAGAATGTGATTTTTTGCACTCCTGTCTGGTGCAGATGTGAACTATATAAGCATTTTTCTTACCCTACTTGGCAAAGCTGCGCCTTACAGTGACCCAATGATGACCCATACTGGATCTTGTTCTGTTGGTGTGGTAAATTTGCAGACCTATTCCAGGGTTCAAAATTTGTCACCTCAGGAAGTATTAATGTTAGAAAAACAGGCTTAGAGAAAAGAAACAGTGCCCCATGTTTGTAGAACCTGACCTCAATAAAGAAATTGTACTGTCAGAGTTTGGAAGTTCTTTGACTTCAAGGATCTCTGCAGGCATGTGACAGGTCTTTCATGTGGGTATTGATTCAGAACTCGGTCTGTAACTTTAAAAGAAGTCAATAGCCTTTGGAGGAAGAATTGTCTTTAATATTCACTAAATAACTTTATTGAATAAATTTTGATTTTATTTATATGTGTATGTATATATACACACGTGTATATATATCTAGCATCATTTGTTCTGTGAACCTTATTTTCAGGAAAAAGAAAGGTTTTCTAATTGAAAATATTTAATTTTGCTTTCTTTAAAGCTTTCTGGATTGTACAACTGGTAATTTACAATAACATATTCAAACATCTTAAAGTGCAACTGTGTTTTAACAGTGATCAAGAAACATGCATTTCATCTGTCATTTGTTTTGAAATATATGGTACATATCATTGACAGTTGTGTGTTGAACTTCTTTCTCTCTCTCTCACTTATGCATTTTCCTACTCAGAAAAGTTCTTTTGCCTGTATAGAATGTGTGTTGCTGTGAAATAGGTATTTAGGTCTAGTGCTTTCATTCTATCTCGCTTTGATACCCTTTTGTGCTGTATAACGTAAGTCGGGTGTGATTTGTTTTCTGTGTAGTTTGCCACAGATTGTTTGCATGATTGTTTACTGGTACCCAACATAGGATCAATATATAGATTTTAATACTTGTGTGATGAAGGATTCTCGTATTATACTGGCTAATATAACAGTAATTTGATTTGGATTTTGATCTTAAAAGATTCCTAATGAACTGTGCTAATTAAATGGAAAAAAAAATGGTCATTAGTCAACACACATCAAGGATTTTTCAAGAATCCTTGTGAACTTTGTGGCTAAAGAAATGTGTAACTGACTTTGAATAAAGGGTGAGTTTTCTATTGTAGATGGCTTCTTGTCTTCAGGCATCCCATCCCAACTTAGGACAGGACTTGAGTTTATTACTCCTTGCAGATGTAGGGCCTAGAATTACTTAATTTAAGAAAAAGCTAGGGGCACTTAAGTGCATTCTCCTTTATGCCTTCTGTCCATTCTCTATGTTCCTTTCAGAAGTAGGAGTCTGGTCATTAGATGTAAAAGTTTTGCTATGGCTGCTTCACACTAGATAGACGCTAGTGACTGAAAAGTTTGCTTTGAACCATGAAGTGTTGTAGGTTCTTGTTGTTGCAGCTAGTGTTTGGATTAAAAATCATTGCAGTGACTAACTGAAGGGGTGGAAGCTGCAAGTGTATGTTTATGTAAAATTTAAGCTTGAAAAATGACCATGAGTTTTGATTGAGTAGGAGTATGTGATTTCTGTGGTTGTTTCTTTTTGCAGTTAAGTGCCTCAAGAACACACCAGCTTTTTTTGCAGAGAGGTTGCGGAATGCTATGAAGGTAGGTGCCTGTGACAAGTCACATAAATTTACAGCATGTGTTTTAAAATGCTAGTACAGCTCATTGGAATATATCCTTTAGCCCCCTTGGAAAGGATAATGATAATAATAAAAAGCAAAACCATTACGAATAAGCGGAAGATACTATGTTTTCAGTGAGCAGAAGACTAACGATGCAGTCAGTATTATAAAAGGCTGAAAAAGCCTACCTTATTTGATCCACTTAACAAAGATGTATGTAACCATATGTCAAACAAAGAAATTCTTCCCTTGGTAAAATGATTAAGAATATGCTTAAGACTTGCTGAAATTAGTCTTTCAGTAGGGAGGGCTAGCTGAAATAAATAAATAGGTCATTAAAGCCACCTAACGTTCCTGGCTTTGTGTCCCTTCGACCCTCCCAACCCTTTTTTTTTTTTAATTTTTTTAAACTTGTTTTGTGCAGAAAAATGACTGTTAGCATCCTGCCAGTAAATTTAATTTATTAAAGCATGATGGGCCAAATTCTCTTCAAGCTTACTGAAGTCAGTGGGGTTATGCTAATAAAGGGTTGGCCTTTTGTGAGGTGATGATTTTTTGTTTTGACTAGTGCTGTATTATCCACAATTCCACACATTATTAATGCATTATGTTGTTGTTTTGTTTGTTTCAGGGAGCAGGAACAAAAGACAGAACTCTGATTCGAATCATGGTGTCACGCAGTGAGGTTGACCTGCTGGACATACGTGCAGAATACAAGCGGATGTATGGCAAGTCCCTCTACACAGATATCACTGTAAGACTTTTTTTTTATTTTTTTTTTTCTCCTGATGTGGCATCCTTTCTGGTAGTAGAACATGGATTCTTACACTGAATAACTATTAAATCCACCAAGTGTAGCTGTGTTTGGTTTGCTGTATTTCGTAGAATCATAGAATCATTAAGGTTGGAAAAGACCTTCAAAAGACCTGGTCCAACTGTCCCCCTACCACCAATACCACCCACTAAACCATGTCCCTAAGCACCACGTCCAGCCTCTCCTTGAACACCCCCAGGGATGGTGACACCACAAGTGCCATGGAGCAGACAGCACTTGGTTTTGTATGGGCCAGAGATGGGAAGGAAGCCAACAAACAGGAAAGAAGGGAAAGTTAGTCAACAGAGATTTCAGAGACCTGGATGTTAGTCTGGTCTCTGTCCCAATCTCCTTGTAGACCTTGTAGAAACAACTTAGTCCTCCAAATAAGTGATGATGTTGCTTTACCTCATGTGTGTGCTGCAGAAGTTTAAAGCTTCTAATACACTTTTGAGAGATTTCCTCTTATTTTCCTTGAAAGTGCAAGAGTTGGAAAATAACTTAGGATTCTTTAGCAGATGATCTGCCCTATTACTGCTGTAATTGCAGCTGTAGCAAGTCAAGAGAATGCCTGACTAATGGGAAAACTTAAAGATGGAGGAGAGTGAGTGGTGCCACTTTCATTCACCATGTAGTGAAGGTGCCAAATCTGTTAAGTCCCTGTATATTTCTCCTGTTGTTGACATGGAGGAGATGCAACTAGGTGTTTGGGAGGAAACATGGAAAGACAGTGAAGGGTATCGTGTGCACCAAAAAGTCTTGATTTGGCTATTTTGCCAGCAACTATGTGGTCTTTCTGGTCATGAGCCACAAAGGATCAACTAGCAGAAGCTTTTTCCAAGTCTAACTCTGTAGTGAAGATGCTCTTTTACAGTATTTATATGCCCTGAAACCACCAAGATGTAACTAAATAACAGTGAGACACTGGTGGAAAAACTGTATGTCTGCATTTTTTTCTCTTCTGATCTGACATTATTAGCAATAACCAATTTTAAGTAATTGTACAGTTCAGTATAATTGTACAGTTCAGAAATAGGAACACATTTCCATTTACTGGACTGAACTTATTCAAAACATGGTTTCAGTAAGTGTGGGGCATACATGTAAATCCTACCTTTACTCTGTAAAAGCAGAGTTAAAAACATCCTTGAAAAGTAACTTCCTAGTTCTTTTCTCTTTGTTCCTAAGTGCATAGCAGTTCCTTCACCACATGTATAAACAGTAATGTTCTATATTTTGCGGACTGTGCTATGTGTCTGTACAGGATTTATTCTGATATTTGAGGCATCTTTTTGTTCCTAATAATTTTGATGTCGAAAAAAGTTTTCATGGATAAACACACTAGCTGAAACTGTCCTGTGAAAAGGATTGGCAAGCCTCATCAACCAAGGCTAGTTATTGAGCAGTTCCCAGGGAATGTTTGTTAGTCTTAAGAGCACCAGGCAAAATTCAGCTAGCAGAGCCTTTTGTGATGATGATGCTGTTCATGAAGTCTTCTTTTCAGTGCATGCTTGCAGGTACATCCATAGTGGCTTTCACTGCCCGCAACAATGAAAGAGATGTTCTCTGTCTTGGGGGGGGTGGGGATCTTTTGAAGCCAGAGCATCGCTTTAAGTGTTTGAACATAATAAAGCATGAACTTTCATTTGCTGCCCCTTGAAAATCTATCTATGTTGAGTCCAAGGAAAATGACTTTAAAAATCTTTATTCCTTATTCTTTATTCCTATATTTAGTCTTTATTCCTATATTTAGTCTTTATTCGTGTATTTTCTGTACCTGTTGCTGAAGACAGCTTTTCAATAAAAGATTTCTATTGATTTTTTCCAGAATAGGCAGTTGACCCTGTATACCTATACCAAATTCAGTTTGTTGAAAGAATATATTCTCCTGTGGACACTTTCCATTCCAGTTATTGAAAGAACAGATTTTACTGTGTATCTTTTTTTTCCAAGAGTTTAACTCTTATCTCAGCCCAGGTTTTCTCTCTTTTAGTTGTTAGCGTAGCATTTGAGATGCTTAGACCTCATCTTCCTCTCTTTCATCCCCTCCCAACCCCGACACCCAAAAGAAGAAAGCAGAGAACAAGCTGTCAACTTTTTTTTTTCTGGGTTTGTTTCCAGGGTGATACTTCAGGAGACTACCGGAAAATCCTACTCAAGTTGTGCGGTGGAAATGACTAAATGGAACATATAGCTTTTCTTTAAAAAAAAAAAAAAAAAAAAAAAAAAAAAAGCTGCTTTTTTTAGCTTTAAAGTATCTTTTTTTCCACCAAGTAGATGTAATATGAGTTGTTTCTCTTAAAGCAATTACCTTTTTAAAGATAATATTGCATATCTCTTCTCTCCAAATAAAAAATGTAGGTAATAAATGGAAAAAAAAAAAAGAAAAAAAATCAGAAACAACTAAAAAAGAAAAGCTGATGTACCATCTGCTCAGGATTCTTTATAGTACCCTCTACAATCCATGAATGACAGGTTATTTTTCTGCTTATATTATTTTGCTGAAATAATGTGTTTGTTTTCTGGAGCAAAAATCACAGTTGTATGATTTAAGGTTGTTTTATTTTGTATAAACATTATGTGCCATTTTATTGCCAGTTATATATATATTGTATGCAGGGGTGGTTTCGTACTAACAGTGATACGTGGAGAGAACAGCCTTCAAGTTTTTTTCTAAGATTGTTCTAAAGAGGCTTTAGTTAGTTCTGTTTTCTTGGCTTGATTTTCTGTTTTTAAGGAAGATGTGTTCCACATTTCATTCTCACTAGGGCAACTGTCACAAGGAAGCAGCAAAATTGACAATAGTAAACATTCTGTAGTTAATGATCGTAAGATTTTGGATTGTGCCTTAAATATATGTATCTAAAAAGAGATTATGAAATTAAAGCTGTCTATCTTCTAACATTGCAGACTATGCTTTTTGTTGTTCGTGTTGATCTACATGGGAGTGAGGACTTGCTTTAAGAATTTTAGTTTTTCCATAGACATTTTCTGTTTGTAGACACAGAATTATTCAGAAATTGTGTGCTGACAAAAGTTCAGGACTTGACTGACCTGTTCGCTGAGCAATTTTCTGTTCATGATATGTGTAATCTGTAGCTATTTCTTAGTATTTTTGTTGTGTGTGTTCGAATCTCATCTCTGACTCCTGGAACTCTGATTTTTTGTTCTTTGCTAGGATGAATGACATCTTCAGCTTGCCATTCTCAAAATAGAAATGTTAATTAAAAAAAAAAGTACAAGGGTGAAGAGGCATAGAGCTAGGTCAGTGAAAAGAGATTACTTATTAATCAAGAATGTGCAAACTCCTTCTCTTACTACACACACACGCCCACACACACCCCATTCTGTAAAGGTCACACAGGCCTTTTTTCCTAGAAGAAGTTTTGGTTTTGTTTGTCATGGAAGAATTCAGATCTTGTGAACGTAAGTATGAAACAATACGTAGAGTTAAAAAAAAAAAAAAAAAAAACATATAGTGGGGAGCAAAGATTATGTGATATGAACAGGTAAATAGGAAGGGGCTTGAAACATCCTTCTTTGAAGGAAATGAAATATACTTTTTTTTTCTGAAACTCTTCAGCTCCCCTACCTTTTGCTGTATTTTTTAATTTTCATGTTGATTGTCTGTGTCTTGAAGATAAAATATCAGTGAATTCCTTTCTATTTTTTCTTCTTCCTCCCTGAGATGAGGAGGGAGATGGATGTTGGAATGAATTTGGGATTGCATTGTCACCACAGCAGGGGAGGTGGAGGAGTATAAAGCCATCAGAATAAGTTGGCTGTGTATTTTAACTACAAATTCTGTCTAGGATGTGCAACCAGAACTCTTATTTCAATCAGTGGCAGTAATGTGACTATGTCCAAAGCCAGACCACTACACGTGCTCTTTCTTGTCAGACAATCTAACCGTATCTTGAGAGGACATTGCAGCTGAAAGTGTTTTTTCATTGATTTGTACTGATAGCAGGGGCTTACTTCTTTGCCAGGGAAGGAATATCATTTTGAATTAAGGGAAGTTTGTTAGCTGTGGTTCTGTCCAGGATCCCATCTCATCTTGTTTTCCTACTGACAATGCTGTATTTGAAATGCAGTTTTAAAATACAAAGCTTTGAAACGATGTCCAAAAGCAAACACCTTTTTATTAAAAAGCACAAAAACACAGAAGGATAACTACTGCTCAGAATTGTTCATCTCTGCTCAAATTCTGGAAACACAAGAAAGCTTTTTAAATGAACAAAAGTACAACTGTTTATAACAACCATACTGTTACATTCAGCTGTCTTCTGTCTCTGATGTGTTCAGCTGGCATCTGTATAAAGAAGAGTTGATGTAATTATTCTTGGTTATAAGATCAGGATCAATCTTTCCAGGCAAACATCATTGAAAATATGATGCGTGTTACTTTACAATGAGGAATTCTCAGTTTGATTCATCAAACCATAGAAGGAAGGTGCTACAGCTCTGCAATTCTTGGAGCAGTTGGCAGTTAATGCAACTTCCATCTGAGGGGTACTTACTGTAGGTGTGCTGTAAATAGGCAGAAGTTGACTTAGGATTTGCATTCTAAATCCACTGTAATGCTTTACCGGGATACTTTTTAAAATAAATGATACGAAGATAGTTTTTTAAAATAAACGATCACTGCAGGGGCATAACTTAATTGTTACCTATTAACTGCCCCTTACAGAGTTCTGGAAAATTCAATGAATAACAAAGTCAGTGAGGACGTAGAAATTCCATCTTCTCTACAGTCATGGTGCCCAGATCTGTACAGCCAACTGCAAGAAGAACTAAAAACCAACATAAAATTCCACTACTGTCTTCTTTCTGCCCACCTTATATCACAGAAGTGCTCTGTACTATGCGTGTGTGTATGTACATAAAAGTACAGCTATATTAAAAAACTGACAAAACTGACTTCAGGCGCATCCCTGCAGGATGTTCAAGTCTTTCCACAAGAGTTTTGTTCTCCACCAGCAGTGTGTCTCACCTTGTTAAATGAACTATTGATAGTCAGGCAAGAACTGAAGAGGACAGAGTGTTATAAGATGATGTGCAAGATAGATATCCAAGTAATTTGTTGTTGTTTAATTTATTCCCAAAATGTTTATCTAGGAGCATGTTTTGCATTAGTGGCAACTAGATTTAAGATACCAAAACTATAATATTTCCATTAACTTTTTTGTTTTTTTGTTGCCTTTTTAGTTGTTTCATTTATGTCACATGTGAAACTAAAGAATCACAGGACAATTAAACTCAAGCCTTGCGATTCCTTAGTCCATCCTGCTGTTCTAAGGGATCCTGAACTACATACCTGTTCCTTCCTACGTGCTTCTTGAACATTTCCAGTGCTGGGGAAACTACAGCCATGTAATTCCAGAGGTTCATTGGTCTTGCAAGAAAGTTTTGTGTTGTGTTTTGTTGGAATGTATTTTGGTGCATTGTTTTTGGTTTTATTCACTTTTGTAGTGGTGAAAAAAATACAGCTTTCATCTTTGCAGCAGCGTTATTCCTGTGGGCTACTTCAATCTTCTGTAGACTAAACATCCCCGACTTAACAACCTCTCTGTGTACCTCATGTATCTAGCTCCTTGGCTGGTTGGTTTATTAATTAATTTTCTTCTCCTCTCTTTAGTGGTGGCTGTAACACAGTGTCCAAAACTGGACCCAGTGTTTCAGCTGAGGCCTTAGCTGCGCTAAATTGAGTGAATAAATTTCTTCACGTCTGGTTTGGAAAAAGGATGAGATATTTGGCAATAGCACGTGCAACAGTGTTGTCAACTTAAGGTTATATCCCACTAGATACTTACCATCAAAAATATCCATAAGTGGGGTTCCTGGAGCAATGGGGATATTTGATGCGGTCTCACTGATGATATTGAGGAGTGACTTGACTTCTGATTCTAGATGCTCCACTGTTTTTATTACCTTCTAATGAAAACGAGGGAGGCAAATGGAGAAGGGGGTAGTCAGAGGGTCAAGTGGAAAGAATCTTACCAAATGTGTTAGTGCAAGAGCAAATCTACTGTCCCATACTACTAATAGCTAATTTAATTTATAGTGCACATTGCAGTTTTAAGTATTTCTTACGTTATACTGTCCTCTAGTGGCACGAAATACTAGAATTTGGTTTTGCAAGTTGTAACACTTCTAAGTCAAATTATGGGTTACAGAAGGAGCTTTGTATGAATTTAGTTTTAATTCTCTCTTATTTCTCAGCCACCGTCATATCCACAAAAAAAAAATCTTTGGGGAGGATGAGAGGAGCTGATGGGGTGGAAAGACAAGGGTTAAGGCTAGAGCTGGAGGAAGTTAACATGGCCATTTGAGAACCAACAGAACGTGGTTTGGCAGCTACCCAGCTGAGAATAGTTAGCACTGGACTCGTATCTTGTGGATGTTTAAGACATTGGGGAAAAACATGTAAACATTTCAGCTTTCCTACAATCCCAGTGACAGTTCATATATTGTTCTGTGTCTGCAGGAGTGAGCAGAAACTCCTTTGTCAAGCTTTGTCATCTGCAAAATTCACATCTTGTCTTGAATCTTGTCTTACAGAATCAAGAAGGGTCAGTGGCTAGCAACATGGTTCCTCTATTTTCTTTTGTCAAAAGGCTGAGGTAGAGGTCTAGTATAGTCCAGGAACCAACGCAGTAGCTCTTACCTCTTCAATAATATCCAAGCGTTCATGGATTGTATCATGTTCGTGACACCAGCTTCCTCTTCCCAAAGTTCCAGGTAACACATTGACAGGTTCTGCAGCAGCTGGAAAAACAGCCACAGTTAAATTAAACAGGGCTTTTTAATAACAGTGCTTACCTTTCTGACTTCTGTAGTTGTATTTGGCATGCTAAGAGCATTGTTTATTAAAGAAAATCTATTCTGTACCTGGTAGAAATTGCCCAGTAAATACAGGTGTACCCAACTGCTGTGAATGTCTTGCGGTGGTGCATACATTGTCAAAGTTGTTTGGAACAACCTGTTTTCATTTGACCTTTTATTTGTTTGTTTGTTGCCTTTGTTTTACACAACAGGTTTTTCTTTCCTGTATAGGGTTAAGTTTATAGACTCAACTCTGTCTCTACAAGTATAAAACCTAAGTGTTGGGAAGATCTCACTTACATATCAGTTCCTCTTAGACCTTCTTCAGAAGCAACTGGCATGGTAAAACTTTGATGAGCAGCTGAGTTTGTCCACTTATGTCCGGAATGGGTTCAAGCTGGTGATTCCGTTGTGGCAGAAGCTTGGCTGTAACAGTCTAATTTTACAATGCGAGGGGAAACAATAAATGTGTGTACAGCTAGTGCCATTTGCTGACCAAGTCACTCATTTACAATGCTGTATACAAAATCACACATCTCTTACAGTTACTTGTGTTTATCTCTCAGTACTCATGACTTGTTGCTCTTTGAGCATCTAGTTCTGCTGGCTGTGTGCCATAAAAGGGCAGTACCTGCTGGTGCCTGTGCTTTAATGGAGCCAATTTCTCTTCTTAGCGTTTGTGCAACATTCAGTAACTTTTGGATTTTAATACGTATGGAACAGTGATAGAGTATTGTAAAACCCACTAGAGTGATAGCATAATTTGCATGATGTTGTTAAGTCCTATTCTTACATGAGCCCTGAAGAGACTGTAACAATGTGCAGGCAGCAGCAACTCATTCTGTTGTTACTTGCTTGTAATGGAGAAAAACAGAGGAAACTGTGAGCTTGTGTTATAATGAACACTTAAAAACAAGAGGAGCAACTAGTACTGTCTCCAGTAATGTTGTGTGAGAGCCATGATTTGGATCTGATACAGGACTTCATCGCAAGTCTGTGCCAAGAATTTTGGATGTAGTTATCACATGACGGCAAACATGTTTGTAAGGATTGTAGTCATTGCAACCTGATAGGATGAGAGGTGTACTGTGGGCTGGAGTTCTTGAGGGCAGGGAGGAGGAGAACAGTTAAGTGTGACTTTATGTACTACGTGTGCTATTATTTAAAAATTTGTTTGGCAGAGTTTCAGAGAGAATTTTTGATTGTTTATTTGTAGCAAGATTTTTTGTTGGTGGTTTTTGTTTGTGTTTGCATTCACCAGGAGGTGGTGCTGTTAGGACAAAAACCCAAAGATGTAACCTGTCTGTTTAATACTTAGAAAAGACTTGAAATATGTCACGTACTTCAAAGATAGCTGCATTGCAGTTGCCTTTTTTTTTCCCCTTTTTTGTGTTTTGGGAGTGTTGTTACTTTGTAACTTAGTAGCCAAGTGAACCATGCTGTTTCTAGAAAATTTTACTTATTTACATGTGTGTTTTTTTTCCATCACAGTTGGAATGATATGGGAATGCTGAAATTTTATGTCAGAATTGGATGTTACAAAGTAATGTCCAGTCTTTCTATACAAACTCTGGCTGTGCTGGTAATAGGATAATAACAAGATAAGCTCTGTTTTACTGTTGGAGGTTAATACAATTTCTGCGTTTCCAATATTCCCAGCCTTAGCTCTCAGCATCAAGCCTGATGGCCTTATGCTGAACTGCTGCCCATCATGTCAAAGGGAGGACCTTGAATCACAAGGTTGAGTGGGAAGTTTGGGCGAGGGCCAGCACTGGTTGTATGCATTTTTTTAAGGAATTTGTGGCCGGCTCTAAGTTACATGCCAGGCTTGTTTAGTTTTGTTTTAGTTTAGTTTTTCCCTAGAAATGGAAAATACATGAGAGTCACTCTGACCGTGCATCTTATATCATGCTGGTCCTTAAAAGAAAATCCAGAGCTCTGCCTTTGGAGAAGCAGAAGTCACTGTTTGTCCTGCCCAAATTGGACTCTGAGCCAGAGGCTCTCTGACCTTTTCAAATTGGCCCGGTGGGCATGCCTGTTGGCACTGTGCAGGGACTCCTTTTACCTTTTTCCTGACACAGGACCTTGAATCTCATAAGCAACTCTTTGAAGCAGAAACAGTATCATGATCTTACCCAAAATGCCACTTTATTTCTTGCCTTAGCTTAGCCCTTTTGTGCGAAAGAGTTTTCTGTTGTGCACAAACCACAGCATCATGCTCTGAGGCCTGATTGCTACTCTAAGCAGGTGTACGCAGAAGGAGAGGTTCAGTACGATGGATGACTCACTTATTCAAAGCAGGACATGCTGGGATAGGTATATAAAGCCAATTTAAGGCTGTTGCATCTCACAGTGAGGTTTGCAAAACACTATACAGTTTTGTGTATGCATGCACACCGAGAGAACTCGGGAAAGAAGCTGCCGTGAAATGCAGGTCTTGGTAGCGCATGGTTCTTTGGTGTAGTTCATTCCGGTGCGGAAAGAGACAGCTTTCTGGCATTGAGGGTGCATTGCTGCTTTATAAGCTGCAACGGGCTTGGTGAAGGAGGAGGAGATGTCTCATCCTGGTTTGATAGGGCATCTTAGCAGAACCCCAGAACTGATGCTGTGACTGAAAAAAAAACTGACAGATGGTCTAGGCCTCAGTGTCTCAGGAAACGTCTGAAAGCAGTTGTTAGTGAGTGATAAGAGTTAGGAGGACATCTGTTTTGAAACCAAAATGTTTCTAGTTCCCAGATTGCATGACACGGAGCTCTCTGGGGGCAGACCCAGAAGAAAACCTGTCAGCGAGGTCCTGCATCTCCCTGTCTGGTCAGTGACTCACACAGAAGCGGAGGCGCCCCGGTGCCTGTGGTTGCCCCCTCACTGCCGCACCAGAACAGGGCGCTTTGGGAGGGAGGGAGTGATTGGTGCCACTGGCTGGGCAGCCAGTGCTTTGGTCAGTGTAGTTTTTAGTTTTATTCTGTTTTCAGAGCTTTGGCCCGAGGCTTTGGCTGCTAGAAACCTGATTATTACCTTGTTAACCCACAGCCTTTATCTCTGGGATGGGCTGTTCACAGGACACATCCGGTCCCTTGTAACTATGGCATGCAACTGGGTCACTATGGTCAGGCAGTTCATCCTAAGCAACAATTTTCGTGAGCTCAAAGAGAATCACATGCTGCTTATGAGTGTTGCCCTTCTCTGTATTGCAACTGGTGAAAGAAAATGACACGGTCTGACTTTGGTGCTGACCACCTCTGGCAGCATCTTTACCAATATAATAATAGCAGTCGTCTTGTAAAAGGAGCAAAGTATGGAAGGCTGCAGGCCATGTAAACAAATCAGTAATGGCCTGTTAGGGTACCTCCTTTTCCTTACCCTCTTGCTGCTGAAGAAACATTTTAAAAACATTAATTAGACTTCTTCCTTGCCTGTGTGTCAAAGCACGTGCGCAACCCAACAAAGCTTTTATAGTCAATTTTAAAGCTAACAACTTTTAAAGGTAAACTTTTATTTGTATGCTGTATAAAATACATATTTAAAATGTGTGGTTATTTCAATTTCTGGAAGCTTGAGCAAGTATGCATGCTTATAGAACGAACGTGGGATTTGGGGCGATTTTCTAGGAGACATATTTCCATGTCCTGAATATATCTTTTGAAACGTCATGGATTACTTTGGACAGATATTTGTTGTAATATTTCAGTATTTTGGATAGAATGTTACCTTTCAGTTAAGTCCTCATCTGGAAATTACCACTTGATGCTTCCTGCAAGTGATACACGTCGCTCAATTCTTAAAGTCACACTACTTAATACATAGGTGGCTATTTTACATCCAGAGTAAGGGCTCACTCATCCAAGATAGCAAAATGACCCTTATTTTATACAACAAGGATTAAATTTTTATGTTATTTATGTTACCTGTCATCTAGAAATTTTGACATACTTTGTGCCTTGTGCCTTTCCTCCTCTGATTAAGTCCTCTATGCGAGGTTGATGGTGCCCATAGAAGCTGGGTAGTTCTACTGCCCTGCACTGTCATACAGTCAGAAACCAGCAGATGGAGCAGAGAAATTGAGAATCTCCAAGTTAGATTTAAGGGTACCAGGAGATACAAGAAGTGCTTTTGTGTCTAGAAGTTTAAGCAGGACCTTCTTACGCAAGAAGTCTCCTATTGGGTGGAAGGAAGTGAAGTGGCTGTGTCATTTCCTCTTGTGTGTGTGAACTTCTTCATATAATAGTTATCTGCCAGTATCTGAATTCTAGATATACACATACACCTGCTCTTCCACTAAATATAAAAGTGCGTATACAAAGGCTGAATAGGCTTATTATTTGTTTTATAGATCTATCTAGGTATACAGATATGTGTCTATCTGTCCATATATTATGCGAATATATAGAAATATGGACATCTTGTTGAGGTTAGTGTCAAGATTCAGAGGGTGATGTTAACTTTCACTTGACTAATAAAAGTTATTACAGGATAGCTTTTGTGCTCCCCTCTATCTAGTCCCAGACCATTAGCGCTACATATAAGAAAACTCTTGTCCCCATACCTGTGTCACAAAGACACCTGATAGGAAAATAAATAAATACATAAAATATTACATGGTTGAAAGCTAGAACAAGACAGTTCAGGCTAAGATGCACATTTTTAAAAGCCAATGAATCAGTTTAGCAATTGAAGTGCCTCCTGCATTACTTGTACTAAGTATCCTTCCTAATGATGCATTAGAGGTCAAACCAACGTTGCAGGCTTGCTGTAGAAATTACTGGGTTGGGTTCTTTGGGCTGTGTTACGGAGAAGGTCAAGCTAAGTGATCATAATGTTCCCTTTTGGTCTTAAATTCTATAAAATCCCTTTTGCATCATGCTATGACCAGTGTGATTTTGAAAGTTAGCTTTCAAAAGTTCATGTTGTGCTCAGTAGGGAGGGAGATGTAAAACAAAGCGGACCACAAGCCAAATGAAAGACAAATGAGACTGAAACAGGAACCAGATGGCAAATGAAGAAAGCTGAAATCATGTGATAGAGGAAAGCAAATAAAAGAGAATATTTTTAACTGTTGAAGAAAACATACTATGGTCTCTGTTCTTGTTTTTACTACCTTAGGTTTAGCGGTATCATTTCATTTCTGTAGCATATATCATGAAGTGGTGAGATAGTTTTTAAGAAGAAAATGAAGGTGATAGTAATGGATTTATGTTCCAATAGTAAGAAATTCATCAACTTGAGTACATTTGGTGTACCACACAACTAGTTGGTAAAGAATACAATGGACCTCTGAAGGGATTTGCTGATCCTTGCTTAAATTATTCCTTATCTAAATATAGCGTTGGACTCAGCTTTAAAGCGTGTATATAAATTTAAAATGTTAGTTCAAGAAATCACACAGTTTACAAAAATGGCGAATATAACTTGTAGCTGAGTACAGAAAAAGTTCAGTTGCAAATATCTATAAGTATTTGGTGCTTTCAGACCCAAGTCCATTTTAACACAAGACTGTTAGTCATATTTAATTTGGAGGACTAATTCCAATTATGTCAACCCTTAGTTAGATATGGAAGTAGTGGATTAATTTGCTGTGCCACTTAGTGGTTTCATTACTGCCAGTGTGCCCAAATTCATTTTAAGTTGTATTATATATAATATAATCTGTATTAAATTTTATTGTTAGGGTGCCAAAGATTAATTGATCTGGATAGAATGTGTTGTATTGGAAATGCTGATTGTCTTCAAGCTCTTACATGCTTGGGAGCTTATCTGTAACTGGACATAGAAGATTTTAAAGGCTGTGATCCTAAAACACTGCCTAATGCTTAGCTGTGATTTAGACACTTTTGAGCCCCTTCCTAGAGTTTAAATTACATGCTTAAAAATAAAGGGTGTCTTGTCTTCACTGATTGCAATAAAGAGTGCAAAAAACATAGTATGTAAAAAATCATTTCTTAGCTTCTTTTATTCTGTCATACGTTGCTATGCTTCACTCTGGAGGCAACTGCAGGATTTTGTTTCTTTGCTTATATATACATATAAAAATAATGTGTTTGTATGTGTATATATGTACACACACCTTTATTAGGCTGTAGCTTTTATGGCAGAACCACACTGAAAATTCCATACAGTGCAAATGTGGGGAATGTCTATAATAGGAGATGGAAGGTAGGCATTGAATATTGGACGGGCAATTGAAAGTAGAAAGCTCTTCTGGAATGGATTATTATTATTTTTAATCTTTTCAACAACGTACAAAGTTTCGATGCCTGATTAGGGAATAAGCTGTAATCTGTACGTTCACTATATACCTGTGTACTTAAACCTCTTTCTGAGTACCAAGTCTTGGGAAGAATCCAAACATGGTATGAAATCCAAGGGATTCTTCTGGTATCAAATATTCATGAGCCTCTTATAATAATGGAACATTCTGAAATAAGTCTCTTCCATGAAAATAATTATTTTTAATATTGAATTTGGAAACTGAATAGCCACATCAAAAGTCAGATTCCAAATTTGCAGGTTTATACTCTGTTTATCAAGATATAGATAGAATATGCCACTATGAATGTTACTTCAGATCCTAGATCAGTTATGGTTGAAATTAATTCTTTTTTCCCTGAAAGAAAAGTACCAAAAAGGAAGTACCATGCATTGTGGAATATATTGCATTGGTGAAGATGGTCAGGATATTAGCCTACCACTTTTCTAACCTGTCTGCCCATCAACTTACATGTGAAGTGTCATGTTGTGACTTCTTCTGGTCCTACCGTGCCTCACTTAGTGTGTGAAATACTCAAATGAGAGGTGGGAATTGGCAGAATCATAGCTGGTTGAGAGATGGCTGCCATGTATTTCTGTATGAAACTATTTCCTTTGGATGAAGTTTTTGCTATTCTCATGTGATTCTCATTTCACGTGGGATCTTCAGCTCTCACTTGCGCAGCAGTGGAGACTGACAGAGAGTATACAAAGCCAGGGATAACCGTGTGCTACCAGTGCATGCTCTTTGTTTCAGGCTCAGCAAAATTGGCTATGGCTGTTTGCCAGAAGCAAAAGTACTACTTGAAAAACTACTTTTCTTCTGTGTTACTGTACTAGTGATTGTAAGAAACACTTAAGTTTTGTATATTTTTATTTAAAGGAAGGAAGATAACAATAAAAAGTTCCCATGCTGTTTTGGAATATGTTTCCAACATGCTGATCTTTTGAACAAGCAGCCAGGGAATATCTTCTTGTGCTTGCTGCTACAGTGGAAAATGACTACAGGAAAGCAGAGTGAAAAGAGAAATGAGCCTATGTAATTTGCAGGTGGGTTACTCTAATTCATTCTGTAGCATAGGAGAGGATACCCTAACGTTTTGGGTTGCAAACAAAAGTCTGCCTTTATTATGCATTATTTATGTATATATGTTTGTTTTGGAAATTAAGACGAAGTGTTAGATGTGAATAGCTAGCAGCCATATAGGAGATAGCTGTGTATGGAGAAGAGTATGAGCTGTTTTAGGAAGAAGAGGACCTGTGTTGAAGCATATGTTAAGAATGTAAGCTATGTAGAATGAGTGAGCTTAAGTCCTGTTTGAGAATGGAGTAGGTGAGATATGTGAATATTTGATGCTACCATAAATTTCAAGATGACCATTGGTATCTGGGGATAAAGAGTTCTTCAAATTTATGAGGATGTGGCTTTTGGTCTGTGTGTAGTAGTAGGAGCTATAATCATGGGGAGCGAGGTGTGAGGTGAGCCTGCAACTTATTAGTCAGCTCTGTGGCTGTGTAGTTTGCATATGAGTAAGTTATGGCAGTAGAAAGAAATATGATAGTACAATGAAAGACAATCCTTGTAGTTTTGTCCTAATACTTAAAAAATCCTAGGAATATGACCAAAGCTGTGTTCTCCTGTGGCAAACAGTTCACGTGTACTGCAACAGCTCAGGAAGTAGAATAGTGATAGATACACAAGCATACCAGTTTCCAGCATTTGTGGCCAAGACTAACAACTGTCTCATGCAGAGCAGATCAGCTGGATTTATAAATACAGCTGGTGCAGATGAACAGCAGGAGTCCTGTATTTCCAGACCCCTGGCTTCCTTGGAGTTTGATAATAACCTTTGATTTACACATGGACTCCAGATAATTCAATAAATAACTTTTTTAATTAAATATAACAAAACATAGGGTTTTGCAGATATGTAAAATCTGTGTAAGGGCTCACTTGTACACTGAACCCCTATATTCAGGTTGCCTCATGTTCTCAAGAAACACTTCTACGTCTGGGCACACTTTAATGTGACAAACTTTTTCTTCTTCCTTGTTGGAGCTCAGAGATGGGTGTTTACAAAGACTTATCTTTGAATTGGAGATGCTAATGGCTATAGTTTTCCACAAGTACAGAAAATACAAGTGATGTGGGGTGTAGATTAAAACTATCAGTGGTTATTAATAAATATATATATACACATAAGTCCGATTCAGATGGTAGCTCTCATAAGTTTTACTGTGGATTTAATTACAAAATACAGTAGTTTAATCTCTTGGAGCCAAAATACTTGCTATGAGAAAGCAAGCAGTCAATTCTGGGAAAAAAATAGGCTGTTCTGAAGGTGTATTTTTTTTTTCTCTGAAGTTTCTAGTCAATTGTCTACCTCGGATTGCTGTATATGTCCTTTACAATAGCCCTTTTCACTCCAGAAGATCCCAGATGTTCTGAAAAGTCATACTATGTTAGCTGAATGAAGAAAAAACATTATCTTATATTTGGTTTACTTTTACTTACAGTTAAAACCAAATGAATTTCTGCTGTTTAAAAACAAATCACACCACAGTGTGGAGTATTGAGCAGTGCTTCCCGTCAAGCTCTCCTGTCACTCTCCCCAGTAGCATGCTCAGTATTTGGTTTACTCATCTAAATGGAGCACGTCATGGGGCCCAGCCTGTTTACCTGATTGTCAAATAATTGTTTACCCAAGGACTCCAGGTCACCTCTCCGCCATGCATAAACACATGGGAGAGACTGTGCTGTTGGAGTGTTGCACCCTCACAACAATTTGCCCAGAGCTTTTTGTAAGAATGCAAACATGTTTAAATGGGGCAGGTATCGAATGGTCCAGTGCCTCTGGCTATGTTAAATGCTATGTTTGAGCAGCAGCGGCACCCCACAAACTAACCTACTAACAACAGCAAGGAATGAAAAGTTGCAGCCATTAACTAGGAGCGTGTGATTAATCCAAAAGGGAATCCATGCTAGCCCCTCATCTTGAGTTTTTGAAGTCTGAGCTCTGTGAATATGAAATTGTTTCTACTAATGGCTGAATTAAAACATAAACTCTACTTTAGCCATCCTCAAAGCATTTTTAAGAGGAACTGTTGCCAAACAGAACAGGAAAAAACAATGGATGAATCATGGGGGTGGTGGAGAGCGGTCAGGGGAAGGATCTGTAATGAAATCAAAAGTCAGATTCCCCATGTCAAAGGTAGCAAAGGGAGAACAGGGATGCCTTTTTTTAAGCCTGTCAGCTAGCCAGGATACTCACCTGGCCGTGACAGACACAAATTCAAATCCTTCCTCAGTGTGACGTGAAGAAAAGTGACTTGAAGAATATGGTCCAGGGCCATTGTGAACTGTAGATTCCCACCTCCCAAGAAGATATCCCCTTTCTGCCTCTTTTGGCAAGAGCTGTTCTGAGATGGGGTTCTTTCTTCTTCTTTTTTTTTTTTAAACTCTTTTGAATCTTTTCCATCTTACACAAAATACTCTGCTGAGACAGTGAAAATGATTCCATAACAGAGTAGCTACCACCTGGCATAACACTGGGTAGTCGTCTCCACTGTAGCTGATATTCAAATACTGTTTTATTTGGCTAAGTTTTACCTGAGCTTGCTAATGATTTCAGCTTAGACCAAATGACATTTTTGGGGAATAAACAAAACCAGTTTTCCAGAAGTTTTCATGGGGTGAAAACAAGTCAGAGTGCCCTTGCTGGGACTGATAGCTCAGTTCATCACTGTTAAATGTTATAAAACCAGCTGCGTGGCAAGGAGACGGGGCAAGGAAGGGTGACTGGGTCTTTGGGGAAAAGGGACTAAGTTTTTTGAGAAATGTTTTGATTGTAATGGAAACTCACTACCCTGCCATGAAATACAAACATTGTATGTTGTCAAGAAGTCTGAGCAGAGGGAAAATGATGCGGGGCCTCAGCTAGCAGAAAACACATAATACAAACAGGCTGCGTAGACAGGTTTGTGGTAACACAGGGACTATAAACCTCGAACTAGCTAAAGAGAATAGCTTTCAGTCACACCATCAGCTGCACTGTGATTACAGGTTAGTCTAGTGCCAGACCTGCTGTTAATGAAAGTAAAATTTAGATGCCAGTTTATCAGAAGCTGTCTTTTTATACTTCTTAGTCCTAAGGTATTTGAAGAAGGTGTTATTTTTCTCAAAAATCTCAGGAATAAGTAATACAAAGCAGTAGAGAAAAAAAATACAGTACTGTTAATAGCAGCTCTATAAAGAAGGGTTTGTAGAAAGAAAAACGTTTCTCTATTCACCTTGAACTTTGATCTCATTTCTGAGTGGATTAGTGTGCATGTTATTAAGGCTCCAAAGCAGTAATTATGGAGTGGCAGGGCACTGGATGCAGCACATGAATGTGGCTCTAATTTTCTCAAAATAAAATGATAGTCTCCCATGAGTAGTGAAACACCTCTAACAGTGCAGTATGCCTTCAGGATGGACTTGAGTAGCACAACATTGGAGTTTTTTTTCTGTTAAAAAACAATATTCCCACAGAATTCAAACACATACCTGTTTCACCTTCATGTAAAACCTATAGAGGTGGCAATTCTGTATCTCCCCCCCCACCAACCCAACGCAAAGGCTTTTCCTGTGCCACGGTTTCTGCTTGAGAAGCTTGGAATCACTCACCTAAAAGATCCCGCTCCTGCAGGACTACAATAAACGCCAGTGCCCAGATGAAAAGCATGGTTTCAAAGCCTCCACACTCTGTCGTAGTCCTGGTGGAGAGCACGGCAGGCTCCCTCTCCAGCTTTACATAGACTCCTCTGTCCGTCCTGCCGTTCGTGTTGATGTTTAGCCAGAGCTAGGAGGAAATACGTTCAGGCTGAGCCAAGATTCTTAGGCTGTGCCTTTTCTCTTCCCTCCTTTTAAAAAACACCCTTCCAGCTCCACAAAAAGTCCAGTTACCCAGGCAAGCTGGTAGTGGTCCAAACTGCCCAAAGTTTTTACCCTTATATTTATTTATGCAGCCTACAACTGGAATATGCTGAAGAGCTTTGAATCCTGTAAATGCAGCAAATAGGGCTAGAGAAGAAGTGAGAGAAGAGGAAGGGGTTTTGGGTGTTTCTTTCCCTAGGGCGGGGAAAGTAGGAGTACTGGAAAACAGTATCTTTAGGGTTGTGAAAAAACAGTGTTTTCTTCATTATGTGTTCCTTTCTAAGACTGCGAAAAAACCTCTTTTGGGCAGGTAAAAGTCCTGCTGGTTTGAGTGTGGCAGCACTGTGGGAGACAGTAACTGTTTGTGGTGCCTTGTGTTCAGAAAGCATCGCAGGAACTCCCGATGAGCCTTCTGAGCTCTTCTCAGTTGGGAAGGTGTTTGAAATAGGTTAGACTTTGTAACATTATGTGCAAAAATAGCATTATCTGCAAAAATGATAATGTGATTGATTTTGAGCAGGGTCCTAATTAAATGTTAACTGTTTGTCTTGAGAGTTTGTAGGTGTTGACTGATAAGTATTAATGTATGACATGAGGTGGTGTGTGGAGCTAGACCTCCGATCCCAAGTCCGCCACAAGTTCCTGGTACAGCCTTGGTCATCCCTCCTAGTTTGCAGATCATTAGTTTATACTTTTGAAGGAAAATTAACGATCCAACCAATCTTAAACAACAACAACAACAAAACATGACTAATACTTTGTTTGTCAAATTTTTTGCGGTGTTTGAGTAAAAAACACATTTCTATGAAAATTCTTATATTTTAGCAAGGAATAGTTATCACAGAGCAAGTTAGGAATTAATTGCAAAGCTTGTATATGACAAAGGGCTGAACATACTGACATGGTAGGCTGTGAATTCTGAAGTGAGAGGTTATCGTGCTTTGCCTGTGACAATGTCTGTTCTGAGGCTGCTGGAGAAGTGGAAGTAATCAAACAGACTGAGGAAATGCAAATGCTGTCCTGGTGATTTCTTTACAACTGTGATGCGCACCTGCAAGAGTGAGAGCCCTGTGTAACACTTCGGAGACAGGAGATTCGGGGGGCAGAAGAAGAACATTTTAAAATAGTTGATTTCTGTTTTCTGAATGTGTTTGTCCATTAACTTTGCCTTTACACTAAATACATTTCTCAAGCAGAATCATCTGTTGCAAAGGAAGCCAGTTCATGGATGTTTTTCTGCATGTTTTCTGCTCTGCTTTACACTATATTATTAAAAAGCAATGAACATACATTGAATTGGTTTTCCCCTCAGCACACTGTAGCAAATCTTGGAACTGTCCTTCCAGACCACTGCTGCTGAGGTCACTCGCCCCCCTTTACAGCACGTGTCCTCAAGGTTCCTCCTGAACTGGGCTCAGGCTCCTGGAAGAGTTCAGGTCTTCCAAGGAACTTGCCTCTTATTTGTCAAATAGTGTTATGTTCAACTATAGTGAAGTGCTGGTCTGATATCCGTGGAGAATTAAATAAAATAGTGAGGATTTTCTCTAATATCGTACTCCAGGGATTGTTTCTGTAGTGAGAGAGTTCTTTCTGCTGCAGGGAAACGCAGCCAGAAGGAACGCTTATGCCAAGTAAGATTTTGGTTTTCAGTAGGACTACCTGTCCAAAGAATTTTGATGGTCTTGGGTAATTGCCCAAGATGATTTTTGTTAATTCATAAGCACTCAGAATGAAGCTGCAGATGAAGAGCACTTAACTAGTAACATGAGATTAAAAAAAAAAAAAAAATCAGGGGATACGACAGAAATCATTAAATTGCAAAGTAGATTTTTCAGTTTAAGAGAGAAGATTTGGGAACAGCAGAAAGAATATGATATATACAAACCTATTTGTCTTCTGGAAAGTTAGTCAGTAACTGATTACCATCGGAGAAAGCATTCTTCAGCACATTCATCTTGGAAATGTCCATATATGAGAATATAATGAGATCATATGAATATAGGTTTGCGCAAAATCCAGCTGTTGAGATGTTCCCAAGATACCAGCAGCCAAAGAAAGCATACCAGTGAACAGGGATGGGAATTTTTGCCAGCAGGCAGTCTGGCGAAAGGGAGAGTAAACACAAGGATTAACTATTTTGGGAGTGTGTGTGGTTTTTCTTTCTTTTCTTTTTTTTTTTTTTTACAGCTTCGCAAAAGCAGTAAATAAGTGCACAGAGGAGATACCACTGAGCGCATAGGAAAGAGGGACAGAATAAAGAAAGGGCATGTGTCAGCAGAGGATGTATGTGCCACAAGAAAGAAGATCTTATTGTTCATGGGCATGAAATCCTACAGCATGGACTGGCAGAGGAATATAGCTGCATGTAAAATTTGCCAAAATTGGAGTACACTGTACTGCAGCTCCTCGGGACGTTAAGTGAAACAGAGAGAAAATTAAGCAGAGATTACTTCTAGGAACAAAAATACAGTAGAAAGCCCATCCTTGTAGAGATAGAAAAAGTGCCTTCACTGGGAGACGAACTGAAAGAGAATGGTCTCTGTCCTGGATTTAATGCTGAGGGATGATGAAATCAGCACAAGGTTGCTGTGTACATGCTCCTGCGAGAAGATTCATGCCCTTTAGGGTCTGTGGAGATTCCTGGGCTTTCATCACGCATTACTAGCTGCTAGCTACTCACGACCAGAAGTTCTGCTACTTGGAGCTGTTGAATACCTTATGTAAATGGGGCTTAGTTCACAATTCTAGAAAAGGTGAATTATTTCGACCCTCTTATTTACTCAGTTCCGGCTGCTGAGTTGAAGCAGTAATTGAATATATGTGGAAGCAGAAGTTGTTGCTGGGAGAGGATGATTTCCAAATACAGGTTTGCAGCTTGCTGACTGCTTTCAGGGGAAGCAAGAAGCTTGCTTTGCAACAAGTGCATCTTTTTGGTGAACAATCAAAGGTACCTTGTAGTGCTGATTTCACCAGAATGAAGTAGACGTTGCCATTTGAAGTTTTCAATAGTAGTGACTCTTAGCATCACATCCCCAGCAGTCTCCACTGAGCCTCCATACCCCTGTTGTTCATGGGGGCAGCCTTGGTTGGCGCTGCAGGTCCTGTGGTGTTCACACTTCAAGAGTGTGAATATCTTCAGGTCCTGTTCCAGTGCAATCCCCTCTCCCATCTGCTGTGTATCAACTTGAATTAGTGGTTATTACATTGATTTGCAAGGAACATAGTAAGTGCAAAATTTTCCTGTGTCGTCATAAAGGCACAATCTTTGATTCTGGTTAAAAAGAATCACACAGTTGATGTTACGAGGTGCTGTCAAGATCAGCTTTGTCTCTGACTGTACCGTCCTTGGAGAAGTTTAACAAACGTTATGTGCCATGGAACAGACAACTCTGATCCAGCCTTCTTCAAAACAATACATTTTGTACTACGCCTAAAGCCAACAGTGAGTCAGCTACTGGAATCGATCCTCTTGTGTCATCTTGGTGCCAACACGCTAAGCTGGATTCTGCTCGCCGTCATTAGGTAAGCATCCGATGGCTTCATGCTGTTTCGCATCTGTGGCTTCAGCTTCCTGAGCAATCATCTGCACGAAAACTGAATCACAAAACTGAAGGAAAAGGTGGGTCACATGGAACATTAGTGATGTTTTACAGATTGTTTTGTATTTTAACCAGTGGTAGATACTTTCATTTGACAGATTTCATACATTGTTATGAAGCCTGGCCATAGCCTCAGAAACCCCTATGATACCCTAACAAGCTGGTTTAGCAATATTCTCAGCTAAATTAGTGAATCAGGAATAGACTCTTGACTCCCGAGCTTGTATTGCACACGAGAGACTCTACAATACATACTGTATTTTTTATTACAGAAGGCTGCATCCCTTTGCTGTTGCAACTTTGCATCCACCCATCTGAGTCACTCAAAAAATGTCAACTAGATCTGAGAGTCTATTTCAGATAATACTCTAGAAAATAATACTCAATGGGGGAAATACTTGATTATTCTCAAGTTAGAATTACTCAGTTAGTGTCTTTAGCACGCGATTTGCACACCACACCAATTAAAAGAAATAATGACTTGAAACTGGACCGACATTTTCATTCTGTGAAGGAGTAATTAATATCTGAGAAGCTATTCATCTGTTGAGTAGCACCTTGCTGAGCACAAGTCATGACAAATAGTCATGACTGTTTGCAAAGTTGAGGTCTGTGTTACTTAACATCTGTGTACCTTACTCATTAGGTAATTCATCAGCTGTGTATATGAAAGCCTTTGAATAACAGGTAATATTTGCCTGTGAGGTACTTGTGAGGTGGAGATATTTACTGAAACAAAAGAAACAGCTGGGAATAAATCCTATTTGGATCACTAGTCAGCCTATTCTCCTTTTTCCCTTAATTACCTACAAGGTTCATGGATAGATGCAAAAGAAAGAAATGGCTTGCCAGAGATAGAAGCCAAGCTAATCTCCTCACTGTTCTTTTCCTGAACACTTGCAGTACACGTATTATTTTACAGCTGATGGAGTAAAAAATCTCAGGTTAAGATTCCTTTTAAAATTAGAGTGTTGTAAGGAAATAGAATACTGTAGCAGGGTGTTAGTAGATCTTTGTTATTACATCTCCCTTACATTTTCAGCTGCAAGTTTTCTTCCAAGCGTGCTTCCGCCGCATGCTTTTAGGAAGAGACTGAATAAGAATGTTGGAATGAATATTTTTTTATCTTGCTAGTCTGCATAGTTTATCATGTAGTGGATTCTGCTCAGCAAGATTCCCAACAGTACAGTTAGCTATTACCGTATGGTACTGGCTTCTTACCTCTTTAATTCCAGCTGCAAAACTGTATTACAAAGACAAATACTTACATAATGGTACTATTCAGTAGATAGGAGACTTGATGGTAGTTGTCAGGGGAAAATTTGTCATCATGAATGGGAAGGCCCATGAAACAATTTTTTGTTAAAAGTTCAGCCAAGGCATGAAAAACCTGTGAGACTATGAACAAATTAATAGATTAGTATGGCCACCACAAGCTCTAGAGTCAGGACATTAACTCAGATTGTTAGAAACAGATGTGAACTCTGGATCCTTGTCCGCCACCCCTTATTTTGAATTTTTTTCTAATGAGATCCTTAAAGGGTGATCATTTCCATAGGGTCTTGGGGAGAGGCTGATAGTGGTTACACCTGTACTAGTTTGATGTATCTGCACGGATATTCTAGTTAGTGCTAAGGACAAAACAAATAAGAACAAGAATTGTAACCTGAAACTAAGTTCTCACAGGAAAGCAGGATAGTGCAGATGCGGTTTCTAATGCCAGATTTTAGGACACCCTGTCTTGCTTTTAAAAGATCAGTTGGATCTGGGTATATTAAAATATGTGTAGCAGTAATCTGTCCAGATGCAGTAAAATGTACGATTTTGCTTAAAGTTATCTGTCTGAGTTAAACAAACTGTTCTTCAACTCAGACCCACCACTGGAACTCATTGTAAGACTAACAAAAATATTATTTCCTAGTTCAGATATTAATCTATGCCATTTTGTATTTTTCTCTAAGTGCTTTCTGTTTTTTCTTCTTAGATACTACTTTTCACCATCTACAATAGTGACTATTTTAGGCGTCTTCTAATTAACGCTGAGAAAAGAGGAAATAGAAGATCAGATGATAACATACAGGGAAGGGGAACGAAGGGCTAATTGAATGTGTTCGAGGAATCAGAAGTATCAGAAGTGAAGATTGAGGAGCCATGTGAATCATCAGGACTCTAAATAATTCCAAGGTAATCTGTTCTCTTTAAACTGTATCATTAGCAAAGTGAATTAGAAGAAGCTGATAGGACAAGAGCCTGTGGTTTGAATTTCGAAGAATTATACCAGTCCAGGGTGCAGAAAGTGTCCTGTTGATGTGAGTGAATAGGTGTTATACCAAGACCAGGAGTTAACCACAGGGAGGGACTCGATGGAGGTAACGGAAAGAGGCTAGGCAGGCAGAGACACTGGTGAGGCTGTCAGGTGAGGCCAGGCAAGAAGGGCAAGGGAAGACATGCGGTGAGCAGGCTGGCTGATGCAGGTGAACCTCACCTGACAGCCAGGGAGCTGGTGAGGTGAGGCATCCTCTGTTAGCAGAACCCTGCTGCCTCACGGGTGAACAGAGAGGTTATCTATTTCTGTCTGCCCGGTTCCCCGAGGAGGCGCTCTGCTCTGCTCCATCTCTCCACCCCCATCTTGTACTCAGGCATTTGATTTGTTTTTATCTTCCTCCAGTTGTGCTCAACGAAGATGAGATCCAGGCTGGGTGATCTGATTTCAGGCACAGTGTGAGCTGCAACCTAGAGCTTAGTGTTTTAATTAGACACAGCAGGAGGAGTGGGAAGAGGATTTAGATCAATGAGTGTCTAAGCTAAGGTAACAGACTCCAAACTGTTACGTACTTGACCTTGAGATTACTTATGCTAACTAGGAAGCAAAGGAGTTCAGCCTGTCTCAGAAACATCACTCCAGTGAAGCATTTATTACTTTCAGCGGAAACAATTGCATGTTCTTCACTACAGTTAGACGTCTAAGCAGACACATGTCAAAAACCTTTGCAGGCTTTTTGAGCCTTTGAAAGCATCATATAGTAGTTGTCTACAGACTGTGGCAAACTAGAATCAGTTTGAGTAATTCTGTAAAACAAAGTTTCACTTTGTTTCAGGTCATGTCCGCTTGTCATTTAAATGCTTATTTTTGTTACTGAACATAAAACTAATGACTACTACAGTAAAACTTTGAAATTATATGGTGCTGCTGCCATGTTGTACTGCCTTCTGAAATAGTGGTGTGTGTTCCACTACTTATCATGCCTGTGCTCTGCACAGACAAGCTGGTATCTTGCTTCAGGGGTTCGCTCTATTGGCTTTCAGCTGGTGCATTTCTCCTCTAATGTGAACACAAGCGTGCGACCAAGTCTTCTTGGGTGTAGAGCCCAGGATCAGTGATAACGTAATGTACTTTATGTTACCCAAAGACATCTAGATAGTCTTCACTAGTTAATATCATTTTGCAAAGTGGCTTTGAATAGATTATTGGATACTTACATGCATTTGCAATACTAATTTGCTGTCTCTGCATGTATTAAAAATGTTATCCTACAATTTGAAATTGAGATAAGAAGGATATCACAGAGCTAAATATTCCAGGTGGCAATGCAAAATGCTTTACTGGTTCTTACCAGTTATTTAGTCCAGGTGGAAAAGTGTGTGATGTTGGTTTTGTTTGTTTGTGTTTTTGTTTATTTGTTTTAATACCAAAGCACAAGCTTTGTGCTGGAGTTTCCAGTTTTTCTCAGCTATTGTAATGTATTGGTTCAGCATCTTACATTCCTAAGTGATCTAATTCTAAATAATATTTTGGGGAGATAAATTTTGAACCTCAAATAAAAGGTTTTGCTATTTGTCTTGACAAATATCTCATCCTTTCTTCAAAATATTTACTTGATAAGCAGATGGTCTGTACCACATCCTAACTTTACACAAAGCACAGCCAGACTGCCTGTTAGACTTGTGCCTGTCCTTTCTCTCAGCCACTACAAAATATATCTTGAGGAAGCTAGATCTATTACCACTGACTTCAGTCTGCCTGATCAGTCTTTTCTCAGTTGTCTAAAGATAACAAAGAGTAACATGAAATTTCAATACCATAGGTCAGTTGCTGTCTGACAAATATAAACTCTGAGGGGTGAAAATCTGGCCTGCTTTATTACTATTGATTTATGCAGAGACTGAGATAGAAGTGAAACTAGCATGGTAAAGAAAAAAAAGTGAAGGTTTTGGTTTCTGTTCCTTTTGATTGTTATTATTGGCAGGTCTTTTTGTATTGTCTATATTTGTCTGCACTGCATTTTGTAGTGTTTTACCACCATATTGCTGTTGCACCAATGCATTGCATAATCCTAAATTATCATTTTAGTTTTCTGTGTTGCTACTCTGAACAACTTTTATTTTTTTTGGCTTAACTGTAGACTGTCTCCACCCACTTTCCCTCTGTAACTGATCATATTCTGCAAAGAATTCTCACTTGGATAGACTATCATTTCCCACCCATGCTGTTCTCACTGAGGTTAGAAATGTATTTATTTTATTTAGTGTGGGGGGAAAAACTTGGCTAACCCTTCAAAACGATCTTTCAAGTCCTGTAATTCAATGAAGTCTTTATTTACAATGGTAATAGCTATTTCTCCTTGCGCTCTCCAAACTGAGTTCTCTCTGGTTTCAAGAGAATGAAGCACTGTTTTCCATTTTCAAGGTCTCCAAATAGTCTGTACCTCAGATCAAATCTTCTACCATCAATGCAAAAGGCACAGAAAAGTAATGCCAATCTATCCTAGGACAGGTGCTTTGTAGTTCACATGTTACTTCTTTGGTTAGTCTATGGGCCATACTTGTCAATTTGAGCAGTTAGTGGACCAACACTATGTAAATTGTTCATTTCCCATGTGTTTGGTCTTCTGGTAGTGATAATCATGATCCTATTCAAGATGAACAAAATATTGAAAATAACCTATTTATTCTGTTAGCTAAGAGTGAGGTTATATGTGAAAGGTTTACAGGGGATATTAAAGGTGATATACTGTAGAAGACTTCTGTTAATTAGGGGCAAAACCAGAGAGAAACAAGGACATCCTGGAAATTCCAAGTGCAACAGACAACAACCACTTGCAGGTAATTGATTCAGGGCACTCAGTCTGAAAAAGAATCATGAGAAAAATAGATTAGTGGAATCACTACCGGGATGTAGCACCTTTCTAACCAACTAGTTTAAATTTCTGAAGTGGTCTACGTGATCTATGTGCTTTTTTGGTGTAGGTGAAGGAGCCAGCGCTGCAGGCAACAGGTTGGATTCCCTTCCCCACACCTAACTAGATGCTCTTGGTGGCAGTGGGAAGAAGGCTATGTGGTACCCTGCTGCCCTGACTTTCTCTGGTCTGCATCCACCCTAGCAGTTATAAAGCTCCTCTAACAATCATGGGGCTCTCCTTGGAGAAGAAAAATAAGTCTGAAAAGGCAATGAAATCAGGAAGGAGCTATGAACTCCATTGTAAAACACTTGTAATTGCTGTTAAACTATGGATTACATTGGTTCAAGTATATTAAACCTGGCATCAAAAGAGCATAAATACGTACTTGAGTTTCTCTCTTGCTAAATATGCCCTTAGTTACATGCTTATGAGCTTTCAAGAATGTCGTCTTTATTTGTAACGGTCTTGATACAGGAGCATGAAGTTAGTAAAACCTCCATTCTGGCCAGCCTTCTTCTCTTGTGCTCTGACCATAAAGTTAGACATAAATTTGTGCTAGACAAACATTAAGAGGAGAAAAAGTACTTTAATCTGTTTATATATACAAGGCTAAATTTCAGCCCTCCAGTTTGCAGAGAGCTGTGAATGAGAATCTTAAAAAAATCAGTAGAAATGAGACTCAAGATTTATTTATTTCTGTTACAATAACATGTTAACACATCAGGTTTGGCTTTTGCTTGTTTTCTCTATGCCAATCCTTAATTAATATTTGCCTTTCACTATCTGCTGGTGCTCTAGGTGTTTTTTAAGATAAATTACTGTGTAGAAAGACCTAAAAATACTAAGTGTAGAAAAAATGGACGTTTCTCCCTATGAAAAGCTTCATGAGAATTTATTTGTACAGAAGGATTTGAAGAAGCAAGGAAATGCTTCACTTCTGTTGTGCATAGTGTTAGGTGATGCAATGGGAAAAAAATATCTTCCAAGCTCTAGTGCTATTACTCTCACCCAGAAAGTAGTCTTATTACAGCTGTGGGTAATTTGTTGTGATCAAATGTTGGGATCCTTTAAGGAAGACCAAGGGAACTTAAAGCCTCAGGAATTTCTTTCTTTTTTTTTTCTTTATAAATTCTTTCCTTTTTTTTTTTCTTTATAAATCTTAGGATCTGCCATCACAATTAAAAGTTTAATTAAAAGAAAGTTTTCTATGCTATAAATGAATGAAATAGTTCATTTTTATGTAACTTCAGTTAGGAAAGTAGGAAAAAAAATGGCAAGTTTAAACAGTAAATCTGATTTAGATGGCCTTTACTGTCAATTCAAAGGCATACCAAACCAGCACAAGTACTGACGTGAGACTGTGCCCCTGGAAAATGTCATTTACAGGGAGGTATTGCCTTCTGCTGGAGCAGCAGCAGATATGGCAACTGCTGCCAATAATTGCATTAGTAAAGACAAATTAAATAAATAGGGATTTCCTGGAGAAGGATATGGGGAAGAAGGAAGAGACCAGATTAACTTCCTTGATATAAAGGCTGCTGAGTTATTGAAAGGGTTTAAATAACAAAGAGAGGTGTTATAGTGAGAGAAAGCACACAAACTCGGGAAACAGCACCTGTTAAAGGTGACAAGACCTAATGCTCTAGAAAGAGAAAGCGAGACTGGTGTGTACAGCCATCACCTCCGTGGGCAAAGACAGGGAAGGTAAATACGTAAAGTGGCAGACAAAGCTTAAGGAGCTTGTAAGGACAATGAAGTTTGACAGGCAAGAATGAAAGGAAGACGCATCTAATAATAGTGTGTGTTTAACTGTTTATCTCTCATTAAGGAAATAAGCAGCTCAGAAAATGGTCATAGTTAACTTAGAGCAATTACAGTGATGCAGTACCTTCCAGGACACTGCACAGTCAGCACTTCCAGCACATGCTTAGCTAAGGATTTTGAAAGGCTGTTTGACGTGGGTCTAAATCTACAGCAGAAATTTCCACATATCCTTTTCTCCTAATGAGCTGATTGTTTTACAGTATTTTAGGGCGACATGATTCAGTGCTTCATGTGCTTCTGTCCTGAAAAAGGTTGGTGCATTTTTTTTTCAACTGTGTGGCCAAAACAGGCCCAAAAATACTTTTACCATTGTTGCTTGGTCTACAAATGCCAATTGCAGATCAGGGCCTCATTTTCTGTGGAGCTGAATTCATGTAAAGTTTTGAGCAGTAATCAGTGTAATAGGTTTGTCATTTATGTCTCCGTCTCTCTAAAAGTGATAAATTGCTCTTTCTGATGTGATTTCCGTGTCTGTTAAAAGGGTAAATAAGCTTTCTTGCAGGTTGCGAGGTAGGTTTGGTTCATACGCATTTTGTGTTCATCATTCTTCAGCAAAAAAATACTTGAACAGTGCTTGGAACAGCAGCTCTCTCATGTTTTCCATTCCCTGGAGAAGCTCTGACCACCAGCATATAAAGTTGCACTTGACTTTGGTTTTGTTTCTTGTGCAAGTTGTTTTGTGTTCCTCGCTGCCTGATGGGCTCAGTCTACCTGTGCAAAATGAGGAAGGGAAGCTTGCTCCATTCCTTAATGGTACCTAACATGTGTTTGTGGTACATGGCTGAGGACTTGGAAATGCGGATATGGACTTAGCTTAACCAGAAGGTGAGGAAGGTGATATGTGTCCACTTCTAAGTGTATTACTGGAATGAGAGGAAAAAGGCAGAAGGAAAGGTGGTGCCTCCTTGCAGCTGTAAATGTTAGGGAGGAGCATGCTGTGAAACTCCCAGATGTTAATATTTCTCTGTTGCATGTAGACAGATTTTTAGGTGACTCCCTACTCAGTGTGCTCAAAGTCTGTGTTTCATCTGCACAGTTTGCTGCAAGGAGAGCTTAGGAATCCAGCACATCAGTCTGGGCTCCTAGGCATCCGAAAGCTAGGCGTTACAATTTTTACTGTTTTATGTTCCCTTTCCTGTCCACCATTGCACTTCAGATGTGTTATGAGCAAAGTAATAACTCCACCCGCCTTCTCTCTTTGCTTCACCAGTGAAGCTGTCCCAAACTTCACTATCACTTAGAGCTTTAAGCGCTGGCAGCAGCTCACTGCCTTTTGTCTCAGCTTCTGGCAGTAGCACGCTGCTGGGTTGCAGCCATGCTTAGTACATACGGCACCCACAGTCTGCACATCCACTGTGTGAAATGATAAAGGGTTTTGGGGTGAGAGAGACAGGAAAAAGTGGTGAATCTAGAGTTTCATCTGCACTGACATCCATGGAGTAAGGACCTGTCTGCCACACCTATGTAGGGAAGGCTCCAACAACCTGGCTCCATTTCCTATAGTTCCCAGAAGACTATTTAGTCATTTATTCTGACTCTTGCGTGTAAAACAGTTTATTATTAGTCAGGGTACTCTGACGAGAGGGTTAGGTCACAGCTTGGGTTAGATCACCCTGTGCCTGTTCTCCATGTTGGAGGTTAAACTTACGTACGCTGTCGGCAGAAACCAGAGAGGGCATGGAGGGACTGCTGACACCTGGGGAGGGACATCTGGCCAGTCACTGAGCAGATGGGAGCCTGCGCTCCGTCAGGGCTGCGTTCCAGAAGAGAAGAACCTCAGAAGGACCCCAATCCCATCTCACCACACAGCCATCATGTGTCTGGAAATCTTTCGTGGCGCTTGGTAACACTCCCTGGGGGCAATGAAGAGAGAACTTTGATGTTGTCTTTCTTTAACTGTTACTGCAGTCGTTTCAGTACATGATCTTTTCTGTCCATCTGTATGATCTCTCTCCTCTGCTACAGTGACTTTGTCAAGAGAAGACACGAATGAAGTAACCAGTCTCCTCTTTGCTCAGTCACGAAGGCCTGTGTGCTTAGGTGCTGCCCTAACAGATCTTTGTACCTGGCTGAAATACCACAGAAAGAAGTTTGCCGTTCCTTGCTACTTCTGTCTCCCCAGTGTACGCTGTTAAATCATGGGCCCTGCAACAAGCCCAGATCATGCTCCACAGCTAAGCAGTAAGTAAGTAAAGCTTCATGTGTCCTGCTAACAGAACGTCACCCAAGCATAATCCAGGCCCTGACTCAAATTGACAAGGGCAGGTTGGCCTCTGAAATAATCTCTTTAAATAGCAGCAGCCATCTCTCAAAGTCGTTCCCCTCCCCCAGGAGTGTTGGAGAGCTGCTTACATCAAGTCGCCTGCTCTTCCCCATCCTGGCAGTGCAGGGCTGGCACTTCTCACAGGCAAGTGTGTCCACTGCCTGCAGCCTCACAGCTTTGCTTTGCACCAGGAATTACAATGAATTTTGCGGCACAGTTTATCTACTCCAGGGTGTTAAAAAACAGAACTCCCAGGGACCGCTCCAGGGAAGATGAAGAATACGATCCTTTCTGGCAAAGGTTGGAGAATATTGCTGTCTGACTTAGAACTAGAGTGCTCCTTCCTCCCCTTTAGGGGCCATGCTCAACCCTCGGGGTCCACCCAGGGCCAGGCCTATGGACATGACATCCCCCGGACCCCTCCTGCCTCCTTATGGTGTCGTAGTTGGAGTTTTGCTTCACCTCGTTGTTTATTTATTCGCTATGCTGTATAGGTAATGCTTTCTTTTTAATTTTCCTTACTTTATTATATAAAAAAGGAAATTGTTCATAATTTTCCAATGTCTCTCAAGGTTCTGTGACTATGAGTTGCTTCTGGAGTCATCCACTGGAAGCAGTGGAGCTGTGAGTACTTTAAGCCAATGTTCAGCTTTTTTACTTCATGAGTGCTGTCTTAGAATAAACCTAGGCAGGCCAATGGACTGCTAAAAATCTACAGTGGGACAGCCAGTATTGTGTTCTGCTATTACAGGTGTTCTGCAGTTACCTTTGTTCTAGTGCTTATAGTCTGCTTGATTTACTGTGCTCAGGCATGGATGGTGCAGAGACAATTTAGGAGACGTCTAGAGCCCCTGCATTCCACTGACCGGGGTGTGTGGGTGCACCCATGTGACATAGCTGTGTTGGCACAACCTCACTCTAAGCCTTTTCAGTATCTGTTTTGGCCCCCTATTTTGTTTTCTGACCACTCTTAGCAAGATCAGAAGCTGGTATTGCCTGATGTTGGATAAACAAGGTGCAGTTACCATCTCCTGCTTCGTGTAAATAGTTGCATATATTTGTAGTATTTAAAACAATTTATTTCAAGCAGGCTGAGTGTCCGCTGAATAAACATAAACTCCCGTGGAACAGGCAGCTTGAGGGGGAAAAAAAAGACCAAAGGGGCGGAAAAGTTCGCAGTTACGCACTGAAAAAATGTCTTGCCCAAGGTCACACATATCTGCAGTCAACTGAGAAACTTAGGACAGTCCTTTAATCACAGGACTGGCCTTTCCTCTCATTTGGGTTATGTTACTCATTATTTATTATAGGTGAATTATGGAATGTGTTGATCACAAGAGAACCTCTAAATTCAGAGAAGATTTAGTTTAAAGAGGAAAATGGTTTAACTTCTGCGAGTTTTGTTTTAACTGCCAAGCTGCGTGCAGTGCTTTATACTGACCGTTTGACATTAACAATGTGAATTTTTAAGAAGCACTTAGAGGAATTTGTCAGTTTGAAGGACACTTGGAAGGTGTTGAAGCAGAGGTAACCAAGAAGGGTGACCTTTTGAGTTCCTCTTGCTTTCAGATTGTTTTTCTCCTGTTATCTCTTTAGCAGCTGACACCTAGTTGCTATTGCCAGTAGCAAGCAATGACATTTCAGTAGCACGTACAGAAGACTAGCGATGGGTTATAACCAGAGATGAAGGCAGATACAGTGTCGGGCTCAGGCTGTGGTCAATGTCAATTACTGAAGCCAATGATACATTTTTTTCAGAAGTGATAATGCAGCTTGGTTGTTCCCTGCATGAGCCTGAGCTCTCTTTGCACTCATTGCTGGTGTTGCAACACGCAGTTTTGTGGGACCATGCTGCACAGGGTGAGTAGAGTTACAAATGCCTGCTGTGGGCTCAGTCTCAAGGCTTGGTTATTTTGCACCTGTCTGTGGTGGATGGTCACAGGTGCTTACATCCTCTAGCACTCGTGTCATACAGGCTGCTAACTAAGCCATGATCTCTTCATCTTTAAGACACTCTAATAAGTAGCCCTGCTATGAACTTCCTGTGGGAGTCTTAGGCAAATCGCTATCTGTCTGTGCCCCAGATTCTATCGATTCATTCTTATCAAAGATAAGCTAATACTTACTGACTTGTATTTCTGTTTAAGGAAGGATATTATTGATTCCTGTGTGATTTAGGAACCTTTGCATGGGATTGAGTATCTAAAGCAAGCCTTCATTTTTCCATCATTTCTCTTTCATAAAGACCAACTTGCACAAGCCACTGAGACACTTGTAAGAATCACCGCTATTACAGCATTTGGGTGTGCTTGGGGAAAAACAAAACGAAAGCAGCCAGTGAGGATTTCACAAACACAGGAGAGCTCATAGGGATTTACATTGCCAAAATGAGCTGGGATGGAACAGGAAGGTTTAGGAGCTATCAGGAAAAAGGATTGCGATAGATCAGAAGGGTTTCAGAAGGGTGTGGAATGATCCAGCATCTGGAAAGAGCAGAGGAGAAAGAGGCTGGGGACATGGAATAAGGATTAATGGAGCTGGGGAGGTCCTGGATGAAAGAGAGATGTGGATGAGGGAAAGGGCTCTCTGTGTCCTCTCCTGGGATTACTTTTTTCTCACTCCTTTGAGAGGAGGTGCCAGTCACAGTTGCATCGCTCTGTCGGAAGCCAAACAGACTGCTTGGTGCCTGCAGCTGGCTACTTCTCCCCAACCAGTCCGTGACCCATCTCTGCTCAACACTCCGTGAATGAGGCAAAAGTGACTTCAAAGGGGGTCCGTTTTTCATGTAAGAAGTATTCCCAACTTGCAGGCATAAGATCTGAGTCCATTTATTCACAAAGCAGGTGACAAGTACGTCTAAAGCTTTATCTCACCAGTGCCTATTGCTCAGTGAGCTACAAGTTGGTGTTCAGAGAGCCTGAAGATGACGGCAGCATGTGGATATGTGTTTAGGAAACACCTTCCACCCCACCCCACCCCCAAAAAAAAAATAAAATTAAAGTATAAAACGAAAAAAGCCATGCATATGTATGTATGCATGTATGTGCATGTGCTGCTGTTAATTACAGGCCAGTCCTAATTCACTAGGATGATTTGAAGTGGTATTCAGGCTTGCCACTAGTTTGCACTATGCCACTGATCAGTCCAAGTGAAGTATTGAGGTTTGAATTTCTCTTCATGGCATAGAGCTTTAAGGGTGCTAAAGTACAATACAGAACTTCTACTTTACTGTCAGCCCCTCCTCAAGGTGAATGTGTATCATTGTGAATGCAGATGATAAAAACTGCTGTGGAAATTATGAAGAAATGCTGTTTTCAGCCTTTCTTCTGCCTCAAAATGAGTTGTTGGGACTTATTTTGCCAAACAGGCCCAATGCTGGCTCTAAGTATGTCAACAAATCGAAATGCTGTAGGAATAGCGACACTGAGTCAGAGCAAAGGGACAACCACCTCTGTATCTTTTCTGTAGTGGTGGCCAGTAACAGGAGCTTGGAGAAAAATATAAGCTACGGAAGAAAAATGCTTTCTCTCATATTCTCTTGTGGAGTCTGCCAAGCAAGTGCTTGGGGTCTTCCTGAATCACAGATTGCTTCTTGAACAATGTATTTAATGGTCACTATTAGACCTAACTCCACAGAGCTGCACAGCATTTTTAGGAAGCCATTTGTATGATTGCCCTTCATAGCATCCCATGGCAATGAGTTCTGTGAGCTAATTATCTTCAGTAAGAAAAGGTTTTCTTTTAATTTTTCTATCTGATAATTTCATACGATGTCCCCCTAAAATTTATGCTTGGAGAAACAGTGGCTGATCATTCCCTGATCACTGTTTTCTGGACATCTGTGACTTTGATTTTTTGCTCCTTCAGTTCTGGAAGCTGAAGAGATCCAGTTTATCAGTTTAATCTATTAAATCTGTTTCCACAAGGAACCTCAGGAGGCCAATCTGCATGAGCTTCATCTGACTGGGACGTGCAAGTGTCCCATTATTGCAGAATAACTGCATAGGCATTTATTTCTCCCTGTAAAAAAGGCAATAGTGTGTGCTATCACTGTTTGATTTTCCTAGAATTATTTTTGTTGGTTTTAATAAATTATTGTTCTATTAATATTGCTGTTTTTCCAAACTTGTTTTCCCCAGTGATATTTGACTTGAAAAATAACAGTATATTCAAGGAAACAGTCTAGAAACAGAACTGTTTATTCTGAATTGTTTTTTATCATTCTAAGAGTGCATTTCAGCACACACTGTCTTTGTATTGGCTTTGAGACTTCAAAATATTTAAAGTTTTCTTTTGTTAAATATGATACTTCTTCCAGTTCCTTAATAATTCATGGAATGTCTGCATACGGATCTTCTCTTTTTTTTTTTTTTTGCAGTTATGCTGAGCAGCTGTTCTTGAAAAAGTAGGTTTATAAACTATTTTTTCCATGTTTGCTTTTACTAATCACTTCAAAGGTAAAATGGCGTGATTTATAACATGTAACAAAACTTGCCAGCTAGATATTTGTTTTATGCTGGAAATACCAGACTTCCTCATGAAAACTTTTCTAAACAAACTCCAAAAAAGGAATGAGCAATTCATTTGGAAGTGACAATGTTTTATAACACTAAGTTTGTATTTATATTGGCTCAACCTTTTTGTCTCGTGGGCATGATCACTAGAAAAAATGCCATATTTTGTTACTGTGCATGGGAACTCACATTGTTTTGTTTTTTTGTTTGTTTTATGAGCATTTGCATGCCCCACTGCCTGTATTGACCATTCCTGTAAAATAAATTCATATTAAGTTAATCTGTGCACTGAGGTATCTGTGCAAAACATATGAACTGTGTTTTGAGGAGAGAAAGACATCTAACTCAGCAGGGTTATTAGTGGCCTGTTTGTGATGGATTATCAAACCTAAAACCACTGTTTACCTTTTAAGTTTGAAAGCTTATGTATTCACCCAGGTGGGTTCAATAGGGAAAAATGTCATTCACTGGTGTAACTGAAAAGTGCATGCATAGAAGGAGAATAAAAATTCATGTGAAGAAAATAGCATATACAAAAGCACGATGATATTCCTTTGGAAATGAGGCTGCTGACCTTTCAGATGCAAATGGATGATAGTTTCCATATTAAATGCTGAGATGTTAATGTTTCAAATCTGTTTTAAACCCATATCATGCTTGAAAAGACTATATATGCCTTTTATGTTTGACTTATTTTTTTTGTTATGGCTATAAGGTGTTATCTCCATTAGGGACCTTCACAAATGTTCACTGCTCGTGAGAGCAATGATGCAAAAACTTCCTTTGTTCTGAAAAAAAAAAAAAGAAGAGAAAAAGAAGAAATCCTAGGGTAGGGCCCAAAATCAGTATCCAAATCTGGTCTTTGTATTTGCTGATAAAGTATTTGATGGCACTAGATTGGTGGGGTGTTGCCATGTAATTTGGACTTTCTGTACTTTACTGGTTCATTGGTGGAGTTTTTGTAGTCATATTTGCCTGGTTTTATTTTTATTTATTTATTTTTACAGTTTTTGATTACAAAAGAAACCAGGAAAAAATGGGAGTTTATCTCCTGTCTCAAATACAAGTCATTAAAAAAATCACCTAGAAAAATCACAAGTTTTTGATCCATATATATTTCATATATATCACTCTCTATATACAGTCGGTATAAGAAATATCATTCATTGCCAATGCTTGCTAAACATTTTACAAGATTAGAGATAAGTTGTATATGCTCTTCTCTTCTGAGAGGTCATGGGCTAATGTGATTTAGAAAATGATTCATTTGTTTGGGGGATGTGTGTGTGTGTGAACTCCTACTAGAGCTGTGGCCTCTTAGGTCATGATAGCTGTTGTTTATGCAATGGTCCCATTTGGTTCCAAGAGCCATGGGCTGTGCCATAACAAGTTCACAGGGAGACAGTTTGATCTGATTCCTGTATTTGCATTAAGATCACTAATACGCATGAGAACTAACAGTGGAAGTGTAACATCCTTAGGAAATGTTCCAACCCTCTAACCCCAAAGGAGCAGAAATGCAAGAAAGTGTAGAATAGATCTACTCAATAAACTATCACTACACTCCCTGACAAAGAGTCCCTCCCCAGCTTTCCTGTAGGCTCCCTTTAGGCAATGGAAAGTTGCTGTAAGGTCTGCCTGGAGCCTTCTCTTCTCCAGGTTGAACAATCCCAACTTCTTCATCCTGTCTTCATAGGAGAGGTGCTCCAGCCCTCTGATCATCTTTGTGGCCCTCCTCTGGACTCGTTCTAATACGTCCCTGACCTTCTTGTGCTGTGGGCCCAGAGCTGAATGCAGGCTCCAGGTGGGGTTTCCCGAGAGCAGAGCAGAGGGGGACAATCCCCTCCCTCTCCCCGCTGCCTTTGGTGCAGCCAGGATACGGGTGGCTTTCTGGGCTGCAAGCGCACATTTGATCTCAGGAATTTTGGAGAGAGAAGAAATTGCCACTAAAACTGTCTTTTCTTTTTTTAGTATAGTACTTGATTTAAACAATAAAACCTCTTATACTGCCTATATTGTTATGTGAGATCCTCAGTGGGACAACTGGAAGTATAATAGGAACAGAGCTGCTGGCGTAGCTTATGGGACCACAAAGAAAATGGATGCCACTGTCAAAAGTGAAGCAATTGCTCAAAAAGCAGCTGTTTCTAAATGTTTTTAAAATTATTTTTGGAAATGATTACCATGCACGTTACAGCGATCACTGCTCTAAAATTAGGATAGTATTTGCTTCAACCAGCCCTGCTGATGAAAAACTGCGTAGCTTAAATCCAAATTATTTTGCAAAACTGATAAATAATTTTTCCAGGGGTGATGCTGAAATCTCTGATAATAATTTAACATGTTTATTTTTAGAAAACTGTTTCTTCTAAATATGTTAATACTGAGTACTTTGTGTAGAGAGACTTATACCATCTGTGTAGTCGTAGCCGCGGACCAGACTAGGTATCAGTTCTTTTCCAAATCTCTGGTCTTCTGCTTTGTTTCCTCCTTGTAACTCGCCAAATTCTGAGAATTTCTGTAAGTTTTGATTTTATTTATTAGCAGGGCTGCAAAATCCTATGTTACCCTCTATGAACTCCTGAGTACTGTATACCATAGCTTAAGACAGCCTAAGGTAGGACTAGTGCAAGGTTTTGTAGCAAAAGGTTTTGTCTCTAAGGTTCCTTGGGGAAAGAGGTTTGTTGTGGCATCACAGTGTTTTATTATCTAGAGGTGCTTTTATCTATGAAGTGTTAGCTCACAGATCAGGAGTCCCAGTTCTTTCGCTCATAGTATGATATAGTTGTTGTCTCTTATCAGAGTAATTTCCTTCCCATCACAAGGCATTTGACAAGAGTATGTGCGGCAAGTAGGCACGAGCAGAGGAGCAGACCTCTTGTTTGCAATGCAATCACATGTTATTGCTATTAAGTGTTAGGGAATGGTCCGTAGCAGTGATTTTTTGGAAAACCTAGAATTGCATACAGCAAACACGTTTTCACATTTCAAAATTCCTGCAATGCTGAAGTAGGACCATCACCAGCTGAGACGAAGCACTTAAGCAGGTCTGTCTTCCCAGACAGTATGCATTGTATCTTTCCTATTTACTTGGGTATGGCAGTTTTTGAGTTTGTCTACATTGCAGGTTACCTGTGACGTTTGTAAAAGCTGGCTGGTTACAGTATCTTTCCATCTACCTGCAAGATAGGTAATAAGACATTAATAATTTAGTCTGCTCATCTGAGGCTTGTGAAGAGCAACTGATATGTGCAACTGATTTAAGAGCAACTTAGATGCTAAATGTCAAGCCTTTAATCGTCCAAGCTTTCCTAACAAGATTATTTTATTTGTTTTCAGGGATGACAATAAAATCAACAAACAAGATGCCCCGGCAATTTGTGATCTTCACCGTTGTAAGGATGGGCCGGTACGAAATGGCCACATTGGACAGAGGCCACCCTCTATCAACCCTGAAAGACTAAAAGATTTTGTTGAAGAGGATTACCTCAATGGGGATGTGAAGACTTGGGAAATGAAGATAGTCAGCCGTAACGAGGAGTTACTTGGAGATGCCCTTTCCCTCATTCCTCAGTCAAGCCACAACAAGCTGATTCGATTCGAAGATATAAGTGCAGCAGCTTTCAAAATCCAGAGCAGTGTTCAGAAAACCCCCTGCATGGTAGGGAATTCTTATGGCTTTGAATTCTTATGGCTTTCAATTCTTTCTCTCTTTCTCACTCTCTCTCATAAAAATTGGTCAGAAATGAAAGAAGAGTATGCATTATCTGCAGCAGATAGATCTGTGTAAAATGACTCACATTTGTATTAGTTGTTGTGAACTGTCAATAATCATTTTCTTCTTACCTGTTTACATTAACCTAAATCCTCAAAGATTGCAGTGACCTGTAAACAAAGGATAAACCACATTAGGCGTAGACTTAATGCACTGTGGTATTATGCTCCTGTTGAAAAACACTTGCTACACAGAATCTGAGTTGGAGACCATTGACTACCACTGTTGGAAAAGCAGTCAGATGAGAGGGTCTGGTTTGGAACCAGCTCACATATCTGGGAAGTTTGAAGGATCAGATTTTCCTTCTTAGCCTGGCAAACCTGGCAAGGATGAATCTGTTTTGTAACCAGGTGGTTCTGCCACGTGCCTCCAACAAAACAAGGATATTGAGATATGCACACACCCTTATTGATTGGTCTAGGTATGAAAATGATGGAGACGTTCTCATTGCATATGTAAAAACATTTGTTAAAGCATATGGAAGTGCAGTGACTTAGCTATTTAATTCATGGTGTATTTCTGCTGTTGGGAACTCTTCAGGAAGGTGATTGTAGGCCCTCTGTGGCTAATCTCTTTTCCCTGTAGTGGGTAAGAGAAAGTCTTTGCAAGTGGCGGTTCAGAGTAGCAGCCTCAGATCTCTCTCTGGAGGAATGCCTCCTTGTCACTGACCCCCATGGGCACGCTGCCAGCCTCACTGGCTGCTGATTATCTTTCTGGCCTGCACAGGTAAAGGGCCTTGGTGTCCGCTCCCTGGAGCAATTTGCTTGAGTCTGCAATGCACAGCAGTTCTGCTGGTTCCCAGATGGTGCCTGCTGATCTAGAGATATCATAATTACTTGCAGTGTTGCTTTTTTTGGCTCAGAGTTCCCTGAACAAGGATAGTCTTGGCCATGTGGGTTATTGCAGGATCTCATTCACACTCTCAGCTCAGATGGATCTGACCAGCAGCTCACTGTGCAGCCTGTATCTCAGCCCCATTCCCCAAGCTCCCAAACAGTGGCTCCTGCTCTGAAAGTAAACCAACACATCCTAGTGTGGGAAAAGGTGAGCCACAGAGTCCATGTTCTGCTCCTGCAGGCATCCGTGTAATAGGAAACTTCATAAACTGGTAGTGTTCCTGCTTACAACTAGTTAAGCTCTATTTGGCCATTTCACAGTATTTATTCTCAGATAGCTTTGCCCCTTAACTTAAATAGCTCTTTTCTCTTGGGCGTCGCTGGCAGATTTATGCAGCACAGTTGTATCCCCTCTCTGCATTTGCTATGCCAAGCTAAACAGGCCAACTTTCTTCAGTCTCTTTTAATGAACTGTATTTAGGATGATCAGAATAGTGTAAAGTCTACATTCCCTCTTTTTTTTAGTGTTAAAATAGCCCATGGCCGTTGCTAGTCCAAGTAATCTTCAAGCAAAAGTCATTAGTGTCTGTTCACGCACTGATTCAAAAGGAAGGTATTGAAAGCACACAGTAGTGTCAAAACCACAGATAACCCTTATATGAAATCCTCTTCAGCGGGAGGTAAGAGCCACCCTCAGGGAATATTTTTTTTTTTTGAATAAAAAAGCAAGTATGACTAAAAACTATTCAGTTAATTAATAAACAAAAACTTCGAAGGGTGATTCCCAATCTGCAAGTAAGGCCATGGATGAAGCATCCTTCTGGATCTTTATGTGGCAGTTTGCCTGAAGCTGAGGCATGACATGATGTATGATGGTCATAGAGGTTGTAGGTAAAGGAAAGCAAGGACTGAGCATTAAACTGGGCATTCAATTTGGTTGCTGGTGTAGGAACTTAAAAGGTTGTTTTGTGTTAGCTTTATGGATGCCAAGTGGATGATGCTCTGTGTTTTGTGTTGTACCTTAGACATAGCATCTGTAGTCCCTAGATAAGACCAAGGTGACAAAAAGGAAAAGTTACAGGGTGGTTCAATGACTCTTACCAGGTCATACATCAGGTCAGTACTGCTGAAAATAGCACTGACGCCTCCTTTGTTAGAAGTAATTGTTGTATTTAGGCCACATAAATAAGCCTCGGTTAAAGGAAGCAGAAAAGGATAACATAAACAAAAACAAAACATAACATAAATGTTGAATATCAAAATTTAAAAAAAAAAAAAAAAAACAAAGATACATCTGAAGTATACCACTTCTGTGACTAACTGATGCATATCTTAAAATGTAGGAGACTTAGCAATTTTACTAAATCACAGGATTCATCTTTTTAAATCTTGTTTCTTAACGTTCACTCTAGAATCCAAGATGCTCTACAAAAACTGGTATGATAAAACTAGTGAGGTATGTGAAGACCCAGTAAGGCAGCACTTCCTGTCCAGCACTCTTCTGTTTTGTTTAGGCATTCTCCGTAGTTTAGGCTGTTTAGGATAGAAACCGTTACTCTCTTAGTCTCCTAAGCACTTTACATTCTTTCAGTTCTGCAGCCAGATTTCCAAAGGGAGCAGCAAGTGGCGTAGCTCCTATTACAGGAGAAGCAAAATAGAGAATCTGGCCCCACCTATGGGTGAGGAAGTTAATAAATGCTTCCAAATCCACTAAAAAGCCTGGAAACATTCATCTAAGTATTTAATTTAATGGCATACCTTAAAGCAAGTATCCATTTCAGATATGTTTAGTTTATAGAAATTTTTAACTGTTTGAAAGTCCCACAATCTGACAAATATATTGCCAGTACGTGATATCATATACGTTATGTAACATGCATGACACTTTTTCAGAGAAATACGGAATATATGTTGTCAAGCTGTCTTTTTAATCCATCTCTCATGAAAGTACTTATCTTTGTATCTGTATTTGATCAAGACCAAAACCAATGCTATTTTCAGAATTCATAATCCCATGCTGTACATATTTCACTGTTGCAAGTTTGAAAATTACTTCCATAAACCACAGGAGTCTGGTAGGTAACAGCGCGCTGTCATGTATTTCCAAAGAAACTGAATATGTAATTTTCCTTTTTGGAGGTCACACATAGCAGTCATATGTCTGCTTCAACAGGGAGCTGATGAAGTGTGCAAGGTTTTTCTTAATTTTCGGTTTATTGCTATAATAATGTTTCTATATTCTAGTACTCCAGGCTATCCAAGCAGTATGGAGTGGATATCTACCTAAAGAAAGAGTTCCTCCAGTACACAGGATCTGTGAAGGAGCGAGGTGTACTTTATCTTCTGACATCATTGCCTCAGGTATAACAAAGTGCCAATATGTGAAAATAAAAAGAATCAGTTTGGCTTCACAGAAATCAAGCAGAATTGTTTTTAACTACAGTGTTCATAGAACCAGAGTGTTTCTTGCCTTTTGAACTGTTGCCCTGAATAACATAGGTCTGCAAATATCTGCATGTAAAATATTTTTCTTCTTTGTGCATGGCTAATCCACTGGTGAAATGCTTAAAATATTTGAAAAAAAAATGTAAACTTCATTGTTTAAAAGTGACGCTTAGATGGAAGTGCTTGTATGTGTATATGTTCTGACATGCTGAAACCACCAAACTTGAAGTGATGATGAAATCAAGTTACAATAGGTGATGAGAACTATCAAGATCACCGATTGATTTTTGTCATGAATTTCAGTACCATTGCGTGAATAGCCTGCTTATCTTTTGTTGTAGGAGGCTAATGAATCTCTGTAGCAATAATAGTTGGCATGATACAGCAGCCCTGAAACAGTGGTTATTCCTGCACTTTGCAATAATATAAATAAATCATTTTGTTAAAGGAAAACCTGATATGAAGTGATTTCCCACTGGCAAGGAAGAGGGAACAGATACCATCTCTGAGGGGCCAGATTTTGACTCTTCTGGGATCAGCTGAATCTTTGCAGCTAATTCCAGTGGAACAAGAACCAAATTCAGGGAATACGGGGATTGGTATTATACTGTCTTAGCTCTGTACGTGTGTATACTGTATCATAATACCATAACATGATTAGACAGTAAAGGAAAAGAAGGCTTCCTAATAGAAAGAAATAAGACCATTAGAAATCTAAGGATGATATGGGACAAGTTTGTGACACCACATAATGTGCAATAAACAATCCTGTTTTTTAGGATCAGCAAAGAAAGGGGGTGATCGTGGCTTCAGATGGTAACTTTTCCATGGCTGTTGCTTTCCACGCCTCAGAGCTTTGTATTCCAGTGTTTGTCATCATGTCAACCAGCACTTCCCCTGCCAGAGTGAAAATGTGCCGTGAGTACGGTGCCATGGTTATATCATATGGCACTACAGCTAAGGATTCCCAGATGCACGCAAGACGGTTGGCACAGGAGAATGGCTACCTCTACCTCGAAGAGTAAGTGGAAAGTCAGATTGTTTAAAAAGATTATCATTGTTTAGATACTTGCCCAGCATTGCAAAAACAATTACTGGCATTAGTTGTCTCAAACTTAAAATTTGATCGCACATCATCAAAAGATTCCTTTTACCTGGGGGATGGACAGTTATATATTCTCAGGTATGAATAGTGAACGTTTCCATAGCAGTTTGGGATGGAATCCAAAATGAAACACCCTCCCTTTTCCAGGCAAATTTCCTAATTAGGAACTTCATGGCCTGGTGTGACACTGGATATATGTTAAATCTTTATGAATCCTGTCCGTGTGCATTTAGGCTTGCATTCATTTTTGGCCTCTCTGTGAGGAGAAAGGTAGGTAAAAATTAACCTTTAATGCAAAAGGTTTGATGGTTTAGGGCAGAGCAAGAGGTTAATGCTGCAGAAGTATTCGCATATCTGGTGTGACCGACAAAACTGTGTTTCTGGCATGAAAGAAGCTGATTAGGAGGCTAGTTCACACATAAGCAGCTAACAATGATTATAAATTTAAGTATGCAAGCTATCTGAGGTCATGAAGCAAACCAGCTCTAATAAAAGTATATTTAGAACAAGATAAGGTAGGGAAAATTATTTAGAGCTGATCCAATTTCCCCTTTTCCTCTCTGCAGTCTCTTCTGCGGTTCCTCTCCCTTTTTTTGTCCTTTTATGTAAGATCACCAAAGGGGCAGAGGGTTGAATCATTAGCATGACATAGCCGGCAGTTCCTCTGATGATGCACTGAGTTGGAATCTTACTCTCCCTGCCCATTGCTGCCTCTGTGCCAACACACCACTGGGCATTTGTACGGCACCTGCTGCAGTGAGTGCCTGTTCCCCTTAGACACTACTGCAGTAAACACAGTAATAATGAGTAATATTGCTTGGAAAGAGGACTTCAGAAAGAACAAGACGAAGGAAGTCCTTTCTTCTTTGCCAGCTGGTTTATTAGGAAATTAATATCAAAACCTGTACTTTACAATTGGACTGTCAGCTCTGCCAACAGCTAGAGACCCACAGGGCTGGTTGGTGTGCCTTGTCCACCACCATGGGCACAGCCTTTTCTCAGACTGAGACTTTCGAAGAAACCCAAGGGTACAAGGTGCCCTAGATCCCACTGAATTTTAAACCCATGCAGGCTCTTTTTGAAAACCAGCTTTACATAATCTTATGATTTCCAAATTTCTGTCAGATGTTTTTCAATCAGTGTGTTAACTCCCAGCTGGCTTGCATCAGCTATCACATTTACACATAAGAACTAAATTGTGGTATTGTAATTTCATGTTTCATCTTCGTCTCCTCCCCAACAGATTTATTTATGTTATGTAAAGTAGATGTTCTCTAACTTCATGAAATTCCACAGACAATGTGTGCAAAGGATTTCAGCATCTACCACTGATGAAATAAAATCATCATTAATGATGTCTATGTACTCTGATTTATTGTATTTCAAGTTAAAAGAAAACAGTTATTCATTCTATTACTATGTTTAATTAAAACCTATCTCTCAATACATTATTTTTTTCACATGCTGATGAAAAAAAAATAGCAAAACCAGTACAGTTGTGGGCCTTTTCATAACAGGATGCCTTAAACATGTTTTGTTAGATATAGACTGGGAGCACTTTTCCAGAGAGATGTGTGCATGTATGGGTAGCTAGTCTTCTTCAATGTGTCTGCCATGCATTCATTACCACTTGCCAAAGCTGTCTGTAAAAGATCAGCCATTCTCCCGTGCTTTAGAATGGAACTTCTGAAATGGAATTTATTTCATTTTAATTCTAGTTTGCCTAGAACCCCCAGCAATTTGATCCTTTGATCCCTAGAAAATCACAGTAATGCTTTTCCAGATATGAAAAGCATTCCCATACAATGCATGCTCATAAGTTTATTTCTGTATTTATTCCTCACCGAATATAGGAGAGAAAAAATAAAAATAAATAGTGAACGGTGAAAACAATTGAAGCTGTCCAGACCTCTGTCATCTTCTAGGGTAGCACAAACGAAATCCAAGAGATGAAGCTTATCTATTAGTCACACAGGTTGCATTGTTGCTCAGATAGAGAAAGGTGGCTTCATGGGATCTCTGGATCTCCTTAACCAACAGTTTATTCTCTCCTTTCTGAAGCAGGCATTTCATGACTGTATTTGTTTTTACCTGTGCATGTAATATCCTGTAGTTGGGTGTGTCAATGTCAGTTCTTCTCTTTTCTTGATTGCAATTAAAATACTCTGTTATGAAAACTAGCATGCAAGTATCCAATTAGGGGAGGGAAATTTATCATCCTATTGCATCTTCCTGTGAAATGCCAGAAAGGAAATGTGATTTTCCAAGTTGGAATTTGCTCATGAAGTCTACATAATTGCTGCTCAGGTAATGTAGGATTTCCAGTAACTACAGATGTTCAGGACGTCATTATAAATGTAGTATGAAGATTGTCAATAAATTATAGAGTACCTCCGGGATGACTAGAGAATAATTGATTTCTGAGTCAGAGAGGTATAAAATGAGGTGCTACAGAATGAATTACACACCTTCCTTCCTTGAGAGTCCATTTTTTTTCTCATGTGACTCCTTGTCCAAATACTCACCAGACCTGATGCTAGTTCATTTGTGATTTGGTTAGTCTAACAATCTAAGAAGGGCAGCTGATAGCTTTTGAGCCCTTTACTTGGAGAACAGGGGAATAGAACCTGGTAACTCTCAAGTCAAAATTCCATTGTGAATCTGAAGCCTGACAGCCCATTTTGTTTGCTGATATGTTGCACATTTCAGAAGGCAAATGGACAGATTTCTAGCTCTTGACTCAAAAATGCTTATTTAAATGTGCCATCTTTGGATTTACCTGTCCTTTTTTTCTTGCTTTTCCTTCAATGGCATATGATACCAAGAGAGAGGTGTTTGCTTTCACAGAGCAAAAGTAATCAATGATGGTGCAAATAAAGTGACTCATTTTATGATAAAGAGATGAAAACTGATCAGTGAACTGGTGTTCTAACAACATATTAGCAATAAAAACGTGATTATCTGAAACCCTTATTCAAACTGCTACTAAGTCTTTATACACAGAGCAGTTTCCTTTGGACACGGTTTTTAGTTGTTAAAGTTTTGCTTGTAAATTGAATATCCCAGGCCCTCATTCATTTTTGCAAGTTCCCATGTAACCGTTGTAGGTCAACTCTGCAATCTAAGTTCTGAACCTTATTTGTGAATAAGGCTCCAGAAAAAAAAATTAAAAATCAGGAGACCAGTGATATATTTTGCTGTGTATATGGAGGAGGAGAGAGCTGCATCAGTGTCTTCATAAAGACAATAAATTCAAGGGTTCATGTACCCATTCCACTATAATTTCTTTACTTCTTTAATTCTGGTACAGGAGTGAAAGTTCAATTCTCTCATCTTTTCTTGTGTAGCTAAACTGACTCTTGCCCTGAGCAATTTGCTGTGTTTTTCTATACATGTAATTTCTCAGCAGTGCCTTGGTCTCCACCTGGCAGGCATTCTGTGCTCCTGCGCATGTCTTAGCTGGGACAGAAGAGCACGGTTTCCTAGTACCAAAATGTACTCGGTAAAGTAAATCAAATGAAGTCATTGGGTCTATAATTCTGTTTGGCTGGGGGGGGGGGGGGGAGGGGGGACAAAAAAAAAAAAAAAAGAAATATACAGACACACAGAGGTCTCTTTAATTCATATATCATCCTACATTTACAGCATTGCTAACTTGTACATATAATCCAAAACAGCTTTTAGAAATAGACCCAAGCCAATCGTGTGACCATACAGTGGACTTTTCTTCAGTCTTCTTACTCTGTTTGTCCATATTCTGCTCATTAACTTAACTTTGCCTGAAAGTGTTTTGCCAGTGAGTATTTTGGAAAACTAAAAGCCTTGCTTATCCTTCCATGAGGTCTTCCAGAGTGATGTTCAAGTATCAGATATTGGCTCTGGGCTGTGGAAAGACTGAGCTCTGTTAACACTGTTTGGTATTTGTGAGGTTGAACGCAGTGCTTGAATTTCATAAAAAAAAAATCCCATTTATCACGAACACTGAATTCCACTTACAAATAAAGAGAACAAGGTCTCCTTTTGAGACTTTGCTTTTCGTTTTGACCACAACATTCAAAATTTATGAAGTTTAAGGAGGTGATGATGATGGAAGAATGATTTCTCTCCTTATCTCTGTAAATCCCTGATATTGGTAACAACAACAATACGTGCTCGTCAGCATAAGGGCTATTTGGCAGGCCTACCCAGGGCCAGACTGTGCTATGAATTTTCCTTGATCGTGCTTTATGCTTTAATCCCAGGATTCACTCCTGCATGAAGACTTGCACTCCTGTTAAGCCCAGATGATTGGTGATAACAAGGTGATTCAGGTATCTTGAAAAGTTTGCTGACCTGGCTGTAACTGTAGGATTTGTGCCTATGTTTTTCATAGGATTTTTGCTCTGTCATCAATTTTTTTTTTCACCTTTTGATTTTGCTGTGCTGTGGAAAGGGTCTGCTCAGTTTCTCAATGGCACGATGTGTTCTTCCAGTAGGTAACGTTGCTCTTTACAAAGCATGCAATGGTCTGTTCGATGGCAGTGACCTGTCACATCACCTCCTGGCCTCATTGTGCTGGTGATTTACTCTCATGTATTTTTCCTGCTGAATGTTATCTTTAGAGTAGCAGATTGAACTATTACTGTGTTGAAAACTGTGAGCTCTGCTGAGATGTGCCTTTCCTTCCCACAGGGAGGATAGTGCTGTCTACCTGTCGGGCCTGGGAACTGTGGGACTGGAGATGTACGAGCAGGTGCCAAAGCTGGACGCGGTGATTTTCCCAGCAGGAGGCCACTGTGGTCTGCTGGCAGGGTCGGCTGCTGCACTCAAACACCTCAATCCACATATTTCTGTAATTGTAAGTTTCCTTTCACCTAGAAAGCGTTGCATTTTTGATAGCTTTCACCACAGTTTTTTTTCAAAAGGCAGTGGAATCTAGTAATATGCTGGCAAAGGCTGCCAGGGGACAGGGACTACCTGTGTCCACTACCCAGCAGTGGACCTGAGAGCCTAGGAAGCCTCCTGTCTCTTGGCTGGATTTAAGAAGAAATCTGGGAATGCTCTTCCAAAGCAAATGACATCTGGTTCTGTGCTTTGAATTGATTTTTTACTGGAAATGTTTGACCCTAAAGATGTCACAGGATAAATTTAGTGGTAGCTTAGTTGTTATGGTAAAATCTCTTAAAATTGTTGATTACTTATTGGTTGTTGATTGCTTAATGTTTTTATTATTATTGCTATTCTGCTATGGCCGGGTAACTTTCAACTTGAGTACGTGTGCTATTGTTTTCTGTTTTATTGTGAACACTTTGGAAAAGGAGAATTACTTGTGATCGAAGCTAGCAGACTTCGGTGTGCTCAAGAGGGATATAAACACGCATAATACAGTATTGCTGTCTTGAATACATCTTGGATACATTTGACTTACACTTAGCAACTTCTGCTGCTGTAATTTATAGATATATTTGACATTGCTGACGTAAGGGAATCTTCCTGTGTGGAAGGAAACAGTAATCAACTTAAACATCAGCTATATATATTTTTTTTTATTCCAAACATAATTCTCTTCAAAAGTGATGAGGAATGAGACAAACAGGTAGAAGAAAAAAAATCTAGGAACTTTATATTAACCATGGAATGTATATTTCAGAGCTGTGAAATAGTAGCGGGATGGTTGATCAAGATTTATTTTTCCATCAGCTTTTTCTGTGAGGGAATTCTTACAAGACTGTGATCAATTCCACCCCCCACTCCAGCCCCATTTACTCCTGGGTATCATCCCATATGTAACAACTAGATTAGCTTTCTCATTATCATCTTCTATGTCTTTTGTACTATTGAAAAATGATATTCTTGTAAAGATGAAAAGCTTTTTGCATTTTGTACTCAATTTTAATTCACTTTGAAATTTCTCTGGAAACTTGTTCTAAAAATTTTCCTCATCCCTTTTAAAAATTAAACTACGTGAAAAAGATAATGTACATCTAGAATGTGAGTGAGATTCAAATTACCTTGTTACTAACTCTGAGAGGAAACTTTTTCAGTTATAACAGTGACTTCTGTTAGAATTTAATCACTAAAAAAGTGACATCATTTGTATTCCCCAGGGTGTTGAATCTGAAAGTTTCCCTGTATTGCAACAATCCTTAAAGGCTGGCCACCCAGCTGAAGACCAGGCTTGCAGCAATCATCACTTTTATGGAGGTAAGAAAAAATCTATTGTTCTTGTGGAGGTAAAATAAAGGTTGTAATTGATTTCTCCAACCAGTCATGTTGTTTTCCAGCTAATTGAGTTTCAACATACTTAAATAAAATCTTGTCTGAATATATCTGTCAAAATTTAATGCATTTTGTAAGAGCAGCTTCTGACACACAATCCGCACCCCTCTTCAAAGTACAATACTATTTCCAGTGCACATGAAATGTTCAGGTGAGTACTTGGAGATATGAGAGTAGTTATCTGACTGCTGTGCTCACAAGCAGTATCCTAACCAGTGAAGTCAATGAGAAAGCTCTTGCCTAGAAGGCTAATTTGTGAAAAGGCAGAAAAATGTGGCACTTAAATATTTAGACTTGCAAAAATGTTCTCAGGATAACAGCATTTATAAACAATTCAGTTGTTCCCATATAATTTGAACAAAAAAAACCTCAGCTGTTAAGCAACTTAAGAACGTCCTGTTTACTGGATGTTCAAATCCCCTGAAGCTTTAGGTTAAATGTGAGCTTTATAACCAAACAACTTAACTCTCTCAGTAAGTTTGGCCTGTCCCTGAACTCCTTTGCTAACTGTCATGCTGTAGCTTGCAAATCCAGTGCCACACTTGGTGGTTCAAGGCCTCATCGTACACTGAGAAGCACTGGATTGTAGGATCCAGTGGATACTGGAAGAACCGGTATTTTTGTAATGGGATCCAAAGTGGCAAAATCTTCCTGGAAGATCCTTGGCCTTCTGGTACCAAACTCATTTTTGTCATGTAGAAATCAAGCTGCCTGAGATCATAGAATAGCAATGTGCTGCAGTCATTAAGGACAAAAACAATGTCAGGACTCTAAAAAACATTGAACTTTTCTAGAGCAGCCAGCTTCACATTTTTGTATTTTGAAATCTGCAGATGTGAGTGGACTTTGCTTTGGCAGCAATTCTTTGCAGCTGACTGGGAAACTTGTGGATAAAGTTGTTGCTGTGAGGTAGGTGAAGAAAAACAGCAAAATAAATAATATTGGGTGAACATTGCTGTGTATGAAAACTGTGCTGTACCTGACACTGAAGACAGTGAGTTTGACCCCAGTTATCTGACCCCTATGGCCAAAACAATTCACAGGCTGCTAATAAACACTTCTAATTCTTCACTAAAATACAAGTTCAAATAATATATTTACACACTAGAATTTAGCTGGCACAGTGGTTCTAGTAAAAAATATCACTGTCTTCCAGTTAGTAATAAGACTGTACATTTGCCCCCATCAGCACAGCTTTCTATAACACCACAGTGGGATCATTATGTACCCAGGAGGACAGAAGGAATCCCTTCATACATAAATGTATTGTCTTCAGTTTTTGGTAGTTCTGTTTTGTTTGTTTGCTTTGCTTTGTTTTGTTTTGACACAACTCTTTGCCCGCCAGAGAGGAGGACATCCTCGTTTCCATGCTGAGATTGCTGGAGTATGAGCGAGCCACGGTTGATGCAGAAGGGGCCATTGGACTTGCAGCAGTGGTTGCTGGGAAGCTGCCTGAGTTGAAGGGTAAAAGGTACAGCAGCCATTGCAAATGGGACTCAGTAGGGAATTGTGGCAAAAGCATGGGGCCGAGTGTCTTGGTCATGGGAAATGGAGGTACTTGTTTTATGAGTGATGCGGTGAGGGGATGCAAGACACGGACTCCTGATGGCTCTTGAACAGGAGCCATTTATTGCCATTTTTCACCACTACATATATTTCCCCGTAGCCCCACGCGCCCACATCTGTCATACAATTGGTTAGAGACCCTCAGACACGCGCCTTGAGCCAGCCAGCAATTGGCCACTGCCCAAAGCTCATCTTTAACACTGTAGCCAATTTACTTTATCTCGACCTTGCTCAAGTTTTTGGTTCTACTGCTGTTTTCCTCATTATCTCTAATTCAGGGACATGTGAAACAGCACAAAGCTCCCTGCGAATTTCTTTCCCGCAATGCGGCAGTTTCTGTTCCTGCACTGCCAGTAGGCTTATCCATAGCATCTACTTCAGGCTGAAGAGACCACTCACAGGTCAGAAGACCATGTTGAACAAGACAAATGTCAGTATTCTCAAATGACTGGGAGAAAGGCAGTAATGCACATCTGCTATGAGAGTATCTTGCTCTTGCCAGCCTGCTGCCTTCTCTCATCCCACATGTGGAAATCAACCCCATCTGTGGTGGGATTTTGCCTCCTGAAAAAGAAACAACTCACTAGCAAGTGAGCTGGGCTGTCATCTGCAGTCACTGAGTGACACCTGCCTTCCAACCCCAAGAGCTCCTGCCCAGCTAGGATTACCCTTGTGCTTCGCGTTAAATGTGCGGGTAAATCCATTCTTGCATCTGGGCATCAGCACTCAGTACTTAAGCAGATTGAGCCTTGACTCAAGATACAGTCCAGAATGTATTTAAATATACACGTGCTCAAGACAAAGTTTCCAATATACAACATTGGATGCTAAAATGATACTGAGGCAGTTGCTCAGATAAGGCTGACAACGTACAGAGCAGCAACAAAATTCTATTCAGCACAGCTAAAATAAAAGAGGAAATGCATAGGTTTGCCTCTGCAGAAAGAGATTATCAGGGACTAACCATGTGGCTCTTCAGTTGCTCTTCAAACATTTCTATATTCATTTTGCAAGGTTGAGGTGGGTTTAATTAATGGCTACAGAAAACATTGAACTGTTAAGAGCCCGAGACTCAGAATTTCTGGTGAAAGTGCTGTTGCATTTTTAAAATTGAAATAGACCTAGAATTCTCCAGCTAATTATCTCTAACAAAACTAAATCCCCAACAAATACCAAGTGAAAACAAAACAGCTTCAGATGATCTAATGCAACCAGCTTCTAGAGTCCCACAGCCCACCCACAGTTGATACTGAGAACTAGGAGCTCCTCTGAAATGTAATAAATGTTTATGAAAGGCTGGTCCCTGCAAATGTTAAGCTGATATCGAATATAATGTCTGTGATTTATGACAGCTTTGCACAGAGAAGAGCTAAGAAATAATCGTATTTTCTTTCTTCATTCAGAGTGGCAATTGCTATATGCAGTGGAAATGTGGAGTTACATTTGCTGCAGCAGTGCATAGCTCGTGCCCTGACCCTTGATAACAGAGTGTGCAGATTTTCCCTTGTGCTTTCTGACTGCCCAGGAGACATTTCAAAGCTATTGGAGATTCTGGCTCGGGAAGAAGCAAGGTAAATCCAGTATAGTAGTAAGGAAATGTAGTCACTGCATAGCACAAAGATTATTAAAGACTTGGACGTGTTTCCAAATGTCCTCTGAAGGCAAGTCCATAAGTAACTAATTAATCAGTGTTTATTGTGTTATGTTTCAGAAAAAGTTTTTTTTCCCTTCGTTTTTGTTCCAAAGTAAAAGCAGCTTCTCAGCATTGAATAAGTATCTGACCCAGAAAGCAGTAAAAATAGCTACTGTTCAAACACTTAGAGAAATTGTTTATAATGACAAAGAATTGTTATGATCTCTATTTTATCCCTTAATTTATCCCTTATTTGATTTAGAGCTTTGGATATCAAGCAAGAACGAATGTTTGTGACGTCTGAGCTCTTCACTGTTGAGGTAAGACAATTCCATTCCCTCTAGCAATGCTGACCTCCCCTTTTTTTTTTTTTTTTTTCCTGTTTTCCTATAATCTTTATAGGACTATGTGGAATTTTGGGGAAGTCCAATAGAGTGTTCACAATGATTTTTGAGAGCAGCGTAATAGATAATTTCTTCTGTGTTACACAGCACCTTGCCTCACCAAACACTTAACAGGTATATAAATAATAGAGGACCTGTTTTACCTGTTACTGTGACACAATCAGTCCAGATGTTAACATTGCAAACCTTCATTACATGAATAGTTCTGTGACGGAAGTGATGAGCAAGCTGCAGAATCTAGAACTTGAAGAGCCAGCTGTGTAGGCTGGCTGTAATTGTTGAAGACCAAGTTGCCTTAAAGCAAGGTGGAGAAAACCCTTACTCTTAAGGAAACCTCATTTTTAACTAGGGCCATACTTTTGTACCCTATCCACAAAGAGAACAGAGTAAAGTCATTATTCCTTTGCTGAATATTTGATAGAATCATAGAATATCCCGAGTTGGAAGGGTCCCATAAGGATCATCAAGTCCAATAATGGTGAGGAGGTGTTATCACTTAATATGATCTCTTAAAAGGATCATTCATCTCATGACATCTGTCTTATTTCAACTGGTTTAGCAAAGGTGTGGTTCCACTGATTTCATGCTACTACTGTCCAGGTCTAACATGACTTAGTGAAATCACAGGTGGAAGTTTAGGTTCTCCTTCAGTTTAAATTCTCTTCCCCCATGGCTCATACTGGATTTCCATCCGGCAGAGGACTGCATCCTAATTTACTTAAGGCGATAGGAAATGACTTGTAAAGTCTTAGTATTGAAACAGAGAGGTAACTCTTAGCAAATCATACAAATAGCAAATTTGGTTAGCTTTACATTTTACAACTACTGAAGCAGATTAGATGGCCAGGAATATCTAGACAGTAATGAAGGTCAAAGCTAAGGAAAACAAATCATCCAACATCACTAGCTAACTGGATATAGAGATCTAAAGGATTACCTATTTTGTGGGAGGAAACTACAGCTTGCCTCTGTGAACCTTCCCTAGTCTTTATTAGTAATGTCTCTCAAATCCAATATGGGAAAACCTATTGCTTAAATAAATGTTTCCACCTGTAAACCTCTTTACTGCTATTTAAATCCCTTTCATTTCATGTTTTTAATAACTTAGAAGTAGTCAATGGGCAAAATCAATAAGCTACCTAGTAAGGTGAGGTACACCTTTGTTATATAATCATAGAATCATTAAGGTTGGAAAAGACCTCCAAGATTATCTGGTCCAACCATTATGAAACCAATCTAACCTTCTTAATGGGTCTTTTATTTGGACTCAGGCAACTCAGCTGAAAAAAACAAAAATTTGCACTCATCTAGTTTCTAGAGAAGTCTTCTCATCACTGAAACTACAGCATGAGCAGACAGGCAGGTACAGGAGGGCTTCTGGAATGGAGCAGCAAGGGCCTGCAAGGTCATGAGGTGCTCCAGCAGCTTGGCAGAGAAGCAGCTGTGGTGGCAGTTTTCCCTCTGACCTCAGTCCTGTTTGAAGTTATGGGGTTGTCTGGCCTCTTCCCAGCTATGGTTTTAAATAACTCAGAAGAGACCAGTGATAAAAAGAACATCCATCACACTACTTTTCCATCTGACTGCAACAAAATATGAATTCATAAGTAAAATGTTGTTTTTTTCTTTATGATAACATTACACATGGTCTCAGCGGTGCTCAGTTTCCTGGCTGGCTTTGTGTGGTGTAATACCTGCTGTTTGCGTACTGTTTATTCACCTTGGGCCAGAAGTCATTTAATTATTTTGGTCTGTTCTGGTCAATTTGAGTAATTCCCTTTAGGCCAGCTTGCATGTTGTAAAAGAACAGAGGAGAATATTTTCCACTAGAGTTCCCAGTTGCCAATGTATTCCATGCTATTGACCTGTTGAAAGGATATAGATGAGCACATAGCTGTCCAGCTACAGGAAGGATGCTATCATTCATAAAGTATTTCCTTCATGACGTTGGGCAAGTCACTATTTCCCTGGTTCAGTTCCCTGTCTGCAAAACGGAGATGTTTGGAGTGGGAAGTCTGACGATACATTTGTTCTGAGGCTCTCCAAAATAATTCAGTCATTTTGTTTAATGGCATTCCACAGCAGACTAACGTGGTACAGAATATCCTACCCCAATTTGATAAGAAAAAAAAAAAAAAAAAGAAACTCAGTCTGAGGAGGCCAAGAGTAGACCTGCTTGATTATTATCTGACTTGCGTAATGCTGTGATAACTTGTTTGTGCTAGTGTTCACCGGCCTGAATAAAAGACTGTGCCAAAAGATAAGGGCTTGAGTTGCATAAGATACTATGCTCTTTCTCAAGCATTGCATTGCACTGACCATGGGGGCTAACTGCAGCTGATCCCAAAATCATAAACAGAAGTGCTGCTGCCAGATAATTGGCAACGTGCAGTGGGAGTTTGCTGTATAATTCAGAAAATTGCCCAGTTGTTGATCTTAATAGAAACAAAAAGCCTTGTTTGTTTATAGAACTGAAACCAATATATGTAAATGAATTTATCATTTGTAACTCCGGTCATTTGCCTACAAACCAACCTATGCTTTTGCTGAGCATGGTGTATCATGAATATTAAGTTATGTGAATTGTTGGAGACTAACGTCTTAAAAGAAGGTGAATATTGTTTCTAGAATTAAAGAAATGGGATAGAAAGGTGCAATGGATGAGTCATGGATTTAAGGAATTGCACTAGCTGGTTGGCATTGGCCTTTACACTGAGCCTGGAAAGGCACTTAAGACAAAGATTTTGATTGAACGATGCTGCTCATACTTTGTCTGTTCACTAGTGCTGGCTTATAAAGGCCACCCAGTATCTTTATTGGCACACACAACCTACAGATATTGGGCATCAAGGAGTCAAGGGGCACACTGAAATAATTTTGAATATCTGGGAAAATATGATCTAAAAGGCAAAGTGCCCATAGGGAAGACTTGGAGGTAAAGGGGAGCAGAGGTATCCACTGTGTTGCTCAAGTTATGGAGCACAGAATTTTGCAAATTTCTTCCTTTTGTGAAGTTTTGAACTTTACTTTCCTTGAAATTGAATTAATTCCAATTAATGATTTTAATTTATGCATATGGTTTTAGTGTTGCACAGAGTGATAATTTTTGACCAATCTTTGCCTATATTTTTTTTCAGTCTTTGTCCCGTTCCCTCATGTTTTCTAATTATTTCTACTTTACACACAGGACAGCAATATTCAGTGAAGACTGATCTGTCTTCCATTATCTGTAAGCCTGCTATAAAAAGAAAACAAAAACAGGCTAGCTAAACCCTTAGGCTGGAATCAATCTTTAGATTACCTGCTGCAGAGAGTAGAACTCTAAATGCAGTAAGAGATCCATCTAGCTTGTTATTTTAAGTCTTGCAGCAGCTTTTAAAAATATTATTGTTATTGTTATTATTATCCAGCAAGGATGCAATCTGCTTGGAGAGAAATGCATAAAATGTACTAGATTTTTTTTTTTGATACGCAGACTAAAGGTCCTACACAAACATGGTTCTGCAGTCAGTGAGAACTCTGCTGGATCCAAAAGCCTTGGTCTACTACCGTGGGCTTATGTTTTTTCGAAATGGAGTTGAAGTCATAGTTGCCCAGTCAAATTTTGTCTAGTTATCCTGGGTTTTGTCTACAGTAAAAGAAACATCAAGGAATACGTTAAATAAGACAAATTTGCAACACTTACTTTTAGCTCATGAATAGGTTCATAACCTCCTGTAGCTAGCAGCACCTAGGTAAATGCTTATCCTAGATAAATAGAGGACTCCTTTTATACCTACACATGAATATAAGGATTACTCTGTCAGACACCCACGTAAATCATCGTTCCCAGGCGAAGTGAAGAGGAGAGAGGGGTTCTGTGAAGATGAAACTGCAGTGCAAATTGGCATAATGTGTAGAAAAGCAAGTTACCACAGTCCATGTTCTTGCCTGCCTCGTTGTTTAGATCCCTAGCTGTCATAAAGCGTAGTGTGATTATCTTTGCTCCTACTGTGAGCAAATGTTCTCTCTTCCTTTACTAGACAAGTGTAAAAGATCAGGTAAATTCCTGGAGCAGTTTGTTGTTATTACTACATTTCTAATACACTACAGCACATTACTAGCCATTATCACGTGTTGGATGCCGTACATGCACAGAACAAAAGACATTTATCCAAAATGCAAGCACTCTGGCTCCAGTCTCTCCAATTCTTTCTGGCTTCAATCATTAGCAAAAAATAAGGGCAGAGAGGAGGAGAGTTAGCACTATAAATCCCAATTTGTTTCTGTGTTTGCTCCCAGAGCAGAGCAATTGCTTGCTGCCAAACATTCCAAGCTGAACCTAGCAAGTTCAGACTGGTTCCTCGCACAACAATTGATTTGCTCAGGACAGAACAGGCAGGACTGCTTGTGGGGGAGGGGGCTTGCTGCTTTTTTTAATTACAGACTCTGTGAGAGATGAGTATGTGCTCTTAAAGATATGACTGCAAAGCTTTAGGGATTTTATATGAACTATGGAGTAGCTAATGGTATTTGGTGCTTTGGTGCCAAGATACCCTTTGGATACTTTTCCCAGTGTTTGTGTTCTCTCCTCTGCCCTCATTATTAATTCTGTCCTCCATGACAATCCTTTCCTTGAGACAAAATCCCACTTTTTCAGAGGAGAAAGAAATTTGCATCTAGCTTGTTCCAAAGAATCACAAAAAAGAATAGAACCATGTTCAGAAAAAGAGGCAAAGAATTACAGAAACAGATCAGAAATGTGTCTTATTTCATGATGCGTGTTTCAGAATTAGTTTCACAGTTAACTGAGCTCATGGCTGTTTATTGGTGGTAGTATTATATGTTCTCATTAAATAGTTCTGCTAAAGGGTTATTGTTATTTTAAGCTCATTCCAGGAAATACGAATTCTCCAAGTTCTTATTAAGACATATCCCCATAAACACATTTGAGTTGAGACAATTTTATTTTTTGTCTTGCTGCTTTCTTTGAAGGATGCAGTTCCGATAGGAATGTTACACGTGGCATCTGTTTCTAGAACTCTGTCTTGAAGTTATCACGACCGGTTCTTCTCCTGTTCTGTCGGTTGGCCTGTTAGGATAAACTCTCTGTTGTCACACTGACTTATCTTGGATCCTTTCCTTGCTAGACTGCCATGTTTCTGTGAGGTCTTTTTTCCAAGTGGCACTTCCAGCATCAATAATAATTGCAGCAGGGTCAGAGGTAACTTAAGTTAGTAGTCTAAAATTTTGAAGTGAAATTTTGTACCTTCACATTGGTGCCTCACCTGTGATAGAGCCCAGATTTTACAGTGATGGAGTAGAGATGTGAGCATGTAAAAGAGGGATGAAAGAAGAATTGAAAAAATGACATTGAAGTTATTGTCTTCAGTGGCTATGTGACAGGATTGTCAATTGTGAAGGCAAGCGAAGATTAAAAATAACTCTCAACTTTAGGTTTGCCTGGGTTTTGTTTGATGTAGCAGCAGAACAACTGTAATAGAAAACTAGAAGTGATGCAATGAGCAAACAAAAAATCTTGGAATAAAACAGTAACAAGGTGTGCGAATTGAGGAAACCAGCCAGAATACTGCAGAGATAAGGAATCGGGGGATAAGTCCGTGAGAGAGAAGAAGAGGAGAATATAAAAGCTTGAAGGATGGAGGTTCTGGAGCAAATGCTGCTCAGAAATGTGGAAACGAAGCGAGGCAAGAGTCAGAGAGAGGTGAGGTGGCAGCAGCACCAGATACATACCCCAGGGAATGGAAAAGAGAAGCTGCTAATGGATGATTTCAGGGAGGCCACCAGGAGACCAACAGCAGAAAAGTATTTGCCCAGGAGCTATCTGAGGGTCAGCCTATCTTCTTCGAACTTTGAAAACGATAAAGCAGGGAGAGTTTTAAGATCATGCAGAAGAACTGGAGGAGCCACAGACTTTCTATAATATCTTTTTTTTTTTTTTTTTTACCTACATAGATAGGGAATGTGAGGTCCAGAGTTTTTTATGTCAAGCTGATCTTTATGCTTTTACGAGCACACTTTAGGATTTAGCTGGAAATGCCTTTGTCTGAGAACGCTGCCATGCCGTCAGGAATGCTCCTAATTCTTTTCCCAGGTTACCTGCACTGTGGAGACCAGAGACAAAATGCACACAGCCCAGCTGAGGAACGCGCTCCTGGAACGCTACCCAACAGCCACGTGGACAGAGCGGTGATGAGCAAAGCACAAGGGAAGGGGCTGAGGTCCTTGGACAAGCATTTTGCAGAGCACTAATCGTGAGGCATTCAGAACAAACGTTGTTTTTCAGGGCTGAACATTAGCAAATAGTTTCAGGATATTTATTTCCTGCTCAAAATGTAGCAAACATCCTTGGGAATAAAGTTGAACTTGAAACTTTAGCTTAGCTAAGGGAAATTTCATAGTCTCTGCCAGTGTTGGAATTATCAGCTGTTTCACTGGGTTTTGACTAGTGTGTAGAATACGATGACATTCAGTAAATAAACAGGGAGAAGTCATATTTTTTATATCTGAATACAGGCCCCTCAAAGGGCTTTTGATTTTGATGCCCCTAGTTAAATTAATGCAGCTCCTGCTAGATTTTGCCATATTACTAGTATAGTCATTTTTCATTTCCAGGCCAGAAGCAGTTCATTTGCTGAATCTGCTTCATGGGATATATACATGTGTGTGGGTGAACATGGTTGCATTTGCTAAGAACTTTGCTATCATGAGGAAAAATTATGCTAATAAATGCAATTTAAAAGAATCCTTTAGCAGATAAAAGCTAATACTGTATTTTTTCCCCAAAGGAGAAATGACCCTATTTATAAAGTAAGGTTCCGGAAAATGTTGCAACAATTAAAAAGGGGGAAAAAAAAAGGTTTGCATGTGCAGAATACAAATGTAATTCTTGCTCCTGCTTTTGGAGATTCAGTGTAACAATGAGCCCATGAAACGGCTATGTTCCTTTATAAAAAGGGGTCTCTCACCCTTTTGAGTTTTCTAATTGGAGTTTCACTGATCATCTTAGTCTGCCTAAAACAAACTCGATCCATCTCACCTGACAGATTAAGTACAATGTCAAGAGTGAAATATATTTAAAGATCACAAGTTACTAAGCAAAGACAGCTCAGGGAGAAGAGGAAGCCTGAGTCTTAGGCCAGTGGCTAATGCAATTAAGAAAGAACACATTGACCTATATACCATATACCAGATGGAGACCTACTAATAAGGTAACATTGTGGGATGGCAAGAGATGTAAGAGAAATTCAAGCCCACCTATAAATGTGTGTTCAACAGTTGCTTTTCCACATGGGCAAAATTCAATTTAAGGTTTTCTGTAACAGCACCAATATAAACTATTCCATTCATTTAAATTTCACCAGATTTGACTGAAATTTTGGGTGCAGGTATTTTAATGTGAAGTCTTAATCCTGTCTCTAGAATATCAAGTTGATAATTAAGTATATAAAATAGATATTGTATGTTTAGCAGAGCTCAGCTCAAAATCCAGCAAGGTCAGAGTATCCTCACAGGCAGCGTGGGATCAAATCAATCCGGTTCCCATGAGCAGAGCTGGGTGAACTATTTTTCAGTGTCCATGAAAATGAACTTTTACTATAGCTTTTGGGGAGAAAGATGCTGCAAGCCCGTAATGACCTTCCCTTGTTGCCATATTACAACTGATAAATGGAGTTTTCTTCTTTAGTCCTCCCCTGTAGTGAAGCATGCGCTTGTTAGGACATTTCTTTTCCTAGTCCTGCAATGTGGGATTTCTGTCTCTAGAGCACAAACAAAAAGTCATGTGGAAAACTGGAGGCCCTGGGGCAGGCAAATGCTCTTTGTATCCTCTCTCAATTCTAGTCCATCTGTCGGATAGGAAGAACATCATCTAAAGAGTTACAGCAATCTAATCAGAGGGTCCCCATGGACTACAAAGAACAAACTGCATATCCAGTCTTATGCATATCTTACCTGTATCATGTCTATTATTTACAGATAACCACCTATATTTATAACCTAGCTTGTGCCTACAAGGTGGGATGATGAGGGCAGCATCCTGGCTGTCTCTGTGGTATTTCTTCTAAGAAGTAACAGGCTATTTGTTTTTTCTTATTGTGGCTCAGAAAGGAGCAGGAATGGAGAAGAGACTCTCACAAATGGTGGATAAATAAGAGAAGTTCACTGGTTTGGTATATTTTTGGAAGGATCGTGTTGGTTTGCAAATGAACGTAAAAATTTATCGATACCCCAATGGTTACTTTCTTTCCCTTCCTGCTAGCCACAGCAATGAGTACAGGACTTGGTCACCAGAATGTGCTGTAAATCAGCCTGTCAGACACAACTCCTTTTTTTCAGTCACAGGAGTTTAAGAAATTTGTATAGAAATACATGATGATGGAACACATATTGAGTACTTGTTGCCTCCCTTGAAACAGTTAATGAATCACATCATCAAAGAGCAGATTTGGGGATGTAAATATATATATATATATATATATATACACACACACACACACACACAAAAGTAAGGGTGTAATTACCCTCTCATCTCTTTTGGCAAACCTTTCAGGAAATTTTGAGAATGTCTTGGATATTTACATGAAAAGAAAGTCAGGCTTTATAACCAAAGTTCTCAGTAGTGGCCAGCAGCCTTTGGCCTCTGAATTCTTGATTTATTATCATGCATTATCCTGGATTTCATTTTTCTAGAAGCTCAGAGTATTAGGGATTTCATTTCTAATCAGAGGTAACTGCATTTACCAGGTCTTCACGTAACAGGGATTAGAGAGCTAATAGATTGAGCATCCAAAAATCAGTGTGCTCGAGATCACCATATGATCAAAAATTTGTTTTCGAAAAAAAAAAAATGAAAATGATTTGTTTAGTATGTCACATATGACATATGCAGCTGGGTTTTATTTTCATTGTATTAAGTATAAATATAAACTATAAAATATTATTAAGTGGCAAACTCCTCATATATTAAAATAATGATACCAGAAGTGATCTCCATTCTGTACTGCTTTTATGCAAGTCCAATGGCTTTAGAGGTAAGACGAAATACTTCTGGGGGGAAGGGGCATTTAAATGAATGTATATGATTGGAAAGAATACTGAAATATCTGTGCTGCTAAACTTTTTGCATTATGAAATATAATAGGATTGTGGCATTTTGAAGACATACTTATGTATTTTAAAATGTTTCATTTAAAGAAATATTTTTATAGAGTGTTCTTATGTATCTTGAAAAAACAACAACAAATGAATGATTATGTAAAAATATCTGCAAGTTGTTAAATCAGCAAAATTTAAATCTAAGCATTGTATTTATTTTAAAAATAATAAAAATGACATTATGCTGCCTCAGCAATGAAAGGTTTATCATCCTCTCATATGGTACTGGTAGCAACCTTGCATTAAAATTTCAGAGTTCATTTTTTCCCTTTCTCTGTCGTTGACATTGATGCGAAATCCACAGCTCTTGTGCAGGATAAGCTCTGGGCTGCAGGGAGGTGACCCAGCAGGCCAGGATTGTTCCTCTTGCCCTGCAGAGTAGCACAGGAGCCTGACAGACTGCTCGCCAGCATGGCTGGATAAGCATTGCTCCTTGCTGGCTTGGAAAGCATTTCTGCTTCACGTACTGGGCCAGGTGCAAATACTGCCTTGCTTGTACCCAGCGGTATTCCTGAGCAATGTGTCTGGGTACAGTCTGGTACAGAGGTATCCTGGGCTGGGCCTGTGTGGGTGAGTTAAGTCCTTATCCTATCCTATCTTAGAGATACTCATCATGAACATTGTGAACTTTGGTAAACCAGGCCTTCAATTGCAGGTTGCAGCAGATTCCACCAGGTAAAATACATATTCATGCCTCCGATGGAAGAGGCTGCTTTGACCCGGTTAATTCTGCTAGAGGTAAGCCACTTAACTTTGGGAGCAGCTGTGAATACAAGGTTTGCTAGGGCCTCAGCACAACTTCTTCCAAGGACTGATGCAAACAAAGCATATCTTCTGTTGAAAGTATCTCTTCCCACACTGATTCCTAATTTCTCATCCAGGGCCTGTTAGCTCTGCATTAACATCTAAAATGCTACCAGTACATGTTTACGTAGCATCAGGTACCGTTCATCTCCCCATACAGGTAGTGTGTCCTCACAAGTAGTGCCTTGCTATTTAGCCTACTTTGGGAAGATTTGGAAACACATGTTCTTCCCTCCCATGCCGCAATGCAGTAAGTGCAGTTGACATGCTGTATCAAACTGTTGCTAGATCCAGAGATAGGCATGTGGTTTAGTGGCCAGAAAAGGAAATCATAAGACTCTTGGGTTGGCCTTTAATTATTGCTGGTCATTTATTTGATGGCCTTGTGTTTTTCTGTCACCTTCTTTGCTGTGTGTTTAACTGTAAGCAGACTGCCACATTTAGGATATTGAACTTTGCAGAGTTTCTTCTACTCCAAACCTTTGCTTTCATGTGCTCCTAACTTTTTGCTATATCCAAATGTAGGGGGAATCCTGCTGAATGGCGTGCCTTCCTGAGCTGATGCTTTTCCCATCACTTTGATGCACTTGTGGTGGTGGTGGTGGTAAATAAAGCTGCAGCAAAAATTGTTGGCTGTGGTTGGAAAGCTTTCTGATAAAATCTGAATGTTTGAAGTAATTCAGTATTGAGCACGCATAAGATCCTTAAGACCATAGTCTCTCTCTAAAGAAAGGAAGAGCTTGGCAAGTCCTTAAGGGGCAGGGTTGAATCAACTGCACCTGAGTGCATCCACAGGAAGGATACGAGGGGTTTGTCCTGCCTCAGAGAGAGGAAGGGTGTGGCAGTAAGGGGGTTCAGCTGTGCTGGTGGTGATAGCCGAAAGTTCTTCTAAATGCAGGTACTTGTATTTGTTTGGTGGTTGTTTTTTTTTGGTGACTGTGGACTTTTCAGTCTTTCATGCCTCTGAAGCTTGTAGAGGAGAGTGTTGTTTGTTCATGTTTGTTTTCTTGTGATAAGAAGTCTAGAGGGCCTTAAGAAGGAGACTTTTGTGGTTTCTGAAGTCAGTAAGCTGGCCTCCCTGTCTGTTTTCTCAAGGGTCACTTAAGAGGTTTTTCTTCAAGAGAAGTCTGGAAGTACTCTGATAAATGAGTGCATTGGGGATACGTACAGCTGTATTCCTTATACTTCTCCCTTCCTTGTTTCCAGTCATTCAGGTACTGCAATTACATTTAATGTTGTAGGGGCCTTGCAAGGGCTGTGTGGTGTAGTAGAGTACGGAGATGGTGCTGTAGTACTGCCTCTCCTCTGAAGAGCAATAGTGAAGGAAATGCTGAGGTTCCCCCTCACCCCTTTTCTTTAAACAAACTGTTTTCTTCAATGTCTCCTTGTTTTCTTCACCTCAGGACTACAAGACCATGATAATCTCTTGATCTGTTCATGCAGGCATCAGTCTGAATAAACACTTTACTAACAAGATAAACTGAATATATAATAGGTGTATGGTAATACACCAAAAGTTTTTTATTAAGTCCTCAAATGAGCAGAGTCAATAATAATAATAAAAAAACACCACTACAAAAATCTTTTTATTTTATATATGGAGATCACTTGCTGGAAGGCAGGTGGATAAAAATGTACAAGCCTGTATTTAATAAGCAAAAAAAGCAAAGGATTTTTTAAACTGCTTATGCTAGTAAGTAGTGAAGTGAGGACCATGGCTTCAGTAATGAGTGCTCATTTACAATAGCTATGTAATCAAAAAATGTGAATGGATGTTCCCCTCTCGTTATTAAAGCATGAGGTATAAATACAGAAGAAATATATCATTTGAATTATTTCATTCATGAAAACATCACTACGTTAGTTACTTTTTCCTTTGAGAAGGTCATTTGTCTGGAAGCCTTAAAATCAGGGTTCTGGAAAGCACCTGTTAGCTCCCTGTTCCTCTAAAATCTACTGTATTTCTATTGACAGTCTGCCATTGTTGCCTCTCCTAACAGAGGGATTATACCACAGTGCCCACAAGCAGCAGGCTGTAGGACTTTTAAGACTTTAACTATAGTGGTCAAACTTACTGCAGACTACAAGAAGACCGTTTGCCCTGGTTTAATTGGGCTGTATTGCTATTCAGGAGATCAGCTGTCCAGCCCCAAGGCAAATTAAACGTGTTTAATGAACCAACACTTTGGGGATTTCCAAAGGTTGGCCTAGTTGTTTCCTATTGTGTTCACAAAAATCTAGGTCAGAATGGAAGAGTGGCAAACGAAGAAAAGAAAATGTACGGTGACTGAGTTTTTTCATTGTTCCCTTGCAAAACTAAGCAAAAGCCCTTAAGGTTTTAGAAATAGCTCTTGTAAACAAATGGGAGACACCATGCAGGTCAGATAAATACCTTATTTTGGTAAATGCCTGCCAATAACAGGCACTGTTGTCTTGAATTTTCCTGACATCTAACTTATATTATTAGCATAAAGCATATCTAGTTTTGCACATGGGCTTTCATAGCTTTTTTTTTTTCTTAAGGTTTCAATTTGAAATGTATGGTTAAGCTGCATTTATTTCTCTTTGGTACTATCAGCTGGCTGGCTGGCAGAAATATGCATCCTGAAAATATTTTATAGTGTCAGCCTAGCTTTGTTGCTGGCTTACCTTACTATTTAGCAGTGTTCTTTACCAGTGAAAGCCCTTCTGTAAGCTTCGTATGGTTTTATTTTTGGTGGGAAGCAACATTTTTGAAACTTTACAGTGAAGTACTAATGTGTATTTTCTTCTGGAAGGCTGGGTGGGTTGGGTGTAGATGTAGAAGATGGTTTGACATCCAGCCTAGACTTTGAGCTGCTGTAAGAACATAACAGCACTCTTCTGTTGCTTTCTCCTTTTGTTGTAGAGAGGGTATCTTGATTGCAGTGAAAAGAATTGCTCCAGATGATTAAGAGTAACACTTTAACAGGATAGCCTGGAGAAGTGCTTCTCCCTGGTGTAATCAGTGTTTTTTCCAAAGAGCCTGTTGCTAGCTGTAAATGTCTTACAACTTTAGTGAGTTGGTGACTTACATTGGTTCTTCTGCAGGCTTTTTCTTAGCAAATAATTTTGTGAGGTGTTATGTTTATCTTGCAGTGATGTTAGGCTCACTATAAACAAATATTCAGAAATGGGATCTCCAGATGACTTTGAATCTTGCTGTTCTGTGGGTTTCCTTCTTTTCCTCAAGGGTACTTTACGTTAAAAGCCAGTCAGAACTGTTTATCGCATACTTCTCAAATTTTTCAGTTGGTTGTCTCAAGGGTTTCAAAAACATGAAAAGTCAAGCAGTGCTGCTTCTTACAGCTCTGGGCATAAATGCATGCATGCAAAAAAAAAGAACACCACCTTAACAGGTGGGAAAATTGAACCCCTACCAAGTAAGGGTAGGGAAGAGAAAATGCTTGAAAGCGGACATGCAATGTAGTTACACTTCCAAAAAGTCTGAAAAGCAATGCCCGACAACCTCCAAAGAGCTGCTGAGGTCTGCCAAGTTAATAAATAAAAATGGAGAGCCTTCAAAAATACCTGCTGATGCAATTGTCTTGTTAATAAACTGTTTTAGCCTGATAATAGCTTGTAACTAAGGGCAGTTATCGGTTAACCACCTTTCTTCTTTTATTGCTTCCTTGTGTGGCATTGAGAAAGCTTTTACCCTTGCCTCTTTAAAAGGAAAACCTTCTGGTTGAGTCTAGCAGCCAGCTACTAAATTCTCCAATTTACCTACAGCCATCCAGAACCCACCTGAAAGCTGTGATGGTTGGCATCACGAGTGGTGTCCCAGCAGACTGGTGTTGGGAGGGGAAAATAGCATAGTCCTTCTATAGCTTTACTGATGGAAAGTGAATAGTGGGAAACAAAAACATACAAATGGCTTGGTAAGGACTAGAGAAGCGATCAAGACTTTTTTCTTAGCCTCAATGTTACTGTGTGTCTCTTTCTCTGTACAGGAACATTATCATGATAATATTTAACCAAAGCTCTTATGCCTTCCCATTCTTAAAAGCTCATTAAGCATTCACTTAGAATTCATCTTCATACACCCAGTAATTATACCTCTGCATGTTTTAGTACCACAGAGATTTTTTATTTTTTTGGCAGAGAGAAAATGCATCAATACCTCATCCAAACAGCAATTCTAGACTTCTGTGGGATTTGCTTTGGAAAACATACAGCCAGCTAATGCTGTGTGCTGCAAGGATAAATACTGATATTAGTGTAAAGATGTTGCCTAGATAGGTGAAATATATTTGGTATAGACATTTATTTCCAGCTATTTATTATTTATTATTCCAGCCATTTATTTCCATCAACTAAAAAAAAAAAAAAACCAATCTCTTCCCATTTTTTAAACTTTATTCAAGGATCACAGAATAAGAGGAAAGATTAGATGGTAAAACAAACATAGCTCAGGTTCTTGACATTCCTGTCAATTTCTAACCACTAAACAGAACTTTCTACTCTAAAAACTATTAGTGTTATCCATGGGCCACTGGCCAAAAAAAGGAAAGAAAGAAAAAACCACCAATTTTAAACCCATCAGTTCTCCCTGCTCTTAGTAGCAGCTGAAAAGCAAAGACTTCATGTACCTGTACTTAATAAGACTTGTCTATCAGAAGTTTTACAGTATAGTCTGTATGTACTGGACATGGTATAATATATTTACTTGTTACTGCTTTTCTTTAGAGCAAAACCCACCTTTTCTTGTCCTTTTTTTTTTCCTACAGCATCACAGATTGTGTGGTAAAACTTCTCCTCACATCATAGTTATTATTATAAATAATTACTTCTAAAAGTGTTAAGACAGGCGAATTCTGGTTAAAATATCGAGAAGTATAAAACAGACAATATAATAAAAGGGCTCACTACCCATACGGAAAGTACTCTGAGGGATGCTTAAGATGGTCTCTCAACCAAGATTTCAGTGCATGAGCATCTGGTGAACAGTGGTGGGTGTTTTCATTCAGCAATCTAGAAAATTTTCAACTAGATTTTCAGATGTTAATTGTTTGTGCTTTTTCTTGGATAATACATTAGTTCTCAAAAAAGCTACAGGATTCTCTTTACGCTCTATAGAGAGAGCAGAGTATACACCAGGGAGACTACACTCTATACTACAGTAACCCAAAGATTAAAATCTTCATTCAAAAGATGAGGTCATGCTGCAAGTTGAAGGCACATGTATTAAACCAAGTTAAAGTGCTTTATGTATCCCTGCTCATCACTGTACCTCAACCTGAACTGAGACTTGGTATTTTTGATGTGCCTGCAGCAATAAAGTGGTCTGTCCTTTGCGGAACAGAGACTAAGATCTAACAAAAAAGAAGCTAGTAAAAGGTCCTGTGGAGAAAACAGAGGAAAACTTGAATCCGACCACAAAACAGGTGCTAGTTGCCTTGTGGCTGCAAATAACTGTTCCTGTTATAGAAGAACTTCCTCTCCATGAAAAGGTTGTTTATCAACCACTGCTACCAGCTGTCAGGGATTTTTCTTATCAACGATGATCAGAGTATGCAATCGATGCCAAACATTGCAAAGGAGCAACCTCTGGCTTCTTGTACAATAAAGTGGATTAAACTTTGGCAGTGTCATGACTGAAGGGCTGAATTTCTGCTGAACTATCCACAGGGCCCTGTGAAATATAATTTAAGTTTCTTCTTTAGTAAGAGGAGAGTTACTTTCGTAGAAGGGCATCACATCACATAGCAGGAACATAAATTAGCTAATTACAGGTTATTTTCTGAAAAATGAGGATGAAGAATGTCAGAGGAGACGTCTTTCACAGTCTTCTAGAAGTGCTTCTTGGCTGTAGGTTTGTAAGACACCAGAAGACCAAAAGAAGCATACCCGAATAGAAGTGTCTGAACGAACCAATGAAACTGAACTGCTGGGTCAGTGATGCCTTTAGATCTGTAACGTTAACAAAACCATAAAATGTATCAAAAAGCTTAATCTTGCAGACTATACTTTAATACTTATGAAGGTCAGATATCCTTGATATGTCAGAATTGATTAGAACATTTGATCTTAGATTACTATCACTACTGAGAGTTACTTCTTGAAAGATAGTACTAACTGAACACACTAGTACTTGAGATTTTAGTGGATTTTAAGCTGTCTATAGAACAAATGTTTTTATAGATATCATGCATACAATTTCCTCAGTAATACACGATCTGCAATTTCTGCCTATGCTATGTGAAATGACTTGTTCTATAAGACAAGTTTACACACTTCAAAGAATCAAGAAAATAGACAAGCTTAATACTAATCTGCCTTTGCTCTTTACCAAAAATCCATATATACCTTCTTGGTGAAGGTAGTCTGGGTAGTAGCAGGACAAAGTGGCCTGACAATTGTTTAGATATCACTACGCAATGCAGGATGGCAGAGCACTGTTGCCTGAATTTGTGGCTAGAAAAAGGTACAGGAAGATCAAGAGACCTGACTTGATTTGTCAAGTAAATTAGCACCTGATTTTTTCCTCTATGTTACACAAAAAGGTCTAGTAATGCTATAAAGAACATCTGTAAGCTGACTTACTCGAGTAAATGCATTAAGAGTTTGAAGCAACAGTTACAGTACCTCAAACTACCCATACTGTCACACTTTTTATCCCTTAAAAATTGGATCACGTTGACCTTCCTGAAGACAACTGTCCTTCTCAACCAACCATGTGATGCTTTATCCCCACACCCTATCATTGTTGGGAAATATTCCTGGCTTTACAGAGAATAGAAGTATAAACATGATAGTCAACAGAACAACTGATTTCACATTTCCAGTAAATTATGTTGAGCGTAAGTGTACACATTAATGAAGGGAGCTCCCTCTACTGATCTCTTCTAGAACAGTTCAGCTGTTAATTGTGTCTACACTGACCAAATTAATGTGTAGCAAGTATTGATTAACACATTTCTTCATACTTATTCTTAAGTTTTCTTACCAGCTGTGGAAAAAGAAAAACTGTTTTTATAATCCCAGCTGCAGTGTTTTCAAATAAGTGCAGAAATATAAAAACTAGGTCTTAACAATTGTACCTGCTTATATAAGGCAAGCTTACTTGAAAAGACGATATGCAGAAATACAGGCCAGAAGCCAAAGGGAAGTACCACTACTGATTAACAAATATATACCTACCTGCTCTCTAGTTCTTCCTCATGCCTCCCTTTGTGATGTTCATAAGCAGACATCACAATGTTTTACTTCAGTAAAATGTATATAGTGTTTGTGACTACTTAGTAATCTAAGTCAATGTGCAGGGAAACCCATGCTCTTTTTCTTCTGGTCTTTAACACTGCTCTGCAAAAACTTCATTACTTAACTTGATTACAATACACCCATTTGGTATGGTCAATGGTATGAAGTGTCTTAATGCTTAAAATCACCTTAAGCCCATATATCTAAAATGCATCTGCAGAATTTAACTTAAAGCTATAGAACTGATATTTGGCGTTTAGTAAATAGTTGATTATTAACTCCTATTTTGTTGAATGTTTTATGCCTTGAGAACCACCTCGGATAGCTTAAATGGAATAAAATCCCTCTGCTTCCATGAGATGTTACCTGAGAAGCTTGTGACAAACAGGGCATTAATTAAATCAAGTAGAAAAACATCTAGTGTTCACAATGGCAAACTGACTTGCCAGCTACTCTGTGTAGAGACAAGAATCAAAAAGAAATACTAGCATGAAAAGTAGTAACTGCATTCTTCTGAATTATTACAAACGTTAAGTCAAATGAATACAAGGATGATGTGTGTGGACTGCATGCCCTTTCCAAACAATTTGTTCTCCTAATGTAAGACTTAGTTGGCATTGCTTTTCGAGTCTGATTGGTCAATGTTTTCCTCCACTTGCATATATGATCAGATCTTGTGTAGTCCCAAACAGAAGTATCCAATTGTATTTTCACAATACAGATGGAATTTATTTAGGCTGCTAATTAACAGTCTCAAAATTTTGTTAACATCTGACTGAATTAAGACACCTATTTATTTTTACCCACTGCTTTCTAAAGTGCTATGTTACCCAGCATCTGAACTAATAATGAAGAATAAGAAACTATGTTTGCCTGTTATATAAAGAATGATTCTCAAATAAATACAAAGAATAGTGAGTTCAGAGGCAGGCAGACAAGCTTTGGCAGACCTTGCTGCTAACAGTTCTGCAAGTTGCCGCCCCCCATTTTTGCTACCCAGTACAGCAGTAACCTCTTATGGAGGACAGCAAACTATCACTGCAGTAAGAATTTTATCAGCATCCTCAGAAATAATATTGCTGCTTGTGACCACCAAAATCAGTCTGTAACTCATGTCACTTGTATCAGAAATCCTTTCCAGAGCATTTAAGGTAAGGGAGAAGACCAACTTACTGGCATAACTTAACACCGTACAAGGCTTCTACTAGATGAATCAGCCAGGATACATAGAACCTGATAAAAAGAAAACACATTTTATTTTGTTGAAAATTAGGTGGAAGACTAATGTATCCAAAATCCGTTATGCAAGGAATATCAATCTGAACGCAGAATTGAGTCTGCATTTTAAGCTAGAAAGTGAGGTGTTTATTATCTCAGGGGGAAAAGAAGTATACTCTTAAAACTAGCTAAAGTCTACTGAGAAAGTTAAACTGAAAGTTGCAGAATATACCTGAACCTCCCATTTCAAGGATCCACTGTATGTTTCCAAAACTTTCAGCACTTAAGTTTTGCACACTTAACTAAGATTGACTTAAGCGCTTGGCTTAACCAATCTGTTTACTTTTAAAAGTTATTTTAGTGAAGTGTTATGGAAGCTTTTACAGGTATAGCTCTACGAAAAGAATTGTGTGTATAGATTCAGAACACATAACATGACAATCAAACTTGATCTGTAATTTTCTGTATAGAAGCTTTTTTAAAAAGCTATGCAGGATATTCAGTTAGGATCAGTTCAATACTTATGCAAAAGCAATGATGAAGGCTATCATCTACGTGATGCATGGTAAAATAAACAAGCCAGTCTGAGGATTCCCTTTACAGGAATTCTGCAAGCAAGAGAGCTGGCTACAGGGAAGTGTATTCCAGCTCTTGTTGAAGAAGGTAAGAAAACATGTTTTGTAACCCATCAAAGTTCAGCACTATGCAGTTGCTTCAGCAGACTATTTCTCACGTGGACAGGATAAGTTAGTAGTAGGACAGAAAATGTCTCCAAAAGCAGTATCTTCCTCCTTTCCCTTTTCACTGTAACAACACCGATACCAAACTGCAAGCTGAGTTTTTAAGCTTTCAGCCAGGTCTTAGCCTCTCTCATCTTCTACATGCTTAGCACCCCCTTCCCGAGCTGTAATGAGCTCGCCGGCAGACCTCTTTACATGTAATTAACAGCCGGGTTACAGGAAAGCTTGTTAACGCAGACTAAGCACGGAAGTCAGAGACAGCAAGTGAGATACAAAAAAATCACGGAGCCAGATGTAACTTACGCGTAGCACACCCATGTGTGGTAGTGTTCTGCGATATGGTGAAGGAAGCTGCCAAATAGTCCCAAATAGCTATAAGGTATGGTTGAGGGTGAAAGCGTTACCCACTTGAAAAAGAAAAAAAGAAAGGCAGGTTAGCTCCCTGAAACTGCCCCTTTCACGTTGGAATTAGCCTCCTTGTTCCCCTCGGCCCGCCCCGCTCCCTCGCCGCGGCGCCCGCCTTACGCCCAGCACGATCATGCCGAAGGCGATGGCGATCATCCAGAGGAGCCGGGAGCGCTGGAAGTGGCAGCTGCCGTCCTGCAGCCGCTCCGCGCCCGTCGCCGCCGCCATCCCGTCGTCCTGCGCCCGGCCACGGGGCGCCGCCGCCGCTAAGGCGCTGCTCGGGGGGGGCGGGGCCGGGCGGGGCGGGGCCGTCACCGCGCCCGGCCCCCCGCACGTAATGGCGGCCTGGACGCGCCTCAGGCCGGGTCCGAGCAGCGGGCGCCTCCCGGCGGCGCTCCCCGGGACCGCGGCTGAGGGGGCGGCGGGAGGGCGGCCGCCCGCCGCTCCTCCCTGAAGGGCTCGGCCCTTCTGAGCTGAGCGCAGTCACAGCGTGCTTCTCGGGGGCGTTTTGTCTTCGAGATGCCAAAGCACAGCGATCCCGCTGCCTTCAGTGACTGTTAGTCCTTCTCGCTGTTTCTTAAGTGCTGTTAGGATGCACCTAGCGACTGGCACTGGGGGAGCCTTTTCTCAGGGTCTAGCTGCAAAGCTTTATCATGTTTTGGCAAAGTGTTTGGATATGCCTTAATACCTAGACACTTTTGTGGTTTCAATGCCGAAAGATTTGTCAGTAATTAATTACATTTATTTGCAAGTATAATCTGAATTGGAAGCTACAGTTGCCAAATGGTACTGTGTGAAGTATCAAAACATGCTGGACTAATTTACATTGTTAAGGTTATAAGAAATAAAAATATTTATTCATGCTTTACTTCACCAACCTTAACTTCTGAGAATTCTACAGTTTTGTTGTTCATTCTTCTGATCAGTGTCACAAAGTGACTGAATTAAGGTCTGGCAGCTCCCCACAGCACACTACACACCAAAATGTCACCAAGGCCTAGCACAGGCAGCCAGCTCAGTCAGCTCTGGCCAGGCCGCATTTAGATTTATATAGTTTGAAATACATATCTCTGTGTGACAGGATTCAAACAACTTCGTGTTCTTTCTAAGGCCTTTCCTGTGCTAGGGGACAGGGATAGTGGTGGCTAACAATCAGCACAGCTGCCATCACGGTGACAGGGCTCTGTAGGCATTTGAGGATGGACTAATCTGGCTTTACCCCACTCCAGGCTACGCAGATTGCTCATTGAGCCTATTTTTATACTAGCCAAAGCCATAGAAAACTGAAGGAAAGCATAATCTTAAAAACAAGTTAGAAAGAAAAAAATGTGTGCCCCCTCATATTTGCATGCATACATTTTTCTTTCATTTGCCCCACTTGATTTAGATTCAAACTTAGGCTGGTAATTAAAGCCACAAGTATTCTTGAAGAATCTAAGACCAAAATAGATGTTTGCTATGAGATCAACAGGTATGGCAACTAACAGTGCCCTAACATGAAAATTATGGCTGTATGATCCTCTTAGAGATCTCAAAGACAAATATGGTAGTTTAAAAGAAAGAAATAAATTAATTAAAAAAAAGGGGGTGGAGGAGAAAAAGGCGAAGAAAAGGCTTTTTCACTGAAAGTGTGTCTGTAGGGTCCTGAGGTCTTCACAGTGACTATGTATGTAAACTGAGACGGGTTAGTCCTGCTGAAAACAATAAAATGGACCACTGCATTGTAATCCCTGAAACATACCTGTCTCGTTTCATACATTGTTTATAGCACTATATCACTCTAGTAGATTTTCAAATAATAAAGTTCTTGTTGTATCTAATACTGTAGAAAACTCGTTCCCCCTTCAGTTTAGAAACATTTGCTATCTCTAACTTAGAGATATTGACTATCTCACTTTCATCGGGAAGTACAAAGGGTATTTGCCAGGTAGTCTGCCTCTTTTGTTTTGTGTTCTTGGTAGATGCCGGAGACTAGATAGAGACATGTTAGCTCTTCTGTGGCTTTTAAAATTCTTAAAAAAAAAAAAAAAAAAAAAAAAAAGAGAGAGAGAAAAAAAAGGTGGTGGTGGTTACTCTAATCCCGACTAACCTTTATTGCGTGAGTCATCCTACTGGAGTCAGTGATGTGACTGTGTAAACAGCAACTTTTTGGATAAAGAATGACTAAGGGATTGGGATCTTTTTAGGAAATTACTTGGGAACAAACTGCAGCCAACTTTAAAGTGGATTTGTGGCTGGTTTAAAAGAGATGAGATAGTCAGTGAAAGTTACCAAAGGAGATGGAATTATCAATAAAATATTTTTAAATCAGGGTTAAATAACATAATGCTGTAATGAATCTACTGCAAGAAATGTCTGATTGCTAATTTAACTAGTTAACATATAACTTTGTTCCATCATTTTTTATTTTAAATTGAAAATTAATTAAATTTAAGTTAAAAAAAATTTCATTTTCTCTTTGAGATTTAAAATTGGACAAGCTAAGGAAGTGTATGGTCTTTAAAGCCTTACAGTTTTGCAGCTAATGGTCAAGACTTTTAGCAGATTCGTGTACTTCAAGGAGTGATGAGAAGTACATAAGAGGAAGCAGTGGGGTACAATAATTCTGACTTGGAAGTAAATAAACCTTCACACATCTCTTTGATCTATTGCTCTCATAGGTAAATGGGTTCCATGGGTGCTTGATAAAACTAGTTCTCTTCTATCATGTTGTGAATATAATCGGGAGCATAATGTAATTCTTGGAAATTGCCGTCTATAAAGGCCCCAGCTACATCTTTAGTCTTTGCAAAGATTAAGAACTAAGTATTACCTTTAAGCTATAAAGGTAGTAATTTCTCATGGATTTTACTACAGATTCAGTTCGTGCATTTTAGAAATCAATTTATGTCAAGTTTTGTGTGCCTATCCTAACACCGTGCTTTTTCTTATTAAAAAGGAACAGACCTCTATATTGTAATGCGCTGCAGCCAACGCTCCAGCATTAATAAGCTCTTCTAAATAGCAAAAACTCACCAGTTTGAAGTCCAGGTTGCAAACAGAGCTTCAGTTTTCATTGCAGGCGTGCATTTTACAGATCTGTAGTTGGCTTTACTGTTATCTGTTGGAAGTCAGTAACTTTAGTCCTACTAAGATATTATGCACGCATTTCTGATGGATTTCTTTCATGTGTGACATAGCTTTAAAAAGTGAAATACTAACAAGTGACATCCATTTGAAATCTCAGTTTATAAAGTTTGGATTTGTGCTACAAGTGTTTGATGGGTTTCTTTTAGGTTGGATTTACGCAATGGGTATTTGGTAGGGTTTTTAACAGGTATGTGAACAAAAAGGTATTTTATGCCATTTGGGAAGACTGTTTAATAATACTGAACCTACCTTACTAGGATAAATTAAACGTGACCAGGCAGCTTTGTTCATATTAGTTATGTTGGAAAAACCTGAGTAGTTCAAACTGTTCTAAAACTGTGTTACATGGAGATAAGGGGGCCATGACTGCATACTGGCATCGGGCAGCATTATGCTCTGAGTGGCTGAACAGGCTGAAGGAGCAAGTCTCCAACAAGCCGTCAGCATTTGGATGCCTTGTTCTGTCTCTTAACCACTTGATGACAGTGTTTGGGTCTTTTAATACGTAGTATTTGGTATCTGGTATCGCTTCTGGTTTCTTTCAGAGAGAATTCCTAACTTTTTATTTCTGCTTTCTACTTTGAAAGCCACAGCCTTAGGTTGCCAAGTTTTTCACGTGCATGGTAGTAAGCACAGGCATGCAGTGTTGGGAAAAGGGAAGGTTTCCAATTAGTGCTCTACTCTTGAGGGTCTGTTGGGACCAGCTAATGCATTTTTAATGTATTTCTCAGTTAACGAAAATGTCACGTCAATAGACACAGTTTTCTAGCTCTGGGTAGTATTTTTGTTTGTTTGTTTTTGTTTTTCCCTATGGGTCTGAAATAGGAATCTTGTGAGGGAAAACTGGCTGCAGTACAAAAAAGCCAGCACAGATCTGGCAAAGAAATGGAGTCCCTAGCAGATGGGTGGGAAGCGCACCTCAGTACAAGCACATGGGCGGGGATACTATTTGGGAGATGAGGAGCAGGACTGACAAGGGAGTTTAGACCGATAGGTCTTTGAACAGGGAGGAGAGGACTCCAGACAACTTGTCTCCAGTCCCAGCAAACTAGCCTTGAGGCCACATTCACTCGTCTTTAGGTGACTAGTTACCGTAATCAAGCTTGGCAGGCTATGATGTTGGGATTTGTAGTATTTCTATAGTATCACATGGGTGTGTTTGTATTGCGCCAACACACACACACACACACACACACACACACACAAAAGATGTAGTCCCTGTCCTAAACATCTGCAGTTCAGAGGTCTGACCCTCCGAGGTGCTAAGAGTCCCCGGGTGGATCTGGTGCTGCTCAGTCCTAGGGCATCTGCAGACAGGAGGCTGGCAGAGCCTCTCTCACAAAGGGGAGGGAGACTGGGAAGGAGACAGTAAGGAGTACGAGGGACAGGATTACAATAAGGTAATGCAGACTGTGAACATGACCCTATTGGGCTTAAAATACTGCTGCACTTAAAAAAAAAATGGTACTTATCTCAGGGGTTTGGGCAAGTGCGGGCCTGCCAGACCAAACTGCACTTGGGAATGCTCCAAGTACAGATATTGGTAGGATATTTTGTACAGAGTTTTCTGATGTTTCTTGAAGCAAGATTTTAGTGAATGCCTTTGCAACTGCACAGGTCACTGCACAGCTTTTCTACTCAGAGTTCAAAGGGGTGTGAGAATTGTGATCTAATGCATTAGGCTTCATACACATGGGAATCCAGCTTGGCTTGGTTTCTGCTTGGCTCTGCTGATTTGCCCTTCCCTGTGGTCATCCTAACTCTGTGCAGGCTCAGGCTCTGCCTGCCCTAACTGCAAGTCACTCTTTTGCATGGCTGTGTGAGATGGGCCTGGCCCGCAGAAGAGATTTCCTTCAACCAAAGCAGGAGACACTGTATTTTGTGGGAATGGGAGCACTAATCACTGCCTTCCCAGCAAATCCTGCATACATCTCCCGTGATTTTTCTTCCGTGGATCACAAGAAAAATTAACAGTGTTGGGCACCACTGGACTACTATTTAATACAGGGCACAAAGTCTGCAGTTTTACCTGGGGTCTTATTTCCTTTAAAAGTTATGGCAGTCTTCTCTTTGAAAGAAGTGACAACTTCTTTCAGGATTGTCACAGGACTCCAAAACGCAACCGTAGGGAGCATAATGACGGTACAACTAAGGAACAATTTTCAGATCCAGACTACAGATGATCATTACTACTCAGAAATGAAATCTCGGAGTTTGGTCAGTAGTTCTGTGAGAATGCCAGCTCAGTGATGGTCAAAAAAAATAAAATAATGTTAGGAGTTGTTAGGAATGCAGTGAAGAAGAAAATCATTGAAAACATGATAATACTTGAAACACCATGATTATATACATCTTAGATGTTGGAAGTCATTCAAGTCTTCCTGTCTCAGGAAAAATACAGTACCACTGGAAAACGTTCTCACAGGGGAACATGAATGACCAAAGGCATGGGGCATAGGGTGAATAATTGTGGATCAGCTACAGTGAGTGGGATTCTTCAGTCTAGAAATGAGGTTGCTGAAGGGAGTAAGTGATGGGGTTTGATGAAATAGCAGGCAGCATGAACCAATGGAACCAGCATGGGGCTTTCCAAGTTCTTGTGTGGGAGGCAGCCAGCACCAAATTATTCTAGCAGGCAACACATTGAGAACAAATAGAAGTAAGCGTTATTTCATAGATCACGTAGATAAGCTGTAGAAGTCTTAGTGAGAGGATGCTACAGATGCTAAAATTTTACATAGATTCAAAAAAAGACTGTTTCAATTCACAAAATAGAAGCACATTGTGTTTTCTGTGTTCTTAGAAACTAATCCACCTTAGGAAGTCCCTGAGTTGCAAATGACAGCGAGTACTAGGTAAACGTGTTGTTACATAGCTGACTGACCTGGCTATAGGTACCCACGATCCCTAGACGGGAATCCTTTTTTGGCTGTTTCTGGAGAGTTAAGTGTCAGGTTAGACATACATCTGGTCTTAGTGAGTATGGCCCTTTTTGAATGGCTACCCCAGATTTCAAGTAACTGCAGTCCACGCTATGAACTTTTAAGGGTTATGTGCAAGAAAAACCGAAGTCTAAGATTATTCACAAATTACATGAAGCTGGCCTAATGCTTTTTTCGCCTTGAAATCTGTCAATTTTAACGGGTACTGCAGCAGACCAAGACCGCTTTGCCTTAACCGTTCATGTTGTTCTCAGCAATATTGTTTTCCTTCACTATAGCTGTTAGAAACAACATTCGTTTCAGGCAGGAAGAGAGGTTAGAACAATGCTCTGTGACAAGAAACGCGTTTGCTGTAGGGAAAGGCTCAGTGGTCTGGTGACAGCACTCTCAACAGCTGGTTCTGGACTGGGCAATGAATGCTCTTGCAAAGGAAGGATTATCCTAAATTTCACCTCTCTTTGCTCAAGGTGCAAGATGTGTCTCCATCCGGCTTGCCTAAACACGTCATGGACGTGTGTGTGTCTGGCACGACACTTTCAGAATTACTGAATTACCTTCAGAACAAGACGTGCCTCTGTAAGCGCTCCTTACCCTGCAGAGCAGGTGAGAGCACGAGCATCGCTTGGCTGCGCGTGGTCTTTGGAGGGCCCCTGGGCACATTTGGCTATGACAGGACTGCACATAGGGGGAGATGTTTGTAGTGTTGGGGCTGAATTCCACGGTTTTACATTTGAACATGAAATCTCTGCTATTCTCCAGGGTTGCTTTGTAGCGTTTTTATTTCAGTGATGTAAGGGCTGTCTTTCACTGCCAAGCCCATAATTAAAGCAGTGTTGACTGGTAAGTAATGGGCTGCAAAATGTGTACCAGGAGATAATTAAAGATGCACTCTAGATAAGCGAGGCATGAACATCCTTTTTATGAGGTGTTAATGTCTGAAGACCAACTAGTGAAATTGATCTTGCCTCCTTCAGGATGAAAGTTCTTAAATATCAATAGCATGGTACTGCCCTAGAAAATATTTGATGTAGGGATTTGTAGGGGTCTGTGCTTGTCCAAAGACTCCCCAGGCAGGCGCCTGGCGGCAGGGCCCGTGCTGCACTCGGTGTTTGGCACGATTCTGCCAAATCGTGCTAGCACGATTCTGGGGCCTCCTTCGCAGCTCCTAACACCAGGGCTGCTCGGGAGGGAGAGAGGAGAGGAGCTCCTGGTGCCCTGATCTGCGCTAGGATAGATGCAAACCTTTTTCAGAGCCAGTTTAAAGAGCACTGTGGCTAGTGCTAATTATTTTGTTGCCTCCCCTAAATGTCTGTTACATACTTTTTTTTTTTTTTCTTTTTTTTTTGGGAGGGAGCAATATTTTCGGTACATTCCATGTGTGATTTTGATTCCTCTGTAGATGCAGTTATACCATAACTCTGACGTAAAGGGGCATTGGCAGAGGACACAGTGGGTTTCCACATTTAGACCCTACTGAAATCTGCAGCAAAGTTCTGTGGGCATTGGTGGGAGCCTAAAGACAACCTATGATCTGAAGAGATACAGTTTTTGTTAAGCATACTGCTTTCTGTATTTCTGCATCTTACTCCACACTTCTCCTGTTCCCCTCTTTCACTTCTCTTGGCATTTATTTTATAGTCCTTTGTAAAATGAATAAAAAATACAGGGGAAAGAAGAAAAAAAAAAAGACCATTTCCCTTGGTATGGTTTAGAGAAGAGATGGGGAGGCTCACAAACAGTTGTTTTGATTATGACAGACATGCAACAGCCAAGGAAACATGGTCAGCAAGGGCTGGTCGGTGCCTGGATCGCGGCATGGCCAAACTGTCACTCTAGCAGAAATTAGCTCTTAGGCCAAGTCCGTGTGCCAGAGCAGAAGAAGGGGAAGAGGAGGGGGAGGCAAAGATTGCCATCTTGTTTCCTGGAATCTCACTTAAAAACAAACTCACAATCTAAGTCTCTATCAATTAGCATTGCAAAGAAAATCTCTGAAAATGAAGGGTGTAAAGAGGCTGCCTGGCAGAGTGCCTGGAACAATAACTCCGGGAAGTGTGAACTGCTTTCTCCATAGCCAGGGGATGTTAACAAAAGCCCGGTCTGTTTGACCTAGCTAGCAGCGATGGACACTCGCTGTTAGCAAGTAGTGCAAGTCGCTGCAAGCCCCAGCGGTTCTCCTCTGCTGACTCCTCCTTATCTCTTCTCTGCTGTCTGTCTGTAAGGGGTGCGTGTGTGTGTGCTGGGGGGGGATCACCTCTCCTTTCCAGACCAATGTTGCAGGCTGCCTGCAGGGTCGGCTTTCTGTTGTCTTTATCCTCATGAAATGATGTTTTCAGACTTTTTCTGCCAGAAAAAAATTGGAAAGCCAGAAAGGGAAAATGACTTGTTATTTTTTTTTCCTTTGCCTTCTCCATGGCATCCTTTCACTGTGGCCAGACTGAATGAGTTAGCTCTCTTTGTACCTGGCAAATGATCCAGTACCATTCCCTGATCCGATTCATTATGCATCCCACGGAGAGATGAAATGCAGAGAGATGGAAGGGTCATATGCAATTCCATGCTTCCTTGGGCCAGTTTAAAGCAGAGCTCCCCAATTCTACTTTTCTCTCTGCACCTCTGCATCCCCCTCCCTTTTTGGTGCCTGAATTAAGCTGGCCAAGAACTAACATGGCCAAAAAAGTGACCAGTTTTTGGATGGAGAAGCTCTGTGAGTTGGTGCACTTTCTAGTCAAGCACGCAGTGGAGCTGGCACGTGCAGGACTCTGTGTGAAGCTATGTGGGGGCTTAAAGGCAAGTGGAATTGCATCCTGCACGATCAGAACAAGGAGCAGTAGCTGGGTTTGCTGTGGAGAAGATTGTCCGTAAAACTATGTCGTCAAGCTCTGTAAATTTGCCTGTTGTGTCTGAACCTTAATCTACCTCTCCCTACATGCGTATCTGAATATTAAAAGTGAACTAAAACTGAAGGCTTAGCAGCATACCTTGCAGTACCTAGAACTGCCAAACCATTTGCCACCTGGTTTTCCCTTTCTCCCACATGCAAATTCTTGGCTATATATAAATTGTATTGTTACATGGAAAGGTCTCTGAACCACCCTGGAACCCTGAGAGAGAAATCAGTTCCTTGTGGAATGTGTGCGTGCTGTGACAGTCCAGGCATATGAGAATTATATAGTAGAAGAATGGGAAGGAGTAGTGAGAAATTGTTTCAAGCTGTTTCTTCCAGATGTCGTGGACTACATGCTGCTGTCATCCCTCTGAAATTGTCACTGCCATCATATACGCTTCTCATAGAAAGTATTCTTTAAATTTATAAGCATTTATATTTAAATGTATATTATTGTAATATATAATATTGTAATCTAATTATTGTGTTGTTATCATATTATTGTTTCCGAGGGCATTTGTCTTGCTTTATGGACAGAAGTGATAAAACAAACCCAGCGTCTGGAGTACCAGACTCACAGGTGCGGATTGTCATCTCTGTCTGGCAGAGCATTCCTTTTTGTTGTGAATGACTGTGGTGGTGTGTGTAACATTAAAATCCTTGTCCAGCTCAGCCCAGAAGTGGCTGCCTGGATCACAGACGTGGTGGTCCCTGCAGAATGCAAGTACGTAATAGCTCACGCTTTGTTCTTGTACCCTTAAGCTTCACAGCAAGCTGGAGCAGGTCCCAATGCTGAAAATGACTGGGGACGTGTTGAGACAACAGACACATGAAGTAATGATGCTGTTACTCTTGAACTCCTTCAGTGGTAGCCTTTAATGGCCTCATTTGACAAATTATTACATTAACTAATTGATTTGCTGCCGTTCTAATCCTGTTTTAACATCTAATCCCTTTTGGCATTGTAACTGTTGCTCCCTGTAAACCCTTACGTCGCTCTTGGCTCTCTAAAAATATTTCTGGCCCCTCATTTGAATTAGTACTTTGGTCATGATCTCACCTTGGACTGAAACACAGAGCTTGCTTCTTCTGTACATGACTTGGATGTGTAGAGATGTCTGAAGGAGGACAAGAAGCCCCAGGAAGGGAATAGGTTATGCTGAGCTCTTCAGCAGGCGCACAGGAGGGAAATTTCTCCTTCACTCCCCCCAAGGTGCTGCAGAGAGTACCAGGGGGAGCTTTGGTGTTCGGTGGTGGGTTCTGGTGCAGTATGTGGCAAAGCCACCAGCATTTTGCTTACCCCAGTTAAGTCAGTGAGAAGTTTCCCACTGACAGGAACAGGAGTGGAGCTGTATAACCAAAGATCGAAGACGGGGACCTGTAACGTGGATGGTGACAAGCAGGAAATGGGATGGTTTCCCCTTGGGGAAGGGGTGATGTGGGGCACCCATATTCCCTAGCTGGGGAGGCATCCCGAGTGCTGCGGGGAGCTCTGGGTTTCCAGGAAAGGCCCGGCCCTGCCGGAGGGCAAAAGCAGCCTTTTCAGGAGGCCGAGCCGAAGTACGAAGGAAATTATTGCCCCTCCGCTTGAATTAAAAAAAAAAAAAAAAAAAGAAAAGAAAAAGAAAAAAAGTAGGTGGGTGTGTGGCGGCGGCGGGGACTTCGCCGGGAGACGCTTTGGCTCCTGCGTCGGGGCGAGCCCTCGCGGTGTGTATTTTGGTGATGGGATGACAATGGAGGTGTGGGAGACGGCTCTGAGTCACCCCGGGGCAGGCCCGGGCGGGTGGGGGGCGCCGAGGGCCGGGGCGGAGGGCTCATAAGGCGGGCACCGGGCCCGGGACCCGCAGAGCTCGGCCCGCATGGAGCCCGCCGCTTCGCCGCCCCCCGGCCGCCGGCCCGGGCCGCCGCCAGGCGAGGCCCCGCGGGAGGGCGGCCGGAGGAAGCGCACGTCCTTCAGCAAGGCGCAGCTGGAGCTGCTGGTCCGCGCCTTCGAGAAGCAGCCGTACCCCGGCATCGCGCTGCGCGAGCAGCTCGCCGGCCTCACCGACATCCCCGAGGCCAGGATCCAGGTAGGAGAGGCGGAGGGCACCCTCCTGCCCGCCCCGGCCCGCCCGCTCCCCCCATGCCGGGCAGCGAGGGGAGCGGGAGAGGCACCCGGGCGGTGCGGGGTGCCGGGGGTCTCCCCCGGTGGCAGTGCCTTTCGCCGCCTGTTTTGGCAGGAGCGAGCCGAAGCACTTCTAACAGTGCCAAGAGGTCGCGGTTAACGCCTGCTCACCCTTCACAGGTCTGGTTTCAGAACAGGAGGGCCCGGCAGCTGAACCGCAAGAAGGGCGAAGCCGCCCTCCAGCCCAAACCCGTGTCCGGCAAGGAAGAGCGGAGCCACGGTGGCTGCCAGCAGCGGTGCCGAGGGACCCACGGTCTGGGGCCAGACCCCGGCCTCCTCGGTCTGCAGCCTGGGCTGCCGGGGGGGAGCCTGAACTTCTCCAGGCAGCCGTTGCCCTGTTCGGGGCAGCAGTACTCGAGGCTCGATGCGCATTTCAGGAGCTTGGATAATGCGTTTGGAGGCTTCACCCAGACCCCATCTCACTTCAGCATGGATTACGTGGGAAAAGGGGTCCAGTTCGGTGCGGGAGCCATAGGAAGTGCTGCTCAGCTCTCGCTCCCTGTCCCGCAAGTGCAGGACTATCCATACTTGAAGAAATCTTTCCCTGAAAACTACTACACAGATGCAGATGTTCTCCAGCCATGTACAGAAGATTACCAATATCTGTCAGCTAAAGAGAACATGTATAGGAGGCCTGTCTCAAACTACCTCAGTGCTGACCAAGGCCTGGTCAATGAGAACTGTTTGTATATGAAGCCAAACACTTCCCCCTTCGGTAAGGGTTCCACTCTGAGTTACAGTGAAGGGGAATCTACGCTCGAGCTTAAGCAGGTGAGGCACAGCCCACCTGTGGTTGCAGCAAGTGATGCTAGTCCTCCTTTGGTACCTGCAAAACATGAAGGGAGATACCCAGGAACTGCTTCAGCCCCGTCATATGGGCAGCAGCTGCTGGAGACAGTAAATGACTATGACCCTCATTGGCTGGGTATAAGAAATGAAATTTGGGGGAACGGCTTAGACTCACTGTTTGAGAATGAGCAAAATGGGGAGCAAGGGCCTAAAAGTTATCTTTTTGCTTTGGGTGGCCAGAGTTCAACCTGTCATTTGGGTCACACATGAAACTGTGACAGCAAGTCTGCCCGATGAAAGATGAGTGATTTTCGTTCGATTAGCAGTGCCATCTAAATTGGCTTGAGGTTTTGCAGGTCAAAGGGTGGAGTGCTTGCTGTGAGATGTATGTGCTGTCTGGAAGGGAAAGGGATAAAACGATTAGCAAGGTATACAAGAGAGTAACTTGCTGAATGTGTGCTGCTGCCCCTTCCCAGCCCCATTCTGCTGGGATTGCCACCAAGCTGCCTGCAGAGGAATTCCTGCATGCATTTGGCTTTTGGTAGCTTCCTTAACCTGTATGTACAGATTGATCTTCACAAATACATCCGTACTGAAGACTTAGTCATCCAGCGCTCAGACTGCGTTGGATTAATTCTGCCAGGAGGCTTGAGGCTATGGAATTGGGTTTGTAGCCTTGCTGTACAAGGTTTTCTTTTTACCTGGGTCTGAATTCACTTTCTTTAACTTAAGAACTTCTAGAAAACAGACTTTATTTACAGCCTCTAGTGGAGAAGGCATTTACACAAAACAGGTATGCGCATGGCAAGAGCAATCTGGGTGGTGGCAGGGAATGGCTCACGGGGTGTATTTGAGTTTTAGGTGTGCTCCTGATAAAGGACACTCATGGCCTTCTCCTAGATACTTAATGTATAGTGTTTTCATTTAAAAATGACCAAATTTGTAGCCTTCTAAAAGGCCATATTTTTTGTGGTGTCCCGCTGTATAATTTTTTCAAATTGTATGATTGTTATTATTTTAAAGGAATGGTGTTAATTTAATTTACAAAAAAAAGTCATTTTCTCTTTACCAAAGGAAGGCTTTCTATCAGGGTGATAATGAATTTGTGGAACTGCAGTCACAGAAAAATGTAATTGTGTTCCTTCTTCGCACTTCATGCAGTGGGCCTGTTGTTAGACTCGTTGAGCTCTATGGCTGTCTGGAAGACCACTGTAATCATAAAAAATATTCTGATGAAATTAATGGGATGGGTGTATAGCTCTGGAGGGCTTCTGTGGTTGTGCTGAAGCATTATCAGGCCTAGGGTGTTGAAAACTATACAGGCAAATCTTTTTTTTTTTTTTTGTACAAGTGTACCTAGATTTTAACACATATGCTGTTAACTCCTTTTTTATAGAACAAAATAAATATAATAAAATGAAACTTAAACACAGACTGTTATTTTATGAATAAAATTGCTATCTCTGTGAAGAAGCTGTCTAGTGAATGTGTACACAAGAAGCCCGGACTATTCGTTCTGATTTATGTCAGTAGTTTAGAATCGACTTCTTCACGGCCATGGCTAACTTTTCTGCCTTGACCTGAAGAACCGGAGCCCTCTCCTGTCCCGTGGAAGAGCCACAGCTTCATCCAGTCGTTCTAAGGCCCTCTGAACACACAAAACCCCACCGAGAGACACCGACACAAAGGGCCGGGACAACAGGCTTGCCCCTGTCCTCCGGGCCGACAGGTCTACCCGCCTCCCCGCCCGCCCTACGGTGCGACGGCGAAAGGGTTCCGCTGGCAACCCGGAACGGCGGTCGCAGCCGCTGTTTTCGGGGGAGAAGGGAACCGGCAGCGCGGCGCTGGGAGCGGAGGCAGGGGGCAGGTGGGTGCCGCGCTCCCCGGGCGGCACCGGGCACCGGGCGGGTGGGGGCGGCTCGGCCCGGCCTGGTGCTGCCCGTGAGCGGCCCCGGCCGCCCCGAGGCCCGCGGCCTGCTGGGCGCGGAGGAGGCCGGGCCCGGCCCAGCCCAGCCCTGCGGTGGCCGCGTGGTGCCAGGCAGCCCCGGGAGCGCCGAGGCCGGTGGTGGCCGCGGGTGGCCGGGTGGGACGGGAGGCGGCCGGCGCCTGGAGCGGGTCCCACAGGGTGCTGGTGTGGTCGCGGGTGCGCGGTGTTACACGTGGGCTAATGGCTTCGCTTCCTGTGCCGCACACAGGAGCCGTCTGCCTGCTGCTGGCTGGCTGTGGGCTGCTGCTGAACGAGTAAGATGGAGGAGAAGGAGAAGGAGAAGAAGAAGCACCGTGCAAAGCACAGTGGACCGAAGGCGGAGAAGAAAAGGAAACGTTACCTCAATGATCTAGGAATAGGGGAAGAGGAGGATGCTCGGAAAAGAAATCCCAAAGCCTTCACGGTCCAGTCCGCAGTGCGGATGGCCAGAACTTTCCATAGGTAAGGAACAGGGATATATATATATGTTATGCAACGTGCAGAGTCAGGCGGCTGAATAGACGTTGGCTGGGGTTTCTTTGCTCCTTTGTGGAGAAATGCACGTAGTGTAACTTTCACTGGCATGCTTATGAAGCTTTCGTCATTTACAAGGTCGTGTTGTAACTTACACGTGTCACCAGTGTAGTGCTTTCTGTATCTGTGTTATGTGCTGCAGGTATGCTATTCTTAATGGAAAGAACAAAATCTGTGTAGCTCTTTAGATTGTTGGAGTTCCACATAGATGTTAGCATCCAGGCACGTGTTGAAACTTCATGTTTGGATTTTTGCATCTGCTGAAGATTTTCAAAAAGAAATGTTACTGAATTGTACGTTTTTCTTCTGTTTGTTTTCAGAACTCAGGATTTGAAGACTAAAAAACATCACATCCCTGTGGTTGACCGTACTCCTTTGGAGCCACCTCCTGTGGTGGTGGTTGTTGTTGGCCCTCCCAAGGTTGGAAAGAGCACCTTAATAAAATGTCTCATTAAGAACTTCACAAGGCAAAAATTGGTTGAAATCCGGGGTCCTGTTACTATTGTTTCAGGTGAGAACAAAGATAAAAGAAATAGAAATGCTTATTTTACACTCCTTAGTTGTCTTTCTTTTAGAGCTAGGATGTGTTCACATTCTCATAATTCTTGGTCACGTTGAAGAAATCATTTGGGTGTGTTATCAGGCATACTTGTTAACAGTGACAGAATAGTGAGACTAGGGCTTTTCCCCTTCTAAACTTGTTCTTTCCACCCTGCTGGGATCCCAGTTCTGTTTTTTCTTTCTGGCCTTTTGTCTGTTTTTTCCATCCCCAAATATTTTTCCTAGTTCTTGTTTTCTATTGGGTTCTCTTTTCCCTCTTGAACTGTTTTTCTCTAGCTTTATCTTACCATCTACATGCGTTTCTCATTCTTTAAGGTTCCCCGTCTTATAGTCCCATCTTTGTTTACCTTTCTTTCTTAGACCAAGAGTTAATTTGCTTAGCCATTTCTAGTTATGTTTCTCCATCTCACCCCCTAGTCATTTCCGTTTCTTTTTTGTGAAATTTTCAGTCCCAATTTCCACTTGGCCTAGCCTGTTCTTTTCTTTACTTTTCTTGCATATTACCAGTTGGATCACTGAGGTCCTAGGAGAAGCGTCTCAGTGAAAGAATTTTTAAGGGAGATCTTGCTTGGACCCAGACAGCGCTGTTTGGTGTAGGTAGACTCCACAGATTTAAATTAATAAATCTGTGCAGCATTGGAACAGGCAGCCCCGGGAAGTGGTTGAGTCACCATCCCTGGAGGCCTTCAAGAAGGATGTAGATGTTGAACTCCGTAGCATGGTTTAGCGGTGGAATTGTCAGTACTAGGTTAAAGGCAGGACTAGATGATTTTAGAGATCTTTTCTAACGTGAGTCATTCTATGATTCTGTGATCTGCTATTTGCAAGGAATAATTGACAAATATGGAAAAGGGAAAAATGGGTTAAATTGGATTTCTTGGTTGGTCTACTGGGGTGCAGGGACTGAACTTTGATAACTTTAGACAATAGTTATTTAAAGTTGTCATTCTTGTTGTCTAAAGTTTCATTAGACAACTCTGGTTAGTCAGGTCAAATTAACTCCAGGTACTTTCTTCTAATTGAGGTGCATGTTAAGAAATCTTTCTTACCCTCTACTTTTTTTTTTTTTTTTTTTAATCTGCATCAGGGTGTATTTTTCCTGGTAATATCAAAAGGACAAAAAGTATCTGTAAAATAAAGTCCTTGGTACTAACTCTGGGTTACTAGGGATAAGCAGAGGTTTTCTTCAAAGTAGAAAAACAACAACAACAACAACAACAACCTTTTTTGCTGTTAGCATTGTTTTTGGAAAAGGCAGGACAACTTCTTTGAAACCATGTACTCAACCTGGTAATTTTAAACCAAAAGGTTAAAATTTAGCAGAAATAAAAGCATTTGTTAACAGGCACTTGTACAATCTCACATATTTGTCAGTCTGTGTGCTAGAGAAGAATGTGAGTCCCAGTTACTATTTAGGAACTTGAGTGTAAATTGAAAAGCAAGCTATGGAGTAATTAATTTGCTTTCTGTTTCAGTTTTTGGTTCTTCTTAATCTTGTTTTCAGGTAAAAAACGCAGGCTAACTATTATTGAATGTGGATGTGACATTAACACAATGATTGACCTGGCTAAAGTTGCTGATTTGGTAAGTTAACAATAGATGGTCATTTTTATTATAATTCATATTGAAAGTACTTCTTTTGACTAGACTGCACCAAGAGTGTTTTCTTTGGTGCAATCTGATGTCTGTCTTTGAAGGCTGCTGTGCAGCCATGTGGTTGATTTCAGTGAAATGCGATCACCTTTGTAACTTTTAGTAAAATGTATTAAGTCTATTTGTATTGAGGACCTGACGCACAGTCCATGTATCTATGTAGAATTTTATTTTGTGTACATTTAGTGTTCATAGCCGATTAGGGCTTGAGATCCTTAGCTAGATATTGACCGAATTCAGGTACATGCAATAGTCCAGATACTGTTCTATCTGCATGTTTTCTATTCAAGGAAGTGAGAAGTATTAAAAAAATTTGCAAAAATCTGTCAGTAAGTAGATGTGACATGTTTAAGATGCTGAATGCACACAGTGACACTGAGAATCTATTTGGGCTTATTGTTAGGAGGCTGAGATTACATAATAACTTGCCAACCTTTTTCATCAGTTGCCATGCATTTTAAGTTCTTCATTGCTGAGGACCTAACATGGCTTTGCTTCCATTTTCATGCTACTTTGGGTGCCAGTTTCCTGTGTCAGTGTATTTGAGTGATGCACAGCAGTATTGCAGTGTGTGAAGAAAGCTTGTTTGTCTTGCTTTACTAAAACACTCTGCCTTAGAGGCCTTAGTGAATCTAAGACAAATAAATCCAAAGCTGAGGGCATTTATTAATTTTATCAGGCATTCCTGCAAATATTGGAGGGTGCTCAATTTTTCATTTTTAAAATTTGTCAAGTAAACACTTGTTTGAGCATTAGTATAATAGTGTATATTATTGTATTCATAGGGCAGCTGTGTTCTTCAATAGTTCTATTCGAGAGAGTGTGCAAATGAGATCTGTGCAAAGATTTGGTTGACTGGAAAAGCAGATTTTATTTCCTAAACTGAACTACTGAAGTAGTTAAGATGCATACTGTAATTAAAAATACCAAGTTGATTTTCAGGTTGTATGAAAATAAATAACAAAACTTTTGCAAGATTTTGGTTCTGAAGAAGCTTATGACTTCAAAGGCTTGGTCTTTGAAATTAGCTCATACAGGCGTCATGGTGGTCTTCTAGTGAAATGATGATCTTGTGTCTTCAGGTTCTGATGCTCATTGATGCCAGCTTTGGATTTGAGATGGAAACATTTGAATTCCTGAACATTTGTCAGGTACATGGCTTTCCCAAAATCATGGGAATTCTTACCCACTTGGATACGTTCAAGAACAACAAACAATTAAAGAAGATAAAAAAAAAGTTAAAGCACAGATTCTGGACTGAAGTATATCCGGTATGACATCCAACATTCATTTTCTGTGTATTTTGCATTAAATTAGGCTGAATTAAGAATAAGGCAATGCTTAAATTATGGCACTGTTAAAATCTCTTTAATAATACTCTAAATGGAAAATTTTGATATTATATCAAATAATGTGATCTTCTATTTACTGAAATACTTGGATAATTATGCTGTGTCCCAAGCTACTAAATGTGTTGTACTAGTAAAAAGGTCTGTTACACAGGTATTAAGCAAGGGGGATATGCTTGTTCAATTTAGGAGACAAATTGAACCTTTGCACCTTTTTTTTTTCACTGTGAATTGTTTTCTCCTAAGATTTAGGGGGCAGTTTTCATGTTGAAATAAGCTAATTAGTTTGATCTTTTGGAATCCACTTTAAATTGCAATTTATGTTTATGACTTACAAATTAGAATTCCATTAGCTTTTTCAGTTTTGCAGGTATTAAAATGATATTTAATGTTTTTGTGTCTTTTTAATGTGTTTAGGGTGCTAAGCTGTTCTATCTGTCTGGGATGGTTCATGGAGAATATCAAAAGCAGGAAATTCACAACTTAGGGCGTTTTATCTCCGTTATGAAATTCCGACCTCTTACGTGGCAAACGTCTCACCCATATGTTCTTGTGGACAGGTGTGTGCTTTTCTCTGATCTTCAGTCTCAGCATAGAAAACACCTTTGCAGTTAAAAAGGCTATATTATTAGAACCAGTCAGCTTTATGTGTGTAATGGATATTTAGTAATTATCTTGATGGCTTGGGGGAAATTAAAACACACTTTTAAGTTTGTGTCCGTGAGTTCAGCCATTCATTTTCTACTTGAATTGGATCATGTTGCCTGGCCTTTGGTATATAGTAAATCCTGTTGAAACCCAGGAAGAAAAAATAATTAAAGGATCCTCCTTGTTTATGATTATATTAAATCTCTGTAGAAAAGTAAAAGCGCTCTAGCGGTTTAACAAGGGCTCGTGAATTAGTTCACGTGCAACATGAAAGTGATCTTGATGATGGCTGTACCTACCTGAGAAATTACCTCTCCTTTCATGTTTTGTTGTCAGAATGCTTACAGTTATGATTAAACTCTTACAAGGATCTAGAACAGTTTCTTTCAAAGCTGAAATTATTTAGAAAAAAATGTTACAGAAGTAGGTAAGCATCATGCAAAGTCTTGTGAAATACATAAAGCAAAGACATGGAAAAAGAGAAAAAAATATTGCGTAGTCTTTGTCACATTGTTTTAGGTTACTCTAACTGTTAAAATTACTTTGGTTTCTGGCTGGGTTTTAAGTTCACCTGCAGGTTTTAAGTTCACCTGCAGTGTCCCTTCCTTGGCTGTTTTTGTTCCCTCCTTTGTGCAGTGTAGAAAGCAGCAGTGGTATCAGTTTCCATCTCATCTGCCTGAAATCAGTCTATCTTTTCCTCTGCCTGTCCCTGTGGTATTTTTTTGTGTTGCTCAGTGACGTTATTAAGGAAAAGAAGGTACTACATGGCTGAAGGGAATACATCTTTCAGATTCTTATGGTGGTAACCCGTTTTCCCTCTACTAGCAAAATTGATTTGAGGAGTGTTGTGTGTGGAAAGCATATAAATAATGATTAAAATGTTAAGCAAGAGGTATATGTTTAGGGAAATGTCAGTATGTCTTCTGGAAATATGTTGTTGGACATGATGCAACTTTAAAAATATTTTACAATTTTATTTTAAATTTTTTTTTCCTTCATGATATTTGTCTTATACCAGTTTGGTTTTTAGAGTTTGCAAAGCATGACTTATTGGTGCCACGGTTCTATTCTCTTAATTTTTTTTTGTAAATGTTGAGTAGAATGGAAGATTTGACAAACCCAGAGGATGTCCGAATCAATCCCAAATGTGACAGGAAGGTATCAGTTTACGGCTACTTAAGAGGAGCACACCTAAAAAATAAAAGCCAAATTCATATGCCAGGTAATTTATCAGATTCTTAAAACTGTATTTGTGCTGATCTGTGTAGCTGATGTTATTTTTATTGTGAATTTATTTGCATCTTTAAGCAGTACGTTGTAAAATTTTTCACCTTTCTATGCTCTTGGAAATTATTTTTTATAATAACATTTCTGTAGAAATATATCCTTGTAAATAGTTTTGCTTTTAATTCTGCAGTTTTCTTATAGTGTTAATATTAGCAGCATCTGAAGATCTTCAGTGGTGTTTCTCTTTAAAAGATGTGTGTGGTGTAAAATAGCTCTAGTAGTGAAAATGAAATTTGGCTTATGTAAAATTTCTCATACTCATTGAATAAATTCAATATTTAAGTGCATGATTTAAATGCTTAAATTCGGAGATACTTTAATACTAAATTTGCAATCCTATTCAGAAAAAGTGAGTTAGTAGTTTTCTTATTAAAAACAGACAAACGCAAAATTTTTCAATATTCCAGTGAACATATGTAAGCTTCTCTAAGTTCAGTGGTAAACAGAAGAATCAGATATTTGATGCAAAGCTTGCTGTTGACAAATTACTGAATGCTGTAATATTTCTTTACCTCCTTGTGATGAATTGTACACATTTTAGAATTAAAACTTTGTGAAAGCCTTATTGCTTCGTTGTCTGTCACTCCAGGTGTAGGGGACTTTACCGTGAGTGATGTGAGTTTCCTACCAGACCCCTGTGCTCTACCTGAACAACAGAAGAAGCGTTCGTTAAGTGAGAAAGATAAGCTAATCTATGCCCCTCTCTCAGGAGTGGGGGGTATCGTGTATGATAAAGATGCAGTGTATATTGACCTTGGTGGAAGCCATGCTCATGAAAACGAAGAGGTAAAGGAATGTTGTTGATATGAATTCTCCTTTCTTACAGAATGTAGTTTTCACCTTTAGAGTCAAAATTAAGTGCTTAATAATAAGCTTCTTAAAAAGAAAAAAAAAAACCTATATATTGGTTAACTTCTTTTTCTACTCTAGTGATTTTTCTTTGTAAAATATTGTGCAAAATATTTGAAAGATCAATTACTAATAAGTAATTGAAGTTAGTTTTGGAAACTTTCAAAACATTGACTTAAGATTTATGGAAGCTCTTCGTGCTGGGGTATTATTATTTTTGCTTTGTAAAGTAGGGTACTTGCAGGAAAGCACTTAAAGGATTTGACTGGTCAAAGGGAGAGTTGGCATATATTTGCATATGAAACAATTGACTTCAGCTGTTTTCCTCTGTATTCTTCTAAAGGTCGATAGTACATAAGATGGCTTATATTTACCGTATATATTTATGGCTTATATTTACCGTAGTGGTTACATACTGTGAAGGAGGCCATCTTTCATTTTTCATGGGTTAATATTACATGCATTCTTGAAAGAGGTGAGACCTTGCTATGCTGAGAAAATGTTTATTGAAAATGCTTCAGAATTTTTTTCTTTACAAATGCCTATTTCTGCTGTTTTAGGCAGATTAATGACTTCATTTGGTGTTTGTTTATTCATCCTCATTTAAATGTAAAAAAATGTTTGTTTTCCAGGAGGACGTGAGACCAAATCATGAACTAGTTCAGAGCCTCATCTCCACTCATTCAGCGATTGATGTTAAGATGGCATCAAGCAAGGTTTCTCTCTTCATGGACTCTAGACCGTTAGGTTCAGAAGACGTCGGACAAGAGTAAGTTTTGAATTTTGAGTAGTGTTTGAACATTAAAGAGTCTCTGGTTTTATGTTTTAACTTACAAAAAATTCTTAATAGAGCACAATTAGTAGAATGGCTCATTGCTTATTTCTTCTTCTTCTAAGACTTTTCGTGCCAAGTACATATTTTGAGAAATAATTGGTGTTAAGAAAGTTTTGCAAGCAGTATAATTCTGCCATCCAGAAATTCCTTGCTGATACAGTCTTAAGAAGTTCAACCCTGCTTTTCGTCAGAGCTTTGGAGTATGGTAGTCATAATCTTTAGTGAAATTCTTTGTATAACCCGTTTTCATTCAATGGCAAATTAAGAAATTTCTTAGAATTCTGTATGCCTATAATGTAGTGTGTATTCTTGAACCAAGAGGCTTACCATACTTAAATAAGTCTGTTGCCTTTCTAGTGTTTTCTATAACCTCCCTCTGTTTTTTATATTCCTCCTACAAAAAGGCTTTAAAATATTAACATGAAGCTTAGTTGTTTCACTAAAATTTCCTTGCACTTCTCTCTCTTTCCCCCAAATGTGATCTTTGAAAAAACAGGTTTGTGATGCCAAAAGAAGAGAGGCAGATTGATATGAAGACTGGAAGAGTACGTCGGAAGGCATTATTTGATGAAGAAGAGAAGAAAGAAAATGATGATGCAGTTAGTAATGAGGAAGACGACCAAGAAGAAGAAGCCATGTCTGAGGATGGAAGTGACGGTGACGATGAAGATGCGGAGGAAGAAAGTGACGAAGGGGAAGAGATGGCTCTTGGGAGTGCTAAGCGCCTGAAAACAGAGGTGGCTAAAGAAGAATCCATGAGTGAACTGCCAGCATTTGCAGATAGTGAGGACGATCTTGAGATGAGTTCTGAAGAAGAAGGAAGAACTGCACCTGAAGAAAATGAGATGGAGGAAGATGATGACGATGAGCAAGGCACATACAGGAATGAAATCTCAGATAGTGAATTCGAGGCTGTAAGCAAAGGAGTTGCTGACTCTGAAAAATATGAAATAGCTAGTGAAGATAGGGAAACAAGATCGCAACTGTCAGCTCGCAGTCTGAAAAAGAAAACAGTGCTCACTACAGATTCGGGAAATTGCACAGCAGAAGAGGCATCAGAATCTGAGGTTGAATCCCTTGATGAGGGAGATGACGAAGAACAATCACATGATGAATTAGAAGCTGAAGTGTCAAATCAGAAACAATTTCAGCACACTTGGATAAAGAAAGCTGATAGTCCTAGACAGAATAAACTTGAAGCTGTAGAAGCTGAAGATGATGATATTGAAAATCTACTGAGAGAGGAAGAGGAGTATGAAGAAAAAACAGATTTTTCTGCTGACACTGCAGGTAGACTGCGCATGTTAAATTTTTCTAATGCAGATTTTTTTATTGGGTTCCTGGTAAAGGATATTGTAATGAGTAAATATTACATGTATTGGAGAGGCAGCAATGTATTGAGTGGCCAACTTCAAGTTTGGAAACATCAGATTATTTGTTGTTAAGCCTTTGATTTGCAGTGTAGTAAGCAGGTCTCAGGTTTCCTTGCTTAAAAATGGAGGTGATTCGTTTTATAAAATCCAATGTTTCTATATACATTTCTTCTTTTCTTTAATCTTTCTGGATATGTGTGTAAAATAAATTAAGATGCTCTATTACATTTAGAAAGAATAAACCATTCTGCGGGGAATATTACTAAAGTGTTTTAATCATTGACCTGAGCATTTGAATATGTTGCCCCGAGAGGCTGCGGAATTTCCATTCTCAGAGATATTCAAAAGCTGTTTGGGTGGTCCTGGGTAACCTGCTCTAGGTGACCCTGCTTGAGTAGGGAGGCTGGACAAGATAACTTCCAGAGGTCCCTTCTAGCCTCAACCATTTTGTGACTCTTTGGACAGGAAAAGTATCATCATGAAAGTAGTCAAATTTGTTATTATTGCTAATAATCTCTTACACTTTTGTCCTTCTACAACTAGCATTCATCAGGAGAAAAAAAAAAAAAAGATAAAACCTGTTAGCCACAACTTACGTTTCTGTGTATATATGAAGTATGAAAAAAAAGATAAACTGGGTTGTGTTTACGTTTCTTAAGCCTGTGGCGGCTATGTCCTTATTTAAATTATTTATGTAGTTCCTAAGTTTTGACATTTTTTGGGGATGGAATGTGCATTTTTTCCTTTTCAGGTGCACTGAAGTGGAAAGAGGACCTCACACAGAAGGCAGCTCAGGCCTTTCTAAGACACCAACAGTCAACCCCTAATCTTCGTAAACTTGTATATGGAACAGGTACAGATTTGTCTGGAAACTTGTACTATCTTAATACATACTAGGCTTTTAGCTGCTACCCAGTTCCTAAGTCTAAATCTTGGAGCACTTTTAGAGGGAGGCTTGAGAGGAGTTAATTGAGTTTCTTAATCGCCAATACTAATATTCACTGATAATTTTAATAAAGACAGTTTTTACTTTTCCAATAAAAATATTTTGAGCTCATTTGGCAGACTACTGGGTTGTTACTCATGTTTTACGGAATAACTATTTTCCCCAAGACATCAAAATTTCAGTCCTTTCTATAATTGTATAGTAGTTATTACACAGATCCATTATGGTGATTGATGCCTTTCATAAAGGCGTGTCTTTTCATTGGCTGTTTTCAGTAATTTCTGTCTCACAGTGACGGAGAGTGGAATATTCTTTTAGACATGTCTTAGTATTATCATGCCTGAGATAAGGGTGTTTGTCAAGGAAAAACAATAAATAAGCCAATAAATAAATTTGACTTAAAAAGAAGATAAAATAGTTTTTTATACAATTTGTCCTATGTAATTCACAACTTTTCCAGTAGTTGTCTGAACGTACAAAATAGAATACAGTAAGAATTTGGCTTCTATAAACCTCTCACAGGGCAGGAATGGAAAGATTTACTGACAGATTGTCAAGTCCAGTATCCTTGATTTAAAGACTAGCTTAGTGTTGCTTTTACTGCCAGATCATTTTGGTATTGTTTCTAGTCATGGTATTGAGAGAACACTGTTTACTTATTGGGCATTATTTTTGGTGATGATTCCCGTTATGCAAATAGAACTAGATTTCAGGTTGTTCAAGTAAGTACATGAAATTTGTGAAGTAAATTATGTTTCAATGTGGAACAACTGCACAACTGAAGCAGAGTATGGTCACAGCATATAGTTATCTTCCTGGCTGTTGCTTACCTGCTTGTTCCTTGTTTATGTATTAGTTCAACTCTTACACTGGATCAGAACCATGACTTTTTCTTCAGTCTTTGATATTTTTGATATAAGGTGCTTTTAGCTTGCTTTTTTTTTTCCCCTCAAACTACTGCAAGTGTTGTGAAACAAGATGGAAAAGAGGTGGTTGACAAATGGAAGCCATGGACTGTGGAGGATGTAATCACTGTCTGTATGTTTCATGTAGCTGTTGAGGACGATGAACATGAAAGTGAGGATGCAGGTGATGAACTTGGAGGTTTGTTTCAAGTCAGACGTCCAGACAAAGAATCCAAAGAGAAGGCTAATGCTCTTGACTGCTCCAAATTTCTGATAGAAAAGCCTCAGGACTGGGACTTAGAAGAGGTAATGCACTTAGATAATTATTTTTGCAAATCTTATAATGGTTATGTCTTGGGTATGTCTTCAAAAGCGCTACTAAGTTGTTATGGAGGAGTGGCATTGAAACAAACCTATGCAAGGGACAATGAGTGTCATACATTGTGCTACTTACGGTCATTAGATGTATTTACTAGCTAACAGGTTTCAAAGTCTGTTCTCACTTGAATGGAAAGCTAGGTAGAATAAGATAGTTTAATGTTTGCCTCTCAACTATCTGATGGATCATAGTTTTCTGTTTATGTAAAAACAAAACAAAACACAAAAAAACAGGGGAATCATGAGGGAAAATATGATGTGTAAAGACATTTGGGCAAGATTTGAGGTGGTTTCTCATTCCTGCTTTCAGCTGAGGCATTATGTAGTTTTGGTAATGATGTCTTGATACGAAGCTGTGTGTGAGAATATCAGATTATCTCTAAGCTGGGAAGATGGTTGAGGAGAGGCTAATGAATTAGAGAACCTTTGTGTTGTTGACCTGGATAGTTAAAGCCTGTTATCAACACTTATTTTGCAGGTTATGAGCAGTATTAAAGACTGCTTTGTTACAGGAAAGTGGGAAGATGATAAAGATGCTGCCAAGTTGTTGGAGGAAGATGGTATGTGTAAGACTTATAAAAATAGCTAATGGATAAAGGAGTTGTAAAAAAAAAAAAAAAAAAAAAAAAAAAAAAAAAAAAAACTTCGTAGTTATGCATTTAGAATGTTTTGCACTAGTTATATATTGAAATTTTCTTCAAATTGTAATATAAAGTATTATAGAGATGTGAATATATTTAAATGTTGTTGTAAAAATGTGCAAGTAGTACACTTTGAAAATTTGCTCTCTGAAAAAGAGGCTGCATATTTTAAATTAGGAAATGAGGTCCTTATTTAACACTTGATCATACCAACTTCACATTGTTTATATTATTTTAGCTACTTGTTATCTATGTTTTATTGCTTTGGATAGTCTGGGTGGAAATAAACAGAAATTCTCTTATATGGAAAGACAAACTGATCGCTTGCATTTGGCTCAAAAGTGAGATCTATCTTGAGATTTTTTTAAGATTATTTTTTGTTTGTGGTTTTATAAATGTTTGGAAAAACTTAAAAAAAATATTAGTAATATGTCTATACTGTTTCTGCAGATTGAGGTTTGACAGTTTTAGGAGTTTTTTAAACTTAAAAATTGTCTGCTATATTTATTTATCTATTTATTTATTTTAATAAAGAAGCTCAATTGCTCTGCTAGGTACCTTGAGTCATTTAGAGTATTAACTAAGAGCGTTCCTGTTACATGCAGTTAATTTTGTGAGGCAGCGTCTATGTGTTCATTTAGAATGATTAAGCTTTATTTATGTATTTGAACATAAAGTATAGGTATCAAAGGGTAAAAGGAGTATTCAGTGGAGTTCAGCTGAAAATATAGAGAATAGAGAAGACAGAACATATTTCTAAAACTGTTGATGGGAAGGAAATATGTTTGGGCTGAAACTAATCTACAAAGTAATTCTAAGTACAGCACTGAAAGTATGAGAAATTCTATGGGACAATATAACAGGTTAGGTGTCAGATGTCATGGTTATTTCTTGTTGCAGAAGAACTGTATGGAGATTTTGAAGATCTTGAAACAGGTGTTGTGCACAAAGGAAAGCCTGCTGCTGAAGGAGATGAGGTATGACCTGTGTTTCTGTATTCTGGAGCAACATATATATGTATATGTGAGTTTCTGATCAACTAGTAGGCAACCTGTGCAATACATTTCATTTTTGTGACTTGAAAGAAATGAATAGGAACAAGGAAGAAAAGATAAGTGACTCTGCAACCTATAAAAATATCATATATTTTGAGATTCAAAGATTCAACCTTATTTGTTGTTTAAAATTAATTGATTAATTAAGTCATCTCACTATTTAACAATAGATGTCAGGCTTAATCAAGAGTTGGAGGATCTGAACTTATATGAGAAATATTTTTAAAGCGAGTGTTATCACAACTGTTCATACCGTGTCATCTGATGTGAAAGATTATAGAGCTCTGTTTAAACACAACAAACAATGGAAACTTAGATTCCTTACATCTGTATAAAAGAGACTGGTGGACGTACTTTTCTGCTGTGACTTGGATGTCTCCCGAGAACAGAGCTGTAGTCATCTGTGACAATATAGATTGAAAAATCAAAAAATTTTTAGACTGAACAACTTGATGTCTTTACAACAGGTATAAAATTAAGGGTAACATCATCATTTTGACAGCGTTCAAATGGTTTGTGAACAAGCTTGCTCCTCTCTGGCCTCTAGAGTGCTTCCCTCGGAGCAGTATTAGTCAATGCTATCAACAATTTTTTTTCCTCTTCTACTACACGTGCTTGTTTTAGATGTAGAATAACAGGCCAATTTCAGGGTCTGTTCCCTGACATTAAAATAAATGTTAAGTCAAGAACCCTTTTAGTGAAAAGGGGTATGATAAGATTATGGAATGTTTTGGTCATAGCTGAAGTCACATGTTCTTTATGAGTAACTTAGAAAATATTTCCATTTTAGGTAGAAATGAATAAGTCAATCATTTGCATTGTGAAAAAATATTTCTTAATTTGTATTAAAAATGTTGATCAGAATGGCTTGTTTTCAGTCAACACTTTTACATGTTTGCTAAATTATCTTTGATCAGTCTGAAAATGAGGAAGAGGGCAATGATGGAAAAAAGTCCAAACCAGAAGCTGAGGAAGAAGAAAAGAAAAAGGAGCGGCTGGACAAGAAACGGAAACTGAAAGAAATGTTTGATGCAGAGTATGATGAAGGGGATGCCACGTACTTTGATGATCTTAAAGAAGAAATGCATAAACAGGCCCAGGTACAAGCTGTTAACTTGTCAATTTATCTGACTGTATGTTTTCAGAAATGCCGCACAGAGTTTACCTGAAGGTCTTTGCTGGGGACACACATGACAAACCAAACAAATGAAAGTTCAATTTAAATTGAGTTATTTAGTTAACTATATTCTAAATTACTGAATAGATAAAGTTTACGTGACATATGTTGGCCTATTTAGAAGTTTTTAACAATAATCCATTTGTCACTTAGTAGTGGAACGAGTATGGCAGGTCTTAAAAAATAAACCAAACAACGACAAAAACGAGAGAGGAGTTGTGATGCCCTTCTCTCCCCAGAAGAAGCTTTTTATGTGGAAGGAAGTAAAAATCCTTCTCATATTAACATGCATCAAATATTTGCCTGGTATTGTTTTGGTGTGGTTTTTGCGGTGTTAAAAATAGATGAGTAAGTTTTGCATGGTGGTCTTCTCATCAAACTGTCAAGCTATTTTGAGAAAAATTGTTGATGATGATGCTCTATACATGTAGTATGAGTCTTGAGGGTAACTATTCACAATTTGGTACTGATTTTGTTCCAGGCCTTGTTTCTAGATAAAATCCTCTTAACTTAAAAGTGGCTTATTTCTTTGGGTGGCTTGGAAGAACATTGTCTTACATTCCTAATAATTTCACTGTCTTCCCTTCTGGCAAAATCTTGCCTCAGATAGTCATTAAACTAATTGTTACCCTCTTGTATTAGCCTGTGTCATAAGTGATCATGGTATACTGACATACTTACTAAGAACACTTAAAGAGTTAACAAGTAATTCCAGTAAAATTATATGAAATAATTTACAATTGTTTCACTAGAGGTCTTTTTAAGAAATACATACCTGCAGTTGGCTGTGCTCCTACTGCAGGATGGAAGGGCAAGTATCTCAAACTGGGGATGTGCGAAGACTTCTTCAAAAAAAAAAACTTGGGCCACAAGATTTGTGCCGTATCTTAGTACCTTGAAAAATGAGATTGCTAATTAGTTTGCTTGAACATGGCATCTTACATTGTAAGATCACTGAACATCAGGAGCTGAAGTAGGATGGTAAAGCTTTTCTTATTCACAAGGATATCTTGTTAAATATTTACACAATATCTGCGTTTACATGGCACAGAAGAGCTTTAAAGGACCCATTTGAGGATACAGAGTGTCCGAGGACACAAATATTTTTAAGCTGCTGAGTAAGATAGGAGCCCTGTCCCCTTATAAGCAGCACCTACAGATTCAGGATGTTATCTTTAAAAGGTAATGGGGTTCCTAAATCAAAACTGTACTTTTGACAGTTGTACCTTTAAAATCCAAAGTCACCCTTATGAAAGGTGTATCAGAAGTGACTCAGTCATGTGCTTCTCTTGGGCGCTGTCTTTCAAGTAGACTAACAGGCCCACTTGGGATTTCAAATTGGAAGGATTTCATGGTGGCAGAGAGGATTCATGGTTCTGAATAAAAAGTCATAAAACCTATTAGATCTTTCAGGAGAGATTTATATAAATCTTAGCATGTTTTAAATAGAACCGGCACCTCATGAACAAGTTGTTAATACTTGAGTTTTGTAAAACACGTGGTGACTTTCTCTTTGACACATAGCTTAATCGAGCTGAATTTGAAGATCAAGACGATGAGACCAGAGTGCAGTATGAGGGCTTTCGGCCTGGGATGTATGTTCGAATAGAGATTGAGAATGTCCCATGTGAATTTGTCCTGAATTTTGACCCTCATTATCCTATTATCCTGGGAGGTTTAGGCAACAGTGAAGGAAATGTCGGATATGTACAGGTATGTAGCCAAAGCTGTGAGTACATTTTCTTTCAGTACAGATGTGCTTTATTGTGTTTGGAGTTGCTTTTTATTTTCTGTTTCTTAAGGATGTAGTAATCAGACAGAGTATTTTGTTTTAATCTCTTGAATAGTGGGATTGCTTTTGATACAATTAACTCTATGATAGCAGACGCTGGAGTTTCACAGGCTTAGATGGATAACGGGAAGAAAAATGTTACTGTTATTTAACGTTCATAATAGGGTTCTGCAGATAGGTCTCAGGACTAAGGTACACTAATTGTGATCACTAAATCACAGGCATGATTTGTACTCTGAGGTTCATGTTCTATCAACAGGTGGCTAGAGAAAAGTTACTAGTTTATATTTTCATTTTGTTTGTTGTAATATACGAATGCAAACATGGTTTTGAAGTAAGTGAAATACTGATTAGCTTTATCTTTCCAGTCAACCTAGCATTAATGAGTGTTCAAGGATAAAAGCTTTCTGAGTAAGAAAATTCTAGTGTAGATGGAAGCTGCTTTCAATCATTCCTGAAAATTAAGGCTTGACTTTCCAAATCAGTGTCATTATCTTGTTATAACATTGTTCATCTTTTCTTCTACTTAGTTGCGCCTGAAGAAGCACCGATGGTATAAGAAGATTCTTAAGACACGTGATCCTTTAATTCTGTCATTAGGGTGGAGGCGATTTCAGACTATCCCGATGTTCTACATTGAAGATCACAATGGGCGTCACAGACTTCTAAAGTACACACCGCAACATATGCATTGTGGAGCAACTTTTTGGGGTGAGGGCATTATGGAGCTACTGTCTTGAATTACTTACATCCTGTAAAGCTTGAGAATTTTGTAAAGATTTTAAGCAAACACAGCTGGGAACTTTGGGGATCAAAGATCTTTAAGAAGTTGTGTTCCCTGTGGAATATGAAATAACAAAAAATGTATGGTAAAACAGGCAGTTGCTAAAAGAGAAAGAAGGGAGGTGGATTATTTGTATTGTATCAAGGAGGAACCTGATTTGTTTGGCTGTGTGCAGAGAGAAGGCGAGCACTTGCACACATATGGGCTGGACATACAAATGCTTCCATATGAAAGTAAATTTGTGCACAAATAATTGCTTTAACTTTAGTGGGGCTGGTTATTTGAGTAATGGATTGAATATTTTATTTAACCTGTCCTTGGTTGTATTCGTTGAGATTATTCTGGTGTTTCTAAGCTTTTTGAGCTTTAAATAGAAGCTGTATGTTGTATAATAAAGCTCTTCATGCTTTTTTATTTAATTTTCTTGTAGGGCCAATCACTCCTCAGGGGACAGGATTTTTAGCAGTTCAGTCTGTCAGTGGCACAACGGTAGGTCTGTTACAACAAAGTGTCAATTTCCATAGGATTTATATTTTTATAATGGATTCAGGGAGGAAGATTTACGTGTTGTAAAACAGTGATGTTGTAGGACCTTAGCAGGTGGGTGGACTCATCTTTTGAAAGATGTGTTGTGTTGAGACAGGAAGTTAGACTGAGGCTTTTTTTTTTCCCTACAACAATTTTTATCTGCTATACTGAAAATGATAAATGCTGTTTTACTGTTTTCCATGGAAGGGTTTATGCCTACTTGTTTTTCAGGTACTCAGTATTTAGATAATTTTAAAAACCTTTTTAAATTAAGAGATTCTGGTATTTCTGTTGAAAAAGTTTGTCCTTGATGTGATTTTGCTGTATCTCATTAGGGTTTTTATGAGTATTTGAATTCTTGTAAATAATGTTCAAGCAGTATTGATCAAATATGATCTTTTTTTGCATATGTTACCTGTATAGAGATCAATGTTTACAGACAGCATACAAAAGTTTTTTGAGTGGCGTTGTAATAAGGGTAACAGTAGTGATTATCTCTTTCTTAAATACACCTTGTATAAGTCCTGTTGCGCAGACATTGTGTTACAAGTATTAGAAGGTTATTCTTGTCATGTGTCTACAACATAATAGTGATTTACAGCAGTGCATGACTCTTTTCCTTTGAGATTTTGAGCAAGATTCTGTTTTACAGAGAAAAAGACAGATAACAAGGACTTCCAGGTTGCTTCCAAGATAATTAGAAAGGAAGCTCTGAGAATCTCATTAGTGAATGGCAGGAATGTTGTGTCAGCGGTATCTTAAGTAGTCTGTATGAAGTTAGCTTGTATTTGTCATCCTGAGCTATTCCTGTAAATGTTATAAATTCTGAATTCAAAACTCTAAAAAGCAATGTACTTGTATCAATGAAATTGTTTCTTCACTATTTAGTAAATATATGTATTGCTATGTGATAAATGCAGTTCAGCCATGTCTTTTATCTCTCTGTGTTTCAGCCTGATTTCCGGATAGCTGCTACAGGAGTTGTGCTTGATTTAGACAAATCCATAACTGTTGTGAAGAAATTAAAGCTAACTGGCTTTCCATTCAAAATTTACAAGAACACTTCTTTTATTAAGGTATGTATGTACTATAAAACTATTCACCAGTGTTAGGAAGGAGTGCAACTTGGGCATACGTTCATCTGTCTTTCCTGAGGCGGAAGTTCTCCATAATCATTGCACAGTGTCTCTAAAAGTACTAGACAACAAATATCAATTATTATTGTTAACCAGACAAGATTTCTGGAACAGTCACCTGGCTGACACTCGGTGTGGGTTTTGTTGTTGTTTTGTTTTGTTCTTTTTAGTTTATTTTTTCTTCTTCCTCAAACCCACTGGTTAGCTTGCTGTAGTGGTAGACAACTATGGAGAATGTGAACCTATCCACAGTGTCATTCAAGCAGCTTGATCCCACTGAATTTCAGCTCTGGGGTCAAGAATGGCTTCTAGCAGTACTTTAGGACTTCACAACTACAGTTACAAAAAAGTTTGGGGCAGAAAATGTTGCAGAAGTGAATTTTGACTGACCCTCCAGCTCTCATTAGTTAGGCTCTGAGGAAGAAATTAGGTTATTCTGCATTTAGGGCATTTAGCAACTAAGGACTGATTCTAACAGCCAAGCACTCAAGTATTTGCATTAAGCATACACAGAATTTTCCTGGATTTCCCTGTGGTTTATGCAAGGAGAAGCACAAGTCTTGCAGAGCTGTATTAGTCTCACAGCTAGCAAGTTGAGGCAGCTTACTTGCTTTTAAGGTTTGCTATTTTCCAGCAAATCACTTTCAGAAAGAGAACTGGAAAGATTCTCTCAAGTATGCTCAGTTTTAGAGTTTTAAATGTATGTATTTAATGCTAAAAACATTGCTTCTGATGTATGGCTCCAAGGAGATGACTTCTAGTAAATTGAAGTCAGTTTAGTAGGTTTTTGGTATGCTCAGTACTTGTGGTATAAAGACAGTACTCTGTTCTTCCTGTTTCTTCATCAGATGCTTGTAAGGATTACTTCTGTTTTTGTGGCCTACATAGGTCACAGAAATAAACTTAGCATCTTGAATAATGATGGGTAATTCACGCTTTCAGGGAATGTTTAACTCTCAGTTGGAAGTGGCTAAATTTGAAGGTGCAGCAATTCGTACTGTGAGTGGTATCCGAGGACAGATCAAAAAGGCCCTCCGAGCTCCAGCAGGTGCTTTTAGAGCAACATTTGAAGACAAGTTGCTGATGAGCGGTAAGTTGTACTTTCCATGTAAGATTGATAAGGGGCTGTTATCACACGACTTTCATCCTGCTTCACAGATTGAAATGCAGCGTCTCAGTCTCTGGAATCTGATAATTGAGATGTGAATTCACAAAGCATGAAATCTGCTGAGATGCAGAATGAAGTAAAAAAAGAAGTACGTTTGTTGGATTTCTTTCAGTTAAACTTGGAAGTCTTACAGTATACAGATGAAAAGGTTTGTCTTGGAGATTTATTTCTCTGAGTGTTTTGAAGTGTTTTACACAGTATGGTTGGTATGCTTTCCTCCATGAATGTGAATTATATTTAGTGGTGCAAATGCTAGAAGGATGTTTTTTTTTCTCTGAGAAATTCAGTGTGTGGCATTGTAACTGGTTAATTTTTTTTCCCCTAATGTTTTGGGGAAATTAAGCAGGGAATAGGGGTTAGTGATCTCCTGTGTTTGCTGAGTGTCACTGTGATGTTGAGAACGTGAGTTTGTGTTTATCTAGGTTTATATGACTTCTGTTGTCCTAAACACAGTGAAATTATGGACAGTACAAAACAAAAGCAGTTTAGTTCTTTTATAAAAAATAAGCAGAGGTTAGGCAAATCCTTTTTATTGGTCGTAGTACAGGCAGAGAGAGACTTACGAACTCTTGTGCTAGTTCCTTAATTGAATAGGAATAAGTAGGGTTGTATTCAGCAGGCTGCTCTTCAGGAATATACAGTCTTCATGACTTAATGGCGTTTTGCGGAATCCAGGTGTACAAATAATTACATTGTTTCTGCCTAAATCTGAAGAGATTTGGTATATGTGCCAAATACAATACTAGCATGTGGTCTAGATGTTAGTTACATGTTCTGTTCAGACAATATTTTCTTAAAATATGGATGTGATGAACTATGTTGTCAGAGCCAAGTGATATTTTGATTTTCTTTCAGATATTGTCTTTGTGAGGACTTGGTATCCTGTTTCTATCCCGAAATTTTATAACCCTGTAACATCCTTGCTGAAGCCAGCGGGTGAGAAAGATAGTTGGAGAGGAATGAAGACAACAGGTCAGCTGAGGCACGAGCGAGGCATCAAATTGAAACAAAACAAAGATTCCCTCTATAAGGTATATTTGATACAACATGTTTTTTTTTTTTTTTTTTAAGCCAGTGATCACAGTCCAATCTGCACTCTGGCTTAGGCCTGTGCAAACTGAGACCAGGGTAAACACGTATATGCATATGTATGAACATGTGATTTAATGTTTTTATGCACAGTACACACAGAAGTGAAGCAGTGGAAAGCAAATTGTTTCTTATCAGTGAGAGTTTATAAAGTAATCTGGATGGTAAAGTAGGAGTGAAATTTTCATTCACAGTTTGGTGCTAGAGTGTGGAGAACTTTTCTTTTTTTTCCCCTGAATGTTGGAAAATAAAATGAAAGCTTCTTAGGGTCACGCATCTTACATATGTTCTATATCCATTCTTTTAGCCTATCGTGAGGGAGAAAAGGCATTTCAATAAGCTCCATATTCCTAAAGCACTGCAGAAAGCACTGCCATTTAAGAACAAGCCTAAGAACCTTGAGAAGAAAGGCAAGACTCCAAAAGACCAGTGGAGACCAGCTGTTATCAGGGAGCCTCATGAAAAGAAGGTAATTATCACCTATTCTGAAACAAGGATTCCCTACTGGTAAATGTGTTGCTTAGACCATTTCTAACTATTGTTTTCACATTTGAATGTATTGCTAGTGCTAAAGATACCTATGCTCCTAGTGAAAACTTACCACTGCAATTTTTGTTTGTTTGGCGCATGGTACGTAAATAGAAATGGCTCTGAGTGGATAGTGTCTGTTTATTAAGCTATTTCCCCTGAAGCTTGAATATGACTTCTGTCCTTGTCATAGTATTTTCAAGGTATTTCGGTTGGATATAGTGCTCTCATAGTAGGAGTGACTTAAACTGATAGTTAGAGTATTTAATTTGTCTTGTCATTATTATGTGTTATTAACCAAGATGGGACTTGAAGCAAATACTCTACTTCAGAAACTGAGAATTGCAGAGTGGTTTCACAGGCAAGAAGATCTGAACTTCAGTTTGTGTTTTATAGTAGCAGTTAAGCACAGCCTTGTAGATAGTATCAAACCAAAATCAGAGTACACAAAAATTATATCTTTGATTAACTTCCCAACAAGATGGATTAAATTAAACTTCAGACATTAGGGAACAGGTGCAAAAATTGTTAGGAATTTGCCCTGAATCTCTGATTCATTATATGGTTGTCAGCTGCAGTTCAACTGTTTCTTGCTCCAAAACTGAACTTTCTATTGATTTTTTTTTCTGTTTTAGATATCGGCCTTACTCAACGCTTTGAGTACAGTGAATAACTACAAGATAAAGAAAGCCAGAGTAAAACATCGACAGCAGGTTAAAGAATATCTTAAAGTTAAGCAGAAGGAGGAGGAACAAAAATTGAAGAGGCAAAAGGAGGCTAAGAAGAAAATTTATCGAATACTGGGACAAAGGGAGAAAAAAATGCAGAAGTCAAGCTTGAAAGGATCTAGTGAGAGAGAGAAGGATGTGTAAAATTCATCAGAGTTCAGGGCAAATGGAAATAATATGGTAGTTGTGCAATTTTCTATCGAAGAAACCAAGGCATTGGACTACACTAAATGTGATTTTAAGAGACGAAAAAATGCAAATATGACCTCTTTCAATTAATTGAACACATTTGCAAATGTAGGTAAATAAGATGTAGAAGTATGGAATTGTGATTTTTCTACATTATATCCTGGATGACTTTGTATTTCAGTATATTTTATCCATACTGCAAATCTGTCCAGCTAATAAAGTATTTATTGTCAGTTACTGAGTATTCTTTCCTTGTAAGTGTTTTGTCTTAGTTCTAGTGGACTGCTGTGGAAGAAGGAACTCCAGTGGATGTCTCTGAATGTGTTTCTGCGTTGGCATTACTGTGGGCTGTTGCCTCAATTTTGCCGTTGGCATGTCTTCCACTAAAAGGCACGAAGATCACCTGTTATTGGGCATGAGTTTTGCATTCTCTAGGTTTGCTGCACTAGCAGATGCCACTAGAGTAGCTTACTCTTTTGTTTAAATCACCTGTTCGTGCATGAAGGCATCTCAGATTTTTCTGCTTCTCTCTAGATCTGGAACAAATCTTCAGAATAGAGTTTCATCCAGATCTTCCGTTACTTGAGCTGTTTTGGCATGCTGAGACTGCCAGTAGAGCCCCTCAGTAAGTGCAACTTTCTGGACAAGCAGTGTTAGATACTTTCTGAATGCTGGTAACTACTGAGTGATTTTCTGTGAGGTAGGCACAGACAGTGTAATTTGCTTCCTTTGGGAATGCCTTATCATGTCTGGCCAGCTTGGTTTGATGGTGTGGAGTTAAACTTTCTTAAGATGAGTGAAGTAGTAGCAGGTAGTTTCAATTCTGTTAAATTAACTAATGGTTGAAATCTTTTTCAGCATGATAGGCTTTGAACAATCTTTGGGAGAGGATAGGATTTTATTTTTGTTACACCACATATGCCATCAAATAGTTACTGTTATATACCTATTTTTAATACTTCATCCTCAAAGAGGCAGTAGTTCAGATAAAAATCAGTAATTTCTTGGTCTCTTTCCTGAATGATTTCACTCTTTATCGTCAAGCCAAAATTCATTATTATTATTACACTGTGGTAATATTTGCTATCTCTGATGGGAGATCCCATGTGGGCTCAGGTTCCCTCACACAAAAGCTTTCTGCTGAATGGGTTTGTGGACTTCTATGCGAATGTTTAGCATTTCAGGACTTCCTTAATTAATCTCATAACGTTCTGTGTACTCCTAATATTGAAATTCTAATGCATCCATTTCTGCCTATATGATACTAGGTTGAAACCAGACTCAAATTAATTTGCTGGTAATTTCTTTTCCCCTGTAAGGTTCAACTGAGGTCATGTGAATATCATTTATTCCTAAATAATTTAAGATTCTCTGCTTAACAAACAACTGCTGCCTTCAGAATTTTGCAACAAAGCTGTTGGCTCTGTGTGTGTGTGTGTAGGTTAGGTATAATCTAAACTTGGAAGAAGTTGATCCTATTTTTATACTGTTGTGAGCAAACTTAGGTCTTAGGTGCCGTTTGTATCTTCCATGTATTCAGATTTGCATTTTCACTCACAGTTCATGACAAGTAATTACAAAGTGTTTTTTTTTTTTTTAAGCATCTAACAGGTTACCACTGCAACACTTACGGTTTTACCTCTGCTGTTTATATGTAATTTAAAATCACCTTGATGTAGTTTGCTGGTAATAGCTCTGCCAAAGACAAATTGGGAAGCAGTGGATAACAACAATAGTTTTGTTGTGGAGACAGCCATTCAGAGAGCCAAACAAGTATGAAAATGTTTCACTTGTGAAGGTTGTACAAAATATTCTGGATTATATTTTTTTTTACTCTTTTAGGTAGCACATTTCAAGGGGAGAGAAAAAATTTTAACTTTTTTTTTTTTAATAGAAATTTAATATGAAGCCAGTTGTGCAGAGAAGCTGGTGTATTCTGTGAGCTTGGGAAGTTCTTCAAGGACTCCCAAAGTACAGTTTTAAGTCCTACCTTTAAGCTTATCTAACGTTCATTTTAGCACCATGCTACTGCAATTGGAGTGTGTCTGTCACTGGAGACTTGCAGCTGTTCCCAGTTTTTCTGTCCCATTCCCTGCTCTCAGGCACCTCTTTCTGTCTTTGTGTCACCAAAACCAGGTAGGAGATAGATAGCTGCTGTGCCTCTGTCAGCGTGTGCCTACCACTGGTCTGCAGCAATTAACAGCAGCACTCTTAGGGCAAATGGAAATGGGACTTAGATGAGCTTTGGCTTTTTGGGGGTCTGCTGGTGGGCGGCAATTTTCAAAGCTTTGGTGGTGTCTGTGTAGCTTACCCATGGAAAAATGTTTACTATAGCCATCTGAAATAGCGATAGTTGGGTTTTAAAGAAGAAAAAAAACGGAGCACCTTCATACCATGATATGTATTTGTTAAGCTGAGTTTGCACCTGGACATACCTGATGTGCAAGCGTGAGCAGATGGTCTGAAGGCTGGTGTGCTGTGGGCTGAGGAAGGGCACCTCTTCCATCTGGAAAGATCTGCTGCAGTGGCAGAGGCTCTGTTCACAGAAAGGCAAGTATCTTGCAGAGCCGATTTTATTTTGGAAATTTATGAGAGAAAACAGGTTTAGTAAGCATCACAGTAGATTCTGTCACTGCTTTGGACTCGAAGAGGCCCGGCACTGCCCAGGTTTTATGGTGATAGAGAGGTTGGCCGAGGTCCAGTACATTTGCTAATTGTTCCTGGGCTGTGATTTACAGTGCTCTGGAGAAGGTCACTATAAATCTTCAACTCTGGTATGAGAGAAGCAGTCCACAACATACAGATTAAAATCGTCACTATGAGTATTTGTCTGAAAATAATGACTTTGCATAGCTGGGAGATTGCATTAATATTGTATGTGAAGACAGCTACCAGAGTCCTGGTAAGAAAGGTATTTGTTTTTTCATCCAAAAAGACTTTTTAAAAAAATAAAAAAAACACAAAAACTTTTTTTTTTTTTACAGTAACAATGATCTCTAATAGTGCTTTTGGCCCATTCTGAGCATTGAATTGTTTAGCTTTGTCCTGAGGGAGTAGAAAAGGGAAGGGGGTTAGTCCTGAGGCAGGCCCTGCCCCAGTGGGCTGTGGGCCAACCCTGGCCCCCAGGCTGCAGGTCTGCAGCTGCCAAATTGCAGCCAGAAACTGCTGCACATTTACTGAGGGGAAAGCTGCCAGCCTTGGGGAAAATGAGGGCCTCACTATACATGAAGTAACCCCCAAAGTAGAAGGTAACCTCCTGGGGTAAGACTATGGCGTCTGGAGAGGGGTTTTTGTGTCATAGAGAGTGAAGGGTGGGGACGGTCTCCTTTTGGTTCATCAGCATTATCTGGTGATGGTATGTGGTCCTTGACACAAGATACCCTGTGAGGTACCTCTTGTGATTTTAGTTTCCACATCCCCTGGAGCACTGTCCCCACAGTGCGTGGCCACTTGCCACCTCTCCTCAGGAACTGTTTTCCCGCCAAAACACCAGGCAGGTGAGCTGCCTGCCCGCCCTTCTCCAGACAGTCACTGAGGAGGCAGCCAGAGCCTGGGCTGCGACCCTTACTGCAGCTGCTGAGTAAAATTGTGAGGAAAAATATCCAAAAATATATATATTTACCACTACTAGTCAGATGGTGGAGTACAGCAAGAAAGCCCGCGTTATCTGAGACCATCCCTGACAACGATCAGTGCTGGCAGGTGGCAGAAGAGGCTGAACTGTTCTTATCTTGGATAAACCTAGTCAGTGCTGCGGGAGGTACAAATAATTACCAGTCTTGTTCATGATTAAGCCCCAGGCACACTTCAAAAGCTAACAAAAACAGTCTTTTGTACAATTTCCATGTTAAAGGAAAAAGGATGTGGTAGAATGCATTATACAGGTTTTCTGGGCAGGGTAACAAAATGAACTGTATCCTGAAATATCTTACATAGATGGTGATGCTAATCGTCAATTTTGAATAATTAAAAGGAGTTGACATGTAAGGGGGGTGATGGGATATGCTCAAGAGGGTGCTTGTGTTACTGACGGGGAGGGTCTTTTAGCCACAACACTACCTGTGGAAACAGCAAATGCTAATGCTAGCTGAAGATCAGTTAAGAGCTGGCTTTTGAATTAATACCTTACCTAGGAAGCATAAATGAATGCTTTTCATTTTTGATTAGTTATTTGGAGTAATTTTTCAAGGATTATATTTGATTTCTCCCAACTCTTATTGTTTCCAGTGTGTTTTCAAGCTGCAGTTGGTGATACCATACTGGAGCAGCAGAAGTTTCATGCCCTGCCCCAGCGGCAGGGTTTTTGGGTGGATATCTGGCAAATATCCACTCCAGCACTTTGTAGTGTGTCTGGGAGTCCTCATCCCTAGGCTTTGGTTGTTCCTTGAGCTTTTGAGCTTTACCTGTGCACATTGGCAGGTCACTTTGTTCTGCACTGGTGTTGAAAAACTCCTCTCTCACTGACTTAAGAGGTGGGATAAAATACATGTGGCTGTAGCTGGCTGTATGGCTGTGGGAGAAGGTAGGAATCATTTCCGAGCAAACTAGCTTTGAGAGAATTATTTTATATCATTTGCTATATTAAAATGGAATTACATCTTTGTAATGATTTAGAAATAAAAGCTCCATTCACATTGTATTTCAAACTAAGTTAATTAATGTGGTATTGTGGCATAGTTATTGGATTCAATTGATATAATTAAAATAACTATGTTAGACAGTCAAAATACTTTCGTTCTATGTGTAATGGCTTGATGTTGCTTGCATATACAAAGCCACAGCCAGTCTTGATTTCACTGCTGAAACTAGGCTTTGTCTATGCTAGGTGATACAGCTAAAAATAGAGGTCAGGTTTTGCTTGTGCTAAGGACCCACAGCTCTGAGGCAATTCGTTGATACCCCCCATGTCCATTGTTTCTTCATATCAGGACTGTAATTTGTTCTCAGCCAACAACAAACTGCTTTCAAAGAGTTTCAGAGTGCTGTAGCATTGGAACAAACTAATGCAATTAGACATATTAGGCACTGGTTTCTCCACAAGCAATTTTGAACAGCATCCTTACTGTAGCTTTAAAGGTCGCTGTTGATGAAGCCTCACATTCACAAACACCATGCTTAATTTGTCTTCTATTTTAATGTATTTTCCTGAAGTTATTGGGTTTTGAGAACATAGAATCTATTAAGAAGCTTAATAGAGCAGCTCATTCCAATTATACGAAATGTATTGGTGGAGAAAATGGAAATGCATGGAAGATCAAAGTATTAAGCAGTTGCCTGAAAGAAGGAAACAGAGGAAATAAAATTAATTCTCTTTAGTACAAAGAAGATATTTACTTCCAGTACTAAAAATGTTGGGTTGCTTATATTGTAGGGCATAAAGCGTTTCTATGCTGGTTGTATCAAAATTAGATAGGGAGATATCCACAACTTTTTCCTTCATCTATTTTTTTTCTCTCCAAGATACTGTTGGGTATATTTGGATCTATTTTTTTTTCTGGGTTATACTTTCCTATTTCGGAGGTTCTTAAATTCATACTCTGGAAGACCGTACTGAAAACTTACTTGGCAGCAAGGTAATTTAGCACTGAACCTGAGACGGGTCATCTGTGAAGATGCAGTCTGGAGAGGTTGATTCTTTGGCTTTGAATTTCTATTGCTAAATGCCAGGTTTCCTAGGTCCAAAACCAGGGTTTCAGACTATTGCTTAAGGACATGAGCATTTGATTAGTAATCCCAAATTAATGTTGCTTTTTTCCTTCACCCATGGAGTCTAAAATAAAAGGTGGAGATGTACTCTTAACTTGGGGTGAATTCCCTGCTCCAGTTTGCAGTGTGTGACCTGCTTTGCCAAAAACTAATGGGAAGATAGAGGCGGGGGCAAATTCATTGAGCCAGTTTTAGCTTTTACTACCTCATTGAATGGTGGCCTTAGCCCCTCATATGCACTGCAATCACCACTTAAACACTGAAGATTGAAGAATGCTATTGTATGATTTTCACTTACTGTTAAGGGCAGGCTTTGCAGAAACTATGAAACAATCTTATGGTCCATAGAAGTTAAATATTAAAAGTAGATTGAATTATTTACAGTATCATCTATTTATTAATTTCATCTTTTGTGGTTTACTAATGGTCTATATACCGGTTGCCATTTAAGCCTCATTTTAAATTATGTGTGGATAATATCTGTGAAGGATTTACCAAGATTTTTTTCATGCAATAGAAGATTATAGCCTGAATGTAAGCAAAACAATGTAAAGACTAGCTAACACAAAAGTTAACTCGTATACTTCACTGGGTTTTCTCTTTGAATTACTACCTAGTAGGAATTCTTCTTCTGCAAGCATTAGCATTTAGCATGTTGTCTTAATGCTGTATACTCTTTCAAAAATTAGCGAGACAGGCAGACTGCTAAAGATTCAGAGGTCTTCAGATCACGCAATAGTTTCCAGGGCACATTGTTAATCTCAGACAGTAATCAACACGGGGAAAAATGAATTATTTAGGATCTTGATAAATGGTTGTGATCTGACACTGGTCTTAGCTTGAAAAGAAATACTGAGATCTTTATTCCTGAAAATATTAAAACCTTGACTTTGATGGGTTTGCTTGTGTGATTTAAATTAAAAACACTTTTTTGGAAGAAAATTAATTTCCATCTTACTGGAATGTGTGTATTTTACAATCATTTTATCCAAATTCTCCTGCTTGTTCATCTGTTTCCAATATTCATAGTTTACGCAATTAAAAAAAATCTAATTGTCAATAAGTTGTTTATTCTAGTGCTTTATAAAGCAGTTTAATTCACCTGGATTTACAAAAAGCCTTTGTAAAAAGTTCATTACAAAAGGCTCTTCAGGAAACAAACAGATCATGAATTCTGTCCTCCCCCCGTGATGCTCCATCTGTCTAGACTATATCTATTCAAGACACAAAATAACCTTTGCTCACATCCAGGAAAGAACAGACTTCCAAAAATTATTCCCAGAGCTGAGCTGCATATGTTTTTGGGGTGGTTTTACATTCTATAAGGTGTCCTTTCTGGCAACAAAGCATGGAAAACATATGTGGACATGTTAGGAAGATTCCCATAACAATTTTGCTTTGCAAATACTGGAGGCTGTGCTGCTATTGGCCTTGTATTGGTGTCGGATTTGTTTAAGGAGAGCCAGCTCCTGCGGACAGGGCGCTGTCTGTGTGTTTTGAGAGCTGTAGTGTCTGGAAGGTCTCCTCAGTGCAAAGGCCACAAATTCAGAGCTTAGCTTAAAGCGCATCTTTCCAGAAAGCAAACCTGATTTTTACAGCTTTAGCATTAGTGCTTAGGGAAGAACAGCAAACCGTGGAGACTTTCACCACAGAGTTTGTCTTGCCCTGATCAGGAGAGGGTCAAAGTGTTGGTGCCGGCTGGCAACTTGGTGGTGCCCGGAGCTGGGAGCTCACGAGCCCTGTGGAGGTGGTGGCCAGCAGCCCACCACCCTGCCCTCCCAGCCACACCGGTGGGATCAGGGTCTGGCGAGGCCAGAACTGAGCCAGCAAGGTGCACCTTCTGGAGCCTCTGCCCTACTCTGTCTGGTTTATTCCTGGGCAGTTATCAACCGACAGGAACCTGGGAGCCTCCGAGCAAGTGCTGCAGTAGCCCTGGGCTTGGCAGAGGCTCCACTGCCTGCCGCCGCTGTTCAGGGTACAAGTCTGGCAGCACTGGGACTCAGAAATGAAAGAATATGCGAAGTGCAGCCTGAACTGTATACAAGTTAGGTGTTTTTTCTTTTATTTCTCTCTCTTTTTTTTTTTTTTTTAAACCTGAAATTTAGCTGTGTATACTAGTGACATGGTTTCTTTTCCATTCTAGCTGTTCCTAAAATATGAGAAATAAACATATTCTTGAATCTTTCTGATAACACTGATTAAAGCAACTCCTGTTTTTGAGCACCACTGAGGTCTGGGTGCTGTTGTGTGCCTGGTCATGAGTGGTATCAGCTCCCTCTGCTCTTCTTTCTGTTGGAAATCGCCTGGGGACAGTGCTTATCCTGGGCAAAGGAGCTTCCTTCTGCTGTTGTGTTTTAACAAACTGATTCCAGGACACATTTTGTATAAGAGAAGAGGAAAGAAAATAGTTAAATGAGGACACACAGGAGACTGAAGACATTAAAATATGAAAATACTTATGGGTGCAGTTTAATTCAGAGTACAATTGGTTACACTGATTCTTTTTAAAGAAGGAAAGAGCAGATAACAGAAAAAAGCCCTTAGTTTCTTGCAAGTAACTAGGGATATGTTGACTCTTAATAAGTTTCCCATAAAAAAAAATCCTCTAGGACCCATTATTGCCTCAGCAGACCAATATTTTATAGCATAGTTGTCGCAGGCAGAACTAAGATCAGGAATGAGGGCCTGCAACAGGCACCTGCAGACTTCTGCTTGTATGGGTGGGGAAGCAATTAATTTGGTGCTGAGCTCTTCATTCAGCATCCACAGGGGAAACTGCAGTATTACATAAGGTAAAGCCTCGGTTTAGGACGTGTGGCAAAGCAGGGCGTGTGTGTGAAATGGGAGGAGGGCTGAAGGCCAGACCTCAGAGCATCGTTGCTACTTTGGGAGAGAGTGCCAAAAATCCACTTTTTTTCCTGAGGATTAGGCTTTAACCTTATTTTGTGCATCTTTCCTGGTGCTTCAGTTTTTCTTTTCAGATCTGTTTGCGCCATTACAGCTCCCGCTTGCCTTGCTTACACCCGTACAAAGCAGGGCTGCAGGGGCAGGTGGTGCTGTGTGGCTCCATCTCCCCAGGCAGACGGATGGCAGTGAAGATGAGGCACTGATATGTGCTGTGGTCCTTGCCTGCCTCCATGTCTGGTGTGAAGCTTCGTGCATTTTTGTAGGGTGTTTTAGGAGCGGTGGATGATAGCTGGTCACTGTTGGAAGAATTAAGCAGCATAAATTAAGGCCATTGTTGACCCACAAGTGGCACTGCCATGTAATAATAATAGTAGATGTAGAAAGTGTAAATCCTCAGGCACTGGGGGCAAGCATTGTCCTAAGCAGAAGCAATTCTATGTTCAGAGTATTTGGGAAGTCCCATAGTGGTTTATAATAGACCCTGTATGGCACACTCCAAAATCTGGAAGCTCCGTCTCCTCTTGCTTTGAAGCCAAGAACACTTTGAGCTAATTCTCTCTTTTTTGCCCTTGCCATTGACCTCATTTACAGAGATGAAAGGAGTGAAAACAATTAGCTCACCGGGAAATTCTATTATGTGGAAGGGAGGTGGACGGTTGATCGATACTCAGGGGTTATGGTCTCAGCTGGAAGGGCAGATTTTTGTCTCCCAGATGGAGTGATGCCCGTTAGTCTCAGGCGGCTTTGCAAGTAAGAATAGAGATCCAATCTTTTGCTCCTGGAAAACTGAAAGATACCACTTTAATCTTCTCAAGCAGTGAACTGGAGAAGCTATTAAACCTAATTCATCATATTGTTATAGGGGGGAAAAGGGCTTGTTAGGGAAATGTGCTCTTCATTTAACTGTGACTAGTTGTGTAAAGCGGGACCCGCCCAGCCTCTTACTCCCCCAGCCCAGAAGCTGTTTCTGACTGTTTCACAACATCACACAACTTGCTCCATTCACACCCATAATACAGTCTCTGAGAGCCTGCCTTGCTGCTTCACCTCGCTGACTTTGACCACACAGCCAAGCTTCGGGCTGCAGCGTATGCTGGTCACACGTACGCGGTGTGCCCTGCTGAGGACAGTCTGTGCCATTGGGGTTTCAGCTGTGACTCCAAAGCAGCCGCTCTGCTAAATTGGAGAGGTGAAACAGATCTGGCTGCTCTTGAATTTTAATGTCCTCACTGAAGCAAATGAGCATATATTAAGAGAGGCAAGGGTAAGTGGACTTTGCCTCTGAAACTACTGTTCCAGGAGATGGAAAGCAGTTTTTTATTTTTTTTCTAACCGATATGGAAAAGTATTAGTTTATGTTATTTAAGGTTTGTTGTTATGAAAAGGCAGAGATGCTGGTATTTTGGGGTTCAAGGTTTAATTTCTAGCGAGTCAAGTGTTGATAAGCTTTAGAGAGGTATGGCTAATTTCCAGTAAACCTAAAAGCATAAACTAACACTGTTAATGGTGGAGAGTTCTTGCACTTCTGCTAATGTCCTCTAACATTCACTTATTATTTTCATGCCACTAGTTGCGTTTTGGAATGGATAATTTGCCATACTGAGTAAAGCAATTTGTCTGCTTAGCCTCCTATTTTCCTTCCAGCCATAGCTAATGTGGAAAGCTAATATATTTTGCATTTTTATTCTACCTACACTCTAAGACTCTCAATGTTTTTCACTTATTATGTGTTAGCATAAGAAGCCTATAAGCTACTCTGATAACAGAAAGATCATAAATTATCTCCATTTGCCAAGGTGGGAAATAAAGCATTGGTGTGACAATGTGCTCTGGCATTCCTCGGACTGGATTTAGATCGCTCTAGCTCTGTGACACTAAGCACTACTTCCATATGTCTATCCTATCTGTTAAAATATGCACTTTTTGTTTGTTTTAATCACAATGATTTAACTTCATCTTGTCAGGTCTTGTGCCACTTGGTGTATCTATTTTGTTTTTAGTATACAACCAGGCCACCCACAAATGTTTTTTTTGCCCTCTTTTTCTTGTTTTGCCCAAGGAGGCTCTGTGTATTCCTTCCTGGTAGTTCCTTGGTTCCCCTCCCTCTGTTAGGCTAGCTAGACCCAGGAAAATTTTCTAGGTCTCTGTGGTGTTACAGATGAGGCATAGACTTTTCAGATTAAGGTGAGTGATCTTGTTTTGCAGGTGTTTCAGCCTCCAAGCTGTCATGCCTCAGGTGGCTGAAGCTGCTCTATTGGAAAGTAGAGGACAGAAGCAGAGGCTGCCAGAGCTGGAGGACATGATGAAACTTGGTAAGTGAGAAGGATCCTTTGTTCTATTGACTCTTCAGTGTTTGTGGGCTCCTCCTTAGGAGCTGATGGTTAATGTAAGAAAAAGGCTTTCCAAGCCGTGTGTGCTGTTGTTCTGAATTTTGTATCAATCCCGGTACTTGGTAGGTGTGGAGCTAGGGGATGGTGGCCTGGGCTGGTTTGCTGATGGCACTGCTCCCTGAGCCTCGTGTCCCAGCTGTCCGCATGTCCCTGGGTGGGTGGTGACGGCTGGGGCACTGTGTCCTCCATGCTGTGCCCCCGGGAGTCCCCTTCAGGGCCCTGGCTGGGGTTTGTAGCTTCCGTCCATTTTTCTTTGTCCCTCACCCCTGGAGCTTTGTGCTGTCAGTTTTCAAGAAGATAAATGGCAATGCAGAGCTGCATGCCCGCAGCGATAGTGGTAAGTTGTTCCTGCTAAAAGGAAGGCTTCCGCAGGGAAGCGGGGCTGGGCCCTTCCTGACTCCCCTCTGCCTGTCAACATAGGTCAGACATTTGACTTCTTCCGCTGTGTGGTTGGTCATTCTGTTGTTGTCTGGAGTTGCAAAATAATCTGTTGCTCAATGCAGCAATATAAATTCCCCTGCGTTGTTTTGGGAGAAGCAAATTTTTCTGTTCACACTAAAAAAGTTGTTTTTCCTGTTTAGATTGTATAACACAAGGTATCCTCAACTCAGCAAACAGCAGGGCTTCTTAAGGTGTGTGCTGGGCATAGTCTGGGCAAGCTTTCATTCATGGTGTCCCCCCAGCTGTAACAAGGGGACAGCGATGAGCTGATATGCAAATTGACCTGAGAAAGCAGGGAAGGAGATGGGTCTGTAACAGTTATTTATCTGTCAAGCCAAGACCACTTTCACGTCTTTTCCTGTGGAGTACTGGTGCTCAATGCTGTATAAGGTGACGCTACAGCAGCAGAGGAGCAGAAAAGAGACGACGATTTAGGCAGAACCATGTATGCTGATTTTGAATGAGGGTGCTTGTCACGGATCGTGCCCAGGAGGACTGTAGCTGTTGTCAAAAAGCAGAGCACGCATGAGGAAACGTTCTTGGTTTCAAGAACGAGCACAGTGTCAGGGTCGGTGATCAGCAGGTTACAATAGTGTACAGCTCTTGCAGTGCTGAGATACAAACAAAGGTCTGATCCAGCTGAGCAGCCTTTCTGCAAGGCTGTTACTTGGAAATGTGGGTGACCTTGGAAACAGAAGGGCTCCTCCCTCCAAGAGGGCTGCTCAGAAAGCCTTGCAGTATTGCAGGAGAGGCATTTCGCAATATACCAGGTGGTGAGGATCAGCACAGGCTGGGATCAGTGCAATCTGGAATACCAGGTGGCATGCTAAAGCCTGGTGCCAGCGCAGACTTGCTATCATTCTCATCATATAATTCATTGGTGATCTTGCTAATTTGAAATCAGATCTGCATTTTGTATTGACTTAAATATGTTCTGCCAAATGAGTGGTAGTGTGAAAATCTAGCATTAATTGTGTGTGAAGACACGATTGAAGCCATCATCAAAGCAAGTATAGCTCACTTTAAAGAAGTGTTTTTCACCTTTATCTCCTCTCTTTCCTTGCTCCCTGTTCTCTCCATCACCATTATCTTTATAGTATGGCACTTAACAAAAACACTAGGGCTGTTGCATTGGCAGCCATGCAAAGGTAACAGTCAGGCCTGCGTGGGGCTGCTGAAATACTCTGGGTCGCAGCTGAGCTACGGGTGCTCACCACTGCCCTTCTGGTGCTTCAGATCTTTTCCTGAATGTACGTAATGGCATTGCCCAGTGGGACCTGGTTCAGTGACCTTTCGATGGGTTGTCAGTGTGTGGTTTGTTCTCACTTCTCACACAGTTGCTGGAGCAAATGCCTCTGGCACAGTTTACAGGTAAGAATGCACTGCAGATGAATCAGATGTGATGGGGGCTACTGCAGTCTGGAAGGATGAGTGCATGGCAATCTTTAAAGCCAGATAACTTCTCAGATTTGACTCATGATGTGGCAAAACAAAGTGAGATGCTTAGTTTAAAATGGGGATACGTTCTTTTTGTATCCATTTTGGAGGAAAAGCAATAACTTTTAAAAATGCGGGTGTATCCATGAAGGAAGAAGCACTGAATAGAAACAGTGTGAAGAAAACAGTAGTGTTTGCAAGCTGTCAGAGGAGCTTGCCTCCTTATTGATCCTCAGGCTTAACAGAATGTGACAACCTACAGCAACAAAAGTGAACAAGCATGGAAGAATATACGCCTGATTAAAAATTTATTAAACTGAACTCCAAAACCTCTGAAGGATATTCATGTCAGTTTTTTTTTTTTTTTTTTTTTTTTTTTTTTTGTTAGCAGTATTGCTAAACAATCTGGAGTGAATTAGGCCCCTGCAATTGGAAATTTAATTTGGGGTCATCTTTAAATGAACTCTAAAAGCATTAGACTCTGTTTGGCCAGGATCTTTTGCTTTGGGCCTAAGCCCAGCTTGTCATCTCCAAATCAATTCCAAGGTTCCTTTCCAGCCCAAGCTACTATTGATTTTCTTTTTTCTTTTAACAGAAATTCATCTCTATGGTGATCACATTATATATCTTGGCCAGTAAATCAGTAAAGCTGATTTCAGACTAAGGGGAGCTGATCTACAAGGAAGTGCTGTTGCTCACATTTAGCAGCGGCACAGCAGCTGGTGTGCGTGTCCAGATTGACCAATGTCCTCCCAAGGCCAATGTTTGGGCTCACAAGGCTGTGGCTGCTCAGAATTCGTGCAAAAAAGAGCTCATGTATATATGCATAGACACCTTAAGCACCTGCCCTTCTTAATCTTGAGTCTTGGAGATGGGCTGTTTTGCCTTTGGTTTGATCTGGAAGTAGAGTGTGGCCTGGGGAAAGGATGCTGAATTTGAAAGGATGCTGAACCCTGAACAGGGTTTTGCTTCTGTTGAGCTGTTATCAGAGGTGCTGGGGTACATGTTGTCACCTCTGTGGTGACCAGCTGTGACACATTTCACAGGAGCTCTTTGAGCTCTTTTTTTTTTTTTCCTTGACTCAGTTTTGGTTGTTCCTTCTATGTCATGTTTTGACAAAAGTCCTGTTTGATTCATTTGCAAGTGTTTTTGCATGAGGAGTGAATGTGAGGTGGCAAAGAGCATTCTGATACTGTGCTGAAGGTAGCAGTACACATAAAATACTTCCTTTCAGGAACTGCTTGCTGTTCATGAGCAAGAAGATCATACAAGGCAACATACAGCCACAGTGAGTTGGTTTCCCACTTGAACGGTTCTTATTTTTTAAAACATGTTGTTCTGAAAAAAGTGTTTGCAGACTGGAAAACTAAAGGTGTTCATGTAATATGAATTCTTATAGGCTAACTTAAAATATGTAAAGCAACAGATTTGTTTTATTTTATTTTTCCAGGTGAAAAATGGTCTTTTTCTAGCGTAAATTTTCATGGGAGTCCAGTGGAAAACAACTGGTGTGAACATAGTTTGAGTCAAGGCATAGCAAATAACAAATCTATCTAAATAAAGACCAGGTGGCAATACAAGCCAAAGCAATGGTGTCCTGTGTGCTACTAACTTAGTTAGTGCAGTTACCAATAATTACCACATCCTTAAATGACCATATTGTATTCAGTAATGTCAGTAAGGTCAATTCACAGTCATAGGATAAAAGGGGATACTCCAATAGCTCTTAATGTGCATCAAAATGAGAAGATTGATATTGACAAGGTGACCTCCGCTCCGAAGGGGCAGTTTATTTTGAATGCCTGTAGTTTTTTTTTGTTTATGATTGACAACCTCGACGGTATGACTATTTTTGTTGTTTTTTTTTTTTTTTCCTAAAGGAGCAGCACAGTTTGTGCTAGCTATTTTGAATGATCCAGCAATAGCACAAGTTAAAGAAGGCTAGTAAGATTTTTCTGTAGAAAGTTGCTACACCCCAGTGCCCAATGTCCCCCAAGTGCCCTTTGATCGTTCTCTGAATGACCCCGGCTCTGTGTTAATGTCTGGCATGCAGTTCCGCAATTAAAATGTGTGGCCTGACATCAGTTCCGAATTTGTCTTTCCTTCAATTTTTCATGTCCACCCAATTCATTCTTTCGTCCCCTTAACCTTCTCTGTGTCAGATAACTGCGTTTTATTCTTTGGTTGCTATCTGTGGAAAGTTTACGTGCAATTTCCTTCTTCAGTTCTGTTTTCTTTTTATCTTTTTCCCCCCATCTTTTACATTTTTACTGAAAATGATTTTAATTGATCTTCTGTAAAATACGGAACCATCCACACTCTTCTACACCACAGAAGTGATCTTTCTAAGATATATTTTGCTAATTTGGAGGAGAAGCTATGCTGAACAATGTTAAATAAAAATTGCCTGCAATGCAGAGATCTGTATTTGCTAGTAGGGGAAAAACATTCATTTTAAAGGCAGCTAGTAAGCAAAGAAACGCAATGTTTTTAAATACTTGAACGCAGACTAGGAAAATACTTCTTGAAAGCATTAACCACTGTTTTGTGCTTGGAATTACATGTGCTGTAAAATTTTTGCAAGAACAGCTGTGATCTTTTCAGCTTGAAGAATGCCTAGGTGCATGCAAAGTTGTAAGTCGGGGTAGCTAAATGCAGGTCTTAAAGACTGTTCTCTGTTTTGGGTGAGCGGGAATTCGGGCTTAGTGAGCACCATTACTGTCAGAAGAAGTGTTTTAAATAAAAGTAATTTTTAAAAAAGTGAATATCTCTAGGCTATGACTGTATTAGCTAAAGAGAGAGGTTATGACGTTATGGCTTGAACAATCAATGCAACTGCGCTGAGAGGTGGAGGAGAAAGGGAAGTTATGAAGCAGAGCAAGCTTGTGACAGAACATAGGTTTCAGTAGAGGGCTCTTTAACCTAAGCTTCCTTGGAGGTTGAGCATACTTTCTGCAGAATGCACTATGTATTGCACTATGTCTTCCTGAAGGATATGGTATCACAGCTTTAGGAAAGGATCTGCACTGGATGAAATAAATCGTGCAAACACAGTGGCACCTGCAGTCCCCTGTTCTAAGCCTTTTGGTTTGCTAGATGCATTATAAGAGTAAAAGATGACAATTTCTGAGGAGATCAACTCTGTGGTTACATGTTTTCTGTCCTTCCCTCTTTTTCTTCTGGAGGTTTATTTTGCAAATATGATGCAGCTCTGAACTCATGTCAGGTGCAGAAGTTGCTCCATTTGCCTTATGTGAATGGAGTCACCGCATTCAGGTGGCAAAAGGGCATTCATTAGGAGAGAACTTGGAAGCAGGACTGTAGGCACAGTACCTGTGCTCAGAGATTGCAAGTGGCTTGACAGCCCCAGAGTAGGCAGACAGACACCTTGGACCCTCCTCCTTGTTTTTTGGTTGATGTCCCCTTCCCCACACCAAATCTCTGGTGATCCCTGAGCAGCAGCACAGGGTGGTTGATGCCTCCTGTGTGTGTGTTGGGGCTGGGAATTATGCCTGCTTTGATGTAGAAGGTGAAGGAGTAGCTTATGCTTATTCCCGTGTCAGGATCTGCATCACACCTTCAGCTGCATGTCCAAATGTGAAAGTTTGGCATAAGTATTATAACTAGTAAGCAGTAAGCAACCGTAACTCTTCTGTTTTGATACATAATAATATTCTTTCTGACATATTCAGGAAATGCTTTGTCTTACTAAAGTTTTTGTTGGGAGGAAGGAGGTAGTATTTCAACTAAATTTTCAGGCTAGCAATAACTGCCTTCTCTGGTTCTCTGTTAGTCAAATCAGAGGCATGTTTGAGACAGAAAAAAGGAAACAATATTGTACCAGGAAATAAAAACACTGATGCTTCAACCAACTCCTAAAAATAAGTTCAGAAACCGCACATTTGTAATAAGTTCACGTTGATTTATTTTTTTTTCATATATACAAAGATTTATTTTCTCTAGAGTGTAGTAAATCTGAGGTGGAAAACAGGCCAGCCTACGTTCATCAGTTGCCTCTTGGGAAATGGCACTTGTGGGGAGATGGCCAGCCTAGAGACTTGCTCAGAAACTCTGAGCCTGAAACTCTCCTTCAGAAAAAGTTGTAAGGTTTAATTGCAATGACAACGCTTTCAGTGTTTAGACCAGTAAACCCACCTGGCAGTTTCTTGAAGTTCAGCTGTATATGGTGAGAGACGGTAAACTACTTGTGGAAGCAGCACATTGTGACTTGCAACTGCATATACATACATATGTATACATGTCTTGCTGTGAGCAGGGTGGGCAGCCAGACAGCTCCAGAGCTGGGTGAGAGGTGCGAGAGCAGAGTGTGAAAGAAATGGGGTCAGGGACTTCTGAGTGAACCACCAGCACAGCAGAGCAGAAGAGAGGTGTTTTTGCCAGGTCGGTTGAGAAATGGCTCTTACTACAGAGGTGGCTTTTGCTGAGCAGATCGATGTTGCAGTGTTTGGTCGCACTCTTCTGTCTGAAGGCACATCTTTTATATTAATGTGGGCAACATAGATGTGCTAGCATGCTTCTCTTACTAATATCCATTAAAAAGCATTTGCTTTAACCTCACACTCTTCATTGTCTTTGCAGGTTTTTAATTTGGGTTTTGAAGCGGTTTACTTCTATATGTCTCAGGCTTCAGTGAATTCATGTTCTACTCTCTGCTCTGTGGGCCAAGCTCTGGGAACAGAAAAATGTACAAGCCTTAGGTGCCCGCTTGTCTTACCTGGGATGGCTCTGTAACAGGTCAAAAGAGCCAGGCAACTTTAGACAGTCCATAAGAAGAGCTTGACAGGTTGACTGTATTATTCATTTATTTATTTTTGTCTGTGTGCAAGTTGTGCTAAATCCTCTCCAGCTTCCTAAATTGTCTCCATTGCAAAATTTGTCACCGACAGATGTGATACACTTAAAATGCACAGCTTGTTACAGGACTTGATGTTAGGGATTGCATATGATATTCAGTCATGCTGTTGATCTCTCCTAACTCAGAATAGGCTCAGGCAGATGATCAGATATCAGGTCTGCAGAGGGATGCTGAAAGGCAGCAGTGGACCTGAGCACTGATGGCCCTGGAAAAGCAAGCCTGGATGCTGGGCAAGCAGGAGAGGGCTGGCATGTGCAGGGCGTCTGGTTTGTGTGTGCTGCTGATGTGGCATCCCCAGTACTGCAGGGATGCACAGGCTGCTGCCCCAACTTGTGGTTCTGGGTTATGTTTCCTCACATATTCCCTGGGATTGCTGCTCTTTCCAAGTGACTTGCTCTGATTCTATCTGCTTAATCTGGTTCTGCAGAAAGCACTACTGGTATCTTTTGCACCAATGGCAGAGCTCTTGTGAACAGTTACTCCTAAAGATAATGAACACTTGGTTTCTTTAAACCCCAAGTAATATCGAAACAAAAATACCTGAATTCCTTTTATTCAGTATACACAAGTTTTCAAGTGTTTACACTTTTTCTCCTTTTTTTTTTTTCTTCCTGTTATCATCTGAACTTTGTTTTCCCAACTTTTTATTCCATCTTTTCATACACAGTTTAACATCAGAGATGTCAAACAAGAAGAAAAAGAAGCTCTGGGCAAAAAGTATTGCCTGCTCCTAGGGGTCTGTATCTCTGAAGCTCTGCAAAGTCTTTTGGTTCATCAGTCAATGTGATTTGTAGACAGCAGCTGCCACTGCCTCGCTACTTCTGCTGTTGGCTGTCCCGCCTGGGCAGGGGCCATCAGCAGAAATGGCTCCTGCAGTGCAGGGCTGGCACTACTGAGTGTCGCCTCGGGCAGAGGCCATTGCAGACCTGTGAGAACTTGTCTGGTTCTTCCTCCACTGCCCTCAGTGAATTCCTGGAGCACAGGGAAAGGGCTGCAAGGGGCACAAGGTCCATGTTTTTCAGCAGTGAAGTTATTGTTACAGTTTTAGTGTAATCCCAGGCTGCTTTCATAAACTCTCTTCTGAGGGTAGAGAAAATGACTACTGTGACAAGACAAGCATGCTGCTTTGGTTAAGATCTTTTTTTCCCTTGGTATTAAGGAAGGGGGGGGAGTCTTGCTGATTTATTTCCATTTTTTGACTCTGTCATGAACCGGTAGCTGAAATCCCAAATGCTCTTTCCCCTGTGACCCTGCGAGTGGGAGTGTTAGGCAGGTTGAAGGCTGGAAGCATGCAGAGTGGACAGGCAGTGGTGTTTTACTTTGTGCGGTGCTGTACCTCTAACCCCACTGTCAGCCTGTCGCTGACAGCAACAAGGACCCAGGTTGAATCTTAGGGGTCAGTAATGAACATTCGTTTAAGCTCCCACCTGGAAAAACTTAAGTTAATTGTCCTAGTGTTGAACAAGTTGCTCTTTGCTAAATAATTTAATAAAGTGGTGCTTTACTGCAGGGAGAAAAAGAGAGGGCATCAGGAAGGAAAACAGCTTTGTACACACTTCAACAGGCTGCTTCTTTCCCCAGGGCAGCCCGGGCTGCTCAACTGTCTGTGTGCAGGGGACAGTGCTGAGAGTGGTTACCTTCTGCCCCGTGGTCTGCAGCATACGTGCAGAGCCCTTGTCTACAACAGAAAAACGGCTGCAGGTCAGCTTGACCTCTTTTCAGGTCCTGTGAATCAGCCCTTCTCAAGATGAGAAAAGTCAGGCTGACTTCTTTCTGGGAGCTGGAAGTGTCTTGTGACCCACTGGGCACAGAGATCTATAAGTGTTCATGCAGAATTATGCATGCAAGTAACTTATTTTTTGGGTAATACTGTGGTATACTGCATTCTCTTGAACAGGCACATGGGCGAGGTGTTTTCATTCTGTAATGTGGGGCTTTTTCCGTTAAGTTTGTTACCACTCTTTATTTTGCTTGCTTGTGAGTCATGAAACCAGAGCATCTAGCCACTCAAGTGTGTCCTTGGTCAGCTGGGTTGAAGTGCAAAAGGGGCTGACTGAAGTAATCTTCTGGTCCCATGCTCTGGGAAGAAAACTTTTTATGAAAGGACGTCGGGTAGGTATGAAGAATGGCAGGAAGGAGCAGCTGAGCCTGTTTTGTGCCACAGGCAAGCCCTCAAGTGCAGGGTGTTCCTAGCTGTGCCTAGCTTCCACCTCACACAGTTGGCTCCTGCTGGCATCAGCCACTTTACCAGGATGTTACAGGTTGTACTGGTAGCGGGGCATGATTCTCATCTGTTATGTCACTAGAGAAGTGGTAGGGATGTATTTAATTCTCACAAATGCTACTGAAGTAAAATAGTGTTGGAATATTTCCATTGTCTAAAACAGATGGTGATGCTTGCACTGCACCCTCAGTTCTAGCATATTCTTAATGTTTTTTGTTGTTGTTATTCTGAGACATGATGGGTTTAATCTTTCCAATTTTGTTACAAAATCCAAGACTGCTTTCTTCCAACACAGCTCACAAAAATATGGGCAGCAAGTGTTGGAAAAGTGGAAAACACTTGAAATATTTCAGCAGTTGATATAGTTCAGTCTCTAGGATTTCATTATAATTTTATTTCTGCCTTCAAATAGCATATATATATATATATATATATATATATATGTTTAAACACTCTAGCAAGGGGAAGTTAGATTCTTTGTTCTTAGTTTTCAGTAGATTTGCACAGAGTATGGTTGTATGTTGGTGACGAATACTATAAAAAGGAATGTGATAAAGATGTGCCTTACACTGGCAACTAAATGTGAGATTCCTACAAATTCATAGTTCGAGTATATTGACTAAATTGTTCTTGAATGGTATGAAAAGCAGTACTGCTCTTTTTTTTTCCAATTTAGCTGAGAAAATCTGATTTTACAGGGCTGGGATGAAAAGCATTTTACAAAGGCATTCTGTTCGTGCTTGTGGATTTAAGCATATACTTCATAGGTTTTTGAAGCTGATGATGTGTGCCTGGAGAAGTGGGCTTCAGATTGCGAGGTTCTTGCCATTGTTCTCTGGGTGCATACAGCTAACCTGAACTGAGTGTGTATTCTCTTGGCGCTGCTGACACGTGTGTCCCTGTCTGTGGCTAGTCTTGTCCACTGAGGACATGCTGCATTTCATCTTTATTCTTCATACCATAGTTATAGCAGGAAAATGCTCTGTGTTCTTATTTTGTTCTGTTTGGCTTTTTTGTTTTTCCTGTCTATGGCAAACTGGACACCACATGTGAGAACTGTGGTAAGTGCTTGCTAATTCAGCTAGACGCCAGGTACAATAGGTGACTCTGGCATCGGTTAATTACCATAATTCTTCCTGATGAAGAATTTTTGCTCTAACAAACTTCTTGGTAATCAAATTCTTCAGCCCTATAAATGTAGCTAGAAGGGAGAAAGAGAGAAAATACTGCATGTCTTAGAGCCAGCCTGCTGATGTGGAGATTGACAGAAAAGAGAAATTTCTATTCAGTTGAATTCTCCATGACAGAAGTTATTGCAAATATCCTACATCTCTTACTCTGTACAGCCTGTTTCCATAACAGTAGAAACTTGGTTTCTCCAGCTTTAATTTCCATTCACAATGGATGATGCTAATGCATCCTGATACCGAGGAAAAACTTTCTTAAACAAAAAAAAGTGTAATTTTTGGATTATAGGCAGGTACTAAAAATGACACTCATTTTCTAAAGTTCATAGCAGGAATATTTTCCAGGGCACCTGAGAGGTTTCTTTTTTGAGCTTATGTTTCAAAACTGATAAAACTTGGATGGTTTGTTCTTGCTGCAGTATTAATTTCATTTATGAGGAAAGCCAAGATATCAAATATTGACCTGACCTAGAGAAAATATTGACATTCGAACTAGGAACATTACTGGCTGAGGTGCCAGGACAAGAACAGGAATCCCTTACCAAGGGTGCACTGAGAACTTAGCTTGAGGCTAATGCAAAGAGACAGGTTGTTGGGGTTAATACTAGCTGGGGAAAGCCTCGGCAAAACCAGAAGGGAAGTGGATTCTGAATGTCTTCCTAAATGTCATTAGGCTTTTGGGATTTAGGCACTGCTTTATAACCTATTGCAGAGTGATTGATAGTCTCCTAGTAATCCTTTTCCCCTTCCAAAACTCTAAGCCACCTGCGTTGCTTTCAGAAGGCAAGATATGACCCATCGCATATATAGTTTGTTACACTTAACTAGTTTCCTCAAATATGCCTGTCATTGCGACCAGCGAAATTCTAGAGAATTCTGTAACTTCATGTGTTGGACTTGTAGTGTTAAAACACTTGATGATTTCTAGTGTGTGGCTTTATTTTTTTTATTATTTTTTTTTCCTTCTCCTCCAAATCATGTCAGTATTCCAGGTTCTCCTGCTATTGGATATTTGCATAACTATTGGATATTTTTATTTTACCTTGAACTGATCTTCAAAAGGATGTAGGGGGCACCTTGGGTCTCCTTAAAGGACTGAATAGAAGCTGATGGTGGGTACTGCTAGTCACTGTACTTTCTGCAGGATTAAACCAAGGTAATAATGTCAGGCATGAGCTATGAAGCTATTGAAAACAGCACCAGGTGAAGATGGTTTCATAGCCCAGTGAAAGGGGAAATTTCTGGAAATAGGATGGTCTGGTTGCTACTCCTTGCTTTGTCAGTATGACCAGGGGTTTTCGTCGTCTTGAATTTATTTCTGGCTGTCTGCATGCTCACTTTTTGTTTCTCACTGCGCATGCATGGGACACATAGTGAGCCAGGTCCTGGGGTTTGTCTTCTTTCCACTTCAACTTTTCAGAAGGGCTGAAACATTGGATGTCTTCTGTCCATTTTGTTACTAAACTGAAAGCAACGTAAAATGGCTAATAGTACTATGCACGTATTGCATTCCAAGATCTTACTGCTACTAATTACTTGTAATGCAGTAATTAAGTAAAACTGATCTGCCTGAGGTCACAACGCCAGGAATAGGGTATGTCTCTCCTGACTCCAGGTCCAGTGACGCAGCTGTTAATTCACACAGTGTCTGCCTTGAGTTCATTAAAAATCTTCTCCCACAGCCCTGCCTCCCTCAGCAGCCAAAAATTCTCCTTTTAGTAGAAGAAAGGAGCTTCCTTTGGGACTCTGATTGCCCCCAGAGTGGAAGAAGTTCTCCAGCTGAGAGTGTGCACTATCTTTTGAAGTGCTGTTAGCCCTTTTTGACCTGAGAAATGTGAAGGGAACCAAACTCTTGCATCTAAGCTTGAAATGTGTGTAATATAGCCAGGGTACGTGCGCTAGACGCCTCTTTCACAATGTCAGAATGCTGCAGCTAATGTGCGTTAAAAGTTCTCTGAGATGAAAACTTGGTATAGCGTAACAGAGAGGATGTCCACTCCCCCTTCTAAGCCAACTAAACTTTTAAATAGAACTACAGAATAGGAAAATGGGAGTGAGTTTTTTTTTTTTTTTTTTTTTTTTAAGAATAATAGATTTTTAGACCAGTGGAGGGATCTGTTGTAGAACTCGAAGACACAGAAATTAATCCTGTGATTTCTTCATTGAGCCTCTAATGTGTGATCAAATATTCTTAAGGTAGATATCCATTCTTGGTCTATTTAAATGAGTCCAATATGAGGGCTAATTCACTTGGCAAGTTGTTCCAACTCTTATGTACCAATTCTAATGCTGATGGCTATGAAATGGAGATGCGCATACCTTCAGAAGAGATCAAACATACTTCTCTACAACCCAGAATGCTCAGAACATGAGTTGGCATGTGATTTGATGACAAACTGGATTATACTGGCAGTTCGCTTCAGATAATACAAGTTCAGAACTATTTAAATGAGTTCCTGTATGTTAATACATGTCCACACTTGGAATGCTTTCAAAATTTATTTTGGAGGGATTTGGGGCTATTGGAGTTGTTTGTTTCAGCATATGATGTTAACAAAAGCTAAACCCTGCACGTTTCTGGAAGAAGCCCTACATATATGCTTTAAAATACTTAAGACCTGCTTCTAGTATAATAGCTATACACTAAAAAGATTGTTAGCATTTTCCAAAATTATATTGAAAATTAGTGTTAGATATGTTTACGTACTCAGCTTGACCACAGATCCTCTTGGACCATTTTGGAAATGTGACTTTAAGTTTCATGTTCTGTGATCTACTGAAAGCTTTAGTTTCAACAATGAGAAATGGCCAGTTACTTCAGATACAATCTATATGGATGCTCCTGTTCACTCCTTAGGATTGATTAATGGTTTTCTGAAAATCTTGAATGTTTTTTATATGAGTTCTCAGTCTAATGCTTTGAAAAGCTGCTACAGAAACTTGGTATTATGAGTTAAGCTAGCTAAATAACTGGGACTTTCTGCTGCCAGATTCAAGCCAATATTGCAGTATGGCATGTACACAAACATCGCAAGTGCTTGTAGTTGAAAGTGGCCAAGAAGTGGGAGAAAGGAAAGGAGAAAGAAAAGTAAATCCCCTCATTATTCCTGCAGATGTTTGAGCTGTTGGAGACAATAGCACTTTAACAGACTGTTCTTCCCCTCGGTTCCAGGAGCGATGCCAGGGCTCGCAGGAACAGGAAACTTGGCAGTCAAAGGCGTCTCTCTTTATTAGTGTGCTGTGTCTTTTAAACTTTCTCTCCCCTACCTCAGAGATCTGCAGAATGGAGGAGTTTCTTAGAAGTGAGAAACTATGGGTACCTTAGGAATCAGACTGAGTTAGAGCTATACATCTTTCTACGTATTGCTGCTCCTTCTTCTTAAGGCATTCCCCATTATATGATGTGTAATGTCAGAGCTTAGTGATGTGAAAGACTAAATGTAATTATCAAAAACATAAAGCCTGTCTTCTCCAGGTACGTCTAACTCAGATACTATGAAATGTACAGAGAATGGCATTCAACTGCAAGTGATTCTTAATGATACTCATGTATTTTTTTCTTGCTAGTCAGTTATTTATTTATTTTTAATTATATCCTCAAATTTTGTACCCAAATTTTTAAGGGGGTAGCACGGTTCATAGGATGTCATGAGTTGTGTATAGAACCTGTAGAAACCCAGCCCACATCAGGATCCAGTGGAATTCATATTTCTGTCAGATATTTATACTACCTAGATGAAGGACTGAGACCCATGTTTAATTTCAAGCATGAGAATTAAAATATGCATATTATTAGTGCACGTGCTGAGCTGGAAACATGGAAGAATGATGCCAGAGTAATTTCTGTTGAGCACTTGTGTGCTCGCTTTGTGTATGATGCTACAAAAGTGTCAGTTTATTGCTGACAGCGATAACAACATAAGATCACATGCCTTCTTCCTGGAACAATGTTAATCAAAGAGATCAATACAGCAGAGAATATGCGCATAGGAAGTGTTGTCACACTGACTCTAACTTCTGATGATGGACAGATTTCCTTTTTTTGTGCATCCTATTTGTACTTTTACTGACTTAAAGACAACAATGATCAAATTTCAGTGATATTGCATAGTGAATGTCAAGTCCCGCTCTGAACTTTTAAATGCATATTTTTCTCTCTATGCATATATCCTATTTGTGTACGAATATATGTATATATCAGAACATTCTGTAGGTCTGTTTTTATAAATTTATCAACTCCATGTTGATTCACTATTTTTCCTTTATTTTTTTATTATTATTTTTTAAACAGAATGGCATGTTGACCTTACAAAAGGTATTCCTTTGAAAGGTCATCTTTAAGTAGGCTGCCAAGATTTTTATTTTTAGCGTGGTATGGTAAACAGGTTGGGGAAGGTACATCACAAAACCGTGGCCTTAAAGGGGAGGAAGAGGCACTTCTATCTGTAGCAATGATATCACATCAAGGGTGATGTACTTGGAAAAAGGATCCATTAAGAACAGCAATCCTGAGAGCCAAAACATATGACAGGATATGTGAAGGATTAGTTGGATGGAGCATCTGTTATTAATACTGAACAGTGCTTTTTGAAAACGAATGTGAAGCATTAACATGGTAGTGAGAATTAATTTTAAGGCTTTCTCATGAAAGAGAGAATGAATGAGCTTCATGCTTTTCTTTATTTAGAAGTATTGTTTTCATTTCTTGCTTTATCTGAAGTCTGAACTCAAATTCAATTCTAAGCAGAGAAGGGATGCCTGGAACGCTGGCTCTTCCGATCCCCTAGAGGACAGCACGTCTGGTGCAGCACAGCAGATTACTTTTTAGGGGGACTTAACTACATGCTTGATCAGGGAAAGGCAGGCTGGCTAATGCTCATTTATTGAGTGGTAAGCAATGGAAAATTAGCAAGAAACTGTGGCACATTTTGAGGGCTTTATTGATCTGATTTCCCTGCAGAACTGATTTCTCCATGAAAGCAATCTACCTGCTCTCAGGAACTGGGGTGCATACACAGAAGTTTAATTGAGTCTGGCAATCATGATAAATACGGATTGTTCTCAGGAGTCTTTCTCCGGTGGCACCAAAGAACAAATGCTCCATAATCTCCTGCTTGTTCTCCCCCCCTCCTCCCCTCCTCTCTATTTTTTTCTTTTGGTCATTATTGCTTTTCTATAGCAGATGCTGAGATTTGAAAGATTTATAGTGTACTTTTCTTCAAAATCTGCAATCACAATCCAATCCTTTTTTTGTTAGGACTTGCATGATGGTTGACAGTGACTGTTGTGAATGTCACTGTTTATAACTGTAGTGACCATTAAAGGTTGCGTACATTTTGTATGGCTTTCCCTTGACTATAAATGCAAGTTTACCAACAAAGATCAAACACAAGAAGGTTTAAGCTCAGCTATACACTGTAGAGATATTAGTTGTTACAGCCTGCAGTTGGATGATGATGCTTTATGCAACTTCATAGCAGCAGCTTTCATTAAGGGAGCTTGGACCACAATGATTAAGCATATTTTATAAGTATGCTTGAGTATATGTATTTATAAACTTATTGTACTGTATATTGAGTACACTGTGATACCCTGAGCCGTTGTTTGGGGAGACGGTGTGGCTTAATGGGTGCATCTCAACAGGGACCAAAGCCTGGGTTCCACTTACTGCATCAAGAAGCCTCTGTGCCTCCTTCCCTCTCTTAGACTGTAAACTCACACTGAGAAGGAAAGGTGCCTTCCTGTGTGCTGATACAGAGGAAGGAACAACAGGGATTTATCTGGCCCACAACATAAGACTTCCCTACTACAAAGAAGTCTAATAAAAAAAGCATCTTCCTGTTTAACTTTAAGCCCTGTGTTACTGCAATACAGCTGCAGATCACATATGTTGCTCAAGTCTCTGGCTGCCCTGTGAAGTGAGCAGCAATTCCAACTTGTTAACTTGTGAGTGGAAAGGTCATTTCATCTTTGTTTCTCATTAGATGGCAGGTAAATAGGAAAGCTGGGCTCCTGACGTGTGACCAAGTAACGTGTCTCAGTTGTTGGGCGGGCAGGTGGCTGTACATGCGGAGCTGCGGGGTGTAGGCATGGTGATTCTGATAGCTGCGAGATGGCCAGCTGTCAGGTGCATTGAAGTCCCGGGTGATATCAACCCAAATGAATTTTAGCTTTTACTTATGAATTCAAATAATTTCAAGTCATATTAGTATGAATTACTACAGGGGAAATACAGTGTTGTTTTCATTATCTACACATTCTTATCAGAATACGGTAAATGCCAACCTAAAGGACTGAATTTAAAGGTTCGTAAGTAGCTTGTGAGGTTCTGTCTTTCTAATACCTCGCTTCAGCTAGTATCTGACAGCTGTTTTGCTAATCGAAGCTCCAGCAGACAAAGTATTTTTGAAAAATATATCATCTCTTTTTTTTTTCTTTCCAAAAAGAGCAAGGATGGAGGAACTGTAGGCTTTGTATATTTCAGCGGTTTAGTTTGTATGGCTAAATGTAGCACAGAAACTTGCCTACTTACCTGTCAAATTTTCAGTCCACCCCAAACAAATTTCAGGCTATGTAACCTAGCAGGGAATAGCTGGAGTACAGGAACAAGCAACATTTTCAAATACATTAAAGCTGAAATACGGTGAGCTGCAGATCTTTCATTTCCATTAATTATTGGGCTTTAATATCAGCCATGTTAGAAAGTACTGTTAGGGACTGGTGTGTGTGTGTGTGTGTCAGCTTCAATTATAAAATAATAGTGGAATATCTACATTGATTTTTGATCTTAAAGCCCCAGAGTCCTCATCCATGAGAGCAACAGGAAGTTATCTCAGATCCCCACCTCTCTTCTGCCTAGAGCCATCACATGCCTCCTAGGCACTGCTCTTCCTCTGACAGGGACCAGAGCAGCTGGAGAAGGAGGTGGCAGAAAGCAGAGAACCATGCCCTCAGCCAAGCAGTAATACAGGCTGGATAAATGCCAGCCTGGAGAAGAACTGACCGTAACGGCTTTCCTTCCAGCTTCCTTTTTCCTTCCATCTGCATCTGCACCTTCACCAGATCAGCTGGGCTGGCAAAAAACTGTCCGATGGCACCCGCAGACATGCCTCCAACAACAGCTTTCCTGCCGCAAAGGGAAATCAAACATGCTGCAGAATACACTGAGGAGCTTCACAAATTTGGGTTGTGGTAAATGGGGCCACATCTGGCTGGCGGATGGTCACTAGTGGGGTCCCTCAAGGCTCCATTTTAGGGCCAGTCCTCTTCAATGTTTTTATAAATGATTTGGATGTAGGACTAGAAGGTGTTCTGAGCAAATTTGCCGATGACACCAAACTTGGAGGAGTTGTGGACTCGGATGAGGGTGGAAAGGCCTTGCAGAGAGATCTGGACAGATTGGAGAGCTGGGCGATCACCAACCACATGAAGTTTAACAAAAGCAAGTGCCGGGTCCTGCCCCTGGGACGGGGCAACCCTGGCTATACGTACAGACTGGGCGATGAGATGCTGGAGAGCAGCCCTGCAGAGAGGGATCTGGGGGTTGTGGTTGACAGCAAGTTGAATATGAGCCAGCAGTGTGCCCTGGCAGCCAGGAAGGCCAACCGTATCCTGGGGTGCATCAAGCACGGCATCGCTAGTCGGACGAGGGAAGTGATTGTCCCGCTCTACTCTGCGCTGGTGCGGCCTCACCTCGGGTACTGTGTGCAGTTCTGGGCACCACAGTACAAGAAGGACATTAAACTGTTGGAGAGTGTCCAGAGGAGGGCGACGAAGATGGTGAAGGGCCTAGAGGGGAAGACACATGAGGAGCAGCTGAGGTCACTGGGTCTGTTCAGCCTGGAGAAGAGGAGGCTGATGGGGGACCTCATCGCGGTCTACAACTTCCTCGCGAGGGGGAGTGGAGGGGCAGGGGACCTATTCTCCATAAACACCAGTGATAGGACCCGTGGGAATGGAGTTAAGCTGAGGCAGGGGAAGTTTAGGCTGGACATCAGGAAGAGGTTCTTCACCGAGAGGGTGGTCGCACACTGGAACAGGCTCCCCAGTGAAGTAGTCACTGCACCAAGCCTGTCTGAATTTAAGAAGCGATTGGACTGTGCACTTAGTCACATGGTCTAAACTTTTGGGTAGACCTGTGCGGTGCCAGGAGTTGGACTTGATGATCCTTATGGGTCCCCTCCAACTTGGGATATTCTATGATTCTATGATCTCTGAGGAGAAGTGGACGTGGGTAGGGCAGCATCTACCTTTGTCCAGCTGCTGCTGGCAGGGGCCACCACCTGCCTCCGCACGTGGGGCTGGTGGGAGCAGAGCTTGAACCAGGAAGGAGCTGATCCTCCGGTGCCCCGAGTGGGCCTGGGTCGGCTCTGCTCTGCTCTCCTTTCCAGCAGGAGAGCCAGAAGGCAACGCTGTGCTTCTTACCGTTTTTCTCAGTCACTGGCTGTCCCACAACATGCTGCGGTGCTCAGGTACCAGAAGGGCGGATGAGTTTGGGGAACCATCTGTGGGATTTTGACTGGGAGCAGAGTTTTCTCATTTGAAAACACCCATACCTGCATTTCTGTGTGTCCTAGGGACACTATTTTCTCATCTAGCAGCATGATTGACTCTGCTTTGGGATGCTTTCCCTTCGAGCAGCTGTGTGCTCCTGGGGTCGGGATCACATCAGAAAGAATCCTCCAGTTCCCAACAGGAAACTCAGTATCAGGTAGCCATGTGGCAAGGCTCTGGTGCTTTAGGGTCCCTTTTCCAGGTGGCCTTGCAGTCTCTTCAAGTCCTAGCACAGATCCATGGGATGGTGGTTGAAAGCTTGTTTGTTAATTGTCCAGGTTGTTTCTTATGTGACTAGTTTGGGGGTATTAGACTTGTATGAGTGCTATGTTCATTAAAAACTGTTGGCTGAGTTTGGGTACGTGTATTACAGTTGTAAAAATATTTTCTTGGACAAAAGCATTAATGTTTTCTGCTGCTTTGCAGAGCAGAGAAAAATGCAGTAGAAGAAAACCGGAGGCTGTTTTCCAGCACAGTTGTTACACCTCGACCTTCGTAAAGGAGAGACTGTATTGTGAATCTTCTTACATTAGGAAAAGATCAGTGATGCCTTTCATGTCCCATTTCTGTCCCTCCCACATTCTTTTTTGGTTTTGTTTTTATTCTTCACTCTGCTTACAGGTGCTTGTTCCTGTAAATCCCGGTTCTTCCACTGACTTTGCTAGAGTACTCTATATGGGAACTTTACGGAATTGCAGCCTTTGTGTCTGCTGAATTATAAATGAAACAAATTGAAAATAGCAATCTTGCTTTTAAGCACTTCTCACACACTCGCTTTTCTCTTTGGCTGCTGCTTGTGGTTAATTCTGCCACCAATTAGGGAATAAATGCAGGCGGCTAATATCAGATCACTTGTACACAGAGGGATGTAAAAGCTGAAAATTTCAGGATACATATAACAACTTGACTAAGTATATTCTTACTGCTTTATATTACAGTGACTAGAATAAAGAGACATGAAGGAAACACTTATTTCCTGGCTCAAGGGATCCTCTGTGTAAGGTGTGTGTGTATTCTCTTCTAATTTCTCTTCTAATGTTCTCTCATCCAGAGTTAATCATCTTGAAAGCTTAAGAAAACTGTTTCTCTGTCTCAACTTTTCCTCTTTCTGAATATATTTGGATAAACTGGGTTTATCTGCTCTTGATATGTGGGCTTTATAGCTCATAGAGATCAGGCAAAATATTTTTAGCACTGTTTCAATCATAATTGAATATGGAAGGTGTAGGGATTTGCTGGTTGGTAGGTGCTTAAGTATTTTGAAACAACGGCACAATGTACATCTTGAATTAATCTAATCCAATTTACTATCCCGTAAATTACCATTTTCAAGCAAAACCGCCTAAGTTTGTTTTTAAGTAGCACAGGGAGAAAGCAGTTAAGTGTACTTATGCAAGATTTTTGTGAAGCAAAACCACTACTTCCCAGCTGGAATCTGCTTTCAAAATACAAATTTATCAGAGAGATACAAAAAAGCATTTCTTGTTTGACAGCAGTAGCAAGCAGGGGGTCTCAGACCATTTGCTGGTGAACAAGATTACATATCATAAAGCTGTCATGAGCTGGCACTAATTTGACAGTTTGTTGGCTCAAGAGACTCCAGCACTGTGAATGCAGGGGATAGAAATGTCTCTGTGATGCCACGAGGTTCACGTGGAGGGCATTGATGAATGGCAGACAAATTGGATGCCTAACTAAAGTTGTCTTGTGCTTGGGGGGGACATGCTAAACCCTACAAGTTTCAGTTGTAAAATGTGTAATGGAAGACAATGGGAAATGGAAGACTCCTTAAAAGTAGGAATACCTGGATTTTTGTTCTTGTAGGTCTCTTTGATGGGCTGATTTTAAGTGTCCTACTGTTGAGTTTGTCTGCACACACTCTCCCACTTGGCTGTTTCCCTTAGAGCCTTTTACACCAGACAGAACTTATTGGCTATAAGCTCATAATATTTGGCTAATATGCAGGCTACTTGTATGCAGAACAAAGAGAGCAAAAGAGTGCCTGGGAAATAAAGTACTTCAATAGGCTTTAATGATACTATTCTGGGGAAAAAGTGAATGAGTAGAAAAAAAGGGGGATAAGTAACAAACATCTTGTAAAAAAAAAAAAAAAAAAAAACAAACTTCTGGTTGTAACCATATTTCAAAGATGTTCGTATTTCACATTCACATTTCAAAAGCTATTTTACTGTCTATTTCAGCTCATTAGTGAAATTAAGTCTAAAATACTGGCTAATGTGTTTGTTGCCATTTGCCCCAAAGGGTCCCATTTATATGACTATTATTCTCTGCCTTGCTCGCAATTCCATGTGGAATACCAGGAACATCTCATCTGCCTTTTTTTTTTTTTTTTTTCCCTTTTCAACCCAAGTTACATACAGAACTGCAGTTTATTTTTGAAAATGAAGAATAACCAAAGAAGCCCAAAATGACTATATAGCTTCTGTGTACCTTAACTACAGTTATCCAGGTGATGTTTCACAGGTTTTCTTTGAGCTCAACACTTGAAATTGGATGGAATACAAATTTAGCAAGGCTGGGGATATATTTATCAAGCAAAGGTGATATGCCACAGTTTGGTCACTTTTCTTTGCATGCATTGATTTTCTTTATTTTTTTATTTTTTTTTCCCTTAGTAGTTCCGTCAGACAAGCAAGAAATGAAACTGTTTTTCAAGAGTTGATATTTGTATTTTTTTCTCACTGTCCTTGTGCAGTGCTCTTTTGCACATAATTTGCCTACAACCATTGAGCAAATAATCAGCCTGCTCCACACTATCTGCTGCTGTAAATTAAATATTGACCAGATGTGCTGGGTTAACATCATAAACTTGCTCTGAGAACAAGACAAACTCATTTGTACGCTAACGCACACTCTTACATAGATTAAGGCTCCTGTATAAAGTTTAGTAACATATGGACTCTTTTTTAGGCACAAACTTTGCATGTACACTGTAAGTGAAGTTTGACGTGCCAAGTAATTCTTAGCAAAGATGTATGCTTAGGTATCTGCATTGCTCTGGTGGACCATATCTTGATAAAATGTTTACTTTAATCTCTTAGAGACTTAGACTTACGTTGTTGAGATATTTCAAGGTCGGAGAATGTGCTCACTTTCAAACGCAATCAGTATGAGCAACTGAATTTCTATAGTAAATCCATATGCTATTTCAGGAGCAGTTATGTAAGTGAAGCAAATGGAAAAATTGCTGGATGACTGGTGAGGCCAAATGCAGATCTAGGAAAAGTTCACCTCCACTGAAACTGCTGAATCTTCTGTCTTAGCCAGAAATTTGGTATAAAATCCAGGCTGTGAGGCTTGGAATCCAGAGAAGATGAAGGAAGTTGAATAAAAGGTGCTTAAACAGATTTAGGAGCAAAGTAAATTGCACAGTTTTACCTGTCCTTAGCTATTGACAGTAAAATGACAGGTACCCAGGCTAACCTGAGGAAAGGGAGGCTTGGGAGTAGCTGTTGGGACCAAGCTATTGCTGGTCTCTTGTGGGAAGGTCTCCCTCCAAACTGCTGGGGAGCTGCACATACAAATGTGGATGGAAGTCTCAGCCCCATGCCCGGACCAGGAGGAAACCTCCAGCCCACCCTGGTGCACATGTGGGGCTGCCTATGGCCAGGAAAGTTGTGTGCAGTGGTTATGGATTTTGTCCTTTTCTTCCAGTGTCTGATGTACTGTGGAGAGGAACACGAAACGGGTGATTGTGCCTGTTCAGTGCCTAAGAGAATCTGTGTCTAAGGTGCATTGAGTTGCTACTAAGATTAGGAAATAATGGAAGTTAAAAAATCAATGTTTTGCCTAATTTAAATTCTCCCATTTCCTTTGAATCACTAAAGTGAATGAAGGGACTGTGCTTTCACCAGAACTGCTTGCTCACTTGAACTTTTCTCATCAGTCTCTGCTGTATGCTAGGTTTACATAACAGTGGAGGGAAATTAGCAGTTAAAATACTCTTATTTAGTAATGTTACAACTGTTAACTTATGATTTGATGTCTGCTATTAATTGTCAGAAAAAGGCTAAAATGTAACCTGTATTTGAGATGTTTGCTCTCCTTCTGGAGTAAAGGAACAACACAAATGAGAATGGTTTCCATTCTCCCTAGAGTAAGTTGTAACTAACCTTAAAAGCCATCTTAGTTCAAGTGTCTGTAGGTTTAAACATGAACAACAAAACCCTAAGCCTATAATAAGAAAAAAAAAGAAAATCTAAAAACAGTTCAGGACTATGAATCCTTAAAAAAAAAGGGCAGAAGAAGTGATATAATGCTTTCCAACCAAGTCCTGAAAAAATAGCTGGATTTTGGTTATGCTACAGGATGTCTCTGGCCAAAATCATTTCAATAACAAAAATAATTGTGAATGGAAAGTGAAGCAATAGGTGTATGGTAGTAAAGGTAGGCTGCTGCTTATTTGCAAACATGCATATATCTCACTGTTTCCCAATGTGAGACAGTCGAGCTCCGAATAGAAAAATATGTGGTTTCCAGGTGACAGCTTAAATAAACTTGGCCACATGCCGACAATTGGTCACTCACTAATGATAGCATATGAATGGCACCATGTGGAAAATGCCCGGTTATTTAAATGCTATGAGCCATAAAAGGCATAATAATCTGTTGTAGACAATGCATGGGAAGTGGCCTTCTTTTGGAAACGCTCGGAGGATAAAAATCCTTGGTGCTCCTGAAAGGTGCAGAGCTGGGCTCAGGAGTGCTTGCCACCTTTGCAAGCCTGGCTTTGGGCTCTAACTTCTAAAGTAGTGCAGATTGGCAGCCAGACACTGGAATTGCCTCCAGATGTACAGCACCATCTGCTTGGACTGGCATCTGTATCAGGACCTGTGGTTGCAGCTGGGTACAGCAAACCATTTTCTAGACTGGTAAGATGCTCTTGCCTGGATAGTCCATCTAGACACACTTAACTGGGACAAAATGTTAAGAAATAATAAAAAAATATAATAATAAAAAAAACACTACTAAAGATGGTGAAGAAATGCTGAAAGGCCAGTGTATAAGCTTGAATATTCAGACTTGAAAGCTGGAAGAAAATCATCCAGAGGTCAGGCCTAGAATAAGAGCGAGAAGAAGGGAAAGGGTCTCAATTTTACTTGCCTTGCGTGAGGTCTTACAGATCACAGCCCCAGTGCCTTTGTGAGAGCGTACATGACTTAACAAGAACAAGTAAGAGAAGAGTTTTCATTGTCACATTGCTTTGACCCTTCTCTTCCTTTCAGGTAGATTTGTAGTCCTAACCTTTCCCTGTAAGTTTCGGTAAGAGACTGGTTTCTCAGCAAGAAGCATAAAATTCAACTGATGTAGGTGGGTGCCTACTGACCTCGCCTTTAAAGAGAGTTAGTAAGCCAGATGAACTGCACAAACATGCACTGAGCACATTGTCTGCTAAAACTCATTTCCGTTCCAGAAGCTGCCAAACCAATCTGGATTGTTTAACTGGGAATCCTGTTGCTGATACTGTAGTGATTGGTAAAATGAAGCGCTAAGCTATTTGATGATTTCCTTTTGTGAAATAGCAGTGACTGGGGATGTCAGCAGTACGCAGGTTACTTGCGCTGTCCTTCCCTCTGGTGAGGCCTCAGTGGAGCTGTGCCCTGTCTGGCTGCAGGCTGTTCTCTGTGGAGGTGTCAGCTTCAGCAGGAGAGATGGAGATCTACTTTCTAAGGATTCAGAAGGGACTCTTGGGATTCAAATAGACTAAATGGAAAAGGAATGGGGGAAGTGTCATGTGCTATAGGAGGAAATCTGTCCTTATGGTGATTAAGGTTATAAAATCAGTTTTAAACATAAAATATTTGGAACAAGAGCGCTTTCTGTCTGGGCTGAGTCATTTGATCACTGGGATATCTTATAAAAGAATTAATGAGGCACATATCACTGGGGCTGAAATTGATAGACAAAACTTACTATTATTATGGAACTATATTCGTTCAGCTTACTATGGGAATACTTGGTAATCCACCCCCTCAGCTAAGATACGTGGCAATACTTCGCTTTATGTGCATTAGCAAGACACATACGCTAAGCTCTGAATTTCTCAGCCTTCCTCACCTGCCCAACGTGGACATGTAGAAGCAGTGCTTTCAGCAGATAGGGGATTTTAAGTGTTGAAAACTAGCTTATCAGAGGAATTTAAGCAGTGAACATGGGTTTTGAAGATTACAATTTTGTCTTAGGTTCCTAAATTCCAGCAACTCCAACTTTCAATACATAAATCCCTCTTGGATCTTGGAATTATTTTTTTTTTTTTGATTTTGTGCCTCATTTTTTCTGTGTGCAAAAAGAACAAGAGTGATTTAGAATTACTCAGGTTTCCTGGTGGTCCCATCTATGCAAGAAGGAAGCTGTGATAAACATATTCAGGCAAAACGTTCATGCTAAAGTGATGGAAGGGAACAGATTTAAAATGCTACCTAATACAGGCAAGTCTCAGCAAGGTCTTCAATACAATAGGGAAAGGTTGCCTCCCTGGTATGCCCATCTATGCTGAAACAAAATTGAAGTTGTGGAACAACAGTGCTAATAATCCATCATTAAAGTAGGCTTTGTGCCAACTGGTGACTTGCACCACAACTTAAAATTATATTTCTGACCTGGATCCTTTCAACTAGTTATTGAGTAAAATCTTCACTGGGTCTGCGATGCACTCAGTGCTTAGGAAGGAGCAGGGAATTACACCAGTATTGCAAAAAAGTGCATGGGTGGGGCACTGGGAGGAAGCAATTTTGTTAATGTACTGATTATATTCTCATCCACTTCTCAGTTAGCAACCCCCCTCGCTTTTCCTAGTTAGTCAGCTCCACTTACATCTGTGCTTGGTGTTATTAAGAGTCTATTATGGATGTTATCGCCTCTTAGGCTGCAGAGGATCAAACCTTGAAAGTTCAAGGCATTCCATCTGCCTCCTATTAATTACCGCTTTTATTCCTTATGATTCTGCTCCCTTCTAAGGGAGGTTTTTTTATTACTTCTAAAGGACAACTTCTTATAGTAAGATATGTAAGCATAAGGCTTGTATTGATCTTTTTGTGACCTTTTCTAGTAATAATATGTAAGATGTACTGCTACCTTCAAAGAGCAGAGTGCATCTTCATGATATCATGGAAGATTAAATATTGCAGTGCAAACTGTGTAGTTAATTTAAAGGTATGTAAATACTGTTTATACAACTTAAGGAATGTAGACAAAAATCTGGAGGGGAGTGGGGATGGGTGGGTAAAGGAAACCTCATACATTTGAGGGGAAAATTAAACGTTACTTAAAATTTGTTTTTAAAAGACTAGCATACAATGGAAAGCCTGCATAAACAAATTCATCTCTGTACTAAGAGGTGATGTGCTACTACCTGTGACTTATAACACTTGTAAATAGGTGTCTTAACCAATAAAATCTAACAGTGACAGTATTAGTAATGTTAATAACTTTAGTAGACCAAAACACTTCTGTACAGTGTTCTGCCAAAAAATACATGTGTATTTTATATTTATATATTTATCCCCATCTCCCCCGTAAGAAAATCCAGGCAAGGGAAGTGTTTTTACTTCACAGGTTTAATGTGACTCGCAAGGAGATTGCAGTCCAGGGTGCTCTGTAAAGGCAGCCTTATCTTCTCTCTGTTACCTCTGTCCACGTTTGTTTCATTTCCCTTCCTGACCACTTGTGTTGACGTTAAGAAGTGTACGGTGAGATAACTGTGGGTTTACCACAGAACTGAAAGCCCCCTGCAGAAAGCTGAGGGAGACGTCCATGCTGTGGTTTTGCTGGTGCACTCTGAGGTGTATGGGTGATGCTTCAGAACTAGGTTAAAACTGGTTAAAATGTCTGGTTTGTTGCAGGAGCAGCACACTAAGGCTAGAAAACATGGTCTGAATGGACAACCATGTTCCCTAGAAGTTATCATTTGTATTTCTTTACTTAGGCAAGCACACAGCTACTCCTGTCTCTTTCTAGCCATTGAACTAACAGGTGAATTGATAAGTTCGTTGCAATGAGCAAGCAGGAAGTGTATACCGCCTTAGAGGCAGGTGTGGACCTGAACTTTTCAGAAAAGGCAAATCTTCATATGCACAGGAAAGGAGCAAAATGCCTTCAAAACAGGAAATCTCAAGGCACCCCTTGTATTCCACTGCGCTATTTCTAATCCCGCCCTGCAATGTGTTAAGTCCTCAGAAAACCAAACATTACCCTACCCTGATTTGCGTCTAGTTTCTCTTCAGGCTTTTGGACAGAAAAATGCAGAAAATCTAGAGATCATAGAATATGCATCTCCTAGCCTCAGCACTCTGAGCTTCCTCTGGAAATAAACTAGGGAGAACTGTCTTGGTGAACAGACCCACAGCACAATAGTTGTCTTCTGGTCACTGCTAAGGATATGGATCTAATTAGGATGTAGTCTTAATTAGGATGCATTGGAAAAGTTGACCATATGGTGATAGAAGATGAATAAATTGTGACAAAAAACTTCTCGCCTAGTATAGGAAAAACTACACTTTTTTTTTTTTTTTTTTAAAAAACAATCTTTAGGGATTCCTGGCTGCCAAAGACCTTTTTGCTTAGAAACCTAAGAAAGTACCATATTTTAAAGCTGAGGACACAGAGTACTTGGGAACAGTGTGGCCTATGCTTGACCTGGAATAGATGTTCTCTGTAACAAAGCAAAGCTGAGGAAATTGTAGAAACCTTTGTTTTTGTTTTGTTTCTAAGAGATGCTGTAACTGGCTGCACTTAATAAATACGTGACTTGGAATCACTCCAGGGGGAATCATGATAGGCCCGCCCCCACCCTCCCCACACACATGTAAGTGTTTTAAACAGAAATATTTTAAAGGGGCCACAATTTTGGAATATTTATTTTCGGTTATGTTGCACCTGCCACTTCGCTTCATCTTGTGATGTGAATCGTCTCATGTACGAGAGCTCATGTATGAGTATATTCAAGTTCAGCTCTGTTGCTTTGCTTTTGTTAAAGGAGCAATACCTGTGCAGTATGAAGCCTTGATTAATGTCAACATTAATACCCAGGGACTCTTAGAAATTAGAAAAGCAGTTGCCGAAGAGCTGTAAGCAAGTACTCGGGCACTTGCAAGTGTCTTGTATGACTTACTTGTTTTTGTTTTCTTTTATTTTTTGTTCTCTTCCAGCATGATAACTTTTATTAGGTATTTAATGCAACTACCAAAAACAGTCATTTCGAATAGTTCACAATATGTTTTGGATATTCTGTACAAGTATCCAATATTTGTACACAGTGAAAACAAATAAACCAGCAAACTTTATAAAATAGTCTTTAGTGGTCCCTCTGCATTACTAATAACAATTAAAAAAAAAAAAAAGCTATTTGTTCTATTTCTAGGCTTACTGGACCAATAATTGGAACTGTCTTTTTCCTTCATTTTGATAGCTGATTTCACTGTGTTGATTCTCCTTCAGTACAAGGCTTATTGGCTTGGGTTTTCATTCCACTAATGAAGCGCTTAATGGAAAAGACAATATATCTTGAGCATTTGTATTTTGAAAAATCATCCTCCTTGTTTATTTTCTCCTAAAACAATTGTGCATGTGTCTGAACTGCTTGAGTTTCCTTCTATAATAAAAAAAAAAAAAAAAAAGGAGGGTGGGAGGAAGAACAGATGAAGGGAGAACCAAATTGATCTCTGTAGTTCATTCAATTCACTGAGGTTACTTCAGGAAGGATATTATCCCCAGAAAATCTTAGGTTACGGAACTTACTAGCTAATATATTCCATATAAGCCTGTATTAGTTTTGATTCAGATATTTATATTAATGAAACTATGTTGCACTTATTATAGACTAACATTCAGTATGTGTTTGTTTAACCACTTGATTATTCTTCTCAACACCAGACGTTTTTCAAGATCCTTTCTCATGTCATTGCTTGAACTTTAGCCAAGAACAGACAGTATCACCCGTTTGACTAAAGTCTCTGAGAGTCCTTCAAAGGTTTCTTTTCTCTTGCCAAAAATGGGGAAAATATATGATGACAATAACTCAAACTTCTATGATCTAGATATCTTAGACAAACATTTCATTTGTAATGCAGACATGCTTACTGATGCAGTTAGTCTTGTCTGGGCATTGAGGCTTCCTGTAACAGTGCTTATAGACCTTATCTTCTTTGTCCTTTTTTCTGCATTATGTCCTTGCCTTCCAGCAGCCTTTACTTGCATTATACTGTCAGATCCATTTGTTATTTAAAATATATATATGAATGAATGGAGACTGTGAGGAAGAAAATGCAAGTTTCTGGAGATTCTGCCCTGAATGTGTATGTACGTGTATACTGTGGGGGTAGTTATACGTGGAGCGTGGGCGTGGATCACTTCCAGGTGTGGTTAGTTGTGTGAAACAGCGCAGCATCCTGACCTGATATTAGCAGTCCGCTTTGAATGCAGAGGTTAGTTGGTACTGGATATTTCCACTCTGTGTTGCACACTAGATTTCCGATGCCTTCCTGTTTTCTTCCACATCATCACCTGAGTTTAAAGGGCTTTTACTAAGGGCTAAATTCATTTATATGATTCACTTTCACTTTTCAGTTGCCAACTTCAGATACACTTAAGAAAACAAGCAGGTATATAGTGATAAGGAATCTGGTTATTACTGACTTGGCCATGTGTACGATCTGGATTTGAATTTTTCTGCCGAACAAAGGGCTTTTACAGGAATAAAGGTCCTGTGTTCATCAGTTTTATTTGAATTAATTTAAAATGTTTTGTGAGTCATGGCTGGCTTGACCAAGCCGAGTATTTTATCCCATACTTTTCCTCACACCTCTCTGTTCTCCTGCAAGACTCTCCTGTTAAAGAAGAAATATAATCATCTTTTGTCCCAAGCACGCTTCTTGCACCTTAGTGAAGTAGGGAAAAAAAAGAAGAGGGGAGGCTCTTTGTGTTTTTCTTATGTACTGGAGAAGTTGTGTGCTTTTTGTTGTTGTTCTTTGATTTCTCGTAGCAAACTAGACTTTACAAGAAGAGGAGATTGCTGCATCTGGTAATGGGTTTCTAGTTTGTGGAGAGGAGTTAGTTAATGGAAATGATCCATCTCCGCTCCATCAGTCTTTCCATTATGAAAAATTTTTATTAAATGCTTGTAATGTTGATTGATAGTAAATATTGGGTCTCTGTTCAGCGATTCGATGCGAGGCTGCAGCAAGGGATTTCTCCCTGCAGCACGCAATTAACAAGAGAACTTGAGCTCCTTTTCAATTATTTTAACCTGTCATTCTCTGCTTCACCACGCCAAACTTCAAATTACATTGCCTCTCTGAAATTTTAGTGAAAATAAAAAGCTCCTGTTTGAAATATTTCAAATGAGCTCTTAAACATTAGTATTCCCTTTTTGTATCACTGGTTTTCCTTTTACTCAAAGGGACAAAAGCAGGTGATGGGGATTCAACACGAGATGTTCCCTTTCCTGTTCACCATTTAAATTCAGAGCTGCTGTAAATGCTCTGTGGAAGATGATGAGCTGCTATCAGATGCCTACCTGCGCTAGAAAGAGAGGATGCTAAGGGAAACAAGGTGCAGAGCACTGTGCTTTAAAATGGCCTTCAGAAGATTTTTGGCCTAGTCCTTAGCAAGATGAGAAATCTAAGGTTTATGCTCTTGAATCACGAGTGCTGTACTGACTGTGCAGAGCACGCTGTTGGGTGAGATTAGAGGGTTTTTCTTCTATTTTTTCTTTGTAGATTCTAGTGTGTTAATCAACAAAGTCTGTAATTTTTTCACGTGTGCATTTGAAACAAGGAGAACTGAGTGTGCATCATATTTATGTTACTCTGTTTGCTCCATAACAGTTTGTAGGCCTATAACAACTACAAAGTCTGGTGCAGTTGTAGATTTGCCAGATAATTATTAGATCCTCATTTGCTGACTGAAAAAAGTGGAATCAAGCTTTTCTGGGAAAGATAATATTTGTTAGACCTGAAAATTCTTGCAAGAAAAGGGTAACTGTTTGTAACTCTATTAGCTGAAATATTTTTTCACTATTCAATAATATTTAAATGTCTAGTTTTATATTTATAAAATATATTCTTATAATCAGTGGTTCGTATAGAATCATTTCAAAATATAAGCTACCTCTAGATATGTTTAAGCAGTTTGAATGTAAAGGATACTAAACAGTTTTATTTTTTCGTCTCCAATTTTTCAAAATTTGACTTTCGTTCTGATTATAGACATATTCCTCTGCCCCTCCTTCAGCTTTCCTGAGGAAAGAATAGTACTTTACAGCCAGTCTAGTTTTTTGAGAAGATCCTTCTGTGAGGCCATTCTTTTGAAAATCTTGCTCATAAGTATGTATACGTGTGCAGCAAGATACTAGTAGAGCTCATCAAGAAATGCAAGAGGTGAATCCCAATAACTGAATTTATGGCGACTATTGTCCAGTAGCAAATTGCACTGCTCTTCAGCAATCCACAGATTTGGCTGGAAAAATGAAAAACTGCTCTTGGGGAAAAAATAGTTGACAACAATGCAGAAAAATAACTCTGTTATTAGTGAACAGTAAGAATTAGAGATGAATTTAATATGTTAAAGAATTCAAGGCTACTGCTTAGTTTTCAAAGGGCCTTCTGTGTAGACTATCACCCTCCTGACCTGTTGCATGGCAGGAAAAATGAGTGATCATTTGCAATAAAATATGGTGAAAATACCTGCAATCCAACTGTTCAATTTCACTCAGCCTTCTCGGTAAGACTGTGCTTTCATGCTACATTAATTCTGAACTTAATTGAATGCTGTCATCTGTGTGCCATTTCACTGCAGGGATTTAGTCTAAAAAAAAGAAGAGCTTTAGTTGATGGAGTGAGGGAACGTGTTGGCAATTCCTTCTTGAAATGAAGTATGCTGCTTTAACAAGTGTGCCCCATGTTACCTGATCAGACTAATTGTGAAAGTTGAAGTAAAAGCAACTAAATAATATTTTCTTGTTAATTCAGCTATGCTGTTAAACTAAGTATGAACATATGTAAAAAGCATTTGAAAGGCACGTTTCTCTGAATTTCCAGGTGCTGGTGTATCTCTTCATATTCTGATTGCAGGAATCAAATTGTCACTAATAGAGTTTTTGCTCTCATTTAAAAGAGAAAAATAAGTTCCTAGCACTATTGGCTGTGGATGCAAGCATGCTTTGTGCGCTTACTAAAGCTCTGGCAACAGAACATAAAATACGAGCTCTTGGGGCCTGAGTTTGGTGGAGTTTTTTTTTAATTCTTCTAGTTTGAATTCTTCTAGTTTTTCTTGATGCTGAGAATATTTAACCTCTGTGTGTGTATTGTTTTTGAGTACTGAGAAGATTTCAGACAAACTCTAGGCAGTGGTTCCTTTTCTTGTTTGAGAGCTGCTGTGGAGCTTGATGCAGAGGTGGTTCCTCTCATACCTGCTATGTTCAATCACCGAGGGGAGCTCTCTGCTCATGTGATGTGACCTGTGAACTCCTGTCTGGGAAATATGAAGCATTTTACTAGCTTAGCTTAGCAGGTGCAAATATATTTAAGTCTGTGACATGTGGCAGTGTTGCTTCTGTGCTCCAGTATGGCTCCGAAAGAGTTACTCACATCTTGGTGTAGTTGCAGGGGAACTCCCCTTGGGCAATGCAAGAGGGACTGCTGTCACACTGCCTTGCCCACATGGAAAACCAGCATCTATATATTCAGTATGTTACAAGGACCAACGTGTTGATAAATAAAGATTAATTGTTAATAAAGATTAATTGATTAAAGATTAATAAATAAAGATTAATTGTTGTAGTCTCACTTTTTGTTACGTTCTCACCTGCAGTGTGTGCATGTAAACAAGAACAGAACATGGGAAGACAATGGCTCAAACTGTATGCTTGCGCGGGGGTCCTTCTGATGCTGCAAGCCAGTATTTGGCTCCTATTTGAATAACTTCTCTTGGACAAATTGGTGTCTTGAAGAGCAGGTATAGAGTTTGCCAGTCAGTACTTTATCTACCATTTCAGTGCTTTCCAGCTGAAGTCAGTATGGGGCTGTCAGCACTGTGTGTGTGTGTTTACTTCAGATGCCTTCAGAAAAATATGTGCATGACAATGGATTCTGTGGCCCATCTCTTTAACCAGTTATAATCATGCAGAAACCAACTTCTGAGAACACTGTCTTTGTGAGATCTGGGTGCGCACTCTGAGGGTGCTGGGAGAGGAGAAGAGCCCTGACTCCTTTTTCTCTTAGCAATAGAAGATAGCACACCGTCCAGGTTGGATGTAGCTGCTGTTACGCAGGGGGATCTAGTCATGCTGCTCAAGTAAGGTCACAGCTACCCAGAACGCAGGGCCCCAGTCCAGAAACATCAACTTTCAACACCATAGGAACATCCCCTTCTTCTTAGCTCAGTAGTCACAGGGTATTTTTAGCAATAAACACATTTAAAAAAAAAAAAAAAAAAAAAAAAAAAGCTCTTGGCAATAGTCTCACACTTGCTAGGGTATAGAGATTATCGCTAATGCCAAGATGCCTTTTTAATGATAACTTTAAAATTATCCAGTGATGAAGTTTATCTATTGCTTATTTTATTATTGTTTTATACGATGGGCCTCTTAACCATGATTTAAATTTATATTATATCTCAACTGGAGCTATAAAATACTTTGATTGAAGAACCTGTGTTTAATGCGTTCTTTCTAGTGTATGAGGCTGGATGTTCTTAACAAGCTTTGTTCCGAACAAGTACAAAATAGACTGATAGTATAGATGTGGTTTTACTGGCAGATTATGTATGAAATGTATATACTTTTTTTTTTTCCTGGAGTTTGCTGGGTAACTATAATCCCTGTAGTTGTTCCCTATTCTTTGTTCCTTGTAAGCAAGATCATCGATAAAGCCTTCTTGAAGTTGCATTCATTTATTAGGTAAGTATTCTATTGTGAACTCCATTAAATGTTGATTTCATGATCACCTGGGTTTTAATTAACCATCTTCCTTCAGTATGTACACCTGAAGAAGACTGTACACATATATCATATACGATTAAGAGCATTCTTCTTTATTTATAGATGCTATTGTTAAAACAACACAGAACAAGTTTGGCAATACAAACACTTTTGGAATATTTTCTTTGTTTTATATGGACTTTCACTTTCGTACAGTATCAATAATATTTTCATATACTTATAAATGCAAATTACTATTGATGTTGCCATTTTTCCAGAACCTATTTAGGTTTGCACTATCAGTATGTATTTGGTGTGTTTTTCTCTGCTTCTCTCTCATTCTATTTCATGACACTAGCTGCTGTGTCTGTTTTTTGTGATGAGTTTTCAGCCCGGACTTTCTGATGCTGAGTGATATTTTTGATCTCTAATGCTAATGAGGAAAGACTTAGTGATCATCTAAGTACAGCATTGGAGATCAGAATCCTTAGTTTTGTTCTTGTCTGTATTTATTTCAAGCTCTTTTTCTTGAATTAAAACTGCCACTGGCATTATTTCTCAGCGTCCTATGGAGACAGACCCTGACTCCAAAGACTTGGAACATGTCACCTTTAATGAAGTGGAGTCCAGCTTGACTTCCAATCAATCTTAGTGACAAAAGTTGGGTTTTTGTCTGCAAGTTTCATTTTGCAGTGAGCAGAATTTACAAAGAGGGTGGATGAAAATTTGTCACACCAGAGCTTTGTTCCAGAAAGAACAGAATCATTCCTCAGTTTCCATTCCAGCTAGTATTTTCAGCAGAAAAGTAACAGTCTGTCTTGCTTATGTGAACAATATCTCCTGGAATAGATTCTGCCAGCCCTTTTTAGGGTTTGCAAGTTTTATAGGCTTGGAATAGGTAATTTTTCCTTTCATTTGCACTCAGCAGAGCAGAAAATGCTGTAAAGCTATTGAATTAATAGGTTATATAACAGCCTTGGTATGCTTCTTAAACCGTTCTCATCTGTGGGCATCGAGCATTGCCCACTTTCTGGCTTCTGTACACCCATGGGATATATACTTTAATCCAAGATCTAGTAATATGGAATACTTAACTGATAAGATTGAAGATGCTCTTGAAGGATTATTGAGGATAACTCTGTTTTTTGAGGGCATTCTTTTTCAGTCCCAGAGTACAAGCATCTGTACGACAATAAAAAGAGTTTAGTGAGTTGAGAAAAGGGCTAACAGGGTGTACTGGCACCATGTGAGAAGTATTTTTTGGAAGCAACAGATCTGTGACCAGTGTTGTAAAATAGAAACAGAACAGGTATTGGACACAGAGTTGGAAGATTTAGACTGACAGCTGGTAAGTTGAGTGGAGCTGAAATATTGGTCAGTCCCCCAAAGCGTAAACCCATCTTCCAGCAAAGTCTGTGTTTCACTTTTCATCTGTTTCCTTATTACATCGTAGAGCAATGGTGTTAGTGCTGTGTGACTCCTGAGTACCTGCAGCCAAACATCACCATTAATATCAGCACAGATTATTGGTTTTAACTAAACACAAACCCATTTCCATGAGAGGCCTTACTTGGGTAGTTTTTTGTTTGACATCTCTGCTAAAAAATAACGGTACCTCCAGGAAGAGGCTGGGGGAGATGTGGTGGGTTTCACTAGCTGAAGGTGGGGAACAGCGTGAAGTTCTGGCAATCCACTGAGTTACAAGGTGAAGGTGTAACGTTGCTGGCAGTCCAGTGGTAGTGAAGAGTCAAGCTCAGGTAAACCTGAGTACTGTCTGGTATTTGCTTCTAATGTTGAATAGTTCGTGCCCAGAGAGGGAATCTTTTTTCTTATAATAAAATGAAAAAAATGGGAAAGAGAAACATGCTATTTAGTTTAATATAATTTTCTTTCAGTTATATATCTCATCGAAAAATCATAGTTTTGGGCCAAATTCTACTGTATTAGAAAAGGTAGGAGCAAACAGCGTCGTCCTGTAGAACAGATGACATAAGCAAAAGGTTACAAGTGGTGAGGTAGGACTGGGGAATACAAGGACACAATAAAGCATTATTGGCTAACAGTATAGGCTGCAGTCTCATTCACATTGCCTTGAGGCAAGACTGACTGGCTGCTCCGTTAACAAGCTGAAGAATATCCACCAGAGCCTGGGGGAACCAGCATGTTGGGGTGATTATTTTAAGAACAAATGGGTGGATAGGAGACAGAGCACATCTGCAGAAAAGTGCCACTTGAGACTCTTTTCAGATCAGCGTCAGTCTAAACAATACATTTTCTGTAGGAGAATGGACTTGTACAACTCACTCAAATTTGGGTAAAAGAGTTTTGGAGTAAATATATGTGGATAGTTGAGTCTCTTCTCAGATTTCTGTGCTTAAAATAGCATTAGGTTTCTGTGTCTTACACACAGAATATGTATCATACACAGAATTGTAGAGTTTTTACAAATGGGGTGACTTGAAATCTCTCAGGTTGTCTGTGTGCCATCATCTCCTTCTCAGAGTTTAAGGAATTAAATGGTGATAGTCTACCCATTGTTTTGGATATTAGAATATAAGTAACTACACAGAACTCAGGTTCTTGCTTGACTACTGGTACAATACAGTGATGGATAACTTTCTCAGTTAAGATTGGTTATTTTAAATTTTTTCTGTACTGTGAATTGTACAGTTCTGAAGGACGTTTATTTTTTATATGGTATTACAGACATGCTGTAACAGGGTGTGTCACTGGGAACCAGTGCCACACACTGCCTTCCCCTTCACCCTTCCCCTTCTTTCTGAGTGAAATGAATTGGTTCAGTTGTTTAGGTATCTGTTTCTGGAGTAACTCCTGGTACCTCTGCTTGTCATGTGTCTTCGCAATGCTGATTAAAAAAAGCTATCATATATGTCTGTACTTGACTTCTTTACTTCCTTGAACAGAAGGATTAGTAACAATAAACATTTCTCACATTTGTGTCTTTACAGTCTGAATAATATCCATTCCCTTCAGCCTTGCTAAAGTGTACCAGCATTCAGTCCCATTCACAATATTCAATAGAGAAGCATATTGTATAGGGACAGCTATAATGTTGCCTATATAGCACAATCTAATGACTAATCCTAGGGCTGGTATTGTTGTGGGTCATTTTTTTCTCAAATAATGTTGTTAAGACATGGAGAGCTTCCCTACAAGAGTATTAGATCTGTAGCTTTCCATGTAAAAATGTTTCTTATCAGTTTTCACCACATCAATTGTTAAACAAGCTATCTTGAGAAACAAACTTGGGGGGGTGGGGGGGGGGGGTGAATAATATGTTAAAAACAAGCCAACTCCAACTCCTTCTTCCTGCAGAGTTTTTAAAGGGTGGAATTGATAGTAGCTGTTTAAATCTACTGGGTTTTCTGTAGCAAAGGCGATCAGATACTATGGAATGAACAGCATTTCCAGATCCTGTGTAGGTGCCTGCAGATAACAAGGGAGGGATAATCTAGAGACATATGAGTTAACGGCTTTAAAATATTTGTATTATAGAACTTTTATCTCATTTTCTACATCTTTCTACAGGAACTGAAATAAAAAGCATTCAACTACCTTGCTGCTTATAGATGTATCCTATTGCTTTTATCTCATTTTGCTATGGGAAGGCTCAAATAACACTTCTTTGGATGAGGGGAAGGCTGCAGAAGCATGGCTGACTAGGCACCACTGATAAATCAGCTCTTGGGAACTGTGAAGAAGAGGAGGACTTGGACACTGTGGATTAATATTATTCTAATGGGCTGAAGGTCAGATGCTGTATATGGCAATAATTAAAATATTATGTTACGATACTGAGAATGGCAATCTGTTTTTCTAATCAATAAACAGTGTCAAACAGCTGAAGAGCTGCAAGTTACAATTCCCCAATCACATGTACGGGGCTATTATACTGCAACTGCATAGTTAATCAATTTACTAACATCTGTGAAATGTCTCTTCTGTTAGATGCTGGGAGATTTTCGCTGTTGCATAAATTCCTGAATAGGACTGAATGCTGGTAAACTTCAGCAAGGCTTTGAAAAATACTAATTCCGTTTGTTCTCACTGGTTGGAAAACTGGAGTTGAACAACTGTGCAGTTTTCTCAAGACCAGTGTTGCACGGCAGAGATCTGGATTTTTCCAGGAGAGGCACACACCAGTCTGGGGAAAGAGGAGAGGGAAGTTATATCGCTCAAATAGACTTCTCAGCTCTTTTTTAAATTTTATTTTTTTCTCTATCAGGGTATAGCCAAGCAAAAGATTCAATTGTATCATGGCATATCACTCAGGAAGATAGCACTGTGGCTCAACAATCACTGTTTTAAACACTTTGCTGAAGGGATTCATCTTCCAATATGCTCCTTTAAATATTCCAAAGGAAAATACACTGCAGATTCATTAATTAAGATATTTATATTGCAGCAGCTGACTTGTTTGAAGTGACATTTATATTCTCTACTTGAATTATCTCAAGCCAGTCGAGATATTTCATGGTAAGAAGTCAGCTGTTGTGGTACGGCTGCTGGCTGGCAGAAAGCCTATTAGAGTCAAAGAGCGTGAAAATTGGATAGAGATATCTTTAAGGATGTTGGTAGCTTTGCTTCCCACAAAAAAAACAGTACACAGTGGATCTAAAATGGATCTAAAGGAGGAAAAAATCATGGATAACATGAGAAATCAAAAAGGAATTACATAAAGTAAGAAAAAAAAAGGCCAGTATTTACAGAAAAATAACATCTTAAATCTGATGGCTTAACTTGCTTTGTAAGTATTGGGATTGGCAGGTTTCTTTAATGTTTCTGGTGAACAGCTGTTCTCCACAGTTGTAGGCTGCAACGCAACATATATTTTGTCTCCTTGCAGCAGTGGGGTTTAACCCCCCGCTGAGCAAACACCTAGTCCGGGGTACAGCTCAGGTAGTTTGCCACCACTCATCAGTATGGATTTTGGCAATGTCAGTAATTGCTTTCAGTGGCTATGAGCTTTACATAGAGGAAACGTTTTAACAGAAAATGCCACCTGACTCAAACTTTGAGGTTTGGGAAATAGATTTTTATAACCATAGTAGAACAAAGAGTTTTTCAGAGCACTTTTCAATTAGCTCAGTAGCAGATTGTCCTTGCACTCTATTGCTTTGGATTTCCTATAGACTCATGAGAACATATAGTATTCCATTTTTAATTAAATTAGCAAATATATGATAGTTATGTTGAAACTAGCTCAACAGAAGCAAGTTATTGGTGAACATCTTGGCCAGAAACTAAGTACAGTACCACTGTGACTCCACAGGGTATTGTCTCATGGCTTGTATCAAAAGCCCTTTTGTACAATAAAGTGGGCCTACAAGAAAGCGGGAGAGGGACTCCTTGACAGGGAGTGTATTGATAAGACAAAGGGTAACAGCTCTAAATTAAAAGAAGGGAGATTTAGGAAGAAATTATTCAGTCAGAGGGTGGTGAGGCACTGGAACAGGCTGCCCAGAGAAGCTGTGGATGCCCCATCCCTGGAAGTGTTCAAGGCCAGGCTGGATGGGGCTTGGGGAAACCTTGTTTGGGGGAGTTGTCCCTGCCCATGGCAGAGGGCTGGAACTGGGTGAGCTTTAATGTCCCTTGCAACCTAAGTCATTCTACTCATTCATCTGTGTATGCTGGACGTGGCTCAAAATCACAGTCCAGTTCAGATAACTAACTGTAATGTGAGTGCACTTGAAAAATCCAAAAAAATCCAATCATGAAATTAATGGGGTACCTGAGGGCATATTTGTTTTTAAAAAGTGGATGCCTCTTCAAAGTTGGTGGGCTTTTTTTTTTTTTTTTTTTTTTTTTACATTATCCCACCCTATATGCAGGACTGACTAGTGTGAATGTTGTACTTAACAATAACCCTAGCACACACATGGCACGTGTTTTCTGTTTGGAAAAGGTGCGCTTAGCTTTGTCGTTTTCTGGCAGTTGTAGCACTTCTCTGGATGAAGGCAAACTGAAATAAAAAGCCAAGAGGAGACTGCAGGCTGATGCAGAAAGTAGAGGTGGGAGTTCGTTTATTCCTTCAAACTTTCTTTACTACTTTGGAAAGTCGTTTAGGCCTGATGGCTTTAAAGAACTAAAAGCCTAAACTCCTGTGACTTTAGTATTCAATGGTCCTTACCCTCCTAAGTACTTTCAGACATGGACTTCAATCCCTCCTGGCTTTTGTTCCTCACTTTCTCGTAATGGGTTGTTGTTGAATGCTCAAAGCACCCTGAGGCACTATGACAGAGAAAAGATGCTAATGATATAAGGAAACTAACCTCACTTACTGTCTGCTGTCCCATCAATCTTTGCAACAGACAGAGGTTTACTGTGTTCATTTTGTGGCTATCTTCTGTCTATATAGATTATTTTATGTGTATCATGCTTTTCAGAGTTTTCACATTTCAGGGAGCAGTGTACTATATACATTTCAAACAATTCTTGGAGTAATTTGATTCCCATCAAGCTATATTTATATTGGGGTTTAACGTACGGATTCTTGAAATCTGATCTGATGCATTTCTGTAGGCATTCGCAAGAAAGAAAAAAAAAAGACAGTGGTCTTTTAAGATTCAGAGAAGCTTCAAAATGAATAACAATGATGTCTTTTAGTGGATTTCCAGTACTCTCTAGGTGATTACACGAAAGGATACTCGGAAGGTGGCATGGGTGCTGGAAATTGTCTTAATATAGTCAAACCTTTATGGGAGAGAAATGGTTCTTTATCCTTCTTTTGTGGAACTATATACTGAAGTAAAGAAATGTTGCAAGGCCTCCATACGTTTTCTTTGGAAGTGTGTGTTTGCACTGGTTAATCAAGGTCAGCTTCAAGAAGCAAAAGTGAAATCTGTCAGAGGCAATATTTATGAATGGACTTTCACTCTCCTGTAATTGAAATTAATGTTGAGTCATCTTTTCCAGTAACTTCACGAGCAGACAAATTTGAGTTGACGGAGGGATAAAAGGTCTGAATGTAGGCTCTCCAAGGGAGAGCTCAAAATGTGGCCAGGGCTATAAATCATTTCCTGAAATGATAATGTGAATGCTAATTGATCTAGAGACACTCCTGGAAGTCATGTAGCAAAAGCACATCTTAATTTTTATCAGGAACATCTACTTGCAGAGAGTGAGACAATGAGAGCAAGTGGAAAAACTATGGGTGTTTTTTGTACCGTTCAAATGTACTTCCCATGGAAGCATACAGTGGCTGGTAGTTTCATACAAGAGGTTAAAGCTGTGACTGAATGTTATCTGCAATAGGTTTGATGGTGTATGATGTACATTTATGTGTGCTGTTGCCTTAATAATGCACAGTATCTAGTCATGTTTGGTGAGATCTACTTGCAGCAGATCTTAGCAAAACATCTGTGCTCCATTGGGACAAAAGAGATCGTAGTGGATTAGGAAATACATTGGAGTGGAACATGAAACATTTTGGCCATAGAAGTAATTTGCAGAAGGGTTAATTTGTATGCATTTTCATCTTTTTAAGTGTCTCCATGTTCAGCAAATCTATACTCAGAGCTTAATTTGGGGCATATTAATCTAAATTAATAATTTGAAGACCCTGGTACAGCTTTCTGTTCTAGATGGTACAGTACTGAACATTATGCAGAACAGAGTTATAAATAAAAAAAAAAAATCCTGTTTAAAACATATAAAGGAGAAAATGAGAAAGCTGCTGGAAAATTAACTATAAAGAGCTTTTTTTTTTTTTTTTAGTCCATGTAATCGTAACACAGACAATAGAAATTTGCTGCAACCAAGTAAACTTGCCTGGTTAACTGAAGTTAACTTTTAGTGGTTGAAAAACTGTTTTCCATTAAGGAATTACAGTACTGTTATAGAACTACCTTTCTCTAACCTCTGAGACATGGAGTAAACTGCAAATTTTTATTTGTTAAGGTATTGGTATGAAGTATACTGGTAAATGGACCCTAGTCAAATAAATGTAATCATTCTGAAGGATCGACAAGTTCACCTTTGCTTTCCATTACTTTTTTTTTTTTTTTTTTGGTCAGCTGGTGTCTATTGTCAGTGAGGTTTCTGGATTTATTTGGAGTTTTCAGAGAAGTGCTTCTTGTTACTTTTCCTTTTACTGAATGTCTTTTTGATGTGAGTGTTCCTGACTGAATAGGCTGATATTTGCAGTTACTGGGACTAAAGCATGCCAGAAAGCTGTTAAAGCAGCATGAGGACACAGCATTATGAAAGCATAATAATAATTTTCCATTCTATGAAACCTTTTATTCCAGTCTTATTTTCTTACTTATAGCATTGCTTACTTTGATGCTTGATTATCTTTGGTTACAGAAGAAAGGTTTTCACTGAGATATCAGCCTGTTAGGTCTCTCCCCTTGGTGTTAAATTAATACAGAAACCAGTGAGGTACTTGGAAGGGCAGGAGCGCTGGTGTCCTCTCTGTTCTGGCAGCTGATCAACACTGCCTTTTGCTTGCTATTTGCTAGCTGCCTCCTTTTAGTCCTTCTGAACTTCTTGAGGCTTTTCTGATTTAAACTTTGTGTCCTCTGCTTACTGTGGTGGTCCTCAGTCAAGTTCCCGTTGTTCCCACACTGAGCATTAACCGTGTATTTCCCCCTTGGTTCTCTGCCTCTGGTAGCTGTACCCTACCAGTTATCCTCTTACTGCTCCTATCTTTAGAATACTTTTTGATGAATCATCCTCTATCCATTATTCTTGGTATGCTCTACAGTTTTTGGAAATGTGGTTTCTTTGGTGGGCTGACATTTCTCTCTGCCTTTTGACCTTAATTGGTGAAGTCCTTCCCTTGCAGAGGACCATCTGGGTCTTTCCAGGCTTCAAGAGTGCCTCATCCTGTCTTAGACAGGTCTTTTCTGCAGTTTCCTTGAAACCTGGCACTAAGTGGATACAAAATGTGCCTGTGCTAAGAGCATTTTGTGTATGTAAAGTTTATGTCTGACATGAGAGAACGTATAGCTAGGCTTATTGTCAGCGTGTTTTACAGCTGCGGTGGGGAGCCTACTGTCAGATGCTGTGTAGTGTGGACTGTGCTTAAGCCTCTGAATCAAACTGTCTCATACTGGGAGTAGTCTGACTACTCTTGTATTTTTTTTTCCATTTTTTTCCTCTTACCTTTAGTTTAAAATGAATCAAAATACATAATTTAATGTGTAAATTTTCAAAGGTTTGTCTTTGTCCCTATAGAAACTCAGGTTCTTAAATTAATAAATGGAAAACAATGAGGCAGAATATTGTACTGTCATGTCTCTGATCACTGTTTATTCATATAACTATTTCAGAAGCAAAAGCATAGCTCTTCCTGTAAATTCCTCAAAGGGAATATTTGGTTACAACAAGTAATATATAGATTTTAGACTTGCAGTAATTCACTTTTGTTTTGAAACATATTATATTCAGAAAAAATATGAGTAGGATATGCTACTTTTCCTGTGCCTTGTGCTATTAGATACTTTGCAAGTTAAATCCTACAGCTGAAGTAGTAAGCCCACTTTTCAGCATTAGTAGGAGTAATGTCAATGAAAGGGTAAAAATCTTGCCTTTTGGCTGTGGAATAGATGACTGACCCACAGAATAATTTCTAAACAAACCAGGCAATTGTACGTGCACTAATTTCTTGTGAATGCTAGTCAGTTTTCTACTGTAATTTTCTTACCAATTTGTTGTAGCTTTGTTTTAGTTGGATTGTAGATGTTCACAGAAGAACACGATTTGTACGTCAGTGTACTGAAACAGAACATTTTGGGCATGTTAGAAGTGTCAGGCTTAAATTTTATAGCGCAAGTCAGGAGCAGAAATGAATAATAGTAACTTTCATCTGCAGTGAGTAACAGACACTCCAAACATCCTGTTTGGAGACTGAGATTTTTTTTAATGAAGATTTTTTGTGGGGGCATGTAGTAATTTAGATATTCATATTTTCAAAGCTCACTGTAAATATGTGTTTATAGTGGCTATGTGCAAGTTGTGATACACTCTACATGGACAGAATCTGCATGAATTGGTACTTGGAATAAGTAGCAAGACCTTCCTATGCTTCCTCAATAGCTAAATAGAAATCTGTGATGAGTGATGTATTTAGATGTATATTTATTAGTTAAGAATAGGGGATTGTACCTTTGCCTTCATTATCGTGAGCTATGGCTGTATGCATTCCCCATGTCCCGTGAGCTGCCTCATGCCCCTGGTTTTGGTTGGGCTGCACAGTAATTTGATGTTTGCTAAGTGTTTGTCTACCTGTGATGACAGAGTTATCTGCGAGTCTCCCTTGGGGCCCCAGGCTATCAATGCAAATGCAAAGCCAGAAGCAGAGGATGTGCCAACCTCAGTTGAGAGCATAATCAAGAACCTTTTTATCTGCTGAAAAGTGCCCCAAGAAATAGTACCAAACTTCAAATTTCAATATGATTGTGCAGTTTTGTATTGGACATCAGCATTTTCTGAACCCCCGTAAGAAGCCTATGCCAGATCAAGACACGCCTTCCAAGGGACGTGATTTTGAACCAAAATAAATCAAACAAACTATTTCCCCAGTTCACTGTTACATGAATATAACTCAGTTCTATGAATAAGCCATTAACAGTTATTTTGGGGGAAACAAAAAGAAGTCAAGTCATAGGCCACTTGCTATTTAAGTCCAAAGCCATCTTCGGAGGCTTGAGCTTGCATTGGAGCATGCAGCACAGCGAGCTGCAACATGCAGGTGCCTATTTGCAGGCATGTGGTGTGCCCGCATTGTTGTGCAGGCACCTCTCCTGGCACGAGTTTTGTGGGACTTCACTGGCCTGGCTGCCTGAGCACAAATGTGGTCTGTATCCCTGTAGAAGCCCTCTGTGTCAGAGGCATGCACCAGTTCTCGCTTCCACATTTTCGCAGGACTGAGGGTGCCGTTTTCCATCCGAAAGCGATTCGGTGTAGATTTTCACAGTGGCAGCTGAAGACTGGGATCTGTACCAAGTGTTCGCCAGGCTGATGCTGCTTTATCTCAAGTCATGGATTTGTTCCCATCTGAGCAGAGCAAAAGGGAGCGTAAATGACATGAAAACTGCATTACTGTCCAACTAGCTGGGTGTGATTAGCTACCTTGGTGGCCATAAAAATCTCACATCTCATGCAGAGCATAAGCGAAGGAGAATTGTAGCCTTTCAAAAATTGTTGGCAATAGCTACTTTAATAAGAATGTAGTCCTATTATTAATAAAAGCATCAAATAATAGAATGGTTTTAGTAGAACAGAAGGCTACAGTTTTGTTCTTCACTAAGCCCACATTCATAAGCATCGATTCAGAAATCTTTTTGTTGCTACCAAAGAAATAGTGAGCCAGGGCTGGGTTTATAAATTGCTGCAATGCTGAGTATACGTAAACCTCAGAAGATTGTTTTCTATCTGTATCTGGTATAATCGTAGCCTTCTACCAAGCAGTATTTTTTCCCATTACTCTTTCTTTTAGCCTCCCTCATGCCAGATATGATGACTGTATATCCATCGTGTGTTTTTAAGTTTGCCACTGAGAGTAGAAGTCAGCTGGACTGCTGAGTTGAAACACCTTTTGCTGAGTCCAGGTGTACTCCTGCAGTCTGCCCTCTGAGCTAGCTCTGCTGCTGGGGCAGTTCCTGTTGGTTTTTAGAGGGCCGGTGTCTGTTGGATCAGCTTTCTGTTGAATTTGATTGTCCAGTCGAACGCAAGAGAAGCAGCAGAAGTAGACAGAAAAAGAGGTCCAGACCCTTTGTGCAGTAGTGTGCAAATCCTCCAGACTGAGCCTAACAGGACCTCAGAAATACTGATTTGATTCCTACAGGATGCTGTAGGTAACTTCTTTGGGATCTGTTTTACTGAGATATTGGAATGTCAGATTTTTCCTGGGATTGTTGCTGTTTCTAGAACCAGAATAGACGATGATGACTTTGACTGCTTTCTGAGGCTTAGAAAATAATCTTATTAGATCTTTCACTGATAAGAATCTGCACTTCTCATAAATCATACTTTGTCCAAATTGACCTGCTTTATCCTTCCCTCTACAATGAAGGAATGGCAGAAGAACACAAAATTTTGCAGCAATATTTTCAGTTAACTACTGGTGACTCTGGCCGGTGGCAGAGTAAAACCCAGCTGTGTGTGATCAGGGTGTTGTTTTGCCAGGAAAAGGCCAACAGGGTGCTTGGTCTTTAACATTTCTTCCTCTTTTTGGCATCTTCTAGATGTACATTTTGACAAAATTCTATTAGTTAAGGGACTAATGTTTGGTTCCTTTGTTTTTTATATAATCATTCAGCTTATAATTTGGTGATTTTCTGACCACAGAAATTGTTAAGCTGAATACAGTAAAATTATGAGGATGTTTGTATAGTGGCATACATTATTTATGATGCACAAAGTGGGTCTTAGGTTTTTATTATAGCAAAAAGTATTAGGAGAAATACTTGTATAATCAGTCTTTACCTTTTAGTGGGACTGTGGTAATTAAGGGCATGTTTATGGATTGTGTATTAATTTTAAATGCATAACAAAGCTAATTTGTGATGTTAAATAACTTGGCTTGACAAGATATATCCTACCTATTTTCTTGTGGCTCTTTGCTACCTATCTAAGTTTAAGTCTGCTCTTGCATGTTTTACTGGCTTTATGCATTTGCGCTTCTCCCTTGCCTTAGGCATTATGTGTTCACCTACCAAGTGCAAAGTAGGCGTGGAGCATTCCTACTTAGCTCTGGCACACCTCTGGGCTGCTGAGCACAAACAGAAGGATTGCACCGCTGCTCCAAACCTGCCCTCGTCCACCTCGTGTTGCATGGAATAGGAGAAGTCGAGAGGGGTTCTCTGGTTTTTATTTCCATGGTATGGCAATATGGTGGCAAATCGCTGTTTCTGGTAGTGTAATCCAGGGATTGGCTTCAGCTTTAACTACTTAAATGAAAGAAAGAGAAGCGCAGTTCGAGAAACCCTGCGTGTTCAAGATCCTTGTTTAAAATCTGCCACTTGTCGCTGAGCCAAATGGCTCAGTAGCGAACGACGAATGGTTCGGTAGCGAATGACAAGGAAATTCATTGCCATACTGTCTATCACTGTGGACTTTGCCAGAAGTTATTTGTGTCTCTAAATTGTCTAATAACTTGTAAAAGGCAATAAAGCTTTGTTGGAGAGCTATGTGGATGTGCTGCATTACAATGCTATGCTGGAAATGCTTTGCTCAGTTTTTCTGGTCGGGGTGCTGCTGTAATACTGGCTGCGCCGCTAAAAACATGCGTGAGCACATATGTCATGTGGTGTGGTATCGCTGCAATGTGTAACCTCTGGAAACATCTGCCTGATTTTATGCTGAAATGGGGGCCAGCCTTCGCCCCCAGCCTTTACCAACTTCCCTTGTTGGTGCTGCAAGGGTTGAGGCTCAGGTTGCCGCCAGTGCCGTGGTGCTGCGAGAAGCAAGCTTTGCGCCCGGCTTCTGCGCCCTTCGCCCTGCTGCCTGCTGAGGCGTTCAAGGGGGATTTTTAGCTTTGCTGAAAGTTGGCCAGCGGCTTTATGTGCGGTTGTGGCCGTGTTGTGCATGGTACAGTTGAGGAACAGACATTGCTTGTTGGCTGAGCTCACCAGCAATAAAACTGTGCAGCTGATGGGCTTTCTCCTCAGCCTGCAGAGACAGGAAATGGTTACATATGGCTTTCTGGAATAAGAAGAAAATGAGACCCTGCAGTTAGAAATGAACTAAGTCCAAAGCACCCACAAAACTATTAAAGAGAAATAGCAGTGTTGGGTCTAGGTAAAAAAAAAATAAAAATAAAAAAAATTATTTGGCGAGACCTCCTTAAGTGTGTGGCAGTGCTGGCTAGCTAGCAACTGGGGCAGCAGAAGAGGGTGGGTCTGTGCTGGCCTGACCTACCTCGAGTAACTCTCTACAGCAAAAGAAATCCTTAGCAATGAATTATTAATGGATATTAATTAATGTAATACACTGCTTTCTGCTAAAATTGGTAAACTGACAAATTATGAAGCCTATAAGGTGACGGTAGCAAAAAGTTTCCTTATTTTCTAGGGAAGGGAAGCAAAGTGTCCTGGAAGCATGCAGTTCCCATACTGTGTGGGATGAATACACTGCCATAACACACTTGAGCTAGATGTGACTGTGCCCCTGAACGTAGAAGGTGTTCTTTTTATAATTTGTCGAAATCACAGCTTGTGGGGATAAATGGGACTATAACATCTTGACTGCCTGAAGATCTAGTGTAGTGCTTCAGTACTTTTTCATAAGGGAGCAAGAGTATTGTTGTAGTTGAAAAACTTTTTAGATTTCCCTGGGAACTCAGGTCAGAAGGTCCAAAACCACGTATTACTTGGTCTTACGTATGCAGTAATCACTTATCATTCCTGTATTTTTTCACGTCTTTAGAGGCCGGAGGAGGTTCTTGCTTAATGTGTTAGTAACTCCCTGTGTGCAGCTCCATATCCGAGTTCCTGGAATTTCCTCATTCGCGACAGAAATGCTTCCAGTTATAAGCCTGCAAGCAGCAGCTATTTATGTCGGATGGAGGCAAATGGCGGGATTTGTGTCAAAGCCTGTTACATCTTTTAAAGATTTCCCTATCAGTTCTGAAGAAGTTCTATAGGAAGCTCAAAATGTAGGCAGCTAAGCGCAGACTTGGGTGGCTAACGTAGAGGTGTTAGCCTTTCAATATGTCAGTGATGATCAAGAATACTGTTTTAAGCATATACGCTCTCTGGGGTGTGCTGTACTGAAGAGAGCTGCCATTTATTCCCATGAAAGTCCTCTCTTTTCTTCCTTAATTATATAAATACAATAAAGTGAAACCCATAAACTGCATGTTTTAGTTTCATGTGTTTTTTCAACAGTAAATTTAACAATGCAATATTGCTGCAAGCAGACAGAAGGCTTTTCCTGATAACAGATGGGGAAGATCTTGACCCATCCTTTGTCAAATATCATGCGAGTCAGGTTACCTGATTGTCATCAGGCTGTGTGCCTGGGTGGGCGCCAGGGTGGCCAGGTAGGGTATAAGCATGGCCATTCATCATGCCCTGCCCGTCTCTCCCTTCCGTCAGCAAGATAAAATGCTCTAATATAATCAGCTCTACAGGGAGACACAAGGCTAGCTGGTGTTTTGTTCTTGGAAGAGAATCTTGTGAAAACAAACACACACGCACATCTACAAACAAGCCAGCACCCCCCCCCCCCCAACATTTCCAGTGTGGTAACTGATAGCTGTCACATTCAGCGACTGAATTGCTTTGGGGCTCTTCTGTGGTTTTCTGCCTCCCTCGGCAGAGGTGTTGTCAGAAGAAAGCGGGGCTTTTTTGCTTATTGTTCTGTATCTGCTGCAGCAGACGGATGTGGCAATGAGAACGGTGCCACATTGCTTCTGCTATCAGCGACAATGGAAAGGAACAGAAGCAGGAGAGGTAACAAGGAAGCTGTAAGATTTTAAGGGCCTAGACTAATCCAAACAAAGATTACTGTTTGGATTGCATAGACTCTGAATGCTCTTCTCTCTGGTGTTTCTGGCAAACTTCCCATCAGGTGCTGGCTGCCCGGCATGTTTACTTTGCACATCCTCAGTTTTATTTCCCAGAGTTTGCTGACGAAGAGCTGTGTTCAGCTCACGGGGACCTGCAGCACACCGCATTGGTGCCTGCCTGTGAAGCCCCGTGTGCAGTCAGTCCAACAGGAGCCTGTATTTCTCAGCCAAAATGGGGAAGATTTAGTAACATCTTGCCTCTGTAATAGTCGTTTAAACCCAGAATGGTGTAGCGGGCTTTATTCTACTATGTGAGCAGATTTTTTCAGAGAGAGACACCTGAGAGAAAAGCTGCCATGGAGTATTTGTAATCCACGCAGGCAGTCAAAGGAAAGAGAGAATTATCTTCCATGTTTTACATATGGTGAACACAGGACTGTCAGATGGGTTTAGTGAATTCAGCAGCAGTGGCTTAAGCTGTTACCCTCCCCAGCTGCCTGCCATATGGCTGAACACCACCCGGTAGCCTCAATGGCAAGATGGGATTTTCTCCTTTGAGTGATGGAACAGACAAATATTTTGCTTGAAATTTCCTTACTAGCTATGTATTCTGAGGGGAGCAGTAAAAGAGCTGTCTCTGTTTGTTTTATTAGGACATCTACAAACTGCACTTTTTTTCCCTCCCAACTTTTATTTTATTTTATTTTATTTTATTTTATTTTATTTTATTTTATTTTATTTTATTTTATTATAGCATATCTCATCTTCATACTGACTGACAAAATAGGGAAAGGCAGAATTTTATTCCTTTAGGATAGCTCACAGCACACTGTACCTTGTAATGCATTTTTTTCTTAATAATGCAACCATTCAGAAAGCAAATGAATGATTTCCACATGAGAAGCACATGCGCTGGGTGTGTATGTCAGCATGGTTTCTGTGACTGCTGTGGAGCTTTGTTCAGCTAGCCCATCCAAGAAGAGGACCCGAAATCTTTACATCTTTTTACCTTCCATTTCAAGAAGGGGTGGGAAACACATGGTAGAGATTCAAACAACTAAATGTTTTCTCTGTCTAATTTAATTTCCAAGGGTTTGACTGCATGTCTTATCTCTTCATAATGTTTTAATAAATTCAAGGATTTTAAGGCCACTGAGTACCACTGTGATAATCTGTTATAATTTTCCACGTAGCAGCTGCCAGATAATTTTATCTACATCAGGTCCATAATTCCTAATTTTGTTCAGCTCTAGGCTTGTTCTTGTTGAAATTAAAGAAAAAAATGGTCCTTGATTTATCATCCAGATGATGCTCTCATTTATAGGCCTAAGCCTGACTTTCATTCTCTACAGCAATAAAAGTACCAAACACATCTGAGTGCTTTATGCTTCCTCTGTTTGTGCTGTTTTGTTTTGTTACAATTTGTTACAAGTATAGTTGGTTTATCAACACCTAAAATTAAGGTGTTTTCTATAGTTTTGATGGTATGTTTATGAGAAGTGGCCTGAGGATGCAGGACATTGACAATACAGGTTAAATGTAGGGGGAGGAGAAGGAAATGAGGCATTTCTAGCCATATATACTGCAAATAGTTCTCCCTTAGATGTAGAAATAATTGATTGGGAATTTCCATCCTTGAGCGTAAATGTAATAAAATATTATAAAATACTAGATTAATAATAATGAATATAATTATTATGGTGACATGAAAGAATTAAAAATGCAAACTGTAATGTAAACTAATGGGATATTTGTTTCAAGTTAAATAGTTACTCAAACCCTAAATATTTTATACTGTTTCAATTTTTCAGTGCTTAAACTGAAATAAATTTGGCCTTGGACCAATACTTCAGCTTTTCATTTTGAAAATATTACAGAAAAAAATGGACTTTAAATAAAATGAACTTTAATAAAAACTTTATTGGAAAGTGAGTATCAAAATCTGTTTTTTTTTTTTTTGACAAATTCAGCAGCTTCTTTTTTTTTTTTTTTTTTTTTTGGATCTGAATTGCTTCACACAAAATCAGTAATATAACTTGACCAGTCTGTAATCAATATTACTCTTTATATTTAAGGTGATAGTGTTTGGAGTGATTTATTTAAACTGACCACAATTGGTAAATACAGCTACAGTTAATTGAGAATTTGCATTCTGGGATTGTTTTTAGTTCTTAGTCCAGAACTTTAAGGCTTCAGTTCAGATGCTCTGCTTTTTGGACAGCTCTTTTTTTTGCACTCAGTTTGTGTGCTTTTACGTAGAGCTGCAGATAGATTTCCTGGGGCTGTCGATAACGTGAGTGCTCTCTATCCCATCTCTGTCGAGATCGGCTTATCTGACTCAGACATCCCAAGGGCATCGATTCACCAACATTTCTTCAGGTGCAAAAGCAAAAATCCCCTTCTTGGGCTCCCCAGCCACTTTTCCTGCTTGGGCTCTGCAGTTCGCTGCCCTCTTGAGCTGCTCGTTATGATCCTGGGTTATTGAGTGGGCTTTGCCGCCTGCCACGAGCCCCCCAGCAGCTCTACTGGTGGCTGGGGCAGGCAGAGAAATGGTGTGGGGCTGAGTGGAGCCCCGCAGCCAGCCCAGGCCAGGGTGCATCTCCCTGCTGCCTCCTGCATGGCCTGAGCTCTCCGCTGGGGTATGGCCGGCTGCTGACTGAGGGGACAGGATGGCTGACCGGGTAACGGCGTTCGTAAAGCTGCTGGCATCCAGCTGTTTGAACCACCGTGTTTGGTTTCAGCAATGCATGCTGCAAGGGTTGGTTTAATTTAAGTGGACCATATGGAAAGCTGTAACTTCCTCCTCTTCAGATGGAAAAATTCATAGGAATTCCTGTAGTACAAATTCCTCACTTATGTTCTGCTGATGTTCTCAGGTGCTTAATACTTCCCTTGTAATAAAACACCAGACCTATGAAAGGCTTTCAGCCAAGGCTACACAGGCAGAGTTCTGTACTGCAATATTATTTTTCATAACAAATGCTATTTCTTCAAAGATTTTAGATCTGCTGCTTCTAAACTTTTATTCACCTTCTGCATTACTGAAACATTAGAACCCTATTCCAGAAGACAGCATTTCTGGCAAAGCTTTCCTGTTAGATAATCTGTTTATACAGGGCTTGTTATCCTAAGTGGCTCTAATGGCATGCTGCCACTGTGGGGGGAGACTGCTCTGTGGTGGGACAGCCGATGGTCCTCTCCTCCATCTCTCCACTATAGGACAGTTTGGGCTGGCTGCAGCGGGCAGACAAAGTCAACTTTTTTTTTTTTTTTCCCAATAGCTGCTTGTGGAGCTAAGTCAAGTCCTACAGTTAGCAGGCATTGCTTCTTCACGGGAGGAGTGGGTTAGCTTTTGCCTGGTAGCATCTGATCTCAGGCCAGCCTCTTGTGATGCCGGGAAATTTGAAACAGAAATAGGGAAGGTAGTTAGGAGAGAATATCAGACCTGGGCTCTGACCTGAATGAGAATGATATAAACAGAGACCACGATATGAATATATCATATCGTGGTCTCTGTTTATTCTAGTGTTGGTTTAAAAAACAAATACATTGTTATTAGATACTTAGGAGGGAGTACAATTTTATAATTTAAATCTTGCAAGAAGCTGTCATTACAAGTGCATAATTTCGATCCAGGAGCAGATATAAGCTCAAACTTCTGAGCCTATGCCATATATTAATCTTGTAGGGATAAGAAGAGTATCTGAGCAAATATCTGTAGCCAGGTTAGGTACTGTCAGTGAGGACTGTCTGTGAAAGAAAGTCCAAAGAGGAAGAGCATCTGCCTCGCGGGGTGTCTCACAGCTGGTCATGCACTTCGGTAGGGGGGCTCAGGGCCCGTGGGGGTTGAGTACAGTCCTGCTGGCCCGTGCTGCTGGTGGGCTCCCAACCTCAGCTCTCCAGCAGGGCTGGAGGTGCCCAGTGGGACCACAGGAGCAAGGTGGAGCCAGGCGAGAGGCAGCAGGCACAGAGGGGAAACCAGGGAGGGAACATCCTGAGATGCTAAGGAAAAAATGGTTTGCACTGCAAGTAGTCAGACACTGGAATGAGTGCCCTTAAAAGTGGAGGGGTCTCCATCCACAGAACTACTCGGATCTTGGCTTGGGCCTTTTCTAGCCTAAATTTTTCTCTGATTCTACATTTTAGATGGATGGCTTTTGAGGCATTATTGTTGTTGTTGTTATTTTTCCTCATGTTGCTAGTGTGGTCATATGACAAATTTTTGATACCTTACTGCCTGTATTTGATAGGCATCACAAGTGGTTTCGTGTGATAGAAGAGGAAAAAAAAATACAGTAGATATAAATACATGCACAAATACACATACAAGCACACATAATTCTGTGTATTCATGTACAGAGTCTTAAAAACGGGGGGTTAGTTTTCACCAAATCAGTGGTAAAGTTGAGATGAAATATATTGAGTGCTTGGTTTGATCAAGAGTAGTTAGTGTTTTGCTTTAGGTAGGCTTTGTGTACCTCACACACTTCGGCGGCTGGTGAGCATACCTGGTAATGCAAACATACATTATATTCAGGATGAGATTTACTGCATTGTGCATTTTGGACGCTTTTGAGTCTATTGCACCTCTGCTTTGTGATAGATTGCTTTTCATAAAAGTACTGCTTGGAGGGAGAAAGGTAATGAGAACAACAGGATGTGAGTGTTTGGGTCATTTTTAAAGTGTGATGCAGTCTGAATTTAATTGATAATGCTCTTTCTCACTGTTCCATAAGAAAAATGGATCACAGGTATGATCTGGTTTTAAATGGGCTTCAGTCAATCAGGTGCATATAATGATATAAAACTGAAATAAAGAAAGTGATAACATTCATCAAGAGAAGAAGGAATCGAGTTTACGGGGAATGCAGTCTGCCCTCTAGCTCAGGCACTTAATCTTGAAGGGCATTTTTTTAATGTGGTGTGATTCCTAATGTGAGTCACAGCGGCATCCATTAGCTTTGTTTGGGAACCGTAAAAGATGCATGAAATTCATATCCATATGTAGAATGGTCAAGAATTTTGATTCATTCTGTTATTTAAGAAGCATAATAAATATCACTTGTAAACTTCAGGTGTGGCTGAGGTTTCGACAAGTCTGGTGTTTGGATTCTGATCCAACTTTAGAGCAAATAAATGGGCAAACTACAGGCACTTTGAGATGGTGCTTATTGTAACACCATAGCTGTGCATGCTTTTTAAATGAAATTCCTACAGTTACAGCATGGTCTAGAAATTAAGGCCACACCACATCCCCCCATTAGATATTTCCGCTTCCTGCTTAGAGTGTGACACCTGTGAAGGGGGTTAAAGGTATAAAGCTATTGCTTGCACAGACAGAAGAAGGTGTCCTTGGGACAGAAATGCTTGGGGGAGTGAGGATTTGCCAGTGCAATGCAGTGCTTTTAGCGTAACATTTTTTTGGAAGGTTTTGGCAGAAGATTCTCTTGTGGCAGCTGACAGCACAGGAGCTCTTTCCCTCCTGCTGGCAAGTGCAGTTACACTTAGTCGATTAATATCTTCAGTTTAATACAGTGAGTTGTTTTCCTAATTCCTCTCCTGAACTCTTTGATACTACTACTTTAAACAACTGACAAAACACGGAACTTGTCCCAGGGACTGATCTGAAAAGCCAAATAGAGACAAAGGTAAAGACAACCTCTTGACCATTTGGACTTTTCTTCTGTACCAGTGGTAACTTCTCAAAGGACATTGCCTCTTGTTGCCTGTTTATGTGCTAGTGTGGTATTGTGGCCCTCTTTCCCAGGACAGTGATTTGATGAAGCATTTGCCTGGGTATCAGGAACTTCCCCACAAACACTGATTTGATGACACATGTGAGGTTAGATATAATTATCTCATTTCATAGCAAAACCAAAACAGTTTCCAGTTACTGCTTTGAAATACCCAAGCACAGCAGAGGCTGCAATTTACTTGAGGAATCATTTCCATTATCAATGAATCATCGCGTTTTTTATATTAGATGAGAAGTGCAGGCAGGCCAAGTCCCAGTGCACTAGCACATTATAAGAAACTTGTGATAAGATTTGTACTTTTCTACTGAAGAACTCAATGAATCTCTTTGCAGAACAGATTAACAAATTATTGAAAATATTATAGCCAATGAATTCCTACTTTCTCAAGATATATTAAGTGATTAAACTCCTCAAACTCCATCTAGAGCAGTTCCTCACTCTTGTTCAAAATGAAATTTAAAATCTTTTAGTATTTCAGTCAGGAAAAGTAATAAGGTCAAATGTGACCAAAAATCAAGTTGTATGCATTGCTTATCAGATGCAAATTCTACCGTAAGAATAAAATATTTGTTGTAGAAGTAATATCTACTCTTCCTAGCATAACAAGGCTCCCAGTTACTCCAGTCATAATAGGTGGAGCCAAGTTTAAACAGGAGTCATTCATTAAGGAAAATGGCTACTAATTACAGACAAATAGATTTCCTATGCTACTTTGTATCCTTCATTTTCCAGGGAGTACAGCTTGTCTGGTTTGTCTGCACTGATGTCTGAATAATAGACCGCAAGTAACTACATGGATTTCTATCTGCTTCTCAGTTGTGAATAAATGGGTTTGCCTAATGCAAAAGTGGTCAGTCTTAAATTTAGCAGCAACAAGGAATGGAAAAAGACATAATCTAAAAGCAGAGTTTTGTTTGTGTTCATAAATAAATTTCCATCAAGCGGAATTAAGTCATTGAACTATCATTATTGTGGCAAAAAAGTTTCCGGCAGGTTAAGAAATGAAGTGGCAGACCTTATAAGGTACAAGCTATACTCATAGGGTTTTTACATGAATGGCACAAACATCTAACATTACTCAAACCATAGCAGTAATGTAATGGACTTGGTCTAGTCCTTGTCTGGGCATTAGATGCATTAGCACATGTGCTTGATTTCCGCGGCGGTTACTGCAGGAGTTAGGCTCGGTCAGTTCCTTGGCACTTCAGCTGCACCTGGAGACCCTCCACAACACTGTAAAACCCTCTGTGCTCCGTTGTTAAAGACCGCATTTTAGCTGAGTTTAAATTAACAGCACTTCTAACAGTAGATGTAGGGAATATTTCTGTTTCTTTAGATAGTGTGATCTGAATAAATGGTGGACTAAGAAAGTAACAAAATTGCTTTTACCTTGCTATGCAAACTTTCAGAGTCCTTGTGGTCTTCTCAAGTGACCGATGTCATGTGGTTGGCCAGCAGATGCTCAGGTTAGCTATAGTACTGCCTCTTGCTTTCTGTTTGTGTGAATTGCCAGGATCTCTCAGGACAATAAATGTATAAAAATATTCCCATATAGATTTTGAGTCAAAGCAAAGCTCTGAATAGATATTTCCCTTCTGAAAACTAAGAAATGCTTTGCCTTTATTTTTTCCCCTCACATCTGGCCACATATTCCTTCCTCTGTGCTAGAAACTGTGTGTGTGGCCACATGGTCAGCTGGATTACAAAGAAAGAGCTGGATAAAATAACTGAAAGAAAAAAAAAATAATAAAAATAGCTTAAGCTAATGTAGCTAACCGTAAAGTTGAACCTTGGGCCTTACTTATGATGCACTCTCCCTTAAATCTCAAATGCTCTATCACAGCCTCAGCATCTTTTAGTGGAGGCTGATTGACCTTATTGAGGTTTTTTTCTCAAAGATGAAATTGCATGCATTTCAAAAGAGCTGAAATCACCACAAATGGATTAGGGTAGAACAGATTGTTTCATCTAAATCACTTTTTTTTTTTCCCCCCCCCGAGATTATACAACTAACCTCATTTGAAATGACTGAATGATTTAGGGAAAGTAAAGGTTGAATTCCCAATATGATTCTACTTTACAACATGTTCGCTGTACTTTACCAAAAAATAAAAAAAGACAGACTAAAAGAAACGACAAAGACAAACAAACAAAAGCAACCCAAGCTACCTCCTCCCCGAACAATCTGAGTCAAAAAAGGAATTAAGAAGTCATTAAACCAAAGTATTCTGCAGAGCACAAGTTTGTGTCTCTGTTCTTTTGGAGGTCACCTCGCCAGTCTTGCTCTCTAGTGTCTTGGTGGTTTGTCTCAGAGCCCATCTCTTGTGCAGGTGCCCTGTCGCCTACGTGCCCCCACCATGGGCATGAGTCCCTCCTGCAGTTCCAGCCCCACGCTGATGTGAATTGTTTTTTGTATTACTTGTCCATTATTGTTTATATTTATTGTATATATATCAGATTATTTATACCACTTCATAGATGTTCTATGTATTGTTCATTAAGTGCCCCTTTGGAACAAGTAAACATTTTAATTATGTTTACTTTAACATTTTTGTTTGCCAAATTACAATTTAGGTTTCTGATTGGTCCAGCTGGAGAGTTCCTGAATGTTTACTGAGCCTTCCTAGACTCCTCATTACAACTGATTTCTTTTCAGCTGCTGAAATAAGGGAAGCCTCACAATAAATATTTTTTTTCTCAAAGCCCCAGGTTAAGTTGTGATATCAGCTTGGATAGTGAATGTGTTCAGGTTAGCAACTTTGGGGGCAAGGTGAGATGTTAAAGATGAATTGTAACTTAGAGCAACCTTCTGAAATACTATTGCAATGGTGAGGATATGGAAAAAGTAGGATCAGGATAGAGGTCAATGTGACCTGTTCCTCTCTTTGTCTAGCACGTGTTTCCCAGTTTGTGCCTACTTGCTTGTGCCTATCTGCTGTCAGAGATAGAACCTCACCTCCAGAAACAAACTGGAGTGGTTCCTTGTTCCAGCTATCCCTAAGTAATCCCAGGTGGCAATGTTTTATTTCAAATCAGCATGATTTTCATTCCTTCATCCTTCTGCCCCCCAGCTGCAAATTCCCAGCCTGATTGCCAGTTAGCAGTCTGGCTGGCTTGAAATAAACAAGTGAAGGATCTGTCTTCAGCGGCTGCAGATGTTTTAGTGCTAATTCTTTTGCATGTACTTTCTTGAAAAAGAGCAGTTTTTAAAGTTAATTTATTGCAGTTGTTTTCCTAGGTCATCTGTTTTATAGGCTAACTGTTTTAAGGAATTAAAATCTGTGGAAAAATTAGGTCCTTATTAAGACATGGTGAATAAATTTACTTACTGTAAGATAGGTCAAGAATAGAGGCTAGAAAATGGAACAAGGGTCTCTTAACTAGACTCTTAACTTTGTCTGGACAGACAGCTTCTGTTCCTCTGTTTGCAGAAGATTTGTTCTCTAAAAGGTGTTGAGGTAATTAAAAAAAAAAAAAAGCTCAGTGAAGACTAGGTATCACTATTTTAATAATCCTTAGGTTATACACCTGTTGTCCAATTGGAATAATACTGACATTTCTTCTATGAAGTTTAATATCTATCTTTTGTATGTGTCTAAGCTCTTTTGGGAAAGGTTCTGTGTGAGAGCAACATGTTGGTCTTTTCATAGTGTATCAGAAATCTCTCAGGCCAGAGAGCCCTGGGGACCTGTGCCTCACTTACTGCTGAAGCAGAGTCAGAGTAGTAGTTGGTTGCCGATTCCCTGAGAACTCCTGAAACCTGCTGCCTTTATTGTTTGTGTCCCAAATGGTATGTTGCTTAGTGTATTAAAAAACATGATGTAGGGGTCAGAATTTATGGGCTTTTAGTTGCAGGTCTGAGGTACAGTAGTTCCATAGTGAGGGTGACATTGCATTTAGTTAAACTGATACTGTTTTGTGTGTGCATTCTTGTATATTGGCTTAAGTCTGTTTTATATCCATTCAGCCTGCACCTGCTAAATTGCAGAAAGCAAAAGCCCCCTACAAACACTAAATACGGATCAGAGAGAATAAGCTATGAGTTTGTTCTGTTAATGGGCTCCACATGTTCTCAGATCTACCTTCACATTTTGTCTATTTTTCCTAATCAGCAATTTGAGAATCGCCCAGCAAATTAGGAGAAGAGCTTTCAATAACCATAACTAAACATGAAATGGTTATGAAGATGAGTTGTTTTTAAACCCACTCAGATTCAGAAAGAATGGGAGAAAACAAACTAATTTCCTGAAGACTTTTCCCGATCAATCTGTGTAATCTCTGTTAAACCTTGCTCCTATTCCCATAGGATGACTTCCCCAGTCAGCGCATCTGCAGAGGTGTGTGGTTACTACAGCCCAGAGCACCCTCAGCTGTGATTTCTACTTCATCTCGCCCAATTTAACTACTTGCAACTACAGAAGGCTAATAATGAGCAGGTTGCCATAAGTTTTTAAAGAAATGGCAGGAAACATCTTAATGCAACTGTCAGTCTGTGCACGTACTGTAGGCGCTTGCTCTCTCTGATAGCCTGGAGCTTAAAAGCGCTGTTCTTTGCCAAGGAAGAGGCAGCTATCTTCAATCTGGCATCTGAAAATGACAAAGAGATCTATCAAACAGAATTAGGAGCACAGATCCTTCCTGTTCTGTTTAGCTTTGTAATTCAATCTGAGTCAAACCAGAGGCCTGGCCTGAGGAGAAGTGCTCCTTCAAATCTAATGAAGCAGTCCTCCGATTTACCATCATGCAAACATTAATATGTAAACTTCCTATGTATATAAAAGATATAGAGGCATATTGTATGTGACAGGAGATATATATCAAGGTATACTAACTCTGAATCTCTACTTCACACTCTGTGTAGACCACTACAGCTACTTTTCTGTTCATTCTTTCCATGCTACTCCAGGGCTCCTAAATTTCCACCCTCTCTCTAGGAGTGTTTGCAAAGTTTCCCAGAGAGTTTGTGGAAAGCTTCTCAGAGCTGTCAATAGCATGGAAGATGTGAAAAGTCTCTTTATAATGTCACTGATTTTTGTTGTAACTGGTCTGTATAGACTTTTCTGTCCCTGGAACCCACTTTGTTTGCTGTACTGTCCCAAATGTGCCCTGCGATAAAACTATCCAGACATTGTTTTTTTTTCTCTTGCTGTTTTTTTGTATGTTTCCAGTTGATAAGATACCCTGAAAGTACAACAACATGTATGTATATGTAATGTGATAGATAAATATGTGCATATAAAGGAAAAACAGCAGGATTTTCCTGCCATGCTCGCTTCTTTTCTGTGGAAATTTGGTTCGTACCTGTTGTGTTGCAAAATATTTGTTTTAACACTGCAGGTATAATCAAGAATGTGTTTATGTTATATATTTACTTGAGAGACTACAAGTACCATTATTGGGATAGAGCACTTAATAACTTCCCCTAAAATGGTTCATGGAAAAAAAAGATCATTGAACAAGGATATCTTTATCTAATTTGGGTTGCTTTATTTTTCATTCTGCCTTGTTTCTCTTTGCTTCTCTTCCACCGTTGTTTGTCTCTGTCACACCTGACGTCTTTATTGCGAGTTCTTAGTTAGAAACTGCCTTTGCCATTTACGCCTAGCAAGTCACAGACCCTAGCCTCCACTGGGTTTTCTGAGTGCTACTGTTACAAACATGGAAATCCTCCTAAGGAATGTTTTTTAGCCTTTGTTATTCTGTGAATTTTTGACAATAAAAATAAATAGTAGTGTAATTAGTAATATGTTTCTCTCATTACAGTTCAGGATCTGAGAACTGGCAGAAGATCAGCTACAGGAAGAGATGCCTGAATGACTTCCTGACTTCATAGAAGACTGCATGACATGGATGACTTCTTTCTGTGGACATGTTTAGAAGGTAAAACTTTTTATCAGAGCCCTTGGGTTTGTCTTTTTTTTACTACCTGAGTGAGCTTTCAAGATGAAGATGTAAAAAGTCATGCAAGATACAGAAACATTCCTAAATGTTTTGTATTAATGTAGTGGAAATGCTGGAAAATAGTGTAGTAGAAGTGCTGGAAAAAACCCCACAACTCTGTGAATGCTTTCTAAAAAGGGGATTGTCCAGCTGGGATCCCAGGCTGGTAGAATTTATTTAGGGTTGTGCATTCTTATGAGAACCCTAATTTCCCCTGAAGTTCAATATAATCACAAAATATTAGAAACAAACTCAAACTGACATATGGATCTCAGTGTTTGGGACATTTTTGTGTGAAATTCAAACTTTGCTGTGGGTGTTCTTCATAAAAACTAAGTTCAGGCTGTATTGACGGAGGCATTCCATACTTAACTTCTCAGTGCTAATTTCCAAAATCATTGGGAAATACTGAAAACTGAGTGAGATGGATCTACTTGGAAAGAATGAGAGGAAAATAGTACAAGCAAAATCTAACTTATTAGTTAATTTATTTAGTGCAAACCTTTGTATTTCTTTAGTTGGCTGTGGCTGTTTTCAGCAATTTCACTTTTTTCTTCTAGCATTTTTCATAGCATAAGAGCTACGTTATGGGTACACAAATGAGATAAAGTGAGTTAATTTAATTTCTTTCTGTAGCAGAGACCACAGATAGCAATAGAATATTCCTTTTCATCTGTAATGGGGGGAAATTCTGGGATTCTCTTTTTTACCCACATGCTGTTTGGTCAAGTAATTTTCCAGTAATTCAGGAGTTGGCAGCAGTGAAAGGCTGCAGCAGGAGCAGCATGATGCTCTGACAGCCGGATGACTCCAACATAGGCAGCAGGCCAGTAAAGGCCAACTGCATTGCAAAAGTGACCTGATTACTTTCCTGAATGGGAACAGCAGGCTGGTCTTTCCTCTGTAGATTACTATCACCCTGGTGTGATATACAAAGCAGTCACATGCCTTTGCATCCCTGCTTTTCTTCCATGTTGCTTATGCCTGTATAGGCGTGCACTAGCTGCCCAGAAGTTTGGTATCTTTGAGGCTGTGCTGACTTTCCGTCTAATTCTCTTACTTTTGTCTATTTTCCTGACTCGTGGAAACAGAGCAGGAAATAGCAGTTAAAAAGAAATCTAAACTTTTTACATATTTAACTCTTTCTGTGCTGAAGCTATCATTGGGATTGCTTTTACAGTTTGAATTAAATGTTATAGATGAAGCATGGTGCTATGGTGTTTGACTTGGTATTTTCTAGCAGTTACTTTATGGGGTGCGTATATACAGAATGCTTCTTCCTCAGATGCAAAAGGCAACAGGATCTGTGATTCCACTGGAAATATCATTCACACTACCAAAACACAGCACAGGGAATCACAGCTTGTTTTCTTTTGCTTCCATGGATGAGTTAGACCTCTTAGCTATTTTGTGTTCTCTAGTGTTTCTGTCAGGAACTATTTTTTATGTTTTGATCTGTGGCTCACTTGCAAATCTGGCTCAATGTGAGCAGCATGCCAGTGGTAGATTCTAAGAATACGTGTGTTTTAGAGGTAACTGTAACTGGAGATGACAACAGCCTGCTGCCTGGGTTTTAGTTGGACAACCCTTGTGTTTTCACTGTAGGATCAGAATATTGCTTGGGCCTCTGTTGGCGCTTTCATTCCTTGTTGAAACCAGCAATTGTAAAAGTCCCAGACTGGAAGAACAACCTAATTGACATGAAGTTTTCAGTTTATAGTTTGTCTGCTATTTGAACATTTCTACCCTTATTAGAAAGGTAGACACAAGCTGGAAAGAAACACTGCATAACAGAGTGAGACTGCTCAGGGTATAAGAAACAAATAAGAGAAAGCTTTTCTGTGTTAGTACTTGAACTGACATCATCACAGAAAGGAATACTTTGCTTATCTCTCTGCCAGTGTCAGATGCAAACGTCATCTGAAATCAAAGCTGCAGTTGGGAAGATCTACCAGTTTCAATCAGCAACAACATCTGAAATGTAGCAAGGGAAGCCTGTTTATTCTACTGTTTGGAGTATGGGTATTCCAGAAGAGATGGTAACAGAGGCTGTTTGGAGAAATCTTTATAACTGTCTTAAAAACTGTGAGGCTACTTATATGGTACTCTTCCAATTGGCCAGCACTGGATCACAAGATAGAGGTCCATCTTTGCTCTTTGCCATCCTGTGTGTTTCTTGACAACAGAATGAAAAAAGAGGGGAAATCCTTTGCTTACATCTTTGCCTATGTAGTTGCACATGGGTCAGGTGTCAAGCTGATCTTGTTATGAAGCTGTGAAACTTTGAACCTCTGCTCATTGAGTATGACCTGCAGCTCTGTGTGTCAGAGGAATTGTGGCTGTGCTGAAATACCTCGAAGGAATGGTTCGGTTTGAGTCCTCCCTCCGTATTCATACAGAACTCACCAGATTGTGTGGGTAGCACTGGATGGCTGTGAGCTGAAAATATATGTGGAAGCAGATGATATTGGAAAATAAATGCCAATCTTTACTCTAAATTGCTTTGTTCATTACAGACTTTTTTTGAATGAAATGCTAGGCAGCATAGTTGGGAGGATGAGGCGTCCCAGCAGAAACCAGGACATGTGGGTTCTGTTTCTGGCTAGTTCTGCCACTGGCCTTGCCATTTTAACCAACTGAGTTTGGACTTTTCATGCATGTTGGGAATGCAACCAACTGGGACAGCATTGTCTGTTACTGGGAGATCTTAAACTGCTGCGCACAATGCAAGTCTAACCTTGTTTGGTATCAATCTCCAGGCTTAATAAAGTGCACAAGTGAAATTGCTTTAAAAGAGCATTATGAGATTAAAGAATGATGTAGAATTAAACATTCAACGCTGGTCCAGAGAATCCCAATCTGTGACTGAATGAGCATACTTAGGAACTGAAACCAGGAGCAGTATTAGTAGTGCAATGCTGCTTTCGGTCTCTTGCACTGTGCTCAAGCTCAGTGCTATGGTAACTTGTTGCTTTCAGACATCACAGAACAACCATTCTAGGGTGGGAAGAAAAGCCTTTTTCTCCCCACTTTCTCCCCATAGCCTTGAGCTATAGAACATGTATGCACATCAGGCAGGAATGATATATAAATAGCAACTGTTCACTGATGCTCATTGACAGTCAGGTCTCCACTGTGGTTTTTTTTTTTTTGTGCGTATGTGTTTTGTTGTTTTATTTTAATGTTCATATCAAAGAGTTTCTTTCTTTCTTTCTTTCTTTATTTATTTTTTTTTTCCCCTGCAACTTGGCTATATTTGGGCCATTTTCTTAGTTGCAAACACAACACAAAAGCTCTGTTGTTCTAAAGTTCAGGTTCCTGCAGAATAAGGGATAACAAATTTTCAGTATGGCTTACAGATTCTTGTGAAACATGGACAAAAACATTACATTTCTCAATAGCCTCAGTCCTAGAAGGGATGAACTTTCAACAAAAAGATTTCAGTGCCGACATCAGTATGCAATATTCATCCCAGGTGACAAAGGTATAAAAAGACTGAAACCAGGGGTCATATAATAGGAAGTATTGAGCAACCTTAATAATAGGTGGTGCTATCAGTCTTGCCTATAAATAATCCATGTTGTCAGGAAACTAATGGATATTCTGCATTCAACGTTCCTATAAGAGTCAAGAGTAAGTGGTTCACCAGATTTTCATTATTGATGTGTCTGCAGCTTTGTTTAAATATTATGCCTGCATTTGGGACAGGGAAAGGCTATAAGAATCCTTTCACCACTGGTGCTCTGAAAGCCATCTTACATTGCAAAAACAGCTGAAATCCTGTGAGGATGTTTTCAGTACAGCCATTGCCACAGCTTACAGGACAGATGCAATCAAAATGTTTTAGAACTTCTGGGGGATAAAAGATCTCCACGAAAGATTACAAGAAGTGATGTTTACTTCAAAAAACATAAAAACGCGTAGGTTTAGATTTTGCAATTAAACTAAATGTTTTTAAATGTAGGGAGAGTTTCTAGTACTTGCTGGCAGAGGGGGCTGTGTGTCCATGGTTAGCAGAACATCTTCCAGCTGGGGAAACCCAGCAGGGGAACCGAAGTCACTCCCAACAGTGAGTGTGGTGCACAGGGCAAGGAAGCGAGAAATGCATGACCTAAGAGTGTTTCAGTGATTTTGGCGGGAATAATGGACGCCGTTCACTAGACCCTAAGTTCTTGGATCACTGTTTACTAATACTTTCTTCTTATAAAATAGTTTTATGGTACAGATAAAACAGGACAGTGTTGCAAACTAGCAGAATGCAACAGTATAAGACTTACTTCATTGCAAGAGAATGGACGGGAGGTATGCATGAAAAATTTTGCTCTGTGGTATTAATTTGTTTTTAAGGCAGTTACCTAAAGACTTTGGTAGACTAATTTGATTTTTTTAGGGCTATTCTTGAAGAATGCTGTTAAGGGCAATTTGAAAGCAAAAACCAGTTTCTGCTTTAAGATTCCCAGAGGAATGAAAAGTACATCAATGACATTAACATGGAATAGTTGTTGAACAGTCAAAATTTGTCTGAATTTTTATTTCCTAAATGAATAATGCTCTGGAAAGCTAAAATGTTAATTTGATATGCACCTATTACCTCGGAAACGCAGAGAAAAAGAAAATAACAATTTTTAAATGGCAGAAATAAATACACACTAAGATGTCTAGACAATGACAAAATAGAGGTGAAACTTGCCATATGCAGTCCCAATTTAGTTAAAAAAGTAAATAAAAAATAAAAAAAATATGTTGTAAACTTTAGGTTAGTAAGTATTGTCATTTGAATGCACTGCTTGCTTGGACTTACCTATCCATGCATGAACTCCTCTGAAATAAGCTAGTTCAGTCTGAATCTAAGATTGAAAAGAAATACCAACAGCTCTCCATTTTATTAGGAAGTGAAATAGTCAGACAGGCTTTCATTGCTCTTCTAAGGCTTGGGTGGGATTTGGTCCTGCTGTGAGCATCCTGGCTGTGCTGCAGCACCATAGTGCTCAGCATGAACTAGTTGCCCAAATATTTTCCTTGCAGATGTTTCTTCCCCTGTTGCTGGTGCATGATGTACCTAGGCTCAAGTGTGCTTAGGTGTGCATGCAGGGTGCTGTACACACAATGCTGGAGGTGTAATTAAGCTGTTTTTGGCTACAAATGGGAGCACTGTATTTTGAAAAGGAGTACTATTAAATTTATGTAGGGCTCACGTATTTCAGAAGTAAGATGCAATATCTGTACTTTCAAATACATAGGCTGCCTGTATTTCTTCTGTGTGGTTTGTAGACTCCCCCTTTCTCACCCCACATGTCTATGTTAACTAAAGGCTACAGGGAAACCCACATAATTAAAAGGCACTGAGGTCATGAGCTGGTTATGAGGCAATTTAGGTTTCTTCTGCAGGCCTGCTGGGTCGATGGAGATACAAGCCTGCTTTTGGTAGGAACAATGATCTTCTATTGTAAAATACTAAGGAGAAAAACATGATTTAGGAAAGTCTAGTGCCTCACTGAGACTTAATTGGATTTTCAGAAATGTATATAGTATTCTGTTTCACTTCAGGGTGCACAGGGTTTGTCACTGCTGAAGTAATACATCTGAGATGCATCACAGTTAAAGTAGCACCCCAGTATCTGGGTAAATGTTTACTCAAATGAGAAGCTGGCTGGTGGAAAATACTGCTTGAAAAGCTGCTCACTGCTATGATATATGGCTAGGAAAAAAAAAAAAAAAGCTAATTTCCTGAAATTCCATTTAGTTTCACGTTTCTGTGGTTCTCAAAAATCCAACAAGGACCGTGTGTGTGGTGAGAGCGTCATCTGGCTTTGGGGTGTGAATGTGTGTGGGATGGCAGAGTTTTCTTACCTGCCTGAGCTCGGAGCCATGCCTTCTCATATCATTAGTACGCACTCTTCAACTTCTGGAAACACTAGTGGTTATAGAGATAAATTCATCTTAGGTTGCCCACATATCTAAACTATAATGAGCAAAATGTCATGAGTTACACAACTGTGTTCTTGCACAAGATAAGTATTTATATATTAAAAAAAAAAAGACAACAAAACCACTGTCCTAATTTCTCCTTTGCTTTGGAATTCGCTGTGAAGCTACATTTTTTGTATGAAATAAGGCTCAGAAATTAGCAAGTCCTGAGGGATATTTCTCTCTTGTTCTGCTCTGTTCTGCCCAGCTCCCCTCTTCAGTTGCTGAACTGCAATAAGTGGCCTTTGTGTAACTGAGGACGTGGCACAAAGGCCTCTTGATGCTCCAGTTTTTCAGGAGATGCAGTGTATGCTGCCAATAGGAGAAACCTGAATGACGTTTTGCTTGGATTGTTTTCTAACTCATAAGCCTGTCTTGGTTCATCAATGTACAGGAGCAGATCCTTTATTTCCTTGTGCTAGCCCATATTCCAGCATGATTGGGGAAAGTCCCTTCTACAGCCCTAGAACAGGTTAAAATTAATGGGGTAAAAGGCACCCATGTTTTCTGAGAATGGTGTTTCCATAAGAAAAGGGAGAGGGTGTTTACTGGTTGCAGGAAAGTTTAATATTAAATTTTTAAAGTGTAAATTTAATGCCCTAAGATGTTGTTTTATACTTGCAATATGGCAAACATGAAAGTATTGCTTAAAATTTTCATTATACAGTACTAATCAGTGGAATTAGATAGTAATAAAGGTTGGATGTTGAGTTGAGTAGAGGGAGAGCTGTTTTGGCCAAGCTGTTCCAAGTCACAGCATTTCTGAGGGGTATTCTGGATCCTCAGGGTAGCTTTCAGCCTCAGAGAAAGAATTCTTACATGTTGGCATTTATCATTACTCTCATACAAGACGGATCTTCATTTTGGAATGTATGCTTTTTGCAAAGAAAATGTTTTCTGAAAAATTAAAAAGAGGCTTGAGCCCCTCTTATTTTTATTCATCTATTTTTATGCTACAGTGTAGTATGTCTGAAAGGCTCAAGGCTTTTGGGGTCAAGTGCTTTGTTGCTGAGGAAGTGGTGCTGTGCATGGAGCTGGGCTGCGGTGAGGGCGAGGTGGCATGGTGGTGTCTGAGTGACAGCGGTGATGCGGCTGTTCTGAGAGGGAAGCCCTGGCAGCGACTGGTTGAAACAGCCGTATGGCTGCTTGTGATGCTCAGTGTTCAAAGTTTTTATCACTTTTCTGCCCCAACCTTACTACTAAGATGTTGAAAATTGTAATAATGCTCTTCAAGATCAATAATTATCACATCGGTTTTTGTCACTCAGCAAGCACATGGCCCGGTGCTACTTCCACTGCAGTTAAGTGATGTTTAGTACACATCCAAAAACAAGTCAGATGCCCAGGAAAAGATGACCCAGGACTTCAATAAGAGTCATAATGTTAATTTACATGTAACTTTGTTTACACATTTTAATAATTTATTTCATCTTTTGTTGAGATATTTTTAAGAGTATTAGGCAACAGTATCAGAATTAATGATTTATTTTTTATAAGGAAGGCTAATTCAGACTTTAGATAGCATTCCCCTTACTAGAAAAAACAAACAAAAATTTGGCCCTTCCCAAATCGAGACAAAGAGTTGAAGGAAAGGAAATGCAGACTATCTAGAAGGCAGAAGTGCATATTACGGCTAATTCTTTTTAGTTATCCAGGAACCAAATGAGATCTCAGCTTCAGTATTGCTGCTGTTAATTTGCCTTTTCATTTAAATTTCTTCCATTTCAGATTTATATTCTTACATTTCATATTCTTTTGTATTCTACTTTAACGATGAACGCAAAAGACTAATATGAAGCCAATCAACTCTGACTTGTTGAACTGTTTCATGGGGGTTGAATCTCAAGCTTAACCTAGCGAGTGAGTCTCAGCCTAATGACATGTCATGTGACATATGCCATGATTTATTTCTTTTCAATGTTTCTGCGTAAGATGCATTTATCAATTTATAGCTCAACTGTGTATTATTAATGTTTTCTTGCGGGTCAAATGTCATCCACCTATGTCAGGCTGTGAATCATGGATCACAATCCACAATTCTATTTAATGCAGCCTTATAAAGAAAAAAGCAGCAAGTGCTGTATAAGCAGCTGATACTGCTACCCGAAACAACATTACATGGAGGGGTGATGTCCTGACTCTCCAGAATTCTAATGTGTTTCTTCCTAAGTCTCTGTATGAGGTTAGAGTCCATCGATCTGTTTCTCTTTTAATTAACATCTGAATTCTTCTGCAGGTGCAGGATTTGTTTTGATGTACTCCCTTGATCTTGACCCATATCTGAATAATTGAGGATTGGGTAGACTCTTTTATAAATGAGCAAATCATTATACATTAAAACCTATTAGAGTCAATTTGTTTAATTCCCAGTAGAGCTAGTAAAGTCCTTATCTGTGTCAAAATCCTCACAACAAAAGGATTGGCTGTAACAAAGAAGATAAGCTTTTTCCTTGTTGCCCCCTGACGGTACTTCTCAAAAATCTACTGTGCAAAAAGGGGGACTGTGTAGAATCAGTTCTGGGAGCAGGTGTTAGACATGTCAATAACTAGCTAAGCATCAATAGTTTGGGGATGTGTGTGGGTTTGTTTGTTTGTTTTATTTCGTTTTAAAGGAAGGGTAGTAAGTGTTGGTGCAGTGGTGCTAATTGCAAAATGACATTAAAATCACCATTATCAATGTTTGCAACTCTGCGAGCGGTAGTCCAGCATGTGAGGGCATGTCAAATTTACACCAGTGCTGGAACAGTCCATGTCCAGCCTCTAACCCTGTCTTCAGAAGATGCCATACATCTGCAGATGGGGTCTACAAAGCGACGAGTACTATCTGTGCTGGCCTCCCTGTGTGCCGAGCACAATTTTAACCGATACACGCACAAGCAGACTCATTTGCTTGGCACTGTTTAACACGGAAGTTAATTTTCAGGGCACTTCTAGCAAAGTCGTTGCCTTCAGGAACTTAGGAAAGTATTCAGTAAGATTTAGACTATTTACAGTTTAACTGTATGATTTTGCTGCCTCCCCCCTTCAAGAGCTGGGAGCTCTTAGCCAGCATCCAAGCTTAATCTGTGATATGTATGGTACCTCTGGCAATTTCAGAGCCATGAGTTTCGGCTACCTCCAGTTTTTTGGACAAGTTCTTTTCAGAGGTATTTACACTTAGTCACCTCTTTGTTTTCAAAGCTACCTGCACATTTAAATGGCAGCTCACCACTGCATCAAAACTGTGCTTGCAATCGTTCATAGCATTCAGAGAAGCAGAATGCTTACCATTTTATGGTATGGGATTTTACACAATAAGCAGTAAACAAAATGGGAGTTTCACTTTGCTGGCTTTTTTTTTTTTTCTTTAGTGTAATGTGAACTAGTTATTAAAAATGGGTTGTCAGTGTATCTTGTAAACACGGAAGATTTAGGAACTGGTAACAGATTAACTTTTCAGGGAGATGTTTGCTTTTGCAATATCTAGAACACATAAATAATATACGTAGTCAGTTTGATACAGATTTCAAGTGCAAACATTTCTGCCAGCAACTTCGACCCATGTAAGAAGGAACTAGGTTTGCTGAGTGAGATTGGGGTCACTTAGCCTCTGCGCTAATTTATTTCTTGTCCATTGCTAGGCAGATGCTGCCAAGTACAGTGCGTCAGACTCCATGGTGAGAACATGATATGTTTTATCAGTGTCTGCCTGCCAAATCTATTCCACATAATGTTTTGGGCTGCTTTCAAACTAGTGTTCCTAGGAGAGGGGAGAGAGTTTGGTGTTCTTGTTCTCCTCATTGGTAACCTTTCCTGTTGCATATTTATTTAAAAATATTCTTTAAATAAAAACAGAACTTCCTGTTAATGGCATGCATACAACATTATTTATATTCTAATCCTTTGATAGTATTTAGCCATGGACAAAACTGGAATTTTATAACCTCACTTTCTAGAGACAAATCTTACTAGAATGATGTAAAACTGATTGCCATTTGTTTTAAGGTGTAGGAGATAATATATTTCCACAGTGGACAGTGAGGTAAGTTAAGAGGATGGTCACCTGTTGTGGCTGGGTAGTCCCCAGAGGACTATTTTTATCTTCATAGAATATGAATAATATAGAAATAGAAATACTAATAGAAATAGACTATAAATGACCAATAATAGACTATAAATGACCTAAATAAAATAGAAATAGACTAGAAATAGACTATAAATGACCAATAGAAAACTAGAGCATTCACTCGCTTTGGCTATCTCTTACTTTCCCTAATCTATTAAGCTAAAACCTGTTGCTTGCATGATGGCTTTAGAGAGAACAGATTATATGATTTTTGAGGCAAGGACCTTACAGTATTCACTACATAATTCTTGCTTGTTAGTGGTGTGATATACACTGTTTATAAAGGTAGTGCCCAGTAAATACTTCTTAGCAGTGGAAGAGAAGCCTTCAGGCCAAGATTATTTGTCACAGCTTTGATCCAGACCTGTGGGCATGCCTTCCCTCTGCTGAGGAGGAGAGAGTCACGCTACGTGTGTGTTGCAAAGGAGCAGAACTCCTTCTGTGCAGAGACAGTCAGATCGTGCAGCTCAGAGCGGTTGTTCTAATTCATGTTGAGTTTATAGAGGTCAACCTGTGATTGAGAATCAGAGGATTTGTCCTGACATTGCACCTTTCCTGTGTGCTCGGCCAGAAGTGGAACAGAGAAAAATTGCATCTACATTAACTGTAGAAGAATTTTCTGAAGCTGTCCTAGAGGGCACTAAATCAGCTGTGCTATTGATTTTGTACAAAAGACAGCTGCAAAGCAGATGTAAGGACTTCAAGAAACAAAATTATTAGCTTTAAACTCGAGATCATTTAGCCTACTTTGTCGTATACTCATACAGATGAGCAAATAAGTTGAATTATCTAATGAATGTACAACTTAAGTATTTATTTTGTAGTACTCCTGAACAACCTGAAGAGGAAGGTGGTCATGTAAACAGTGTGCAGTTGGTTGTGTTAGCTAGGTAAAAATTCGGTCTCCTCATTCTGCCCATCCTAGTTGGAGGGGATGAGAGAAAGGATGGCTCAGAACAACTAAACCTAACATCTCAACCCCATCACATTAACAGCTATAAAAGTCAGGTGCAAGCAGTATTTACAAAGCAGATCTTTAATTTCTTTCTGAGTTCTGTGATGTATCAAAGCAGCGTGATTTTCTTTTTACATATTAACTCTATTTTCAATAACTACGTATATTCTAAATTAGTAAGCATGAAAGTCTTCACGTAATATTCTTTGTTGGAAGCCTGCTTCCTTGTGTATCTTAGCATCTAAGCTTAATGGGAGTAAATGAACCAGTTAAATAGACTGGAATTTTCCAAATGTGTGTCACAGAACTGGCTTCACTTTCTGAAGATGGTGGCTAATTATGACTAAAACACAGACAATAATGAGGAAATTATTTCACCCTCTATTTGCTTTCAAAGTGGAGACCTTTTCCTAAAACAATGTTTTCCATCTGTTCTGAGATTTCATCAAGCTGCTGGACCAGGGAAACAGAAGCAGGAAGTTTGATGTCTCTGCAGTTTGATGTTCTCATTGAAATGTGAAATGCAGGGAGAGGGTGTTACGTTAGGTTAAGGAAATCAATAGACTGTACAACACATTTGGCTTGTAGACTATAGTGGGAGGAAGGGTTTCTAGCATGTGTTCTTTTATGGGATATTTGTTTGCAGTGAGCAAGAGGGAGAAGCAGGTGACAGTTTTCCAAAATGTAAGTTTTGTATTAAATTGCTGCGTACTCACTTTCCTCTGTACTTGAGTAGAACTTACTCGGATACAGAAAGTGCTTTTTGAAACCCCTTTGTTACAGGATAAGACTTGTATGCATTCTTTAATGCATAGAAAATATTTGGGAACTTGAAGTACTGACAGTATAGTGTAAAATACTTGGTTGTTTCTTGTGGTTTAGGGGACTGATCTGTACTAGACGGTAAGCAGGAATGTTGACACTTCTAAACAACATTTTGAAATGTTCAGATAACTGTGCCTTGAAAATAGCAATCGTTAACAATTAGTAGAATTAAATCCTATGTATGAAGTAACTTTTTGATGAGTCTTTTTAGAGAGCAAACTATATGGAGAGGATTAATGAAGCTGATTTATCTTAGAATTTTCATCTGAAACCCATCCTATGTGGACAAAACATCCTGGACGTCTGGATAGTCACAGCCTATAATGCCATAGTGCATGTCAAGATTGAAATGCCGGTGTACTTAGAGAAATGTCTTCTAGCCACCCACAGCATTGCAGGCTTCTGCAACCTTATTACCATTTCTCTCTTCACGAAAGCTGGTGATGAAAGTGCACTCAATAGATCTCTTACCATTACCCAGCCTGTTTCCTGTGATCTTCTTAAAAGAGTTAGGGAGAATTCCTAGCTGGGAAATGAATCTTAGGGTTAATGCAGTCTATCTTATCTCAGATCCCACTGGGAGAATAGGCTTTCTGTAATTCAGCTGCAGGTTATCCCTTCTTCGTGCAGACAAGATGGATGGGGGGGATAGAGCTGCTCGTTAAAAAAAATGACTGGGGTAGGTTTTTGGAAGACCAGAAAAAATTTGCTTCCAGTTAGGTACATGAGCAGAACAGTTTGTGTGTAATAAGTGGGACATATTTAGAAATGAACAGTTTTTATTTGAAGTAATAGATTCAGAGAAATATGGAATCCACATTATTGAAAGTGATAAAACCATGTTGTCAGAGTCTGAATGTAAAACCAGGTTCTGCCTCATCCCCCAGTCATTACATCTGTTAGCTATCTCCTGATTAAATAAAAGCTCTTTTAGATTTAGTAACTTTGCTCTGGATATTGTGGCATCACTGTGCATGTAATGGTTTTAATAAATTTCATTTATAGAACTAAACAGAAAAGCAATCACTGGCAGAGAGGACTCTGGCTGCAATATGTTAACTCTTTGGAAACCCATTGTCAGACAGCATGTATGCTGAACCTCACATCACCTACAGCTCTACAGACACCTGCAAATAATTAATGTGGTTTAGTTTTTTTTTTTTAATTGGAATGCATAAGAAGATGAGAATAATCTGAAGGGACCATGTAATAGTAGGTCTATGCTGTACAGTTTGGATCCAAACTAGTATTGACTGGAAGTCTATTTTTCACAACTGTGTTTTAATTTATTTTCAGGTATGAAAGCAAGGCTGCAGATTAAATAAACACATTTTTAGTAGTAAAATGCAATCTGTGTGGGATCTTGGTGAATGGTTGTGTAAATCTGCGGAGAATATGTACTGTGCTAACTTTCAGCTGCTTGGCTCTCAGCTCATCCTGAAATGGGACAGATGTGTAGGTCTAGAGGTTGCCAGTTCAAATTCTTGTTGGCCGAAGGCTTAGTGTCGTGTGTGTATGGAACAAGTTATATTGTTGTTATATATTGTGTGTGCCACAGATAGAAGGGAATATATCCACTGGAGCAGAACCATCATTTTAAGAGGAGCTTCATCATTTTATGACAGCAGGAAATTGCAAGATATCAGTAACTTTTACACATAGGTGTCATTCTGTATAGCAATAGCACTGGGAACAGCCATGGGACCTGGCCCATTCTGTGTGTGTCAAAAACAACTACCTTATCTGATTGTTCCTTCAAAAATTTTTTTTGGAAAAAAAAAAAAAAAGAGTTTTCAGGGAACATGAAAAAGAGAAAGCAACTGTAAAAAATGTTGGTGTTCTTTCTTTTTCCTCCCAGGGACAAGAAACAGGATCTGTGCGAAACGGATCTTTGCTCTTACATCTCCATTCTCCACACATATTTCCTTTTCACTCCCCTTTGTGTGTTATGTTTTCAGGGAGAACAGAATATTTTTTAAAAGTAAAACGTACATCACAGATTTGAAAGGGTAATTTTACCCTTGAATAGTTTGCCTATGTGAGTGGATAACACTGATTGCTCTAGACCTGGACACAAAATCTGTGCTCTGGCCAAACCCCTTTCTGGGCTACCATGGAGCAATAATGTAGTAATGAAACTTACCTGCCTTATGGTACCTCCACTGGGAATGACGAAAACAATACACTTACTTTCATTATCATTGGTGTCTTACACCTTGCTTCCACTGATGACAGCAGGTAATTGTGTGGCTTGCTTCCATTTAGTTAAGCTATTGGCATATACTTGTGAGATGGCTGGCTGGAAATGACTCTGCAACAAGAGCCAGCTTATTGGAGAGCTCTCCAGTGGGGACTGATTGAATTGTTATCTTAGGGAATTAGTATTTTTCTTCCTAAATGAGCTCTGCTCCAATAGATTGGGGCAGGGAGGGAGCAGGAGGAGCACTCTGTTCAACAAAGTCACCTCTGTGGATATTGTTCTCTTTATGCATCACTTTTGATGAAAGATGAAAATGGCAATGAGAAATGGACAAGCTGGGTATCTTTCCATTGGTATCTGTGGGCCGTGGGTTAAACCTAAGCAGCAGTGTGACTTGATTTTTGGGAAGGGGCTTGGGGAGGAGAAACAATGGAAATCAGAAGACAGATATACTTTTATCCTCTTTGTGGTCAATTTTTAATTCTTTGCACTTGCTATCTTCTCAGGGCTTCTCGAATGCCAAAAGGCATTGCTTGACAGCCCAACTCACTTTGGGACTTGGAAAGTTATCCTGATGTCTTTCTAAGATGAGGTGGTTAAACTGTATTTTGCTGAGTTACACACTAGAAAGTAGCATTTGTTCTGTTCTAATCAGAGAGAGTTGAAGATGGTTACCTTATTTAGTTTTGTTATTTTGAAAATATTTTTTTTAGAATTCCAGCTTATGTACAGCTAAAGATCTCTTGAATGAACACTTGCTGCTTTTTGCAGAAGCTGTATTTTTGACTCTATAATATTTATGTAAGAGAAAAATGAGAAAAAAGTGATGAAGAAGAGAAAAAATCACTTCTTTCCACAGTTTGTGTTATATTGATCAAAGGTTCCTTTATCTATGCACTGGTTTATGCCTGCTTTTAAGTTGAAAGTAATTTCACAGCAGCTTCTGTAGTAAAACAGGTCTTGTGATGGCAAATCTGACTGAAAGCTCACCAATCTGTTGGTAGCTTTTGACTAGGAGGTAACAAAAATTGTGTTTTGTGGATTAGATACTTGAGCAAATAGATGCTGTTTTCATAATTTTCCTTACTTTGATCTCACTATTCCAACTAGTTTTGCATCAGGCATTTAAGATAATTTTTAGTTTTCAGTTCTTTCATTTAGATAATATACAGCATATATGAATGTATGCCATACTACTGGATGGGTCTAATAGCCTTAGCAATAGGTGCTTTTGTCCCCTTCCTCTTAGTAGCAAGGGACTGGAAGCATCAGCAAGTACCTGGTGACTGCTCTGGCTTTGGGGAACGCGCGAAGTGCATGAGAGAAACACTGCAGTTGTGAGCGACAGTCAGCAGAGTTACTGGAGGCAGAATCCCTAGGAAGAGTGGATCTTCCCTTTCTTCCACTTCTGTAGGTGCCAAGCTATTGCTCTAACTCCTGGGAGTAAGCCCAGTGGCTACAATTGACTGCCATGGCCCTGAGGGCCTGGGCTGGGGAAGTGCAGCCCAGAGGCTCTATTCACAGGTGCTCTGGATTTTGTGACCAGGTGAAAGATGACTCAACAGTGGGTGGAAAAGCCTACTCTGATTTTGGACTCCTTTGCTCTCCGTAGGGCATGCACAGCTCTATAAAATGCAGGAATCAGGCCTTCAAGTAACAATTTGATAATTATATGAATAAGCCAAAGCTTATTTCAGAATGTGATGGATGGAGGAAAGGAGAGGAAAGAGAGAGCACATTGCACATGCAAAGATCTTGTAGTAAACTCAGTACTTTGGATGCCTAGATACAAATTGACTTAAATTCAGTATGAAACTGGAGACAGTCTTTGACCTTTTCAGCTGTTTTAAATGGAGTTGCATTGTGACAGGGGTGTCCGGGAAAGATTAGCTGTGGCAAAGAGACATGCTGTGCCTATGGGCAGGGTCACTAGGCCAGCAAAGTCAGCCCAAAGCTTGTCAAGACTCATTACATGTCAAAAACGGCTCCTGGGTGCTGTTTATCGCACCTTTTAAGCAGTATTTTATGGCGTGTATTCCTTGTGCTAGTAATACTAAGAGCAACAAGGATATACCACTATACTGACAAGGGTAGTGAAAGCTTTGATTTGAGTATGCTAATGGTTTTGTGGGAGAAAACATCAGTGAAACAAAATATCACGAGTTTTGGTGTTTTTCTGGACCACTGCTAAGTTAAAAATATGTTCACTAGCACGTTGCTTTCTTTCTTTTCCTTTTTTATAATTCATCCTTTTCTGGTCTCATATCCTTCCCTTGTCAGCATTGAGTAGATACTTAGTGTCATCTCGCTTTGTCCAGGGGGATTGCTAATTTTTTCAGTCACTCAGGAATGGATTGAGCTGCCAGGTTCAACTCAGAGTAAAATTGTTGCATCTGTTTTTGATATTCTGAATTAGTTTGAATCTTAATAAATGTAATGAAGTAATACATTATAAAGTAATACAATAAAACTGAACTAGCTGAGATTAAAGTTTTGCCCTCAAAGTTCGGGCTCGATGCATAAATCAACTATTGTCCACAAAATTATCACCACAATGCAAAGTCTTCACACACTCAAAAGACCATCTAGTACTGGGCTGCAGGGGAACAAAAACCTCGTCACTAAAGAACAGCTAAAACCAGCAGGATGCACTCAGTTGTAGCAGTTCTAGAGTTAGGGTCCTGCTGCTGTTAATTGATCTCTTTGCTTCTAATGGCTCAATTAAGAGCCAATCTTTGGATTAAGAAGGTAGTGTATGTACTATCTGTTTCCCTTACGTCTCTTTTCCACATGAGAAATGGCTGTATTTATCATGCCACTATGAAACAGAGCGTTTTTGGACATAAAAGAGAAGTTAGGCCATCCAGTATCAGCTGTGAGTCTGAGCTGCCAGTAACTCTGTATTAAGTTGTGGCACATGTAACTTAAAAATTTCAGATCCTTCTGGTTAATGTGTTTGCAGTAGGCATATTTACTTCTTTGGAATTGCTCTGACGGGAAAATTGCTAACATCCAAGTGAATAATTACTTAAGAGCAGATGTAAACAGGCTAAGTAACAGTTTCTGCATAAAAGGATTTAGGTTTTTAGCAGATCAGAAATTGAACGTGAATCAGCAATGTCATGCTGGTTGTGGAGATGGCAAACACTGAACAGGGACTTATAAACAGATGTATAATCTCTATGACACATGATGTAGTCTTACCCTGCTTGGCATCGGTAAGGTATCAGCTAGGTTCTTGTGTCTCATCATTAGAAGAGAATGTGGGCTGACCAGAAAATCCAGAAAAGAGCAGTGGTGTAAAGATGAAACCTGTTAAGTGAGACTGAATTTTGAATCCTTAGGCTAAGGAGGAACAGGATAGCAGCCTTTAGATATGTAGAAAGGCCATAAAATACGTTTTTGCCATATTTGTGGTGAATGGGACAGAAAATGACAAAGTTAAAGTATCAAAGAAAATTTGGGTTACAGTTTGGGAAAAGCTTTCGGAAGGTGGTGATAATTAAGCTCTGGGCTACGAAGCCTCTGTCATTGTGGGTGTTCTCTGAACAGATCAGAGAAACAATCAAGGGTCAGAGGGATGACATGAGGGACTTTGCAGCTTATTGTAATAATCAGCAACTCTTGTGCTGCCAACAGCAGCACATGGAATCAGAATATAAATTCAATTTGTCAGATGTAGCTGGTAATTATTTAAATGTTTTACTCTAACTTATACTCAAAACTTTGAAATGACTTCCCCAGGCTTTGTGCATTTTTCAGCTAAATTAGGCAGTTATAAAGCTCTTAGCTTTCAATGAAAAAGAGACCACCACTTCTACAGTTAGGGCTGCTACTTGTTCACTGGGGGGTTATTTTGTATTTAATTATAATACAGTGTCTACCACTGATATTATTTACTTTTGTTGTTTGTTTTGTTGTGGAATTGAAAATAATGAAGTCATTATGCAATATAAAGTAAAGGATACTATGATACTTTATGCTGCTCATCAGATTCTTCTGGTATTACTGAAGTCTGGCATTATCCATGTTTTTAAGATTAATGTATGCTTTATTTAAGTGATCATTTTTATAGTCCTTGGAGAGCTACCATTTATTCATTTCTGCATGTGCCAAGGCAGCCACACTGTATTTATGTGTATTGTCTGTGGTGACAGGGAAACTAGAATAAGAGAATTAACACTAAAACTTGGAGTGTTTGCTTGGATTTTTATGCAAGAACCTAAATGAATATGAGAGGATTATAAAGCCTATTCTGAAAGTGTTTCCTATGCTACCAAGACTTGTGAGAAGATATTTTCATTTGCATAGCATGCAAGAGCAAAGGTGCAAGAAGGTGGTGCTAAGAGGGGGATAGTCTAGATCTGATGCAGTAATTTGTAAAAACAAACAAAAAAGCCCTAATTCTGAAGGTCTGAAGATTTTTTTTTCTTTGTTCATACAGGGGGTAAAAAAGGAAGTTAGCACAACTCACTTCTTAGCTCCCTTTCCAAGGGCTTGCAGAGAATTCAAGTGGTTTACTCTGTGCTGGGCGTGTCAGTGCTAATGTTGGCTTTCTCTCATGGTGGTTGTAAATTTTTTCCAGTGCATGTTGAATAGTTATCTCTGAGTGCCTATTATTTAAGCTGAGTCAGTGAGTTGTCATCATGTGGTATCTTCTATTGCTGAAAGAAAAAGTTTAAAGCATGTATCTGGTGAATTTAAAAAGGGAAAGAAGGTTTACGCAAACTTCGTGGTCCGACTGTGAAATTCCCTTTGGGTGAGTTTCCCGCTGCCATCCTGCTGACTGCCTCCCGCTTCATGCGATCTCCTCCAGCCTGCTCTTTGGGCCACTCCAACTCTCACTTGGGTGAGCATGCTCCACGTCGAGATTGTCCGAGTCAGCAGAGGTAGGCTAAATACTCCAAGGTAGTGCACTGACCTTAGCAGAGACGGGGAAGGGACCAGTTGCACAAGCAGATCAGAAGTGTGGGCAGTGCCGATGGACTGCAGTTAGGGGTCTTCTTGATGGCCATGGCTGCAGGTGGAAGAGAATACTCTGGGGAGGTTGTATGCTTCTCCTTTCAGCCTGATTTACTCTTATCCTAGGCTGTATGGGAAGGTCATTCTAGGTAGTTCAGAGACTGCTTTTTTAAAAACCTGGAAGTTGCCAAATTGTACGTATCAGAACTGCTCTCTAACTTAACTACCCAAGGAGCTGTCTCTCTCATGCTTGGCTTAGTAGGAATACAGCAACCTCCTTCCAGCTTCAGCTCAAGATCTCCTATTCCTGGCAAGTTCCTCATTCTCTAGGGCTTTGTGCTTGGAAGTGCCGACATTGACTTTGACTGCAGTTCCACCCAGATTTAAATGAATGGTAAACTTTTTACGCTTTCCTAATATCTCAAGCCAGCATTTCTTTCTCTGCACATGAGCATTTGATTCTTCAAATCTAAAACAATTTGGCTAGGGGCTGACAGGGGGCCAAAGAAGAAATGCTGACAATTGCCCCTGAGGAAGGAATAGGGGAAACAGTTTACTGCGACTTCCCACAAGGCTACATTGAGACTTAGATGGCTACTTCTTCCCAAGACATGTCAGTTAGGTGACAGGAAGATGCAGCTGTGATAGAAACCAACTGATTCATTCAAGCAGGCTGCACTCATTTCTCAAGCAATTGTGACAGACATCTACATTGATTTATGCCTTATCCAGAGGTTTACAGGAGATCACAAATGTAGGGATCTGTACATGTACTGCTACTGATGTAGCAGTAGGGTTTCTTTGTTCCTTGAAATAGTTTCCTCTGGCTTCTGTGAAGCTTCCAGGAAGCAGATTTTACATTGCAGAAACTATGGCTTCTGTCTTGCTTACTACAGTTAGCAGCCGTGGGCTCCTGAAGGTAGCTTGTATTGCTGCTGCACTTACTGGCTCTGCTTCATTTCACAGCTGCCATCTGCGGGAGTGCAGCTCAGAGGCTCTGCAGGGAGAAAGCTGATATCTGGCTAAGCAGAGAAGATGTGAAGAAAGGTTTAAGGAACTAAAGAGGTCAAAAGGCAACATACCCGCTAACTTGACAGCAGTTATTTTAGACTTTTATCATTTTCTTGAACCATTATAAACTAGAATTTGAATGCTTTGAATGAACAGGACATTTTGTAGTACGCAACCACGGGATGTAGAGAGTGGTCAGGATCAAGTGTCTTATACCATGTTTGGTATCTTGTACTTTCTGTCCATTGTCTTCACAAATTGGCTTTCCTTCAAATGAAGGATGGGAAGCCTATTTCTAGAGGAATTATGCAGTGAATCGCTGCCTGGGTCCTACATTTTCTTTACACTGTGTAATGCTAAAGATCTTCATAGTCATATAATCTAGTAAGGGGGATAACGAGCAATCTGCTCGGGTCTCTGAAGCATGAAACCCCTATTACTTCCTTGTCTTTCTATTTAATAACTTTAATGACAAACTTCTGAATTTATTTGATAAGCCAAAACACAAGACTATGATTGTTTAAAGTGAAAAGAAACAAAATATATAACGAGATTCTCTCAAACAAGGAGTCATTCTGAAGTATTTCACTCATATTCCCTTTAAAATGTCGTCAGAATATTCCTACAAGTGTTGATTTTTTAAGTTAGACCAGGATTAAAGTGGACATGGTAAGACAAGAAAAGCAGATGACAGTAACTGTTTTCTCCATTTTAGAAATGCAACCCGCAGAGAATGCAGGATGTGTAAACATGAAATGTCCTTACATATTAAGTACAGCTTCAGTTTCTCTGTACCATATACTCTTAAAACAGCTTTATATCTGTGTGAATTAGGCTATTAGCACAGACTCTTTGGAAAACACCAGGAACTGTCAAGGAACTGTCCAAGCAATGAGCAGTAGAGCCTTTTTATAATAAAAGAAATATGGGTACAAAGACCTCTCTTTAACCTCTCGAATGCATACAGAAAATAAATAAGAAGATAGCACCCAGTGTAAAACACTTAAAAGAATAGAAAAAATGAACATCCATCTATCATTTGTTGTGCTTAAGAATCATAAAGCATTTTCAGATTTTGTTCTGATTCAGAAAATCTCAAACTGTTGAATTATACCTATCCTCAAGTCCCTTAAGTTTTTGCTGTAATGCGACTTTACGAAATGAGTATATTGTTGTGATCCTTGAAAATTAAATTTCTGAGAAATCATTCAACATCTTTGGTAGAAGATGAGATGTTCTTCTACAAATACTGTGGTGCTTTGCAAATACCATGTCTTCTCTCCTCCTACCCCCCTTCCTTTCAAAATTTTTGGCATTGCTTTGGTAGAATATTAATTTTTGTAGGAAGTAAATTTAGAACGTGGGTCTAATTAGCCAATGTCATTTTTCAATATCTGATCCAAAACATCAGTGTTTAGGTTTGTTCCTTAAAAATAAAAGGCATCCTCAAAAGATTGAGAGTGAATCCAGATGCTGGTTCAGGGCAGAGAGAATCACTGAATGGTTTGAAGGATGCTGTCAGATGCTTCTTAATGGGACACATGGTTGTTGAAAAGATCAAACCGTAGCTGAATTTATTTGGCTTTCAATAGGGGATTGTATTTCAGATAGAAACACCTAATTGGCAGTATACAGTAAAAGTGACACAGTAAAAATTTCTGGCCTGTGTGTTAATTGCTCTGTCTGAATTAATACAGCTGTATTATTTATTGGAATACAGTAATCAAAGCCGCTGCTGACTGTTACAAAGGGGGGCCATTTCAATTAACAGGCATTGCTCCCAAAGGGGCAGTAAGAAGTAAGCAATAGATGTATGCAGGTATTCAGGGAAGAAACTGTAAATGAATTAATGGCTCATTCTTGCACCTGATCAGTATGTGAAAGGATTTATGTTTAGTGGAGAGTTTCAGTGATGTTCAGGATGGCTTCTCGTATCATTTGTTGCATGGTTTACCACAATTTCTTGTTGGCAGGTGGTCCATTAGCATTAGCAGCAGATGTCTTTATTACCTTGTGGGGAGAAATCAAATGCAATAACTACTGATCAATTCATAGTTACTCAGCTAGGGTCTCAGATTTACCCTCTGAGGGTAGGGAAGTGAATTTTGGTCTTTTACTGCTCAGTTATCTAATGTTTGGACAAGCGCCTCTTGTGTTAGAGGAGATCCTCATTACATCCCCATTTACATATTGAGTGGGTGACAGTGAGGGAGGAAGAGGAGAGTGCAGGGCAATCCCAAGGCTGGGGCACTCATTTACTCTGTGTTCCTTCCCTTGCTTAATGAAAACTTCCCAAATGCAAGAGAATTCTTGATCTGTCTAGAATCTGTGTTAAGTGGATGAATTTTTCAGTCTTCTAAACAGGTGGTGGAGGGGAGTAATCTGCAACTTTTTTGAGGCTAAAATGAGGTACTCTCTGTCAATGTATTTGGAAGAATCCATGCAAAAAGTGCTGCTGCAAAGACATGATTGTTCATAGCAACATATATGTCTAGACTGGAGTAATTGAAGTTTCTTCCTTCCCCCACCCCCCTGCCTTTCTGTTAGTGTTCCTATAATACAGTCATTAAGAGCCTGAATTGTCGTCATAGTTAGAAAAATAAAACTGCTCAAGTGCTGTTTTAATAGGTTGATTCAGGATCTCAGGATTCAGGAAAACATGATTTGCATCTCAACTGTAGGTGGGACCCCAGTGGTTCTTGTTGCCAGGCTTCATTCACCTCTTCGTTCTTTGCTATTTAATTTCCATCCTTTTCCACCCTAGGACGTTGCGTATGAAATGGTTACCTAACAACTGCACTTGTTGAAGGGTCCATGCCATCTTGCTGTCTGTGCCTGTGCCATGCAGGTTCACTAGGTGGGCATCTTCCAGGGTGGCATCTCTGTAGACCTTAGCTCGTTGCAGTGAGCTGGTTCTGGGCCTGGGTGCAGCATCACAGACCTATTTACACAGCCTGGTTTTCTTAGTCTAAACTAAGTATTTTTTCCAACATATTTTTATTGGAATGAAATATCCTGAGTTGTTAACCTTTGCTTTTTTTTTTTTATTCTGAGCTTGATGCTTTGCATGAGAATTTAAAAGAAAAAGATTGCAAAACTAGCAATTTGAAAATAATGTAAAATGAAGACTGTAAAAAAAAAATCATTATATAAAAGTCCAACACAAAACCAAAATCATGATATCAATCTAGTGGTTCATAGGTTAGGTATCTTGGCCAAGAGACAAATAGCTATGATGAAAAGAAGGTCTCCAACCTTACAGCATATCATTTCACTGAAAGAAAGACAATGTCAGTGAACGTACATCAGAGAATAGATGATAGACGTTCTAGCAGCTGAAGTTCAAAGTCAGCATTATTTATGAGAACCAAACATTTCAGAACTAAAAAAATTCTTAACAGTCTGTTTGCAAAGTTTGTTTTCTGTGAAGGCATCTTGACTTCTATCGCAACATTATTTTTAAGGATGCATGGTCATATTTTGTTGACATAAACTATGCTGCAATACTCTACTAGATTCTTTCCATTTCTTTTAGGTTGGAAACTTGGCCCAAAGCTGAGGCTCTTTGAAGCTATGGTATTGCAATCAAATTCTTGATGTAATGAAGCAACACCAGTGTGTGTAGGTCTATGCCTACATATGCGTATGTAATCTCTCTCTATATAATGTCCTTGTACTGGACAGGATAGCTACTGATGAGAATTTTGGAACAAGGCTCATTTACAGAATGCTTTTTCCCCTTAGAATAATAGTGGCAAGAGTTGCTTTATATTTTTCTTTTTATTTTCTCTCCAGTTTTTCACCATTAAAGGCTTTGCCTTACTTCAGGGGATTAGGTACTGATCCATTTGACTTTTGTCAATCACTTAGCTAATTCATAAAATAATCTCTAAGGAACTGTCAAGTTCTAGTTATGAAAACAGTGGTAAATTTAGGCCCATAAGGAATGTCTAGTTTGAAAGGATATCATCTTTGTTGATATTGTTTAGCCCTGTGTTTTTCCAGAGTGCTAAATGCAATAGATTTCACAGATGTTTGCATCTTTTCTTAAAAGATGCTAGGCTTTAATTAAGAGTCAGTTAAAAGTAGAATCCTTTGGTAATACAGATTTGTTCTGAGTGAGTTCAGATATCAAATGCAGTCTGGAACAGCATGTAGTAGGCTTAAGAGCATCTTTATCATGACGAAATTCAATTTGAACTCTTCCTTATCAGGCTCCACTCAATTGTTTTCCTGTAATTTCTTCAAACCTTGCAATCAATCAAATCACTGGTTTCAAAAACTCACCAAAGCAGTATGTGAGTCATCAAAATATTATCATGAATTTGGAATAGAAGAGCCATTTAGAAACTTTGGACTGGATGGATGAAATGTCCTCGTCTGCTGAGTCGTACCTGATCAGAATGGGCATAAATGGCTACATAAAATACTGAGTGGTTGTGAGTAAGTTACACTGTAGGATGCGAGGCTATGGTTTGGCAAAATCATTTGGAACTTGAAGTAAAGTGGGCCTGGTATCAAGAAGTTTTGATTTGTCAGCCAGTTGTTCCAGAACTGTGGAGAAGCTGATACCTTGTTCTAGAAAATAATTTCTTCAGATATTAAGACAGAATGGAAAGTGTAATAAAGCAAAGACATCAACATATCTCTGTACTATCTTTGTTAGAGTTAAGAGCACATGACAAAGTCAAACAGTTGTGTCATATCAGTATGCGGTCTTAGAAGTTTCTCCTTAAGATAGCTGTAGTGCTCATTAATTCAGCATGTAAGAGAACGATACAACTGTGGTTTTGTAGTATCAGCCATTCAAAATTCTAATTTCAATTTATCAATGTAGAAAAAAATATAAAGGGAAAATTTTAAATCTATTTTAATGCTAGGCTTTTGAGCTGAGAGATTTTAGTTACATATTCATTTTTGCTAGATAGACAGTAAGTGAACTTAAAAAAAAAGTTCATATTCTTACAGAAGTTCTTGTAATATTATTTCAGGATCTAGGACTTAAAGCACTTCTAGTGTAAGAGGGTTTTATTATAAATTCTTTAGGGTAGGAAAAAATATTTGATTTATATTATTTAAAATTCTTCTTCATTCTTTAAAAATGAAATTTGTTTTTGTGTTGTTAGCACATAGTTCTGCGCAACTGGGTGTTAAACTGTGTCAAAACTCTATGCAACTATTTTTTTAAAAAAAGAAAAAAGGTAAACTTTATGGACTTCAAAATAATCATATAAATTGATTTTACTGTGCATGAAACTAAATAGGTGATTAGCAGAGAAATACAAAGCAGACATTATTAAAATGTTCAGCGACTTGAAATACATTGGGATCTTACCTTTTACAGACTTATGTTCTCTCTGCCAATTTTCTTTTTACAAAATACCGGTATTCTGACTGCATGAGAGTGCTATGATAGTAAGATAACTTAGAAGGTCAGCTACAGAAACAGTCCTGGATCTTTACATACATTTGTATATTTTAGATAGTAGGTGTCTTTTTGTGATTCTTCTTAGGCTAATTATTCTGATTAGCTTCTGCAATTATCTGAAGAACAATGGCATTTCATTAATGGATATGTTCTTTTTTCTCTGATTTAACCCTCTTCATCAAAATGTGACGTGTAATAAAAACAACGGCATAAGGATTATATGCTAATGCATTCCAGATACGTCAGAGCATAAGTGAGTGACCATTACTTTGTATTCTGAATTTTACTCATAAAGCGAAAATACCTGTGTTAGTTTGCAGTAGATTGGCAGTAGGTTTTTAGTATTTTTGGAAGATAAAAATTTAGACCCCTAAGAATTTTGGTTGGAAAGAATAACTGGGCTACTTACGAGCTAGGAGAAAGTGGTCTGTGTAATTCCTTTTGCAATTAGGTTGCTGCCAAGAGCAAGAAAAACATCTTTTTCTCTATTATAATAGTATTTAGATAGACCCTGAGAGTCTATGAAGTTTTCACCTTGGAAAGGACAGCTTACTAGAGAGAAGTGAATGTTTTCACCTTTGCTTTTTCTGTTTGGTGTTATGGAGACAATTTTTCACTCAGAGAAAAAGTATCTACTGCTGAGGGTAGGGGGTGAGGAAAAACAAGCAGTTTTAAACTAAATCTTTCATCTTCCAAAATTCTTGGAAGCATAGAAGTAAGCCCTAAAAATTTCATTATTTTTTCTTGTGTGAAGAGGTATTTCTTGACTGTCAAGGACAAATTTTAAATTTCTCTAGTAAAACTTGTTCAACAGTTTCTACTTTGGCTTTTTTTTTTTTTTTTTCCAAATAAATCTGTCTATATTACCGTGAAGAAAACCAAGCTTTAATCATGTTCCAGAAGGAATCCTCCCTGCTTGTTCTCGGAAAGCCTGACTTCAATGTTTTCTCTCCCTTACCGACCTGCCCATCTTGACTAATCATACTGTAGCAATTCTGTGAGTGAGGGCTAATAATATATCTATTTGGAGAGGAGAAGGAAAAAAAGAAATTTTCCTGAATGCCATCTGGTTAGTGATGGGAAAAGTATGTTTTATTTCTCTAGATCAAATGGAGGGATGTGTACAAGCTTTGAAAAGGAAAGATATGCTTGCCAGAAGCCAAAGATAGGATTTTCTGCTGTAAGAATGGCTTCTGTTAATTAGAGGTACAAGACTGATGGGAGCTTTGTAATAGAGCCTGAGCAAGTTGACCAAAGTTCTGTTCAGAGCTGAGGAACACAAGTCCCTGCCCCTGGGCAAGTAGCTGCCCTCAAATGGGGCATGCTTACATGTCTGATCTTCAGGCAGGCAAAGTCAGGGCTGATGCATCCCACTCTATACATTTCATAGGATTTTGCTGTTCTTCCTGAATCCTTTAGAAATAGTAATAGTGTTTCACTGATAGTGTGGCGGAATATTATACCACAGATGAAAAGAACAAATGCAGCATCTGTTTCATTGATGTTGTTTTGTTTTTCTTTCCATCCAGGTTTAAAGAGAGGTTTATCTACCTTGCATTGGATAAAGGGGGATTTGGTCTATGGATGACTCTTTCCTGCAGGTGTGTAGAGATGTGTGAGTGCGGAGTGGCAGAAGGGGGTAGGGAGGAGGGGTGGTAATTCTTTCCGTATTAATGCTATCAAATGCTGTGATACTATGACTGTCCCATGGTGATGACTGTGTGCTGGAGCTCTTGCTTTCTGCTTTCTCCCTGTCCCGAGGCTTGGTCCTGGAATCTCCTTGCCCATTTCCCTATTTCTTGACTTATACCACACTATATAGTCTTCAAAATCTTTTTCACACCTAAGAGCCCCCTCTTCTCTCCTTTGCATCTGCCAGGTATGTCCCTAGGTACATGAACCTGCATATGCTTGATCTACTTTGCTCTAGCACAGTTCTTGGCTATACCAAAATTAGTTTCCTCAGTCACAGAGGCAAAGCAGGGAGAGTATCCTCTGCCCTGTGACAGCTTAATGGAAGAATGTGGGAAGGATGCAGGACAGAACTATGGAAGAAGGTATTCTTGCTACCAGTATCATGGACGTTGCCATAGCACAGTGGTAATTGCTTAGAAATGATATCAGTTTCATTTGGTATTGCATGCGTTTAGAATTACGATACTGTGTTTTTCACGTGTCGAGGCATACCTGAATGGTTGCGGTTCCTTTCTCTCGCTTCATCAGTCCTGCCCAAGAGTAATTAAGCTTTAGCGGGCCTTTCCAAAGGCAGGGGAGTTTAAATATCAGTAATTTGATCTGCCCTGTTTACTGATCTCTGCTGTTAGCTGAGTTGAAAGCGAAATGTTTTAATTAAAACGATTGGCAATAAGTTGGTATAATGCCATAATTTGCACTGGGCCTCTTCTAGAAAATGACTTAACCTCTGCCTCCGTTGCTAAGGCAACTAATGGACATAATTGTAACTGGGTGTACGTAGACAGCAAGTGGAGGGCCTAAAGCTTTTTTAAATTGCTGGGGTATGATGATGCGAAAAGATTAAAATGTGATATTAGTAAAATGTATCTAAAAATCTCTTCTGTGCTTTAAGTTTAATCTTCACATTTTGTCTTGTGGTTCTGTTTTGTGTTTCAAAACCTTCCAGTCTGGACTCGGAAACCTTATGACGTCATACTTACTGAAGTTCATTAATGTGACAGTATACGTATAATAACGAGTGATATAATCTGGAAATGGCAATGGCTATTCTACTGGGATTCAGAGTAATGCATTTGATGGAATCTTATCACTAATCTATATTGAATCAGCAAAGAGTTAAGAATTAGATCATATATTATCAAATATCCTGAATTACATTTTTAGACAAAAAACATGAAAACCACTTTTTTCCTCCTTCACTTGGTGAACCTTAAGGTTCATAATGAACCTGGCCCCCATAATAAAATGGAGAGTTTTCTAAAAGAGTTCGGAAGAGAGCTTAATCAGGCAGCCCTGATGTGATGCCTGTCACAGCAGTGCAGATGCGATTTGGTGGGGTCTTTTAAATAACATTTAAACTTTATGCTTTATAATTCATAGCTTTCTCTCCACTGAAAGGAAGGTAAAATTGGATGTTTGATATATTGAATCCTTGTTGGAAATTATGCGGAACCGGAGTCCAAAGAAATTACTATTCTTATTGAGAAAAAGAAAGTGCATTTCACTCTGCACTTCCATCCTGACCTGATCCATCTCTTAATTTTTAGGCTCTTAAAATGAAAAGAAAATAAACGATGTAATCATACAGCATGACAGCGCAAACTGCTGATCTCAGAAGCATAGATTAACCATGTGCAATCACCTCTATGGAGCTAAGGATTCAGTCATTTGAGGACTTCCTCATATAGCTTTGTGTTTACCTTTCCTTTCTTCTGTATACGTGTGCAATGTACCCTGAATGCCAAGACTGCAGAGAATAGGGAAGCAGCAGAATGAGTAGTACTTAGCCTTAGGAAAAGAGAGGCATCTGAAATATCACACAAGTTAATCAGTTAGCTGGTTTGCTTTTCCTTTATTAGTACATAGATTTGCAAATTAATTTGCCCAAATATGTGCTATTTATGATTTTTTTTTTTTAAATATTATACACAATGAAACAAATGACAGATTCTTTGGTCTTGTTTTTAAAATCACTGATGGAAAGAAATTTTATTCTAGCTTTACAGGACTCCTAGAACAGATGCAATTTGAAAAATGAGAGCCTGAGCCACAAAAACTTAATTTACACTCCAGTCTTACATTATGCCTTTGTTTTCAATGAGACAAACTAAGAGTTTGACCAAAAAAAAAAAAAAAAAGAAAAGGAGTAGTTTTGTTGAAAACCTCGGCAAATGTGATGAAAATAGAAGACACTAAAGTGATGATTGTATTAAATGACTTTACTAAAGAACTCAAGCACTTGAAATTTTTGAACTTCGTGGTAGATGGTTGTCTAACCAAAACTGTCTAAATTGCCTCACTCATATCAGAATATTATGTCGTGAGGAAGGTTGCATTGCCACGTGTTTTTTTATTTCCATTCCCTCATCCCTACTCCATATATAAATACATACATGCATATAAATACACACATATAAATAGATTGAGAGACCAAGAGATTTTAGTGGAAAGCATCTCTGGAAAAATATGAAACTTATGTTGACGTCTAGGAAGCTGAAACAAAAAAAGTTTGTTTTACAAAACAAAGCTACATTAGGGATAAGAATAAAATAGAGCTTCTGAACAGTTTTCAATTCTCTTTTCCAACACACCCCTGCACCTGTCTAGAGGGTGGAAAGGGAAGCTGAAAATACTCGGGAAGATGGTCAGTCTCTGTTGAACGAGGAGGAGGAAATGCAAAGAAGAATTTCATGTTGTGAGCAGTGGTCCTGCAAGATGAGCAGGTTCCGAAATGCCTAGTTGTGTGCAGAAGCATGGGTCAGAAGGGTGGGAAGGCACCTGAAGGCAAGTCATGTGCATGTGCAATTACAAAAGCAGATGAAATGCAACCAGACGCAGGAAGTGGGAGGAACAGATGCTGATCTTATTGTTTCTCTCTCATAAGTTTGTATTATAAAATATGCTGGCCAGATAGTTGTGCTGGTCAATGGAGAATATAAACAGTGCCAGGCAAAGGGCAGATGTACCAACAGCCCCGCAGATCCCAAGGGAAGGAGCGCTGCAGCTGTAGTACGATATGGTGGCACGAGATGTCTCTGGCCTTGCTTGCTCTTAGCTGCAGTTACTTGTTAGCGAGTTTAGAACATGGCCCTCCAGGCTGTTGTGCTGACATAACTGAAGTAAAAGAAACTGCATGACCTGTCTCCCTCAAGTCTGAAGCCCAGACTTATCAAAAACCTCTGGAGAAGGGCATCCAAGTCTGACTGCTCAGCCAGTGCAGCTCTGGGCCCCATCTCCTGCATGGGCTGCTGTCTTCATGCAGCCTTGTCTCACTGAGGGAGCACGTGCAATCTTCTTTACTTGTCTCTATTTCAGAATATTCGCTTACAATTGCTTTTCTTCCGAGGATAAGCTCCTCCGATATTTACTGCTTTTCACTTCAAATTGACTTTTGCTGATAAAATCCCAAAACAGCATGAAAAACAGTTGCTAATCTCAATAAAAAGGTTAATAAATCACCGTTCTATACACAAAAGTTAGGGTAGAAAGATAACTTGTGCAAATATCTATTCTTATGTTTCTCATGTGCATAATGACATATCCCCTGGGAATTAGAGAAGGAGAAGATGAGATAGAATTTTGTCAAAATGGACCTCTAAATCAAAACTTTAAATGGATTTTAAGAAGAGGTATTCATTTGCTGAAGATCAAGATTAAATTGACTTCAAAAGGGAAGAAAATATGAAAAATTAGGATAGGGAAAGAAAAGTGCAAAAAAATTTGAATTCAGTGAGTAGAGCTACCAGTCCGATTAAGCAAACAATTTCAGTTTAAATCAATAAAGCTGTGCCAAACCACACTTTTAGTACATGGCTTAATCTTTAGGTATTGAAAATTGCAACATACCTACTGAAATGAAATTGTTGTGTGCTTCTACATTATTGCTACAGTGAATGACATTTACGAGATATAGGAAAATTATACCAATAGGTCTGCAATATATTAGTTCTATATGGTTAGGAATATAATTCTCGTTACTTACAAGACAGATTGACAGCCGTTGTTGAATCATCCTATTTAATGTGTGAAGATCACTCCAAAATCATATGCAGTGGGAATGCTTAATATCAAATTCGTTCAGGTGTTGGGGGCACATTATATCCTTTAGTCTTCCATTTTAAGTAGTACCTCTGGATGTGAGCATGCCTTTAAAACTAGTATCAGCTGATATCCACCTCAAAGTCAATGAGTATTACTGTGTGAGGCCTGTAGAATCCTTGTCATTTCCTGTTTAACTATGCTGAGTTGAAGAAAATGTAGGTGTATTCCTGTATAAAGTTTTCTGTGCTGTGCACTTAATAAATCGTAGCTCTGTAACATATGTATTTTGGCAAAGCAAAGCAGAATAGTAGTATTTGGCAGCTTTTATTTGCCCACAGTTGCTTTTTCTTCACTGTGGTAAAAAAGAGTGGATTAAGTCATCAGTATGGTACTTTTCCCTCTTTTAAGTATAGCAATTCTTCCTTTTGAAAAATCCAGTTCATTGGTAAATAAGTTATAATGGCATGTTTTGCAGCTATGCAAATCCTATCTTGTGTTTTGTGGTATATTGCAACTGTTTTTTGCAAACATAACCAGCCCTGTAAGTGTCTTGGGCTGGACAACAAGCCCTGTCTCTGTCTGAAAGCTTTGGCTCCAGCCCAGTTTATGGAGTTGTCTTTGAAATGGCATGTTTGCAGGCAAGTGTGTGGGGAGATTTTGCTCCTTCCTATAATAGGCAGGTCAAAAGCCAAAGTTACTTTATTGAAGTCTTATTCCAAATTATAAATGTGGTCTTAGGCAGCTAGACGTTCTAAATCCTCCAGAGCTGGGGAGATACGTGGAAGAGGCGGAGGTGAGCACTGTTGTTGTCACCAAGGAGGTAGGTGAGTCCACTGAAAACAAACGTAGATGAAATATCATTTATCTGTGTAATGTTACTAGATCAAAGGCACTATGTGTCATAGGTCCCAGTTAAGCGAGTAGGAGCAATCCTGTTCTCAGACTGCTTAAGCAGCTGGTAGGATATTGTCCTCCTCAAAGGAGAGAAGCTGCTCTGCATTACTTCAGCAAAGCAGAGGCCAACACACACACACACACACACACACACACACACACAAAAATCTCCTTGGAGGAGAGACTGAAAATACAAAGCATATTTTCAAAAAGACGCACAAGAAAGTGCAGCACTTAAACACCAGCATAGATCTAAGTAGGAGGTAGAAAGTAAAAGAGAACAAAAGGAATTACCTGAGTTTCCATCCAAAGCTGTTGAGGAACACCATTTATCAGAGCAATTTGGAGACCTTTGGGTAGTCTATAAGCTGAAGACCAACCTAAAAGTTTTAGTGCTATTGGTATGCTCTACTGCCACTCCTGCATTTTTGAAAAGAGGAAAAGAGGAGGGCAAAATTCCCTAAAACATCTAGTTTAAATCTAGCCCTGTGTGCATTAGCAGCCAGAGAGAGACACAGAGGGATTCCTCTCCTTTCTAATCTTCTTGCCTGTAATACGTAACCCAGCTTTGCATGAGAATCTCCCCAGGCTTGAATATTCCATCTTGGCTTCTTATTAATTCCCACAAAAAAATCACAACTGCTTGGGCCCTATTTTTCTTCTAATGATTAAGGAAATATTCAAGTGGGTTATATCATCACGGTTATCCTCTTCAATGTTTTAAAAATTTCTTTGCACTAATATTTGAAATAGATGAAAACAATTATAATTTCTCCTAAACAGGGAGATTACAGAGTGGTCCTGAAGACCTGACATATGCTGCTTTGCTCTGTGGTGCAACTTGGGCACAAGTCGGTTATAACTGTAGGTGTCAATAGCGTGTCCAACTCTGTTCAGCAGCATGCAACAGTGCAATGTATGATATGTATTGGTGAGAGAAGGATTATATTAAGAAATAAACATCTGGAACTGTAGTGTGTTGTTTGTTCTTTCAGCTGTTCATTATGCTAACTGGGCAAGGTTTGCGGGGAACTTTATGGGAACAAACTGCAGTTGATGCATACAGAAAACATCCTTGTTTTATTGACTCTCTTGTTCTGGGGGTTTTCCAGGTTGAAAGCAAAAGCATGGGAAGTTGGGTCTTTTGTCTCTATCAGAGTGCAGAGCTTACATTTCTGTGGCTTAAGATATGGTACTTAACTGGTAGGCTGACAAAACCATGTTATCGTTCCATGAATTTCAACTGTCAGAGGTTTGGGGTACCCTTTGGAAGGAAGCCACTTCTGCGAGTAGGTGGAGGAAATGCAGTTCTGGGACTCTCTGATTATTATTCTTTAAACTATGTAGCTGTTTTAAGTTGCCTAAGGGTATAAAATAGTTAAGAGTCCTGTGGGAAATACTGCAGAGGGCAGAAAGCAGGCAAAGCAGCCAAAAGAGGATGAAAAATACATTAATTACATAGATTTTCAACTTATCGTGTTTCTCACTGTGACACGTAGCATCATACAACACAAGCTGTGAGAATTGTGTTCAATGTATGTACTTGCCTCATGGATTCACTTGAAGGGATTCAGTCAGTCACTCCTAACTGAATTCCAAAAAATACATAGTAGTGTGGTCACAAACTGAGCATAAGCAGACTGATTCAGGTCTCGCAGACAGCCAGACCAAAATGATCACATAGCCATAAGAGGCAGGTAAATGGTATACTATTGTCACTTTCCAAGAGATTATTGTATCAGAACTGCTTATTTTAAGCTGTGCTATTTTGAAGAATTAAAAAAGCACTGTGCTGAAAGCTGTAATACTGTCCTGTAAGTTGCATCCATTCCCAGTTTGCTAGCCCTTAGAAATTGTTGCACCATCTCACAGAAAGTCAGGAGAGTTTTTTCCACAGGGGAAGTCCGTTTCTGACCTTCTGGGCAGTTAACTGTAGTGGGGGAATAGGAGTGACAACTTGTAGCTTGAGAAAACGGCAGAGATACGTAGGTGCCACCAATGATTATTTTGGATGAATGCATTTCCCACTGACACAACCTTCAAATTTGTAGTTAATGCCATTGTACTGGAACTAACGGGTTTCAAGAACAAATCCATATACTAGTACACTAGATGGCTGGAAGAGAGTATCTTTGCTAGGAATCTTTCAGAAAGAACTCCAAAGACCAAGCAGTAGACTTACAATAGAATCTGGGGCCCAAAAAGAAAAGATGACTGACACCCATTCCAGCAGCTGGTAAAACTATATAGAGGGCCTAGAAGCCCTCAGCCACTTCTACAGGAATTCTTTCACTAGGGTGACTGTGAGTCATCTTGGGCTACAGGCAGTAACAATAACATTAAAAACCCCTTATCTAAATACAAATGCAGCTTGAAAAGACACTTGCCAGATGGCTCCTGATAAAATCAAAGGCAAGTCTGGAAAACCTGGCCAAAATTACAGGAAACTTATGGTTATGTAAGGACTGCTGTGTGGCTTCTTCCAGATGCAATATCTGCTGCTTAACAGTTACAGGATATTAACGTGCCAGGCTTTTGGGAATACTATCCATGAATTTTAATTGGATGGTCATCCTGCTGCTCATCCCCAAGAGAGAGTGCTGGAACAATTTCCTAGTAGGATGCTCATACAGAGAAGATCAATACAGCAGAAGTACTTCTGGAGTTTATAATAATGGTCAGCCAGGGATCACATCTATCCTGTCACTTTTGTTTTGTCTCTAGATTTAGATGATATTTTTATGTATGTGTGAGCTGGGAACTCCCGGGTGGTATTTAGCTGGAAATGATTCTGCTCTACCAGAAGGATTTAAAGGAGTTGCATTCTCCTCTTTCTGGTTCCTGAGCTGGTCCTCCACTTCAGCGGGTACCTGCTTCACCTTAATTTTGAGACTGATGTTTCCTTCACATATGCGTGCTATTTCTAAAGGTAGTGGTGGGTGGAAGCAACCCCCCTTCAAAAATATGGCACAAATAATATACATCAAACATGTCCACCTTAAGGTGACAGTCCCACAAGATTTTTTATTATCAGTAATCTCTAAGACCTGAAAGTAAATCCATGACAAGACAGAAAAATGGGAGAGAGGAGGAGAGTGCAGGAGAAAGGAAGCTTGGAGGCCAAGGAGTCATATAGTTGAGAGAAGAGTAAATAGTCTGTGTGCCAGCACAGGGGGGAAAAAGCTACACAGAATACACGAACAAAAGATGTCAACAGGAGAAGAGCTGACAGGTTAAAGTGTTAGTTTCAGTGAGGAGCTGTTAATGTAAGAGAAGATGTACCGGGATTTTCTGGTGAGTTGTAGATTGTTGTGAGTCATGGTTGTCCTGAAGAGAAGACATCACAAATATGTGAACAGGTACCACTGTGTGTGAGCAGAAGTACAAATATATGCATAGAGGAACAGATGTCAAATACGTGTACGAAATGTTGAGGATGCTCTGGCCTGCCCACTTCATATCCTCTCCTAGTATGTCTGGAGAAGGACAGTGAAAGCACTGATCTGGGAAGCTGTTATCTGGCTCTGGTGTTCAGGAGAAGGTAGTCAAGAAATCTTGGCTGCTCATGCTGGAGGAGTGAGAAGCAGAAAATAAGCCTATGTGGATGTGCTCTTTTTGGCTACATGGTGTGCCGTTTGTGAGAACCAGCCCTAGCCACTGCTGCAAGAAAGGAAAAATGTAAGAGCCAGTAAGCTGAGTGTTAAGGGTGTGTATTAGGTAGCCAATGATTTCATGTCCCCTATTTCAGTACAAGCTGTACATACAGAATTTCTGCTGATTTTCTCAGAATGGCATTGTACCGGTGAATGGTAAGGCATTAATGGTGTTGATCATATTTAGATCTATCTTGATAATGCATACAGAGAATTCCCTAAGTACATCACAAAGATCAAGTCAGAATGACTCATGCTATTTTCCCTCTGCTTGTTTTGTGTCTTGTCATTGTCCATTAAGGCTGGCTGCCCCAGCTTGGGACTGGTTTGATCAGGTAGAGAGGTGGCTTACCACTGGAACAAATGGTGTTTATCTCTGTTCACTGGGACACAGAAGACAGGATTGGTCCTCGTTTACTTTGGAAAGATCGTTCTGTAGTGACTTCAGGGACAGCTGTCATCAAGAACAAGCTTAATGAGTGAGCCCCTTCACTCTTCTGTCCTCCCTAGCTCATTGCTTTTCTGGGGATGTGTTTTTTACACATAGGAAGATTGCTCTGAATCTCTGTGAAGCATTTGATGCCTGAGTTCCCCCTGGCAGCAGGTGCCTCCTGGTAGCTAAAAGCTAGTTATGCAGAAGATTGCCCTGTACTGAGGGAAGGTCTGAAGGCAAAGGTGAGAACTGCTGTGGGAACAAGCACTAGAAGCATTCGGCAAAATAGAAGCTTAGACTTGATTTATTAAGGTAAATACTGAGGAATGGAGACGTGTATATACATGGTTTTTCTGCCGAGGCAGGTGGTGATGTGAGTTGACATTTTATCTTACACTTATGGTCTAAACACTTCAGCTTTTCTCTTTTTGTTTTCCCAAATAAAAGCACTGACCTAAGCACCCCAAATCCTTAATGTGGTAAAAGGGTGATATTTTTCCATTGGTGTTCTCATGCTGCTGCTCCCGTGGCTTTACAGATGCAAACTCTGATGTTGTTCTTGCAAATTCTTACAGGAAATGACCACAACAAGTGTGCAAATAACCCCTTTTTACCCGTTTTTCTACCCCTTGATAGCAGCTTTTGTTTTGCAGTAGGAGACCCAATAATTGGCGTGCACCATCAACCAGCTATGCAGCAGCTGCCCCTCATCAAAGACACTCTAGAACCCCCCCACCCCCCCCATCAAAGAAAGATACCCCTTCTGGTTCCCTGCATTTTAATTTTTTTTTTCTCCAAAATAACTTTTACTTTCAGACTCAAAATATGCTGTCAGCAATGGACCATGCTAATAAACTGTTGTGCATGTGAACCTATTTCAGCATCCTTTGTGCAGTACTCTGGAATTAATGTGCTAACCCATTACAGAAATAACCTCTTACATACCTATATGGTATGAATGAATAGTGTGCCGTGCTTTTCTGTATAACTCATGTTAAGTGATAAGTTTTAAAAACTCCAGTTATAAATGGGGCTTGTAACTCCAGTTTTTCACATGCTTTTGACATTTAAAGGTAGAGTTTCAGGGTTGGGGAATGTAAATATATGAGCATAATTGCAAGTGCTATGAAATAGAGTTCTAAAAATTAACTGTCATTCTAGAGGGATTATTTTTAAAATATGAAATATATTCAGTACAACTAGGTACAACCATGTCACCTAAAACTTCGAGGATCAAAAGAAAATAGTCAAGATTTCTTTAAGTGGCTTCTTAAATATAATAGTCCTACAGTAGAGGGATACTTATAAATGAGGCTGCTTTTCACATTAATCAATATTGTATTTCAGAGCAGAGCATTTCTAGTCTGTCTCAGTTGCAAAAAAATGGTATTTTTTTCAACAACTCAGTGAATTAATTAATGCCATCTATTCTTCTGATTCTAACCAGAGGTTGTCAGGTTCCCTTAGCCTGTGTATTGATCTGTAATATAACCTTCCATTTCCTGCATCTGCTATTAAGTGGAATAAAATTCATAACGGTTGCGCTCCTGAGCAGCTGTTCACCTATCCAGTATTGCAGGGTCACCAGGGAAAGTTGCTAATACTTGAGAAGAACTTCCCTGGTATATTGATGTCTCTTGTTGTTCAATTAACATTTATAATGTGGAAGAATAGAAGATAGTATTTAATATGTCAGCCAGCCTTAAGACAACTCTGCTTCCATTTTCTGATGCCAAAACCTAATACAATGTTTATGTCCATTAGAGTTAAAATACTTTCCTTATTAGCTGCCTAAGTGCATTTTTCCAACAATAATAATGAAGGGCATTCAGTAAACTAAAACTAATTAATCTCCTCAGTCTCCTTTTTGCATTTATCTGATGCCAAAAGCAATACAGTTTTTTCTCTAAAGCAGATTAAAACTAAACTGTGCATGGTGCCTCCTTCCTAAACAAAACCTGCAAAATTATCAATTTCCGCAACTACTGTTATCTCTCCTTTCAGAAAGCTGCTGCTTATTACAAACTGGTGTTTTGTTTATGCAGCTATCTGCCAGGAGAGGTTAGGCATTATGGGCTTTCTTGCTGCTCTAATGCAAGGAAGCTGCAGGGATCTGCAACCCAGAACCTGCCAGTCAGACAGGAGAGGAGCACTTGTGGTTCTTGCATAACATAGGAGAGACTCTCAAGCATCAGACTCTGCTCCAGCCCACCCATTAGAGCCATTCTGGGGCATCTACATATTCCCAGGAGGCTTCATCTCTGTGAGTAATAGGAGAAACCAAGTCTTAACTTCTTCCTGTTGTATCAAAACGTATTTGCAAATGATGGAATAGATGAAAGAGTCCAGAGCATGCAGTGGTGTACCATAAAAAACACTTTCCCGGCATCTGTGAGTGACTTGTGCCTCTTTTATCCAAATCAATGTTTTGAGAGTTGTCTGGGACCCACTGACATAGGACAAAAGACCCTTACGTCAAGGCAGTGTCTGCAGTGACAGGATCTTTCAGAAGGAATAAGTTTGTTTGCCCATATAGATCGCAGGCACAGAGTATTAAGTTTCACTCTGTTATGAATTATAATTACTTATTTTTGATCACTAATGGATGGATGAACAATATTATTGGCTTGATTATCTAGATACAAGCATAAGCCATTGTTTTGCTGAATTATTATGTATTAATACACTATTTTTTCTAGTATTAATAATGTATTAGTTAACATGGAATTTAGATATTGCAAATGAGTTAATCGTGTAAATCATTAATAGAAAACAAATTTTCTCTGCCTTCCTCCTGTTATCTTTCAATCAGTGAATCATTTCACTGTTCTTTTTCAGAATGGATTTGAGGTGCAAGGTCTATTATTCTCAGGAAAGCTTCAATACTCACATTCTATTTTTATCAGGAAAATATCCTCATTTTAAGTTTTTTAACATTGGAAACTAGTTAAAAAGTTGGCAGTCTTTGGTTTGATACAATGAGCTAATTTGAAGTATTCCAAGTATTCTTTTATGGTTTCTACTTTTTCTACAAACACAAAAATTCCTTTTTTTTTTTTTTTAACTTGTTCTTATACATGAGTTTATCACACACATTGGTCTTTCTGATCCAGTATCCTGTCTGTGCTGGGGACAAAACCATACATTACGCAAATATCTCTGAAAATCCGCCTTAATACTCTCCCACCCTAACCCTCCAATCTTTTTTTTTTTTTTTTTTCCCCTGGAATTTCCTGAACTCAGTTAAACATTTTGATTTAATAAACCTCAATTCTTGAAGCAAAAACATCAAGTAAAATGTATGCTTTGGAAATTGAGGTATTTACTGTATGGTTCATGCAGAAATATCCTTCTGATATTTCTGAAAATACTTTTTTTTTTTTTTTGGTTTGTTTTTTACTTATTCAGGTTCTTCTCCAAGGTTAAAGGAATGGTCTTTTTCCTGTCTTACTGTAGAAAGTAAAGATGTGTCCATTTTAACTTAAAAAAGTTGGAATGAATGTGGTAGTCAAGCTAGTCAGCTAGATTGCCTTGGATACACCTTCCTAGGAAGTAAGAATAAGGATTTAAAAGTTCTGACTTTCTTTAAGGCTTCAGTGCAAGGATATAAAAGAAAATATGATTTCCTGAAGTTACCTTACAGAATAAGATACTAGAAAATACCACAAGGTAGCAAGGTAGGATTAGATTGTGGTGATTTCTGTTTTTTGTCTTTAAGGATAAGACAAGTGGTAAGACAAACTGGATACGCATTGGTCACAGATGCTCTATTACTTCAATGACTGATTGCAAGAAAAAAAAAAGTCTTTTTACCAATACCCATTTGTCTCATTCTCTTTCAGAAAGGAATGATCTTGAAAGGAGTATATCTCTACTCATCTCATTAAATCTTTCTAAGACAGTACAGACAATATCCTTTTCCTTAGGAATTTTCCAAGGAGTCAGCCAACACCAGGGAGCTTAATGCTAACAAATATTCTCAAGGATTCCTCCAAATATTCTAGTGTATTTTAATCCTCTCTGCACAACTTGTGCCTATTTGTGCAGGCCGATGTCTCTTCTGCTTATCCATCCATGGGCTTTTACAGCTTCCCCAAACTGTATGTTTTCTCTAAGTCTTAGTCCTTGTCCCTGAGAAAATTCAATCCTCTCGATCCTGTAGAATACTTTGTTTTGGAGACCTGTGCATTGAATAGGGCTGGGTGATACTGTGCAGTACTGTGTACAACCACAACTTGTAGTCTGTATGGTGACTGGCTAATTTTTTCCCTCCTAACCTCACTTCTCTTCCCCCTCTAGCTAACAGAAATCATACCAGACTCTCTTTAACACTCAACTTATCATCCTTCCCTTGCTTCAACCTCCAGCCTTGAGTCTCCACCCTTACGGTGCACGTGATAAGCTGGGAAAATGGAGTTAACCTCAGAATTATATTTAACTCTGAGTGCTGTCTGTCTTGGTGAACCTTAATATATATATATATATATATATATATGTATATGTATATTTATATATATATACTTAATATATATATATTTAATTTGAGAGGATAACATTTTATATTTGGATTTGATTCCTTTCCTGTTGGTCTCTGAGTGTCATGATCTTCGTTAACTGTGATGGTGTGAGTTACTGAACCTTTCAACACGTGCTGTAGAATGATAAAATATAGCTTCCATCTTCCTTCCTCCTTCCTTTTTTTTTTTTTTTTTTTTTTTCCCAAAGCACTTTAAGCAAATCAGCAATCTAATTATTGATTTATAAAAGGAAAGGAATTAAAACAGCCTACCATACCCTTTGGCGGTAAGAGTATTTAAAAGTGAACTATGCTTAAATTTCATAAAAGCCTCCTCAGCAAATCAGTAGAAAAATATTGATCTTGAAATAAGTAGGTGAATTCTAATTGTGTTTTGTCTTTCCACTGGAGGACCATTACTTTATTTAGCTAGAGTTCATTCTTTAATTTTATAGTCTTGGTGTGTTGTCTGTGAAGGTTCCTCCTTTACATTTGAGCAAGGTTTGTAACTACCCAGTTTTGCTGATCTTTTCTTTTCAAAAGAATGTATTGACCTGGGAGAGCTAAAGAGAAGCTTTTAAGATCAAGTTACCACCACCAAAAGTCTCAGTAACATATAACTACAGTTCCTGGTATAGAGTTGTATGTTAAATGAGTAAGTCAGATGTCAAGTACAATAATTGCTTCTTGCTCTACTTCAGACTCACAAATCAATTTATTCTGATTATAAACCACCATCTTCATAACATACACTTTAATTACGTATATATTTTACTCTTGGAAAACCACATGCATCTGTAAGTTAATTCTGCTACTTTCATGAGTAGATTTTTACTGGTAAAATAGAAATCTTCACTTTGTAGGTTTTGAAATATCTGATCTGGCTATTATGGTGTTCGAAGAGTGGGAGAAGAGAGGCTCTAAGCATTACACAAGTCTACAGCATTCAAAGGCTTATTGAGAAGAGGGAAAAAACGGGGAATCTGAGTGTTTAACAATGCTTTTGCAATCTGTAATTTTGAAAAAAAATTGTTGAAGTTGGAAATTACTATTGGAAGTTAGCTTAAACATTTGCTTTGTAAAGCCAAATATCTTCAGAGGTTTCTGTCTGAAAAACTCAGAGCACCTTTACATAACAAACCACGGAAGAGGTTTAAATATTGAGGTGGTACTTAAATCTACAGACTGTTTCTTTAGTTTCACACCATTACTGATTTATATCAAATGGAGAACCTTCTTTACAGTTTCCAACGTTTATAGTTAAAATATAATTGTGCTTTGTTTTCTACCAAGACAGGAAGTCTTTTGAAATCAACTTTGCAGCACAGACTTGGTCTATGTTTTCAGCTGTGTGATCAGCCTAGTGAAGAGTGGGCATGAGTTCTCCATGAGAATTTACCTGACCTTTAGTGGGGAGGAAAAGTTCGATTTTGCTTTTGGTTTCTTTGAATTTATCCTTAACCTAATACATAAGGCATATATAAGGGAACAATTAATGAAGACAGGTTACAACCTGTGACGTAGACTCTGGGTACCTCAATATGTTGCTGCACCTGAGCTGGCACTGGAAGCAATATTGCCATCCTAGAGCAATGTGTCACTTGAGTGCAGCATGGTGATAGTATAGCTATATTCCTCCTAGAAAGTAGCTGCGTTATAGTGCCATATGGATATGGTATCTTGCTCAGGTACTTTTGCTAGAAATCCATGCTTTCGGAACTTCTGTCTGTATTTCATATCGTGTTTGCATTTCCTAGAAAATATGTTGCTGCCTAATTTAGACAGACAGCAATGAGCAGTTGTTGGGCTGAACCCCCGTTGTTCAGTTTAACATTTAATTGATGTTTTCCTGACTTAGAATCCTGACTAAGAATAATTTCTGTGTACCTAGTGAAGAAAGACTTTACATAAATCCAAATTATATTGATTAATTTAGGTGTGTAAGAGCTCAGACTAATGAAGAAGTTACTGCAGGGTAAAGATTACTCAAATTACTCTGCATTAAAATTCAGTAGGGATTTAGTAACGGACAGATTTAGCAAAAGTTAGAATTTCATTCTGTGTGTAGAAAATTCTGGAGAAGTTACTCCAATTGTGACAGGAGAAATTCTTATATTCTATGGAAAGAGGGCATTTGTAATAAAAACCTAAGAACTCAGCATCAGTCATCTCATAGCAAATCTACTATAGAAATAATTCTCATAAAATGAGAAAAAAGTGTGTGAGGGAGGGAGAGAATATCTGTATATTTATATTCATTGAACTGGAGGAAAACAGCTTGGTTCATTATTAGAAATAACATCCAGAAAATAATATGTAGTTGACACCAGTACTGCTCCTCCTAGCTTTTGCCTTTACTTTTCTGTGCTTATCATTTGAATTGCTACTCTGAAACACAATTTGGAGACTCAGTGAAGTGTAATAAAATGAAAATGGAAGACAGGATTTCCCCCCCCACACACCCTTGCTTGCCCATCATAAATACCACAGCTGTTTTAGTTGGGATTCTCATGTCATGAAGCCGAATTCTTTATGGGAGCATGTTTTTATTTCTAACGTCTGCTGTTAATTTTAGGACCCTATTATGTTGAACATCACAAGAACATAAATCCTGTCTTGAAAAACCTTAAAACCTGATGGACAAAACAATAAGGACAGTGAGGGAAAGTATTATCCTCATTTTAAAGAGGAACAATTGACTCATTAGGAGAAAAATGTTTTTGCCAAAGCCACACTAGAGTCTTGATGACAGAAATTGATGTTCTGTTTCCTCTAGCAGCAAACCCAGTTCCCAGTCTGTTTGTCTGCTTCTCTCCACTGCTGTTTTTCAGATTTGTATTTTGTACACAGATCGTTTGTCTGATGAACTGTGATAAAGGAAAGTAAAACCACTTTCTGGGGAACTTGAGGTTTGAAACTTTCTTTGGCTGACTTTACTCCTGAGGACTCAGGGATGTACTGGGCCAGTCCCAGCCCAGTGCCAGGCCATGAGTTACCATTTCTGTTAAAGACCTCAAAAATCTCTGCTAAATGCAGCTATTGAATGCACAAGTGGGTGAGACATAAGTGATGTTTAAAGAATGCTTTTGATCATTAGTCTTACAACGTGTTGATGCAGACAAATTGTATTTGGTGCTGAGAAGTACACAAGAATGATCATTTTCTTACAAACATTTGTGTGAAAAATACCTGCTATGGGACTATGAAACAATGTCCAGGGTTTACTCTGTAGAAGAAATATTGCAGTGACCAAAAATGAAGGAATACCTGGTGGATTTGGGTGTTTGTTCAAGACTGACTGTGTTTGCATATTTTGGACTTTGTTGCTTTCACAGATCATCATCTTTTCAAACAAAACAAAAAACCTCAGTAGGAACTCAGAAACATACAAATAGATAGCTTTAGGATGCTGATGGGAATACTGCCAGCAAGGTAAAAAAGAAATATTAAAAAAAAAAAAAGTGCCAAACATGCAGACCTGTCATCCTTTGCCTTAATGGGCACTTACAAATGTGCTACTAGCAAGAGATGTTCTTCCACAATATGATTGTGGTTATAAAACAAACAGCATGGTCAATAATATGATCTAATCTGATTGAAGAGGTCAGTTAGAAAATTATTACCCACTTTACAACCCATTAACATCAAACCTACATTACAGGAATGTATGTGATAGATTAAAAACTTGCTTACTTAAAGCAAGAAGGTCTAAATAAACTCCATTATATATATATATATATATATATATATATTTTTTTTTTTAAGCAAAAGGAATTACCCCTCAGTGACTCGAATGACATGGGGAGAGTCAGAACAAGTTGCTGGGTTTAGCTTTTTAATCTCTTTGCCTGAATCCTGTTAAGTAGATATTTGGGAATGTGGAAAGGACATTTTTGGATGATTAGCTTCTGCTTTTGTGATTGACACACTGAGGAGGTTTCACAAAAACAATTCAAGGGAAATTGAAGCTGTTGAATGGAGTTACTGGAATTGGGGAAGAAAAAAAAAAGCGCTTCACTTGATATGGAGCAAATTATTTGCTGTATCAGGAAAGACCCAATGACCCATCTAATCTCGTATCCTGCCCACAATGTTGATTTATACCAGACGTTTCAAATGAAGATATAAATCCCCATAATACATTTACCTGTAATTGTATAACAGTGTACAAGGAGGGTATGTTCTTTCTTGACACCAACCCATGATCAGCATATGCCCTGTAGCATATGCACTGAAAGCTCCTGTCTTTATCCTTAGCTGACAAAATAGCAGATGCTGATGGCAGTCATATAAATTAATGCAGGTGGATGGTAACTGTGTTGTGTGGAACACAGCATGCTCTCATGCTCACTGAATAGCCCGAATATTAGTCAACGATGGCAAATTCTGTAGGATGTTATGACAAATGTTGGGAGGAAAATCTGTTTGTCTCCATAAGGCACTTTATAATGCGTGACAACTCAGGAGAGAAGCTTTGACTTCTGGTTCTCATTTCCCGAGCAAAGTAGCAATACATGTAGCAGGACCTACATGTATCTGTATCATTTGCTGGATCAGATTTTATCTAATATGAGGTATTGTTGTGTGATCAGCTCATTTTTGTCGTACCTGGTTTAGCTTGATTATACCCGGTGCCTTTTAGGTATGTTGTTTGATAATCCAGATTGCATTAGGTCTATTTCCCAGTGTGATTTCAATGTAAATTGGCAGGTACCAACTCATCTGCAAAGGGGTGTTACTGAGGAAAATCTCTGTTGTTTTTGCTTGCAATGACCCTAGTGAGTAAGGGGAGTTGGAAGGCAACACTGCTGGGTCTGCCCCTCTGTGTTTCTAATATCTGATCTGTGCTCAAGTCACTGCAGGGATCCTCACCTGTAGTTAATATTAAAGCTAGTAACAGACACGTTTCATGTACCAGTGCCTGTCCTCTGTAATTTGCTTGATTTTGAGGTCACACAGCAGCTGGCTGTAGTACCAGCCTGACAGGTCTTGCTAATGGTGATAACCTTTGTACCTGCTGTGTCGGTCTGCACAACTTCTCTAGGAGGTCTCAGTACTTGAGTAACTTCTGACAGCGGACTGTGCCATAAGTGGGAGAGCACTGCATTTGTGTGCTGGATTCAGGATGGTGAAGAGATGACTATGAAGGTTGGGTTAGAGCAGCCATAGGGAAAAGTCTGAATCCCCATTACATCAGAGCAATGAGCACACGCTGCTGTGGAGGGCTACATGCACAGAGGCATCCTCAGCTGTGCTGGTGCTGCAGACAGTGTTCACGTCACTGTTGTTTTCCTTATCTGTAGGCTGGATGCGGCTCTTTAGGGTGAGCAATTGCTTCTGCACTGTTGTGCTTCTGGCCACTGATCAGGCTGCTGTGCCACTGCCTTTAATCAGGGGTTGTCTGTGGAGGTTTGTACCGCCAGGGATTTGAACATATCCAGGCTGGCCAGGGCTATGCCACAGGCCTATTTATGTTTGGCACAGAGCCTGCAAGGCTCTGGGGAGTTATTATGCCATCATTTCTGCCTGGCATTCCTACCTGCCTGCGTTGCTCTAACTCAAAAACATTTACAGGTGACCTGACTGCTTGCCAGGAAATACTCACTTATCTCCTCAGCAGCTGCTCCCTGTCAGTGGAATGTGCTTTTTGGCTGCCTGAGGAGGAAATAATGTCCATCAGGACCAGGCTTGAGAGTGACGCAAGGTTTGACAGTCAGATCAGATTTGCTTGCTATATTCTTCATAATATCTGTGAGAGCAAAAAGCAGAGACTAGGTGACACACATTCTGCAGCTGCAGGAATCAGCAAGTCACTTCCATGCAGGAAGCCCCAGCTGAGTCTTTCACACAAAATCCATTACTATGTGTTCACCACTTCACTGATGTGGTTTCCAAGCTGGTTCGTTCTCTCTGCATTCTTTCTTTCTCTCTTTTTTCTTTTTCCCTTTTTCTTTTTTCTTTTTCTTTACAAAGTGTTAAGGGGGAGGATGAAAATTATTTCCTGTATTTCCATTAGTATTTATTTTGATGCATCATATCCCTCACCTTCTGCACTCTTTGTCTGGACACATAGCTGGCTGTGCAAGACCAATCCATAAGCTCTGGGCAATGTTTAAGGTTCTTTCTTCATAAGCATCCCTTTTGTGCTCTTTGTCCCTTCATCTCTATCCTGGCAAGGAGTAGTGTGCGCCAACAGATAAAGCAATAAATGCGAAATATTTCTATAAGATGAGGTAAGAACAAGTGTCAAGTTATACTAGTAAAAGTAAACAAAAGAGCAGCCGGAGTAGTTGTCAGCCATTAAGCAGGAATTGTTTGAACTGCTGTAAAATTCAGTATTTAAGAATAAACAGTGAACTAGTGACAGAATTTCCAACAAAGGCAAATAGTAATATGGCTGTGCTAGTGTTAAGTCCACAATCTAAGTAGGCGGGCTGGTGGTTTCCAGCTGGCCAGAGGGAAGGGAGAGGATCAAGAGATGGAAATGAAGGTGCACCTTCAGAGCAACACAGGTGACTGCTATGTCTTGAAAAGCAGCGTGCTGTGGGACAGGGCAAAAATTAAGAACTTTGAAGTACAAAATAAATTAAGGGAATTGTGCAAGGGTTAAACTGCTCTGTACTTGATATTAATTAAAACGCAGATCCTTACAATTTATTATGTTTGTTTTTAAGAATATGGAAAGTTTTCTGAACAATTTTTTTAGTTATTGATCCTCTCTTCACACATTTGGGACTATTACTGAAGTACAGAAGTTTAATAAAACTGGCTAGAGCTCCTGTTTCTTTGTGAACACAAGCCATACAGCAGAATAAAATTGCTTCTAACTTGTGGGACTTGTTTTGGGTATAAACCTGAAGTATCTGTGTTTTGCTTGGTTTTGTTTCCTTCTGGAAAAATGGAAAAACTGACAAATGGGGACATTCTAGCTGATGCTGACAGGTTTCTTCTGCCCCTGGTTAATTTTCTTTACAAAGACTTTTGTGGTTCTGGCTTTTTCCACATTTCCAAAGTGAAGGTACTGAAGCACAACCAATGTGTACATAGATATGGTGGACAGGAGTGTTGCTGGTGGTGGGGGAAGCTGGTGGTGGATGCTGTGCCTTGTCCATGGCTCAGGCCACACAGGTCCGTGGCTGTGTCATCCTGCTCTTCCCTTCATTTTTAGAAAAAGTATTTTTGAAAAGATTTAAGACAAAGGTGTCATATGAACAAAGAAAAATGACACCTGGTAAAAAAAGTTTTTTTGGGGGGAGGAGTTTGGATAGGCCAGCTATTAGGGGAAGGGAGTTTTATTGAGTAATCAAAGATTTTTCTGTTATTGCATTGAAAATATACATTAAACATGCACACCTAGGCACTTTTTCCCCTTATATATCAGGACTATAATTTTATGTCTCTTCCTTTAGGTCAAATCAATTTTGCTATGCGCTTTCTTTAGGCACAGGAATCTTACCATTACGGAGTCCTGAACTGTGGGATTTCAGCATAATAGGCAGGTTTACGAAGACAATATGCCCTTTTGCATTTTAATGAACTCTGGGTTTGGTTTGTCTTTTGTCAGCAGCTTAGAACTGTTTATATTGTGGCTGAGATACCGCTGCTTGCTAGGGAGCCACCAATGTTGATGTTTTAAAGGAATGGAAAACTTAACTGCATGCATAATACATATATTTTATAAAAATCCTGTTTTTTTGCAAAACATTCTTTTAGGAAAATTCATAATCAAAAATTTTACTTTGAATATTGCAGTATAACACTGGACACTGGGCATCATTTACCAGCAGCATAGTTAGTTATTGTCTGCAAAAGCCCAGGCATTTAGTGTGGTGAATATTGTAACAACAAGCTATTAGCACTTTGCTGCTTCCAGCAAGAATAGCTCACTAATTCAGTTTAGTAAAATACTGCGATACTTTTAGTGCCAATAATCAGATCTGGAGACTTTCAGAAACAACAATTATGGTGTATCATTTCTGCTGCCCCCATGGCAAAGCCTTTAGGCACTGAAACTGTTTTGAGAAATGAATATATATAGTATTGCTAATGTGTGTGGTTCACTTATCTAGTGAATCACTTTCTTGTTTTCTGTTTTGCTCAGTTTCTGTTGTTCAGCCAACACAAAGCAACTCTATTTTATAGAAAGGAAGTGAAAGCACATAACTAGGGTGAGATATAAAGCACACAGCTTGTGGCACAAATGTGAGGTAAATAGTCTTGTAAAAGCAGTGCATGAATGAATGGTCTGTACTAAGCTGTTGTAATGGAGAGGCTAGGGTTTGCCATGAGTACCCACCATGGGGAAGGGTAATTGCTAAAGCATCTGAGTGTTGTGTCAGATTGTATCTGAAGAAACCTGTCAGGAAGCCTTAAAAATTCAGCTTTCTTTAGGGGTCTCTCAGAGAGAAATTTGAGATTGTTCTGAGCAAGAGTGAGCTGATACTGAGGCGTAGGTATGTCCCATTGCAGTTCCCTTAAAGTAATACATGTTGGGTGTTGACTGAGCGCAGTGATATGTGACTGCTGCTGTGCATTTGTGTGTGTGTCCCCTGCACGTTTTCAGCTGCATGAGCTAGCAGTGCCAGCTTGCTGCAACGGCAGTCGGGCCAAACTGAGAAGGGTACTGTGGTTACTGCACAGACGGACCTGCTCAGTCTGGCTGTGCATGACGAGGCAGCTAACAGAAGACAACGGTACCCAGGGGACAAGTAGCTACCATGGGACTGTCTGCAGTTTATGCACTGGTGTCTCTGGACACTAGAAGCAAACAAACCCTGACTGGAAGGAAAGATTTATAATGGAGGTATGTGAGGGCTAACAACGTCAGGAGAACTTCAGGAGACCTTGCTCAGAATATGTACAGACCTCATCTGGGACATGCAAGGGAAGATGTTTAGTGTGAAGCGTTCTGTGTGAAGGATGTACAGATTTGGACCCTAATGCTATTTAATCCTTGGGTTATTACCTGCTCTACACAGGGGCTTTCCTGACAGCCCTGAAGTGATAGGAAGAGTTTGTTTCCTCTCTTTGTTTCTGACGTCTTCACGTTGAGGTTTTCTCCTGCTATGTGAACGTGACTGGTTATCCACTTTGGGATATGCCTCATGGGTGAACTAACCTGAGAAAGTGTCTGATATCAGAATTCTGTAAAACTCCACCACAGTTTTCTTTTCAGAAGGGGAATTTTCTGAGATGCTATTAGCATTAATATTAGTGCTCTGACTCTCCCTCCATTGATACTTGACAACCTTCCTTTTACTGTGGTTTATGAAACCTTACCACCGGGCTCTGTAATTGCAGACAAATGTGGTTTAGGCTTGTGTTGAAGGCCTGTAGGTGATGACTGAATACATTTTTGCTGAAAGCTCAATTAGAATAAACCTCAAGAGAGCTGCACCTCTCTACGGTTTCAGAGGTTTGCTACACCCTGCTACTGGCATCTAAGAAGCAAGAGCAAGACCCAGAGTGAGGATACGGGACTTGCGGCTTTTTGAAATGGTCCGAGTTCTATCTGCTTTGCAGTGACAACCAGCAGATACACATCATGGGAAGGTTTCACCCCCTTTTCATTACAATGATAGTAATTTGATGCCTAGACTGTGTGGTAGACTGGCCTGAAGACAGCTATGAATACATATGCAAGGAGGCAGCTTTGTTTTAGACGTGCATTTATGTGGGATAAGCAGTTAGGCACATGTCCAGAGGAGGAGAGGATGATCTCTTCAGTTAGTGACAAAATAAGCTCAAAAAATCCTAATTATTTCAGAGTAAGGTTACATAAGGCTTAACTACTAGTTAGATTAACTGCATCTGAGGAACAGAAATGTTGTGCTGACTGGACTGTAAGGAGATGGGAAACAGAAGGATAACAAAAGCTGAGTGTTACTTCTTGCCTTTGCTTTTGTCCTGTACAGTGTGATTCTCTCAGTCATCTATTTGAAATGGTACAGTGTATGAAACAGAGTTCCAAAGCAATGCGCTGATATTTTGTGCCTCAGTTAACTTGCATCTACAGTCCCTGTCTGAACAGCTTTTGCAGGAAACCAGGCTTTTGTAGGAATCTCATAGCTGGGAGTTTTATATTGGATTGTTTCACATGTCCCAGTTTAGACTGTGGGAGGCAGGGATGATAAAAACTTCCAAAGACCTGCCAATTTGTTTTTCCTTGCAGTGTATTGCAGTGTTCACAGGTGAGAAGAAGTGCTGGAACCAGGAAAAAACATCAGTCTCCCTGATATTGCTGCATTGCATAGAAGTAAATTAAGCAAAATATTTATAGGTTAGACATAACTGTGTTACTGGTTTCCAGAATAGACACTTCTGGGCTGTGTTTAGATTTTGTTGAATTTCAGTTATATGTTTGGTGAAGACTACACTAATTTATGAATAATTTCCTTTAAATTGAGGATGTGTGTCATTTATTCAAGGCAAAACAAATGACTGTAAATATTCTGAATTGTAAATTTTGTTGGTATTTCATTTAAATTTGCTGAAGTATTGAAGATGAATGTTTTTAGATTGAATATATTTTTCTACGCGCATTTTAAATTTGGATTGCAGTTTTTGGGGAAAAAAAAGAGCAAGGATACACTGTGGCCTCCTTCATAAACCTTAGAGAGTAATCTAACCCACCAGGAGTCAAACACACCATTTCCTGTCTAAGCTTTGATGCTCAATTTGGAAAGCTGTATAACTAGATGCTATATGGAAATCAAAGTGTTGTCTGGCATCATCAAGAATTTCTAAATGGCAGTTAGCATGTAGCACTGCTCCAATGCTGGTCTCTGATATTCACACGCTACCATACGTCATTTAAATCAGTGATCAAATTAGGCTTGCTTTGGGAAATTTTGGATGTTGCACCTTTTTTCCAGGGATGTAGCACTGCCGTGGTTGGAATTAACTGGTATGATAGCCAGCCGCTGTGTTTAGTCTCCTCAGACTTGGCCTACTAAGTTACTCTATTGTGCAGTTTGCTGCATGATACTATTTGTGTAAGTATTGCAACAGATTTTTGTGCACTCAGTTTTCTCAGCAATTTACTGCTGCTACAGTCCTCTGTACTATTAGCATGTCCTGGAAAAGGCTTTCTCCTCTGAGGAAGCTGCCAGCTGGCCAGTAGCTGATATATAGGCATTAGTTGCCACAGGGGAAAATCAGGGTGAATTTAGTCATTTAGAATACTTTGGCACAGCAAAGTGCTGATCCCCTGGTGAATGGCAGCACGCTTAGTTACAGTAGTGTTATGCTACCAGTTAAGTGCCAAAGAGCCAAGTATTCCAAGGTTGACTTAAAGGAAAGTCAAGCTTCTGAAAATAAATTGTACAGAGAAGAGCTGGTGAAACTCTGCTAATGGAATGAAAAATATATAAAGGAAATAAGAATGCCAAATATTGTGTTAAATGTTGCAGCACTTGTATGGCACAAGACTTTTTTGCACATATTATTTTTGGGTGTTTGAATTTAGTTAAAAATGAACCTGATGAACTAGAAAAAGCATGTCTCCCTTCCAGACCTTTGCTTCTGTGTGGACACTGTGAGGTATCACGTTTCCCAAATGAGTGTTAATGTAATGACATCCCAACACATTGTAGCAGAAATCTCATAATATCATGAGAGTTAGTCATTTAATGCTGCAATTTGCCTGAACCACTTGTTTTCTTGTTTTGAAGAATGTATATAATAGAGAATTAATGCCCTGCACCATGCTTGTTGGCAGTGCTTTTATTGCTCGTTCAATATTCAGAACATTGCTCGTGCAATATTCAGAAAGATGCACTTTCTTCTTGGGGAAAAAAAGAAAGAAGGATGTAAAATAATTTATATTTTCAAAATGTAAGCTACTGACAGACCTAGGGAAGATATTTTACAACTTCTCACAATGCTTTCTGTTTTTAAATCCAGTTGCTATAGTGTATGATCTTTATACTCTCTATGCAGCTAACTAGTTCTGCATAATTACAATAAAGCATAGTCCATAGATGAATACAACCTCAGTTGGTGCAAGAAAAGTTGTCTGCTCTAATACAGCATCTGTTTCAGACACATGACTACATTAAATAAATCTTATTGATCACTAGAATAATAGGGACCCGATAAAAACTCAGTCAAGAGGAAAGGATGTCTCTCAGTTTTATCTCAAATTGTCAGGCCAGCTAGTGAGCGAGACAACTGTGGAGTTGTAGGAAAGATCTGTGTCAACCTAGAGGCATTTTCTGCAGAAGATTCCTAATTCTCTTTTGTCTGATGGTGACATGTAAGTTAAGATGTGACATGAATGATCTGCATGGAACAAAACCCTAAATGTGTTCAAACCTTAGGAGATTTTTTCATCTTTTTTTCTTCCCTCGTTTAGACTATACAGAGATCATGTATACAAAATAATATTTCTTAATTTATTTTTATTAGGTGGGAAAGGTAAGATAAAACATGCATATAGTCAAGATTGCTGCTGGTTGCATACCATCCAGGTACCTTCAATCCTGTGCTGCAGAGACTTACACATGGGTCGTATGCAAGAGGAAGGCAACTGGTGCTGACAGCAGGGCTCCTGCTGCCGCTGGCCTGTAAGCCGCTCTTTAAGGAGTCCTGGTAAGGGCGTGTTGGAGATCAAGCTTCTCACAGATCACGTTTAGAGAAGCTGGAGCTCCCTGCACATATTCCAAGGTTATCAGTTGCTTCTGAAGTATCTAGTATCATGTATAGGAACAACAAAATTATGTGCAAATGATGGTGGCATTTAATTTTCTGTTGTACCAAAATATTGGTATGTCTTTTCACCTAGAAACCTCATTTAATGTTTGATGTTTCAGATGAAATCTGAAGGGGATTTTCTAATGGATGCATAAATACTTGAGGAAAAAGCCACACTGAAAAGAATATGGGAAGTCTGGGTTATTTATTGGAAGTAATATTTCTTGGCTAGTCAGATATTCTTAATGTTATTACTCTGTGCTTTATGCACATAGATTCCTCTGTATGGAGAAAAACTAGAAAGCAGAATGCTCTGAAAGATCATCCTCGTCCGTCTTCGTCCCCTTTATGCTTGCACAACAAAAGCTTAAGAGTACATTAAGAATAAGTGGCAATAATGTACTGATGGGAATACTTTCATTCAGAGTGGACAATACAGGCTGGATGAAGCCCAACACTTAAGGGTATGAACCCTGTTGATTAATCCTTAGGTTCTCTTTGTGATGTGTAACGTTGCATGCACTTTAAAGTCTAGGAAAATGGTTTGAAAATGATGGTGATCTTATGCAAAGAAAGATTTATCAGTAGGTGTGTATTTGCAGGTTGGGAAGTGACAAGCACCAGGATGTACTGAGGCATGAAATAACTTTTTGGCATTTGAGGACAGCTGCTAAGAAACTGCATGAGCGAGAGAGGCTTTCTCTAAAGTTTTGGGAACATAAAGTTTTGGGAACATGAGACCAAAGCTGGGTCAAAAAATCATCTCTGTCCTTACTGCTTTATTGGGGAACTTCTTCCAGAATCTCTGAAGATTCTGCTGCTTTTTTTTTTTTTTTTCTGCCTTTTTTCCCCCCTCCTCTGAGTGCCATCTGGTTTTCAGTGTTTGTTTATTTTTCCAAGGAGACAATATTTTGGGACAGGGCCTGTCCTTTCGCTTTTGATTTCTGTGTGATGTTAGTTTACAATTTTGACATACAATTTGTTTTAAAAAAAAAAACCAACAAGTTTCTAGCAACTTATGTTCATTTGTAGAAAGGCTGTTAGCTACCAGTATGCTTTGTCTTTTTTTAATCATTGATAATCGTCAGTTCCAATGCTGGCAATTTGTTATCTGTCAAATAGAAAGGATTTTTCTTTTTTTTTTTTTTTTTTAAAGAAAATGAAATAATTGAACCTAACAACATCTGTTAATCGATTATTATATTTAGCCTTGTTATATGTGGTTATTCCTATGCTTGCTGCAGTATTCATTATCTTTTGGGATCTCAGACTACTTTTCATGGCAAAGGTGAGATTCTGCACAAGAAAACACGTGGGATTGATTAATATCCCTAATTACACTGCACTGAACCAAACGGTAATATTTCTTACTGGCTCCTGTTAATAATCAGTTATGTCTCAAAGCAGTTGGATCAATAACCTATATATTTTTTTCTTGGACACTGTAGTTATTGTATTAGTATGAAAGTATTAGGATGAAGAAGGCTGCAAATGTTAACTAAAAATCCTTCAGATATTTGCCATTGGTTCACTGAAAGTTTGTCATACTGGAGAGGTTCAAACAGCTCAGCAGTTGGCATGCCTTCACAGAATATTTGTTAGAGGATTTCAGCCAGCTCTGCTGAGCTCAGGGGACATTAAGCAGGGAAATGTTTTATATGGGCTTGTCTTGAGCTCTTCTGACTGCTTGGTTGGTGAGACCCAAGGTTATTCCCATGCTGTGCTCGAGCAGCTCTTTGCTTGAGCAACTGTGGCCTCTCAGAGCACCTTTATATATTACTGTGAGTGTAGAACGGTGTCAACAGCGCCCTGGGCTGGGGCAGTGACATTGGAGTCTGCATGTTGTATCCACAGGCAGACATGATTTAAACTGGCTGTCCTTTGGCTTTGGCTGTAAATTCCAGGTTACACGTGTGGCAGATTGTTGTCTTGTCTGTATGCTTTGCGATGGCTTGTGGTGGCTCATGCTGCTGCTGGCTCACTTCAGAGGCACTCCTGCTGCTGCTTCTCATCCTCTGAGTTTTGCCACAGAGCCTTTACAGCCACCACAAAATGAAGCATCAGTATGATGTCTCCTCTATTTTTTTGGCAGTCTGCTGCAGCCAAGGAAATAGCGATAGAGGGTCAGGCTTCTAAATATTTCCCTTTGTTGGCATGACTTTTGAGTACTGTGCTGTGTACCTGCATATGTGCAAGTCTGAAACTGCCCTAGCATAGAATTATTTCACTTCATCCTCAGCCCATACCTGTAACTGCATCCTAGCTGCACGCCCTAATACTGACAACTGATGGGCTGCTTTATGCTCCCTGCAATGTTAAATCATAAAGGCAATAACTTGTACTGTCGTTAGTTTTGCAGAGAGTGGGGAGAAAAGAAATCCCTGAAGTGAAAGTGATAGGATGCAGATAACAGATTTTAATTGCTTCTTTCTCAGACTGTCTGTAGTCTGGTTAAAACAGATTTTCCTGCTGATTCGCACAAAAGAAGAAAAGGTTTTAAATATTGATGTGTATGTGAAGACTTTCTAAAGTGCCCAGATGGACATCTCCAACTATGTTTCACTGCTAATGTTTGCTTTGTTTGTTCTGATTGGCAGCTGCTGGGCTGCAGTACATTGTCCCTCCTGACCACGGCTGCTCTGAAGGCAGGGTAGCTGTCTGATGTGTCCTGTTGGCACCTGAGTATTTCAGGTATGTTACTCACATAAAAACAGAATATATAGTGTTGGTTTTTGTTTGGTCATTTATTGGTTGATGGAATATTTAATTTGAGCCACAACAAAACCATTTTATTTTTAAACCACAAAGATACCCAGCAACTGGGTTTTTTGAAAGTAAGTGAAACAAAAAGAAGCATTAAAATGTTTGTAGTCTATTATTACTTTTTTTTTTTAAATATATGTTTTTCAGCTGAAAATCTAGACTGATTTTTTTCACTTGGATTCACAATCATGTTTGTCACCTGCAACTTTGTTTTGTGTGAGCACACAATTCATCCTTGCTCCTGTCAAACTGCCCAGCTCTCTAACATTTGATTTCAGCAAGACAGCCATCTTAAGGCTTCTTGATGTAAAGATATTTTAAATAAGTTCAAAGGGTTAACACAGAGGACAAGAGGAAGGCTATTTCTGTATCTAAGACTTCAGTGGGAATGATTTACCATGAATAGGAGAGCATATCTCTAAAGTAATCTGTCTCTGCTTGCAGAAAAATTTATGGTGACCTAAGAATATCTATAATGGCACAGTTTACATGGCACCTTTTGGCTGATGAGAAATAGCAGTCTTGAAATGACTAAAGGGATTAGCAGCTTTAGCTTTGTTTTCCAAAATAATGTACTCATAGAACTGCTAACAATTTTTTCTGGTTTAATCATTTCGTGAAGACATTTATTACATGTGTGTCATAACCCAAAATAACAATGCCAATGGAAGCCTTATCAATCACCTGGTTAAATTTCAATGCTCTCTTGGTTTATCCTTTTTTGGTCTCTGAAATAATTTTGACAATTTTATGTGCTCATTGCTCAACACAGCTTGAAGGTGAATGTTTGCTCTATGAATCATGTCGGCCTAGTCTAAATGGCAAAACCAAGTGCAAAGAAGATGGAAGTGAAATTTCAATAGTATCGGTGGTACATTCAGATCTAAATCCTGTTGACGTTTTGCTCAAATTATTTCAGTTTCTAATTTTTTTGTGTGTGTGTAAGTGGCACTTGAACAGCTAGGACAATTAAATACTAGGTATTCTTTGCTCTGAATTCAGCTCATTATGTGTTTGAGATGTGAAAACCTAAAACTTTATTCCATGTAGAGTTAGGTTACAATTGCTTGAAACACACATTTTTTGGAAAAACTTGTTTCTTTAGATATTCTTTGGAAGGTTTCTGAGGTGTTGGCAGAAAATATTTTGATGAATGTAAGGGAGGGCAATTTGGAGTTATTTGGTGGCCTGTTATTAGGACGCCCATGTGACAAAGGGAGCCCTCTGTTCTATCGTGTGCTCTTCCTCAAGTCCAACAGCACAGCTTTCCTACCATTGTGGGGGAATATTTTCATCACAAGTCACTTGATTTGGGGACTGTGACTCTTTTGTTCATTTGTATGGGGATAGAAGGAGAGGAAAAATGTGATTGATAAGAAGACTATGCTTTTATGGTAGTGTTTTTTTTAAAACAACAACAACAACATAAATACCAGATTTTTGTCTCCTGTTCTCCTCTTAGTAAAATAGGTTGTAGTGGGGTTGCCAGTGAAATGCCTCTTGTACATAAAAGGTGAGGAGAGAAAACATTAACCTGTGTCTATCTACCTGCCACACTGCAAAGCCATACTCTATTTTGCTTCCAAGGTTTTATATAAAAAAAGAAAACCGTAACCTCTTTATACTGTACTCCAGCATAACTTGCTCTCATTGAGTTTTCATTGCTGTGACTTCACTACTGCAGTTCAACAACTTTTTGTGTGTCCTCAGGTTATACATCTTTCAGAAAGACAATTGTAAAGATCAGTTATTATATCCTATATGACCTTTTGGTTTATCATTTCAAATGACCTGCAGGAGACTCTGCCGAAGGCGTGCAGTTGCATTGTGGCAGAGCAGTTTCAAATGTCAGTGTCTGTTTTCATTCTATGCATATTTTGCATTTACTTGTTTGTTAGCTTAGAATAAAGCATAATGTTGACATTTCTTTTGATAGACAAAGATAGCAACAATCTTGTTGGCTGGCTCCAGATTAAAAAATCTGTTATTTCCAATGGAGTTTTTTTCCCCATTTCCCTTATTTTCCCCTAACTAGCTCCTCAGATTATTATTTTTGTTCATCTTCTGCTTTCTTGCCAGAGGATTCTGTGATTCTGTAAATATTTTTCCACAGATCGCTGTATTTTACTGTCATGAAAATTTGTCCATTTAAACCCTTTAATGAGAAGGATGCATTCAAACACACAGGTAGAAAGTGTAGGTCTGTGGTACTCTTTTCCCTTCAGTCTTCACTGTATGCTTCTTGGATTAAATTACATTTTTACTGTATGAATATATTGATCTTGTTCATACTCGTGATTTTTTTTTTCAACCTGAATTACTTAGCCTATCATCGATTCATTCTTTTCCATATAGAGATTTTAAAATCTAGTGCAATAACATCTTTTTATGTACACTTGACACCTGATCCTGTTTAGTGAATCAAGACAACCTCAAATGGTTATTTTTTTCCGTATGAGTTTGTTTAGTGACTGGCCTTGAGTTTTTTTTTTTTAAACAAACAAACAAACAAATAAAACAAGCAAAAAAAAAACAACTACAAAACCTCAAGTCACCAGTTGGCAGTAATTGTCTTAGACATGTACCTGCTCTTTAGAGTCTTGTAGTCCCAAGGAAGAATTTTATTTCCGAAGTTATGCTTTTAGAAACCTTTGCTCTTGATTTCCAAAATTTCTTTTCACTGTTTTTCTGTTTTTCATTAAATTCTTGCTTTAAAAGACAGACATGAGAATAATAATTTTAACACAAATGAAACATTTTTATAAGTTAAAATGTAGAAATGTTTACACAAAGTATCTTGAATCTGCATAAATAGTAGTTAGCTAAAACCCTTTAATCACCAATGAGATTAAAGATATGATGGTATGTGTGCTTTTTTTTTATTTTTTATTTTTTTATTTTTTTTTCAGAAAAAACGCTGCAAACTCTAAAAGGTTTTGGGGTTTTAATTTCCTTGCAGAAAATCCCTTCCAGAGCAGGTGAAAGGCAACTATAACATGTATTAGAAGGTCATTAAAGTTTCCAATTTAAATTGATTACAAGGAAATGATATGCCAGAGGAAAAAAAACAATAGATGAAAAGAAGTGTCCTAGATAGCAAGAGAAGATGAATGCTGTGTGTTTTCCCCAGCTCGGATTGTCTGTGACACAGTATGATTGTCTAATATCTCACGATGAGGAGACTAATACAAGGCCATAAATCACAGTGAGCAGCTTTTCAAATAATAAAACACTCTGTCTTCTCACTAATAGGCCCCAAGTTAAGACCCTGAAATATTGAAAACAAGGCTAGCATTCACCTCTGTGTTGGTGACAATGACTTTTGCATATTTTGCATCCACAAATTGCCTGGGGAGACAGCCTAAAGCTCAGCATATTGCAAACAGAGCAGATTTGTAGCGTGTTTGTTAGTTACTTATACATGAAGATTAATAAGAACACTAGGAAGGTGTTTGTGCATAATGTAGCTAACAACCGTTATTTAAACTCACAAGACCCGTATGAGTCTAGAACACAGTTTCTGGGAATGTGGTATGTTGTACTGTTATATTTCTGCTTTTCCACAGTTTCAGTCTTGGAGTTTGTGTTCATGCATGGGCACAAACAGTTATTTTGGTTATTGGATCTCTTTCTCATCCTCTTCTACCTCCTGCTTTGCCCAACCATATTGACTCTTTGGCTTGACACAGAAAACCTGCTTTTCCATGTAAGAGAAGGCTCTTGTGACATATAAGAGCACATATAAGTATTAGCAAGATATTCTATTAAGATTTTTGTTCCCACAGTTAAATTTTGACAGAATCCAGATTGAGGACAGTAGAACAAAAAGGTGTGAGAGAAATAAGTTCATAATATTTGAGAAAATGAATAGCTACATTTTGAGCAAAATCCCATGGCTTGTATGGTGACAATGTGCATGGGTTTAAATGCAGCCAACACATGAATAGTTTCCCTGATGGAAAGAAGGTAAAGAGGTCCAAATATCAGATCTATATTTTGTAATTTTTCACTAGTGGAATAAAGTCAGCTAGGCAGGCCATGGAAGTAAAAGCACAGGAACAATGCTAGTTGCTAGAAGAAGCAGTAATTCTAGTAGCCATACCTCCATTTTACATATATATATATATATATATATATGTGCATGTGTGGGTATATACACACGTATATATTGTTCCAGTGATAGAATACAGGACAGAACACAGGAGTAAGCATACTCAGTTGGAAAAGAAAAAAAAATCCCTTTGTTAATCTACATATAAACAGTTAAATGGATGCATCTTTGTTTTCTTTCAATTAAAAATGAAAAATGACAAACAAAAAACTTCATTTAGATAGTTTTATTTGTATACTACTTTGCATTGGAACTCAAGGGTTTGTGGTGATGATTCATTTTTCATTCAAACACATTAAAAATACTGAAACGTAGCAAATTTGCTCTATTTTTTTGTTTCTGAAGTTGAGAGTTTGAGCCTGAGTTCAATGAAGAACATTATAATTCTCCTTAAATCTGTTTAAAAGAAAATAACAGACAACAAAAGAAGTACCAGATGCTTACAGCTAAATAATAGCTACTAAGTAGAATAGATTTACAGAAGTCTAAATTTTAGTGTATCATCACTGCACAATTGGAAATATTAATGCAAACAATCAAAAGCTTAAAGCTAAAGTAAATGAAATAAATTATCTTAGTGACTGCTGAACTTTACAACGGTGCTGTTAATTAAGGTACAAAACCTCTAAATGTATTATGTGATCAGCTGACCAATGGTTGACCTTTCCTATACTGGTTCTGATCTTAGCCGCTGACCATATGTGTTTAATATAAACTTAAATTGTTTGATAGTTATTCAGTGGGAGAGGGGAAAATGTTAATTCTCCTCTGAGCTATGCCATTTTCTACATTTGTTGCATCTAAAATAGATTTCCATTGTGTTTTGAGGTCTGAGGGCAAAAAGCACAATACTGAGAATTATTGCTGGCAATGCTAAGATATTACAAGACCAGATGAGCCTTTGAATACCTCCCAAAGTCCCCTTACACTGTCTTACTTCCTTCTGAAGTCATCTTTATTTTTTCCACGTATATCTCTTAATTAAAAATATATATACAGCTAGGATAATTTAAATATAAAAGAAGGCCTAGTTTTGGCAGAAAAGAAGGGAATTGATAATTTAAGAGACCAGAGCTCTGAAGTGCTATTTCATTTGCACAGACTCTAGAAAATACGAAAAAGGAAGTTTGTGCATATTTTGGTATCTTGCCCTTGTTTGTCTTCTGTCATAGAAGAATTCACACACAACTTTGCTCATTATGTAGCTGTTATGTTTTTCATCCATGTTCTATCATTAGAAGCAGTGCTGTGGTCCCTCTTTCATGACAAAAATATGAAAACTAACTTTACTAAACAAAAGCTATTTCAGTGTAAATCTGGAATAATCTCATATAAAATAAAAATACACTTAAAATAAGAACCTTACCTTTAAACTAATTCCAATAAATCAATTATTCAATTGCGTTAAAATTTCTATTTCCCAGAAAAATAGTCCTTGAAAACCTCAAGCATTATAACTGCCTTACAAAACAGAAGATGCCTATTGATCACCTTGATCGCTAGTGATCGCTAACTGTTCAAGAAGAATGGATGACTTGCTTCATATCCAGTTCATAGAGGCAGCAAAGTGAAAATTCAATTTGTATGAGGTTAAAATGTTTCTGCATCTTGCTTTATAAGGGAAAAACAAGGAGATTCAGACAAAACACCATAGATCCACAGCATGTTAATCCCTCCTACAAGGGAAGATCTACATCAGTTTAAAATGATTTCTCTTATTGTTACACTTTCAGCTGATTCAACTTAAGTTTAAAAGCAATTCTCCAGTAAAGAAGCCCCGTCTATCTCAGGTGTGATTTATTCTGGAAACACTTTCCTCTTACAATTAGTGCATGTTGCAGCATGCAAGCTGAGTTGCTGGAAGAACTTCTGGGCTCTACCTATGTAAGAGCCTCAAGGTTTGATCAATACTGACAGATGAATTTGAACTAAGCATAGACCTCCAACCTCTGAACCACAGTTGGTTTGCTGTGTGGAGTAAGTGAACAATATTTCAAACTAGCAAACCCACTTCAAAATTTTAGGTATTTTACTTACTTAATAAGAGCATTTGTGTTACAATATGTAAACTATTTCAAAATTTAGAGAAGTAATTTAGAATGTCGCTTTGTGTGAGTTATCTGCACAGGTACTCTGTGTGAAAATTATGAATAGAGAATAGCTGCTTTCAGATAGTTCCCCATCTAAAGACCATTTAAATTTACTTTTACAATCCCTGTTTTAGACTCTCCATGGATGCAATACCACTAAAATGTACTTGGGATAGGAGAAAAGCAGGACGAGTTAATGTTACCAGTAGCAGCTCCACTGAGTGCATGTGTAAAACAAATATTGATAGGACAAAAATTACTGTGTATTTTAATCATGATCATATTTCCTGTTGTCAGTTGCACAAAAACAGTGCATCTAACATCCAAATGAGTTGAGATGTGTTTTGCTGATTACTGCAGCAGATGGTACATCTCAATTAGGGAAAAATATTTTCTGTTGGCTTATTATACTTTTAAATTAAATTCAGTTTGAGTAGAAGATCAAACATAGCAAAACAAAGAATTACTTTTACTGGTTCTTTTATCATCAGCCTGGGTATTGCACAAAATAGTAATATACTACATTAAGTAGTAACCATGAATGGCAAACAAAGCTGCTTATTCTGTTTAAATTTTTCCCGCTGTAATATCAATACAATTTCATGATGAAATACATTAAGAACTGGAACTTGGCAGCGGATATTAATTTTTGTTTAATTTGCATGGAAGTTACCTGGGATGTGAAGGGATGATGAGAAATACATCGATTGTGCAGGAGAAGAAACAGGTTGCACAGGAGATGATGGTATCCACCACTACCTTAAACTGTTTGTACAAGGGATCATCTGATTGTGAGCATTACAAGAAGTGATTTGTATTGCTTCTAATTTGGAGAGAAATACCTTGTTGATATAGTAAAACTACCTAGCTCTCTTATGAGATATGCTAGCTATGCTATCATGAAAAGAACAGTAATCAAATACAAAAATATTAACTTTTACAGGCTGGGTAAGAAACTGGAATACAAGAAATTCACTTGACTAAGCCTTCTCAGTCATAACTTGTGGATATTATGTTAACTGCTACAGTTAACACTGGTCAATGACTTCTGAAGCCTTAGCGTGGTAAGAAAAGGAATCAAACCCTCTGATTTCACAGCTTCTGTTGAGTAAGTAGAAACACAGTGTTTGTGCTACTAGGGCTGTGACCTTTCCTTGGAGAAACATATACTTTCATGATGTTTCTTTCATTTGGAATTTATCAGTAAAACAGTACTGGTAGTGCTTGCATTTTGCAGTATGGAAGACTATTCAGTTGTACTCTGAAAAAAAAAATTAAGGAGTTTGAGGGTTTCTAAAGGAAATGGGTCACATTTATTCCTGCTGCAACCTCTTTGTCAACGGATAATGAATTACATCAAAAATGAGTTTTGCCTTATACTAAGGATGAAGCTGACCTTCTTTGAGATAACCACAAATGGGCAAAAGCGGTTTTCTTAGTCATTTTCCATTTGAATGCTAAGTGTTTAGTATGATACTTCATTTATCATTTTAAATATTTAATTGTAAGACAGATCTTGATGTTATAAACTTCCTGCTGCTAGAAGGCCAGTGTGTTTCTGCCAGGTGCATTTGGAGCAGGTAGTTCTACCTTTTGCAAAACTGCCTTCAGTGACATCTCTTACATCTCTTTCTCAGCTTTTTTTATTTTTATTTTTTTATTGTGGTATTTTCAACTATCAACTACATACTACTACACAAAATAATTACAGACTTTTTTTTTAATCTGAGCCAGGTGTTGGCAGTGTAGCAATCTGATAATGGCTCCAGGGAAACAACAACTTGTTCTCTGCATACTCTTCCTGGCTTCGAAATATAGTAGTGTGAAGACTTCATATATTTGCAACTTACGTTAACTGTGGAGTTGTACAAAAAATAATTAAATAGCAGAATATGGTTGAACTGAGACTGTGGAATATTTTATCTGGTCAGTTGAAATTGCTTTAAAGTATGTTTTGGCAGCAAAATATCATACTGAATTTTGTTTAGTAAAATATTTAAAATCTATCTGCGAGTGTTTGGCCGTTAGGAGAGCACACACAGGGGACACTGTCTGTTCCTTGGAAGTGGACTTTACAAATTCAGAAGGTTTGCCTTGAACGTGGATATTTTGATAATGGCTAAAAGCTTTATTTCAGTAAAGACAAAATACTAACTGCTGTTTTTCTGGTAGCCTTTGAGTATCATTTGGTAGGCAAGATGCACAAGGTTTACACTATACAACTGGCTATTCTAGCTCTCATAGCTAGAAGCTGTTTTTTACACTTCAGGTAGGTGAGTCAATGCTTAGACAAGCAGTAGAAACTAATTGACTTCTGTGCTAGAACTGAGTGTTCTAGGTCATGTTCAAAGTGTTTTGGTAAATCTAAATAACTCGTTTGTTGCTTGGAGGAAGAGAATAGAGTTGTTCATATATAGATTGGCAACCTTTTATTAGTCTTTATCAGAAGATTTTAGTAATTTGGGCAACGCTTTTCCTTGTTTGACATTAAAGGCAATAAATACTGACTACAATGAGAGTAAATTCATAAAAATAAGGTTTAAAAAAGATTTAGAAAATAAGAAATAATTAAAAGCTAAAATGTACAGATATTTTTCTTCTGTATGAATGATTAAAATGGCAAGCACACTTTGACCATCATTTTTTTCTGAATCAAAGTCAATAAAGGCCAGGATATCAGCCAATGCTTTCCTTTCAACCATTTCCTTTGACAATCTAGGACAACACCAGTGGATTTCTTTCATCTCCTTCCTACCCACTAGCATTTCCCCACCCCCCAAATGAAAAACTATTTTGGCATGGTATAATAGCTGAAAATGTTTCATTTTAAGGTTTATTTTTAATTTTAGCTAGTGCAACATCACTCCCACTTGTTTTACCTAAAAGTTTCCTTCTGTTTAAAGTACACTCTTTCATTTTGCTAGATTGGTCCTGGTTTAAACAAGCCTAGCTAAGGCAGAAAACCTAATGTGTGTCCTTTACAGTGTCCTGTACTTCGCCCTTGATTTGTGGTGTTGCTTACACCGTCAATTATTAGTAGACACTGCTGCTGCTCTGCTCTTTGATCCTTTCAGCCCTTCACTCTGCCATGCCTAGTGAATAATGATGATGGGGAAGGAAGGTCTGCTTTGTTCAAGGATTGCAGGCCACTTCACTTACATTAGTTCTGCAGCAATGTTCTCTGATATTTATGAATGTAAAACCTGATTCAAAAGTAGCATAATGTCAAATGAATACAAATACAGAAAGTACAATGAGCTTTGGAGTGGGCCCTTGTTTCTGTTGTTTTCTCAAAAATGAAAAATAATGGTCAGTAGCTTTTAGGTGTGTGCAATGACACTTCTAATGGTGCAGGACTAGAAGAAAAGAATGGTCCGTGCCTTTCAGCATTTCTCAGCAGCCTACAGAGTTCTTTCAATGATCCATGAAGATGGATATCGGTCAATAAGCTCTGTCAGAAGGAAGAGAACAGGGAACTAGTTCTTAATTACCATCCGGTTTAGGGTTGTACATGGTTAAAATAAAGCTTCTGGCCCCTGTTTTGCTCTTCAGACACTTGTTTGAGGTAATTCTTGTTGAGGGTGTTTCTAATTAAAACAAAAAAAGTCACCGATAGACTAATTGCCAGCAACAGTGACATGTTTCTTTGTGCTCAGAGGGAGAAGTTCGGCCCATTTCTGTTCTGCTGTTTCCTGAGTGCTTGCTGGCTGCCTCACCTCTGAGTCTGCAGCTAGGAGGGCTGGGGAACCGAGCCCTCCCATGTATAGGGCAGCAAATGGGGCTGTGAAGGTCTGCTAAACACAACCACAATATCCTATGGATATCTTTCATGATAAGTGATGACTTATTGGTTGTACATAGTCTGGTAGGTCAACAATCCTATCCATTAAAATATCATAATGCTACCTCTTTTCCTAATGTTTGTTAAAGATTAAGCTTAAAAATTTAAATGTATTTTTTGTATTATTGTATTTTTTCCTCTGCACACTTGGTTGTAACTACAGAAGAGTATATTTAGACTGTCTTTGTGGCATTTTTACCTACTCCTAAAACTAGTTCAGTTTAAATTCACCCAAGCCTAATTATCAAAATTGGCTCTAGCTACTGCTGTAACAGTTTGGCCTTTGTAATTACACAAGCTCTTTGAAACTGAGATTAGTAAATGTAAAAGAGTGATGTTTAAATGTGTTTGTTTGTGTGCATAGAGAGAGCATAAGGTGCAGAAGGTAAGGGAGTTGAAAACTGTTCAGATGCTTGCATATGCTTTATCTTTCTTCTCTACTACATAAATGTTTCCAACTAACCAGAATGTTAACATTAGCTAAATGTAAATTAAAAGTATGTCTGTGTCCCAGTGAAATAGTTGGATTAGTAAGGAAGGAAAAACAAGTGTGAAGAACTAAGGAAAGCATACGTTTAGGGAATGACATAACAGAAAGAGACCTTAAGCTTCCATTTAATCCTCTTCATCACAAACTTGTATATAAATTTCTCTTGTAATCTTGGCTCAGCTAAATACTTCCTAATCTCTTCTGTTGTCATTGTTTCACATTTCCTCTGAAAGTGCTTCATTGTCTTGGCTTAATACAAACAATGTGCTTTTTTTTTTTTTTAATCATTGTGGGAACTGTCTAAAATTGCAGAGCCTTCTGACTCTGTTAGGTACAGTCAACTCAGTTTTCATGGCAGGTAAATGAAAACATTAGATTTCTCATCAGCACTCCTATTTAAAAGCTTTTTGTTGTTGCTGGTGGTGGTAATTGCATTGATATGTGTACTTTCTTTCCTTTCATAGTTCTATATACAATATGAAATTGATATTTAATACTATACCTCTAATAGGAAACAAGGTAAGGATTTGGGGGAAAAAAGAAGTCATACAAAGGGTCATGCTGAAAAACATTGATGGTTAAGTATCCTGTTTGTGTCATTAGAGGGAAAAAAAAAGAAAAGAAAAGACAAGCCCACAGCCAGAGTGCAATGCACCTGGCCTGTTGAGCAAAGATCCCCTCTCCTTCCAGCTGGTTCAGACTTATTCCAAATTTTTGTCTGTTGGTCTTGTGTGTGCCTGTTACTGAGCAACAATAAATGCACACAGTTTTTGTTGTTGTTTTTTTTTTTTTTCCCCATAATACTTTGTCTCGACTCTCACTGGATATATGAGAAGAGAAAAATGCAAAAGCAGGGTATCTATAATAGAGGAACAGCTTTATATATTTTTTCAATCTTTAGCTTAAGAAAAAATTTAAAATTCATCGATTTCCATAATTTACAATTTCTAGGAAATTCTATAATATAAATAACATTAAAATCAGAAAAACTTGGTTGGCTTTGTAAATATTTTTGTATCTGTATTCGGTTAGTATGTTTAATATTTCCTTTGTGCATTACATTTGTCACTTAAAAAAAAAAAAACAAACAACAATATGGCTTTGGCAGAAGTTAATTTTTCTTTAAAAAAAAACACATCCTAAATAGACTTATGTAGGTGACTGATCTAAAGATGTTAGCCAAGCTGGTAAAGAAAAAGTGCTTTGCAAATTAAAAATTAAATACAGGTTTGTTTGCTGCTTCAAAATGTCACATCTCAGCTTGTGCCCTATTGTAGGTGTGCAAAGTTTGTCAGGAATTTGGTAATTAAATATCATGATAGAATGTGATTTGAATGAGTATTGAGAATGAACACAGTATTTTTGTATGTTCTAAAAATGCCCACAAGGATCATCCTATTAAACTCCACTTACAGTGGGAGATGAGTTCTGAAAGACTGCTGGATTTTTTGTCTCCTGCCAAGACTTATTTGTGTACTTAACTAATACATTACCAGTTTTGACTGATTATAGTTACACTCATGCAGTACATGACATCTGTATGTACTCTAAACAGTTACACTGGTAGCACTAGGAAAGCTCAGATTGACTGAAGACTGAAATGTTACCAGACAACTTATTTTGTTTGTCACCCAGTGGAAATGCTGTTGCAATCTGAATTATTGGCATGAACTAGAAAGTTTTGTGTCTCTTAGGTTTACAGTAGAAACTAGAGAATCCAGAACCCTGAAAAAGCACCCATGAAAAAAAAATATATATTTTCAGTAAAACATCATTTTTTTGCTTTAGGAACAAATTTTGGGGAAATGGATTCCATGGGCAACCTGCTCTCCCCCTCCATCCCTTCTTCACTCTCACACTCTTATAGGATTTTCAGTATTAGAAAATGTAGTGCAACTTCAGGGACTGAAAAGTAAAAAACCGAAAACCAAACCAAACAAACAAAAACGAAGACAGAGAAATCCTCAGGACTGATTTATTGGATCTATATGTCGAAAGCCCATCCAGTTGACAGTTAAGAACATAATTGTTATTAAATATTTGTGAAGGATAAACAGCAAAAGCAAAAAGAATTTATCTTCTTGCAAATGGACAAAATGTTGTTACCTAGAACAACATGCTGTCATTGAGAAAGGAGAAATTTAGGCTGAATATCAAGAGAAGTTTCCTGACAGGAAGTTTTATTAGACTGTGGAACTGAACCTCAAGAGAAGAGATAGGAGCCCAGCTGAGACATTGAGAACAGACTGAGAAAAATGTCAGGAAAATGTACTCTAGGGAACCATGTTCAGCTATTGCTGGATTGGATGTTAACCTTGTATGTCATTTGCATTTCCACCTTTCATAATTCTAGGGTTCATTAGCCAGCAACTCCTTTTCTCTGCCTTCTGGTACCTCCAGGACAACTTTCAGGCTCTTTGTGAATACGTGATTACTGCAAAGCATGTGCAGCCTTTGTTCTGTGGCAGAATAGTGGCCTGCAAGCCTTCCTGATGAGACCACATGCTCACTTTGGCTGTTTTTGTTGTTTTTCCTTTTAAGTGGCTCTGAAAAAAGTGTGATTACTTTTAGTCTCATGAACTCTGTTTTTTTTTTTTTTTTTCCTATTCTCAAAATAAGGATATTCAACCCTAATTAGAATAATCCTAAACAGTATTGAGTTGGGGCTTTAAGAAGAAAAATGTGTTCTTAGTGCTCTCAAACATTTTAAGACTTAAGCTGTTTAGCAGATGACTTGTGTCATGAGAATGTGTTACAAAAGAAGAACACTTGTAATCTCTGTCTAAAAATTGTGAAAAGGGGACACTAATTTTTAGAAAAGTTGCATTTTAAAATGAAGCTTTTATGAGTCCCTTGCTCAAAGACTGGTTGCCAGTAGAATTCTTGTGCTCAAAATCTGTTAGACTTTGAGACTTTTGTTCACTCATTTTATAACTCCTCTTAATTTTTAGCCTTGTATGAGGTGTCAGGGCTGTCAGCTGTGAGGAGGAGGATTAGAAAGCAAGTCAGAAAGAACATTTTCCCCAGTGAGTCTCATGCGTTGTCAGTGGCCTTTCAGTAGAGCTCCCTGCTGTCCAGCTGCTGTGTGACATCATGGTGTGCACTTGAAATCCCCGCAGACTTTGGCTGGGTAATTTACTGGGAATTTTTTTAATCCAGCCCAGTATAAGCTTTGCACTTTTAACCATTTTGTTACTATAAAGACTGGCAAGCATTTGTTTAGAAATATTAATAAATGTTTATTTAATACGTGCAAAAATGTGATAAACAGGCTGTTTTATATAACATTTTTACAAGCTACTCTCAGTGTACGTTTTTATGTGTTCCAATGTTTACTAGTCGGTAGTAAACTATTGCTGTTTCGAGGAAATAGAGTTCCTTGGAAGGTGTTTTTTTTTCCTCCTCTGGAGAGGGTGCATATGTCTGATGCGATTAAATGCCTTCTACCTACAAAGAGACCAGAACAAGGGTTATTCACCTCTAACCTCCATCACATCTATTTGATAAAGTGCTCTGTTCATAGGTTGCCTTGAGAATTGACTGAGGACTGAGGCTAACTTTGTGGCTTTTCCTCTGTGGCTGTGGAGGGTGGTTGGTTTGTTACAACTAAATATTTCTATGTTGATCTGTTTCTGAGACAGCCAACAAACTGGAGTCTTATGACATAATTATCATTATGATATAATAAGTCATATGAGTCTTATGTTGATGTTGTAGAAAATCACAGCTTAAAAACAAGCTAAAAAATTCTTACATCTGCCCCTAATCAATATGAAGATTAAAGTGTCAGATTAAATCCTTTGGGTAGTTTGTTGTTGCTGAAATTGAAGATAAATATATAAGAATACCTTTTCCTTTCAGGTTTTCTAACAACTCTTTACAGCCACCCATTTAGGAGGAACAAATCACATACTAGAAATGAAATGTTATTACTTTCAGACAAAATACAGTGAACATGTTAACAATCTGGTTAATAGAGCCTCTCAGAAATGCTCTCTGAATGCTCTGTGGGCTGAATTATTGGTAGAGGTTCCTACATTTTAGTTCCTTGCTTAAAAAATTACTAGATTTTTTTTTTGTTTTTAAATCAAATTAATAATCCTAATAGTAGTGCAGTGATAAATAAAAAATATGTATCTTACATGCCTGCTAATACAGATATTGAGATGGCAAAAAGAATGTGTTGCCCAAATAAAAGCTGAATAACATATATATATATATATTTTTTTTTTCACTCACTGTAGAATTGCACCACTAAAATAAATGTACATGTTGAATTAATCTGCCTGAATGGTTTGCAGATGAAGGACAGTTTCTAAGGTTGCTTTAGATTTTCATTGTAATTGTGAGGCTGCAAACTGCTTCAATGCCATTGTAAGGACTCTGCCCTTGTGCTGGAGTTACAAGGGAGGTGGGGAAAGCTGTCCTTGCAGGTAGTCAGCGTCCAAAGGGGAAGGATGCAAAGGCCCCTGTGGTAAATACAAGAACCCAGTGTTGGATGTGGCTATTGAGTTAAAAAAAAAAAAAAAAAAAAAAAAAAAGAAAAAGTGGATGGTGACTACGTATTTCATCAAAATGCTTCACAGGACTCAAAAAAAAAAAAAAAAAGTTCTGATACTGAAGGCTTGTGCCTTCCATCTTCTCGTTATTCTGAGCAACTGTCCCTGGTGTAACTCAGCTTCAAGTTCCCATAGATATTTGTTCAAATAAAAGTTTAGGTTGCTGTCTGGATTGCTGGTAAATTTGAGTGAGGGTAGAAAGCTCTCAGGTCCCCATGTCAGGTTGCCTAACAAGTTAGAAATGAATTTTGTGACTGATGAAAGGTAAACTTTCCAATTTAAACCCAAACCAAGATATGGCCACATTTCATGTCTTAATTTCATTAAGAAATTAATTAGACTTTGACCAAAAATGGAGCTCTCAACTTGGCTGTGAACTGTATTTTAACCATGACATCCCTCTGGAAACACAGGAGTATGACTCTTCCCTGATGCCCTCTTCCTGTATTTTTTATAATTCCCATTTTATGAGAAAGATAAGACAATCTAGACCTTTGGCCCCATCCCTTAAAATGCACTTGAGACATTCATTAATGGTTTAGAAATTATTTGTGTCATGTCTTACTGGTTAAATATCACATTTATTTATGGTTTCATGCCTCTTTCTAGGGCTTTAGACATTTACATTTTCAAGCAAGGGAATACTGAGTATAAGATTATTTGAACAAACCAGCTTTAAAGAAAAAATATCCAGACCTTTCTAGTCGTATTCTCTCTCTTCTCTTACAACTCTTTTAACGTTATTTTTTCATAAAGTGGATTAATTTTTTTGAAAGTATTTTAATCATCTTGAGTATGAACATATATAGAGGAGGATCCATGAGTATTGTCAATTTCTATTTTTTTCTCTGTCTATGGAAAAAGAAATGCATAAACAGTAAACTGAGACAGGAGCATGATGGTTAAGTGATAAACAGTATTGCAGTGACTGATCCTGCTCGCCTTGAGTTCTCAATTAGAAGATGAGACGTTAACCACCAACTGCCCTTTGCACATCATTGATAAGGGACCAGGCAAATGTTTTTAAAACTAACTTTACACCCTAATGCAGGTGCTTGTGTGCACTGTTCATGTTCATTAATAGCTATAGCATTCGTTTCAGTAGAGGATACTGAAAGAATACCTCTGTTTTGAAGGGAAAGGGATTGATTTGTATGTTTCTATTCCATTTGGAAAAACAGTCTGAATTAGATTCTCCAAAATGCATGCTGTGGTATCACTATATGCAGACAGAGAGCTGCCCTATTTCTTTTTTATTACTATTGTTTACAACTTTTTAAGAACTTAAGAAATTTGTTTCTTTTATTACTTTTACCAAACATGTTGCTTGGGAGTACAGTTCTAAGTTATACAGTGGGTTATGTCAGCATTTCAGATATTCACCAGGTTTTTTTCAGGGACATTTTCAAACTTGGTTTTTAAGGAAAATGTTTCCTGTCCTTCCAACATGAGCTCTACCCAAGAGGTGAGGTAGTTCCCAAGCATTTTTTTTTTTGTATTTGTTTGTGGTTTTCCCTCTCTGTCTTTCTTTTGAGAAACCAAAATAACTTCTTCTAAAACCTGTGATTAGGACAACAGTTTTCCTTCCCTAATGGTATAAAAATAGGAAGTATGGGGTTGCAAGGTGGAGTAATAGTAACAAATATTCAAGTTTAATTTAAAATACAATTTGAAATACATTTTTTTTTTCAGTTTGCATCGTTAATACCTCATCCAGCATTAGCTGCTTCCTTTTTTGGCTTCACCATTTTGTTCATAATCTTTTATGTTTACTTAAGTCTTTCCCTCTTTGCATGTATATTACTTTTCACAGTAAATGTCAAAAATGTTAGTAATTAATCATTATTAGCTGTTTCTGCAACAGCTGGTTTGATTTAACTTACTAGCTACTAATGATTTGACCAATTGATTTAAAGTTTCAATTGCATAAGTATTTTTAATTACTTTTAATTAATTTAAAAGTGTTTTAATTAAGTTTTAAATTATTTTGCTGGTTAGTTCTTGAGAGGACATTTTTTCCCCAAAATATCTTTTAATTTTCAGTAGCAGTTGTTTAAAAATATATGCCTTTGGTTGTGTAGATGAGTGTGATGGCATTGAAAGTGATTTTAAATTGAGTCAGTGTTACTGATTGTGCTGCTGCAGTAGGAAGAACAGGTGATTTTATATTGTCTTCATAGCATTTTTGAAACCAAGCACAGGATTCATTTTGAAATCTGTTATTGACACTCACGTATCTGTGAAGATTTAGTCTAAGGGGTGGTTAGGATTTCCACCTGAATTGAAGTAGCCCTGTATTCCTCTGCTTCGTTTCCCAGGGACAACCCTTAGTTTCTTGTGAGCAGCCCAGGCCCCTTCCGAGGGACTCAGCAGTTAAATCTATGGAGCTTTCTCCTAAAGCAGCTTGATTGTCTAGTTACTTCACTGCCGACTGTTTTTTGACTGGCCTGCAAGTTATTGAGAATTGCTGTTTCCATTCCATCTGTAACGTACATATTGGCTAAGGCTTTTAAAAACAGTATTAAGCTTTCAGTTTAAACTGTAGGCATCTGAAGCCTCAGAAGATGAAGTTCAAGTCTGTGTAGTATGCTTTTTTCCATATTTATGCTGTATTCTCCCTGTTTTCTTTTTGTGTCCTTTCACTCTAATTTAATGTAAAAATGCTTGTTTTTTTTTTTGTTTTTTTTTTTTTTTTAGTTTACTGACATTAGGAAGAAATGCCGGCAATTTACATTACAATGCACCTTACATTTGTAAAAATGCAATTGCAAAATTTAGCTTGTATTTGTGGCACTGTGGGCACAATTCTAAAGTTTTTAAAGATGGCACAGCAAGGGCCTTATTAATGCTGTTTATATTATTTCCCAGACTTCTGAGCAAGGCCTACTCCTACCCCTTGTGCGAGTTTGCATCTGCTGTCTTATTTTTGTTTGGGGTGAGGGGGGTGTTGGAAGAAATGTTTTTAATCATGCATTTTAATCATGCTCAGTGTAGCATAGAATAATACTGTGCTTGAAATCACATTCCTACAAATGTGTATAATTGCCTTCCAAAAGAAACCTTAGTGACCCTCTCTCTACATCTGAGACTATCCAAACAGAAATACAGTAATGAAAACCCTGGGCCAAAACTGGACCGATGCTGAATGACTACCACACAGTCAGTTGGCAGCTCTGATGAATAAAAATTAGCCAAGTACCACAATGTTTGATCCAGTAATATCAACCAAAACAATCAATTATTCTTATTGTAATAATCTCTTTCAGAAAGCATGAAGGTACTAAAATGCCTTTTGGCATATTGGTCTACATATTGATTGGTCCTTCTATGTCCATTTTCTTCTGCTTACCACTGTCTGGATGGCTGCTCCTTTCCTTAAAATTCGTCCAGTTTATTACATGGCTGGCTCTGTGCCTGGACTCTCATGTGTTGTTGTAACTCAGATAGGTTTTAAGTTCTCTTAAAACTTAACAGGTAGCAAAATCTGGCCATGTTTCTTAATTTCTTTCCTTGAAAATTAGATATTTTATTTGGTTTTACCTGTCACCCATCCTCATTTCAATTATCCTTTCTGTGCTGTTTCCTTCCTCCAATTTATATCCTCAGACTCTTTTTGTTAATATTACAAATTCTTGAGAATTTTAGTTCTGCTCCTGTTGAACAACCATAATCAGTTTTATTGCAGTAAAAATTTAATTGTGGAATATGCAATAGTGGCATTTTTCAAAGGTATCATTTGTTAAGAATAGAATTTTAAATTTTGTGATATCATGCCTCATCTCAATACAAATAGCAAGAATCCATTATTATTTTGAATCAACTGCAAAAGTCTGATGCACTAAAAAAAAGTCCATAGGAAAAGAACCGTAAAGTTAGTTTGTATTATATATTAGTTTGCTAAGCCGTTATGACTTTGCATCAAGATGCAGATAGACTCATCTCTCCTCTGATTTTAATAGAAGAAACGTCTGTTCTTGTCTGTTAGTTTATGTTCACTATAATTTCAGACAATATCGGAAGAAATTTCCATTATGAAGTAATGTTATATTTTTTTCTTTTAAACCTTATATGTAATTAATTTATGCATATTAATGTATATGCTTGGCTATTTTTCAGTAGTACTTGCAAAAATTATTTCTTTCTTATTACTTTCTATCCAGACAGCACCATATTCTCAGAAAAACTCGAGTTCATTTTCTGCCAAACAGTATGTTTTCTGTAATTTTTTTTTTGCAGAAGTCTTGAATAATTCCCACGTCCATATTGGTCCATTGGCACTTCCAAGTTGAGCTCATTAAATCTCAGAAGTCTTCTCAAAAAGTCAAGTGGTAACAGGGTGTTGATTAAATTTGTTAACTGTAGAAGAAAATTGAGTCAGCTCTGGGTCATGCAATACACAAATGAGCTTATAGAAATCATTTTCTTCCCTTTTCACTCCATAGGAAAAGATATTGTCTCTGTTTGCTGCCTCATGGCAGATGTGGTTACCAAACATTCAGATTTTCAGACAGGCACCTCAAGCAGTTAAGAGGTGAATGTCTCAAATAAAAAAATATGTATATACTAAAATATATATACACTGTATATATATGCACTAGAGTTTTTTTTATTATTTTGCATGACTAAATTTGTGTGGGCTTTTTTTTGTCTTTTTTTCTTTCTTATTTTGGTCAATGTTTTCCCTGGCTTGTAAGTGAAAGAGGGGAAAGAAGCAGTACACACCATGGGAGACAGATATCACCTTCTTGTATTAGCATATATTTACTCATTTTTAGTACTGGATTATTTATTTATTACTGCTTCTTCATATTCTGTTCTATCTAGTCCCAGTAATGAGTACCTCCACACACGTTTTCTGGTAATCTTTGGTAATACCAGCTATTTTGCTACCAATAGCACCATGACATGATTTTTTGTAGCATGGGAAATCGGGATAAACTGTTGAATCAATTTATGTTGCAAAGTGTTGAGAGACATGTAACTATCACAGACAAATTCCAAAATAATAGTTTGCCTACATATGAGGGCTAATGCAGTCATTCTGACCAAGTATGCACAAATAGGAATGGATTTAATACTTGAGCATTCCCATATTTTTCCATATCATGTTTAATGGGTAATGAAGGCTTTTCTTTTTATTTATGTGAATTAAGTTCTTTAAAGATCGTAAAAGAGGGGAGTTTGCCACTTACAGAAATAATTTGTCACAGCACAACTTCTTCAGTGTTCACAAGGAGGTTCAAGACTTGAGCTTTGCACACCTCGCGAAAGTAAGCAATAAGAAAGCCTGACACATCCAGTGAATGGACTTCGAAATTAAGGAGAGCTGCATTACAGATGTGTCCTTCTCTGAAGCAGAGACCACCAGTTCTGATGCTTGTTGTTCCTTTGAAAGTACAGATCTCTTTTTAAAAATATGCAGCCCTTCAAAGTTTAGGGCACAGACTGGAAGTTCCAGGGACTTGGCTTCCATCCCTGTCCCTGCTGTGATCTTAAAATATGACTTTGAGAAAATGTTCAGTAATAGTTATTTCAGTTGCAACATCCAAGAGGACCGGTTGGTCAACAGACCATTTGTGGCCTTTATATGTGTTGATTTCATTCTGCATACATGTAGGTCTCATCTGAAAGGCATGAGACTTTTACTGAATTGATAGATGTGCTGGAAAAAATAAAGAAAAAAAAAAACTGGTGGTAGCCAGGTACAGAATTTTTATATTACCAGCATTGTTCTTGTTAGGAGTACAGTGCACACAGCACAGTGCAAATTACACACTCAACTCTCTATGTGTATCTGTAGAAAATATTACATCTTTTGTTCCTCTTCTGTGCAAAGCACTATCAATCCAAAACTGCCTAACGTGAATAAACATACACTAGAAACTAGGACAAGCCTGCCAAAACTTGTATTTTTCCAAAGCCTGGGCCTCCAAAATGGAGACATGTTTTTAATTAGCCATATGATGACAAGATTAAGAATGCAGGCACTTATTTTCACTTAACATAGTCCCACAGCTGTTATGGCCAAAAGTTTAAAACTTTTTTTTTTTTTTGGGGGGGGGTGGGGGGGGAAGGAGGCAATATGCGTAATAATTAGAACTGAATTCCCCTAGTTATAGCTGAATGGGCATCAGAGTACTTAAGACAGATCATTCATGTCAGTAAATTGCCATAGATCCATTAAGTTAATTGAAATTAGGATAATTTAAACTTGCTGGGAATTGGACTACTATGGTGAAAGACACAAGGCAAGTCAAAAACCGTATTTGTAATTTTATTTCACTGGGTAAAGAATGACACCTTAGGGTCTGTCTTCTGTTTGCCGTAAGACTGGGCAAGGATTCTAATTTCTCTGTGCCTATAAAATGATTTAATTTCATGTCTGTATCCCAGGGATGGATTAATTTTATAATATGGTCTCTTTACGGACTTTGGAGAATTTACCTTGATTCACAACAGTTATATATTATTTGTAGAGAACTTGGGGAGTGCTGGATGAAAGGTGGTATGGAAGTGCAGATAATTTTATATTATTGATATTAATACATTATCAGTTGCTTGCTGTAACATGATCAGTTTTAGATCCTGAATATTCTTCTTCATGATACTATATAGTCAAAGGACAATCCACTTTTTCTTTCACGGGTAACTGTCTTTGAAGCATACTTTCAAATATCTCTTTGCTGACTGTCCTGAAGTTCAGTCTCTACATCTAAGTGCTGTGCATGCACTCTTTTTCTTTCTCTGTGCTGGGAAACTGTTGTAAATGGTTTTCTTTAGCTGGGTCAGGAAGTATTTTTCCATTTGGCTACTCTTTATTCCTGCTTTTCATTTACAGAGTAATTTCGTAGTTAGGCACTAGGCAGCTGCTCTTCTAATGTGTGGACTGGCTTAGCAAATAATTTTATTATGTCTACAGTGCAGCAGGTTGCATTATAAAGTTTCAGACAAGGCTATCTCCTTCCTCTCTCTTTTATAGCTTTTAGCTATGCATGTGCAATTAAATAGGGTAGCTGACTCTGTGGACATCTTGATAGAGGAATAGCCTCTTTGAACAGTAGGAATATCAGTTCAAGATTAGTTTAGACCAATCTAATTGCAGGCTGCTCCTGTTGACCCTCATTGTCTCTGTTTCTCCTTCTTCTCAGCTAATTTTCAGCAGAAACACTTCCCCGAACCCAGTTTGTGGTGTGGCTACTTGTGTGCCAATGATGGCAAAAGGGAAAAGAAGGAAGGAGTGGGAGGGAGGAGGAAATGACTGTGGTAGTCGGGATTCAGGTTGTGCCAAACCAGTCCAGAACGGTGCCCTCAGCTGCGTGTACTCACCACTCTGAACAGTCAATTTTGTTTTCGCTTGTGAAGTTGATTTTCCAGAGCACTCTCATCTTCCCAGTTCTGCTCTGGTAGCACGCTAAACAGCAATGCCAGTGTTTGCTCTACTTTTTTTTACAGGCTTTCAGTCTTGTAAGATTCTGTAAAATTTGGAAGGTGTGCTAGAGTAGAGCCCTCTAGTACAGGTTTCATGTTTACAATTTCAATGTTTACATTGAAGATATAGTAAAGTGTTCAGTCTGAGATATAATAAGCCATTTTTAGCAAGTACTGTAGTGAAAGTATTTTGCAAAATTATTTTTGTTTTTACAAATTGTATAAGCTTAGGACACAGCAGTATGAAGACAGGACCAAGTTAAAATAATATTTCCTGTCAGACTTGAGTTTATGAAGACCAGCTTCAGACTCAGCTTTACTCAGTGTCAGAGCTATTTCAACTTACCATTCAAACTAAACAAATGAAGCTTTAATTGTACTGGACAGATACTAAACTGCAGCATACGGATGTGCCCATCGTATGTAAAGAAGCCAATTCCAATCTCCTTTGTATCAAAGAAAAGCCTTTTAGGCATGTGTTCAGAAAAAGTATATTCCTACTCTTGGAGCCAATAGGAAACACCAGTCAATGGGACTTTGATTTATTTTCAGTTGTATATATTTCTCCTCATGATTCAACTAAAAGGATCCTCACTAAACACCTTTGGGCAGTACTGGGGAGCAAAATCTGAGTCTGGCTGCTCATTTGTATCGCAGCTTTCAGTAGGACTCCTGTATTTGCACATACTTCTAAGCCATCTGTTACTGTAGAATTTGGGGAACATTTATACAGTTGCACTTAGAAGAATGACCAGTTCTGGAATTGTAACTTAGGAAACTAAACTTCCACTTATAAAAGCCAGAAAGTAATCATAATAGCAGTCTGTTTGCAAAGCTAAGGCTCTCCTCACCAAAGTGACAAATTCAAAGCTGATAAGGGAGGAATGAGGTTGGCTATAGTGTAACAAGAACTTATGAGACGCAGTTATTTAGAAAATTATTCCTTTTCTGTTCTGTATAAGAAAAAGCTATAAGTAATTAGTGTATATAAAAATGGGACTTTATATAGTCCTTTGCCTGGATAGCTCACTCACAAAGCTGCTGTACCTGTTCACTGTAGCTTTGTGAATACCATTTGTGCAGTGCTATTAGCAAAACATGCTTAACCCAATTAATTTAATCTATTTCCATCTAGAAAGTAGATGGTGCTGGGGAGAACAACTTTTTATCAAGGCACAATTGATAAATGCATTAATTGTTCTTGCCTAGCAATCTTCTCACCCTGTAATTCTTTCAGAAATTTTGAAACAACTGTTTTTGCCTCCATCTTCAGTTATGTCCTCTGGTTTAATTATATATCACTTTCCGCCAATAGGGACAGAAGTCATTGTCTTATTAGATTTCCCAAGAGTTTGAGCATGTTCTGTTGCTGCATGTATGTTGGAGGAGAGACGTGCTGCAGAACCTATTTAACACTGTTGGTTTTCTGATTGTAGCTTCTGAGAAGCTCGTGCCCAGGCTGAGGTTAGAGCCAGCATTTGGCATAATTCTGCAGTACTGTTGAAAGGGACAGTCCCACTCACTCTGCCTCTCACCGCGAGCTACTTGCTCTGTCCCCCCTGTGTGCTTGAGTAAGTGTCTGTACGACCATGTCCTGAGCTAGAACAAGGATCCAGCCAAAGAACCAAACTTTTTTTACTTATTAAATTTTCAGCTGAGTCAGTTCCTGTGCACGTTACAATAGCATGGTAACAGTAGTTAGTCTCAGCCCAAGGTAGGAATTGCAGAAATAACTGCAAACAGAGGATGAGACCACACTATATGTGCTAGCTTCTAGTGATGTTGGATTAAGATGATTTTATAATTAAGTTCCAATGATTACTTTTACGCTTTTCTTAGAAATCAACCATGTAGGTGAGTACTGTAAGATGTCACTTTGATCGTATCTCACAAAAGCCTTTTGCTTCCATCTTGTTAATGTGCATTTAATTAAACTAACAATGATGCAGATGATTGCTGTGAAAGTTCCTAATGAAACTGGATATATGATCTGTTTCACTGGAGTCATATGTTTCCCCATTTTCTTCTCATGTACCGATGAAATTAATTGCTTCTGTTGCCTAAATCCACAGACTCAGAAGGGTCTATTGCTCTGTTTTATTCCATTGAAGCTTTTTATTCATTTGTTCAGAGGTTATAGCTGAAATTACTGAATTTTTCCTTTAGGAGTTCCAATGCTCTGTTGTGAGTCCCTGAAAGAAAGCAGGGATGGGTTGCCTCTTTTGGAACATATTGCTTGGTTTTTAATACATTTTTTCCTCAGTGTGTTCCCTATGATTCCACACGGCAATGCTCCAGCACTGGGCTGAAAAGCAATTTCATATTTCCTTCTGTTTCTGTTTCAGTGCTACCTTTGACTCTGACTAATGCTAACCAGGGTAATTATTGGTGACATCCCTCCTATGCTTTCCATTTCCACTAAATCCACAGAATTATATTCTTCAGTCCACAGCAATTATGAGTACAATATTTGAGAAAGCTGGGAGAGAGTATTGAGGATAAAAAAAAAAAGAGATGGTAAACCAAACAAGCACTGTGAAATCAAACTCATAACAGGTTTGAACTTAATCTCTTCAAAACTCCCGTTAAAATAAATGTGGATTCTACTTCTGCACTTTCACAACCACTGCTTTGATCTTTTCTCTTGGAAGTCTGTGTTTGACCTTATCTCAGTCTGTTAAGGTATGAGACACCCTCTGCTGACTTGTCTTTGCACTTCTGCATGTGAGAGCCAAGACCAGCCTGTTTTTTTTGTTTGTTTGTTTTTTCTCCAAACAAATGAAAACAAATTCTATTTTTTTTGATGTGTAGAGAAACACATGAAAGTTCTTGTGTGCATATGCTCTAAAATAACTACACATTATCTAATAGGGTTGCTGGTATTTTAAAGTTTGTATTAACAGACTGGATATAGGATAAAAGGGGTTGTGGGTTTCTGCATGACCAATGAGAAAACAATGTTGTGCGCTTCTGAAACAAAGAGGTAAAAAGTAAGGTTAGCTGAAAGAGTCTCTTGCTATTGGGTTTACTAGACCTGAAAGGTGATGCCCAGCATCTCCTGCAGGTCCCCTTAGGTCCTGCCATTTCTAGCATGTGATGCACAGATCCCAGAGGAATTACCACGTGTCAGTTTCTTGCTTTAAGTTATTATGAACTTAAAGATTTTCTTATCTATTTAACAGAAATAGACATGTTATGAGATATTTCTCAGTGTACCAATTTCTATCGTTGGTGTCTGACCTGTTGGTTTTGCTTTTCGGTCTGTCTTAAAAAAGCTGTCTTTAAAAAGCTGTCTTATAATATTTGATGGTTTTATAAAAATGTTGGAAATGTGAATCTAAGGTATGTACGCTGAAAGAATAGTAGGAAACTATGAAGAAGAAAAGTAATGCAAAGTTATTCCAATATTGCCTATCAAAATAACTATCTGCATAATTCTTCAAATGTATCTTTTGCTGTGGAAAACCAAGAAAATAAGTATGGGAAAAATCTGGGATCAGAGCTCATGTCCTTTGTGTGTGTATCAAATAGGTAAGTGTGTGGTTTTGTTTTATTTCTCATGTAAAACTTAACACTGTTGTCTTATTGTCTGTTTCTTTTACCTTCCTTTTTGATGTGTTACACAGGATATAGATGCAATCATTTTATTTTTACTTATCCCTTATTTAAGCAGCCTTGTCCAGAATTTAGCTACCTATCTTCCTGATCCAGGAGTGCAAATATGTCCCAGGGAAAAAAAAAAATAAAAAAATATCCCTAGATTTTTGTCTGTTAAATTAAGTGCTTTTCTTCAGGATTATTAAGTATTCTCTGTCCATGTCTTAAGAATTCTCTGTCCATATCTTAAAAACCTTACAAGAAAAATAAATTAAGAAGAGTAATCCTAATTGCTAAAATTTGTATCCTAAACATAAAATATATCCTAAAATATATGCTAGGGTGATTTGTGGAAAGACCTGCAGCTAGCTGAAGCTTTCCAACTAAATTTGGGTGGTGGCCCAAAATAAAAATAAAAAGTATATAAAAAAATCTATTTTATGGTGTATTTTATCTTTCATTTTTGCCACTTAAATGACAAAATTAAATGGCATCTAGTATAAATGGCATTATTTTGCATAACGTTCAAATTGACATGAAAGGTTACTTCAGAAAATTATTATTGTTTTGTATATCTATCCATTTCCATTTTAAAATGTAGAATAATAAATACTTTCAAGCTTCATAGATTTGCCTGCAAAATACAGGTTCTGTTTCCTGAATGCTACTTTTTTTTTTTTCAATTTTATTCCCCACCCAATTCCTGCAAGCAATATCTGCTGCTGTAGTGCTTGCCAGCTTGGGTTGCCTTCAGAACTGTGCTGCAAGAGGATCAAGTTATTCAGAAACATTTGTAAATAGTAATGTGTGGTCTCCATGTGCTTAAACTGTGATGCATTGTGATCATCTTCTTAAAGAGCTACTTTTTTTTCAGTTTCTTAATGACATCTGTCGTCATTGTGATTCAAAGAAGATTTGATGATTCTTGTAGTGAGGCCAAATGCTGTAATCAAAGCCGTCGATAAACCTGCCTTTGATAAACTTCATGATACAGGATACAAAAAAGACTGATTCTTTAAATCCACTAACCCCCCCCCCCTCCCCCAAGCCTGTACACTTGCACACATAGACATACAGATGCACATGCACGCATGTTTTAGCTCTATCATTGAAAATGTGCCTCCAGTCACGGTTGATAAAGGCATTACATGAAAGCAGTGAACACAAATGAGCTGCTGAACAAGGCTCCTCTAGAGTCAGAGGGTGCCTATTCATAATTTTCCAGAAGGCTTGGATTTGGATGCCTGCAGAAAGAAGAAGATTGCACAATGTTTAATCATCTTCTGAAGGATGTTTTGCAAATGTTAAATCTAGGAACTCAAATGTTGCTGTTCCACTGGTAACGTAAGGAATTAAGTGTTAGTGAGCTGCAAAAAAATATATGATCTCCAACAGCTCATATGTAGCTCATGGGACTCTGAGATAGCATCAGAGTGTAGCAGAAATAAATTAAAATCCTTTATTTAATAGATTGGGACAGACAAAGGACCTCATTACAGTCCTAGGTTAGACCTACACCTCAGTTCCACTTTTAGGACCTTGCAAGTTAGAATAGCGTTGTCAGTTCTGTCAAAAATGAGAGTAGCAGAGAGTTCCTGAAAACTATTGTGGTTTTTACACAGAAAGTTAAAATGGTATACGGACATTCAGAGCATACAAAATTCTACTTTTCATTTTTACTCTATGAAGAAATAGGTTTTGCAGAGAAATAAAAAATTAATGTTGCAGCACCTTACTTAGTTGCCTCTGATTTTCTTGAGGGGAGAAAAAATAATCAAACAGTTTTATGTTGATTACCAACCAATTAACCTTTGCTTTTTTTCTGAACCACATCTATTCAATGTCTGCATTTGATTTTGTTTTCTGATTTTGTTTTATTTTTTTTTCCAGGCTGGAAGGATTATCCTGTTGCATTGTAAACAACCACTAAACCTTCTAAAGAGATTTCTCATCTGCACTGTTTTGCTGGTGAGTTGCTTGAAGCCTGATGCTATAAAGATAATAGAATTAGCAGACCTAGCAGGCCTCATTATTTTTAATTACTATTACTGCTGCTCACACACTACATGTAATTTGGTAATGCTGGAGTGGGGTGTGGGGAGGGAACCAATTCTGTATTTCAGAATGGTCCATCATAGAAGTGTTTGTTGTCAAATCCTTCTGTGAATTATGTGTTTCTTTCAGATTTATCTTTTTAATAATATTCTGATCAAATCTCAGAAACTCAACATAACAATAGGAAAAAGGGAATGTAGACCATAAATAGGTCAAAATCAAAGTACCTTCAGCTCACAGTTTGGTTCATTTATCAAAGCAAAATCAATTGTTATTATTAGCCTATTATCATCATCCTTCCAGTGAGCTGGCTTCATTTTAATCAATATTTCCAATTAGTCTACATCAAATACAGTTTTAAACTGTAGCAACTCGGCTCAGTGTAGGCTAAATATATATATGTGTTTCTGTGTCTCTTCCTTTCATTCTATCTTTGTTAATAAGATATTTCTTTACAAATAAGTAATAAGCAGCCAAGTGAAAAACATATTTGTAATAGTTATGCATCAGAGTCAATAATGGATTACCTACTGTGTTAAAATGCTGTTTGTCTTTTATTTGTATGAACTATATGCTTTAAATAGTACATCATGTAATAAATTACTTACCATTAAATAACTTCAAATAATCATCACTGAAGTTTCAGGTCACAGCAAAGAGAAACTGAGGATCAGTGCTCTGTGGCAATGGTTTTTACTGGCTATTTTTGACTTGTAAAATAGATGTTTGTGGAAATGGCTGCAAGTCATTCTTTTCCCATTCTTTTTCATCCCAGAAGTATCTTTGCTCTTCCATGGTTTGTCTGATAGCTTCCTAGATTTATATATATTATATATTCTTTCTGATTTTCCTCTATTAAATTAGTATTGCTGCTTTATACATGCAGTGCTAAAAGCAAAGCAGAATTAATCCATACTGGTTCTGTCTCACTATCATGTCTTGCACTGGCCCAAGCAGGGATTTCATGTTTTTAAGAGAACAATGAAAAAGCACCTGTTTACATTATTATTATTATTATTTTTTAATTTTGGCTGCCTATTAGAAGGCTACACAGATGGTCCTCTTTTTCCTTCCCCTTAATAAAAATACAGCAACTGCTATGGATAAGAACAATTGTTCTGCTTTCTTTCAGGGATTTAGACGCTAGTTGTTCACGCAATAACAGTTTCCATAAGGCATACTTTCCAGGTGGACAACATAGTTCTAGTTCAAGCATTCATAACTCAGAAGTATTTAGCATCTCAATGTATGTCCTAATTTATGAAAGCAAGAGGAGGCTTACGTAAGCTGCTTTTTCTAAACACACATAAATTGGTGTGTGTTTCTATATATACACATCAGAAGCCTTTCTTTGGAGGTCAATGAAAAGAGCAGATTATTGAGAGAAGTCCAGTTCTGTTGCCAATATATGGAAGTTGTTCTGCCCAGTGAGGTCAGCAAGAGCACAATCTGTACTGCATCTTTGCAAACTATTTTGTCATAGTTTAGTTCATGTGACTCTAGACCTGCATTTTCTATTTAAAAATTATTCTAATCCTTAACCTTTTTACTTATATATCTCATCCAGTCATCCAAACTATTCTCTTAACAATGGATGTGTCAACCCAGAACAACCAGTCTTCCTTGACTCTGGTGTCAACTACACGTGTGCACTTGATTAAACATGCAGTTTCTATGTTTTTCACTCTGACAGGCTGCTTTATCTGTTTTGATTCCTGTACGTCCTCCATTGTATATTCTGAAGTCAGCAACAGTTTTCAGTAATACTTTTAGCATAGGTCTGTTTAAAAGCATAAAGCCAAAGTGACCATTACTCTAATGGGAACTGAAGTGCAAGTTCAAGGCAGGTTCAACTCTTTATTCACAAAGTTTCTGCATTCCCTTTCTTCCCAGGATATTGTGCAGTCTAACATACCTGCAGTCTAACTTAGGTCTTGTGGAAGAAATGGTATTCAAGAATCATGTAATCAAATACTGGATCATGATGCATTTGTACACAGGAGCAAATTGGAGTTAAAATCATAATAAGTCTGGCATTTCCTAACTTTGTAGCACATGATTCACAATGTTTGTATTTTTCTGTGTTTTTGCATGTCTAGTTGTGACTAGCTGCCATTTATATGACATATATATGTATTGCGTGTGTTTATAAAGGCACAACAGTGTAAATTTTGCCTCTTGTTCATCCCTAAATCATACATAGGTATGGAATACTCAACTACTAATGCACATTTTGCAGAGATCTTTTTAGTCTGAAGTCAACTGTTACTTGCGTCAGCTCAGCAAACTGACCTGCTTCACCTCTTTGGTGTTCCTTACTTGGTATATGCACCTCTATTTTTTTCCACATCCTAACAGGTTGAACTCCATTAGATACCAGTGAAACATGCTAGGGAAATGATACTCTTGAATGCTGAAATAGATATATTAGAGTTAGGAATTATTTTATTAATATATCCGTTCAAATAAATGTACATTTTTTCCAGATGCTATACTATTTCTAAGGTGAAAGGTTGAAATAGTTTTGGTTTATTAATTCAGTCACAGGGGTCATGTGAGTCAAAGAACTAAATTATTCCACAAGTGGTGAAACTGATACTGTGGAATATTATGCTTGAGACTTTTGAAGTGTAAAGAAGTGAGATGTCCTTTTGTGAAAAACTTCAGTGGAATTTCCATGTGGAATATCATTAGGCTCTGTTACAAATTCCATCTCAATAACAGCCAATGATCACAGTGAAGTTAATGGAGGAGCTGGAAGGAGAATCAGGAGTCTTTGCACCCAGATATCATAATCTGAGACATAATTATTTGATGAATTCATCTGAGGATATAACAAGCTTCACAAACTTTGAAATCAGGCAGAATGAAAGTAGGCATAGTCAACTGTGCAAATACTTTTTGGATTATATTTGAACGTATCTGATTCTGTGCCTCCTCCTCTACACTCCCCCTCCCCCCCCTTTTAAATTTTTTTTAATGTTTCAAAGGTTTTATCAAGTTCTTAAATAAGAATACTTCTGTATGTAGTATAAAATATTCCTTGCAGCAACAATGCTCTCTGGTGCCCACATCTCCTCAGGTATCATAAGTGTTGCAGGCTTTCTTTAAGGATAGAGGCCAGTGATAAGAATTTTAGCATTGCATGTACTTTAGAACATTTTCTTAATCTGTAGACATGAAATATTGTACTTTATCATGTGACAGTACTTTGTAATTTAGAAAATTATATTTAGTTTGGTGTGAATTAATCTTAACACTCACTGCTCTAAAACCTGAATAATCAAGAGTGTTAAGCTAAACATAGGATATGTAAAAGTTGATCATGACTTTCTCTAAATCATGTAAGCCCTATTTTGCATATTTCCACCATATTCCTTATGCTGTTTTGAGTAGTTTAACTGAGCAGTTGTTGATTTATTGTATACACACCAAACTGATCAAAATCCCCCCAAACATTGGGGTGGGGGAGCAGGCAGGGGAAGGGTGAAGCTCTGTGAGGCTCTGTGATTGAATGTATTCCACAAAATCCAAGGGATAATGGGTACCAGTGTGCTGCAGCTTTGGCCTTTTAATCCTGATTTCAGTATTGTTCCATACACTTGGAACTGGCATTCCTTCTTGCTCATCCCTCTCTTCTTTCACTCTGCTGATGGGATGCTAGATGAATTTTGTGACAGAAGAGAGCTATAAGGTTTCTGATGTGTATAGCAACAAGCATTCTTCTCCGTAGTGATATCCCAGTAGATTAACATGCCACTTGTAGGTCAAAAATGTGTTTTACTGCTGGCTGTGGTTTTTGTTAACAGCTTATCCCCTTCAACTCGACCTGCTGTTAGGGTTTTCCTTTAGCACATGTAGCATAGGTGACTTAATCAAATAGTCATCATAAAAGGTAGCATTTACTCCACCCCCCCCCCCCCCCCCCCTTTTTTTTTGGTAATGTTAGGGGCTATTCATATCATAGCTGCGCAAGAGAAACTTTTTTTTTTTCTTTAAACGCATTCAGAAGAAGGGTTACTATACCCTTTCTTGACCTACGTAGCTATGAAGTTATGGCATTGGGTAGGTGTAGCAATAAAGACAGCAGTATAAACACCCTTGAAAAATAGGTCAAAAGGACAAAAAGATCTTTTGTGACTCAATCTTTGTTCAGTTAATCAGGTGTTAAAGCTGGTAGCTTGTTGATGTACTTGTCACAGTATTTATGACTAGGTATGTCATTTGCTGTCATATACTTCATTGTACATAAGCATGATAGTGACCCCAGATGCATGCACCAACTGGTTTGACATCCAGAGTTTGTGTGAGAGCTTGTTGATACATAATGTGGACTGGAGCCTGTTTGCATGGTAAGGGGGAAGTAGGGAGAGCAGTTAATATTTTAGTACCTCATATGTTGCATGCTTCTAAGAAAGCAGCAACACAGTCACTTGTCTAGCATTCCCATTCATGTCACAGCTGAATCTAACAATGGCAAGTTGGGTGAAGTTTTATAAGGAGAAAAATACTGGAAACAGCATAGAGAGAAAAATGTAATGCATATCGATCAGAAGAAAAATTATTACAATACATGAATGTTTGCTCATTCCTTTGCTTCTGCATTTTTTTTCTTCCAGGTTTTGGGATGTTAAGGTGATTTTAAAAGCATTTTTATTTTGCAAGAAAGCAAGTTAAAGATTTACATGCTCATTTGTGTCTCAGGTTAATTAAAGGTCAATATTCTGGGAGGGATTACAAAATATGCGTAGTTTCAATGGGATGAACCTCAAAAAGATTTCAGTGATTTATCTATCCATGTGCATTTGTGCGTGCATATAAAGTATGGTACTTAAACATCTATTACAGAAAACAGCACACAGGGGATTTGGGTAATAGATCATTTTAATGTATGAATAGGTTACATTCCTAACTACTAGTTGGAGAGGGGTTAGTTCAGATGGGAAGGGGAATAAAGTAAATGGCTGGGAAAATTTATAGTATTGCAATTCAACAAAAATATTGATTAGAAGATGAGGAACTCCATTTTTATAAACTTAATCAACACTGATTGTTTGATACCCAGCTAGTAGCCTGTCAAAAAGAAATAAAAGCTACAAGCGTGGAGGGAAAGGGGGAGAGTGGGGGAGCAAGATGACAATATTCTGGGAGAAAAAACATGTCAAACAAGAAAATAAAAAAGCCAATGAAAAACACTAATGTCATTTTCCATAAGATTGAAAGACTACAATTTTTTAAAGGGAATAGAGGCTGGCTGTGCTTTTATTTTGTTTAGTTTGTATTGCAATATTTTTGCCTGACTGGAAATGATATTTCAACCTGCAACTGCTGAATTTAGGAAAATCTGGCTTATAGTTTATTATGTTAATATTCTGCTAGTGTCCCATATTTCCATAGTCATTATCAAATAATCAGTTCCACAAAATAGGAGGTTGCAGAGATCCATTTAGAGCCAAGAGTGCCTTGGCCAAAGGTCAGTGCCGGGGGAGTTCTGCGCCACGGTGTGCAGGTGCCACTTGCGTCACAGCCATTAAACATGAAACTAAAATCAATGCCACTACCTCTTTGCAAGCTGCCAAACATCGTAGTCACCTCAGCAGAAACAAAAAATAGAACACAAGTTGCACACACGGTGTGCTTTTATAAGGAGCTGGGTAGAGGCTGAAGGAAGTTTTAAAAAGACTGTAACTCTGGTAGCATCTCCCAAAACAGAAATAAGCTGTAATTTTCCTTGGAGATCCTCCCCCTTTTAAATAGTCCTTGGAGCAGAGAGTCCTCTGTACCTCTGAGGAAGGGTGAGGAGCTGTTCCCACAGTTTTGGTCAAGATGATCACTGCCAAGTGCGCTTAATTTGGCATTTTCTTTAGAAGCTATCAACATCCCTGCAAATAACATCTGTCACAGAGCTGGCAAGCTGGGCGCTGTGTTGCTGCCCAGCCATAGCATAACAAGACTGTGGGGCACAATTCACTACAGCAAACAGGAAAATTTCTGAGCCATCGATCCACAAGGTCACATAATGTGTGAAACTGAATATGTAGCTTGTCAGAGAAAATTAGACATCTATTTTAAATTAACTTCCAAAAAACTACCCATAATCATTGATCAATATAAAGCATCGTTTGTATTGGGGGGGAGAGGGGGAGCGAAAGGGGGACTATATTGCTTTTTAAAAATTATTTTCTACTGGTAAAATTGTGTTTCTTCTTTTTGAATAATTTGAGTAGGCCAGCTTCTCTTCCAAGTCATGTAGCTTTATGTGTAAGCACATATATATATATATATATATATATATTTATTTATATATATGCAGTGTTTTACTTAAATGCTTTTCAGAGGCCAATACTAAGAAATACTTAGTATTATAACTCTGTATTGTAGAAATAAGCAGTTGGCAGGACAAGGAAGAGTGCCAAGACCAATTCAATATGCGCTGTCACCATGAGAAATGAACACATAACTAGAACCTTAGGAGAAGTCTAATGCTTGTCCAATTTACTTTTATATTATGCTTACAAATATTGGTTGACTTCAGTGGAATTATTTTTGATTAGCTGATATGTGAAATAGCCCTAGACAGTGCCGTATATTCCTCTTCTGTCATTCTTCCCTCTTATTAAAGGGTTGTTACTGCACTGAGTGCTGTATTTCTTACCAGCAATTTCCTAGCAGCTCTGAAAAGTTTGCTGGAGCCTGCATCTCTCCTTCTTGAATTAGTTTCTCACCTTCTGAATGGATTTTTCTGACTCATTTGCCAAAAGAATATATGAGCAGAAATAAGATAGTTGGGCTGGGACAGCATAAACTTCCAGCAAAACAACCTTCTTGTTTATTCCCTCCACTCCTACTCAGCAGAAGCAATTACCTTTTGCATTGAACCTTTTTGTCTCATTAAGTGTGACATGAACATTAGCTATTTGGAAACTGTAATGTCACAGTCTCTTCTATCGATGGAGGAGGAAATGATGGCTGCTCAGAACCTGGCCACATATTTGTTTGAAATCGTTTTATAGTTTGGGAGATTATCTTGTGTACTATATCTTCTACCTGAGTATTTAGCATAGAATGTTCAGAATTTATTGTTCTTTTTCAACGCAGTAATGAAATGATGATAATCTTAACCATAGGTTTTCTATTTTGAAGCTATATGTAATTTGAGAAATATGTTTCTGTAAGACAGACATGTACATACATTTCAGAAACTGTTATTTAGTGGTGTCTGTGTCTCAAGGAAAATAAAACAGATTTACTATATGTTTAGTATTTAAGTGAGAGGGCACATATTTAAAATGAAAGATTTTCTATAAAGGGTGAAACTCACTGAAGAGACAGCAGATCAGTCCTGTAGGGCCAGTAAACTTTTATACAGGTTTGAGAATAAAGTACAGTCAGAGAGCTTATTGTGTTGATAAACTAAGTAATTTTGGTTATTGCAGTGTCATAAAAATAAGTAGATTTGCCTGGATTTCAGAATGTTCCAATTTTGCATCTGAAATTAAGAAATCATAGTAATTTTTATTACTCATCTGTTTCCCAGGAATTTATGAGACATTTTGCAGTTACAGAGCAAAACTGAGCCTTGCCTCAAAGATCTTATAACTTAAGTAATTTCATTTTCAGATGTAAGCTTCTCAGAAAATGTTGAAATTATTGTTCCAAAATACAGCATTTTAAACTCATGTTGCAATTTCCACTATTCCTCAGACCTAGCTGATTTCTGATAGAATAATTTCTAGCATGAGTTTAAAAACTGAGGCAGCACAGGAGCATGTGCGGTTTTTGTTGACTTCAGGCCTTTTTGTTAGCTTTTATCATATTATCCATCTGCGTAGCACATCTGTCATTCAGGTGGTCAGCAGAGCCTGCTGAGCCCTTGTTGGTGGTTTAATATATGTACTTACTGTACAGTCCTTATATCCCATGGGATTCCTCCTTGAAGGGCAGAGAGAGTCAATATATGTGAGAAGTCAGCTAGAGGAGAGAGGCATGTGGACCCTCAATAAGTTACTCGTTTTGTTGTTGTTGCAATGATTCATGGATCTGCCACCATTGTCTGATCTCGCCCTTTTAGAGTACTTGTCATTAACGAGCATTATCATGACACAAAATCAAAACTAATTTCATTTTGTAAGGGACACCCACAGCTGTGACTCTTGCTGTAAATATGATCATGTTGTTTTTCTGTCATAACGATGAGTAGACGTATGTAATGTTAATAAGATACTTAATATTTCTAACAATTGTAGGTGAGAAAGAGTTCATTCTGTACTGTGTAAAGTTTAAAGTTTATTTAAGTAGGCTGATAGAGATATTTCTAACTATTCATCATATTAAGACAGTTCACAAATCCGGTGCAGTGTTCATTGCTTAATTTGAAACTACTGGGTTAGGTATTTAAAAAACCTGAAATCAATATTATGGAATATGAAGGAAGCCTGCAGTAAAGCTTTTTCTACAGTGAAGTAGAACTGCTCTGGGATGAAAGTCATATACAAGATTTATCAGTTCAGTTGTTGTCTCAGTACTATTGTGAAATAAAGACTGTTTGCCCTGTGGTTGTGTTATTACAATGGCAGCATAAGCAACTGAAAGGTTTAGAGGGAAAGATTGTATCTTAAATCACCTGTTATTCCTGGATAAGACAGACTTGTGAGTCTACGAAACTCCTCTTCAGCTCACAGCAGTCACATAGCAGTAAATACTGCACTTGAACACTGGAGTGAGTATTTGTATTTGACCTATAACAACGCTGATTATTGTGTAGCTTGTGATGTATGTGGTAACTAATATTAACCTTCTTGCTTTAAGACTCTTAATAAGTAAAGACATTGTTGGGTGAGAGAGACTAATGTTCATTGAGCTGGTTATTGGGTAGAAGCTGCTTTTCTTTCTGGTTAAGTACTAAATCATATTTTCTATGAGGAACTACCAGGCTTGTTTGTGTCCCCTTTCATGAGAGGTGAGGGGAAAAAATACTTGGGTAAATTTTTGCCACCAACGGTTCTGGGATACAGGAGTGATACAGGCATTTTCTTCTGGAGGACCCTGGTCTGCGGTGTTTAGTTCAAATATTATGAACAACTGCTTTGAGCAAAGTCAACTACCTTCAAGACAAGCCAGTTTGTGTCAGGAGCAAACTCACCTTTTATATGCAAGCTAGCAAACAGCTAAGGATTATTACAAATTACCAAAAACAAAACCAAGTCTATATTGCCATGAGCTGTACAAAATATTTGTTGCACACCATATGCTCTTTAGAACCTTCTCAGCAACCAAACAGCACACTAAAGATGCCCATCCAGGCAGTGGTGACCAGACAACCTGGAAAAACACTCTGCCTAATAAAGACGTGTTTTCAACATTTCTTAAATTCAGAGGGAAGCTTCATTTTGAAGGGCACCAACAGTCTTGGCTGGTTTGCTTAGCTGCATTTTCTGTTGTGAAAGGGCAAGTCCACCAAAGGAAGGAATATATGCAGATTGAGACTTTCAGAGTATGACTTAAAAGGTTGTTTTCATAGACCAAAGTCTATAGACTGCCAGCTTCTACAGTGGCTTAAGCCATGCAGGTTTCTTTTTAACTGTTTTGGGGTTGCTAGCAGGCAGGGACACCTTGCATGCTCAGGAGCTGCTGTGCACAAACTGTGCAGACTTTGCTTTTCATGGATTTGCCCTGCATACATCGTGTGGTATCAGGCCTTCTGCTTGCAGGTGACAGGCTGACACAGGGCAAGGCCTGGATCTGTCTGATAAGGTGTCTCTGTGTTATTAATCATCCTTGAAACATGATAAAGAAAATTTATCCTCTCCAGTTCTCAAGGCGGTTTATCCATTTCTGTGAAATCTGCTGTTACCAGTGGGGTTGTTGTTATAGTGTAGACTACAGAGGGTCAGAAAGTTAAAAGTGAGCAACTGCTCACAGGATCCCACAATCACATCTGACCATTTTTTTTTCCTCTTTTTTTTTTTTCTTTTTTTTTTTTTCCCTGCTGTGGTAAATCTGTGTAGGAAAGGCTTGCTTCTTCTGAGCAAAACTAGCTCTTGCATTGCATGACAGCTATTAACAATAGCTAAGTAAATTAGAGATTAAAACAACCCAGACAGTCAAATCTGAATCTTCTTGCACTTTAAGTGTTGCTTTTTGGGGACTAGTCTTGAACTCTTACGTAAATTTGCTTATTTGGGTTCACCTATAATGGAAGCAGATCTATTTTTGCTGATTTTATTCCTAAAAAATTATGACTTTAATTGTGTTTTTGTTTGTTTTGTTTTGTTTTGTTATTATTTTCATCTTTGTTTCTGACCCCACAAATTGATGTGTGAGGAATGGCTTGGCACATAGATAAGTCAACTGGTAACTTCGCGTTATTTTGACCGTGTCTGCGTTGTTGGCATATCACAGAGTACTCACCCAAGTCAGAAAGATATTTCGGTTCACTTAGAAACCATAAAGTTTGATTGCATGATAGTGCAACTTTTTGAATAACAGTATCACTACTGGTGGAGCTATTCCATATTGTGATTCTATAGTAATGCAGTCTGCACTAGTGGTGTGATGTCGAGCTTAAGTTTAGGGAGGACAAGAGAACTCCTCTGCTTTGTATTTAAGTATTTTATTTGTCAACCAAATTGAGACTTGCAAGCTAAGAGCATGTTGCGTTGAAGGCCACATTTAAGCCATTTGAATATTATATGTTTCTGATAAGAATAAGGGCATATTCATAAAGTTGTTTTTCTCACTATGGGAATAGCTTGCTTTAATAGGCATTTAAAAAAATAAGAGAGCTTTTGTTACATATATATGTTTATATATATATATATATATAAACACATGTATCTCGTAACATTAACTCTTCATTAAATTAGTCATCTTTTAATCCATTGTTGTTTTGCTTTCTCATTTGCAGATTATGGGCTGAAAGGCAGAAATGTTGGAAACAGTTGTTTCTTTTCATTCTCTAATTACACAACATCTGTCCTCTTCTCTCTCAGTTGTATCCCACCCCAAAGGTTTGATTTCAAAACCATTGTAGCCATTCTTTGAACATGAAAATGTAGCATTTCAACAAGTCAGCATCAACCATTTCAGTCACAGCCCCTTCTGATTTTCAGGTTATTGATACAAATAAAAACCAAAATTATCACCTACCACCCATAAAAAGTTTAAAAAAAAAAAAAGAATGGAAAAGAAAATTTTATTGCATTTTTTGAAGCAGAGAAAGCTAGGAATTATAGTAGCAGTTAAGGTCTTTTATCTAGAGCTAGTTTATCTAGAGATAACAGATGTTTTGCTAAGCAGTTTCACTCTCTGGAAGACATTATTAGTGTTTGAACCTGATCTTGACAAGTAGGCTGTTGGACTACCAGTGTTAGAGGAATAATAAAAATGTTAATATTCCAATATAAATGTGCTGCAAGTATCTAGTAATTGTTTGAGATCTGAAAATTAATATAAAAGCAAATGTTCTGGACCTGTGGTTTGTAGTTCTAAGGCTGTAAAGTTAGTGTAGATAAAACATTCACTCTTGATCTTAAAGTGCTTAAGGATTACTTAATAAATATAAGCTTTCAAATATGCCTAAAAACAGAATAGGAAGAAAGAATGATAAGCTAATGAGTGGCAGCTATAATGATGTACAGAAGCCTTTTAAAATCAAGTTTAAAAGTGTGATAGATAATGATGTGTGAAGGCAGAGTAACATCATGTAACTTCTTCAGCTCTGTTCTGACTCTATTCTATTAATCTGTTTTCTGGGAACTCTTGAAATTTTAACTACTCCAATCATGATTAATGTTCACCTTAGGATAAATGCATTACCTCTCTTTGCGTGTATGTCTGTCAACAAACTGTGGGAGGCACAGTATATTTACCATGTCCAGACACCTCAGTAGAAAAAGAAAAGCCCATCTCCTTGCCTATAGCTTGAGATCTGTCCGTCTCCCTGCCTATAGCTTGAGCTCTGTCCATGCATTATGTCAACATCAAGTGATGCTCTCAGTAAATAGGGGTGTTTTTCTCTTTTACCATCTTCAGTAGTTTAGTGTTTAGGCAGATACTCATGAGAACCTGTAATATATTATCACTGTGAATCCCTATTTCTGAGACCAGCTTTAAATGAGAAGAGGAGATGAATCCCAATCTTCCTGCAGCCTGGGTCTGTATTCGGAAGAGCAGAACATGAATTGTTACCATTTGTCATAGCATGGTATCTAGATATGGTCACGGTCCAGATTCCCTAGTTTGCCTTTCCCATTTGTCTCATGTTTTGGAAGTTAACTTTGCTGCTTATCAGACCTTGGTGATGATTTTCAGAGAAAATTAAAAATAAAAAAACTAACAACACAAAAAAACCCCATAAACCTGAATCTGTCAAAATGTACAGAAGGGTTTGTATTGCCTTTGATAGATTTTTGGGTGTGACTACAAGTTATTGCAAGTCAACTTTATTTGATTCTTCAGCATTACTGTCTACCACAGGACAGGGCACAGCATGCACGCTGGTTTCCTCAGGACAGCTCATATTGCTCTGCACTCTGCCTTTTTTCTTGGAATCCAGAAGATGAAAATAGAGTCTAAGAGCTGCCTATTTCTCCCACACACATACCCCCCACACCCCTTTTCCCACATCACTGTGTTATTCCTTTAAAAATAAAATACAGAGCAAGGCAGCTCTGGCAGTTTCTAGCAAGCTGCAAGAGACACTGCAAGCAGCTCACAGCTCCATGTGCAGTCAATCCACTTGCGCAGACTCCTGGCTGAGGCACTATTTTCCCTTTCTCCTTGTTCACTTTGTATGGCTTAAAGGTGAATTAATAACTTTCAGTCCTAGCTAGCCTACAGCAAGTAGTTTTGTTTGACATGCCACCTGCAATGCACCAAGTGTGGATCGCTTGTTGGTACTAAAGCTTGAACTTCAGAGGATGTGAATATGTTTGTTAAAAGAAATGTTTAATGTACCATGTATAGGGAGAAGACAACAGAGACAATCCTTTCACTTGTTAATGTATTACAGTTAAACTTAAAGCCAACTTTTGTCTTCAGTTCCACTGGTGTTACACAGGCCAGGATTTCCTCTCCTGTGAGAGGAAGAAACGTGAAAGGTGCAGTTCTGCAGCTGCTTTGCTTTTGTGGAAAACTTCCTGACAGTGAAGTATTGTGCAAGGAGCAGCTGCAGAATCAGGCCCTTTGTACACAAGCACTTGTAGTAATCTTAAAAGAAATAGAATTGGACCTGCAAAATGGCACTTCAGCTCAGAGAAAAATCCAACGTCTTCCATCTGCTCCCTGCTCTTGCAGCTGCAGTGAATTATGATGTGCTGTCACATTTATAGGGTGATTTCATCAACTGATTTATTTAATTAATTTAGATTTAACATCGTACAAAGGATATGTGATAAAGTGGTGTAACTCTTTCCTCAGCCACTGCACTAGCCAAGATTTATTTTAAGTATCCTTTGCCTCTCTGTGTCTTCCCTTGTTCTTTTCAAGCTACAGCCAAGGGAGAGTTTGAAATAGCTGATCGGACCTAAAGCTGCTGAATAACAGTGCTGCCATAAACTGGCATAGAACTGGCAATTTCAATCTTACGTTATGATGTGAGGATTAAAGCAGCCATATATTCTCTACACCAAAAAATTATCTATCACACTGATGAGTCCCTAGTGACTCTTGAAATCTATACATTGCTTCATGTGCAAGTATGGATTAATCTGTAGTTAGACCATTACTTAGGGTGTTAACAATTTTAAGAATATGATTCCTGAATATCCTTCTTGAATGTGATCTTGAAACAGCATAGAACATCCTTTCTTGCTTCGTTTTTATGGAACAACGGGTGATGTCTATGGATGCTGACAGGTAAAATCAATAGCAATACAAATCTACATTTGTCTTGTGAATTGGTATCGTGTTGACTGTAAAAATAAAGGACTCTTTCCTGGTGATGGTTTCAATAATAATAACAAATTAACATTATGCTAATACATGATCAGATATAGGAAAATTAATGCCGAGTTTTTCATAGCAGCTGCAGGTAGGCATAGAAAGTAATGATTCCTCTGCTAAAAACCTTAATATCAAATAGATAAATTAAGAGAACAGAAGCTTTCCAAACTGAATATAGTCTTGTGTGTGTGTGTTAGACTGAGAGGTTTCATTTTGCTTCTTGGCTCACCTAACATTGAGAATTAAAAGGTAGTCACAAATTTAATTTTTTTTTTTCTCTCTTAACGTTCTCCAGTCCTTGCTTAAACTGGGGACAGAGGTTGAGCTTGAGTAAACCCCAGAAAAAGACCAAGCACAGTTTCACTAAGTCCATCTAAGATATCCACGCTCAGAACACTGATTTTGTAGTATCAATCGTGCTTCAGTTACGAACCATAAGATTTTAGTGATTGACATTTATGAGCAAATAAAATCAAGTATTTTCAGTGGAAGAGAGAATGTAAGCAGTCAAAAAATAGCTAAAGATTTTTTACAGTGTGTAAATAGAAGTGATCTGAATGTCTTTTGTGTGCGCCTGAGTAATGGGCAATGCTTTATGAAGCCAGAGATGGTGGAAATACTTTGTGTTTAATTTTCATTTTTCTTGTTGTTTTTCATAGTCTTGAAAAATATGCAATCTTCTGAACTGTATTTTGTTGTTTTATTTTCACAGAAATGAATATTGGCTAAAAACGTAGCTTATTTCTGTAGAGTGAGACCACAGAAATAGGAGTTCTCACTAGAAGCAGAACCATAAAATAGAAACTGAAAAATGTATGTGCTTCATCTCAAAAGCCTAAATGTTCTTTATTGTCACCTGTTCTTATTACATAATATTAGATAAAATCAGTACAAAGGAAAAATGCCAACACAGAAACTGAGCTTGGTTCTACAGTGATGGAATGACAATTGTTACTCTAGAATTCAAAAAAAGGTAAAATAGAAGCAAGTACCAGTAATTTAATTTTTACATTATAACAGGCTGGAAAAAATGACTGAAAAAAACGTAGGAGCTATATCTTAATTTCAGAAGTGACCTAGCTAATTAGAAGTTAGGAATGTGATTGGGGTACGGACTCAGGCTTTTTGCAAGTTTATTAGGTTGATAATCTAAAAGGTAGACTTGAGAGGGGGAAAGGGTGTAGACTACTCAGCAGTAAAGAATCATGAGTTGAGATTAAGCTGCACAGATTTTTTTTGTAATAATAGACATTTCTATGTGATAACCTCTGCTAAATGTACATATCTGTGCCATAATAACATTAGAATTGCTTTCTGCATCAGTGTAGTTTATCTGGGCTAATAAAATTACAAAAGAATATATATATATATATATATATATATATATATTTAATTCTCATGTTGCAAAAGAACCACAACTAAAATTAGATTTGTTTCCCTGTCAGTACTGTATAGATTAGCTGCTGTCCTTATTGAGCAATGCACCTTTTGATTATCCAATCAATAACAACACTTAAAGATTGGTATGTATGCTGATGCCTTCCTTCTTCCCTCACTCTTTATTTTCTGTGATTTCTACACTAGACATTGCTTGTCAGGGACCCATTTCCTGGTGGTTCTCCATGAGGGGATTATTTTGGCTGCCCTAGTTTGAGTGCATGCAAAGTCAAGGATTTATTCCTGTTGAAAAGAAATCTCTGGTAAGTGCTTTCAAATCCAAAGACTTTTGTTAGCTTCAAGACTGCCTAGCTGCAGCATGCATGGGTCTTGATACTTTGGGGGAAATGTAGTAGAAAATGGTATGTGTAGCTAGAAATTATATTTATTAGTGCTGAATGGAGAGTTGACATTATGAAACTGTCACGTTTGGCAGATACCTTCAGGGATGCATTTAGTCTTTGCTCAGTTTTACTTTATTGTTTTTGTTTTTCTTCCTCCTGTTAAAGACAATGTTGAAAATTAGAACCACCCATATCGCTTCTAGACCAGTCTTTGGTTTGCCTAGGGAGGGAAAATGACATGCTTCTGAATCAGAAGTCTGACCTCCATATGGATTCTCTCAACATTGTAAAGAAGCTAACAAAATATTATTTTCTCCTGCCAAACTCAGAACATTTGACTTCCATATCCACCTTTTAAACAAAAATATTTATGAACCTGTTCACATAATTCAAAAAAAAATCCCAGAAACTAAGCTAATCTATCAAAAGTCTAACAAGCCAACCTTTAAAAGTAGACTCAATAGCCTGAAGACTATCCTTTAGTCCTTAACAAACATTGTCATTATTACTTTATAATTAATGTGTTTTTACTGGTAGCCATAGTAGTCATCTGAGATGTCTTCATCAAAGTGTACTTGAATTGGTTAATAGTGGATGAGAAAAAATTTATTTATTTATTTTTAATTATAGCATGCAAAATGAACGAGACTTTTTTTTTTTTTTTTTTTTTTTTTTACTGAAAGATGTTATAAAGAAAAAAGTCCTTCGAGGAGTTCATTGCTTGTTTGAGGAATAGTAAATTACTTCTACTTCAATGCAGAATATTGCAACAGAATAGCTATTGCAGCAGAAGACTAGACATTTACATATCTAACAAAAGTATCTAGAATCACTGCAATGAATATTACTGAGAATCAGAAAATATTTTAAACCTCTGCTCACTTGTGAAATCCAGCATTTAATTATTGGGTGGCAGAGTAAGACCTTGGTCAGAGTAAGATCTAAGTTGAAGCAACCTTATGTGTTGCATACTATGTAATTTCTTTCCAGCCTCCTCTAATGTACATGTTGAAAACAAGGTTCTTGTGGATCACTGTTTGAGTCCTCTAGTTTGCCTTTTCTAGTAGTACTTATGTCTTTACAACCATCAGTTGTGATCTGTGTCACTACCTACGTTAGACCCCCTTGTTCAACTTGTGGAATTCAGCTGCCTCATGTACTTATGGCTGTCTTCCCACTCCTGCATTTCATGTCCCATATCCTTTCTCTTTGGCATCTGCCTTTTCACTGTGGGATCATTCCATTCTCTTTCTGCTCAAAAATCTCATCTCCTGTGTCATGCATTTTACTTCCATGGCTGGTTATATATCAGTAGTGAAGGGATCATCATCTCTGAGAAGAGTACAACTTTAATGCTCCGTAGGAACCTGTAATAGTAATATTCTTCTGTGCAATTGCCAAGGCTGTAATCATGCACTTAAGCAAAAGGAGACTGTGTATCATATTGACCACAGAAACATACAGTGGCTACCTTGGTCTTTTGAAGCTGATGACCAGGGGACCTTGAGTAAAAATACTATCTAACATAACTCAAGACTGAATGTTGTGAAAATTACAATCTACATAGTGTTTGCAACTCTTGAGTATTCCACCTATGTAAATCCTTCCTGTTTTTCAAGAAAGGTGAAGTACCACTTTGTTTCCAGATATTCATGTAGTCTTTTGTCTGTTTTTACTCTCTCTAGCCCTCCTTTGCATTTCATGTTTGAACTTTTGCAGAAGTACATATTAAAAGTAATCCAAAATTGCTAAGATTTGCCTGGTTTCACATTAAATGATATGAAACCTCTGAGCTCAGCATCATTTCCAACCAAAATCATAAATCTGCTCACACTCACTCAGCTTAGGATAATGATGAAAGTTTTTAATGGGTCCAAATGTAGGTTTCATAATAAAACCTGTCAGCAGGTTTGGATTTCGTTACACACAATTTGTACTGTTCTTTTTCAAAAGCACGGTTGAAACTGAGAAACTAACCAGAAGACAAATCACTACTGAATCATGCAGTCACAAGAATAAGGACCAGAATTTTGCCTACTGATCATGCAAATATCACTAGCATGTTCACCGCTCATCTTTTTTGGACAGAGCAAGTTGTCTTGTGGCATTGAAGATTAGAGTTTTGGCAGTTAATCTACCAACACAAGAAGCAGCCAACTTAAAAAGCTTTCAGAAAGTTACTGAATGTAACACGTCTTATAATGCAAAAAGGTGCTTAATCTACCAGAAGGCAATGAATCCACCTTAAGATATCAAATCAGGAGCAAGCTTTTGAAAACTGAAAGACAGTGGGTTCATATTAATGTTGGGGAAATGCCTGCCTATAGAATTATCTGAAGCCATAATGGCTGAAGTTCGTCCGTCTGAATGTTCTTATCTTTTAGATCAGTATTGAGATGAACATTAAAGAAAGACTAATTCTAAAAATCTCTGTCTGTTAAGAGTCATGCTGCCATTTTAAAAATTAACTTTTTAATAAAATGATGGAATTTGAGGGCTGAAATAGCTAATATCTTAAAAAAAAAAAAAAAAAAAAAAGTGTCAGGGGACTATTAAACCAATGAATAAAATTTGAAAAATTGACATGAAACTACAAGCATTCTTGCAGACGTATCGTCCATGCTCAAGATATATGACAGGGCTCTGGGTACCTATGTGTAATATATCTTAAATGGCTTGCTTAGAAAGGTCTTGCTAAAAGTACTGCTGTCTGATTTTATAATTGAATAGTTCTAACATGTGTCTTTTAAAATGCTTATGTCCAGAAATTGCCATAAGGCTACTGTACTTCTAGAAGTTCTTAAGTGTGGACAAACAAATCAACTATTTTTGTGATATTGATTAGAACATGATAAATGAATTCACAGGGTCCTTCTGATTTTTTTTTCTTTAACAAAGGGGATTTCACTTAAGGCATTGAGTTTTTCATGTTCTACATGAAAAAGAAGGAAGTGCGTTTCTCTTAATTGAGCTAACTAGTTTTAAAACTTTATGAGGTTCTTTGCAAAACCTTGTTGCGTCCTTGTGCCATCTTCTACGTTTACATTGGGTGTTTAACAAAAATATCAGAAGCAGCTATAATAGTTTCAAAGGAGAAGCAAAAATCAATAGGCAACTACTTAAAGTATTGCAGTATGTAGATGAGCAGCTTTGTTAAGTCTGAACTTCACACAGCAACATCAATGCAACTTGTAGAATAATGAACTTCAATACAAATGCTATGGAGGGAGCAGGGAGGAAATGCCTCTTATAAATGAAGAAGTAAAAGGTGTTAATGCATGTTGACAAGAACCTGCTTGAGTTATGTACTGTGTTCAAATACTTTGCAAATGAAATCCTAGCAATAAGAACTTCAGAGAAAGAGGCATGGAACTGATGTAGCATATTTATTTGAAGTACAAGCTTCTACCAGCACAAAACTAGTGTGCTGAGAGAAACTTCATTTCCATAGGGTTTATCAAGAGAATATCTTTTAATTGTATAGGATTTAAATAGATCTGCATACAAAGGGGTATTTTTCATGTAATAAATAATATCTCTAGATAAAAGATTTTAAGCATTTTGTGCATCATATCTCAAGCGTGTGCTGTAAGGATTATATTGGCATGTTATCTGAATAACTGTGCTACACTTAAGAGTACTGAAGGCATGAATAATTATTGCTTATCCTAAAGAAAGGACATGGTGAGGTATAAGTGTTTTAAGTATCTACTCTTTATGCTTCTAGAAAATAATTCACAAAATACTAATTGCGGGTGTAAAAGATAAATGCTTCTGTGAAAATCTTTTCTTTTGGAAATGTGAATTAATTGCTTTTTGAGAATATTGGAATATTTTAAGTACTTCTCCTTCTAATAAAGCTGTGTGAATATTTGTGCTCATAGCCTCCCACTTTGCTGTTAGTATGGTGTATGTCTTACTTCTGTTGTCTTTGCTGACAAGCAACTACAAATCTGCTGTTTTCAGCTAGCTGCCTGAATTCTGGCATTTATGCTTGCCTCACACATAAGAAAGTTTGCCTGTTCTTTGTTAATGAGACAAGTTAAAGCTAACCACGTATCCTCTTCTTACAGCTGAAGCATTCAGCTCCAAGGACAGCTCCTTAGCAAGTGTAAAGACAGCACAGTCCTATCTGCTTAACTGTAGCAATGCTGTGGTGCACCCATTTAAAGATCCAGGTCCTTGGATTTTTCTGATCTTGTTGATGCCAACGCATCAAGATATTGCTACCATGCCCTTTATGGTTGTTTTCTACACTTTTTCCTACTGAGGTGGGTATGTAGAACTAAATGTACGCTCTAAATGATGGTGGCTTACCAGCATTCTCTGCTATCAATGAGTGTTTTGTTTTGTTTTTGTCTGACGTGTCTCTGCCCTCTGTGACTACAGTGGTTTGTTTCTTTTCTGTCCCACGAAGACTAATGTTATGTGATGCTGATCACCACATATTATGTGGTGTTTGATGTTGATTGTAGAGTGGCCAGCCTTTCATTTGTCTCTGGGACGATGCTGGAAGTAAATCACTACTCTATTGCTGAAGGGAAGGAATGATGCAGGAGTTGCTCAGCAGTGAGAACCCTAAGCTTGTTCCCAGAACAGTTCGGTTTACTGAAAAATGACTGCTGTGTGAATTAAACCCTGTTCCTCGTCTAATGTTCTACAGTATCCATTCCAAATAGGTGTAAGGGTTCTTTGACATATTTTAAGTGTTTATTAACGTGAATGACTAGCGGCACTTAGAAAACAGGGTGAATATTATCAAGGGAAGTCAGGGATAAATCAGTCATCATTTTTGCTTAATCCTAAGTCTCCTCTAGAGCCATTTGGAAAAACTCTGCTTAATTGTATACTTGTTCAGGAATATAAATTTGTAATTTGTGAAGCTGTGATGCCAAGTGTACTGTTGCTGTAGTAGGTCATAATTCAACACTCCAAGTATGCAGCAGTGCACTTGTTGACGCTCAGCCCCCAAAGAGGGTGGCAGACAAAGCATCTGAAAGTCTGATATCCTGAGTTGATTTTAGCAAAGACAATTTTAAATAATCTATCAGTTTTCATATCCTTTACAATAAGGGTTTCTTCCGTTCTACTTCTAATTTTCACGTATGGAACTTCTTTCTAGTCAATCTGTCCCTTCCATCTCTTGGCCTCAGCAAGAAAAGGTATGGGGATTTCACTGCATATCACTGCATGCCATCCGTCTACTTCAAAAGTTTTTCTTTAAATTTTTCATCTGTAATGTTTGTAATGTACAGTATTATCTAATCCTAAGGAAAGGCACAGGTGGATGATTTTCATCCTTTTAAGGTATGAAAGCTATTGTTTTGAGGCATCTACTTCCCATTTGACTAGAAAATGAAATTTCCAAACTTTGCAAGCTCAGCTCTTCTTTCCATATCTACTGGGCACATCTCTGTCAGATGGACTTATATTTTGAACTACTACTGCTGCTTTCTGTAGAGGAGAAAAAAACATCAAATTCTCAATGATTTATTTTGCCTGTTAGGCTTCATTATTTGAAAATGTTTGTTGTATGGAAACAATGACTCAGATAATGTAACAAGAATTATTAGTGGATTGTGTTTATTAAGCTCTTTTTATTCCATATTAATAAGAACTCAAATGACCTATGAGGCCTTTAACAGATGTATAATGCACAAGTTAATTCTCTGAACTTCACGTATAGTGGTCATTCACATTTAATATATGAAGAAAACACTGAAATTAAGATTTTCAATGTCAGAATATTTAAAAATGCTGCTTTTAATAATGAATTTGTGCACCCATATTTCTTTAGCTGTTTGGAAAATGGAAATGTAAACATTTAAACATACTTAAAATATGTGGTGCAAAATTTTATAACAAAATACAAACCTAATACACAGAGGCTTGGCCTGCTAGCATTGGCTTTTTGCATCTATCAGCAAATTGAGCCTGATGTAGGAGAGATTTAACTAATTTATGATTACTCAATTGACATTTTATGGGCTTGCTTGGGGAAGAGAGTCAGAACATGCTCTCTTAATTCTTTTTAAAAAATAGTCTGAATACTTTAAATTTTAGAGGACACAAGTAATTTTACTGTCCAGATTGCACCAAAGAGCCTTTCTTCCATATTGTATTTGCTAAGCAAAGACAATTTGTGAGAAAAGTAAGCAATGTGGAATGGAAAAATGCTCAGAATTTGAAACTTGTTCTGCAGTGATTTCTCACCTAATCACCATTATGTTTTTCCAGAACTGTCTCTGAAATGGAACTCCATATACAGAGAGTCACTTGTATAAATTACCAACCCATAAGTTACTTGATTTCTGTGATTCTCCTGAGATAGGCAATTGAGTCAGGGACATTGCTGCTTGAATACTATTCAAACAAATCAATCAGGGCAGAAAATGAAGGCATTATTAACATTCAAACTGCATTTTCACTTCCCACAGAAATGTTTTTTATTATTATGGCTAACTGTGTCAGCAGTCAGACTAGGCATAGACTCATTGCCAATTAATATAAAAATTCTTTTCTTTGATTTACTGAGTGAGATTGAGGGTACAGAACAGCTTCATTTTATTTCATGCATTTCCTTTCCCCAGGCTTCACCTGATTGAGGTATTGGCTCTCTGGGTCAGTGTACTTTAAAGTTATTAATTAATTTCACTTCAATCTATAATACTTAATTAAAGCTTAAAACAAAAATAAATTGCTTGTGTGTGGTGAAAATGTTGTCAGTCAAATGGGATTTTAGCAATATAATAGAGCCAACAGGTTTGTTTTGTTTATAGCAATACCGGATGACCTTGAAATGTTCATCTGGCCAATGTGGACTCTTTAAGATAAGAACCCAATTTCTTTTCTTCTCTTTACCTGGGTTAGGATTAACAGTTTGCATTATCAAAAGGATATTAGCACATGACAAGCCTACAGATATTTCTTATGTTATTTTGCTTGCTGTCCCTCAGAGCCAGCATGAAGGCACTGTCAGCAGAACTCATGCATGTTTGACTGCAACTCTGGCTGTACAGAGGGAAAGGTAGCTTTAATATTCACCCTTCAAGGTTTGCTATTGCATTTCTTAAAGTCTCATTTCATGATTGAGCAGAAGAATGCTGTTGTTTTGTTGCTGTGAGAGGCAGAATTTAGAAATGGAGAAGTTACTAGATTGAAACAGCCATTTTCCTGCATCTTTAGAACAGAAAGCATCCAGATAAAGAATCCGGTATTAAACTCTTCCAACCCTTCTTTCCTTTGCCAGGATGATTAAAGTCCAAAGGATTTTGTATTTGGTATCATATAAAACCAGCTGGGCAAGAAAAGCCTTTTCACAATGCCACAAAATATCCTGCTCTATTCTAAAGATCAGTAATAGCTGTTTTGCTATTTCTGTACATTCCAGGTTCCAGTCAGGACCAGGAGCACGTGTTCTTTCCCTAATAAAAACAAAAAAAACTTTTCAGTAATCAACTCCATCAAATTATGAAAACTCTTATATTTTTATCCCCAAATTCACAACTATGCAACATACCATGATGCCCTGGCTTACATCCAATTGTTTTTTTAAAGGTAATTGTGTGAAAATAACTTGCCTTTTTTTTTTTTTCAATAATAAAGGGATTTCTAGATTTCTGTGCCTTTCAAATAATATAGACACTGTTTTCTTCTGAATAACAAGTATGGCCTCATGAGCTGCTTCCTCCCATGTTCTTCCCCTCTGTGTTACAAAGACACTCCTTTAAAGGCAGCATCTGGGCAGAAGTTTTATCTCACTTCCATAAAACCAAATGTTAAAAATGAATTTTAAAAAGGTCATTGTATGGGCTATGAGTGCCAATCTGATATAGATGTTACTGAAAACTGAATACAGGCAAGTGCCCTTTTGGCTAAGATCAAGTTTAGCCGTGGTTTAATATCTGATGAATCTTACATCTAGCATTTTAAGGGGTCATGCTTAAAAAAAAAACAAAAAACAAACAAAAAAAAAACCACCACTATGTAATGTCTACTAACTTTTATTTTGGTATTTTATACTTTTAAAGATGTAGTATCTGGCTTTTGAAATATCTTTAAGGGTACATATTCATTGGAAGTTGAGCATTTTTATAGTTACTTTGAAAATGTTGTCCCAAGTTCTCTTGTACTTACTGATCCTTAAATAATTGCGTCATTTACGTTGCTGTCCTTCTGGTCCTTGAAGACAAACCTTTTCCTCCTACCCTGGTATTTTCAACGGTATAATCTTCATGTTTGGAACACTGAAGATTCATATTTTCAGAGTACCTTGCTGGTTGGAAAATGCTGTCTCCTGCCTCCTGGGACTGTTAACACCTCAGGAAGCAGGCTGAGCTGAGGTGCTAACAGACATACAGGAAATAAAAGGGATTAACAGGAGCTTAAAGAGGGAAATCATAGTATACAGAGAGACAGAAAATGCCTAATAAGTAATTGCATGAAATTCCCTTCTCACCCTCCAAGTCTCATGTTTCTGTTATATGGAGTCTTTGCTGCATGGCTTTGGTGGAACCCGTAGCTATCTGGTAAGTGTGAGGGGCACAGCGTCAATTTATTTGAGTCACAAAACAGAGTTGGAATTTACTGACGCATGAATTTGCAGTGTGCCTTAAAGAGGTGTGTATATACAAGCAGAATTTTGTGTTTGTATTCCCATCTCATAAAAGAGATTTAGTGGGTGATGTTGGTGGTTAGGGGGATGGTTGGACCGGACGATCTTGGAGGTCTTTTCACACCTTAATGATTCTATGATTCACAGAGATTTTAATACAATTTTTTTCTCTACTAATATGTTGCATTCACAGAGAAGTCTTGCACAAGGCATACAAGTCCATGCCTTCCTTGCATACCTGGCTAAATTACTGAATATTAGATGTCTTCCATGTTCAAGGCCACACTAAGAGAAGATGCACAGAGGAATATAATGTGTGTATATATATATTTTTACATCTGCAAATTTTGCTTGGGGTTAAGTATGTAGTCAGCTTCATTTTCCTAGAAAATACAGAGTTGGAGAAATAATATAAACATCATGCACAAGTGAAATGCAAACCATATGTTGCCAGCCCAGAAAAATGGAACTCTTGACTATTTTTTTATATTATGAGATATGGGATGATTTAGCCTGTTCAAAATAGGTTGATAAATTGAGATATTGTTGTTTAGAGTAAGCTTAATCAGTTCAGGTTTGCAATTGCATTTGGCTTTGTAATGACGTAATTCTGAATCTTTTTCTCCTTGTTGCATCTCCTCACTATTACTTTTTTTTTTTCCCTTTAGCTTCACCTTGTGAAGTTAAGTTAGTTGACCATGACTTTGGTAGGATAATATCTTGCATTTTATAGCCTGTTAGCAATTCCGCATCTGAAGTGCGGACCTTGTGGTATTGTATAATATTAATAATCCACTTTGCATTTAGAATCGTTAACTGTTGATCACGTGGCTTAGATAAAAGAGTAATAATTGCTGATCTGGTGGTTAGATGCCATGTTTCTAAGTGTCATAGTCTGAGTTACCAGGTAACAGGAAATGGGTACTGAGCTTTTAAATTATTTGATTTCATTAGCTATTTTAGACACTAGTAGGTTTTTGATTTGATTCAAGATCTTTCTGGCAGCTTACTTTAAAATGCTCATGGGTAAGTTTTCTTAGTTGTGTTCTTTTTCCCTGCACGTCTCTGTAGACAGTGGTTTCACTTTGAAAGACACCTAACACAGGGAAACAGTGATTAGCTCAGGAAGGAGAATGCTATCCCCAGCACATCTCAGAAAGTCACGTGCAGACAGCTTCAGTTATTGTAATTTGTCTAGAAATGGCAAACCTACTGTGAGCAAGCTGATTGTTACAGCAACTGGATGCCAGCACAGTGGTGGCGGTGTGGGTAAAGGTCTTAGCAAGGCTGCATGGTCAAAAGATTTTGTGCGCACTCAGAACCTACCAGCAGCATAGCAGCTGACCAAAGGCTAAGGCAGACACACTCTGTTACTCATATTCTGGTTCTTGGTGTTATAAATCATGCTCTGTTGACAATGGGGTCAGTTCTCTGAAGGTGTTGTCATATGATACAGGATGCTGACATTACCGATGTTCCCCTAACAGAAGGCAATATGTGGGTGTGAAGTAGATTTAGAGAACATAAGCTTTGTACAAACATCATGCTCTTTCTGCAGGTTAATCAGATCTTTAATAAAAGACCATGGAAATGTCAGCAGTCTGAACAAATAAACCAGAATTGTAACTGAATGTTCGTTCAAACAAAGAAATCTAAACCCTTTTTTTATTAATGCTCTTCACACAGAGAGGAAATAGATCAGAATTATAATTAGGAAATATATATATTCTAAATAATATCTATAAGGTTCAGTGCATACTTGAATATGCATTATACATATTAATCATACAGACATGACTACATTTTAGGGCTTACAGTCCAAAAAGTTTAAATGAAAAATGTTACTTGGTAAATAGATTAAATAAATGCAAGAGCTAACTAATTAAGCCACTCATTGTATTGGATTAATTAAGAGATGATAATGGGGGGGGGGGGGGGGGGGAAGATTCTTTTTCAAGGCAGAAAAACAATCATGTCTCTTTTTGATCATTAATAGCAAAATGATCTTCAGCTAATCTTTTTTTTTTTGCAGGTAGTGATGAAATAGATATCTGTGGAAATACTCCCTTTTTGGAATGTTGGATGATGAGACTGAAGGATGACTAATAATACCTGCACTTAAATGATCCCATTACTGTATCTTGAATCCTAAATTAGATCTTGCCTACTACCTCCTCTCCAGGTCAGTATTACTCCTGTGATATTCTTGTAGAAAGTTTGTTGTTGTTGTTTATTTAATGTAAAAAATATCTAATAAGTTGGTTCACTTGCTTGCTCTTTTTATAGAAGTTATTTCTCTGTTCTTAAAACCCTGTAGTTAGTTTTTTCTGGTTTGCATACCTACAAACTAAGGTCAAATGAATAACAGAACTACTAAGCTACTAACTGGTGGAATGTAGATACAAAGAGGAAGGAAAACTACACTGTTTTCCCACTGTGGATAAGTGAGAATACAGTTGTTAAAGCAAGATGGACTTAGACTGCAGTAAGGAAAATACAGATTTGGTATAAGAAAAAAACATTTTCTAACATCTTCTATAATATTAACGATGTGAAGCACTGGAACAGAAAGCCTAAACTGACTCTGGAATTTCTGTGTGTTTTTTTTTGTTTGTCTTTTTTTTTTTTTTTTTTTAGAAATAGACAAATATCAGTTAAGTATGACAACTGTGGCTGATCCCTCTTTGGAACAGGATAGACTGGGTAACCTTTGTAGAAAAATGCGTGTGGAACAAAGTGCTATATGTGACCTTTCTAATAAGACTGACAAGAGAAAGTAAGTATACATCTCATCATTTTTCACCATATGGAAGAGCTGCTGCTCCCCCTCCCCCAAAATGGTTTTCAGATGAAATAGAACAGGTTTTCCTTTAAGTGTACCATGGACCTTACCAAAGTTGATCGTACATGCAGAACCATGATCCCTGCCTCTGGAATCCTCCCTGTACTCTCAGATTTGCCTTTATTTGCATTGCCCATCTGGAGAGAAGGTTAAAATGAAGATTCATGCTTAGTGATGCAAGGTAAGTTCTAACTGACATCTAGTTTTGTTGAGAAATGTCCCTTTTAGTATGCTGAATTCTTGGTTCTGATGTTTGGGCAGCTTTTGACACAGGTGTGGTATAGTGCCATCGTGTGGGTTCAGGGCACGTGGAGGCAGGAGGAGATAGGCTTGAAAGATAAAACTAGGTGTCGAGCAGGTGTGCAGGCAGTTGATGTCTTGATGGCCAAAGAGATAAAGATGTTATTCTACATAATCACATTGCGAATAGCCAGCCCTCCAAGATTTCTGTGTCATTTAATCCATTAAGTTGTGGAAGCAATGGAAGTATTGAATTGTAATACAGAACTTGTTTTTCGTGAACAGAACAATAGACAAAAACATGTTTTGACAGCATACTCCTCCTTTCCTACATGCCTTCTTTCTTGCATATCTATCATACTTGCTGGAATGTCAGTGCAAGCAATCAGTTTTTGGTCTGTAACAGTTACCAAACTGATCTTGGTAGTGTAACTACTGCTGGTAATGCCAGTACAGTGGAAGTGGGATTGGGACAGAAAAAAAGATACACAGAACAGTCTTTATATGAATAAAGCTATGGCACCACCACTATAGGCTGTTGTGTATGTGCAAGCAACTATTGCTGGAATGAGGCTTTTTGAAGATTCTGCCCAAAAGGACATTATTTTGGAATCACTATTGAAGAGAAATACATAGATAAGGTGACCAAGTGGGATGGGATGTGAATTAAAATACAATATGATGCATGGTGTTGCAATTGCCAATGGAAGACCAATATTTTATTTTTTGCTATGCAGGAAACAGCAGTGCCTATCTAGAAGCATGGTAATGAGTTAAAATAATATGAAATTCACCCAACAACAGGTTAAATTCACTGAATTGTTGGATTGGTATTGTGCAATTGGTAGCCAGTCTAGCTTACTTATTTAGACCAAAGCTTTTTGAGCAGTGTAAGAAAGTTTCCATCATCATTAGTCTTTGCAGAAAGGTGCTTGAGAGTCTCATTTAGTTCCTGTTGGGTACTGTCCCTGTCACTGAACATACTATCCAGATGTTAATACTGATAGCTTTGCCAGTGTGTTTATGAGAAAAGCCAAAATCTGAAGAGGCACAGACTAAACTAAATCCATCCTTCCTTCCTCTCTTTCTCGTCAAAAACTGAATACTGTATGTGGATAGGGAACCTAATATTACCTCTGCAGCACCTGTCTCATGGATTAATAGCAGAATTTAGTCTCCCTGCATGTTAACATGCACTACTCTCTAAGCAGCAATAAATTCACACAAAACTTCCAGCAGTTCACCAAAAACATTGAGTCCTGTGCTCTCTTGATTCACCTCAGGTGCACTATGCCTGAGATTTCATACGAGTAAGTCTGCTTGATGACTAGTGGATGAGAAGAGGCATATTACTGCTTTAATTACTTATAATGAAGGATCATGGGATGGTGATGTCATCATTTTAAGACTTGCTATGTCTAAGTGCACTGCCAGGAAGAGGAAAGATGAATGATGATTTATGTACCTTGGATGAAATTCAGATAAAAACCATTTCAAAAATGTTAATTATTTGAGGTCACTTTCTATTACATAGGATCTCTTCTTTAGAATTTCTTGCAGGTTAATAGAGATGGTTCAGGAGTGCTCAGCCTGGCTTGGTTTGACAAGAAAAAGCAGCAACTGTGAGGGGGAGGGAAAAGGAGGAGACAAAGGGTGTGATTTATCGATGTGCACTTCGCTATTTGTGACTAACAAAGAGGTGGTTCACAAATGTCTCAGACTCAAAGCTGTGATCTATCAGAACTGCTGAGCTGGGGAAATACTACCACTAAGTAAAAATAGATTGGTCAGCAGTTACAGACTTATCTGTAAGCAGGTTGTCCTACACTATCTATATGCACAGAAGGAAGATCATTTTGCTGGGTTAAAAGTGAGATAACTTTGTTGCAGTGTTGTCTGTTATCAATCAATGGTTTTAATTAGTTACAGGATTGACTAATAAAGATTCTCGCTGATTAATTGATTTTTTTTTTTTTTTTGATCTGGCTAATACTTGCTTTATTATGAGGGTGATTTTTCATTTGGACTGAATACTTTGGCCAAAACGGAGAGGGTTTTTATCATTTCTGAGGGAACGAAAGAGTATACATGTGTGGAGTAGAAGGAACACTGATATCTGTCAGGAGGAAAATATATTAAAGGTACTACTGATCAGTGTTAGTCTGACAATTATTTGGAGACTGCTTTAAAGTGGTTCACATGTACCTGTTGAAATCTACTGCCATTTGCCACGAATTTCTTTGTAATGAAAGGGATAGAGATCCATATTTTTTCCTATGTTTTTCCTTACGCTTTTCCTATGCTCTGTAATAAAGCTGATTGCATCCTCTTGTTAGTAAATACTCGTATTTACTAACTAAAAAATCTAACACTTAATTACAGTTTTCTTAGATGACAACTCAGCTCAGCGCATAGTTATACATATGCATCCATTCTCTATTCTCTGAACAGGCAAACTGTGTTACTGTGGGTAGTTATGTGGATGTGAATTTGCTCATCATAAATCTGAGGCAGGCTTTGCTGCAGCTAGCAGGACCCATCAGGATAAACAAGCGATGACATTGTCTTGGCTCGTAATATCCTGATTTTCCACACATGTATGTCATTATATCTTGTGGTAGTATCTATGGAGTGGCAAATATGTTATATATATATATATATATATATATATATATATATCTCTCTCCCAGGAAAGAGTTTGCAGACTGCCTGGAAATACTGAAAGAGAAACAACCCACCTTGCATGAAGCAGCTGAGCTGCTATTAATATTAGCAATATAAACGCATACTTAGAAAATAAAGGTTGAAATCTGAAAGTAAGTCTTCCAGGGGGAACGGACTGAGCTGTACTGCATGAAGGGTTGTAGAACGTTTGGATGTTTAAAGTGTGAGTCTTAAATAAAACAGCATCTAAGTTAATCAAATAAGCTAATCAATTTCTCTTGGCATATGGACCAGGATTAAATTTTATTTTTCTGCATCTCAATGGTTTATACTGTTCTAGTATTGAATACCTTTTTATTTTATGTTCCAGTGACTATCACTGACCATGTCTTTTAATTCAGAAAACATCCAGGCTTGCTTGTTTCCGTCATGAGACATGCATTTGATTAGACTAGTGACCCAGAACATCAACACAGTAATGTGATTGAAGTCCTCCATAGACTATCATCAGTTCATCCACAGGCCTAGCAATCCGACTAACCCCTGCAGGATCAAAATAAATTACATCTTTATGATTTTCATGGGATGGAAGCATAAAGAGAAAACATCAAGCTGACTTAAGACAAAGCAGCCCAGTATCCAGTCTTCAACCGTGTCAAGTACAGGGTGCTTTGTGAGGACTGTAAGACATAGGGAATGGGGAGTGTACACAGCAAAGCTTACCTGGGGCTCCACCCCAACTTCCAGTCATCAGGTGTAATTTTCCTCCTACCTGCCAAATATTGTGGTACACCGAACAGGTCTGTAGATGTGAACTCTGAACTGTGTTCCCAGCTATGCTACTGACTCCGGGCAGCTCACTTTACACCACAGTCCACCTACATTTCTGATAGTAAATGATGTGTTTTTCACTGAATCCCTTTCCAGATGAGCAATATAATTCTGAGAACAGAGAGCATGTGGATAATATTCAGGCAGTTAGATTCAATGATCTTTGTAGATCCCTTCCAACTGAACTATTCTAATGTTCATGGAACACTATATGTGCCAGTCATGTGAGTTACTTCCATGCAAAATATTGTATTTGTATTACAGAAAAAACTTAGCTTTTTTTTTTTTTTATAGTAGTAGCAAAATGATAAAGATGTTATTCTAATACTTGTAGTGTTTGCTCTTTTCCTGGCATCTAGCTAGGAGGAAGTAGTGAAGTTTTTGCAACAGCAACTGTGCAAATGGGAAAATTTCCATCCTTGTTAAGCCACTACAGTTCTTTTCTTTGCTACCTGGTGGTTTAACTGCCTACTGTTGGCTGCAGTTTCATGAGCCATTCAGCTATTTTGGGTAGCTAATGAACGATCTGCTTTCTGCAAATGAAGAATATTACCATAATTACTTAGCATGTGTAATATTTCCAGCTACAAGTGTTTGCTAAGCTTTAGATCAGCCTGATGCAAAAGTGGTGAAGTGAAGTGCAAAAGGGAAAACTGTCAGTGCCAGATCCATGCTTAAGAGCACAACGGAGATGCAGCACAGCTGCCTCAGCCAGGCTCTGAACCTCGACTGCCTGGTGCCATACTCACTGGGTGTTCTCAGTGGAGCCCAGTGAAGCCGATGAAGCCCTTCTACTAGCTGTGGAGTCAGGGTCTCTGCATTGCACTGTGAGCAATAAACATTTGAACAGGTAAAACGTTCTGTTTGGGAAAGAAATTTCCTGGTTCTATTCCCTTTGCCTTTAAACTTGATCATCGTTCTGGTCTCAAATGCTGCAGGCTCTAACACCTGGGGCTAGTGTTAGATGCTGACTGTATAGATTGCAGGCTGATGTGAGCCATATGTGAGCTGCTTGCCAATTTGTACTAGGTCAGAGGTGGCAGCAAAACAGCTTTCCCAGGCTTGCTGAGCAGCTCAGAGCTGCAAGGCGGTTCTTGTGGGCTTTCTCAGCATACTCTGGGCCACTCTGCCACTGCTCTGTGGCTTGCAGCTGGGCTGCAGCCATCCAGTGCTGAAGTCTAGGAGATAACTCAGCCTTGGGACCTTAACTTTGTCAAGAGGTTGATCCTGGTGTACACCTAAGAAGCCTTAAGTCAATCGTGACATTTTGTTCAGCATCGACACTAGGCAGATGGCTGTTGGGCAGAATTTTGAGGTTGTCCTGCATGAGGGTGTCCTGCTGGATGGCATTCATCACTCCATTACTGACGTGCGCACTGACGCATGTCCTTACTTCAGGTCACCTCACTGTCGCTCATGTTAGCCTTAGTGGCTTTGTGTCTTCAGGGAACCACTTCAATGGCTGTTAGCAGAAGATGCATGCAGTGAAAGGAGGAATTATATAGAAAAGTACAAGAATGCGTAGACAACCAGAAAGAGTACCTCAAAGTTCAAGGAGGAATCTGCAAGTACAAAAAGGAAAAGTTCAGAGGACAAATTTTTAGTGTGATCACACAGTGAAGGTATTTTGAATTCCTGTTCGTGTAGGATTTTGTAGCAACATTAAGTCATCTGCCTAAGCTCTGAATCATCTTCATGAACTCACTGCAGGTTTCTTATGGCAATAATCAATAAAAACTTTTTTTTAGTCTTTTATTTCAGGCATTCATTGGAGGGAAAGCTACTCTCAGAAGTTCTGTCTCATGGGTAATCACAGGAAGTTTAAAGGGGTATGTATGTTGCTGACCCAGGTACCATGACATTTCAGGATGTGTTCAGAAAGAGTGGATTGGATTCACAATGAATACATAGAGCAAAATAACCTTGACTGTCTAAAAACAGTAAATAGTTTGATTCATATTGTAGAGCAAGACTCATAAGCTAACACCAACAAATTCAGGAGCTGTTGGACAGCATCAGGACATGTGAAAACCTTGAAAACTAAGATGTCACATGTCTAAGGCAGTAGGTCCTTTAAAATGATTTCTGGGTTGTGATCTTTGGGTATTTTGGTTTTAATCATTTTGGTTTTGGTTTAATCATTTAGAAGATCCTGACAGAAAAGCTCATCAGTACTGAATATTATGAACTATGATTCTGTAACTTCATGGTTTAATACTGTGGTTCCAGTTAGTTTTTGCTGGTGCCTCTTGTCATATTCTGTTTATTGTAACTTCTTCAAGTCCCCAGTGACTTGGAAATGACTTCTGACAGAGCAGGCATTCCTGTTTTCAGTTGAATAAAATGTCAATAGGTGACAACCAATATTTCTTTAGAGCAGTTAACAATTTTTTTTTCTTTTTTAGTCTTATTCTATGGCCTTTTAGCGTACCTCGGACATTACTTCCCACTGGCCTCTTAGACAGTGTGTATTGAGGACTGTCAGTTTAATGTCTAACATTTTACTTCAATTCAAACTGCTTAATCTCCTATCCTATTATCTGTGGGGAACCTTGTCAACAGTTACTGTGTTAGGCATGCAAATTGCAGTCTCCCGTCTAGCTTCTTAGAAGTCTATATCAAGCCAGTCTTAGGTGCAGTTACCCTGTGCTTTTCCATGTTTTCTGGCTGGTGACAAAGAAAGACATATAATTTGTTTCTTTTTTTGTGTGTGTGTTTGTGCGTGTGTGACATCACTATATAATCTTTTGTTGAATTTGGTTTGATGTCAAGCATCTTTTCAACATAGCCATACAGTGAAAAAAAGGGAATTACGACCCTTCTACAACCCTTTCCCAATAAAGCTGGGATTGTGGTTAGCAGATTGTAAATAAAATTCCCTCCAAAATAATATGCTAGTACTTACTAATATATAGGGAGACAAACTGTATTATACAGGTACTCCTCATCAGTTCATGCTGCTTCTCTGGCCATACCATGACTTCAGCCAGCCTGCCTGTGTGACGTGGGGCTGCATTTCCTGGCTGCAGAAGTCAACACCCTGTACGTCAACATCTCTACAATTCTCTGCTCTACAATTTCACTTCTTACAGTCTCCACCATCACTAGTTACAGGGATGGCAGGTCTTCTTTAAACCAGATAACCTTTTCATTCAGGGGTACCTGATGCAAAGCATTTGCTCAGGAACGAACACACGGAAAAATTAAGACAAAAACTACCTTCCCCACGGGAGCACTTCCTAGGCATGTGCTGATGAAACATGTCAAGACTCTCTAAATTGACTTCTTAGGTTCACTGCACGGTTTCTCTTACAATCACAATCTTTTGTCCCCTCTCTGCCTTAGTTGTGTATATTTTGTTATGCCTTCAACAGTTGATTTATGGGTGCAGAGACCAGCTGTGCCTAGTTTACATGAGATGTATTGTAGGAGGGCTGAAAAGGTCTGGCTTAACCTAAAAATATTGGAGCTGTAAAAATGGTGATTGCAAGTTGATAGAGCATTGATTTACCTGCTTTCTGTTTACCTGGGTCTGTCAAACCAGTCTCTCCCAGGTGTTAACTGAATAATGTTCCAGTGTGGTAAGTGTAATGGAAAAAGCATAATTTCAGATCATATCTCATGAATTGTATTTGCCAGATTCTAAGAGACAAAAACCAGCAGTCCAAAATTATCTCTTCCAATTAATGAGTGGTGTGCCTGCTCCACAGCTATTGCCCTTCATCAAACACCACCTGCGTGGCCTTGTTTGTATTTACTGAGCTTTCAGTTTTAGTTAAATGTTGCTGTACCTGCTAACAACACTGAAACAGCTGTCTTGAAGTACTGTGAGCTACCACATAGTTATGACTTAGAAACAAGAAACTGTTTCCTTCATATATACTGCTTCAGAGAAATTCCAAGACAAATTTCTCTGAGTTAATATACAGGATGGTCTACAATCCAAACAGACAGCACAGTCAGCTGGGCTACTTAAATTCTGTTCCTAACTTAAAAGAGAAACTGCCTAGCTATAGATAATAGGAGACATACATGAATGTCACCTCATCTTGTAATATGCATAAATTAAAAATAGGACAGTAACCTACTTCTGGTTATCTACTTTAGGCATTTAAAGCTCCTCTTTACTTTCTCCCTTGGGCTCTGATTCCTACTCTTAAGATCATGGAAGTCAAGACACAAAGGAATACTACAATGAACTTCTAAGGTTTTACATTATTTCAATGTATGTGCAAATGTAGGTGTAATTTTATTATAACAGAAATATTTTCTTCCACCTGAAAACAGAAAAACTAAATATGTAAAACGATTTGACTTGTAACTCTGGGAAAAAATACTTAGCAATTTATATTATTTTTATAATGTGTATATTGAAGGCAGAGTCAATAGTTTAAAGTTATCTTGTGCTATTGTTGCTTTCGTACTAGAGAAACTGCAGTCAGATTCTCCTGCTAGTTAGCAAGTAGCTGCAATGTTTGGTGTCTCCTCTCCCCAAAATACAACTTCCACAGTATTTTGCCCCGGTAGATTGGTGTGTCTTTTCTAAAAAATATGGTAGCAAATTCTCTTTGCGTTTAATTTGAAAAGCTATCATGACATTGACATTTTGAATAGGGACCTAAGGGAAAAGAAAACTAGGTTTTTCCCTCATCCTTGAAAATCATTTTGTATCTGCCTGTGTGTTAATCCTCTAACTAGAGGAACTTGCACACCCAGCACTTTCTGAAGACTTTCTACTAAAATCCCAGAATAGTCCATTTGTCCATAATGTGTTCTCCATTCTACAGAGCCTCAAGGCCATGTAGGATGTCAGAGGGTCAGGAACCTCTTGTCTTGGGGTGAATCTCTACTGGGCTGACCGTGACGTAGCATCCATTTGTCCTTTTATTGGTCATAATCATTTTAATAACTTTCTGGTCCTATTGAAATTAAAATAATGATCGAATTCCTTAGTTAAGGGGGAGGCATTAATCATGGTTTCCTTTGTGCATGTGTAGTTTTTTTTTTAAAGGATTAACAGATTATACTAGTATGCTTGGCATTTTGTATAATCATAATATATTGTATCTACCTACAGAAACTGGTCCAATAGACTGACATTTTCCTTTGGAATTCTTGGTTTCAGTCATTTAAACTTTTGTGTAACTTATGCAGCGCACACTGTGGCTCTATATGGTGTGATTCTTAAATATTGTTTAATAAATATTTTAGGAAATGATGTGCTGGAAAAGCTTGCATTCAGGGCCAATATTATAGTGTTAAGCACTCAAAGTTTACATTTCCAACCTGAGTACACCCTTTTTGTGCAGAGTATTTGACAGACAGTCATGTATTTTTGCATTTACATGTATGCATTTTGCATACAGTCATGTATTTTTGCATTTACAGCACTCAGGCCTTACTCAATGCACAGGAAGAATGAAGCAGAGTCTTGTATTAGTCACAGGTATGTTATTTTGAGGCTAAATCTTTGGGATGGATGCCAGAAATTTACCAGTTCCACCACTGCTTCAAACACAGATTTCTAGTTCCTGAATGAGATTTAAGAGGCATAATACTGACCAAATAAAAAATGTATGGGCGATCTCCTTTCTCACAATTCCTCACAGGCAAGCTCTTGATTTCATTTTTAATAATACGTTATTTAGATGTAGAGACTGTGGTCATGTGTAATAGAAAAGCATGTTCTGATAGATTGATATAACACAGGGGCAAACGTGCCTCTGTAAAGCATGGTGCAAATGAAGATGTGTGACCTGACTATCTGAGTGCTTTCTTTTATGACCATGATGCCACATATTTAAAGACACGCTTTAGAATAAATGCAGATCTCTTGAATTAGCTTAGAATCATATTTCTTGGTTTCTAATGATTACAATTTTGTAACATACGGTGCAGAAAGTAAATCAGATTACGTAGATCATTTAACCCAGTATAGGTTAACTTAGAGGTGAAGTCCCTTGTAAGTCCTGAATCTGATATTTTTATACTAATTCCTATAATGATGAAATTAATTATAATTCTATTGAATGCAATCTTCTCTTCATTAACTTTAGTGTGTCTTCATGTTTATATTTGTAACTCAATTGTGGTCATGATTTTGTCAGCTCTTCCCCAGCAGAATTTGACTTGATGATTTAGGAGACTGAAAACTGTTTGGTCACTCTTTCCCCTTATATATTGTTGTTATAGCTCCATTCTGATCCTATAAAAGTTTACATCAGCTGGGGACTTTGCCTGCTATTACCATAAAACCATTGTCCTACAAAAAACAATATAGATGTGCATTTTTTTTCTTCTGGAGCTAGATCATGCATAGAGGTAGCAGGGTCTAAGACTTACGATATCAGTGCTTTCTTTTGTGGAAGACAGTGATCTGAGAGTTTATGCCTGATCTGTGCATCTGGTTTGGTGGATAAATATCCTACACCACAAGAAGTTGTAGCTACTTTACCCACAAGAGAGGTTAAAAAGTTTGTAGGAGGGACCACAGCAGCTCAGTTCCTCAGCTCTGTCAGGTGGTAAACGGGACAATGCAGAGGCTTGACATGGGTGATGATGGAGTCATTGTTATAATAAGAACATTAGCAACCTTAGTCCTGGGCTCTGCATAAAGCTCTGCTGTGGATTTTGTTTGGGCACAATCTGTATGGGAGCCCATGCAGTATGGCGAGTCAGCAGCTGTTGTGCTTTTCCAACCACCTGGTTCCCCGCATGGTATCCCATTAGGACTGAAGGCTGCTGACTCTGGCAGAACCCCATCTGTGATTGCAGGTGTCACTGCCAATGGCACTGTGGCATGTAGCGAACCTACTGAGCTGCAGAAACTGATGGAAGAGCAGTGTGGCTGGAAAGTCTCTCCTAGCTCCCACATACAGATATGTCTGTGTTAGAAGACTGGGACCTCTTCCCAGTATACATGTGGCAAAGATAAAGCTGAAAAGATTTCAGGGCTTTGTTGCTCAACATAAAGCAACTTGGGTTTTATACTGCTCGTAGAAGATACCATTTTGTCAGTCTAATTTAATTACATTTCCTATTGAACTTCAAGCACGTGTATATTTTGAGTAGGTTTCTCTATATTATTGGTTATTTTTAAAATTGTTCTATTTGATATAACAATATATTTGCTTTTCAGGTTTGAAACCTTTAGGGTAGTCAGTGGTCATCTTTTCAAGTTCACTGTAGCAAAGTATATTATTTAAGGCAGAAAGAAAACAGAAGCTGAGATTAACAAATATTTGCTGGGCACTTAGGAAGTATCACTGCTTTATTTGGCTATTATTTTTATTTTTTTTTTTTGCTACAGTTGGTAATGCAGTGTTTTGTAGGGTCATATACATGCCTCCGGTAGAGTTATAAAATGCAGTATTTAGGTCTATGTTGAACAGAATGATGCTCTAACACATTCACCTCTTCCAGGTCACTGTAGGGGTACGTTAGTTAGGCAGAGAGAAGAAACTTGCTTTGGCCATTGTCTGGGCTCTGTTTCTTTATGAGTAAGTAGGGAATTGTGGTTTCATGTCTCTCAGGTGGGCTATTATATTTAACACCAAATGCTAAGAAATGAGGATGAAAATAACTGTTTTATCATTATGATCATAATAGTACATTATCTACTGCAAACCAATATGGAGAAGAGCTAACAAAGGACGTTTTATATTTTGTTAGCTGGTTTTAATTTATCAGCCGCCAGTTTCAATATATTTCTCTTACTAGTTGTACTGCAACTTCTGGAAAAACATCTACCCCCTACCATTCAAATTCTGATGAGGAGTGTGTGAATGTTCTTGTGCGTGTTCATAATGTTTCCAGGCAGATTCAAAATGTTTGTTTAAAAGCTAGCAAAATCCGGTCTTCAAAGTTCAGAAGAACTCCACTGCTCATAGTGATGTGCAGAGATTTATCATACTGATGCCTGTTAATACCTCAGGAAAATTTATGCCTCTTGAGTAATGGAATAAACGTTGAGCCTCAATGCCAAGGTACTTATGGGTTACAACTGTTGGGAGTATGTTATAGTGTGGTTCCAAGCAAAAAAGGGCTGTGTGCGCAAATGAGATAATCATGAGTCATCAGCCCTGTTGCTCTCCCTGATACTAGCCGAGGGATATTCCTGTGGCAATGGATTGGCAGCCATGGCACAGCTCCACTGGATGCCCTGCAACATGCACATCATCAGCCTTGCAGTATGGCACGCTGTCTTGCATGGGGCAGTGTGCATCGTCACTGTGAGAGGTTTCCATCGAGTTTTGTCATGCTTCTGTAATCCCACGGGTCCACGGTTGCACAGAAAATTCAGATCGGGATTAAACTCTGAGTTTTGAAACTTGTGCAGAAGGCACAGTAGTTAAGCATCAGTGTGCATCACAGGGAACACATGCATGTATGCCTCTTAGTTGATATAGTAAGTAGTATTCATGGCTCTCCCAGGACTGATTTTAGAGCAACAATACTAAAACTGAAGTATAGTTTTCTGTCAATTTCGAGGGCTAAAGTAATCAGACAAATGCAAGACAGCAGGAGCTTCTTCATAGAAAAGAAATGTGAAAACACACATTGTTCCCAAGTATTCAAAGAACTTGTTTCACCTTTGCGTGGAAAAGTTTGAGCATTCACATACACCTGCAGCAGTACAGTCAAGCAGGTGAAAGTTTCAGGTAAATCAATGATATGAGAATTATGTTATTACTGACTTTTGAAGGCATCAGACAATGAGTTTTGTTTTGCCCAAGAAGACAGATGACCATGATCTATTATTTCACAATGGTTTTGATACTTAAGCTTATGCTTTCAGTGAAACAATCTGATGGCCAGAAATCAGACATTGTTGCAGATGAATGTTTTTTCAAATGCTCTATATTATATTGGCAGTGACATGAAGTACCTTTTGTTGGAGGAACTTAAGATGTTACTGTAAGAACTAGCAGTGGGGTCTGATGAAAGCAGTTCCTGTGGCAGCCAGCTCACGAGAGGTATAGCTTTGTCAGGTCTCTAAAGTATTTTGATTCTTCCTAGTGCAGCCCAGGCTTATGATGTGCTGTTCTGATTTCCCTCACACAACATCTCTACTTCTGCCAGTTCCTTGTCAGTGTTTCCACAAGAACCCTGTTTTGCCATGAAATTGATGTGTTGGATTATGTGGAGCTCTTACTTAAACTTATTGTGATCAGGACAGTTGGTGGCATTATTTCTTTCTGCACAAAAAAAAAAAAAAAAAAGGATTTATTTCCTCCTAAAGGCAAAAAAAAATTATCTTCTTGGTCACCTTCTCCAGGTGCTGTGATGGAGACATCCCTCAGCATGGGTTTGCTGCTTTCTTGTGGTAACGAGGCTTTCTGAACATTTAATAGCACTTCTGGGTGAGCACTCCAGGAGAACACGTGGCTCTCAGAAGTAGGTGGTATGGATTGCTGGGCAGGTTAAAAGTTAGCTGTATGCAATATGGAGGGAAGAAAGGAGCAGACAGAATGATAAGAAAATGAATCCCATGGATTGTGGAGGAACATGTAAATAACCTGAATTAAGTATGTTATGCAGCATGCAGATAAATCCCTTGTGATTGTCAGGATGAAAATTTGACCTGTCCCTTTACCATTAGATCTACCTCAGGTTCTATCTGTTTTGTGCCGTCTTAGTTATAACATGACAATTTGATCACAAAGTAGAGTTAAATGATAATAAGGATTAAAACAACAACAACAAAAAACAACAAAAACGCATTTTAAAATAATAGTTTCCTAGTGGTCAACAACAGTACTTCAGACTCTGAGACTGTAACAATTGCCCTTATAGTGTGGAGAAAAAATGCTTAAGTCTTGAAATGATCAGAAGTCAGATGTCAATCACAGTGTTCTAGGAGGAGTTTCTTTGAAAATGTTTGAGTGTTCATTGTGACTGTTTGGAAAGCATGGCAAGGTGGAGCTGTCCTAAGGTGTCCTGTCTTGATGCTAACTGAGCATGACCTAGGGCTTCTGATGAAACCATGAAACAGTTATCAATTAGCATCAGTTTCAGGAAGCATTATCATATCAAGACATCTCAGGGTGCCTTTATAGATGAAAAAAATACAATAAGAGCTCCGTCTGCTGTGCCAAACGAATGACTCAAAGCAAAGCAGAAATAAATGACTGCGAGCTGTAGTCTCGCAATTGCACCAGCCTGCAGGAAAGTGTCAATTTATTTCCAAAGTATTTTTGCTAGGAGTGATGGGAGGTGTCATTATAGAGCTTGAGCTTGTCTGGAGAGTTAAGGACACCTAGCTTTTTATTCTCCATTTCGTAGCGCTGATTTTGATTTCAGTTTTCAAAAGGCCTTCAGGCAACAAAATCAGGTGAATGACACAAATGTGCATTTTACACATATCTGAGCAGAAGTTCACTGCTGAAAAGAGGGTGTTGGCATAGGCTCGTGTTCCTCTAGTAAACCCAAGGACAGATGCTTCAGTCTGTATTGGGCCTCCTCATGGCTGTGGAAACAGAGCTGGCCAGGAAGTGTTTTTTTTTTTTTGTTTTGTTTTGTTTTGTTTTTTCCCCACTGAAGTTTGAATTTTGAGGGAAAATTCCATTTTGATAGACTTTTGCAGAGATCCACAAGATGTTGCAGTTAAGTTAGTTTTGCCTTTTTATGTCTTACCATATTTTGTGTGGTAGGCTGTATTTTTGGGTCAAACTTCATGCCCTCAGTACACCATCACTTTTCGTTGGTGAAAGTTTGCCAGGGTGCTGGAGGACAGGAAGGAGAACAGCTCCGTCAAGGACAGTGACTGCATTAACGCTAAAGTGATGGTCATGCCAGCTGGAATGATGAAGGCACTAATGTTTAGTCCCTTTCTCATCCAGGTTGGCAACCTTTTCCCATGTGTGCTGTATGTAAGCTATGATACTCTAAAAAGGTATAAATCTGCTTAACTTAAAAGCCTGGAAATCAAATGAAAAAATTACTGTGGTGACCTTACTTCTGCTCCTTGTATGATGAACATGATGGCATCCTAAACCAGTCTTAATGCGCTGGAGCAGAGCCTGAAGTTGGCAGAAGAGTACAGCTTTGGCTTCAGTTGCTGAGATGCCAGAAGAGATTGGAAGTCCTTGAAATTCTTCCAAGAAGTCACTTTGTCCTGGATGGAAACTGGCATTTATCAGTGCAGATGATAGTGGTGTATTTTAGATGGCATCAATATTGATTTGTATACAGTGCGAGCTTTTAAATATGATTTAAGATAAAGCTCAACTAAACGTAAGACGTTTCTCCACAAAGCATTGATTTAATGTTAATGTTTTATATGTTGCTTTCTTTGCTATAGTCTTTCCCGTGGCTTGTGGAGACATCCCAAAAATGCCTCTTTGTCAGCATCTGTGAAAGCACCACAAACACTTGTGCCACGGGAGTAAGTAACCAGAAGTTTAATTTGTACTATCCATCAGGCAGCTTCAAATGCAATTAATTTATGGTGGTCACTAGTATTCATCCCAACGTCGCTCTTACCCCTTGGTGTGCTTGCACTTGAGTTATTGTTTTCCCAAAGGTGATGAAGAGCATGGAAATGCTGGATGGAGGTACAGAAAAGTTAAATCAGGTTTCTTTCTTTTTCCAGTTCTATGGGGTAATTTCTTATGTTTTGCCCGTTAGTGTTGGGCATTTTAAGTGAAGTCCCTGCTAGGCTAGGAGGGAGAATTTCGTATGATTTGTATTTAAAGTAATCGATGGCGGTCTCTGCTAGGTGAAATTACTGATGCTGAGCATCCCTCACCGTGTGCGCCTCCCTGCTCTCGCTTGGGCGTTTCGAAGTGCGAAGGCAGGGAGCGGTCGGAGCGGCAGCCGCTGCTGGGCGTCCGAGCGCTGCCGTCCGGACGGAGGGACGGACGGACAGACAGACCTCCAGCGCAGCGCTGCCGTGGCGAGGCGACGGCAGCGCGGGGAGCGAGGGAGCCAAATCCCGGCAGGTCGGAGAGGCGGCGAGGGGGGGGGCGGGTTTTCCTCGCAGCTCCGGGCGCCCCCTTTGGCGCTGCTCCCGGCGGGTGCCTGCTGCGGGGGCTGCCCGAGGGGGGTCGGGGGGGGGGGCGCTCTGGGGGCCGGGGGTCGCGGCCGGGGGGGACCCGGCGCTGTTTTGCTGGCCGGGGGCCGGTCCCGTAGCGTTGCGCTCGATGCTCAAGTCGGGGGCTGTTAGCGGCGGCTTTTTGGGGCTGCTTTTCTCAACAGACCTGTCGCTGAGTTGTTGAAGGGTGTTTTTGCCTTGGCTTGATTTTTTTTTTTATTATTTTTTTTTTTCCCGCTTGCGGTTTAAAAGTGGCGTTTCGCCGCTCAGCGGGATGCTCGCATTCCGGCTTACTTTGGTCGCCTGCCAGGTAGAGCTCATCTCTTTTCAGCATCCTCCTACCATCAAGCAAAAATCGTCTCCTCTCCCCAGGATTAATTATTCAACACGTTTAATGTGTTCGGCTGGGGGTGAGAGGCGGCCGCTTGGATGCGTGGTGGTGCCGCAGCGCCCGTCCCCGCTTTGTCTCGCACCTGGTGCGTTCGCGCCGCTCCCCCGGGGGCCGGGGGCTGGCTCAGAGACCCCCGGTGCAGGTGGCGGTCCCGGTGCCGGTCCCGCCGCCCCCGGGGATGCTCGGGGCGGGGCGCGGGGCGGCCCCGGGGGGGTCCCGGGGGGGCCGGGCAGCGCGGAGGGGAGCGGAGCGGAGCGGCCTCGCCCCGGCGCGGAGGAGGGGCCGGGGGCTGGCCCCAGCCGGGCGGTGCCGGCGGCCGGGCAGCGCTGGGGGGCGCGGGGCTGCGCCCAGCCGCTGACTCGGGCTTCTCCCCGCAGAGCCCCGGCGGCGCCGGCAGCGCGGAGGGCACGGGCAGCTCACTCCCGGCCGCCGGCCGGCTGCAGGAGGAGCGGCGGAGGGGGGCAGCCCGGCGCCGTCCGTCCCGAAGCAGCGCCGTGCCCGGCCGGGCCATGGGCAGCCCCGACTGAGAGCCCGCAGCGGGGAAGATGCCCTCCGCCGGGCGGGCGGCGGGCTTCCTCCTGCTCTGCGGAGGTAAGTGCCCGAGAGCCGGTCCCCTGGCGAGTTTGCGGGGCTGCGGGGCCGCCGGTCCGGCTCCGCCAACCTTTGCCAAAAGGCGGACGAGGTACGAATAACCCTAATACTTTTTCTTTGCTTTTTAAGCTCTAAAGCTAAGTTAGAACAGATGTGAGTTTCCTCCTCCTTTAAATTTATGACGTGAAAGGGAAGAATATTCAAGCGCGTTCCTATTTTAAGTTTCTACAAGATCGCTCCTTCTCTGTTGTCGCCCTCCCAGGGCTTTATGCGTCGTCAAATTAAATTGGGATTGGATTGATAAGTGAAAATGACCAAAAGATGAAAAGTTATTGAATCGTAACTTAGATGATGCTATCCACAGATGTCAACTTTCTAAAGTAAACAGAAACCCCATTATATCTCCGTTTCTTCCATATGGCAATGTTTGCCAATGCATTTCTGGTGTTTACGTGAGTAAATCAAAGTTGTTGTTTGCTCGAGAACGCGGCACAACCCTGCAGACCAAAAATGCAGTTCTGAAAAAAAGGCAAAGCCTAAACCAGCTCGGTAGTCCACCAGCTGGAACAACGGAGCACAGTGCAATATTAATGCTGTACTTGTGATTCTCTGTGAAAAGTGCAACAGCTCGCTCCTTCTCGTTATTGTTTCAAATTAATTATAGTAGTTCACCCCATCTTAAACTACTCTTTGTAAGTCAGAGGTTGTAAAGCCTCTGTTTTATATTATTTTATTTTTTTCATTTTCTATGCTAAAATATTTAAGTTGCCCCTACTCTTTCTCATGTTGGTATGTTATTTTTATCACCCTCTGATCTTTATAAAAACTCTCTGGTGCTCAGACCTAGGATGTCTGCGACTAAAATAGGTAGAATATGCATAGTCTAAGTACTTATTAAAAATGAATAAATAAATAGAATGTGTTGTATCCCAAGTCGTTTCACTGTCAGGAAGAATTAGCCATACTTGTATTGCTAATGGATGATCTATCATGCTGCTTTACTTTTGTCTTTGTATTTATGGCAAATCCATTTTCTTTCATGTTTATGACAGAGCTAAGAGAAATGTAATCTACCCAGGATCTTCAGTTTGAGGGGTATGGTTTATTTAGTCTAAATAGTGCATGTGCATTTGCTTGAAAATGATTTTCAGTGGTTTCAGTTTAAGCTGGACAGATGAACTTGCTCCTATCCATGCTGTGATCCCCTAGAAAATTGTATGTACTAAACACAATGGATGCTTAGACCACCCTCCTAAGCTGCTTTATTCCGATGGCTTTTTTCTTCTTCTTCAGTGTATCCCTTTCAATTGGACTGTCATTTGATTTTACTTTTCTAACTGTGGGTGGGGAAGGGAGTTGTCTCTGTGTCTTCTCCCTACTCCAGATAGATATCTAAACCTTTCTTCTTCAAGTATCCAACCTAAGCAGATGGATATCAGTTCAATGAGAGACTTGTTATTAAATATGACCATGAAGTGTTAACTCTTGGATTTGTCCATAGCTTGGAGGAATATTACAGAAGTTAATTTGAGTTGGACAGACTGCCAAGTAGATTTCTTTTTTAATACCACTTGCTTATACTTACCGTAAATATTATTTTTGTTTACTCTCTCAGCTCTGACTGGTGAGGCTTCATGCTTGATTCCCCTTAATTTTTACTAAAACCATGGGGAAGAAAAGTTGTATACATTTAGATCGTACTTCAGAGTAATTGTATTCATAGTCATTGCAAGAAGTCTAGCATATTAGCAATGTCATATGGGTGTCTGCTGCTAGAGAAGCACTGTTTCACATTGTTTAGATGTGTGACTCTAATTCCTATTTATGTAATAAAAGCTGAGTTGACAAGAGGACTGAGATCAGTCGTTTTGTCTTGGGGGCATTAGCAAAATCCCAAGGTGCAAAGAGTGCTAGTTTAGAAACTTGTGTGTGATGCCGCGGTGCCCTGGCAGAGGGAGGAACGCAGTCAAACTTTGTTGAGCTCCATCCTAGGGGAAGTCTGGAGTTTCTTCAGTGCTGAGTATGCCATGCCCTCACTGGACGTTATGAAGAAATCTCTCTCACCTGCATTACACCTGGCCATAGAGGATTGCCACCCAAGGTTAATATACAGTGATACCCTTGCACTCAGCTCCTGTTGGTGTATCTTTGGTTTACCTAACCTGTGGCATTTTGGAAAGGTTAGAATTGCAGTAGTTCTTAAGAGGGGTGCTCACAGGTAATCCAGAGATTTCTTAAACTTGGATAAGATTGTCTTTTACTAGGTGAGCTGGATTAATCAATCTGGTGAGCATGCTGTTGGTTGCAAGGATCAGATCTGGTTCTTTTCTATTGGCAGGCTTTGAGAAGTGCAGTAGACCATTTGTTCTGAAGCAGAAAGGCTGCAGCCTTGCTGCTTCTGCATCATGAGCAATGTGGGCGTCTCTTGTAGGCACTGATGTTGACATGAGGCAGCCTAGAAATGCAAAAAATAAAAGTAATGTCTCTTGTCAGGTTAAGCCTACTGTTGTTTCATCAATATTAATTAAAAGAAGTGCAGAATTATGTTATAGAATGAATATGAATATTTTTCAGAAGTGGGATGTGGGGTATGCTTAGTACAATTGTCTCATCTGGAAAGTAATTTTTGTTATTGAAGGAAGTACTTTCTAAAGGATCTGTTTTCAGTAAGTGAAGTTTGTAAGCATTACACTATGCGTGTTTTATAAGAATGAAAGGGAAACATGCTTCTACATGTAAATAGTAGGGATGCAACTTGAACACAAGCTCTCTTGAATACAAGCTATTTAAAACTTTAATTTTATTGACTGTGATCTGAAACTACTGATGAATGTATTAATTCTGGTATTCATTTAAGCACTATGTGGGACCGATTCTTACTGTGCACTTTCATGCTGCTAGGGTTACTGTTAATGTTTTATTTTGACTGGTTATAATTTACAAGTCCTGGCTCAACTCATGCATTCAGATCAAGGACAGACTTTAGAAACCAACTGTGCAAATATTGACATTCTTCTCCCCTAACTCTAGATATTTAGTGTAATATTTGTATTTCTTGATAGAAAAAGGATGTTTTCCTTTGAAAAAAAAAAAAAACACCTATGCGATTCTTCCAAAAAAAAGATAGCCTCTGCACTAATGTTTTTAGACCAAAACAGTGCTAATCGGATCAAATGGTGGAGCACAGGCCACTGAGTTGAGTCACAGACCAGGCTAAAGATAGACATAAATTTGTTTGTGTGCCTGTCATTTTGGCAGTGATCTGGTCAGACAATATGTGATTCTCATTTTATTTTCTTTAGATTATATTCCTGGCTGTAGGGCAAGGGAAAATGGAATCTGTGGAGAAAAGTGAGTGGTACTTTGTTAGATCTTACATATCACGTTTGGAGAGGGCATAGGAGCTGAGAAGAAACTTCAACCCCCGCTACTCTTTTTAGGAGGAAAAGAAATATCAATAAGAGCCTTTGGTTCTTTCCTATGTTGTTATTTTTCTCTGTCCCTAGGTTTAGTATCTTATGCACTGTCTCTTTTCCAGGCACCTAGCTGCCCACTGGTGGTGCCAGTGCTTCCCCTCGCTCAGGTCCCCAGCTGCTGCCTGTGCGGCCATGAAGCTGCTGCTTCACTTGCAGAGCTGGTGGCAGGGCTAACCCCAGCACTCCTCCTGACGTCTGGGGAAGGTGCCTCGCGCCATCCGTGTCTCTCCCCACTTGATTCCCATTGCTAGGTTCTTCACCTTCCAGTCCTTCCACAAAACAACTTTTGCACTGAAGTTCATAACCTGTAGGCTTTTCCATTTCACAAACAGTAATGGGCTGTTCGTTTTTTTTTTTTTTTTTTTTTTTTTTTTTTTTTTTGCTTTGGGGGAGAGATTTTAAAACCACGACTATAGGACCCATCTTTGTGCTATATGTAATTCCCTTACTTTCCATGGTTATTTTTGCTGTACCTTCTGTACCTCAGATGCCTGTATTTGCCTTGTCTTCTCACTGTGTGTTATAGGGCAATATTCAGCATTGGCTTGATTAGTTCTGCCAGTCATTCTGTTGGGCTTTTGGTCTTTGGCTTCATTCGTGGGTTTTGTTACTAACATAAAGACAGTGTAAAGGAAATTAATATGAAGATTATGAAAGGACAGCATTTTAATGCTAAAGCTCACATTCATTAAGCTTTGATTAACAGAAATTTCTTGTAGTATTAACATAAGCAGTCAGCTCATATGCCAGTGCTGCTTCAGCACCTGAATACTAGATACACATTGAGCAGTATGCCAGCATTCTGTTTTCCATCTGCGTGTTACATTACAGTCTGCTATTTTTCTTCTTCTTTTTACTGAAACAACAGACAGGACTGATGAGAAAACATGTATTTTGTTCACTCCCTCTTCCCCCTCTTCCTCCCTGCTTTGGGCCTTGGCAGGAGTGAAAGGATTTGCTCGTTTGTTGGTGTACTTGCTTTCCTGGCACCACTGCTCAGGCTGGTAACAAGGCAAGTACAAATTCTGGTCCGTGTAGGATTGGAGCTTGTTTGGGGGAAAACAGTCAGTAGATCTCTCCTCCATATCTTGTCTGGCAACTTTATGGTTTGATGCATTCAGCGTATTCAAAAGGAGATAGACCAACAGGAGAAAGAAGTCAGTAAGCAAGAATCCATAGCTACCACTTCTTCGGGGCTGCTGTCTCCCCCATCGCGTGATGTAGCGAACGCCAAAGTGCCACGGGTTGGGAAAAATACTAGGGGAGCTCAGTGTTTTCTGCTGAGCCCCTTTGTGTTTTTACACAAAGGTGGTAAGAGTCCATCTGTGATGGAGAGCAGGTTTGCTCCATTCGTACGTTGGCATTCTTAAGTTTTCCAGCAGAACTGAGGGTGTTGTTACCAGCTGGTGATCGACTGGCATTGTCTTTTGTTTATGAAATGTAACAAACTGCCCGGCACTGCTGATTGAGTTGGTCTATTTGTAATATTGCAAAACTGATTTTTAACTTAGACAGTAATTTGCTGAAGTGAACGAGGTGCTATATTCAGAGCATGCTGCTTCAGCATTGACATGTTTGTGGTGCAGAGTCAGGAACTGCTCTTAGTTCCTACTTTTTACTTACCCTTGGTTTGGCAGAAGCAGAACATTAAAATTCACTACGTTATTCAAAATAAAATTTGAAATTGTTTATTCTCCAGATGTATTTTTTTTTATTATTTAAAACTCTCTTACATTTTGGAAGGCAAACAACTGGAGCATTGCAAGGATAAATAAAGCACTTACCATAGGAGAAGGATAGATTTGAGGTTTGCATATTAGTTTGGTTAGATCAGGATTCAAGTTCAGTTAACAGCTGTACTACAGATTTGCTCTGTGTCTCGCTCTATCTCTAGTTTTCTCTTTGGTAGAATGCTGCCATCAATAAAACGCTCCTTTGCACATCATATATACTGTTGATTGTATATAACAAACCCAAGGCATAATGGGGCTGGCACAAAGTGGAGAAAATGTGCTGAAAAACTTTACAGAATTTCTAGAGTGATGGCATGTGCATTAGGCAAAAACAAAGCATCAGAGAAGCTGGAGGAAGCTATAGAGTAAGATCTGTTCAGAGGCTTCATTTTTACAACCAGATCTTGTCCTTTGTCAGTGAGATCTATTGGCCGCTTCTACAGTGTTTTGGCAAAGTCGCTACAGCATGAACCTTTTGACAAGTTGTAATGTTTATTAGGTTGCTATATTGGGTTGCTAGTTAATAAGGTTATTAAGAAAACTTTTGTTACTAAAAAGTGAAATAGGAAGTCAGCTGAGGAGTGAATAGCCAGTGGGATATTGCTGCTTTTGGAGTTCAGATGTTTTAAAAGTACTGTTAAAGGTATCTACAGCTATCCTATTCTTCAGATATGTTGTCTTCTCCCCCCATGTACACAGAACACAAAACTGTTTTTTTTAAAGATCACTTGTAAACAAAACAAAATACAACAACAACAACAACAATAAACACAAATAGTGTCAGATTTCTGAACCATAACTGTACTGGACGCTTTTCTTTTTCTTTCTTTTAACCTAAAAGAGGTGCTAGGTGAAAATGCTGAACTAAAAATGATCATCAGCTCTTTAAAGCTTAAGGGAAAATTGTAGTGATCACAATCAAAAAAGGGAATTAGAAGCTTTACTGGGATAATATTGCCAAAAATGTTGTTTGACTGAATTACTTCAGAAATTTGGCTAACTAAATCAGGTGATTGTAAAAAGAAAATGGATATATTACTCCTAATGGTTGTCTAATGGCTTTTCAGTGTATGCATTTAGAAAACTAATTAAACATTATATTTAACTGATATAACAAAGTTGCTTGTGTTGCTGTAATGGGTGTTTTTTTTAGTGTCCATTATGGCTTTCTTCTAAGTGAGACAAATTTTACTCTCAGATAATAGTATTAAACATTGTTTTTTTCCTAATTCAGAGACACCAAATTTTCTTATATAGACAATTTGATTATCTGTTCTCTTTGTGTGAAATGGCAAAAGTCATGCTGACGTCAGTAGACCAGAATTTCACATAGCTCAGAAACCCCTTACAGACTCATTTTGCCACTGAGTTAGAGCAGGCAGCCATTACTCCTGTCCGCACCGTTCCAAAGCTGTTTTGGAGATGAGACTTAAATCTCAGTGTCTTTAAGACACTAAGAAGTTTCTCTCCTTTTCTGTAGAGTAGATGCGTAATTTCGGGTGCCATTCCTTTATCAAGAGCTGAGACTCTGAGAATGGTGCCTGACAAGATTGTTGTAGAGCAGTTCCCTTTGACTCAGTTAAGAGTACACCTCCATAGTGATTAGCTTCAGGATTCTTTTGCTTTTACTGGTAAGGTGGCCTTCTATATCCCATTATCTACAAGTGGACACTGAAAAACATTTATGCAAAGAGAAATGAGGATGTAAGACATACGAGTAGCTTACAAAATGTTGGTGAGAATGGATTTGATTCTGTAGGTTATCATCGCCATCCTCACACACTGTTCCTCAAAAATTACTTCGCAGGTTGAAAATAACTTTTGTATTGCTGCTGTGTGTTTGGGAGACAGATACTGGCCACCAGTGTTCCTGTGGCTTGGCACAGAAGGGAGGGGGGGGAAAAAAGAAATCTGATTAGTACAAATAAAATGGAACACAAAGTCAAAGAAGAGCTAGACTTAAATAAACTTAGCCCATAATGTTCATGTATGGCTTTAAATAGCTGAATTTGTTTGAAATGAATTATGCGTGTTTGTTTGGGAATACCCAGTATAGAATGATTAATACATAATGACAGTCATCTCAAAGCAGGAGAGTTTGAAATGTGTATGTACTCTAGGGCTGTAATCAAGCTTTCTTTTACAAAGAATAAAAACAGACACTGGCAAATTATATAAAAATATTTCTAAATTACATTGCCATTGCTTTGTGGTCTGCAAGACTGTAAGACGGAAGGGTGCTGGTCGTGAAATATAAATACCAGGGAGTGGAAAGGAGAGCATAAAAAACTTTAATCAGGAGAGGGCTTAAAATTTTGGTGGATTTTACTAGGAAAAGGATCTTTTTTCTGAAAAAAAAAATAATCAATTGACAGGGGAATGAGAGTGGATTTGGGTAAAGGGCGTTGTCTGTTTTGGTTCTGTCATGTGAAATTGTACTGTGATAACTGCAAAGATCCGATAGAACTTTTGGAGCAAATGTTCAATGCTTGTTATTAGTGACACCAACAAAATGTTCTTTTGGCACCTCTGGTATTAAGAATGTTGTTTTGGAAAGCCCTTTAGCCAAGCCTTCTCACATCTCTGAGGTATCAGGACCAGTTTTAGCAAGAAATATAGGCACGTGCTTAGGATTAACCTGTCCCAGCAAAGCATTTTAAAATAGTCTTGCATGCTCTGAATTGAATTGCACAGACACACCCAAAGTTAAAACTGTAGCTGCGCGTTTAGGTCACAAATTTCTTTTTTTTACCCTTTCCTGGAGTATACATAGATGAACAACTGTCATGGCTCCAAAAGGCAGGTTTTCCTGGTGTGTTAGTAATGCACTACAATTAAATGTAATATCTCAGACTTCCTTTGTCACCCTGGATACAAAGGATCCAGCTAGTTTGGAAGCACTATCTTTGGAAAGAAATACAGAAACAAATATAAAGAAATTATAATTGCCTGTTACTGCTTTTGAGTAATTCAGGGTAAAGGCTTCTCTAGTTGAGGCTGTGGATGTTGTTGAGACATAAAGGACCAAGGGAGATGATTTCTGTACAATGATTCATCCCAATTAAGGAAAAAAAAGCAATTTGTTTAAATTTTGCTTTTGAACACACAAGTTTTAAAGTGATGAGGGGGGAACAATATAGCTCCAATATAAATTTTATTGTGCATTTCAATTCAGCATTGCTGACACGCTCTGAATGAGAAAGCGTTCTAAACGGTTTTATTGCTTTGCTCAACTTTTGCCTTAGAGAAGAGCAGAAGAGTTGTCCTAATTTGCTTTGCTAAGGACTTTTTTGGGCAGGGAGAGAGTTTATACCGCACATTTTTCCAGTTTCTGTTGTATTTAAAAATATGTACAAATGTTAAAAAAAAAAAAAAACATTTAAAACACTTTCTGCTAATTCAACAAGGAGGATTTTAAGGGATTTTAAAGGATTTTAAATATAAATTTCCTATAAAACCTCTATTTAAAAAAAAAAAGGGAAAAAAAAAAACAAATTTTTTTCCTTATACTATTGATCCAGCCTGTTATTATTGTGGTAAAGGTCCTTATTTAACTACTTCTCTTCTTACATTTTAGTCTATTAAAATTTGAAATGAAAACTGGACCAGAAGTGTCAGGGCAGTAAATGCCTAAAGAAAGTAAGTCTGGAAGGCCTCAGATTTTTTACTTCTTGCTTTATCTCCCTCTCCCCTTTCTGGCTGCCACAGGTTCCATTTTGGTTTGTATTTTGACAATATTTTTTCAAAAATTTGTTCAAGCCTTGCCTTCTAGCATCATGCAGCTAGGTGGGAATTCTGTTTCACTGTACCAAAAAATTCCATCCTTTGCCTTTGCACAGGAAATCTTGGCATCGTGATATAGATATTCTAACTACCTGACAATTTGAAAGCGGATTATAAGAAGCTATACAATTCTGTACTTTTAGCCTTTCAGGGTTTATTTGTCTATGACATGGCTTCCAGGAGACGATAAAGGAAATGTATGTGAAGTATTTAGGCCAGTAATCCCAAACTTAGTTTAAGTAGTTACCGTCAGAATAACGAAGAGAGTGGTAACAAGGACTTTTCCTTATTTTGTGAAGCGTTCTGTCACTAAGAATCCTAATGAGATGGGATTTTCTTTTTCTTTCCATGTTGATCCTTGGTGGTGGTGCTGATGCAAGAATTACCATATGGAGTTAACACTAAAACTCCATCTAGCACAGCGACATCATCTCCTGATGAAGACTGGCAGTATCGAGTTTTGAATGGTACATTTTGGCTTTCATACCTCTTGGAATGCAGAGGATAACAACAAGAAATTCAAGAAATACTGATTTTGAAGAAAGGTAGAAATGACTGGCAATATTCATTCACAAAGGCTGCAATCACTGTGGGATTTCTGTCACCGGGAGTATTTTAAGAACAGGTAGGACAAGAATGCATTGAAGTCAGTTATGCATAGTCATTCCTACTTTTGGTGAGTTAGATGACCTCTGAAGGAAACTTCTGACTGATGATTTTGTGCTTAGGGTGTAAGAAATAGGATGAATACAATCTTTGTATATCTGAAGCTAATGCCTGGTGTTTGATCAATCAGCACTCTTTAAGAGAGCATGATACCTTGAGTCTGTGTTCAATGCAATTTGAGAGTCAGTATCAAAATACGTATGTTGTTAATCACCAACAGCTGAGTAGACAGGAGCTGGATGCCTTTGATGTCAAGGCAAGCTTCTGGAGTTTCTGGTTTCCAGGGTCTTCAAGAATTTCCCTGGGGATATAATTGATATGTGGTTGTCTTTGTCTTTTTTAAAAATCAAGTTCTAATACCATGCTCACAGTTCTCAAATCTCAGGCAATGAGTTGGGGACTGCACACTTGTACTGAGCATTTCCAATTAGGGCCTTGAAAAAATTCTGTATGCCTATGGTCTAACCTTGTCACCCAGATGAATAGAGGCAGAGCTCTTTTTGTCAGTGAGGGAAATGCATTGGAGTGATAAAACTTACTGAAATAGACATAGGATATGAGGATCTATTTTCTTAAGAGTTAAACTGGATTTATGGTTTGGGTAAGCAGCTCTTACAACTAAATGAGAAGGTAATGATAGCACAAGGACTGTGCAAAATCAGTGCCAGGATTGTAACTCTACCATCAGTGTTTTACACCCTGAATCCTAATTTGCAGTTGTCAGGACCGTTTGTCTCTGACTTCTGCTGCTGAGAATTCTTCTGCAGTTTTCCTTTTTATCAGTGCAGATAAAATCTTTGCTAAATTATAATCTTTGAATAACTTCATCTTGTACTTTTTCATTGTTGGTTCTGTTTCACGGTTGTCTTTCACTGCAACAATAAATTCGTTGTAACTCCACAGCATTTTCAAATTAAGTTGTTTAAGTTTAAATGTGCGTAATTTAAAATGGAGTTTAGGGCATGAGCTACTTAGCTGCTGTTGGTCAGCAGCGCTGGTGTTGTGGAAGGAACTGGTGGTGTTTTACAGAATAAAACCATGGGTAGTAATGGTACAATCCTATAATGTTATCCTATTTCCCATTTTGAAGACACTTTTGTTTACCATGTATTTGCCAGCATGGCATAACAGTATGTTGTATCCTATTCTGAAGACAAGGTAGAGACAGAAAATCAGTAAGAAGAAGTAGTAGACTACATTCTTCCTTTCCAAGGACTGAATTTAATCCTAGTTTGTTTTCATTTAAAGCAGAATTGTTAACTTGTCAACTTTTCTGGGATTTGGATGGAAACCTCCAAATGTGTGGAACTGCTGTTGAAAATGGAATTGCACTGGGCTATGTGATTACCTTTCCAAATGTTCTGATAAATAGAATAGACACTGTCAACAGCATCTGTGACTTTTAGACATGTGAATTTTGTCTGGGATAAATGTTGTTGTTCATCTCCCCCCTCGCCCCTGATTTTGAATAGCTTGTGAAACACCATCAGTTTTGCAATAGAATGAAAACCTTGAGACTTAAGTCTTTTTCAGGAAGGAGCATTAGTCTTACAGAGTTGGCTTAGAGAATCCACAAAACATGTCATCTTTACTTGCTCATGACAGACATCTCCTTTTGGCAATTTTAATTAAGACCTCCCTTAGATATCACTAGATAAGAAGTGGATACACTCATGTATTAAGGAACGGGTAGCCTAAAACACTGATAACTCTGAAGTTTTTTGTGCTTGTGCTTTTGTTTTTTAGAAGCCCATATGTAGTTTGGGTTGACCAATCCTCGCCAAATGTATTAATGTATTGGTGCTTTAGAAAAGATGAAAAAAAATTAAGTTGCCAAAGAGTGAATAAATTCAAAATAATTGTATAAAACAAACAAAAAAAACCCAAACCCATAAATTAGTGCAGGTAGTACACTCCAGCTTCTCTGCGTATGGTTATGTTTGGGGACATTCCAGCAAAGTTAGTGTTAAAATGCTTGTTTCTTTTCTGTTGCTGATGGCAGATCTACTTAACTGGGAAAAACAGACCTCTGTGAAGGTGAAAACAAGAAACTGTCTATGCACAAAGTACTGTCAAAAGCAGAATGGGCAAGATTTTCGTATAATGGTTCACCAGTGTTTTTAATGGGGTCATATTCTTTTCTAACATCAATTAATGAAGATTGTGTTTTCCTCTAGACTTCAATTAGCCTGCAGATGGTAAAATAATTGAGACAAGAATGAAATTGCCACTATTATTAATAGAAGGGTTTTTTAGTTTCAGTTTTCCTTTTAAAGTTGCTGTGTGTGCTTCAGGAGAACATGTACATTGAGAGTGATTTCCATTCCTTCCATCAGTGTAGTTTTTCCCGACATTAATTAATGAAAACTAAATTCAGTGACAACTTCCAGAGTTTGCAAATTACTTTGGAATAAAAACTGAAAGGGAGGTATTTCCCCATTTATCTCAGAGACTTTAACATTGAAGTCTTTAAAAGTCATTTAAATAGGGTCCTTGGCAACTCCCTCATTGCTGATCATTTTAGTGGAGTTGTTTAGGCAAAGAATTTATCCATTTGGGCTTTACGAGAAACAAACGGACAGTGACGGACATCATGATTTTGCAACTTGTCAAGTATGCAACCAAGTGTCTGTAGGTTTTGCTTGGTTTCACTCGGTAGGGTGGTGGTACTTAAATCATGTTTTAGCTCAATACATGATGCAGGGATGCTGGTGGTCATTCTCTTGATGTTGGTGTTTCTGTGTTGTGCTCCTGGCAGCTGAATGTCCAGGGAAAACATGTTACATTTTGCTCTCTGGTTCTTGAACTGTTGGCCTCATATTGTGGATGGTCTGTCAACCATAGTTATCCATGAAGTAACCACGCAGTCATTTTAAACAACTATTTCAGTGGTGCTTGCAATTACGATATTGATGATAAACATGCATGTTGTTCTGAAAGAAAGGATGAGGGTTATGAGAGGTATCATCATACAAAATGCAGGGAACCTCTGTTGTAGGAGGTGATACTCTGTAACCAATTTTGAATACTGCAGGTCATTAGACTTGTCTTAAAAAGATGTTATATGAAGTGCCTACCTGCCCCTCTATTTTGTTTTGTTTTTGTCTGTTTTGCATTAAAAAAATAGCATGCATATTTAACAGTGTATAAGAAAATCCATTCAGCAAGAAAAAAGTCAAAGCAAACAAAAGCTTCAGGCTGTCTAGTGAACTTCAGAGCATTTACTTGCTGCTGTTTAGGCACAAAAAAAAAAAAGACTAAGTAGTTTTCTGGAACAATGGCCATTTTCATTATAGGAATTTTAAAAATATGCTTAAATTTAAAATCAAACTGTTTTCAAATACTAAAGGTTTGTCTGGTCTGTGTGCAGCTGTCAGGTTACTTGGCTTGGTTTGTTTAAATTGGAGATCTGTAAAGTAAGGATTAATCTGATTAATCTGTAAGGTAAGGATTTCCTCTTTGTACACTTAGGCCTGCCAGATCTGGTCCAGGGCAGTTCTGGGCACTGATGTCATATACTTTAGGTGTCATATTTTAGCAACTGTTGATTAACACTTTTTCCTGTCAGCAAAGCTGGATACATTTGTCAGTGAGAAAGTGGTGGGAAAAGAAATGACCACTTCTCGTCGTGTTGTCACATCTCCAAGCAGTTGTGGTATTAAGCTCTGCTTTCCTCGCAGTCGGTATGCAAAAATGAATGAGGCTGTTCTAGTAGGACTTCTGTTTTTATAGTTAACCGAGCTTTGAAATTGTCTCCTAAATCATCCTTGCCAATAGCATTAACTACCCTTTTGCTGGTAGTCAGAGATTATTCTACAGTAAGTTAAAGGGTAACTCATCTTCTTCTGTGATGACAGGAAACATGGAGGGATGTAAAAGATAATGGCTAATTCAAAGCAGATCACTCCACTCTGCTTCTGGAAATCCATCAACTCCATTCAAACGCAGATTTGAAATTTTGCAACAAACTTTGAAAGCTCTTTCCCTTTCGCTGCCTCAGTAAATTGTTATCTGGGGGAGGATGATGCAGATGCCCTTGAATTATGATGCCTTTCATTACAAAGGGGTGAATTGCACATCAGCCTGACATTCAGAAGCCTGAAGGATTCAACTACTGTGCTTTTTTTGTGCTTGAAAAAAAGGTAAAAGATGGATGCAAAATGGACAAGTGATGTGGTACTAAGGAAAGGTCTTTATCCTTCCTTCTCATTTTGCAGAAACAAGCACCTGAAAATGCATCATTGAAAAATGTACTCATGCAAATATGAGTCATCCCAGCTGTAAGGCTGGAGTCGGTACTGAGGTGACGGGGCAGGTGGAGCAGCAGAACAGCAGGTGAATTGATCCTTGAGTAAACACCTGTGTTTGCTTTTTGGTTTATTTTCTTTTTAAAGAGAGCTGCAGCAAAAGAACAAGGAAAATCTGATGTAATAGCAAGCCATAAAAGGATATTTCAGAGGGCTGATTTTTCTTAGAAACAAGCTGTACCTAGCTCTCTTCACTTGACAGTTCCATCCATACTTCCTTGCTCATCACTTGAGGTTGCTTCTGGTACGCAGAAGCTAGTTGTTTTGCCTGACAGCCAGGTAGTTGCTGTTGTCGCTGTCTGCTTCAGAAACATTGGGTGAACAATTGGCTAGCGGGTCAGGCTCAAAGGGTTTATAGTAAATGGGGTTACGTCAGGCTGGCGGCTAGTCACTAGTACAGTTCTCCAGGGCTCCGTTTTAGGGCCAGTTCTCTTCAATGTTTTTTATGAAGGATCTGGATGCCAGACTAGAATGCATACTAAACAAGTTTGCAGATGGTACTAAATTAGGAGGAGCTGTTGAGAGGCCTTGACAAAGAGAGATCTCTCTAGAGAGAGATCATGACAAATTAAAGGACTGGGCAGTCGCCAACTACATGAAATTTAGCAAGAGCAAGTGCTGTTTTCTGCCCCTGGGATGGGGCAACCCTGGATATACACACAGACTGGGGAATGAGTGGCTGGAGAGCAGCTCCACGGGAAGGTATTCTGGGGGATGTAGGCAATAGCAAGTTGAACACAAGTCACCAGTGTGCCGTGGCAGCCAAAAGGGCCAACTGCATCATGGGGCGCATCAGGCACATCACGTCTGATGGCACAGCACCGCTAGCTGGCTGAGGGAAGGGGTTGTCCTGCTCTGCTCTGGTGTGGCCTCACCTCGAGCACTGTGTGCAGTTTTGGGTGCCACAATGTAAGAAAGACTTAACTCTGTTAGAGTGTGCACTAAGGAGGGCAACAACGATGGTGAAAGTTCTAGAGGGGATGACATCAAAAGCAGCTGAAGACACTTGGCTTGTTCTGCTTGGAGAAGAGAAGGCTGAGTCTATGAAGTGATGTTTACTGTGTATGCAGAGGTGTGACCAACAAAGCATTTCTACTGAGTGTGGACTTGGTCTAGATCAAGATCGTTACCCTTGATTTTCTTGGGACGTAATACTTCTGGCAAGACCAAGTAAAGCACACGAAAATGCAGACTCAAACTCCGTGCTCATGGGGAAACTTGGTGATGAAAAGGCTGGCTGGAGACAGGAGGAACCTACTTTAAGTCTCCAAAACACCCTGTAAAACACTGTGTCCAAGACAAAATTTAAGAGGAGACACCTGTTCTGAGAAGCTCCTTTTGGAGGTAGATGCAGAGTCCAGATGCTTCTGTTACAGCAACTCTTAATCTTTGAGTACAGAAGTAATTTACTTAGGCAGCATTTAGATATGATAGTCACGGACACTATAAAAAAAACTATGAAGTAGAATGTTTTTGCTAGGCAATGATTATAATTACTCGCAACTCTTGATACGTATCATGTAGCGTGAACCATTTTTAATTTCCTGAGAACAATGCAACTTAAGATATCTTTCTTCATCAGGCTGCTTGATTTATTAGAAAACTGCTGGATCCATGTATCAAAAACTCTGTTACTGATCATTGTGCATCATTCCTACTGTGAAAAAGAGGGAAACATGGTAGCTTGTGTGTGTTTAAATGCAAACATTTTAACATGCTATACATCTCTACCAGCTCTGCCAAAGATAAATCAAAATTCAATGCCATCCCTTCACAGTCATTGTAAAACAGAATAGGAGTTGTATTATTGAAGTGGTTCCACTGCTACCACATGCAAAAGAGATTTATTGAAAAGAGGGGAAAAAAACACTAATGAAATAAACAGATTTACAGTAAAAAACATTATTACAGTGTAGCTACGCTGTTTAACAAATGCCTTACAGAAAACTATACGATGTGCCAACAAGTCTATGTTGATTTTTTCATTGCAAGCTGATTGACAGTGATGAAATTAATCTTAAAATAGATGTATTTCCAGTACAAGTAAGAGTTTTACCAAAGGAATTTGTTTGACTTATCCCTTACAAATTCAAAATGTTGTTACTTGAGAATCAAGCAGTTCTCTTTGGTTCCAGAATGTTAAATGATTGGGAGGGGGGAAAGGGGAGGATTTATTTTTATGATTATTTTTAAAGGTGGTAGGAAATAAGATAACCACATGCCAAAAAAGTTTAAGTTTTGTACAAATGTTATGACAAACTCTGCTGCCTTCAGAGGGCTTGGACCAATCCTTATGACTCATCCTCTTTAATAAATAAATAGTAAATCCCTGAATGAGCACATCAACAAATTTTCATCCATTTTAGGATAAATCAGGGAAGGATACATTGTGAAAAGTAGCTATTGGCTGAAAAGCTTATAGCTGTTTAATAAAACAAGTGATTGGTATGTTTTTGTAGTGAAGATGTACACTTGCTTTTTTTTCCAAATAATATGCCTACATTTTTCTGACTTGCAGCATAGTTGAGGTGTTTAACAGTAGCTTTCATAATTTATGGCTTTCCGGGTGACATTTTATTTCCTATTCAAGGTAGTAACAGCTCAGATTCTTCAGCTAATCACTTCTGTAAGTAAAACTGATGCACTGGATATTTATAGAGCAATTTTCAGGCCAGGGTCCTTGAGGTATTCAAATTACCAAGAAAACCATGCGGACAAACACAACCTGGTGCATGCAGATATATATGAGTCAGAGAAGATTAAAGAAGGAGGCTGTAGCTGTAATGTCTAGACTAGCATTTGTAACTTCTAATACACTGCTAATGCGGGTCTGTTTTTTCAAACAGAGGTGTTCAAAGGGAGCTTAAGGTCTATTACGAATTTTCCCCTTGTGATTGAAGTGAAATAACTTTGGATAGGATCAAGCTTTGTAGATTTTAGCTGCAAAACTTCCATTATCTCAATCTCACCTTTTGTGTTGGTTTTGAGACCCTGTCAGAATTTCGTTTGGCTTGTGGAGTGCAGTAAGTTCATTGAGGAAATAAAGAGTTTTAGAAACCACGATTGCTCGTGTAATCACATGGTAAGCAAGCTGGCAGGACAAGTGCCTGTGCCCAAAGACACTGTAGTTTATAGCCCTGCCTTCGTAATTAGGTTTAATTTCTTAATAAAAAAAAATTAAATGTAGTTTAGGGGAAAACACTGTGGTGTCAGATGATTAGTGGTGGAATGAAAAGACGTGCTCTTACTGGAAATCAAGTGCTTTCCTCTGATTTTAAGGCATACAGTGATGAATACGATGCTGCCAACGTGCATTTTTTGCTGTTAGGCTTGGAAGTATAAGAACACTTAAGAGCCATGTGAATATAGATGCTTTAGAATGAAAACAGTGTAGGTATATGAGGAGAGATGAAGAGACTTGTTCATGCAGTGAAAGATAACAAGAACTTGAAAGAACAGGTTATTGTCAGAGTTGGGAGCTTTTGCGTGTTGGGATTTCTTATGTGGAAATGAGTAACCTACATGATGGGATTCTGGTTGCTGAGCTGGCATCACAGTGACTAGTCAAGAAGTGTTACAGTGGAATGGATGTCAGATGAGGAGTTAGGAAACATGGTTTCCTTGTCGTTTCAGTTGTTGGTCAAATCTCTACCGTTTCACCCTTTGTTTCTTCCCCTATTGTATGGAGATAGAGATCTAATATCGTAAAAGCTCTTTGTGGTATGAGAATGGAAATGCACTGAACATAGTAATAAAGACTCTTAGTTCTAGTAACTAAATATCACAATTGCCTTGTTTGCTATTTTCAAGCACTGCTGTAAATTTTTTACCATTTCAGCATACAGTTTATTGGAAAATCACGTCTTTGTTTCTCTTCCCTGATATTTCTCATCACTTTTATCATGTGAAACTGAAACATTGGGAATAGTGGAGAAGGATAAATGCTGTCAATTCACTCTTTCATTGGTTTAACTAGAACTCTCTTGGGTATTACTTCCATTTAGAAGAATCAGTACTTGTACTTGTGTCTGTTGTAAAACAGTGTTTGTTTAAAGGCAGAATTCCAAATACATTTGTTGGCTTTTCTCCTGAAATATGACTGTAACGGGGACATGGATACCTTAGAGAGCTAAATATCCTGCAGTCTGTTTTGCTACTGATGTGCATACATAATTTCCACTGACAGTAATGGGAGTTACATGTGTATAGAAAGCAAAACAGACCCTTAAAAAATGTTGGTCAAGTAATAAAACCTAGCCTCAAAAGAGTATGGAAGTGGAGTGGGAAGGTGAGTCTTTTTTTTTTTTATTTGCTTTCTCTTTAACTTATCTTCACTCTGCTAATGTTGGCTTAATATTATTTTTGTGGATTCACTCCTGATTTATTATGGCATGAGAGGTAAGACAAGGTCCATGTGGAATAGGTAGGCAGAAAATAACTTTTAAATTTATTTCCTCTAAAGAGAATGAGAGTGAAAACTAAAGAGGTTGGAAAAGGTTTCCCCTTTCCCGCTCCCATAATAATTAGAAAAGTTTTCTTATTCAGTGTTTGTATGGTACGCTATCTGCCATGCTGATGTGATGCTGGCTATCTTTTGTGCATTAGCAAATAGTGTGGGATCTGTTCTGCTGAGGCTGCGTGCACAGCTGCACTCACTGCAGTACCCTCAGGGGTGCACAGAGCCCTGTGCAGCTGCAGTACTGAAACCGCAGTACGGCACGCTGACTGAGGGGAAGGAGCTTGGCTGTCCTTAGCTGTGGCAGTGCACGAGGACTGGGCTTTGTGCCTTGCTCCAGACCTGGGAGCTGCTCCGCCTGCAAGTCACAAAAGAAAACGTTAAGCTTCTGTTCAGTCAAATAAACCCGTGGTCTTGTATCCCAGCAGCATCCAGTGTCAAAATGTAAAACTGTCTATGCCAGTGTGTTTATTGGGAACTTTACTGTACTTTACACACCATATGTTATTGTGAGTGTTGTAAACAAAAAATGTTACTGCTTTGAGTGCTGTCAGGATTTTCACTGTTTTCCTTGAGCTTCAAATGAAAAGGGAGAAGCAAATTCCTGGATAGTTAGACCTGGCAATCTGTAGTCTGTCCTCTAATTAAATTCTCTGCAACCGGTATGTTTTCATTGTTAATCAATGGACATTTGTCCTCAGAAGTAACTAATCCTGCGGAATGTAAGAAAAGTTAAACCTGTTGAGAAATCTCAATGTTATACAAAATCAAATTGTCCTATTTCAAAATAGTTGAACATCATGGCATCTTAATAAAGGGAGTGCTAGAATATGTTCTCCTAATAAACCTCTGTAAAACCTCTAAAAATAACTACACAGATATATTCTAAGTTGATTAGCAGTAATTGAACTGACTTAATGTAGTTGGATGATGTCATGTGTAATATTCCTCTAAAGTAATTTCTGTAGACAAGCCATTTGAAGTCCTCTTGCAGCCAGCAAAAACATCTTCATGTTGCTAAACTGAGTGCTCAGACTAAAGCACTCAGCGGGAGAGCTCTGACATCTGCCTGGTTTATCTTGTTGCTTTGAGCTACTGTAGCTTACCTGCTAGAAGCAGCTTTGCAGTGACAAATATCCCATCCATGTTTCAGTGGAACTGTGGAAACTATATGATTGTGTAACACTTGTATAAGACCTTCTAGTTGTAGAATAATATTAGAATAAGCAGTGTTAAAGATGGATAGAACCTTTGGAAGAATCTGGTTTCAAAGTTCCTTTGCTGTATGCATTTCCAGCATTGCCTCCAACTTGGTTCACCCTGTTCCATGCGATGAGCATGTTCCATGGTCTAATTCATCTCTTTAGAAGGAAGCTTGGAAAACTATTTTCATGTGTTTGTCTTGCTTTTGCATTTGCTCATGTATTTCCTTGCATCTCTGCCCTTGTGTTTTAACAACACTTAAAAGCTTGTAGTTGGTTAATGTAGGTGGTATCTTCAGATTTTTGTAGCTTGGATTGTTGCTTTTGTGGAAATGGTTTTGCAGGGTTGTGTGTGTTTGTTTTGTTTTTCATTTTGTTTTGATTTGTTTTCTGAGGGCTGAGACCTCCGTAACTGATTTTAGTATTCAGAATGTCGCACAGAACATAAATGTAGTTTCTACAGGAAGAAATTGCTCTGTCCTTGCTCTGAGCCTTTTCTGTTTACTGACCTAGGTTGTTTGAATTTAGAAGGGACTCTGAGTTTCTCTTCATCAGCTCCATGTTATTGACAGTTGTCCTCTTTGTGCCAGGGGTACTGGGGTTTTGGTTATTTTGGATGTTTTTTGACTGGGTCACCAGTATGTCTGTTACTGAATATTCATTTTGCTGGTACAGTGGAGAAATTCAACTGTCCAAGACTTGAAGCTGCTGTCCCACTCTCCCTTATCTAAAGGTCAGAAGCACTACCTTGTGAGCAAACTTGATAATTTTGCTGATATTTCTGAAACTACAAGACTATTATAATTTTTTGTTGTTGTTGTTCAGAAGGGTTGGTTGGTGATTCAGTCAAGCACTGATGTGCATATCCTGTCAGAAATTTGCACTAACCTCCTGAAACTGTCAAAGTGCCAAAGGCACTGTTAGTTACAGTGCTCCCCTTAATCAGGAGGCCTGGTAAGTACAGGACTGTGGCTTCTGTTCCTATGTTATTAAATATCAACAGCTAATAGCATGCTTGCTTAGTACTAGCTGATTCTTTAAATGATAGCTTATGGGGGGAGAGAATGCATCCTGTAGATGAAGGGAAGACCCGTTAACTTCCCCTTTGGTAAAGCCATTTTAGGAGCGGACTACAGCATGCTCACATTTTGCCCCCTTCCCTTTTAGCCTTTGAGATTTCCTCTTTCACTCACATGCTGTTTTGCCAACTGTCCTGGATTGCCTGCCCAGAATACTTAGCAGTTCAGTTTTCCCAGAGGGCTCAGGACGTGTTTTTCTGGCTCCTGCTGGAGAAAGGACCTAGCTGGCTGAACAGATACTCCTTTAAAAACCTCTGTTCCCTGTGCGCTTAAGTGATGTGTTACTTGTGACCTTCTGCAGAGTCAGATGCGTGTCTTATAGGTTTGAAGAGCTGCTGGTGAAAGCCACTGCCTTCCTAGGAGTGGAATGCCAATAGGAGAAGGATTGACAGATTTTGGAGTCGTTCTGTCTCAAAGACAAGTTTCAGTCATTCAAATCAAGATTGAACCTATAGTGTTTCCAGAAAGGCTCACAATGTCATTTCTATGTGCAACAGTGCACTCTATTCATCAAGGAAATGACCACAGAAATGTGTACCCAGCTGTCTCCGTATCAGTACCATCTATGCATAGCAGCTGCTGATGTTTGTGATGATCACTTCTGATCAGACTCTTCTTATTTTGGTGGAAAAGTACCAAAAAATCTTGGAACTCAGGAACACCTAAGAGCATGACTCAAAACTACTTCAGTAATACCGCTGTTGCACTGCCTTAATCTGTGAAATTTAAGCCAGCAGTGGATGATGCTCATCACGCAGCAGGGGACTGTGCAGTTTGCCCTGTGGTCTTTATCTTTGGCCATCCCCTGCTGCAGCCCTGGTTTCCGGTCGCTTAGCCCAAAGCAGCCACAGGACCCCACAGAGCCCAGGTTGTTTTCAGATGCCATGTAGGGGCAAGGCACTCGCATCTCCTCCACTCGCTCAGGAGATGCTCATGGTGCTCCCTGAGGAGCATGCCCTGGCCATTAGCAGCTATCGTCTAAGCAAAGTCCTGCTCTAATGCCTTTTTTTAATACTATCTTTGTATATACTTTCATAGAGATTTTTTTTTTTAATTCTTATTGTACAATTTTACAAGAATCACAGCAAGAGAAAATACGATATCATGGCCAGGGCTTTAATCTATTATTTATTAGACCTCAGTTAAATGAGGTGCCTGTGACAAAGCAGGGTGTGTGGTTTTGGTTAAGTCCCCTAGGTCCTCTGGTATGCACTGTATTAGGACTGTCAATGCAAAGCACTCTTAGAGAGGAACTTGTATTTGGATCATAACCCCCTTACTGCTTCCAGCTCTTCTTTGCAAAGGAAATTATATCCTTAAAGGCATAGTTTGTTGATGGATTAGGTCTGTACTGCAGGCGTCTTTGTTAGAGATTTTACCTGCTGGATGTAGTTTTTATAGCAAAACCCATTTAGATAGTCCTTAACCTGTGTGTCCCAGTTCTCCAGGTGTAATATGGGGATAAGGTTCTTGAAAACTCCAGGCAGAAGTGGGGCTAAAGACAGTAAAACATGGTGAGAACGTTTAGTAGTGCAGTGAAGGGGTGGGATTCTGTAAGGAGGGGATTCACATTTATATTTCTAAGAACTTGGTAAGAGTGATCCATATGGAAACCTCACCATGTAATTTGCGTTTGTTATTAAATTAAAACCTTTTGCAAGGCAGAAGCCTCTTTCATTTTAGAATACCTTACAGCTGTTGTAAAACTGTACATTCACTATCCTGTGCTTTTCTGATTGGGCAAGTAAATATTTATCAGCCTAGTGCTTGAAATGCTTGCTTTTGTTCTAAATCAGATGTTACAAAAAGAGTGTAAGTACTGGGAAAAGGATTGCAAGAAATATGCTGGGGAATTTACAACTTTGTTTACAGTACCAAACAAATGTGACTGCATAAACGAACATGACTGCTTATTTTCTTACTGTTGATCTGATACTAAACCATAGGAGAAGTCAGCCAACTGGCATGAAAATGATTTATCACTTTATGCTGTTGGGGTTTGGGCAGGAGGAAATGTGGACTAGGAGATGTTGGAGAGTAATTGTGGGAGGGTATCTTGGCCACCGGAGTGGCAATACTCCATCAAATACTTGCCAGACCCAAAGGGGAAATAGATTTTTTCAGAAGTCTTCAAGACATCTTTAAATGAATGTTCCTTCTTTGAGAGGAGAAGTACCATACTGAATACTTACGTACAGGGGACTCTTGGGGGCGTGTGTTTAAGCTCAGATTTGCCTTTTTTTTTTTTTTTTCAACCAGCTGGCAATGTCTGCAACCAAAGGAAAATGAAGCCATCTAGCTGGCAGTGCTAGGTGATCCTGGAGGCCGCTCTAAGTTTTTCCAAGCAGTTGTTAGAGCTCCCAGTCCAGGATTTGCTTCCCAAGCTATTGAAGCTGTCGCTGTTAGATCAGTGACTTGGAACAGTGATCAGTGCCTTGGACTTCCTGTTCGCATGATTTCCTGACAAGAGGTAGACTTCATTTCTAAGCACTGATAAAATCAGGGCTCGATTGCTAGGCTCCCAGTCTATATCCATGTCAGCCATGTGCTAGCAGAATACATTCATTTTCTAAGGTGTTTAGGTTGATACTAGAATGTCTTCAGTGCACTTCACATGTTGTCCTGACAAAAATCTAATTATTAATTTACTTTGGCTATGTTTCCTATTACTAATATTCAACAGGTAGCAACAAAATATCATGTTCCTTAATTTTCACTGTGTTGTTGTTGTTGTTGTCATCATTCACTCCCTGATTTTGTAAACAGCTGTAGTAGTTGTTCTTACCCGAAGGAGTTGGAAATACTGCATTTACATTCGTTACAGATTTAGTTCAGAAATAAGAACTTAAAAAAGAGGAAGAGTTCAGCAGTATGTTTTCCATGATGTTTTTCAGAATGTGTAGGAAAGTACAGACAAAAAACATCGATGATAGAAAACTTGAGGAATAATTGTACTGAAGTAGTATGTACTGAGTAGACGGAGACACTGTTCTATGGAGGCGTAATAATAAGTTTTGTGTATTTGTGGCCACCTAACTATACAGCAGTATCTTTTGTATGATATGCTACTAATTGCAGTAACCTAAGAGTTTTAAGAAGAGTAAAGAACAAATACATAGAGTAACAGAGAATATGGCATTTGCCTGCTCAATCTGTTGTTGTAGTATCAATGAGAATTGGTTTAATGGTATTTTCCGTGTAAGAAATGTTCAGGAAAGCAATTTCCCATTTTTTCCTAGTACATTGTCCAGGAAAGCAGAATTGGAATGAACTCTGTTAAAGTTATTGGAAAAATCATGGCTGCTGTCCTCCTGGAAAGAATAATGGCAAATTTCATTGGGACATCTGTTTGGTTATTTGAAAAAAAAAATTGGCATGAAGTTAACTTGATTTTTTTTTCAGAGTGGTTATTTAAAATATTATTTGATCGAAAATAAATATTTTGAATTTTAATTAAAAGTACATCCACTGCTTTCCTTAGTGCACATGTTCATACATATGCAGGGTAATAAAAGGTTATTGTCTTAGCTGCTCCTTTGTGACACAGGTTTATTCCATTCATGGGAGAATAAATAGGGAAAATGTAATAATAAATCAAACTTTATTGTAGCTAATGCCTTAAACATTGGAAATCATCTGGAATCTGTGATCAAATTACCAACTCACTATTATCATTATTTTAAGTACCCATTTGGTGTTTCCGTGTAAATAATGATGAGCGATACGGAACTGGTATGTTACTTAGCATGTTTGTTAGCAATTTTTCCTTTCACTGGGATTAAAAGAAAAAGGAGGAGGAGCGGAGTGGGGAGCTGAGTGCCTGGAGGTAAGGCTGACTTGGATTATGTTGATGATATTTCCATTTGGAATGTTCCAAGGAGTGAAGTACAGACCCGAATTAAACTATGTAAATTCTACCTTTAAAAAAAAAAAAAAGGATGAAGTGAAATAGGGGTTAAGATTTTGTCATTTTTCTCTCTTGAATTGTGGTAATTTCATGAAATTGCTCTGCAGCTGATCTGGGCAGGAAACCAAACCCCTCAGTCTGAAGTCTGATCCAGATCTGTTACTCTGAGGGTAAATTTGTATTTATGGAACTCAGTATCACCTCCGCTTATTCCAAAAAAAATTTAATTAAGGCATCTTTTTTAGCTCACTCATAATTTCAGAAGTTTATTCCCACTAGTTTGCTAATCTGTCTATGTCTGTCGCCTTCACAGATTTATGTGACAAATCATGCTCAATGCAAAAATACATTAAAAATACATTAAAACATTTGAAGTCATGAATTTCACATGATGTGACCAGCCAGAATTGTTTTTAGATGTGTAAAATGTGTTTTCAAAAACTACTTCACAAAAATAGTGAAGAATTGAAGAACCAAATAATCTCCAACCTTATGACAGCTTGGAGGAATTGGTCTCTATATTTTGCAGAGTCAATGTTATTGGATTGACGTCTTCTAGAAACTCCTGTAATGCAGATAAATCACTGGAAATTATAAGAGTGCAGTCGAAGTACTAAAATAGTCTCTGAATTCTTCCTTAGATGCTTGTTGAATACTTTCACTTTAAGGTCAGAAGGGCTTGTGTTAGCTCTATAGCCTGAGTTTTGAACAGCTTGTGGCTGCAGGTTCCTTGGATGAATTTTTGCTTTCCAATGTCTGTTGTTGTGGTGTAGTTTATTTTGCAAAAACAGCTAGTTTAGATTTTCAAAATATGATTAAGAAACTACAGTATATCTGGGATAAGGCTTTCCATTGTTATCTTTGTGCTAAACCTTTTAATCCTATTTCTCTAGCCATGTGCACTTGGTAGTTGGTTTCGTTCAAACAATTTCACTAGTTTTCAGTGTTTTGTTTTGTCTTGCAGTTTCTGATGGTTTCTGTTGAGCTATCCATTAATGCATCTTTGACATAAAAGCACATTTGTAGTTTTCCAGTGTAACTGCCTAATTAAATGTTGTATTTCCTCCACATGTTATTTTGGAAGTATCCAAACAGCCTGTGGAGGACTCGGGTATTTTGTCTGCTGTTTGAAGTACAAGAGCTGTAGTTTGCTCATTAGGAGCATGAGGCTCAGGGTTGCAGATTAACCAGCTGCACTGCCTGCATTCATGTGGTCACAACCTTCCAAATTTACCCCATCATGAGAGGAAGAATTAATTATAGTCCTAATTGACTGTTTCCTTGGATATAAGCAGGAAGGAACTGCTAGGAGGCAAAGTGATTAATCAGTTAAGCTAGTTACATCAATCAAATGTGTGAGAAAGTTTATCATCCTGAAGCCAGAGTACAGTCATGTCAAAATACAAGAGCCATCAGCTCTTTCACAGGGGTTTTGCTGTGTTCTTCTCCTTGATTTTCTGAAAAATCTTATAGAAATACATGCTATTGACCTAGGCTATGCTTGACAACCTGTCTGGATTATCTTTGAAGAGGGAATACAGCAATTTGTTCTCTTATCAGACATTGCATGTAGTCCTCATTAAAAGACTTTGGCATATGTTTTTCACGTGGATGAACAAGTCACATATATATTCCAAACAACTCATAAATCCTGCCAGTTGTGCCAGTGAGATGTCCCTTGGTTGCTGTTGTGGTGAAGCCCTGTCCAGATCCAGGGAGCTGGGTCTTATGAAGCCTCCAGGCTTTAACTCATGGCTGGCCATGCTCTGCTGGGCTGCTCCTGCTTCCCCCAGCTGCGGTCCTTCCTCTCATGTGGGATGTGTGGCACCAAGGGCAAGTGAAAATCATCCAGACAACCCTTGAACCACGACCATTTTCAACTCAGGGTATTTTGGTTTATCATAATAGCCTGGGTTGTAAGCAGTAGCTTTTAAAGAACAATTAAATTTTCTTAGCTTTGGCTGGCAACCTCTGTCTGAGAGAAGGATGAGCAACCACTCTCGCCATTGGGGTTTCATCTGCTGCAGAGCACAAATTAGTCACTGGACCCGTTGCAGTTGCACTACTTGTCAAATTCACCCAGGCTCTCTGTCTCCATGACTGTGGCAGCTCCTTGCACTGGATGGCCTTTGTTCAGGGCTAGGAACTGCAGGGCTGGGTATTCCGTACAACCCTTCCTCTGGGTGGAGTTGACTGAAACCCAGCTGGCTCCTGCAGCCAGAGCATGGTTCTGCAATGCATTGGCACAGCAGAGGCAGTGGTGAGATGAACTTCGGGTGAGAACTGCTTTTGCTGGTATTGCCAATAAAGGCAAAGGTCTGGGGCACAGAGGTCCCAGAGCCTTGAGGCACAAGCTTAATACAGTGCATATGGGCAACTTCCTTCACTTCAAGGGAGCCCCTCCTTTGCTTATGTTTAGCCACAAGAACCATGTTTCCAGGACTGGAAAATTCATTGTAGCGCATTATTTTAGGAAACAATCCAGTTTCGCTCACTTCTGTATGTTGATAACTGGAAGCCGAATTTGGATGGCAAGAGACGGTTTTCTGCTTTGCCTGAGCTCTGGAACGCTACTGGTGGCAGTCTTGTGACAATTCAAAGAAAACTTAGGATATAAAGCTGCACAGGAGGTTAGAAGGGGAGTGAAACTACAAGGAAAATAAGACTTCGTAAAGTTAACACAGGAAAGGCTAACTACAGTTTTATTAGGTCCACTGGATGTAGTCATGTATTTGTACATAAAATCTGTACTCATTAAATGAATATTCTCTCTTCAAAACAACATCCCAGCACGTGTGCTAAATGTTTCCTGACTGTAGCTAAAAGATTAGAGTTCAAAGTCTGTGTGTATTTGTACTACTACTTCTGTTTGATTTTCCCAGATGTGAATTCATGTTCATGAATGAGCATGTGTTACTAGTACACGCTCTAGCCTGTGGCTGACCAACGTGAAATTGATGTAAATTGTTTAAATCAGAATAGAAATATGAGTAGTATTAATCTTGCCCTTGCTTTGTTTCCATGTATTAGACATTGGTCTCTGTAATGATCGATGTGTTGAGTGTTAGCTAGCGGCTTCACTTACGAACTTTCCAGGGTAAATTAATTGCTTTAGAAAACAGGGTATTCTGCATACTTGAAGAGACAGGTTTAGTCCAAATTGCTCCAGAAGAAACATGATTGCAATTTAAAAAATGTTTCTGATTCTAATTAAGATCTACATAGTGCTGTTTGTATTACATGTTTACTAAGTGTGGATTTTATTTATATATGTTTGCATGTATCGATAGCAAATCCATAGCTGCATGAAAAAGTTGCTACTTTTACTCTTTTAAAATAATCCTATGTCTTTGGCAGATGGTTCTCATTTTGTGAAACGAAACATTTCTAGGAAGGTTGTCTTTCACCAGAATCTAACTTTCTGAACTTTCTTGAATCAAAAGTAACATCTAGGAAATAATATTGTGACTGTTATTATGTCTCCGTGTGAGCAAAATGTCTTTTGGCTAGCATTCTTTAGGGCTTAATGTAAAAGAGATTATCCTGAGTAACAGGGACTGTTTTTTGAAAAAATATATAAGAGAATAATTTTCCTTTATAGCAGAAAAGATACTGATAACTGGATATGTCTGAGAGATGGACAAGGTGTCTCAAAAATAAACCAATCTGCCAAGATTGGGGTAATGCTGAAGAAACAAAAATAGGCTGCAGATGAGCAAGCTATTTCATTCTGGATCAGAGCTGTATGGCTATGGAGGTCATCCATGCTCTCTTCTTGACTGTGGAGGTCTGCTGTACAACTCTACTCCCTCTCTCTTGCTCCAGAAGAGAGTTATATTTTGCTCACACAGCTGTATAAGTTGATTTACTCTGGCTTTATTCAGAGAAAAGTGAATTAAACCCATAATGAATAAATCTAATTTTAAAATTACATTGTTGATCATCACTGCAGCAACATGCGAGATCCTTTCTGAGGTTCGCCAATCAAATATATAAAGTACAATACAAAATAAAATATAAGTAACCAAGCATTCTCATTTTGAGACTCAAAGCATTGTGATCTTTGTTAAAAGTAGTATTTTGGCAAAATCAGGTCAGCCAAAGACCTTTGAGTTGGGTAGGTCCATGAAGTCCTTTTTAATGATGTGTAGACTGAGTGACTCCACTGGGCCTTTTGGTAAAGCAGCGTTCATTCAAATGGATAGGGATCATTGAAGAATTATAATCGGTTTGCTACATTAATTTTGGTTTAAGAAGGAATATTGTCCAACCTTAATAACCAAATATTACTGGCTTATAGCTACAGAGAAACACATTAAACTTGTTAAACTCTTAGAATAGTGCTAATAGTCCAAATACAATTTTGAACCTAAATTCTGGACAAATAAGTTTAAAACAACACATTTCATTACCCAGGGAGTAGAAGCTGAGACATTTAAATACATTTTCCTTAGTAGAAGTTCTTAAAACATAGCACTTCTGCATTCTTTTTGACTAAACATGTTTATGCAACAATCTCCAAGCATATGTCTTTTTTTCTCCTCAGGTGTCACCCATACTGTCACATTTTGCAGATATGCTAAAATTTGTTGAGTTATCCTGTCAGTGAGCAGTTGCATGGTGTTGCCTCGAGTCTCAAACCTGGTGAAGTCTCTAGGGTTCTTGACCTCAGCAACTTTGGATGAGGCCAGTAATTGTATTAAAAATAGGTATTTTTGTAAGATGTGTCTGCAGTGTCAGTCGATTTGAGTCTATGCTCTGGTACAGTTTCAGCATTGAAGCATGAACTCAGGCATGCATTTAACCTGTGGTCTTTGAGGAGAAGAGCTGAAGTGCTCAATGCCCTGGTACTCCTTTATGAAATTTGAAGAGGCTTGGTGCAACAATGCAAACTATTATCTCCTAGTCAGCTAGCTACACAGCTCTTCTCAAACTATTTCCAATCTAAGAGCCAAGGGGACTGATGAAAAACACATGATCCTTAGAGCTTGAAGTGTTTAAGGAAACTTCTGAGCACACTGTGCACCCTTTAATGAGACATAGTTGTCAGTCTGTGGTTTTTCAAGGTTCCCTTCTTCCAGAAAGATGAATGAGATCGTAGGCTTGAAAATAAGTCAAAAGCATTGGCAAATAGCAGGTCTACTCCTTATGTATTGTTACCCAAATTTCCGTTCTCAGTTCAGTGCTACCTATAATCCATGTAACTAAGCATCTGATGGCCATTAATTGTTTTCCTTTTGAAGCACCCAGTTTTATAAGCAAGTATGCAATGCAAGTGGAATGCCATGCTCTCAGTAAGGGTGGTATATTGTGTTTGCATTAAAGGAGATGGGGCTGCAGGCTGGGTGCTTTCAGTGCTCTTCATATTTTGTTTTTTAGATAATATAAACATGATGTATACGTGATGTTATCACTCAAAATGATACTTGTTAGTGGGGGAGACACCTTTGGAACAGATCAGATAGCCTTTGTATAAATTGCTTCCCTCAGTTGTTTTTGCAGCATTAAATGGAACTGATGTGCTGAAATATTTGGAGGTAGACCTACAATGAGTACCTCCAGAGGATATGGACCAGTATCATGAGGGTATCAATTCACAGACAGTTCCTTTGTACCAGAAGCCAAATGGTTTTGAATTGTGTTGTGAACCACATGCACAATTTTCAGTAAGGCTTGGTTTACCAAACATTAGGTCACTTGTTTTTTTTCTTCCCATAAGAATTATCTCTGGAATTCAGCTCACGTTCTGAGTACAAAGGTAGAGGTAACATTTTGTTTTGGACATTTCATTACATTGCAGAGGTTATTTTATATTTCCTTCTTCTTCCCTTCCTTCCTTCCTTTTTTTTTTTTTGAATTTTATCTGCAAATAAGAACTTTTATCTGAAATTTCTTTCTCCAGTATTTTTTTAATCCAGTGTAGCATGAGAATCCTGGGAGTTTAGTCCAGTAAGTTTTTTTTTCCTGATTTCCTTTCTTTCTGTCACGCTGACTTTGCAAATTCTAGGAAAGTTTAGCTTCAGCCTTGAGTCCTGATCCTGTCAGCAGAGAAGGTTTACGAAAGGGGGAGTACAGCCTAATGCAAGTGTTTTATTGGTAGTTGTAGCATAGACAGAAATTTGAGTTATAAATCTTTGTATTTTATGATCTCTTTTTGGCATGAAGTTTAATAGTAACTATTAATGATAAGGTATATTCTGACTTTTCTTAGTTACGTCTGACTTATTCTTGCTTATACTGCGTCAGGCTCCTACAACTACACACTTATTCTCAGAGAAAAAAGCATCAAGCCAGCCAGCTATTCATTCTTGCTGCAGGGAAACTCTATTTCACGGAAAGCATTTATGGAAAAGTCCAAGTACTTGAGTCCTAGCCATCATGTAAAACCCTGTTTGTGTGTTCATGCTCAGGTGTTTGTGTCCTTTCTTTTATGACACAGATAAAAGTTTCTGAGCAGACTCAACATGCATGTTCGAATTTATATTTCTGTGGTATTCAGTTGAAGTCTGAACTTCTATTTTTGTTATGTATTGTAGTCCTTTAGCCTGTGAATGTTACTGCCTTGACAGGGGAAAAGGGGAAGCAGAGGAAATGAGATCTTGTGCTGACACTTAAATTAAAAATGTGAGCTCTAGATGAAATGGTGCAGTAAGCACCTTTGCAGAGGAGTTGAAAAATCTAAATGCCGTGATACATTAGGCATGGAAATACCATGCTGAAATGAGACTTGAGTATTTCTTTGTGACTTGAGATGCCACTGGAGGTTTTTTCAGCTTGTAAAAAGAGCAGAAAAAATGGAGAGAAAGCATTGATTTCACCATTTGAGAAAAATCTATCAAAAATATTATTTTTGTGTGGGGTTACCCAGGGGCTAGTCAGTGAACTACTGCAGTACTTTCTTCAGCTCTGGGACTGTCACTTACACTTGGCTTTTACAGTGAAAACGTGTGACCAGAGTGCCTATTCTGGTAGTCTTACACATAGTTCAGAATAAATGTCAATATGAAGGGCTATCTGTGTGCATCAGTACAACCCTGGACTCAGTTCAGACCTGTATGTAGTAGACATTGTTAATGATTAAAGACAGTAAGTGATCAGAAGTTTCCCAACAGAAATGTTGCTTCTTTCTCGGTAGTGAAACCTGTACCAAAACTGACTGTATGATAGAGAAAGGAATTGCCATCTCTTGTTCTAACAGTGGAGGATATAAGTGTGGGGCAAGGATTTAATTTTATAGCAAAAACTATAAACGCCTATATTGAGATACCCATGAAATAAGCAAAATCAGTCTTTAATAAATAAAGGTGGGATGTATAGTGTCTGTGGTTGCTTGGCAATGTGTGCTAGTTTGGCGTACCCAGCAGAAAAGGTCTGGGCTAAGGCCCAAAAGTTCACTTATAGGAAAACAAAGCTTTTGTGAACTCTAATAAAGACCTCTGATACTCCAGGTTCACTGCTCTGTAAAAGTGAACTGAGTACCAGGGTATGAGAATGTACTGTGGATTTGGAAAGTTAGAGGCACTTCCTTCCACAGCTGAATATCATTCTTGATTTCTTTTAGACTTTCTGGTTCATTCCTGTAACTTGTCAGAAATACGAAGTAATTCATTTCTGTCTTAAAGCTAGTTGATAAGAGCTGTCTAAAAAAACCTGTCATTGTCAAATGCTTATCATTACTGTTATGTCAGTCTGTTTCCAAGCCTTGTCAATACAATTTCTGCTATTTTGCTGACAACACTTATGCTTTAAGACAAGAGCATAATGACTAGCTACTGTGCGGTCATGATTAAAAGTCCCCAGAGGAAAAGTTCTTCTGTCTTATTAAGCAGTGATGTTCACAGCTGGGATAGGATGTTTTCTTGTCTTTTTTATTTTATTTATATTTTTATGTTGGCAGGTGTAATACAGCTTTTTAATTCTATTTTAGAAGCAGGTCTGTAGTGCACTTAAGAAAATATTAAAGGTCAAGCGCAGATGTGTTGTAACATTATTTTAAGTCATTATTTTAATTTGAAGCATATGTATATTCCTCAGATGGAAATAATGTAAGTTAAAACTGAAAAGTAGCAAATTGACAACATCTTACCTCCTGCATTCCATTTCAAAGATAACCTAAAATATAGCAATATAAACCAAAATGGACTGTTAATTCATGACAAAACTTTAAATAAATAAATAAATAAATAAAGCTAACAATTACACTGATATTTCACTTCCTGGACTGAGAAATTGAATTGCAAGCTCATAGCTCCCTTGAGTGTTTGGAAAGAGAATAGCAGCTCTTAATAATAGAGCACTTTCCTGTGAGAGGGGCACGTTCATGTCATTAGCGTTTTTCTGGCAAATTTTCAACAACCAGCAGCAAAAGTTTTCATTGATTGCCTCCTACTGTAAGGAGGTAATGATACTGCTGTCTCTTTCTTTAATGAACTGCATGAATTGGAGAAAACAAGGGAAGCTAGCGGTATAAGATATGGATAAAACACAATTCAGGCTGAGCTATTTCCCATGTCACTGTACAAGGTCTAGCAGGATAATTTTTACATGTCTGTTCTAAATATAGAAAATAGCTTTTCCAATGCAACAGTGGGGAATCCAAAGTAAAAATTGATTAAGATGCAGTAAACTCATCCACCTTTCAGAAAATAAGAAGGTGATGCATACACCTTTTCTCTGAAAATCAGACCCCTTTTTACCAATGCTGAGGTAGAGAAGCCACCATTGTTGATCCCCTTCAGAAGAGTTAGGCATTATGTAGTTATCCCAAAGCCATACTATTACCATTTGGTCAAGTTACCACTTGTTAATCGTTGTGACTGAGTGGTGATGAGGCAAAAAAGCTATTTGTGAGAAGTCTTTTTACTTATTTCGCTTGACTGTACTTACCCTATGAAGATGCTTAGGAGTAGGAAATGGAGTTGTTTGTGGTCATTAGCAGCTGAATTGCACTGAAACGTCAGAAAGTGATCCCTGATGCCTTGACTCCATCTATTTATAATTGACAGGAAGGTTTGCATTCATTGTGATGATACAGAATCAAATGCAGCTGGAGGAAAGGAAATGGGGAAACTTGAGATAAAGTGGTAATGCAGCTCAGGAGTTTGTGCATATACAAATCTTTGTCATAAATCAACAGTTATTATTTTTCATTCTTTTTCATGACTTGGGATTGTGAAAATTTACTATTTTTTGTGTTTATTAAAGAAGCAGCAGTGATCTGAATCCTTAATGCAGGAAATGCACTGTGATACTGATGTCATTCTGACTAAAATAATTAATTTAAGCTTATTTGGTTTATCCTCAATGATCCTTTCATCTTATCAAGTATGCTGAACAATTTCTATGGATGAGATTGTCTTGCGATTTATTTCTATTTTTTTGCACAATTTAAATGTAGGTAGTTTTTAGTACATGGTTCTCCAAATGAGTGCTATAATATTTACCCTGCATATGAGCTCAGCATTTTTGGAGCAAATATATGAGAAAGCTAATTGGAATATAACAACAGTTTAGAGCACTTCTATGTCACTACATTATTAATTAAGGATTTTATGGTTGAGATTTACAACTTGTGTGCCGTTTTTAGCACAGAACAGTGATCCATACATCACTGGTCTTCTCTAGCTTCTCATGCATCACAACCTCCGCATATATGTCGTATATAAACACATTCTGGAACTCACTAGAGAGTGCATATGGAGGGTGAATAGGAAAATTGCTCTTTATTTTGAAAACTGCAAATAAAACAGCAGACTGAGTCTACCTTCTTATCTTGGCATTTCTTAAAATACGATGTAGAAAAATTCCACGTGCAAGAAACATGAGCGCCATGAATGAACCTGGGATATGTTGGGTTGTTGGGGTTCATTGAAAATAATAAAAGCAAAGAAATGGTGGACCCACGTATCGGTGCTTGCAGAATCCGTCTTTGATGGAGCTGAGAGTGTGATGGCATTGGAGCACTTATTCTCAGTTTTGCCTTTCTTCTTGATAATCTCAAGATAAATAAATCTATGTGCTACAGAAAAGAGAGAACCATTTAAAATGAAGAACTTCTGATTGCTTGTAAGATCTCTTATTTGTATGTCCTGAGTGGTGCTAGCTTGGCCACTAGCTCTAGCCACTTCCTGCTCTAGGGAGAGTAAGTTAAGAACCATTACTGTTCCAACACATGGGTTTTAAGGCAATGACAACAACAAAAAACAAACAACAGTACTTAGTGTTGTACAAGATTGTTTCCGGTGATAAGGAAGTACTTGAAGTAATCTCAGTAGAGATGCCTCCTTGTTTCTGATGCCTGAAACCTTTGTATACCTCCCAAGATTGAGACAGTCTTTTAAAAAATATTTCTCTTCTTAGTGTTCCTTTTCCTTCAGAGATTCACACCGAATAAGGTGCTATTCAGTTACAGAACTGATTTGCATTATTTCATGGAAAAAAAGAAAAATCATTTCTTAAAATATTTTAAAATAGCCTTCTATCTTTAAGTTAGAAAAGGCTATATAGCTTTTGCGTGGGGATACAGTTTGAACCTATTGATAATCCTGTTTCTTTTATCGTTTGTATAATTATTAGACACTTAGATGCTACTTCAGGATCAGGTAATACAAGAAATAATGTATCGACATTATGGATTTGTGGATCAATATTTCTTTTATGTTTACAATTGTAAGCTTTATGATCCTGCAGATGACTGCTGAGCTGTATGGAAAGCCTTTTATAGGGACATTGTAGTGCAACTGTTTCTTCCTTTTGCATCTGTGTATATTAGCGGACTGAGACACCTCTAGGTAGTCCTGCAAATTTTTCTAGCTGAACAATTTAAAAAAAAAAAAGTGGCTGAAAATACAGCTCTGTGTACTTGTGTATATTTTCACAAATTCATAATCCAACAAATATTTTCTTTAGGATCTTATTATAATCTTGATACACATATATCTATGTATGTATGCACATACACTCTACCTTCACAGGCATTAAGTGAATATTTTTACCTGTCACCTTCTGTAAGCAAAGCCAAACAAAGCCCCAAGTTTTGCAGCTTTTAGCATTGGAAATCTTCGTAAGATCTTCTCTGCAGTGCTCTTGAACTCAGGATTAGTTGACAAAGTAAAATACAGAGAAGTCATTGGATGTCCAAATGTATGTAACAAGACAAATTGTGCCCATTCAGAACTGAAATGAAATGGTATAAAAATGAAAGTCATCTTCATTTTTTATACTGCCTTGTAAATGCATCCTGATGGAAATAAATTCTATTAACCATTTATTAATATAACTGGTGCTGCAATACAGTCATCAGTTTTCTTGTCTTATATTTCAGCTTTATACACATACTGAGCCAAATTATATCCAGTTATTCTCAAGCAATTAAGCCACATTTTAAAAAGCATTATTATTTGATCACATAAGTAATGAGGTGTGACAGAATCAGGATCTGAAGAATTTGCAAGAACCCTGCAACCTCTTACAGAAGCTTTTTGTGCATGTTTGTTTCTATGAAGAATGGTTTAAGTTTTAGTATCACTGGTGTTTAGATCAACGCAGCATCAAAGACATGCATTCTTGCTAAAGTAAATAATAACAAACCATAAGAAAGCAAGAGAAAAGAAGCTTTTTTATTTATTTTTTTTTGGTGCTTATAAAAGCTGAAAAGTGACTCTCTAAAGCTTACCTTGAAATATAGATTCTGACAAGAAAGTGTAGGCATGGGTTTGACCTCAGTCTGAAGTGGACATCAGAGAGAACTTCTAGAGCTTTAGAGAGTCACAGTCCTACTTTGTGAAAAATACACATTTGTCAGTCATGGATTAGTGCAAAAAATCAAAACCTTGACAATCCTCAGAAATTCAGTTGGAATAGTTTTCTTTTTGACAAATTTAGGGTCAGTTTTTTGTCCTGACTTTTACAAATTTATGTTTAAAATACCTGATGCTGTAAGAAACCATTCTTGTCAGATAATCTCTTGGCTTTTGGCAGATTTATCTTATTAATGTCTTGTAGAATTCTCATTTTTCCTTACTGGTAGGTTAATACAGGTGGTCAACTGAGGTTTTCTATCTGATATTTGTATCTACGTAATTTCTATGTTTTCAATCCAAAAACCAGGTTTGTTTTCAGTATGAGCATGGGAATCTGGTGAGGAAAATCACCCGAGAGGCAATTAACTTAGAGCAGACCAGTTTTTCAGGTCTGGAATATATTCTGGTTAAGTACTGTTTCTGTTTGCCATCACTTTGCAAGAACCTGCTCCCTCTGGAGGTATTGTATTCTGTAAAACACATGTATTCCGCTGATACTGCTGCCATTTAAATTTGTTCTGTCCTTCTGTAGCAATTGTGCTACAAATAAATGCACACAACAGGTGAAACAGCAATTACACAGCTCTGTAAAATTTGAATATATTTTCAGAATATGAAGCATTACAGCAATCCTTACCCAGTCCACTCTAACCTAGGATCTGGAAAAGCAGCTTTACAAAGCAGGAATTCATTTCATTTTCACTTTAGAACAGTTTCCTGTGTTCACTGGTTCACATCACATCTGTTAAAATTTCTGTAATGATCAGCTTAAAATAACATACCTAAAAATAAATAATGTCATGCTGCTGAGCTGCATTAATTGCTTGCTAGTTAATTAGGTGTTTGTCAGTTATCCCATTTGTCATTGTTTTGGTGACTCTTGAATGTGCTGTGATTTATACTGAGGGCAGTAACGCTGCAGCCCAAACTCAGTGAAGCAAGGGCAGAATTTGACTGTACTTCTCTGTATAATACCAGGCAAATACTTTAATAATTGTATTTGTGCAAAATACTCTCCTTTGAGTGGTGACTGCACACCTGGCAGGGTCGGGGGGCTCACTGACACCTAGCTGCACAAGCATGTGGAGGGTTTGCAGCAGCCTGCGTTCCCCTCCACTGCTGCTGTGTCCCCCTCTGGCTCTGGGGAGATGGGTGAGCGAGTGGCAGTGTGTGCACTGAGCTCTTCCATACGCGCTTCAGTTTCTGGCACTGAGACTCTCGCCCTGGCTTAAAAAAGGAAGCTGTTAGCTCGTGTTCTGGCATGAGCTGCAGATGTTAGCTGAGCTCCCGAGATGCTCCTTGTTGGCTGATCCCTCTCAGAGGTGTTCCAACAGCTTTTCAGGGTGCTTTGTTTTATTAATTATTATTATTTATTAACAAAACGTTGTTATGTTTTGCCCTGGTGAATATTTTCTCTGAGCAGTTACGTCTGGTGATGTGTCGCCCAGTCTATTGGAAATAGTTCTTCTCCAGTGATTACGTTTTAAATGAGTCCCAGTGCAGTGATGGATAGTGCAGTGAGGAGTTCTTCATTTAAAACCCTGCTGCTGAACCAGAGGAAAGGTTGGAGCGATTCCCTGCATAAAGGTGGAGATTGTTCTCTCTGTTAAACCATCTCTGGCTGAAGAGCCATTCATCTAAATGCTGGCGGGAGCATTTTTATTTGTGTGGGATTGATCAGCCTCTGTTAAATGGCACATAGTGTCCTGAATACATTGCCCAGGGTATGTAGTCCACGTAGTGTTGTTTTCAGCCATTTCGTTTCATACTATCCTTCCATTCAGTGACAGTGCTTTTTTCTAAATGACTGACTTTTTGGATTATAAGGGTGAGTTTACTGCTTAATTCTGTAGGGGTTGGAATGGTGTTAAATGGGTGAATCCTTTAATTTAAAATATACAGGTGCATTGCTGCTCTCGTTCTCTGATGTATCAAACATTGGGTATATTAATACTAGTAATGGAACATAATGGCTACTCATCAAAAGTAAAGGTAATTATTTCAGGAACACAAAACTAACCCTGACAGGTAATTGCTTGTTGAAATCTGATGCTGTGCAGCAAATGGGGGATTATTAGCAGCAGACTCCTATGTTCATCTACATCATTATCTCCTATACATTACAATGATAGGGCTATCATTACGTTGAAATGTGCCTTTTTTCTTTGACATGCATGTCAATTTTTGATGAGGGATTTCGATTGCATGAGGTCTGTTCCATTCTTAATAAATCGTCATGTTGTCCTCCAAAATGCTGGGGAACTCTGACCAAACTTTGTCAAGACACAGTTTGTATAGATGTCTATTACTTGGTGAGTGAAAACCAACCCTCATTCCATTTCCACTTTGCTGATTTACTTTTTTCATTTTATTTTCTTAAGGACACAAACTAGTGCTTGTGTTCTAAGTGTCTGTTAATCCAGCAGACACTGTGAGATTGTGAAGGTTTTCATTCAGTAGAAAACACAGGCATCCACATGGACTTGAGATGGTTTTTCAGTGGCCTAAGTATGTCCTTTCCCAGAGCAAAGCTTGTAACTGGGATAATTCACTTCAAAACATGTTATCCAAGGTTAGCAGTTTTACCTTTAAATAAGGTTGCAAACATCGTTTGGAAGACTTTCACACTGAAGTCTTCTATTTACTAATAAAAAACTTCATGCCTCCTCATTTTGTGACTAAAAAATTGTTTTTCCTCCTCATGATTGATAATAGTATAACGTTGCTATATTCAGTGTTCATATTTTTTATCAAGAGTTGTCTACCTATGCTACTCAAGTCTACAGTGGGAGGCATAAAAAAATTAAAAATATGCAATCTTTCTTCAACAGATTTTGTACAAAAAAAAAAAAACACACAATTTTTTCCAAAAAGATATTATTGACCTAATCATTTGTGATTGGAAAAAAAGCTACATGAAAAATTACCTTATTTCAAAAGCTCTGTTTACATCAAGGCTTCAAAGTATATATAATCAGATTTCTCCACTCTCATTTTTATCTGCTTTCTCTCCTTGAACTGCAAAAATGCTGTCATAACTCTATCTATTTCCTGTAGGAGCTATTAGTCAGCAGCATTACATCCGCTTAAACGCGATCACTTTTCTCATCTGTATGTTACTGATATGCTATTATCATGTTATATTGCTCATCTATCAGAGATTGCCATGTTTTCTGCACCGATTGCAGAACAGAGGCCAGATGCAGCATTGTGTTAGCAAAAATATTCAGACATGCCGAAATATTCCAATAATTCTCTCTCTCTCTCTCTCTCTCTCCTATACATAGCATGTTACTCATGTATGTTACACAGCAAAACCTTCCTATGGTGTATTTCAAGGTTATGATGTGAAATGTTTCTCTGCTTTTAATTCCTAAGCAAAAGCACTTTAACCATCAGTTTTGAGCTTAACCATCTAAATTCACCTTTGTTTAAATGGCAGATTGAATAAAAATTCCATCTGGCTTCCATAGGAAGCTTGCACAAATTCATCGGAATCGATTTCTTCTCAGGACACGAGGTACTGGGGCCAGGATCAGAACCTCTGCCTCCTGTAGTGTATTTACCAGATGGCAAGTTTATTGAATCTGGTTTTAACTTGCTAGATCTTAAGGGAATGAACACCACTCAGAGAAGTGGGTGCTACGTTTCAGCTTCAAAAGTCTATTGCAAAATCACTCCCCAAAAATTTATATGCAGAGCATGGTTGGGACCTGGGCGGTCTGTTGCATACCTCTCATCTCTTCCAGTGCTTGAAATGAAACTAGAAAGTGGCACAAACCACTTTACAATATCCCAGTAATTTCAAGGTCAGCAGCGCTGGATGAATACAATAACAGTAACATGGTAAATCAAATTTGTAACTTCCTTATTTTATTTTTTTAAACATCTAAGTTTCTACACTGCTGTAAAATCTTTTCACTTGAATTACCTTTTCTCAAAGTAGAACATGATAGTATTTAAGATCCACTGGCGTCACTTAAAACTATCCTAAGGTCTTGTCCTGAATGTAGAAATGTGCTCTGTACTAAAAACTAACACTTCTGATAGAATTCCATTTCTTCAGCTTTTAGGTTTGAATAAGGGAGAAAAAAAAAATCATGTTTCTACTTAGCAAGGTGGCAGCAAGTTTCTTAAAGTGTTTTTTTATATTCGTGAAAAAAGTCAAATTAATTACTTTACATTAATTACATTACTGAAGCAAATTTTAAATTATTTTATGACAGAGTCCTTTCTTTTCAAAATACAAAGCACTGCTTTGCATTTGTTACCTACAGAGAAATCAGATTTTTTATATTACAGGATTTTTTCCCTGTTTTTCTGAGAATGGAGATGACTGATCATGTGAACACACACCAAAGAATTTCAAGGAGTCTGCAGCATAAATACTTTTCTTTTCTTTTTTTTTTGTAAATGCCAAGCAGTCAGGATGCTGAGGTGTACTTGTATAAAAAGTTTTAGACGTTTAATTCTGTAATAATTATTAAGGTACTTTAAGTTAAACATGACTGTGTACACACTGGCATGTAGTGTAGACCCAGATTTGAAGAGCAAAGCCAGCAGTGCCAACAACCTGATGCTTGCACTGTCAATGTTGCAGAGGTTTTTACGTTGGACCAGCTCTCATCTGGCTCCAGCGGCTGAATGTGGCTGGAGGAATCAAGTTCAGGTGCTCGAAGACGGTTCTGTGAGAAGAGCCAGAGCCACGCGAGTGGGTCTTTTCTGGGATTCACTTCAAAAGCTTCGGTGTGATCCAAATGCTTGCTCCAGTGTAACTGTTCTCTATTATGTGCACCAGTGGTCGCAGGACTCTGCGTGCACACGTCTTGGTGAAGGCTCTTAATAGCAGGTAAAGTCTACATTTAGTATATAGACAGACAGTCAAGATTACTGTATCTGTGTGCTTGTACAGATTAACACGCTCCTTTAAGGTGAGGAAATAATTACAACTATTTTTCCTTTTTTTTGTATAGTTTCACACTTTATGGATCAATACTGCTTATATATACTCTCTATATATTCCTTTTATTGGAGATGCTTTTCTGCATCTGCTACAGTGCTAGTCCTTGCACCACGCGATGTTTCTGATACACCTTCCTCACTCACATTAGAATTGTTCACCTCAGTTGTAGAAGTAAGGAAATAAAATTCCTTCATCTTGTTGCTAATTCTTTATAAGCCTATTTTCATAACTGTAGAATCACGATCTTATAGAAAATACCTCATGGAAATCTATTCATTTGGACTGGGGCTGGGCTTGCTGTTTGGGTATCACCTTATCCCTCTCATTAATGAACCTGTTTGTTAGGAATTTTAGTGGTACAGATTGCCCATCCTTTCCTGCACCCAAAAAGACTGAGAGAGACAGCAAGACTGGAAAGAGATTTGAAATATATTAAGAATGTTCAGGAATCCAACTTGCAAAAAAAGGTGGTAATGGGGCCAGAATCAGAAGTAATTGTTTTCTTCCAGACAGGGGGCTTCAGGAGTCACTGGTTAAACTGCTTTTCTAAAACTCTCACAAAATTATTGTTGGCTTTTCTTTGAATTAATTACTTTGGAGCAAATTCATCTACTGCATCATTTTACCACTTTATTCAAATACTGCAAAGTATATGTAGAATGACGAATGGGGCCCTGTAAATCACATGGAGGTAATTGCATCCAGGCATACTGATGTCATGAAGCATTGCAAGGTAGAGTGGTTTCTGTGGTGTTTCCAAATGAAATTAGATGCCTCTCATTTGCAGTTTGTTTGTGGTCCTTTTCATTCAGTAGAATACTATATGGGTGTGATAATAATAATATAAGTAAGTGCTACAGCCTGATGGTGTTTTGAAGATGTTTTGGCTTTATATTCACAATTTTACTGCTGTGTTACCATTATTTCCATTTGTATCTGGCTTGATTTTTAGCTAAGATAGTCTTGTATTTGTACCATATGGAGATTGTTATTATTTTCATTTGTTCAGCAGATGTATGAGCCTTTCATATGCCTTATTCCTTATCAAATCACGTTAGATGCTGCAAAATTCTGCAAAGTGCAAGTGTTCTGTTGTATGGGAGCAAGTACAGGCTGTCAGTGCAGATGAAGGACAAGGGTGACAGGTCCAGTATTTCAGTGCAGATGAGTATCACTGTGTACAGAAGATACAGGTGGGAAATCTTTGAGATTAATTCCATCATTAGTCTGCCTGTGCAACCAAAGAAGATACTAGCCCTCTTTCAGCCAGCTGCAGTGGATACAGTTGTTAGCCTGTCTCTTATATTTCCAAAAATCTCACCTCAACCTTACTTATTTTTAACATAACAGAGCTCTTTTTTTAAAGAATTTGGAGTAGTCCTGTTTGATGACCATTACACAATCCAGAGCTTTGTCAGGTTTTTTAGTGTTTCTGACACCTCAGTAGAGCGTGCTTATGCTGTGCTTTTAATGCTTATTTTTAATGACTGTTCGCTCAATGTGTATCACCCATTCTACTGCCATCAGCTTTGCAAGCTGTACAGTTGGAACGGAGGCATAGGAAAGGGGTGGAGAAGCCATTGCAAAGTGATCTGGTAAAATGATACCAGCTGAAGAAATAGGCATCAAGGGCAGCTGAGTCCTGCTACATGCAAATGTCTATAATGTGACAGAGGAAAAAAATGGAAGAAGAATCAGTCAGTCACATTCATTGTATTACAAATAGGTGTATACTTGCCTCCCCTGTTCAGGCAAGTCAGTTCTGAGCTTTCCTATTGGTAATATCTAAGTACTTATATATAATTTCCATGTTAGTTTTCTTTAAACAAGTCCTATTTTCTGTGGGGAAAGTATCATGCTGGCCTGTTTAGAAAGGTGCCAGAAAAGGACTTTCATGTAAGAAAGGTTTTATGTAATCCGAGGAAAGGTTTGAAAGCCACTGATGCATTTCTGTGTTTTCTCTCAGCAGAAAAAGTGTTCAGTTTTTTTTACTTCATGTGTGATTTCATCAGAGGTTTTTTTCCTTCTCTGAATATCATCTGTGAGATAATGGAAGAAGAGATGAGAGCTACAGATATGAACTTAAGTAAAACCTGGCAAGCAGAGCTTCATTAAGTGTTCCGCTTAAGCTGGGCCATGTTTACAGCAAGGCAGTTTTGCTTTGAAAAAGTAGATGACTTTGTAACTTGAACATAACCACTAAAAACCTGAAGTTTATGTCCCTGGCTTGAGTGCAGCAAAACTAGACTGATTTACACCAGATGAGGATCTGTCTTTTTCTCATATTTTTTAATGCTGCTTTAATCCTTAGAAAATGAAGCTTTCGATTCTTTGGAAATGCATCTCTTAAGAAAATGCCAATGCAAAAATCCTTTAACTTCAAGTAACTCTCTTGTTGTGTTCCTTCCTTTGCAGCTTCCTTTGGTTTGTACTTCCCCAGGAAAGAGTACTCAGAGAACGTCTACATTGATCAGCCAGCAGGTACACCGCTCCTGCGCATCCATGCCTTGAGGGATTCACACGGAGAAGCGGCTCACTTTCATCTGTGCCAGAATCTTGTCATTTCTCGAGCAAGATCCCATGAAAATCATTGGTTTCAAATTAGAGAAAAAACAGGACTTCTCTACCTCAGCAGGAGCATAGATAGAGAAGACTTTAACATGTTGTGTAAGTACAAGACTATCTTTCCTTGTTGAAGTATCTGTTGTTAAAGGAAAGTTTGTTTGGATCATGAGATTTATCAATCAGCCTATGACCACTGAATTTGAGAAAAAAAACACATACCTTTTAAAAATGGGGAACCAGAACCAACAAAACCCACAGCAAATGCAACAAGATGCATACTAAATCAAATGCTAACCTGGGACGGATCCAGTTGCTTTCACTGCAGGCTCCAATACAGCAGGAATGTTGGACTACATCAAATCACTTTCCTGCATTTCACAGCTGCAATAAGTTCCAGCTTTACACTGAGATTTGCAATTTGTTCAACTACTGGTGCAAACTGAGCCAATTCCACTTTGTCAGTGTTGAGTGCTTAGTGTCCAAACCAATGCATTTAGTTTACTTCTAACTCCCATATAAACAGCCCTCAAAGTCTTGTAACTTGGATTCACAGAGTTAATTTGCACGTAACACCAAATAGTTCTTGGAAGAAGTAGTTATGTGTAGCTCTCTTTCTCTTGAGATCTGGTTTAGTTAAAGAAGCTTATTGTTGAACTATAGAAATGAGTTACCCTAGGTTTTTCCCTTTCTTTTATGTTCTAGCAGTAAATTGGTTTTGGTGATTTTGATCTATGAGGAAATTAGATATCATTAGATGGTGGAGGAGGAAATGGGTAAGGAGCTAATGGCCGACTGCTGTGATCACTTGCAGAAATTCTGCTGTTGGAAAGTCTGTAGTAACTGTCGAGTTTAAGGGCCATATATCAACACTGCCCTTTGATTTGGGTCCCTTGATGTTTAAATGTTCAACTTCAGGCACTTACTGTTTTATTTTTTTAATGCTTATTGCTTGTTATCTTACCCATTTTCACTGCATTTTTGGTACTTGGTGTTCATGTATACCAGATAGCAGTTTGTAACTGAGCAAGGGAAGAATAGCTATCCAGAACTTGAGTGTCTTGGGGTTTCTTGTTTTGTTCACATCATAGTGACCTATAGACTCTTTTCAAGTGAATTAGCTCTGTCACAGATACTATCATTCTGTCTGTAGTAAAACACTGGTAGTCAAAATAATTAAAGCTTAAGGGTGTGTTTGTAGATGTCATGGGTTGATTTTAATGTCAGTTATCTTTTGATCAGCTCTTTCTATTTCAGAACAATGAAGCAGATTGTCCACTAAACATAAGCAAATTGATCCATATCCTCAACTGGTATAAATTCACAAAACACTGTTATTTAAATGACAGTTAGTAGTTGTGCGTCTGTCCTCAATATTTGTTACCATTTTGCACACTCTTTTTCCCTACTGCAACCCCACTCTACTCTAGTCCCTTTGAAAATGGTCCTATCATAAAGCTGATCACTAGTAGTGGCTTACTGTATGTCAGTGTCTTACAGGCAGAACCATTGACACCATTCAGTGATGTTCTATATAATAAAACGGGTAGTAACACCTATAGGTTTTTGGCTTTCTAGAGTTATTAGGATTAAAATTTAAGGTCGTTGAACCAGCAGATTATATATCCAAGATTTTCTCTGTTACATAATAGAACTATGTGGTTGTTTGTGGAATAATGGGCTAGAACATTAGAAAGTGTAAAAGAAATAGCTTGTCGTCCATAAAATATTTCTTCTGGTGTGTTTTTTCTGAAGCTGTAGGAAACTGGATGACATTATCAAAAGTGATGCTGTATGTCTTCCTTTCATCCCACCCTTTCCAAGAGAAGGAATGTGACTCTGCTACTCGTACGACAGTTGTCCTCTCCTTGATCAATGCTACTGCACCAGCTTGCAGTTCACTGACAGCAAGGCAGCTTTGCTTCACGGAAATGGATCTCTCCTTTCACATCAAGGAAAATAAACCACCTGGCACATTTCATCAGCTCCAGTTACCCTCAGTTCATCATCTGTGTCAGAATCTCAGCATTTCCTACAAACTGCTGGCAGGTAAAACTGGAACTGAATCTTTCGGGTCCCAGCAATAAAGGCAAACAGCTGCACTGTTAAGATCTCTCTTGTAGTAGATCTGCTAGACTGATTCTCTAAAGGAAATTCCCTTGCAAATGTGATCTGAGCCTAAGCATTTTGCCTTTGAATTATACAGAAAGGATGGGAAGGAGGACTGTTTCCTTCCCTAAGGAAAGGATGGGTTTTAGTAGTTTTCACCTGGCAAGAGCAGATCTGGAATATGCTGAGCTTTAAATTGTGCTTCTTCTAGAGTGTAAGATCTTCCATGTTTTCTGTCTACCCTAATATAGCCCCACAACTTTCTTCTGTTTCACTTCTGACTCTGCCTTTTATCATGCAGTCAAAATGTCCAAATAGATTACTGGAATGTAAAAGAATATTACAGAAGAAAACAGAGTCCTATAATGGGAAGTGATTAACCCCGTTTATACTGTGGCTATGTTTTTCAGCCGAAGGTATGCCCTTTCGATACAATGAGAACACCACCGGCGTGAGCGTGACACAGCGCCTAGACCGAGAAGAGAGAGAGAGATACGAGCTGATTGCCAAATGTACTGTGAGAGAGGGCTTCAGGGAAATGCAGGTTGAGGTGCCTTTCCTGGTAAATGTGTTAGATGAAGATGACTCTCCTCCCTTCCTTCCTAATGGCACTGATACTGCAGATGCTGTCGTGGAGTTCAACAGAAAAGAGGTAATACTCTCCTTGATCTGGTCTCTGAAGAAGGAGCACAGTGGTTGTAGGCGCGGTTATTGGCATCAAGCACATGGTCACACCATGCTCTTCAGAGCCATGATTGTAAAATGGTGATTCTGAAGAATTCTTCCACACCTCTCTCGTTATATCTTATTCAGACCCCAAAATAACAACAATTTGGGTCAGGAAAGAACAATGTAAACAAACATGAGCAATTTGTGAGGTCAGGATGGGCCATTGCCAAGGCTGTGGTTGGGGTTATTGTATCTTTCCATATAGTGCTCTACACTGTATTTGTTACAGGGTTGTTTCCACCAAGCGGCTGAAATTGAGTGTTGTTAGAACAGGTGCATGTGAGAATCCTTACAAGATATAAGAAACACGTTCAGAACAGTTATTAGGATGCCGTACCAGTGTCAAAAAGTGAGGAGAGGTGCTCATCTTCTGCAGTGTTGATTCTGTCCCTGCAGACAAACTTTGCACTTGCAAATGTGATAACATTTCCAGTTTTAGGCTGTTAAAGGAGAGCGCCAGGATCTTACTTTAATGGTCTCCTCCCAATTCTCTTTTACTGTGCCAAGGTGATCTTTCAAGTGGACTGAATCCATGAATGTCTTTGTGTGTGCCCCTGTACATGTACACACATTGCTTCAAGAGAGAAGAGTACAAGCGGGCTTTTGGCTCTTCCAGTCGGAAAACTTAATACATCAGTGATATAGATAAGGCACTTCTTTATGGGCCTAAATGATGCATCTGTCATGACAGGACTTTTGTTTCAGAACAGCAACCTTATTTTTTTTGCAGTCAAATTTCCCTTCGAAGTATGTTTTGCTCATGTTTGTGTCTGGAAGGGAAAAGAGTAATTTGGGGAGTTTGCTGCCACCTCCAGACTACAACAAGCGTTGACAACACACTATGTTTGCCAGGACATAACGCATTTCCTTTTCACGTTTTTGGAAGAATTCTGTATTTGTTTCACTTAGCTCTGGATGAAAAAGGGGAAGGTCTCATAAAGCTGTGTTATAAATTGAAATATTATCTTTGAAATTATGTGCCTGCAAAGTGTTCAGAATGTGGTGAGTTTCACTGTGAGTTTGTAGTAGAAAGACAACCATTATATTTGGAAACTGTCAATCTTTTCTAGCAACTAAATGAGCTTGAAATAACAGCATTACTAATAAAGAATTTTAAAGGCTGCGTGCATTCAGTGTCCGGGTAGAAAATGGCAATCTAGTAAGCTAAGAAGAAGACAGACAATTCGGGCCACTTCTGTCATTTCAAGTGAAGCTTGACCTGAGTGAATGAATTTCCTTGTCATTTAAGTACATGTGTTACTTACCTGCTTATTTAGTAGTTTTGTAGAATAACACTGATTAAATATATTTGTAATATAGTACATTCAAAAATACAATTAAAGAGCTGTGCATGTGCTCTCATTTCCTGCCTTAAAAGTTTAGGATTGTATTTGGATTAGATTACAATATAATGATGTACTGTGTGTGTGTATATAAATATATATATATATATATATATATACACACACACATATATATAAAATATAGAAATTAATATATGTTAAATATATAATATGTTATGAATCTATAAATATTTTAGTATGTTGTATATGTAAATATATATTTTAAAAAAAAAAAGTGATTGAGTACTCTAGCTGCACAACTGGGGACAGTCCAGTTTGAGGTTTTCATGTGGCTCCTCACTAATTTATCCAAGTGTCAAACTTCAAACTTACTTAAGTGGAGATTGCTGTGACAATAATATTAAGGCCAGATAAACTCTCCCTTCCTGGGCCCTGAACGTGACTGTGAACACTAACCTGCCTTAATAAAATGCTCCTACATATTTTCTGGAGAAAAACAAAAACAAACAAAACCAAACAAGTGTGAAATATTGGTATCCTGAATTTAAAATTAATTTGAATAAAAGTGGGCCTAAGTGAAAGTTGAAAATTTTTATATGACCAATATTTTAATCTCCCAAACACATGTCAAGGGAAGAAAACTTCAAGGTCAGTCAGCAATGTCATTTATGATTTCCTTCCAGGGAACTGTCCTTGCAACACTAACTGTATGTGATGCAGACACCACACCTATTTATCCTCTTGAAAGCAGCAGAAAGAAATACACAGGAACCATCATTACTGATGATCCGTGGATAAATGAAACATTTCGGGTAGAGCACATTTTTGATGAAATCCACTTCAGCCCAAATGGCAGCCAAGTGAGGGGAACTCAACACGAGTACAGTAAGGTCTCTTTCTTCAAATAAAGAAGTTGTTTGTTAATGATTGACAGTTACTATTTAACTTTTTCAAGCATTTTGTAAATTTTACCCAAAGAAAGCTGATAAATTTCAAATTAAGCAAAACACTGAGCTTTAAGCATGTACTGAAAAAATGGTGTATTTCTGGGATAGGGATTATATGGGATGATGTTCATTGTACAGACAGGTGAGAGGTTTTGATTAAGCCACGGTTGGGTTCTCAACATGGTCATTAGCATGGAAGATCACCTTTTCAGTACCTCTTCAAACATCTTGTATAGCACAGAGCATAAATCCATGGGACTGCGTTTTCTTTTTTTTAATTTCCTTTCGTTTCCTATTAGGAGTAACTTTGATATTTATAACTTGGGGGGGAGTACAGTATCAAAAAATGCATTCTCAGATAATGTTGGTTTATAATAGACTAATCTTATCTTTTGTAGAACTGGTGCTGAATAAAAGTATTTCAGTCACAGAGCATCGTTCCTTCCAGTTGGATGTTTTGGTGAACGACACAGAATTTCATGGCCCGGAAAGATCGGTGATGCTTCATTTCAATGTCTCCATCCTCCCTGTCAGCATTCAGTTTCCAAACACAACTTACCAGTTCACAGTGAACAGAAATGCTGAACGCTTTGCACAGGTAAGAACTGATTTAATTATACTTTCACTCTGTTAGAGTCGGAGCTAGTAGGTAGATCACTAGTAGGTGAGATGCAGGAAATCTAGGCTCTATTTCTTGATTCCAGCTCCCATTTGTATGCAGGTGAAGTTTAGCTATATGTGTTTCATGGCACACTATGAAATTACATATTAGATTATGAAATGTGAGAATTCTAAAACTGTTTCTGGCTTCTCCCTACTGATTTAGCTACATACTGGCATAGTTGTTGCTAGTATTTCATTCCTAATTGTTTATTTTCTGCAATTACATGGTTATTTCTGCTTGCTTCTGTGCAACAGCTGAGCTCTTCTTTACTTTTTTTGTCATGCGCATAGCTTTCAGGAACTCTTCAAGAATTGACATACAAATGTGTTCTCCGATAGGCATATGGTTAAAGCATTGTTTGTAGCTGTTTTATGTGATGACAAGATGACTTGCTGGATGTGGACACAGTGGATATCGAGTAGACTGGACACCAGCTCTCACCATATAATAGCAGAATAGAGGGCATATGTGAAAATATTAATTGACAGAAATAGAGACGTATTATCATCAGAGGTACTGGCAGCCATTAGCGTCTTAGGCATAAATAAGTGGGAAAATGTCAACAGCAAAAAAAGTGCTTTGTCCTAGCTATTGAGTCCCAGCTCTACATATTCTAGCATTTTTAATGGCTTTTCTCTAGATAATGGCTAGTTAGTAATTAATGTGCTTCCTAATTTAACCCTCATTTTAGTTTAATCACTACCACTGCCATTAATAATGCCTTCCAGAAACACCTTCTAACAGGTTGACATTAATCAGGTGAAAATTGCAATGTAATTCCTGTGGAACATGTACATTAATAAGGAACTAATTCAATATAATTAATTTTATGAAAGTGAATATTAAAGACATCAATGATGAGCTGTTTTGAGGGAGCTGCTGAGAAGTATATCTTACTACTAAATAAAGCTGTAATACCACTGCTGTATTTGCAACAGAGAGAAGGATTGAGACTAAAATATGATAATCCTAATTGCAGAGAAAACCAATTCATTAGAAGTCTCCTAAGGAAGAACTCAGTTTTACTCATCCTGAAGCCTCTGGCTAGTTGTAAAAAGAAAGAAAAAGGAAAGTTGTGTATAAATCACGTTTTTATATTTAATCTGATGAAATGCACTATGGTCTGGTAGCTTTTGAGAGTACAGAATAGGCCTTACATGACGAATAAAAACGCTGCTTATTCAAGAGAGATTTTACCCACAGTCTGCAATGAATAGTCTAAATATGAGAAAGCCTCTGAGTGATCACATAGCGGGCTCCTTATGAAAACAACTGTGAATCACTTTGTGATTCCTTGTTGCTGCAGCTTTTAAATTTGCAGCCTGTTAAAAACTTCAGAACACATACTGTGCTTTTTGCACAGATCACAATAATTGTGATGTTAGGAGGGTTTTGTTGCTTGTTTGTTTGTAGCACTAGATTGTGAAAGACTTATTCTCACTACTGTAGAAAAACTGTTGCGTGGAGACAAGGTGAAACCAGTGGTTTTTGTCCTAAAAGAAGTAACATGAGGTGCATAAGATATTTACAGTCTAGTTCTTATCATTTAAAAATGACTCCTAACTGCATGTATGTCACAACATGACTGTAATTGCAAAAAGGGGCAAAAGTTGACTATTAGGTATGCATGAATACGTATGAAATAATTCTTTTTTGTGTGTGCATGTATATATACAAGCAGACATACAATAACGTTATGAATTAATGAATTAATTCTCTGTTGTCCAAATTAAATTTGGTTAAACCATTTTTATCAGTGCATGCCCTAAATTGTCTGAATGTGTTTTTTTGAAGACTGAAAATACATGTTTTTTTTTAGTTTCAGAACAGCAGAACAAAAACGTGTGTTTTGTCAGGACAGTCGAACATTTGACATGGATTTTTAGGGTTTCTGGAAACAATTACACTTTACAGTAACCGTGCAGTTTCACTGGGTGGCAGTAGTAGCTGGGAAAAACTGTTTCTTCCATGAAGAACTTCCAAGTCTGTGGAATATCTTTGTGTTGCCTACATGCAAATTCACAAAGAGATCTTGTTCTGATTCTCAACCAGCAAAATGGAAAACTTATTCTGGCTCTGAAGATGGTTTTCTTGATCAGTTAAAGTGTCATCCACTTAGTTCTGAGACTGCATTTGAATTTACAGTGTGGTCAGGTTTGGAGTACAAGTCGATGTAAGCAGCTTAGTCCCCAGCACTTCACATTATTAAAGTTGGCTGCATAATTAGCTGTGATGTGGCAGAGCAGTGAGAAAAAGTACTGAGCCAAATCAATATGAAGGCTGAACTGTCTCTTACCCTAAGGAAAACACAAGAGCGTGAAGAAATGATTAACTGCTGGGCTGATGCCATTTGTCTATTTGAGCAGCTAAATGAATTGAATAACAGAAGCATGGCCTGATGGTACAGGCTTGCCCAGTGGCATTTAACTTATCAAAGGACTTAAAGCCCTATTGACATTTACTGAGATAAATGATGAATAACATAGGCTGAGATTTTTAAAGAGCTTATATGTCTAAATGTCCCTGGAATTCAGTGAAGAGGAACATTATCATTATCCAGACTTTATTAAACTCTGGAGCTCAAAAGATGGATTTTTTCTGTTCCTATTGCTGGTAATGATATTTTTGCGTTAACTGTTGTGTCTTAAAAACTGCGTCTTTGTAGATTCCTTCCCTGTATCTTGATGTCAACCCTGATTATCAGGATTTTTTCCACCTTCCTCATGACAAAGAGGAGCTTTCCTGCTTCTACTTCGTTCCCCTGGGGCTGTGCCCTGCTGCATTTGAGATCTGTGCTGTCTCCAGAACCTGTGAGGCAGAGCAAAATTACAAGCTTGGTCTTTCTCTAGTGGAACCAGACAAAAATGGGAAAGACCGTCTTTCCTGCAGAAAACGTTTGAGAGGGGCATTTTTAGCTTCTCCTTAAGTGATAAAAAGAAAGCAAAACTGGCCCCTGCTCTACTGTAGAGAAAATCTGTTCTTTAGGAGCTCTAAATTTATGCTGCGTCCATCCCATTTGCAGGAAACTTTTGTTGGTAAAAGAGTCCTTGGACAAAACAGTTATGGCAGAGTAGACAGCAAGAAAGGTCAATTTTTATCTGGTCTATGTAAAGGTTAACGTCATGGGATGTAGCTATGTTCTACTGCATCAAAGAAGCATCACTGGGAACAGTTGGAAAATACTGCCAATTGCAATACAACACCAAACCTAAAATGACATGGTACTGGATGGAGCCTGTTTAGACAGAATTTATGAACAGTTGCAGTCCTGTCTTCACTTCCTTTTCTTCTTGCCAGTCCCAGCATGCTGTCAGGAGAAGACAGCATGGAAGCTGACTACCAGTAATGGCCTAGTTTCTGCTTGCTTTAGTAGTCTTTGTATGCTACCCTGACACCAAAGAAAAATAAAAATGCCAAAAAACAAAAAACACAACAAAACAAATGGTGCCAAGTGACCAGTTAGCACGCGAAGGGAAATGTTGGATGAAGTAGGATTATCCCATGACAGAGTATGCTTCTAGGACTTGCAAGAGCTTCCTGTCTGACTAAATAGTCCAGGTTCATAGGAGGAGGGCTTACTGTTAAAAACAAACAAACAAACAAACAAACATTTTTTCTTCTTACATTCTTGAATAAAAATGCTAAAAACAAGATGTGTCCATCAACTTTTTTTTTTTTTAACCAGCAGTAGTGCTACTTGAAAACACATCTTAACTGAAGCCTTTGAAAAGAATCCATCACCAAGTCTCCTTAAATAATACCCCACCCTTCACATTGTGGTTTTCTCTGCAAGGAAAGCCAGTTTGTCTGGATCTGATCCAAATCCCACTCTAGTAAATGGAAAAAACAAAGAGTGTTTTGGATCAGTTCCTGTAGGAGCTGGACAGGAGACAGGGCTTTACATTCCTGTGCTGCTTAGATAGATTGTTTCAGATCGACGGGTGCTCTAGCATAGATATTCTGGCAGGCAGGAGTTCATGTATGGCAAATCCACATATTTTCATTTTTAGATGAAAATGTTTAAAAAATTGCAAATGGGAAACAATGAGTTCCTTTTTCCTTTTAAGGCTTTCAGAAAGCTCTGCTGGCCAGAAAGTTTTGACTGTAGTATTACAAAAGTTATGCATTAGCAATTTCTATTTCTGTCTTATTTGAAAAGAATCTCAGCTTTGTTCACGCTGAACCATTTGCTTTCTTAAGCAAATACAAAGTTTTTCTTACAGATCGGCCTGGGACAGAGCAGAGACTGAACCTAGACTTTCCCAAATCATAGGGTTATGTTCTCACTGAACGTGACCTACTACCAGCAGTAGGCACCAAATATTGCTGAGTCCCTGGGCCAAGGTTTTTAGTGTTTCCACTGTTAGCCAGAAGACAATGGTAATCCTTCTCCTCTTGTTTTTACTGAGGATAAATCACATTTGAAGGACCTGCTTAGAGTTGAGGCTGTGGATGTTGTCTACCTGGATTTTAGTAAAGCATTTGATGCTGTTTTCCACAGTAGTCTCCTGGAGAAGCTGGCTGCCCAAGGCATGGACAGGGGTACAGTTGGCTGGGTGAAGAACTGGCTGAGTGGCCATGCTCAGGGTCATAGGGGATGGGGTTCAGTCTGGAGGGTGGCTGGGCACCAGTGTCATTCCCCAGGGCTCAGTCCTAGGGCCAGTTTTGTTTAACATTTCTATCCGTGATCTGGACGAGGGGATCCAGTGCACCCTCAGCAAGTTTGCAGATGATACCAAGTTAGGTAGGAGTGTTGCTCTGCTTAAGGGCAGGAAGGCTCTGCATGAGATCTGGATAGGCCAGATGGACAGGCCCAGTCCAATTGCATGATGTACAAGGGTTAGTGCTGGGTGCTGTGCTTGGCTCACAGTAACCCCACACAGCAGGACAGGCTCAGGGAAGAGACGCTGGGAAGGTGCCCATCACAAAAAGTACCCAGGGGCGCTGGTCACCAGCCAGCTGAATTTGAGCTGGCAGTGGGCCTATGTGGCCAAGAAGGCCGGTGGCATCCTGGTCTACATCAGGAGCAGTGTGGCCAGCCAGATCAGGGAAGTGACTGTCCCTTTGTACACAGCGCTGGTGAGACCACATCTCAAATATTCAGTTTTGGGTCCCCTCCTACAAGGATATTTGAGTTGCTTGAGTATGTGCAGAGAAGAGCAACAAAGCTGGTGAAGGGACTAGAAAATGAGCTCTGAGGAGGGACTGAGGGAATGAGGGTTTAGTCTGGAGGAGTCTGAGGGGAGACCTCACTGCTCTCTACAACTACCTGAAAGGAGGCTGTGGCAAGGTGAATGTCAGTCTCTTTGCTCAGGTGACAAGTGATAGGACATGAGGGAACAGTCTCAAGTTGTGAGGGGAGTTTAGATTGGATATTATAAAGAATTTCTTCATGGAGAGGGCGGTCAGGGATTGGAACAGGCAGTCCAGGGAAGTGTTGGAGTCCCCACTCCTGGAGGTATTTAAAAGACATATAAACAGGGCACAAAGGGATGTGGTTTAGTGATTGGACCTGGCAGGTCTGGTGGATGGTTGTGTTTGATCCTGAAGGTCTTTACCAACCTAGATGATTCTGTGGTTCAGGTTCTGTTTTGGTGTTAAAATATCAAATCATGTATAAATGCTAAGCTGTGGAAGGTAAACTATTCTCCATTTCTTTAAGATATTTTGGGGAAGAACAGAATATTTTTGATGTACAGTTTTGTTTCTGTTGTCTGTGACTTCTTTGTTGGTGTTTGAGCCTAGATAGGAAAAATCTGTATTGAAAACTGCATGAAATTCCGTGGTGTGAACATCACCTACAAGTTACTGTCCCCCAATGTAAGCTGCTACGCTGTCAGCATACTTCAAGGGAGAGAAGACAAATATGGAAGCCTTTATGTGAATGATTCCTCTGTACTACGCAGACCCGAATGCAAAGAAATACAATACACTATTCAAGCTACAGACAAGCAGAGCAGGAAACATACCAAAACACTTCTCACTATTGTTTTAGAAGGAACTCGTAAGTACCTGAGTCAATTAGAACAATCTCCTTTTTAACATGTGTTACTGGTATTAGGTCATGAGTTAGTTCGGTGATCCATAAACTGATGGCATTAACAACGAGCATGAAGTTGAGCTACAAGATACAGACTGCAGTTTGTGTTTTTATTAGTTTTGATTCAGACCTAACTGCAACAGAAGTTTATTTGAGGACGTCATGCAGATAAAGTGGTGCACCATGTGTAATTTCTAATGCTTATACACACACTCATATGTGTATGAAACCATAATTCTTTGGCCTGAGTATATTTAATCATCTTTCTCGCAACTTTCCTCTCCATTTTTATTTATTTATTTTGGTCTTACATTTTGCTCAATATTAATGACACAATTGTATTCGTCTCATTTTACTGAAAACGCTGTAAGGGCAGAGTGTTAGAAATATTCTTTAACAGCCACAGCAGAGGAGGGTTACACAGGGGATGTAACCATTTCTCTCCAAACCATTGTCTCACTTTGTGCAGAACCTGAAAATTCTACCTCGTAATTTCCTCAGTTTCCTTGTTTTGTATCATAGCTCCTATGTCAGGAGGGAATGGGTTGATGAAGAATAAACAAAAGCCTCAACTTTACTTTTTGTGAGAGCGTCGTGCTGTCTGAAATCACACATTCCTAACTTGCGCTCTTGGGCTACTACTGCATTAGCCCAAGTACAAAATATTTTTGCTTAATTAAAAGTTTTGTATGAAACTGCGACCTATGGTCCCTATTGCTGTTACCAGAAATACGTTAGCATATTTCTACAGTTCTAGGCATTGACAGTGTGCCATCAAGAAAAAATGACTATGCCATCATGTTCTTGCTATTTAATTTCACAGAAGAGAAATGCCTGGACTTTTAAAAGGTTACTTAAACAAATTGATAGTCAGGTCAGTCTTCACTCTTGTCTTCTCTCTTCCCTCATCTCTCCTTTCTTCCTACCCCAAAGAAAGGAATTTTCCTTCTGGTTTGAGCTAACTTGTTCTGTATTCATCTCCCTTTTACTGAACTGACAGCAAACATTCTCCCCAACAGTTTTAAAAAAAGAAGAGGACTGCCCAGACTCTTGCGCTGTGAGTAAGCGCTATGCTGAATGTGAAGAGTGTGGTGGCCTGGGAGTCCTAACAGGAAGATGCCAGTGGAGACAGGGGAGTGGGAAAGGTACGTTTCTGTTCTCTGAAATCAAGTTTGTGTTTAGTTCTAACTGATCTGTGGAATTCTATAAACTGATTTATTCTAGCTGGACACAGATCTGATAGGTGGCAGTACTTTTGGTTATTCCATAACAATGCTTCTGTGTTGATTCTTTATCCTGTCAAACTGCATTGAGCATTTCAAATTCTCTTTGACAACCTTTGTAGTCAAATACGTGTAAAATTGTGTAGGAATGTCCTTAGCTGTAAAAGCTACTCGTCAGTCTCAAAATGGTCTCCTACCTCTTTTTCAAGTAATTCTCACTGTAACTGTGACCTACCCAAAGTGCTATCAAAGACACAAATCAGAAAACACAATGAAAATTATATTCCTTCCAGTTGCTTTTAGCTGTTGTCTGTCCTATTACATTAGAAGATGGGAAAGTATTTATAGTTATTCACAGATGTTTATTTTTAAAATAAGGTTGACCTGTATTTTGGTGTGTCACTATGCACCAAGCAGATGCAGTAAGTTTTCCTTCAAAGCCTCGTGGTATTTGTATAACTCTGTTTTTCTGTTAATAGGAATCACCACAAACTATTCCACATGCACCCCAAGTATCAAGACTTGCCCAGATGGCACCTGTGATGTGGTTGAGAGCAAAGATCCAGCTGTGTGCCCCCAGGACTGCACAAGTATGGAAATGTTTTAGGATTATTTTTTCTGTGTCGCAGCTGATCGCTGTTCATCAAGTTCTACTTTCTTAAGCCCAGATACTTTTACAAGTTCCACATATTTACCATATATGCATTGTCATACCTGCAGATGAATCATGAAAGAACGTTATGGTTATGAAGACTTGTTATTTTTGAAGCCAGTCAGCTTAACACCTGTTGGCTCTCAGTGATGGCAAGATAAGGTTTTCTCAGTAATTCTCATTCTGCTCCCTCTGTTAATTTGCAGGTAGTGTTCTTCATTGGAGATATTTGCTGAAACAAATACTGATTTTAGGCAGGTTAATGCCGTATTTCCAAACTGTAGCACATTGAAATAGAAACCACGTCTCTTTGAACTATTTCACTATTTACTAAATAAGTAAAAAGAAATAAATTTCAATTCAAAATACATGTGCTTAAGAAGGATCATTTTCAGAAATGCATCTGGCCTTATTTGATAAGTAACCGTCAAAGTGATCCAACACGCTATCTATTTGAAGGTACAGGCAGAGACTCACATGAACAGCATTTACAAAAGAAGAACTGAAATACATTTACAGGTTTTTCTTCAACACATTTATTTGCATTTCACACACACATACCTGCAGGGTCACAAATCACCCTGAAGATACCAAGGTTAGCAAAACAATGTACTATACTTGAGCAAGTTCAGTCTTCTATGAGATGATCATTTTTTGATCCATTTATACAGCATTCAGTATCTAATGAATGAATAAATATGTAAGCACCTTACTGTTTTTTTTGATTAATTCTCCTGGTTCTGGCATTCTATACTCCATGTTTAAATTTTAAAAAGTTTTTGAGGAGCTACTAGTATATTATGGGCTAGGACCGAAGTTATTCTATAAAAACGAATTAATAAATATGCACCTTTGTATTTCTCACATGAAAGAATGTGATTGTGTATTCTAAATGACTTTTATGACATTATTTCATTAGAGTGCATAAAAAACAATCTGTAAAGTGGCAGAAATGATTGAAGTGAACGCAAGTAACTACTCTGATCATCTGATTTTTATTTTTATTTTGGTAATAACTGGAATTAGTGGAAATATTTGTGACAGAAGCCTGAAAGAAATAGTCTTATTAGATAATAGCAGCAGGCAAGCAAGACAAGCTTTCAAGATGTTATGTATGCCTTTTTAATGGCTGAGTTGGATAATTTTATATGTAATTTGATGCAATTCAGAGCCTGGGATAGTGCCCAAAACCAGTATGTTTACAGACAGAGAAATTAGCATGTTTTAGGAGCTCAGAGGTGCAGAAGTACCATTATTTCAGCTTTTCCTGGCAGAGGACATTTCTTTGGAAATAAACAGCAAGTAATAAATAGAAAAGCCCCAGATGCATTAAGATCAAGGATATTCTTTAAGTACACACAGTTGCTAAAATACTTTGTTTTTATACTTCATCTGTCATTAAGATAGCTGCGTGCTGGGGTCCCAGAATTGCTTTCTCACACTAACACTGTAAATATTAAATTCAAGGGCAGTCAGCTGAAACAGCTGGTTCTGTGGCTGTGCCTATCAAATAGAGGCAACCTAACTGCATTCTAAATGAGGCACTTTTTTTTGTCATAACAAGCTGCTTCAGGGCTGGGTGTGTGAATCTAACTAAATATTTGTAAATGACTTATCTTTGTAGGTTCCTCTGAACTTTGACCTTCTGATAATGGAAGAAAATACAGTTCTTAGGCTTCTACCTTGCTATGTTTTTGGCAGTAATTGTTCACTGCCTTTGGTTTTGTCTGAAAATCATTGTTTTTAGTTTTTGAATTTCTGGAGTTTCTATGTGGTGTGGGATAGGATTACTGTTTTTCATACTTCCAAATTATCTTGAAGCAGGGAAAGCTCTTTCCCACCACAAGGCAATGGAAACAGCTGATGATTTAAAATGCGAATACGTAAAATACCCCACAATTCAAAACAGTATTGGAATTTCCCTACCAGCAGTACATTGGTGAAAAATACGTTTATGGACCTCTGGAATACATATAGGAAGCTCCGTGTTTCCAGTGTACAACCACAGTAAAGATGTGTTCCTTCTTTCCCTGCTGTGTAAAAAACCTTTGTCTTCAAATCTTTTGCTCAGTAGCCATTTAGGTAGGATCTACTGATCCTCTGCTCCCCCTTTCTTCCAGGTCCTCAAACACAGATAGATACAGTTTTTATATATATATATATATATATATAAAAGAATATGCTTTTTCTAAGGCTGATGGAAACTTTATTTCATCACCTCTTCACAACAGAGAAAGTTGGCTGGTTGGGGGGATAAGCCAGAGTTTTGGGAACACCCACACTTCTCAAAACAAGTGTCAGCAGAGAGGGCAGTGACTCAGCAGAGTCTCTTCCCAAATTAACATGCTGACATGCGTACATTTTAGTAGGTCTCTCTGCAAAGATGGTCAAAATCTGTCTATTTTGCTTGGATACCCAAGTCCCAGTCTCACTTTTTTTTTTTTTAAAGAAGGATGTTTGCTTTCCTTTTGCCAAAATATCCTCCTCCTCAATTTTTGCTACGTATCCAAAGAAAAGAAACAGTCATTCACTCTGCTATTGAATTAGGAGGGAGGAAAATGATTTGAAGTAATAAGACTGTATGGAACATATCTTGTTAACCTTCTGAATCCCTTTATGGTTTAGACAATCCTTCTGAACGGCAGCTAAATTTGTTGAACTTGACTGGTTTCCTCTCTATATCTCTTAATGCAATGCTGTTTGTGATTAAAGGCAGCTTATACATGAAAAACGTGACACCTAATGGTCACTTTGATACTATATACAGAAAAAATATACATTTAATTGGAAATACGGTTTGGGCCTGACCTTGCATTTACTCTGCATGATCATTTCCTGCTCAAAATCAAGTAGTTCTGTAAGTGTTTCCTATTATTAAACAATGCCTTCTTTAGTAATGAAATTTTTTTTTAAACACTTGACACTTATTTTTAGAGCTTTCACTAGATTATTTCGTGGCACTTTACAGAAGTGATTCAGTATCATTATCTACATTTGCAATAGAACAAATAATATATAGAACAGTATGCTGACTTTTCCGAGGTAAGAGGAAATTGGCATCAGAACCAGGAACAGAACTCAACTTGTAGACTGCTGGATTTGTATGCTCTAACACTGCTCTCTACATCATCTCATGCATAAAAAAAACCTGAAGACAGTGGTAGAGAAAAACTAAAATAAATAGATTAGAGAAGATATTTTAGGGAGAATTTTAAAATGTGAGAAGACCTCACTGATACAGAACCATAATGTTTTTTGACAAAACTAAGGACAGCCACGAGATGATCATTTGAGGTAGAAGTTTGGCACTAAATAATGGGATTTTACATAGAGTTTTAAAGTGTACATGAAATTAGGAACATATTATAACAATGGAATGCAAAGAGAACTATTTTATTTGTATAAAAGATCAATTTTAATCAAGAGTTTTCCATAACAGGAAGAACAGCTAATCAGGGCTGATGTTCAGGCCACCCAAGATCCCCTCATTTCAGGACCTCAGAAATTTCAGCATTTAGAATCTACCCTAATTCTCAAGAATCCCTGTCATTATCATTGCACTGTGCTGTGCTGCCAATTTACAGATGCATATGGGGATAAACCCATGGAAAACTTTGAACCTTATTTTTTTTTCTTTAACTACATGCGAATCTTAGCTTGTTTCTGTATTTAATTAGGTGGAAACATTATTGGTGGTCATGGGAAAGGCACTGGAAATCTTGGAATTAAGTCAGGACATGGGATTTGTTACTGCTTCCCAAGACAGAACTGTTATTGTGAGAAAGATGATATCAAAGGTAAGTCTAAACATTATCTGCTGTTCTCATATTAATCTTTCCCTCTGTTTGTATCTTCCATCTTCCATGTTTATATACATGCAACAATCTGAACTTGTGGACACGTTAATTAGCAATGTATTTGGTTCTTTGTTGTATCTTTAAGATATCTTAATAAAAATATATTCAGATAATTATAGTTATTGGTAATGTAAAATTAATTAAGAGCAGGCACCTTGACTTCTGGCTATGGAGACTGAGAATCTCCAGAGGGGGTTGTTTCTGTCCTTGGCAAAAATTCATTTTTATCCATTACTACATGAAAAACAGGTTGGCCATCCTTTGCTTTTCAGCAGTATTTGCATTTCAGTGAGGCTCACCTGATATTTGCAAAGACACCTAGGAGAATTAGAATACTGACTTCTATTACTTTCAAGTAATTCCAGCCTCCTAATCATTTTTGAAAATCTCAGCTTTAAAATGTCATATAGCCTACACCCATAGTGTTAGGAAGAGGAGTGGATTACTTTATTCAGTGACCTTTGTTTAAAGATAAAAAGCTTTATACAGTTCTTTAAAGCAGATTAATGGGGATTAAATACTATTATTTTAAAATTGTTTTTACTATTACTAATAAGAAACATAAAGTCAAATATTTTACATCTCTCAAACTAAATTGTTTAGAATATACCCCAATTTACTCTTGAGTAAATTTTTTATAGGCATAAAAAGAAAAAGAGGAAGCATAAATTTTCCCCCTGCCCTTACATTCCAGAAAAATATTATGCTGTTTCACTTACTTCTGAGGTACAGCTTGCAGATGTAATTAACTTAACTGTGTATCTGGGGTCGGAATTATCTCATGATAAGTAGTGCAAGGACAGTATGTTGAATCTCTCAGTTCCTTCAGAGAGAAACATGCAACCTTAGAGGAATGATGTTTAGGGGCACTTACATAATTTGGTTTCCAAAGAAAGACACTAAAAGTCCTTATGGAAAAGGAGAAGTAGTAAATGTGGAGGAAAAAATGCATATTACATATGCAGTTGCAGCATAAGGAAATACTTTCACAAAAAAAATTTTGTTAAATACAAATCAGAAATATTCTAAGTCTCTTTCTTTAGAATCCAAAAAGATGAAGAGAAGTATTTTTCTTATGTCCAACAATTGGCATCATAATGAAGTAAAATTAACATGTGAAGATGATCTTATTTGGACAGAATGGTTCTAACATAAACTGTTCTCCACAAGTGAAATCTAGTCACAGGTCTCTGGAGATGTAAGTAGTATCAGAAGATCAGTATATGGTAGGCTGGACCTTAAAGAAGAGTCTTAGAAGTAGCTACTTCTATAAAGACAAGGAATATGGGTTCAAGCTAGCTATCCTTCCATTTTACACAGGCAATTAAGCATTTGATTACCTGCTGGTGCCCAAAAGAGAAAATCAGCTATTAGGTTTTCCTGTAGCTTTTAAAAATGTTTTTGAATTCTCTTTGTCATACCTGTGTCACGTGAACTGTCCAAGCTGAAATAGGAAACAACAGAGTTCTAATAAATTCTTCTTGATCCACAGAGCAACTATGTGATGATGTGTGCAAGACTGTCATAGCAGGGGCAGTGCTGTTGTCCTTCATCATCTCTGTGCTGCTTTCTTCCTATTTCATCCATCGCTACCACAAGAATTCTCCAAAGCCACCTATTGCCTCTGCAGAAATGACATTCCGGCGCCCAGCCCAGTCCTATCCCATCAGCTATTCTTCTACTAATGTCCGTCGACCTTCTTTAGATTCTATGGAGAACCAGGTGTCTGTAGACACCTTTAAAATACCAGTAAGTCTGATATCGTTTTGCATATACTTTTTCATGTCTGTGTTGTTCCTAAAGTATGGTGTTTATGCATGCAGAAAATGTTACAGAAGTGCAGTCTGCTCATAGAAACACCCAAATCAAATGATTAAAACAGAAGTGATGTATAGAGGGACAGATACTTAATGAGTAATTGAATAAATCATATAACTTACTGCACAAGGCCAGTATATTCTTCCATTTTTGTTCCATTTTAATATACTGTAACAATGGGTCAAATTTAAGCCATTTTTTTCTAAATGTAACTCTACATTTGATGGTGTGGTTTAATTTTAACATTTTTAAAGTAATATAATTGTTAAAGTTGTTACATTTAACATTGTTAAAATAAAATAATAGTCTAATAATCAGCAGGTTTGTAATCTCTGTGGTAAGCCATAGTATTCCACAGAGGATAAGTTTAGGGTGGAAAAAAAGGAAAAAAAAAAAAGCTGAGATCTGTTCCTGATTTCTATTATACAGACACACTGTAGGTGTCAGGTCATGTGGGAATTGTGCCCATGCTTTTTGTCCAGTCATATTATCATACCTTCAATCTAGTTTCTTCTGTGTTGGTAAATCACATACCATTCAGGATGCCTGCCAGCTGGTGTGTTTTCATGGACCAATATAGTAAAGAAACACTGCCATTTTGTATGACATGTGGCAACACCAGCTCTATTTGCATGTTAGATATTGACATCTTCACAGACCTTGTGCTCTGTTTACTTTCATCTCTGGTCTGGTTTGTACATCTGTCACCATTTTGCAGCTGTAAGGCTCAATAACGCTCATTTCCTAAGAGGAGGATTGTTGTGTCTGATGAACTCTTCAGGGAAAGCCTTATTCCTCAAGTAAAACTGATTTACTTCTCAGTGAAGTCTACAGTCACATATTCACAGTTATTCTGAAAGCAAGTATTTATATTGTATCACTTCGTGTTTCATTTGTACACAATTTCTAAGTCCTGTAAATGTAATCTATTATCCACAGGCTGCATTTTCAGCCTTTTTTGAAGGAGGTGATTTTAAGGTAATGTAAAAACACTTGCAAAATGCTTAGAGATTCAGAAGCTTTCATAGCAATGCACTCATTGACAAAAAAGGGAGCAACCAAAATTGTACACCAAAGTATACCTATTCCTGAAGAATAATCTCCTATTGAACATTAATGCTTCTCTTGTAGCTAGCTACTTCTGTTCTTACTCGTCTTATAGGGTTCCTTTTCTCTCCTGCAGGAAGATCCGAAGTGGGAATTCCCTCGGAAGAACTTGGTTCTTGGTAAAACTCTTGGAGAGGGAGAATTTGGAAAGGTTGTCAAGGCAACAGCTTTCAGACTCAAGGGAAGAGCTGGCTATACTACTGTGGCAGTGAAAATGCTAAAAGGTACCTTCCCATCTGCGTCTGAAATGTTTTGAAAACTATTTGTTGTAACCTCTGCATGGATTTGAAAAGGGGCTAACATGAAAGTAAAATGTCAGCTGTGAACAACCAGTACCACAGCCTTCATTTCTTCCAGCAGCAGTCTGTTATATTCTGACAGATTTCTGACTTTAGCAGCTAGCATCATGTTGATACAAATAAGTGACTTCCACAAGTGGTTCTGATTCATGATGTGCAAGGATCCTCTGTCTTAACAGGGCAAATACATTTAATTTTGGTTTGCATTGATGGAAATATTGCAAGGGCATGTTAAAGCTTTCTGATGCTCCCTTCCCCTCCTGCGGTTATCTTTGGCAGAGCTTTTAAAATAAATCGTGTTATAAGCAAGGCAAGAGACAGAATAGGCCTATTAAGTTACTTTTCTGATTGAGAATTCCATCTACTTTTGTACTTTCTGATCTACTTTTCGATTACCAGGAGTTCTGCCAAACTGGTTTGAAGAGCCTAATGTTTTCTTGTGATGTCTTCAGTTCTGCCTAAGACTTTAAAGATAGGGAAAAAATGTATTCCTAGGTTATGTTAGGATGATAATATGAGACCTTGAGCTCGTCCCTGTCTCTGTTTAGTTTTAAGCCCCATTTATACTTGTTTCTTTGCCGTACAGAAAAAGAAATGATATTGAAAGAAAAAGATGATTTTTTTTTTTGTTTGGTTAGTTGTTTTTTGGTCTCTGAAGTAGAAGTTCTCCAGTATTAGTGTACATTTCAGGCAGAGGCTGAATCTGTGGCTTGTAATCCATACATTTTGCCACCTTTACTGTTAAATATGAATGTAGATTTTACATATCTAATGTCTGGGCCTGATGACTTCACTAGATACACAGTGGTGGTGAAGGAGGTCAGTTATTCACACAGCTGTATCCTTTTCTGTTGTTTTGTGTGCTAATCCATAAGTGCATGTAGTCCCTACGTATCAGGCACCTAGGAAAGCAGAGGATGAAGATGGGAAACAAGAACCTTCAGAAAGGCTTATGGATACAAGAAGATTCCTTTAGCTGGGTAGCTAGCTTTATCTGAATGACCTCAACTATTTGCTGCTGCTTATTATTAAAAACATATATATATGGTTAAAGAGAAAAAAATCCATCTTCTGCTGCTTTAAAGCAAAGATGCTTTATATTCCATTACTTTACCAAAAGAGTAAATGGTTTACGAAGTGCATGCCCACATTGCAAGAGGTTCAGTGGAGATAAGTCATATGGAAAAAATTTAGAACTAAGTCTTTTCAGAGGTGAAGGTTAGTCAAGTCTTGCAATGTTCAAGTAACAACCTGTATATCATTGTAAATGGGTTTGTCATGATCGTTATTTCATATTTATTTGTGCACTCAGTATTACTGATTTTCTAGCACATTGTCAACAACAACATGTGACTGAGTTAAGATTTCAAGACATAGTGGTAAAAATGTTGCTTTTACTTGCAGATGATTTAACATTCAGCTTTCCCTAGCTATTACCAAGTACAGAATTGACAGTAGGAAGGAGTAACCCTTTATTTTAAGCACCTTATTTTAATAAATTGGTCTGACATTTACAGTAATACTTGGGGCTCTAATGAATCCCTTTGTAATGTAAATTACATTGCACATAGTCACCTGAAATTACATTTTCCAACTTGATTGTGGAGAACATTTGTCATTACTGGAAATATTTATCCATTACTGTTTTAACTTTACTGTTAACACATGACAAGTATAAGAAATATTGCTTTAGTCCAAAGTGATCTATAAAATGCTGCCAGGGATAAGGGACAGTTATTTTGGATCAGGCCAACACCGATCATCCTATCCTTGTTACATATAGTAGAACCAGATTTATACTCAGATGCAAAGGGTTACTTATCCTAGCATTAGGGACTCTACGTTGCCTGATCTTAAGCCAGTAAATTAGCACAGAAAGCCTCCTGCTTATTTCATAAAAGATACCTCTTTCCTGGTATTTCCTCCTAACTGTGTAGTTTGGCACAACCTGTGGTTAAGAACATAACGAGGTAGGACTTTGCTTACTTTGTCAATTTGGTGCTATGTTCTGGGGAGGGAACAAGGAGAGGTAAGGAATTAGCTGAGCCAAAATAGTCTTGGAGCTGTGGATGGAGGTTTAAAGGAACAGAGGGAGAATTTTTTTCAGTCCTTTTCTAGCACTTTACTCATACGGATCCTGCATGATATGAAAGCCCTCAGAATAAAATTGAAGTGGGCAACACCTGCAAACAAGTAAATAGATATCATTCACTGTTCCCTAAAAACAAGGGGCATAAAGCTTCAGAGCTAGTAATGTCCATTTGTCAACTATAGAAGGTGATTTTTCAAGAATACAGACGAGCAGGGGCCCCAGGGAACTTCTCTTCTTGCACATACTATGCAGTCCCAGAGCTAGAAAAATAAATTTTTCACAGGCATAATGTTCATATTGTTTGGTTTTGGTTTAGCTAAATTAATGTTTTTTGTACCCCTTACAAGTAGTGAGTGATCATCTAATATTGCACTTCCTGTGAGGCAGAAGACTCAAGTCTGAGTATAGGTTCTCAGTAAGATAATATAAGCAGACGATATAGCAGACCAATACCAACAACATACAGTAGAACAGAATCAAATATTATTGTAACCAGGGCAAACTATGAGCACACACATTTTAAATGGATATGTAAATGTATCCTTTTGGTGCTTACTACCTTCACAGAAAGCAAACAGTGTGGTAACAAAAATCAGAAAGTGAAGTTTTTTTTTTTTTTTTTAAATTAACTTTAAGTAAGGGCCAGTACATAATTGTAAGTTGCCTGATAATAACACTATATAGGAACAATATAGGGAGATTCTCTGTGTCAAGGACATTAAGGATGAGGCACACAAAGGTTTAGCTCTGACCTGTGGTTTCTTTATAAGTAAGATCTCCTTCAAACCCCAGTGTGTTCAGAGAGGAAGATTGTAAGATGAATTTGGCAAAAACAAAATGCTTGAAAGACTAAGGAAATCTCTGGGGGCTACATAATGTCATACTACTGTCACTGACATCAGCAAAGACTGCAGATATGTCTCCCAGTAAAATCAATCTGATCTGTACATTTAGTTTCTGAACTCTAAATCTGGATGTGTGCTACAACGGTAAGCCAGTAGATAAGTGGATTTTCACTCCATTGGAAAACTTATTTCAGAGAAAGAGGATTAAATCTTAGGGAGATAACTGAGCAAGTCTTTTTTGCTTGCTCAGCCAAAAAAAAAAAAAAAAAGGCTTTCACATGCTTCTTAGTTTGCTCTGATTCACCCTAGAAATAGCTTTAGAACACAGGAAAAGATCTGTCATAATTTCATGGCATCTGCAAGACACTGAAGACTCTTGTTTCTGATTGCTGGCTGACCTGCTCTTTGTGTAGCCCTTTGTATCAGGGCAGGGGGGTGATGATGGCAGCTCACCCAGCCAGAACAGCAGCTGTCTCATTTGCCTGGTTCCGATATGAGTGACTGCAGGACGGTGGACATTTCTCTCCTGTGGGAAAGAGTTTTCTAAGTTCTTGCCAACTCCATGATAAATGGTGCATCTCAAAATTCAGATGGTATGAAGAGAACTTTCGGATAATGCTTTCCTAACCACAACTATGTTTTTGGACACCTGCAGAAAATGCTTCCCAGAGCGAACTGCGAGATCTGCTGTCAGAGTTCAACCTTTTGAAACAGGTGAACCATCCTCATGTCATCAAACTTCACGGAGCCTGCAGTCAAGATGGTAAATATTAGAAACTCATTATTAAGATGAAAACTTCAAAAAAGGAAATAAACAGCAGCTCATTGTTGGGTTTGGACTACGGATTAAAAACATTGAACACCTTTTAAATATGCTTCTGACTGAAAAAATGAGGGCATATACGACAAGCAACTTTGAAGGGATGAGGAAATGCAAATTCAGTGTAACTAACATTCTTCCCAAGGGTATTTTCTATACTCATTTTGATTCTGAAACTATTTGGAAACTAATCGTTCTACTGCTAGTTGTCTCCTAACAGTATGTATTTTCCTAATACTATTGCTCAGTAAACCTTTTAGATACGGACTATATTTAAAGTTTAATGGAGCTTTCATTATTCTTACTATTATTCATACTATAACAGTGCTTTGAGGCCTGAGTCAGGGAGTGAGGTGATTTTTTTTTTTAACAACTACAGATCCCTTTGTTAAAGTAGAGCTTGATGGTTAGATTGACACACAGTTTTCCTGTTCTGTCACAAAACTGTTGTCTCTCTCTTACTGTGATATTTGTTAAAAGCCATAGTCATTGAAAGGTATGTTTTAAGGGGAAAGAAATTTTCAGATCTATGTATTAAAACTTCCGGTGTAACAAATTTTCACTGCTGTGCATAGGAATCAGTTTGGGTAATTTCTGTTCATGTTAAATGGGTATGCAAGGCGACATCCTCTTCCTTTTGTGTCTCTAATTGTGGTCCTTCTCCCTTAAAGAGTTTGTGATTTTTGCAGCCTAAAATTACAGTATACATGTGGCAACCTTGCGCTAAGGCCTGCCTTCTTTGCTCACCCAGTTCTGTTGCAGATGGCACTATTAGTTGTAGACAGAGAATGTAATTCAGGATTGAGTCATCTCTGAGTTTTAGTAAGGTAATGAACCAGCAGGGCAGGATTTTTTTTTCTTCTCAGTACAATGTTTCTTTTCATCCCTAAGGAAGTGAACTGTTTCTGAGTCACAGGCTTTTAATAAATATCAAGCTAATTCATTGGTGTATGGGGTGGGAGGGTTTTGATAGAGCAGACAAATGTATTTAGCATTAACATGCTGAGTGGATATTATTCATGTGGGTAACAGGGTGGAGAAGCTAATGGATTGAAATGTCAGAATGTTTTTAAGTGCTCTGAAAAGGCACCTTAAATACAACACTGGAATTAGAAGATGATTTGTGAGCTCAGTATCATGCACTACAGAAAAGTGTTTTGGGTTTGGGTTACTTTTTTTTAAAGCTTCTCTAACTCAGGTTGTTTCACAGGTCTGATTTTTAAGAAGGTTGTATTTCTTCAGTCTCAAGTTATCCAGGTGAGAGAACAGGCTAGAGCCTGAATTTAGCTTTGATTTAGGCTGAAACTCACTCGCTTTGCATAGAGGATGTAAGCTAGAAAAAAATTCTGTGGCTGACTCAGTGCCATTTATGTGAAGAACAAAGGTTTCTGGAGCCACTGACTATTAAAAACAACATGTTGATTAGAAGAGACTGTTTTGAAAAAAATCAAAAATGGTTATCTATTAATTGCAAGCTTATCGATGTGTGTGCTTCTTTCAGGCCCTCTGTATTTAATTGTGGAATACGCTAAATATGGCTCCTTGCGCAGTTTTCTCAGGGAAAGTCGAAAAGTGGGACCAAGCTATGTGGGTAGTGATGGTAACAGAAATTCAAGTTATTTGGATAACCCTGATGAGAGAGCCTTAACAATGGGAGATCTGATATCATTTGCATGGCAGATATCTCGAGGAATGCAGTACCTCGCGGAAATGAAGGTAGAGTATGTAATAGTGATCTGAGCATGTCCTTGTGACAGATGGACATGCAGTAGTTTGTTCCTCCACAAGAAGCATAAACACTATTGTTGGTTTCTTTCAAAAGCTTGTTCATCGTGATTTAGCAGCCAGAAATGTACTGGTGGCAGAAGGGCGCAAAATGAAGATTTCTGATTTTGGCCTATCCCGTGATGTATATGAAGAAGATTCATATGTCAAGAGGAGCAAGGTAGAGTGAATGTTAAAAAGAGTTGTGAGAATTATTGCCTAATCAAGAGAGAGAATTTATACTGCAGGACCTAAGCACAGAAGAAAAAGATAATAGCTAATTTTATGAATAATGGCAACAATTAACTATGAATAATTCTCTTAAATTTAAAAGAATGAAGATGAAACAAAATGATAAGCTTAACTAGCAGGACAGTAATGTATGTAAAAATTATCATATTTAAGTCACTACTAGTTCCTCTCTTCATTCTCTTCATTTGTAAATATACCTGTATTTTTTAAACTTACAATTTTATGAAAATATTTGTGTAAATATTGTGAATTTTAAGTTTAGTTTTCTGTGTGTGTTTGTTTGTTTTTAGGCCAGTAGTGCTGTTTGTGTGAATGTTCTATAAGGTAAAATAAGTTGGAAAGAAAAAGACTTTTTGGAAGACATGATCGTACATAAAAAGGGCTTTCCCATATGCATTAGCTGTCTTATGATGCATGTGTTTTACATACCAGTTGCTCGATGTTTTAGGAATGATGCATTTACTTAAATGCAGTTCCGTTTTATTTGGTGGGGTGTTGATGTACTGAATGGATATTTTCTCTTTACTTCAGAGACACTTGTCACCATAGAGTTTAACAGAACATCTGTCTTCTTACATAGGGAAAAGAGGAAAAGATGAGCAATCGGGAGCAAGGAAAAAGGATATGTTTAAAACCTACTGAAACAGTTGTTATATATATATATATATATATGTATATGTATTTCATGACAATAAGGAGGATGTATGGCATATTAATGCCAGTGATATTGTTAAGGTTATGAAACATTTAGGAAATTTTTCAAAGCTGAGTTTTTCATGGATATGTCTCAGATTTCAACAGTGAATCCCCTACCAAAGGAAAGTAGCAACTTACAGACTCAATTTAGTACTCTATAATTGACTGTGATTGTCCAGCTACGGTTCTGAAACCAAAGGTTTCTTCTTTAATCATCATTTCCCATCATTTTTGCATTTGTCCATTTCCTAAAAGCAATGGAGTATTTTCTGTTAGAAGAAAAACATTCATGCTTGAAAAACATATGTTTTTGGATGAAACTTTTTTTAGAGGAGAGTTGAGTTTATCTGGCTTAAGCTGATAACAATCCAGGGGAAAAAAAAAAAGTAGTATTGTACTTAATTAGATTATTGAAGTGTTGGAAGGAAAGAAAGGAGCCTGAAATTCAGTGATTTAAAAAAATTCTTACAATTATTCTCTTCACTTTTTCCTATTAAATGCTAAATCATTCAGTCCATTGGAAAATATTAGAATATGAATATGAATAGAGTATCTGTTACTGGAAAAAAAGTTGTTTTTCCACTTGGGAGCTTAATTTTCTGACCAGTAATTGCCCTTTTTTTTTTTTTTTTTTTCCCTCCTAGGGTCGGATACCTGTTAAATGGATGGCCATAGAATCCCTATTTGATCATATCTATACAACACAAAGTGATGTGTAAGTTTAAATTCTGGCTTTCTTTACACTTTATGCATTTGTTTAAGGTGACGGGAGGAAATAAAATAGTCTACATAGTAGTCAAAGCTGTTACGCTTAGACAGAGATGTAAAGAACACAACCTGGATGGCACAATTTGCTGGCAGTAATATCTGAGTTTTTTGCTCTTGAATCAAATCTGAGGGAAAAATTTTGAGAGGTATTTAGGTACATAATTCCTGTTGAAATCAACAAGGGTTGGATCTGTAAATGTGAGATGATTGCCTTTGGAGATCTAGACAAAAATCATTAACCTTTGCTAATGATAATGATGGTACGCAAAGTGCCCAGTTCTCGTTCATCACTTGTCCATAACACCTGCCGGCAGATACAGGACGGAGTGGGAAGAGAGGAGTGATGTTATGTCTGACTTCACTCCTATTGCAATCAATGACATAATTCCAATTAATTTTAATGACAGCCAGCTCACACCTTAGGGGAACAGTCTGGTTCCAGTGCCAAGATGCAAGCTTGTCTGCAGCATTAGGGAAACTAAGTTTCTGAAGATGTGCTTCTACCTCATCTGTGATGAGTAGGTTGCAAAACTACCACAGCAAAGCTGTTTTTCACTTCCTGATGAGGAAGGAGCCCAGCAGAAGAGTGTTTCTATACAGTTAACTCAGGAACACATACTTTCACATTCCTTTCTCTCTGGGATGAATAGTGGTTGTGGCTAGTCACTAGGCAGACACTGTAAAACCAAGTATTATTTATTTAAGCCAAACACCTCTAAGGGATTGCAAAAGCAGCAGTACTTATGCCTCATCTTCTGCCAGGTGGCATTTTGGATACCTTCCAAACACCCCTTAAAAGAGAATCTGACTAAAGCAATATTTTCATTAAACTCAAATTGCATAAAACATACTGATCTCAAGGGCATTTCACTTCAGAACATTTCGACATTTACTTTTGAAAATAATTTTATTCAGCTTTTACTCTTCTCTCTGCAGGTCAGAACAGTGTTAGTGAAATGAATTATTTTGCTTAACTTGAAAATTCCCTATAAAATGAATTAGAAAAATACTTTCATTTTTTTTGTTTCATTTGGAGTAAGAAAAAAGTAGGTGCAATTCTCAGGAGAACATGAATTTTACTACGGCCTGTCTACAGGTCTTTCTGGATTTCTTTTTTTCCTCCTCAGAGTATTGGTTGTGCTGACCTGCTTCTTTACAGTGACCTTTCCCAGACAATTAAAAAATTCTTTTTAAAAATTCCAAGCATACATTATTTTTTTTTCCATTTTCTGCAATTTGCATTATGGTTTAGGGCCAGAAAGAGATTGTGTTGCAATGTAACTGCCTTTTTGTGGACTGTTGACTGATCTCCTGAATCCACTGCAATTGATAGATTCATAGAATCACAGAATGGTTTGGGTTGGAAGAGACCTTAAAGTTTGTCTGGTTCCTACCCCCCTGCCATTGGCAGGGACACCTCCCACCAGACCAGGTTACTCAAAGCCCCGTCCAACCTGGCCTTGAACACTTCCAGGGATGGGGCATCCACAGCTTCTATGGGCAGCCTGTTCCAGTGCCTCACCACCCAAACCTCCCTGTTTGTTTTCCTGATGGGCTGTGATTAAGCTCAGGAGTACCTCTCTCATACACGTGATACAACAGTTCTGCAGATGATGCCCACCTGGTCTCAAACAGGCTAGCTCAGAGCCCAGGGTAGCCTAGTGATGCTGTGTAACTGGACAACTTCTCAGATCTTCCCAGATATTACCTCTGTGCACTGCTATGCAGATGCAGCAGCTTTCTTGGAGATGTGCTGGGTATTAACAGTGTGCATTGTGCTTTGTAATTCCTTTTCAGTGCAACTGCACCAAAGGTCTACATAGCTGCCACACTTACACACAGCCTTGACCCACTGGTGAGGTCACCTTCATTATTCATGGCATTATACATGTCAGTAATCTAAGACTATTTTATAGCAGCACCTAATTTAGCAAATTCCCTACTGAGAGAGAGACAGAACTGCAAAGAAAATCATCTCCAGTACAAGGTTCCATGACTGCCATTCCAACAGCATAGCAAACTGATAAATTAATTACTTCTTTGCAGCATTGATTTTAGTTTTAGATAATCACACTCACTGCAAAGATTATTTTATAATATTCCTTAGTCTTTGTGGTGATGCAATTATATTTGAGGTGAACATATGTTAATAAATTCAACAGCCATTCCAGTATGCTATTTTTTTCTCATACTCTGTATTTGTTTTCCAGCTTTTTCCTTTTAAAGCATTTCTATGTAGTTAGTGGTTAGCAGTGCTTAATAGCAGTACCACTTGCCAGCATTCACAAAATCCCTTTTTGATTCAGAGGTTGGTGACATCAGCGGAAAGCTAGCTTACTGTCTTCCTGTTCACATTATTTTTTTTTCTTTTCTGGCTTTTTCTGATCACATTTTTATTCATTGATATACAGCACAGGGGGAAAATTTTCATATCATATTTCTCCTCCCATACTGCTCAATTTGTATAACAATTTGAAAACGTTGCAGCATTCCACAGCATTCTGTTCTAGTGTGCCCATTTACAAAAAACAACATGAGCTAATTAAGAAATTACTCATTGTAATGTACTCATTGTGATCCCTCCTTCCACATTCTGAAAAATTCCTCTTAAGCAGAAGAGATAGATTTTAAAAATAAAACCTGCCGTGCTACAGAGTTTATTTGAATTAATCATGGACAGTATTACAACCTGATGCTAGAGCATAATTGACTTTAAAAAGGGTATGAGGTGGTATATTAATAAAGTATATTAAAATGTTATAAATATTCACTAGCTTTCAAGAATGTGCAGAGTGATTAAAAATTAATTCAATGAATGGCATCAAGGAGAATAGCTGCTGCATAACCATTTAGGACTGCGTGAAACTGGTAGTTTGGATTCTCTGCCTTTTTTTGCTGTACTTTTTGGGTTACCATTTTTCTTCAAAATGTGAGCAGTACAGTTGGACTGTAGTCCTCGCACAAAGAAGTGAGTTCTGCTCCTAAAATTTTGAGATGGAATTTTCAAAGGGAATTAGACGTTCCCCTTGTTTTGCAATTCAATGTGTAACCTTTCCCAAAATTTTACTGAAAGTGCAGTTTTCAGAGGAATTACCCAATGAGAGTACAAAAGCTAACGTTTGTCATAAATTATATGTAATTTTGCTTCCAGATGCATCCAATTGAGTATCCTCTTTGAGTGAAACAGACAGTGTTGGCTGGCTTCCTTCATTTTGAACATGTAAATTTTGGCAAGTTCTCCCAGTCGAGCAGATTCCCAGTAATTTGTAGCTTCTTTGTGTCTAGAATAAGGCTTCCACTAAAGGAAGAAAAAATACTTTTGCCTCTTTTCTCATAGTTTGTCCTCCAAGATGGACTAACTTAATCTATCTAAATATTTCCAACCCACTGAAAAAAAATATTTTCTTTGAGTTCATCAATAAAATGAGTTAAAAAAGTCATTCCTTTTTCTGTTCATTTTGGAAAACAGCTTATTCTGTTTTCTGTTCTATGTTAAACTACGTTTTAGTCATTTGTTATTTCCACAATGGATTATTTCCTCTTCTTTCATTATCTCCAAGTAGTAAATTAAGTCCTGAATGAGTGAATGGGCCAAACATAGCAGCTGACATCAAAGGTGTTGCTTGTGACTGAAATAAACTCATTGCACATATAAAGAAAAACAACCTCACAGTGAAGACAGCAAACTGTCTTCAGTTTGGTAACTGGTTAAGCCAGCCTCTGTAAATTTAGACAATCATGTCTGATTAGGACTGTAAGTGCTAATTAGGGGATAGCCAATGGAAAAAGCATCTCCAGGAGCACTACACAGAACAAGAACCAGCCTTTGAGCTGGGACAACATGTGGAGGGAGGACTTTCTGCTGAAGATGGGACTTCCCAGGACACAGCTTTTGTCAAGGGATAAAAGAGGGACAGCCCTTATTTCTACTTTCTTGGTTCCTAATCTTTGTAATGAATGGTATTGGAGAAAAACAATGGCCCTGTGTGGCCCCTCTGGCTCAGCAACATCTTGAATTTGGTTGGTTTCTTAAAACACTAGAAAGAGATCTGTTGGGTGAAAGCCACACCGAGCTCTTAAAACCTACTGCTGTATATAAAAGCTCATTTTCTCTTTTTCAGATGGTCATTTGGAGTTCTGCTGTGGGAGATTGTAACTTTGGGAGGCAATCCCTACCCAGGTATTGCTCCTGAAAGACTCTTTAACCTCCTAAAAACAGGCTATAGAATGGAGAGACCAGAAAACTGCAGCGAAGAAATGTAAGTACTTCTTGATTTGATTAGATTCATTAAACATCTGTTAAATTAAAAATATATATATAAAAATGGTTTGAATAAACACCACATAAATATTCTTCTGTATATCTCAGAAGTATAATCAAAATACGGAGTACTCAAAAGAAGGTAATGAAATTAATGAACAGTAAAGCACAGGAAAGGAATTACCAACTCAATGTTTGCAGCTATCTCCCGAATATCTGTGGCCTATTGAATAACACTTGCCAATCAATGAAATCAGTTTGAATATTCAAAACTTCTGAGGTAAGGAGGAGATTTTCATAAATCAGTGCTAGCTAAAATATTCAGGAAAACATTTGAGTACTTTTCAGCAAATAACAAAAACATTCCATCCACAGTTGTTGGTATTAATTGTCTGAATGTCCTGGCATTACGTGGGAGAAAAAGTATCCTGGCCTGGAAGTCTTTACATAATATTTCTGTGACTTGATAAGCCCATTACAATTTCTGTTTGGAGATAATTCACATTTTATTGGTTGATTTATTAAAATTCTCTGCGTGATATACCTCCTCTCGCTGGTTCTTCACATAGCACTTGGAGATGAGGCATGATTTTATGTTCAGCCTGCAAATCTGGTCATGGTCTGTTTTTTTGTTGCTTTGTTTGTTTTGTTTTGTTTTGAAGAAGTTACCAACCTATAATCATTATGGTGTCTACCTTGACTGATTTTTAATATGAAGGATGCTTTGACCACATGAAAAAGAAAATACAGTAGAAATAATATAACTATCTTTTTTTAATACTGCATATGGAGAAAAACATTAAGAACTTCTCAACCTAGAGCAGAGTAGAAGTTTACAAGTTTCACTGGTAAATATCCTCCAGGATATAATCTAATTTTTTTGTTTGTTCCATCTCAGAAGGGAATAAGACCTTACGCTTCCAACATATGTTACAGCGTTGATGCTTCGTATGTTAGGCGAGCTTGACCATGTCTAAGTTTCTATTCAAGCCATATCATGGTTTTCTGACTCGTTTAGATTTTTTATTTTTATTTTTTTTGTTTTCTTAGAAAATTTTAGTGATAGTCTTTGTGAGCCCACTTTGGGGACCATTTACTTCAATTGTATTCTCTATCTCAAACAGTCAAGTAAAAAAGAAATCATGGATGAGGCAGAAAATGTAGTGTTTTTCAAGAGCTTTCTGTAGCTCTTGCAGTCAACTGTTTCCTCAGAACAGTTTTGTGATGATGTAGATCTGTTAGTCTTGAAAATACTTGAGCTAGAAAAATAACAAGAATGGCACCCTGGGTTGGAGAGTTACACGTCCAGAACTTAGCATATGTCCAATAGCCAGTTGACTATTCTGTTTCCTTTTAACTTGCCTTCTATAGAGTTTGGTGTGGAAATAAAGGCATAATAATAATAATAATAATAAAAAAGGCAATCAAAGAACATCAGTTTGTACAAGTTGTCTTAGGTATGGTATTTCCTCAAGACTTCACTTCAAAGTAAAGTTTACAGAAACTTTTCAGTATTTAAATAAATAAAGATGGTAAACATTTGAGGGGGGTGTTTCTGCAAGAACAGTAAGGATAATTTGCAGTCTCTTGTGTACAGCAAAGCCAATCTTCTCCTCTCCACAGCTGTGCATAAGCAGCAAAGTTCAACTCTCTGACATAACAGCAGTTTTCCAAGTTGTGAGATGCACATCAGTGATGATACACAAATTTCTTTAAAGTTGTTGGCAAGTAAAAAAAAAATCACTTAGAAATCTGGTGTGCTGCCTACACATGAGGTGGTTCTTTGAGAAATAATGAAACCTCAGACTGCAGTCCTACAAGGACAGCCAAGTGCATCATCATTTGAACTTACAAAGGCTCATGAAAATAAAAGCCCATTCTTGTGAATGTCAGTCATTAATTCAGGGGAATGTTTAACAGAAAACATGACAAAAGAAAACAAAGATGTAAATTGTGTGTGGCCTTCAGGGTGTGGTTGAACTTGAATACTATAAATTGTTTGAGCAGAAGCTTGACCCACTTCTTACAAATACTTTTTTCTACCTTGTGGGAATCACAGGTACAACTTGATGTTGCGCTGTTGGAAGCAAGAACCAGATAAAAGACCAACATTTGCTGAGATCAGCAAGGAACTAGAGAAAATGATGGTGAAGAGTAGGGTAAGTGTGAGCAAGCATAACTCTGAGTTTTTTTCTGATCATGAGAGTTTGAATATACAGAATTTATTACATGTTTTTTTCTTTAAAAACGATTACTCTTCAAAAGTTTTAAAGCATTTAATCAGTTTCTTCCAAATGCATCCCAATTTTTGAAAGCAGTATTACCTCATGTAGTGGCTTTGATTTCAAACCTGTATAGAAGATGACTTATCCTTAGTTTGTCTAGCTTCCTTAATGAACAAACAAATTGCTGTAAAATATTATTCCTAAATTGCACTGTTGGATGAATAACCCTGAGTAGAACGCCTAGAACTAAAAGAATTCAGTATTTCTGTGAATCTGGTTTAATGATATGATGATAGCAACAGAGATATTAAAGCTGTATGATTCCACCAGTTGGAGTTACTTTAAAACCATTATAACCCTGTAGAGATTTTTGTGGAAAAATGGATGCTGAGGTCTGAAAATAAGTCCAAGTTGCATATGTGTAGAAGATGCATATATATATATATATATATATATATATATATATATATGTATATACATACACCTACCTGCACATACGCACTTTTTTTTTTTTTTAAATCTACTAGTTATGTGATGGATTTGGGGTGTAGGCCACAGATTCAAATGAGAAACAGAGTGAATGCACCAACTGTTAGGACAGTTGGGAACTTGATGGCGTTTACCTTGTGTACAAAGATGAGGAGATCTGAGTACCTTCTCCTTCAAGCATATATATATGAGGCATACACAGATATCGGGCATAAGAGAAACTGAAGGTCAGACAACTCAGCTGGCACAACCAACTTCTTGGTTGTCTTACTGATACGCAGAATTAAGTAAAGGAAGTATTAATATGTACACAGCATGTCTAGTGTGCTGGCAAATCGGTTACTTCCAAAGGTGCCTCAGAAAGGGAGAGCCTAGTCTGGTGCTAGAAGTATGATCCAAAGACAAATACAGTGAGGTCCGTAGTTACTTGATTCAAAGAAACCAGATGCACGTTTAGCCTTAATACCCAACCAGCCACACTGCTATGTACTTTAACCCAGCTTTTTGTGTGTTCGCTTCTTAGGACTACTTAGATCTTGCGGCTTCCACCCCTTCTGATTCCTTACTTTATGATGATGGGCTCTCAGAAGAGGAGACACCTCTCGTGGACTGTAATAATGCTCCCCTCCCTCGAACCCTCCCTTCCACATGGATTGAAAACAAACTCTATGGTAGAATTTCACATGCATTTACTAGATTCTAGCAACACAAAAATGATTTTTCTTCTGCACTGTTCTCAGACTCTGTAACCCCATTGCAGTGTTTCTTGTCTGAATGAAGCCAATCAAAATTTGCTTGGAAGCTTCTTTTGGGTTTTTTGTTTGTTTGTTTGTTTTTTCTTTTGGTAAATGTTGAAGTTTGCATCAAGAACATCCTTTAGTCATTTTGCAGCTGTGTTTAAAATAAACGCTTTCAAAAGGATGTGAAAATAAGTAAAACGACTAGATATCATACAGTAAAATACATTTAAAAAAAAAGATCAGGGAAGTATTCTCAGGGGAAATACGAAATGCTTATGAGTATCTAATTCAACTATCCTGTTGGGGGGGACTAGGAACATTTAAAGTATGTTAGAATCTGCACCTCTAATTTAAGCAATAGACTTTTTTTAATATATATATTTCTCTTTTGCCACAGCTAAATGATAGGACCCATTTGCAACATTTTTATTTTATAGAGATGGATTTCTAAATTTCAGCTGCTGTTAACGCATTCTGGATCTGTAAGCTGAGATGTCTATATAATGTGAATGAAATCACTATCATATACAGAAGGTAGAAATACCTATATAAGTATTATATAAAGACTAAATCGACATGTAAAGCCCTTTAAAAAATGACTTAACAACAGGCATTTTGAAAGTACTCAGCTGTTTTCACGTCCTTTGATTTATTACAAAAATGTCAGTACTAAATCCCGATTGAATGATGTAGCGTTTTTAAAAAGAACATATGCTTTCATATTGTGATGGTGAGATGGACAGTAAAAATGGTTCTTGCCAAAACTCCTACATTTTGTCTCCTGATTAAATATTCTACATGTTTTTAGACATTTATTAACATTATAGATATTTTTTTCATTCTTCAAGCAGTATGACTTCTGAAAAGTTGGGTCTTGTAGCGTAAAAGTTGCCATTAATACCTGGCTTTTGGTCTGTTTTTATCTGTACCCTAGCTATAATTTTTTTTAATAGGTTCCCCCAACTCACGTTCACTTTGGGGTGCTCAGTGGCCAGATTGTAAAAAGAATGCAGTAGCAGGAAAAGCTGCCACTGAGGTTGATGGCAGATGCTGAATACGTAATAAGCAACAAAAGATTTCTGTTTTTGAAAATCCTGACCCCGGTGTAGTTGACTCCTTGCACAGCTGGGTTGGCATGGTGCTAAGCACTCTGTTTCCGATTTGGTGATCCCCTGTGCCTCAACTGAGAAACATCACTGGACTCAATGCAAATAATTACATGCTTTATATACACGCTTAAATGCTGAATCAATGCAAGAGTGCTCAGGACTTTGTTGGACTTTACACAGTTGTGCTCCTGGATTTTATAAAATTAAGCAGGGGATCCCTGGTGAAGGGTATGAGAGTCTCCCCCAAAACTCATTCAAGGCAAAGGAAAAAGACACCTATTTAAGAAAGTGGAAATACTCTCAGTGATTGAAATGGACTTTGGATCCTGTCCCAAATAGGTTTATTAATTCTTGGAGCACTTTCTGTACAGCAAGAACTTCCTCTTGCAAAGCAATACATTGCTATAAGAACATTAAAAAATAAAATGACGGAAAGCTGGAGGCTTATCAAAAGAAAAATTATTAGCTTTTATTATGCACGTGTGCGTGCGCACTTTTTTTTTTTTTTATCAAGAAAGCACTTTATTTTTTTCAGAATTTTGCCTACATCTGAATTTATGCTTCAGGGATTGTGAAACGTCATTTTTATTAATTATTTGGGACAAAATCCAGTGGACTGGCTTGAAATATTGAAGGGAGTTTTGCCAAGGGCCTTACTGTCTGCACGTGAAGTTATGGTTCTTCAGTGCAGAAAAAATTATCTGTTTTCATTTTTAGGCATGTCATACCCGAACTGGCCTGAGGAGAGCCCCGTTCCACTCACAAGATTCGATGGCACTAACTCTGTGTTTTCAAGATATGCAAATGATAGTGTATATGCTAACTGGATGGTTTCACACTCAGCGGCAAAATTTATGGACAAGTTTGATAGCTAAAATTTTCTTTGCGAAAGGTAATGGACTCATGAGGGGAACAAACATGCAAAGAATGGAAAGTCCATTGGCTCGTTCTTTGTACAAACAACAACTTTTCGATTGGCAAACTTTTATTGGTAGTTTCTGAAGTGTGTTATTCATGCTGAAGGCTATAATTGGTGATTTCCCCTTTCAGAAAACATATCAGGCTGGATAAGAGTTGTAGTTCCAGTACTTCTTTTTAGATTGCCACTTGCATATGGTTCCATTTGGCAACTTGTTACTGCAAATGGCTCTGCACTTCATTCTCACTGTTTTTAGATTAACCATCCTATACTACAGCTTTCTTGGATGGGAAAATGTACTCGAACTGCTACTTTTATAGTGGCTGTTAGCATACGACCACTTGATCTAAGCAGGAAGCACAAATTTATGGAAGGGAGGGGGAAATAACGCTCCCAAACTACTGAGCTTGCTATCAGATGAGAAGTGTTACAATGATGTTGGCACTAATGAAGCCTGTATCTTGGTTTGGAAGCAAACATTTAGTAACTCAATAGAGGACTTGAGATTCAACATTTGAAGTCTTGTAAAATGTATCGTCTTGTCTTAATGAGAAGAGAGTTTGTTTTATTATTCTTAACTGCTCTTACCTTTAGCACAATGGAGATAAATTTGATACGAGATATGCTGTATAGACTGATGGCAATCAAGAGTGTTCATCTGACGGTTTACTTTCCATCATACACAGCTGAATGCTAAAACGTACAGTCTTGTACAATCATAGTTCCTTTTACGAGTTCAATTTGGACTGTACAGGATTTTTTAGATTGAATTAAAGTAGAGATTTTGTTTGCAGTCACGTTCAGTGGGTTGGAGCCCTCCTCTCAGCTCAAAATTGGATACACTGCCATGCACAGGACACTGCCATGACATAGTTCCAAATAAAGCTGTTATCTTGAAAGTTACGAGTAAGCAACACTTGCACAGCAAAAGTGGTCCAATACTCTTAATGAACCCATACAAAGTCATTGTCATCTGAATTTGTTACGGTGAAATACAAAAATGTTCTTACAACACTGACTTGATATTTAGGAGAATGATCGGACTATGGGTCATGTGTTCTATGTGGAAGAGTAAATGATCAGCACTACTTTTGTCTTTATTTGTAATCTAATATGGTTAAAGATAACTTTTGTTTGCTACAAATGTTGGGATGTAAATCCCGAGTGACTCGTTGTTAACGTTGTGATGGTTATTCTAAATAATCCAATCCTACCAAAGCTTACTCCTGTCACTTACAATCCAATTTAGCTGTTTTCAGATGTTGTTTTGTGTACCAACTTTGTTTCCATTAAAGTTTGTGATTTCAGAAACAAGAGAGTCAGACTGCCAAAACCCTAACACAGGTTTTCATGTTACAAGAAGTGGGATATAAAGTGCTGTGTTAGAATTTAGACAACTTCACTTTTAGATATCATCTTCTGTTCTGTCCTTGCTTCAGACAAGCACTAAGCAGAGTGAGTTTTTCTTTGTACCAACGATTACCGTGTTGTGTAATTTGCAAACAGATACAGCTATATATACAAAAGGGGTTCAGTTGTGATGTAATGGTGGTCTTCAGTGGCACGACACAACTCAGAACACTGTCAGAATGAATACTTGTAAAATAAATGGCACCGACAAGCCCATTATATGGGCTTTTTTTTTTTGAGAGATTATGGAAAAAAAAAGTGGCATTTCTGGTAACTTTTTTTTGTCTGGTTCTTTTCCTGTGTTTTATGTCTGCAAATGGGAATTCTTTATTGGCCATAAGCAATCAAGGCACTAAGATTTTTTTTTTTTTAATTCTTCCTTAATTTAAGTTTCTTTTTATCAGCTATTTCCAGCAACAATATTCAACTGGGAGATGTGAAGCTACATTGTTCTACGGTAGGTGAGTGAGACAGAGCTACTGAAATAACCAGTGAATGCACAGCATATGGCATATTTTATTTTAGACTTCCAGCATAAGCCACAGTTGTTTCACCATTAATTCCCGTGAAAAAGTTCACTAATAACTACTGCCACCTATGTCACCTGACAGATTCTGCATATGAAATACATACAGGGTTCAGAATAATTGTTTTGTAAAAATTTCCCTTAAAGCGTTTCCTGTTCTGTGTTTCTATTAGTCAGAACGGTGGCAATCTTGTTTCAGTTCCCAATTACATGAGAGTAAATATACTTCCTACATGGGGAAAAAAGTGATATGCAGACCGTTATTTCCATCAGTGCCAGAAATACTTAGGCACTTGGCTGCCCTGAGGAATGTGAACTCAAAGGGAACGAGTGACTAATCTAAATGTACAGGTTGGAGGGAATATTTCTGGAAGTTTCTGCCAGCCTTTTCTAAATACCAGCAGAGCTTAAGTGATTTACCTGGCCTGTGCTTTGTGTTGTGACAGGTGGAGGAGAGGGTCAATCTCGTGTGCCATTGTAGTCAGCACAAGAAAATTTTAGCAGCACGAGATTATTTTAATATTAATTCTACAAACTTTTCCAGAGGTATGATTCTCAGAAAATCTACTGTGAGCTTGCATATTTTAATGTGCAGACATATGCCTGTTTAATATAATACAAATTGTAAAAAATCTATGAATTGAGTTACATAATATTGCCGTTATTTGGTTTCACCTGAGTTCTCATGCAAAATGTGCATAAATCTCTATTGTACACTAAAATGGCCCTTTTTTAGTAGTTCTCAAAAATATATAGCAAAAGCAAATTTCTATGTCTTGATTTTATATATAGTCTTATATGAATAATACAAGCCTCACAATATATTTCAAAAAGGGTATTTCTACGGATTTTTTTTTTAGAAAATTCAAACAAAGTTACTTATGATTGTGAAATGCTGTTTCAAAAATTGGCCCACCTAAAATCCCTTTATCTCTCACTGCAGCTACACCTACAGTTGTATGGTAAAACAAAGATGAATTTTAGCAGCACCAAATTCTAGGTAGCACTAGGCAGTGATCCCCATAAAAAAGGTGCAGATTGTCCATAATGAGATGAATGGTTTGACCTTTTCTGCTTAAGTTATCTTTTTTTTTTTCTCGGTGGTGGGGGAGAACAAAAAAAAACCCTCATTCTCTAAAGGGGTATAAAAGTATTTAAAATATTAATTAGAAAACATAAGTGGTCAGCTGTTCAAGTCTGTTGCATCTAGCTTTGTAAGTACCCCTCTGAAGTTAGTGAGATCGTTCATGAATAAATTATTCATGAATAGTTGCCAATCTAAAATCAAATAACCCAGTAGTTGCTAGCAAAAATGTGGAAGGATTATCAAAAAATGAACAAAGTAGCAGTAACACAGATTTACCCATCCCTAGCACAATAGTGTAACTCATCTGTCTAGAAGCAATATTTAGAAGTAGGTACTATACTATACACTAGAAGGCAAGTAAGCACAACTATACCTCTATGTATACCCAGAAGTGAAAGTGAATGAAATATTTTTCAGTATTTATCAAGTTTTTCAGTAAAGATGAATTGATCATGTAACCTGTGTTTTGCATTTGTTTTCATTTTTAATCCTGTGGGACAGCAACCTGTGTCTTCCAGTTAAGATAGATATATTCTTGATACATTTTGAGAAGATTAATAGTTCTTTTCATGGTGTGTTTCTTGATTTCACCTGGTTTTATAAAGAGCTGTATGATATCTTAATACAACGAATTTCTTGCTAAAAACATTCTTTTGAGCTGCTATGAAAGTTCATTTTACCGATAATGTTCTGAAATTAAGTATAATCATTCTGCCCAGCTGACTACAGACAAGTACACTTCCCCTTAAGCTCATCTGAAGTAATTAGTTCCTTACTTAGGTACTAACAAGGTACATTTTATATAACCCAACTTCACCTCATCTGGAAGCTGTTTCATTTGCATTACAGGCCACTCGAAAATGATATGAACAGTTTCAAAGTAGTGCAGTTGTACTTGACATGTCAAGAATTAACCATCAAAGTTTCTCTGTTAGAAAAGAGAATGCAAGAAAAGTGTGTTCATCTCCAAGGTAGTGAAAAAAAAGTGATTTTTGAAATCAGTGACAAAACGATATCATTAGGTATCAGAATGAGAGTGACTATATCCTTGCTGATATAAGCAAAAGTGCATTAACATACCAGATAAGTGATTTAAGTGTTATTTTTAACTTGCCACAATAAAAAATCCTTCCACTTATTCAGCTAAGCACAGAAGTTTGCTGAGGTTCAAACCATTAAACTGATAGCAAGCAGTATGCATATTTTGAATAGTCATTTTTGCAGTAGGTGTTTGTTAGTTTTGTTTGCTCCTAAAAATAAAAATAGATTGTGTTTTCAAAAAACACTCAGCTCTGATGTCAGTCATCTCCAATTATGTCCCTGATAAACCTCTGCTTATTTTAATGGAGAAAGTATAGCCAATGGACAAATCTTGACTCAAAATACCAAAGATGCTTATTTCATCATGATATTGATATAGTGGAAAGAACCACCAGTTGCATGGTTGGAATTACTGAATATGTCTGTACATAGATGCAATGTTTTAAAATGTGAGTGGGGCATAAAGGTAACAGCAATCACTGCTGCCACCTAGGTTGTAGGTACGGGGCCGGTCCAGTCAGCCCTGTATCCACTCAAGTCCCCATGTAAAGTCACTTCAACGAAGTATTTTGTGTGAATTTCCTCTTCTGTTTTTAAGTTGACATACAAATAAAGCAAAACGTTAGAGACTTGTGCAAAAAAAAAAAAAAAGTCATTTTCTTACCGCTCTCTGCAAGAGATGATTATTAACAGACCTTATGATTATTTCTTCAGAAACGTGTTGGTATTTCTCTGATGGGAAATAGTGCTGCCCTGCTGGAAAATGTCCTTTGTAGTGGGACAAGGTTTTTGCATATTTAGTAATCTTCTGTAAGTGGAGGATGGAAGAAAATGTAAACTAACACATCTAGAGACCTAGTTTTAGATTTATATTTGCAGAATAGTTTATTATTGAGCACTGTAGGGACATATGATTTTAATCATTCACAACGCTGATTCTAAGAGTAGGTGTGAATTACTGTATACCACGCTGGCACTATGTCTTTTGGACAAGGGGTCAACAGAAAAGTGCAAAGAGCACACGTGTGGTCTCTCCCTTTTCTTCTCTGCTTTCACCCCACTATTCCCTTACCACTTGATCTGATCTGGGGAGGAAAATGCGTGTGCCCAGGGGAGAGATTTCCATATGCTGCAGCCTGCAGGGACAAAAGGATTTGTGCTGGTGAGAAGACGGAGACACCTGCTTTCACTCATGTCCTGCAGGATGGGTTCCCTGACCTTCTCACCCTCTAAGCTTGCGACCTGAGAATCTCCTAATGGGGCGGAAGAGGCAGAAGCCCTCTGTCCCACTGGCCCGGTGCAGAGGCGTGGTACAGCCAGGCAACTGCAAGTCACCAGCCCAGCCCCATGTCCCCCCCTCTTGATCAACCCCTACACCCGCAGAGCATGCATGCACTGCAACAAAAGCAATCTGAAGTTGAGTGTGTGCTTTACTTCAGATAAGATGAAGTGCAGTCTTACAGAGTGAAAATGCATGAGTCGTTGGGGCGTAGTAAATACTGCTTAGTTTTCACTTTACGTTTTGGCCAGCAGACAACCTAGCTTGCCATGGATTGCTCCGTGAAGGGAACTGCAGTGTGGTATCCAGAGACTGTAAGGAGCTTCACGTTAAAAGCATCCTCCCGACCTGAACTGAAAAATTAATTTACAGGTACCCACTGATGTTAAGATAGGGTTAGTAGCTAATTAGCATAGCATGGTTGGTGATTGTATACATCCAGAGCTGTGATGTTATGAAAACAGACAATTATCCTGGCTCTTAGGGGGTTGTAGCCAACAGCTATTAAAAGCCCTTGGCACACCTGATGCTGGGTGCTCACAGTTAACCCATGGGTTTACATGATGCTCTCTAAACACACAATTATAGCTAGCCAGAAACATCTGGGTTTTTAATTTTATCAAATCCCCAACAACAAAAAGAAGGTTCGGAAATGCCAAAATAAACCTTCTGTGTCAGAGATGTGAGCTTCAGAGAGATGAACCACATCCAGTGTGGGTTCAGATGCAGGAGACACCTACCTCCCTACCCATGTGTATAGCTGTGTGCACAGCTTCAAAAAACAGCCAGCACGATACAAGCAGAGTTCCCTGTTTCCCAAGGTGGTTTTTTTTCCTTTTTTTTTCTTTTTCTTTTTCTTCTGGTCAGGAGCGTCAGTGATTGATTTGACAGCGGTAGACAAGAATGAATCTTTCTGCTACAGGGTATAAATAATTGAGAGAGAGATTCTAGCCTTGAGTCAGAAAGCCATTCAACACTTAAATGGTTTTCCTGTGCAGGAAGACTTTCTGAACAGGGGCCTGGTCCACACATAGTGAATAGAATTGTATTAAGTTTATGTGGATTATAAGGATTTTATTAAAAAAAGAAAAGAAAAAAAAAGACAATTGGAAATCTCATCCAGTGTTGCTCTTCCAGGATTATTTGTTAAAAGGAATTGTGACAATTAAATACTGAGCAGAAACAGATGATGTGGGGTTTTGTTAAAAAATAAAAATACTGAGAATGTTTTTATTTATACTGAAATATATTTATCACCATTTTTACATGCACAAAGATAAAGTAAGCAAATTGGTTTGCAATGAGTTGTCATCAGAGACAATTTTTTAATCACGTAGAAATTGTTCATCCAGTTATTTTGAGTTGCTTAACTGAGTCTCCATTATGATTTACTGAAATTATGAAATTTGAAATAAATGGTTTGAAAAGCTAAGCCTTAATTTAGAGATTATTTGTAAGAGTTACCATTTCAAATGATAATCATATATGTAATAGGGAACACGTAACAACTCTGCTTGTAGCAACATTAGACCTTAAAATGCACTAATATGAATAGCACATAATATCTTTCTTGCTATAAAAGGATTCAAGAATATGGTTAAAAGCCTTGTCATACAAGATTTGAACATGGATCAGGGGACCGGAGGGAACAGGTACAGTAGTGCACCTTGCATATCGACCCTGTAACCCACATTACTAAGGGAAGCGCACAATAATCTCACTTTCCTCCCAGCAATTAAGCAGCATTTCCTTACATGTCATGGGCAAGACTGAGTAAAAGATTCAATCAACTGAAGGAGTAGTTTACGAATACCAGAAACATTGCACTTAAAAACTTTTCAATGATGTATGCGCAACCATGAGGGGTAATGGTAACAAGGGAAACAAAAATAACTTATAAGTTGACTGGAGTTAGGACTCAAAGGAAGGGAAAGGTTTTGTGGCTGTTACAGACAAGCCTGTAGCTAACACTTGCCAAAAAAGAAAAAAAAAAAAAAAAAAGATTGGTGTAGATAGTTATTGTTAAAAATGGGCCAGCATGGTACAGACAAGTGAGCACATGAGAAGTTTCTTTGTCTCTGATCCTGTCTATTGTACAAAGAAATGAACAACTCTTCTGTACTTAGCTGTTTGCTAATTTGTCAACATCGATGATCATCTCCATACTGTACTCTCTACAGTTTTTATTTTGTAGGGAAGGCTGTGGTTTGTTGTTGTTGTTTTCTTTTGTCTGCAGGACAGGAACAGAGGGTACAACAGATTATTCAGTAAAGCATATTACATACTGATATACTGAATAAAACATTAAACATCTCAGATTAAGGAAGCCTAAATAATTCCCTCGCTAAAGATACTGTATTTACTGTAGATACTTAATACCTATCTCAGCAATTTAAGCTTTGGTACATGAGATTCTTAAATACAAAAAGGAACCCAACCAGATATATAACCAAAAAACCTCGATAATTTACAGTTATCTTCTGAGGCAAAGAGTGCTCATGAAAGATTGTGTGGCTTATATCTTATTTTAATATATCCTGTTTTATTCTAAATGCGACCAATATTGCCTCATATATAGAATGATCTAATGTTTCTTTTTGCATCCTAGAGAGTGAACTCTACATTTTAAAAGGTACTTTAATAGGACTGATTTTAAATATATTACTTCATAGTTTTAATGAGTTTCTGTTCTGCAATACTGGAGATAGGAAAAAAATATTTTTTTTGTATGTTTTGCACAAAATAGAGTGTTATGTCTTCTAGTCAAAGTCCTCCTTATCTGTTTTCCATTCTAGGTACAGAATACAGCTGCTTGGACCTTGTTTCAGAGCTGCTTTGTAGTCAACAGATTTGTGACAAAATTGTCATCCCTTTTTAGAAGAATGCCTAAAGCCCTTCCTGGCGACACTGGAAAGAAGCCATATAGCAAAGGTGCCTCGGAGTCTTCAGAAATAAACCAATGCAGAATTCAGTACTGCTGTGCTCCACGATGCCACTACTGGTTATTCTGGTCCCCCATCCCACCGCAATTGCAAATGAGCGGTGGAGCCCTGGGCATGTGAGCCGTGGTGCCTGCCAGAAAAAATAAGGCCGTGCAGCCAGGAAAATGATCAGCTACTGCTGCGGAATACGGCACGCTCCCTTCAGCCGGAGCAAGGAGTGGAGTCTGGGCACTTAACTGTTTGAAATTCACTTTCATGCCTGTTCCTCTGCAGCAAAAACCAAAAATGCGTGCTCCCGTATAGTACCATTTTCCGAATTCTTTTTCTATCATTAAAGAGCTCAGCAAACGTTTCTTGCTAACAGTGACTATATATTAATTTCAAAATAAATATACACTTTTTTTTTAAATCCCAACAATTCTGATACATTGTTCCATACACTTTGATAGTTGCCAATGCCATTGATAAGGTTAAACTAAATTGTCACAACTCAAAGGAGAAATAAGAAATAAGAATTGCTTTCACCATATTTTTCAGACATGAGGTGGTTATTAAATCTGATTTATATTAATTTACTGTGATTATATTGGTTATCTTTTCCAATAAGAATTAAGAGAATTCCTTCTGTTTTCATGAGTATAAAAACTGTCTGCTTTAATGTTTGGAAGGAGACAATATATGAATTTAAAGTTGGCTGATGCTGTAGCCAGTCTGTACAAACTCTATTTTCTAATGGGAATTTCTAAAAGGAAGTAATTTAGCAATCCCAGAGCAGCAGCAACACAAAACAGAACAATCTATAGCAGTTCATTTCCCAAACAATCCCAAACAGTGGGTTTAAAATCGGTTATATTATAGTACCAAAAAATCAGCATTTATTTGATACTAAAACAGTATATAAATATAGGCAGTCCTTCAACATTCAAAGAAGTAGATGCCAAAAGCCTGAGCTTTGCAAAGTCAAAGGTCAAATAAATGCAAAATAAGGGAACAATAACAATAAATAAAGGAAGATTACTGCATAGTAAATTGCTCTAGTGTGTTGGTACAAAGTAATTTTGCACATACATTCTCTTCTAAACCTATCATAACTCAAGAGATGATTTCAGCCTCTAAAGCAGTGAAGTGAAACATGCAGACCTTCAAAGCACCTTTAATATTCATCACAGATGCCCCGCGATAACGATAAAACAGTAATGGTGTCCCTTTTACTTTGGGAGGTACACCCGCACAAAGAGCACTAAGTTAGTGTCTCGGTGACTTGGCTGAGGCTCATGCTACAGCATCATTATCTGTGCCTGAGGTAGAGTTTCGCGTTGTTAATTCTGCGGTAATGAATTACCTCCTCTATGACCCCTTATTTCATAGCCCATAGCACAAGATGTGTTTGGATGGGACGAGTGACAAAAAGGTTATGGAACATAATTTGGCATAAAAGCTCAAAATGAGGACTTTCAGGGGAAAATATACAAACCAAGACAATTAAGCTTTTAGTTGTGTTGCTCAGTATCTGTTACAAATAATTTGCAACAATTAAAACAAGGATAAAGAAAAAGCAGCTCCACATGGGATCATTGTTGGAACTGTGCCAGCAGTAAGGCTGAGCTGTAGTATTTGACAAAAAGCCCTGTGTCACGGCAAACTAATGACTATTGTTTGGCAATTAAAGCTCTGAAATTTCAGGCAAAATAACAGACCATTTTTCTTATTCTACATGCACATTTCATTTCAGCTCGAGAGGATAAGAGAACAAAAATATCTACTGTTGAAGGATTGCTTTTTTTTTTTTTTTTTTTTCTCTTTTAATTTCCCCTTTGGTCTCATTTGCATTACTCCTTCACTTTGGCATCATGTTCTCAGATCAGCTCCTCTCTTTTTTCTATTGTTTCTTCCCCTCCAGCCCACACATATGCTTAAAAAAATACAAAGACAAGAAAAACCAAAAAGCGCTAGAGCTAATGCTGTTCTGGAAAACTTCTTTTTGAGATCAGCTATTGCCAGCCACTTCCTTTTCCCTAGCTGCACCAATTTAAGAACACCATTTACCAAAGTTTTAGCAAAATATTTTAAAAGTCTGTCTCGTCGTCTCCAACATAATCATCCTATCATAATGTTTTAGTAAAATTCAAAGCTGTCACCCATATAAACACACTTACTGCGTTCAGGTATTAGGAGGTCTACAAACACCTCTCTAAGGAAAATTCCCCCAGCTGAAATGAATTGTCTTAAAACAGACATTTCCTAATGTTTTATTGCATTATTTATTCACAAACAAAACAGGAATTCCTCTGTAGGGCTGTAAGACTAAGATCAAATAGAAACAACAACATTTGTCAGCATGAGTATAGGTCTGAGTTATGAAGGAACATCTACTCTTGGAATGGCTCATTTTGACAGAAGAGTCAGGAAGTTATATATAAATGTAACTGCAAAAATGTTTTTTCCTGTTGTGGTACACCTCTTATACAGATATGACTATGAATACCTAAGTTGTTTTTACTAGAATTTAAGAAACCTATTCTTTCCTTCTCTCAAGCTGAAGAAAAAGAAACTAATCTTTCTGGAAGTGAAGAAACTCTAAAGTAGAGGAAGGCATCCCTTAAAGAAGAAGTAGCATTCTGTGTGCAATCACCAGTCCATCTCTGTGGAGATCTCAGCACACAGCAGCAACCAGCCTTTGCACAGAAAAGGGGCACCCGGGAAGCTCGAAGGACAATATTCAGTCTGGTTGCTCTCTGTAGACCAACCAGCGTGTGACACAGGGCTGTCAATTTGTTTGAGACCTACTTCACAGTATTGGTTAATGAAATTGGCTGGGTGGCAGTGGTTATTTCCATTCCGTTATCTTCTTGAACTTGCAGATAATACTATGTCTGTAGAACTCTGCAGTCTCCAGATTCAGTAAAATAACACGGGCATCTAGTAAACTCCAACGCATTTATCACTACACAGAGCTCAAACGGCAGTGGGGCGGTACTCGAGAGTCATCTCTAATATGCAATACTGAAACTCTGTATGAGGTCAGATTTAAAATAGCAGTATATTTACATATAGTTTAGAAAGATAGAACCCACGTTTACCTAGTTTCAGGAGCGCATATATGAAAATATAAAACTTGCTCTCCTCTCTGTGAGTTTCTTTAAAGATATTTTGAAGATATCTTTTAAGGATCCAGCCTCACAACAACCTTCAAAGTTTAGGAAAGTGCCCCCGCTGATTGCCGGTCACACCAGCCTCACACATTTTCCCCATATGCTGGTTTGCTATGAGGTGCGGCCCTGCTGTTAGTGGAACAGAGCAGTGAAGTGAATGCCTGACAGCGAAGAGTAGTGAGAGAGTTCCCAGTTTGCATGGAAAATCCCTGCCTATTTAAAACCACAGCATATTCAAGGCATTCTCTGGAAAGACCTTCTTTGTTCACACTGTTTGGAATTTAGGCCGGGCAGATCAGGCTCCCCAGCATCCAGCCCTCCCTCAGGTTGTGCAGTGCACAGGGCAAGGGGCTATTTATGAAGGGGCCAGTTTCAGCCTGCCTGAAGACAAAGGGCTGTTCTGTACTGGTTTGGGTAGGAACTTGATGCACCCACAATGTGCCAGGGATGGCAGTGTCCCCTGCCGAGAGCCTGCGAGGCCTTGCTCCACAGAGTGCTGATGCCCGCCTCTCCCTCATGTGGGTGATGCTGCGCCACGGTGTTGTGGGCAAACCAGCAGAGTGCGGGGCATGGATCTTCACAGAACAGATCCTTAGTCACTTCTGAGCGCATATGAATCGATTTTTGATGAACAGGGCCAGAGACATTTCATATATAGTTATGAAAGAATGTAGCCAGCAGGACCAGGGAGGTGATGGTTCCCCTGTGCTCTGCTCTGGTGAAGGCCACACCTCGAGTCCTGTGCTCAGTTTTGGGCCCCTCACTTCAAGAATACTTCGAGGCCCTGGAGCGTGTCCAGAGAAGGGCTATGAAGCTGGTGAAGGGCCTGGAACACAAGTCCTACAAGGAGCAGCTGAGGGCACTGGGGTTGTTTGGTCTGGGGAAGGGGAGGCTCAGGGCAGGCCTCACTGCTCTCTACAACTCCCTGAGAGGAAGTTGTGGGAAGCTGGGGGTCAGCCTCTTCTCGCAGATAACTAGCGATAGGACTAGAGGGAATGGCCTCAAGTTGCACCGGGGGAGGTTTAGGTTGGAAACGAGGAGACATGTCTTCTCAGAAAGAGCAGCCAGGCAGTGGAAAAGGTTGCTCAGGGAGGTGGTGGCGTCACCGTCCCTGGGGGTGTTTAAGGAAAAGTTGGACGTGGTGCTTAGGGAAATGGTTTAGTGGGTGACAGTGGTGGTAGGGTGATGGTTGGACCAGATGATCTTTAAGTTCTTTTCCAACCTTGATGATTCTATTATTCTATGATTGCTATCTCACCCGCTTCATGGTTTTGGCTGTACCCTTTCAAGTCGTTACACACTACCCTCCACACGGACTGCTGAAGAGTGCCCAAGATCCTAAACCTGGCATCCTTTTAAGCTAAGACCTACAGTTTTTTTTTTTTTTTTAATAATTATTATTTTTATTTGATGAACTGAAGAACTAACGAACTGATACAGAGCTGTAACTAAACACCGGGGCGAGTGGAGAACGACTCCCACCAGGTCTCCTTGTCAAGACCAGTGCCTTGTCCGCAGCGGTCACCTCACAGCCGCGCAGTGTTGGTGACAGGCGGAGCATTAGCGGAGCATTAACGGAGCGGGGCCGCGGCGGGGCCCGGGGCGGCGGCGGGGAGCGGAGAGATCCCTGGCCCGCTGCCGCCGCCACGTGCGGAACTGGGGCGCCCCCACAGCGCGACCGCGGCCCGGCCCCGCCCCGGAGGCGGTCGGGGGGCCGGCGCCAGCCCCTTTAAGGGCGGCCGGGAGCCGCTCCGCCCGCTCATTTCCTAGCGCACAGGAAGTGGGGCCGCGGCTCGGCGGCGGGGCCCGCGGGTGAGTAGGGGCGTCCCGGCACCGCACCGTGGCACCCCCGGCACCCACCCGCCCACCGCCTACCTGCCCCGCTCCCTGCGGGGCGCCCCGGGGCCGGCGGCTGGGCAGGGGCAGCGGGCAGCGGGCAGCCCGCCGCGCTGTGCTCGCCCTGCACCGCCCTGACCGCGGTGGCTGGGGCCGGGTGGACTGGGGCTCGGGGCGGGGGCTCTGTCGCGGTGGCGCCGTGCCAGGCTTCAGCCGCGGTCCCTCCAGCCGCCTCGGTGCCCCCCGCTCCGCTCCGGGCCGGCCGCTGGTCGTGGAACCCCCGTGGTAGTGGTGGTGGGGGGGGGCGCCTCGGGGCTGCCTGGCGGCATCGGGTCACCTCGAGTCCTGTTAGCGCCTGTTAACCCTGAAATCAGCTCGTGCATCGCGGGAATACAAAGCAGAGCCGGGGGGGTTGCGATCGGTGAGGTAACTGTTAAAGCTGGGCATACAAAACATTGAACTTACATCGGTGAGGAATCATCTAGATCTGCTTCTTTAGCACTTACTTTAATCTGTGGCTCTGTGGCTTGTTGGGCTGCTTTTTCTTTTCCCAGTCCTCTGTCAGGTAGGAATTGAGATGCAGGGCTCTCTGCGGAGCTGTAGGTAAGTGACGAGAGCCATGTGCCATCCTGCCCCATGGGCAGCGCAGGTGAGGGCGGCTTAGCACAGAGGCAGTGTCCTCAGGCTAAGGCTGTGTACTCAAACTTTTTCCTTTGAGGGATTGTAACTACCATGAGCAAGACTTCCCAGCTTGTGCTGGCTTTAAGTTGGAGTTCTCTTTCGGTGTGGTAGAAGGAGATTTCTGGGCTCCCTTTATTTATTAGTGAGATAGCGAGTCCTCAGGCACTGGCAGAGACAGCAGCTTGGATGTGTTCCCAGCAGATGTCAGGGGAGGTAGATGGCTCTTGCTGACAGAGTGTTGTTAGCTGAGGGCCTCAGTTACACCCGCAGGCTTTTATGGGAGCCTCTGGCTGGTAGGTCTGTATCGTGGGCGTCGGGAGACTGCACTGGGTGGTGCTATGGGACCCCTGTCCTGAGCCATCGATAACCTGAGGGTAGGATGAGGAACACGTTTATTAAGTGCAGGGCTGCACGGCACAAATAGGAATTGTTTGGCTTGCCTGTTCCTGGAGGAAACCCACAAAAACTTGTGATTAAGATCTGTTGAGCTTGAATGGTTCTTTGTCTCTTCCATCTGTGAGTTTGTTTCAGTGTCCTTCTCAGGCTTTAAACAAAAACAAAAAATCAACAAATGAATAAACAGAAAACCCCAAAGGTATTATTGAGGCTGCTGCATCATGGTATAAATTGCATCAAGTTATTTGTGAATTTAAATTCTTTGCTTTTGAATTCTAGCCCTGGGATCTGGGTCTTCCCAAGTGAGTGAAAAACCTCATCTGAGGGCATAGCTGAATGATAAGCAGCTGTGGTCTGTTGCCAAGAGAACCCACGTCATATTTGGTGTAACAGTTTCTACCCATTCACCACAGTCGGCTATTTTCTTAATTGTCAGAAGCATTCAATTGACCTCTATGTAAAAATGGACCACCAAAATGGAACAATCTTAAATAAATAAAACTGAACATGGGGGAGGGAGGGTGTGGGAAATACGATGCCATTTTTTAACTGAATTGCACAATGTTTTTCTTAACTCTGTAACAGTCTGTCATTATGAAGCAAACTTCATGACTTGCAGTATTTTCTCATTAAATAATGTTGGAGCAGGGCTGTGGAGGTGGGATGGTGCTCAGATTTTGGGTAAGGATTTGGGTGGTGTAGGAACTAATAATGTTTTGCTTTCAGTTACCTCATCTGTCTTCTGCTCTCATAGAGGACTAGCCCACCAGAGTAAACGTACAGGAGGAGAGCATAATGATCTGGGTTCTGGAGAGATAAAATAGCAAACAGACAAAGTTTTCAAGTACAAGATTTTCTTATTTCTTTAAATATTTCTTAAAGAAAAAGCTTTCAAAGGGCACAATGAAAAAACGTTTGAAGAGTGTAGTGGGTTTTCTTAAAAAAATAAATATTTTTGGGTTTTATCTGTGCAACTACTTACGTTCTTGCAAGCGTGGTGCTGGAAGTGGGGGGGAAAGTGAAATCATAAATCACAAAATGTTCGCAAAGAAATGTTATGCTTTTGTAGAAGAGTGGGAATATAATATTACTTCTGAATTATGACTGCAGCTTATAAGAAGCATTTGCAGGAAGGCACTTGTAACTATTTGCCAGACCAGCTTCATTTTGTATGATTAAAAAAGCCCAGCACTCCCATTAATAATATTGTTTGTTAGAAAAGTCTGGAAGTATGAGCTGACTTGTGTTCTTAATTTCTTTTTTGTGAACCTATTCTTGAAAAAATAATCAAGGTAGGAACAGTTCAGCAACCTGTGGTTCTTCGTGTCACGAGTGTTGTTAGGCGTGAACGGACTGGAACCTTTGAGGCCATCTAGCTGCTTCTGTCATCTAAGCCTGTTATAACCACCTTTAAAGTAGACCTGCTGGTATCTTGCATCCACTAAAAAATGTGGACAGGTCAGTTAGCTTAATAGTTCTTGGGAGTCTTAAAGTGGGCTGTGTGTGTCTTAAAATCAGTCGTACTGAGTGTTTTTTAAGCAAAAATAACTAGATAGTCGATGGAAGCTGTATGTAATCAATATAGATCAAATGCTCAAGGGGAAAGAAAAGTGAGCTTGTTTTCCTAATCCTGGAGGACTTTGCTGCATCGAAAATACAGCACATTAGAGCAGACGTGAGAAGCTTGTTTCCTTGGCACTATGCTGTCCATACTGTTTGCGTTTTGCATGTTGGGAGACTAGCAGGAGATGCTTGCTTGATAGCTATTGCAGGGTGGAGTATGGTGGAACTCATGCATACGTAATCCATCTTCTACCCTAACGGTTTTTAAAGGCTTATCCCATTCACCAAGTTCTCTAAAGCTTTGTTTTAGTGTGTTGGTAAAACTGGGAAGCCACTGCGGGTGCTGTGAATGCAAATATGAGAGTTGGAAAATGCATAAATGGCGTGTCACTGTTTCAAGGCCAAGCATCCAAATAAGACCTTAGGTGAGGAAGCTATCGTTTGAGGAAATCTTGCGCATACTTTTTGTAATCTAACCACTTCCTGCCTCAGTCATCTCCAACCGAAATTTAAAATAACCATGGTGACTGGTGTGTTTACTGGCTGACTTCTGCCTGTGGCACAAGCACCACCCAGCCCCACACATGTTGGGCCTAGCCCCTCGCTGCGCTCCCTTGGGGCTCGGGGTCTTCAGCCCTCTGCTGCTTCTCCTCACCCTGCTGTGGCTGCTGGGCATCTCCTCAGTAGACAGATGGGAGGCTTTTGTTGCCAGCAGTGGTGTTGGCGGGTGACACAAAGGGCAGGTCTGTCCCTGCTTTTGTTTCACTGTCTTCCTCCTTTGTATTAAATGTGGCTATCTCACTGGTGAGGTGGATGGTAGAGGGCTTGTCTGTTTTTCTCTTCCCCTACTTCCTTCTTCATATTAAGCAGTCCTGTTTTGCTGGTAAAGCCACTTCTGGAAGAGGATCAATTTCCTTTATGGTCCTTTATGGTACTGGGGTTTCTGATGGGCTCTCCTCAGGGCAGCTGTCCAGAAAGCACCTTGAGGCCAGTGTACAGGTGCTTCTGGTGTCTGCAGCAGGTGCCCCCAGTAACTTCTCTACTATGGCAAGAAGTGACCCAAGTTACCAATTAACTGTTTCAATAGATGGAGGGGTGAGAGGCTTCACATTTGAGTGTGGGTGCCCAATAGGTGACTAAAAAATGTGATGTGCAGGAGTGGTGGGGTGTTTGGCAACAGGTGGTGGGACTGAAGCTGGGGAGGGCTGGGTGGGCAGAAACACTTGGAACCTCTCTCCCAAAACATGGGAAATAACTCTACTGTTCTTCCTCTGGCTTATTGTAAGGAATTGCTTTTAAATGAAATGGATATTCCAATTGTAGAATAGAAATAAAATTCTTTCATGGCTAATTAATCCTCTGTAGATGGATCCTGCCACATCCTTAGTGGCTGTCACAGAAAGAAGTCATGGAGCCGAGCATTGTGTAAGATTTGTCTTTGTGTGTTCGAAGTTAAAACAATACAGTGCAGGACAGCTATGATCTAAAGGTAAACTTAAAATGTAAGACTAGCGCGTAATAAATATTTCCAAGTAAAACCACTAAACACTTCAGATTTTTTGTCCCTATTGAGGTACTGGATTCTTGTATTTAATTTTGGTGGCTAATGAATATCCACCCAAGGAGGAGGTTAATGTGGCTGCACTATTAATCATGTTTTTTGGCAAGACAGTAGATGAGCACATTCATGAAGGATCAAAACTGTAGGATACATTCAGAAGGTCGTACATGAAGCTATGCTAGTTTTGTATTAATATTAGTATTTGGGAATTAGGGTGACTGCTCCCAGATAATCTCATAGGGAAAAAGGACCCTAATAAATTTTCAGATGCCAGTTTTGAAAGAAGGACAGTTTGCAGCTTGTAGGTGTCCAGCTACGTAGAGCTGTGTGAGTTTAAAACTGGTGGGTGAGGTGCTGTTACACAGAGGTGCTGTAAGTAACCGTGTGTGTAGATGTTTGACACTTGGTTTGTGGGGATATCCTGTTATGGTTACAACTTGATAGCTAACGAGGCCGATTTTCTCCTAATTCAGCGTGCAGTCTCAGGAGTTTGCATGCCTGTATCTTCTGTGGAGAAACAGCAGTAATAGGTGGGTGATTTGTCTGGGCTGTGTTTCTTGCTGCTGCGGGGCAGATGTTCAGCAGCAGTGCAAAGTGAGCAACAGGGAATGCTGCATTAAAGCAGTGCAAGTATATTAAAGCTGAGGATATGAGGCAAGCTAACTCATGTTTTAGAGCAAACTCTGAAAATCCAAAATGCTCATCTTGAACATAACTAAGGGGCTCTGGAGTTATACAGAGGGCTAAGTCATTAGCTTCTCTATAATGAAGTCTGTCCTGGAAGAGTGGTTTGGGTGGTAGCTTTCAGATGAGTTGCAGTAGCACTTCTGCTGTCTTGTAAAAGGTTTATCCAAGCAGTGGTGTAAGAAATGATGGGACACTTGTCAGCAGTCTCGATGCTTCTTGCAGCCCTGTGGGCAGCGGAGGGCTTGCATCTTTGTGCTGCTGGTGCTCTGTTAAAGTGGAAATGAAGCTGTTATCACTTAGCAGTCTTGGTCCATCTTTGCCATGATGTGGGAGCTTCTGATACAGAGAGAAGGCTTCAGACCCGCAGCTTGCAGAGCAGAAGGATGTGCTTGCTGGGCAGCTGGTGGCTCTGGCTCGGTGCTGCCCTGCGAAGGAGCCTGCATGGTGCCACCTCCTGCCCCTGCTGGCAGCAGGGCTGAGGCTTTGCCTCCAAATTGCTCTGTTAGGTTCTGCTAGTAGGTGCTATTCAACATGTCCTGCAGGTTTCTTTTGACGTAATCCAGTGACCTTGAATTTTTCCCATTTAACCTTTCAGTACTGCTCTTCAGTCTTGCAAGTTGCTGAGCCTCTGTTAGTTTTACCTTGCTAGACGAAGAGGTGAGAAGTGATAGAGGTTTAAGTCACCCTCTGAAGGGACCAGAAGAGAAAGGAGAGGAAAAAAAAAAACCCTCGAGGTGTTAAAATAGCTTAACAGAAGTTGTTGCCAGTGGTACCATGTGTCAAATGTCACTTTGAATAAACATTTTGTGATAAGTGTCTGTAGTAACATCTTAATCTTTCCCTGCTGTGCAACAAAACCAGCAACAATAATTGGAGAATATCAGTGCAGTAGAAGAATTGCACGAAGGACGTGCAAAAACTAGAGAACACTGTTCAGAAACTCCTGATGTCTCTCCCCTCTAAATGGTGGTCTTCTGCTGTTGATGGGAAGAGGAGGAAAGATGGTTCAAATGTCCCAAAAGCTGATTTCAGGCACTTGAGAAGCAAAAGGGGAAGGAGCAGGGTAATGTTAAGTGCTGAGAGAGTTCTATTTTTTCATACAGATGTCTTTTTCCAATGCAAGACAACATTTTAGAGAAGAAACACCAAGATAAATAGCTCTGACAAGCTGCTAGCTTCTCTGCTTCAACTCCTTTGCGAGTAAGTTTCTCCTCAGTTCTAATGTCAAACTGAGAAATGATAGATGGTATAAGCACATGTAGCTGTGCTTCTGGAATGCACCAGATGTTTCTCAGTCATTTGGCATCCAGTTTTCATTTCTGGTGACATATTCATGCTTGACTTGTGCTGAAAGCAGAACTTAAACCACTGTAGTTGTGAGCTATTTTCAAAATATTTGTAGGTTGTGTTCCCCTTGTCTTAGTTCCATGGGCTGAGGAATAGTGAAGTCGTCCCAGTTCTGATACCACATGTCAACTTAAGCTAGCCGATCCTATTTATTTAAAAAGAAAAAAAAAATCCTGTGGAATCGTTCCTTTCCTCAATTTCTGTATCTATTTGCATTTTAAACAGGTTTTAGGTGTTTTGGATGTCTTAAGAGCAGTTGGACAGAATGGACATAAGTGTCTTCCAGTGGGTGGCTGTAGTGGTTTTATTCCTCTTCAGACTCACAGTGGAGAGATTTCTAGGTAAATACTAGTTAGTTCAGGGTACTGCACAAATTCACTAATAAATTGTAACTTTGGGAACACCTCTGTGATACTACTTAGCCCTCAGTTTTCCAATTAAACCATTACGATGAACTTTAAATCAATGCCTTTATGTTCCAGCTTTTAGGGCTGGTATTAATAGAAGCCTGAAAGTCTTTTTAAGCAAGATTCAGGTGCACTTGAGAACTTAACTTCACTCTCTTCCTTTTAACTGCTACAGCTTCATCATAACTTGGATTTGTAACTCTGTGGAAACAGTAATATGGCTCGTACTGTGGAAAAAATATTGAAGGTAAACTCAATCCTGGGGACAAGTTGGATTTTTTTGTCTTTTTAAATGCTGGCTATAATCAGCTGTGTAACAGTCAGAAAGGAAAGCCTGGTTGAGGACTGTCCTTTTCAGTCTCATCTTTTGATGGGGAAAAAAGAAAACAGCTTATGATAACTGCCTGTTAACTGTCTTTGAGAGCTTCAGAGAGGGTCTGGTCTGTTGTAAAGCATTTCAGTTCTGTTTTACAACTGTAAGGGAACAGTGTTTGACTTCTCTCCTTACCTCCTACGGTGGGAAACGTTCCACTGGTTCTGTGTATGAACTCAGATGACAGCTATCCTTTAAATATAGCACAAGAGTTCGCATGTTGGAATACATACATTTTACTATGCGTACGCTATCATAACTGCCATGTCGAGATCTCCACACAGAGAGAACTGGTTGATGATTAGGAGAACTGAGAAAATGGAAGAACGCTTGATTTTGATAACAAATTTTTTTTTACCGAAGCATACCCCATTTCCAGAAAGCACATGATTTTCAACTTTGTCTGCTACTGTTCGCACAACTAACAACTTCAGTTGTTGTGTCTTTTTATTTTTTAATATACTTGTATTGATGCAATTTTCTATGTAGGTATGCTGTGCCAATACTATGTTCTTGGGTTAGATGCCCCTTTTAGGGCTCCGTAGCACTTGCTGGAACATATTTGTCTTGTATGAGAGGAACGCTTAGCTGTCACTGCCTTAGATGCTTGAAGTGATGCAACATTTTCAGTGTATTTTACTTTTCCTTGTTCACTGTAAGATGATGTGATGAGGGTAATTGTTTTTTCTTTCCCCAGATAGGCTGTTTTCCTGTACAACAAGCCTTTTACAGCATTTTGTTTTGAAGACTACCGAATGTTGGAAGTTTTATTGATGTTCCTTGCAACATGTGTTGCTTCATCATACTGAAAGGTGTGTAGAGGTTGCACTGCATGTACTCTAACAGACTGCTATGCATTTTTGAGGACAAGCTGAAGTTGCTGTAAAAAAAGGTGATTTAGTTTTGCTTGAGCTATCTTTCCTGGTAATGCACCTGGCTCTTCATCCTTGATTGACTGTAGTGTTGCATGTACTGTTATGAGGTAGTGACTGTGAAGGATGGCAACTTTCAGCTGGTAGAATAATGTTTCTACTTATAATTTCCTTTACAAATTCTAAGAATTAACAGGTGCATCAGTACTTCTGTAGTGTTTTCTTCTAATTATATACAGTATTACTTAGAAGAATTATTGGTCAAGTGTAATACTTATTCATGAATTATGTAGGTATCAATTCAATATGCTTAGAAAGAAAATGTTGAGGGTAGTGAACCAAAGTAGATTTTTCATGTAGCACACAACTCAGTAAAAAATTATATTGAAGCCTTATGTGGACAGACTGCCTTGAATTGCCATGGGTATGTTTGATGGCTCTTGCATAATCAATAGTTCTGGTTTTGAATGAAGACAGACAGCCCTTCCCAGCCTTGCCCTTACCATTGGAGCTTCCAGAACCTGCGTTCCAAAATATTGTTTCTAACTGGCAGCCTTCAGTGAGCAGACCTGAGCGCTGTGTTTGAGTAAGCTGCACTTCTGGACCTGGAAAACAACTTGCTGTAATGTTAGTTTCCCATGCAGCTTATACAGTCCCTCATGGAGAATAGGTTGTTAACAAGGTTCTTGTAAAGCACTTGGTACAAGTGGGTCAGGCTCTTGGCCTGTATTGCTTAATGCTCATGTAAAAAATGACTTGCTGTTTAAGATGTTAGGAATGATGATAAAGTGCTTCACTGCTACTTGTACTAAGGTTATGACTTATATTTCTGTTCCTATTTCTAGGTTTAAGTGTAATAATACAGGGTATGCAAAATGAGTCTGGTCATATTAGTGCTGCTCTTCTTTTAATCCCCTTGCAATAAGAGTAAGAAGATTCAATTCCCCAAGTTTGGAGTTTGTCAGTTTTAAAAAGGGGAATAGTGCCTACAGGAATGCAAAAGCCAACAAAATAATATCAACTATAGGAAAAGCTGTGTAAAATAAGCAACTTAGGTTTTGGGAGCTAGTGATTGTTTCAGGATAGCTACTCAATATTCTAAAACTAAGAAAAAAACCCATACCCTTCAACTAGCCTTACATGGGATGCTTCGTCACTGGCTTCTTGCCAAGAAGATGCCTGTCTTCATTAAGACAGTTAAGCAGCCATGAGTTGATTCTATTTCGTGGTGTAATCTACAATGAGGATAATAATGAACAGGTCATTTAAGGTGTAGCTGTTTGGGTTTTGAGTTCCCATTTCCATTCAGAAGTTTCCAGATAAATGGGCTTGTTCTAGCCTCCACTGAAGCCAAAATAGGACTCACTTTCATGAGTTCATTGTTTATTTTGGATTAGGTATAAAGTAAGTAATATGAATCAAATTCATTCATTGTCCACTTAACTATATAATGCACTCTGTTTTGTGTAGGAGCAGCAGCTGCCAGGACAAACAATAATTCATTTCCTTCTATCACACCTAAGGAAGATAAAACCACTTTATCAAGAGGCCATTTTTTCCTTGTCATTTCACAGCAAGTCATGTAAGAATTGGGTTAAATGGTTTCAATACAGTTTGCACATCACTCATCTGAGGGTGACAGCAGGGTTCTTTTTTCTTCCAGGGACTGTTGTGGCAAAAGTAGCACTGTTTCTGGATTGTATATTATCTTCTGCTTGTTTTTTTCTGCTGCTTTAGCTGTAGCAATGAGAACTCACACTATGGAAAACAGATTTTCTGTTCTGTTGGATTGGCATGCTGATTTACCTTCTGTCTGTCCTTCTGTCTGTCCATGTTGGATGGGAAGGGGGGAATGTGGTAGAGGACAGGAACTTCACAGCTGTGATTTTTCTGTATTGACTTGAGACAATTGTGAAAATACATGGAATTGAACATATTGAAACTGAAGTAGAAATTGAAGGGATTTTTTGAAATGTGTGATGAGTAAGACTTGCTTATTTGTCCTTCATAGGATAAATGTAAGTATTCTCAATCCTATGATGATTGAACTTGCTATTAAAATGAAACCATACTCTATTCTGTTCTATTTAAAGAAACTTCTAGCTAATACAAAGTGCCCTGCTTCAGTTGCATCTCCCAAAAAGATGCAACCAAGATACAGCATCAGAACCTTGTTTATAAGTGGGTAAGGGCAAAATGTCCTAGCGATAAAGCCTCGTGTGTTGGACATGAGTTTATCTGCTGTATGAAAGAAGGGAAGTGAGACCCCGTACATCCTCATTATGTACTCCCTTCTGTAATAGGGAAGTAGAAACATGTGGAAGGCTAGTCTTAATTTTATCTCAGAGATCAGTGTCTGCTCACAAAACATGGTGTTGCTTTTGTTCAAGTAAACCATTAGCATAAGGAATATCCATGCAGATGTTCTCCTTAAGCCTGTATTTTTCAGTAACAAATCCTGTGATTGTCATGCATCACTGAAGTAACTTTTTCCCAGTGGTTCCCATGTCTGAACTTTTTGCGGGTATGCTGCTAGTACTACTGTGATCCTTATGCCAAAGGTCTGATGTTTTCCTTCCTGTTTAGGAACTAAACAAATGTCTGAGGATAGCTATTGCAGGTATGCTCAAGCACTTAATTATTCATTACAGGCTTTTCATAATGTATGCAGTAGCTTTTGTTGCCTGGATGTTTTTTTCCCACATCTTCAGTTAAAAATGAAGGAAGATCAGTGATCAGTGTGCAACTGTCATCTTTCCCCTGCAGGACTCTGGATTTGCCAGTGGGAGTTCATAACAAAGAAATTAAAGGGAGACCATAAAACACCTGTGAGTGAATGAGTGGTGTTAAACTTACAGCTCAGCATTATCCTGGATTGTTAGCTGATGAGCAGCCAGGTGAGGTTGCAGTACCTCAAAGGTTAGGTATCTATTACTGCTGCAGGTCTGTGGCATGGCTTATGGCCTCCAGCTGAATGCAACCACTTTTCTTATTTATCAGCCAAGTGGAGCTGATGAGTTTATAAGTGTTAAGGTTGACAGATTTTTAGGTTGGAGTTCGACTGGACTTCTGGCTTTGATCTGCAGTGTCTGGAAAACAACTTTCTGCAGTAACTGTCCTGTTTGGTTTAGAGAACAGTGGTGTGTGCTTTTACAGGTTTTGTTCTATACAGTAGTATCCATGTGAGCATGCCGAGGTAATGTGACTTCCAGTGGGAGTGCTGGAAGATGTATGAGAAGTCACTAGGAAACTTGGGTGATTGTAAGAGGCAATGTGAAGAAAAACCAGTTGAATTCCAGTCAGATAACGAGTTGCAAAGGTTAAGGTCTGTACTTAAACTAAGTTTGCCTGTTGTGGTGGATTGGAACACTGTTAGGCACTAAGCTTTCAAAATGCTGCAAATGAGCTGCTGCCCAGTGCAAGTGACTGTGATGTGCATGGGCAGTGGTTGTGATATGTGCAACTTCCAAATTCTTTTTCCAAACACTTTGTGATTATTTTCACTTTCCTGCTGGCTTTCTTTCCATAAATGGACAGTGGTTTTTAGCTGCTTTCTTGTCTTCGGGCTACCTGGAGCAGAAATGTAGCTGAAAGCAAGTCAGACGATAGTAACGTTGGCCATAGGTAGTCCAGTGAGGGTGAGCGAGGTACCAGATTGAAGATTGGTTCTCACCTTTCTCAGGAAATTGGCCACTAACTCCTCTTGGATGTGTTCTTCTTTGCTGTTACCTTCCTAGTAATGTTCCCAACAGCAGAAAAGCCTGACTTCGGTATTCATCTGACTAGAACTGTACAACGCAGCCTTTGAACAACTTCCTCCGTCTCTTCTGAGGTTGTACCTCAGTGGACTTAAGCGCACAGTATGTGTTTCTGCATACTGGAGGTATGGTTTGAGGTTTCTCATTTTAGGGTTTTATGCAAAGATTCTCTGAGACAGCAGGAACATTGAACTTTTTGTTGGTTTCAGCAAGGGAGAAATGAACTGATTGTGCAGCGTTTCTCCAGTGTTCACAGGCAGTGCTGAGAGGAGGGTGTCACTGAACAGGAAAAAAATATTCAGGGGATGATACTGGACCTGAAGTTTTCATTATACAACTCGCCAAGGAGAAAAGTGTTTGTGTGGAGGGATTTAAGACACAATGTCTGTGGCATCTGGTGAAGTTACAAACAAAATAACTATGAAAATCAGCTGGAATTTCCTAAGCAGCTTAACTATGACCATCTAGGGCATGCAGAATGAAAAGGACATGTCTGAAGTAGAACATGTTAAAATGAGGAATGTCTGTACAGTCTAGCACGAAGGAAGCATACTGAATTAGGCCGCTGCTCCAAGTGTGAATGTTTCCCCTGTTTAGAAAGAAGTACTCATCCTCTGCAACAAGGAACCAAAACAGAGTGCTAATACAATAAAAAAGCAATTTAAAAGTGTTTTCAATTAGCATGCAGGTCTATCCCCTTGTGCTTAGAGAATCAATGAGCTCTCTTGTAAGGAACAGAAGCATTTCCATAGCTGAATATACATAAGGCCCTGGAAATGCAGGAAGAATAACAACCAGTGGCTTCTAGAGAACTTGCAAATCTTCCTGAGCATTGCATAAGCCTCAGAGGTCTTGTTCTTTGGAGATCATGGGGACTATTGCAAATATTCTTCTTTTGAAGAATTGAAATGAAGTGAAATACCAATATGTGCCATTTAAAGTTTTGGAATTTGATCTTTAAATGGTAGGATGCTGATCACAGGAACTACCATGATTACTTCTTCAGCTATCTTATTCTTTTATAAACTTTAGAATGTACCACGTTACAACTGAAACAACAAAGACAGGGTGGTGGGGGGGGCTCAGTCCCGTTACTTACTGGTAGCTATTAGATCTTTGGAACCTTTTCCAAAGATGGCAGCACACTTAGAAGGTAGTAAATGAGAAAAATTCAAGCTCTTTGAGGGGAAAATCTCAATATCTGACTCCTCTGACTCTCTGAGCAGTAATAGTACCAAAAAAAAGACAAGATATCGGAATAGGCTCAGTCCCCCACCATTTTAGCAAACTAACTTATACCTTCAGCTCTCCATGTGCAGTTTAAAATCTTAACGTTTAAGACAATCAGTTGCACAAACATTGATTGCCTTTAAAGGCCACAGGGAAGCAATAGTGTGGAAGATGCCTGTTCTTTAAGGTGTTGCACTAAAACTGTTGAAGACAAATAGACGAAGTCCATCTCTATGCAAAAGTCTGTCTTAATAAGATTGTCAGTAGCTCACTAGGAAAGGCTTTCAACTAATGAGGGGATAATTAAAACCAATAAGGAAAAGAACTGGTGAGGTCTCTACAGCCCACCATGAGTACATTCTGTTGCTGCAAAGGCTTTATTGTTTCTCTGCTTTAAATACCCCTAAAGGCAGTGCTCCATGAAACAGACGTCTAGTGCCAGTAGGTAAGACTCAAAAATTTGTAGTTACTCAATCTTTTGTTCTTGTGTTGACGATGCAATGGAAATGGCTAGTCCCTGTGTAGGCGCGATGACTCAATTCATGATTGCCATAATGATGTACATTTGGCCACAGTAAAGGAACTAATTAAGGCTAGAGTTGTTCTTTCATGGCCCCTTGCTATTGTCTGAGGGAGTCTTAATCTCCTAGTATACTTTGTCCTCTTGCCACCACATCAGGCAGTCTGTTTTCACTTTCTTCTAAAAGAAGAATAAGACCTAAGAAACTTACTGACTCGCCAAAATTGAACACAAGGCAGCTTATTGATCAGAGAATTGAATGAAGGCCTCATATGCTAATGCCCCGGCTTCAGGGGTTTCTGCATATCACTTTACAACAACTAGGGATTATTTAAAGCCTGTGGTGGTAGGAGGTCGTATGACTTAAGCAGTTTGAAGCTAGGGGTTGTGATGAACCAAATCTAGCAGTGGTTTACAGTTGCCTGCACTGCCCATCATTGAACTGTACGGTGGTAGGCGATTAAGACAGTCTCTTCACTAGAAATACTAGCATCTAGTTTCTACTGCATGCCTTCATTTTTTAATTATCCTGTGGAAGGGAAGAGAAATGCAAAGGGAAAATCGGCAAGTGCTCTTCATGTTCTGCTGAGCTGTAAGGCTTAGCCTTGTTGCCTACCCTGTTCCCAGTACCAAAAGCATCTCTTAACCTGATTGCTGTGATGATGTGATAGCATTTTGTCATCACTGTATATACAAACAGTTGTTCTTGACAATAGTAATAGGGCTGTGCAGTAAATAATTGGAGCTGGATTTTTCAGTGTTTTTTGCATTGATCAATTATTCAGTATGCAATAACTGATGTAAGATGTCCAAGCTTCTGCATGGAAGGGCTTTGCTAGTCTAGCATTTCTGTATATTTGAAGAAATACATGGTTCTTCATGTTACTAATTGTGGCTTCACCTCTTGCATTCTAACAGAACAAGAATTCACGAGGAAATGTGCAAAAACATCATATGGGCAACTAAAGAAACCGTAGGAAATTGCATCACTTTTGTTAACTAGCTTTAGCCTGTAGATTTTTTTGTCTGCCTTGATTTACCACATCTGGACCCTGGTCAGTAGTCTGAGGATACATCTGGTGCTGGTCACTTCACATAAATGCATGTAAAGTGCCTTAATGTTTCTTCAGTGAGAAGTGACTAATGTTTGTCTTATTTGGGCTTAAAATGTCTTCTGGAGTTCAGTTGACATAGCTTATTTTGTACCAAAGTGTCCAGTAGCTTCACATGAGTAGAACAAGCTCTGGTTTCAGATAACTGTTGCTTTTAAACTGCTTATATAGAATTGTTATATAAAGTATCTAATTTATACTTGTGACTGGGTCACAGATGTGGATGCTAGCACTAGAAGTACTATAATGGTTTCAAGCAGTACCATAGGCTTCATCTGGATGACTACAAGGTGTGCAGCTCTTGCAAGACTTGGTGTGCATGGTATGCATGCAAATTTAGGATCAGTGATCACCAGTATTGGTGGTGTAAATAAATTATTTAATCTTTCAGGCTTTGTCATTGGAGTTCGCTTGCAAATGATGGTGCTGAATATCGTGCTACCATTGATGCATGGTACCTGATACTCACTGAAGCACTATCCTGGTGCTGGAAGCTGAATGGAAAGTGAGAAATATTACAAGGACATATCAGAAAGATGTTGCAAGGATGTAAGCTGTATTCTAAATGCATGAAGTGCTTTGTGGCACTGGCTTTATTTGGAAGAATGGTAGAAGGCCGGCTTTCTGGTTTGTGGCAGTCAGATAGCAATCTGGTCAACCTATGTATAAAGAGGATTGGAGTAAGCATTTTTTTCCAATTTAATAAGCATACTGAAAAAAAACTTGAAGTTAGTCAAGTTCCAGAATCTCCCCAAGACAATTTTACAACATGGTTCAAAATGGAGGTAGAACTAATAGATCCCTTGGATAAGTTTTAATGAACTTCACTTATTTTCTACAACCAAATTTTAAATGGAGTGTTTTACTAGCTTTAGGAAGCAGAATAACCTGCTTCAAGCTTGCTTCTGCTGCATCCCTCCTGTTTGTTGTTTCTTTGTAATGTCACTGAAATAGGCCCATGAACCATTCTGCTGATGGTCATTTTGGATGTCCTCTTATATAACTGTGACCTTTTCACGGGTCTTTAGTTCGTAGTCTGCTCAGTCAGTGCTGTAAGGAGATGACCAGGTCAAAATGTCAGTGCCTCTTTACTCTACCTATCCAAACTGAAAGGTAGAAATGTTAGTGGTCCAGTTGTCTGAGGCTCCTTTTCCTCACCTGGGAATCTGGATTTGAAATACAAATTCTGTTGTGTGTACTACTCTGAAATGCCATTTCTGTGAACTTCAAAGTTTAAGTCTGCAATACTTTATTAATAAGTAAGTATTCTCTAAAATATATTTACTGAAGTAAAAGCAGATGGAAATGCAAACTTCTGCCTCAAAGGTTTTTTTGATTTTTATTTAGAGGGATAAGAAGAGTATGCTCCTTTTTTTCTTCCCACAGTGGGAAGGGGAAAAAAGTAGCAGGAGAATTAAATAAAACCTGATGAGACTAGAAGAACCATTACTGCTTTAGTTAGCTCAGAGCTAGTTATGTGAAAAATGCATTTCATTGGATTGTTTCTACTACTGTTTTCCAGACCCTGTGTCAAAGGGGATCACTGGGTATTGCAATGCAAAGAAATATTTTTTCACTTTTGCCACCCCTTCCCACTGTCATCCTTTGTACCCATATGTTATAACTTCGTTCATGTGTTTTTGAAATGATCAGCTGCTTTGTAGTTCTAATATGCACCTTTCTTTTAATTTTAGGTTCTGTCTTCAATTTGCTGACTCAAACCACAGATTCCAAGGAAAGGAGGGAGAAGTGAAATAAAATACTGAAGTGCCAGAGGAAAATGTCAGACTAGCCAATGACAATTACTGTTACTAAACAGTAGACTGTTCTCACAGTGGGGAAAATGAGATGCTGTTGATTTCAAAGTTTATAAAAATGACTTTTGCAGACTTTCGTCGCTGAATTTCAAGTAGGCTAAAAACTCTTTAAGCCTTTCTGTTAGGAAAGGGGAATATGATTCCTCACTGGTGTCTTCCTTCTCCCCGCCCCCCTTTGCATTTTTTTGTCTGGGGTAGGAAATCTTAAACAAATTGTATGGAGTCAGCCAAACATACAGTTGATGGTCATGGCTGATGCAGGAACTTCAGATTTCTCTCTCCAATGACACCTGATTAAGGAAGAGGTTGAAAATTGCTTATCTGCTACTTTGTCAGAGCTTACAGTAACAGTTAAGGTCATGCTTTCTTCCATTTCCTGAGATTTGAATTGAGGTGATGTTCCCAAAAAGGCATGAGCAGATAACTTATGGTTTTTGTTTGGAAACGGAAATAATACGAGAATGCCCAGAAGAGGCTTAGTAATTCAAGCCAGGACTCGCTGGCTGTTAGTGGGCCTTGCATTTCTATTCAGTTTAGTTTTGCTCATGTATTTGCTCGAGTGTACCCCACAAACAGATAATAATGGATCTCTACCTGGCATTATAGGTGAGAACATGGGTAAAGAGTACTATCAAGCTCTCTTGCAGGAACAAGAAGAGCATTACCAAAACCGAGCTACCAGTCTGAAACGTCAGATTGCCCAGTTAAAGCAAGAGCTTCAGGAGATGAGTGATAAATTGAAAACCCTGCAGGAAAAAAAGAGCCCCAAGGTCAATGGTATGAACTACCAGGGCACCAAAGAACAAGCATCGAATGATCTCCTAGAGTTCCTCCATTCCCAGATTGACAAAGCTGAGGTGAGCATGGGGGCCAAACTGCCTAGTGAATACGGCGTCGTTCCTTTCGAAAGCTTTACGTCCATGAAAGTATTCCAGTTGGAGATGGGTCTCACTCGGCATCCAGAAGAGAAACCCGTTAGAAAGGATAAACGAGATGAATTGGTGGAAGTCATTGAGGCTGGCCTAGAAGTTATCAATAATCCAGATGAAGAAGATGGTCAAGATGATGATGATGGAGTAGGAGAGAGGCAGCTGTATAGCGAAAATGATTTTGTAGAAGGTATGTGTATTAGATGCTTTCCAGCCAATTAACAGAACAATATCACAATGGGCATTTAATGATGTTTGTATTTTTATTTTTTACCTATTTGAAGATAGTCTTGAAATAGTAATTATACAGCAAGAGCTTCTGTTTCCGGTGATGAGAGTAATACCTCTTATGTTTTTTGAGTAGGGAACAAGATACTCATTTCAGAAGACATCTTTTTCAAAAGAAGTGTGCAGGGCAAGTTGTATCTGCATAAAATAGAGGCCTTCGTAATAGATTTTGGCTCAAGTCTGTGATGCAACTGCATATGTTTTTGAATAACTGAAAGACTTGCAGAGAAACTGATTGAATCTCTTGCTCCGGTATAGTTAAGCTACTTGGTTAAGAAGGTACAGGTTCTTTTCTTCACACATCCATATACTACCACCTTTAGTTAATATTCACGCTTCGGACTTTCATCAAGTTGGCGTACTCATGTTGGAAGGTAGATTAACGTGGTAAGATTGTCAGCTGAAGAATGTGATGTTCTGAAGAGACCTTTCATGATACACTAGTCATGAGGTCTGCCAGGCTGTGCATCTTTGAACTGGGCTTACTGGGGAAAAGCATGTAACAAAGTTGCACTGAAACGTGGGACTGTTAATACCAGCACTTCTTTCAGTTCTCTTGTTCTCTCATCAATTTGTTCTCTCATCAATTCTTTCAGTGCTTGTAAATTTAATTGTACAACATGCAAAAACAAATAGCATTTATGCTTTCAGCAGTTACTGGGATGCTTAAAAAATGCATTAGCAATAATTCCTGTAGAAGTTGGCTTTCAAGATATAGTGTAATGCTGGTGGAGATGAGTTATCAAAAACTGCCCAGTACCTGTTTTTTTGTGTTTACAATATTAAATACAGTTCATGCTGCCATAAAAATAGGTTGGACTATGTTATAAATGAGAGAACATTACTATAAAAGGGACTCTGGATATCAGCAGTACTGATGTCTACACTATTAAGCAAACACATGCTGGAGAAAGGTGCTGTTGGCCTTGGAATAATCAGTTCTTTCAGTCTAAGATGATGTAATTGGTCTGTAGCTCAAACAGTCTCTGCTTTTGACGGCTACTGTGTTTTAAGTTTAATGCCAAGCTCTTCTTTGTTCAGGAAGGTGGGGCTGGATATAGAATCTACTTCACTCGCCGTATAACAAAGCCAGTGTAGTGTTAGGCTCTTATAAGGGCTTTCATTTAAAACTTTATTTTGTCTGGAAATTATTCTTGGTGTCGTATTTTTAAGTGTGCAGCTGCTTTTCCTTTGTTTTGGACAGTGCATAGTCTGTAGTGGATTTTTAACCAGTACTGAAATAAATGTTCACTTCTGTTAGGGTACTGCATTTCATGGCTGCAGATGTCCAAGCAAGCAGATCTAGGACCTTTGAATTGTACTTCATACCTTGGCCTCTGTTCACATCAGTGTATTTAGAATTGTTCTTGGAAAACAAACTAGTTTCCTGTTGTTTTAAAGGCAGTCCCTTCAAGCATAGGTTACTGCATATCTTTTCTACAGTTAGTGTACTTAAATGAAAATATTTTCATGCTGTAGCTCATGGGTGTGTTAGCAGCTAGCTATAGTGTTATATACCACTGTACTGTTTCAGACAAGCTGTGGGCTGTGTGGGTGTTTTGTGTTCGTGTATGTGAAAATACTACTGGCTAATTTAGACACTGGGCCAGGAAAACAAAAGCTTCTGAATGTTAATTGTGTTTTCTGTTTGAAAACGTAGAGCTAAGAAATGGAACCAGCTGGTGGCACATCCTACAGGTCCCTCGCACTGTAGAGCTGTGACCAATGCTCTAGTGTTACTTACCGTGTCTGATAGAAGTCCAGGTAGGCAGTTGATGCCTTCCCATTTAGAAAATACTGCTGCCTTAAGCTATCATAAACTACTTGGTTCAAATTTTGTTGCAAACTTAGTGTGCTGACTGAAGTTGTCAACAATTTGTGTAAATGTGCAAAGAGCACAAGTTAACAATGCTAATCCAGCAACTATTCATTTAAAGACAGTTTGTTAAAGTTTCAGTTTAAACAAATGATATGTCATTTAAGTACTGTATTCTCATCCTATTTGCTGATAGGAATAATTGAAAATCAATGATTTATGACTGAGACTAGAGTTTTATGCAATTCGAAACAGAAGGCTGAGAAACTGGATTTTTCTTGCTCTAGGGCAAAAGAAGAGAAAACAGATATTGCATTAGTTAATACGTAACCATCACATTTTAATGTAGATGTGCTGATTTTACTGAAGTTTTGAGAAATGCCTGCAAGTTTGAGAAATTTTAGCAAGTTTAGGTCGACAAAAAAAAATTAAAATACATGCTGATGGATGGTAGCTTTCTTGTTGCTGCTGTTTTCCCCTCTGTGCTTACGCAGAGTGTCTACAAAGACATGGGTATTGCCCAGCTTAGTGCAGTAACATGAAGTTTAAAAACAAAATAATAAAAGAAGTTGCAAGTATGCATTGCAACTATAGAGGTCCTTTCTGAAAGTTTGAAATGATTTTTGCACAAAGCTCAAGTGACTTTTTTGAGGAGAAAAACAGTAAGTTTCTCAGATCTATAGAGCTTTGTTTTTTTGCATTGTTACCCTTTTTGCTTTGATCAAACCCCAAATGAAACTTCTAGAATTCTAATATTAACAAAGATCTGACCTTAAAAAAAACTATTTCTGCAGCTGCTGTTTCAGAAACATTTTCATCTAAGTATTTTTCTTATTATTGCTATTAGGTCTTTGAACTCTTGAGAGTATGAGAAAAACCAAGAGTACGCTATTCCCTTTGCATGCAAAGCACCCCTAGAGAGGATGAAGCTGCAGTACACCTATGTTCACAAATGAAGGGGTCTGCAACTACAAGCAATGAACCTAAGTACTGAATTCTAAGGTAGTGCTTAAAATAGACAATTTCATTGAGATCCGTGTTTGAATATGGTTGAGAACACGGGGTGAGTAAGGTGGGAAGAGCATAATGGTATTACTTTGGTCCATCCCCTTTCTTCAGGAGCCTGTGGTATTTAAATCTTGAATGGTGATGCAAAACTAAGCCTTCGTAGTCATCTGTTCTTTAGTGTTCGATCTGATGCATCACAAATAAACCAGTGAAGTTTGTGGAGTGCTTTAGATTGAAAGCTTTTCCATTGAATAGCTACTTAAAAATAGCCTTTGGAAAACAGGGGCTTTACCATACTTTGAGAAGTTAATGAGCACTTTGTTAGTATCTAATGAAGGTCTTGCTACTGTGTGATTGCCAGACCGAGTGCTGTTGGGGCCTGCTTTCCTTGTTTTTGTGTTTCTGGTTAGGACAGGGCCAAGGACAGAAATGGTCTTTTGATCTGAAACTCAAGGGAAGACTCCCTACCCAAAATGTCCTCAGCATGTAAAAATTGTTTATCCCAGTGCTCTAAGCTCAAAGTTGAAACTGCTTGGGAATCCTTATTATACTGAACTGTTTGTCATGCAAACAACCCCTTTAGTATATTCTAAGACCAGAAATAGGCCCGCACCCAGGTAATGTCAACAGGTAACTTTAATACACAAAAACCAAGACATATATCTTGCATTCCACAGACCAAATGCTTGGTAGCTTTCCTGATAGATGTGAAACAAGTAAGGGAGTTTAAGGCAATTGAAGAAAACCTTTTGACTTTGATTAACAATTGATCCCCAATATTCGTAAGATTAGGTTTGGTGAGAAACAGAACTCTGCAAAGCTGATAAAGCTTCTTGGACCAGGAAAAGCAACTGTTAAATTACTTCTGCTGCTTTTTATTTCTTTGCTTATAAAGCTCTGTTTCTGGATGGCAGCCAGAATATGCTAGTTGGAAGGTGAGATAGTATATTCAGATTTTTTTAACACCCAGGACTGGCTCACGTAATAAAGACTAAGTAGTAAACCAGATGTCGTTTTTTTTTCTGGCTGATCTCAATTCTGACTTCTGTGTATAGAAGTTCTAATCCCATAAAAATATTCACATTAGTAGATTGCCAAAGGAGGTTAGCTCATAGCAAGAGGAGTAACTCTAGGATCACATACTATTAAAAAAAAAAAAATTATGGAACTGGTAAGATGATGAGATTCAAAAGTCAACTGCTGGAATATGAAATTGTTAAATGCTGAAAAGGCAATGCTCAAAATTTGGACTCTCATTCGAGTCTGAAAAAATGCTGCTGTAACTTGATCAAGCTACTTTAATCTAGAAATTTTAATTCTGCCCTACCCCAGCCTTCTGTTGTAGTGTCATACAAGTTTATCCTTTGATTAAAGGTAAGCTATTGGCAACTCTGCTTTTTAAATACTTCACTTACCAGTCATAGGGTACTTATCTTTACGTAGCTATTGGATGCTAGAAAAAGGTATATAATGTACAGTACTGTACAGTACTGAATTTTAACATATGCAGGAATAGTGGTATAATGCATTTGCTGCATAGCATGTGAGAACGTGATGTGAGAATACTGGTGCTTCAGCTGCTTCATAGCCAGGAGGCTGTTTTCAGGCTACATTGCTCGACTACCAGGCATAAAGGATTGGAGTGAAATAAGACTGAGGGATTTGTGACCTATCTGCTTCTAACAGTCAACACTGGATTTCCTTGTTCGTTAAACCACCCTTTTTGGTACTTCCAATTAATATTGACTTGAAGCTGTCATACTTTTGTTCTGCGTTAAGATGTGCATATTTTATATAGCTCAGTTCCACAAGGAATAAATATGGATTTGTGTGTCTTAAAGGAGTTTTTACAAACTCTGTTTAAAGAGTGAAAAACACTTAATTTGTAAGGTTAGAAAAGTTAGATTCAGTTACCGTTTACTTTCAGTTGCAGCACCAACTTCTGCTACAGCCTATTTCCCACAGTCCCTCTAGCGCAGTAATGGGCGTTTCCTGTGAATTCTGCCAGTGCCCACGTACACCTGCAAGAAGGCATCTTACAAAGAGCTGACGGGGAATTGTCTAATGGAGAGCTGAAGGGGTCTGACAAATCACTATTGAATAGGGAGTTTGTTATAAGACTGGGTGAATACAGAACAAGGGCAGCAGGAGGGGGAATTGGTGGATGAAACTGGATTCCGTTTGTGGAGGGAAACGGGTAGAATAACACAGAGGAAGGTTTAGGGAAAGCTTTTAGGCAACTGAGAGGGAGGTAAAGGGAGCTTAAGGCATAGAGGGAAGAAGTTGGGGTAAGATGGTGTACATGCTGTGTGCAATTCTGGGCCCCATGGTAGAAGAAGGATATGAAAATTTTAGGATGTTTCTGAAGGAGGGCTCTGAGAAATTGATAAAGTGCCATAAAGCCCAATGTGACCTCTAAGAAACAGAGGGACTCAGAGATTACTTAAGTGTTTTTCAGATCTGTTTTACGAAGCTAGGAGGGTGAGCATGATATTTTTTGCTTGTATTAGGAAAAAGCAGAAACTTGCTCTCAAATGCTCTCAAAAGTTCTATTTTTCACTTCAGAGTTCTCAGGAAAAAGTGTTTCTGAAATGCAACTGCTGGCATCTTTGACTTTATAAATTACTTGTGTGACTTATTCTTCAGGTTACTATCGTACAGAAAGAGATAAGGGGACGCAGTATGAGCTCTTTTATAAGAAGATGGATGGCATGGAATACAGACATGTCACGTTGTTCCGACCTTTTGGACCCCTCATGAAAGTGAAGAGTGAAACGGTTGATATTTCTAGATCAATCATAAACATTATTGTACCTCTTGCTGGAAGAACTGAGGCATTTGCACAATTTATGCAAAACTTTAGGTAGGTGCATGAGATAATATAGTGAGTTATGTTGGTGACTTAGTATTTTGTTTTGTTTTCAGAATGAATTGCTGTTCTGATGGACTTGTGACAAAACTAATTACAGTGTTTTGTGCAGCTGCCTTGGGATGTTTGTCATTTCAACCAATTGTCTGGAGATGTTCCTTCTAAAAGGAACTGAGAGATTCTCAAACAGCATCCCTTTTAGAGTGAATGCCAGGGCCACTGTGAGTCTGGACCCAGATGATGTTGAAGACTTTCTATTTACATGAGCTTTTGAGCTTCTGCTCACAAAATAAGGTGTGTGATGGAGACGCATAGTATTGGAGCCTTCTGGTTCAAACAAAGATGTGAAAAGTGGGGAAATTTTTTCAGATTTCCTTGGAAGCTGGTGGAAGTCTGACCAGAATACTTAGATCTGCTAATACTTCTAAACACAATAGCTTTAAAGTACCTGAAGCTTCTGTTATGTTGCAAGTAATAATTAATATCAGCTTATGTTTGTGTTTATAGGGATGTGTGTATTCATCAGGATAAGCGTATCCACCTCACAGTGGTATATTTTGGACAAGATGGCTTATCAGAAGTGAAAAACATCCTGGAGTCTGTAGCTAGGTAAGTGTGTTGATATGCTGTTAGTCAATACAAATAATATTGATTGACTTTTAAAATTTTATTTTAAAAAAAGTTGAAACAATAAAAAGAAGAATCTTACAGTCAGTTACAGGCTAAAAGGAAAAGTAAGCCTTATACAGTTTTTTTGGTTGGCATTTTACAGCTGAAGTTGCAAAAGTCTCCTGAAAACTACTCTAAATCATTTTAGAGGCCAAAAAAGATTAACAGTAGTTGTTTGGAGGTTTCAGTTTGACAATCCAAAAAAAAACTTACAGGGGTGAACTTTGCCATGAGTATTCAATCATGCTAATAATCTGATAAGAATTGAAGTTCTTCTGAACTGGGATCTATGTGTTGATAGTTGTTTTACTAGAGAATTGATTTTATTTAATGATAAGGAAGAGAAGTGATTGGCTTCCATACCCAAGGAAGGCTGGTGGGCTGCTGAGTCTGTTAAAGGAGTTTAAGCTTCGCCCTCTGTCCTCTAGGTAATATATAGTGAGTCCAGCACTTGCCCTCTGCTGTAAAAACAACTTGAAACCAAGTGTTTTTTATGACTGTCACAACAAGTAGCATTACAGCAGCTTTGGTATAAAACTCTCAAATGTTGCTTTTTTGCCTCCAGGAACAGGTTTGCCCAACTAAACAACAGATACCTCACAATTAAACAACAGCTCACCTTTGGGTCAGGCAATAGTGTCTTTAAGTCTCTAAGGAGTTCATGCTCTGCCTGAGCCCTTGTTCTTAACCCTGTGAGCCCATGACATTGGTTAGCCAGGAATGGGCATGGACAGATATGCTGCTGGCTTAAAATTTCGTGGTTGGTAGATCTGGCATGCATGGAAATCTTCTAGGAAGCAAGGAATGCTTTTGTCTTACTCCTGTAAAGCCTCTGTGACACACAACTTGCTGATTGCTGCCTTCTGTTCCTGGGGTACTTTCTGCCACCTGTTGTGCTCCCTGTGAGACTTTTTCTCATAACATCTAGTCAGGCTTAGAGCAGCAAACTCACTGGGTCTTTATCTGAATCTTCTTAGTGGTGCTACTGTTAGATATATTCATTCCATTCTCTTTGAGAATTGTCCTCTGTAATGTCTCTGAATGAGACACTTTGCCTGAAGTATTCCTCAGGTGTATTTCCAACCTTCCTTGGCTACTCTTCCTTTCTTCTACAGTGAGTACATCCATGTGTACTACTGGTGTGAAACAGTGAAGAAAAGCCAATTGACTGGATTATGGTGGCATAAATATACAGCTGACCTTTTGCCATGTGAGTTTGGTGTTCAGGCTTCATGTGCCCTCTTCTCAGACTTGATGAAGGCTTCAGAGGAGCAGACAGCTATTGCCTGGTGATTTTAATATCAGTTGCCAGAAGGCCTTTTTGATCTATTTAAATGATTAATTGTGAAGTGAAGTTATGGAATAAGACTGAGGTTAACCTCTTTGCAATGTCTAAACTCCGGTACTTGAAATAGACAAAGTGGAACTGATATTTTTTCTCATCCTGATGATATAATGGGATGTTAAAAAGCTTCCGGAGCGACACTACTGTAAAATGCTGAAGGAGTATAAATAGTCCCTTCCACTCCACACACGGATTTATTTTGGGTTTGGCTCTGTTTTTCTTCTAGAGAAACTAACTTCCACAATTACACACTCGTCTCTTTAAATGAGGAATTTAACCGTGGCCGGGGACTTGACATGGGTGCCAGAGCCTGGGAAAAGGGCGAGGTCCTGATGTTCTTCTGTGATGTTGATGTTTATTTCACAGCTGAGTTCCTCAACAGTTGTCGCTTAAATGCTGAGCCTGGTATGTTCCTTTAAAGTTGCTGAAATTGAGTCTTATCTTCTTGTTTGGCTTAAATTGATCTGAGTTGTGTATACAGAAGACTAATCTCAGTGGTGGAGTTGATTAATCCCATACACGTAGGAAAATGAAATTCTATGTGCGGAAATGAGAACACTATTTTGACTGAGAAATAACTTTTACCCTAGTGTAACTTGTTTTAAGAACCTGTATTTTTGCACAATAAGTACAGTTTTCACATTCTCTTAACTTCTGGAAGTCTAAAAGAAAGCTGTAGAGCTTAATTGTTTTAACAAACCATGTAAACTTGCGTAACAAAACTCAGTGCAGCACTTTTTACAGAAGGTGACTTTTGTTGCAACAAAATCTCTAACAAACAAGTTCGTTTTGTGTGTTCTCATACTTGCGATTGCATGGCCAAGATGCATCACAGGAATGGTTTTCAGTAGAGCTAAACAGTGTGCTCTTCACAGAGACGGAGCTAGGGTTCTATATTTACTTGCCAAGCTCAGAGTTCTTCTGACCATTTTACTCAAGCTCATGAAACTTGTACAAGATTGTGTAACAGTGGATAAAGCTTTCTTTAGTTAACAAGCATGCTAGTGAAGGCCTTTTGTCAAACACTTGTTTTATTCTTTAATGCTTACTCTTACTCCAGATTTGTTGCAGCCAGGAAACTTTTTCTCCAAATGCCAAAACATTCTCTAAATTCAAATTAGTTCATTTGGAATTAATAGATATTTTTCTTCACATAATAAACAGACAAGAGACTGCTATAAGGCAGATATTTTGGTTCTGTTTATTTCTTTTATTTCTGTCTCTGCTTCATGAAGTGAGTTGCGTATGTAATTGGAAAAACTTTGGGAGAGGAGTGTTCTGTGAGCTTGTACAAGGAAGAGTTTGAGAGACTGCTTAGCAGTTCATGCTGACAACTTGTCTACTTTGCTTCAAGTGAGATCTGAAAACACTTGACACGTTCAAATTTATACACAAATCAAGGTACTGAGTGTTCTCATGGGCTATCGCTGATACCTTTGCACTACTGGCATAGCAAGAACATTATCAAGCTTCTGGAACAGGCATAGAACTGGTGTCACAGCATAATGAGGGTATTCAAGATGCTTAATGCTCTTGCTGGGCATCCTGGATGTACATGCCTTTCTGTGCATGTGGAAAGAGGCAAGGTAGTAAAACTCAAGCTGTGCGAGTGGTTACTTGGACTTGAGTATTTTTTTTTGCTTTTCTGCTTAACATTGTTGCAGGGATTTTTCACTGTCTTCTAATGTCATGTCAATATATACAAATATAATGTGGATATATATAAAACATATGTTTAAGAATTTTTGTGTATGTATTCCCCCTGCCCCTGTAGCTTCTGGCCCACAAGATGCCATGGGTTACCTGAATGGAAAATCCTAGTGGTTAGACATTTTATTTGTTTTCATTAGATGGCTAATAACTATTATTTCACTTAGACTAGTTTCTAGTTTCCCCTTTCCTTCAGAAAGGATGCCTGCAGTGAGTAACAACTTCCTTTTTGACTTCTAGGGAAAAAGGTTTTTTATCCTGTGGTATTCAGCCTCTATAATCCTGCTATTGTCTATGCCAACCAAGATATACCACCCCCTGTAGAACAACAGTTGGTAAGTAGTGTGACTTATTCAGAATAGAATTAGTTGTGCTCTCTATTAAAAGAGAATTAATTGTAACTTAATAGTCTTATGTGGGATATCTTATAACTTTTGGCAGTGTATATGTAAACACTCTTCTCCATTATAGGCGAAGCATTTTGGAAGACAAACTTAAACAGTACCAAATTCATTCTTAAATAAGCTTGGAGTTCTTCTTAAATTTAAAAAATGTGCAACTAAACAAATGAAGTTGGTAGTTCTTAATCAGTCCTTAATCTATTGCTTAATTCCAAATTCTGGGTTGGAAAGCCAGTATTTTAGGAGGATGGGGAATAACATGGCAGCAACTCTGATCCTGTGCTCCATCAAACAGAGTAAGTGAAAGGAGAAAACTATGAACACTAAGCTTCTCTAAATGTAGACTTCTTTGCTAACTACCTAAATGGTGGTTCAAGAAGTGTGCCGTGTAACTCAAGATAGGAAAAGATGTCTGGCTTTTTTTCAGACTGAGTGTGCAGCTGTACTCTGCAAATTATTTTCCTTTGCTATCCAAATCTATGAAATTTGGTGCTATATCATTAATTTTATCTTGTGTTTTTCATTAAAAAAACTACTTCTAGGGGAACTTTTAGGCAAAATAAAAACAAAATTCAAACATTCGAGAGAACGGGTTTAAGGATAACCTGGAAGTGCTGTATTTCTGAGTCTTTGTTGGAATGGCCGCACTGAATATCCAGCAGTACACTCTTTAAAGAGGTTGTGTAAGTGAAATTGGGGTTTAGCAGCTGGGACTGAAGTATGTAAGTTTGAAGGAGCAAAAGCAAAAAGCAATGCAGTCACTGAATGTAATTCTCCCTCCCTTCGCTGCAAGTTCTTTGCTAGAATGCTGTAGGAGGGATGCTTTTGCATATGGCCTCAGGTAGTCACAGCTGAGAGGGGTGAACTATTTGTCTGAAGGCCATGCTATTTGCTTATTTGAATCCAACAGTTCTATGATTGACTTAATGAAGCATACTTTCCTTACTGTATCAGAATAAGGAGAGGCAAATGCACTATTAGAAACTGGGTAGGAACTGGATTACCAAGAACAGATGACTTTGCAATAAACTATCAAAAATGCAATGATTGGTCTGAGTAGATGACATGGAAAACAGATGTGGTGTTGCTGAAAGGTAAAAGTGCAAACTGCAAAAGGAGTAAGTACTTGAAGCCCAATAGAAAAGGGCAAAGTGAGCAAGTAATTAGGAAGGCCACATGTGCAATATGTCAAAGAAATACTGGAAACATTACATGCTGTATCCCGCATTGAGCAAATGATCAGAAGAGTTTAGGGTTCTACTAAACCAAGTGCAATGTATGTCCTTGGGTGTATCTTGCATTTCAAAAAGCTATTGTTTTAAAATTGTAGGTACACAAAAAGGATTCTGGTTTCTGGAGGGATTTTGGCTTTGGGATGACTTGTCAATACCGGACAGACTTCCTGACTGTTGGTAAGATGAAACTATACCATAAAAAGTGTGGGGAGGTCTTCAAAAGATGTTTCCTGTGTTCCCTGTTTTCTTATCTAACTACAGGGAAGTAATGTTTTAATTTTTATTTTTCCCAAGTCCAACTGGCTGATTACCAAGTTGGACCAATGAATGAAAACATGTTTTTGATGTTCCACCTGATGAGCATTTGTTAAAAGCTGCAATATTTTTTAGTGTTAACAAAGCTTACTTTTTCATATTTCATATTGACTGCCTGGAGCAAATGAACAGTTTAAGAAGCATGTTCCTCAAGTAAACAGCTAGCAGAAAAAAACATTAAAATCCTTTCTTTCAAATAAGCTTGAAAGTTTAATATAGTTGTTCCAAGGTTTTACAAATATGCTTTGGCACCCTCTTGTGGCATGCTATTAAAAATAACAACTTGATGTACTTAAAGTTGGAAGACTCTCTTGAAGATGATGTGCCAGAAGATATGATATAGTTCATGTGCTATATGATGATTTGAATGCAGGCTGATTTCCAATAGCAGGCATACTGCCTGGCATGTGTATGCTATATGCTAAATGAAGACCTCATAATTCTAGAGTTTTGAATCTATACCCCAATCTGAACTGATACTCACTATGGTCCTGGAAAGGCAAGAGAGACCTTAAAATGGTGCAATCGATTACTTTTCTTAATCAAGCTTTTTGAGTTATGACCTATGGAGTAATTGCTGATGCTTTTAGAGAGGGCTTTTCATATGGTACATGACTGCCTCATTTTCCAGCTGCTAAAATCCATTATGATTGCTAAAAATAACACAAAAGCATACCCAGTGTGGTTTGCCTACAGTTTCTTGCAGCTGTCACATGGGGTGTCATGCATAATGTGATTTGGATGCCCTCTTGTAAGAGACTCTCTGAAGCCAGCAGTGCATGATCTATGTCCTGGACAGCTTCCACTGTAAAAGTTGTGGAATGCTTGAAGCTCCTCTCCCTCAATTTGGCATGCTTTGGCATGCAGTAGTTTAATTTAATTGCTCCATAATTTCTGGTATGGCATAGAAGATTGTCTAATATGAGGAGTGTTGCTCCTTTTTACCTTGGATCTAGCTTGTATGCTAACATGTTTTCTGATACTGTTTTTATAGGGGGTTTTGACTTGGAAGTGAAAGGCTGGGGTGGTGAGGACGTTCACCTTTACAGAAAGTACTTGCACGGTGACCTTATTGTGATCAGGACACCAGTCCCTGGTCTGTTTCACCTCTGGCACGAGAAACATTGTGCAGATGAACTCACTCCAGAGCAGTATCGCATGTGTATCCAGTCCAAAGCCATGAATGAAGCCTCTCACTCGCACCTTGGGATGCTGGTCTTCAGGGAGGAGATTGAGACTCACCTCCGTAAACAGGCTTACAGGACTAACAGCGAAGCCGTGGGTTAAATGGAGCCCTGTGACAGGGTGAAACTGATGACTTCATGTTCACAATGAACCAGCATCATTTTACAGCCTTAATTCAGCTTAAAAATGCAGTGCCTCTTTTTCAGTGAGGAAGAGTTTAGGGTTTTTTGGTTCTTGTATTTGTTTTCTGAGTAACTCTTTGACTGATATGCTATTACCTACATATCTTGCAAGTTGAAGCACCTCAAATAAGAAATTGGAAAGTATATGTAGTTCAAGGAAAGTGTCTTCAGTGTCGATTGGAGAGATCAGTGGAATGTACAACTCAACTCTTCTCCACATGGTACATTTTGATTCTTAAATTTATATTATTTTAAGAATTAAATTAAATCTTGTGCTGAGTATTTTCAGTCTGTACGGCTCACTGCACTGTGATGTTAGAAGGCTATTATACTTACACTCCATTGTGGAAATGAGGTGTGAAAAAGAATCTTGCTGTAAAAGATGTACAGGATATGCTAATTGGTACGCTGTCTGTTCAGGCTGACTTCACAGCAATAGCTTGATGCTGCATTTGCTGTATTAACAGACATGCACATTGTTGAATACAAAGAAATTGATGCGAAAGAGCGGGGGAATGATAATGTTAAGTGGAATTTTAGAGTGTTTAATATAATTTCACACTGCAAAAGACACCACCGCCTTATCTTGGTGATGGATCAAAGAAGGTGGGAATGTTCCAGTGGGGCATTTCTGGATGTAGTCTTTTCCCACAGTACATACCACATCATAGAATCTCTTCTATGAACTGAGCTATGCTATTAAACTTTTTTTTAAGGATTTTTGGCCCCACTCCTTATTCAGAGGCCCTGCTTGTGCATCTCAGCCTTTAAGCTGAGGAACCATCATTTAATTGCCATGTAAATTTATTAGAGACCCATTTGCTGTTATGCCAGTGTTGTCCCTTTCTTTCCCTCTGTCATTTTCCTGACGTGTTTTTGGAAGCAAGTCACATACTCTTAGCTGTTTCACAGACTGGAAAAGCAAGTGCTGTTACAGTCTTTTGTCACAGGATACTTTCTGTTCTACTGATTTATCCCAGTAGCCTTATTCTTCACTTTTTCAGTTTTTCTTTTTTTGGGGAGGAGGGAGTGGAAGGGGTCAAGCATGCATGAACAGAATTATGCCGCAGTCTCATGAGTGTCTTGTACAATGGCACTACTACTTTCCTACTCCCCTTTTGGGTGTTCTGGGATGCATAAGCAGTTTAAATGCAGGCAGGTCACTTTTCTCCATGTTGTCTTATGCTACCATATGGCATGCCTCATTTTTAATACATTTGTTTTTAAAATTAATGCTGAGAATGCTAATTCAGTGGTTATACCATTTGCATGGTCTCCACAGAATTTAGAAACTAGGCCAAAACCCTTCTCAAACCTTTTCAAACCAGATAATTAAGTTTTGTTAATGAATTCAGTTTACTTCAAGAATTCTAAAGGCAATTAAAAATTTAAATGGTTGATTTTTCTGAATAGCAGATATGCTGTGCAAATAGTTCCAGGCACTGATCCTTTTATATGTACATAAAATTTGCCTTTATGTAACTTATTGTGGAGAACAGTTTCCTGTATTGTACTTAGAGTGAAGAGAATGCATTGCAAGACTTCTTGCAACTGATTCTCTGTATAATAAATGGAATATCTGCATTTTAGAAATCGTTTTAAGCTGTTTCTTTGAAATAAATGTTTATAATATTTTACCAGGTAGATGACACACCAGATTCAAGTAGTAGTATTTGCAGTGAGAAGTTCAACCAGCACACTTCTGCAGCTCAAGTGAGCATCTACCCTGACCAGATATAAAACTTACATATATACCAGATGTTTTATTGTAAGATACCTTGGTGGTGGGTACTTACAAAATAACATACCAGTGAGAAAAAGAGTAAGTATGTAGGCATGATGAGTTTTAGTAAGATTTAAGTAGGAACTTCTACTGAAACTCCAACCCTTAACACTTAGTCAGCTACTGCTGTCCTGGCTCTGCTGGTGCAAGAATAAGCATCAAATGCCTCTCACTTCACACACTGGCATGACTGCTGGGATTGTATGAACATGTTTCGTGCTGCTGCAGCTCAGCTTTTATCACTCAACCAATTTAGTTCCCATGTTTTGCACAGAGCAGACTGATGCTGATAGCCAGATCTCTTATCTTCTACTATTTCCAGTGGTTGTGCTTATCATAAGTGGCTGAAATGAGGAAGGAGAAAAATTTTACCTCCCTGCATCTGTGCAATCCAAACTGGTCTGATATAGATGCTGGAAGGCAATCAATAGGAACTACTCTTGAGAACTTTTTTTCTGTTCATCACCCCAGAATGTGGAAGTGAAGGCATTGAAGTTAAGTGAAGTCAGAACTACTAGAATTTGTTCATGTCAGGGTTGGGTATAGACACAAGCAGTCCAAATAATGATTTGAGGACTTGTGAACTTCTTGGAGCCCTTGCAGGCCTGGCCCTTTCTCTTCTCTTCTGCACAATTAGTTCTGCTCTCTGCAGTAACTGCTTGTGTGAGAACATGTGCAATGGCATATCAGCTCATTAAGAGTGTGTTTGTGCTGTGTTATGAAATGCAGAGAGACTAGTGTGGGCTCTGTGCTATGTTAAGTCATTGCAAGGTACTTGCTCTACAATGGTAATAACAAGGATATGGAATCTCCTCAGATACATTTTGTTGCTAAATAGTGGATACAGTACACATCCAACAACTCGTCTGCCCTTCTGCAAGATGATTTTACTGCTCGCAATCTGTAGAACATTTACAGCAGGAAAATGCTCAATTCTAATAGCTTTAATAGTGTTTTATGGTGTTTTTACAGTTTGTGGGGTAGCTTATTAACAATGGTGACAGCGGAAATTAAATCAGTTACTTAAATTAAAAGCTGTTATGATTTAAAGTTTGTACTTCCAGGGAATTACTACTAATCATGTATACCTCATGTTCACTAATGATTTATCACTTAATTTTTCTCATTAATGGAATTAGATTATAAATAACTGCCTTAAACTTGCAGCTTTTAATTTAACCTTAAAATAGGCCTTTTTCTTTTTTTTGTTCTGTAGCATTTTGAATGTTGCTATTGAACTTACCAATGTTTTTAAGTAGTTAGCTTAAACAATGTTATACTTTAGATAATGATTGTTCCTCAGTGAATTAATGAGCATTTTTCAAAATGACCTTCACTGAATGGCCTTCACTGAATGGAGTTGATTGATGAATATTGCACAGATGGATTGTTTTGTCTATCTTAACAAGGATTCTCCAGAAGAGGACAAGATGTCCCTAGTAATCCCAAAATAAAAAGAGAAAAGGTTGAGACCTGTGGACTGCAGAGAGAATGATTCTGTTCAGTGTGTTGCTTCAAAAGTTACTTAAAGTTGTACGGTTATGTCAGATCACCATCTACCTGCTTCTTTCCTGGGTCTGTTCTGCTTTTAGTCATTCTTTGGGTCTTTCTCCATTTCCACAGAAGCCTGTTGACTACACATTCTCTAGAAGTGCTTCACTTCTTCCTCTGCCTTAGTCTTAGGGAAATGCATGAGCGAAGCCACTTTCAGGGCTCAGATTTTGAAGTTGTTACCACTGCGTTATCCCAAGCTAACAAATTGACTATCTTCTATCTGGCTATGGATATTAGTGATGCTTCAGTTATGCTCCTGAGCAGTTAACATAATGCTATGTCACTGACCAATATTAGGCAGAAAAATGTACAACTCTGGAGCACAAATAGTTTTCCCCAACTCCTTAGCATACCTGAAACAAATTGTATGTGCTGTGTAAATAATACCATGTCCTGAAAAATTGGATGACTTATTTTTTCACCACTTTGTCTTGCATCGCGTTGTCCTCTGTTTTTCATCACAGTAGTGTACTTGCTGCCTTCCTTTTTAGCCCAGTCTCTCTTTTTCTTTGATATGGATTTTCTCATTTCTTAAAACACTGTGCCACGAAGCCTTCAGCCTTTTATAAGCTCCAGTATTGGCTTTTGAGCAACACAGGAGCCACTGGGAGTTGGAGCTAACTGAGCTGCTGGGAGGAAGAGCGTTGATGAGTGGCAAGGAAAGTCTGGATCCTGTAAGCAGGACAGGAGCAGCAAGGGTGCACAGGAATTGCTTTCTGCCATTTACTGGCTTTGAAATCTGTCTTAAAACCTTTTCTTATTTCTGATTTGTCATAGTATTTCATGTTGAAATACAGTAAGATATATTATGACAACATGTGGTTCAAGGCAAAGATCAGTAATTTAAGAGTTAATGCTCAAAGGTTGATTGCACGTGACTGGTTTTGTTCTGTAATGAAACTAGAAATAGTAGGATATTCCTTCATTATGAAGTGATCTTAAGTAATTTCATTTATCTGAGTACACTGAACTTCAGGCTGCATTCTGCAGTCACCAGGCTGTGATACGAGTGCATGTGTTTGCGTTCGGCTGTGCAGATGAGACAGATTTGCTCTTTCCCACTAAAACATGCAACTCTTCTTTGAAGGTGTTTCTTAACCTCATCCAAGAAGGGGAGGAAATTAGTCATGTTTCGAACATGAAATCTCCGCATGTTGCTTTAGGCATACATCTGGCTACATGGCTGGAAAATGTTAGCTAAGTGTCTAGTCTCAACCTCTTAACTCCTGCCATGGGACTGAAGAGATAACATTACAGTGTGCTTCACACTCCCATTTTGCACCCTAGGGGTTCAGCAGCTCTGAATCCTGGCAGAGAGCAAAGCTGTGAGGCCACAGGGGCTTTCAACCCTCCTCTGCCTGGCTATACTGCAGCTCTATTTGCCTCCGTGTTGCTCCTCTCCCTCAGGGCCAAAGGTGCGAGCAGGCTCCAGTGGCAGTCCGGACAGGGCCAGGTGAGGGCGAGGTGTGGTAGTGGCACCTGCCTGTTTCTCCGGCACTTTTTTGCCACAAATACATACCACTGTTAGCCTAGTTCCGGTATTGGGTCATGGCTATGAACTGGGTCTGTGGTATGTAATGTGACTGAGGTGTGATGGCCGCAATAGAGTGGCTTAAAGCTGAACGGTGTACCTGGATTGTCGACTTGTCACAAATACTGGGCCATGACCCAAGGAAACCACAGCATGCAGTTCTGAGCCAGACATGTGCCTGCACTGGGCCGCATTGGGCCATAGTAAATGCTGTTTATGTGACACTCAGGTTCCTTTTTTCAAGTTGTGGTCTGAGTGTGGAAAGGCAGCTGTGTTTTCCTGGAGGAGTTGTTTTATTGTTGGAGCAGTACATATAGAATACCAACATGCTCTGCTGGAATGAGAAGTAATAGTTTTTTGTTTTGTTTTGTTTTTTTAACTGTTACATGTTATATGCATTAACTGTAAACATTTCCAAGGAACTTGCATCTGCAGAGGGAAGGGGAAGTGTTCTTAATTAGGGAAGTCAAACTGAGATTAGCTTGGGACACGCTTTCATGTTAGACCCCATATAAGGATGAATTCAGGACGTGCTTCTGAATTTGCAGACTTGAATCCATTTTAAAATATGCCAAGCTATGGTACAAGCGCAGTTTTGAATTAGAAAAATAAATAATCAGAAAATACAGGTGAAAAAACAAAACTCTACAGGGAAATACATAGTTCCGGGTTCCTTGCGTCCAGGAGAAAATACTTAGTTGCTTTATACTTGTATTGATTCACTACATGAAATTCTGTGATCCTTTGGACTTTGAGATATGTGCACCTGTTATTGAAATATCTTTGAATGCTGGTTAGCTTGTGCTGATGAGTGTTAGCACTTCTCAGCATTTAATACTGAAGAACTGCATATGGAGGGAAAAAGAGAAGGTGGTGAACCACTGTGTCTGAGTGCGGATAAGCATCTGAGCTACTGTTTTACTGCATGCTCATGCATTAAATTTAGAATAAAATGAAACATTTCCCTTTGTCAGATCAGTAAATTAGAGGAAAAGAACTGGAAATAGCTGATGATTCAAGATAAATGCTGTGACTCACTGACTCCAGTGTCAGTGTAACAATAAGAGCTTTTTGTTCAGCAAAGGTGGTTTAAGCTTTAGTTCGGCTGGGGTGCACTAACTGTGCACGTGATCCCCCAAATCCATCTGAAGGACGTTAATACTTAGGACTTTACTGAATGGCACAGCAGAGTAAGGAACACAAGGGCACAGCACAGCCAAAACTGAGCAGCACTGGTCCCTGTGCCTGTGAGGCCCATCTCCTCAGGCCCAACTGTGGCCTCCATTACAGGCCTCTATGTGCCTGGGAGCTGGCTGGGCTGCAGGGCGCCAGCCCCTGCCACATGGTGCCTGCTCTTGAGGAACCAGGCTTTCAGCTGCTCCAAATGATGGCTTCTGGATTGCTCTTAGAGTCAGGTGAATTTGTACCAGCTGGAGACAGGTCCCAGACCTCTTTCGGGAGTGGGGGCAGCAATGCCAGAAGGGCTTGTGTCTGTGTGGTGAGGCCTTGCCCTGAGCCTGCCATGATGGGCGGCTGTTGCCACAGCTGTGGTAATTGCCATAGTGATGGCAGCTGTGTGCGTAGTTAGGGTTGTGTGGAGGAATGGGCTGCCCTCAGTAGGTATCTGAAGCTGGAGAAGGTCTTCTGCTTCTCTTCTGGACAACATGGTCTACCTCTTTGTGGCTTAATTTAAGGTAAGTGTTTTTTTTGGATTACACCAGAAAAAGGGTATGGTTTTCATTTTTTAACAGGGGATCTTGTGTGGTTCTGTGAAGGACTTGTGCTGGGTTTGGAGAATTGGTGTTGTAGCTGGGATATGTGGTGCGTTACTGTGAGCCAAACTACGTCTGAATTTAAGGTGGAATGCTAAATAAATTGATTCTATGTTTAAGTCTAGATGTTTGGATAGGGCTGTATTAAAATACAGCTGTATTTGGGTTAGCATAGTTGTGTTCTGTGAAAAATGAAGCAAATCTCTCTCAGCTTGAAGCCAAACACCTAGATAAGAGTTTTCAGTGATTCGGCTGATTTGGTGGAGCTGCTGTAGGTTTGTGTGTAGTGTTGCCTTTTAACTATAGGACTTGTATGGCTGAGGTCTCTTGACTCAAGTTTTCTAAGCTTTCACTAACTGCTGAAAATAAAACCACCTTTGGCAATGCAAATTAACATATCTAAGATTTGTTTTCTTCTGTGGGCAGAACGCTTTGCAAACTGTACCTGAATTGTATGTAAACAAGCATGTTAACCTCTTCCTGCTACTTTCAATGTCATTGATCCACCATTTTTCCAGTATTATCTTACTTATGATTGTGACAGTTTGATGTAAAAATTATAGCAACTAAGTGTTTTTTATGTAATTGCGTTGCCATTTGCCTGTCCATCAGGGCATGTATGTCCTTTGCTATCACATAAATGTTCTTAGGCTTATGCTTAAAAAGCTCATCAAAAAGAAACAAAACCACATCTGGAGTAAAATAAAATCTCTTGTGAATTGATGTAGAGGCTATAAACAGCTTTCACAGATATGATGTAAGATCTTCCTTGTTCCTCCTAAAAGCAGCAACAGCTATGCCCCAGCAGTAGGGTTGTTGCAATGCTGTTCTTGAAGATAGAGAATATGTGAAACAAACTGGGGATTTCTCTCATGAGAGACAGCAGTGTGCATTTGCAGAGTGTGATGAATTTGGAGGAAGCATGAGGTGAAGCTGTGCAGCCCAGGAGAGCCTGAGCTCTTGCACAGATTTCCTGTGACCTTATGCAAACTCCACTGTGGCTTTCCGCCATCTTCATTATAGGCCTTGGGGAAAAGGGTTACTTTGTCTATTAAAGGAATAATATGAAAAGTAAAGCCTTTGGGGTTACTTTGTGTTCAGGTATACTTTGGAAACAATATTAGAGACAGATAAAACTTTGGCTACTCTGAATATGGGCAGCACCTGTGTTGGGCCAGGCGGTTATTGGGGGCAGCTGGCATCTTGTTGTGGACTGTGAATACTTGGAGGATTTGGGGTGTGTAGTTTTGCTTTGTTTTGTTTTCCCCATTTATTGTTGTGGTTGTTTTGTAACTTTCTTGAAAGTAACTTTTTGGCCATTGACTTCTTGTGAAATTCATCTTGGGGTATTTAGATACTGTGAAATTTCTGAGAAGAGAAATGAGGTATATGGGGAAAAGGGTTTGGATTTGAAGATTCATTATTTTGCTTGGATTTTGTCTTCAAAAAAATTTGAGAGATTTTTCAAAGTGGGCCAAGTTCTTCAGCACTGAGCTTTAATGGTGATGAACGTGAATACTTAAATATCTTAAGTTTTCTGAGTGTTGTAAATGTCAAAAGGCTTCTATCAAACACATTACATGTATTCTCTGCATGTCAACAGCCCTGTTTATTTCTGGTAGGTGCTACTAATAGTTTCAAGTAAATGTGTACTGGTTTCACCAAACACTTTTTTTATCAGAACTTTACATAAAAGTGTCTTATTTGTTAGAAGCCTAACCATTCTTAATACTGTAAGTTGTGTATTCTAGTAAATCAGAAACAGTATATTTATTGGGTTACAGTTTTTAAACTCATTGCATTTCCTGGTGGTTTGAATTTTCTTCTAACATCTGAGGAATAGAAGGTGGAATAGTTATCTGAAACTGTATCAGCACGCTCTGTGTGATGTAGAACTTAATTCCTTTTTAGTTTTTTATTACAAAAATAGGCTAACATGAATTATTTTGCAACAGCTAGCTGCATCCATTTTCTGTGTAAAAGCTGAATGTGGCGTCAAGAAGCCACAGAACTGGTGATATTAGAGATTGGTTTCAAGGTTAGAAATCATAGGAATATTCAAATCCTTCAGCATTCCAAGTCTCAGAAATGGACTCATTTTAAGCTGCACTGCTAAACTACTCCAGAATGTACTCCCAGATGTTGTCTCTTTCACACTCAGCTTGGAACACACATGTAAGCGCAATGCAAAGAGAAGAGGCTTTTGGAAAGCGGGGGCAGGAGTCTCTGCAGGGTCAGGGCACCTCTGTTGGAGGCTGATGGAGGTGTGCTGAAAGCTCAGTGTGCCCAGTTAGCTGTGTTTCCAGGGACAGGCATGTAAGAGAGAACTAGAAAGCAGCTTTTGCTAATAGTTGTGTGCTCACTCATCTGGAAACTTCCTCAGTTGTGCTAATGGTTTAGGATTAAGTCTTTCTGCAATTTTATTTTAAGAAACAAAACTTTTTTTTTGGTGAATTATCTCACTGTCTGTGCTGCCTTATTTAATGGCTATGAGAGAAAGCTATGAGAGAAATCTGCTCCCATACACTGCTGTTTGCAGGTTTTTCCAATTAGTTCGGAGGCTGGGGTTGCCTTGATAACCTGATATATGTTGCAGGCTGGAGAGGAAAGATTTGTTTGTACATGTCCTCAGAAGAATTATTGATTTCCCTTCAATAAAGATGTACTAATATCTGTTGTCAACTGAACTTTGCTACCTGAGAATTATTTGCTGAAAGAAAACTGTTTCTTGGGAACTATTACCTCAATAAATGAAGTTTCTGCTAACACCACTAAAAACACCTTGCTGGTATTGAGTTGCTGCTTATCATAGTTTGGTTGTACTCTGATGGAAGTAAAGTAGATGGAAAACAATTTTATTGTTTACTCTTATGCCTGTGTAAATAGGTAATTTATCCTAATGACTGGATGGGACATAATTGGAAGTGAGTTTTCAAGGATGTAATATGCATGTTAATTATGAGTGTGAACTGACCATCAGACTTTGCTTGATCCTCTTAACACTGGTAAGCATCGTTATCTTTCCTAATGACCCATGATGACTGAAAGTAGTACTGTTCTACTCCGTGAGTCTGTTGTGGACATCTGGTTACCAAAACAATGTCCCCAGAGAGTTTTAAACTGATTAAAATGCTTAGGGTATCTCCAGAGCTTCCACAATTGTAAGGCTCAGCTTTTTTTTTTTTTTTTAAGGCTTATATCCCAGATAAAGGAGGTAGCGTGGGTAGGACTGGGACAATGCGTTAGGAAGGCTGGATTTACTTCACAGTGCAGTGCTTGGCCTGGTTGCAGTGTGACCTTGGAGAAGTGGCTTTGCTTCTGTAAATTAGGGCAATGAAAAAGGGTAGCAGTTGCAACCGAAGGTCCTGGAGTATTGAAATGTTAACAGAAACCTGCTACAGGAAATCCCACAGTGTGCTGCAGCCAGCAGCAAATGTTTCTGTGCTTTCCTCTTTAAAAGGTAAATGTATGGGAGGGGGGAAAAACAAAAAACAAAACAAACGAACATCAAAATTCAACTCCTAGGACACAAAATGCTTTTGTTCAGTGGATTTGTTAACCAGATTCATTGAGGTACTCAAATATTCCAGAACAGATGCTCTGCATCAAATCTGTAATACTAGCACAGAGATAGCACATCAGAACTGGCAGCATGTTGTTGGCTTAGTGTCATGCTCAGCTTTTGCTGGAAGATATTTAAATATTTTATAATGCAGCTTTAAGTCAGGATTTAAACTTAAGAAACCGGTTGGTTCATTGCAACTTCATTATCTTCTATGGTTGGTTCACTGCGTTCAGCCACAGGCTTGTGGTTTGGTCGGTTTGCAAGCGAAAAATAACCATGGAAAAAGTTAAGCCTGGTTGAAGCGACTTTTTTTTATTAATGCAAGCACATCCAGTCAAACACGGAATATCCTGCTTTATGGTACAGCTTTATATTTAGCATTTCAGCTCAGAATAGCAAAACACAGAATTTAAAGAATGTATCAAACTGAGGGAAGAAAAATAAAAAGGAACCAATGTGGATACTGCATTGATTTCAAGTATATACTAGGACTGATTGACCAGTGAAGTGCACATTCATGTGAAAGCTTTTTTTTATACATATACAGAAAGTATTCTAAAATTGCATTTCAAATATATATTTTTCTTAAATTTTAAGCGTCCCTTTTAAATCTCAGTTACATAAACAAAGCTGATATACAATCCCTTTTATAGTGTCCAACAATGTTACTAGCTAGAACATCTCTGAAAGTGCAAAACACTGTAATAATACAGTATAAATATTCTTACTCTAGTTCAGGGCTGAAGGTCTGTACTTCAGCACAGGAAAAATAGCAGCAGATCATAAGAATTATCCCGTCTCCTTCTCTGGGCTGTTCTTGTTAACAGTTAGTATTCCACTTCTTCCTCCTTCTCCATGGCCTAACTCGCTTTTGGTTCTCTTTGATTTCAGTGCTATGGGAATAGCAAAATGTTGATTATCTCTCTCCCTTACCCCAACTTACTGTTCTGATTTTAAGTATTTGTCAGGGAGCAGGAGGGAGAACAGGGAGAGAGGGAAGGCTCTTTAATATTTCACTGTACTACAGGGCCAACACAGCTAGCAATTTCTGTGAAGTGAATGCTGATGCTACGTGCAACAGTGGTGCTGCTCGAGGTTGTAGGCACTCAGCAAGAATAGTCTGCTGGACTGGAATAAACCTGATGCTCAGTCCAGCGAGGCTTGTCCCCGCTTCAACACAGGGCAGAGTAGGATACAAATTGTCTACTTGAAGTTGATTGTTTTTAAAGAAACTTGCGCAGAGGTCCTTGGCGAGGCTCTATGAGAGAGGCTGAAACCACTGCAAACTTCCGAGGGCTTTCTTTGGAAGAAAAATTCTGATACAACTGTCTGGCTCAAGTCACTATCTTTCCAAATGTCTGGCCCTTGTGCCTTAGGAGAACAATTACTGGAAAGTATAGTAAATATTCATGGCTAATAGTTCATTAAACAAAATAGTTCTAAATCTGAGCCTGTTTTCTCTTTTTCTGAACTTCGTGGTCAGGGGAGACAGAAAATCCTGGAATGTATCAATTTTTTTCCTGAAATGGATAGCTTGAATCTTAACTTTCTCATATGCTCATTTGGATAGCTAAATTAGGTGTAAAATCAAAGTTTAAAGGAGAAGTTAGAAATGCTGAGCATCAGTGGATTTACAGATCACCTCTGATTCTGACCTGGCTTCAAAGGCTTGATCAATTTCTTATGTTGTTTTCTGATGTATTTCAATGGGTTCTGGTCCAGACTGTTAATCATGGCTTGCAAAATACTAAAAAACATTTACGATGCAAGTTGGTCTCTGCTTTAATTGTCTTGAAGTCCAAGCTAGCATTTTCAAAGGAACCAAGGGATTTAAATGCCCGAGTCAGTAGAGATGAACTCTTTGGAAATTTCAGCCTTAGTTTCAAATTGGACATCTGAGTATACTTCCCTCTTCCTAATTCATGTATGATTTTTTTTACATAAATTGTTTGCAGAAAGACACAATGAACCTGTTTTGCAGAGATAATCTAGGTTAGACATCCTTCTCTTAAAGAAAAAAAATTAAAAAAAAATCCCTGATTTTAAAAAGGAAAACACAAACTATTCTGACAGCCAGAATTTAAAGGATAGTTCCCAGAAGTATTAAAACTTAGAAGTGTGCATCTTCACACATGCACACACATACGCACACACAAACGCACATCCCCCAGCAGTTACCCCACCTTCTCTTTAAGTCACGTAACAAAAATATGTTTGCTGCACCGTCAATGTTATAGGCAGGTATACTCTACCTCATGTGCCATATTCTCTGTTTTATTTAAAAAGTACATTGTAGCTGGTTTTGAGACATCCATATTTTTATTTTCTTTGCTTCCAATCCAGCGTAATAGAAGGTACACTAAACAATACCAGTACCTTGTAAGGCACTATTTCTGATGTAGGAGAGGAACAGGCTTACTGCAGATGTCTAAGGCCTTGGCTCTACAAACACTCACATGTATGATCAGTCTCGCTGATTTGAATGAAACCACAAGGATAGAGAGACATACTGAGTGTTCTGTAGGCTATTGGTCCAGTGGAGTATGTAACCTCAACACTGGCTGTAGCTGGGATGTGTTTTAATTTTGTTTTATTTTGGCGGAAGTAATAAAAAATAAAAATTTGGATGCTGATAGAATAAGATCTCCCCAGGGATCCCACCTCCCGCAATACACTTCATCTCTGAGAACAGGGCCCTGCCCTTTTTTCTTTTTTTTTAAATAAAAAAACAAAATCCTTCACTTAAGTGCCTCAAGGTTGACATGTGAAATATTTACCACATTTTATTTCATAAAAGGTACTGTATATACAAAACAGACCTCAGCCAGTGAGGTCTTTCTTAGCTCAGTCCAATTCTTTCAGGTTGTAAAAACACATTCGTTCTGTGTGCTTCAAAGTCTGCAGATCGGATCCAAAAATCTCAGGCCCTATTAAGCAGAGTTGTCCTAGAAAAAGTAATAAAAAAATTTCTATCACAACCATATTTTTCATAGTTTTGGTAGAGGTTGGCAATAGAACTATCTTGCATCAGTAGCTGGAAGCCTTTCTTCAAAGGACAGACTTTTCAACTGCTATAAGCTGGCCTAACTCTAAATTCCAATAATAATGCTGCCTTTAAATGAAAATATAACCTCTTTAACCTTTGAGCATTTAGGATGCACTCAGACAAATAACATACTATTGCTTAGAACAGCCCTGGATTTAGCACAAGGTACATAGAGAGCACAGGTGTCTTAAGCGTGAAGTTCACGTGGCTTTCCTTGGAGACTCTGGGATTGCTGTCTACTCATGATGCAGTCACGATGTAGCTTGACTGCAGCTCAGGACATGCTGGATTCATCATTCATTCATTATCTGGTACAGTTACCTCAGATCTAAATCTGTAATGACTTGCAAAGGTCTAAATCTCTCATCTGAATTAACTGATCTCATGTATGTGGAATAGGTGCTTCTCACTCTAAAAGAGGGAGGAAGAGTCATCGAGAACTTCTCCCTTAATAAGAGTGTTTGTATAAAATTTCATCTTTTTATAACGTCTGTAAGGACATAAGTGTGATAAATGATAGCACCTTCTTGGTATCTTTATTTAATTGTCCCCCTGAGAAAAGCATGTCTGAGAACTGCTGTGAATGTGGACTCTCTAACTCTATTTCATAGTCTAAACCAAGCATATTCTCTCTAATAGTCTCAGCAGTGATCCTGTAGCCTGCACTGGCTGGGAAAGCTGTACGTGAATCCTACTGCATTTTTTCCACATTTGTATTTTGAAGGAAAAAAATTACATTTAGGTCATAATGGTGCTATTTGTTGGGTTTGCAAACAGGAGGGAAGAAGCTGACAGCTTTGTACCTGTGTGCTCAGGGCTCAGAGAAGACCGTGAGTTGAGTGCACAAAAGTGCATACGAAGCAATCACATGCCTGTGTATGTCTGCAAAAGCCCCATGTGCTAAGGAAGCTTCATACCTGAGTGTTTTCCAGCTGTCTTTTTCCATGTGGTTTTCTGGACCTTCGCTCTCAAAGGATGCAATAAACAGAGCTAGTAAATACAATAAGAATAATCAGATAAATGGGTTCTGTAACTGAAAAAAATACACATAATTGCTATATAGCAGGTGCAACCTAAGCCTTAATTTGTGAGGTTTATTCTCATCAGGAGCCAACATGGAAGTGGTAATACGTGCTTATCAATTTTTTTGCATGTTTTTTCATCTGTATGGTCTATGCACTTTGAGTTGGAACACTCACTATCATGTTCAATAAGGGATTTTACCTTCTTCACTGTAAATGGGTGCTGTGAGTAGATAACTCTGGATCTTCTTATCCTTTTCAAAAGGACACTCGACCTGCTTCCATGTCAAGAAATCATGAATCTGTCTTGAAATTTCCCAGAATTTCTGCATGAGGTAATGAAAAGAATGTTACAATTATTTTTCTTTCAAATACTAGTTATTCTGTATAATTTCAGGGCCTCTCAGCCTTGTTCTCATTCACTGTTCTCATTCACACTTCTACTCTGAGTATCTCTTATTCCATTTTCTTCCTTGTTAGCCTTTCAACCTTCATATTCAGGAACTCAATGTAAAAAAGGAATTTCTGTGACCTTTATACAGCTCTGAAAGTTTTGGACTTTTTTCCGCCCCTCCAAATCTGACATGTAACACTAGAGGACATACTGTTGTAAGTGCTATCCCTTCCCCATTCCCTTTCATGTATCTCCAGGTGGCCAAATGTTTCCATCTATTGCTGCAAATAATGTATGCTTGGTGATGTGAAAACCGTTCATGTTTACCAACTCTGCGAGATCATTACTCTTCTGCCATTTTTTTCTCTGTAGCAGCATGTATTGTCACCTTCGAATTAGCTCTGAATTCGAAAATGACTCTGAATAACAGAATCTTTGAATAACTGAATCTTTACAACATAAATGTATGTCAGCTTATAAAAAAAAAATAGGGCATGAATTCCCTTTCGTTCACCTACTATGAGTCAAGCATGCATTTCTTCAGAGAGTAGAAATTCCTTCGAAGACCTGCTAAATACCATTAGCTGGTTGTGTGTGGTATTCGTAGCTAGCTAACCTGATGAGAGCAACCCTGAAGATTTAGGGTGAAGTTTACCTATTACAATTTGATCAGATACAATGGCTTGTTGCCACAGAAGGGCTTACTTTTCTCCCCCATACACACACACTTTTTCCAGTCCCTTTTGAACATAAGACAGGAGCAGGGCTGAGGTGTCAAATCTTTGTCCGCCATCATTGCTGGTACATGAAAATTCTAGTACTTGTTTTCAGGTTCTTACTGAATTTTCAAGTTTGCGTGAGTACAACCTTCCTTGAAGAGATTTCCCTTTCCAGTGGGCTAGTATAAGACTATTTCATTTTTTACTTAAGTAACTTTAAAGCGTGAGTTATGGCTTCTGAAATTCTTATTTTCTTGTCTGTCCTTTCGCGCGTCAGTTTTCATTACAAGTTAATGTTATTACACCCAGTTCTGCTTATGTACATTTTATGGTTTGCAGTCCATTTGTCCTATTTCACATAAAAACATATGAATTAATCTCTATTTCAGTATACTTTTAAAGTAATCTTTTAACTGAAGGCAGTTACATTCCAGCAGATTTATGGACTCTCTTCGGTATGCATAGTTGTGTGTGGATCTGCTGGATATATAACATATACATGTCAATTGCAAGCACTATCTTTCACAGAAACGTGGTATTGAGACATTAAAATTGCTTCCCCTAGATAACGATATCACTTTGTCTAGATTACAGCAATGCTGAAGAATCTAAGGGACTCAGCAATATAACAAGTTAAAATTTAAAAGTGGCAAATGTTTGTAATGTACAATGTTTAACTAGCGTTACAGTTTGAACAAATTGAAGTCCTACCTTGAAGTTTATCTGTCCATTGGGTAAGCGGTTCGTATGTATTTTGTGCAGAAAGTAGATATCTTTAATAAACAGATTGAAAACTGGGATGACTATTTTCTCTCGATTGCTGTTGGCAGTCTGAGATCGCTGTGCTGCTCCTTGCAGGGCTGTGCGGTAATTACAAAAGTTGCTGGAAGGATCCATGTGGTGCTGGGAGGAAGGCAATCATGTAATGCACATTTTTAAAACATTTTAAACGGTGATCTTATCAGAGAGTATATAGTATATTGAATATCTCAGCACCGTTTTAAGCTGTCAAGATAGAGTACTTTACACTGATCAGGTTGGTTCAGGGTTTATCTAACTCCTGTCTTGCTTGAAAGTATGGTTCTGCACTGGCTTTACATCTATACTTTCTTTCAACAGCTAATGGGAGGTTGAAAGGAAATAATAAATGACTATTGGGGGAAGAAAAAAATTCCAACTTGCTGTCACCAGTCTTTGCTTTCAGTTGTGTTTTGATTCAGTTCGCCACTAGATGGCGAACTCTAATCAGTTTTATGGTTAGTAAAAAGGCATTTACTTGCATGAAGGGTGAAAAGTACCGTGATGTTAAATTGGAATAAAGATATGGAATGAAGAAACAGCCTACAGAAAACCTGTATTAGCTCTTCTTCTCAGGCAAGAAGGCATTTTGAAATCTGGGAAATGCTCTGCCTGATATTTATATTACTGGTGACCACTGACAGGTGTCTGTGATCTCTGACTTTGATTCTTCCCAACATCTGCTGTGGAATTACTATTTGATGGATTTCTAAATAAAGTCTGAACCTTATACATACCTCTAAAACATCAAATTTGGCTGTTTTGACCTTTGACCAAGTTTTCTTTAGCCGTGCCACAGGACTCAAGTTCATGCCAGCTAAATAGAGAGAAAGAGAAGACCAAAACAGAAACAACTGAGCTGAAAAAATACAGGGCTAATGCAACCCTCTGCTTGTATCTCAGCACCATGCTTATGCTTTGGAAGGCAGTTCAGCTTGACAGCCACAAGTGGTAGCTAATGCTGCCCACCCACACATTAATCTGTCACTGGAACACGCTGCTGCTTTAGAAGTGCTGATGTGGTCAGCCAACTTAAGGCAAGTATGAGCACAGTCTTGCCAGTCAGGTTGTGAAATGAAGTACCTTTTGTCATCTGTGTTGAGAATACTCACAGATAATAGCCATCATTGAGTTGAAGTTTCCGATATTGAAGCACTCTCTTGCCACATCAATGAAGAATTCCACCATTCTCGTACGCTGCTTTTTCTTTACAACCTGAAAAAAAAAATTGTTAAGAGGGAAGGGGTGGCCTGAACTTTGAATAGGATGTTCAGTTAAAGGCATTATTATAAGATGATTGAAGGGACATTTCAAGATGTTATCCAGTTAAGCAATCTGATTATGAAGGCCTGAGCATATTTTGTTCAGATCTATTTTTTAAAAAAAAGCAGTATTTGGGGCTGCTATCAATTATCTGCTCAGTTGTGGGGGAGTGTAACTTCTTGTTTATACATGAAGTTCAGTGTCTTAGGGAACTTGTATGATCAAGTCAGACACTTTCAAGCAACTTCCTGTTACTGGAAAAGGGAGAAAACATGAAGTGGCTATCAGAAAGAAGACTACAGGGGGGAAAAAAAAAAGGAGAAGGGGAGAAGTAGTGGAGGGACTTGAGAGTGGGACATGTAACCTGGATGTGAGTAAAGAGTAATTGCCATGTTCTGATTTTCACATTATGCTCTGCGTACTCTTAAATGACTTGTTAATAGCAGATAGGGATACGTGAATATACGTTATCCTCATCCATGCAAACATGCGAAGGATCTAGCAGTGATACTGGACATCTGCTTTGCAGATTTGCTTTTATAATTAGTGAAGCAAAATTAATATATAGCATCGTCTCCAAACTTTGTTTCAGAAATCCATCAGTTTTATTTGTTTTTGCTTAGATCTGTCGTTCATTCCCATGTTTTGCATCTAGAAGTTTTGTCTGGCTTATCCAAAATGGGTTCTGAGTGGTGACTGCAGACTGCCTCACCAGGGATCTCTCAGAAGAAAATGGTTTGGTAGTCAACAAGTTAGCTTAGCCCTCAGTATGCTGAAACCTTTTGTGTGGTTGTTTTAATAAATGTATTAGTTATATCAGCCAGTTCTAGAAGAAGATGACTTAGTATGTTTTGTAATAAGTTCTGTGAGAGCAGGAAATCTTAAGATGCTAGGGTTGATAAAATGGGACAGCATGAAGCTGCTGTGGGCATCTGGGTTTCCACCACGAGGTTGCCAAATGTGTGGGAATAAAGAGGAAATGTACCATTTGATAGAATTGGTACATATTACTAGCAATCTCAAAAGACAGTTTACACATGCAGAAAGGGTTTCTGGAGCGGTATCTTCCATTTCATTGCTAGTTGTATGACTGAAGTTACTTTTAGCCTCTACTAAGGCTATTCTTTTTTTTTTTAACCTTTCTCCTTCTATACTTCTGAAGAAGTTTATTCCTTATTTCTTTTTTCTTCTACAACAAAACTGTACGTATGGCTGTGGTAATGATCTCTAAATACAGTGGAAGGAGAGCAGTTTATCAGTAATTCTGTGCTTCAATAGTGAGTACCTTAACACTTTATGGATGTATTTAAGAAAAACAACTCCCAACTGAAATGCCACACAACTTCCATTTCACGGCATGACTAATGTTACTACAGAAGCTACACAAAACCAGAGAATATATGCAAAGCCAAATGTAGCTGTGAGCTGTTAATCACATAAGCACGCAAATAATTTAATGCTTAAATAATGCAATTATCTTCAATTGGAATGCTCATGGTTAAATCTATTAGACCGCTGCCTGCCATTTGTCCTTAAGGACAGGATTATTTTCCTATATTATCTTCTACTAGTACCCACCCTACAAATCTCTGTAGCCACCAGCATGCTGAGACAATTGAACCAGTTGTCATAGGCCTCCAAGTTGTAGGTTTTGGTAACATCACCTCGGCACTGCAAGAGAAAAGGCCACATATTAATCCTATCCTGTATTATGATAAAGACAACACACCAAAGGATAAACTTCCGTTCATGTCTTGATTGAAATCTTACTGGATATTTCTTAAGGCATGAGCCTAACAAAGATCAGAAAGTGGCAGCCTTTTCTGCACAGAGTATACTCAAATCCTAGTTACAGCTTCTTTTCCCTCTGTACCTTGTGATTATCTAGGGAGTCCATGTGGCTGACAATCTGCATCAGATCCTCTGGGTAAATGTTGCTCACCCGTTCCTGTGTTCAGAGAGATGAGAGATTGTCACTGTACAGGCAGACAGGGAGATCAGTTAAAAATGCATCAATAAATCCAAAGGTGTGAGATTGTTTTGGTAACTTTCATCTCCTTAAGCTTTCTTTACTGATAAGTATGCAACATTTCTACAGAGTGTACCTTATTGTTCTTGTTCATCATTTTGTATTTTTGGATTAGAACACCGGAGGCTTTCAGCGAAGCCTATAGCAAAATTCATATTGATGAATATATTAATATTTAGTAAATGGAAAGTGAAATAATTCACACAAATTGATGTCTCACCAGTTCAATATGGGTTAGCTGCTGTGCCAAGATCAGAGGGTCACAGCACACGCTCAGGATGTCCTTTTGAGTTGACTGTGGCTTGTTTTTGAGGATGGTGCCCTTGTCAGTAACAGGTTGCCGGAATTTCTCTCTGATTTCCTGGTACTGGCTCCGTGCGGAGAGGGCCATCAAGAGATTCTGTGTCATCTGGCTAATGATCTTTTTCACTGTGCCATTTTCCTAAGCAAAAGGCAGAAACAATGATTGCTAAAAACCTTTAACTCTTGCAGACACATCACCAAACAATTTCTGACTGGGAAAAATAAATCCATTATCTTCCATCTTATCTGGGCTGGGCATCCTGTGACAAATGAACAGCCTACACAACCACATAACTATGTTGTGCCTGCCTGCCTTCGCAGCCCTGTTTCACTGCCTGGCTGGTTTGTTCCTTGTAGCAGTTGTTGACTGGTACCCCATTTCAAAGGCCTTTGGGTAAACAGCTTAGAAGTGAGTTTAGTGAAAGGTGGCAGAGCTACTTGTACAGGCCTTCTTGGATCCTTTGTGTACCAAGTGACAAAAGCTTTCTCATTCCGAGCAGACCCTCTGATGACCAAGTAAGACCGCATAGCCCAACAGAATCCAGGGAATGTACATTGTATCCAGGAACATACCCATAAAATACCATAGCGTGGCTTTGAATAATCACTGCATGCAACGATCTAGGTAAGAGCACAATATCTTTGATTCTAGGAGAATTAAAACGCCCTTCTATTTGCCAGGTGCAGGTTCTGTGTCCTTACAGATCCAGCACTTATACTCGTAAAGCAATAAAAATACAATCCACAGTCTTTTTTTTTTTTTTTTTTTGACAACTAAGGCATTTGAATTCTTTCTGCCATGGATTTTTGTCCTATAGATGTTTCCCTCTGAGGTCAACTCCAAAGAGCTACCTTGATCAAGTTCCTATTCCTTAGTCCCTCTGATTACTACTTGAAACGATACAAATTCTCTGACTCTGCTCTCCCTGCTGCTGGGAAAAAAAAAAAAAGGCAAAAAACAAACAAACAAACTAGTTTTATGAGACAGTCCTCCTTTCCACTAGGCTATTGTTCTCTTCATTTCATGCAAATTATTTCTGTTGAAGTTAGCCACAAGGTTAACTGTTGGTTTACAGCACACTGTGTTGGTTTCCACCAGTCAACTGGATGTAGTAGAAAGAACTGCAATGGCTCTGATCATTCAAAGAAGCCACTAATGTGCAGTGATGACTGAAATTATGCAGCAGATGTGAGAGACGATGACTACCAAATACTTGTATATTGCATGCTATAATTAAGCAATAATAGTGTCAGAATGTTGCTTTACAAGGCAATAATCTGACTCCCAAGTGGAATCAAATGAAAAGCTGAAGGCAGTGTAGCTCATCTTGATGAGGCAACTAGATTACCACTGAACAGCAGCTGGCTGGAGCCATTTCGGATATTGTGCTACAAGTGCTTAGAAATGCCAAGGGAGCTTGGTGGGGGGACTAAAATAGAGAGCTAATTCTGCTCTCCAGTATGCTGAGCTTTTTGTTGTGAACCACTTGACTTAAGCCACTGTGCCTCACTTACCCATGCCTACCCCCTTACATTTCTAGATGTGGATCATAGGGAATCAAATGTGAGGGTAGGTGAGGCTATCAGACATTATTTGAAGGTGTACAAAGAAACTGCAATGGTATTAAAAACTATGGCTTGCTTAAGCTATTGTAATTTTATTGGTATCTTAATTTTCAGACAAAGGCTCTTTGAGAGTTTTAGCAGTTTCCTTTCCTTAGTGATCTTGTCCTAAATTTTCTTATAACTTTGGAAAATAAAGGTGAAAGTTTCAGCTATCTGAGAGGTATGACTCCGAGTTTGGTTTCCAGCATCAGTGAGTTGACAATAACTCGTCCTTGTTTGAGTTCAGGTGAGATGTTTGTACTTAGTCCTGGCTGTAGCTATAGCTATCTGTTATGCAGCCTTCTATCACTGGCACAAGCACATGACTGTTGTGTGTCAGTTCTTGATTTAACTCCTATCTTATATATGTGAACAGTGTCCTAGGGGGATTTGGAAAAGCTTTAAAATACAAAATAAAAATCTAAACCGTTGCCATAATCCCCTGCTGAAGCATGGCATGGGTAATTTCTTAGGACAGAAAGATGGTAACAAATACTGAGAGCAAGAGCTGCTTTTTGTCAGTGTCAAATTAAATCTCCTAGGGGTCAGATGTGGCATAGCTCTTCACTGATCAAACCTGACTTGTAGCCTTGCTAAGGGGATAAATACTATGATATAAATACTACGATGCTGTAATTAAGAGATGTCATCAGAAGCCTCAGACATCAGAGCACTGAGCCATTGCGAGATGTGTTTTCTCGCAAATGACAACTCATTCATATGTAAGAGTGGGGAGGAAGAGGAAGAGAAAGAAAGGTCACAACTTCTTTCTAGATCAAAATAATGGGCAAAATAAATACCAAGATACACATGCTAAACAAAACCTCTGCAATTTTGCCAAGTCCCCTTTCACAGTAGTATCTCTGCCACCATACACCTCTCTGCCCTGTTTACAAAGGGAATAGAAGGCGCCTTATAATCCTATCTGCTTTTCCCCTCCTACTAAGGCACTGACATTTTCATAGCAGCATCCAGGTAAACAGCTCTGCTGATGTAACAAAACTGACATACTTCCTTTTGACAACCTGGTAACGCCTTATTGCGTTGCGTCCTATCGCTGATTCACACTGTGCTGTCAGACCTGTTATTCTTCGCTGTCTCTGTACTCGAATCAATGAAAACAGCACACAAGTGTCTTCCTGTTTCCTGCTAGTTGTTCTCTAAAGAATCTTGAAGTTTTGGCTTTCAAAACAAGGAGAAGCTTCTCCTTGTATATAAGTAACCCTTCATGTTCACACAAACACTCCACAGTTAATTCCCTTGCAGTTCTCAATTATAGCCTGCCTTCTGTCTGTTGGTAGTTAGAGTGACTTGCTCAATAAGGAAGAAGTGTAGGTTTTGTCAGTGTTCTCTTTAAACAAACAAACAAAAAAAAGAGTAACATCTGTAGTTATCTTCTAATTTGCTTTATCTGATCACTTCAGAAACATTTCTTGTGAGAGCTAGTTTTCTTCACAGACTGAAAACTCAAGGCTAAAACTGGTGACTGACCAGCTAGCAGATCTCAAACTTCCTTTGTGGAAATACTGCAGGGGCACCTTAAATGTAGCAAAAAAACCCCATTCACTCATAAGCATCTTCATCTTGAGCTAGAGTACACTGATGCAACATACTTGATAGTCTTTGAGTAGTAGCAAAGCACGAAGGATGGGACATAAGTCATCATGAGAGTTAACTATATTGTGCCATTATAGTCACTGTTCTTTCTGCTTCTGCAATACATCTATTTTTCATCACTGTGAATTTTCTGTCTCTTCATCTTATACTCGGTGATTATACATAGAGAGTTTCTGCTAATAGACCATTAAGTTCATCCCTCAGCCTGTGTCCTGCAGCTATGCTGACAGCTTAGCAACTGCTGCTGTAGTCCGTTTAGAAAATACTGTATGTAGGAGCAACAGTTTCTAATTTAATACAATAAACTACGTAGAGGTTGACACAAATATTACTTTCCCCCTCCCCTACCTCATCGCATTGTGTGATCCTGTGAGCGATCTCCTTCAACTCTTTCATGGATTTTTCATCTTGGAAATCATAGGGGAAAGTTTCAGTCCATTCCTTCAGGAGCTGAATGATTTTGGCAGCGAAGGATTTCAGCTTTGCCTAGAAAGAAGCAATGTGTTAATTACTGACCATAGACCTCTCTGGCAGCAGAGTAAATACTTGATGACGGTTTGCATAAAACTAGATGCCCTTGAATATACTTTGCATCTGTGGTAGGTCAAGGGGAGAAAAAAAGAGCATATTTAACTGTGAGCCAGATTCCTAAATAAGATGACTTACCCTCCTTTCAGGATAGCTTGGCAATGTTTCTTACCAAACTCTTTGAAGATATTTTCAAGGTTAGCTTTATAAAGCCAGGAAGATGACAGGATAGTTTAAGCGTCTTATTGATTGAAGTCCGTGGGACTTAAGCTGATTTACGCCATCTGAGGCAGCAGTACCTTTACTGTTACAATTCAAATGCATACCAAATGCAGCACTGTACCAGGTATCTTTCATGAGAAATGTTCACAAAGACGCTTCTGTTCTATAGAATTTATCAGGCCCTACAGATTGAGCTGTGTATTAAAATGAATGAATGACAGGAAAGATGTGTGTGTTCTCTCCGTGACATCTAAATCAAAATGGACGGAGAAAATAGCTCTTCCTCCCTGTTCTGTGGTTGATAGTTTTTTGAGTAAGGGCCAACACTTTATTTTCAAAGTTCTTCTGTTACTCACGAATCTTCAAAGGCTTTTCATCGGTTAGACCTGAATTGGATGTCAATTACACCAGTATCATAGCAATAGAGAGCAGCATCAGTAAATCTGAAGGAGCACTCATGCAAAACTGGGTGGGTGTACTAGGAAGACTTTTAACAAGCCAGAATCAAAACTTAGTTTGAGTTATGTTTATTTTCTACCCAACCTGTGATGCACTGAGGGGAAAATGAGGAAGTTTTCATCTGTTTACTTTCCTACTTGTGTAAGCTAAAGAAGTCCCATCAAACAGCTGTTCATTCTTCTCATCTGCAATGTAATTTCCTTACTGCACTCTCGATCAGAAGCTTGGGGGCTACAGAAGGTGATTTTAGTATGGGAATATTGCTATAGGAAGTTTAAGACAGATGATGCTTTACAAGAATTGATAGGAATTTCTGCCCCAAAACATCCTCTGATCATAGTATCTCCCAGGATCACTTAATCAAAACCTAAAGTCAACCAAACTAAACTATTTTTTGTACTCTTTACACTTCACAGGTATGCAGTCAGAATATTAATAAATAATTAGGGAATCTGAAGGGAATTTTCTTGCCTTTTTTCCAGAGTTGCAAACTGCACTCCACTAGCATGCTTTTCCTAGCTCTTTTTATTGACAGTATTTAATTGATCCTGCTAGTGCGAGATGCACAGAACAGTTAGGTAGTGATGGCAACAAGAAAACATTCTCTTTGCCAGCAGTCGGCATTCCTGCAAAGCACACAGATAGGGAAAGGAAGGCTCTGACAGTTCAGTTTCTGCTGGTGACGCTCCTGTGGAGCCCACCTTCAAGGTCTTTCTAAACAGAGGGCAACACAGCTCCAGATTACAGTTGTCTGTCTTCGGAGCTCCCACTGTCATCTGCCTTGAGGAAAAGACAATTTAGGCTTCTTTGCTAGGAAACGCATGGAGCCTTCCATTATTAAAAGAAGAACCTGCAGGTGATGAGGGAACTAATTAGCGAGGCAGCGTGCTTCCATTCCATCAGAGTTAACAGGTACATGCCTACTCCCCTTTTGGTCACCGAAAGCCGCTGTAGAACTGGTTTTGGTATTAGTTATCGTGACCTTTTTTTTTAAAACTTTTGAAACTTAGCATGGAGGGATGGGGGAAGGAAGGCTCCAAAATCCTTAGGCTGTGGTGAGCAGCTCCATGTGAACTCTGACTTCCCATCACATGTATCTGTACTCGGGAGTCACTAGTGTTTGCTTTCTTTTTGGTAGAAAGCTGGGCATCTTTTGCAAGACAACGTCAAACTATTTTTGTCTTTGGGATTACAGGTGTAAAAAACCTGTTGTTTTATCTGATGCTTTAATGCTCATGAAAAGGAGGCATGCTTTGAGCGCAACATTAAAAACCATCAGTACAGCAAAACATGAGATTCCGGTTTCATGTGTGCTCTAATGAAACCCAGAGCAGCGTGACAGGCTGGCCGCACGTGGTTTGCGATAACCTAGATAGAAATTGCACAGATACGTGGGCAGCAGCAACACGCGTTCTCTTTTTTGTCATGCTTGCAATAAACCTACCAACCTGCTCTTTCTGTAGTCCTGCTCCAGATGTCAGCCTGTCCTTGCAAGGCCTGAATTCTCTGGAGTCAGTGGGAACACCTCTCCCATAAGTATTCGAGAAGAAAAATACTTCTGTTAAGTACTTGGGTCAGCCCTGTTTTACATGAGGCAAAAGACAGGCAGGCCTGAGAACCAGCTCCCAGTTAGAAAGGAGGGCAGCTGCAGTAAAGTGGCTGCAGGAAAGGGAGGCTTAATGACTTTGACCTGGTTACAAGTACCGTTTCCATTTTTTGGTTTAAAAAGGAGATCTTACTGCTGACAGAAACTGAGGGAGATTAGTATTTTTGAAGGGACTTATGTATTCTGAGACAGGTAAGACAAGCTTAATAGGAGCTAACTTTTACATTATACACAAGTGCTTTTTTTCTGTGGCCATCTTCTTTGGGTCTCCAATTTCCAATGTGCTTCTGGAGGGTTAAATTTTATCCTTTATGGTCAAGCTCAACTACTTGCATCTATAGTATAACTGGCATTTTAAACCGTGAAACCCTTTCTTTTTATGATTGGCCAAAAAGACTCTCAGTGGGCTCTAAGACATCCCATATTTCTTCTTAATCTACTTTTCTCTCAGCTTGTTTTCTACAGGATTCTTCTGTCTGCCAGAAATGTCAAAAACAAAGGAACGATCAGTATTGTGGTGCCTAACCTAAACACCCATCTCTCCTTGCCACTTTTTCAGCTCACACAGTACCCAGGCAACAAGTCAGCCAGCTTCTTGTCTTAGAGTTTGTTTATGCAAATCTTTTATCAGACGTGATCAGGGCTGCTTTAACTACTTTTGCCAGCTATTTCCTGCTATGAAGTCCCCTATTAGAAGGTAAGGACAGCTGATGACGGGTTATGAGTGTGAATAGGTAGAGCGCCTTAAGTTGACAATTTCCACGCTGCCTGTAAAATGAGCTTTTACTTGTTGCCAGATAGAAAAACAAATGTTTGCATATGCTAGTGGCCAAGTTTTTGTGTAAAAGATACAGGTGCTTGTAGTACAGGTCTGCAAAGTAGTCATTCAAGAGGGATGTCAGAATTTTTATGTAGTGTTTACCAAGAATGTTGTGTTCAGTGAGCTGGAAAAAATTACAGTTCATATGAAGGGGGATGGAAGGGATCAAGGGCGTAGTAGGAAAAGCAACTAGAAAAGCATGTAAATTAAAGCAGCCTCCCAAACACTCATGTTTTATTGTCACCCTGCTGTTGGTTTTCCTGTAGGCCCATTTCCAAATTGTCAGCAGAAGGTGTAAGAGTGTGGGTGTTTGGAATATGAGCAGCTCTACTTCACATCCTGTTGTTAGGATGTAATGCTAATTCATTTCAGTGTGGAAGTCATGATGATTTTTTAAATGCATCTGCTGAAAAGCCAGAATTGTACTACTTTACCACTAGCGCCGTATCTTTAACAGTCAAGTGATTCAGTCTCCAGCTACTGTTTTGGTTTTAAAAAACACTCGTCTAAATATACTATTATTCACAGAAGAGTTTCATCTTATATTCCATTATTTTTAAATCCAAGCATTTCACATACATATTTTGACACTACTGACAGCAGTCACTCATCCTTATCACATATCTGTAGTCAGCTTTACCCCATGTTTCAGACATGTTTCAGTCCCAGCATCTCTTACAAGTTCCTACCTCTGATGGTTCCTCAGCTCTGTCTAACTAAACACTACAATTTACAAAGGAGCAGCGTGGGGTTGCTAAGTCATGAACTAGTTCGGGGTGGTGATGGGAACTGTTATCACCTCTGTACAAATGTGGATGCAGTAGTTCTTACATCTGCCTTCCCTGAGAACCTCCAATTCCCCAGCACTAACATAGCTAGTTACACAGCTGTTTGGTGAGTGGAGCAGGGGACTGACCTGGATGCAAGTCACCCTGCACCAAGTGGTTAGCTTTCCCTGTGGAGGAGTGTTGTGACATAATATGAGACTGAAGACCAGGAATAGAAAGGGGGAGCGAAGCCCTTAAGCCAGTATTGCTGTCAAAAAGCCTGTGTTGCCAAAGCACAGGGTTACCTTTTGTGCTCCCATTTGGACTCCTGATGCAACAAGGAGAAAAGGAAATGGGATTATCAAAGTGCTGAGAATTAGGAATGTGAGCCTCTAATTTCTCATTATAGAAGAATGGATCTAAAATATGACCAGGATTTGAAGAGTTGAGATCTTTAAGTATTTGCTGACTTCATCCTTGTTTCTGCTGCTTATATTTGCATCCCAGCTGGGACTATTCTGGTACTTTGTTTTCAGTCAAGTCCTTCAATACATGTTTTCCATAATGGTGAGACTTAAATGGATTTCAGTGCATATCATAAACTGTCCCCGTTATGTCTAATTAGTTGTAGTAAAACTGCATATTCATATGTGCAAGCATAGGCTACCATTTCAAGTAGCGCATCCCTTTATTTTCATGAGAGGAAATTTCCTGATTTACTGTTACACCAAGCTATATATAACACCCCAGCAATAACAGGTTCCTAGTGTACCTCTAGCAGAGCTCGCAGCTCTGATAGCATGATGACGGGACTCAGATTGCAGACAGACCTAGCCTGGCGAAAGCCCAAAGGTGCAAAGCGAGTTGCTGGCCAGGTTTCACAGCAGATAAGCATTGCTCCAGCACGCGGCACTGACCTGGAGCTCACAAGCAAAGTTGTGTTTCTGGCCACTGTACCGGCCTGATAAGGTACTACGTAACCTACAGCTGTAGTCAGCAAAGAAGCAACAGTGCTTCAAGGAAGACAACCCAAATAAAAGTACATTCAGTAATACATGCTGATTGTAATTTCAATTTAATTTTTATCCATCTATTTAGCTTTTTAATGAAAAGGAGAGTGGGAAATAAATGACAGCAGCACAGCCAAGTGCGGGACATAAATGTTCATTTACCTTTTCTGCCTCAGCCCCCGTTTCCAGCTGCTGCTTCTGTTTGATGCAGATCTGCCCCACTTTAGCCAGGAGCTCATGGGGGTGAATGAAGACTCGGGAGCTCAGCAGGAAAGTGAAGATGTAAGTCCTCTGTGGGAGCAGAGAGGAAAGAAAGCAAGTTGAATAACTTTGACAAAAATCATCTGTCTTCCCTGGAGACTAATAACAAAAACTATTCTATAAAATATAAATGTAGTTTTACTTCTCTTAAACTTTATGTAATTCTTCCTTCCTCCAGAGAGGTTGTGGTCTTTTCTAGCGCTGTTAAGAGGAAATGTTGTAGGCTTTAAGGCTACTGTGGTGGTGTTTCCAGATTGTCAAATTATTTCTCTTTAAAATGGCCAACTTAATATGCCTAACTAGTCATCACTCACCAAAAGACAAATGAAATATGTCCGGTCTAGGATGTTATGCCACTTGAACGCTATTATTTTTGCTGCTTGGTTTCTGCAGGAACGACTGTTTTTCATTGAGCTGCAGAAAACTGCTTCATGTGTATTCCAAACCACAGCTGTAATTTCTTCATGTATCTTTTTTCTTTCCTTTTTCCCACAGTCACTGACGCAAGCTTTAGCGTAGATCGAGGACATATGACAGTAATTCAGTTTTAGGCTTACTTTACCTATGTGGGCCTGTTTCAGACTCCTTTCAGCATGAATTCTACCAGTATGTGTCAACAATTATTACTTCTCATTAGAAAGAGCCTCTCCATTTGCCTCGTAAAAACTGTAATGCATCGTATTCCAAATCATACTCTGGGCAATTACACTGATGTGAGAATGCCTTTGTGCCCTGGTCCTGCTTTGGTGTTTGAAACTTGGCTTCTGTATTTGGATGTAATCGCCAGAGTAACGTTGTTAGCATCTCATAAGGACTTCTGTTTTTCCTTGAGGCTTTTTGACAAAAATTGAAGTTAGGAAATTGCAGGGGATCTCCTTTGCTATGGATTTCAATTACCCTATGCTATGTTTGCAGTGTGTACTGTTACTTTGCACCATATTTTTAGAAATGTGATTTGGCAGGCCACAGCCGGCTGTGCATACAAATAGTCGATGTGCACGTGTCACCATGGATTGGGCAAGTAAATTGAGACATCTAAAAACTTAAAACCAGTTGTCTAAAATATGGCATCTTTACTGTTTGCTACTGAATTTTGCCGCTTGTAGTCTCTAAAACACTTGTAGCTAAACAACAAAGGTATCTTCGAATCCAAAAAGATTATGGAGTTTAGCTCTCTAATTACAATAATATGTGCTATTAATGAAAAATGTTTCCACTTCTCTAGTATCCAGCGTGCCCTAGAATGTAAGTTTAGTATTAAAATACTTCCAAATATCAGACAGGGAAAAAGGAGTGTTTTTAAAATATAAATGAAGTTAACTAGAGGTCAGTGTGCTGAGAGTTGGGAGTGTTGAGAGTGTGCGAAGTATATAATAGATTAAGTATGTATCCATGGAAAATCCAAAATCCAACTCTTTCCCAAGCTTGCAGAGGAAGCTAATGAAGGAACAGAGTGAAGTGTGACACTGCAGAGGCATTTAAAATATAAATTATGATTTGAAGGCCTTATAAGCACCAGGGATCATGTATTAAATTAGGAATAGTATTAAATGTGTGCAATTAAAACGAATTCATCTGTAGGTTTTGCCTCCTCTACAGCTTATGAATAGAGGAAGAGAGGAGGAGAAGGGTTAGGTTAACTGGATGGGCACTTTGGGTTGGGTTCTTGAGAAGCACTTCCACTGTCTACCAGAGACAGACAGCTGGGGCCACCTAATGATCTTCATAATGACTTCATAATTCATAATGACTTCAAGTGGGTGGCCTGGACAGTGGCAGGACACAGCACAGTTTCCCTTCATGGTGGCATGGCTGCAAACATCCCAAAAATGGACATAGTGATAACTTAAACTGGGCTTCTGCCCAACATTGCTTATGTCTCTTCAGAATTTTCAGAATTAGAGTTACATGACAAAAAAAAAGTTTATGAATTTTAACAAGGAATTTAATGTAGCTCTTACACCTGCATCTGGAAACAGTTGATAACATTGTGCTAGCTTTGGAGAAACTTTTATATATAAAATGTTGAGTAGTACATGCAATGTGTTACGGGCTGAAGAGCTGACTTGGTTACAAAAGGGGACTTGGTTATGTTATGGGGACAACATATCACTTGTTGTATGCTTATATATGTGAGAATGATCCTTAAACTGATACACTTCCTTTTAAGAATTAAAACATGAGACAGAATGCTCTTGGTTTTGGGGGGGGGGGGGGGCGGGCAACCTATGCCTGGTTGTCCTCTCATTTTTTGTAGCCAATTTCTGTCTTTGTTTCTATCAGTACTGTGTCTGAGCTTAAAACTGTGAGTCTTGCCCATCTGGGAAAGGAATTTAGCTGCTGGGTGTGTCAGCTGTCACAGGGTAGTGTGAAGATTTTAATTCTGGAAATGCGAAGCAGCTATTGCTTTTACCCTATTTTGCATTTAAGAGAGCTGGGGAATAAAAAAAAAAAAAAAAAAAAAAAGAACTCTGATACTTTTTCATCCCTTCCCCACATTCTTGTTTTTTGGAAGTCTGGAAGCCCACGAGAAAGTTGCCTGTACACATTAGTGGCAAAGAACCAAAATGCAAGCTGTGCTGCCCTGTTGGTGACCTTCGCTCTGATAAGCTGGAACACATTCTTTTAAGGAAAGATATAATTTTGCTTCTCGTACTAATTCTAGTGTAGGTCTTGTTGGTGGAAGTCTGTGTGATGTGGGACAATGTTTGTCCAGAGCTACTCTAAGAAAGCCCCACTCAGAGTATCGTTTCCCTGTTGTTATACTGTAAGAAAAGAGTGACCCAGATGACCTGTACTTGTGTTTGGTCTCTTTGGTACTGTTTTGCATGAGGTTCAAAAAAGTGCTGAAGTGGCAAGATACAGGAAGATACGCGGCCGTAGAAGTGCGTGCTTTCCATTTCAGGCTCGCCAGTGTCTCTCTGTAACCAGCAGTATCTGTACTGGACCCGTGCGATGCTTTTCCAGACAACACTGAACTGCTAAATTGTAGAAACAAATTATTATTCTTCTGGAACTCATCTGCTGTATTTATGCCACTTCTTAAGTCACTTAACTGAGGCTGGTTTACAATATATGAGTGTCCGGTCTTACTTCTTAGGTTTCTTTTTTGATACTGCTGGCATAGATTTGATACTTTTTGCTTATGCTGGCATAGACAAGGGAGTAAATGCAAGTAAGAAAGAAGTTAAAAATTCTGTGTCTGACAGCAGTACTGAGCCCTGTCTCCCTGCCTCTGCTAATAACCACTTCCTGTCCAATAGAGAAAATCAAGGCTGAACTAAGCTGTACACATCAGCTTAGCGGTAGGTCTCGGTGGTTAGGAACATAGCTTTTCTGGATAGGAAATATTTCACACTAATGTCAGATGTTTTCTCCAGATTGAGGATTTCTGTGATTTATTACACCTGTACACCTACACCCATATAGGCTAGATGTTACAACAGCGTAAAGACCCCCACTCTCTCATAGGCAGTCCCCCACACATGAAGAAGATGGTTTGGAGAAGGAAACTTAGCTAGCTGGTTTGACAAAAAATGATTAAAAATGCTTCTGTAAGCTATGAGATTGAAAGTTAAGCTCCTCATCCTACAGAAGTGACAGGTATTTGGGAGGAGAGGCAAAAAAAATATGAAAATCTTTCTGTACTTGGAACAACTTAGCTGACACAAAAGGGTCTTGTGCTTTACAAGAGAAAACGAAGCCAGATTCCTCTAGTGCCTAAAGTTGTTGCTAAGAGATGAGCTGAATTATATTTAAAAAAAAAAAAAAGGCAAGCACACAAGACTAAAGAAGGAATTGTTACTCTCTGACCCAAGAATGTACTGATGTTGTCTTGAGGAGGAGAAAAAAAAATACTTTCTTCATGCACTCACTGCTCATTCTGGAACTTCTTGTTTGTGAAACACTTTCTTGAAACACTTTCTTGCTTGGGCACAAGGGTTGCAGACTGGTACATTCCATTCCTAACCTCCCGAACTCCTCTGTCTCACGAGTATACGTTTTCCTGTGTGCTGAACAAGTCCCTGTACACAAACAAACCTCAAAAGAGCATACACAAATGTAGGCCCTTATCTTTCCTGTCCTCCCTTGTCTGTCTCTTGTTCTGCCAACATGGCAAATACATTTTTATTTTGCCTCTGTAACCAGTACAGAAAGATACTGTGTTTGCTTTCTTCCCCACTCCCTTTTTTTCCAGCTGGAAGGTTACTGCAATCTTTAGCTTAAGGTCGACAGAGACAGGAATGCTTTCTAAGCATGGCGCTTAGATGTACTGATCCAAAAATTTGGATGAGTACAGCAACTTGTAGATGTGTCACTCTGAAACTAAAGGTAATCTCTGCAAACGTAACCTATAGCTTCTCTTGGTGAGAATTAATGGGTGATGCCTTGCCCCCTTTCTCTGCCTGTGTGGCCAGAGATGGGCAATTGGGAGGTGCTTATACAGACACAGACACAGATTTCTAGGTTGGAAGAGACCTCAAGATCATCGAGTCCAACCTCCGACCTAACACTAAGCACTCCACTAAACCATATCGCTAAGCTCTACATCTAAACGTCTTTTAAAGACCTCCAGGGATGGTGACTCCACCACCTCCCTGGGCAGCCCGTTCCAATGCTTAATAACCCTTTCGGTAAAGAAGTACTTCCTAACATCCAACCTAAAACTCCCCTGTCGCAACTTTCGCCCATTCCCCCTCGTCCTGTCACCAGGCACGTGGGAGAACAGACCAATCCCCACCTCACTACAGCCTCCTTTAAGGTAACTGTAGAGAGCGATAAGGTCGCCCCTGAGCCTCCTCTTTCTCTTGAACAAACAGTGTTGGCCCCTCTTCTGACAGGACATCGGCATTAAGTGGCTATCACACTAACCTTTTGTGGCAACTTCCCTAAAAATAGAAGTGGGCATGAAATTAAGCATAAACATGAAACTGAACTGAAATGCAAAACTTGCACCGACTCAATACAGCTCCCTCTTCATGTCATTCAAAGCTTATTTATCTACTTGTCTTAAAATGAATCCTTTTAGCTAAATTGGGTGATCTGATTTAACTAAAAGAATGTGTCCTGCTGTAGAGGAGATGTACTTGTCTTAATACTGTTTTTCATCTCCCTTTCCCAGGAGCTCTCTTGATTGCTTCTGCTGTATCTCTCCCAGCTGTCAGCTCGCTGCTGTCTATTTAAACTACAGCCTCCCAGGGTGGGGTCTGTGCCTGCGTGGTTTGCGATGCTCCCTTGCACAGGGTATGGGATAGCACCATGGAAACCAGCAGCATTCCAAAATAAGTCACAGACCCCTTAAGTAGTGCTCGCTTTATGGAACCATTTTCAGAGTGTCTGTGTTATAAATAGATCCTATATTACAACAAGGGATGTGCATTAGCAGCTACTTAAAAAACTTAGCTATATTCCAGAAATCCAAGCAGCAAATAACTACATTCTGGTATTAAACAAAATCCAAGGAGCAGAGTCCTTGGAAAGCTTAGCAATTGCAGCCTGGAACTATTTCACTGGTATGCCATGTTTCAAGGTTCTCTTCAAGCTCGAACTTTCTTCTGCATCTGCTCTACACTATGCGTTTGTGTGGGGTGCAACAGGGGTTTAATGCCTAACTATGGCGATTCCTCTGTGTCTTATAAAGGACTTGGTACTTAGCATCCACTGAAGGTAGCGCCTATTGAAATGAGAGGTTTAGAATTGAATTGGAAAATTAAAACATCCTCATTTTGCTTTTTTCGTTTTAATCTCTCACTGATCATTGCTGGAAATTCTGCTGCTTATACCCACTAAACCCATATGGAGGGTGCCTTTTTTGTGCGTGGTAACTGTAAAGATGTGTGGTGTGTATGTGTGAGCTTGAGGGGATTTTATTGTGACCCATGTGAAACCAGAGTAAAAAGTTCTAAACGGATCAGACTGAGAAACATACTGCAAAGTATAGATTCTAGCATGGGCAACTAACACAGTGGAAGTTCAGTCAGTACTGAATGCAGTTTCTTGTTGCCCTATCAGTCTTAAAAAGAGTGGGGTTGCTTCTGCCATAGCTGCTGCTTTTTCATACTCGGAATATAACCTATATAACCTCTCAGATCTTTGGCAACCGATTTAAATAACATCTTTCATTAATGGGTACAAAGGGTCAATTTAAGTGATAAAGTGATCTCTTAATAATATCCTAAGTTCAGAATCTTACCGCATGCCCTACAGTTATCAGTAACATTTACTTCAGGGGACTGCAGTGAGGACATTTAATCAGTTGCAAAATCATTTTCAGGCTCAGAAACATAATCACAGCACTCGCCCATTAAACGTGTTGAGAAAGACGGTGTTATAATCACAATCTATTTTTTTTTCTGATGGTCTAACTAGGAGATGCATAGAAAATTAAGCAGTAAAAAAATACCAGAGCTGATTTGAGCTGAAAGAGCTGGTCTACTTCTCTAGGTAGGAGCTGGTTAAAAGTTAATCTTGGCTGTGTTAGAGGTAAAGCAGCTTAGAAGGACTGAAAATTATGGCTAATGCTGCTTTTAATTGGTTCTTAAGGCACCCATTTGGGTTCAACATGGCTTTACCTTTCTAACAGGCATCCTTATTAACAAACAAAGGAGAGTATCCCCCACTGAGCAACATATTTATGGAGTGAATATTGCAAAGGAAATCAATGCATCTTTAGCCTACATCTTAATCTCAAATCAGGGGGAGGTAGAATTTCTTGAGGATGCATCAATCTGGATCCCTAATGCCAGGAAACCATGAGAAGAAAAAAAAACCCCTCTTCAGTGCCTACTTACGTCTGGATAATAGTCCATGGTGGGCACCAGGCGCTCTATCAAGGCCTCCAGTGATCCAGAAACAATGTTCCCGTCCTGATAAACAGGGTCCACGCACCTCTCTCCCATGTCTGGCTGCACTTGCCCACTACAACTGGAACCAAGCATACTGGAAAATATTGGCGTCTGGGGCATAGTTTCCTGCAGAAGTGGGGAGAGAGAAAGAAAAAGGGTTAAGCTTTGTTTTTGTCTTATGCACAGGTATCACAGAGGCATACATTACACACAATTACATATCTGACTGCTTGCAGCCTGGGCATTTGAGCTAAGCTCTGAGTCCAGCTGCATGTCTTGGAGTTGGCTTTTGGCTTTGAAATGCACGTGAAACTATGTCACTAAGGCTGTAGCTGCAGAAGCTATACGAGATCTTTTCACTGCACATGATTTCTTCTTTCTCTCCAGTTTTGCCCCTGCTCCTTATGCTTAAAACTGAACATGGATGATATGTAAAATGCTTTCTGAATTCTGCCTTACTGACCAAACACCAGAAACTCTGGCCTGATACCCCTCTTTTTACTTTTCTGAAGTCAGATCTTTGGGCACAATACTGATGAACTTGTGATGATAAATCCTTCGCTACTCCTGTAGCTGGATGAGATTCAGGATCTCTGCAGAAGGGCAACTCCTGCTTGTCGGTGTCACTGGGACTGAGGGGCTCACACCATTTGAACAAAACTGCCTGTTTCTGGTATGTGACACCACAGGCTGGGTGTTAAGGGCGTGCTGTCATATACGCTGAAATATGCAGCTCTGGTAGCAGTCTCTTGGAGCTTTCTGCTTAGGAAACAAACCTGCTGTCGTTAACACACAAACCACACGAAGGTTTGGGGTTTCCACCTCCCTCCCCTTGGCCACAAGCCCTATCGGTCCCCTGCAGCCGCCACCGTGAGTACACTCCGGGGTTTTTCTGTTTATTTGTTTAAAACTGGCTACAACTTAGATACAGAACGCTGCTGCCGTATGCAGAGGCAGGAAGCGCCCCCGACCAGCGGTACCGGCGGTGTCCCGGTGCCGAGCCGCAGCAGGTGAAGCGGCGCTGCCGGACCGGCCCCAACAAAGGCGGCGGCGCACGATCGGGGGGCGCCGGTGTGCATGGAGGGGACGGGGCAGGGCAGGACCTCGAACCGCCCGCTGCTTCCCGCCGCACTTGTCGGGGCAGCACGTCGGGAACCCCTTTAGGAACCCGTAACTCCCCGTGACGCGAGGACTGGGGTTCAGGGAGCGCTTCGAGCCGCTGTTCTCTTCGTGCGGGTTCTCCTAAGGGACGCGCACGCTGCGCCCAGCCCCGCGCCCTCCCGCAGCCCGGCCGGGGAAGTTGCGGAGCCTTGGGGAAAGTTCCCCGCGCCCCGCCGCCCGCCCGCCCCGGGTCCCCCCGCGGGTCCCGCCGCTCACCCTCATCTTCCCGAGCCGCTGAGCCGCGCCGAGCCGAGCCGCGCCGCCGGCCCCTCGCCCGCCGCCCGTGACGTCAGCGCCCAGCGCGGCGCCCGTTGGCTGGGCGCGAGCCGGGGCCCGTTCAAACGGAGCCGGGCCAACGGCGCGGGGGCGGCCGGGGCCGCGCGCGCCTGCCCAGTGCCTGCCTGCCCAGTGCCTGCCCGCCTGAGGGGCTCGGGGCCCGGAGCCCCGGGCGCTGTCCCCGCGCTTCCCCTCGGCCCGGCTTCCCCGTTCCCATGGCGACCGCCGCGGCAGGGGGCGGGGCCGCCGGTGCGCGTGCCCGCGGGAGCGCGCAGCCGGGCGCGCGTGTGGGCCCTGCACTCGGGGGCCTGAGGCGGTGCTGCGTGAGGAGGGCTGTGGGGCGCTCTGGTAACCCGTCCGGTACCTACAGCGGAGAGCGCCAGCAGGTCTGAGGATAAGCACGCACGCACATAAATACCCGGTGTCATTCTGCGTCCGTGCTGCTCTGCCTTCCTGCCCTGCTCGGGTGTCTGCTGCGGCTCGCAGCGTTACACACCCGTGTGAGGGGAACACGCGGAGCTAATCGGGCTCTAGTCACAAATTCAAGCAGCCATAAACACAACCCCTGCTTCTTTCTGGTTTCCATATTATTACTCCTTTCTGCAGTCAGATATACAGTTTAGATTTTTTTTGTACGTCTGTATAAAGGACATACATGTGCGTATTTCATGTTTATATATATAAATGTAGGTATGCGTGCGTGTGCTTGTATGCATGCATGTGTATGTATATATGTATTGGCACGTGTCAGTAAACAAATTGAGGGAGGTGTACTGCTCCTTTTCTAGCATGCACGATGCTCTTTTTTGGAGCACTGTATCACGTAGTCTTGGGAGGTAACATTTACAACACAGAGCAGCTGAGGACCTAAATTCAGCTCATGTAGTGTGCAACAGATGAATCACTTTATCATTTCATTTCCATTTCGTTTTCTGTAAAGCCTGGATGGTGACCTTTAGCTATCTGTATTCTGAACGTTGGAATCCTGTAGGTACAGAAACTCCCTAAGGTTTAATTTTTTCCCCCTTTTTTTTTTTTAATAATTATTTTGTTTGCTTGCTTGTTTGTTTTGTTGGAGTTATGTAAGTTCTGTTCCTGAACAAATTGCTTGCATTTTGAAGATGTTTTCATTAGGCACTGCCCCATGTTACTGGTGGGCGGACCCTAGAGCGACAGGAACCAGCGCAGTTTGTACTTGTTCTGTAGCTCGCTGCAAAAACAACTTGAGGCGACGCTGTGCTGGTTCAGCCGGGCCGGTCGGGGATTCTCTTGCTGCAGCGTGAGTCAGCAGAGCAATGCCTGCCTGTCTCAGTCTCCACGGCTGCTTCAGCCTGTCTAATACCAGCTAACATCAGCATACATAGTATAACACCTTCTGCTGCCTAATGATCAATGAACTGGACTGGCATTTGCACCATTTGGGTTCTGTTCCTGCCAGTGCCGCACACTTGCTGTCCGAATTGTCTGATCCCACTGAGCCTTGGTGTTCATCTGTGAGATGTCGATAAGGATGTGTTTTCACACTGTTGCATTACTTTGTCCATTTTTATATTTGGACAGTATGTCCTTGTTTTACTGTTTGAATTTCCTTATATAGTCACATCTTCTCTTGGGGTCTGTTAGTCGATAACTTGGGAAAATTAAGGAATATTAGCAAAGAAGAATGGGTGAAAGTGAAGGAGAAACTGTTTTGAGAGCTAAGATTATAAAACGAGTAAGGGAAGGAAAAAAAAAATCTATATTTTTCCTTCAGTGGTCTTATAAACCAGCGTTTTGGAAACTACTGACTCAAATGTGCCTTTGTGTATGTTTAAAACGTAACTGTACTTAAGAGAAGCAAGCAATTACAAATATCGTTAATGCTGATCTGAGACTATAACTTCAAGTATAAAGGGACTCTCCCAGAAATGCTGTCTTTGTAGCTTTCGTTGTCAAGCTATGCTTGTTGGTCACCTTGCATAGGGATCTAGTTGTTATTGTTTGGCTTCACGTAACCGAGTATGCCAACCTGATTTAAAGGCCCAGTATCTGCAGTGAAGGAAGTAAAGAGGCACAAAAACAGAGGAGAAGACATGGAAAGGGGACTTAACTGAGCATGACATTCTTCACAGTGCTGATTAAATAACAAAATGGGACAAAGCCTTCGTCTTCATCTTTTGAAGCAAGCCTGAGTTACTGCATAGCCTTGTTTCTTACTCCGAGGGTGAACTGTTACTCGGGGATCTACGTGATGTTGAGAGTGGCCAGGGTATAGAGAGGAGCATGTTATGTCCCTCTCCAGCAGTGTGTTACCCCTACAGAGCTGCATGATTTCGGAAACCATTTTGATATGCCCATTACAAGCATAGTTATAACAGTATATTCTTGGTTTTTACATTTCAGAAGGCTTTTGTGAATATAGCCTAATATCAACATTTAGAGCATGGAAAAAAAAATGGTGAATTAAAAATGCACATTATTATACATATTTTTTATTGATCAGTGGCCTTGGTTATAGACCAATCAATTTTATCTGGATCTAAAATACGGAATTTGTCCAGGAAATGTCATCAAATTCTACAAGCAGTAATGACAGTGGCCTCGGGTGGGGCTTTTGCATGGAAACAAGCTAGTATGGAGTGTAAGAACTTACAATTTCAGGAGTAGAATGGAGGTGCAGCTTCAAAGCCTCAGGCAAATGTCTTTAGGGAACAATAGGTTTTTAGACTTATTTGTTGGGCTGCACAGATGTTCCAGGATTCCTTGTCGCATACAAATTTTAAGATTTGAAACCTATTCTCAGGCAGCTTTTAGATGAATTCAAACATTGCTGAATTTCAGAGATTCATGCTGCAGAATAATTTGATGGCACATTAATAACTTGGCAGCAGATGGGAGTGGGAGACAAGAGCTTCAAATCATGGTTCTGAACTCAGCAAGGCTTTTTAAGCTTGGGACTTGAAGTGGGATTGAATGCTGTAGCTCTATCTGTCTGTGGTTACTATTAACCACGCTTCTCTCTCTCTCTCTCTCTGACCTGGGACATGATGAATATTTCCACACAATAGTTTTGTCAGAGCCAATTAATTTTGTAGCTTGAAAACGGCATTTTCCATTTTAAAAATGTTGTGTTGAAGAGGTCTTGACCAGCTCTACCCCTGAAATATCCAGCAATTTTCAGAGCAAACCAAGCTGAAAATATAAGAACAACTTAAGATGTGTTTCATTGTTGCATGTTTTCAATGCTACCGGAAATGGAAAGCTAGTTGTGAAAATTCACTTACCTATCTGGGGAACAATGTTTTTATTGCCATGAGGTCAGCCCTGTGACACACCACTGAGAATAACTGTTGAGCACTGTGAAACTAATCTTTTGCTGATGCTCAGGCCTGGATCTTGCAGTTGGACTGAAAGAAATGCTCTTCCCCAGGATTCAGAGAGAGCATGGTGCTTATTTCCAGCTGTTTGCGCTGGTGCCAACATAGCAGACTCTTAACATAACGTGACACACGTTGACTATGATACTGGGGTGTGGCTGCTCAGTACTGACTGAGATGCTAATGGCTGTTTTGGCACAGTCGCCTAAAGAAGTTCGCTAATAGTAAGTTTGTTTCCCAGTTTTCATACATGTTCTGGTCTTAGAATTCTGTTCCTTTTAGGAATTAACTTGCCTGCTAATTGAGATTTAGGGTACATCAAGTTGGGAAACATCGCTGTAATGTATCATGGGTGTCCTTATGTTCTTGGTGGTACGCATGAATCAAGTTTGTTTAAAAAACAAACACGCGCATACAAAGCAGATTAAAAAGGGGTGATATACTTCCTTGAATCACTGATGTAGCAACAGGAACATCTTACAAGTCTGATGATCTCAGGTCATTTAAATGCGTAGAGAGCTAGTCAGAGAGTGAGTGACAGAAAAAGATCTCGGAAAAAGATAGTTGGCTTAGCCTGCTCTGCTTAAAGGAACTGCGACAACATGTCATGCATAAATGCCAATTTAGGCAATTGGGGTGTAGCTGAACAGCTGCTTCTACTACAGGTGTAGATTTGTTCCCTTCTTATTCTTGTTGTATGTTTTGTGGAGATGTTGGAATCTGCTCGGTTTTGCTTGTGTCTTGTTTTCAAAGAAAAGACATAAAAAACATATAAAGGCTGTTTTTAATGTTTGTGAGTGCTTCAGTGTGATTTTGACTATAATGTGAAAGAACAGAAGCATGTCAATGTAATATGCATTCTTTTTATTATTTTTTTAGGGTCTTTTTAAGCTGAATTTTTAAAGGCAGCCAATATTCTATTTTAAATGGGTTCAAGCTTGGGTTCAAAATGAAGGAGTTCTGGTCTAATCCTAGCTATTTTGTCCTTCACTTGCATATTCATGCTTGCTGTGACACCAGCTATTCCAAGAATGTGCCACTGTGCAGAAAGCGAAAATCAATTATGCCAAGAAAGGAGCATGTACATACATCAGCAATTTGGTGCCCAGGGGAAGAAAAAATCTGCATGTGTGCTGATGTCAATCTTCTTGATATGGTATTTTTGTAAATGCACGTGGGTTGCTATTTTTTTAAACCATCTCAACAAAAAAGAAGTTTATTTTTAGTGCTATAGGCTTTGGGGTATCACAATTAGCAAATCAAAACTGCCAATCTGAGAAGTCAGCCCTCCGTTTGCTTTATCAGAACCTATAACAGCAACATTGTTAGCATTCCCACAGGTATTTTGGAAGATTTATTAAGGTCAGTGAGATGATCATTTTTTATTTTTTTTTCCTGTTTTCAGTCTCTTTGGTTTTACAAATCTGATTTTACAGCTGATGGTGCGAATGCTGGGTAGATGAGCTCACTTGCAGTAATTTGTTTGTATATCGGTACTGCTGCAAGCAAATTTCTGTTGGACATGTAATGTATCTCTTACCTGAATTACCGCTAGTAATTCAGTTCCTGTGCACATCTATTGCTTGGATTCTTTTTGCTGATACCAATAAGATGTTCAGCAACAATTATTAGGGAAGTTTTAGAGTGGCCTAAACTCTACTCAGTGTACAGGCAATTAACAGCTGTTGGTTTAATTCTGATGACTTTATTTGGGATAGAACCAAACTAGGAACCTCAAGGTATGCGTATTAATATCTTAAGTAAAAGGTAAGGAGAAACACTGAGAAAATAAATATGGATTGATTTTAGAAACTTGTCACCAAAACACTAAGCATTCAAAAATGGATTTATTTTTAAAAAAACATTTTGATGAACAACGGGAGCTGACAAACAGATGGATGAGTCCCCAAGCCTGCTGAGAAATGTGTGTGTAGATGGACTGGCTACAGTGTGTTTCAGTATAGTTTGAGGCACATGGGAAGGACTTGCCCTATTTTATCACAAGCATAGTGAATAAACAAATGTATATTGAGTTGATGCTGAGTAGTACAGAATATACAATATTGTCTCTTCTACAAGTGAGTTTAGCCTTTTTATTTATCATGGGATGCAGCCTCAGACTATCCCAAAATAAACTTCAAACATGGAACCCTAAAACATGATGGCCCTTTGTGGTCAGTTTTTGCACTGGATAAAACTGAGGACTGAACTGCTGGTGAACACCCTCTTACTATCTATGCATAAATGTTGAAAGTAAAACAAAAACAAACTATATATTTTTCTTCCATGAGTGAAATTAACTGAACAATTACTTAGTCTTCTGTTTTGCTAAAGGAGCTTGACATGAATTGGTCCAAGAATTAATATGACTGAGCTGCTGTGCCCAACCCTTTATGACAATGTCTGCATAAGAGAATAAATGTATGTGAACTACAAATAAAAGAGATTTATTCTCTCCCCGGAACTCACATTTTCCCTGTGCTCTGTATTGACCAGGTCACAAATCACATAACTGACAACAAATAAACAATGTGCGCCTTGAACTTTTTGGCTTTACCATTCGGGACTGGCAGTCATCCAAAAGTTAGCTATTACACAGGCTACCTAGTTACAGTAGTCTCCATATTCATAGGTTGTCTTTTTTGGTGAGACGGAACACTTAGTTATTTCACTGTCAGTACGATAATAATTTATCAAACTTGTTTCCCTTTCCTTTGCCTTTTCAAATTCATTGCACCAACACTAAAGATCTTTTGGGGAACTGTTTTTTTTTTTATTTGAATGTTATCATTTATATTCTTCCCTCCTATTTCCCCCCTCACCAGAATAAGGAGGATTGGATAGTATAAAACAAATCGAGTAAATTCAGGAGCCCTGTATGTTCTCTGGTGTGCCCGAGACTGAACCTTACTGCTGCTGTTTGCCTCGCTCCAGTGGTGAGAAACAGATGTCACTTAGCTAGCGACTTCAGAGGGGATTCCCCAGGCATGAACATGTGGGAAACATAAAGCTGATGTCGTTTCCCCGGAGGAAGCTTGTTCTTTCTTGTGCTCACTGGTGTTCCTCATCAGACAAAATTCTTGGTGAGTAAAGGCTGTACATGGCATGAGCAGAGCCTGTTTTACTCCTAGCTGTCTCCTAGCTCAGGTTTGGGGATTTTTTTAAACTTATCTGGACATTTGCTTTTTTAAATACTGTCATTTCAGTGGGGATGACAAATCTCCCTGAAATAAACAGTCATATCAGAGTCAGGAACTTGAGTTTGCATCTGTAATCTCTGTACAGTTCACAGCACACTCCCGTGATTGATGCAGCTTTCCTGACTACCTTTTTTCTCCAGAGCTAGACAAGCCAGAAATGGGTCCAGATCGTGGATGTGTCTGGGGAGACAAGCTATAGAGAGAGAGAGGCTGGGCTTGTGAAATGGGTAGCCATCTTTAAGAAATGGCTGCAATGCAAATAAATTTCATGAAGAATCATGAAGTGGTGTTTGGAAGAGTGGCTTCCACTAGTTTGGGAAAATATAGTTATCATCTCTGTTATTTAGTTCTTTCTCTGTAACCTTTCAAAACAAATTGACATCACTATACATGCAAAATATGAAATGTTATGTAAAACTCATGCTCATACAATCATGCACATTGCATGATAATAATGATAATAAACATAGCCAAAAGTAAGTTTTAAATTACTTTGGATAGCAAGAATGGAAGGGATTTTTTTCCATTCCTTCCCTTGTGCTGGTTTGTCTTCTGAACTAGTACATGGTTGCTTACTGTCTGAGTGAGACTTTAGCTGGTGGCATAAAAGTAAAAGCTTTGTATGCTTTTCTGTGCTATTGCAGATTTCCTGGACAGCCTTAATTTTCATAGTGGTAAGGGAATTTTGGTCAGACAGTACTCTTACATTTCTGTCAGATCTATATGCAGGAAACTGGTGTCCAGATGCCTTGCGTTCAAATGTAGCTATTTAAAAATAATGACTTAACTGTGTTGCAGTAGTGATTTATAACACTGAAAATCAGATTATTTTTCCTTGTGTAGGAGAATAATTCCTTATAAGCATTTCCTAGTTTGCTCTGTTCTCACTAGCTTCTCCCACAGGATATGTGCATGGCAAAGATGAGCTAGAAATTCTAAACTGACAAGCCATCCCGCTGGGAGTTAGTTGTGCTATAGATTTAACTGAAAGGGTATCAGGCAGCCTAATCCTGAAGTGAAAAATACAACTTGGTTCACATGAAGTGTTGCAAATGCATTAAGTTACTTGAATAGTGATCTTTTCAAATTCATGAATGAAATCTAGCCTAAATCTTAATCAGTGAGATGCAGAAACACTTTGTGTTCAACCTAAGTTTTTTATAGACACGAACTCCGCTTAACTGGAGACGCTATATTCCCTTTTATGTTTTTCTAAGAATGGTTATGAGCATAATATAGAACATTGTAGGCAAATTACTCCTGTGATTACACACCTGTCTGTTTCACATCACTGAGATATGTAGGCTGTACAATTCCTTGTTATATTCTACTTTGTGCAAGACAAGCCCAGAAAAGGAGATAAATGGCATTGTGCTTACTTCCGTGCTGCTTATTGGATCTGCTGTGTTTCATCGGCATAAAAATTGGGTGATGCAGGAGGAATTGCTGCATGCTCTTGTTAGAGGGGTAGGCATTTGACATCATCTACCATCTACGCCTGGTGACGTAAAGGAGGGTTTGCTCAAGTAGAACAGTTTGGTTCTGGGAAATGGAATTGAAATTTTAAGACAAAAGAGGAAAAGCACTCTGTACACTAATGGTTTGTATTGGTAGTTATTTTCCAAAGTAAATGAAAGCCTAGAATTGCCCTAGCATTACATGCTATTTGTGAAAAATATTTCATACTAGCTGGTACATTAACTAACTTTTGTAAGATGTACTACAAATTTGTTTGTTGAAATATGTTCTTTGTTGTTTTGTAATCCCCAGTGAGTCTGTTGACTGATACAATTTTTATTGTTGCTAAAGCTTGTTTACTGCTAATAAAACCTAGTGAATGTGGGATTGTTTTATACAATGACTTCATTTTTATGGTTTGCAAAACACTAGCAAACTTAAACTGAAGTCAGTGAAGGAAAGCAACACAGGATGTCAGCAAGGGCATCTGTAAATAACGGTACAGATAACTTTATACGTAAAACAAAGAAAAATAATCTCTTGCCTGTTGTCAGATACCCTTGTCAAAGATGTGTGGTCCTTATTGCTGACCATGCTCAAGTGGTAACCATTGCCTTACCAGAAAGGCTTCCTTCCAATTACTCAAAAAGAACATGAGGATGTGGGGTAATGAGTAGAAAACCAGGTTTCTTAGAATGCAAAACCAAAGAAGTACCTATATTTATCTTCTCATTCTACAGCCTGCACTCTCGTGATCATCTTCTGAGGTTCAATCTTTTTCACAAAGTCCACAAAGTAGAATTGCAATAATAGAAGGCGATGTTGGAATACCTACTGGACATCTATCTGGTACATAATGTAGACATCCAAGCAAGAACAGCTTATCTATCTAGAAGCTTTTCTACCTGGAAGTAGTTTATTCCTTACTTAAAATACTAGATTTTTAGGAAATCACTAAGTTTGCTGAAAGTAATGGAAAGAGACTGCTTAGCACCCTTTGAGGATCTGTCTCAGTGTATTGCAGTACTGGCTAAGGAACCTCTCAGGATACACCTTCTGACCAGGAAACAACTTCTAGCCTGCAGCGGCAAATGATAATAGGTCTGACTTGGTTATTTCTTCTGAAAAGCCACATAAAGAAGTTAGAGGAGGTTTCACTGGAAAGTTAGGCTTCCAGTTCTACTCTGAAAACATCAGAAGTGCATTTGAAAGCAATTTATAACCTGTCACAAAACTCTGTTTTGACATATGTTTTGTTAATTGAACTTCTGAGGATGTGCAATTCCAAACAGCTCTGTCTAAGGCAGCAGTGCTGCTTACCTATTTCACATATTCACCTATTTCACATATTCACAGGTAAGCTAAACTTTCATCTTTGTTCTACTCAGCATAGCTGTTTCCACTAAAACCTAATACATTATTCATAACTGCTTCTAATTTTGGCATAACTTTGAACTGGAGATAATTGGAATGTCTCCAATTGTCTCATACGTTCACACATCAAAGAGCGCGAAGTCGGCAAACAGCATTGTTCTTGCAGTGTATGTATGCGTGTGTTTTAAAGCATGAGGAGGTGCTTTTTTTGCTAGTGATGTTGGGACATTCCCGGTTCTTTCAAAAATAAATGACTTTTAAAAAATCACAATGGTCTCATTGGAGTGGTGACCTAGGTTACCGTGTCCAATGCTGCATAGCTGGGTCTTGGTCCAAAACTCCTTGTAGGCAACAGAACTAATTTAAGCAGGTTTTAGGTAAAGCCCCAAGTCAAGGTAGGTCATCAGAGTTACCTAATCACTCCTTTCCCTTTGGTGCTGCAAGACTGTTAGCAGGAATCATCAACACCTCCACGTATCTGTTATTTGTTTTTCTGCTGCATGCACCTGTTTCCTCCTTGCCTCTCTAAGCTCAGTCCAAATTCAGGTGGACTGGTGAGGAGCGCAGCGAGAATTGGAAGATATTTGCTTTTCAAGCTGCGGGATTTGCTGAGTGATCTGCTTGGTAGGAAGCAGAGTGTGAGGTCCTGCTTTGCCCAATTAGCCTTTGATGTGCAGAAAGTTTATGGCTTGAAATAGCACTTGTTGCCCAAGAAGCTGAGAAAGTAATCAGATGCATGGGTTCTCCTGCAGGCATGGGAGATAAACGAGCATCTGAAACTTTGGGGAGAGCAGGGCTTAGACCTGGGATAAGGATGGCTGCTTGAACTGCTTTGTGTTGTGCTTGGTTTGATTTTGATCACATCAAATGAAGGAAACTTGCAGAGGCTCAAGAACATTGTGTGCCTAATTCCTGTTTGAAGTTTTCTAAATATTTTATAAGTACAGTTGTTAAAACCTGACTCATTTATATGCTTCATACAACCTTACAAATGTTACAGCGCACCGTTGTCCTGCAAAGTAGTGGCAGTTACGAGCAGCCTCTCACTAGCATCTGCCTCCTAACATTTGCAATGTATGAAATGTTGAGAACTGGTTTGGGGGGATTATCATATTAAGCGCTCAAGTGCTCTACTGTATAATTTGTAATAACCCATATCATTATTTTCTACAATCATAAGTCACTATTTTCATCACTGAGGTAAATGGCCTCATCTTTTTTCATTACAATTTTTCCTTATAAACCATTTCTCTTAGTGATGACATGCTCAACTCTTAAAATCAGATTCTGTATGTATTTTGTTTTAAATGTGGACACAAACCGTCTCATTAATGTGCCTAGAAAAATAAAATTAAAAAAAAAAAACACAGATTTTGCTCATATTTTGTTACTCCCTAGATAATACTGTCTGTCAATGTGACTTAATATTCTACACACCTAGGACCTCCACCAAACTGAGATCATAGCACTCCAGACATCACAGCACTGAACCCCAAGTCAACACACACAGGCAGTCTTAGATTTATCTTGAACTTCCCATTCAGTTTCCCACCAAGATCTCTGCTCAGTTTAGAAAGTAATCAACAAAGTGATTGCAGACTGCAAGGGGCTGATATATCCTCCTTGGCAGCTGATAAAAGCTAGCAAAATGCTGTTTAAACTGAATTCACACATCTATAGACACCAGTAGCATTAGCAGATATAACTGAAAATTTAATCCCTTGCTTTATAAATGTACCACAGCTCTTCTCTGCACCTTTCATTTTTTTTCTTATTGTTGATAAATAAATAATAGAAAATTTTTTTTTTTTTTTTTCTTCCTTCCTTTACCAAGAATGGTTTTTACCATACCTTTTGGGCAGTAAAGTAATTGCTTAAAAGTCACCTACTTGTTTTTAGAAAATAGTTATTAATTAGCTAGGTTTACTTATTCCTATGTAGTACTTTGGTTTCTCATTTTGAGTCAAATGAGATCTTTTGCAATTGATTTTTGGAGCACTGAAGTGGTTAAAATGGAAAGGGAGGGATGTTTAATTATGCTCAACTGTTCTCAAGTATGCTTTTGAAAGTGGTAGCTTTAGTTTTTCTGTGACACTGTTTTAATTCGTGTAAATTGTGTGTCATCTTGGGTTTTATCAGACTTTGAGCTCAATCCTATATACACAAGCATCTGTAGGGCCACAGAGCTCTAGTAGTTAACAGTTCAGCTTTTCTTTGAGAGCTGTGTCTGAGAAGACTCTAACTTAGTGCACTGTTGTGTGCTAGCTGGGGAGCCGATGAGGTAAATCCATGCTGGTTTTATAAATGCAAATAAAATTGTATCCTCAGTTGGGTTTGCGAACTCTGGTCTGAGATGTAGTTTGGAATGTCACAGTAGGTTAAAATAATGTACAGTTTGTCTCTGGGGAGGACAATAACCATTCCCAGAAGTTCCCGTTATGGATTGGTCCAAATACTGAAATAGCTGAAGACTTTGGGCTTCAACAGATTTGGCTACAAGTGAGTGAGTTCAAAGCATTTTCTGTAGCTATATTGCTTTTGAAAGATTTGAATACTAAGTCAAACACTAATAACATTATACCTTGTAAAAGCATCAATTGGGCCTTTAAAATTGAATACATTACACTTTGCGTCACAAAGGAAGTACTGGAAGTACTTGTACTGCTGGTATAGTCATTATAATGACATTTCATATTATTTTTAATTTAGGCTCTTTTATGCCTTAAATATCTTAAAATCCATTGAGGCAATTATGCCCAAATTGTTTGAATATGTGACTTAAGATTCTGTCCTTCTAAAGTACACATCAGTGCTTAAACACGTTGCTCTGTTGCAGCTCACTTACAAGCAAGTAAATATCATGGACACGTGCAACAGGTGTGAATTTATTTCAAGTGTTTTTTGTAATTTTTTAATATAAAATTGTAACCTTTAACAGAAACAGCTATCTGGCATTACAATCCTCAGAACTGCAGTAGCTACTAATCTGTTCACATTCCTCATTGCTTTGAGGAGCATTCCTGTATATTTATGGCAAATGTCCCAGCACCATCTTTCATATCCTTTTTAGTGATAATGTGTGTTCAGCTTTCAGCTGCAGAGGACTAAAAGAGCATTTCAAGCCCACACATAGTCTGATGAGAGCTCACGGCTGTGCACAAGTCAGAACAGCAAGCTGCATGTTCCCTCTTGCAGCAGTGAAGATGATCAGGATTTTATTTATATATGTATATATTTAAACATTACTCAAATAGCTTGTGTCAACTAGGCAAAATCTGAAAATCAGCATTTTTCTCTTTTTAAGTTCAGTGCTAGCAGAATAACTGATTTGATAAAACTATGAGAAAGTAGGAGGCTGAGGGTGGATTGAAGATGCAGAGAAGTTTTCAGTGAACAGCAAGTAAAAAGTCAGCCTGGGCAAGGCATCACTTACCTTGTCAGTTTTTAACCTTCCCCCAGAGGCCCGTCCTGCAAATCCTTTCAAGTCCCATGTCCAGCTACCAGCGCTTTTGCTACCCATCTTTTCCTTCCCCTCCTCCGGCCATCGCCCCCCCTTCCCCCAGCTCCTCATTAAAAGGAAAGCTTCCAGGAGCTCTCGAGCAGCAGGCTCGCGCTTTCAATCAAAGGAGATTGCTGAATAGCCCTCCACTCGCAGAGAGCTCAGTGGATCCAGAGTCAGGGCCCCTTCATTAATGAGAAAGGAGTCTGTCCACCTTCTGAAACCTTTCAGCGGTCCCTGAGGCTGCCTCAACCACACAACTTGCATTTCTCATAAATTTCCCCCCTGTGGCCACAGTTCCGTTTCTCTCTTTCTCCCCTTCATCTCCTGAAAAGCAAACGCTCAAAGGTAATTTCCCTGCTCTTGCGCAAGTAGATCCCAAGGTTTCTGATCTTTATTTGCTCATTAGGAGGTGCCGCTTCAGGTTAATTCCCTCCTGTCCCTGGCCCCCAGACCCTTGGTTACCGTGAAAGCTCTTAGGGTAAATTAGTTGGGCTTAGAATTACAGACAAGGAAAATGAACGCTTGCGTCAGGCTCGCCAGGCGTGTGCACAGCACAGGTCCGAGCGCTTGTTTTGGCTCTCAGGCTCAGTGGTTTCCGCCCAGTCTTTTCACTCAAACCTCTTGTTTCAGTCCACACCCAAGGAGTTTTGTTTTGAGTTTTTAGGGGTTAGAATGAACCCTGAAAAATGAAATGCAAAGCTCCAAATGGAAGAGCTGCTGTTGTCTCTTTTGGTCCAAGCTATTTTGCCACCTAAAAATCATCCTTAGCTCCTGAAACTTTGCCCTGGTTTGGTAAAAACCTCACTAGCCTAACATGTTTCACACTTAAATGAATCACGATACCTGCTTGGTTTGGGGGGATTTATTAGCTGATTTTTTCCCCCCACTAATTCTTAATCATAAATATTAATCTGACCTCAGCACCCCACCACATCAGCAATTATATATATTGTCACGTGTTGTCAGAAATGGAAACTCAGTCTTTGTCAGGATTTCAAAACATATACGTATATTTTTACTATGACTGTGTCTAAACTATGTCTGTAATGTTAAAGGAACTGTTACTGTCAATGAGAGGACAAATCGGTGAGGAAAGGCATCATGTGTAACTTCTGTTGGCTGGGTCCCAAGATGCAAGGAGCAAGTACCCAGCTGTTATTCAGTGGATGATCTCATAAATAATACCTTAGCCTGGGGACCGGAGTTTTGTTAGCGCTGCTGTTATGGTCACATGCAAATGTAAATGACTTTGCCTGTAACAAGTATGCAGGAAGATGCTTTGTATGTGGGAATGTGAATTGATGAGGAACGCGTGCTCTATAGACTGGGTGTAGCTGACTATCAACTTAGGTTTTGATAGTGCCTTGACATCAGACAATTTAGTTCTTATAATATGCAAGCAGCTATGGTGAATGGCCAAATTCAGGCTTCTGTTGGTCTTTAGACCCATCCCACTCCAAGTTAACTTTTTCTGGTGTTATAGTGAATAACTTGCCATTTGTTTCCCTGGTGGAGTGAGGAGGAAAAAGTCATAATACGTAAGAAAGAGGAAATAATATTTTGATTGTTGAGCTGTATTTGTTATTTTATGTTAATAGTACGTACACCTTGAGGACAGAGTAACTGAAAGTGAAAATCTTAGTGAAAAGTACCTAGAATTCTTGAATTAAAAACAGATAACTTGTCAAAACAAGCTGCATGCAGTGAATATTTCCCTGGTAGAAAAGAACATCTAGAGGGTGTGCATCTGAGCTTCTGCGCCTGTGGTGTTAATTCCTGTGGGTGCTGACTGCTTGCTAATTTAAATAGCTCTTGTGAGTGCTCACAACCAGGGTTTGAGTTGCTTGCAGGACCTTTCTCTGCCTGGTATTTGTGTAAAAGAATGCCCTTTCACTCCCTGCCGTCCTTTCAAACCGAAGGAGTGAGCTGCGGCCTGCCGCTGCCGCCGCCTGCCTCCCTGGGGACTGTGTGCCCCTCAGCCGCCTGTACGCTGCCCTTTGCAAAACACGATGCATAAAACTCCTCTCTTGGCACTGCCAGCACATTGAAATAGACTTGCTGTTCCCCTGTACTCCAAGCAAGGTGCTGAGGCCGCGAGTGCCCACCCCCGGCTGGCATCGCTGTGGCAGCCGGCAGCCCCAGCCTGGTGTGTGGGCAGAGCCAGCAGGGACAGCGCACGGGGTGGAAGGAGAGCATGGGTGGCCCTGGCCTTTGACCCGCTGCCTCTTGCTTCCCAAACCCCAGCTTTCATCCCAGCATTCATCAACCATTTTGCAGTCTGTCTTGGCTTCCTCCTTCTGAAAGTGCAGAGGTTTTTCAGGCCCTGACAGTGCAGTGTTGTGCTTTTCTCAGGGTTTTTCCAGTTATCTCGCCATGAAGAACAAAACTCCTAGGCACAGCCGAAGCTCCTTATGGTAACTAAAACAGCACTGGTGTGTCTCAAGGATCCCTGACCCCCAGCGGTTCACAGAAGTGTGGTTAAAACTTGTTCTCCTATTTCAGTTTTCTAAGGGAAAAGGGTTCAGGCTCTTTTAAATTCTGTCCAGTAGAAACTGAACTAAATGTTACTGTTATCTCTATTCTATATTCTCACTCTTTTAGAATTGATTAAAACTCTTTTACTGCCATGTGGGCTGCTCTGGATTTTCAGGTTATCCTTTGAATTATATATGGTTGTGTTGGATCAGTTATCTGCTTGCTTTTTTATTACTCCTAAATTTGAGAAAGGGCTAACAGGGATCTTCAGGGGGGAAAGGCCTGTGTTTATTCACATGAACAGCTCTGCAAGGTGTGGTACTGCCATACAGGAAGGTCCTTGCTTAAACCAATCTAAAACTTGGGCTCTGCCAGCCTTTGCCTTCTGTTCTGCTGCTGCAGAGGTCAGCGAGTCAGGGGTCAGGGCATTCGCCAGTGACTGTGGTGCTGAACAGAGCCGCTAAGTGAGCGCACAGTGAGAGCTGGGCTCGCTGCTGCAGGGGCACGGGCCTGGAGGCCGCAGGACCCTCACGTCCTGGGTTGCGCCTGCTTGTGGCCTCTGTTGCCTTCGCCTCTGCTGGCCTCAGCTCCCTGAGAACAGACGTGGTCGTCAGGTTGTTGCTGCATGCTGAGGAAGTACCAAGCGGCTAGGGCAAGCTCTGATACCCAGAAAGTCTCTGAGATGTTATCTTTGTCCAGCAGTAGTTGAAGCTCTAAGTCCTGCCCTCGGCCTGCTGACAAGTCGCCCTTCCCTTCATTGCAAACCGCCCCTTAAGAAAGGAGCTGCGAGCGGCTTTCACAGTGCGGTTCTGAGTCACGATGCTGGAAGATGCCAAGCAGATGCAACGCCTGTCAATTTGCCATGACTGATTACCAAAGAGGTCTGCCTCGTGCAGATTCTCCACTTCTTTCATATGCTCGAGGACTGCCCAACTTCTTTGTTTACTTTATACTGTCTCATCTGCAATTAAAATGCGAGGATTCTGTTTTTGTAGAGATTTATCTAAATTAAGAGATCATTATTTATTTGTTTAGGCTGCACAAATCAAATTTGATGTTCTCATTCAAAGCAGAGACTCTTTTCTTCTGGGTGTCATTAGTCTACAGAAAAAGCCATTGCACTCTAATATAATTCCTGAACCATTAATTATGCTATTGTTTTGCAGGAGGCAAAGTTTTAGTTGCTTCTAGTCTGTTCTTTAAACATCAGCTATTTATTTACTGTGCATCCTTACGCTTCCCTGAAGGCCTTCAGGATGAAATGTGTGAGGCTGCTGCTTCCCTGTCCCAACTGCCCCCTCCCTGCAAGCAGCACGGACTTGCTCTTCTCATTGCAAATAAATATCAAAGTGATCCGTATGTGTTACTCAGCACTATCTCTGCAGGCATCGTCAGCACATGAGATAAATAATGCTATCCAAGATGCATTATGGCTGTTCTTCCAGATTATTCTCAAAAAATCCAGTTTGGCTAAAATGATTGTACGTGTTACCGAGAGACTTGTGTTACAAGGTTAAAGCTTCAGTTGCTCTGCACTGTAAGGCCATCTGTGTCTTGCATAAAAAATGAGCGGCATTCATCCCCGTTATTGCTTGGTGGCAGGAACAGTAATGGGATGCCCGTTGTTGATGGTGAGCATGTAGTCTCTGAAAGCAAATTAAATTTTGGCCAGACTATTCCTAGCATGTGTTTTCCTAACTTTTTGCCCTTTGGTGGCTAAATCGTATTGGGTTTGTGTTTTGTGAATTGTTTTTATTACATTTTAAGGCCTGTTTCTCATTTTAAAAAGAATTAAAACTTGTATCAGAAAATCAGATTTATTTTCAGCATTTCAAATCTGGTATTTTTCACTGTCAGTTTCCTAACCTATTTCCTTCCTCAAGAGACTTAAATATATGAACTTCTAAATACAGAGATGTGCACTTTTTCTTTTCTTCTCCTGTTTCTTTTCTTTTCAAGGGATTTTTTTTAGTGCCCGTGAGGCTGGAACTCTGGAGATTTCAAGCCTCTTTCATCCTCCAAAGTGTAAGCACTTTCAAAGAAGTGGGTTCCTGTACAGTTCTTTTCATGTGCTCTGCTGTACTCTTTAAGCTCGACTTGCAAGCTCTCTCTGCAGGTGAGAAGGGAGCATGGGCCAGAGACATGTTTACACCTTGGACTGTGTGCAGCAGAAATGGTCACTGGGGAGAGGAGGGCACCCCACACAAGTGAGCTGCTCGTAGTCCAGAAGAATGACATTGCTTTTTGCATCTCCACCCTCTTTTTCTGGCTTCCTTCTGAAGTATGCTAGTAGCAAATTGATGCAGCGGAGTGCCAGCTGAGTTGTAGGGTGCCTTAGCTTTCTGTTATTGTAGTGGAAAGCCCCATTAGAAACTGTCAAACAGAACCAACTACGTCAAGTCCATTTCTGGTGTAGTCTGTGATCTACAAACCCAAACTGCAAAAGCCATCAGTCTGCCTTCAACTAACATTTCTCATTCCTGGGATGCAGACCCCCAACTGGCAGGAGCAGCTCTGTCAAGGCTGAGTGCGTGGTTCCAGCCTGACCTGCCCACACAGACCAGCAGAGGGGTGGGCAAGGAGTGGGGATAGATCCTGCTCTCGTAACCAGACCCAGCAGTGGTGATGAGGAGGCCAGAGACTGATAGGGAAGGAATGGAATTAAGAATGGGACACAAGACAGCATGTCCAGGTTAGCATGGAGAAGAGGATGAGGCAGGGAGAGGGGAGCATGCTGTGAGGGGAACGGCAGGAGAAATGGATGAGCTGGGGAAGGATTGCGTGTAAGGAGCGGATGCGGAAAAGAGGATGACGAAGTAGGCCATTTAAACCTTGTCAGAACAACTTCTCTCCACCCACACATCAGCCTGTTTCTTTCTCAGAGGAGAGAAAGGTGCTTCCCATGTCAATTTGAATGAAGAGTTTCAAGACAATGTCCTCTTAGATTGTGGATCTATTCTGCACAAAAATAAATGACTGTTTAAAATGTACAACAAAAAAAGAATGTTAAAATTATGTACTGTATCAAGGGACGGTCACTTTCCTTTTGGTCTACACTCAGAAAATTTTTGATGTATAACTTTTAAGGGGTGCGGCTGCTTTACTGCTTTTGTTTAAAAGTGAGAGCAAAGGTGTAAGTGGAACACGTTTAGTATAATTAGAGAATATTGTCTGACAATTCAGGAGAGGATCTTCCGAACGTATTTCTTTGGGACATAACCTGTACCCTTTTCAGGAAAACTCTAATTCTGGCTGAAACCACCCTGCAAAGTTTTCAGCCCTTAAAGTGGAAAAAATTGACCCCCTATCTGTCACCAGGCAATTCTTAGAAGTTTGGTTCTTTCATATTCTTAGGGTGCAAACCATAGTTTGAGGATGTGAAGGCTTTCACAGAATCTTAATTGAGGTCTGCACAGTAATAACAGGCAAGATTCTGCAAAGCAGTTGTTTGAGCTTCTTGAAGATTTAATATTAGTTTAATATTAATATAAAAAAAATCTAGGATTTTATTAAGAAAAGTTATGCTCCTTCTTTCTGAGTGAAAAAAAGTACGACCAGGTTAAGAACAGGGCAAAACAATTTCTTGGACTTAATTTTGAAGAAAGTTTAACAGTTTTGAAAAGGATCAAAATAGCAACCTGAAACATGTACTGTCACAGGTACATTGAGATTGCAAAGTTTTATGTAGAGGAAAATCCCAGGTTTCTTTTTTCTCTTCCCCCCCCCCCCCCCACTCCCATGGAAATAAAATAAATGCAGGATCTAGCTGTAACACCCTGTTATGTTAAACATAACAGTGCACAATGCTTGGTCTGCTTCATGTTGCTGCATCCTTCAGAGTGTGCAGAAGTCGCTCTGGACAGTGGTGGTCCACAGCAGGCTGTCTCTCAGCTAGTCTCAGGCTCTGTTACAGAGCATGACGGGTGTACTGCAATTTCCCCGCTGCAGATAGGAATGTTTATTTTACTTACAGGGTGCTAACTGTTTAGCTGTGGTATTTTGTACAGCGGTATGAAGATCATGAGAAGGGAACGCTTGGAAGAAAGGAAAAACGAAACCATCGTGGTGCTGTCACAGGAGTGGATGTTACATGTGGGAGGTAAAGGCGTGGGGAAAAGGGATGACATTTACTGAACTTATTGCTCAGGCTCTTTGTAGTTCAGACGTGTCTGCTGATGGTATTTATAAGGGTAGCCCCCGTGTGAAAGGGAAGAAAAAATGATCTCATGCTTAAAAAGGAAAAATAAAAAATCTTTCTCTGGTATCCATGCTGTCTAAAACATGAAGCATATTTAGCAATTCAAAGTAGTCCTTTGTGCCTTCTGAACTGTCAAATCTGCCACATACAAAGGCTACATCAATGAAAGGGTGTGTGTTACATTAGAAATATTTAATGACAGTAAGTAAAGCCTGTTGAAAACATGAGAACAGACGTAAGGGTGCTTAGCTGTGTGCTGCTGGGCTTAACTGGGTGCCGTACAGCTCAGTTGCACAATTCTTCAAGCTGAAACATCACCAGCTATGCTGTGTGCTGTGTAATATCTACAACTGAACGTCCTGCAGAAGACAAATGATACGCTATAAAGCTCCACAGAGAGAGCACCTAGTGCTTTTTATTTGCTTTTTTAAAGTTTGGTGGGTAAAATGAGCGAGGCAGCACTTTGTTATTAATATTTACTCCAGTGAATGAAGGAAAAATATTTAATGTGTCATTCTGATGCTATTAAGCTCCCAAAAGCTAACTACTGTGAAAGGGATGCTAACATAATATTTAGTTGTCTAGTTGGGGATTAATGGATTAGGATGCATAGTTAGTAAAAATCAGCACTTGTCACACCGATGTCAGTCCCATGAGCTGTAACCATCTTGAACATCTCTGTTGTTGTAGTAGTTTTCAATTCTGTTTCCCACTCCACAAAATTTCCCTAGAGATGCGATGGGTCAGCAGCAGGCCAAAGATGGGCTTCAGACCTAATCTAATCAATATTGTGACAAATGTAACGAAAGCAGCTGTGTCACCTTGGAATCCCAGCGCATTTTGTCAGCTCTGCTCTTAATGGGATGTGACAGCGAGGTTGATCTGTGCCTCCTTAGGATAGGAGAGAAGTTGTGCAAGGGCTTGTGCAAGGGCTTGTGCAAGGATGGCTTTGTCACAAAAGGGTAATCCATCTCCATTTAGATCGCAGTTAAAGGTTGAAACTAAAGGTTTCCTTACTTACGCCTCAAACATCAAATAGCTATTTTAATAACCCTCATTTTCATGTAAACAGTTTATGTTTTTATTAATCTTTCAGCTCCTCTAACATGTCATCTGTATTAGAAGAGGTGGTAAGGTTCTGAAATTGGCTTCATGAATTAGAAAGCAGTAGTCACTGGCCTCATATGTATTCCAGGCAGAGCACTTTAACTTTGGTCCTCTGTAATGGCTCTATTTTATTGTGAATTGCCTCTTTTTGCTATCACATGCAATTAGATTACTTGTTCCACCAGTTGCTCATAAATTTAGCTGCCTGGTTTCTTCCCTTTGCTACCTTGGTCATCTTCAGTGATGCATTCTAGTGTGCAATCTCAAAATCTTGTGCTTTTCTAGTTTTGAGATGATGGCTTTGCTAAAGATTGTTTTTATGATAACCTCACTCTCTGTGCTTAGGGTTTTTTATATTGTTATCAAATCTGACCATTTCTACCTCCATTTTTAATCAGCCTAGTATCTCTGCCCTGCTGGGTCTGCCGAGCCCCTTCCTATTTTGACTCATGTTGTCTGTTGTCTTTATGGTTTCTCTGTTCTTACATGTCCATATACTGTGATGCTCCTGTACCAGGTTATTCTCAAGGTGTTTGGTTGCTCTGTCCCTTTGGCCTTAACTTTCCACTGCAGGATGAGGGGCAATTAGTGTTAAAATGGTCTCGTGCAGAAATCTTGTGAATTTGTAGTTTCGATATCTACAGGCTTACAGATCGATTACTATCATAGCAATTACTGTTGGTCAAGAAGCTCTCATATCTTATTCTTTTCCCTTGGGGAGATGACCTTTAAAGTATCTTGTGAAAATTTACCGTTCTTCTCTACACATTGTATTTTAACACGAAAAATAATATTGCTTGTCCTTTAACTTGAGATTCAGAAACAGCTTACTCTTATTTTCAATTACTAAAGTTTTCTGTGTGAGGATTTCCATAAATTGCCTTGATGTGTAAATAGTGGAGCAAAGCTGCCTTATACTTTTTACTAATCCTGCAATTACGTTGCTGTAGAGCCTTTTTACTTTCCTTAATATGAAACTAAACCCTCCTCTCACCTACTCCTTTACACAACCAGTGCAATAAGAATTATGGACATGACAGCTAAATCCAGCTCTTAAATCCCAGGCATAGTAGCTATTAGTATTGCTGCTCACTGTTTCTCTCTAATAAGCTATAAGCAGTCCAATATCTTATTAGTTAATTTGAAAATCGTTTCTCAAGGGATTGCATGGCTTATGTGCATCAGGTCCCTACCAATCCACTTAAAGCTTAAATTCATCGGACTGAGAAACTCCACGTGGGATTTTGCTGGCTGCAGCAGAACCATCCCCTTGTAAAGCACTAGGATAGCATTTTTGGTCTAGCAGAAGTTGCACTGCAAACACCCCCTGAACAACATCTTCTGGGGATGGTAATTCTCACATCTGAAAATAAGAGCTCTCACTTTCTAATTGTTTTCATTTTATTGTATGAAAACCTGCTACATTTTGGTCTTAAGGAAAGTATTTGATTGTAGTACCTAACAGAAGGATTACTTTGTTGCTTGTTATTGCTCTTCATTTGTTTAATTAATTAACCAGAGGAAAAAGTGGGACTGAGAATGAAGTCTTTGCCCCAACATACCTAACTCTGACTTGAATATCTGAAACCTGCTGGTTGATGCTCCGGGTCTGGGATGGGTGGACCCCCGAAGGTAAATTGAAGCACCCCTGGGAGCTGAACACCCCTTGAGGTACTGCCTGGCTTCAAACCTGCCTGCCCAATTCTGACCCACTGCACTTGGTGAACGTCTGTTCACACCACTCCTTGTGTCTTTTCTGGTATCCCACACTGGCAGCAAGAGGAAGAAATACTCATGTACCGCAGTAGCATGAAATATCAACCACTGTTTCCATTTTTCCACAACAGTATTGCACAAAGCCAATGCCACATAATCCTTACAGACTCCCTTCACCAAGGGTCCCTTCCGACCTGAATCATTCTGTGATTACATACGATTCAAGCATGATGTAACACACAGAACCACCAGTGAATATACAAACTGCATCACATTTTTAAACATGCTTTCCCTGTACCATCGTATTAAACACTTGCATGCACAGCTAGCTGCCCAAGAACTTGCTGTCATCACTGCAGGAGCAGGATCTGCTCCCACCCTCATTTTCCCAGAGACGTGTGCGTCCCCTGTAAGGGGAGCACTGTGCCAAACTTACCGGGGTCTGCAGGAGCATCTCTGCTCACAGCTGGGCCTCTGCTGGTGCCCGAGGCCCTCCCTGCCGTGCCGCCGCTCTGTGTCCCCTCTGCGCTCAGGCAGAGCGTGCTGGCTGTGGTGGGTGCTGTGGTTTCCATGCCAGTTATACCCCAGGAAAACTGAAAGTGCTGCCGAGGGTTGCGCACGAGAGGAAACTCTGACGGCCCCGGCCTTCCACTACGTAGGTGTCATGTGCTGCAGCTGGTGATGGCTGGGCTGGGAACTTCCACGCTGGCCTCAGCCTCCCTTGAACTCCAGCCAAGCCACAGCTGCTCTACTATCTGCCCTGCACATAGGTCCGTAGGAGTTCATATGCTGGGTAGGGCAGAGTATCGATGTGGTCAAGGAGAGGAAGAAGGTTTGGGGCAGGAATTTCTGTTTGGCCCACTGCTAATATCATTGCTGCTAGAATCTCTCTGGCTTTGGTTTGGTTTGGTGTGATTTTAGAGCAACATTTCCGAGATGTTTCAATTTGATTATCTTTAGGGGGAACACACAAAATTCCTACACATGTATCTGGCAATTAGTTGCAGTATTTCCCATGGAAATCTGGCAGCTAGGAACCAACACTCTAGAATTAAGCTTGTTGGGATTTTTTTTTTTTTCAAAATCAATTTTCAGTTGACCATTCTTTGTACTTAATTTTTGCCCAGTAATATCTGCAGTATGCCCAGTACTTTTCAGAAGCTCAGTTAAATCATGCAGAAACAATACTAGATGTACTTTGATGGAAACCTGAATGGGTTTCCTGCGTGGTATTGCATCTTTGCTAAATAAAATAATAACAAAGAACGAATTCTCTGTATACATATATGTCCACATTGTGAATTATTGCAAGAAGAGGCAAAGCAGAAAATAGCAAAAATAATTTTCTATATAGGTGGTGCTAGTTTGTAGTTAATGATGGCATGCTATTGGCTTTGTTGTTGTTTTTTATTTGTGTTGGATTTTGTATAGAGATATAGAAATAAGTATGTAGAAATAAGGAAAATGGGGAAACTGGGAAATTGTCATAGGAAATGAGGAAGAAGGTCCAAAGGTGATTGCTGAAGAGGATGGCATAATTTATGGAATTGGATGGAATTATTGAAGTATAAGACTGCCCAATATGACTTCTGAACAAAATAAGTCTCTAACTAGAAATTAGCCTACGCTAGTGCTTTCACATATGAAAGAAACTTTTACATAAAAATCATAAGAAGTAAAATAATACTTACTTTGCATTTCTTTACAGCAGCATTGCACAGTGGTTCTGCCATCCAGCCTTTCCCAGTGGGTGGACTTCCAGCTATTTCACTCTATGATTTTTGTCATGTGTCTTGCCTCCTTCCCCTTAAAATGAGGGGTGCAATGGATTACTATTCAGAACAGACTGTTATTTTAAACTGAAAATGCATTCTAGAACCAGAATAAGATCTGACGTGTAGCTTTAAAGAGGTGAGGTTCATAAGAAGGAGGAAATAGCACAAATTCTGGTATAGCAAAAAAAGGGATAAAGGCAGAATTTCAGATGCTAGGTGAAGAGAAATAGGAAAGGAATTGGGAGCATGTTTGGGGTAAAAATAATGCCTCCCACCGCCCCTGAAAAACAAAACAAAACACCACCAACAAAACACCCTAGTCTTGTAATAGTCCGTGAAAAACATTATCTAGAATAAAATCAATAATATTTACATTGTTAAATTGACTGGTTATAAAAGTATGTGCTGAAAAGTGTTTAATAAAAGCTTTGGAATTTAAAATTCTGTTCCTTAGCATGGTTATGGTGATAGAAGAATTATAAATCTTTCTTCTTGAGAAGTACTATGGCAGCACAAAGGGAAGTGACAACACAATCATATCTCATCAGAATGATGGGTAAATCATTGACTATATATTTTTAATATCTACTAAACTGTCTTCAATGTGACATAAAAATAAAGATACAAAGAAACTGGCAACCATTCTCTTGACACCTAAGATAAAATGTACTGAAGAGAATCCAAATTTGAGCACACAGTATTCAGAGATAATTTGCCACAGGCCAATTTTGGAGCAGAGTCCCATAGGCTTTTAGTAGGACTTGGGTTTTCTTCTTCTTTTCTTTTTTTTTTTTTTCTTCTCTACAGGAAATTCATTGTTGCTGAATTACTAAGGTGAATTTGAAGTTGTGATTCTGAGTTGGGTGCTGTTGTTTGTGGCTTTAAGGCTTTTTATTTTTATTTATTTTTATTTTTTCCTCAAAATGAAATTAAAATAGCTTAGCTTTAAGAAAGACATGACGAAAGAGGGGGAAAAAAAGCTCAATTTACTTCTGTGTCAGAGTAATCTCAGTTTTTTTGCCTTTTTTTTAGGGATAACCTTTTCTTTTGTCCTCTCCTGATCCAAATAACTGACAGCAACTGAATTGCTGTGGCTGAAAAATTAAAATTTCCCTTCTTAAGGAAGCACAGCTAGGAAAATGTGTTTTAACATCATTTATTTTTAAGTAGGGCACAAACTGGTTGTGCCTATAGCTGCAACCACTGAAAAGGGAGATTGAGGGCTGCTGTCAGATGATCCCTGTTGTGCCTATGATGTGCCTGTTGTATGCGTGGTCCTTACTGGTACTGAGTGCACATTTGCTCATATTAATATAAGGGTTTAATGCTGTGGTAGTGACTTGGCAGCCATAAGAAACTAAGGACAAAATCTTCATACACTTGCACCTTCAAGCCTGAATGTTTCACAGCAGTTCGATGTCACCAATTAATTTTGCTTTCAAGTAGTACTTGTTCGACCTCCTTTACTTCAAACCAACTGTTGCAAAAATTCTAGGGCTCCTGTGGTCTCAATTTTGGCAATTTTAATCCAAAGTAACTCTCTGGTTTCAAAACAAAACGTTATTTCTTTGATTTTCATTATCCAAACATAAGGAAATATAGGAAGTAAGCAAGTAATTAGAAAAATGCAATTTTGAGTTTGACGTAATGTATTGTTCTGTTACTTTTATATGACGCAAGGGTTCTCCTTGTTAAAAAGATCAGTGAAAAAATGCTGCTCCAATTCCATGCTGATAGCTGCAGATTTTGCCTGAAACTGAAGTGAAAATGTTGTTTTGATTGCAGTACTTCAAAAAATAAAATAAAAATCAATGAATAACTATGTTCCTGATTCGGGGGAGCTTCTCTAAGGACTTTGAGGATGAGGATGACTCCATACAGGTAACTGAGAGATCTGCTGGCAGGCCTCTCTAAGCCCGGCTGCAGAAGCTATCAGAACCTAACACAGTTAAGAGCCCACATCTGTATTTAGGTTGCATTATTAGTAAGTACAGTTTCTGGGAAACCAGCTATGTTTGTGCAGCTGCCTTGTCAAGATTTCTCATTCAGTAAAGCCTGCAGTGCTGTAATGCCACACGTACGGACTTCCCGTGGAAGGGCAGCTCTCGCTTTTCCTGCCTACTTGTGAGGATGACAAAAAGCCTAGAGCAGGACCTATTGCCTGAGAATCAGAGAAAACCTCATAACACCGTAGCCTAAATGGGATCCACGTGAAGTTCCTGACCTTCAGCCCTAGTGAGATGTGACCTGCTGTAGTTGCTGAGTTATGAACTGGGCACATGCGTGGCTGCGATCCACACTTGCTCTATCTTTTCTTACCGTACTTCTCACAACCATGTCTCACCCCTGAAAACACTGGATGGGGCTCGGTTTTGAAGGAAGCTGGGTTGCCCATATAGGGTTAAGCCAGGCTGTGACTTCAAAAAACGCAGGCAGCCAGCTTCCCTTTTTGTAAAGAGAGCAGCTTCCTGCCAGCCCCAGACTGCAGTACAGCCCTGTGCGGAGCATGGAAACCCCCATCCCCCTCAGTGCTATGTAGTGGAACCTACAGCAAGTGTAAAAACACAACAAACGGCGCGTTTATTTTTGGAGAAGTGGGAAACTGCTGTGGGAGTGAAAATTTCTTGGTTTTTTTTTTTTTTTTTTTCCTCATCATCCACCCACTTACTTGAATATAGTTGTTTTGGGGAAAGGACCAAAAAAAAAGAGAAGCTAATAAAGTCCCAAAGAAATTGTTGAATTTTGGGGGATGTTTTTGAAGAACTGAAGATCATACTTGGTATTAGAGAATACAATAGTGATGTCCCTTATGCTCCATCTTCCTTCCTGAGATATTATGATGACAAGATAAAAAAAATAATTTCCCAAATACAGTTTTTAAATGTCCTAGCGCTACTTATTGCTGAGAGCAAACAGTTGCATTTTTTCCTAATATAAAAGACCCATACATGCTGCAGGCTTAAAATCAGAAGAGCTTTACTTCCCAAGAAATCTGTTAGAATCATGTAGAACAAAAGAGGTGCCTTTTGGAGGCAGGTTGTGATTAATGCGTCGAGTTGCAATCACAGAGATAGCCTTCGTTTGTCATTGGAGGTGACTGCCTTTGGGAGGAGATGCTTCTTTTTCCCTCTGTTTGCGTGTGCGAAGGTCGGCTCCAAGTGCTTGGCAGCAGAGTCCCTGTCTGAATGTTACTCTTGCAGTTTGGTTTTGATGGAGTGTTATCTTTAAGCAATGTCAAGGCCACAACAACGTATGAATATAGATTTCTTTTCACTTCTTTGTACCTGCATAGTGTCTGTATTTTGACTTATAGTTCGTTAAGCTGATAAAAGTTGTCTTGGTGTCACCTCCTGCTCAGTACCGGTTTGTTTTTGTCACTCAGCACCATTGACTCTGCTGTTAGCAAAATGGAAAGAAGGCAAAGCTTTACAAAGGGATGGTGAATCCATGGAGCTTAACACTTTTGTGTTCCATACTAGTTGAGGACGGTGAGTAGCTGGTTAGCAAAAGATATATAGTTTGATGTGTAGGAAGCTGTCATGGTATGGGTTCTTGGAAAGTCCATCAGGTTGAGGGATGGAGAGGTCACAGAACACAGTGCCGAGACGTTTTCAGTTGTCTGGCTGCTACTGGGGAAGCCAGTGAACCTTCAGAGTCTACTTCTCTGTGATGGAGTTGCTGTGTTTGTAATGGGTATATGCTATTGCACAAAGGAAAGCTACACCTGTTTTCTGACTGTCAGGTGCCCATGGCACCAGCACCAGCAATGGGAGTGGTGGCAGGAGCAGAGCACCTGTGGACATGAGCATGCCCTGCTGGTGGCTGCTGCTGCGTACGGCTGCCAGCAGCTGGAAGGAGCCCAGAGGAAGTCTGAGCACGTGTGGTTCGAAAAGGTCCGGATACATATAGGCCTGTACCTATAGCAGGAGAATTTTCTTGTGGCTGGGCTGAACTGTGCCACTCCTTGTACACATGGGGCTTGTTTCATGGTATCCTGCCTACAGGAGCACGGTCTGATATGGGGCGGGTAGCAACACAGCCTGCAGCAAGTGGTGGCTGCTCTGTTCTTCTACTGCTCCACCATCACTGTAGAACAGGGCTGTCAGGATTGCAGGAACAGTGCTTTTACTGGGCATTACTTGATGTTGAAACTTGTATCTTATTCTGAAAGTAAGCTTGGGAGAGTTAAAAGTGAAAGAGAACAGTCACGCTTTTTCAATATGCAGGAATTTTAGTATTTTCTATTTCAAATGATTAATTTAGTAGAGAAGATTTTGAGGAATGTTTGTCATCTCCTCTGAACTATTTCTTGTACATGATGAATAAAACTGTTCCTCTTCAGTTTTATTTAAAGTAGGAAAGAGGAAGCACTCTAAAAAAGGCCCAGAATATCATCACTTGATGTCTGATTTGTGGCTTTCCAAAGATTATCTTTGATTACCCAATGTAACTTGTTGTTTTAGAGAGAGTTTTGGTGAGAAAGAGGGATTTTGAGCTTGAAACCAGCATCTGTGTTTGAAAGAAAGCCTCTTTGTTACTTCTGATAACCATGATAATGGGATCTAAACTAAGGTTGGCTGTGTTTATCCGTAATAATTACAGAACGTACACTAAGGCACACATGCACACTGACAGTTTATGTATATATACCGGTACTATAAATCTGATTACAGCAGTGTAATCTTGGGAGTGTCTGAAGATGTAAATCGGGACCGAGACCAGATTCTGGATCCCTTTGAGGAATGGGATAGGTCAATATGGTTGTGTGTCAGCTCCCTAGTCTCTGCTTTGGTATGTGTGTGGCTACGTTGGCATTGACTTTTTTTTCTGAAAACTTGGAGTAATGAAGGATGGAATATATATATATATTTCCATTTCTTAGTAACAGTTTCACCTTCATCCATGTCCTAATGAAAATTTTGATTTCATTTTCACTTTGAAAAGTGGAAATGGGCACCTGATTGGTAAGGCTGTGCTATGCCTTACTGTTTCATCATGTAGGAGTCATTACGATGTTGAATACGGGGGTTAAATTACTTGTACTAAGTCTGCTGTTTTTTTGTTTAAAGGGATTTCTACTTGCAAAACAGAAGTGGAACTTCTGGCTGTAGAATTGCTGTGCACTTTTAGGAAATAAGCTATTTACTGGGGATTTCCTTGGTGAAGTGGATTGCCTGGCACAGGCTCAACGTTTGCAAGATTTGAGCCAAATTTTCAGCGGACACTATCTCAATTTTTGATCATCTTTCTTAGCACAAATATTTATACTCAGATCACACTGGAAGATTATTTTCCTCCAAAAACAAGTGTCATAACCGGTGAATCACTTCAGATTTGCATTCATGATGAACCATCATTTGTCTACTACTAAACACTCTCTGGTTGAAAAGTTGTGTTAAAACGAAGTGGACTTCCTTGGTTTGTGTTATTGTAAGGGCAGTGTTTTAGTTGATTGGTATTGAGATAGCTCCCTGTAGCTTGCCTGTTCAAAGGGAGCCATCAGTGTATGACCTGATGTTTTCAGCTACTCCCTATGGCCACAGTCTTGTGCTTTTGATGTCCCCCAATAGGTCCCAGAATAGAATGAGGATCCTCAGAAGGGCGTGAGACCTCAGGCGGTCGCCTCGTGACCAAAGCAGAAGCTGCGGAAAAAACAGCTATCCCTAATTCTGAAAGGAAATGCCCAGCAGCTCAGCTGAAAATAAAATAAAAAAAAAATCCAGCTTGGAAAGCACCAAAAGATTTCTCACATAAATCTTCAGCATTTTTCTTGTTTACAGGCAATTCCAAACTCTTTGCTGGCAAAGTGGTTCCTACAGTCACCATGTGGGAGTTGTTACAAAAGGTGTTTGAAAGTGATCGTGTGAAAGGTGAACAGGTTTGAGAAGCAGACTTTATTCCAAGAAAAAAGGCAATTTGAGCTAGAGAGACACAATACTTCTTGGAAAAAGAGGATGGCTGGTGTTGCAGCCAGGATGCTTCATTGGATTTAGGTGAAAAGGAAGTGAAAAAAAACTCGGGCTCGGCATGTGTCGTGTAGCCACAAAAAGCCTGACAGAAATTAGGAGTTTGAAATTCTCTGCTAATAAAGCATTGCCCTTTTGGTAATACAGACGTACAAACTAAGCATGGATACTCCAGGATCTGGGCTGAGGGCCAGCAGGCGGTGACCTTGGCTTCTGGAATGAATGGTGGTGTTGTTGGTTTGCTCAGTGACATGTCGTTTTCTTGGTAGATGTAAAAGGGCGCTCTACGGAAAATTGACTTGAATGAATAAGTTAAGCTTGCTGTGACAAATGGGACCAAAGAAAACAACAAACCAGCCCTGCTGCAGCTTGGTCACCATGTCACATCACTCTGTAGAAAACATCCAGGGAAGGCTCAGCCAGAAGCTCCCGCCAGGTTCTTGTCTCACAGCTGCACGCTGTGTAGAGAAGAAAGCCCACGGCTCATTTATCAGGATGTGGCAGTAAGGGCAATGTTAGACACTTGGCTTCAGAATACCATTGGTTTGTTTTATTGGTCATATCCTTTCTTTCCCGAACATTTGCTTGAGCGTGTTTTCATTTCTTACTTAATACTGGGTAGAGGCATCCTTGGCTTTTCACAAGTTTCTGGATGGAGCTGTCAGAACAGAGCACGACGATGGGAGAAGACCAAGGCTAGCATGCTTTAGCAAGGTGTGAGCAGTGTTTCCATATCAGAGGGCTCCCCAGGCAGTATTGGTGTTGGCAGTAGACTTGCTGACTGGAGCAGTGATGAAGCCCTGAGCTGTGGTGTGCTGGCCAGGAGCCACGTGGCATTCTGTTCTCCCGTGGATGCAAGTGTGGAGAGGATTGATGGGAGCATTAGTGGGTGAAATTGTGTGTTCCCTATTATGTGAGAAGTTAGTTTAGATGATGATTTTGTTCTCTTCTGGTTTCCAAATCTGTGAATTGCTTTAAGAGGGAATGAATCCGATAATAAAGGCTGGCAGTGGTTGCTATCTGAAGACAGATTAGAGATTGCTAGAGAAAACTCCAGTTGCTTGGGGGTGAGCACCTACATTAAAACAAACCAAATGCAGATGACAGTGGTGTCATCTACTATGAGATGCTGTGCCTGCAATCCTGTTTCCCAGAGAAGAACACTGTGCTCAGAGCATCATGGTTAACAAGGAGGGGGTTTTATTTGCCAAAAGCGCAGGCCACCTCTCCTTCTTTGGATAGTTTTAGTGTCCCACACCACTGTGGTGCTTCATTTATTTATTTTTAACAGTGAGTGTTTGGCTGTGCTCCAGTGCTTTGGGTGTGGACATCACACAGAGAGAAAAGCAGAAAGAATAGGAAACTCTGTCCCACCCTATTGCCTTTCCTTCAAGCAACTCCGCATCTCTCTACCTCCCTTTTCTCATAGCCGGTGGGCGACAGTAGCTGGTGATCTGATGCTGATTGTTGCTGAGCCTTTCTCCCTACTGAAATGTCTCCATCCTAGTTTACAGTTTGAAAAAATGACAGCATCTATTTATTGGAAAAAATGTCTCACGTATTACACACTTTCTGCAATGAGCAAGAAAGTTGTCCTTGATAATTAAAGAAATGACAGTCATTCCCACAGAGACACAGGAAAAAAATAAATTCACAACTGGGTGCTAAAAATGATTATTAATACATGCATCTGACCCTAGAGGAAAAGACCTGCAATTTTGAGTCCCTTGACCTCTGTTGCAGCCAGCAACAGCACTGTTAGCAGTTCCGTGCATTTAGGATTCCCCACAGTGCCCGGTAAAATCTTCTTGGGTTTTTGAAGTGTGTTCAGATTACACTGCTTTGAAAGCCAGTGTTGGCATTTAGCTTAAACTTAACCTGGTCAACTAATTCTGGTGGCCAGAATGAGCTGAAGTGCCAGGCATATAATGTAGAAGTGCTGGAGACTGCCCTGGTCCCTGGAAAGAGTCGGGGGCTGAAGGTAGAGCCAGGTGAAGAGCTCAGCTCCCACGACACCCAGTCCTGTGACCCACTCAGCCAATTTACTGGTACCAAACCCACCAGGAAACCCAGAGCAAAACTATCTCGTTTGGCTTTTCATCACTGCTTTGCAGGTATGTGTAGGCGGACTTTTCTCTATGCAGCTTTCCAGTAAAGATAACACTAGTTTGTACAAAAGAAGTCATTTCAGGTGCCACTTCACTTGCACTGAATTCAAAGGAGGCTTCATAAAGGAAAATAAAATAATCTTGTAAAGCTTATTCATAATTAATCATAGCCCTATGAAAGTGAGTTCTATTTTCTTATAGATAGTTAACATAAGCATATGATCTCCTGTGGGAAGCCTGATTAGTCTGTATTTAATGAGCCTAATGCAATTCTATCTACTGAGGTCAGTGCCAGAATGCCAAAATATTTTCCAATACGTTTCTGAGTATTAAGTTCTCCCTTATCATCATTCTCTGATCCTAAATACATCTTAGCTGATGTAGAAGGCAGGTACTTATATTCTTTTTTTTTTTTTTTTTTTTTCCCAGTAACTGAAAAAGAAGTTACTAGATGTTAAAACTGAATTACTAACAGGGTTCTTTCATCTTTTTTATTTATTTATTTATTTATTATTTTTTGTAATTTTTTTCCAATTACTGTAGCATGTAGGGACATTAGCAGTGGTTGTTCTCTTAATATCACGGGTGGAAGTTATGTGATTTTTTTTCTTTGCTGTATTATCTTATCACTGTGCATGCTTCTCTTGACAAGAATGTTCTGTAGTTTAGATTAGATATTTACAGATTAAATAGATTTTTCATTTTGACTTCCGAATTATAGAGATAAACTCATTAAATTGTTTTCATTCCCAAGTAGGTAGGAGACTGACTGTCAGGAGACTGACATCTATTTTATGCAACAAAGGCTTTCAGTGGTGGGGTTTGTTTTACTTGCTGGAAGAGCATCATAGGAATGGGGCCTGGAAGAGACCTGAGGTCTCTGAAAAGTGAGGTCTCTCACTTAAAATCCACCAAAGATAAAGTGCCCAATATTCTTGGCACATAGTTTTGCAATGGTTCTTGAAAAGTTTTAATGAAGGAGTGAGGGATTTCTATCATAACACCTTCTGTTTTCTGCTTTGTATGTGTGTTGTAAACGAAACAGTCATGGTGTTTGCCTGTAAGATGTCTTCCTGTATTTTTCATTTCTCTAGCTTTTTCCTAGGCACTTCCTGGGTTTTTGTAGTTTGGAGCTCAAATCTGGGCTCTTTTCCAGCTGGATAAATGCCAGCATTGAAACTAGTGGAATCATTGCCACCACTGCTTGCATATAACATTCCTGTCATCTCTTAATTTTTTTTTTTAATTTTTTTTTAGCAGTCGCTCTGAGTCACATTATTGGCTCCTATCATGATCCACTGCACCTCCTGCCTAATGAGTTCTCCTGGTTGTGTTAGCGCATTTGCTTGCAGTTCTCCACTCATCGCGCACATGTCTAATCTGAATTTTGTCCTGCTATTTTTAAGTTCTGGTTTGTTAGGAACACTTTGAATTTTAATGCCTTCTTCCTGAGTACGTCTCCACCCACCCTGGTAACTTTCCCAAGTTTCTCATGTGTCGTTTATGCCGCTGATGGTGGTGTTAATGGACTCCTGAACGCACCGGGCAGCACACAGCGCAGCCCCCGTACCATCCCACCGGAGACAGCTTGCTAATAGGACAACCAGACACTGATCACTGTGGCTCCATTAGGATTTTCCAGCTGATTGTGCATCCTGCTTACGGTCGTTCCCTGCGGAGGAAACTTTCTCTGGCTCCATTTAAGAACGCCCTCCGTGACAGAGCAAATAGCTTTAACCTAGTTAAGATGCGTCACTCTGACTGCTCCACCAGGCCGGTTATCTTGTCAAGGAGGGAAATTAGATTGCTTTGACATGATCTGTTCTTGACAAGTTCGTGTGGGCTATTTCTCATGGCTTGTTGTGCTCTAGGAGCTTACAGATTGACTGATTTTCTTCCTGGGTCTGCCTGAGCATTACAATTAGCGTCCTTGTACTTAACACAGCGAGTCCTACCCATTTCCACCTCCTAAAATACTGCATTTGTCTTTCTCCAGTATTCGAGTGTCTCCCCGTCTATGCTCCGCGATGCTTACAGAACAGAACTTTACGGAGTTGGCACAAATGGAAAACTAATTACATGTCTATTCTCATGAGCTTCTCATCTGAATACTGCCGCTATTAGAGGATTAATTAGCTTGAACAAACATCAGAAGTTTACAGCTAACGGATATTTCAGCTTTACGTCATGCACAATACTATTATGCTAAACTTGGCGTGATTTTTGCACACAAACTTCAGCGACAACAAATCCTTGGTACAGTACAGCTAGTTTGCAGGAAAACTTCTGCTATTTTTACACCAACACACTAACTGCCCTGCTCCAAATAGACACTTGAGCCCTTTCAACAACTCCTGAGAGAAGCACGCCTGCAATCCACCTTAGCAACAGTTGCTCAAATACGTCTGCTTATCTTTAACAAAAAGGGTTAACAGCCAAAACTGATGCTGATCCATTTGTATTCCTCCAACCTAAAGAAGCAGAAAAATTAGAGCAAACCAGGGGTGTAATTGAAGTGTCAAAATCCAGGGGGATCCCCCTTTTCCATAGCTGCATTGTGTAGCAAAGCATTTGTTGCTGTATTTGACATCCTTTTGCAGATCTTTACAAAATATGTGTGTAGCCATTTAAAATTTCCTTGATGTCAAAGAGATTATTCATGAGCTTAGCATTAAGCATACTTCCAAGAAGTCACACGACTGCAAGTATTGCTTCCAGCAAATCTGTTATGTTTCTTCTGAGCATTATCACAAGTTCAACTGATGGCATTTGAGAAAGCAAACCCCTCTGAGTCTCTTTGCTACCCACTCATGGTTTCCTGTTTCTCGGGCTGGTACGCCCTCTTCTTGCTTGCCATTACGCTCACCCACAGTCTTTAACCCTCAAAATCTCAGTGTCCATCTATCTCAGGGCTACAAGTTATGATAAAAAAGACACTTTGGCTGCATTAGTTCTAGTAAAACCATTAAGATAAGGTATTCTCTGGATGTAAACTGCTTGGGTTATGTTTGCAGAAAGAATTCATCTGTGTCATTTAGTGTCAAATCTACTTTAGAACTGAATTTGTAGAGGGTAGCCATCAGCTATCTTCCTAGCACCTTACAAGCCAGCTGTGAAAAACCCTGTCCTGAATACAGACAAGTACAATTTATCATTCAGATTGTGTATTTTTAAGGAGTCCCTGTCAGCCAAGGAGACATGGTCTCTTGTTTCCAGAGGGGAAGCAGTTTACATTGAATATTGAGGCATAACAACAAAGCATCTGATTCAGAAAAATTAGCAAATTATTCTAATCTTTCATCTCTTGGGTTTAGCTTTGATATCAAGGGAAACTTCGTCAGATGTCTCATGAACAGATCCTGTTAATAGTCACAAATTTAGCAGGATTGTTGTGCACTAAATGAAGTTCATGTAAATGCCATCAGCCTATGCTAAACAGGGTAATCCTTGGCCTGTTCGTGTGATTTAAACACAGACAATCTCTGTTCTTTTGTAAGTGTTTTTCTGTGCAGGGATAATGACCAGAGGCATTAACAACAGACGTGTGATGACTTGTTTGCAGAGATTTTATAACATCATTCCCAAATCTAGTGAGCAGAGGAAGCTTTCTCGGGTACTAATTCATTTTTAGTGTTAACAGGAAAAAATAAATAGTTAATTGGAGTACTCTGAAAATAATGATGAGCTTGCTAGGAAGCAAAAATACCACTGTGCGTTATTCCCCAGAACATTTATGGATGGGTCCTTCACCATACGTGCAAGGCAAGGTAGGGGAGCCTGTGGAAGCTGGCAGAACTACTACATACAATACTGTGCATAAAGAGAGGTATTTTGTGCTTGGTGTTGCAAATAAGCTTTTGTCTTTCAGAGATTACAAATTCCCACTCTAACCTTTTGGAGCATTGCTTTAGTTCACACTTAATCAATTCTAAGTATAACTTTCCATATGTTCAGATCTAGATTTACTTCTTTGTGTTATAAAGCTTTTTGTAATTATACAGTTAAATGTCTCTCCTTTTTTGTCAGCTTAGAAAAGAAGCATTATTTGTTTGGAGATAGTTGCAATCTAATTTGACTGCATTTATTTCAATGTTCTTCTCCATGGAAATTGCCATTATATGTTATTTCAGAAAAGTTTATTTGACAGTTTGGAATTTTTAGCTTGCTAAATCAACTGTAAACCTTAATCTCTCTGTGCTGTAGTAATGATGATCTTTAAAGGTAAAAGCAATTAGCTCATAAACAGATTTTTAATTTCTTTTTCAGTTAACTCTTAGATTTGGCTCACGGTGATTTTTATTTATTTATTATTTTTTACAAAGCCATAATAATATTTTTCTTGGTCACCTTTGGCAATTTTGATGCGTTTGAATTGTAAATAATGTGCTGAGGAAATCAAAAAGAAGTCGTCATTGGTGAAATTGTTCATACTTCAGAAAGCAGGAGGTGGCGTCAATATGTTAATTCTCTCATTTAGATCCCCATTCACAAACGCATCTTAAGCATTGCCATCCATTGGGTTTATAACTATACGGTTCTGAACTGGGATACCAGGCTTATCTGAACTAGTATGAAGGTGGCCAGTTTATCTTAACAGATGTTAAGGGTACCGTAACAGCTTAGTGCTCTGGGATCTGAGAGTTAGAAAGGACTTTGAACAAGAGCACTGTTAAAGTGCTGTCATTGGCCTGTTGAGCAAAACATGCAAGATTTCAGTTCTTTGTGCTTCTTTAATACTCTATCATAGGTTGTGGTGGAATAATAATTCCAAATAACTCTGCTGCTAACTATAAAGTAGTGCCTCCATGCCAATAGCACCAGCTAATATTGTCTTGCTCCCGGCCTTTTCCATTCAAGCAGAGACTGACTGGCCCCTTGAATACAGAAGATTGATTGTTAGATAGGTTGGTGTAATAGACTTGCTAGTTCTGTGAAAATTGTATGCATATCAATTTGTGTCTATATGTACATATATATACATATGTAATTGCATTATTTAATTAAAAAAACAACTCTGTATACTGCTTGCAATAATCTCATTTAGATTACTTAATTGTACTTCAGTGGTTTTGCATGTGAGATGCTGGTGGTGAAAGGGTATGGGGGAGGGGAAGAGTGGATGCAATAGCTACTGAAAAGTTTGTATTCACAGAATCACTTGGAAATATAACTTGAGATGAGCATACCACCAGTTGTGCAAATATCTATCAGTAAGTTAATTCTCTAGGACCATGCACAGCCCGAGCACTAGAAATAACCCGCAGCCTGTGGTTGGCTTGCTCTTTGCCAGCAGCCCCGTGGCTGTGCTTCGGGAGGACAGGCTGCAGACCTCTCTGTCAGTCCCAGCAAGCTCAGCGGTGCGGCAGGCTGGGGAGAATAAAGAGGCACAGAGCAGGGCAGGATAAGAGGTGTCTCTGAAACTGATCTTATTTGCCTTTTGAAGACTGTCATGCTGTGAGGCTGTAGTGGTCTCTGACTGTAAGGTTTCTGTCACGTAGATATGACGTTGAATACATGAAACCATTTTTCTCTGCTAGACATATCAATGCAAAGGATCAAGCAATGATTTTCCAAATGGTACAGAGAAAACCATCTGGATCCAGAATTCAAGCTGGAGCTTATTGTATTTGTATTAAAGGAATGCTAATTTTCTTATTATTCCTGTGTCTGCCTTTGGTGGGTGTTTACGGAGTGGCGCTTGTTTGTTGCTGTTTCCCTGGTCTTCCAACCCAAAGCCCATACCCTGTGCCTTTAGCAAATGGACTAATATAGAGACTCAGTCACTTTGCTTTGCTCTTCTGTGTATTTCATTAGGAAAGCTTAAAAACAAACAAAACAACCCACAAACCAACGTATACTTTTAGCTCGCAATTTATCAAGAACAAGTGCTCTTTTTGCTGTGAGAGCATTTTGGTTCTGTAAAATGTATTGCTACTGTACCTATTTTGATGTTTTGTAACAAGTAACAAATGGTAGATGTTGCTGAAGATGCTTTGAGCTGCTCTTGATAGCTGTCCCAAGGAATAAAATGAGTGAAAGCAATCTGTTTTGTTTTTACAGTTCCTTTTCTGGGAAATGCCATAAGAGAAACCCTCGCTGCTGAGTTGCCTTCACACCTGACAGGCCTCCGGTTAGAGCTGCTTCACAAGGTAAGTGCGCTTCCCACTCTTCTCCTGCGCCTGGGGCTGTGGGGTGGACAGGAGGAGGAAGGAGGGATCGCCCTGTGCTCAGCCTGCCAAGAGGAAGGGTGAGCCCTGGTGCACAGCTTGCAGCAGTTACAACTCGGATGCCTGACCTGGGATTTCTGCATGATTTTTGAGATCTATTCAGTGTTCATTGTCATCACATTGTCGTTGCAAGAAAGTTGTCTGACTTCTGATCGTTTGGTTAGCTTCCTACAGATTTAGTATGTTGACATGGATGGGTGAAAACTGTGATCTGTGCTGGGAACTGATGTGGAAAGAAGGGACAAAATACACGGCAGGAAAGTATTGGGATTTAGTGATGTATCTCAAATCCCCGCTTGCCTGAGAGTTTAGTACAGTCCCTGTGTGTGTAAATCTTGATGTGCCTTTTGGTGCAGTAAGACTGTAGTCTGGAAATGTAGGCAAAGAATACTGATATTTCCAGTCCTATCCTAATGTTCCATTCAGTTCTTAATCCTCAACATTTTTGTCTAGATGCTCCCAGTTACACCAGTGCATTTCATGGATATGCACAATAATTCTAGGGGATTATTGGCTTGCTTTTCCAGCTCCCTTTCTCACTTGTTAACTGTCTCTGCAAAGATATTTTGTTTGGAAACTTATGAAAGTAAAATATCCGACTTCGCTGTTACTGAAGTCTGATTTTTGGCTGCCTAGTAGAGTTGGCTGTAGTTTGAAGCATATTTTTCCTTCAGCTCAGACTGATGAATTAGATATTATAGCTTAGTAAATTAAAAGAGGCTAAGAAATGCAGTTTGATGCAAACTAATGCAACTATTTTCAAATACAAAAATTGTCTGGCTGCCATTTTGCACTAAAACAGAAGAAAATATTAGATTGTTTACCAGTGAGGCAGTTATACTTTCTGGGTTGGAAAGCCTATTTGCTGTCTGACATTGATTTCTACATGCCTTTTCTATCTGAGGAGACTGGGTTTGAGGAGTAATGGGTCCAGTCACCTGTGGGTGGAGAGGTGTCCCTATCATCACGGGCAGGAGGAGACCTTTGCTCCTAGTCCTGGCAGAGAGGCCAAGGAGTAACGCTGCATAGACCCAGGATATCCCCTGTCAACTTAGAGGTGATCCTTTCAGGGCAGTGGGAGGGCAGCACGTGTAAGGGAAACGTGCCCTCGGGTTGCCTGTGCTGCATCTGTCATTCAGATAAACAGGCTGCTTTACTCCCAGGAGCCATCAGTTTGTTGTTCTCTATGCATATTAAAATTCGTCTTGAAATACAACCAAAAATATTCTTATCAGCTCTGGAAAATTCCACAGGTGTAAGAGAGAGAGAAGTGTAAGAAAATTTGATATGTTCTGCTCTTATTAAAAGATGTCATAGAACCACTTCTGATAATTTTATGTAATGCCTTTACAAATGAAAATTTGTAGCTAATGCAAAATAAACTCTGACAAGGAACCTCATAGTAATTTTTGGTGTTCCTTGCTCCACAAAGGCATTCCATAAGCACATCTAAAAGGATTTTGTACAGAGCTGATAAGAATGTATTCTGTACATGGTCTCCTACTGAAAACAACATTATACTTAGGTTTTATTAATTAAGAATTTCCCATAAACAACAGTATCTGTGGTTTTAATATTGAGCCCTGTGAGGGGAGCCATAAAACTAGTTGCACGATGACAGTGTGGATAGTTTAACCCCCTTTTGTCTGGAGCTTCTGGAGCCAGCGTAGCTGGATGATACTGCCAATTATTATAAATGGTTTTCAATTTGAAGGAGCTGTGTTTTGCCAAGTTGTGTGAGTATGTAGTGAAAACATAATATGCTAGTTCAACCGAGCGCTGCTCTGTGTGTAATTTTAGCCTGGCAAATCATTATATTGTGCTAAAAGCTTGCTACAGCCTTACTGTTGTAAAGCATTAACAGTGTCTGTGGGCCTCCACCTCTATTAAGTCAAATTCCATTATAAATGCATCTCGAATGACATGTGTTTTGCTGTGGACTAGGAAATGCTTTCTCCCCACCAAGCATTTCACTTTGACATGGAGGGCAGTCCACAGTAAATACAAGTTATTTGAATCAGTACAACGTGGGAGATGCTTAAAAATCTGTAACAGAGTCTTCCCTGTTACTCCCAACACCAGTGCTTTGCCTGGAAACCTTACAGATTCATTCACTAAACTCAGAACCATCTGGCAGTGATAAAGCGTAGCACATACCCTGCAACTTGCACACAAAGCAGTAATTGGAAATGAGAGATAATGCGGAAGTCATAAATCTCAAAAACATCACCATCAGCTGAACATCTACATAAAATTACTGACTGCATCTGTGTTTCAGCTTTCTGTTGTTTTCCGTCATATAATTTGTTATTTTGAAAATAAATGAAAAATGGAAAGGTATAAAATAAGTGTTAAACCTAATACTGTGTGTGTAAATACATAAAATATGAATGAAAACAGGTGCTCACAGAAACTTTCTCTCTGCAGAGCGATCTATTTAAAAATAGCTGCAGCAGAGTACAATAAGTACAATAACACATGGAGCTTGATGCTTCACTTGTGATAACTTGCATAGACAAGAGAACCACTCATGACACGTGCTGCTGTAATTCTTAGTGTCAGGGCATATTGGAAAACGGCTTCAACCAGCCAAAGGAGGCAGCACATCAACAGTGGGCTGCTGAAGGTCACGCACCGCTCCTGGTAATGAGTACTCTCAGGTAGATCAAATGGTAGCTATTCCTGGCGCACTTGCTCCTCTCAGAGCTTCATTAAATCACTGCAAAAGTGTTTTCCTGCAAAATATGGGATGCCATCCATTCATTCATTGGCAAAGGAAAAGGTCTATTTCAGGGAGGCATGAGAGCCACTGATAGCCAATTTACCAGCACCACTTGGGGGACCTGCGTAGGAAATGAGGACCGGTTCAAAATGTTGAGATTTTTTAAAGTAGCAAAGGTGCAAGAAGTTCATTTAGAAGCTGAAGCAGGAAACATGGGTTAGCAGCCAGGAGCAAGCACTCTGCTCTTCCAGTTGCCCAAATTCTTATAGAAGCTGGACAGGAAGCCATTGAGGGTCACAGAAATACCGGGCAACTCTTTGGCTGAAGTGACTGCCTCATGGCACAAAAATGTTGTGGCTATAGGCAATGTGTTAATTATAATAGGATTGGGTTGTTATGGCTCTGAAATGCAGCATAGCATGAGGCAGTCCTAGGAAACACACTTGCTGGGAAACCAGCAACTTAAATGCAGCCTGTTTGGCATCTGCTGCTATTTCTATACTTTGAGATAATCAGGAATTTAGAAGAAGGCTAAATTTTCCTGCAAGCCAGATTAACCTAATAAACTAGCTCCTCTTTGGTTTAAAATCTTTAGCTGATTGGTTTTGTTCAAGGTAAGGAGTAAAATTTAAGCCATACAAAAAGGGAAAATATGTTAGCCGTAGTTGGTGCTTGACTGTCTTATTTCTGAAATACTTTAAATTATGTAGATTATTTAGTCATCAGAAGAAAGCAAACCAACCAAAACCACATTAAGGTCTCCATGTTACGGCAAAGTTTCATTAGGACTTGAGCCTCATTACTCTCTTCATAATAACCTCAGCTAAAGCTGTGCTGTAGGTGCTATAATTTATTCTTGAAAATGATTTTTTTTTCCTGCATCTAAAAATAGAATAATAGAAAGGAAGGCTTCTTTCTCCCCAGGAGATTACCTACTGCAACACCATACACTGAGGAAGATCAGATTTGTCTGCAAATTTCCTGGTGGATATTTTTGGAACTATTTTCAAATATTAAGAAAGTACTGTACTAAGAAATGTTGTTGAACGTTTTCATTTAACTTGGGGCTGGTGGTTTTTTTGGCTGTTGTTAGTTGTTGGGTTTTTTTTGTTGTTGTTGTTGGGTTTTTTTGCAAGGAGCCTCTTCTTATTGCTCACTCCTCTTTCCCCTTTGTAATGTCCAGTGGTGAGTTCATTTCTGTATAGTGCAAAGCTTGCACTCTGTTGTCAGACCAAGACTTCATGAACACCTGCCCTGATCAAGTGATTCAGTAAGAACAAGTCAACAGTTTCACAATATTTAACCTCAGTGTTTCTTGCTGCAAATTCTTTGTAACCTCCTTTTTCCTCCCTTTCCTAACCCCCAGTGTACATGGCCATTGAGAACAATTAACGTTGTCGATTGCGTGGAAATTTTTTACTTATTGGCAAATTAGAATTGGTGTCCTTTAAACAAAACAATCCAGCTGCATTTCCCAAAACAACGTTTCATTTCTGCTTGCCTGTTCTGGGCACTGCATGTTGTCTCTGTCCTTTCTGATGGGAAGAACTCCAGTTGAGCCTAGTCTCCCATTTGAACATAATAAAAAGAAAGGCATAATTACCTCTCCTATCTTGCGTACAGCATATAATATTCCTTTTATTACCTCCCAGAATGGCTTTTTTTTTTTTGTGCAGTGTTACATAACTGACTCAGCTGTGATTCATATTAGCACTGATATTTTTCAGCAGTGCTGCTGTGTAGGCTGACAACTCTGCAAGTCTTAGTTCTCCTCCACATTTTAAAAATGGATGCTACATTCTGTCCTTTAATCCAATTAATCAAATTTACTTTGCGCTCTCCACATCCCAAGTGCGCAGATCTCACTAACTTCTTTGTCCAGTCCTTTGAGAACTGTAGGATAAATAACTTCAAGTATTCCTGACTTCAGTCTTATCTATGTCTTCTGGATAGACTCTAAGTCACATTTTTTTCTGTGTTAGTTTTGCTCTTGACCCCTTGTTAAGTTGACCACAGTAAACCTTTTTCAGCACTTGTGTAGTGATTGCTTTAGTTTTTTAAAGAAGCCATCAGCTTTATGACTGCCCAGCAGTAATAATCCCCTTAACAGAAACAGTGTTTGTTAAAGCAGCCCCCAGGGCACAAACATCCCTCATAATGCTGTATTCCGCAAAGTTATTTTTGGAGAGGCCTTTTCAAGCTCTGTGTTATTGCTCTAGACAGTGCTAGTTACTGGTGCTATGGGCATATTTATTTATTATTCATTTTTAACCACAGGGTTTGGACAAGTTTTAAGAAAATTGCTCTGTGGGTCTTCAGCCCCAGTGATTTGTTAAGCAATTTATGGCTTGTGATGGGAACGTTTGGAGGCTTTTAAAAATATTAATTTCACAGAAATGTCACACCAATTTCATGTGAATGTTTTGTCTCATCTGCAGAAAATCTTTTCCTCCTTAGATAACCTTGAAAAAGCATGCCCATCCTAACATTTGTGTGGAGTTATCAGTGTTCTTTCCAGAGCTTTGAAACCCTATACCTGCCAGCATTTCCTGTCTTTGGGAAAACTCAGACATTAAAGGTGCATCTAGGGGTATCTGCTAGTCTTCCAAGAGAGACTGCTTGTAAGTAGTAACATGGACATGGTTAGTTTTAATCTGAGTTGTAAAATAAATATGACTTTTTGTTGCTATTCATGTTAGAGGTATATGTGAGTATGAGGTCAGCTGAGCTGCTTTGAAGAGCCAGATGTGGCTGAGGAATGGCGTTTTTCACATGCAAGGCACTTGCTTGTGGGCCCAGTATCAAAATGACTAAGTCTTGTTGCCGTAAAGTATGTTGCTGATTGCCTCAACACTGTTTGAAAGGTTAGGAGTTTGTTCCATAGATCACTGGAACTGGTAGCTTTATCATAAAATTACATTATGTAGATCTGGAAGCTGAGTTGTTATCCCTTACAAAGATGATCCATTTAAGCTCACATGCATTCCTTTAACAAAATACCTCATATGTATTGCAGTTTGTGCTGGAGTGTCTGGCTTACTGCTTTCCTTGGGAAATTGTGATAGCAAAAGTACCAAGCAGGTACACAATTGCTACTTCACTGGAATTGCAGAAAAAGGGCAAATAGGTTTTAAGAATTCTTGCTTGGAGGCTTATTATCTATTGCTAATGTGAGTGTATTCCATTAGCAGCCACTAGACTAATTTTGCTGCTTAACTTGCTATGAAAATTGGTCCTAATATGTTTAATCTTGTTGCTTTCTTTCTCTTGAAATACCTGGTTGCCTAAATGTTATATGGCGTAGTGTATCAGCAAGTGACTTTGTGTTATACTGCTTGTTTGAAAAATATCCTTTAGTGTCTGTCTACATTAGTAAAACATAATTTATCTTGATTAGGGTACTAGTATTTCCTGCTCAAGGGATAAAACCTCTTGGATCATTGTACACCAGAGAAATCTCTATCTTTTCACAATGTCAGCTATGTAAACATGTCTCCTCTGAGCTCCCAGTATCTAAATATTTTTGAAGCAGTTCTGTGATTGCAATAAACAAAGAAAAGAAATATGTAAATTGTGCTGACATAAAGACAATTCCAGGACCAGACTGAGGCCACCAAAGAATTGTTCTGCTCTGAGGGACTCAATTTCTATCCTCACTATTTATTTTAAATGCTCTTGTGGCTCACATTGCAGCTGGCTTTGCTGCCCTGGCTCTTCTGAATTAGTGTCTCAGTAGTGGTGCGTGCTGGAGAGATATGCATCCCAGTGTGTCAAGTCATCCATAAGAGAAAAGCCTGACTTTGTAAAGAAGGCCTCCAAGATGAGAGAAAGCCTGGTCTGGGAAAGCAGCTGACTCATGTTGCTGTCCTAGGTTCAGGAACAGCAAGACCTGTAGGGCAGAACTAAACTGTAGTAGCGTGCGCTAGGCAAAGGGAAGCCCGTGCTCCCTGAATTCAAGTAGCCATGTCAGCTGAATGGCCTGGTGACCATCCAGTATCAAAATAAAACTGGTTGATCTAGTGCCTGTGTTAAAAAGGTGGAATTCCTACCTCGTTAAAAAAAAAAAAAAAGAAACAGACTAAGTTTGTGGAGATGTTCTGCCCAAATGTTTCCTCACTGAGAAACTGAGCATTGGATAAAACAAAATACATCACAATTTTTCTTTTTCTTTTTTTTTCCCCTGATATTATTGGTTTGAACAATTTGACTTTCTTTCCTTCAGCAATGAATGAATGCGTACATAAGTTGTTTTTACAGCTCTTTTGAGGTGTTAGAAAAGTTAAGGTATGTCTCATATTGTCACTTAGAGAAAAGTGGGAAAAGTGTCAAAAGAGGGAGTTCTGTGTCCTTCAAAGGGATTTTTACCTCTTTTTTCTGTTTAGAAAGCTTTTTCCTATCCTTTTTCTTTTTACAAAGTCATTCAAACTTTACAAAGTCAGATTTTATTATAAACGCTGAACAAGAAGATGTGCTGAGTAAGTGTGGCTGTACACTTCTGAGGTAGCAGTTGCATCCCTCCTAGTCTCTCAACACCACATTTGATGTTTTGGTCACGAGGTGTTTTTCTGTAAAAAGGTTGTGGTATTTTTTCTTAAAGAAACATTGTGCAGTTTTCTCTGTTTCTTTAAACTGGGAGTAACTTGTCAGTTTTGATTTTTTTTGATTTTTTTTTTTCCCCAGAGGGAACAGTTTTCTATTAAAAATGCTCAAACCATTTGATTAAAATATTTAGCAAAAGAAGGAATTACAAAGTACTAAACCTAATGCCTTCAGAAGCCTATGTAATGTGCTGTTTTCTTTCTTTTCTTAATTCTTGCTGGATTGGAAGGACTATGAAACATACACAAGCATGACAAACCCTTTTAGAATGGAAGAGGAGAGGATAAAAGTTACTCAAAACTTATGGGGAAATTCAAGGATATTTTGTATGATTGTCCTCCAAGGCCAATGTGGTCTTCTTAATTTCAACCCAGTAAGAAAAAGAAGAGCTTTGAAGCAGATGTCTGAGACAGGACAATTTAAGACAGAATGTTAAGATTTATTGGGTCACGCAGGTTCAAACTGATTTCAGTGTCCCTGATTCCATAAAGGGTCTGTAAATAGTTAGGGATGAAGCTGTTGAACAGGATAGCATCAATTAAAAAAAAAAAAAAAAAAAAGCTTTTTATTTGTGGAATGTTTTAGTTGATGCTACCATTGTAACAGAAACAGCCTTAAGAGATTTTCTATGATGAATCTCAAAGTTGCAGTGCAGAGTTTGATGTAAAGTAAGAAACGTCATGCCCCCTCCCAGAGCAGGCTGCAGTAAAGACTTGGGGAAGCACTCGGGTACTGAAGTGGTGGCTATGGAGGGGCAGCTCTGTCTTAAAGCAGCTTTTGGTTAGTATGCAATTTGTCATTGACTCTTACATCAGTATGTGGCAGTTTACACCAAACAGAGACTGAACCAAAGTGCTAATTGACGACTGGTTCACCGAGTGCTGGCGGTTGTGTACACAGTGAGCAAGGTATGGTTACAGTTAGAGGACTGGTTCATAACACTCCAGAGCATGAAGTCAAGACTGTACAGACCTATTTAATCACAGACTTTCCTAGCTTTGGAATACTTTACTTCTACATGCAATGATTAATCAAATCATTCTGCAGCCTTAATAACCTTCTCCTTAGCACACCGTCTTTTGATTACTATTTTATATTCCATCTCTTCTTCATCCAAAACATGCAAAGGTATATGTTCTATTTTGCTTAATAATAACTTACTCCAGATTTCCCAATTAAATTAAATGAGCAAGAAAAAGTAGTCAGGGAACCATGACTAAAATTATACAAAAATTATTATAGTAGATCTTGAAGTATTTGTATATATTCTTGATTCAGGTATATATTTGCATGTGCAAGTGATCAAGAGAGTAAATCCTCATTAGTATGTATTATTTCAGTCATTGTAATTAGTCATCTGTCTTCTCCCTCTCTCTTCAGCCCCTTCCCCCTACAACTTTTGATTGCTATGGAATGAGAGATGTCACTGAACCATATGTAATGTGGGAAGCCATCAATGCAAATTCCTCACATTTTTCAGGGGAGGAGATTTTTCGGCATGCACCATCAGTTTACACAGTGTCTTTATCTTTCAAAATGCTATGGTTTGTTTAATGGTTTATGTTGTTTGGAATTGCCTGCTGAAAAATAAATGCACAGTACCAGTCCTTACTGATGCAATGTTACTCTTCCAACAGTTTAACATAGAGGCTACTAATATTAAGTTGTTCCCCGTACAAAATGTGCTATGGAAGGATATCCTCTGAACAGCCTGAAAATTGATGGCTGTAGCTGCCATGCAAAAGCACTGTAAATTCAATGCAAGACTTTAGGCTTATTTTCTTAAGTTTCTGATATCTGGGAATATGTATTAATAGGTTGGAATTTCTGTATTGACTGCTAACAGGAAATGGTTTCTCACAGTTACATGTAGGCAGGAGTAAAGGGACTCTTAGCTGCCTGTATGATGTTCTGGAAAGGCAATTTCTTCTGGGGGGAGGTAATACGTGGTTCCTTCTGTGGGCTGTGATGTGCCACAGGGTTATCTATCTGATTTATCTGCTAGGGATTTATTTCTTGCTGAGCCTCAACTTTTACAAAGGATCAGAACCAGTTGTATCTGAAGGGGAAAAGAGAGTGTTGATGGTGTAAAAGGCATCTTGTGTGGAGGAAAATTGTGAGGATTCTCGGGGCATGGGAGGCCTACACCCCAGTTTGCAGGGAGAGAAGCCAGGACAGTTGTCACTTCTCCAAGGCCGTTTCTGCTCCTTTCACATAGAGCCTCCTTCATCAACTTGCTGTTAAGGTTTCCTCCTTCTTCCTCCTCCTTTTCCATCTAGATTTCTGTCTGTACAGAAAATTCTGGGAGATGCTCTCAGTTAAGATTTCTGTTTTTATTGAATTCTGAGACTGCTTTTGTGTTATGAAAGAATGAGATGAAGTTATATTGCAATTCTTCTGTATCTCTGTGTTCTCTGAGGATGCAAACGCATGCATGAGAGCACATGGATGCAGAAGAAGTCTGAGACTTTGTTCACTGGCTACTGCTGTCTGTCTGTTGAGGACCATGTCTATTGCTGACAATGAAGTTGAGTTGCTGTTATCCTGCTGAAGTGAAACATGAAGATGAAAGCAGCAGATCGATGCTGCTTTCTGATCTTACCAAAGAAAATAATTTTAGCCTAGAAAAGAAAGTTAAATTCCTTTGATTGGTGCCATATGCTTGAGTTTATAATAGGCCTTTGTGTTCCTTCTTCGCTGGATCAGATTGAAAGTTGGATAATTATCAGTGAGGGGTAGAAATAAAATAATCAGTTTGCTGTGTCAAAATATCTTCATTTTTATGTCAGTCACGCTGTCTTTCTGATACAGTGAAAATCAACTGCAGGTTTAAGAGCAACAGCATAATAATTTAACTTCAGCCTTTTCCTTGCCATTGGTGGCAGATTTTGCCTTGTGGACAGGGGAATAGGGCATGTGTTTCTAACTATGGCCAGTATTATGGTATTAAGGTTAAAAACACTAGCAAATAGTGCTAGTCCTGCCATGTGCCTATTCTTCACACTTACTGTGAATTTAAAAACAAAAACAAAACCCCTAATTTTAACTGGTTTTACAACAGGATTTTTTTTTAACATATATTCAAAAGAAGTGAGAGCAAATATTTTGGTCTTGTAGGTATGGTCCTCTGCTCCCTGTAGCTTCAGTAAGAGTCTACAGAGTTGAGTTTTTTTTCTGAAAAAGTGTGCCGGCATTGCATGGACCTGCATCTAATTAAAGAGCTTCTAATTGCTTAAGAGATGTTATGACCCAAATGCTCTTATAAAAACCAAGAATATCTAAGATACATAAAGGAAGTAATGAAATCTCTATTGTGAATATATTCTTTGTAGAGTATTTTATTAACTTATTTTAAGCAAAGCTCCAACAGTTATAGGTGTTGGGAAAAGATGGTAGGAGATTGTTAGTATAGATGATTGGTATTGCCATGGAAATACTGTTCTTCAGAAGTAATAAGCCTCCTTCCCATTGTACATTATGGACTACTAAAACAATATTTAAAAAAAAAAAAAAAAAGGAAAAGGGAAAGAAGTAAATGAACTTATTCCAGCAATAGACAATAATAAATGTTTTTTAGGATAATAAAACAAGATATTAGGGTTGGATGGCAAAATTGCTTTTGTTTTGCAATGGGAAGTAACACAATTATCAGATGATTATATTTTGACTGGTTTCCAAAATTTAGTTGGTACAGAAAGATAGAATTTGCTTTTGTTTTTGGCACATTGTGGCTCGTTTTGTAAAATCGGTGTGTGAGAAATCTGTTTTCAATACTGTCTGGTGTTTTTTTTTTTGGTTTTGTGTTTTGCCCCTGGATTTGAATTGTTCGTATCAGATAATATAATAACTGTTGGTAACTTAAGAATCTGTCATGATTTGTATAGAAATGGCCTATTTGTTCTTCACTCTGGTTTTAATTTGCATAAGAGTAGATAACTGTAGTTCTGCAGGAAATAAATAATAAAATCAATGCTAGTGTGAAAGTGTTTGGGAAGTGCTCATTAGTGGAAGTATTCATTATTTTTCTTTCTTGGAAATTACATTTATTAATAGCTGAGAATAGAGTCCTTTCCCTAATTTTTTGTCACACTGCTCAGAAAGCCTAAAAGCTATTTCCAGACAATTCTTAAGAGTTTTATTTTCATTTCACCACCAGTTTTCATCCTAAAACACCAAAAGAAGGATGAGAGAGGAGATGTGTCCTATCTTATTCTTTAATTTTCTGGTGAGTAAGAGCCTGTTTGTGGTTTGAGCTTCCTAAAATGGAAAAAGAGACTTCAGTCATCCCATTTTCTGTGGTCTACAGTATGGGAATGAATGGAGACAAAAGAAGGTGTATATATAAACAATTTATAGAAACACTTTTCTACTCTAGCTAACTGGTTGAAAGCACTGTCATAAGATTTTACCTAGGGCACATAATTTATCTTTGCTCAAATAAGAATTATGGAGACAGATCTGTTTCCTCAACAAGGATACCAACAGAAGGGCAAGATGGTGCCTGCTAATGGCGTAGCCTCTTTTCATGGAGATCAGTCTGATTTTGACAGCTCTTTTTTCAGAAGAGTTTCTAATCTGAGAGGTTCATCTCTAGAAACATGAAACATGTCTATCAATTGTATCCTGATTCTGAAAGGTATACCAAATTCTTAATACTACAGTAATAATTTATGTTATTTTAGGAATGAGAAAATATCTTGCTTTATTGTGATTGGGTACGAGATAAATTCTACAGGCTTCATCCATGCTTTGGTGAAGGGAGTCCTTCAGCTATCTATTCCCTCCCTCCACAAATGTGCAGCATTCTAGGTATGTCATCTTTCCCCTGTATTTCTCTGTTGTCTTGTACACCTGAGGAGAGGCATCAGCTGCTGGTGTGCAGATAAGATATGAGAAAGGCAGGATCCTGAACTTTGAGCTTTGCCCCCCTTCCACCCCCCCAAAAGAGAAACCTGAGTGAATGCATTGCCGTAAATCCTACACAAAATCACATTTAAAAGATGAAGAGATTTTTCTTGTACTTTTGCCAGTTCCCTTAGGTGCCCTGTAGCTTTAAGAAAAAAACGCTGGGTCCTGTTTTGCAGTCTTTCTCTTTATTAGAGTTCTGGTCCTCTAATTCTATTAACGTAGGCTATATTCACATTCTTTTGTTAAAGTAGGCAGAAAAAAATAGTGCTCTGTAGGCTTTGTTTTCTTCAGCCACTTTTCTAAGACAGCTTTAAAAATGTTTAATCCATTATAGAAAAAAGAAACAAGTCAGTTGTACCACAAACATTATTTTAGATACTGTGAGGCACTGTCTTACTCTGAAGCACTTCGATACCCTGGTTGCCATGGCAAGCGTGAGAAAGAATAAAAAATTCCTGCAGCGAATACCTTTGTAACTCCAAAATCATCACTCAGCAGGGCTGTGTGCTTAATAACTCATAAAAAAATACTGTGGGTTTTTCAGAAGGCAGGGAGGGAATTACTCCGCTGATTTGGCTCGTTCTGTTCAGATGATTGCAGATGCTGCTGGAGAGCAGAGGTGACCGGGAAAGGTAGCTGCATGACGGTGTGATTTTGAGCCTTGGCGTGGGTGTGAGCCTGCTCACACCTTCATGCGGAGAGAGCTGAGCTCCCTGGCACTGCGGTGGAGGGCTGCGGAGTGGGAGGGAGCTGTGCTGCTGCAGGCAGCGTGGGTGGCGTGAGCAGGCAGGGAGGCTGCAAGCATCCCTCATGCCTTCCCCTCTGCCAGGAGGAGGAGGAGAGGCTGGCAGCACATTCAGGCTGGGGATGGTTTTGCTAGCTGATGTGTCTGAAAGCCCGTGCTCATGCCCCCTCACATTGGGTGAAGGCCCCCAAACCCAAGTGTCTCGTGGCACCAGGAAGGCTGAAGATGCAGCTTGTGTCTGCTGGTAGGCACCTTCCACAGCCATGAACCATCCTCTCCATGCCAGGCCCCGTCTGGCAGCCCTGCACACCTTCTGGCATGCTTGTGGGCTGCAGCATCTCTGTTATGCCATGCAGAAATACCCCCGACCTCCAAAAGCTACCGGCTTTACGTGGTTAGGAGGGAAACAGTTTTGTGTAGTGAATACAGGGTACAGCTCTCCAGCATCCTGGCTATCCTAAAGACATCTCAAGTTCTCCCAGGCCATAGGAATGTAATTTTTGAAGCTTTTCCAATGAAGCCTGACCCAGAGGCACCTGGTACCCAATAAATCATATACATACTCGGAGCATTTTGCAGAGTTCAGGTTGAGACCTACAGCAGGGTGACAGCATTTCAAGACTTCCCGTGATAGATGAGAGTGCCCACAGTCATAACAACTTGGTGCAGCATCCCACTGCTAGCACCATCTGCTGCAATTTTTAAATATAGAAGGGGATTTTTCTTAGTCAGCATGTTTCTGTCAGAACTAGCTCTTCTGCCTCTGCAGAGCTTCAAACTTCATCAGCTTTCCAATGGCATAACACAGCACAATCTGATCTCTTCAAAGTGTTTGCCTTTCCTTAGTAAAAGGAATCAATTTTTACTCGTCAGTAATTTCTGTTTTTTGTGCCTGCACTTATGTCTAAAATGTTTCCGTGTTTGCACTATAATTTCTGTTTCTATCAAGAATGATTTTAGGGTTTGAGAAGCCATCAACTGCTGAAATATGTGGAGAGCTGCTTTTTATTTATTTATTTATTTTTCTTGAATATTGCTACCATAAAGAGAAATCCGTGAAAATGCCATCAAGCAGCCACCTTCCTTAGTCAGCTTCAGCTCAGTCCCAGCTTTTGTATAATAGGTGCCACAAAAATGTGTATTAAAGGAATGCTAAATAGCCATGGCAACTGTCTGCAGAAGGAAGGATAACTTTTCTGAGATTGTTTAAGCATCTGTAAGCTGTGTGCAGAGGCAACAACAGTAAATACTGTAGGGAAATCATTTTTTGAGCTGACAGGGGCTTAGGCCAGTATAAGCCATCAGGCACCACTTAGGCGGTGGCAGGGGGTGGGCTGCTGTGCACCTAATTCTGTAAGAAACCAGAGACTGTGTGAGGACTGCACAACTTGTCCTCGCTTCTAGAGGCTTGCTGTTCCTCCTGCCCCCGACCCCTGCGGAAGGTGTGACACAATGGAGACATCCCGCAGGGCTGACACCCACAGGACTCTTCTTCCTCCCATTGTTCCCCCACAGCTGCTTTGCAAACACTTCCTTCCCTTGCTGCCCCTGCAGAGTGGCTGAAGAAACACAGCCTGCAAGGAATTGCCCCCTGTGTAAATAAAATTTTACATGTGTGTGTTATGGTTGCATGTTTTAACACTTTAGCCTGGTCTATTTAAGAAAGGTTTTACGTTCAGTGTTTGTTCGGATCTTGCTAAGCAGGTGATTATTTTGCTCAGAAGGGTGCCTGCCATCTCAAAACATTGTATGGTATCGTTATTGTATACTGACATGATATGCAGCAATAATTTGAAAAGGTAAACAGATGACTAAGAAACTTGTCTTTCTTTGTGTTGCAGTATATAATGCCCCCTTCTGAGCTGTTAGTTCATCATGCAAACATACACATCATTTAGCTGCTGAACTGAGAATTTGTATGTGTATTAGCTGAAGATCCACTTGAAAAATAGCTATAGTAATCATTCTTCATAGCTACATATCACGTCTGACATAAAATGAGAGAACAAAGTCACTAGCTGAAGCCTTGGACAGCGGATGAAATGTCTGCCTAATAAAGGCTGAAAAACAAGATTGGTGACAGACATTATGATCATCCTGGCCGATGTGAGTTTAAGAAGCCTGAGATTATTTTGCTTGCTTTTTCTGTGCCTGCTGTTCATCAAATCCCTTCATTCAGCTTTGGCTGGCCTGAGTTAGTGCTGTGTAGGATGCAAGTAAAGCAGTCCAAAAGAGGAGATTATGGAATGAAGTATACAGGTAGCAAGTGTGAATCTCAGAGTTAATCCCTGAGATTTTGTTCTTATTTCAAAGTTTGAATTCAATACTAGTCTAATACAGTACATGACTAACACAAAGCAAGGCTGTGTCTATATATTTTTTTTTTTTCAGTAAAAGAAGTTCTGCAGCTAGGTTTCCCATAATGGCATTATACTTATGTATAGGACTAGTACAAAAGGCTATGGGAATGGTGGGTTCGTGGGATTATGGGGTATTTGTGGTAGGACCTCAAGCAGTCATCAAGCAGCCTCCTGCTCCCTTGTTATATTTCTTTGCTTTGCCAGATTTCTTGTGTGGTTTCATGTAGGTGGTTCAAACTTTGTGCCCCCCTTTCCCTATGCTTCAGCTGAGGAATAGTATAAGAGTATTGAATATATAATCTGAATGCTAGGCAGCTTCATGAAATCTTGCGAGAGCTAAAATGAGAAATATTTCTTTAAATCTGCATGCTGTTGTCAGTCTATCTATCATATACAGTACCAAACAATTAGCTGAGTAATCAGAAGCAATTTCTGTGGGCCTACATGGCCATAGGTACAGTTCGTGACAAGAGCAAAATATCTGACTCCAGTGGTCCGTCACACTTCTGTGACTGCAGTTCAAGAACCATAGCAGTAAAGTGCTCAAAGGAATTCAGAAATAAAAAGTACATTTTGTCCATCTCTGAAGCAGATCATACTTCTGATCTAGCCTTCCTACTCACGTTGTGAACTTTAATAAGATATATTTACCACATTTGAGAAATGCTGAGCTCTGACTAAGGTTGCAGGGAACCCAAAGGTGGCCTAAGAACAGCCAAGGGTTTCGTTGACAGCCATGTTAGCTCTCTGACTTCCAGAGCGGTCACTACACAGCCTGTAATGATGCCCTGGGGGATCTCCCTCAACCCTGGCCTGCCTCAGGCCACGGCAGCATTGCAGGAGCGAGTACTGGAGTCAGAGAGCTGACGCAGGCTGACACAGGCGGCCACGTCCCAGGTGCTGTCGGGTACACAACTTGCAGCTCCGACTGCTGACGTGGTTGGGGGAAGCTGAGATTCTCTCAGTGGCCTCAGGAGATAAATGTTTCTAAAGCTACAGAACTGATGAAGAGGCATGATAATATACTGGTTCCATGTAGCTCTTATCAGTAAATTACAGCTCTAAGAAAGTTGCTGGGAAGATCATGCTGGATACTGAAGGATTCCTATTTTTAAGCAATTTTCAGAAAACTAACAGCTAATGTGCCAACTATCTTGATAGCTTACTTTTGGCTAGGTGATGCAAAGATAAATCCACACAGGCAGAAAATCTGTTATGCCTCTTTTTCGATAGGCATCAGCAAATGGTCTTTGAATAGTGGCACCTTAATTTCCATAACACACAGCCTGTAATTTCAGTCACTTAAACTTTTCTTAATTTTATAGCTGTGTTTCTTGTCTTCTGTCCCTAATTGCCTCTAAATGAATTCAGTGGTTTAATACATCTAATATACTAGATCTAGTGAGCATGTACCATTTTCCTATGTAGTTTATGGTTCAAACCAAGGCTTCCAGAACTCTTTCAAATCACATTTAAAGAATATTGTGAAGGAAAAGACTGATCCCTAAAACCTCTGACCTCCTTGGACATTTAAAACTCTAAAATCACAAAGATTTATATCAATTTCCTAAGAAGCAAGCAATGACAGAAATTCTTAGGTGTTCAAGTTACTATCAAGTAACTGTGCACAATTATTTGGGGAAGGACTCTAAAACACAGATACTTCCCTAAATTTTAGACAAGGCTTTCATCTGCATTCTTGACTAGAAGCCTCCCAGCATTCCTGCTCTCTGCTTCTGGTTTTACCGTACAAGAGTGGAGATAAATCACTCATTTCTTTTCTCCAAGTTTGGTTTGTGCTCTGGGGTGGAAACTTCAATTAGTTCACAGTAGAGCATATTTGTTCCGTCCTAGCAGATATGCCAATTTATTGCTTGGGTAATGACTATTAACATGAGAAGTAATTTTTATGTTGTAGATATCCGTACTATATATTTTTATACAAACTTGTGGAGCATTAAAAATGTCATCTTGATTTTACCCGGTGAACTCTAATAGAGTCTAAGAGCACCTACATTTTTTAACCACTTACTTGGAAGATAACATGTCCATTCAGCAGACTTGTCTCCGAAAGCCACTGGAGTGATTGACAGATCACGTTCCCTTGGAACTCATCTGCACTTTAGGAATCTGTTCATGAATGCTTATCTATCCCCAACAGATATAATGAATTTTTCCTCAGCTATTCAAGATCCTATTATTCATACTCACTTTCTTATGACCAGTAATATTAAAAGCAACCTTTTCACTACAAAATTTCTATGCGTAGATAATCGCAATATAATGATGAAGCATCAAGCTTATAAAAAGTGGATGATGGAAAATTTGTATTTTTTTCACCTTTTAATTTACTGTTGAAAACGAACATGGAATGGAGTCATAATTGGGCTCATGACAATTTTCTTAATCTAATTCTCTTTATGATGACATCAAAATCTCAACTTGGCAAGCGGAGTTTTTACAAATGGGTCTCTGTGTACTTGCTAATGGACAGTTTCTACTCCAGTGATAGTTGTTACGGGTATCATTGATAGCAAGATCATCAACACCATTGAATTAGTAAAATTTACAGACACTTCCTATTACAAGTTCTTAAGGTGTTTTTTTTTTTTTTTTTTTTTTTCTGGCTTGTGTTACTATTTTTGTAGAGTGCTTCCTTTTAATCTCAACTATTTCGCATAAGAAATTCAGAAACAAATACAGGGTTTTTCTTCTGGTAAAACATTCAAGTGGTCATTTCTTTCAATATTAGCGTGCTTTGTAGCAGGCCTCTATAATGCAGCAAGAAGATGGTTGTTGTCATATTTCCTGGGGATTTCCCAGATGGAAATGTGTTTTTTTTGAGGGGCTGGGGGTTCACATCCTGCACCTGATGAGTTCATTAAAAGCAGAAAGCACTGAGTTTGCTGGACAGGTGCTGCACAGGTAGCCTGAGTGACAGAGGGACTTTGCATGCTGCAGAGTGGTTTTTGGGAGCACAGTGCCGCTCCTGGGTGGCTGCAGCTGGGCTGTGGGATGCACATGATGTACGAAACTTTCATCTTGTGCCTGGGCACAAGAAAATAAATGTTGGGCATGTGCTAATCCAAATGTTCCTTACGCAATTCCAACCCATTTGGGGCCACATATGAGTCCAGCTAAGAGTATTTTTGTCCCCTTGAAAGAATGACAACAGCTCTAGCTGCCTAGTTGCCTTTTTAGCCTTTGTAGTCAAAATGCTATATTTTCCATTAAATCAGAAAGGGTTGCTCACAGTTGGGTTTTCGGTTTGCTTTCTTTGATATAAATTGCAGTCTAAAAATGAACTTTGGAGAAAAAAATTCATCTTAATGAAATGCTTTTTTTTTTTTTTTTTGGAATGAAAGGTTTTTGAAATTGTTTCTGTGGAGTTTTACAATGGGAGTAAGTTATCAACATTTTCAACAAACTGGTTGATTCTGCTGCAGACTCACACTGGTGCCAGTATACAGCCAGACGCTAAAACTCCTTTTTTTCCCATTTGTTCTAATGCACAAAGGCTGTATTTTACATGAATATTATTAGATGTGCAATGTCAAGTGTTAATAAATCGAGAGCTTCCATTTTGATGTTGCTTTTATAGCTTTTGCAGCTTCTGCCTTTTTCTGTGTGTTATTCTTTACTCCTTAATTACTGCAGTGTTTTCCGCAGGTTCTCTGGTTCATTTAGGTACAGGATAGCTCTTTCTAGTGAGCATGGCAGTTTTGTGAAACTTCTGGCTCACGTGTTACAAATTGGGAATTTTACTGCCTTGGAGAAATGCATGGAAAAATGGAATGTTTTAAGCTATTGAATGCCATCTTGGAAAAAATGGTTTTCTTGCAGTCTTTATCACACAATTCCTAACATGATATATGCGTAGAAAAGAACAAAATTCAAGTGGTATAGTTTGGTGGTGGTGGTGATTTTTTTTTTTTTGGGGGGGGGGGGGGTATTTGCTTTCTATTATATTATGTTGCACTTTCTAACTATTTGACTTGGCAACTATAGTCAAGTTTTCCTAATCTGTGCTTTCTCCTGTTGTTCTGGAACTGGATGATTGTGTTTGTAAAAATTTGTATTGCTCTCTTTTTGTCTGCACTTGAATCTCATTTATTCATTTGTCTCAGTTACATTGAGGAAATTCTTTCCATTTTGCAATAAAGTCAGAGGATGAGTGTGTGGCTTCTGACAACGTTCTTTTATTAACCTGAGTAGCTTACATATACAGTATGTCCTATTCTTGTGTTGCTTATTGCTTGCAAAAGTTTCAGGAATGCTGATTTCCTCTAGGTGTTTTGTTCAAGCAGCTATACAAATAATTTGTTGGTTGAAAGTAAACAGAAACTGTGTTTTTGGAAAACATCTCTCTGTTTCAAAATACTTGATACAAAATCTGCTGGAGCCCATGGAGAGTGGAAGTAAATTCCTGCAGGTCAGTCAGCTCCTTGGGGGTGGTGGTGAGCTATGGCAAGCATGGGGAAATTGGGGCTGTTGATTCAGAAATGTTAAGATACATATGGATTTTTTCAGGAAGAAAATTAAATTAGAACTGGTTGTTAAGAATGTATAGGTTTGGTTTGAGATACAAATACCCCAAATAATAATGATGAATATTTTAAATATGTATATATTTTCCAGTAAAGAAGTTGCTGGTCCGCCCTGTTCCCCTTCTGCTGTGGTGTTTCTTAGCAACTACTGCATTTCAGAGCTAGGGTTTCCTTGACAATACTCACGGCATATTGTACATGTGTATAAGGCATTTCATTCAAAGGGCTGCACAGTCCAAGAATATATTTGTAAAGCATCGTTGAAATGCAGCTATTGTTTGGCAAAAAAGGAGAAGTAAGCAGGCACAGCACTGTTGCATGATATGATAGAAAGAATGTGAAAACAGGGAATGGGAATTTTGGTTAATCATGACAGGGGTCCCTATAGAGGTAACAAAGGGAGTCTGTTCTTTGGCTAAAACTCAACCTTTCCGTTTTCAAGGTAGCAAGGTATCTTTTAGACTGGTGAAGGAGAAAGCAGAGGGATAGCCTGTCTGCTAGGGCAGAACAGTGAAATTCACCTGCATTGCTCCTGGGGAATTTCACAAACCCCTTGTCCTTCTGCAGTGAGCCTCTTCACATGCTTTGGTAAAATTATGAACCCGATTCCTGTGCCCTGTCTCCACCCTGTGAGTCCCAGTGCTAGGTTTCTACACTGCCAGGCAGTGGGACCTCTCCATGGCAAGCTGGCAACCTCTAGCCTGCAGCACCATGCTCCGGCTGCCTGCAGCAGCTTTTCATAGCACAGGCAAGCTGCTAACCTCGCTTGAGATTGAATTACCTCTGCAAAACTCCTGCGTTTAGGGGATCTCACAAGGCAAAGTTCCTGGATGTCTGTGTTCTAATATCAAGAAATTAATGTACTTGCTGTTATCTCAAGATCTGGTTAAAATTTGGCACCCATTTCCCAATTCAGGGAAAGAAGATTTTTTGTTTGGGGTAACCATCAGGCCCAGCCAGGGAGATGTTGTTATTTTTCAGCTCTTCAGTTATGTTCTGTCATTACTGCTATCTATCTAGTTTTCCAGACAGCCTGTTCTGAGGAGGCAGTAAAGGACGTGAACTCTCAGATGCCTTTAATTGTGTGTTTGTTCCCATTTTTCATGTTTGCAGCTTTTGTTGCTTTCCATTTCCATATGTCTCATTTAATTTTGTGAGCAAAAAGAATTTGGAAGCTTAAGGCTGTTGGTCTGGAACTGCTCATCAGTTAGACAAATTTGTCATGGATTGTGATTTAACATTTTGCTTCATATATTTTTCTTCAGAGGATGATTGCAGTTTAATGTTATTTTGCATTCCAACTAGTTGTAGATTCCCTGTGTGTTATCAGACCACAAGACTTCCATCTGAGCTCTCAGTAAGTCCTTCAGTAACCCTTAAAAATTCTGTCATTTGGGATGCTAAAAAGCAGGTTGAAATTTCAATGGTAATTGGTTACAGAGAAATCCATGAAATTTGAATAAATCAGCAAATTCCACTTCCCATCGCCAGCCCATTTTAATAACATGAGCATTGTTAAAAGTTTAGTTTATGAATTTATTACTGATTGCAAGCTAGTTTGGCACACTACCCTAGAAGTGCTGACTTGAAATCAGTTCAAGAGCTGAAAATAGGTATGCAATACAGATTTCAATGGAAAATGAAGTAATTACAATTGACTGTTGTCTGATTAATCTACATGAAATGGATTATCAGTTTGGGGTGAGATATTGGAATTATTGAAGTATCTTTCCACCTTGAACAACAAAAAAAAGAAACAACCCTGGCTGACATGCTTTGGAATATCAGCTGAGAAGACTGAGAAGACAAAGCAAGGAAAGCAATTGCCTGGGGAGTCACTGCTGGCTCAGATGTATTGGCAGGACAGTAAGAGAAGAAATGCCACGGCTGCTTCTGCAGTCTGCTCTGCTGACTTTTGTGCTGAACTGTTTCCACCCAGTGATTAATGGTGAAACTTATCTTATGGAGCTGTCATTTTGGCATCTTTCATTAGTACAGCAATCACTTTAAGGGGAAAAAAAATAACTTAAATTGGCCCCTTTATTTATGTAATCAAGAACAGGATGCGCCAGCTTTGAGTGCAAACTGGCCCATTATGTGCACTTGAGAAATGAGTCACGGTCAGAACCTCTTAGAATAGGTTCTTGTTTGTGGGAAGACGGACAGGCTCAAATTCCCAGATATGAATGTGCTTCAGTGTTTTGACTTGGTAGTGAGATCCAAAGCAGGGAGGGAAGTACTTTGAAGTTCCTTGGTTTAGAGTTCATAGATATGCTAAAGTGATGATAACTTTATTTGAGACGTGTTTGTGGTGACAGGGTGACGCCATTAGATTATGTGTGCTTAGCTACTGAGTAAAAGTAAGGATGTTGATTTTGCAGTCTCTAGTGCACTTTGTCTACATTTTCAGTCCATTCTTTTTAGAGCTTGGTGTTTTCACTCCATTCTTTCCCTCAAAACCTTTTATCTCTGTTTCATAAATATATTACTAAATAACAGTGGTGCTGTTTTTGGAGCATGCTGAAGCTCAATCAGACTACATTATCTTCCTCTTTGTCCTTGTTTTGTTGTTGTTGTTTTTGTTTATTTTTGTTTGGTTTTAGTCATAAACCAATGCTTATGAGAGGGTCTTTGCCTCATTTTCTGTCTTTCTGCTTTCTCACTCATTTTGTGCACATGCTGTATTTGAACACCGCTACCCTTCAGATTGAGTCATCAGGTGTAGGCAGCCACAGGTTGGACAGTGCAGATCTTCCTGTTCCTTTTTATGATTGACTCTGTTGCTTCATTCTGTGTTCTTCTCTGCCACTGTGAATGCCATGTCCACAGCTGTTTTTACTTCTTAGACTTCTTTTCTAAGATTTCCACTTCTGAATGGAGCTTACACCCTCCACTGAGCAGAAACTGAACATTCATTTCAGTCAAAAGACTGTCAGTAGTGAAGTATGGGCCTTAGAACCACAGAATCATGTAAGTTGGAAAAGGCCATCATGATCGTCAAGCCCAACCACCAACCTGACCTACCAAGACCCATCACGAAACCACGTCCCTTAGTGCCACATCCGCATACTTCTTGAATACCTCCAGGAATAGGGACACCACCACTTTCCTGGACAGCCTGTTCCAGTGCTTGACCACCCCTTCCATGAAGAAATACTTGATAATATCCAGTCTAAACCTCCCTTGGCTTAACTTGTGACTGTTTCCTCGTATCCATTCACCTTGCCGAGATGAATGATTCCGATTGTACAAAATGGAAGAGAAGCGATATTCAGTTCCCTAATTAAAATTTGCTTTCCCCATTTGTTCAGAATCAATTCTGATTCTGTTATCAAAACCCCAAAATATCTAGCAAAAGAAGCTACTTATAGAAGCAAATGTTCTATGGCAGTTAGATTTCTGCTTTTTTTTTTTTTTTTTTAAGGAAAATGCTTCTTGGGTGCAAGTTTAACAGATGAATTACAAAGAACTAATTTCTGATTTAGAGCAATCTGTTCCATTAGTTATGCAAAGTACAGGGTTTTCTGCCTCCTTCTGTTTTATATTAGAGCAACACTGCCATTTGTCAATTACAACTGGGGTGGGAAAAGAATTGCACTCCAATGTATTAAAAAACAAAATATCGTATTACTCTTTCAGCTTCTTCTGCTTTAAACCATGTTGTATCCTAGTCAGCTCAGTGGGATGATAAAGATTGTCTTTGCTATAGCATTTATTTTGAGCTCCCTGAGTAGAAACCAATTAGTTTTTGACTTATCCAAAATGTGGGCTTTTGGAAAGGGTGGTCCACGGGACAAAATATTTGCTAGAAACTTTTTATAACTTATCTGCGTTATAGTTTGTTATCTGTCAAACTGAAGTTCGTATGTAACAGTGATTAAGTGTGCAAAACAAATATTTTTTTGACCTTTGTATATTGCTTCCTGTTCTCAGTATCTTCATAACCTTCGGAATCAGCCAGAATTATTTACTTTAAGCTGCAATGTATACTAGCAAGAGGTTTTTAAATCAAGTGTTGGTAAACCCAAACCAAGCATCCAACCAAGCCCACAGAACAAAACCCAAGCATAATGGTTAGCTGTAAACCAGACTTTGGAGTTGCAAAGCAACAACACAAGTGCCTGTGCTAGCACAAGAGAAGAGTGGTGGTTGTGCAGGGGTGCAAGGGAACAGCAGTGCTAGACTGGTAGCTTGAAGTGTGTCTTAGTTTTTGGCTTTAGCATGCCCTGTTCAGGGGATATTTGATTCAGTGAAGGCTGAGATGTAGCTTCTGCTGTAGTAATTATTTATGCATAATTCATCAAATCCTATAACACTTGAGGTGATGTGAAGCTTTCCCCTAGTGGGACATATTTTTATATATTGGTAATGGGTCTGGTCTAACTCTTTTTTTTTTTTTTTTGTCCTGGTTTTTAGAGGTGCAGATTTTTAATTGTTTGAAAACAGGCAAGGTAGACTCTGTAATCTGGGAAGGCTTGCATGAATGTGACTCAGTTAGCAGGATCCACAACTGTGGAAGTAATTTTCAAAATTATCTTTTATTGCTGTCCAAAGTTATGGAGTTACCTTTTCAGGTAGTTAGAAGTTTAGCAGAGCTAAACATGCCCTCTCGCAGTTTTTATTCACCTAACTTTCCAGCATATTTATATGATCTTTTTATCTATTAATATATATCTATTTTAAGGTGCTTTGAAACTTACAGATAAAAGCACAGTTTCTATAAGTGTTATGATTAAGAAGTAATACAATAGGTAAAGGGTAGAAACTAATGGTATGCTAAAGACAGCAAAGTGGAAGAACATTCTGCTCAAGATGAAAAGTTTATCCAAAGGAAGCTCTCTCCGGTGAATATGAATGGTGCTAGAGAGATTCTGGAACAGGAAAATTCATTAAAATGTCAATAGGTGATGAGAAAGAATGACACAAAGCACATTTTTGCTTTTGTTACTACACACAAAAGGCAACTTAGCTCTGTATCAAGAGTAGCATTAGCAAAGAGATTACCTTCCCCACTGACAATGTTTTGTACAAGGGAGAGGGACATAAATTTAGGAGACTGGTGGCAGATTGATGAGTGACAAATCTTAAAACCTTAAACGTATGTAACAGGAAACAAAATTAATTTTATGGAGGTCGGCTGAAAGGCTTAATGTTGTATCAAGTGGTTTCATTAACAGTTGTAGAAAATCAAGCTCTGAATAAAGCAGGAAAATCTAAATTAAATTTACCTTGCAGATAAGTGAGATTCTGCTAGTAACTAGAAATGAGATAATACTGAAGCATTCTTGAAGAGCTAAATATGAAGCTGAATATTAGGAAGTAAATTCTCTATATAAAAAAGATGCTGAATTTAGATGGCATCTTAAATGGTAGCAGTGAATTTAAGATTCAGAAGAAGGAATTGTGGAGCAAATTAAAAAGCCCAGCATAAAGCACAAACCCTCTGATAGTGCTGTCTTTAATAAACCAGAAGTAGGAACTGGCAGCTCTAGTAAGAAGAGCAGCTGGAATAAAAACATATAGATAAACTGAAGCAGTCCAGTAGGGAAAATGAAGCTTTAACCCTGATTCTGATTCCAACCTTTATTCCTTAAAATTACTTATTGTTCTCTATATGTTTTAAATTTTTTCTTTTGTATTAATTATTGTTGTTTAGGGAAGATTTAGACCTCAGAGATATAGCAGTTAAAAGCTTTGACTGACACGGAGATGTCTCCTCTTCTGCTCTCATTATCATATGACATGCATGGTCTTTCAGGGTGAATAAAGAGCAGACAAGAAGACATCTACTTTTGTTGGATTGGTTGCAGTAAATAACTTGCCACTTCTGCTAACAACACAACTCTTCCAAAATAATTCAATTTTGTCCTACTATGTTGTCTTAGTCTATAATTAATTCAGAACAGCGTGCATGGTCTCCTTGTGCTTCCTTCTCCTTGTGAAGATACAAACTTTTTCATAAACATAAGTACAAAGATCTCTTTTCTAAAGTAGAAGTTTTTCAAAGTCTTCCCTTGGAGTTGATTTGTGAAAGTATGTGATAATCCTGTATATAAAAATGAATATGTGGGAACAAAATGTAGGCTGCTACAATAATGAATGTTTCTGATTACATATTTTAAGGACTAAAGGAAGAATTAGATACTAGGATAAAACTTGCTTTTAAATTTGGCTTAAAGATTTTCATCTTGGTACCGAGGGCTAAAGGCCTATGTGTAAAAAAAAGTCTAAATCCAAAGAGTTGTTAAAACTCTCTCAAATCCTTGATTTGAGTTTGCCTTTGTGAAAGCTTGGCTGAGATCTCTCATGATCTTTGACTAAGGTTGAAGCGTCCGATGGATTTTATTGTGTTTTATTTTGTCTTAAAAACAGAAAAGACTAACTGCAGTCAGGTACTAGGGAGACTGCAATTTGGATGATAGTATTGACATAGCAAGAAATTAAAATAATCACTAGTGTTAGTAAATACAAAGTTTCTGTGTTAGTTAATTACAAATCATGAACTAACTGCAACAATATTGTTGAAATGTTAGTGACTTCTCTTGAGGTGTTGGAGGATGGATGGGATCCCAGCCAACTAGAGTGCAAACATAGAGCTTAGAAATTTGAAAAGTGGGAAAAGATGCAAAGAAAAAATTGTAAGTCTGTTAATCTATTGTATAATTTATAACTGTGATGCTTGAAAAAAGCACGAGAGCAAGTTTCAGCACTCAGTTGCTGATGCCAGGGGCACCACAGGCCTCACTGACCTCTCACCTCACCCTCACCTCAGCCCCTGGCCCAGGACTCCACGTCAGCCCGGCTGCGGACACACTGAGACAGGCCTGTCTCAGGCTGTCACTCGCGGGCTGTCACCCCAGCCTGTCCCTGTCCCCAGCAAGGTGCCCAGTGCTGGGGCTGCCCCAGTGTCCCCAGATCCTGGCAGGGGTGGGATGGGCCCTGGCTACCGGGCTCTGCCCTGCCCTGCCACCACAGGGAGCCCCAGCCGTCCTGCTGGTGCGTCTGGACAGGTAAGCAGCTGGAGACTAATCCAGCAGTAAGTCGTACACTTAGGTAAAATCAAGATTTTTAGTTTTCTATACTGACAGGGTAACTTGGACCAGTGCAAGAAAGTGAATTAGCTGAATTTTTGCTTTGATTTCTGTCACAGTTTTGACTGTTCCACATGACGTTGCCACAGCTGAGGAAATGGGGTTCAGGTTGGCAGATCTCACATTCTTCTCAATTTAGCTTCCTCTGAAAACAAGGATTACTTTGTGAGCTTCACTTCATATATGTGTTTCAAATAAACCAATGGTATTGTGACTGAGCAGAAAGTGGCTTATAATAGTATTTAGGACAGGAATCTGTAATTTGAAGAGCGGTGGTATCTGTGAACTTTCCATGAGGTGAATTACCAAGTGGCTGTAGGGGACTTCAAAATATCAACCTGTAAAATTCATCAATGGGGAGATCATTTTACCTGATTTCCCAGAAGTGATGAATGTATTTCCAGGTCACTTTATACTTCTTAGTGTCTTAGATATCATGACTGGGGTTATGCAAAACCTGCAGCAACACCAAGCTGAGAGAGGTCAACTTGCTTGGTGAGAGCAGAGCTTGGCAAATGGCAAGACGGTCTGAGGCCAACACGATGAAATTCAGTAAGACTGTAGTGAAGTAGTGCATTGAGATGCAACACCACAAATTCATAAAACAAAACAAAACAACAACAACAAAAAAAAAACCAGGAACAACTGGCTAGAAGGCAGTACGGCACAAAACAGTGTGGAAGTTTACAGTGGATGACAAGCTAAACGCGAGCCAACAGTGTGATGGCATGGAGAAATAGCAGTCTGGTTTGAGTGTGATAGCAATAGCATTGTGTGTAAAATATGAGAGGCAATCATCTGCCTCTGGTTGCTTCCAGGGCATGCAGGAGGTGAGGCTGATCTGATTATGGTCACTGCATTTAAGGGAAATGCAGAGAAATAGGAGAGAGTCCAGGGAACTGCAGAAAAAATATAGCTTTAGAAAATTTGATTTGTGAGGAAGGGCTTGAGGAGCTAGTTTGACTGAGTTTAGAGAAAAAAGCCTATCAGTGTTTGAAACAATTGAAAAATCTTGTCATAAGGATGGCAACTCTCACTACGGACAGGTCAAATACTAAGTTACTTAACTGCAGCAAGGGAGATTTAAGCAAGAAATGATGAATGCAATTTTCTACATTAAGAAATAAACTGTAGACTTGTCTCCTTATGAAACTGCAAAATAGGTTTTCTTGAAAATATTTTAAAATGGATTAGATGGATATCTGTAAGGATACTAATTCAAAGCAGCAGTTAGCTTAGATCATCTCTTCACCTTTCCCTTTCAGTTGTGCATTGCTACATTTCTTTAATTTTTAGAAGAAATTCACTGCATTAGTTATTCTGATAGGAGTGGCTCTCTTCCATGTCCAAATGAAGCTATGTGAAATTGCAGTTTGTATTGCCAGACTGTCTGGGACAAAGCATTTGGTTTTATTGTTTGGCAACTAAAGTATAGCAGAAAATCCATGGGAAATCAATCATGTATATGGCTGTTACCTGACAACATCGTGACAGTGAATGCTGGAGAAACTCAAAGTATTGGTCAAGCATTAATTGCTCCCCACTTTTTCTACTGAACAAGTATTTACATCAGAAATATCTGCAGTAAAGGCAAGTAATGCCTGATAACATGTATAAAGGTTAATTTCTTGGTTTTGGAAATGGTCAGTATTTGCCATAAACTGCTGTATATTCCTTTACATTTGGAGCACACTGTAATGCTGTAAATGCAGAAGATGGATACAAGTAAATGATATAAAAAATTGCTGACTACATCACCATTTTCTCAAATCAAAATATCCGGTCATATGTCATTGCCACACTCATTTGTGGTAATTGGAGAAATGATGAGTTTATACTGCAAGTAAACTCTGAACATCCCTTGTTGTGTCCAGCTTTCAATATTGTTTTAATAGTGCAATTCACATGTAATCATTGTTCTTAACTCAGGAGAAAACCAAATCAAACTCATTGTGTTTATTTCTCAGCTGAATAATTCTGAAAACAAGCTGAAGTGACCAACCTGAACTCAAATGGAGTGAGCTTTAGCTGTGTGACCCATTTAGGCTGACTGGAGCTATAGTTACTATATAATGTGTAATTTCAAACTAAGTCACTGACTATTGATTTTCAATTTATTTTCTTAATGAAATGGGCAGTTTCAGAATACGGTTGGAGAATGTATGCAATTTGTTTCCAATCTGTTTTCACCCTAAGCACATAATATTTGGGGAATGTAGGTTGCTCAAATGCTGCCTTGGGTCTTCCCCAGTTAATACTTCTGTAAGTTGTCTGATTTTTTTCAAATTTATCCAAAGATGGAGAAAGAATTACAGCAGCCAAGGGGAAACACTTGTGCTGCTGCTCCTCTGCCTGCTTACAGATTTCTAGCTATTGAGGGTTAGTTATTATTCATCAGACTTTTAAAAATTAAATCCCCTTCCTTTCCTGGCTTTTTCTTAGACCTACCTTCCACTTTTTTCCTTTTCTGTAATATATATATATATTATATATATATATTATATATCTTGTACTCTTGAAAATTGTTTGTTTGTATTTCCCACAAGGTACTTAGTTCTTTGCAAAGCTTCGATTGACTGCATATTTGCTTATGTTAGTGCGCCCTTCCTTTTTTCTCAAATTTTCCATGTTTCAATCCACTCTCCATTTAAATCAACTCATTGTCTGCTACCTAGACAAAGGAAATATTTAATTTATTTTCTTGATTCCAATAGGATAGCAATCACAGTTTAGACTAATAAGACTGAGGGGAGAAAAAGATGCATTGATCTACAGGTAGATTATAATAATATTATGGATTCTCACAAAGACGGAATCATGTAATGTTTAGCTCAAACTACAAATGACCATACATCCACATTTCAGTTCCAAAATCATGCCCATGCTGTACAAATTTGGAAAATTATTATGTGTCGGAATTAATGAATGTTCTCTACCCTGGAGAACGGGTTCTGTAACCTCATTTTCTCTTTCCTCGGGAAGTATTTTGTCTCTGTTGTTTTAGGTCTCTGGGGTGACAGTCCTTAAATATGGGCCAGGATGGAGGAGAGAACTGTAAAAAGATACTACTTCCAAAAATTAAGTTAGTGGACATTTGTGATGTCCAATTGTCATATCTTGTAGATAAAAGGTGGCTTATGATAATTTACAGTAGCAGTTCAGAAAAAGTTATACATTACTGTAGGACTTAAATGGTGTTATCATCTTGATAGCAACCCCACCTTTACATCCCCTCAGTACTACATCTTTGTGCAGGTGGACTTGACTGTAGTTGTTATTTGCAGCTGTTATACACAGATTTATGCTTTCTGGCAAATTTAGAGTTTGGTGCACTGGTTTTGATTTGCCTAAGATTTAAACCTTTGTGACATGGTCATATTGTGGGGCAGGGCATGGACCTTCTACTTAAGCAGAAAAACTATCTATGTTTATAAAAGAAAACAAACAAAAAAAATAGTAAGAACACCCAATATCTATTGTACCAAATATCAGAAAAAGTCTAATCTGTTAGCAAAAAAACCCAACCAACCAACCAAACAAACAAAATCTTTCAATATTGTTAATTTGGCATCTCATGACATGCTGGTTAAGCTCATGTTGATGGCCAAAGGTAACAGCCCTGATGTTGATTTAACAAAGCAAATTAATTACCGTTAACATTTTCTTTCAAACTGACTAGTGGATGAACTAAGCCAGGATTTACTAGTTTTGCTGTGTTGCTGCATGGTTAGAAAAGCTTTCAGTCTGCCCATCTGCACAGTAACTCAAGAAAGCACAAAATGTAACAGGTTAAAAATGCTTTTGCTGTTATCTCCTTGTGCTACTACCTACTTTCTATCAAACTGGTCAGTTAGCATAATCAAGTCAAACTGACAGGATAATTTCATCTCAGCTGGTACTTAAAGTTATCGCTTCAGTTTCAGACTGAGGAAGAACTTATTGGGGACAAAACCTGTTTTTCCCAGCAATATCTGTTGGTCTAACTTTAAATAAATAGATCTGTATTGCTGTAAGGTTGTCTCATTTACTATACATTTTTTCCACTGTACAACTGACATTAGTGACCCCTAATACAGACTGTTTACTTTACTCTAATCTTGCTGAGGTGAAGGAAATGCCCATTACTGCCAGGTTTTCCAAATGCATAATCGTTTCCTTTTGTGGATAACCACACCAAAACCCCTAAATCTCTGGGGGCAGAAGACTTTGCACTTTCTCATACACAGGCCCCTTTCTCTGAGCCAGCATCTCAGGCTGGGCTTGGGAAAAGAAGCCCCCACATTTGCTATACTCTTTCTTCCATACTCTGCTTCCATAGCTGTGTCTCTAAGCTTTTTCAAAAAAAAAAAACGATATTCACAGTACCCCACAAGGCATGCAAGACTAACCTAATTTACAATACAGTAAGTACCATGGAAGGTTCCTAGAGATCACCAGCCTCAGATCATTCATTGAAGATCATCAGAAGCACTTTGTGATAAAAGCATCAAGCTTTCTTGCTGAAAATCCATAAAACAAATGTACAGTCAGAAAAACGTAGGAGTTAGTCAAGTATTTTGTCACTTCTCTCCACAGGTTTAATGATCTAATTGTGAGACTGCTATTATCCTGATTAGGTTTCCGTAATAATGAATATTGTTCCTATCTTTGGTCTTTACACAAGGCTCTGCCATTCATGAACTTAAACAAAACAAAAGGTTATGCATCTGAACTATGAGGTGCTACACTGCTGAGATACCATGTGACTTGCAATAAGGAAGAAGGCAATTTTATATATAGCAAAGGAAACCCTGCAAAAGGAGTTGTGATACCAGTGAAATTAGAAATATGTTCTTCCCTTGTGGTGTAATAGTAATAAAAAAGTACAGCTTGATTGGGGTATGATAGTGAAATCCCATTTTGTCAAGAAAAACAGGGTTTGTGCCAGCACTTTAGTATTAAGTGTTGAGAAGTTGTAAGGGAGAGGGAAAACCTGCAAACATGTTGAATTGTTGCCAGTTGACCAAAGGATTTGAGGGTATTGTGTGAGGGGACACCAGCCTGGAATGCCTGGTAGCGGTCAGTTACGGCAGCTGAGAGCATGCGGGGGGAGTTTTGACGTGCCCACTGCAGCCTTACTTCAGCATTCAAAGGGCAGAGGACTGCAGTGCCATTTTCACCTGTTTTCTTTTGCAGGCCATTATATTATTATTATTATTATTATTATTCCTGAAGAACAGGACAAAACATAAAGGATCTTTTCATAGAAACCATTTGGTTCACTGCACCTGCACAACGCACAGATACTGCTTTTCTACAGTGATCATTAATGCTCTTCATTTGTTCACACTGCCTGTTTGAAGTGCTTGTCTCAATTCATTCTTTATTTGTAATTTGATACTAATTATTTGACTAATTTCTTTCTTTTTCATGTCTACAAACTGTCACTGATGGATGACATTTTTCCCAAATGCATTTCACAGGGGAATTTATCAAATAATTTCATCAGCTCATTAACAAGCAATTGTGGATATTGGTCATAGGAAAACTGGCCGAATGTCCTGCCCTGTCTGTGCATGGCCCGGGTCCTGTGCTGACATAGGAGGAGCTTCATTTTCTCCCATCACCTTTTATTTCTTTGCATTTATTATTTTTGTTCTTTCACTGGAAGAGCTCCTTGCTGAATCAGGATTGCTGTGGGTGCTTGCAAGAAGTGAATTCTGTTTACATGAATTGCGCTGCCAGTAACTTTATTCATTTAGAAATGCTGCCAGTAAATATTCGTGAGATTCAGACTATTCAGAGAAAATAAACACAGATGCTCATACATACAATGGCACATTAATTTAAAATTTCAACTAGTATTCATAGAAAATTGTTTTCAGTACTTTTGCAGACCTATTTGCAAAAATAAAATAGAAATTATTTCTTTCTGTTTGTTACATTATGACTGGGTGCAACTCGTCTTGTGTGTATTTCTCAGCCACAGCTAGAGAGCAGCTAATAAGTTAATGTCAGGGATTTTCAGTATGTCATGCTATTATTTTTTTTTGAGGAAAAGCTGTAATATCAATTCTTTTAGAAGATATATTTAAAATGGTACAAAGACCTTCAAACAGTTTGAGACCCAAAAAGCACAAAAAGGAGACGTTTTTTGCATTCATTTTAAATTTGGCCATGGCTGAGCCATTTAGCTCTATCAGATATTTTCTTTGAGTTTACAAAAAGTGAATTTCCTCTTCATGGCATTTGCATTTGATACAGCAGTGATTACACAAAGCCTCCTATTATCTGATGTGAGCTTTGTGCTGTAACTAAGCAAGCATAAGAAATATGGTAGAAAAGAAATGAGGTAAAAATTGTTCCAACGTTACTCTTTGTCTTTTGTGCCATGCTGCTTAAATCTTTCTGAATATAAATATAAGTTATATAAATATATAAAATAACGTTAGTTGTCTAAATTTAAGACAAAGGAATAGTGCCTAAAACTGCAGATCACTTGAGGCTTCTTTGGTGCTAATTAACTTACTTAGCTCAGTTGGTTGGCAGTTTTTAATCACTAGAGAAGCTCCTGTGGATATTTTAATTTGTTTCATTTTAAAAGCAGAAACATATGGTTCTTTAAAAGATGTGTGGCTTTTTCTGTACTCATTTGAGATATCGTAATTAATGTTCTCATATGCAGACATACATTTAGTTTCATAATCACTCATTTTCAAACTTAACCCCTTAGAAACATGGTCAGAATTATTGCACTCATTTTAATTAGACATGCTTACTGCCCAATCCCCAAAGCACAGCTGTATTATTCGTATACCTGCAGTATCTGGGCCCCAAACCATTCCTTCTCGTGGTAGAAAAATCAGGAGGGGGCCACGAAAGGAGTACTCCCTTACTAGCTTTCCCCTCAATCCCTGATGTTTGTGGTAGATGTCTGAAGAGGCACCCAGGAGTTCCTTTTTTTTCAGAGGAAGAGCTCTGCCAGGACCCGGCCGTGGTGGGACTGGGGTTCCAGCAGCACCCTGGCACAGCACCTTTTGCACCTTCGCTATAGGAGCGAGTGCTCTGCGTGCTCTGCCAGTGTAATCTGGAGCACTGAGAAGCGAGCTGGTGCCGCTGGGAGGAAGGAATGTGCGGGAGGAGAGGAGAGATCTGTGCCCAGATACTGGGGAGAAGGGGAGGAGAGGATTTCCACCCATTGTGTTTAGGAAATGTCTTCACTGATTATGATGGCTCTTAAGTAGAAGTAGTCTTTTCCTGCACTTTCAGTTAAAATCAAGTTTTATTGTGTTCCCTTCGGAGGATTCCTCCATTAAGTCAATATCAGCCCAGTAGTAAATTTCTGATGTGCTGAAAAGAACAGAGCTCTGCTTTCCACAGGCATCACACCAGAAAATGCAGTTAGAGCTACGACTAAATGAGGATGCTGTGCCTCTGTCTGTGACAACATCAGTTTGGCTGTGACTGAAGAGAGTGAGCAATGTGGACGCACTGCTCATCTGTTTGCATTTTACTAAACTGTTTCCTATTAGTGCTGTCTGTGATACTGCTGGTACATCAGCTGCATGTTCACTGGATTTCTGTTTTGTAGCGATCGCCACAAATGTTTCTGGGTGTCCACATTTCATCAGTGTTGCACACCTGGGAATGACTCCTAATACTGTAGGATTTAAAATGTCCGTTTTTGGCTGATAATTGAAGTACTAGAACTTCACACATTAATAAAAACCTTATCATCAGGAAAGTAGTGCAGTAAATGTATTTACAAGAAAAAAGGGTCCATGTAGCTCGTGTGAGGACAGCCAGCGGACGAGAGAGGGCTGCCAGGCAGATAGGAGCTGCACCAAGGCAGCCTTCTGCAGAGCCTGCCGATGCTCCAGCAGGCACAGGTGCTGCTGCTTCAGGAAGCCCAGAGCAGAGCATGCATCTGGGACCGCAAGCAGTCAGTAGCACACAGCAGACATCCATCCCCAGTTTTTGCCTGTCCCTCTTTTTTCCCCTGCCATACTGTGGGCTGAAGGGGCCTCTCTTGGGAAGTGGCCACCTCCTGCTGCTGCCTTGCCCACAGCTCCCGCGGCTGTAAATTGATGATTTCTGCAGACTTTTCAACTGCATGGCACGGCCAGGGAAGCACGGTGCTCAGTGTTATCTCTCCTCCGAAGCAATAAAAGTAGGGGCAGGTTCTGGATGCAGTTCATGTTAGGAAATCTTGGCTTGCCCTGCTTTTTGTGACATTGAAGCGATGTAATTGGTATGGCAGTAATAATACACAAAATGAATGCTCATTAATAACTTCTGCTAAACAGGCACTTGACCCAGAACCGTAGCTTGGTATTGAGACCTTCACTAATGGTGCTCTGCAGCAATTGTACTGACAGCATGTGTTGAAAGTTAATGGGATGCCTGGGAACAAACATTTGGCACAACTGACAACTTTTAGAGGTTTATTTCAGGTACAGTTTGTCTTGGTATAGGAGACTTGAAAAATCTGTCCCCAGTGTTTTCTGGTTCTTTTTCATGCAGTTGTGTGTGGGGAGTTCCTCTACAAAATTTGCAAAGGTATTATTTTGCGGGGAAGGAATTCGCAGGTGGCTTTGCGCTGTTTCACACGTCCCTGAATTAGAGATAATGAGGAACCAAGCAGTAAAAAAAACTTGAGCAAGGTCGAGATAAAGTAAATTGGCTACAGTGTTAAAGATGAGCTTTGGGCAGTAGCCAATTGCTGGCTGGCTCGAGGCGTGTGTCTGAGGGTCTCTAACCAATTGTATGACAGATGTGGGCGTGTGGACAGCGCGTGGGGCTACAGGGAAAGTATATATATGTAGTAGTGAAAAAGGGCAATAAATATCTCCTGTTCAAGAGCCATCAGGAATCCCTGTCTTGCATCCCTTCAATTTGTTCCCTATTCAATATCTCTTGTAATAAATCTTCTGTAGCAACACCAGCAGGAAGTCAGTTAATTTTATATACCTACATCATATCTATACAACCGCATTTACGTTATATAAATCTATTAGCTACATATGGAAAAAAAAAACCACATATATTGTAGAAATAGTGAAATAACTGATCATCTGAAACAAGCAGTAAGGGCTGTATACTAGTGCTTAAAGGCTCACACAATACTTTGTGTGTGACGTAAATTGGGGAAAAATGTTGCTGCAACAATTTAGTTCCTGAGTCATTCTGGTACAGAAGGCCTTGAATTCTCTCAGCTTTCTCCTGCTTCATGCAGTCGCATTCTGTGATTTTCTTTTTAAAGATATGGATTGCCTTTGGTGCAAGAAAAGGTTAACAAAAGCTTTCCTTGATGCAGTGGACCAAAACGAAGGAGTTAAATGCAGATCTTCATCTGAAGTGTGTAGTAGCTCACTCAGAACTGTGCAGTCAGCTGATGGGCTGGCTCTGACACCTCCAATTCTGTGAGTGCCTATCTGTGTCTAAACTGCTTCAAAATCACTGTGACTTAAGCATACGCTTAATGTTAATTACGTGCTTAACTGCTTTGCAGAACAGAAGCTGTAAGTAATTCTGTAGATCATATATACTAGAAACAGCTCTTAACAGTACTGCAAATATTGTACTACCTTTTTATGGTCCTCGAGTCTTTGCAATGCTGTTGCAGACTTGAATTATAACCTAAGTCACAGACGGCAGTTTTATTCTTATCCTGGGATTTTTCCACCTTTTGTTTGCATTTTCTGTTACATAACTAGTATGTTAGTTCTCTAGTTGGCCAGGCTTTTTCTCACATCTCTACAGTTATATTCAGAAATAAAGTAGATGGCTGAGGGGAGGAAGAAGGAAGGGGGAGTGGAAGAACTGAAATGAATCATGCCTGTGCGTGAACAGGGACATGGTAGCTATTTATACTGTAGTATAAATACCAGATTAGTAGGATCTAAAATGTTATTGCTTTGTAGCTCTTAAAAGGCACTATAAACTATTAGGTTTGCTACCTTCAAGGTAGGCTTATTTAAGATGATAGACATTTGCTTTTATTTTTCAGAGGATTCATAGCACATAGTGGCTTTCCTAGACATGAACTATGCCACCACCCACTGCTTGCTGTTTGAAAGAGGGTCTGTCTCAGGCTTGCCAAGGAGACGAGCCCACTGACAACCTCCCTCCTCATCTCAGCAGATCTCAAAACGGGTCACTGCAGACTGAATTGCCAAGCACTTTTGGCAGCCTGTCCATATTACACAGTCAGTACTGCGCATAGATTTGCCATTCCTTATGGAGGAGGGTAGCCTGCTTGTCATATTACCCCAAAACTACTTGTCTGATGCAGGGGAAATAGTCTGTTATTTCTTGCTAAGTCAAATACAAACTTTATTATTATTACCACTGCTACTACAAATTTGACAACAAATTCCTGAAAGAATAGAAACAAAAGGTGTTGTCAAAAAGTATTGAAACATGCCTCAGTACTTCTGAATAAAGGTCTTTTTTTTTTTTTTTTTTTGTCAGAGCAAATGACACAATCCCAAAACGCACATTGTCATTCTCAAAGTTATTTCTTGTACTTAATCCCTTTCCCTGGTCAATGCTACCTACTCGTACACCTCATTTATTAGGTAACTACTAAGTGCCAATTAATCTACAAAGCAGACCCTGGAGCAGAGCTGTCTCTTCTGATCATTCACTTCAGACTTCTAGCAAGGAGTGACAGGAAAAATGCGATGTGGCTTTTCCAGGCTGGTTTAGTACCCGACCAGTGCTGCTATATTGAGGGCACAGTGCTATATATAAGTTGATTTCCATACTATGTTCTTTCCTTGGAAATTGATTCTAGTTCTCTTGCAGATGTCATAGAAGAAGAAAGCCTTTCTGCCTCTCTCAGTCTCTCAGCATTTTGGCATAAAATTCGTACTTCTCTTTATGTGCTTTAGTTCATCTGTTCTACATCAGACATGTTTTTTGCCTTGATGATTTTTCTTGCCTGTGAGGTGAGAGTTAAATGTCAGTGTGCAAGACAAATTACTTTTCTCTTGAGTAGACTACCTTGAAACCGTGAAGGTGCTGTTGGCATTAGAGCAGGCTGATAATGAGCTCAAGGAGGGGATTCTCGTTTCCGCAGTACTTGAGGGATGAGAACTGACTGCGGGCTGGCTCGAGAGGAGCCTCATGAAACAGACGAGGCTGTTGGTAGTGCTTGCTGGAAGATGTTATAATCGTGGGAGAAAATGTTTCTTAGGGAAAATGATCTGGAAAATGAGTAGGAAAGGAACAAATTCTTTAGAAGTCAGGTATGTACAATACTCAGGCCCTCTCCATGTTGTTAATTAAGGGCTGGAACCAGAAGCTGCTGCCTGTGTTGGAAGCTGGCTAGACAAGGCTGCTGCGCTTGAAGCATAAAGTCCTCAGATCTGCTCTGAGGATGAACAAGGTGTTGAAGTCAGAGCTGTTGTAACCCAGACCCTTGAAATCAATTTGAGCTCATGGTAATGTCAGATGTTTTTAATAATCCCAATGGAAAGTTTGTTAAAATAGAAGAATTGGCGAGTAAAGCTGCTAGGAAATCTGTCACCTCTGGGAAAAAGGATGTCTTCCATATACTTGCTGTAGCTCTCAGGTAAAGAAATTAATAAGTAAATGTATTTGGATCTGAGCTTCTGATATAGCAAACACTTTGAGATATACAGTAGCCAGGCTGGCGGCAACTGAATCTTTCAGCAGATTAATTGGTGGTTAAACAAAGCAGCTGTGTAGTGGTTAGCTTTCCAGTAGTGCTGATGTGCATCTAATAGGTGTTAAGCTTGCCACCCAATATTTACAAAAGATCTTGCAAGTGGTTTTGTCCATGGGAGCTAATTATCTTTGCAAGTAATCTTCTGTAGTCCTGGTATTGATTCTAGGTAAGAGATAGATTTCTAGAGGAAATCTGCAAGTTGTTTTGCTATAGTGTCAAGGTTGCTGTTAGAAAAAAATAAAATAAAAATCAGATAAACTGGAATCTACGTATGTTTCTTATATAGGAGGCTTAACCATTGTCATTATCAAAAAAAAAAAGGCAAAACATAGATGCATTTTAGTGTAGATAAGATTATCATGGACGATTGGGTCTGGTCTTTATGGGGTTCAGTTTTCAACAGGGGTTCTGCAGAGGGCTGTTAGGGTAGGCTGAAAAGATAGGAGCATAAATCCTCACAGGCTGTGTAAGCTCCCTGTGCCGTTTATGGATGCTTTAGCCTAGGACTGTAATAATTTGGTGGCTCTCTGGGAATGAATACTCAAAAATGGTGTGCTGATACCTATCTGAATGAGTCATGTACAGACAAGATGAACGCGAGTGAAGATCAGCTCAGAGAATTCCATACGGTGCTTTATTTCTTTACTCTGCCTCTCTCTTGGTCAGGAGTCAAAAAAAGTGCTCTCCTTTTAAGTACTGTGCATGGATGTGTGAGTATATATCATTCCTCCCCCTTGCCAGCTAAGTGTTAAGAACAGTGGATGAATGTTTTTAAATCAAGACTGCTGCTCTGCAGGGTTATTTTATTATGTGAGGTGCATGTTCAATTGTGCATAATTTCACAGATTAAACTTATGCTTTTAGCTTTCCTGTGCCTAAAAACTTGATCTATAAAGAATTGATTTTGCTTGGCCTGTTTCAAGATACAAATCCATTTTTGTCTTACTGAAACATGTATGTGAGATCTTTATCACCAAAATTCATCCTCAGATGCAGCGTATGTGTAGGAAAGATGCAGAAGAGATCAAAGTCGAACCATGTTCAGTCCAACTGGAAATTAAGCCAGTTTCTGTTATGGCCTTCCTAACATCTCAATCAAAGTAGAGCGTGCCAGCTTCCAGTACTGCCGTAGTCTAGAGAGGGGATGTTTCTAGTCAGCCTTTTTTGTTCACCAGCTGCAAAGGATTATGCAATAAACCCAGTGTCTCTGGAGACTGGGAGTAGGACCCTGTGCCTTTCATCTTAAACCTCTACTTCGGCTCCTGCGTAGGGCCGTGTTGCCCCTTCCATGAAGAAGCCATCAGAGAAACATGCTTCCTACTGGGGCACACGGCTCCGCTCAGGGACAGGCTGCCTGCGGGGCTCCTGGCTGCATCCCTGGGGGTTTCCAGCCTCAGGTGGGCAGTGCCACAAGTGACTCATGGTGATGTTGTTGACAGTCCTGCATTGAATGCGAGGTTGGATTTAACGACCATCAGTGGTCTCTTCCAGTCAGCATTTCTACGGTTCCATGATAAACCTTGTTATTGGAAAGCATTGGTTTATGTGATGGATGATTTGGAATAACTTTACAAAGATTTAGGGTTCATCCTTTAACAGAAGAAGTTTGCCTCTCCTTCACAAAGCTATCCTGTTGCCGGTGCATTTTCTCCCCTGCCTGGTTCTGCCTAGAGTCATGTTTTCAGCCTGCTGCCACTGGCGGTGTCCTTTCTAAAAGCAGGCTGGAATTTGGTCACGAGATGTCCCCACTTAACAAATTGGTAGGCAGGGGTTGTTTCATGGCACAGAAGTCCCTTTGGCGAAAATGCAGATGTGCATGTGTAGTATTCATGTGACATTAGTTACTGTTCAGAATGTGGGCATTGGTGTAGTGCTCCAAATTCACCCAGTGCTCGTTTTACAGGAGTTATCCTTTCCCAGAGTGGACAGGTTGCAAGAAAGTGCTGCTTGCCTGTGAGAAATAAAGCAACTCCTATCTGACTTCCTGCAGTTGCTCTGAAAGCGCCGCTGCAACCCCCTGGCCACGTGCAGCAGCTCGGTCACCTAACTGACTTGAGACTGCCTGATCCATGTCCTTTTCAACCAGTGACTGCAAAAAACGCCCATTGCAGCACTTGTCAGGAGCCGAAGTGTGTCACTGCCCTGCAGCTGGCTCGGGACGCATGCCCCAGGAACCCTTCAGATGCAGGCTGTTCTCTGTATCTGCGGCGTTCCCTTTGTGCACTTGTGTTCTTTCCCCGCTCCTGATATCACGACGCACAAGGCAAGTTTTTGGTGTGCCTGGCAACTAGCTGGGGGCATATGGGATGGAAAGGATGTGAGCACACAGATTTGGTTTTCTTTCAGGTGACAGTGTGTTCAGCTTAGTATTTGGTTGCACGTATTATTGCAGTTGCCATTTTACTACGGGTAAGGCAAGGTACTAGCTGCACTGGCAGCTTGGGCAGGGATGCAGCACGCTGGCGAGACCCGGTGGGATGGAGTGTCTGTGAACACCCCGCTGCAGCCCCAGAACCCCCAGCATGTGGCCGGGGCTGACCCAAGGCTGGGCGCTCTCTTCTGCATGGGGGAATAAAAGCACTACACCACTGGCAGTGGGCAGGAGAACAGAAAAATTATGCAATGCCAGTTTCTCTGAGGTTGGGTTTGGTTTCTTCCCATGAAAATGAATATTATAGCAGTAGCTTTTATTAATCCGGAGCTAGTCAAATATCTGTGAATGTCTTTGTGCAGTACAGGTTTCATTTTTTGATGTCAAATCCTTCCATTCGGTACAAAACAAACACTTGAATCTAGAAATATAACTTTATGTAGCCCTTGGCATTTATTGATAGAAAATGAAGGAAAGGTCAATATGTCCAGTGTCATACCATGGTGGACTGATGTCCTTTCTGACACATCATATGATGCACTGCTACTGTGAAATGCGATAAAGTAGCAATACATTTGTTTTTTTGAAACTAAGCAGGGGAGAAGTAGATTTTTTGGACTGTTTGATAAGGAAAGGTGTCTTAAAATCCTAATGTACATCACCTTAACCTAATTCTGATTTGTTCCAAGAATTTCCACCAAAAAATAAAAACTGGGGTTCTGATTGACTCCAGATCTTAATTGTTTTGATTTTTCAAATGCCTTGAGCAATTAGCATGTACCAACTGCCACCGAGGTCAGTGAGCTGCCTATGGTGCTGTGTGTTGCCTAGGGGTGGGTAGGCTGCTAGCCTTGCAGTTGCACACCGTGGGGGATGATCCCATTTTTATGGAGTAGAGGTCAGTTGTCAAAATGAATTGCTTTTTTTTACATGCACGTATGGGTATCAGAATAAGATTATTCAGGGATTTTGCTGTTGATTTTTTTTTTCCACTCCTGGAGAGATAAGGCAGTATGACTTGCAGGCAAAAGCATCTTTCTTGTCATTTTTCCCTCTCCTTCAAAATGTTCTTAAGCAATTCTGATGGGTGAAAACACTTCTGGACTCTGAGAGGTATAAGAACATGTCCACATAAATATGAGAAACAGAATGATAGTAGAATATCCAGGGCTACAAAGCAGCAATTAGGATACTACATCAAGACTTGTCAGAATAGTTCCTGCTTCTTAAATTCCATGTGATAATTACAAAGATGGATCTTCAAGGATCCTCTGGGCTAGTACCAGAAAAGGTAAGAAGATTAGATCGCTATTTGTGAGATAGTAGTATAAAAGCCTGGACTTCTGTGTTGAAGCGTTGATGCCAGAGTCAAGCTCACCGAGGGCATCAAATACAGCCCTAAACCTGGCAGGTTTTTGTTTCGCACATGTTCCACAGCGCTGGTAGGGCAAGGGGATATGAGACTGGGGGTGCTGAGTGCAAGCCACCTTTATTTGGACTGCTTGCACAAGCTGTGCTTACCTACCTGCCCCACAGCAGTCATTCTCCAACCTGAGTTTCTAGTTTTAGGGGTTCATAGAAATGCTGGTGGTGGCCCTTCAGTGAATTCTGCACAATGAATTAACAAGTACTGTTCATTTTTTAAAAATGAGGGCACATATTTGGTTCTTGCATGTCCACATTTTCTTAATAAATGAAAACTGCAACTGAAAAGGGAAGTGGATAATTTGTAATTGCTTTTCTGGTCTTCTGGTTCCTGTTGTTTAATTCTTTGCTGGTACATAGGAGCTACTTCTACTGCTATACATTTTACAAGTAGTTTTATACCATATGTTCTGTGCTTGCAGATAAAACATTAAAGTTGCTGTAATCAGTGGCAAATGTATTATTTGCATTACATCAATGTGAGTCATAATTGATGTCTGCCGGTTTGGAAACAGCTATTATCAAGAAAGTACAAAGATTATAGCACAATCAATAGTGGTTTAAAAACAGAGATTGTTTGGTGCTGCCTGTTGGATATCTTTCTCTGACAGCTCTTAACGTATGCAGGTTGACACTTCTGCTACAAAGCAAACATCAGTTACTCATTTTTTAAAATGTGTTCAAAACCATTAAGTGTTTGCCTTCAGCACAATCAGGGCCATGTCATTCACTCAGGGGCTTGTTAAAAAAGAAGTGTGAGCTTTCAAAATAGACCATTTGTTTCCAAGACTACTGCAGTTGTATATGTTCCTCCATCCTTTGCACACACGGTAGAAGAGGAATTTTAGTATTATTTTATGTGTATATTCCTGTTACTGTATCTTTCCTTCTTGCCACCAGTAGCTGCTCACTTCCGTACTTATTTAGTGTGTTATCACACTAGTACATGTGCTCTTCGGTGCTTTTCTGCCCCTGCCTGTTTGCTCTGTGTCGGCATGGTGGGGCTGGACCTCATATTGACTCCTAGGAACTTCTATTTTCTGGAAACCCTAACCACGTTCTAGGTCAGTGGGCTTAGCCAAATCTTGGTGTATGGATATTAAAATGTTAAGGGCTGATGGGTATATGGATATTAAAATGTTAAGGGCTGATGTAGTACATGGATGAGTGAAATGGGATAAGGAAATGAAAGGATGAGAAAGAAAGTATGGTGCTCTATCTGCAGAGGGGAATCCGAGACCTATTGCAGAGAGTATTTTACAGAGGTAGGAATTAAACCTGCATACTGAAGTTCGTAGTCCAGTGCCCAGAGTTCATCTCTCTATTTAATAATAATAATACTGGAACTTTAACCAAGCCTGGATATGTTCAATGCTCTAACTCAAGAAGTACCTAAGGGCTTATGGGCTACCGTAAGCTGTGAAGGTCAAGGCTAGTAAGAAATCAAAGCTTCCCAAGACAACACTTCCGTTCTGCTGTTTTAAACTCTTTATCTTTGTTATTCCCTTCCTTTCTTCTTTTTTTGTTTCGTTGTTCGCACTTGTCATTTATTTAATCTTTCTATGTTTTTGTCTCTTTTGGTGGTTCCTGGTACATGTGTTCAATAATACAGATCACATTGTATTTCCCCCTTTCTGATTACATATGGAACGTTTTCAGACTTGAACTGCAGTAACTTTCTCTTTTAGCAACTAAAAGTTATTTCAAATTCTAATTGATTTAATTAAAATCTTGACCACATCCTGGATATTTTAGTAAATAGGTAGTATTTACTATGATAATTAGGTGTAACATTGAATAATATAATCCCAGAGCAAAAAGTTTTCTCGTGAAGGTAGATATGTAATCAACTTTTGGAACTAGATTGGATGAAATGGCTAATAGTTAACTGGATGTGGCACAACTGTTTTTTCCTTCACTAACAAGCAGCACTTTTAGAACATGTGTATTGCTGTTGCCTACAGTATACAGGACAAAACTACCAACAATTTCTTCCAGTGGAGAATGTCTACTCAGCAATATATTAAGTGCAAATGTTTGAGTTTTTATTCAGACTTAAGTTTTTTTCCTCCTGTGGCACAATTTAGCTGAGGACTTGAAGTAAACTGCAGTTATTTGTCACTAGTTACTGGTTCTGGCCCTGCCTTCTCAGTAGAGAGCCCATCCTTCGTAGAAAACCAAGTTTTATCATTGTTTATTGACTGGTCAGAGACAACTCAGCACCATATAGTGATGCTTCTCTACAGTACTTCTGGATGTGCAATGAAAGAACATTTAATTTGCCTGATATGCACCTCTGCCATTCAAGACACATGCAATCAGCTGAGTGGCTGACATGCTGCAGTCCTACCCTTGTACTTAATTTTCTGATCTAGAGACTAGTCTGAAAAAAAGTGACTTGGTTCCCTGTACAAGCCCCTGACTAATTAATCATGGTTGCAGAGTGCTGCTGCAGGCAGCTTCTTATAACATTTGATTAATAATATGTGCTGATATGGGGAATGTGTTACAGTGAGCAGGATCACATCTGGCAAGTCATCATGGCTACTCGGCTGCTCTGCATTGTAAGCAGTTTTCCCCCCAAAATGTGTTGACCTGATTCTGTGCTGTTCTCAAGTTATAGTTGCTACCTTATAATGTATATCATGTGTCCAATTCACAGCTTGAGACTATGGGAAGCAGACGTAAGCTGAGAATGCTGTGCAGGCTTTTTGACTTCTCAGCTCCACCAACTTCTTACTGTTTTTTAAGCAAAATGTCGTAAGTATCAGATGGGTAAATTTGTCAGTGACTGCAAATTTAGTCTGCATCTCATCAGCAGTGTGATTATTTTTAAACAAATGCTTCTGAATTTAAAAGAAGATTCTGGATTTTGAATTTTTATGTGATTAAATTTTTAAAGAAATGTTGAGCTATAATAGTTCAATTAACTATAGTGCCAGAACACTGCTCTCAGGGAAAATTTGGTCCCATTTTTTCTCTGCCAGCAGAGGCTAGGTACTTTCACACGCGTATAATCCTTTTGTGGATCCCTCTTCTTTTTATTTCACTGGACTTTCAATCAAACTCTTCTTGTGTGGATATGTCCCACTGTTAGTGCATGAACTATTTCTCTCTGTGTATCATATGGCAAAACATATGACAAAACATATACAAAACATAGCATATCATATGACAAAACATATACATTCCTTAAAATATAAATAAAAACCCTTCTACATGGGACAAAACTAGAAATGGCAAGTGATTAGCATTTAAAAAAATTAATACTGGAAAAGCATTTATGTAACACTTATTACTGTATTATAGTTTTGTGTAATACAATTAAGTAAAGAAGCTCATGAAAGCCCTAAGCAAAGACCAAATACATCTTAATTTCAAGCATAAGCTCCATGAGACTATCTTTCAGGTATTTAAAGCTAGAAACTAGAGTATAGGTCTTTTAGATTGCTTGATAGATACACCTTTGAACATCAAAGGTTCTAATCCTTATTGTAGGTTGGAAAATTTGTAAAGCACAATTGAATATTTTACAAATCTTTAGAGTTTTTTCTTGTTTTCAGGGAGGAGAAGACTGTACTTGGTATTCCTTTAAGTTAAGGCTGAGACAAAGTTTGCCAGAGTATATTAGTTCATTTTCACTAGTCAAATTTAAGCCTAATAAAAACTGGAAGGAAGAGGGTCTTGGGTACCACAATAGGAGAATATCTGTTTGCATAATGTGCTATGATAAGCTTGGAAATCTGTCACTATTTATGTCTGTGCATATTACTTGTTAACTATATCAACATTCATGATGGTAAAAGTTACACATTTCACCATCCGCACTTATTTTTTTCTATTTTTTCCCCTCATATCACCACAATAAATTGACTAGGAATTAACAGAAGAGAAATTGCACCACCTTTCTGTCTGAGCCACGGGGGGAGCTACTGGCGTGATGGCAATATGAGCATGAGTAATCAATTGTGAGTCGTCTTACGGTGTGTAACAAGAAGTTTCCTTGTCCTCAGTTCAGACCTATTTTCAATACTGACTCAGAAAGGGCAACACTGAGATTTATATCAGCTTTTATCCCTTCCCTTTGTTTCCTTCAGGGTAACCATGAAAGCAATGAAATAGTCATTTGTAAAAGCAAAGCCATCCTGGTAGTCATGCTGCAATTGCTCCCATAACCCGTGTCAATGGAAGGAAATCACATGACTGCAATGCTGCATCACTGTGCTGTAGCATTGTAAAAATTGTGTTTACAGCAAGATCAATAGGATGCTTATAACTGGTGCTTTCCAGACAGGTCAGACCAAACAGGTTTAAGACATTTTATACCTGTTCTGTCTTGCCAACACAATCTTGATAGCAAGGAGGTTTTAAAATGTAGTGAATATTAATAATAATATATACAATATTAGGTATAATATTAATATATAACATATATAATGTTAATGTGTTGTTATAAATTATATAACAATGCACTGTTATTAATATATAATGTTATATAATATAGAGTATATAATTATAATAATGAATGTTAATGGAATGTAGTGAATATTAACGTTACTTTGTAAAATCTATTCAACTATATAGACTAAAATAGTGAAGGCTTTTCTTGCCACCCCATGCTCCATGAAACAACACTTCCATGGCTCAAACAGGTAAATCCATAAATATGACAGCGACAGAACTCAGACCATATTTTGATTATAATAAAAGTTAACTCCTCTTAGGAAGAGCCAATATAAAGTCTTAATATGCAAGATGAGGAATGTAGAAGAGACAAATTGTTCTTGATCACAAGTATTGGAAAAGATGCTGTAGGTTTGATCTCTGGAGTGTCCTGTCTATGCTTCTTGAAAAATAGCCTGCCAAAGGTAGCTTTTAATTTCTTGGAATAATGCTTATAAAGACAGAGTAACAATATAAAGAAAGTAAATTATATTAACAGAACTCATAAAATTAGTACAATAAGCATGTGTGCAAGCTATAGTAATCTCTGCTACCTTATTCAGTATCCACTTGTATCTGTAGCTATTTTTCAAGCTAAAATGTTCATAGACAGAAATTGCTGGTCGTTAAAGGTGCAGAACTTAAAATCTCTAATGGGGCTGAAAAACATCCCTGGGATCAGGAACTGTAATCCAATCATGGATTATATATATATATATATATAAAATCCTATTACTAAATCTTGTGCTTGCATGTCAAAATGAGCAGTGAATAAAGGCTAGAAGATGTTGGGGCCATGTTGTTCTTTCAAAATAGATAATCAGTGTGCACAATTGTAATATAAAATGAATTTTGGTGTAGCCAGCACTTTCATGCCATAAATGAATATTGCTAAATGTTCTGAGCTGTTTGTTGTCCCTTCTCCCTCCCTGCCCCAACTTTTCCCCATATTTTTTCCCCAGCAGTGTTAGAAAGGAAAGTTGCAATTAGTTGTGTGGTGTTTTTTATTTGTTGTTTGTTTTTTAAGCAAACCTCATTGCCTATGACATATTCAAAATAATAAATGATACCATATATAAATGGTATAAATAAAATAATAAATGATACCATATGAAGTAAAGCCCCATACACCCCCAAATCTCCCATCAGACGGGAGAAATCATCCATCTGTGTAGAATATATTCTATGCAGCTGATAAGAATAAGGCTAAATGCCTCATGTCATGCAATTAGCACAGATATATCACATTAATCCCTTAACAACTTAAAAGTCAGCAAGCATTTGTTGAAAACCAAGTGGGTGACCTGGGTTGCTCAGTCTCTTAAATGGGAGTCATGAAGAGGTTAGTAAATTAAGTCTTTTCCCTGTCCTTCTGAATTAGTCTTAGAAAGAAGACACTGTGAACACTTTATGCAGCTGTCATGTTATTGAGTACCGAGAGGTGTATCAGCCTGTGCTGTGTTGACTAGAAGAGTTTTTTCCAACTGCACTCTAAATAGTGAGATACTCTGCAAATACCTAAGGACTCGTAGATGTTGAAGATGTGTGTTAGTTATGTCACTGTCTAGAGCTATCTTGATTTCAGTATTTATCTTGTATATTCAGGAGATTTAATATAGAAGAGAGAGGCAATCCCTCATTTTAAAAAGTTCAGTAATCTAAGCAGACAAAGGATTTATGCTCTTCTATAAGTAAGCATTGGGAAAAGAGGCAGAGAATAGCCTGGAATTTAATCTGTTTTTTGAATCCCAGAGAAGTACTTATGTCATCAGGACTCTCGGATCTCTGGAATATTTCTATTAGTACACGCTCATTTTATGCTTTTAACCTGAAGCAACCTAATTTGCATCACTGCAGTCTGGACATAGCAAAATGAATTGTGTGGGTGGTCCTTTGAAGGAAACGGTTGTCTGGTATTAGTGTGATTTATGTTAAAAGCTAGTATTAGGGGGATATATAGTATTTCACAGGTCTCTCACCTTTTCTGAACTTAGTTGAGAAACTTGTGATGGTTTGTCCTCACAGTTCTTGAATTCTCTCCCAATATAAATATTTGAGTTATCAGTGGTGACAGATGCTGCCTTGGTTTTGCAGTTCCTGTTATATTAATGGATCACAGTTTGCTGAAAAATGGCTTTTCTCAATGGTCTGCCATTGTTTAACAGGACTGTATTATTGTTTCACTAGCTTTAGTTTTTTCATCTTATAATTAACTTTTAAATGTGCTGCAGAAACATAAGGAGCAAATAAATTTGTTTTCTAGTAACCTGTAAATAAAACCATTTCCAAAGCAAAACTGACAGCTAATACCAAGCAGTAGTGCAATTTGCTGCCACTAGAGAGAGTCATGAAATTAATTACATGTAGACATGAAATACTGATGAAGAACTAACACTACCTCACTTCATTCTTTTAGTGTACACTGTGCTCAAAGGTATCTAGAAAAATAGAGGGAGAAGGGAGCAGAACAGCTTCCAAAGTTTACTGCTAATTCTTTTATACTTGAACTCTTTTATTGTGTTTCTGCTTAGTTACTCAGGTTACTAAAGTGAGCATGTATAACTTGGTGGTTAAATTGATTTTAATAAGTAACCTACATTAAAAACGGTATTAAGTGATTCCTGATTATTCAACAGATCAATTCTTAGCAGTTTCTGATTGTACCTTTGTGTATTCTATCACATTTTGGATGATGTGATCTACTCTAAGATTTAATTCATCTTTCAAAAACTGTACTGAGTTCAACGTCTCCATTCTTCTAATCCAAGTCTTTGTAGAAAGTGCTAATGGAGGTCTATGTAATATGGTGTATTACGAAGGAACTCATCAAAACGTTCATGCTTAAAGTAGTAATGAGTAGCACTGGGGAAAAAAAGTCTTATTATTAAGACAAAGTTAGTCTGCCTTGGCTAAGTTTGAAGTGGTCTGTCTTCTTCTGGTTTTTGATTATGTGTTTAGAATGACTTAAGAGAATGATTAAACTGTTTTGAAGATAAGGTAATTTTCTGGTGAAGTCTTTAATCTAAAAAATGTCATTAAAACATCTCAAGCTGGAAGTGAAGATCAGCAGAGGTGGCTGAAAAATGAAAGTTTTCATGATTTGGATGTGAAGGCAAAAATGCAACCGGAGACTGTAAAGTATGAACATTCCAGCACAATGGAATTGGTCTGACATAACATTTTTCTGTTGGCCTAAAATACAAAAAATTCAAGAATATATCCTGCTGAGGGGACACCCCAAATAAAATGTGCTTCTGTGTTTCCATCTTTCAGGCTGGACTGGTTAGATATTTCACTTCAAAATAAGTATTACCTCATTTTTATTTTTTCTTTAATTGGGTTTGAATCAAAATAAGAGTAGTTTAATGTAACAACAGTGGACTTTTGATATTTTTAGATTTTTTCATTAAGAAATTCTTACTCTTTCAATCCACTTAACAATTCTTTTACCAAAATTAAACAGAAATAAAACTAATTTTTTTCTACTCTAATGGCAACATCTAGTAAACCTTTTACGTCCAGTGGAATATACTTTCCCAAAAGACTCTGGACAGGGAAAGTGTAACATGGAGGTAGTCTGAGGAGGAGACACGTGTATGTCTGGCTGGGAGACAGTAGTCAGCGAACAGCTGGGTGGTCCTGGTTGAAAACCAGCTGGGATATAGAGGAATGCTAATGAGATTTGGTCCATGACCTAGGGTTACTCCTGGAGAGACTCTGATGGGACTCTGTAATATAAATCTTATTGTAGCCAATCTTTATGTACTCTGCAGAGAAATCTTTAAGTGGTTTTCAGGTTTATTCCAGACACTTGCAGTGTTATGCAGGAGGTAGGGAGAGATGGCTCTTCAGATCCCATTTACCGTTCCTTTCTCCCCCTTTCTATGCCATGGAAAAATAATTAGGAAGAAATTTTTAAATGAAGTTTAAGTTCGAGCAGAGGTTGCTATATATGGTTTCAGAGAACGCTCATCGTTAAGCATGTTTGGGTTTAATACTTGGAATTTCCCATAAGTGTTAAATTAAAGTAACTTTAAAAGCAAATTCACTAGCCATCTTTAAGATTTACTTCAGTTCCTTTTATAATCAACAGTATGGATAACTGTATAGTAGAAATGAACCGTATGTTTTCATTACATTTAGTTGTGTTGCAAAATGTTTAGCCTTTAATGATTTTTTTTTAAGTGTTTATGCAGGTCAAAGCAACTTTTTTTTTCTTCTTCCTAAATCTCTCTCTCTTTTTTTTCCCTCAAATTTCTTTACAGCATTCATGTAAATGTGGCTAATTATCATTTTCTACCAAGCACTATCAGTAATTATCAACTCCTATTAAAAAAACCTTTGGGGTAAAGGCAGTTTGTAACCACAGAGTAATATTTTAGTCAAATGCTGATGATGTAGCTAGTGTATCTGAAATCAAAACCATGCATTTTGCAATCACAGAATTGTAAGAGTTGGAAGGGACCTCAAGAGATCGTTGGGTCCAACCCTCCTGCCAAAGCAGGTTCCCTAGAGCAGGCTGCCCAGGTACGCATCCAGACAGGTCGTGAATATCTCTAGAGAAGGAGATTCCACAACCTCCCTGGACAGCCTGTTCCAGTGCTCTGTCACCCTTACCAAGAAGATGTTCTTCCTCATATTGGTGCGGAACTTCCTGTGTTCCATTTTGTGGCCATTGCCTTGTCCTGTCCCCACAAACCACTGAAAAGAGGTTGGCCATATCCTTTTGTCTCCCACATAATATAGTATCATTTTTATAGAAAAGTGTTTGCCATAAAAATACAGGAAATTGTCATAATCTTAACAATTAAAAATAGTCTTGATGTTATGTATACCACTCTTGAAATCCATGCAGTTGTATGTTTTCCTTCCTATTAACCCTGTGACGTCTGAGGCGCAAAGGAGGTTGATTCAGCTGACCCATCAATGCAGTGGCAGAACTAGGAATTGCACTTCAGGCTTCAGAGACAGTGTGTTAGTGCTTTGGGTATTTGGACAGCAGAAACTTATTAGAAAAGGAAATTTGGAAGAAGATACACTTTTATGGTATCTGTCACTTATGTTCTAGAACTATGAGCTTTATCATGCTACTTCATCGTGACGGTCATACGTAGGGCAGCTGGGGCAACCTTGTCTTGGGATTTGAGAGAATTATGGATGACAGGGTGTCCTGGTTTCAGTTAGGACAGAGTTAATTTTCCTCCTAGTAGCTGGCAGGGTGCTATGTTTTGGATTAGAATGAGAAGAGCGCTGATAACATGCTGATGTTTTAATTGTTGCAGAGCAGTGCTTACACCAAGCCAAGGACTTTTCAGCCTCTCTCTGTCCTGCTAGCGAGCAGGCTAGGGATGCAGCAGGAGCTGGGAGGGGACAGACCCAGGACAGCTGACCCAAACTGGCCAAAGGGGTATTCCATACCATCTGACGTCATGCTGAACAATATATAGGGGTGGCTAGCCGGGGTGGAGGGGGGGGCCGGCTGCTCGGGGATAGGCTGGGCATCAGTCAACGGGTGGTGAGCAATTGCATTGTGCATCACTTATTTCGTACACGTTATTACTATTAATACTATTATTATTATTATTGTTATTATTCTTTTCCCTGTCTTAATAAACTGTCTTATCTCAACTCACAGACTTCACTTTCCCGTTTCTCTCCCCCATCCCAGAGAGGGAGGGGGGAGGGTGAGCGAACGGCTGTGTGGTGTTTGGCTGCCAGCCGGGCTAAACCACAACACAGGGCTTTTCATGCTAACCAGTTGTAAGGACTCTGAAAAGTTGTTTTGAGAGAAAAGCAGAAGAGAAGTTGTCATTTGACTTGTGATTTTTGTTTATTTGTTTGTTTTGTTCAGAGACATTAGGCAGCAGGACCTGAGTTTTGCAAAGAAATCCTGAGTCTGTCAACAGGACCCAACCAACCAACCAACCAAACAGCTTGAAATTTTAGGAAGGACTTCAATAGGACTTCAATAATAACACAAGTCTTTTTGATTTAGAATGAAGCTCCCAAAGTGGAAAATGATCCCACAAGCATGTGGTACAGTTTGTGATCACACGCTGTCTCTGTATAATGGCAGTTCTCTTTTTCTACATGCTTTACTACACACAAACTGGCTGCTAATTTTAAGGAGGTTCAGGCAAGTGTGGGGTTAAGACTAGAAATAAAAATAATGAGAAGGATATCAGTTTCATAGATCAGGAGAAAACAGATCTCAGTTACATCAGTTGTAGTATTAATTTCTCTGTATTAACAAGTTTCAGATTTTTACTCCTGGAGAGAAACATGGTGTAAACCTGCTAACTGATGAAAGCAGTGCTGGATTATGGTTTCCATTCCAGATTGGTGGATTTATGTGAGGGTGGAGCTTGGGGATTTTCTTTTTCTTTCTTTTTTGGTTTAGCATTTCAAAGCAGGGGATTATTGGATTAGTGTTTCCCAATTCATTGATGTCAGGATGGTCTTTCTGTTCCAACAAGCTTTTATGTTTTAAGAAACCAGGTCTGAAAGCTCTATTCCTTGAACAAATTATGCTGAGGTTTTCCTCTACTGCTGCTTACAGTAGTTGTTTAAAAATAAAGATAAATAAAAATCCCTCTAACTAAATCAATATTTAGATAAGAGATATTTATGCACCTCTTAATTTAATTTGCACAGGGACAGATTTATCTTCTCTGAGAAACCGGTCCTGTGGATAAAGGAAGACCTGCAAGCATGCAGTGCTCTGCTATGCATGTTAGAGGCTTAGTGTCTAACTTCATGCCTCAAGAACATGCCCATATAATCACAGGTCAGATCTACAGAGAGTTACATTGCTGTAATTAAAATTTCAGAAAGTCACGTCTACCTTAGTCCTGTGCTTGATGAATTTATTTGAGAAAGATAAAACAGAAATACTGGTATAAATCTATGCTTTAACCTAAATCCCACCCACCACAGTAGAAGGAACAACAGCTTATCATGGGAAAACAGCCTTTGCAGAGAAAGGGAGCTCTTGCCTTACTATTTAGAAGCAGATGTTTAAGGTTAGTGGTAGCAATTTTATTAGACTGCCATATTGTTGATTTTTCTTTTTTTTTTTTTCCACCTATAAAGGTCTGGAAGAAAAGTTAATTATTGCTAATAGGAACACAAGCATCGTCTGATAGCTAGTGCAGTCACATGAGCTGGGAATTGTTTCTCAAGCCATCTAATCAGGAGATAATTTTCACAAAATAAGTAGTGATACAATATGAACAGGAACAGAGAGGAGAAAAGCCCTTCATGTCACGTCCTGTAGATGTACTCAAGAAGGGCTTAGCTAAGGATTTTGCACAAGGAATTGGGTTTGGCTGTGGCCTTCACAAACCAGCAATTTTCCTCCACTCCCACTTATAGCAGTTTAAAAAAAAAAAAAAGTAAGACAAATAGTTGTAGATGACTGAAGAAAATTTGTATCTTAGCACAATGTGTTGACTAATCTTAGTTTTATCCTTGTTCTTTTGTCTGTAGTGATGGTACTGATTGCAATGCTGATTTTCGATTAATGTGATATACAGGGAAAAGCTTGTCTCCACAAAACTTAGCTGAAGCTTGACCCTTTGAGCTGCTGAATGTTCAGAACTCCCAGTGGCTGTACCAAAAATGATTCTGTCTAATCAACTTTCATCATGCAGGGGTCTCAAGAACTGCTTTCTGGGACTGACTTTTTGTGTAATCTGTGTTCATGATTGGGCAATTTCCTGGTTGAAATCAATTTATTCAGTGTGTCTTCTCACTAGCAATGATGGAGCAACCCCCCCCTTTCAATTTTTCACTTTCCATAAAATGCTACGTGAGTGTGAATTATGAACCATGGGACTGTGAAACAGAAATAGCTGGTCAAAAGCAAATGACTTGGCAATATTATGGAAGTGTTTAATTGATTTTATTTACTTAGTTATTTAATCCTCTCATGGTATTCATTTGTCTACACTGGAAGTTTTAAATTATAGGCTTTTTGAAATTATTATTATTTGATTTGCTCTTACATTTTTCCCTCTTCTACCATGTTATTAATGTGCACGGCCTGGCTCCTCTCTTGAATGGATTTCTCCTTCTCCTTCACATCAGTTTGATGCAGGAGGGGAATAATTTAGATGATGATAATTTTTCAAACCTAAGATTGGTCTCTGCAGGGTAAGCTACTTTGCAACTGATATAGATGGTAGCATAATTAATTTGGTAACATTTTTTTTTTGTTGCCACCTCAATTAAGGTTAAAAAAAAAAAAGATAAACCTACATATTACTTAGATGGTGTGCAATTAATTCACAGGTAACCTATGTATCCTGTTTTATGAAAAATATCAGAAATTAATTCAATAGTAACTTATTTTTCCCCTTTTTTCTTCTCTTATCTCCAAATCCCCCTGATCTATCATTCAGCCTGGAAAGCTTTCTTTTTGAGTCTCTTCTTAGGGTTGTACTCCCAGATCACGCTTGGTGTGATGGCTGCTTTCCATGCATTTTCTGTTCTGTCATTCTTCCACAAATTCACAAGCATTTAAAAAATAATATATAGTGAAATTCCTCTGAAATTTGAAAGAAAAAAAAAAACACACAAAAGAACCCACCAAAGGTACTTTTCCATATTCTGCTTGTTAAACAAGTATTTGCACAATGCATAAATACATATAAAATACAAGGAGGAGTGTGTTTGCTACTGGTTGGTTGGATATTATTTTTTTTTTTCTTTTAAACTCTCAGCAAAAGATATTTTAAATTCTCTGTTTTATTTCAGCTCTTTCTACTGAGTGTTTCCAGTGGGGATTGCGTGCCCATTTTTATAACTATGCTATACATGTAAATGACAGCTCAATTATTCTGTAGAATAGGTACTGGAAAAAACCAGATACAACAGGTAACACTGTTATACCAAGGGAAAGCTGATGAGCCTGGATCTGCTAAGAATGGTATGTGCTGGTATGTGAGTAGGTCTTGAGCACTGTGACTTGTGTAATACTGATGGTAAAAGAAAATCTGCTTGCAAGTCAGCTTTATTTGATAATATAGGTAAGCATTCTCTATTTTTTTGAGCCAATAGATGAAGAAAATGTTTTTGAATATGTAAACTCATTTAAAAATATTTCTTCTGTCTCTCAGTGATGCTTTTTGCATTTCTGAAGGTTACAGCTAAATTAAAAGCAAATTAAATTAAATAAAAATTTACAGAATTCATCTGCTTTTTTTATTTGGGTAATCTAATAATGATTTATAAAGACATTGACATTATTTAAGTAAGTACCGTAACACGTCTCCAAGAGCTGGCTGCCTAAGTGCACAATTAGGTTGTGTTATATCCAAGTCATAATCACTTGTAGCTCACAGAATTAAATCTGGATTTTCTACAGATTTTGATTTGCAGAACTCCATTTTAATTGATGGTTGGTACTCCTTTAGAGAAAAGTAACTATCACTGTGTTTACCTTCTATCAAAACTCACTTATTGTTGGCTGGATAGCTGTATCAGCATAATAATACTTAATGAGAATTTGAACCGTGTAGCATTTCTGTCTTTAACGCATCTCAGTTCATGCATGCCATAGGTACTGACTGTCATGATCTGTGGGAATGTGAAATGAGTTATGAAGTGAAGAAGCACTGGCCAATTAAGAGTATACTTGAGTGGACTTTAGATTGCATTTGTGTTTAGAATTTACAGGCACGTACTGAGTAATCACAAACTTTGCTTTCCACTGAGCTCTGTGTCTCCAGGCATTTCGGGTGGGTTCTGTTCAGACACCTTTAACAATCAGCAGAAGGTGGTTTCTCCACTCAGTGTGTTGTATGTCAGGGCAGAGTAATGCTCATCTGGCATCTCCTGAGGTTTGATCAAAGTAGGTTTTAAAGAACAATACAGAGACACCTTAATTTGTGTGTGACATGCTCCTTACTGTGGTGACGGTGTCACTGTGCGGTGACATTAACCATGTTGTGCTCAATGCACTTTGCAGTGGAACAGGGGTTTCAGGGATCCCTTTTAGTAAGGAAAAATAAATGACTATATGATATGCCATCATCATTTGAGAGCCCACTACATGCAAATAACCTCTGATTAGATGATTCAGAAAAATAGCACTGGACTGGGAAATCTTTCCAGTGATTGAATCGGCATGAGTTAACTAGTGTGGCAGACTGCAGAAGAATGATTCTATAACTTTAGTTTCTCAGTCTAGGCTCTTTTGTTCTATTTAGTTAGTCATTTGTCTGAAAATACAATATATTATTATTTTTTTTCAGACCTGTGTTGGAATGTTTTGCCTGTGATGGGCTGGGATGGCTTTACACTGCTCTCCCAACTTATTTTGCTCAACTAGGTCTTGCTGCGTTAGTCATTCTCGAGGCAGTTTTAGACACGTATTTAGAGGTTTGCTATGGTGCCAGTAAGCCTTACAATTAGTGCTGCTAGAATTCCCCCACTAATCAAATGACATGATTTCTTTTCATTGTATTTCAGCTTTCCTTTTAATGTCTAAATAGGCAAACCCAGCTGTGAAGTGCAAAACATCCTTGTTCATCCAATCTTGTGGAAAACCTGCATTTCATTAGCATTTGTGTAAACTCAGTGTCTGCAGGTTGCTGTAAGAACTAGCTGTGCTGTGCTAGGCATAAGGCAATCCTCAAGTGTTCAGTCTGATGGGACATATGAAACAGTGGCAATGCTAAGAAAGACTTTCTCACATGATTTTCTGCCAAGTTCTGCAGACTTGGGAAACTTGCAGAAACATGGGATTTTATTTTATATTTTAATACTTATTCCAAACAACTTCAGACTCATGATCTGTTTAAGGTACTCCCATCAGCAGTCTAAACTCTTGGTGGTTAGCACCCAGACAGGCATCTAGTTTTTCTAACCAGAAATCCCACTAAATTGATAGATAACAAACCTGGTTTGTCATCTAAGCTGGAAGTTCACTTATTTTCTATTGCCATATGCAGACCCTACATAAAGTCAATATATAACCCCAAAACTCAAGGGGTACTGAGGTCGGTCATAGAAAGCCATAGAATTCTAATTCTGTGACTGCACAGGGAAATGAAGCGAAAATGTAGAAAAGAGTAGAGAGGAAAGCAGGACTTTTAAACAACAAAGTTTCTAGCTGGGGAGAGAATGAGGCAAAGATTTTAGTCTAGTTTTCTCCACTTTTCAGGAGAATCATGTATAAAAATCTATTCATTCCAGTCTCATTACAAATTAAAAAATGATGCCTTATTGTCAGCACATGATGCTGACAGAATGTTGCTGTGTTTCTCTCTTCATAAAGTCATAATGGCATGGAAGAAATATAAGCTTCCATCTTTACTTCTGCCTTAATTTGGCTACCTAGTGACAAAAATAAAAAATATAAATGAGTAGACCAAGATCAATCTTGTAAAGTCAAATTTCTGTTTAAATGATGAAATCTACAACAGAAGGCTTGATATTGGTGCCAGTTGTGGGGTTGGTGGGGACTGGCTTGTGTAGGACAACCTGTGGGATTGATCTGTGAAGCACAGCTCACTTGAGTTAGTATAAATAGGGCTACTAGTTATGCATATACCACTCTTGTAATGCTACCCTGTGAGAGAGCAGAGAAGCAGGAAAAATGTCTGGGTTAGTAGCATTTTAACCTGTGACAGTGAAATGTGCTAGAGCTGGTGGGTCATAGCCCTTGCTTTTGGGAAGCAAGTTCTGGAGATGATGGAGCTGTGCTCTTTGAATTGACATGTGCACTGTGCAGCTCCTTCGCGTGCCATCCATAAACTGTGATGACTTGTGCAAGAGCTGCCTGCCTGTGCAACGGGTTTGATTCATTTTGTGACACGATATTTGGATTTTTTTATGTTGTTATGCTGACTTTTGAGTTAGGCTTCGCCTGTGTGCTCGGAACCACTGGCAACATCATCTTCCCATACACATTTCTGCCTCTCCTGCAGCATTTAGTGCACCAAGCAGAACAGAATTGGTTGCATGGTGAATAAGCTATTTAAGAATGAAAAGAAAGCAAGCTCTCCAAGTGCATAACCCTTAAGAAATTTTAATTAATGTCAGCAGAGAAATCTCTGTGGGGAAAAAATGGAACTGTAAAGTGTTTGTTCTGGTTTCACAAAGTCTTTCTGCTTCTCCTCTCCCCAGCTGGTTTCCTCCACAGATAAAAACCACAGTCTCCAACTGCAGAGGGATAAATATTGGCAGCTCTCAGGTTTGCTTTTCATCCCAAGCCTGATGGGAAAACACCAATCAGTTTTCAAGCTTTTCCAAGTGAGTCTTTAGGGGCTTATTCACCAGACTTTGCATTTCTGGTGAACTGTTCCCTGCAGCTTTGGTTGAAAGGAAGAAAAATTCACGTGTATCCCATTTTCAGTTTTTGATTTGCTGCCTGAATTTGTTATGACTAGACTCTTGGAAGGTTCGTTTGTTTTTTAGTTGTGTTTTTTGGCATTTTTTGTTTGTTTGGGGGTCTTTTGGGTTTTGTTTTGTTTTTCTTTAACTCTCCCAAGTTATACTCACATTGTTCTAGGCTGTCTTTTTAGGCTATGCCCTCTAACATGATTTTAGTTACTGACAAACCATATCTTTTTGTTTCTATAAAAACAAATGAGGGTCTCTAAGATGTTTGCTCATGAGAGGTGATTTTTGCTGTGTTTTATAGACTATGCAACAATATTCCCATAAATCACCATTGCTGCCAAGCCAAAAAGGTGCCTTATTGCTAGTATGACTATAAAACAGGATAGACGGAAGTATAGCAGAAATAAACTCCACAAATTGGCTAACTTGGAAGAATTTCAGCAGATGTTTGATGTATTTATAGCAACAAGTACGAGTAATCTAAGTGGTAGTGGTTAAAGAGAGCCCCATATGCATATTATGCCTTAAGTAGGGTAGCCCCTGAAAAGAGAGCTGTTTCCATGATAGGACCAGTTAAAATATGAATAATAGGACAAATAAAATGCAGGGAAATTGTTTTATCTGCCTGATTTCACTGCACTACACATAGCCACATTTAGATGAGGCTATGGTAGGAACCATTCTGCATTTTCACCTGACTAACGTTTTTTTTCCTTTTTATTTTTTTCTTCCCCACAAGGGAAGCCGTTTTGCTCCTATCATGTTTACTAATTTGGAGGTTTTCCATTTATGCAATGCAGTGGGATAAAGTGCAGACATGCAGTAAGTGACTGAAGTGAGTTGATGTCTGATAGATGGTCATGCTCTTAACCCAAGGTAGATGAAGAAATTTGAGTTTAATTCTGTCTACTAATTACTAACCTAGTGTGATTGTCAGAGCACTGAGTTATACAGGATGCTGTCAGACAATGTCAATAGGTGCTGTGTAATTCCTAGGACAGATAATATATATATATATTTTTTATTTATTATTATTATTATTCCCTTATTTCTGTACTTTTCCCACATAGATTGGAGGAGGTACAAATTGCTTGAGAACGTTCCCATCTCACTGCCCTGCTAATTTGGCTTGAAACCCCATTTCAGTTCTAGATCTCCTCTAGATCTCATCATAAGATGACCTACTATACTTTACTGGGGCTCAGTAAGATGACTTTTTTCACTGGATAGTATCCCCATCTGAGAAGAAAAAATGTATGGTCTGAAATAATTGAATGGGAACGGTTGGGGATTAACTGAAATTAATCTGATAAAGACAACTTAATACCTAATTAGTCTCTCTTGTCCTTGTTGCACGTTTTGAAGCTTGAAGTTTATCATTTATAAAAGTAATTAAGTGAACAAGTATTTTATCAGCAACAGTGTTCTGAGAGGGGGACAGTTTGGCATGAAGGGATAGGACAAAGCCATGAGTGGATCAATAGCATGCAAGCCTGCCTTTCTTAATGATAACTATTGTACTTCTAATTGAAATTGCTTTGATAGCACCTAGGGAATTTAGGCTGACATGTTACAGAGACAAGCTGAGATGCAAGATTTATGCAATAATCTTGTAAAGGTGACCGCTGCACCTTGAATTGCCACTTCTTTTTTTGCTTAGAGAACTTACTAATCAGTCATAACTTATCAGAGCTTGTCCAAAGGACAGAGTGAATAGGTTCTGCTTAGCAACTCATAATTATAGGTCTGATTTTCTCTTGACAACCAAGGTTAAGTTGCAAATTTTTACTGCTGCTCATTACTATCTGCAAAGGATTAGCCTTTATATTGTTATTCTTGCTTCATTATATTAAAAGTCATTTGCCAATTGCCACTATTACGAAGTGAAGAGAATCTGTCTTACCCAAAAAACAAATGTTCAAGAAAATATGCTGATAATGACAAAATAGTTGTCAAAGGCTAATAGTATGATATTGTACTGACATCTGTTACAAATTCCTTTTCAAAACACTTAGTAGATAGGATTAATGTAAACAAAGGTATTTTGATTATATATTACATTTTGAACATGGAACAACTATTTGAAAGTCCAGATTTCACAGACTTGAAAACAAAGGAAGATAAGTTCTCTTGGGCAGATCCATTCAACAAGACTAAGTTTTCCTATTTTGTGCCCACTGAATTTGCAGAAAGGTCTGGAATTGATTGCATATTAGCTGAGGAAATACACTAAGCATACTTTAGTTTGGGGGAAACTTACTGCATAGAACAGAAACCCATAAATAATGCACAAATAACATCTAGTAACGTATGTCCTAACAAAAGGATTAATTTGCATCAGAGAGCTGATGGGAATGAATGGAGCTGCACACTGTTGCCTTGCTATTAATGTGTATTGAAAGTGGATGATAATTTCTCATGAAGGTCTGATTGTAAGTGTCCATGTAGGAACTGAAGTACAGGGAACATTTCTGAAACTTATGAGCCTTTTTAGATACCGGTTAAGATCAAAAGATACTTGTGCAAGGGGCTGTTTTTATTGTAATAATCTATATTTGGAGCCATGACTTCTCATCAGATTTATGTATAGAAGAAAATAGAAAAGCAAAATAAAGAAATAAGCACAACAGTTTCATGGAGCAGGAGCTATGAAGCTCAACTCAAAGGAGAAAATCATGAGAAAAGGGGATACTTTCAGAATCCAGACATAATTGGGATATAATTTGCGAATGGGAGATAAACACTTGAGTCATTCCCAGCAAGCTGGAAACTCCCTGTGGTAGTGTGAGTCAGAAATGAAGGCATTCATAAGTATCTCCATGGCAATATGCTCCTCCACAATTCCTATTTGCATCTTGCAGCAGCACACAGAGTTTCAAAAGTGCTCAGAAAGGCAGAGGCTGTGGATGAGCACGGGTAGCCTTGTCAGCCCCATCACTGATGTATGCGATAACAGAAGCATTTGGTGTCAAAGACCTTTTATCCTGTTTGGGGTACGGGCTCTTGATTCAGTTGGTACAGAGTCCTGAGCTTGGAAGAAAGGTGGCCTTTCAAGTATTAGATATAATGGCATTTAAAAACATAAACTGGGGGGAAGGGCTAGGAAGGGATGTAAATAATTGGCAAATAGAAGAATGAATGATTATGAGGTTTGTTTATTATAGCTGATATGGAGACTCTTGCCTGTTTTGAATCATAAATGAGTGGCATATCAGAGGAAAAGCCAAGGATGGAAGAAAAAGAAATAAAAGAACCAAAGGAAAGAAACAGCCTACAGCTGACTGAAAAATAAAGATGTTACAGCAATGTGAGAACTCATTGATCTTTAAACTATTGTTGACAGACCAGTGGCATATTGATTGAAAAGGTTAATATGTGAGAAGAAAATGTGTACAACGACAAACATTCTGTTTGGTAATTTGTTAAATAAAACAATTATCATGGATTCATGTTTTTTTTGAGGACTTCCAACTATGCTTTAGAATGATCTTATTTTACCAAGAAGTTCTTAGAAGTTCTAGTTGCTATTGCCAAAATCTCTAGTCTGTCACAGCAATTAGACACCTGTATAGCGATACTGGTAGTTGATCACTCAACACAACTGAGGTTATCCTGGTTTGCCCAACACCAGGTATGTCTGTGCTATCTGACAGATAATAGGATTAAAGCAAAGACGTGCAGAGAGGTTCTGAAACCATTTCAGTAGGTGTAATGTTGTAGGCGCTGTCTCAGAAGCAGAGAATATTCTGAGTCATTCTTCTTACACTAATGATGGAGTTTAGAAATCAAAAAATGCTTTTCTGTACCTTCCCTTTACCATTCCTCTAGCAGAGAGTTCATCACTAGGTGGAAAACATGCATGTTTCTTTCTCTGTAAAGTTTGGGCCTCCCTGATGGGGGAGGAAAGCAGGAGGTTCTCTGAAGTCTCATGAGCCGTGAGGTGAATATAAGCGAGGAGCCAAAATGCTTTGAGCACTCAGAGCTGTCCATGTCATGGCGTTTGTGAAGGAAGGGGGAATGGGTGCCAGCATAGCGCTACATGGATTAGCAAGGGGTACAAAGCTCAGGTCTGTGATTCTGTGAAGCTACTGTGTCAAATCTAGCCCAGGTTGTCATCAAATAGTCTATTCAGAAGACAGAAAAAAAGCCCCACACGTGAACTATGTAAAGGTTCAGGCTGTACTTCACAGAAAGAAGCATGCAGTTGGGCATATATGCATGATAAAGAATGGCAATTTACTGCTGGGGTTCACAAGCTGCAAGCTGGCAGCTGGCTGCCTTCAGAAAGGCTTCTATGGTTCCTTAGCATGCTCTGTTCAGTGCATCAGATAAAAGATGAATACGGAACTCATAGCAGTTATAGTGGAGAGAAAACCATACATGCTAACTGTAGTTATGGCTATTAGTAGTTATGGCCGTTGCTCGGTATGGGCGAAGTTAGCATGAAATTTAGCTAGAGCCACGTAGGTTAGTGGCAGTGAATTGAGCAAAAATATTAAACACATTTCTTAATGCTCTAGTTTCCAAGTAAAGACTGGATACATGTGAGATAGTACATATCTATACAACTTTTTACTTGTAGATGTTCATATACACAACCTTTCTATACTGCTGTTAGTGAATCATATTTTGAACCTGCACATAGAAGAGATCTTATACTTGGTATGTCTCTTAGGATCAAAACTTTCCACAATGAAGTCTAACATACCCTAAAATAAGGCTGACAGTATTGAGGTGTTTGACGTGTGGGGGACTTTCAGCAGTAACAATTTGGAGGACAGAAAGTGGTGAAGGCCTTAAATGTGCTGAGGAGTCAGCTTTAGCAACAAGCAGAAGGGAATTCAACCTGATAATTCAACCTGGTGTCTGATGCTTTTGGTTTTGATGCATGAAGAGGAAGATGATTCTTTTAATGACGTAATAAAAGCATCTAATCTGCTCACAGTAATGGCCATATCTCAGCATTTCTGCTGTAAGGCATACATAGTTTTCTTCTGCGGTGACGTTAACCGTTCTTATGTAATGCTATTTCAAAGGATGCAGCTATCTTAAAAACATGTTGCCATTATCAACAAGTTGCCTGCCTTTTTCCACCCCCCACATAAAGTACTTAATCAGCTTTATTTCCCTGTACTGGGAATTGTGAGGGACCTGTTTTTTTCAAAATAAGCCTTAAAACATCTACCTGCTACCTGAGTCAGTTTCATCAACATACCCTTCTCTGAGACAGTATTTAGAAAATTTATTTATTATCTATTGTGTCATCTTTGGGAATTCCTAACATATTTAACTTTTAAGGTTTTATTCGTATCCTTTCTGACATTTGACTCCATTTTTGTAGTCTTGCAGAGGTTTAAATGTGTCTTTCTCAATCTGCTTGCAATCTGTGGAAAAGTTCAAAATTGCACATTTAAACCCAGGAGATTTTGCTAAATAGTTGCAAGTAGCAGCCAGATATTCTTTGTTCAAATATTTTAGAATTATTTTGAAGTATAGTTATAAGTATTTCATTTAATGGATTTGAAAGTGGATATGGATTTGACCTTTTCCAAAATAGTTCCGACCACTCAAAGCTAATGAGTATTTGATATTCAAATTCTCTTTTCAGAAAGAATTGTGGGTGATTTTCTTAGAAAACCTCACTTGTGCTCAGAAAGACTTGGCCTTTTTTAATTTCCAGACCTGGCAATATGAGTGTGAAAACTCATTATATTTTGTCTGCCAGTTGGGCCTTTAAATTTTATTGCAATTGCAGCAGAATAATACGAGAGAAAACAAATGTAAACCTAAGCAACAGGTTTCTTGGTTAAATAACAAATCAACTCCATTTCTAATTCAGTATCCAATCGACTCCTGTAATTGCTTTTTACTGACTGGCATCTTTCTAAGTCCACCATTAGAATCTTCAAAGGTGTAGTAATCTAACAGCAAGTTCTCAAGGCTCTGTACCCTAATCTTTATGTTTAAAAGTTCGTTTATAAATAAAAGGAGGAAAAAAGTACTGCCATGTGGTTACAATGGCAACCCTGTATTTCCCCCAGAAGATGCTCTGTGCCTCTTAGTTAACCTCACTGTTGCCTCTGTTCACCATCAAAAATGGTGACAACCATTTGTCACCAAAAATGGTGACAAACAAACCCTACTGGGATAATGCAGATGTTTTTTGAGAAGCTTGGGAAGTTCTGAAAAACAAATCTAAAAAAATACTAAGTAGTTTAGATATTACTAGCATATAAAAATAAATGGAGTCTTGCAAAAAAAATGTTAAGTGCACTTGTGAGTTTCTGTACTACAATAATAATTTGATATTGATACAGAAATTTAGGCACTGTAAACAGAAACGGTTTTGTCTAAGAAACAGAGTTTTGATATTTGTTCTTGCTGTTTGTGGTGTCACAGTGACTGAATAAAATGTGGAACCTGTAGTAAGAAAAGGGTCCCAAATTTATGATGTCTTCTTAGTGCACATGTGATAAATCATAGACGGGTGAGTTTTGTAGCCTTTCTGCTGAAATATGCTGCTTGTGGTGATTCAAGAGCTTATTAAATAAAAGATACTAGCAACAGTAATTCTTAAAGAAAAAAAAAAAAAAAAACAAAACACAACTAGTGGAATTATTTTCCTGTTCCCCCCAGATGATACGTATGTTTTCAGAAGGGAAGAATTAGTTTACATTTGATAATGACCGGTGGCCTGAACAGACAGACACATGTTTTGTTGAATGGGATTTTTTTGTATCAAGAGCTGCAGGTTAGAAAATAGGGCTGATCTGAATGACACTGGAAAAGGAGAAGGCTCCCTTAAGCCCTTTGATTTCGTTAAGGTTTGGATTAAGCCTGTGGGTAAGTGCAAAGGAAAGGTGTGTGCTGAGACAGTCCATGATGAAGTAGGCAACTAAGGACCATCACACATCCTGATGACTGACATGTCACGGTGCTTAGCAAAAGAAAACACTTCTTTGAAGTGAACTTTTGTAACCTGAGAAATTTATTTATGGGAAGAACAAATGAATGTGAAGAATGAGGTCATTCTGATCCTGTCAGGGAAGCTGGAGCAGCCGTGAACCTGAAAGTAATGATGAACATAATTCAGAAGGTTTTGTACAGATAAGTGTTCAACTGACTATAAAGCAATAAGAGCAGAGGTGTGTTGAAATTTAATGGAACCTATTTCAAAGTTCAGAAATGCATTCACGATGTGCTGGAGTTGCTAGAGCTAAAGACTGGTTAATATGAAAAAGTTTTTCCTTCCTTCCCTGTAAAGAAGGCATCCCATTCCCAGTCCAATGGCACTCTGCATACCTGGAGCACTTGGCTGTGTGTCTGGGTCTAACTACAGGGAAACAGCATGTATGCTGAAGTGCACTGAAGTGACTACAGTGTAGTGCAGCAGACCGGTATGGACAGTAGGTCTATATACTTGTAGAGGCACGTCCTTGTACTGATATCTGCCATAGGGAATTTAAGATTTGTTTCTGCTGAGTGTTGTTGTATGGTTTAGGGATTCCTTCATTTCCTTCCCGATTTGAACCCCTGATGGTGCAGCAGCTGACTAAATCTGGGCATGATAAATGCAAAGTGAAGAGAAGCTTTGCTCTTAATGAGATTTTATGCTAATACAGATGACTGGGCTTTATATGGAGTAAAGTATAGACTGGCTACCATGTTCTATATGCCCTAATAAGAGGAATTTGTGGTATGCAGTTGTGCTGTTGTCTTGGTTACCGTCATGGTCTTGCCACGAACCATGATGCTAGTATGATTTCATCTGCACCTGTGCATTGTGATCTGAAAAGCACTGAAAGGGCTTTCCTTATTCTTATTCTTGTTTTAGATTGTGCTGTGTGCGTAGCATAGCCAAATGTCAGTGCCAAAATTGCAAAGTTGATACTCTATCACTTTGTTCACGCTAGCCAGGCTTGTGCCCTCCAATAAATGATTAAATTCTGCTTTTAGCTTAAAGGGAAATTTAATTATTTTTCTATCTAGTTAATATTCTCATTAATAAATCCGTCCATCTTTATGGGAGAATATTATTTTTTGTCCAGGCAAATGTATCTGTCCAAGATTATTATCTGGATTCTGTTTTCACAGTATCTGAGCAGCCTGTATCGTGACCCCAGTTACCTCCTGTATGCTTATGTTGTTTGCCTTTTCACTGAGTCACTAAAAAAGTGTAACCGATGGCAGGGGCAGGGACTCTGGAGCCCCAGGATGCCAGTGTATGACTCTAAAGAGATATTTGAAAAGTGTTGTAAAAGTGTTAATACAACACTCATGTGCAATGATGACCATATCCGTTTCCATAAGGAGCTTAGTGCCATAGTGAGGGATGCGGTATTTATTTCTGTTTAATATTACTTGTGCTAGCGCATGTCTGTTTTTTTTGTTGTTGTTATTTATTTATTTTTATTCATGATCTCTTCTACATGAGTAAAAAGCATTAATTCATTCCTAAAGGAGGCCTACCTGAAGGTTGTGAAGGTTGCGATGATGCTAACTTAGCTTAAGGCGCTGAATAAACAGCCAATTCTTTTCTTTAAAAGTGCGTTTTTGTCTTCTGCACCTTTACTGATGAACTAATCAGACTGGCAAGGCTCCAAATTACCATAACAGACAAAGAAAACTCAAAAAGAAAGAAACTCTGCCTGTGAACTCAGAGGAATGCACACTGATTAAATCAGTTTAAGACGAAGGTTTCTGGACAGCGATTTCACCTGCTCCCAATTAGGGCAGGTGTTTGGAACAAGTGGACCTACCAAAGCTTGGAAGAAAAATTTGCATTTATGTCCTTAGCACTTTTTTTTTTACCCTTTTCGTCTTGTCTTACGTTTCCTTGAACAAATAGTGTTTTGTTTTTGAGTTGCTTCCTATTTCCATAGAAATCAATAAGAGGGATCCAAGTCCAAGCACTCACTGAGATAACATAGGTGATAATTTGGCTGTTGTGACCTAGGGGCTCCATTTATATATTTGGGTCAAGCATAGACATATGATGGTTGCAGCATTATTATTTTCATGTGTGGAAATATTCGGAATACTCTTAGAGAGATCATTTCTTCTTAGAAGCAGAAAATACTCAGTCTCATGAGGAAGCATTCCAAGATCTCCAAGGCCATTTTATGGACGCTGTGTTCTCAGCTGTGCTTTGACTGGTCAAGCAACATATACATTAAGTCGGTCCTTTTTCCTAGTAGCACACAATTACACTCATCAAGCTGCTAGTTAAGATGAACATACTTCTTCTAGCACTGGGGCATTTTCTCATTAAAGAGAGAGATAGTTGCCTGCCCAAAACAGCCTTTCTACATTATTAAAGATATCTTCATCATCCTTTTGTCTGAAGACTCTTCTTGCTTCTGATTTCCTACATTATAATCTTTATGCAATAAATACAAGTGAAAGAAGCAGTAAAACTGAAAACAATAATAGTCCTTTGTCCTTTGTTGTACCTGTGTCCAAACACATAGGCTTTTAATGCCATTCTAGGCTAGCTTGAATGTATAGTGAAGGGTGTGCATAGTTAGCTAATTATATGTTAAATGCAATTGCTCTCTATAGGTTGACAGTGTGTTCCACGTCTTTACAAAGAGAGAGATGATATGTCCCTCTTTGTAAATGCTCCTTTTTGGTGATATCTGTTGAGGGTATTCATAGACTGTCAAAGATAAGTGTTCTGTAATGCAGAAACAACATTTAGTAATTTTAATCTTCAAGGAGATGTACTGATAATCAATGGGGATAATATTTTCATGCAGAGAAAATATGCCTTGACTTTTGGGGAAAAAAAATAAATGACTAGTATACTGTGCTTTTCACAGTGTTTTTTTTGCTACTGTGTGGAATCTTCCATTTTGTAGTATTTGTAATTTAATTTGATGATCATGAAGATTCTTGATTAAAAGGCCTGGATGATGCATATTCTAGGTTCCCAGAGCTACAGGAGAAATGTTATAGAAGTATTTCCTTTGAGTGTGCATTTAAATGTTTAAATGAGGTTGCTTTGATAGTGGACAGTTTGAGGTTTGTTTAGTACTAATGTTTGTGCAATTAAGCTTTTTCTGCATAAATGTTCATACTTCTGCTTATATATTTTTTAAGAATTCTTATTGGCAATGTTACAGAAATAAAGTTGGAATCCAGTGTGTAAAAGATAAGTGAAAATAAATACACCTGCAAGAATATTCTGGTGTACTATAGCTAGTTAGAGAACATCTAAATATTAACTAAACCAACAGTATGGAGGCAAGAAAAGACTCATAGTTACTTCCCCTCTATAAATGCATGCCCTGGCTTATATTTGTGTATGTTGCCCTAACTCTTGTTAAATCTATTTTCCTAAAATTGTCTATTAATAAAATTAGAGTATCTCAGCATACTGGAGAATGATGGGAGTGTGCTGTAGACTAGCCTCTGGATTGTATCCAGCTTTTAATTACGATGATATCTGGGCTTACAGTGAGGTGGGTTAGACAGCATGGTACTTGGGAACATCTGCAGCCATATGGTGTTCGTAGGTCAGCATTCCTAATATTGGCATTCCTGCTGGAGTACTGCGTGATGTAAGCACTGGTGGGAAATTACAGGGCTTGACAAAGGTTAGGAAGCAATTGGCAGGAAAGAGTGATCAAGGCCAGTTTAAAAACAAATGTGCTCTACCTGGGGGAAGTATCTGATTTAGACAAAACTGGGTAAGAGGAAAGAAAAGAGGTAAGCAAATTACAGTCTTACCAGGACACTGTCTGATCTCAGGCTCTTGACTTCCACTTGTGAAAGTGTTATGGGACTTTGATAACCAGGAGACAACGTACTATTGATTCATTATCTACTGAAACTACAATTTCCTTGAATATGGAAATCAGTTTTATACTTCCTTCTCAGTGACGAGGCAATTTTATCCTGCTTGTGTGGAAAGTGTGATAGGATGAAAGCACAGCTTGGTATAGTTGCAGGCAATAAAGCAGATACATTAGGGAACTGCATAAAAATATAAATCTCTTGTAGTCTGGATTTTTGGGGTATCACACGTTGTTAGAATCTTGGTGCGTGAGTCACTTTGTTGGGTACTTTGTTGGGTTCAATAGTGTCTATATTCAAGTGCTACTGCAAGCTTTAAAGTCCTGGATTCACGTAACCTCTTCTGACATTGTAAATAACATATGCTGGATCATTTTGGGAAAGAAAATTTGCAGGTGTGAAGCTTTGGGCATACAAAATCTGCTGTGGACCCTTCAGTTTTGTATTTTAATATATATATATATATATATATATACACATAAAATATTTTATATATATATATATATACATAAAAGTATCTGGTCCATGTATTTTTCCATGAAAAATGCATCTGCATTTGTACATAAAGTATTATATGAATAAGCAACTGAAAGCCAAAAGAAACGTTTCTTTGTCAAGCATATCTTGTTGGAATACACTGCCTACACTTAAGTGTAGAGCTCAACATGTAGGAACAAGATTTTTACTTATTTTCATAACACGTTTGACAACTATCAAATAGGAGATCATGCTTCCATGCAAAGACATTAAAAAGGCAGTAATGAAAATCTGGCGGTGGCCTGGCATCAAATTACTCTTTAATAGTCAGTACTGGAACATTTGGAGAAAAGCTGGGTATAACAACTCTCTATCAAAGTACTATTTGTGTCTCTTTGTCTGTAGCTTCTGTTGTTTCCAATGACAGTTTAATATCTGCACAGAGATGTTGCCTGTATTATTAGGCATTGCCTATGACAAACAGTCCCTGCCAACACCCCTGATGTTTTCCAGGCTTTACAGATCAGTTCTATCACTACTCAAAAGTCCAGCAGAGGAATCAATATTTCTCCATCTTTAAATGGAAAGATAAAAAAGAGAGATTATAGGCTGTGTGTATGCTCTCCAAGACCTTTTCTCAAGTCAGCCAGGTACATTTTTTTTTTTGTCCTTTGTGATTGCTTGTTTCACCTATTATGTATAGCTGCTCGCAGGGCCATTGACAAGATGGCCACAATTTAGGGTTAAGATAATAGTGATGTATATTTATCACAAAAACGTTGCAAGTGGAAAGCTTCTGTATGGTGCAGTTATGTCTGATGATAGTTGAATGTAATTTTTCCCTTTAATGCTCTCTGGGTGGATTTCTTTAATGATGCCATACCTCTTTCATGCTGTCCACAAGGACAGTGATAGGTGGAATGCCAAAGCAAGCTGGATTGGATCCTTAAGCTGTTTTTCCTATTTTTTTAAGTAACTTCACTTTGGGGAAAAAAAAAAAAAAAACGAAACAAAAAAACTATGGACTATTTTAATGATTTGCAAATAGTTAGTTAGATAATGTCTAAGGTTGTCACAATTACCCAACACAGCCAATAGGAAAAAAAAAAATATATATATATATATATATATTCTTAAAGCAGTAAGTCTTTATTACTTTGCTTATTTGTCAAGTACTATTCCCAGTCTTAGGTGAGTAATAAAACTATTTGAAAATGGAGTGTTCTGAGGAGAAATTAAATTGCTCTTATTGATTAATTCAATAGGCTTTGCTTGCTGACTGCAGAGGAATATGCCAATAGGTTCTTCACCTGGTTCATGAGACAGTTCATCTTCTGTGGGCAGTGCTCTGAGAAACCATGTGCCTTGATGGGTTTGGTTTCAAAGTGCAAGTAATGCATGTGAAAGCAAATTACCCTGTATGATAATGCTACCCGTCAGCTCCTTGTTTGAGATGAGAGCACAGATGGGACTCATCAGACAACTGCGTGTGGCTCTGCCAGGCTTTCATGAAAAAGAGTATCAATTGAAAGGTTGTGTTTGTAGATGCAGATTTTATACTTCTGAACAGTAATTTTTGTGTACTTCAATTTGCATCTTTTCATTACACTTACTTCTAATTATTAATTCAAGATGGTGTCTAGTTGTAGAACATACATTGTATGATTGAAAACAAAGGACAAGTAAATACCACCTACGTTTTCAAAGCAAAAATACAGAGTTTATCTATCACCAGTGGGAGAAAATTTCTACGCAGCAAATGAAAAACAATTCTTGGTACACAGGTCATATTTATAAATTTTTCAAGCAATAGCAGGAAATAACTAAGGTATTGCCACCCACATGATTGGCACTTTAAAAAAGCAAAGTAGTGGTTTACATTAAATTGCTACGATAAAATGTGAATAGTTGAAATTGGGAAGAGATTTCTAACCCCAATTTTGACTTTGCAACCTTCTGCTATTCAGTCACTCATATTTATATTGTTTTTTCTTTGCCATGGAGCTTATAAATTTGGGAAGGATAAGGGGAGGAGAATGTGATTGATTTGCACCACTGTGCATTATAGAAATGTTGTGTACCGGAAACTTTTGTCGTGATAATTTTTCTCAACATGCCTATTGGACAATAGGGTTATGTGTTCAGAAAACCAGTATTGTTTTTGTCAGAATTCATCTCTAGTGAATGAACTTTACATAGAAAAGTTCATTTTTAAAGTATTTTATATGTTGGTGATTATGCTTCTGGATTGAATGTGAATACAAAAGGGAAATGATGGGGCATTACTGAATTTGTCCTACGTGGCATGCAGCTGACCTGCCATTTTCCAGCCACAAGTCGTGTAGTCTTATCCATCACATGAGGAGAGAGCTCACGTCACACTGAAAGTCTCCAGTTAAAGGCTCATTTTCTGGAAATGAGTTCTTGGGTTATTTTTGGTTTGCTAGCTTGAGTGGAGTACACTAGTGTGCATATTTCATATTGTAATGTATATCTTGCAATGTATATAAAGGCAAGAAGCTAGTTCTAAAAAATGGGTTTGGATAATATATATTGTTTTTCCTCCCTAACTTGACACTTAGAAAGCTGTTGTCAGAGTAGACATGCTCATTTGCACATAAAATAAGTGGTCCAATGTTATGTCCATGCCAGTATTTTTGCGTTCTGCCCTTTTGGCCTCCTTTCCTCCTGCAAAGTGCCTGTTAACATACGTGCAGACAACATCAGTGCTGTGTGTATCTTCTGTGCCATCTACTGAAGCAATTGCTCTCCCTCCTGCACATGCACACACACGCAGCAGTTTCTTGGGATACAGTAGCCCCAACACACAAATTATATTTGTCTGAAACAAAAAAATACTGCTAGCAATCATTTTATATCATTAAATGTTGTTAAATGCTGAAGTAACTAGTTACTTGTTTGTTAAAAAATTGTTTCATTCATCATCATTTCTGTACCTGCTTGATCATCATCTAAGTTCCTACTATAACTTTTATCTTGATCCTACGGCATGCACTTACATTTCCAGACCAAGGATTTTTTTTCTCATGATCATGGATTTTCATCAGATACTATAAATAAATCTTTCTACCTAAATTATTCTTTCCTCCATAGATGGACCATCTCTGTTTTGTTTTGCTGAGTAAATTTAGTGTGAAAGCATGGAAGAATCCAGGTTTTTCTGCGATTACTCTTTTCTTTTGATTCTTTTGTTGCTAAGATCAGAGGATATATTGCTAGGGATCCTACTGTAAGAAATAATTGCTACAGATTTGAAAAAGGTTCTCTGCTGAATCATACTTATTTCAATAGAGCTATTTCATTAGGAATTAGTGAATCTTCTAATAAGTTCAAGAGTGCATTTTTTTAAATTCTATTCAAATAATGCTCATATTTTGACTATTTTTTCTGTCTGTTTTGACATTTTCTCAGTGTCATGTTTTTCCTGCCATACTCCCCAGCCTCTTTCATATTATCTTTTAGCTCTGTTCATTCATTTTCAACAACATCTACACTCTAAATTTCCTATGTAAACTTGTCTATAGGAAATAACTCTGTATTAACTGTGATTTTTAACCTAACGCTGATTATGAACATATTGTGTGTACTGCTGGATGTTTTATTGGGGTAGGCAGGGATTAGCATTTATGAACATCTTGAATGGGTCTATGCTGTCCTGTGCTTGAGGAATAATTATCACTTTTTAGGCTGGTATGTTCCACGCTAGGGTATCTTATTTATTTTATCTCTTATTTATTCTGAAAGAACTGTATGAATTGGCTAAAATGTATGATGTTGTAAAGAGTAGAGTGAGCTAGGTGGTTGAGAAGTTGCATAATTGAAGAATGAGTAAAGGAGTGGCATATGCATAAAATCTAACAACATACGCTTCTAGAATTTGGCTTTTATTGTAGAAGAATATTTATGACATAACGGTAGATTTGGCATTGCCCCTTGTTGCTACAGTAAGGATGATATTTATTAGTTGCAGGATTACGTGTGGAAATGTAGAATTATTCATTTCACAGACAGTTTTCCATGAACTAAACACTGTTGTAACAGTGAGAATTTCCTTCACAAGTATGTGACATATTCCTGTTACTTGTTTGCAGTTTTCACAGCTCTCACTGACTTTGCATCTTGGTGAGAACTGAAACTTACTGTACACGGAATTTACTTGTGCAATTGCCCGTGAAACCTTAAAGGTTCAGAAGGACCTACTCCAAGAACCACATGCAAATCCTAATGCTGCAAACTGAGCTAAACCAAGTTTTCTAATACGATTAACACACAGTATGAACATGGAGGAAAGAATGAGATATAATAATGTGCATCTTGGTCTCTGGGAACAAAGAAGAGCTGATGTACAAAGATCTTTACGTCCACCAGTGATAAGTAGTTACGGATGGGGTGTAAAACACAGCATCTGTTTAACATAGCACAACACTGCCAAATTGTTGAGGACAAATAACTTGCCTGCTCTAATCTGGAATATATTGAACAGCTTGAGCCAAAGAACAATCAGTTTATTGGCAGGGGGTAGAAAAATGTACTTGGCTTTCCCCACCTATAAATAACTGAGAGGGTTACAGCAACATGAGTTGAGGAAAGAAAAAATGTTTAAAGAAAAAAAAAAACCAAACATTCGTTTATATCCACTGGGACTGAGGGTAGTTTAATCTCTCTAATATCTAACACTGCCTAAAAATGAGACATGCTGAATATGTCCAAAACATCTCTTAGAGATTTTAGTTTAGTTGCAATTGCTGCCCACTGTTGGATGTAATGAAAAAATCAGAAATGATATACACATGGCCACCCAGCAAAGATGCTAGAAAATTGCCAACTCTGACATCAAGTGAGAGGAAGACAGTGATTAACACCACATGTCATACAAAAAGGGTATTTTTGCATTCAGGATGAATCACAGGACAGCAATGTGCAACTTGCCTTTTACCCACAAGACTGGTGAATATTGCAGGGACGTAGAATAACTAGTAAATTTCTGAGTGAGAAGGACAGAATTTTCCTAGTTTCTCTTTTTGCTGATATGGAGAGAAAATTTCTATTGTTCATCTAGTTTAGTCTTGAAACTTGACAATTTTCCCTATAAATAAATGTTCTCTCGAGGAAGAAGTAAAAATGGTCTTGGTCTATAAAAATGATAATATATTCATCATAAACACTGTACTTTGTAAGGAGGCTATTGTACTATGAGAATTTCGATGAGAAATATTGTCACTATAATTTTCTTCACAAATATGGTGGTATTTCTTCTGCATGCAGAAACCTATGTAGATTGCAAAAGCAAAGTTAATACATTTCCATAAGCATCTGAAACAGTTACATATAAAGCCCTACTCTCTCTTTTGCTCTGTTTTTCTTCTCTTTGGCTCCATTATTCATTGGTCTTTCCTGTGCATGGAATGTTTTCCTTTAAACATCTGGGTTATTTTTGGCAGTGTCTGTTACAGGATTATCAGATAAATCAGGTTGGAAGGGACTTCAGAAGGTCTCTGGCCCAATCTCCTGCTCAAAGCAAGGTCAGATGTGAGGTTAGACCACGTTGCTGAGGGCTTTATCTGACATGGTCTTGAAAATCTCCAAGGATGGAGATGGCAAAATGTCTCTGGGCAACCAGTGCCATATGTCTCTCTTTGTGATGAAAAAATTTATTTATACATGCTCTAAAACTTTTATTTTTCCCCAATTTATACCCCTTGTCTTCCATTCTCCCTTCAAAACCTACTTTAAAGAAGCTGGCTTCACCTTGATAAATTTCTTAGGTATATTCATTGTCTTAAGATTGTTTGTTCTCTTCCAGATATAAAAAGCAACAGACGGGGCTATTCTGGCCTTCCCCTAGATTACAGCTGTTACATCTCTCTGATGTCATGTCATGCGAATTACTTTACTACTGTCACTTTAGGTAAGGATGAGTGTTAAAAACACTCATTTTTACTGCCTTACTCTTCCTTTTTTTTAATTGTTTTGAATTAACTGGTAATTTGCAAGCAATACAAAACAACAAACAAAAAAACAACAGCCAACAAACAAACAGAAAAACACTGGTGCCTGCACTAAGATGTTGCAATAATATATTAGTTGTAGACTGATGGTCTACCTGTGTTGTCATCCAAATTGACCTGAATGAGAACGAGTGTATCCTTCTGTTTCTGATCAGTGACTTGAGCTGGTTGTGCTTACAGCTGTGCAGTGATGCCTGATCTTAGCTTAAAGGGAGAAAAACATTTGCGTGCTTCTCAAGCATAGTTTTAACTGGGCAGTTAGTATTATATACTTCTGTGCTGCCTGATAAACCTACACTAAGCCTGTGATGAACTTAGTTTAATAGTAGGGCAAAGACACTCTAGATAAGAAGAGCATTAATGCATAAAAAGAGCATAACATTCATGTTTTGCCACATTTCCACATAAATGAGGGAAATGGTCATAGAAGTGTTCTGCCCAAGGTCACGCAACTGGAAACTGAACCTAGCTGTTCAGATCATAATTCAAATACTGCAGCCATACCGTGTTGTTCCTATAGCATTTTTTTCCCATTTTCAAGATACTTCTTCTGATGAGTATCACAATATTTTGCAGGGGGTAACTCGCAACAGAGTTCTGGCTGTGAGAGACTCTGAAACTAGTGGGATGGTGTACCTGCCTCTCATGCCAAATTCCACTTCCGAATCTTTCCAAATTACTGGAATCTTTCATGGCCTCCAGCAAGGGTCTTAAAATCCATATTTAAAAAAAACTCTGAAAGGAACTCTTCTAGGAACACCTCTCATATGAGAAGGAAAAAAAAAAGGGTAAAATGGTAATATGATAAGGAAGCTATTTATTTATTTATTTTTCTCTCATCATATCATTTTTGTCTGGTTCAAAGGGTCTTGTATCTTCTTAACACAGCAAGAAGTCATACAACATAGGTGTTTTCCCTTTTTTTTTTTAGTGTAGAAATCTAGAATAGTATAAATCAGACAGTACTAATATTCTAATGGGTAATGTCTTTCCCATGAGCAACCAATAGCACTAAAGATTCAGCCTATGCATGATTCAATAACTTGCTGCTATCTGCACATGAATTACAACTGAAATCAAGAAACTACGATACTGAAGGCCAGGATATCTGTTAACAGGAGTGTCTGTTAAAATAAACAAAAGAGTGGCTCATGAGATTAGTAGTGGCGTGAAGAATCTTTTTTTTTTTTTTTTTTTAATCTGGTTAATATGACAAAAGTTTATTACTCTGACAGCTGTTTGGCTCTTTGTGTTCAAAAGTCTGGTGGGTCTGGTGTGTGGGCAGCTGTCCATGCCATGCAGCTGGCACTCTCTGGGAGTCATTCAGGAAGGCCAAATTTTGCCTGGCTGTGGATGTACAGTACTACCCTATGCTTAAATCTGTCCTCCCGTGGCTGTGATTAATGTAATTTGGCTGTGAAAGCTGTGGAGGCAGCTTGCACTGCTACTGCCCATGCTGTACTTGTCTCTGCTTTAATGGAGTGGTTCAATTTCCACGCCTGTATTAGTCTGGCACCTTTCTCAAGCACAACAAAAATTCCTCAGAGATGCCACATGTGCACTTTTACTTAATTACCAAAACAGTATTTCTCAATTTAAAAAAAAAAAAAAAAATTATGTTAAGTGACTTCTTGTACAGAGTGTGATTTAACGCAGTGGTCAGGCAAGTAGTAATTAGTCACAAGAGTCAGTTTTGTGTTTTTTTTTTTTTTTTTTTAACCTGGAATCTGCTAAAACTGCCTTCTACTCCAAATCTTTGGGACATAATGCCATGTCATGCAGAGCTGCCTGCACTTGCTTTGCCGTTGTGGCAAGGTGGTTCTCAAAAGGATTAATGAGCCTGGATGGAGGACTACATTAAAGCAGGTCTGTTACTTTGCTAGCTGGCATGTTTTTGCTTGTTTGGGTATCTCTGCATAGCATTACATTGTGTGGTACTGGCAGAGCACGATAATTCCAAAGAGTAACTTTCTGTCAGACTACACTCTTGGTCCTCTTGTGGTTTTGCCTGGCTTCCCTTCCTACTGAAAAAGGAGCTATGTTAGTCAATGTGTGACAACCTGTGCTTGAACTTGGGAATCTGATTATTTAGGTCTTGCTTGCAACTCTGGCAGCAGCTCTTCTGCACATGACTGGTCAAGTATAGACAAATAGTCAGCTGCAGAAAGATCTTTTTCGTGCAGGTGTTGACTGTGTCTGCCTTCCCTGCCACTGTAAGCTGTTATTTCAGACATTTTCCTTATAATTTTTTAAAATAGAGGGAAAAACCTTCGGTCATACTACCTGCAGCATTATCTCAGCACTTCTCAGCATCTGGGAGACCTCTCGGGAACTCAGAAAGCACCGTTAAACCTGAGCCACTCAACAGATAGGCACTGGTAGTAGACCTCTCTCACTTGTCATGTTATACAGAGGACTTTCCAAAAACAGGAAATACAGATTCCAAAATAGTTCCTAGAGGGTTGAGATAGGGACTTGCCTACTGCTAAATATCGTGATGACCCTTCTGTTTTAAATGGGAACATTCGTTCTTGACCAGAAGTGGGGGGGGGAGGGACGGACTCACTCCAAGGATTTCCAAGGAAATGTCTTATCAAAAGTAACAATTTTCTTGAAGAAAAAAAAAAATCACGATCTTTTAGTAAGGTTGGTGAAGAATGTCAGTCTGGGAAATCTACTATATATAATGAGTTGTAAAATCAATACTGCATAAGCTGATGGACATTTAAGATCCCTTTGATAGCTTTTACAGCCCTGAGTTTTTAACCCTAGAGTATGAATATCACCCCAACCTATGCGGTTGTAGTTCATCTATGTAAATTCTCCCTGAAGTGTTAGGTGGATGTATTTCTTCCTGCACAGCGTTCCTTAAAATGTGGAGTGTGGTAGCGCTGAGAACTGTCAGACTGCCATGCGGTCTGCCTGGGGTAGGTGAAGTGAATCGTCTCTGTTATATAAATCTTGTGAGCTATTTTTGAAACTGAGCTGTTCTATAAATGCTTTAGGCATAATTAGAGATATTGGGAGGGAATTCCCTGTGGAAATTAGTACAGAGCCTGACTGGCTGGTTCAGGCTCTCCAAGGTGCTACCTGCCACAGACATACGGAAGGTATAAAGAGCTCAGTCTCCTTTAAAGGTACTTGAAATAAGCAGCTGCTTATCCCAGCTAGGTGATATGGCTTGCAAAGAAAAAGGGAAAATTGCACCTGTGTCACATTTTCTGTTTGCAGTGAATATTTGCTGCTACAGTTGTTACATGTTAAAGATAATCTTTCTAACCCTTTACTTGGGAAGCTAATAGGGGAGTGTTGTGGTTTAGCCCGGCTGGCAGCCAAACACCACACAGCCGTTCGCTCACCCTCCCCCCTCCCTCTCTGGGATGGGGGAGAGAAATGGGAAAGTGAAGTCTGTGAGTTGAGATAAAGACAGTTTATTAAGACAGGGAAAAGAATAAGAACAATAATAATAATAATAATAGTATTAATAGTAATAACGTGTACGAAATAAGTGATGCACAATGCAACTGCTCACCACCCCGTTGACTGATGCCCAGCCTATCCCCGAGCAGCCGGCCCCCCCCTCCACCCCGGCTAGCCACCCCTATATATTGTTCAGCATGACGTCAGATGGTATGGAATACCCCTTTGGCCAGTTTGGGTCAGCTGTCCTGGGTCTGTCCCCTCCCAGCTCCTGCTGCATCCCTAGCCTGCTCGCTAGCAGGACAGAGAGAGGCTGAAAAGTCCTTGGCTTGGTGTAAGCACTGCTCTACAACAATTAAAACATCAGCATGTTCTCAGCGCTCTTCTCATTCTCATCCAAAACATAGCACCCTGCCAGCTACTAGGAGGAAAATTAACTCTGTCCTAACTGAAACCAGGACAGGGAGGGAAAGAGAAAACACTTAGAAGTCTTCCTAGCAGCACCTGTTTCAACCTGGTTTTCAGTGTTAGTAAAAAAAAAAAAAAAAAAAAAAAAAAAAATGGAGAGAGAATTGTGGGCTTAACTAGCTGCACGCAAGGGTATCTATGGCTTCATTATCAAGACAACCAGATACGGATGAAAGATGTCCAATGGAAACAGGCTTCATTGCAGAGGTAAAAGTAAATTGCAAGTAGAAATAGTAGTACCTCACTGTCTTTCCAGATAATAGTAGTCTGTTACAGCTACGTGGAAAGCACATCTGTTTGATACAAAATAAGGAAAAACAGAATTTAAGGGCTTCTCTTAACTACCTTCTGTAAGAATCTTCTACGCAATTTTATCTCAGGATATTAGCATCTTCCTCAGGTAGGAATGGCCAGTGGAGTGAAAATGTGTAATGTAGGTATCTGAAATTCTGGCTGCCAGCTGCCATGAGAGTGCACTTCTGCTGAACAGTTTTTGACATGGTACTAGTTAAGAGTTTGGAAGAAAGCCAGTTCTGGAGCCAGTGTAATACCTATGTGAAGTAGAAAGCAAATTTAGTGCAGGATGAAAGCCATTGCTTTGGCTAAGGAAATTCGCTGTGACTACAAAATAAGCCTTCAACTGGCAAAGCTAATTTTTTTCTTTGTGTTTGTACACATACATTGTGATTGTGTTTGAACAGATCCATAAATTCTTTACTTATTATATGACATTATTTGGGAAACTTCATCTGTCTTATTTTGCTGATAGAAAGATGAGCAAATGTTTAGGCATAGAGAATAGTTAATCAGCTCTTGGTGTTAACCGTGATGTGTGGTTTATCATGCCCCTGACTTTTCCTGTTCCTTTGAGGATGGGATCTTAGTTTCTTTATCCTTAAGATGTGATCATATTTCAAGTTAATAGCTTTGACGTATTTGAAGTGCTTTGAAAGAAGCATGAAGATGGAAGGGAGTACAGAAATGCAAAATGCTATTACTATTATAGTTCAGCTAAAATTAAATTTTGTTCTCTCTAGAAAGAAAGTCTGCCAAAGTTAATATTTAATCCTGTGGAGTATCAGTAATGTATTCAAAAAATGCATATGAACCTTGAAAACCATGCCGGAGAAATGTTCAAGTGTTGAAGTTGGTGTAATTCAGTTTTTATAAATTTTACATTTAAAAGGAACCAACGGATTCATCATTAATTTCTGGATAATGTACAGAACTTTCTCTCCCCCTTCCCATCTGTCTCAGAAGATTTTTTGCCCTTTTTTTCCCCTTCAGAGCAAAAATGCTAAGTAATCCTGAAGACAGAAGAGCTGTCTTTATAGTCCCCCAGTTAGCTTGCTGAGAGAAGCATTTAATGCAAATTAGTCTATGCCTTTTAAAGAATGCTGCAGTTGTGTGACACCTTTCTCAGACATGAAAGATAAGGTATATCCTATTTAGAAGCTTCTAATATAGGTGTACTCTCTTAAATAAAAACCTTTGGTGTTATAAAATGAGAAGTGTGCAGTAAGGAAAGAAAAGTGATGGATTTATGTTAGCTAGTAAGTTAGCAGAAAGCATGTATTGTAGAGGAAAAAAAAAAGGTTCATAAAAACCTGTTAACTACCCCCCAGCTGCTGACAATCACATCATTTGTGCCAGGTCCATGCTGATATTTGTTAATACAGTTGCTACAGCAACAGGAAACCTCCATCTCCTGTAGGTGAAGTGGGAAGTGCGGCAAGTGAGGAGGCGCAAGGACCAACTTTACGCATATGCAAACACCTTCTTTGTCTCTCCTGTCTCTTCTCACAATGCCTAAGGCTTTTCTCTTCGTTTTCTTGCCCATTCTGGTACTGGGAAGGATAACTGCGAGGAGCAGGGGGTAGCATGTGAAACCCACTCGGGGGCTGACAGACTCCTACCTGCTGGACCGCCAGCCGTTTCTTTGACAGATGGCATCAGGCCTCAGAAGCCTCTAATTGGCTTATCACAGCCAGCGCACGCATTACCAGCGCTTGCATAAAGCCAACGAATACACATTAGCCTGATGACTTGATCTCGTTAGCCGTGCTTTCAGAGAAAACTATAGGCAAGGCAGTACGGCCCCTCATGTCCAGGTCTACAGCCAAGCCTCTCAGGCCTGCGGCCCTTCGCTGCCATCACTGCGCACATGGCTGAGGGGCCTAGCGCCAGTCTCATGACCTGTAGCTTGCGTTTCTGCATGCGTGGGTCTCTCCGTGCCACCCCTATGGCTGGATGAGCTTCTTTAAAAAATATATTGGCCACTGTGTCATCTTAAAGCTTCCTGTAGGCCCACAGTGTTTCCTTAAAATAAAAACAGAGTGATCAGATCCTCAGGCAAATGTGCACCAGCTGCCTCTGCTGGCCATCAGAGGGAGGTTGCTGAGGGGCACTGGCAGAGGGCCTTCCTGGTGCACGTAACATTGTACTTGTGCTTTGCCTCAGCACCCTTCCTCACAAAATTCCCTATCCTCAATTATCTGAAATATGCATTTGTGTATGACAATATGAAATAGGCTAATTAATGTTCAATCACTTGGACTTTTTTTTTAAACTAAATTCAATCACAGAGCCGCACGTTTCATGGGAGTTGTCAAGGAAGATCAGCTAATGTTTCTAAAGCATTGTCATGATCCGTAAAATATTCACGGTTCATATAGTGTTGTTTAAGGAAAGTCCTAGAGTTCAGGAAATTGTAACTTTGTGGAAGGTGGCATAGTCTCGTTAATGAGCTATATCTGTCAGTTTTAATGAGCACAAGGACTTTTCCCTGTTTATTTCTACAGAGCTTATCAACAAAACAGTAAGTCCACTGCTCTTGGTAGGATTTTCTAAGTTTTTCAGTTTTATTGCAAGGCTGCTACTGAATATCCAGTGTTAAAGAAAAATCACTAAAAAGTGTGTTATTTTTCCCTCCTTCCTTCCCTCCTTCCTTCCTTCCTTCTCTTGTGGTTCTCTACATAGTAGATGAAGTCGTTTGCTGTGTGTCTGTCAAACACCACTGACTTCACAGCTTATCAGTGCTTGTCAGTACTCCTTCTGGACCTTCCACCCACTACGATTTGCCAGAAGGTGATTCTGACAAATTTGTCATGCAGCTGGTTAGTTAAGCCAGTTGGCAAAGCAGCCTAAGCCATAAAAATAAGCCCTTTGTTAATGTGCTGTGTATTCTCCAGGTTTGCAAAAATAATCATTGTCCTGGATTGCAACTGCTTTCTTCTACTTCACGAGCTCCAGGCTGTGTGTCCTCAGCAGGCAGCCTAACTCACAAAAAGAACAAAAACAAACAAACAAAAAAAAAACCACACCCAAAACTCAGAGAACCTAATTTTATGTCTTTGACACATCCACAAAAAAAAAAGTAGCAAACCTTTAAAAACAAAACAAAACAAAAACAAACAAAAAACAACTTGCAGTATTCAGTTATCTTGTTTTGTTTTGCTTTTTTTTTTTTTACAAACTTACAAATGCAAAAGGGTAAAATCCTGAGACTCTGTGGACTTGTCTTGTGCAGACAATGTGCAGAGAATAATTTTTTGACTCTGAAAACGGGGATAAAAGAACTCCTTTCCTGTACAGTTATTTTGTATGATTTTAAGAATAGACACCTTCAAATGAGCCTGGCCACAGAGATGCAGCATCAGGCAGCCAAAGGAAATCATCCTGTGGAGAATGATATTCAGAGATTCACTGGATCCATGTAGCTACTGTTAGCATACTGTGAACAGGGGCGCAGAAGCTGCTGTTGTCAAATTGCACAATGAGATTATAGAAGATTGGAGATTACAGAAAGGGAGCAGACCCAGGACCCCACAGAGTATTACATGTTGAGCATGATACTGAAACAGAACCTCCTACTAATCGTTGTTCAGTTCCACAGTTCATTGTAGGGTTAGGCATGGGTTCACGCATCTTTTTCAGTATTTGCTGACTGCTTGTGGGGTGGAATTGTTTGTGGCTCTCCAGGACCCGGTCAGTGGTCTATATTGCAAGTAGTATTCTGGCTTTTTGTCAAGCTTGAATTTTGTATTATATTTCATATTTCAGTTTGATCTTTGTTTTTCCATTTGCTATGTTAGCTGTTTTTGTTCTGTTTGGTCGTTGTTTTTTTTTTAATGTATATCAATTAGCTGCAGTATTCTTAAATTACTTTTTGTATGAAACCATGAAATTTATGATGAAAAAATCGTGTTGGTCCACTCATCTGGAAAGGAATAGGTATGCCAAAAGGATTCTCTGAACTATTTATATATAGGGAGAGCAAGCAATCTACAGAAACCAATAAAGTGGCACCCTGCGTCTCCAAATTAGCAAGCAACTAGAGTTGATTAAAACTGATATTGAATTCAGCAAGTCAGAGAGTTCTTACCTAGCACAATCTATAAAATTAATCAGCCACAAAATACCGCATGCAGATTGGCAAGGTCTTCATCCAAGAACTTTTGGAAAATAAGCACAACTGGCACTTCAGAACCCCAGTACATACGAGAACAATATGCTTTACAGCAGTTTGTCACAAAACAGCATGCATATTAGCAATTCATTACTCATTAAGACTGCCACATGTGCAATAAATGCACATACATACGATGATGCTATTCCTGGGAGTGCTGCTTGTTTGTATGAATCAGTTACATCCCCTCTGTAAGTCAATGCTTGTTTCTGGTTTCACAGATGCTATTTGGAGCGCAGCAGGCTATAAGCCTGCGCAAGAAGTTTGTTGTGATAGCTTAAAAGTGATTTTGGATGCAGCAGCATCAGCATTGCAAGTGCCCACTGTACCACACCCATGGAGAACCCTAAGGAAAGTAACATGATTATCTCTTTGGATTTTAAGTTGTATGGTAAAACCTCAAATGCTATGGATGGCAGAGCATGATGAATTCCTCCATAACTCAGCACCCCAGGAGAAGCTTCACTGGGAACGAAGCTCCTGGTCAGTGATCATTATGAAAAGAAGATACGTGTTTCTCTAGCTCCAAAAAGCCAGTCCTCTTCAAAGCACTGTTGTTAGGTATCTCATTAGTGCTTCCCACACTGGTGTTCATAAACCTTCTGGTGTGCTGTACAAGCGCTGCAGAATGACGGAGCGGTACTCCTTGCAATTTACAGCTCTGGGTAAACAGTCTTCATACTAGTATTAAAAATTTCTGTCCCAGCTTGTTCCCGGCTAGTAGCCCAGGAGTTAATCTCCCAAGCTCTCATTTATTTAACCATGAACCTGTGCCAATACTGGAGGGCCTGGGGAAGATAATTTATAGACTTCAATACTGGATAGAGCTTTCTGCTATAGAATGTGATGCTGAAGGAGTGGGACAAATTTCTTGCCTGGGTCTGCAGTAGGTTCAGGCTGGATGATTTTATGCTGAGCTTCTGGAGTAACTATGTCTGCAAAACAACAAAATCCTCCATTGCGCTAATTGGCCTATTCCCCAGGTACACAAAGAAATTCTGTCAAAGAGTTGTCAAAACCTGCCTTATATCATTCTTGGCAGCTTCCAGCATCCTTGCACATTGCTGCAATCCCCAAAAGGGCTTTTCTGCATTGGATGTGCACTGGATGCTTCTCTGAACATCCTTCTGAATTGCTGTATGGGCTGGTAAGGCCAGCAGGACCTCTCTTGGTCAGTCTGTGTACGCCTAACCCTCCAAACAGTAATCACAGTGGATGCAACCTGAGTGACGCTGGGTTGGATAGGTATACAGTCTACCCCAAATCAAAATGATACTGGCTATTGTTTAAACAAGTTTATAATGCAATATTTTGAAACAGTCTTGAACTACTAAGTAGGCAGTACTAAGTGTTGTTTGTTGTGGACTCTCCTTTCTCATTAGTCCAGTCCTTCTACTTAGAGGATTCTCTAAGTCAAAGTCAGTTCATTCATTACTAGAGAGCAACATTTCCTTCTCCCTGACATTCGGTTCCCAAGCCTCAGAGGTACTGTGTGGTAAGACAGTGGATGGCTAGAATTGATTTTAGGAAATTTTTGTTCAAGATCATTGTTTAGCGTGTTCCAAGGATGCTACATCATACTTTATATAAATACAACCACCACTTCACTGACATGTTTTGAATGTTTACTTTGAGTGATTAGAATTGAAGTAGATTTTGGTTTGGAGTTTGGGTTTTGTAGCTTTGTGTGTGTGGTTGTGTTTTTTTTTCCTTTTTTTGTTCTTTCAAACATGAGTGATTTCATCTGGCAATTTAATTGAGAAATTAATTTCAGTAGATAACTGTTACGCTGAATGCCCTTTAAGGATAGGAGTGTAATCATTTGTCTCAATAATACTGCATGCTTTGACTTTAAGCAACATAGTTAATTTAAAAGTTCTCATTTGTGCTTGGGCTTCAAATGAGTGCTAGCAGATGTTGGCAAGAGAAAGGAGCTAACCAGTGTGAAAGTTTGTGGCCCATACTTGGTGACTTCCAGCAAGCTATAACATTACCCTGAAGAATTCTTGATTAAAAATCACTCCTCCACTTTTTTTGTTTGGTCAGCAGAACATTGAATCTTATTTTATATCATTGTTGACCTAATTTTAGGAAGCTGGGTTCCTGTGGGGCCTGTGTGACTCCCTAGTCTATCTTCTGCGAGCCCCTTTTACAAGGGAATAGCCAAGACTTGCCTTGGTGTCTGAGAATACCTTAATGACAGGCAACAGCAACATGTACAGCTATTTTCTTCTAGGCTCTACTTGCTTGCATGAAAGATGTCCCCTGCCATAACCTTTCCTTGAGGTTTTGTATCTTTTTGTTCAGGCAGTGGTTATCATGGTTTATTGCTGCTTGTAGTCACAGTGAGACGCACAAAGGGAGATCAAATAACCTGAATTCCTTTGAATCAAATGCATTTCCCAATCATGCTTATTTTGAATTCTAGAATACAGGCCCGCTTGAGTAGCTGTCATTATGATGTAACAGTTCAAGCCAATAAATATTAAATTAAATACATCATAGCTAACTAACCAAATGGTTTCTAGGAAAGGCAGGTGATTTTACTCACATCCTTATAAGTTGCACAAACATTTACGCAAATGGGGGGATGTTAAATTCAGCCCTTTTCCTCAGATCACAGACAATCCCTCTTTAAAAAAAAAAAAGTCAAACAAGAACCATTAATGATTCCAGCAGCAACAGCTGGAGAACAGAATGAGCTAAAAGAAAATGCTCCATTCAGGGCAGCTACACACAGCGCCATGCCTGCTCCCTTTGACACAGTGAAATGCCATTGTTCAGCTATAGCCTACACACTTGTCCTGTTTTAATGTACCTGAGTTGTCACTGTTGAATAGTATCCATTGTATGTGATAAGCTGTGAATAGGAGATGATGAAATGGTGACTTCTTAGAAAGGAGCAGAATTAATCTTCAGAATCCTCCATCCCTTATAAAAGGCCTTCTGACAATTGGAAAACTGACAAGTGTGAACATTGTTAAAATTCATGCAGCTTGGAAAAATGCCCCATTGGATTGTCCATTTAAGCATGTTTTCAGGCTGGAAGCTTTTACCTAGCTAGTTACAAATATATTGATTTTTACAAAGAAATTATTGACCTTTAAAACCCTGGAGTCAGCTGCCTGGCTTATTGCAGACATTTAATTATTTGTATTCGCAGAGGCCTAGGCAAGAGCTGGCAGTTTTCAGAGCTGAACTGTAATGATGATCAGAGGTGAGGGTTGGGTGGCGAAAGCCCTGTATTTAGACAAAATGCAATTAGACAGCACTGATTGCACAAGGCTGAGATCCCACTTGCAGGACATCGGTCCACATTCCAGAGCACGGGACATTAAAATTTGTGTCCTCACCTCTCCCACCCTCTTTCTGGTACACATTACCTGCAATCTGTCAATGGGTTGGTTTGCACTTCCCTTCCCTCCCGCACCCATCCCATCCTGTGTCTGTGCATAGCACCAAAGTGTCAATGTGCCCGTGATGCCATGAGTGCCAGGGCTTAACACAGGCCATGGACACGTGTCTCACTGGGGTCTCACAAGCTCGGTCAACATTGGTCTGTGGTAAGACATGATGTATGCTTTCAAGCTTCCTCCTGACTAAGACAAAACTCATGCCTCCCAGTTTAGAGCTGTTGTCCTGGAAGGATCTGTTGTTGACTGAGAAGGAGAAGGGAAAATTCATTTAAGGATTTTAAATGAGCTTCTACCTGCCAGAAAGGTACCATGCGTTTTTTCTAGCTGTGATCACAGGTTAATAAAAAGGGTTTTTACTGAGATTCTTCATTAACTGTTTTCATGGCTCTACTCATCAGAGGAAAAAGTGGGAGGGGGGGGCGAGAACAAAAAAAATCTGTGCTGATTAAGAGTTGTAAAATAAGATGGTGTCTGCATTTTATAAAATAGCTTGTGAGTCTGTAAAACAGCAACCAGCTCCCCATTCCTTCTCAAAAAAACAGCCACAGAAGTCGTCCTGGAGAAACAATTCAGACACACGGTGTCTTAACAGTTACTGACAACTTAGAAGTAGGTAAACTCGTTTAGGCCCTACCCTCCAAGCAGTTTTATTACTCACAGAAAGAGGCTTCTGAATGAGGGCTGAGCATTCATACCACTAATTGTCCTGTTTACTAGAGGAGGACTGGGATATTTCTGCAGTGCCTTGTTACATTTACATTTTCACCTCAGAAAATAAAATAAATTGTTTCCTAAGTTCTGGCGGAGGCACAATTTTCTGCCTGTCAAAACATATCAATTAGTGGTATATGAATGGGATATTAGTTACTGTGAGTACAGATCTGAAGGTACAAACAGCGGTGTTAGTTAACTATAGACTGATGATAGATGAAATCATAGGTATTTAGTTGTTTTTCTATGGACTTTTATTTTTCCTTTCTCAGAAACATCAGCTTCCCATTCCCAGCCAGTTAACTAATGTAGAAGGCTTGGATCTCACATATCCCAAGTGTTCAGGGAAAAGAGATTGGCACAATTTAGCATGGCTCTGAGTTCCAGCAGTTGAAACTCAAGTCCCCACCTAGTTCTACAGCCTTCAGTTTTCACACTAGTGATACGCTAACATCCACACTTCTTCCCTTCATTTTCTCTTTTCTTCAGTAGACTACAGGTTTCTCCAGTTTGGGTATTTTAAGGAGGTGTTAGCACCATGTATTTTTTATTTTAGTGGTTGTTGCTAGGTTTTTCCTTTTGCACATCACAAAATGCGCTGTTTCTGCTGCTTCTGGTTGCCCACCCTCGTGCACCAGCACTAGGAGACTAAAAGGCAGTGTGGATTCTGCTGACTTGACAAGACAACTTTATGGATATTGAACTGTCCACTGTAAGGTTCAAAATTCATGTTCTCTATCGCATTTCTACAGAAAAAAATCCATTTGTCCTGCAGTGCCTCAGAACAGTGATTGACAAGACCATGAATGATGTTGAATTGATTTTGTAACATATGATAAACTAAAGTGACAGAGAGAACCCTCTCTTGCTATGGTATCTGCTCCCTTACTCCCCCCGTCTCCAGCAGGCATTACACCTGCTTTCATGGTACAAGGGTTGCAAGCTGAAGGTGCAGACATCCTGTAGGAAGATTTGGGTTTCAAGATTTTTATTTTAGTTCCCACCCACAGCATGGACAATTGGACAACCCTGTTTAGGGGAGATGACATCTGTAACAACACCTGTATATTCTATTTGCCACGTCATTTCATTCCATTTGCATTTATTTTCTTTTTCTTTTGTATTCATTTCTATTTTAATCCTTACTTCTTTACTGAATATTCCCTAGATCCATTACAAATGTGGGAAATGTTGGAAGTAGAGGAGGGGAGCAAACAGCTTATTTATTTATTTATTTATATTTTTTTCCCTTTCTTTTCTCTCTCTCCTCATTTCTTTCCTTCATTTGCCAACCCACCTCTGCCTTTTTTCCTTAGCAGGGTTCATTTTCATCATCATCAGTGATGCTGCAAATGCCTTTTTCAGGCTGCAGCAAGGAATGCAGAGGCTGGCTGAGGGAACTGAGTTTGCCCTGTCAGTAAATCCTACCACGGTGCTGTGCAGGAATATTTGTCTCTCCTGGTCTCCCTCTCTCCTATTGCATAAAAGCTGTCTTTTTGTTTTTGGAATCCATGACAGTACATAGGCATTTGGCTCCAGACAACTTTATTCTCTCCCTTTGTGAAAAAGTGCAAAAAGAGAATTAATGGTTAAATTTACCTTTAGAGCTACGGCACCGATAAATTTTTGATTAATGTTAAACTTAGTAGTTTTCCTTTTTCCCCATTATGGTATCTAAGAACAATATGCTGAAGAAAAATTTAAATGATTCAGGCAAAAAAAAAAAAGAGTAATAATGGGATGTTGTTGCAATTCTCCTCAGAGTTCTGAAATAATCAATAACTTTTCTTTTTTTTTGGATAGCAAGTGGTAGAAGTGCCAGTCACCTGCATTGAATCCTAGCTCATATTCTGTCATCACTTTCCCTTTCTTTTTTAAATTTCTCTTAGCTTTTTGTGAGAAATATATTTTGAGATTAAATTCCCATGCTTAGACAGTGGATATGTTGAGAGGTAGGGTTGGTTGGCTTCAGTGACTTGTGGGGCCGGAAGGGAACAATCCCACTCAAGTGTGATCTGCAGTTGTAACGTCCTGCACCAGCAGCCTGTATTATCATTTTCAAGATCTTGAATCTATTTTTCTAACAATAGACTTATCTGCACAAGATAAGGGTAAATATGATATGGGTAAAACTGGATGAAATTACATGGTTGTTGTGGTATGCTGGAAGTCAGACTTAGTTATTCACTAGTCCCATTTGACTTTAATATTTATGGATCTGTTATTTTTTTTCATCAAATCTCAAACTTCATTGCAAGCAAAAATATTCAACTTAATTATTTTCAACTCCTGAGGTTTCAAACCCATTAAACAGCAGAGAGACTCGGTAATTGTTTTATTACTAATACTGAAAGTGCAATAATACTAGTAGCATCAGAGGACAGTGAGCAAAGCAATGAGGAAAAATGTAAAGGCACAAATAACATCATTAAAGCTGTTTCAGAAAAGATAAACACGGCTGTCGGGTTAATATTTCAGACCACAGATAACAGGTTTAATTAACTCTTTCTTCCATTTCCCTGGTGAAGAAACTAGCTGTAGAATTACTTGGCCTTCTTAGAAGTGCATGGCTTTCTGTATTGTTTCCTTTCCTGTATAATTAAGCTAACTATAACCTGATAGGTGTTCTCTGCAGTTCCCGGTGATGTGTACATTATCTTTTCTTCGCCTAATGTTTTGGTCTGTTTGCAGTTCTGTTTGGGCACAACCTCCAAGGACAGTAGGTGGGGATGCAGGGTTCAGGCACCTCCTGGGGGTACATGCTATTGTTCTGCTGCGTGCTACCCCAGCGGTGTCCCCGAGAAGGAAACCTGAACCATGCCTGGGCATGGCAGGGTCTGTAGGTGTCTTATGACCTGAACTATGCCCTGGAGTTTTATGGGGTGATTTTCTAGATGGAGTAATTTGGCTGAGAATCATCTGGTATAATGGAGTTTGCTTGGGCTCACCATAAAGAGGAGGTGGAAGAAGAGAAAAGGGAAATTTGACCAACCAAAAAAGCAGGGAAAGGAATTCTGTTGTGTCTTCTCTTTGGTCCACCCAGTGCTTTTTTGTGTTCATTGGTTGCAAGACCACAGGGAACGAAGTAGAGCTAGGTTTGTACTATTCTGTGTAACCAGAACTATCAAGGTGAAAAACTCCTAACCATGTTTAAACTCTGGTCTTGGAATTGTCACATGAATAACCTACGAGTAGGTTTGTTACGTGTTCATTAACAGCAAGGAAGAGATGACCTCATGCATCCAGATGAGAAAGGTTTCTAATCTCTTTAGATACCTACTCTATATGTTCTCATTCAATATAGTAGATATGATGCAGCAGTGATGGTAAAGTTGTGAGGATGTGTTTGTAACCAAGGGAGAGTTTGCAGCTGCTTTAGGAGCTCAGACAGGATAGAATTCTCAAAGCTTGTGTTCTTTTCTACTTATTTGAGGATGCCTATTTAAATTCATTATTTCTACGTGAAAGCTTGCCTTAGAATGACCACATATGATTTGTGGAACTGCAGTTTTATTTCTGTTTTGGGTTGTTGTGGGTTTTTTTTTGTTTGTTTTCTTTTGTTTTCTGCTTTTAGTATCTGGCACTGTTATGATGTAATACATGCACATGTATATACACGTGGCACACACAAGTTCATATGATTTTTGAGTGCTTTATCTTTTTTTCAACTTGTATTGTTTGGAACCTAGAAAAAACTTGAGTCCTTTCACTGTAAAAGCTGGAAAGAAGTCTGCTAGAGTTGTGCATCTCATCTGCTGTTTCCAGCACACATTTTGCTTGTGCCCTTGTGCATCTTGATGCATTGGTCTTGTCCTGTACCTCTGCAGTATGCAAATCTGTCCTTTGCTGTATGGTTTCAAGTCATATATTGCTACAGACTCCTTATGAACCAACAGTCTCAGTAACTGTGTACTGCTCCTGGATGGCTTTCATTCTGGTTGTTTCAGCCTGCGAATTGTGGTATTGTGCTGTCACCTACGAATCGCTCAGGTGATACACGCTTTGCTAGATGTTGCCCAGCATTTCTGGTGCCCTCAGAATAAGCATGTTTTTCTCAAACGCACAGCATTAATATGGCAAGGCTAGGAAAGACACAAGGAGAAGTAGTAAGTAAATGTTATGCATAGCTTGTAGAGAAAAGCCCAAAGTTCATATTATGGCGAAGATCAATTTCAGATGTGTCATCCACCGGTACCTCTCTAGAGAATGTACTCTTTGCTCTCGGGTTTCCCTTTTTGAACTGTTAGTTTCTTCATGCAGTTTCTTTAGCGTTGCATCCCTATGCTAGCCAATAACTCAATAACTAAATTGCCTTAAAAACTAAAGGGAATACGTGCCTAGCATACTTAGTTTCCTTATCATTTTGGAAATTTGAATTACAATCACAGGAAAACAGACAAACTGATATTGAGTGAAAAGATTTTTCACATGTTAATGAAAGGAAGGATAAGACAAAAGTATTTTTCTGTTGTTTCATTAGTTGAAAGACATCAGCTTCCACAAATTCAAATTATATGGCAAAGCTCAAAAGTATGGGGAAAGCTACTTTGTGGTAAACACAGTATTGTTTTTATTTTGCTTGAGCAAGAATGGACTAGAATGGTGCCTCGGAAACTGCACCATCTGTGTTTTATCTGAGAAAACATAAAGAGCACTCTTTGCAATAAATAAAGAAAAAATAATACAATTTTTCATGGAAAACTGATTTGCCCAGTCAGGATATAATGCCTGATCATAAGGGCTGGATGCATGTTTTGCATAGTGTGCGTACCTTTCTTTCATCTCTATGAACACCTCAGTGTTGGACTAAGATTAGATTTTATCTTAATTGGTGACTTAATTTGAGACTTTGTAACAAGAAGCTGCTGGAAAGCAATACAGCCAGTGTGTGAAATGTCCCATGCTAAAACTAGTGCCTGTGTACAATCCAACTTAAAATACCATTCTGATAGTGATAATAACTCTGAAGTGTTACCAGTAGGTCCTGTTTGCTTACCTTTTAACAAAGTACTACACAAAGAGGAGGAGGTAACCTTAACTCTGTTTGGTGTGTAATGAGCTGAGCTACAGCTGCCTGAGCTACAGTGCCATTAACAGTGAACCATAAAAGGGGCAAAGTGTGCTTGTTGCAGTGGAGAATGAAATTTTACCCGTCTTTGCACATCTGTGTGCAGGGACAGTATGCTTGATCGAATAGCTGAGATGAAGGACATACTTTCCCAGAGGCTGTAATCATGTGTTGATATGTTCCTGACGTGTAAAAACCTTGTTGATTTGTTTGGAGCTCTTCATCTTTGCATGGGATTTTGTTTCACTTCAGTTCTCCCTTATTTCTGTGGATTTCTCTTGAAAGCAGCTTCTACTTAGGCTGATTTTTTTAAGCTGAAGAACTTGGCTGAACCTTAATCTTTTCTGAATGGCATCAGTTATGGAATGAAATCCATTTAACTAACCACAGCAAAACTTCTGCTTCCCCTGACTTCAGTTTGTGGAGGTGAGCTGCCAGGAGAGACGTGGGTCTCAAAGCTGGGGCATCCCCTGCCACCCAGTGAAGCAGCTGCCTGACCCCAGATACCTATGGGCTTAGATTTAGGAGCAAAGTCTGTGGCTGGCTTAATCTTTTTAGGCTCAGAGGCCTGGAGCTGAGCACCTCTGTGTCTTAGGAGAGTTTCCTACTGATATTCCTGTGTAGCTGCTGTGTGTCATCTCACATCCCTCACCCCTACAATTACAGTGCTGGTGGGTTGCCTAGCTGGGAGGAGGTAGGGAGGATGGGCACAGTACCGTGCTGACCTCTCCTTAGCACCATGACTTATCTCCCCCTCACTGTCCTCCCCAGTAAATAAATGAGCCAAGAGCTTGATCACAGCTGAATAGCATTGGAAGTGCATGTCTGTTTACTTCAGCAAAAATACCATGTCAGAAATGAGCCCTTACAGAAAGGTGAGTGATAACCCCACACAGCCATGCAATTCTTAACACCTGAACAGTAGCCAGACCATTTTTTTCAACAACCATATTAAAAGCCATACTTTTCCTTAATAACACATGTTGCAACAAAGAAGCCTCAAATTAAAGCATGTGTTCTTGCTTTGCAGACAGCTCCTTGCACGTGTGCTGACTTTGCAGCTGCTTCCTGCAGTCTTTGACTTCTGTAATTAGGACAACTGTCAAGCCAAGCTAATGATATTAAAACGCCTTGTCCGCGAGTCCAGTGTCATTTATCTCGAGGGTTTAATTTGCTGAGTATGGGGCAGCACAATGCAAGGTTTGCATGTGTGATGGATATAACTTGATTTTTTGCTCTTGTTGCCAAGTTACAAAAAAAAGCGTGATCACAGTGGGTTGTCTAAATAGACTAAGGTTCCACCTAGAGGAGCCATACTGAAGAGAACTGGTAATACATTGATGTCTCTGAAGAGAGGAGAAGAAAACAGGAAAACCCAACTTGTAAATAGGATGATTTTGTATTCTAGACATCAGACAAACAGGGTCAAAAATAGCTGTTCAGGCCCCAGAGATTACAACATGTGCTACTGTAGCAAGTGAAAAAGAGCTTCCATGCAATAAATAGCTACTAATTTTAAACTAAATAGCACGAAGAGTACCAAGAGGTTCAAGACAGAATCACCAGAATCTGTTGTGGGAAGGGCATTGCAGGGTTACTTTCTATGGAAGCAGTCTGATACCCTTGCAGTCAGGTAGTGTACCCAAGTCCTAAAAAAGGTAACTTCAAAAAAAAAATTATATATATATACACACCAAAGTCTCTGTAGCAGTCCAAATGATTTGAAATAATCTTAAAGCATAATGCTGGTAAATCCATTTGTACCAAATGGAAAGCATGTACCATATTCTGATGGAAAACGAGGTAGGGTCCATGCTGACACATCAAGCAGTTGTTCTACCTCTTCCTGAGGATCCATACCAAGTGCTTTAAGTTCTCTAAAATAAGAATGTGTCCCCCTAACCCATTTAAAAGACTGGATGGAGGGGCAGCAGCTAGGGGGAGGGCCCATTACTACTGTCATCCTCTTACTGAGTTCATTCCACAACCGCTCCAACTGTCTGTGGGTCTCGGTGGCTACCTGGAGGCTGAGTGGTGTCCAGGGCTGCCTGCAGGTGCCTGTCCTGTCAGCTCCACACATGTGATCGGAGTGGGACTTGGCATCGTCCTTGGGCAGAGCTGCCTTTTCACATCAGTAATGTCAGGGCAGCTCTTTGTGGGTTTCCAGTGCAATTTGTGACACACTGCTTAAAAGTCAACTCTTAGTAAGCCGATTGCCAGCACATAGGCGGTCTGAACAGATATAACAGGTAAGAGGCTGCAGAAAAATATCGTACAGTGCAGAGGAAGCACAGGTGCATCCAGTCGTGATTGCAGCACCTTCACAGCACAGAGAAGCTGTAAACCAGCCCAGCTGCCTCCCTTGCAGTCGGAGAGCCCGGGGTAAAGCTGGGGGGTGCTGCAGCGGGCACCAGCTCGGCTACTCTTCTGCCTACCGAAATAGCAAAGCGCCCTGCTGGGTTCCTGTGACGGTGTCACCCTCTGAAGGTGGGAAAGCAGTGGCTCGACAGAAACGGAGCCCCAGCTGTTGGGCGAGATGTTCTCCTTCAAGCCAGCCCCCGACCCGTCCCCAAACCCGACTTCGGCGCAGGGGCCGGGCTGCCCCCCGCGGGATGCCCCCCGGGGCATGCCCGGGTCCGGGGCTCGCCCCTGCGGCCGCCGCCTAAGTTTGGGGTGAGCGATCCGCTTACCTTGTCCTCGCCCCGCGGAGCTCGCCGGCTGCTCTCCGTCCACGGCCAGCACGAGGGAGACGAGCGCCGGCTCCCCGTGAGTCATCCTCGGCGGCAGGGTGGGCTCGCTCCTCGCACCGGCTGCGGCTGCCTTCGCCGTGTGACAGCTGCCGGCAGCCGGCGGCCAGAGCCGCCCATTCCGCAGCCGGCGGCGGGCGGAGCGGCGACGGGAGGCGAGGAGAGGAGAAGAGAGGGGGGAGCCCGGCGAGTGCCCGCCCGCAGCAAAGTCGCCGCCCGCAGCAGCGCCCGGAGCGGGGAGCGGGGCGTCCTCAGGGCGCTCCCGGCCGGGGGCAGCTCCGCAACGCCGCCTCGCCGCCCGCCGGCGTGGCTCTGAGCATCCCGGGCCGGTGCCGGAGGCAGGAGCCCGGCCGCGGGATCCCCGAGGGAAAAGCAGCGTGCTCCTTCCCCGGCGGAGCGGGAGGGATGCCGGTGGGAGCGCTGCTGGGCTCCGACCACCCTAAATCTGCAAAGCGCGCCTCAGCCCCGCCGCTGCACCCCCTCACCCAGGAGTCTCTCTCTCTAGATAAGTTTGTACCCGTGTTTTTCCAAAATGTAGTAGGTAGCCTCACAGGGATGTGTTTGCCAAAAACACTCGCGTGTGGATGGGAAAGAGGAAATGCTGAGATGCCCGCTGCTTGCTGCTGGGTCTTAGCCTCTCTCTCAGGGCAAGTGTGGAAGGCCTGTATGGGCTTTCAGAGGCTCTTTGCTAAAAATAGTTGCTGTAGGGTCTTAAGAATATCAGAAAGAGCTACAACCTCTGTGTCAAGCTCTGTTCAGATGCTCTGAATATTCGTCAAATCCATCTCCTTCTGAAAGGGCGCTATTTCATAATTTACATTTCCTGCAGTGTGAATGGCAACGGCCTTAATCCTGATTAATTGACACATATTTCAATTCCCAAAGTAAACTAGGAAAAGAAATAAGGCATAACAGCATAAAGGTGGAAGAGCTGAAATACGCATGCATTCTCGATTAGAAACTGAATTGATTTTTCACATCTACTCCAAATGATTGCACCAGTTAAATGTCCACTAGGAGTTCGGCCTGCTCCCCCCTGCAGAGCACGGAACAATGTTTTCTTCTGTTCTGGCGCTATTGGCTGTGGAGGGCCCTCTGAGAATGAGATACGAGCTCTTCAGATCTTTGGTTTTTTTTTTAAATATCTGATTTAATTATATATATAATTCTGACTTTGCTGAAGGTACTAGGGGTTTGCCACCCTCGTCATTCATAATGAAACAGAACAGCAGCCCTGATCCAAGAGCTTATGAAAAGTTTCCTGAGGCTGATGGGAGGCAAAACATTACTTTGTGTTTTCCCTATAACTTTGAACCACCACAGCACCTTTTTTTTTTTTTTTTAACCTTAAATTTCCCTATCTAATGTTGCATGGGCTTATGAACAGGAGCTTTCTCCTTCTACCTGTGTGTGAACAGCATGAGGAGTATGTGGAAAAGTGTTTAATGTGAACTCTCTATGGACGTAAATTCATTAGGAGAAAGGGGTCTTTGGCAATACTGGGTAGTTAGTGTGGAGAAGCGCATCATCGGGGAGAATCAGCTGTGTGCAGGACCTGTACTCACAAAAAAAAAAAAAAAAAGTGGAAAAGTGCTGTCATTTCTTCCACACTGGTCATTCCCCTTCTGTCTGTTTGGCAGTGAGTCAAGGATGCTCAGCAGCCACGTGAACCCTGCAGGTGTGAACCTGAGCTGTGCATTTTGAAGAGACCTTTAGTTAATTGAACTCATTTGTCACCGTTGCCAGTATCACTTGGCAAAACAATAACACATACATACCTGTTTCTGCTCACACAATTAACGTTTCTGTAGTCAGAAATTGGCTGCTTACCCAGACATTTACTGATGGGGGAAAAATGAAGCAGGTGGACATAATCAATTGTCTTTTTTTTTAGAGCAATTAAAGTGACTACAACTGGGATTTGTGCATGGCCAGGGAACCACAGACTCAGTAGATTATTCTGTAGTGCGGTTCATTCTGCATTTCCCATTGATAGAAATGTCATTATATACTAACTTGTGTTATCAACAGGACATTAATATTGATATCAAAATGAACATGAAAAATGCTTTAAAAGAAGGAAGAAGGGCTCACCTAAAATCTTTCTTTCTATAGCGCTGTCCTTTAGATCCCCGAGGGGATACTGTGTTGGTTCTTGGCAAATTCCATTCTCCGCTGTGATTCCAGCCTGTGTGGGAGACTGAGGAAGAGCTGACCCAGTCTGTCCCCAGCTGGGCTGGGGGAACACTGCTCGTGCTTTGGCAATAACCGTTTGCATCAGAGTTGCAATATGGAGTCAGTTCTAATTTCAGTTACACCTGTACAGCCTGGTGTCACAAGAGCTGCATAAGGTTGTTTCTCAGGTGCCTTTTAGTGGTACCCGTGGTCTGTTAATGACAGCATTAACGCATATGGTTGTTTTCTGGGGAGGTTGCTTGTCATCCTTCTTGGGAGCTGGCTGTGCCAGAATACTCCTTAGTAAAAAAAAAAAAAAAATTCAAAATACAACCCCACAGGATATAACTGTATAACTGGAAGCCTTTACTCTGGAGGTAGTAAACAAGTCAAGAACTAAATGCTGTTGTAAGGCAGGAGTTGGCAGGGTTGCATACAAAACCCTGTGGAGCGAGCACATCTGCCTGCAGCTGCCATGCCATCCTAGATGCCTGGTGAAGCTGTGGCGTCCGCATCACTGCGGCATTCAGAAACTGCCCAGGCACATGAGAGCGGACATCCAGCAGAGAGAACTCACTTTTAATCTGCATGTAGCTGCTGTGTTTTTCTTTCTTTCCTATGTGCAAAACAGTCTCTGGATATGTGAGTGGAGCAGGCTTAGAGCTGGTCTTTTTCCTTGACTTACTACTGAAAGCCACAAAACCACCTGAGTGCAGAACCACTCGTTGGGTTGGTCTGTTTAGCTTTATCTTTCAAGTAGCTGGTTGCTTTCTAAGGAATGACTGAAATCTCTGGAAATCGCTGCTTTTCCTGTGTTCTTCTGAAGCAATACGAGGCATACACTTGTGTCTTCATCTTCCTCATTCTAGTTGTTATTGCTTCTCAGTTTCATCCCTTCATACCTCTTTGTTTTTAACTGCAAAGATAGAACAAAATATATATATATATTTTAAAATAAATGTTATCTTTTTCTTCAGTTATGCTTTCAGGTTTAGTTGCAGCTAAGACTTCATCTAAAGTTACACTTATGTCAAAATTTTGTGCTTCTGTCTAAGTGCTGAAAATATTTGTTATTTTGAACTCTGGTAATGAATTCTAAGCATTGGTCCTGATGCTTGACCTTCTGTATCTCCTCTCACAAGCATTGTTTTGAAGTTCAAGTAATGGAGCTCAAGTTCTGGAAAGTAATATAGACTTGAGAGAAACTGTAACCTTGGCTGTTAAGGACAAACCTGCTCCAGTGATGATCTGCTAGATACAGAAATCATTGATTTACAATGTACAATTCCCGAGTGCAAAGCCATTACAAAAGTTGTATTTATTTTGTCAATACTCAGTTTGCAGTCAGAAATATTATATGTGGTGTTAGAAATGTATTCATATTCAAGAATCTGAACTGACTCTAATGCCGCTATTTTTAAATGGTAGATATTATGCCCATAAAGTTATTCATATTGAAAAATGATGATTTTTAAAGCAGAGAAATGAATGGTATGAATGAGTGCCTGAGTTGAAAAGATGGCTGGACGTGGCTGCCACTGGCTATAGGCAGAGCTCTGTGTTTCTGCTTACTTTTAAATATGGGGAATGGCACTGAGGGAGAACCTGAGGGCCCTGTGGAAAACAGAACAGACTTTTGGTCTGCAGATGACTAAGCTGTAATGCTAACTGCCAAGAATATTTCATGATTGCTGGAGTTGACTGAAAAGCTGAAATTTGTATTTCATAGGAAACTAGTAAAATAAAATAAAATAAAAAAAGATGTGAAAAGATTGAAATTAAAAAAAATCAGGACTGAGAAAATATATCTAGTTCATCCCTGTGCCACAATGCAGCTAAGTGATGTCATGTTTGGTTTTCCTGCACTGCCTCTGAATATGCCGCTGGTATGCGTTTCTCAGTTGCCCCTGGCAACCTGTTCTAGTAGTTCATTATGTTTGTTGTTAGAAAGTTGTGTTTTTTTTTTCTGATGCCTAATGCAGTGCTTCATCACAATACCCTGACTGTCGTCACTTTTTGTCCTAGTCCTAAAGAAGGGAGTAGACTAATCCCTTTCTTCTTCTGCAGCACTTATGTCCCCCCACATCTCACCTTCATGAGATGGGCAGCCAGTCTCCGAAAACATTGCCCTCTCACTGTATCTTCACATGAGAAGGTGCTTTAGAAGTGATTCTCTTCCTGCAGAATATTCAAGTGAACTTAATTCTGCAGGGCTGTATCAGTGAATCAATATCCCTGAGCATCAAGGAGATGATCTCCAGTTTCTAAACCAATAGCCTTGATATATATCAAGTACTACATGATTTTACTGCATGATGAACCTGTGAAAACAGATTTTGTAACATAGTTGAAATACTCTAGCTTAGTTCAGTTGCAGTTTCCACTGTGGAACAATATGTTGAGGTCTGAAAAATTCCTGAAAAAAATCCACTTGGTTCAGTTGTTAGGCTAGCAGGACTCCCCCCACACCTTCCTGCTTTCCTCTTGCAAATGTGTCTGTTTTGGTTAATAAATAAATAAATAAAATCTGGAAGAGTTTATTCAAATGAATGAAAATTCACTTCAAATGAATGATAGATTCAGATCCAGCCAGTATTCATGGTTAAGACTCCTTTTCTGAAGCCATTTTCAAAATTCTGTCTTCTAATGAGTGACAAAGAGACTGTCCCTGACTCAGAGGAGCTGGGAAATGTGCCATATCAACTGTTATTCCATATTACTAACACGTCTTGGGTTTAGATTGCTGTAAAACCCAAATAAATTTCAAGTGATAAATAAATAAATCCAGAGAACACAAATTGATAAAATCCAGAGAACACAAAAAGAACCTTTCTCCAAAATCTCAGTGTTCTCCCAACAACACTGAAAGCACCCCTTTCAACCCCAGCTAGCTAGATTTATTTTTCATCTTGAATCTTTTTCCATTGATGCACTGCAGGAAAAGACTCATAAGCAATTTAAATTGCAGGACTTTCTTCTTTTGTTAATGAAACCTGTTTGTTTGCATGAGAGGAACATGGTTATATTTCAGAATAAACTGTTCAAAGCCTTGACATTCCAAGCAGTTGGTATCTGCAGTTAGCAAAACATTTCTGTACCTGTACCCCAGAAAAACTAGTTAATAATCTGTCGTTTGCTGATCTCCCTGATGGGTAGAGCTTAGAAGATGCACCTTGCTTCACTGAGCTGGCCTTGGTTACTGGCAGAGGCGGCGCTTGGTGCCAGGCCAGTTTGCTGCTGTAGGGGAAAGGAGTGCCTGGCACAGCAGCTATTTTGGGCTCGAGCAGTAGTGAGAGGTTAAAAAGTGTGGAGAAACGTTCCAGCTACCTGGTTTTCATAGCCCATGCATCTCGGAAATTTAATTGCATATTAATGGCTGTTTTCTGTGCTATTAATGTTGTGAAATGGCCTGTGAGGGAGATGGTCTCAATTAGCCCTTGCATTAACTTTTTGTCATTAATGTGCATCAGTACTGATGCTTTTAATTGCATGAGACTTGGGGAGAGCTTGGAGAAATCACACAGGGATGCCTGATTTGACTGTAGTCTAGCCACCGAGGTCACAGCAATAAGGAACAATTGGGTCTGTTTTTTTTTTTTTTTTTTTTTTTTTTTTTTAAAGCCAGAAATAGGGCAACCAATGGAAGGAGGAATTCTATTTTTGTAATACCACAAGTGTTTTAGGGCCAGCTGTTATTTCTAAGTAAGCCTTTCCTCTTTAATGGCCGAGAAACTACATGTGCCTTATTTTCAAAATATTAAGGAATTTCAACCCTGTTTTCTGCCCTGCCCTTCATTTCTGTTGACTTTTTCCTCCAATATCTTCTTTTAAGGATTTCCTCCCTTCCTTTTGGGTACCCAATCCTATATACAGGATAGTGGCAGAATGGCCTAGTCACCATGACATCATGTTCAAGGGTCAATATTTTTAATAAAGGTAAAATTCAGGGGAAAATTTTTGGTGTCAGATGATTCTATTTTTATCTGCTTAACGTCTTCTGATTTTGGAACAGGGAGCACAGGACTGGGAAAAGACCTGTTTGGTGTATGGGTTTCAGGTAGTTACTAAAGATGTGATTTTTTTTGAACCCTACTGAACAGATTTATTGAATTCAGAGTGATATGAGGGGGGAGAGGGGTGTTTTGTCTGAGCTGTTGTGGCGGTGGTTGGTTTTGTTTGTTTTGGGGAGGAAGTATTAGATTAGTTTGGAATGTTTCACGCTATTGAATGTTATATAATTTACTCCCAAATCTGTTTTCCCTTGAAGGTTGCATATTACTGAAGCCAGAATAAGTGGTTTGTAGTTTCTTATCGCGTCCTTTATTAAATGTGGTTTACTATATTTTCTGTTCTCCAGTCATGCAGTACCAGACTAGATCAGTTGACGCTATTAGAAAACCTGGCTTATGCAGCTGGAGTGTCATATTGTTCCTTTGCAATTTGGAGTTTTTGGAGTTGCAATTTGGAATTTTGGAGTGTTATAGTATTCCTTTGCAATTTGGATTGGAGGTCATTCAGTCTCTAGTTCCCCTGATGCTTCTTTTATGAATTTTGCTTCCACATCAATGTGGACATTTCCATTTCAGTACACAGATGCTTCAATTTCGGTTTCATCAGCCCTGTATGGAAAAAAGGGCAAGGGTTTGTTTAACTTTCCCTGGTAATCTTCCAAGTGTTACTACTGCTATTTGTTTCAATGTCATTTCCAAATTTTTAAGTAGCTTGGCTTTCAACAATTCTTACCTCTGTTACAGATATTTTTTAATACTTGTTATTCATCCTTACTTTTTCTGACATCCAAAGTGTCCTTGTTTTCTGAAGCAACTTGGTGTTGCTCCACGTAAGAATATTTTCCCCACCCACGACTGCTCTTCACCAAAGTCAGTCTAACAGAGGGCAAAGAAATTTGTTGGCTATGACATTGATAAATACCTGGATTATTGCTATTAGCTGCCTTTTTTTTTTCCACCTGGAAAAATAGTCTTCCAGAGCAACACAAATACTGGTTCTGTTTGTCTCTCTGGTAACAGTACAAAGTTCTCTGTTCTCACCGGGGTTAATTTGGTCTTTCTTCTTCCTGCCTCCTCTTTCCAACTTCTGGTATCCTTTCAGCCATGATCCTAACATCCATTGTCACATTTTTTTTCTCTTTCTGCCTCCTATCAACTATCAAAAGATTTGAAATATTTACTGCTTAAAAGATTTTGTGTCCTTTTCCTTATCTTCCCATAGTTGGGTGCCTTCCAACTGTAAATTAGCGAACATCTTCCTAATGAGTGTTATCGTTATAGTGTGGATTTCAATGGTCTTTTTTTAATTTTATTTTTTTTTTTAACATAGGTTTTGAAAACCAGTGTGTTTGGACACTGTGAGTACCTGCTGATAAGGGTAGCAAATAATAAATGCATGAGGATATTGAGATGCAAATGATGTAAAACTCGGAAATATGGGACCATTGGCTGGACTCTCCTAGGCAATATTCTATTTTAACCTTCGTACATTGACATACCTATCTGTTCCTTGCTACAGTCCACAATCCAGTTTAGAAGTATTCATTAAAAGAAGCTCTCACAAGTAGTCATGTTGGTGTTTTTTTTGTTTGTTTTGTTTGTTTGTTTTTAAATCTAATAAATGTTAGGATTATAAATAGCAATTTAGACAGGCTACTTCTCAAGCACAGCCACTCTTCCTTGACATAGGAAGGATGGGCATGGGGAAAAAGTTGTTTTGTTTTTAAAAACCTAGAGCATTAAAGAGAGAGTATTGAACAATGCCAGTAGTCCCTCTATTTTCTTTTTTCCTTTTTTTTTTTTTTTTTTTTTAGTAAAGTGACTTTCAGCAAACTTTTCCATTAGCTGTATGAGTGTTTATGAGTGTATTAAGTTTAGTTAAGGTATCCTTCTCCCATTCAAAAAAAAAATTTCTAAATCCTCAGGCAGTGGTTGGCTGACTTCTTCCTCAGCTGAAACATTAGAATAAAAGGCTGATAGGTTTTTTTTTTCCCTATAGTTTGCATTAATTAACTTGTATCTGTATTAGTTTACATTCATTTGTTTTTCTGCATTATGATTTAAGTCAAAATTGTTTGGTATCTTTATTCATTGTAAATTCACAAGTTCATTTCTAATCTTGAATAAACTTTTGTGTTGAGAGATTTTCTTTGCAGATGCTCCTAAAATATCTTTTAAGAACGATATAAATGGATCAATAAATTGTTTAATTAGAATGATTCACTTTCTTCTAGTTTTGATTTATATGGTAGTAAATCCAATCTGAAACTAGCAAATTGAAAAGCTTTGTTCTTCGGCACCATGAGAGCTTTGTTGCATTAAGAGTATTCTTTTGGTAGTGTATGCATGTAGTATAATTTTGATTTAAGTCCTCAGTAGCTTTGAAATGAGCGGTGGCAAATGAAGCACTTTTATTTTATTAATGAAATCAGACTTTTGCAGTGTGTATCTTATGTTGCAATAATATCACTGGTCTATGGTTCCACCACGTACTCCATTCCATGTAATAATTTACTGCTTCCATTTTATTCTAGAAGTCATTGGCTTTCCTTTCATTTCTCAGCTTATTTCCTGCTGTTGTGATTAGCCTTATTAATAACATGCAGAAACCTATAGAAAGCACAGCAAATGGCCTGGTGAGCACCAAAGCTAAAAGCACTGGAAACACAGGAATTCTGTTCCCTGCAGTGCCTGGCTGAAAAATGACACGTGCTGCCCAGCTCAGGAACTGCACGTGCAGACCTGAAGGGAGCTGTGGTAACTGAACAGCAGCAGGGTTTATAGAGGGTTAATGTTCATGATGTCATTTACCAAAGCAGCGTATTCCCTTCCAAATTAAAAACATACGTCACTTGTCTACGTCCTGGGTCTGCTAGAATATGTTTGCAACAGAACTGTATTACCTTTTCTATGGGAAAAATGTATTTCCCCCTTTTTCATGTATGCACATGCATGCACACCCACACAAACACAAATTTAATTCCATGTCAGAAGGATATGTGGCATAGAAATTTACAGCTGACCTGGTTAGTTTTGACAAAATGGGAGAAGAGTCTTATAAAGGGGGAATTTTGGAGAATGCTTTTTTTTTTTTGTCTTTCTAATATTCTTCCTCTGAAATATGCTATAATAACCAATGACTCTATTATAAATATGAGTAACAGCCCAAATGAGTAATACATTATGCAATTAAGGGTTTAAACCAAATGCAGTGCAGCTATTTTTACTGTGATTCAGGGAATCTTGCGGAGAGGTTTCACACCAGCCTGTTGCACAGGCCAGTCAGAAAGGGTTTGTAGTGTCAGGGCTCTAATCAGACATAATGACAGAAATGGAGAGTAGGGTGCAGGGAGTGACAGCTTCATTAATAATGACAATTCTGAGTGGGCTTTTCTCAGCCTTGCCCAATTATGACATTTGGATGTCATTTTTAATTTTCACAGATTTAAGCTAGTGGAAGCGGTAGTGTTAGTCTTTCCAAATTCAGCAAGACCAGACCTGTACATCTGCTAGATAAACCCTGACTGCTTCTTTCGGTTACTTTTCTGATCTAATTGTGGGTGAGAATTAAGTACGACTGTATTCCTGGCATGCATATTTGGGTGCTAGATATAAATGGTTTCTCCTGACTGCTGAGTAGGTTTGCAGCTGTTTGCTTTGGTTTTCCCACTGCAGAAACTGCAAGCCATATTTTAATTAGTATTGTAAGATTTTAAATAAATAATGATAAAAAAAAAATCCAGATAATCTCACTAAAGGGAGAAACTTGGAGCATCTTCTCTAGTCCTGTGTTAACTATGTTATCACCAGAACTTGAAGTCTGAGCAGATATCCTTAGGAAGTTCTTGATATAATTTTAAAAATTCATATCTTCTAATATAAATATATATATATTAGTATTTCCATAGCTGTTGCAGATAAAATGCAGTAAACAAACAAAATTAACTTTCTTTTCCAGTGTGAGAAACTACCAACAGGTGTGGCATCTGCCAGGTCTGCTTCTGTCCTGCCTGTGTCCTTCATACATTGAGGCGATCGTGCAAATAAGACCAGAAAACCTAATCTGGGCATTGTGTAGGGCCAAAAGTAGCTGTTGGTTAGCACTGGGGCTACTTGAGGAGTGATCCTAGCTGGCCAAGCTGGAGATCTTTCCAGGCACTGGACCTCGCTCTCGGTTGAATTCTGGTCTTGGCTTTTGGAGAATTTACAGCGTGTTCCCTATCTGTCCCACTACCTGAGTTTGTCCCATAACTGCAGCTGTGTCAAAAATAGCAACTGCATGAATACGGATTGCTTGTTCTTAACAGAGGTAGTTAATGCTGGATTTGTAGGATTTTTAATTCCATATATAGTTGAGAATAACAGTTATTCACTTGGCCTGTTTGCAGCTGGAATTTCATTGCTTTTCTTTTGGGATTGATCAGTTCTCGGAAGGTCTTTCGCATGCAGGGAACGGACAGCAGATGCTCAGGGGAATTTACTGTTTAGAAAGAGCTACACCCAGGACAGTAAACCAGTTGTTAGCAGCCACAGGCAGAACGTGGTTACTAAGAAGCCTTTACTAACACCACTCTTAATACCCTTACTGAAGATATTTATACACAGCACTACTGCAAACATCCCTATCAGTGATTCGGTCTTGTAGCGGACCTAGCAAGCACAGGCCGTGTCGCTCCCCAGGGCTGGCAGCAACCCACTGCTCAGCTCCATGCACCCCAGCTGCCCTGGTCAGCATGCCAGGGGGAGCAGGACCCCAGTAGCTGTGACCCATTTACTTAAAAAAGTAAATTTACTTAATAAAATAAGTGAATTAAATGTCTTGCATGGCTAATCCCTTTCAGTGGAGGATTTGGGGGAATTCATTGCTTTTGCTCTTCATTGCTTTTTACTTAACTGATATTTTTGTTTCATTGAATGCCAGAATCAGTCCATCTGAATTAAAAATGATTCTGCAATTTCTTATCAGAAAGTATATTTCAGGAGATATTCTAAAGTTTCTCAACAATTAAGGTTTCATTTCTCTTGCTCAAAAAAAGAGCCAAAAATATCCTTTCCAAAGAATAATCAAAAATCTTTTTTCCCCAAAGTATCCTGCTTTTTATTTTTATGTTTGGTTATAATTTCCAATAAGCTGATATTTCTCTAGGCTACAACATAATTTTTATTTTAATACAGTAAATGGTATTTTTTTAATGTAACTTGATATTAATACTACATTATCAGTATTTCAGATTTTGTAGATAATGGCCTTTCTAGAGAAAAGCAGGGCATAGGGACATATTTTCCAGTGCAATAAATATTGCTGTCCATTTTTAGAAAGAGGACCTGTACCAACTTAAAATGCACAACATTTTAAAATTAATTGAAACAGTGTTTACCAACCTTGCTCTTTATTTCCTCTACCTTGACACATTCAAAACATCCAGGAAGCCTATGTGATCTCAAAGCTGTGCTCTAGTCCCTGACATTTCAGTTATCACCTTTGCTTTTATCTCAAATTTATGCTCATGTTGTTCACCTGGTTCTGTGCCACTTCTCAGTTAAATGCAATTTAATTTTTTCAAATGATGTTTAGTTTAGAAGCGGACATTTGTTTCCTGTGTGAAGATTTCTCAATTCGATGATTAGCACGTTTGACTAAGGGCTGTGTGTGTGTGTGGAGGGGTGTCTTGGTCTTCTGCTTCAGTATTTTTTCTTTCTGCTCCAGTATTTTTCCTGTTTAAACCAGAGATTTCAAGGTTCCCCTCACTCTACTGCCCTCTTGTTTGCTCCTGGTCCAATACCTGTCTGCTCCATTCATTTTTAATACTGTTACCTGGTAAAGACAGTTCTGGTTTGCTCATTTATTAGGTTGATTTTGTTCCAAAATCTGTGTTATCTATAGAAGAACCTATGCCAAAAGATCAGCCACCATGTGTATACATATTTAGCCACGTGTATCTGCCACTTTGTCACCAAAATAGCATAAAACTTCTGAATATGGTTGGCAATTACATATTTTTTAAGGTGACCAACATTTTTGATGAAACTTTGAATTTTTCTCACATGATGAAAACTATATAGAATATTCTTGACTTTCTTGAAAATCTTTCCACATTTTAATATATTGCTAGGGATTTCTATTTGCAATAAATATTGCTCCTGTTCGTGTTGTTACAAATTTCCAAATACACGTGGTTATTTACCCAAAAGAATTCCCCAGATGTGGCACACTTCTTGGGGGTAACTGCAGTAATTCATCACTTATTTGGGTATTTGTTTTTCCTAAAGATTCTGTTGCAGCTGTAGCTACTTTGTGAAATATGAAAAATATTGAGGCTAGTAATTAACATCTAAATCCTTTCTCCAAACTGAAAGGGCAATTTATATTTAAAGAAAATTATATTTGGTGTTTAGGAGATTAAGCCTTCTACAGACTGGAATATTAATCCTCCCAGTCATGCAGTTCAATAGCTGACCCTTGTTAGCTATCACTATTAGATCAGTTTAAACACAAAAGCTGGAAACCTAGTTTTATTAAAGCTTTTGGCAAAGCTCCTGGTGACCTAGGCTGAGCCAGGATTTAGATCTGGAAAGGGCCTCTCAAATTTATTTTCTGGTTTGGCAAAAGAAAAACTTCACTCCTTTTCCACAAGGAAAGAAAAACTGGAGGTTCAGTAGGTGGATGATTATGCCACAGACTTCTCCTCATCTCTTTTTTCTATGCATGTCTCTGCTGGATGAAATTTTTGACTCCTTTCTTGGAGTAGTAGTGCCAAGTATAGTAAAGGTCTTCACAAACAGAAATCCGGAACCTTCCTAGCTGATTTTCTGAAAAAAAAACTTGCACTGCTCTGTAGCATAGGCTGGAAACTGCAATGAAGTATTAAAATTATGGATCTGGGATTCTAATTTGAAAACACTTCTTCACTGGAAAAAGAGAGGAGCACAGAACTTTAAGATTTGCTCTGCAACACTCTTGCTATAAACTCTGCCAAAGTTGCTTTAGTATCCAAGATGCACATTTGAGCGTGTATAATTTCTTAGATTAAACCCACAGGCTTTCAGTTTCCCTGTGCCTAATAAACATGGTCATGCAGAATTGATTTTGCTTGGACTGTTTCACGATGAAAGTATTTTTCTATCTATTTTTCAAAAGTGTTTGTTGGGGTCAGTTTGCGTGCTGCAGCAGGAGAGGTGAACATTCAATGTTTTCATGGGATAGATGAGATGCAAGGATGATAAAATCTTGCTAGATTGAGTCTGCAAATGCCAAAAAAAAAAAAAAAAATCCATTCTCAATGCAAAAATGAGAATGTGGAAAAAGTGTGCAGGAAAGGCATGGCACAAGTGCAAAACCTATTTTTTCACTTCACTTCACTTCACTTGTAAGCCCTGTGCAACACTTGATCTCTTGGATGTTATTCTGGAGCATGCACGGCTCTCCTATCACCTTTTGGGGTGGGCATGGCAAGGCAGCCGAGAGCCCTGACTCTTTCTGTCTGAAATACAGAATTTGTTGACTGGATGAGGCAGTTGCTGCAGCCACGCTGACCCTTTTTCCAATCAGTCTCTGACTGAAAGAGTGGAAAGAATCCAAAGAGCAAAAAGAAAGTTTCTTGCTGTTGTGGACTGACTTCTCTAAGAGCTGGTTGAAGGGCGTCCTCTCTCTGACAGTTCACATGGCATTTCTGGCTTTTTGTGTTGTGAATTTGGATGCAAGTGTTCAGTAGAAAAAGGCATGCTATTAGCATGTTGAATTGCTAAATTAACATGTTAGTTCCAAGTCACATTTTTAGTAAGAGGTAGAAATCCTTCTCATTCCGTCGTTGGCTTAGATTGAGGGAGACTGATGTGCTTGATTTTAAACCTGCCGCTCAATCTAGGTTTAAAACAGCGCTTGGACTATATTAGAATTTGAGCTACCTAAATAGTTTACCTTGTGTGTCTATGTATATATGGGAGAGGGGATGTTTGTACATATTTTCAGTACCATAAATCAGTAAAATACTTATGTAAGTCTGGAATAAGCAGGGAGAAAAAAAGTTGTTAAAAGTGAACTATGAAATCTTTTTTGGATGTATTTATTCTGATAGAGATGGGGCAAAAAGGATACTTCTAAACAATTTTCAGCAGTCTGTAAAGAGCTGAAGATTTCTGCAGCTCTGTTATAAATATATGATTAATTTTCCGTTAGATCCTTTTCTGGATGAGTACTACAGAAAAATTAGGAAGTACATCAAGCTGAGCTTTAATGCTGAAGATTTTCCACTTGCTCATGCACAATAAGTAAGCTTTAAGCCTTAAGAATATAAATATGAGCTTTCATTGTGTTATATTTGAGATTTTTTAAAAAATCTACACCTATGTATTTTGTGATAGTACAGTATGTGTAAATTTTTCTCCCTGCCTTGACTATGTGTTTATTTGATCTATTTACCCCTGTTTAAATGATTATACAGTGTATAGTACCAGTAGCAATTTGGCGCAAGTGGGGATGAGTGAAGATGGTGATTATAATCTTGACAACCCTCACAAATTTACAGCTCTCAAGTACCTGGTTTGTCAATCAGCACTTTTTATCTTAGGGGAGCCGGGGATAGATGTGATGACCTAGGAGAGTGTCAGGATTTGAATTTATCTTTGAATTCCTCATGCTTCCCAGTCTACTCCCAAGAGCTGCTACAAAAAAACAGCAAGCCAGTTTGTTGGAAATATAGAGAGAGATAAAACGAACATGTTTGGAAGTCCAATCTATGTTTTAATAAAAATATATTTTAAATGGCTTTAAAAACCAATACATTTTAATTGTTGTTATATCAATTTAATACAGTAAGAAAAATTTCAGTGCAATAGTTTTATTAGTGATCTGGATTCAGGATTGGAATGCATCCTCAGCAAGTTTGCTGATGATGTTAAACTGGGAGGTGCTGTTGATTCCCTGGGGGGACAAGAGGCCTTGTGGAGGGATCTGGATAGATGGGAGAGTAGGGTGATCAGGAGCAGCATGAAGTTCAACAAAGGAGAATGCCGGGTGCTGCCCTGGGGGTGGAGCAGTGCCAGACACAGGCACAGACTTTGGGATGAGGAACTCAGCAGGAGGGACCCGGGGGTGTTGGTGACAGTAGGCTCACCGTGAGCCAGCAGCGTGCCCTGGCAGCCGGGAGGGCAAACTGCACTGAGGGACGTGTTAAACACAGCAGAGCCAGCCGGGTAGAGGAAGTGATGCTCTCACTATATTTATTGGTGGTGCAGCCTCACCTTGACTACTGTGTGCAGTTCTGGGCTCCGCAGTACGAAACGGATGTTCAGGTCCTTGAAAGGTGCTGGACTCTGCTCCCTGGGCACTGGCGTCACCGAGCTCAGGCTGGTCAGGAGCGAGCATTTCTTTCCCATGAGGGTGGTGAAAGGCTGGAGCAGGCTGCCCAGCGAGGTGGCTGGTGCCTTGTGCCTGCCAGTGTTCAAGGGGGCACTTGGACACTGCCTTCAGTAACTTTTGGTGAGCCCCGAAGTAGTCAGGCAGTTGGACCAGATAACCTTTGAAGGTCTCTTCCAGCTGGACTATTCTTTTAACAATAAACCTTATGTGTAACTTCTCATTGGTAAGCACCAAATCTGTAGTGTAACTTAAGCTGATCATGAGTCTTTATTTTTTATTTAAAAAATAGAAAAATCATAATATAGCATAATATAAGTCACTATAAATATATCTGAAGAGGTTTCAAAGATGAGGCAGTGAATTTTCCTCTTTGCTCTTTCAGCTTGAGTCACCAGTAGGGTTAAAAGGAGAATTGGTTGTCTAGCAACACTAACATCTTCATTTCATCTTTTGATGGTACTCACCTAGCAGCATCTGCAGCTAATGGGAATGCAAACTGGAGTTATGCCTTTGTCTTATAGCTCCATATTGAAGAGAAATGCATTGCTAGGCGTAGGCAAGAAAATAAATATGACCTTTGTTTTAAAAAGATTGGGGTATTGCTCTAGTATCACTTAGGAATACACATATACGGTAATTTTTAAATGTTAATTTAAAAAATAATGTATTCCTCAGAAATAAATCCTGACTGATTGAAGAATTCAAATTAATAAATTACAATAGGCATTCTTTTGATTCATTTGCATACATGTATTGCTAAAAACATTTGGTATTTTCAGATTTAATGACATTATTTATCAAGACACAAGTAGAGTTATATGACAATATTTTCTGCCAAATTAATACTCTTTGTACACTTTCCTGTCCTCAGTGTGCTGAACTGTCTAGTGACCAAATTTATCCAAAGCAAAAGAATAGTGGGGTGAAAGCACAAGGGTGAATGGATATGACTGGAGTCAGGAAATTGACGTTTTACAGATATTCAGCATAAATGAAAGGCAAATTCTTAAGTATGTAAAAGGTTTAGAGGATGATAAAGGAGAAAGATGTTGTATAGGAGGAGAACTAAACAGATACAGTCAAGATTTAAGAGGAAGCAAGGTAGAAGAACGTCTGGAAACAATAATGCAGTTCTGAGTTGGATTCAGATATGAATTCAGGTTATTGGTTTTACAGGTACTGTTGGACATGCTTTACATGAATTTCTCACCTTTCATATTGGGTCAATCTATGTATTGGGTCTTGGTGCTGTTGTGATAGTGAGCTTCAAAATATACTTGTTTGAGCTGTCTTCTGTTTGTGTTAGCCAGCTGCCTAGCACTGATTTGCCTGCGTGTCTCATATTATGAGAAGCAGTAAATATTCATTTCCTACTCACTTTCTCTATATTATTCATGATTTTATAGCTTTCTGTAATAGTTCCTCTCAGTCATTAATTCCTCGAAAAATGCCTCTCTTGGGAGGCCAACACAGTGCTGTGAAGCCAAGGATAGCTGTCAGCCTTGCCCAGCAGGTAGCACACGATGCAGACATCCATTTCCATTGGGTCCAGGGAACGAACAGATGGTTTAGGAATGTATCTGTGGGGAACCTTTAAAAATGGAAATTACGACCTGGGACATTATTTATCCCCTGTACAGTGAGCAAGATGATCAGAAGTACATATAACTCATTAGGAAGGCATGTTACTTGTGATGGCTAACATCATCAGAGTTCTTGGGGTAGAGAAAAGCTTTTAATATCTTTTATAAGAAAAAGAAATATCTCCTTTTATTTCTAAAGATAACATCAGGTCTCATTGATTTTCTCAGATATTGCATTTAAGTCTCCTGGAAAGTTTTGGGAATCATAGGTAAATATTATCAGCCCTGGATAGATTTTCCAACAAACAAAATTTCTTTGGAATATTGTCTCCAAGACCTATGTCTAAAGGCAGTGGATTCTCACCTGAAGCCTAGGAAGTCAGCCATATGTCTTATACTTTGAGAGACTACACCTAATTATCAAAGAAAACCATGCTCAGTGTAAGCATGATTGAAGGGTTGAAATATTGCAGAATACAGTATCAGAAGTGTTTAAATTGTGCACCCTTAGTGCGTTGAATTACATGTTTGATGAAGGTTTTATGGAAAAGTTGTTTTTCTTGTATTGGCTATCAGTTGATCAGAGATTTAATGGTGGGTTTATAAATATGCAGTTGTACTACATTTGCTTCAGTCAGTAGCTGTATGGACAACACTCAATCTGTTGTAAGCAATCTCCCTGCTGGAAGGGATTTGGGTGATGCTGTGCACACAGTTGTTCTCTCACAAACAGGTGAACTAAACCAACAATGTGACCTGATGTGCCATCTTTTGGGGACAGGGAAAAGTTGAGGTTTCACAAGTGGTTGAATTAAGGTCCCAACACTTGATCTTGTTAACAGCAAAAATTTTTTATTTAACCAGTTGAGGTAGGCAGAATATCATATTTTTTACACAGAATTGGTGAAATATGTTACAAGGAAAAACAGTCAGCATCAGCAAAGGAAGTGTAGGTTCTAGGGTGAAACAAAACATGAAATAAGAAGGAATGGAGTCCTGGAATATGTTCCCTAGAGGTCATGTGAATTTCTTTCATTCTTGTCTATTGCCTTGGCACCTCACAGTCTCCTTTCCCTTGCTCATAGTTCTTTAAGTTTGTACTGGTTAGAACTAGGATTTAATTCATCATGACAGTAGTCATTTGTCTCTTTGGATGAAAGTATGCTTTTCGGTTGCTGCTAATGCATTTACTTTTCATAAGTTCAGATCATTGGGTTATTTTGTTGTATAAAACACATTGCAAATTTTTGTATTTTTTCTTCATATTTCAAAATAATATTGTCAGCTGACAGCTTAAGGATGTTAGGATTCACAGGCTGCAGGTTCATGTAAATAATACCTTAACTGCTGTAATTTGGGCAACGTTTATTATACGCTGAGCAAGCAAATTGATTTATGCTTCTGAGCACCTCCCTGTCTCTGGAACCATCACTACACATTAAGGCTTCTGTGAAGGTTCTTAAGTATGCATTTAGGTGAATGTGTGTCCCATATGATCCTTAGAAACTTATTGTAACATCATAACTAGCACATCACAGCACGGTCACCCCCGCTCACTACAAATGAGCAAAACTCTGCTAAATATGTCAGTGCCATTGTGGGACCCCTCTTTGCTCAGATTTTCTCCAAGCTAGTTTTAAACTTTTGATATGCTGAGAGTTGTGGTGTTCTCCCTGTAAGACCATTCACTTCTTCTTGCTGTCCTGCTGAGCAACAGCCTAGGACTTCATGTTTAAATCTTGTACTAGAACTTGATCCCAAGCATCAGCACATTGCAGACCTGGGCATGCGTAATCCATCTTCTGTTTCCGTTTTTAATAGCCTTCCAGGTATTAATAGGCAGACTGTTATGTCTTCCTGTCCTGTTACCAGCTTCAGCTAGGCAGGCCAATAAATATTTAATTATATAAATTTTCCCTAGCAAATCAGTTCTTCCGTGCTGTAATCTGTTTTGCTGCTCGTCTTAACTCAATGCAATTTGTCACTCTTACTGCTAACATTATGTCCTGCACTGAATTCACTCTTTGTAGCGTGCATGCACTGAAAGCTGTCCAAAGGCCAGGCAGTTACCATTTCTGTGCTCCGAGATGCACTTCTTCACAGATTTTACTCTGTGGACAACTGGACTGAGCCTGTGTTGTTCTTTGGTATTGCTGTAACATGGGTGTGTCTGTCACCCATACTTCTCTCTTGTTCGTATTTCTGAGATTTCTCCCACCCACGGAGCAGCCAGCCACATGTGGAATCCTGTCTCCTGAGGTGTTTTTTATCTGCATTTTTCTAAATTGAAACTCACACTGTCATTTTCTGCCCACTGTTGCCTGTGGCTCTGTCACTGTTACTTCTCTGCTCTGACTGGTGCTCACAACTCCTTCTGATTGAGTACTGTCTGCAAATTGCACCAGAGCATTATAACAATACTAAGGAAAGGCAGAGTGATTAAAGGGTCCTAGCAGATGCCTTCCCCCAAAACTGAGCATGTTCTCATCTGCCTTGTCTGTTGTCTCCAGAGAATATTATTCTTTTTAAGCATAAACTTTGATTTCTAACATGGCAAAGTATGATAATATTCACTTTCTGGTTGGTGTCTTTTTTTTTTACAGTATTCCTTCCTGGTCTTTAAAGTACAAAGCTGAATAAATATGTGGTGTATATTACCCTGGGATCAGGTTTGTGTCATTGCAAAACTAAAGCTAGAAGTCAGCTTCTTGAAAAGGATCTGCTTATTTAAAAGGAAATGGCAGAATTCTTCAATGAGAAGAGAAAGGATGAAGTGTCATAAGTTTTTCAAGCTTAGAAAACTGTAACGGGTTGTCCTTAGCCATGTTTTGGAGATCTACACTACTCTGCAGTGCTGTTCGCTTACAGGTTGGGTAAATTTGGCTAGATTTCCCTGGCTGTTCTCCCAGGTGTCATGGGAAAATCAAACAGAAAATGAGAAATCGTGAGACTTCTCAGCTTGGGGCTTTGCATGCGAATACAGCACATGGCGGGAGACAGCTGACTGGATCAGGGTTGTGTTTGCAGATCTAGCAGGCTGGCTGTGTCTGCCATGGTGATCTGCAATTTACAGCAAAGGTGGGATTTGGAGGTGTGGGGTGTCCCTGCTGACCGGACCCTCTGACTGTGACAAATAGAAGCTGGTTACTGGCTCTTTGGATGGGGCACTGAATGCTGCTATCTGGAGAGGATTATTGTAATAATGGTGATGAACAATAGCTAGGAACAAAAGGAGCAGTGGGCAGCCTAGCCACCCCGTGGCAAACCTCTGCCTCTTCCAAGCCCCAGCTGAGGGTGGCTGCACACGCTTTTGTTAGGAAAGTGAGGTACTTCGGAGAGGACCTGGTACTGCAAGCTTCTCAGCACTGCATCTCTTACCTACCTGCCAGTTTGCCACATGGTGGCTCAAATGGTAACTGAAAAAGGTGAGAGAGCAGCCACTGGCTGCACATGGCAGCACAGCGAGGAGGCTGGCGCGATCAAGCGAATTACCACAGCCACCAGCGAGGAGCTGGAGATGGTGGAAGTGATCCAGCATGGGGACAGAGGCAGCTGCGAACAAATGCTTCCAAGTTTCAGTGGGTCATTAAAGACACAAACAATACGACAGTGAAAGGATCAGTCTTAGAGGAAATTTCTCTATAGCAACAAAAGGCAGCCTCAGTCCCCTACAACGCTACTTATAGCTGCAATTTACTGCCTGAGAGGATACCTGCATTCACCAAAAAAAGCGTCTCTTAATACGCAGCGCATGTCACACAAAACTCCAATGTATTACTCACTGGTAAAAGAAATCACAAATTAAGAAACTGATATTTCAGAGTGGTATTTCATACCCTACAGTATACTGAAATAAAACTAGATGGCTGAGAGGAGTGGGGAAACTGAAAAAAGAGGTAGCCTTTCACGAGCCTTCAGGATCACTTCTTATTCCATCTCCTAGAACATCTTGCTTTCTAATTGTTTCCTTGCTTGTTTTCATTTCTTTGCGTTCTCTTGCTGCCTTTGCCACCTTTGCAAGGTCATTTCTAACAAAGAGCAAGCACAGAGCCAAGGGAACAGCTTGCACAGTTATTGCTGTGGAGACACTTTAATTCTTGGACTTTCCCCCTTTCCTGGGGCAGCCATTTAAGAGACATCTCTCCCACCAGGTGCACAAAACACACTTCCAACGAAATGGGAGCTAATTGCTCTATCGTTTTGCTTCCAAACCTCAGGGCCTGGGAACCAACAGAGATCTGTAAGACTAATAATTTGAAAAACAACAGCACTGCTGGCAGTTTGTTTTGATATGTGTAGAAATTAGGAACGAGTTTAAACGAGAGTAAAAATGTTTATGAAAATGAAATCTAATTCCTTTAGTTTTAATTTAAAGATTGGTTAGATTATGTCACAAAGGTAGCTAAATAAGGAAGCAGACGTGAAAGTAAACCTACAGTTTGCACTCAGTTCACTGTGGTTTAGGATAGTGTATATGCTTTTCATAGATATGTGCCCTCAAGATCTTAAGAAAATGTTTGCTGTAAGTGAAAGAGAAATGATATTCCCATCTGGCTCAGCTTTCTACATACGGTCTCAGCTTATTAATGTTTTGAAGTTCCTTCACTGCCACGTGTTGTCTGAGCTTTTCTCCTCCATAGAGTGATGTCTTTGTTAGACAATGGCCATGCTGCTGCAGAACAGAGCCGTCACCTTACAAAGTTCAGTCCCAGCACCAACAGGACATTTTGTGTCAGGAATCTCAGAAGTGGTGTTGATTTCCACAGGACTGTTATTTGTTAGTTATCATATTGTTAAATAGTCTGGGAGTATATTACTTAAGAGCTATGCTGCAAAGGGCAATAGAGAAAGAAAGAAAAAGAAATAGCAGATTTATAGCATGGAATTCTCAATTCATAGTTTTGAATAAAATGATAAAGTGGAAAAGTTTTAGTAAAACTTACAGTTTTACCTAACAAGATTAGCTCAGGCTCCTACTGAAATCTGCCGTCTTTTTGGCATTACACTAGGCCAAATCTAATGTATAGGTAAATGTGTTATATATACTTGCAGTATAGTTTCAAAAATCAAAACTTAACCCCCCAAGGCCTTTTGTACTCTGAAGCTGTGGAGCACTATGCTGGACAAGGGATCTGATCCTTGTTTAGGATTGAACAAATTTTAACTTTGCATGTCCAGTGAACTGTAATGCATCTGTTTAGAGAGGGAGATTACCAACAATGAGATTGGTACTGCCAGACACATGTTCATTCTGATGTGCACAGCAAAGACAGGGGTTACATTGGATAAGGTTATTTACTGAACATGTTCTCAGTTCTATGGAGTTGGCAGAAATTTCAGACTAGCAAGTAACGTTCTTTCCAAGGTCTTTTCTAACATCCATTTCAGTGGTGCCTTAGCTTGTTCACAGTCCATGCAGAAAATGAAAGATATAAAATGTAAACAGCCCTTGTCTCCTCCCCTGTAGTCTTGGTGTTCTGTGGCTTTGGTTTTGGTGGTTGTTTGTTGGTTTTGGTGGCTTTTTGTTGTTTGGTGGTTTTGCTGGTGTTGTTTTTGTTGTTGTTGTTGGGTTTTTGCTATTTCAGAATTTTTATCACATAGAGTTCTATAGAGAAATTTGCATATTATGTAAAAAGGTATAACAGGAAAAAAAAATTCCTTTTCTTCTCCCTCCTCCCATTTCTCCCATTTTCTTTTGTTCTGTTAGCAGTTTCCCCCAAATCCTCACCCTTTTAAAAAAAGCTAATTACTGTTCTTCCCTGGCATGCATTAGCATTATGCTGTTGTCAGTCTGTCAGGTGCACTTAGTCAGGGTTTAACAGGCTTGCAGTGAGCTACAATTAAACTCTGGAATTAACATTTAAAGAGTGTTTATATGACTTTTCCTCTTCCCTTCCTCCCCCGCAGCAGTTTGCTTAAAGACGCAAGCAGTTTTCTGGTTTGTTTTAATTGTTGTGTGAGGAAGATACTGAAGAAATCCATGAAGTTGACTTTCATCTGAAAAAAATGGTTTGTGTTTTGTTTTTTTTCAGTACTTGGTAAACATTGCAATGCTATCTTTCAGAATGAAAAAATCAGCAATTTATAGCTGTGTGGTCCTATGCAACCATTGTTACAGCCATGCCAACACAGCAGGAGTTGTTGCCTGCTCTGAAGCAGTTTGGTTCTCCGCCAGGTGCAGCCCCGAGAGGAGTGGGAGGCTCCTGGTCTGCTGCTTGACCCTGGGGCTTGTGTGTGCATACCCCTTGACACTCAGACTGGGAAAGAAAGAGAAAGGCATGGGGGCTGTAGAAGAGTTAGTTGTTTTGGGTGGGTTCAGGAGCTCTGTGTATGCTTCCTTCCTGGTCAGGGAAGGGTCAGTCAACCTGAACAGGGGTTTTGGCATCCACATGGACCAGTTCTGTTTCCTCAGCTGGCTGACAGCTCCTTCAAAAGAAAGCAAGTCCTGCACACTCCTGCTTGTCTTGCGGAAGTCATCTGTGGGCTGGAAGAACCTTTGGAATAATGTTTTGGTGCCTTGTTGGCACTGTGAATAGAGCACATACACAGAGCACTGGTGGGAAGTCTCTTAGTAACAGATGCAGAGGGCTGAATTTTGGGGATTCAGGATCCTCAATGGGGTTAAAATGGTGTTAGCTTTGTGCCAGTGCCCTCTAGCTGTCTTATCTTACTACAGCTGAAGATATGCCCCAGAGCATGAGGGTTTTCTTCTTGATTTAGGCGTTAGATGCAAAAGCAGAATCTGTTGCCTTTCTTGTGTATGATGACTTTGCAAATTAGTTCTGCAGTATTTCTCAGATACTTCTGTTTTCCAAACAAAACACATATTTTTGAGCTTCCACATTTGGCAAGTTTATTGCTACATTGTAGATTTTCATATATTTGTTGATAGTTTTCTATATCATCTTTATGTAAACCGATTGTGACTGTGTAGTTTTACTTGTGGAAAGAGAGGGCAATGGTACCTCGACTTGAGAATTTTCAGAGAAGTGTTGTATCGCAAAAGCATGAGGATTTATGGTCCCCAGGTAAAATAGGTCCAGACTATCTCCCTTATTTCTGTGTGCAAAGATGATATCTACTCTGTTCTAAATCCCCTTTTATTGAAGAAACCATTCATCTCTTTACATTATTATGTGCAAAGCTATGCCTTGGTAGTTGAGGAAAATGTGAAGGTTTTAAATTAAACACCTCTTATTGTGTTTGTCCTTCAACATAAAATTAAATTTTCTTTTAGGTAGGCACACTGGTTCCTTATGGAAAGAAACCTCAATCTCTGCAGATAACTCATATCTCATAAATCAACACTACAGCAAGTGCATTGCTGCTAGTTGTTGCATAAAGCTATCAGCCACAAGTGGCAAGACTAAACTAGTGTCCACCTTCACTACTTCTTCCTGCATTTCTCCCTGCCTTTGTAACCGTTCAGTCCTTCGGTCAGAACAGCTGCATGAGAAGAGTTTATAATGGTTTCTGGTGATGAATTCTACTAAATCAGTAGGAAGTCGAAGAGGGGAAGGGGGAAGGGGATAGAACCAGGCACGCCGGTGACGAGCTAAGGGATGGTGTGCTAGAATCAGAGGGACTGTGTCCTAGTGAGGCCCTTTGGTCGGATACACAAGGTGCTGCGTGTAGGGAGGCGCATTTGAAGTGCTTCTACACGAACGCACGCAGTATGAGGAATAAAGTGGACGAGCTGGAAGTCTTGGCCCAGTCCCACAGCTACAACATCATCGGCATAAGCGAAACCTGGTGGGATGAGTCCTGTGGCTGGTGTGTTGCAATAGATGGTGACAGGCTCTTCAGGAGGGACAGGCAGGGTGGTAGGCGAGGTGGTGGGGTGGCGATGTATGTGAAGAATCGGCTGGGCTGTGTGGAACTTCAAGTTGGGGATGGCAAAGTTGAGAGCCATCTCAACTTTGTAAGGGTAAGGATTAAGGGACGAACAAATAAAGGGGATGTTGTTGGAGTCTATTACAGACCACCTGGCCAGGACGACAACGCCGATGAATTATTCTTTGCAGAACTAAGAGATGCCTCGAGATCGACTCCCCTCGTCCTAATGGGGGATTTTAACTTGCCAGACTTCAACTGGGATCACCACACGGCTGACACGAGCAAGTCCAGGAGGTTCATAAAGCACCTAGATGATAACTTCTTGGTGCAGGTGCTAAGTGAGCCAACTAGGAAAGGCGCCCTCCTAGGCGCCCTCCTGTTGCTGGAGAACAGAGAGGGTCCTGTGGGAGACGTGGCAATTGGCAGCCGTCTCGGTCATAGTGACCATGAAGTGGTTGAGTTTAGAATTTATGGTGACAGAAGGAAAACTGCCACCAAAACTTCAGCCCTGGATGTGGGGAAAGCAGACTTCAGGCTGCTCAGGGAACTAGTCAGCAAGGTCCCCTGGGAAGCTGCTTTTGAAGGCATTGGTGTCCATCAGTGCTGGTCAGTCTTTAAGCACTGCCTCCTAAAAGCTCAAGATCAGGCGATTCCAAAATATCGGAAGTCAGGCAAGCGGGGCAGAAGGCCGGCCTGGCTGACCAGGGATCTTCTACTGGAGCTAAGGCGAAAAAAGAAAGTGTACGGCTGCTGGAAGGAGGGTCAGGCGACGATGAAGGAATATGGGGATGCTGTTCGTGTTTGTAGGGAGAAAATTTGTGTGGCCAAAGCCCAACTAGAGTTGAAGCTGGCCATGTCTGTGGGAGACAATAAAAAAGTTTTTTTTAGATATGTGAACAGAAAAGGGAGAACCAAAGAAAACATAGGTCGTCTACTAGATGGGGAGGGTCTCCTCACAGACAATGACATAGGCAAAGCAGAGACGTTTAATGCCTTCTTCGCCTCTGTCTTCAACGCTGATGATGGGCTTCGGGACCCAGTGTACCCTGAGCTGGAGGACCATGACGGTGGGAATGACAAACTCCCAACCGACCCTGAACGTGTGCGGGATTTGCTGCTCCACCTGGATCCATACAAGTCCATGGGTCCGGATGGGATTCATCCCAGGGTGCTTAAAGAGCTGGCTGACATCATCGCGGGACCTCTCTCAATTATTTTTCAATGATCTTGGGAATCTGGTGAGGTCTCATTGGACTGGAAGCTGGCAAATGTTGTGCCAATTTTCAAGAAGGGTAAGAAAGAAGACCCTAGCAATTACAGGCCTGTCAGTCTCACGTCAGTGCCTGGTAAAATTATGGAGAGGATGATCCTTGAAGTTATTGAAGCGCACCTGGGGGACAATGCAGTCATTGGTCCCAGCCAACATGGGTTCATGAGGGGTAGGTCCTGCCTAACATATTTGATTTCCTTTTATGATAAGATCACCCATCTAGTTGACCAAGGGAAACCAGCTGATGTGATCTTTTTGGTCTTCAGCAAAGCTTTTGACACAGTTTCCCACAGGATCCTACTGGACAAAATGTCCAGCAAACAGCTAAACAAAAACATCATACAATGGGTGAGCAATTGGCTGACGGGCAGGGCTCAAAGGGTTGTGGTAAATGGGGCCACATCTGGCTGGCGGATGATCACTAGTGGGGTCCCTCAAGGCTCCATTTTAGGGCCAGTCCTCTTCAATGTCTTTATAAATGATTTGGATGTAGGACTAGAAGGTGTTCTGAGCAAATTTGCCGACGATACTAAACTTGGAGGAGTTGTGGACTCGGATGAGGGTGGAAAGGCCTTGCAGAGAGATCTGGACAGATTGGAGAGCTGGGCGATCACCAACCACATGAAGTTTAACAAAAGCAAGTGCCGGGTCCTGCCCCTGGGACGGGGCAACAACCCTGGCTATACATACAGACTGGGCGATGAGATGCTGGAGAGCAGCCCTGCAGAGAGGGATCTGGGGGTTGTGGTTGACAGCAAGTTGAATATGAGCCAGCAGTGTGCCCTGGCAGCCAGGAGGGCCAACCGTATCCTGGGGTGCATCAAGCACGGCATCGCTAGTCGGTCGAGGGAAGTGATTGTCCCGCTCTACTCTGCGCTGGTGCGGCCTCACCTCGGGTACTGTGTGCAGTTCTGGGCACCACAGTACAAAAAGGACATTAAACTGTTGGAGAGTGTCCAGAGGAGGGCGACGAAGGTGGTGAAGGGCCTAGAGGGTAAGACGTATGGGGAGCGGCTGAGGTCACTGGGCCTGTTCAGCCTGGAGAAGAGGAGGCTGATGGGGGACCTCATCGCGGTCTACAACTTCCTCGCGAGAGGGGGTGGAGAGGCAGATGACCTATTCTCTGTTATCACCAGTGACAGGACCCATGGGAACGGTGTGAAGCTGAGGCAGGGGAAGTTTAGGCTGGACATCAGGAAGAGGTTCTTCACCAAGAGGGTGGTCGCACACTGGAACAGGCTCCCCAGGGAAGTAGTCACTGCACCAAGCCCGTCTGAATTTAAGAAGAGATTGGACTGTGCACTTAGTCACATGGTCTAAACTTTTGGGCAGACCTGTGCGGTACCAGGAGTTGGACTAGATGATCCTTATGGGTCCCTTCCAACTCGGGATATTCTATGATTCTATGATTCTAAGTCACTAAGTTTAAAAAACATTTCACAGATGCTGCAGAGCCTATGTTTGGGTAGATATAGAGAAGCCTATTGAAAGAGAGGAGTTCTTAGTGATGTTAGGTTGTTTGTTTGTTTATTTCCTCACTGTGGGATGGGGGCAAAACACAATCATTTGTAGATGCCAAAGCCCATTGTGAGCCACCATTAGTATAAATAAACAATAGGTTAATAAACAGAAGCCTAAAGGTTTTTGCTTTCCAGCAGGTGACTGACCTCTTTTAGCTAGTTTTTGCCTATGCTATGTAAATTGTGCCATTTATATCAGTATTTGGCATTATGTGAATCTTTCCATTCAGGCTTTAATGGCTTAATCTCTCAAATTGATACAATTTCTTATATAAAAGTGGAGTTTGAAGGAAGCAATTTGCTCTGCAATTTTAAAAACTAACGCTTGGAGCAGGAAATGTTCAGAATCCAATAATCTGCATGAGATAGGTAAGGGTTATTTAGTCAATATCTCTCCACCCTCAATAAAGTAATCCTGTAACACAGGAACGTTTCCATTCCTAATCTGCTATGTACGGAGGAAGAAAAAAAGACAAAAACACTTGTATTTAAGGCTATTTGGGCCGTTGACTTGTGTGTTACTAGCGTCTGATAGCAGAGAAGAATTCAATTCCCTGTTCTTAGCACAATCTCATCCAAGGCTAGAGGGATGCATTGTACCTATGTAATTGTCTTAGCAGCAATACTAAAACACAGACTGCAGAGTGTTGTGTATGTGAGTCATGCCAAAGCCAGACATTGCACAATTTAGCCAGAAAAATATGACTGAGAAGAATGCTTTACAATGCTTTAGATGAAATATTCTGCCTGACTCCTTAATTTGAGGGCATATATGAGGTTACAGGGCAAATATGTTTTAGAATGGGTGATGTTCCAAAAACCAATGGAGAACTTTGAAGACCCTATGCTATAGGCCAGATGAATGAAAAAAATAGTCTTGTGAGAAAATGATCCTGTCATCATAATACTATGCCAGTCTTTGAGTAATTCCCCTTCTCTGAGACAGGAGAGATGCATCTTCTTTATTTATGTGTTCTGCCTCATAAAAGATGTAAGCTTTATGGTACTGGAAATCTAATGATATCTCTTTATTCAAGAACAATATGCCATAGCAATGACAGCAGGCTTCCTACTCTGTCTTATTTATGCTGTTCAGCTTTGAGATGGAAGCTTGTGATCTAGCAGGACTGGGCTTTGCATTTTTTGGTAGCATATCTTTGGGAAGTCCTATGTATATCACAACGTAAAGTCATCCCAAAAGTCAACTGCATTCACTAGAAATTGGACCAAATTACGTGCTGAAGTGTTGAGAGAGGACATCCCTCTTTTTGTGTGCAGACGTGTTAATCTAGCTGCACCCAGGCTGGAGGATGAACAAGGGTAGATATGTCCTGTGTTGGTTTGGGAGTCCTTTTGCAGAGTACCTGTTTTAGTCCTGAATACAGATTAAGACCGGGAGGGAAAACTTCTCGAGTGGAGATAGTTGGCAAAGATATTAGCTTCATTTCTGTACCTAAAGCATTCCAAGCACTAAAGCCATGGTTTAGCTGGGATTGGGACTGCGGAAGAATATTCATGATACTGAGTCTTTATAGATCCAAGGGTGAGAACTTCAAAGATTTTGTGAATGCGTTTGCTTTCATCCTGTGTGTCCAATAAAAGAGCATTTTAAAGGTACAAAATTTTCAGAAAGTCCTGTGTGTTCTTTGCTCCATGTAGAGACTCAGGCTGGTTTCTCCAAATAGAAGTGTCTGATATCTTTTTTACTCTTATATGAGCTCCCCTTTGAAAAGGATGGACTTTGAGCTTGGATTCAGAGTGGTAGGCTGAGACAGAGTACCTTCAGCAGCTGATATTTTACACCTATAATTACCAAAATCACATTTTGTGAAGAGTCTTTCGGTGTTGTTTATAATCTGTATTCACTTAAATAAAAGTGTGTTGTGAGGTTAACATTTCAAAATGAAAGATGGTCAGAAGCATTGAAAGCTAGTTTTGTTGTGAACATTTTCTGTCAAACATTAGACAGGTCAGGCATAAAGCTGTTGTGGAATTTGTTCAGCATTATATCATGTTTTTGCTACCCAAATGATCTAAAGCATTAGGTCAATGAGATACTGGAATATTTAAACTATTCTTATAAGTTATACTTATTAAAAAAGAGGAGCCTACAGCCCTTTTTGAGGGCTTTTAGACACATTTGTAGCAGTAGGAAAAATATCTGAGATGACTGAGAATAATAGTTGCCTGAAGCTGATCTCGCTATACAACTGAGCTCCCAGTGTGAAAATGGGTGAGACATTAACAAATTGGATGATTAACAGCAAGAAAGATTGGTGGTAGTGTACTGGCCTTTGCATCATTTTACCTCTTAGCGCAGTTTCACTAAGGAAAATATCGGTGCTTTTCGCTAAAGAGTTACGCTAATGTAAATCATAGCCTGCATACGAAGGAGAAGTCATTAACTATTCAGATTTCCTTATGTTCATTGGGTTATCTCTTCTGCAGTGCAAATCTTAACCCACACTACTGTGCTAATGGAGAAATTGAGCCCAATGATGTAGGCAAAAGCAAATAATTATGCAGTAAAACCCTTTCTCATCGGTAGACCAAGACTGTGATCACTTAGGAAGCAGAACAGAATTGGACTAATGAAGTCAGATGTGGAATAATGGTGGTTTTGCTTTCCTTTTTTATTGCAAGGAATAAATTGCACGTCATCCTGTGGTGGTTTTGTTTTTTGTTTTTTCCTCTCTCTCTATATATATATCCCTTTCTCTTTAAGAATACTTTAAGAATACTAGAAATTTTTAGAGTAACTTTATGAAAATTTTTTAAAAATAGCAGTTAGCCAACTGAAATTTGTTGAAACCTTAGAACTACTGTGTATATTTATAGGATATAGAAACAGATTCTGTTTTGTTCATCAGTATATCTTTTCTCTGAATGCAGTTCTTTGATTTTTTTATTTTTTTAGCAGGGGAATGAGTTAATTATGTTTCAGAAATCAAAAGATTTATAATATTCATACTTTCACCTTTAATAAAACTTCTGCATTGATGCACCAGCAATAACTCTTGGAACAATGAAATGTACAGGAGATAATAAAAAGTCTATCACTTTTAATTCAAAATGACACAATAGATCCTGATTTATGATGATGTAAAAAACATGTTCTCTGTGATACAATATTTCCACCCTGAAGAATGTCCGAATTTAATAATGATTCCCTTACATTTCCAATAATTAAATAACGTCCACCAGTTACAAATAGAATGCTTTATGTACCCAGTTTTCTTTCTCTCTCCCTTTTTTCTCTTTCTGAGCAGCTACAAATATAGTGCAGTAGGATGGGGCCTGGTAGTTCACTAATGCTGGAATATTGTAGCAAGAAGCAAATATATTTTCAAGAATACAGCCTTTTAAAATAGCGTATATGTGTACCATGAATCAAATGACTTATATCATGCAGAAAAGGAGATGTTTTTCTGTTGCATGGTAGAAGATCCTGGGAAGTTTTAGTCTGAAAAATTGGATTTCTCCCCCAAATGAGATGCAGCTCCTATTATTAGCATTGAAAAGAACTGTAATAACAGGTCTAAGGATTTCTGATTCTGTTGGTACAAAAGAGATTTTAAGATTTTTGTAGGTTTTATACTTTTCTCTGAGCCCCATACCATCCAACTTAGAAGAAGCTTGCACCTCTATCTACAGGAGAAAGAACGAAGTATTTCAGTACCTTTTTAAAGATCTTTTAAACATTTGTGAAGTTGTCTTTCTGCAAAGCATGTAGTACAAACTGAATGCTGGTCATCAGTGTGGAGCACTGAAAGATTTTACTGGTGCTTCACTGACTGTAGCTGAGTAGTTCACTTTGGCCTTTACCACCCTTGAGTATAGCAATCATGTTGAGCACGTACCCGTAAAGTTTTTGTTCTACGTTTTTGTGTAGTCTGTGTAGGAAAGATGCAGAGTATAAACCAATTAGTCTGTAGGAAAATTGTAGTGTTTTTTCTGTAACCTTTTAATCCAAGTGTGGGGGAGAAAATATTTTCAACAAGTATTTCCTCCCTGAAATGCAGAAATAAATGTATTTACACACAGAGATGCAGTAAAATGCTGTGGAATTAAACCTAGAGTTCTAAAAATTAAATTTAATTAAAAACAACCTTCAGGGGTTTAGTTTTCTTTCTTTTTAAATTGCATCTTATGCTTTTAGACTTACTGAACAGAAAAGATGAGATAAGGACTGATGATTTGAATTTTTACTATTATTGAAAATTGTTGTGGGACCCATAGCATCAAAAAAAAAAAAAAAAGCCTGAGAGGGGAGCAGCAGCACTGGATGTTTCAGGAGCTGTGTAGCTTCTGAAGCTTTGAAGCTACTCTTAAAAGGAGGACAGGATTTTTATCGTCTTCCATAAGATGCTTATTGGAGAAAACTTTTCTCTATGGCTTGATGAAAGACAGAAGATTTTTGTTATCATTATGTGCCAGCATTGTGGTAGAAAAGATGCACCATGAAAAGAGGAGAATCTTCTTGAAAACCTGTGAAGTCTGCTAGTGCAGTTACCCTCGGTCTATTGTTGTACACCCTAACGTTCATTAGAAATAAATATCTGTCAGCTCTGCATAAATGGACCTTGAGTAAAGTAAGGTAGAGTGGCTTTGGTGATCATGATATGCCACTTGAGCTGTTAAGAAAATTTCAATACGAAGTCTGCTTGTGAGAACTGCAATGGCTTCAAATTACAGAGTTAGGAATGCTGTGGCAGGTTACTGCCAGTGAAATAGAAGGTCATGGGAATAGCAAGGTACAGAGTGAGGACAGCTCTGCTGGAGACCTAGAAGTTTTTTTTCAGAAGTATTATTCCTGCTGTTTTTGCAAAAGGAAATTAGAATCCATTTCTATTTCTGCTTCAATTTTGAGGTGGTATTTGCAAAAAGAAAAATGTGCCCGTATGTATATGAGCATCTCTATTTCTAATAAAAATGTGTAACAGGGAGATCAGAAATACAGAGTAAATGCAAAACTGTACATAATAATGGTTTAACATTTTAAGCTATGTTAAATTCTGTTCACTAATTCGTAGTTCTCTTCTGTCCATCTCTAGCTAATGCAATTCTGAAAAAATACTTTGTTCTGTTTTGGGCTATTTCATACTGTCAGATCGCACCCACCCCCATCCAAATGAAATCAATTGCCCTGGAGACTTCTGGGATGAGAAGAACTGATGCTTTGTCTATTTTGATTGTTAGGTCTTGCAGTCTTTCTAAATGGTGCAATATTCCTGAAATTTAGTCATTACCTGATACTGAAATCAAGGTATTACCATGCCTTCAAACTGGTATTTGAATATTTTAACTTTAAATAATCATCTGTGTGATTTAATGGAGCGGAGAACATATTCTATTCTTGTCTAATCCATTCATTCTCACTTGCCAACTTTGTAAGCCTGTCCAAGTACGCATTTTATCTTCCATCTCTCCCTTGCTATGTGGGGAAGTAATGTGATTTTGCATTTACTTACGTGACATTACTGCCAGGTCACTATTGTCACTGGGAAATGCTAAATGCTTCGGGCATTCACTGTTCATTACCACATCCGACAAATACAGGTGCAAGAGATGGAAAGGACTCTCTGGTACAACACATTTTGAAATCAACCTCTAAGCAAGAAAGTGTTCCGGCACTACCCGAATTCCCATGCAGAGGGAAACTCACCTAGGGCCCGCCTTTGCAAATGGGATCCTTTTGCATTGGTTTCTTCCTATGTACATTGTTGCAGGCATTTGCTGGAGCTGCATTCCACCACTGCATCTCCTCCCAGCCTAGTCCATTTATCTAGATGTGTCCTTCCTGCATGCCAGTGTTTGTCACTCTGCTTTGCAGCCTTCTTCCACATGGACATACATGATGTTTCCATAGAATTGCAGTACATACTTTTCCAGGGAATTAGTTGTGTATTTTAGCATTGTTTGAGTTACTGGAGGATTTGTCACTGTTGGAACATCTCAGTGTGTTTTTTCTGCCCTCTCTTTTTCTCTCTCCAACAGTTTTGTTCCTTTAAACTAGGAACAAAGGGGATGATCAGCGTTCAAGAAGTATTTCTGATCAGAGAGTATGCTGAAAAAAGTCTCACTCAGGTCTCAGTAGATGGCTTGAAAATTATTCAGTTTTATTATTTTCTTTTAATTCCTTCTTAGTGCCTTTAGACCTTGCTCTGCGCACACTCTTTGTTATTTCTCTGGAACACTCTTCTTCACCGGCCCACTCTTTTAAGTGAAGCTGAGATTGCCTTGTAAATATTTTTATTTGGGATGGGCAACTGTAAGTAAAGCAATGCATATCAGAGGATATTGATATTATAATTGTTGTAGCTAGTGAAGTTCCTGCACCTCATCAGTTTACAGTATTTCAAGAACAGGAACAGCTACCTGGTACTACTCATATGGGCTTAGTGCGAGCTATCAACCTGAGAAAAGAAGTACTAGTGATGTTTAATACCAAGTATTAGCGGGGGTGTGTGATGGGAAAGCCCGTGTAGTGTAATCTGGTTGTATTGATAACCATCATCATCCAAACATACATTCAGTAACGAGGTGTGTAATGCACTGTAATTTGGTGATGCATTCTGCTTTTGCTGGATTTATTAGGTAATAAGCTGGTGCATACCGATGAACCTCACATGGAGATGGAGGTGTTTGTAGGGTGTTGTTTGTATTAAGGCACCCAGTACTTGCTATAGATATGGAGGGGTAAGCAGACTTGGTTTTGTTGTGCTAAATATTGCAGTAAAGCGTGTGGCTTTTATTTTTTTTTATTCCACCATCCTGCTGTGCATCTTTATAAGCACTTCATAGTTCCAATCAACCAAGTTGCAACAAATTGGATTTTATTTAAAAGTTTAATTGGATTGGTCTTATGTGAATGCATACTAGGAAAATCCTTTATCTGGTAAATGTTCAAAATTTTATGAATGTTAAAGCCTTTTTTTCTTTCTTTTTTTTTTTTTTTTCAAACTGCTTAACTGGTGAAAATGTAAATTTTGCCCATTGAAGATTATAACCCTTTTTCAGTTCTCTTTGAGTAAATGGACTTTCTTCAAGTGAGTGACTATAATGTGGTAATTTCTGTACATTTTCCTTTCTTCCTATTATTATATTAATAACATTTCTAGCCTTACTGAATATACAGATGGATTAAGTTTTGCTGTTCTGATTCCTCATTTAAGATCCATAACTAGTTGATCTGGGGGATGAGGGAATTTATTAACAAGTCAGCAATGGGACAAATTAAAACAATCAATTAATTGATTACAAAGTAGTTGCGTATAAGTAAGAAGCACACATTATGTCAAAAGAGTGGAGACTGTCTTGCATCTTGCATTAACACTCGAGGAATACAGCCTTTATGAATTTAAAGTTCTTGCTTAAATAATTAAAAAATTATCTTGGTGACCCTCTTGAAGGAAAGTACAAAAGAAAATATGCTGTATGTGAAAAGAACAATGCATATTTTAGTAGTTACATCGATACTAAACAGAAAACACTTGGGATTTCTCCATTGGTGGGTAGCTGATAGTAATACAGGTTTTAATTTATGCCTTGCCATTCCTTTTTCCCATTTCAAAATTGAGCTTGCTTTCTTTGTTATTTCTTCAGGTTTCTTTAAAGCTGACAGAGTAATTGATAATTTTCTGAATTAAAAGTCACATCTATATGTGCTTTTGCTCATGTTTCCTTCATCTGAATGAATTGTGTGTCTGTGTGTTCCCCACACACCCTGCCTCTGAGGTGCAGTGTGGGCTAGCCTCTTTTTTGTCGTGATTTTTGTAACAGCTGCTGTGGCGCTGACTGGCTACTCACTGGCTTTGGCGACAACACGAAATAACTGCACAATAGTATTTGGAATGGATGTTAGTGAATTAGTGCGATGAACTTAATGCTTTTACATATTGTTAAATGTCTTTGGTTAGAGTGCCTTTCTAGATCATTTTTCTTAGTGTGGAACATGAACAGATGTGAGTCCATAAAACAGCAGAGCAGTCTTAGGACTTGCTACTAAGAACTGAACGTCCAAAAGCAAACCTGATCCTCCCAGAAAAGCATCCATTTGCTGCCCTCAGGCAGGGCTAATTAATAGGGTCTCTAGCAAACGTGCTTGCACATACATACGTGCTATAGTGGGTCTGATGAGGAAGGTCTCTTCCCTTGAGGATACTGCTTTCATCTGTAGGTTTCATAGTTTTGCCACCTATTGTGGTAATTCACACGTATATGCTAGGTAAAACATTACTAGCAGGGTCCAGTAAAAGCAGGTTGTTAAAATTTTCCATTAAAGTATCAGATGCAGGAATGGTTCGCAATGTCTTAAAACCTAAGTTTGTACCACATCAGCTGGTGGGTTTTTTTGGTTTCTTGCTTTGTTTTGAGAGGAGGGGAGAGTGAGCGCTGTCTGCTCTGTCACTTGGGCTGCCAGCATTCGTGATTACTTTAGGAAGCAAGCTCTGGGAAAGTTGCATTATATGTAGCACCAAAACAAACAAAACCACATATGTGAACTGAAAAGTAAAGGAAACTAGAGGGTGTGTATTCCAGCTGAAAAACATTTCAAATGGCTGTTTATCTCATAAAAGCCCTTCTCATGAGAATTTGTAATAAATTAAGCCTGGACTCTGTGTCTTAAGCCGAGATTCACTTAAACTACTTCAAGTCCAAGAGTACTTCTTGCGCCAATACAAAAATACAGAACTTTCAATAAACGGTGCTGACCTTCCCCTGATCACAAAGGCTCTTTGGGATCTGCATTTGCAAATTTCTTCTTTGAAATTAGTGCTGAGACAGGCAAATCACCTTCTTTTGGGCATGGGCACTAAGCATACTCTTTGGTGGAAGCATTTTTCAGGCAGACTTCATAGTAACAGCTCTTTTGGTGGTGCTTTTGATTTCTTGGTGTTGTGAAACATGAAATAAACTTTTAGAATTGTTCTTACAGATTCATTATGCAATCCCTCTATAACACTCGTATTAAGCATGCCAGATCTTGAAGTGCTTATGTGTTTTGTTGCGTTCAACATAATTTAACATAAGGGTTTTTAAGGCCAATGAAAACCGGCATTTCAGATTTTAGACTCTAATTAACTTTACTGCAATATTAGGTTCAATTGGTAGAAATTAAACTGTTCAAATGGTATGGGAAAATGTAGAAGGAATTTTTTTTTTCTCTCAAAATATTCCATGGTCTTGTAAGTAGAACAACAGTTCAGAATCAAAAAAAGATTGTGTACTTCCAGGTGCCTTCAGAGTATCCCACAAATCTCCTGCTTTCCTAGGAAAGAGCCTGCAAGCTTCCTAGTGAAGGCCTTTGGCGTTTCTAGGAGTTCCAGCTACAGAAATACTTGGAGTGTGAAAGCAACTCAGTAAACCACAGTGCAAGCTCCCAGGAGCTGGGGCATGAGAAGTTTCTCCCATGAACATTTTTTGCCAGAAATTGATGTTTTCTCATTAAAAGTTTAAGGTTTCAGCAAACTGACGCATTCTGATTTAAAATAATAATAATAATAATAATAATGTTCAGCTGAAAAACTTCCAGTTAGCTCTTATGTTGATGTATTTTTTGTATTTTGGGGATATGCAGATGTAACTCTCTGGCTCCTTGCTTATTTTTCAACTGCTAAAGGACGGGAAGGCCAATGAAATTGCTCGGTTTGATATGATCTCCAAACTTTTCTTTTAATTTGTAGCACTTTGTAGTAGATTTATTTCACTGGAAATAGTTACGCTTCTAGGACATACCTTAGGCCAAAGCTGCTGCTTATGAGAGCAGAAATATGTGACTTGACAAAGAGCCCTGATGTATTCCACATGCTCTGCACAGTGGGATTTCTAAGGGCTTGTCCAAACTGCGGTGACTGCAGCGGAGTGGATCCAGCTTTAAACTGGTTTGGTTGGGAAGAGGCAATAGTTCAGGCATGTTGTTGGCGATAAAACCCACTTGAGAAACTGAACGAACGTTCAGCAAATTACTGTGAGCTTCATGCTCCTCTGGCTACATGGGATAAATGGGATGATATGAATATGTCAGGGTTAGCAGTGCATTCACAGTAGCGGCAGTGCTGCAGCAAAGCCTTACCTGGAGACAAAGAAAACTGTCCTTCCTGATTGGGCTCACCTGGTACTGGCATGGCCCCTGCCCCTTCACCACCCCCAGGGGTTCTCTAGAGAGCTCCTGGGACAGCCTGCTCTGCCTTCAACTGTCACTTCAAATCTCTGCTGAAAGGAAATATTTTTCCTCCTGTATCTTCTTTTCCTTTCATTTCTCTCTCTGAAGTGTTGATAAGTGGTAGAGTGCCTGGAAAAAGCATCTTGGAAACCTACCAAAAATAAGGTAATGCAGAAGAAGAAAGTGTAATTATTTTAAGGGAGTCCATGGAACTCTTCTGCATATCAAATCAAAAATAACAAAGGCAGAAATAATGGGGGAGGATCTGAGGAGGGCTGTAAGAAATGGGGAGGAGTTAGCAGTACAGCTGACTTTGATTCCAGGATTTCACATCTGGAATCTAATTTTTGTCATGTACCAACAACTAATCACATCTGCAGTTACAGCTTTGGTGATTTGTAGCATACAATATTTTCTTGGAAATACACTTTGTGCACCCATTATGTTGCTTAGTCGTTAAAAAAAATGATTTTGTTTGCTGTCTACATGATTGCATATATACACAAAACATTATTAGTTGAGTGAAATCCAGAGACGTTTGCTCTATGACCGTACCTGATAAGAAGTGGTGTGAGCAGCTCAGAAGCCTGCCACAATGAAACATCCCTGGGGTGGTACGGGATCAACAGAAAAAGAGCTTTAAAGAAAAAGGGTTTCATCCTGTAGACCCTGTGACACCAGTCATGGTTTCTCAGGCAACCTTTTCCATACATGGCAAGCCTCAGCTTTGTCTCAAGCTGCTGAATTTCATGCGCTTCTGGTTCATTCCATAAAAACTTGCTAGATTTAGTAAAACCGTCAGACTCCTATCTTTTCTTCTGTTTTGTCCATTTGCTATGTACTCTGCCTATGAAGAAGTATTTTACTGCAATGCTCTCAGCACCAAACATTCCTAGCAGGCTTCGCTCATTCTGACCTGCAAAGGTACTTGTGCAGTTTGTCATTGCTAGTTTCTTTGGAGCCCTGGTTTTAACAGACATCTCTCTGCTTGACAGAACAACTTCTTCTGTCTCTAGTATAGCCATGTCTTTTCCACCCTTTAGTAGGATTAAAATGTCTCAGTATGGTTTTTCTGTTCTTAATAATGAACACAGATTTGATGAGAGCTAATGTTGTGTTTAATAAAGGGCAGTGGAATACAGATCAGGCAATCCCATGGGATTTCTTTCATGGAGAAAGGTTTTTTTTTCTTTAGCCTCAAGTTTTGTTTGAAACTTTTGAAGAAATCCCTCCCAGGGTGAGAGGAATTCCCCATTTTCACACAGACCTGACTCAGTCATGCTACTGCAGAATTAAGGAAGCAACAAGCATACTTAGTGCATGACGGACACTTCTTTATCCCTGTTTCCCGAGAAGTGTGGGCATAACACTCTTCCTTTCCTGGGGTGTTTTTCATGGTGGGGAAGAAAATCAAAATATTTATACTTACATAGATTTTATTCTTTTGCTACATTCTTGCAATAAATCATTTAAAAAAAAAATACAACATTTCTGTGTTGCAAGACAGCTATATACAAATTTTTGCCTTAGGAAAAATGAAGTCCGAGTTTGGAAAATGTAATAGCATCTTTGTGGCAAAAGTTCTGGGAGGATGTTTTATTTCTGTTGTGAATGCTGTGTATCCAGCTCTCTGGTGTCAAAGCTTGATAATGCTCTGTGAAGAATTCTCATTACTATCCATATCACAAGACCATAGTGTGTATCAGTGCCTAAAATTCAAAAGAAATAGAAATACATATGTATAGGAACTTGATTTGATGTGAAAGATGCATTTGAAGACCGTGAAGGAACAGAGTTTATTAGTAGATACGTATCCTTATCTTTGAAAAATATCTTTCACTCTTGCTGTTATTTTGCTCTAAAGAAGTTTGGTAAGTCGATAGAAGTGTTTTCAACAACTAAAACCAAAATCTGATGAGGTAAGCTCAGAAGGCTAGCTGTTTATAAAACTAATCTAAACTTCATTTCCTTTTTACATTTTGGGTTTTGAATCATGAAGGTTTTAAATTTTCCAGATTTTCTCCATAGCACTACAGTTTTTTGTTTGTTTTATGGTGGAAGCTAAGATTCTCATGCAAACAAATTACTCTGGTCATTTTTTAAGGAAGAACCATGAATACAATCCTAAGATTTGAAACAAATGAAGTGAAATACTGTTTGTGATTCTGAACAGTAAGTTGATTGTTTGATTTCCTATTGCCACAGGTAAAGTAAAGAAGGCATTGGAATAAAATTTATTTGGGCATTTTTTCAAGTATTCCTTGGAGGGTAATATCGAAGACTTGTTTCTCCTTGTCATCTGTCTTCACGTTGCAAAAGAGCATACAAATGCTGGTCCGATGCGTTATCGGTGAAGTTACTGAGTTGTATTCGATGAGGTAGTAAGTGGATTGGCCTGTGAAGCAGAAGCACTTTGATACTTGAAATTCTGTGGAAAAATGTCACTTAATCACAATGATTTTTTGTTTTTTATGGAGCATCTCTGTGAAGAATATTCTTAAATAAATTGTTTGTATGAGAGTGACACTTGCAAGTGGCCTAAGACATTCCTGCTTCTGTGTTGCTGGTATGAAAGGTTACAAGCGATAAAGACCAAAATTTGGCTTTTGGTAGTGGCCGTGGAGGTTAGGAACAGCATCTGTAGTACATCTCATCTGGTGCTGTTACTGGCTATAATCTCTCTATAGTGAAGATACAGCAGGAATTTCTGTCCCAGATTCACAGATAGTGAAGAAAGAGGAAGAGAATATGCATCTGTGTATACCAACAGGGAGGAAATTCTGAGAATACTTCATATGCTCAAGGTGCACAGTGTCTTGCAGGGACTGTCTTCCTAGGACTCCCAAAAGACAGAAGTATTTATGAGGGGTATAGAGGAAAAACATAGTGCCATTTGCTTTTTATTTATTTATTTATTTTTCTTATGTGGCTTCTCAGGAATTTTTGCTGGCTGGCATCTTTTCAAGACAAGATGCCTTTCCATGGTAAGAACTGGATAGCAGTGCAGGACAGTAGTGCTTTTAGACTATTTTTAGCTGTATGAAATCTCAAGCAATAATCCAAAATGATAAACTTATGGAACTGGTTTGGTCTCCAAAGTTTTTCTTCCTTCCTCCTACCTCCCTCCTACCCCCCAAATGCTTGATATCAGCATTTTTAGAGGCCAGTTAATTAGTGCTTGGTGAACGTAGCTGCAGATTGTAAATTGCAAGTCAGAGTTCATGTTGCACAATTCTACATGAAAAAAATTCTTGAGATATTTTTATCTGCTACTACCAATATATAAAATGGTCCCAAATGTCACGTTCCTTTTTCGTCTTCTTTCCAAATTGTTCCATATAATATATGCAGGACCAAAGTTTCCCTCATTGTTTTCAAGGTGGGTAGTAAGCACTTTTAAGCTTAATTATCACATCAAAAGCAGGTAAGGCAGTAGAGCATGTGAAAATCATTTCAAGGAAGGATGCCATTCTATTCAGTTGGTTGTCTAAATTATGAATGAGATTTTCGCTTCAAGATAGAGAGGTATGTTTCAAGAATTTTAGCCTATAATTTTTTCCCTCTTTTCCCTCCAACAGTAATGATTTTATATTGATAATTTTCTGCCTGAGGTAAACAGAGACTCTTTGCTGAAATATATGAAAAGTGGTTTTGGTCCTGGCAAGCCCTGTAATTTTAGCAGAATGAAAAAAAAAAAAAGTCACATTTATTAATCCCCAAGTATTCAAGGACAGGGAGTACTTGTGCAGCAAAAAGCACTTTGCACAGAGTCAAGCTGTACACTCTGTGTCACCATGTCCCATGAGATAAACAGAAAAGTCCCAAAACAGAAAAGAGATGTGAAAGCAAAACAGAAGCAAACAGTTCCAATCAAATGGACACTGCCAGATAGGTGCTTTGCCTTCTCTATAATAATGATCATTTAATAGCAAGTAGGCAACGTCAAGCGATAAGGCTTTTTTTTGAATTTTACTACATCCTTTTTTGAAAGAATGTTAACATTGTGTTACCTCATTAAAAGCAAAGCAACTAGGTTCAGCAACCAGCTGAAAAGGGAGTATTGTTTTTGACAGATTTTAGCATGTTAATGTGCTTTCTCAAATTGGGCCCAAAGTAGGTTTGAGGTTTAAGACTGATTAAATTACATATTTTTGATCAGTAAAGATGATTTGAGTTCTTAGATGTAAAAATTAAAAGAAGTGCTTCTGAGAGGGAAGAGCAAAGAAGAACATGTACATATGGTTATTGTGGGTTGTTGTGGCCTTTTTTTTTTTTTTTTTTTTTGATGTGAGATGTCCATTAGGAAGACCAGAGCAGAGGTACTGAAGAAGATCTGTAAAACAGAAGTTTATATCACAGAAAACTTTATGTTTCACTTTGGATAACAATTGCATTCCCAGTGGAATTTTATAAAACAGAAAAGTTATGCTTCACTTTAATTAATGATTCTATTCCCAGCAGAACAGCAGCTCCCCATCAGCATGTGAATGCTTAGGGGGGGGACAAAAGAATGGGCTTTTCAACCTAAACCTTTACTAATTTTTTATAGCAGAAGTTGGATATTTTATCTGTATTTTTATCATTCTGTAGCATTACCGTCCAAACCAATGGTGTGAGTATATAAGCATCAAACAGCAAGGGAAGCTTGCAGAAACAATTCACTTCCTACCTGCACACCCTCTTGTGTGTCATCACGTGTGTACCTAGCCTGAGCAGTGACATAGCACATACATAGCACATATCGTAGCACATATGAACCTGCTATGTGAAAAATGAGTAAGTTGTGTGTGCTTCCCATATGTCCCATGGTAAATCTGCCCTAGTGTAAGCCATATAAAGAGACAGCAAGCAGTACCCTGTGCCTGCAGTTAAAAAATGTCATGTCTACTCCCAATCTCCAATTGGTCAAGATGCAATTAAGCCGCAATTTATCAGAGGTTTTCACATCAGTGAGAAATGAGAGAGAACAGACAGCATCCCATGAAACAGAAAGCTTAATTTATGATTATCTTCACTCTGTAAAGCACCAGTGTGTGCATAAATGATCAAATAATACCCACACAACTGGGCGAAGGGAGAAGGAGAGAGAGGAAACTGGCAGAGTCTGCATCCAGCATCTCAGAGTGGAGGTGGAGGGGCCTTGGAACAAATCCACCCACCTGTGGACACATTGCTCCTAACCCAGGACTGTGCTGGGCTGAGAGGCAGAATGACAGGCAATGCATCTTGCATCCCTTCACAGCACCACAAAACACTTCTTAGAGATGAAGATTTCTTAGCAGCTCTGTTTTAGTAAACACCACGAGCAAATATGAGTTGAGTTGCTGTACAGGAAATGGCAAAAAAATCTAGCCTAACTAGCACTGAAATTGTTCATGAAAGTACACTAAATGTTGAGGATGGTAAATCTGTGTCAAAAACAAAACTGCTTGCGTTACAGAGAGAGAAACATGACACAATTGTGAAAGTGTGGAGAGGCAAATGGGAAAACTAGGACGCTCTTCTTAAGGTGTGAAAAAAACAGAAGTATAAATACTGTCTGGTGCCTGTAAAGTGGCTGTAACTGCTTTCCTGTCAATCTGCTAATTGCTTTATAGGAGCCTTGATGTTGCAGCTGATACAGAAAGTAAATAAGTGCTTGTTAGTGCATTAGAATGAAGCTTAATTCTTTCTGACGAGAAAAAGTTTATCTGGCTGTGTGTGCTGTGCAACATTCCGTATGGTACATTACATCTTGTATCAAGAAGTTGCCATTCTCAAGCTATGTATTTATCAAGATGTCCGTGATTCATTAAGTCCATAAAGGTTCAATCAGAAGCTAAAATAGCCCTGTGTTTTACCTGCTCGTGTATTTTTATCCTTTTCATCCCAGATGAAATGGGTCTTATAAAACCATTAATAGCGGGCTGCACTGCCTGAGAATTGCAGTCTTACCTTTTTGGATAGGTTTTTGGGGCATGTTTGTCTTACTGGAGTTCAGAAGTGTTAAATTTGCTGAAGGGGGAGAAAATAAATTATATTTTTAGTGTTGATCCCCTCTACTAATTTACATCTAAAATTTTATAGCCTTATCAAGAGGGAGGTTATCTTCTGAAATCAGTGGGAGTTTACGTAAATATATTGCAGCAATGTAGCATGTACATCTATGCAACAGTTACTTTGCATAAATATACAGCTGTCACTTAGCATTTAAGAATTTTAATCGTCTTCATTATTTGGTTGGTTTATTCTGTCAGTGGTGATATCCAGTTGTGGCATTCAGTGAAACTACCCTATCACGTTCCTTCTTTTTTGATCTATTTCTTTTTCATTTCCCTGTATAGTGTATGTCTCTTCTTTCTAGATCCCCCTCTATCTCATATTTTTACCCATCCTTCCCTAACCATAGCTAGAAATTAAATAACTAATGCCCATATGAAGTGTTAGTGTTTGTTTTATCACTATTTACTACAGTTTACTACTACAGTTTGTACTGTGAGCTCCAACTGAATTAGGGATGCCTTTGTTTAATTGCAGTTGTTGGCCTGTTTGCTATTCCAGCTGCTGTTTCAGAAACATTTGTCTGTTGTGAGCCTGGAGTCTAGCAAGAAAAATCGGGTTGTTCTTCAGAGAACTTAGAAGGTATGTGACAGAGCATTACACATCCAGCATTATAAGGAATATATTGTACTTTGGGAACTTCAAGTTACAGCATGTGACCCATAGATGTTTCAGTAAAGTAGCTGCCAAAGTTCGTCTGGCAGATTTAGTAAGCAAATATCCCCACTAGTGAAATAGCGTCATTTTTCATACTGCATTTCTTTCCCCTTTGGGACCTACTCAGGCCCCACACTGTCTCTAAATTATTAAATTAGGTCTTCCTTGATTGTCCAAAGGTCATGGCGCCTAATGTGTGTTAATGTGATGGAAGTGTCAGACACGATTAGTTTCAGTAGTAAAACGTGGTTTTATAGCCCTAAATGCAATAAATTAAAATGTGCTGTAGACTGCTGTAGTCAGGGAAATTTCTGCACCGTTAAGGTTTGATAAGGAAGTTCATGTCCTCTTTGGGTACAAATGGGGAGCGCTGGAGGAGGTGGTATGACATGCTTCACCTCCGTGATTGCTATTGCTCCTTGTTTGAGAGATTATATATCAAATGGGCATATAACCTCAGAATTCCACTTTTTCTCCCAGGCAATTGGGCTTTGTGCTGCTTGCATACTCCCCTTGCTGAAATCTTTCTGCTGAGAAAATTCCAAGGCATATTTTAGGCATCAAAACATCTTTAATCTTGGTGCTGAGAAGGATGCATGCTGTCAGAGATGGATCCGTTTCTGTGCAGCTTACTACTGAAATTTCAAACTTCTGCCATGAAAAAATCAGCTATAAATAGCTCTGAACGATAGAAGTGGGTAACCTAAGATGGAGTAATAAAACTGACTGAGTTGCCATGCATGTTCTATGATCTGTCTAATAGAGTAAGATTTTACAATTAACTGCTACAGTATCTGTTTCCTGTCTGCAAGCGGGGGGGGGGGGGGGGGGGGGGGGGGGGAGGGGGGAAAGAAGCAGATAAGCCAGAGAGATGGATCAATTTTAATTGAAACTTCTGGTAGCTTTGCTGTTGAAAGATTTAAGGGAAAAACAAAAACAAACAAAACAACAAGCCCAGCAACCACCCACATGCACAAGCCAATTTGCATTTACAGGGTGTCCTGAACTGTTGCAAATTTAGACGATGCATCCAAAGCAAGTTCTTTCAGTAGCCAGGAAGCAAAACAATTTTCTCCTTCACCTATGAAAGTGATCCTTATGGGAAAACTATTGTCCTCTTAAGTGGCAATTCAGCGTTTTTAACAGTCCTGCATTATTCATGGAGAATCATCTCTCATGGGTTGAGGTTTTGAGAAAGCAAAAAGAGGCTTCCTCTTTTCTGAGAAGGAAGACACTGCACAAATCATTTTGTACGAAAGAGAAGTTGGCCAAATATGAAAACCTTGAATCAAAGCCTTCAAATCTGACAGTTAGTGGGGATAAGTGAGTAAAGCTCTCAAGTGGTTCAGTGCTGAGCATCGTTTGCAGTTTTCAAGGGAGATCTGCTGAAATACACTGACACAAATATTAGGAGGCATATTTAATTCTGAGGCAAAGACATCAAGAACAAGTGAGGAGTAATAGGCAGAAATCAGAAGAGTGAGGCTGAAATGGTGAATGCCATAGTGGTCCCTTTGGGAGCAGGTAATCAAATGTATAAATATAAGCTCGAAGAGTGCTGATTAGGAGATGGAAGTGAAGAAATGATAGAAGCGAAGATGTAATTTGATACTGAATGTCAAATTGAACTCGACTGCATAATTCAATACTGCCATGAATTGCAGTGCTCTAGTAAATAAATAGCAGACATTGGTGTGGGAGCACTGCCTCCACCAGGGGTGAAAGTCACCTGGGAAACACCTGCTTCACTCTGTGCTTTTAAATCCAGTGTGTGTGGCTGTGGGAAATGTTGGCCCCTTAATTTGACTGCTAGTAGTGGTAGGATATTTGTCTCCAAACCATGTAGTCAACCACAATGCTTTTCTTCTGTCTGTGGATTATTTTTTTTTTTTTACATGGAGGTTGATGTTAGGCACAAATGCTACATATGGAGTGTTTCTTTCTTTCATTCTTTCTTTTTATACATATAGATACTAGATTTGATTTGTTAAAAAATGAAGAGGCCTATGCAAATTGCAATAAATCCCTTAATCTGCTAGAGTGCTTCTGCAAGTAAAGATCTCATTGGCTTTAATATGATAATTTGGGGATTTAAAGTTAAATATATGCATAAGTGATTTGCAAAATCAAGGCCATATTAAAGATGTTATCTGAACTGATTTGTTGTTAGAGTGATTTCATTTCTGTACTTTTTTTTTTCCTCCCCATAATGTGTTTTTAAGGTCTTTCATTTAAAACTGCAAATTGACTTAGTAATGAAGGGATCACTGACTAGGGTAGAAAACATGTTAAGAGAGAGCAGTCAGTCAGAGAAATCATCTGCTGCCCAAAGAAAAGACAAGATATGGAAAGATAGTTTCTTGTTATTTTTAAGGCTGCTTGAAATAATTACTGCATTTTTTTTTATCACCTGTTATTTGGAAGGGAAGAGTTATGGGCAATCCCTCCTGCGTGTTTCTGTGGATTAGAATTTACTTCCTACCGAGTCAGACATGCTCTTGTCAGCCCTCTTTTCTAGGCAGAGAAGTCAAGGCACGGACGTGTATACAGCTTGTTCAAGCCCTGGGTGGTTCCACAAGCGGGCTGGGAATCCCTCCTGCTGCCTGAGTCTGGCCTCTGCGCGACCAGCCCAGCAGACTCTCGAAGTCTCTGTCAGAAAATCCTCGCTAAACCCAGTCATTCAGTGCCAGATCTGCTCTGATGCTGTTCTCTAGCAGTTCATGGCTTTTGTTCGGCTGGACTCAAAGACAGATCATTATCTAGCAGGGACTAGTTCTGATGGTTTGAGAGGTCGTCCCAGCTGCGAACAGCTGGATGTGTAGCCCATGAGATCAGAAACCTGATAGACAGAAATGGCTGATGTCATGAAACTGTCTTAAAATTATAATTGTATTGTTCTTTCATCCCCAAATCATTTTTCCCAGAAAAGTGTATTAAAACACATGAATGACATTCTAAAATGACGCAGGAAAAGTCTGCTAGGGCAAAAATGATGTCTATGTGCTAGCGATATTTTAATTATAAATGTCATCCTGTTTTGGGGATTGATACCCTTTTCTAAAAGTTCTTTACTGGTTAGTGTTTTACATAAAATTTATATGCACAAGGGTGAAACCTCAGCTCTATTGAGTTACTTTGTTAAACACCCCAGCAGACTCCCCAGTTTTAAGAACAACTTCCTGAAACTTTGTGCCTCCTCTTGTGTTTGTGCTGTGGGATGATTTGTTTCATCGGGAAATAAGAGTTTGTTAGATTTGTTTGTGGTATTTTTTGATCTTAAATAGTGTTTTCCTTCCAAATCCACAGCCTATTTCTAAGAGCCTATGAGAAGTAATGAAAAAGTAAAATCTGTAGGCTGAAAGGTTATCATGTAGGAGTCCAGCGTAACTGGAGCACATTAAGGAATATTTAAAAAGAATCTGACATTTATTTGCTTAAAGCCCTCACTTTGTTCTTGCAGCTTCCTACAAAATGGATTCCTTCAGCTTTTTGAATCTAGTGTGAACTGCACAGAAAAAACTTATAGTCTGATGGTGCTTTCCCTTACAGGAACCTTTCCTAGCAGTGGTTCATCATTCTGAAAGTACTGTTTGTTTTCCACTCCCAGGATGCAGGCTGGCCTCAGTAATGCTCAAAACTTGGCTAAGTTTTATTCCAAACCACAAAAAAGCTTTCTAGAAATTCTGCCCAGATTTTCTGAAAGATACTCTAGTGTCCATGTTCCTATCTTGAGTTTCATCTTTCTGTGATAAAAGTCAAATTCAAATAACCTTGCTTGATCTGGAGTTCAGAGGTAAGGTTTGTTTGTTTCGCCCTCTGTCTCTCCAAATAGGATGTTAATTTTTGCTACTAGGTTTCTTTACACTTTACCAGTTGTTCATATAGTACAGCAGAATGAGTTTCTTTTTGTAACCTCCCCATTCCCTTCATAAGTGCACGCTGCACAGCAGTATTATTCCTTTTATTTCTTTCAAGGAAGGGGAACTTAAAACTGCAAGGGAAAAGCAAGCTGGAGCATTGAGTGAGGCACAGCAAGGATTTTTATGTCTTCTCCTCTCAGGGCTGCGTTTTGGCACTCTGACTCTTGGCCAGCATATGTCCCTGTTCAGCAGAAGGAATCATTCAAGCAATCTGTGCTAAGACTTGTCAAAGTCTAAATTAAAATGCAGCTATCTTATCCTGTTTTTGTGCTAGGCTTTTACAGTGCTTTCCTGCTTGTAAACTTGAGAAGGAAAAAAAAATGTTTTGGTGATAATTGGGATTATTGATTATTTATCTTACTTTATATCTATGAAATGAACATTTTGTATCATTTGTCTCTCAAGAGAAAAAGAAGATGGTGATAAGATGATTTCCACCAAAGGAGAGTCCCTCTAGCATAATTGTCTTATGAGACGATGTAAGTGTACTTCTCTTTTTAATTAGTTGCATTTGTGATCATAATTTGGTATGTCTCTCTTAATCCACCGAATCTCCACAGAATGATATAAGACTGTTGTCCCCATGGCTCCCAGCTACATTGCATTTATTATAATCACCTTCATTATAAGAAACCTCTTATTATGCTCAAAATTTCTTTGAAAGTTGAGAACAGTGCTGTAATGATTGAAATGTATAGATGGTATTCTCCCCACTGAAAAGAAAATGTACAAGGCAGTACATAGAGTGCTATGTAACTCGAAAAGTGTGCTTGTATCAGGGAGCAGTAAAGTTGACTAGAACTCAGATCCCATATATTAAATTCCCTGTGCTGCAGCTGACTAGCCATGCGACTGTAGGGAATACCCTTATTCTTTTTGTACATTCCACCCTTTGATAAAATAAGAATAATGTGACTGCAGAGAGGCTCAGTGATGCTTAATCTTATTTTCACAAAGTGGTTGGGGATCCTCTAAGGAAGAGTGGATATAAATGTAATTATTTATTATTTCACCATTTTAATCTTTTGAAGTGCATGAGTGTTGCTAGATTCTGTCAGCTTGGATGCATATAGGTGTAGTGTAATTACAGATAGGTTTTCCTAATAGCAACAATATTTATTTTGTGAGTCTGCAATGCCAAGGGAGCTAGGCAAAATTTAGGGTGGCAGGTGTAGTGATAGGTATCACTGGAGTGTGATTGTCAAACCTTGTCCCCCGAAGAGGGATTTACAGCTCTTCAAAGAACTTTAGGAAGGGATTTAGCAGGCTGGTATGCTTTGTTCCACCTGCTTGCTTATGTTTATTTTTTCAGGTGTTTTTTATATACAAGGATTGGTGTTTAACTCTTAAATGCACTTTGGGTTATGTTTTTTTTTTAGCTTTAAAAGTAATTATATGAAAGCAAGCATTGTACTTGTTGGTTGGGAGCTGGGGTTGGGGGTGGGGCGAGGGGAAGATGGAGAGAGAGGGAAACTGAGTGCTAAGAAACGTCAATAAATATTTGTGAGCTGTTACAAAGATGACCGTTGGAAATTCTCAGATGAGCTTAGCAAGAAGTGCTCCCTGTTGTTCAGAGGATTGCAACTCTTTAAAAGCACTCTGGCCGTCAGAAAGTAGCCATAATAGCCAATACTGACAGATGGTATTAAAGAGACGGGCAGGAACCAGCATGGTTTGATCCTTTACTCCCATTACAGGCTCTTTCAGTGCATGCCCTCGTGGGTTAATTACTTGAGCTCTCACAGAAGGATCCTGGCTTCTGGTGTAGCAGCTTGTCGCAAGACATGGTAAGAAATCGCCCATGATTTTGAGGCTTGTAGCCTGTGAATGTGTGTCACCCTGGAAACCGTTTGCACCTGCGAGCATGAGTCATAAGAGCTGAGGAATTGTGGGGTGAGTTTCATAGTCTTTTCTGAGCATTGGAAATTGTTCGTCGACAAAGACACACAGAATAGAAGAGCTCTATTTTGATGTTCCAGGTGGCATGACCAAAGCACCTCCATGGTCCACCCCTTTCCCACTGCACTGCACCTGCACTCCAGCTAAAAGCCTGCCTCCTTTATTTAACTTCAGCTGTTTTAAGATGGTGACTGTTATATCTGTACTTGATATTTAAGAAAACAAGACATAACTTGTCAGCACCTACAGTGTTTCATTTTTGGGGTTGTCAGACACTGGCTTAGAATACACAAAGAAATATCTTTTTTGTAGTTTAAGAGATGAACTTGTCAGAAGTAAAGCGTATCTTAAAATTCAGAAACAGACTACAGGAAGCATGCTGATAAGCTGGCCTTTGTTCTGCAGATATCACTCTAATAAGAATGGTATTTGTCCTTACAAAAACTGTTTTGATTTGAGGAGCAGGAGTTTATATAAATTGGATAGCTTCAGTGGCTTTAGAGGGGAGCTGACAATTAATTCCAGCTGAGGATTTGTTCTTAAAAGTTTTACCAATGAGATATTGCTGTTTTGTAGCACCTTTCATCCCTGTATCTCACAGTGATTTGCAAACATTAATTAAGTCTCACAGCACCCCTCTGATGTATATAAGTGTTGTTAGTCTTAGAGATGTGTGAATATACATGAAAAATTGGAGGCATTCTGAGTTTACCCCTCTTACAGGCTCAAGGATATTAAAGAAATGCAAAGTTATTTGAGATTATCTACATCAGAGAATTTTCTTTCTTTTTCTCTCTTTGCATATATATGTTCACAAGCAAAGTGTCTATGATGTATGTATAGCCTTCTTGTAATTGTTCCGATTTCAACAGGAGTGTTTAGAGTTCTTTCGCATAGTCGTTGCAGTTTTAGTTCTTCATATTTCCTAATTAGCTGGATCTAAATACGTCTCCACTACTAAAAAAGAACTTCAGGTGAGTGACTCCTGTCCACTCAAAAAACCTGCAACTTTATGTAGAAATTATTTGGACAAAGATATATTATGAACCTGTAATAGGATGAAGAAAGCTGTAGAGCAGGAGATAGAGGTTACCAGTCTACTGAAAGACTACAACAGCCTGCTGGAAATGAGTTGCAGATTTCCTTGGTGAGAACATCATACACTAGCAGAAGGCATATTTGAAGGAGTGGTCCTAAGCCACAGTGCTAGTTCTAGAGATTAGCTCAGACTTATCCACTGGGTACTTTGGGATTCTGGCTTGAAGCTGTGTCTGTAATGCTCCACATGACAAGTGAGTGCCATTTTCCCATCTCAGAAGGGTCCGGTGCTTTTGCCGAGGGTCTATCAGGAATGACGTCAGAGTTCATATTACAGACCTTGAGAAGTGTTGCAGGACTCTTGTGCTGAGTCACCCTGGTTACCTGCCCAAGTGCAAACCTTAGTTCTACAAAGGAAAATAAAAGGCAGGAAAGAAGGGTGGGTGGTTCTTTAATGAGAAGGAGAACCAAACTATGAAGCATTGCTTTGTGTGGGAGAGAAGGAGCAAGGTGGGGTGTTTTTGCCAGTCTCACTGCATTTTGGGGGAAGTGTGAGACTGAAGCTTAAATCACGGCAACCTTTCAGCTCCCTGGTACATTTAAGAATATTATAAAGGCTGTCCCCTAAGCAAGTATTAGGCAGAGAGACGCGAATCAAAAATATTTTGCAGCTATGACTTTAGACAGCAAAAAGCTGCAACATTTGACTTTCTAGTCAGGTCTGCATGATAGACATAATGTTGTGTTGCACCATAATCATTAATTTGGAGGGGGAAAAAAAAAAAAGGAAAAAAGAAGAGGTGCTTTGTTTGTATCTAATCTAGTTAGGATCAGTTCCCTTTTTAGTTACTACTGTATTTAAGAAGGCAATTTTTCAGCTCTCTGCTAATGTAATTTATCACCTGCATTCAGGGCTCTGACAAGATACCGGCCCTTGTGTTGTGCATAGTAATTGCTGCTGCCCTCTTTGGATTTGCACTCTGTGTTCTTGCTATAGCTGGAGTACTTCTGCTCCTAGCTCTCCTTTTCTGGCAAGGATATTTTAATGAAGCAAAAGTGTCAGCTTCTCATCACAAGCAATATATACAGTCTGTGGTTTTTCTTTTTATAAAATGAGGCATGTAGAGACTTGGTATAAAGTATATTACATCCTCAAAATGAAAAACATATATATGCTATATTGTCCAGTTTGAGGAATAACATGTAATAGTGTAATTCATTAGGGACCAGGTACAAGAGAGTTGGCAATCAGTTCTGTGATTAAAACCTGCTGACCTACCAGTGACTGCTGGATGCATAATTAAGGCAGATTCTTTACAGACTTCTGTTATGCAGGCTGATTACAATAACCAATATTTGAGCGGTTCCTTTACATGACACATCATTACAGGCTCCTCAGCTCTTCATGAACTAAAGGGTATGGAGGGTGTAGCACCAATGTAGTTTGGGCATAGCTAGAGTCCTAAATTCAACTTCTCAACCTGAGAATCTCAATCTAATTATCCAAATTTCAATATTTACCAACTCTAATTTCCAGTTACAGTTAATTCCAAGAGGTCTGAAAACTAAAACACAGCTCAGTTTTGATAGCAAAGTAAAAGCAATTAGCAAGAGTAGGTGTAGGATATCAGTTATCCTTTTGGCTCTGGGAATTGCCATTACAATAATATCAGAGCAACTCTGTCTCATTGTCACCCAGGCAAGTTCCATGTTGCAGAAATTAAATTGGAAAACAACCCTCATGCAAAATATTACATACAAGGAGTTGTATACAGAAAAGTTCTTCACCTGAATATTTCTGTTTCTGAGAAATAAATGTAGATTCTTACATCTTTTTAGAAGACAAAGCACAGTTTTTCTGGATCCCATGGGTGATGGATAATGAAATTCTCTTGGATTTTTACTATCTCAGATAATCACGTATACACGGAGAATTTACAACCTCTCTGCTTATTGCTGAAAGCGAAGTTCCCATGTTAGTACAACAGAGATCCAGAAATAATTGCAGTCTCATCATGAATATGAACATCCAGCTGGGATTTAAAATCTCAGTGATGGAGCGCAAAGGGTAATGCATTAAAGCTGAATTCTCATTAGTGAATCGAACCTCCACATTGTGGTAGGTACAAAATGTCTTGCTAGTTGGAAATCAAGAGAGCAAGAGAAGAAAGAAGAAGCAAAGCTTCTGAGAATGTGGCAAGAAAAATTATAAATGTGTTTGTTCAGGAAAATATTTTTAATGAAGTCCCTAATACCCTAGTCATAACAAATCATTTTCCTGCAGCTTGGACAATCGAGGTTAGAGTTATTCTATTCTCATTCTCTGCCTTTTGAATTGGATGGCATAGATACAGATGTTGGCCTGAAGAGAGGTCTGTTCCATAGATCTTTTAGTCTTCTGATATTAATCAGCTCTGTGCTGCAATGGGAACAAAATTGTGCACAGATTTGCATAACAAAATTTTGCCTAAACAAGCATTCAGTTTGAACTTCTTCTGTCAGATGAGTCTGCAGAACTAGGGCTGCAAATATCTTCCTAATTAAAATGTTGGAAAAATGCATATATTCCCATGAAGTAGGTGTACGTGCATACGCCAGCCCTCACAGTATATTGTGAATGGTTTGAAAGACCACTTTTTTTTTATCAGTGCATTCACTTCATCCATCTGTGTTGTCAGTTAGGACCACTGACTTCCGTGAACTTAGTTTGATGTAATTGCTCTCTTGATAACTGCAGCCATTCTTCACTGTCTGACAAGGCGGTCAAAACTGACAGCTTGGCCATCTATAGGAGGAAGAAGCAAAAAAGAAAAGTGGCAGGCCCCTGGAAGTCAGTCCTCTATTCAGATCAGCTCAGGAACAAGTAGTAAGAAGTATTTGGTCCTCAGAACATATAAAATACATTTGAGATTTCACATCTGGAAAGGAGAACATTCAATCCAAATAAGTAGTTTTTAGGAAAATGGTCCACCAGTGATGGGAAAGGATGAGATTGTAAGAAGACGGGTTACAGCACAATCTGCTTAACTAGCTTGTGTGAGAATACCCAGCACTGCTGGTCTCCTTAGGGTCTGCAGGCTTGTGCTCTGCTGATTTTGTCGTCAAGCCCCATTCTGCCAGTTGCACAAGGGGCCAGTTCATTTACACATTGTTATTTTGCTGATGTTTGGTTGTTTCTCTTGCTTCCTTCCCACAGATAGTGCAGATTGGCCGCTTTGTTTGTACAAAAAAAACTTATCAGGTCACAGAAGTTCAAATTTTCAGGTGAAAATTCACAATATTTTAAATCTCTAATTCATTATGTCCCTGAATATAAATAGAATTTTAATATATTTCTGAACAAGGTGGCCAAGATTGTAAGCATGAAATTCATATGTTTAAACTTTTCCATGGACCTTATGTTTAATGCCATTCGATTCTAGTTTAGATTCATTTTCTGTATTTAAGCGACAACAGCCACTTGTTAATGACAGGGCACTGACAAAACTGTCTTGCTACTTCATTCCTCTGTACCTGTGAATTTCATTGAGAAAGTATGTATATTAACCAGCCCTTCCTTTGCATGCCTGTTGGATTATTTTATTTATTTATTCACTTTTGTTAACTTCCACAACCTGGATTTCTGCAGAGTCAAACTCATTTGGAGTTGATGTGAAGACATTTGACTCCTAAGATATTTGATTCAGCACCTTCTGACCCTAGAGTGCGTATCATTTTAAATTAATGAAATTGAAAACATTGAAGTCACAAGTTGAGGAAAGAAGTGACCCTGTTGTGGAGGTTCCTATATCCATTTTGCCGTGTTATCTTAGAGAGTTACCATGAATGCAAATGATCTCCAAGCATAAACAGAGAATAAAGATTTAATTTTGCAAGTCAGTAGCTACTAATTAAAAAGGGGAAGGTTTACTATCTTGATAGTAATGGGGGAAATGAAGGAATCCAAACATTTGTGCTTTAAATAGCAAGTCTAGTAAGGTGGGTCAGAATTGATATCTGTGCATTGATCACAATGGACAGTCTAGTATTCATCTGTATTGATGTGTGACTAAGGGTGGCTTGTAGAAACAAGTGAAAAGAACACATACAGTTCATCTTTTGGTGTTACTCACTGTGCAATTCATCTTGAGATCACAAACTGTTAAGAGTGGAAAACCTTGCCTCAAAATCACGTTCAGTGCAGAGGTGGTGTTGCCCTTAGACAAGGCGCAAACGTAGTACTACTAAAGTCCAACCCTTTTAATCACTGGAGTCCTCTGTCATGATACTCTGTCTTAAGCTAAAAGGACTTTTTTATAAAGTCACCTTACTATACATTGGGACAGTGGAGTTATTTAAAATTATTCAAATGTAAAATAGAGCTTGTATCAATTTCCTTATGATTAGGACTGTGGAGGAATGTTTGGATTCCCATCTTTCCAGAATGGACAACTCCTTCCTACAGAATGCAGGTAAGTAATTCAATCATCATTGTACTTTTTGTGTTCAATTAATAATTTATCCATAAATCAGGTTATGACGTCTTGCAACATTGTCTTTCATATATAGTGTTAGACCCAGAAACTGATAGGTAACTGAGGATTGTATAGGACACACTGCAAAAGTATTGTTGCTTTGATACAGTAGCATTGTTGTTTTCACCCTGTCTTGTAAAATTACCTTCGAAGTTACAGTTGGTGCTATATATAGTATTATTGAAAACTGTTGATAAATATTTTTAAATACTACACACCTAATGTATTGTACCTCATTCTGATATCTTAGAAAAATTTTAGGAAGGGTATCACCTTGCTTTCAGAGAAGAAACTTAAATTGGTTGCCAACTTGGTTATATAGAAAAGGATAGTACTGGGCTGTATCGCTATATCTAGTGTAGTCTTTGGTAGATCACACCGCAGGGGAAAGAAGCTGATATATTTTGATTGGAAACTTGTGTCTCTGAACAAGATTTTGATTGTGGGTAAAGTGATACAAAATTAGTTAAGTACAGTTGCTCTGAATTTCATCAGCATGAATGAGATGCAGATCTGGCCCAGAGCCAGACAAATGTCCCAGACCTGCTCGCTTCCTCTCCAGCGTGATGCTGCTCTCTTGTTTTTGATGAATGTATTCTGCAGTAAACTCCCTCCTTCAGAGACATCATTTTTGAGCTGTCCTTTATGAAGTGCAAAGGCATTCTCCCTGCCTTGTTATCTATGTCCCATTCATAGCACATAAAATTATGACATTTTATTCTTTATGTAAATGTATTATAGAGAAGTAAAGCAAATAAAAAGTAATGAGAAGATGATTTTTGATGGTACAGTAGAGGGAATGCAGTATTTCAGTGAAACAAGTGACAGCCAATAACCCTGCCCTGTTTTATCTTTTTGAACACATTTGACGTTTCATTCTAGTGCTCTGTATTAATTCACATAATATGACTGTTGATAACAGGTTTATTTAAAACTCATTAAAAGTTATAGAAAAATGAGATTTGCATAGAAAATATGTACTTGAACTAACTTTCCGAATTTTCCCCCTCCTTCCTTCTTCCAGGCCTGCACAAAGACAGCAAAATGTTGATATGGCAGGCTTTAATCAAACTTCAGCTGGTATTGCCTGTCTGTATTTCAGAAAAACCTTCACATAAAGGAGGCAGGCAAGGCACCCAGACCTGCCAGACTCACAGAGGCTGCAAGCCAAAGGCAGCCCTATCTGCCGCTAATGGCAATTGGGAATCACTTAAAAGTGCTGCACCGTGGGGGCGAGGTCGTGTGGTCCAGTGATTCTTATTTCTGAGCAGGTGGGAACCTTGTGTTTTGTTGCAGGTGCCAGGCTGAGAGCTCAGGCGGGAGTGGCTGCCAGTGCCTGCCCAGAGCAGCACTGCCTGGCTCCTCCAGTGTCCCAGTGCATTTGTGGGTCCCCTCCAGCAGTAGGAATATAGCCTTTTTTCCTCCTGCTCATTTAGTTCTTGGCTGTATTCCTGATTCTGCCCACACGGAGGCATATGAGCAGCAGTTGTTGGGAATTCAGGGATGTGCAAACCTGCCCATTTGAAACTGGGGGGAAATGGTGTGTATAAACAATCAAGTCCATTGGTAATGACTAAATATCTAATAGTCTTTCCTTACAGTTGCCCTACAGTGAATCTTCCATCATTCATTATTCTATTTACACTCTAGCATGTATTTTTATGCTATAATATGAAACTTTCATAGATGACATCTAGTCAGATGTCACTCTAATGCGTGTAAATCTAATGTGCTGTACCATCTTTAACCCACTTACTTTATCCTGTGTATCGCAATGGCATCTATTTATGGATTTTCTGTGACAAAATATGAAGCAATGGTTGCCACAGGAACTGCTGCAGTTGTAAGCAAGCAGCCACGTAGCTGTTGCTGTACCATGCAAGAGCAGATCCACAGCTCTGGGAGGGAAGAGTCCTGTTGTCCCCGCAGTTGAGACAGTGGCAGTCCATTAGCTTTCTAACTACAACCCGTCTTGTAATTTTGGGAGTAATCTTGCAGTGTGCTTTCTGGAGGTCAAAGCATTAAATGTTTTCAGCTGGCTACAAGGAAGAAATATGCTTTGCTTTTGAGATGACTAGATAGAAAGTTGTTAGCTCTCTGCTGACAGCAAAGGTGTTTCGAGTAAGTAGTCTGCAGACTAATCGGTATGGAGCTCTGGGACCTTTCTATAGGTCAGCTGTAAAAAGTCAGGCTTATTAAGGAGCACAGAGAAGTACATTTCACATACTTTGAATCCAGTTATTGACATCAGTATTTCACTGCATTACGAAGCAAGCTAGTCTTGGTCTGTTGACATTTAACAAGGTAAACATCTACCACGGGCTAAAGGAGAGGTCAGTGTGAAACAGCCGTGTGTTGTGCACATTCCCACTTCTTCCTGGGAAACAGTGTTCTTTTCTTTCTTCTCCATTTCCATAACTTGGGGCGATCACAACTCCCTCTGTGCTCCGGCCTCCACCCTTTGTGAGTACCTGCTGGGGAGCTGAAGCAGTGGGGCTGAGCTATGCTGTCCTCCACTCAGACAGCATAGGCTGGATTACAGAAGGGGACTCTTCATCCATCTGGGACATCTTCTTGAGTTGCTGTGAGAAGGAAGCAGTTCCTCACCATTTTGGAGGGGAGGCCCTCTATTTCACTTCATTTTCCTCAGTACCACACTTATCTGCAAGAAGAAATGAAGCAATCCTCAGCTCTTTACTACCTTTCAGCAGTCCAAAACACCTGAGTGAGAAGCATATGATTTAAGGGAGAACAAAGCTGGGAAGGACAGGAGTGGCATGGGGGAGATAAAATTATTTTTCCATTAGTAATTCATGCAAGTGTTTCAAGGCACACACCAGCTCTATTGGTATGTTGCAGTGTTAATCAATTTCCGTGCTCTTATCTTTTACAAATACAAAAAAAAATGTACAATCTAGGTACAACCAGTTTATAACAGTTACTTCTTTTCACTGCTTTGTGTGTGATGGAGAAGCTGATGAATTAAGATGACTATTTGTTTGTTTGTTTGTTTTATTTATTTTTTCAAGGGGAAAAAAAAGTGTTCTTTCAACAGTATAATAAAAAGGTGAACTAGTCATGAAAAAGGAAAACAAAGGTATTGCACAGGTAGGAGTGAAACAGCCACTGTAGTGCAAGCTGAACTTATCAGTCCTAGAAAGTAGGGGTAGAGAATCAAAGTTAATAAAAGGTCAAGTCTAGTGGTATTTTACTGAATTCCTTCAGTGTGATAGTGCTTAAGAACAGGCACTGAATGTCTAAGGAAAGAACTTGGATAGCTTAATAATTTAAAGTATATTCTTGGATAAAGACTTTAGCAGAAAAACTGGGTGGATCTCAGTCAGTCAATTGTTCCTATGTCATCGCTTTGGAATATTTCCATACTATTTGTGTCTTTATAATGTGTTAGGATGTAACAATGGTGATTTATCTTGGTTGTGCAAGCTGCCTGTCAATTTTATTTCATGAAGCTCTTTTAATTATCTGCTCAGTAGAATAAAAGACAAATTAAGAATCATAAGGGAATAGCAGATACTTTTGAAATTAGATTGCTTTCACTTCTACAATCTCTGACCCACTGTCTATCATGTGAGGTGAAGCAATTGGGTAAATGCTAATGTAAAAGTGAGGGAATGGAAAAGACTGATATACACATCTATTAAATGACCGAGGATTCTGAATTACTTTCTCAATCACATTTTTTCATGTTAATAGCATGTTTCAACTCTTGAAGTCAACACTGTGCAATAAGTCTTATACAATCATCAGCATTTTAAAATTAATATGTTAGAGGATGTGTGTCGTCTTTTTAATATAGCATACGATAGATCTTTTTGGTAACCGTTCACTACTACTTTTTTTTTCTCATGTTAAGTTATTCATTTAGCTTTCAGCTCTGAAGAACCCCATTATAAGTTAATTGGCACATAGCACAGCTGCCATTCATATGTTCTAGTGTGTTTTAAATTATTCCTTTATTCGGGTTGTATGGCTTGTGCAAAAATACTGTACAGGTGCAAGTGCGGAGATTTGCTAGGCAAAGAGCCTTTGAACTAAAAGGAAGGAAGAAAGAGAGACAATATGTCAAGGAGAGACTGTACAAGGTGGCTGAGAAAAGGAGCTTAAAGGAAAGGTGGGCTGCTGAGGTTTGATAGACCAGGAGTCAGCCTTTGGGAGCCAGTGATAATATAGGAGATGAGTTGGAGTGGGTGCAAGTGATGATGTGGAGGAAGAGAGAAAGGTTTCAAAGATCCTTTGTCCTAGGACAGAGATGAAACCACTTTCTTTCTTCCAAAGAAATACAAGAGCTGGGACTGGGATACGGATCCCTCAAGAATCATAGTCTGCTCTTCAGAGAGAAAAGACGGTGAGTCATGATAATAAATTCAACAGAAAGAAATGTTCTTGCACAAAATTTACAGGAAGGTATAGCCTATCAGGCTCATTTTGTGAACGACCAAGTATACCCACAACATATCCAGTAAATAGACCAAAACTGTAAGTCTTAAAATCAGAATTGCTAGCAACTCTTCAGAGGAATTAGGTAGCTTGTATATGTGCATCAAGCAACCCTGTAAAGCCATAAGTGCAGGGTAGAAGTGATGTATTTTTAATGAGAATTAAAATACTCATAAATAGTAGCTGAGCTAGCTGGAGACGGAAAACTGCTTTTGGCTGGCTAGATAAGCAGGTTAAAAGCCCAGACCACTGTACAGTGTCAGCATGCATGTCATTCACAGATGGTAGTGTAATCCGTGCATGTGCAAGTGGCTGAAACCGGGCTTCTAAGTCACTGATGGACCTTTTCATCTGACGTCAGATTCCTCCAGCTTTTTTCTGTGTTGAGTTGATTTATAACTTTTTGACGTCAAGCCCAGCAGTGTGTGTTTTATGTGTTTTGAGTGGATGTGCCAGTAAATTTGCTAACCACATTTGTGTCAAACTTTGTTCTTAGCTTAGTACTGTCACGTGGAGGAAGCAAGTTCTGGATGGTAGGGTACCTCAACAAATCTTTCATTTCACTTTGATTTTAAGCAAGAGATATATTTTGCTTTTTAAATCAACTATGTAGGATTTTTGCCTTTTGTACATGTCATTCACTATAGAAGTTTTCACTGCTTTGAAAGTAATTCAGTTTTTGAACTTGAAAATGCACACAATTTTGGTGTGGATTTTCATGACATTGTACTATCTTGCTACGAAACATCCTAACTTGAATGTTCCTTTTAAATATGGAATCATTTTTCTGAGCATTAATTTCCATTCATGGTAAAGACTGAGATTGAGAAGGAGGTCTGAAAATGCCAAGCAGATAGCGGCTTGGTCACAGGTTACGATAATTGATTTCCAGGTCAACACATCACAGAGTCACAGAATGGTTGAGGCTGGGAGGGACCTCTGGAGGCCACCTGGTCCAGCCCTCCTTCCTGCTCAGGCGTTTTGAAGGATTTTGAAGATCTCCAAAGATCTCCATCAACTCCACACCTTCTGTGGGCAACATGTGTCAGTGCTCTGTCTCCCGTGCAGCACAGAAGTGCTTCCTGGTGTTCAGAGGGAACCTCCTGTCTTCCAGTTTGTGCCCGTTCCCTCTTGTCCTGGCACTGGGCACCACTGAAAAGGGCCTGGCTTCATCTTCTTTGCATTCTCCCTTCAGGTATTTATAGACATGCCTAGAGGCCTGTTAATTGTCACTTATGGGTCTGCCTTGACTGTCAGAGGAAATAACAATCTTTATTTACTCTGATTTACCAGAAGATTAAGCAGTCAAGAGGATGTAACCGACAATCAGCATTAAAATAAGGACCACATCTCCTACAGATGGTTTCTTGTGACATGAAAAGAGTGGAAACCACTTAGACAGATATTGGTGAGTGACTAAAACCAGACATACGTAACTGTGAACTGAGCATTCCTTTGGGCAAAAATGACTAAAAGTATACTTGGCCTATTTAGAACGAAAATAATGTTCAAAATAAATTTAGAACTTATCTATTTATTTAAGAAAAAAAAAAAGTGGAATGACCATTGTGCATAGTGTCAGTTGGTCCTTTCTGCTGATAAAGACGTTGTTAGATCATATTCATAGTCTTGATGTTTCCTTAACCCACAACTTTTTGTCCATTTCTGTTTCTCACAGATGCATTTTTCACCTCTCTTCCTTTTCTCCATTTGTCATATGAGGTTTATTTTTTTCCTGTTTTTATTTCTGCAGTTTCACTGTATCAGTGTTTAAGTGGTATAAGTCTTGATATCCATCTGATTTTATCATAAACTCCAGTCATTTGGACCCTTGTGTGTTCTTTCAGTTTTGCCTGAGGATTACTTTGCATTGTTGGCTAATTGGATAACATTAGAAAGAATCCAGGAAAGGCATAAATCTCAGTGATGTAAGTATTTTAGAAAGAAATACAGGTGTGAACTGAGTTTGCTGCTGCAGCACAGATCTAAATAGCTGGTTTTGTCTTTGGCAGTACAAATAAGGAGGAATTCAGGAAGCAGTGCCTGTGCATTTAAGGAGATTATTTTTGTTTTGATGCTACATAAATAAATCAATATCTGCTATTGATTAACAGTTTAATTCTTCTGTTGCTATGCTATGGCATAGATGGAGCTCACTAGCTGGTGGTAGTATTTTTTTTAATGAGTGAATTTCAGATAAACTCTTTTATAACTCAATCAAAAAGTCTAAGTGTATAGATTGATAGATGAGAGCTGAAGTGATTTTGTTACTTTTTTTTCTTTTAAAGTTAGTAAACTGGGCTGTGCTAAGACCAAACAATTCTCAGCGTCACACAGAATCAAGGAACTGAAACTTGCTCTCTGGTTTTGTTTTGTGGGTTAAAACACCCTTCTGCCATGGGACACTAGACAGTCCTTTCCTACATCCCTCTTTGCCTAAAAAACTTTCTTTATTCCTATATTTAGGGACGTTCTTGAATGATATCTGAGGATACTAATGGTGTACATATGAGCAAAGAACTATACTGATAATATTGCCTGTATTATGGGGATAAAGCTTTTCTAAATGAAGCCATGCTAAGAAAATTTAAAATTCACTTTAGTGATGGTTTTAATTAATCAGGGTAATCTTAATGTTGTTATATTATCTCCAGAATAAATGATATTAAACCAATGTAAACAAGATTTGAACATTACTGAGATGGTTTTGTAATTAATAGGCAATGCATGTATAATTGAACCCCAACTTTCTGCTACATTTATTTGTTAGACATCACTGTTAAATGGATTTTTACAAAGTTATTTTTACTTTAATTAGTATAGCCTAATTTAGGGATATATTTGAAAAATAAAAAAGGTGTATGTATTTTAGTTAGTGTTTCTAAAATTCAGATGAAATGTATGTTCAAATAAGCAAGTAGTAAGAGAGAAGGTGCTTCAGGAAAACTCAGCACAGAAACATGCAGGTCTGACCAAACAGCAGCTGGTTTGAATGGTTTTAGTGTTTAGGATAACCAGCGTCTTCTGAAATGAAAGCTAGAGTACCATTTTTGCATTCATAGTAACATAAATTCACCATTTAAAAGAAAAAAAAAGACTAAAATTGTAGTTCAGCATTATCATAGCACAACAGGAAGGCGGGCTATCTGTGTGATTGACTGAAGTATCGCTGGCGGATTGCCTTGTGTCAAATGAATTGTCCCCTCCTTGAAGATCAGATATTTTTCAAGAAAGCAGATTCTGGTTACTCTATTGAATACAAATTGCACAGAGGAGGGGGAAAAAAAAAAAAAAAGCTACAGATATTTATCTCAGCTTTCAAAGCATGCATTCAGTGGTTTTCTTGAACCCTAGAACAGCAACTGTAGAGGCTTTGTTGCAAAACCTGGTTTAAGTCAGGTTAAAAGAAAACCTTTCAAGGTTTTATTCTTTGTTCTGCCTTTGTTCTTTGTAAATAAAGTTGAAGGAAAGGCTCAGAGCTGAGAACAGCTCTTATCCCTGTTCAATTACTGTCTTTCTGTTAACTGCAAACCCATTGCAGGTATGGACCCAACAACCAACTTTGTTATAGTCCTGGTCACCAGATTTCCATTAGTTGTTGTTGGCCTGGTCTGGATGTGTACGATGATTCAGCTAGAAATCTTTCCAATCTCTCTAACCTCTGGAAAAAAAAATCTTGCTTAAAGACATCAAGTGCTTCCAGATCAAAAGTGCACTTCTTGGTGATGTTTTCACCAGAGACAGACTTAAGGGTATTATGGAAAGATAGGAAGTTGCAGCCAAGAAATATTAAGTCTGTGGTGTGGAATAAGATACAATTAATTATATATATATATATATATATATATATATATATATATATATATATATTTAATATTGTTATTATTTTAAGTCTGTTTCTGGTGCATCTCTGGTACCTGTTAACTGACTTCAATGCATCTTTGAAGCTTAGCTATGAACGAGTGGCTCAAAAGCCACTGCTGTAAAGTAAGAGGTATCTTGTAACATCAGTTTCATTAAAAGAGTAGCAGTCATTCTCAGAGATTATCTTAATTTTCCAAAATTTGTACCTTTCTCCATGGTAACTTTCCTGTAGCTGAGTTGTTTATTGAGAGAAAAGGCACACGTATCAAATTGGCTTGTTTATGGGTCAGCTGCAATGTTCCCAGGCTGTTTTTCTTTGAATTTCCATAGTGTTCAGTGGGTGTTAACTGACAGCAAAAGTTATTTCTGGAAGAAATCATAGTCAAATTATGTAATACTTTGATGTGTAGTGCCCTTTAAAACAAAGATGTGAATTTCAGCTTCAAAACAAGTGGGAAATACACATGCTTAACACTTTCACCTGTGTGCACACAGATGTATGCTGTAGTTCTTATGAAGGTGGAATGATGGTATTTAAAAGAAGAGGTGATTTAAAAAATCAACTTAATTCCCCCAAATGAACAAATTATTAATTTGATTCACTTCCCTGTGGTGGTAGTGTTCATGTGTCCCTGCACATCTACAGCTGTTGCTGTTCTCATCAGTCCTACCATGTGTTTTTATTTTATTTTATTTTATTTTATTTTATTTTATTTTATTTATTTTTTAAGATTTATTTCTGGGTGTGTAAACGGGCATCTTCCAAAGCCTAAAGAGCTTAGTAGCTGTTTAGTTTAAGTGTTAAATGATAATGCTTCAGACAGTGAAAGGGTGATGATCGGGTGGAGCTACAGAAATAATGTGTGACCGGAAAGTTGTACCGATGCCTCTTTCAGGTGAAATTTGTTTTAAAGATGGAAACTGAGTGCAAATCTTGTATGACATGGGGGTCCCTGGGAAAAGGAGGAAGATGTAGACGTTCACAGTTGAGGACTGGTGCAGTAGGCACAAAAGTCAGCTGGTTTACTCCATTATAATAGAGCCTCTATTTATTTGCATTTGTTTGTATCTCTGCATGTGCGTAACATTTTTAAATGTGTGTCTATACACATATGTATATATATTATACAGAAGGGGAACTGGCATATATAAATCTATCGATATATATACCAAGGTATATTTCAATATATGATTATACATGAAAATATAGAAGTTTACATTAGAGGTGGGGAGCTCCTTATTAGTATCAAAATATGTGCTTATTATCAGCTTATTACTCATAGAACATATTCAGTACCTCTTGTTGTTTAGGCATGTATGGGATCGAAGATTCTTCTGTGATATTCACAATTTTTCCTTAACTGGCAATTTCTTTATAAATATTGGCATTTTGGTGTAACCAGTCTGTTAAAAAGAAAAATACAGTAAGATCTTCAGAAGTACTTTTATATCCCTGGGACTTAGAACTGCTTTTTACTGAAAAGATTCAAGGGTGTCCAAAGGGATTTGATTCCACCTAAGATAGGGAGACCATACGTTCTTCCCTCAGTCTGGTGGATTAATTTCACAAGGGTCCTCTGGGAGCAACTCTACATTCCCCTCCAGCATATCAATTACATTAAGGAACTGATCTTGCTAAATGTAGCAGTAGCAGACCTTGATCTGTCGTACTGAAGTTCACAACTAAAGATGTGTCTTGCAAGACTAAGCCCTCTACCAGTGCCAGATGAGTCATGAAAAACAGAAGAACAGAAAAAAATTCTAATTTGCTACTTAGGCTAGTTCTACCTGCAGTGGAGTGGAGGCTCTCTTGAATTTTCACAGAATTAGGAGGCAAAGTTGTGTCTAATACTTGTCTCAGAAGTTCCGTTTATGAGTAATTCCTTTTTTTTTTTTGATCAGACAGCCTGGCATATATAAACACTTTATGTCTATCCACCCACACTTTGTCCTTTCTGTCTTCATCTGAAGTGCTGCACTCTGGGGCTCAGTAATACAAAATTGATGAACAAATAGTATGCTACAGGTGGGAAAATATACTGCTGAGTAAATGAACTTGTTGCTGGTGTTTTCCAAAAGCCTGAGCTGTAGCCAGAACAATTCATAAAACCTGAGATTTTCAGTATAATTTTAACATTTCTCAGTTATTTATGTTAAACTATATGTACTGCCATTCAAGATAAAGTATTAGTGTGGTAAAACAGTTTTATTCTGTTGAGAGAGAAGAATGGAAAAACCATTACTAGTACCTTATTAAAAACAAAACATGTATTGGCTATATCTGTAAGTGTACACCGTGTACACAGTATTCTTGATCATAAAACAAGTTTGAGCATTTTTGGAGGTTTGAAATATGCCTTTTATTTTCCTGGCAATTATAAAAGATTGAAAGATTGCACGGTATTAGGTATATCCTGAATATAAACCGAGACTTACCTATCCATAAGGCACATGTCACTTGTCTTTATGCAATGACCTAATGTATCAAACGGGAAAAATGTGGCAATTATTGTTAATAGTGGTTATTACAGCATGGCTGTACTTGGGTGTATAAAGTTATCTTTTGCTGTCATTAGTGACACTTAAAAACACATTTGCTACCCCATGATCTTTAATCAGGCAGTTTCCTGGTGATGTAGGTACAGAGGTTTATCTTTTTACTGCAGAAGAAGGAGGTGGTTGTAATTTGTTTCTGTAAAATGTAAATGTAAAATGTTACTGTGGGTTAGACTTGTATGTTGAAAACTATGGTTGTGGGTTTTTTTGTTTGTTTGTTTTTTGGATTAACTCAAGTCTCTAGTGTGATTAGAAATGGAAACAAGAGGCAGAAGGAAGGTGCTTTGAGGTTACTGAAGGAGGCATATTTTGGTGCAATGAAAAAAGTGAAAATACGACAGTTCCAAGAATTGGTGAGAAAGGGAAGAGCATTAAGGAAGTCAGGGAGGAACAGGTAACTTCTAATCAAAATGGAAAATGGGCCTCACTGAGAGACGATGTCAGAGACAGATATGAGATCATTTATGTTCTGGGTGATATTAATCATTCTGCATATTGCATTATTGAAAATAGCTTCCCAAATGACTCCAGAGAGTTCCTGACCTCCCATCTCCTTCCTCTCCCTACTTATTATCTCTTCTCAAGTAATGCTGCTTGCTTAGCTGTTTTCTTCCACCTCTTGCTTTCAGAATATTCCAATAGTCCCTAACTTTAATATCTTTCTAAAGAAGAAAGTTGATGTGTGAATTCACCACAGCATCTGGACCAGTTGTCATAAGTCACTATGAAAACTCAGTAAGAACAGGCAGATGGTTTTTCTCAAAGCTTGTGTTTTTTTGTTTTGTTTTGTTTTGTCAAATACTTTTTGGAGTATAAAGGAGGTCAAAAGAAATTCTCCATGGGAGATTAAAATTCTGCTTTCAGTTTACCTGTACAATCCCTGCAATGATTACAGCTGTTTTTCACATGGTGCTCTGAAAGGAAAATTTGTCCCTGAAGCTGAAGAAAATTCTGAAGCTGAAAAATAAGAAGAATTAAGAGTTTGCCTAATTAGTGCTACCTTTCAAGGTCTATTTTAAGCTGTCTTCCTTCAGCCTGAACCATTTGATCGTTTCCCAAAAAATAATTTAATCATATCTGATTGCTTGTTGGAATCTGTAATTAACTTAGGTGCAAGTAAATTAACAGTATTTACCAGGTGCTGCATAATTTACCCAGAGCTACTTGTAGCACATACATGTGAAGTATGTTGGATGCTTGCATTTATTGGCCAGAATATTTTAAGCTTACAATCAATTTATTTTTTGTTGCTACTTTTAATTTCTGTCTTTGGGATGACTCAGTTATGAAATACTGTGCGATTATATTCTCTGTGCTACCAAATTATCCCTTGTAATTATGCCACATGGTACTTGTTATTTCAAAAGACTCAAAACTACCTACGGGAGGACAATCTACAAAGTTATTTTGGGGCTGCAATTGGTTGCTAGGATGAAGCTAAAGATTCAAGTAATTCTAGACAAGACATTGTATAAGAAACTTAAATGAGCTTATTTAAAAATTAGTTAGTTTTCATCTCAGAAGACCTCTGAAATTCCTTTCCTTCCAAAAAGGCATAAGTAGTTTTAGAAAATGCCTTGTTCTGTTGGAACACACATTTTTGTCCTATTTGGGAGTCAGTTCTTGCGTTAGTCGAGTAATTAAAATAGTAAAAGATGGAAAAATTGGCTGACTCTCTAAAGAAAGCACTTTGAATAAAATGTTTGGAGTGCCTTTCTAAGATCCAAATTTGAACCCTAGTCCTACTCTCAACCCTTCTTCCATTGCAAGGTCCTGAATATCTGACAATCTCAGGAGACTTTCATGTAGTCCTTCTACTTCATTTTTTCTCTACAGTTTCCCAAAACTAAAATATATAGATAAAAGCAAGTCTCGGCTTAGGTCTTGGTTCAGGAGTGACAATCGGTATGAGTCTTCCTATCTCACAGTCTGGCAGAAAAGTTTCCACTGTCTGATGTTTCTTTGTCCCCATGTTCTCTGTATGGCACTAGTATCAGGGATGAAGATTTTTCTCTCCATGGCAGGTAACTTCGGATCACACTTGAAACTCGGAAACAGGAATGATCATAAGTATCCAAAATTCACTGAAGAATTACTGTGAAAATAATTTTGGAAGGCAAATATTTTAGCTGGAATACTTGTCTAAACATCAGCAGCAACTCTGAAATTTAAAAAGGTTATACATACTCTGTGGTGGTTGTGAGATTATGGGAAGCTATGGTTTTAGTCCACTATTTAATCGGATGCTACCACAATAAACCAGGGCACAAATGATAAAATTATTTTTTCTTCATGACTTGGTCAGTCAAACAGCATTTGCAACATCAGTTTTTCCTAAGTACAAAGCATCATGTATATGCCAACAGCATAACAAAACATGGATCTGCAGTCAGTTCTGCATGTCTCGTACTGTGTTATTTACATTGAAACCGATAAGAAAATTGCTCCATTTCATTTCTGTGAATATGTTTACAGCACTTTTTACTGTTTATAAAGCTGGTGAATATTTTCTTTCATTGAAAAGCCCAGTGCAGATTTTAAATTTCCCAAGGAATAATACATTCCCAGAAAGCTGTTGCAGACTACAGAAAGGAAAAAAAGGTAAGGGCACACAACCACAAAACCAGCAAGACTTGATGGTTTGTTACTGGGTGATCCAATCAGAATTGATGTGGCCATATCAGAGACTTGCAGGTGTTTAGATTTGAAGATGACATTTGAGACTGTAAAAGTAATATTTGCAGCAACAGTCTTGATAAATATAATCCTTTCTGAAGCTCTGTGTACTCCCGGTACAACTGGTATTTTAGAAGATAACAAAAGGTTTGTTTATAGTCAGATACAGTGAAGTGAACAAGTTATTAAAAGCTTTTTTTTGAGACTGTGAACTGCCAGCAACTGCCAACTTCTCTCCCGAAAGTGAGCTGCCATGTGATTGCACAGAAGTGTGTTTGGAGACCCAGAAAGGCCAATCTAGAGTCAGATTTTTGTTTTGTTTGTTTTTCTTATAAAACTACACAGTTCAGGGAGCAGTTGTCCATAGAAATTGGTGTACCCTTCAGTTTGTAACCTTTTTGGAAGAGCTTGAGCCTGACTTGTGAAATTACCCCAGAAGACTAGAGAGACAGATACTGTACAGCAAACTGACATTAGTCTGTATATGTACCTAGACTGGGATACTTGACATACAACTTCTCTGTGTATGGAGAAGCAAGAGCAGTTATTCTGACATTTGTCCCTGAGCTTTCTTCCCATTCTGCTGCCTTCTTCCTAGTCTTGCTTTCCCACTTTATCTTTTTCTGTTCTCTCCTATTTTTCTTTGTTTTAATCTTCATATCATTGCATAACAGTGTTTTCCTTCTCCTTTTCCATTTCATCTCTCTGTATATTTCTGATTATTATTTTTAAGTCATTAAAACGACTTTTTTCCTGTCTTGCAGAGTCAGCCTGTTTGGAGGCATCGCCTGTGATGAGTGATTTCCAGGAATACTGACACAGTGGAGTCATGGAACAATAATGAAGGTTAGCTTTCCAGAGGTAATTAGAAATCTCTCTGCTACTTTATTACCATGGAAGCCATGTTCCTGCCAGAGATGGCCTTGTTAAGCAGATGCCAAACCTCAAGGAGACAATTCAGTAGTGCAAGTTATGCATTAGTATACTTTAAAGCAGAATATAATGGGTCACAAAAGCAGACAACTCTTAATACCCTGCTTGAAATAGAATTTGGAGACTGTAATGCTGCACTGTATGTAAAATATTAGAGAAATTATCTTGTAAAGATGATTCATTTAATCTTAAGTTATGTCTCTTTTTAAATTTGAAGGTGCCAAATTAATGTTCATACATAAATAGTAAGCACCTACTTGAGACAACAGATACAGTAGTTTGCTGAAGTTCCTGTGAGCCAGTTAAAAAAAAAAAATCAGTTGATTGTTTAAGAAAAGCAAGTACTGCTCTGTATATCAGAAAAAAAATAATAAACAATAGGGATAGTGAAAATCTATTGAGTATTTTTCAAATACTTTTGTTAAGAATTTGAATTCAACTCCATTTGCAGAAGTGTTGATGTAGAACTCTGCCAGACATTTTGCTCAGCCAGTGCAACAAAGGATGAGAGCAACACTGTTAGAACACCCCAGGTGGTTGAATGTACTGGGAAAGAAACATTTTGCTGGGAAATTTGATTTCAAGTTTTCTTGTGAATTGCCACAAATACGGTTCAAGTACCTTTGTGTGCTGACGCACGCTTCCCAGTGTTTCAGAAGATTCATCACTATTTATTGCTTCAGCTGAATATGAGGAGACTTATCACCATTCTTTAATCTCTTTGCATTATTATTTTTTTTAAAGCCTGTCTACTATATTGCTTAATGTTGAAAATTGTCCTCATCATTGGCAACTGCTTAAGATGATCATGAAGGAGTTGCACTTTTCTAGAAGTGATTAATTTTGGTACAGTTCTTGTTCCCATGGCTAACCCCTGTGTGCACTGCTGTTCTTGTCAGGTTCATTATGTTTGTTTTCTCTTTCCAAGGTATTATGTCTTCACATTGAAACATTAATCCAGACTCAGATTTGGCAAACATAGTCTGAATCTAGCAGTGTGCTTATTTCCAGGAAAAAATAATCTGCTCCTTTTGAGAGAGTGGAGGGATTTGGATTTTAAAACACTTGATTGTATTTTATAATACAAGACTTGCTTTACATTTCTAAATGTAACATTTCACAAGCAGTTCCTTAGAACTGACCTTGATGTTCACTGAGTAAATTATAACTTATTTGTTATTTGAAATTTCAAGTTCTGTTTTTAAATGTTAGATTCTTAGAAAGTAATAATAGCTTTCGAAGTTTGATGGTCTTAATGTTTCCCTTACAGCTAAGAGCAGTATATGATACATGAAATTTTAAAGCATGTTTTTCACTCTAGGAAATTAACCTTGAATTGTAACATAGCTAAAGAAACTGAAGAAAGACACAAGCGGAGTACGTAATTACCCAACTTGTCTGAGAGAGACCTACAAGGAAACAGATGATGTTTAAGGCTTTTCTAAACTAGGTATTGCTTACAGAGACAGAATTTTCTACACTGGATTAAACTGAAGGCTTGTCTAGTTCATTCCTCTGTTTCTCACAGCAGCTACAAACAAAAAAAATAAGAATCTCACATTAAACAGGTGTAGGATTCAATCTCCTCCACGTTTATTTTATTTCTCATGTCAGTATGTTAATAAACGATAGGGATCATCATGAATATAATAAAAATATGAAAAGACATTAGTATTCAATTCTGTGCTAACAGTCAATCTCCGTACAGGATCTCCTCATGATACATGGAGTGAAAAACACAATCAGCTTCTAAATCAATAGATTTTATTGCTGGGAAAAAAAAATAGTTTGATAATCCCAAAAATAACAGATGATCAGTGCTAACTCTTGAGGAAATTGTTTACATTTGTATTGCAATATAATCAAAAAAATAATAATTTATTGCTAGTTGTCTTTCACCTTCTGTAATACTTTCAAGATAAATTGATATTTATCCACAAAAGCAAAATCCTTCAGGTTCAGGTCAGGTCTGTGGTAATATGAGACTTGTTCAGCAGACATGTTAGAGGCTATAGAGATACTGATTAGGTTATGTTTTCCAGGAATGATTACCCATAGCTTCAGTACATCAAACTATACTTTCTTTATATTTTGGGAATAATTTATTTTACTTTACATAATACTGACATTCAGGGAAATTGTGCCTTCATGAAGGGACTTTTAATGAGAATAACTGGATGTGATATTGTGGTGGTTTAAGAAAAATCCTCTTCAGTAATGCAGGTTTAAAGGAAGACTTCCATTTTCTTGACTCCAGCAAGCTTTTCATTTAACATAGATGAAGGATGCCAAGAGTATTGTCCAGGAGTTTGCAATTCTGTTTGCTTTAAAGTTGTAGAGGGAGAGATTGCAGCAATGATGCCCGCCCACTTTCTTTCTTTCAGTAAATATTAGGACTTGGGAACAGCTGTCTATTTTTGCCCATAATATTTGTTTCTTGTGAAGCTGTCAACTTAGATACACATTGTAAGGGGAATGATTATCACTTTGTTTTAGGTGAAACCGGTTTCAAAGCGGATAGAAAGAAGTTTGTATTTTTATTTAAAGGGGAAAAAAAATGGAATGAAAGTAATTATTCTGTTCCTTGAACCGTTGTTTCATCTGCTGAGCAATAAGGAAATGCATATTGCAGTAGCTCTTAATTCAGTCATATCTAAATAAGTTATGGTACAGATTTCAGGCCAACAGGATTTGTGCTCTAACAAGTCTGTCATTATTATTAGATTTTTAAAATAATCAGTGTGATGAGTTTCTTACCATTGTTACTCCAGTTAAATATAACCTTTTAAAAGTTAAGGATCTGAGTATTTGTTGCTTGGTTATTCAAAACCTTTGGAATACAGGATTTAGCTTTTCACTGCGTTTCTAATAGTTATTGGTTTACAAAAATAGACAATTGTACATTTTAATCTTCTATACTGCCAATATTGAATGAAGTCTCTGTCATATTTTTTTCTCAGTGAGACAATTTGACTGATAACCTTCATATAGTTCAGGGACTTACTTCATTGCCTTCTGAATAGAGTTTCTGGAGACTATAGATTTAGATTACAATGCCAAATGGCCATAGTGCCTCAGGGAAATATATTCTCATTAATGGACTTGTTAATGATTATCATTGAAGAGACTCTAATAGTATCAGATGTAAACGTTGTCACAGCCCTCTATCTTTCCCATGAAGATATGGAGATGCATCATTAATTCACAGAGACTGATTCTCAGAGCTGTGCAAATTGATACAGTATGATAATGCCTGAAATAAATTAAAGTTGCACATTATCAGTTTAATATTTCAGATTTCTATTTCCAATTGATAGCCTCTAAGAGGTAAGAGGAATTGAAGCAAGACAGTAGTATGGGTCATTCAAAAGAGGTCAAATTCAGACTATGTCCTTATCAGTTCCAGCTTCTCTGTGCTCCTTTGTATTGTCTTTGAGAGGAATGTGACCAGTAAAAACTTATAATCATGAAGAATCTCAGCTGCAGTGATAAAATCATATATGTTTTACAAGCACAGAAAAACTATGGCAGCGTGAAATAATTTTTGGAATCTAGAATAATTCTGAAACAATTTATTTATCAGGAGTTAGTTACCTTTATTCAAGTGTAGTAGTGATTTACTCCTTTATCTTGGCTTTGATTCATTTACAGTGCATTGAATGCAAAAAATCAGAATCAGTCTCAAATGTGTAGATCTAAACACTACACATTTATTAGCATATTTGCCTGTGTTCTCAGATGTATGAATTTATGTTTTTATATATTTTATTTCGCTTTATTCTGCTTTATTTTACAGCAAACACCCTGGATTATTTCTTTATTGCTGGGGAAACCTTGTAACAATCTGAAACACCAGTATTTTCAGAACAAATAAGAAATACGACCTTAAATGCAGACATGGAGGTAAGCTTTTAGAAATAATAACATGTTTCTGATCAAGTTGTCACTTGGGAAATGGTGGAGTACATAGGTAGGTGCTAAGACAGGTCCTGAAGCTACCTTTTCAATGAACCATTTTCATTTCAGACAGTTCTATTAAATGGGTCCCCAAAAATGAAAAGAAAAAAAAAAAAGTGTGTGTGTGGGGGGAAGCAGATTTTACAAATGGCAGGCCAAAATGTGCAGCTGGTGGTAAGCTGTCCTAAAAGGAGGGCAAATCATGAGCTATTGATATAGTTTGTGCTCAGTTGTAACCAGCTGTAAAGTCATGAAGGAGAGAATTCTACTCTGTACAGACCAAACACAAATATATGGGGTGTAAAAGAATTTGTCTTTGTAATGAAGATGGGATCTCCCTAGATAAGCAATCTAACAAAGTCTGGAGGTATTATTTTAAATAAGTAAAGAATTAAGAAAAACCTTAAGAAGAACTAAACACGTAAGTGTTTAAACACAAACCAGGGGGTAATTTGTTTCATACAGGAGAAAAATCACAGAAGCATGTAGAACAGTGAACAGATGAAAAGCATGAGACTAGAATGATACATGTGACAGGGAGATGCACGGGCTCTCTCTCTGGTGTACTTAATTGTGTTTCTATCTGGGAGAAAAAGCTGTAAGGACACTTTTGTGTCTGTCTCTGAAATGTAAAGCAGCTACAGCATTTATCTGCTACAAACTATGAAACTTTGAGAGACTATTAGGGAAAAGTGTTTGGGGAATTGATGAAAGGAGATTTGAGTTAGGGGGAATCCTATTTCAATGTGTATGTCCCACACTGTTACGAATACAGGTGAAAGATTGCAGTAAGTAAGGTCTTGCAAAATTGGAAAAGACGTAAAAGATGAGTAACAACAGGAAATTTTCATCGAATACTTCAGTTTCTTTCATGCAGGACAGCAACAAGAAAGTGATCTGTGAAGTCGCATCCTAACATAGCTATGGTAGAAAACCCATGCCTAGAGCTACGTTGCCAGCAGTCAACACCGAGACACTGCTACTGTGGCTGTCCCAGCTGGCACCAGTCAGGGGGAGTGTGAGATGCCACAGTTATGCTACTTACTGCTGACATAGTAGAGTGGGCAGGAGCTAAAACACATGAAAAGAAAATTATCTTGACTGTAACTCCACCATAGCAAAATGTGTCCAAACGTGACAAGCTGATTTAGTTCCAGCTGGGAGGCAGGTTGCAGCTACAGTCATGTGCCTGTGTTATTTGATTTTAACTATCAAGCAAACATGACCATGTAGGCTAATTGTCTTCTAAGAAATTATTATTCTCTTATAAATTTTGAAACTATGAGATAAGATTATTGAGAAGTATTTGAGGAACCATTAGAATTTGAAGGAAGCAGTGTTTCAAAGCAGTTTCTTTCCATGCATCAAAATTCTCTTTTTTTATTTTCTTATTCTGACTGAAGTTCTGAAGTAAGGTTTCAGTACTTCTAGATTCACAAGAAAAAATCCTGAAGAAAAGCTTTATTTCTGCTCTTTTCTTCCCACAGTGATGTTTACTTGAGAGTCTCACGTTGCTTTTAAATTATCAACAAATCTATGAAATGAAATATTCTAATGACTTCTCTCTAATGAAAACAAATATGCAAATATCTGAGATTGCTCCCATGCTACTACAAAATTCCATTTTATTGAAATTCTTCTGTGGGCCAATCTGTGCTTTTTTTTTCCCCACAGTCTTGCATATTCCTGTGACATTATTCTTGCTGCAATGTGCTGTGCTCTGCTCTGAATCCCTGAGACTGAAGAACAATGCTTGCTCACCCGCTCTCAGCTGTTTGGACGTGGTCTTCTGTGGGCGGCTGCCAAGCTTTGCGGATTGTGACAATGCAGAGAGTGCACTGTAAGGTCTGTAATGATTACCTGCCCTGCTGTGAAAATTTGGAAAAGCGAAACATTAGCATTTTTTGTGTCATGTTAACTGTACTTTTCACAAAGGTAGTTCTCTCTCTTTCTTTCTCTCTCATCTGTACTGATTTGATGTGGCTTTTATGTTGCAGTCTGAGCAAAGTATAAAATTTGCCACCTATTCATCTCTGTCTCTCTGTCACACTTCTCACCTGCTTTTAATTTCCCCTCAGGAAGTCACTTTCTATCCCCACTGCAAGGTTCTAATTTTAATAATCCCAGCCCATCCAGAGCTGTTTCCCCAAAGAAATATTTCACTGCACACATCATTTAGTGTGTTGATATTTCTTGTTAGTATGTGGCACCAGGTTAGCACCTCTAGATAACCTTGATAAATTAAAAATTGGCTTATCAATATTCAATCAACCTATCTCATTTATCCAGATGTCTGACTTCCTTTCTGTCAGAGCTGAGTTTAAAAAGCACAGCAAAAGTAAATGGAATTAAAATTGCATATTTGCCTTCTAAATGGATATTAAATCAGTCTGCTGCTAATGTCACCTTAAACACTGTATTTTCGCAACAGTGAAATAATAATATACAGTGGCATATATGATTTTCCAAAATGTTGGTTTTCATTAGACTGTTGTTTTTGGAATACAATGATCATCTAATAACATTTTTTTTTAGGATTTATTAGGATTATTTTATTAGGAATTTGGGAAAGGTAGGGTTGGTCTGCCCAGCTCTTCTTATGACCATCAAATCTTACTGATTTTTCCATGTCACTTTTGTAATTTATAGAACTTTAAGACCTTAACATACCAACAGCTGCATAGTTTCCCAGATCTGATCTCCCTCCATCTTATGCTTTGTTGCCTTTGCAGTTTAGAAATCCTCAAACAATCCTTTGTGTTCCCACAATTGTTATGCAGTAGTTTTCTGTGATTCTGTCTCACCCGGTTCATCAGACATTTAAGTTTTAAGCCAAAATAACTCTTGACTTGATCTATTCCCATCATCTTGGTTTTGCAAATTACAGTATTGGTTATTCTAAGGAAATGACAGTGTTGTTTTAACATTATAACAAAAATATAACAGCACATCAAGTGAAGGACAGGTTTGGAGCAATTCAGCTGGCCAAGGTTTTCAAAAGTCATAGCAATTTTGTGTGCCTGTACAGTGAGGCCATAAATAGATTTCATTTTCAGTAGGCATATGGGCAGCAGCATTATCGTTGTAGAGGCTTCTCATATCTGTCTGCTTGATAACCACTTTCTTTGATATTTTGGATATTAGGCAGGAATTCTGAAACTCCAGGAAACCCTGTGGTGTGTTCCTAAAAATGTTCAAGTGTTCATTTCTCCGTTGCTTTCTGTTGATGAAAACTGTCTGTGTTGTCAGTCAACAGAAGGCAAAAAGAGGCCCATCTTTTGTCACAATACATAGACCTCAATAATTTAGATTTAGCATGAACACTGAAGACTCTAACTCATAAAATCAGAGTTTCCTGGGAGTTTATCTTATAGGATCATTTCATATTGTAACAGCTGTCCTAGAAACAGAGGAGTTCAGCAATTTCTCTGCCTCACTTCTGTTCTCAGTGATCTCTTAAATTTGTGGAGAAAATGAATTCCTTATGAGGTTACAAAATCATTGGGGTTTCTGTCTTATTATCCCTGTTGTCAACTCAGAAATGCAATTTGCTGAGCACTGGTTATTCTACTGAAGTTAATCTACCTAGATTTTTACATTAAGATAGTTAAAAATTATTTCATGCCTGCCAAACTTAAAAACCTAAGTTCAAGCTATTTCCCTTTGAATTATGTAAACAAAACAATTAAACAAGATCTTGTGGTTTTCTTTGTTTTTAAAAATTAGAAGTATAAATATTGCTTTAAATGAAAAAAAAACACCCCAGAAATAAAAAAAGACATAAAATATCTGTGAGGTGTTTGTTTCACAAAGAATTTCATTACACTCCATTCTCTAAGTTTGCATCCCTCTTACTGGATGTGGGGGAAAAAAAAAAAGGAATGATTTTCCCAGTTCTAATGGTTTAATTAACTGCTAAACCAATTTGAGCACCCAAGTACACGTCCTGTATACCTAGAATGCTCCCATAACATTCTTCTTATCACACAGCCTTAAAACAGAAACCCTATGAGATATGAGAGATAGTTAGTGAAAATCAATTTTCAAGAAAGTCCTCACAAAATTGGAAAGTTTCTCTGGAAAATATGCAGAGGAATCATCATTTCATTCTAGTTTGAGTTTGATTAATGTCCTATGTTACTCATTGATTCTTCACCTTTTCATGCCTTTCCCTTCCTGCCCCGGGGGCTGTTACTTTAAATAAGATGGATTTAATTAAATCCTGTCATGATTAAAAGGTTTGTTTTACTTTAAAAGCTAAGTATAATTGTTGCTAATTTTAAAGAAGCCAAGGAAAATGCTTGACAGCGTTTATGTACTGTGGAGGAACCACACAAGGGGAGACGCAGGCAGGGAACTTGAACTTGCCATTCAAGCTTATTTCATCTCCGCGAGTTGTTGCACTATTATGTTAGGTAAATATTTGTGTGTACTCCCAGTTGGGATCGGCAGTATCCTTTTAAAAATGAACAACTGCAAAGCGTACACAATGGCCAAGATGCCATGTGATGTTATCACAATTTTGCTCTAGCAGTTTCACTACAGCCTAGTTAGAATTCTAACATAGGAATGACCTCTTTTATGTGGTTTTTCATCAATAACTTTGTAGTTTGGTCCAGCCATGCATTTACCTTGGATTGAAGCTGCAGTTTGGTTTCTGTAAAAAGAATGGCCTCTTTTATTATTTAAAAGAAAGAAAAAAAATAAAGTGCAGAGAAGCAGGGCTGTCCTGCTGCTGGTGCTATTTTTCAGCAACAGCTTTCCAGAAGCAGAAAGAAAACATTGTGTCCATTTCAGAGTTGCTTATCTGTGTTTAGGGATTCTGGTGGTTCTTCAAACCACTGGAAGTATGTTTTGTACAGCTGATTTGTACCTGTTCAGTCTATCAGATTCAGTCTGCCTGTTACACGGTTCCTGCAAGGTAGGGCCACTCCCTTGGGATGTCAGAGTGGAAGGTGTCCTCTGTTTGGTAGCTCATTTTCCTCCACTGTCAGAACCATTTTTTTTCTGTAGAATTTGGAATTACAGAGTAGGATGGAGTAAATGAAAGCACCTGTCAGGTGCAAGGAAGAGCAGGCAAGGGGGGGCTAAGTCCTAGGACACTCCTCAGAGGATGGAAGTCAAGATTGTTCCAAAATAGAAAATATTTTGTTGTTGTTTGAATAACAACAGAGAGGAAAGAAAACATAATTACTAGTAGCAGCAGCTTGAGATATCCTGACTGGAACCTGATTCATCAGGTAGGAAACTTTGCTAACCACGGTAACAGGAGGAGGCTTCAGCCTTCGAGTAATTCACCCTTTAAGCAGGCAGTAGGAAGTTAATAGAGTGGTGGTGGAATTTGTGTTTGTCCCTTAGAAAAGACAAAAGAGACGCAAAGGATGATAATGACTGAAAAACTTTGAATTTTCACGTTCTATTTCACATGTCCCACTAACTTAACAGAGAGCAGTTTGGCACAGATCTTAATCCTGATCTATATATTTTCAGATGCCCTTTCCATTAAATTATGTTAAAAGAACACAAGTTATTCAATGGATGAGAATAAAGCTTTTTATTCCTCTCTGATTGTTAATGATGTAACTGTCCTGTATTGACTACTATAAGCATGTGCAGGACTCTGCAAATGAATGCAGTTGGAGAAGAAGGTAACAATTTTTCCAATAGCTGCTTTGCTTAATAAGGTCATGTTAAGATATTTATTCCATAGTGAACTTTCAGAGGATTTTCAGAATCTCTTTCAAGTCTTCAGAGATGCTGAGCGTATTGTAAATTGGGAGCATTGTTGGTTTGTTGTGAGACTCAAACAGGTTATTGCTAGAAAAATAACTACAGTGTTTAGATAGTATTAACAACATAGACTTACAAAAAAGTAGTTAAGAATTTAAAATCTTCTCCTGGTGTAATTAGTGCCTATTAAAAAAAAAAATACTTCTTAAATTTATAGACAGAATAAGAGAATATTTTTCTTCCGTGAACTAGAGCTCCTTCAATACAAGTGATGATAATGGTGGTCTATTTTTCATCTTAACCAATTACAGATCTAGTACATGAATCATCATCACATATTCCTTATATAATTATCATTTCTGTCCCATACTTCATGTTTAGATGAAATACAATTGCTTTTATTCTATTTTTTTTTGTGATGTGACCTTATTGGAGAAGCAGAGAAAGGGTTATGTTGTTTACTTCATTCTAGCAACTAATAAGAACTCTAGACTTTATTTCAGCCAGGGTAAAACTTACAAAAGGATTTCATGGTAGCTCCTGAAGAAAGAAAAATGGCCTGAACTGAAGAGATGTTAATTACTACTGTACTTTCAACTGCCACTGCCATTTCTGGAAGCTGATACTTAGAACTGATGTTGAAAAAGAGAGTTTCTAAATGAAGGATAAAATATGTCTTGTATCTCCCAGGGATGTGTACACACCTGCTATCAGGTAGGTAGATATATGTATCATTCTGCTTATGTTTATAAGTTTCCAAACATTTGGTCATCTTTGTGCTTTGTGATAGGTCTTTGACTCCTCCACTTCTGAGAAGCAAAACACATGGTAGCCAACCATTTTAGTGGGTGGCCACATCTGCAAATGATACAAATTAATGAAGTTTCCATTCCTTCCCCAAGGAAAGCCTGATTTATGGTTCCATTAAGATTCTAACTCGCTGAAGAAAGTACTACCTGGTGGGATAATTGGCATGGATTTCTTTCTCTAGGGAGTACTGAAAAAACAATATAGGTTAAAGCTTTGATTTTTTTTTTTTCTAGTGTGCCTGAATTCATCCATAAATGGTCATGTTTCTGCTGAAAGGTAAAGTGAAAACATTCTGTTACACTGGGCTTCACTCCTGAAGCTCAATTAGACTGCAGTATTAGCTTGAATGTCTAACATGTCTGTGAGTATACCTACTAATGAATGTGAAGTCAAGCACAATTTTGGAATAAACTAAGAAAAAGGAAAGTTTTGCTTTAATGCATTTGTTCACATAAGGTTTCTTTTTATGATCATGATCATTTTCATTTTTTTTCATGCATAAAAAAAAATAATTTCTGTCTAATGATCTAAAATGCAGTCATAGGCACATATGGGAAAGCGTGAATGCTGCTGGGAATGACTCCAGTCATCTCTGGAGCGGGATGGCAGTGGTCCTCCTGGCCTTCCCCATCTCAGAGCTCTCGCTGTGTCTCTCCTCGCAGAGCACCAGCCTCCCTCAGTAGAGGCCAGCCCAGTGGGAGCATATTTATTCTGGCAGTTTGGAGGGGCTCTGCGCAGACCTGCCAGCTTGGCAGGGTGCCATCGTGCTGAGGCTGGAGAACCCCAGTGTGCAGATCGGGTCCCCAGGCTCCCTGGGACATTGTCCAATCTCTCAAAGAGTGTGGTGTGCAAGTTTAAACACTCAACAATTAAAACTTTTTAAATACCCATAGGTAACTAATGAAAATCCTCTTTAGACCATTAAAATGATTAGCTATTAGCTAAGCAGTTGACTGTGGCCAGTCAGTGCTGGCAAAGATTACTGGTGACTTTTATTTTAAAATGAGAAATCTAGTAGCTGAGATTTCTTGCTAGGATGAGAAAAACATTTCATTGCCTTAATGTTGTATTGTACATATTTTTCCACTTTAATGATAAGGGTAGCCAAAAAGCATGAAAAAAAAATCTATAATTAGCTCCAGTTATATAAGTATAAATCCATATGCTAGTTAGCCTTTAGAAAAAGAGCCATTTGTGTTAAACTCATTAAGATTTTCCCATTAAAAGCTGAGCACCCATGAATTAGTTTGACAGAGGAAAAACTGCTGGAGCATTTGCTTAAACTTGGCTGGGTGTGCTCCCAGCCTTTGTCTTCACTGCAGGCTTTGCTGCCAGTTCTTTCACCCAGCCTAGCCACAGCCTTTGGAGCCCAGAGTGATCCGATTAACAGATGATGAAATATGCTAACTTGGACTGTGACTGAAGTCCCATTGCATTATTACTCCAAGTAATTATAGCAGATCCTATTCTGTTGAAGGTCTTTATGTTATCATAAATTTCTAAGCTTTCCTCAGAACCTGCAATACTGAACCTAGTTTATTGATAGCTTTGTTTTGAAGCAGCTTATACCGTGACTTAGATGATATGATTAACTGAATTATCTGCACATTGGCAGCTCCCTGAATTGTGGAGAACCCCACTATATTTATCCGTTTCTCTCCAGAACATATTCAGTTCTTCTGCCTTTTTTTTCTTTTCTTTTCTCTTTTTTTTTTTTTTTTATTGAAGGCAAGTGTGTAAAGAGGTTTAAAAAAGTTAACGTTGAAGGAATATTTATAATTGTGTTTGAATAGTAGTTTTCGTCGAGTTCTTGACTAATATTCCTCACATCTTTCACTTGGTTAATTTTTCTCTGTGTTGGCTAGTATGCATTATTCTGCATTCTTTTCTCTAAAAATTAAATGTAATTGAGTGAGAGCTTATGATTACTACCCTGTTCATTATCACCCAAGTTCAGCTTGATTGAGTCACAGGAGATGGGGAAGGAAGGCTAGAAAAGAAGAAAGACAAGAAAAGAGATGGTGGCATTGTCATAAATACCTTAAAATGTTTGTTGGAGCACAAAGAAATGAATTCTGTTACGAATAATATTGTGCTTCCCATGTATACTACAGTTAAGCTCCTACTTTGTTTCCAAATCTATTTATAGTTCCTAGATTATCTGAAGTCCTCATGAAATTGTTTAGTACCCATGGTTACCAAACATATTTCATGAACTAACACAAATCTGGTGCTGCGATATATCAGTAGTTTTGTCCTTTCCTACCAGTAATTTTCTGGTACAAATCCTCAGATGTATTACTAATAAAACTGAAAATTATTTCCTATCTTTGTAGTAAGCTGTATTTAACATTATTACTTCTGCCTGGCTTTATTTTCAGCACGGTATCATGGTGCTTTGGAAATGTAAATAATCTTGGTGTGCATTATATTCCACTGAAAACTGTCAGTCTTTAGGACATACTATTTCTGAGTTGATGAGAAACAGCTGAAAAGCCTTCATGCCTAAATATAAAACGGAAACTGCACCTAAGCCACATAAAACTGCTTTTTATTGCTGTTTTCTATTGAATATGTAAGCAGACAGCAGTAACTTGCAGCTGTAACAACTGTAGTGTTAGAGGTCCTGTGATACTTTCTTACCGTGGTGGGAATCACACTCTTTTTTTTTTTCTTTTTTTTTTCTTTTTTTTTTTTAATGTTTTGTGCTTTTCGTCTGGTGATTCAGGGAATGTGTGAAAATGAGGCAGGGACACTGTGTCGTATGGGTTCTCTGTGATACAAAGACGGGAGTATTTACCAAAGATCTGTACAGCTATGAATGATTCCCTCTAAAAGGTTACAAGTGAGGAGAAGAAAAAGGACATAAATGGCATAATACAATGAAATTAAAGCTATTCTTTTTCTATCCTGTTGCTGCTGCTGCTTCCTTCTCCTTTTTAGTGCTTTTAACTATTTTTTGTTTTTCCTTTTTTCTCCTTTTTTGCCACCTTGGACGCCTATCTCACATGCATATACAAAAATTGTGATGCCAATATGAGTTGTAACTAAAAAAATATTTACAAACTCTGTTAGTTTTATCAGCTCCTTTCCTGTTTTCCTCTAACAATCTTTTCATAAGTGCTATGTATATCTAATTAAATCAGGTAGCAAAAGCCAACATGAAAGCCACCTGTGTGAGTAACTATCAGGTACAGCCTGATTGCCATCAGAAGTGGGTAATGTTTCAGCACTAATGGGCCACTCCATCGAGCGGGCACTATAGTCTCAACAATTCTGTTGTCCTGGGCATTTTCTGCTTTTCTTGCTGACAACAGCTACAAGTAGAACCTCAGTTTAAACCAGGTAATCTACCTAATCCACACCTGATCCACACCTGCTCACTAAGGAAAAGTAGTTGGGGAAGGGAAGATTTTGGTGTAGCGTTAATATTTCAGACATATGTTATAATTATCTAGGGCTTATTATTTTCCACTGTAATCATGCTACTTGTTTTTAAACAAAATCTTACAGGAATCCATTCAATTCACAAGAGAGCTGCAAAACTGTAATATGTGTATTCCTATGAACTGTTTATTATATTATTGCAATTCATCTCCCCCTTTCAGATACGTGTGTTATACAGGAAACACAGCAATTGAAAACATTTCTGAAATGCCTATTGCTCATTATTATTTTCTGGAGAGGGGAAAAGAAAAGTAAATCGTTCATGTGGAATGTTATTTGTAGACCATTAGACTCTCTTTTTTTTTTTTTTTTCATGTTCTCGTTCACTCCTAAGCAGTGTACAGGGACTGGTAGGTGCAGTATTATTTATCAATGGATAAAAAATAGCTTTCTGCTCACTTCTGTCATCATTTATGCTGCCATCAGGGACTGAGAGACTGAAGCAAGCAGAGAGAGGGTCACATCCTGTACGGCCCCAGGCTGAGGTCCACCTGCAGCAGCTCCTCTGCCCTGCAGCCCAGTTACTTTAGATAGGCTGTGCAGAGTGCCTTTCCATCGAGAATGACTAAACACCCACTGTGCATGTACAGGGTTGCTTAGGAAAGGAGAGAATACTTGATCTTATGTGGCAAACCACGTTATACCTGAAATCAAGAGAATTTTCCCTTCTATTTTTAGCCTGGCTGTGAGGCTTAGCAAGCTTGGCAGAGCTAAAACATGGAAAGTCTGTCCATGGGATGTCTTGAGATGTGAGGTGCCAACAGCTATTCGCTATTCTTCTGATACCTGTCTGGGGAACAGCACGTGAAAGCAGACCAAAGCTGTTAAGGTAAGAATGTGAAATGCCCCAGCAGAGAGAGGCGGTTGTTCAGTAAGGGAAATGCATTGAAAATAGGCACATCCAAATGACAACGTGGTGAGCTGTGCTCCTCACCCAGCCATGTCCTGCCTGAAATGTGGGAAGTGTTAAGCCTCCTTTGATGAATTAGCACATGCTACGCCTGTCAAAGAGGCCACAGCAAGGTGCAGTGAGAGAGCTGAGGCAGAAAGGGCACGCTCCCTCCTCTCCTTCCACAGATGCAGCTGCACGGTGCTTTCAGCCCATTACAGTGGCACCCAAATCCCTGCTAAGCCTGCCCTGAGCAGGCCCAGCATGCTAGCACAGGCTGCAACGGCCAAAGCACAATTTCAGAAACTGCTCTTTGCTGCCTCCTGTCCAAATACTGAATCTTCATGAACTCAGACTCGAAGTTATGCCAAGCTGGGATGCTTGTGTGTGAATCTGGGTGAATGCTTAAGATATGTAAATCCAGGACCACACTAAGGTGACAGTATTCATGATCTGAGTCTTGGTATACTGTTGACAATCTGATCTCAGCATCTGTTGTGTGAGATGATTAGTATAGCTTGGCTTCACATCTAGCGTTAGGCTGAGCAGAAAGATGAACGTACTGCGTGGATTAAGGTAAAGCCAAGAACAAGATTTCCGTTAATGTCACTGGAAGTAGGTTTGTCCACAGCATGATCATGCACATGTGAAGTTCCTCCCTGTGAATCATTTATTCTTTTCCTTCCATATACTCTTGAGTTTTTTGTTGTTGTGTTTTGTTGTGATTTATATGAAAAATATTTTCTATCACACCATTCACAGTCTCTGGACATTGCTCTTATTTCATGTCACTGTCATCTGGGTCATGTGAGATCACTCCCCATTATGGACCAAGATGACTGAAAAGTCTTTGAAGTTAAATTATTTGATCTGTCTCTCCAGAACGTAGTGTAAGTAACTTTAAGTACACTGAGTATGAATAAACATATATTCACAGAACAGTAGACGAAACAGCAAGAAAAACATCTGTTAGAGAAAACAGATGATTAATTGGAAGAAAAGTGGATGATGCCGACTTTGAATAAGAACTTTTGGATCTATAGTGATTTGTAGTTTAAAATCCACACAATATCAGTGTAACTTATAGAGTCGTATCTTATAGAATCTTAGAATTTTATAGAATCTCATAACTTATAGAATCATATTGAGGACCTATTTGTGGACTTTAAGAAGTTCTATGAATACAAGAGCAACTCTGTTTATGCGCAAAAGTGATCACAGAGAACTTTTCAGAAAATAAATTGTAAGCTTAAATTTTAAGTTTTTGTGTTGTGGGTTTTTTTTATTTGGTTGGTTGGTATAGGTTTTTTTGTTTGTTTGTTTGTTTTATATGTTTTTATTTTTGTCTTGATCTTTTTGCTCTTTTGTGAAGTGTTCCTGTCCATGTCCAGACACTCAGGAAGGCCAGTCCACTTTCAAAATAAAGAATAAACAAAAGAATTTACCGAAATTCTGAAACTAAGCATCCTTGAGTCTCAGTTAACTTCTTTTGGTTTCTTCAATTTTATCTTGTCAAAAGTAGTGAGATAATGGGTGTCAATATCAGGGATTTGAACTGACCATTTCAGCTTCAGATTTCAGCATTTTATGAAGGGAAGGAAGGAATACTTGCTGCTTGTATTGTGGTTTCCAGAATTCTTAAAGACATTTTTGAGACACTTGCCAAGTTTTCCCAGCAGTACATTGGGGAGGATGAATCCTACAACAGTAGCTATTTCAACCCACTCCATATTTTTACTGGGCTCACAGCAAAACCTATATACAGCAAAGGAGACTTTGCATCAGGTGTAGCACAGTTCAGGCTGGTAAGTATATTGTATTTTTTTTTAACAAAATGCCATTCCTCCCTCCTCCTTTCATCTCACTCTTCAATCTCTCTGTCTTTTTAGTCTGAATGCTCTTTGCTTCACTTTGAGCCCATTTTGTTTCCTGATCGCAGTAGAGCTGGGGTTCAAGCTGAACTTTGAGAAGTAGAATCTGGCTGGGTTATATATTAACCACAATAAGTGCATTTATCTCTTACTAAGTATTTTCATATTTAAAGTGAAAATTTTAGTAAGGGCTTTTAAAGTGAAATTAACATTTCTGTAGTTTCATTGTTTCATAGGAAAAAAACAACGGCAACAAAGAAAAAGACCTAGAAACTTGCCCTTGCAGGGGCAAGTATTTTTGCCTTTTACCAGATTTTCAGTTAGAAGATTATATATGCTATTCCACTGGAAGTCGGAGATGTTGATCATGTCAATGAAATCTCACAGCTTCTGTGTGTTGCCGAGCATGATCTTAGATATCATCAGCAAAGAACACAAGCTCCTCCCAAAAAGAGGTAATTTGCTTTCCAGACATGAAAATGCAATATTAATAGTAGAAGAGGGGAACTATGAAAAATCACCAAGCGTGCAGGTGCATTACAATAAAACCTGAGCAAACAGACAGGATTTTATTTTAATTCTGATTTTCATTACACAGTTTATTCTGCCAGATGAAGAGAAACATACTTGGGATGTATATTTATTTCTATTACTATTTTTAACCACTTTTAATTAAGATTAGATTGGATCTCCGCAGTTGTAAATAAATCTTCAAGTTCACTGTCCCAGTGAATTCAGTGAAGACACCAAAACCTCTAGGGGCTAGAATGAGTATTGTTTTTTGTGCAAATTTATGGTAATTGATTAGGACTAAAAATAAACAGTAAGGAATATTCCTGTTGCATTTTTTGTATTTTATGATATCACTCAGTGAAATTTTGCTCTTTGAAACAAGTAGAGGTTTGCTTTTGACTTTAATGAAGTTGGATTTCATTTATCAGATGCTAGAGCTTTTGAAATCAAAGAATAAGTTTATTCTTATTTTTCATTACAGTTTATTACAGAAAATGCTGACCAGGATTATATCCCCATATGTATCTCTTGGAAGGATGGTAGAAGCATTTGCAGATGTGGATGGACTGCAGGTTTGTGTATCAATTTTTAGTGTTCTCTGTGAATAGTGGCTTCATTTTCCTTTTCTGTGAGGGTTCAACATGCTGTTTGCTTGACAAGTGTGATCCTTACCTCTTTGTGGTAGAAGACGTCATATTTATATATATATATTTATATGATATCTTCTATCACTCATATAGGACTCTGACTGTAACATCTTCTAACATGCTCCTGAGACTGCCCTCAAACTTACAGGTTTTAAATGAGTTGAATGTGTTTTGTTTTGTTTTTAATTTATCATTGTGTTGTCGGCAGGTTAATTATCCTCTTCTCATTGTCTTCCATACCACTGCAGTCATTTATTTTAAACAGTTGAGGTCTGCTATTGACATAAAGCTTCTGAAGAAATAATGTTGCAGTATAAACAGGGATTCAAAATCATTTCATCTTTCCTTTTGTGTTAGTTTCCTTCATCTGTTTAATTTTATTATTCATGTCTTATCACTTTTGCAGAAGGTTAGTTGCTATTCTAACAGTATTTTATTGCAGTGTCTTGTCATCATAACTCTTTGTGCTGTCAGATGCTAATCTTCCTGTCCTGAAAGCTTCCCACTATCTGAGACATTAACTGCATGTTTTAACTCCCAGTTATCTTTATGTTAGCTAGATTCTATGTACAGTTAAAGGTCTGGAGATATGTTTGTCTGGCATCTCTTGAGCCTGCTGAAAAGAGTACGCCAAAGGGGAAAGTGTTTCAGTGAGATTCTTCTTAAATAAAAAATTTAGTAATTTGTCATTAGCTGTCTAAGCACATGCAAAACTTTTTCCCAAAAGGAAGTCTCATTAAAGACTTCCTTGCTTTGTTGCAACCCCAATTCCTGTTCAACACTGGCTGTATCTTCTATATTGCAGTGCCAAAATATTTGACAGCAGAAAGGATTTTATTTTAATGTTTTATCTATTTTTGGCATAAAGCATTCTTTAAGTGGTATCATCTAGCCATTGCAGGAAGCAAGTGTTTCCTCTGTTACTATCCATGTGTGATAATATAATATCAAGTGGCCTCAGAGTTACTGAGGAAAGAAACCCAGACTGATGTTAGGGGAGAGTTTGCCCACCAGCCATGCCCAGTCAGGGGTGGCTTCACAGCTCCAGTCTCAGAAGACTGAGCGGTTTCCTGAGCTGAGGCTGATCATCCTTGCTGTAAGCCCAGTCTTTGTGAATCTTCAGTCATTATTTCTGTCCCTCTAATATCCTGGCAAGCGATGAGGAAGGAGTAAACCTGACATGTAGCTCTTAGTCAAGAGACCCCCTCCTACATAAATGCAATTATATTGGGAAATTACAACATATAGTCTATCAATATCATTCTAATTTTACCAGACAATTTTTATTTTATTTGGCTTGGCACGTGGTCTTAGAAGTGCTAAGGCCACTTCTTAGGCAGAGTCTGAAAGGAATTTCCTCTCATTTGAAATTGCAGCTCCATTCAATATAGAAGTCTATAGCAGTTCTTCATATTCTTCTCCCCAGACAGAGTTTAATCAGTATTTCCTTCTAAAATGAAAATAATTCTGAGATATGATTTGGGAGACATTTTATAGGAAAGAAGGGCTGTGTGTTCCTCTACGTGTGCGTGTGTGTATAAATAAATGAAGCTTGATAGAGTCGTCATCTTATGTTTGTTTGGAAGCTATTTTTTCTCTTAGACAAAACGATATTTCTCAGTATTGATCCATTGGTTCTTGTAATTTTACTACAATAAACCCAAACACTTTATAGTTATGGAATAATAACTGGACTTTCACTCTTGCACTAGGCATATAGTGTCACATAGGGTTGGATCCTTTTTCTTCTTCGTTTGTTCTGCAGAACAATTCTAAACTGCTGATTTTGTAAAATGGCAGTTATTTCCAGAGAGCTCATGATGTTGCAAGCACAGAATTATGACTTCACACCTGAATTAAGCAACAGAAGAACCTGGATTCAAGGGGTTTAGGTATTTTCATACATGTATAAGTGCCTAAAAGTGAATGAAGAAAAAGCAAAAGAGAGAACTGTTCAAGTTAATTTCTTCTTCTGTAAATGTTCTCTTTTCTTTTTGAAACTTGTTGCAGTGAGAAGGCTCCACTTTATTTATAGTGAGCCCTAATAGAGTTTCTAATGAGTCTGGAAGACATAAAGCATCCCAGACACACAGGCTGTCTGCAGGAAGCCAAGTAAGTGTCAAACTGAGGTTCCTCTTTAAGAGTTAAGGAGATTATATGCTGTTATAGAAGCCCACTGTGCAACTACTTCACCTTCATAGTCACAAATTGCTACTGAAATCCTCCTATCTGGTAGTATTTGATGAAGCATTTAGCATTTTGAATCACAGTGGACTAGTACAGTTCCAAATGGCTCTTGAATATTTTAACTGGATGAAATGCATCTGATAATTTCTTGTCTCAATGTGTCTAATTTTTTTTACTTCAAGAAAATCTAAGGCAATTTAAAATATATAATATTGAAAAAGTGATGCTCTAGCATAAGATTTTTTATAGTGCTTTCCTTGGCGGCTTTGGACTTTCTTTTCTCATCATAGCTCTTTGGAGCAGTTGAGCAGTCTCATTGTGCTGGGCACAGAAAAGCATAAAATCACAAGCAATCACTTTGCCATTGTATTTCGAGACTAAAAGACAGGACATAACAAATGAGGCCTTGAGTCAGAAGATGAGGTAGAATCAGATAATGCAGCTAAACAGTATGTCTAGTGCAGATTAATTGTAAATGAATTCTCGGCCAGCTGTCCCTTTGCCAACCTGTTTGTCAAGGTAAGGTCTTGATCTGCCTTTCAGGTAGCATTGATTTTTGTTTGTTTGTTTCCCTGCGTTTTTAATCTTGAATTATTTTTTGCATAGTTTTAATTACGATACAGTCTTGTATGCTGCCAGGAATGCATGAGGAGCATACCGTTCATCAGAAAACTCTGCCTGAACACTTCAGTGTTTGTTCTCTTTACTCCCTTCCTTCCACCTGAATGGCAGAATCCTGGCAGCACACATTTGTATCGGTTTATCAATTTTCTAGTGTAAAAAACAGTGTATAAGGATTTAGATGAAGCTCCTGAGATGACTCAACTATTGGCTTGCATCTCTGCAGCAGAAGGCTGTGGTTTCCATTTCTACCTCATGTACTAGGCTCATACCCAATGCTTGGCACTGTATTTCAGTGACAGGGGGTATTGCATCGTGGGAGATGTCATCCTGTAGATGACATGATGAACTCAGCTCTATGGTTTCTCCATCTGGAAATTAAAACCCCAAGGAATTCTTCAGAAAGAGCAGGGGGGTTACCTTAGGGCCCCACCAATTGTTCCTAAAATTATTCCTGTGGCAACGTGTGTGCGAGACATTGTTCAGCCCATGACAACTGTGTTTCTGCCTGAAGAGCTTTTGCAGCATCACTGTCTACATCATTTCCATCGGTGCACTGCATCTGTTGTGCCATTTGTAAAACACTCAGATTTCTATTAACGGAGCAGAAATTTTTCTTCTGTGCTAGTGACAGGGATTGTAACAAGTCAGCATTGCTGCTGCCTCCTCTTCCTCCTTCTGGAGAGACCTGTTCCTCCTGTGCTGCAGCTGCTGGGTGAAAGGCAGTGTAGAAAGCTGTGTGTGGCACCATTGGAGCATTTAAATGCATCTTTCAAGGGAAATGATGTAGATGATTGCATATTTTCAGTGATATGGAGACAGAAATGCTGTAATTATTGTGCATGTTGGAGACTGTCACAAGGGGCCGATATAAACAGTTTAGAAATGTCTCTAGTAAAGAAGTTTGGTGTATCTATGGAAAATAGAAGATTTTTAGTATAGATCATTAGCATATTTTGGTTTTAAGCTACACTTAAAAATTAAATATTAAAAAAAATCCTTTTTCTTCCTGAAGTCTACGCAGTGAATGTTGTCTATGTCTGTCCATGCTAACTCCTCATTACCCCATCCTTTCCATACTTCTCTGGCTTTTTGCTCTTGTATCCTTTCCTCCCCCTACAGCTTTTCTTCAGAATGAAGAAAGAAGAAATCTTTGAAGTTCTTCTCCTCCTGTTTGCATTTTGTTCTTTTAGTTTGAGAAACACAGAAAATGCTTGACCCTACCTATAAGGAAATTGTGATCATTCGGGACCAGACTTGAGTCCTGTGTTTTCATTCTCTTTGACAGGGAATGTGGTGATGAATCTGCACAGGCCTAGTCATACTCCATTAGTGAGTTCATTCTCCCCCAGTCACCTGATAGTAAATTTCAGATGAATTTGGGGTTAGATACACACAAAGAAAATGCCACTGATTGTTCAATACTCTTTAGATTGGCCCCTTGATATTATACAGTAAAATATTTCATGCAATGTGTTTGTGTTTTCATGTGTTGAAGTCAGAATTTACTCCCTTTGATGCTGAAATTATTATATGATCATTTCAAGATCAAGATACTTTTTCCAGTGGCTTTCCGTCTATCTACCTTCTGATAACTAAATGCTATTAAGAGACTGTTCTGCAGTTTTTCCTTAGATGCCTGTAGGATTTTAAAAAACATATAGCCTGCAATTTCTTGCAAGAGGTTTTTTTTTTTTTTTTTTTTTTTTTTTTTTTTTTTTTTTTTTTCAATTTCCTTTATAAGTCTGCTTAGGAACCACAGAAAACCAAAGCTGTAATTATATGCGAAGTCCTGAATCATGCATCAAAATGAAGTGATTGGCAGTACTCTGAGTGCAATTTGTATACTGATAGGGTATTTAAAAAAAATAAGACCACAAATGAAATGGGATTCTGTCAGTTTTTAGTACTCTAGGATGGTATGGTTTCTTTTCAAAAGTGATTTAAGCAGTTAACACGTAAAATCCAATTTCAGCCAAATCTGACTTTTCTAAGACACAATTGAATATTACCTAAAAGCATTAGGGCTCTGTGTCATTGTTCTGTTGGTGATTTCTGAGACTTCTGCCCTGTAATATTCTTACTAGATTGTGTTTATTTTTAATGTTTATCTAATAGGTGATAATGAATGTTTGTGAATGTGCATAGGTTTTATGTGAACAGCACAAAAGTTTGCATAAATGAGTTCCTATAAACTAATCTTTCTTATAAGCTTTTTAAATACTCTTGCCTTTAGTGACTATGAATACAACTAGCAAGCAACTACTTTTCTGATGTATGACAGATTCTTCCATTTTCACCTGAAAGTATATGGGCAAGGACAGCTGAGAAGGAAAATGACATTTCAGGCTTGAGAAGCTCTTAGGTTAAAATGCTGGTTGTCATCTATCATCTGAGTAACTGGAGTTTAACTGAAAAATATGTCCTTTTCTGTTACCTTGTTCAACCAATATATGTATATATATATATATATATATATATACATATCTTTAAAAGGTATTCTCTCAGGGTTTTCTCAGTTTCTGACTTTTCAGTGTTATAGGATCAGAATTACTACAGGCTGCACAAATTACTAATAAATGGGCAGTTAGCCTTATTCTAGCATAGTTTGAAGTTTAAGAAAATAATCAGAAATGGTGACCAAGACTGCTGGAACAGACTTGAGTTTAAATAGCTTAAACAGCTTTGTTAGTGTACAGAACTCCAAATCTGTGCTGGGTTTATGATCCCTTTGGGGATCATGAGGCACTGCAGAGTGCTGTCATATCCCTCTTGCAACTAGAGTTTTGCTGCTCGTGCAAGTCTAGTGTGATCACAGTTCATAAAGATGTATAGGTATAACACTGGCATTGTGTTACAAATACAGTCTTGAACATGAGGTTCAGGCCACTGGATAATGCCATGGATTTATACCACAGCAAATACAAATATCCTGGTTAGGTAAGTATGGCACACTTATATTAGCTACCTATACAAAACCACAGAGGTTGAGCGCTTTCCTGGGACTTAATCTCAACCCACAGCCAAACTTCTTCAGTTACTCTCCAGGCTTCTTGGAAACTCTTTAAATACTTGTGTTCTTGGTAAATTAGATATAGCGACATCTCATTATACTAAAAATATTCTGGGAATGGGTTGGTTAGTTTTTTCAAGCTATGAGATGTTTACATACTACAGTAAATGATGCCAGTGACCAGGACCAGGCAGGGCATGAAATGTCAGTCTTGCTGATGTCAGTGGAAAACACGCCTGCTCCTCCCTTCACCATAAATCTAATTGTAAAGAGCAAAAAAAGAAAAGTGTTTTAAAGGTATGTTATGGTGCTTATTATCCCTAGGCAGCAGATACCAGGATCCTACCAAGAATGTCATCATATTCTAAACTCTGAATCTTCACAGCCTCCTGGAAGTCACTTTTCAATCTTTCCTGTCTGAGCTCAAAAATAACTAGTGATGGAAGCTTGGGGAAAATCACTTTAGAAAGGTATTGGCAAATGAGAAAAAAATATGTTGTTTTGTATTAAGAAGAAGAACATCTTACATCTTTCCAGGTAGTGTAACTTTTAAAGTAATAACATTTTTGTCCCTGCAATTCTCTTGACACAAAACTCAGTTGAAAACCCTAAATTAATTTGTCTTGCAGTCTGTAGAAACAAGTGCGCATACATCTTCAAGAGAGTCTCATGTGTGAGCAAAGTTGAATATCAAATAGGCTGTTACAGAATTTAAGTCGTTTTCTTCTTTAAGAAAAATTTGGCAGCTAGATTCGCTGCCAAACTTTTAGTGGGCTAAAACTCAAAGATCTCTACAGAGATCTGGAAAGGTGCCACTTTGGAACATAATTTTTACCAACAGGGATTAGAATGAATAATCAAAACAAATTTGAAGTTTTAATAAACAAACAAGTTTCCATCTTCACTGCTTACATTACTGTTTCCCTCTGTTATGTTATGCAGGTATTACTAGGTTGCAGGTAGCAGATGGGATTCTTGTTCTTCATTAGACTTTAATATCACTTCATATATATTTTAAAATGTATAACAAGTCTCATGAATTCAAATGAGATGTTACAGTCCACAGCTACAACTGCAATAACAGTTGCACAGCTTTTAGAAAATAGCCAACTGCAGGTGTTAATTCATGAATATTTATACGCATCAGTCATCATGGTAGCAGAATACAATTTAGATCTGATCTTACTCCCAATACAATGGATAAAAAGCACTTGGTACAAGAAATGATCCTTCAAAAGACATCTTGGAAAAAAAAGAAATAAATTCTTCCCCATCCGCATGTTTCTATCCAAAAAAATGGGATGGGGGAGAGGGATCACAAAAAAAAAAAAAAAAACCCTGACACAGTATTTCTTGAATTATTGATAGAATACATGTTTTTTTTCTAAATTTGGAATCTTTTCTTATCTTAAAAGACATGTAAACAAACCATTTTTCACATGCAAACATTTTTTCAATTGTCATGATGATTGAACTTAGAATGCAAAAAATATTCAGTTGTTAAATTTCATGAATTAAAGTAATTTGGATGATGTCTGTAGAAGTAAAAGCATGTGCATTTTTTTTTTTTTTTAAGTCAGTAAAAATCATCTTTTAGCTTTATCTAACTGGAAGGCAGCCAAATGGATTTTTCTCACTTAAAAAAACACTCATTCAAGCCTGGAAGGTTTCAATTCCAAAATAAATTTTTGAAAGTGCTGGGGAAGAAGAAAAAAAGTATGGAATTGAAATGAAATAAAAATTTTATGCATGTTAAGGTATGAGCTGCAGGCTAGATTCTGTTTTTATTTACTACTTTGTAGGTATTACAGTACTTCCATTATGTCAGTAATCTAGTTAGAGTTTTCTCTTGTGGCACTGAGATCAGTATCATGCATGTGAGTGTCTGACAGAGCAGAATTGAAAAACAAGGAATTTTTATCTGTTGAGAAGGCCTGGCAGTTTGTACAAATCAGGAAAACAGGAGCAAAATCAGGCTTCTGGAACTTACAGTTTCACTCGCTCATGTCTCATTTTCACATGGCCACAACCTCCCCCAATCCCCCCCCCCCCCCCCCCCCCCAAAAAAAAAAAAAAATAAAGATTTCATTACAAGGGTAGAAGAAAATGCTTGTGGCAATACAAATGCACAAAACTACATAAGAATAGATGAGGTACGTTTTATATCAATTTCAAATGTAAATAAAAGCTTGAAATGTGATTAATGAAATTATTGAGAAAGACTCATATCTGTTCTTTTTCCTAATGACTGTGGATGGGGAAACTCCTGCAGATCTGGTGCGTGCATGCTCTCCCTTTTCCTAGTAGTCTGCAATTCTTCTGCATTAGCAGGCAAGATGTTAAAGCCATGATGAACTATTTCAAAGGAGAAAAACGAAAATAAGAATGATGCAGACAGCTAGCACTGCTGCAGCTAGTTGAAAAATGTCTACTCGAAAAGCTGCAACTACCGTAAGATATTGTAGTAGAGGTGACCTAGGCAGCATGCCCAGTGTAAGTGGTTCAGAAGGATATATTTCTATACATTGCAGTTATATTTCTGGATTTCTTATCCCTGCTTTCAGCTGCTGGGCTTCCTTTGTTTTTTATCTGGACATCCCCTACTCTTTCTGGACCACCAGTGATTGTGGCGAGTCAGAAGAACCCAGAGCCTGACAATGATGATGTTCTTTTGTGTGGCCCTGATGTCACAGTCGTAGCTGTGTGCCTGCACCCTACAGACAGCCTGCCAGAGGCTGCACTGTTCTGTACATCATCTCCAGATGAGAAGTTCCCCTACATATGCCAAGCATCATGTTGGGAAACTGGCTTCATTAGCTGTATTACTAATACTTGCATGGAAAAAGAATTACCTTGGAAATTATTTGCAATGCGCAGAAGGGCCAAGAAAGAATCGTTGAAGTACTGTTTTAAAGGAAATACAAGACGATTTAAGTGAAGATTCTTTCATATATATGATCAGAGAGGTGCATTAACTAGACTCCCTGTCATATAGACAGTTTTGTATTTTCTCTCAATTTGTTTTTGTCAAATATCTTTGTAATAAAATATGTAGATCTCTTTGGAGAGCACTGTGCTACACGGATAGGGGGCAATATCTAGGTGATACATAGCATTGTCATTAGTTTATTCGGGTAGGGCAGCCAGTTTCCCTCATATTGCGTCGAGATTAATGATCAGGTGCAGCCAAGCTGGGATTGGTTCCACATCTATGAATGGGTTTGCATCAGCTGCAGTAAGTAGCACTGAGTTAGATGGCTGTTTGCAACCTAAGATCATGATGCATCCTCATCTGGCTTTGGATATCAAAGCAGAAGCAGGCAGTGGTGAAGGCTGTAGGTGTCTTTGCATTTTATATTTGCTCAGTAACTGTAGCAGCTAACACAAGTCTGCAGTATCTAGAGAAACAGCTTAGCACATGTTAATTTCCTGGAATTGCCCAAACAAAGCAAGCAGTGTAATCAGTCTTCTCCGGACTCAAACCGCAATTATGACGAATGCAAATAGGTTAAAAACATCTATCTGTACTTACACAGAAAAGGGATTAGGCCTTAGGTGTAACAACATAGCGTTCAGCTGCATGTGAGATGGGATTTGGAGCTCCGTGCTACATTAAGATTAAAATTCATACAAAAGTACTGCTTAGAGAGGAAAGACATTAATTCCTATCTTCTAATTAATTATCTACTGAACATGACAGAATAAAGACAGCATAAGAGAAGGAAAGGGTAGGAGTCATCAGATGCGATAGCATTTTGTTGCCATAAGGAATGTTTCTTCCTCTTCAGTTACAGTTTTATGACTCGGCTTTGCTGAGGTTGGTGATTTACAGCACACAAGAGCAATGGGCTTGCGTGGAATCTAGTTACATTTGGATCTTAAGAAGAAATGGGGTAGCTGAATGTGTATCATGTTCAGCTTAGTGATTCAGATGTAAGACAGTCCTCCAGAGAGACCATAATGTTCTGTCAGAAACTCCAACTGAAATGTACCAAAAGTACATTTCCCAGGAACAGTGGGGCTAGAGACTGATGTGCTCGGTGGCATCAAAGGAGGGAGATAAAGTGGGGAAGAAAAGCTTTGCCCTGTCCCCAGCAATGTGTTTTGACTCTGATGCAAAACAGCCACACCTGGCTCTGGAATAAAATCTTTGCGCCAGCAGCATAACTGCATGCGAGGAAACAGCGGTGTAGGCAGGACATTGCCATAGGTGTTCTGTGACTTCCATTCCTACAGGTGAGACGGGAAAGCTCTGTGTGGTTTGGGGCCCAGAAATCGGCACGTTAGCAAGCTGAGGGGGGATCCCCAGTTCCTTCCAAACCCATCACTGAGGCCTGGCTGTGCCTAAGGCGCCAGCGGGGACGACAGGCTGTGCATTGCCTGCAGGGAAGCGGCCTGTGACCAGGCAGGGAACCGCATTCAGTGCAGCTGCTACTGGCCTAGGCCAGAGGGAAACGCTGGGGCTTCTCATACACTGTGGCTCCCCACGTGGGGCCTTAACATAGCACTGCCGCTCGGCAAGAAGTTGGCACAGTGGCAAGGCCCCTGCAGGCCTGACCACAGCTCCTGCTGACAAATGGCAGCGGCCTGGGGCTGTGGCACTGGGTCTCGTGCTCCCCCACCTGCCTGCAGTGTGGCTCCCGGCTGCAGGGTTGCCTGAGCTGCAAGGCTGTGAGCTGCCAGTTTTGCCTGTGCCACAGAAATAGGAACTTTTGCTTTCGGTGCAGCTTATTCTCCCTTAGTAAACTCCCTTATTCTCCCTTAACATTGTTTTATATCTTCCTTCCCAGCCAGTTTTCCCTGGTGGTGGTTGATAACAGCCACAGGAGTTATGAAGCAAACCAAAACAGTGCTTTGCAACGCTTAAATGCAGTACTTTGCCCATATCTGAAGAGCTTACTCACTGGCCAGCCACGCCCAAAGGATGCCACAGCTCCAGCCTGCAGATCAGCATTGCTTCCCTTCTCATCTCCTACTTCCCAAGTGGGTGTCTGCAGAGTGCCACAACAGCATCGATCTGTTTTGATCACACCTATGTTAATCTGTTCTTCCAGCACCTTAGCAGGCGCCCAGCCTATAGAAGCTATTTCAAACTACTGCCACCGTGGGCTGTGGAAGCATACAAAAAGTGCAATAGGTCCAAGCACAATGCAGTAGTAGGCAGGTTTGTTGCTAAAACTTTTATCTGAAATAGGAGTTGTTATGTTGTATATTATTTAAATGTACATTTAAATTCAAGAGGCAATTAGATACTTTTTGGGGAAAAAAAAAACTCGTAAATTACGTATCAGAAATTCATATTAATTTTATATGTGTGTTTTTCTGTACTTTTTTTCCTCAGGTGCTTACTATGAGATTAATTGATTCAAAGGGAAAAAGTGAGAGATACATAATTCTTGTGTTTAATATTAAACTAGGCTGAGGAAGAGCATGTGAAAAACACACAAGGAGAGCATTGCAGCCTGCACAAGCCTGTAGAAGGGAAAAATGGTGGAAAAACATGGACAGTACCCCAAGACCATATATCTGAAGAAACTGTAGAGAATACTGGCAAGTAAAAGAAAAACATGCTAGAAAACGTTTTGGTATTTTAACTTGATTGTCAGCAAGTGATATTTAGGTTACTTGATACGTAGAAATCAAAATTTTTCCTTTTTTAACCAACCATTTATCCAGTTTATGTCCCAGCATGCTTAACTTCAGGCACTACTGGTAAACAAGAGTGTCAATAAAATAACTTATCCTTGCAGTAGAGATTTAATTTTCTCCCTTTCTCTTTTCTCAGTGACCTGGAGCTCATCCTTTAAACATGCTTGGCTCCAAAATACAAGACAATTTATTTTTCTGTCAAGATAGTGAGGGATTTAGATATGAAGTAATATACCCTTGTGCTTTACAGTTAATACCAATTTCCTGCTTTTTCTTGATATTTTGATATCTCTCCTGTCCATGATCATCTGTGTATGCAAGTTAGAAAATAAAGTAGCAACATAAAGACAAGGTTTAATAGAACAAGAGCACATTAGATAGAGGATGCCAGGCTCTGAAATGTCTCCCTCTACAGAGTTGCTCTATGGTTCTCACTGAACTGATTAACAGATTCTAGTGCAGTAGATGAGGTTCCTTCCAAGTGATACCAGACCCTCTCTTATTTTTCCAGCCACTCTATGTTTGTCTATCTACATGACATTACTGTGTGTTTGTACACACATTTATTTTGCTGAACACAACTGAAAGGAGAAATGTTACATAGAATTTTAGATAACAGTGTATAGGAGCAAGAACGTGAAGTGCTTTTGGATGAAAGCAGTAGTATACTATTATTCCATTGTTAATAGAATATTTGTATTAGTTGGCCTTGAAACCATACGGAAAATTATTGGTGAAAAATCAAAAGTGATTAAGGAAAAGCATTTTTTGTTCCAGAATAAAGTCATCCATAGTTCTTTAGTAGGTTTTGTTTGTGAATGTGTATATGCAGTTTTAGATGCAAAGGCATTCATGTTTCCCTTCAGTTTTATGAGTACTTCAGTTTTCTAGTTTAACTTATTGCTTTCCTTAAATATAACACAATAAGAAGTAGAAGGTGACCTTGTTGTCTAAGTGGCTAGAAAGATGGCTAAAATTTGGCAGCAGTACCATTTCTCTCCAAACCAATCCCAAATTCAATTCAAATTCTATTTTTGGGGCACAAGTAATAATCTGTGATAATTGCATTACAGTAATTTAAACTACAGCTTCTTTAATCTCATATACTTTAAATGCATCTGAGGAAGACAGTTTGAGCTACAAATTTGTTTTCTAATATTGGAAGTAATGTATGTAAATGGCAACTAAATTATAAAACTTAGCTTCATATTACTTTTATAGCTATGTAATGCTCTCAGTTAGATTGGTATTACTTGAACTATACTCAGAATTTACAAAATTGCCACTTAGCATATGATTAGCGCTGTTATTTGTTTGAGTCCTCATAATCATAGAAACATATTTAGGTTTTTATTTTGTCTGGCAATGAAAAAATAAGAGAACAAATATTAGGGAAAAGAGTGCATTTGCAATGAGAGCTTGCTAATTTTTTATCAGGTTATTTTCCGCTCCAAAAGTTTGGCTAGAAGATAGATCTAGAGACTGGGGACAGGCTTACATCTTAGTAGCATTTGAAATGCTACTCAGAGAACCAGGGAGAATGTTTTGTTACCACTTCAGAGACTCCACCTTCTTAACAGGCATCTCATTCCAAACTGAAGCTAAGAGGAGAATGTAGAAAAGAAAGAACCATATAAAAACTGAACATCTTATTTTTGTGTTTAAACAAACACAGAATATTAGGACATGATTAAGGGAATTCCTACAAGGGCAGTAATTTGACCTTTTTGGCTTCTGCTAGATTGGATGCGGTCAGGTAGGATTTGAAGTAGAACAGCAAAAGTCCATGAAAGGTCTCCAAGGAGAGATTGAGTCCAACACATTCTTCATTCTCAGTCAGACACTGGTTATCTTTTAATGGATGTGATTATTTTGTCAGCCAGGAAATCCTACATAACAATAATGTCATAGCAGAGCAGATCTGTTGGATTTGCGTTTCAAGGAATTGATAAAAGTAATTATTTTCCTTGATTAGTTTCCCTACCCAGAGGGTTGGTTGGTCTCAGTTTTTAGCAAATGTCATTCTGATATGTTTGTGTCTCCTCACATTTGAGCAACTGGAACACTGATATGGGGATACAGTGAACACATAGTTGTTTATTTCAGTAGAGCTAAACAGTGCTTGTAATATTTTTTGCTGGGTAGTTACTGGTCCTCCTCAGGGCATTTGGAGTCTGCAGCACAGCTGTGGAAGGAGTTCGGGCTCCAGACAGCAGCCTTTTGCTGTGCTCAAGGATGCCTGAGGATGTTGCTACCTCTCCTTTCATTAGTGTTAATAAAAAGCAAGGAGGTAGTGGTGTTTTACATACAAAGTATTCTCTCCTGTCTAGCCTGGCTGTATCTCTGAATTCTTCTTGAAGCTTAACCTTCCTATTCAGATCCATTCACCTTCCTACGCTGATTTTTTTCCAAGATTTCTTCCGTAGTGTGGTGCATTTAACAGTGAAATTTGGACTTCAGAGCACTGTGGAGGTTTACATGTCTAAATCATAGAAAATGTTTTGTTTTAAGAAAAATATTTTAATTTTTAAATTAATATTATGAGGTTCTGGGCACAAAGTCATAATATTTTTAATGCTTAAGAGGAAAAATACTGAACTGATTTGTATACATATTGGAAATATTTCTGTCTGGGAGTATATCCTGCGTGAAATACATAGCCAGACATATGGCCAGTGAACCATTTATGAACCATTTATTTTAGTTGTGTTGCATATATTTTGTTAGCTATCTGCACAGATATGAATTCCATAACAGACAAATTATCCAATATTCTCAAATAACTTATGTTCAGTGTTCCTCATATTGTTATATTTCATTTCAAAAGACTGACTGTTCTGCTTTATTGTTAAGCATAAGTAATGTAGTGAAGTTACCAGATTCTGCATTAAGTATTCTTCAGAGAATTCAGCAAGAGACAATTTTTAAGAGAGACCTAATTCAACAGGTTTCTCTAGTAACTTCTAAACATAAATAGAATCGTATTTCCTCAACTAAGGAAAAATCTGACTGGTCTTTGTGCTTTGTTTTTTAATTCAAAATACACTTTCAAGTTGCAAGTTTCTCAGAGGGCAGAAGAGAAAGCTGACACTATTCAACTGGGATACTATCTTTATCTTAAATATTTTGGGGAACAAAACACTTATTAAGGGTGACTAGCTTTATCAGATGGGTATAAAAAGCAGGAAGGGACTGACATCTTTCACCTGCTAGTAAAAATGTATTTTCAGATACATTCACAACTTTAATTCACATGATGATAATTTAAATAAATTATTCTGGAGCATATCTGGCAATTCCCAGAGGCCAAGATGAGCATGAATGAGGACTGATTCTTAATCACATGTAACCTTGAGCTTTTCTGAAGCTGAAGCAAGTATACCTCTGTAGTGGTCATCTAGGAGAGCTCATGAAAACAGTGAGTGAAAAGGAAGATATTTTAACTTAATAGTCTAATAACATTGTGGGGGGAGACTACAGTAAACCAGAAGTTTCCACTTTCAGAATCCATTGGATAAAGAACTGTAATTGAGAACAATCATATCATACACTGAAGCTCACCTGCTGAGATTGACTGTAAGTGATACATAACACCCAGTTTTAGGAAAGAGCTGATTTTAAAATATGAAAACAGCCTTGCATAAACATTTGTCTCAATATGTTTTGCGGGTATAAAGGGACAGAAGAATAGTGGTTCCTTCATCCATATGCTGTGTAATCTGTGTATAAATATAGCCTTAGTGTATGTGCATCTTTTGATTATCACCGCTCACTTATACAACTGGTACCTTTAGTGTTGTGTGCGGTTTTTATCCTCTGTAATCCTTTTATTCTCTCTGAGACTTTGCAGATGTACTCCACAAGGCTTTGAAGATTAATCCCGTAATTAAAGGACATGGTTAAATGATGAAATTTTTGCTTGCTTATACTTAAGTGCCCTGTACAATCTCCAACTATTAAAATATGTCTAAAGCATATTTCTGTTGAAATAACAAAATACAAGCTAACATATTCAAAAAAAAGGATTTAGAGCTGCTGTTCCATGGCATACCAGGTATGAACATTTTATTCTATATAATGCTTTTGTTAGAATAAACTTCACTATAAGTAAGGTTTAATTCATTAATTTAAGTAAAGAATTAAAGTTTAATTCATCTCTACTCTTATCATATGACAGTAGAAACACCTTTCTCATTTATTAAGAAGGAAAAGCTTAATTTTACTCAGCACACTAAGTAATATTCCACAATTGATTGAAGAGGTAGTGATATGTGCTGAATCAAAATCTAAATATCTTACATCACAAGTCACTCCAATTTTTGTTTGATGCCTAGTTTGCCTATAGATAAGCAGGTCATCAGATCATTCTAGTGGAGTCCTATTTCTTCAGTTACTAATTTGTTCTGAGAGCTGCCTTCATTTGAGAAATCTGTCCCACATTTCCTGCCATAATAAAGTCTTCCCACTGGCTGAACAATAATAGACTAAATAATCCTGCCTGCTGCCAGAATTCAGCAAGGCACAGATGGAAGTTACAGTCATCAGATGTTTAAGCAGCAGAATACACTGCTTCTAGTCATTTTTACTGAAGTGTTTCACCTGGGGGATAAGTTTATCCACTTGATCTCTTCAGTTTTGGCTTGAAATGGAACCCTGGTGGTGACTTTTTGTAGTTAATGGTCCATCATATATCATTAGGACTTCCCTTAACTTGCAACCATGGGGAAAAAAATGATGTATTAAGATCAAAAGATGAATTCTGTCCTTTTTTTTTTTTTTTGAGATGAAAAGCCACATGTGATAAAGTGTTATAGAAATACTGAGCAAGCTTCTCTGTCCAGCGAGTAAAACCTTGAGGCTAGAACTGACTGAATCATAACAAATGTTTCACTAACTGCCAAAATATCTGTGGGAAGCATGACCTTGTTGGGTTACTGAGCACATGCAATTTTGAATAAAGTCAGCGATGTCATATCTATTACTTGAAAAAGGTTGAATAAAATGCTGCAATGTATCAACCCTGTTCAGGCTACATTGGAGTAAGGGGGGAGTTCAAGCAAATGTGAGGGGGAAAAAGAAACAACAGAAAGGGTTCAGTGGAAAGGATTTTGTTGAGTCTGGGGCCTTGACTAGAGAGGAGGTGGATCGTGACAGAGTTTATAAACTGCAGGAGATAAAGATGCTGAATGACCCAAGGATTATGGGTCATTCTAGGTCAGATTAATGAGTCTTTAAAAGCATAAACCTTCTAACAATTTGCTTATATATATTTTATATATATATATAAATATATATATATATATATATTTACACATGTAACTGTGCATAATTTTTATCCTTAGGCCTTTCTGAACTTGTTTCTGATCAGGGCATGTCCCCAAAGAGTAAACTTTAATTGTATGCTTCTCTGTAGTTAATTGCTTTATATTGTATTTTCTCTCTGACCTGATGTTGCCCTTACTTTGGGCAATTCTCTGTTTCTTTTCATGCCGAAAAGCACAATGTATTTAGGTATTTAAAATGAGATTTTCCACTCTCTCGGAGAAGTATTTTTCTCAGTGTGGATTTTTCTTTGCTCTTTGTGCAGATAGAGCTTTTGGTTACTGATAGCCACAGCATAGTTTTCACGTTCTAGGCAAGTTTACCTGATTAACTCTTTAAATAAAATGGTTTTGTGAAATCTGTATTTTCTAGATTTGGTATATATTTGTGCTGGAGGTGTATTAAATTAATTTAAGGTAAAGGTTTCAAGAGTATATGATAGCCTTGCTCTGTATTGTATAGTAAACAAGTTCAACATCCAAAAATCTCAGTCTAAGTAACTTTTCCATGTGAAAATTAATATTCAAGTTATGCTGCATGACTCTTTTGCCCCTCTCTTGCTCTATCACAAGATAAGTGATTAGTTTTCTGTAAAACTAAGCCCAGATAGCCAGAACTTGGCACATGTGCTTGGCAGGTAACAGTGAAAAACAAACAGAAGCCAATGACTGAAGTTTGAAATGATGATGAACAGGAATTTGCAAGAAAATTTGTTTGAAGAACATTTGTCTGATGTATTAATCTTGTGTTGTAGATTCCCAGATATTGTAATCAATATAACTCCCGTTGTTAGTATTCACTCACTGCATATGATGATCTAACTCATTTATTTTATTTCATCACATTAGTAGCATAATTTAGTAATAATATATTTATTATAATTTATTATAATAATTTAAATTATATTTCATTCAGTTCACAGTATGAACTACATTTAAGAATGGTAGGTGCCACTCCTGTTTACAGTAAACTGGCACAGCTAAGAAACCAAAGCTCTTATCTCCTAATCAATAGTATACGTGTATAAATGTATATGTCTAATGTGCCAGATTCTAAGGGAAGGTTTTATCTGAAACATAATTGCAAAGGGACTGATGTCCATTAGGTATCTTTTAATTCTGTTCTTTCAGGATGAAGCAATACATAAATTGCCAAAGTTTCATTTCCTTAATGCATTTGCCTTTTAGATATTAAATGTGGAGCTCTTTTTTATGCTCTCCTGAGAGCAGCAAAAATGCAGCTCTAAATTTATGCTGTTAATGCAGGAAACTTGAGGCATAAATGAGCAAAATTATTGGTGTGACAGGGGTGCAGTTTTGATTGCAGAGTGAAATATTGCAAGAATAGTAGTTTTAAAGCATGAACATGAGGTTACAAATACAGCAATTCCTTTTTTTAAAGTCATTGCCTACTTAAATATTGTAGTTGCACAAATAGCTCTGTAGCACAAAAATGGCAGGACTTCAGTAGGAGCACTGGAATGTTAAGTGTACAGATATTTTAGTACAATTTCTAAATGCCTTAGAGGGCAAGTTCAACAAATTGACTCTTTGTATGGACATGAAGTAAGGAATGTTCAAGCGCGAGGAACTGTTTGAACGTTTTTGATTTAGCAAGACCTGTCTGAAAGACTAAAGATTAAAAACGTCTTTATGAATACTGAAATTTTTGTATGCATGTATTTATGCAAATAAGTTCTGTTGTAGATGTTTAGCATGCCTTGAGGCTTTTTATAGTACTGAAAAATATGTACCTTACTTGGCATCAAGATCCCGTGATTACAACTGAGCTGGTGAGCAGTTGCATGGTACTGCTACCACCAGTTTCACATCCTCCTCTTCTGGTGCAATCCCTAAATAATAACAGCTAGCTCTACTCCAACACAGACTTTCCAAAAATAGGAACCAAGTACACGTATAATACTTCTAAAATGAAGGAATGGTATGGATGTCCTTAAAGGAGAAAAGATGGATCAGGACGTACAATTATTTATTTACTGTTTATTCATCGCTCTAACCTCTTTTTTTAGTTGATCCAAAGAACTATTGTTTTATATCATGTAGTGCTATAAGTCTGTTTTAAATGATTGCTCAAGAATGAAAGATTTGGATACCTTTAAACTGTAACCTTTAAACCTTTAAATGTTAAAGTCCTGGAACAAAAAGCAAAAGCAATGTTCAAGATCCAGGTAGAAGCTAGGTACACTACAGACCAGGATACCTATGGCTAGAGTTGGCTTAGGGGAACGAGGGCTTCTGAGCTGGGACTTCAGCAGAGCCCTGCTCAGCCTGAGCTGGGCTCTCCATGGGGCTGCAGCTGAAGGCACGAGCTCGGGCAGCATGAAGGAGCACCGAAGTGCACAGGTGTAAGGTTAGGGGTAACATACCCAAGTTCGTGATGCTTTCAGGGGAAAGAGGACTGAAGCTGCCCCTTGTGCGTGTGTCTGGAATTTTTTTTGCAGACTTTTGAGAACCTTTTCTGAAAAATGTAAAGCTGCTAGAGTTTCAGTGCCTGCCTGCCTGCTGCTAAACTAAGGTAAGCACTAGGCTTCAACATTGCTGTAATGGTGGTGGTGTAGCTGTGTGTTAGCTGCTTAGATGCTGAAGTACATTTGGGACACATTAAATACAGCAGAGCCAGATGGGCAAAAGGAGGTGATTTTCTCATTACGTTTAGTGTTTGTGCAGCCTCACCTCTGAATACTGTGTGTAGTTCTGGGCTCCACAGTATGAAAAGGATGTTAAGGTCCTTGAAAGGACCTTGTTGACTTCCTCCCAGAGGAGGGTAACAGAGCCAGCCAAGGGCAGAAGGACACATGCTGTGAGGAGAGGCTGAGGAGGCTCGGGGTGCCCAGCCTGGAGGAGAAGAGGCTGGGAGGCAACCTCGTGCATAGGCAGGTGCCGGGCTCTGCTCCCTGAGCACCAGTGGCACCAAGCTGCGATGGGGGAGCTCAGGCTGGGCAGGAGGGGCATTGCTTTCCTGTGAGGGTGGCCAAAGGCTGGAGCAGGCTGCCCAGTGAGGTGGCTGGTGCCCCGTGCCTGCCAGTGTTCAAGGCGCATTTGGACACTGCCCTCAGTAACTTCTAGTGAGCCCCAAAGTGGTCAGGCAGTTGGACTCGGTGACCTCCGAAGGCCCCTTTCCACTGAACTGAACAGAACCATTCCATTCCACATTTCTTTAGATTAGATTCTCCTCATTGTTTCTTTAATATCAGTGAATTTATAACTGGCATAACAGGTGATAAATTTGGAGTATACTCTCTTATTAGAACATTAGCCTACTTCAAGATTGTCTGGAGGTTTGCAAAGAATCTTTCAGCATTTTTTTAGCAGAATTAGAAATTCCTCAAGTATTATTAAAAAATACTGTCCATGGAAAGAAAAATGATCTTAAATTTAAATCAGATATGAGAATAATGTAAGGAAGGAATAGGAGGAGTATAAAATTTGATCTACGCCTGAATCTTCAATAAGCCTTACAGAAATGGGAACCTCTGTGGAACATCTTCCACAGCAGCCCATAATTAGATCTCGATATCCTACAGTAGCCAGTAAAATGACAACTGGGTATGGGGAAAGAACAGTGGGAATTCCAGATGCGATTGGAAGAATATGAAGTCAGTTCAATATAGCACAGAAAAAAATCCTTTCTGTTTGAATTTCAGATTTTGGATTTACTGCTAAGTTCAACATGATGCAAGTTAACTTTGACAGAGGCATGATTCAGAGACGTAATGGTCTGTGAAAATATTTTCGTTGCTTTTATTAGACTTTTGATCACAATCTTCAATGTAGACTTTGCATGGGCTTAAGCATTAGCTTGCAGTAACTTGCTCATTGTTTCTGTTATTTTTAAGTACTCTGGAAGTCAGAAAATAATCTACATTTGATTTCTATTATGCCAGATAGTAGCCATATGAGTTAATTAGCTATCATCTGAAATTCTCTTGCTGCTACAGCATAATTGTTTACCATTTTTAGATTATTCTTTTAGACTAATTATTTAAATGTATCTAAAGTAAAGTGGCATAGGGAGAGATTTTAGATCATTTCACTAAATGTTTAGCAGGCTAATGGAAGGTTGAACTCCAAAATTAGCTCTACTAAGACTTCTGCAAAGCAACAAAAATTACAGAGTAAATAACCAAGTGCTCTCTCTGCCTCTAGTTTTCATTTTGTCATTTATCAATGAAGCTGCATTCAGAAAAGGTGGCATTTATTTATTTTTAATTCAGAGTCTGCATTTATGTAGATGACTTTCTGATAATAGGTCTACTAAAATGATTCTGAGTTTAACATAACATATGGCACTACATTAAATGTGTATGAGGCAAACCATATTTCTGATCTCCTGTTTTACAGAAGATATATTGATGTGCTATCTCTTATTGTTGAGATTTCGTAATTCTGGCCTTGGGTTACGTTGGTGTTATACTTACAACACAGCTTATCTGTGTGTATCTACCTTTTTCACAGCAGGGTAGATAAATGTATATTTGATAGATCCAGTCTGCATGTTTCTTGGCTGCTGATTACAAAGATCTAAGTTCACTAAATTGGATGTTAGTGCAGTTCTGTTTGAACAAACTCCATGAATTCAGAGCAACTGTGAGCTCAGATTGGGCATTTGCTACAGCTAACGAGTGAAACAGCAAAATGGAATATAAAGATACAGAATTACAAGGGCTGAATTTTGCAGTTTTAATGGCTTACCAGAAATACCCCCATAATTACCAGGCTTTTTAGCCCTCGCCAAGCCCGTCACCTAACACTTGAGAAATAGAGGCTTCCAAGCATGTTGGATACCTGCCCCGTTTCTAAGGCCTGTTATTTTCAGGGGGCATTGCACACCCCCAACTATGAGCGAGGAGGAATGCATCTGGGAGTACATATGTGCCAAGGCTCTGACAGGATGGTGAAATAAAACCTCAGTTTGCCACTTTGGGTTTCCAAATTTTAAGTGATTTTTGAAATTATTTTTTTTAAGTGCTTCTTTCTTAAGGGGTTTATTTAAGAGCTGACTGGGAGTATTCATTATTCATGCTACGTATTAAATGGCAGCAAAAAAAAAAAAAAGAAAAGAAAAGTGGTAATCAAGGCAACTTGATTTAGTGTAGATGTATTACAGAGCGTGAGCAGCTGAGGAGAGCTAACAGCCCTTTCACTACCTCTTCCAGACCAGATGATGGAGCAGTGCTGCTGCGTCCAAGCAGAGTACGTCAACCCCGGGAATGAGAGCTCCTGGCGACAGCTCCAGCGTTGCGAAGACAGAAACAGGAAATGGGGGACAGGAGGGCATCCAGGTACAAAAAAAAATTCTTTCTCCAATCTGTCTTGCTCACAACTACGTTCAACTGTTCTTCATTAAACTAACGTTTAGTACAGTTCTGCTCACCCTGCAGAGTATGTTTAGAAGACTTGCGAGCATAGCTATTCTGAAGGTTTATAAAATCTTCTGATTTAGTGTGATTACAGAGCTTTCAGTTTTTGGTTACCATATCTAAATCCATTCTGGTCTGACAGTGAATGAAGTCTGTTCCTGATGGAGTTGTTTCAGAATTTTTTCTGAAGAATCCTTCATACCTTTTTTTTTTTTTTTTTAAGTAAAATATGAAGGTGTGTAATATATAGCACAGCTCAATATTTTAAACTAAAGCTGGAAACGTCTATAAGAATGTCATTTTTTTTCTTTTTCCATATCAACAAGAAGAAAGGCCAAAATAAGGGAAATTATGTAGGCATAAGAACTATTTCCAATAGAAGTTGTTGCTAGTAATGAGGAAGGAATTCGTTAGCTATCTGAGCATACTCAGCTAACATCCTTACCAAGCACACTCAAAATATTGTAAAGAAAAAATGACATTATTTTCATCTATGGCTTAAAGTTGAAGAAGTATTATTAAGGCAATTTAAAATGCTTATATTAAAACTAAAATGATTTGATATGCAAAACTAAATGTGCCTGGACCTATTGGAAGCATCATTCTGACTCCTGTTAAATTCTGCAGAAATCTGATGTTTCAAGATGGCTGGAGGAAAGAAATTTAATTTTAACTTTAGAGAAGGTCTGAAAATTTCTCACCACCAAGTTAAGAAAAAATGGTAATGAATGCAAATGTATGTGTCATAAGAGATTGAGTACTCATAAAATGAAGCTGCTCACAAGGAAATACTATTAAGGCATTAAACCAATGAAAAAACAACAGTATAGAAGAAAGGGCTGCTTAAAGGTTGTGAAAGGTCATACAATCCATCTCTGCCTGAAGGAAGGATAGAAGACTAATGCCTTTAGGGCAAATCGTTAAGGCAGTATGCTTTTATATCTTACTGAAGTTACTTAGGCAGAAAAATTTAAACCTTTCTGATTCAAGCAAGCAAGGCCTTCTGTCCTTTCCTCATCCTTTCGATACTGATAGTGACTTATTTGCTCATCTGTGTTAGCAGGCAGCTGAAAAGGACATAATGGAAGAGAAGGGATCCACGCTGGTCACAAACAGGCAGCCTTATGCATCAGCGCCAGAGCTGCAGTGGCACAAAGCAAGGCAGGTTTGCCCCTTCTGTCCAGCAAAACAATCGCTTTATTAGTCTTTACAAAAAAAAAAGTCTTCCGTAAGTATATACTCTACCCCAGTCCTGGCAAAACTTTTTGTTGTTGCTTTTGAATATCAGCGTCTTTTCAAGATGTTTTCTAATGTAGTTTTCTATCAGATATCTAGAGTTTCTCTATGGCTTTGCACTGGTACTTGTCATAGTTTCCCTGTAAGCAGCCTGGAGAGGATGGCAGAAATGTCTCCCAGATGAAGCTTTTGGCAAATATGCCATACTGGCACACAATTCTTTTCTTGCCATCATTTTCTCAGGCCAGATATTTGAATAATATATTTTTCTCTTGCTTTCCACATTTTCCTCTTTAGAAATGTCATTGTCAAGAGCAATTAATTGCCATTCTATGCAAATATGAGAAAGGAATGTTTTGCATTTCTGTTCCTTACAGAATTCCTCAGAGCAGCAGAGATGGCAAGCAGGATACTACAGAAAGATAGGGAGACCAAGATAAAACAGTGGCAATTTCCCAGCCAGAGGAGCCTTCCAGCTTAGCTAGTAATAAAGACAGAAGTCTAGACATGTTTCTAATAAGGCAGTATTAACTCACCATAATTATTTTACCTTAAGGTAGTGCTCATTCATCACCATGGCACTGCTATAAATAGAATATCATTGCTTCACATTTTCCAATAAATCCAACATATTCTGAGATTAAGTACGGCAGTGAAGTTTGTGATTTCAAACAGTAACACATAGCAGTTGCTATTTACCAGAGAAATCCCTCTTAATGAATGAAGTATTAGGGTTTAGTGATGATTTGAGATTCAAAAGAGACCGCATTTTCTCCTGAAATTGTAATTAATTTACTTCCAGTGTATCTAGGTCAGTGCAGTTGTTTAGTCTACATGGAAAGTTGACTACTGTCTAAATTATCCCACTCTTAAAGAAGAAATCCACTGCATAGCACAGAAAGCTTTTCATTATTGTATCTCCTCCCATCACATAATTTTACAAAGCCTGATTGGGCAAACTTGCAGAGAAAACAATGCCTTGTTTCCATTTAAATAATCTTACTAAAACCAAAAGGAAGACTTAAAAAGCCATTACTCCGTTAATTATAGCAATTTATTCAAAAAGGATATAAACGCAAACATCTGAAAATTTTAAATATATTGAATATGAATATATGTATTCTGGAATTCCATTTAAGTTCCGTAAAGTTCAATCTTGTGCGTTACACCTGTAGTAAAAGATTAGGGTTTCCTTTTAGTTGTTATGGCCTTTGTCTAGTGGTTTTGCGAGCAACATGCAAATGTTTGCAATACTATGAAATCATGGTATAGACTTGCTTTATTTGCACTGTTTCTCTTCATCTCATTCTCTTCAACTTCTTTGATTCAACTCATTGGATGATGAAATCTTAAAGATCATGGTAAATATGGGCTGTGTGGTCCAAACAGGACAACATTTAAAGACTTTATGAGAACTGAGTGGCATAGTTCATCCTTTTCTTAAAGGAATCAAAAAACAAATAAAAGGAGTAGCTTACAATTATAGACAGAAGCCTTGTAGAGTAAACAAACATGTCATAAAAGTAGGGAAAAAATGTGCACTTTCCAGGGTGAGAGTTGCAGATAAGGTCCTTGTTTAGGTAGAAGAAGCTGGCGTAGCAGAGGTGCAGCAGTTTCCATTAGTCACTTCACCATATAGGTGAATTAGATTCAGAGATGTGGTTTGCAATTGATGTGGGCACCTGAAAGGGTGCAGGCTTTGTTTTGTCCACACCTGAGCTGTGCAGCCAAACTGTTGCACGGCAGGTGGTGATATGCTGGTGGCATAAACCACGGCCAATTACTTCATACAAGAAATACAATGTTCCTTCAAGAAATTGCGTTTCTCAGAGTTAAAACAGATTCCTCTGAGATCTGGCTGAAGTCGTTCTCCAGGATCTTACTAACACCATGATCTAAAGGCCATCTCAAAGGGTTTCTTGTTCCAGGACCCCTTTGATCCTGATCCCCTTTTCAGAGAACTACAGAGCTGGAAACCCATTTAAACTTTTCATTTGGAACAGCAGTACTCAGCTGAACTGACATCAAAGTAAATTGGCAAATTGGCTGTGCATTTGTATGCAGTGCTTTCACATGTGGGTCACTCAGGGAAATAGCGTGGCCTTGCTCAGCAGGCTCCTAGAGGCTGCCACACTGCTATGCTGTGCTGACAGTAATTTAGATGTATTGTGCTTCTGGGTCCTCCTTATTCTCCTGCTCCCAAAAGACATGATTGCCAGTGGAAAAATATTCAAAACCATTTTTTTGAAGGTGACTTGAGACTTCAAAAGCTCCTCATTGCCAAGCTGCTCGGCTGCTTGCTTTTCTAAGGAAGTCAGCAGAGACCAGTGCTATAGAATAAGTAGCAGGTAGGCATAACGAGATCATTGCCTGCAATAAATGCTATACAGGCAGAAGAAATGCTTAGGCATGTATGTAATAAAATCCTATAACTCGGACAGGGAATTAGTAGAAATAAATAGAGTGGTAAAAAGAGAACAACGGACAAATGCATAAGTGGAAAGGTGGATCCTGTTAAAATTTCTGCCTCTAATCTATCTGTACCTGGGTTATTTGTCACTTGGTATAAATGTACATGTTACTTAATATATTGTCTGTGTATCAGATTTAAGTAACATTTTGGACTGTATTGCATAAATGATATTATGGTTTTACTTGTATCATCAGTGTTTTAGCATTCCTGCTTGGATGTCATACTGCAGTTTGTCAACCACATGACTTTCTTCCATCATTTGTTTTGTCATCAGTGAAAATTAATTTTCTTGTGTCCTGCCCTCCTTATCACTTTTAGAGAAACAGACAACATCTGCTGTGTAGTGACTCACTGAAAGAAAATGAACATTCCCTCTTATAGCAAGGTGACATTAGCAACAATAAATCTTCCCATGACCTATCATTTAGTAGTCTATCATTTTAGTAGTCATTTATAGTATCTGTCATTTAGTAGTCATTTCACAGTTATGTATGAAGAGCTGTGAAGTCTCCTATGATTATCTAAACACAGGTTAGAAAACATTGGGGGAAACAGATGATTGTTTTTAAGGGCTCCTCTTGTATATATGGAGGTGCTAGGGTTCTATTCCACATCTTTCAGAATTATTTCTGCATTTACACATGCTATTTAAACTAATACATTAAAATTAGGCTTTAAAAATAATGGGTATGTTTTAAAAAATTCTGGAAACCTACAGCTCTTATTGAGGTCAATGAAAACTTTGGGGTACAAGGCTTTTCGAAAAGATTACGAATGTCTTCAGGCTTTAGTGGAAAGGGGCTCTAGAGTGCAGCCATTGCTTGTCTGCTGCAGCAATTACTAACAGAAAAAAGTCTGTGCCAGGTCACAGGGAGTACTTTTTCTGTTCTAATATATACATCAATTTGCATTGAAGATTCTATTCAAACTACTAGTCATGTAAATGTTATTCGGACTATATGAGGTAAGTGACTAACAGAATAACAGTCATTATTATACTGGAGCTGCAAAACCCCCGTTTGATGGGATGTGACCAAAAAGTACTTGAGAGCTAAGGAGCTCTGTCATAATAAACAAACAAACCCGTTTTTGCATCTCTCATTGTATCAACACATCTTTGGCTCGCTCTCTTTAGAAAAATCTAGTGTTTCAGAATCCTGGCTTCAAAAAATCATGTTAACTTCCATATTTCTGGCAACTTTTAAGACCAGTTACAATTCATTACCAAATATTTTTCAAATGCTAAGACACATTTTATAGAAATGAAACAACTTTGATATTTGAGTAGCAGTGCTATCAAAGACTAATGACAACAGCTAGTTGTTTAGTTGCTGCTATAAACTAGTTGCATTGTGGAGGGGGTTAAAAAATACATATATTTGGGTTTATTCTACAATGTTGGGTAATTGTGCATATCATTTATAAAAGGCAAAACTTCAGCAATGTTGCCCTTGCATTCAAGAGTCAGATCTAGAGGAGGCACTGAGGAGGAAGAGCTTGTTCTGCCTAACTGCCCATCTGCTACATAGCAACCTCTGGATGCATCTCAAACAAGGGAGTAAAGCTTGGAGTGTTTCTCTAAACAGGCTCAACCTGCAAAATGGCATCTGCCCTGTGACAAGCTGTGAATCTATTCCAAAACCATTCAGAACCCTAAAACTGCTTTTGAAACAGAAGATAAATGAAAACATAAAAGGAAGTTATTTGTACCATTTGCATGACAAAGTGAATATGAGAGAGCTGGTAAAATATTAGTGGAAAGTAGGTAATACAAAATACTGCACTAGAGTTATTGTAGGTCCTTCATTTCTGTGCAAATGTTAGATGTTTGATTTGTTGTTTAGTTCAACATTATCACTGGTATGTGTTTAATCCACAGTCCAAAAAGTCGATAGGAAGCTCTACAGTGTCTCAACTGTTGGTAAGAGCTCACCTAACTGTTAAAGCCACAGAAGTCCTTCCCTCTGTTTGGATAATAATTTGGCGGTGTAATAGCTGGAGGGTGGGTTCATTTGTATACATTCTTCATTATCTCCAACAGTTCAAAGCCACCTGGTTTACTAATGCCTCTGTTGATATTGCTTTAGCACGACTTGTTTGCGTTTGACCTAATATTCAAATTTAGTCCAGAATTAGTGCAGAAGTGTGTGAAGTTTGTGCAAATCAAATCCAGTTATCATTCTTCTCTGCAGCCATCACTGAGTTCAAAGCTGTGGACTGAGATGTAAGCACAGTCCCTCAGGTATGTGGACATGCTTTTTTTTTGTACCCATATTAGAGATATTTTGCCAGGTAGTGATGGGAAGGAAGAGTTAAGAGGGGAAGGAGATCCTGGGTGTAGAAAGAAGTCTTTGGTGAAGTTGTGCTTATTGTTTGCATGTGTATCTAACTGGTAATAATACTTAGCTGTTTTCTTGTTGAAAGTTAAGATGACATAAGTGTGTCATGGTGTGTAGGAAAAGATTTTGACACAGCTGACTAAAAGACATGTGAAATGTGAATTTCTTAATTGCTTATAGTCACTAAAAAGCACAACTGATGTGCCAGTGTGGTACATCAATTCAGACTGTGCAGACGTGCTACACTGTATTGCAACACCTCTAAACCTGAGATGTTCATTTCTATGTTTCATGTCTAAACGAGCGCAGGAGGTCAGTGGAAGTGCTTTGGTAGAGGCAAAAAAAAAAATCCTTCTATTCCTTTACCAAAAATTGTTAAAAATTGATCCTTGATTAGAAATGTAACTACGTAGAGTAAACCTATGTACAGGTGGTGTTGCTGTTGAACCTTAAATACTTTAAGGACTTCTCAAAAACAATTGTTTATTCCCCTGTTTAGCAAAAGCTTCATCAGGCATAAACTGTCAGTATCCCAACATTACAAGGCTTAGCTGCTCACAGAAATATTGGAATATATGCCGAAGGAAACATATGGCTTTGCAACTCGGGGAGGGAGTTATTTAGTAATAGAATTTTATTTAGAGATTGCTCATTAATTCTTTAAATCAGCTTTTGGTTACATGTATTTACTTAAGTTTATACAACATAAATTGCATACAACTACTGCTCAAATTATTCATTATGAATAATGTATTCGAACAAATACAGGCCTTTAATGTGTTTGCAGCTGATTTGTAGTCAGTTCATAATTTTTATGTCTGCGCTCATTTTTTCAAGTTGTTTACTAGTTTAGGTTAGAAGTGGGATTTTACATAGCTCCAAGTATTTTCTATGCAGTTTTCAGTCTGTATGATTTATTGCCACAGGTGCTTTTTTCTCCCTCCTTGACAGTCTCTGTTAGTCCAGCTGCCTAACAGCCTCCTGAAACATTTACTGTGCAGGTAATGGAAAAAGAAGTGTAAACTGCTGAAAAAGAAAGTTATTCTGCTTCAAATCTTTTTCTGCAAAGATTAGTTCATGCAATGGCTGCACTATCATCTAATAAACTCTTGTGCATTCCTCTTATATGAAAATGCCATGTGTCCAAATATTCATGACTTAATAATCATATGCATAGTTTGGCATAGTTCATATCAAAGAAGTAGAATGAACTGTGAGAAATGTCCCAGAACAAAATGCTTTTATTAAAAAGTCATGTTTTCTGAAACAGGAATGTTTCTTTCAGATCCGTTTCTGAGAAATGGCTGGAAGCCCTGCTGATTCTGGACCCGGGCATCCTGGTGCAGCCCTGCTCATCCTCACCCTCATGATGGACCTTTTGAGCCCGAATGGACCCAGGTAGTTCTCCTGATTCTTATAACGGACTGGTTTCAAATCATGGTAGTGGAAGTTTCTGCTCACTGCTCAACCCCTTGTTCATTTAATCAATGAGTGCTAGCTGTACGCTGTGCTGGGGAAAGAGCTGTGATTAACGTAGCACATGCTTTGTCCTGGAGTGATACAGACTTGCAGTAATGCCACTTCAGCAATCAAGAGCAATCAAGTCATAACGCGCAGCCAGGGAGAGCTGAGCATGGGAGCACTGTCTAAGGTAAGAGCTCACGGTTCTAGCTCCCTGATGTGCGTCTGATGCATGCCCTCGTCTTCGGCTGGGCTCAGGTCTGGGGCTGTGCAGCTACAAGTGCAGTTCCTTTGAAAGCTGTGCAGCTCTTCAAAGCTTTCACATGAACTTCTGAAGATCTTAGACAGAAACGTGCTCTGCTACTTTTATCTGTGCTTTGCTTAGTACTGTCGTGGCTGTCTTTACTTACACTTGAAAGTTATTTTCCAGTGCAATTTTTGTCTCCTACTGGAGAGCTAAGCCACTTCTAACATGACTAGCTAAAAAAACAAAAAAAAAGTGCCTGTAAGGGTGCTGCCTATTAATATGCCTTGTAATTAGTATGCTCTGGATCCATGGTCAAAAGGCAGAATTCCAGTTAACTTCTTTGGCTCGTGGGAGCTCCTCACAACGTGAGCTGGGGGAAAAGCCAAATGGTAGGGGGCTCTCAGCTCTGTTCCCCAGCCCTGAGAAAAATGACTCATGGATCACTTTCCGTGGATCAGTGGCCATGATCCTCCGCTAGGAGACTTTGTTGCCAGGACAACCGTTGCCAAGACAGACTGGTTTTCCTTGGGAACAATTTCACTGTGTGATTTCTATACAGCAAACCTCCAGTATTTACTGTTAGACCCATGCGAGAAGCTCTTGGAGTTTCCAGGTGGAAACTGAGAAACAGTAGGAAGGGCAAGTGACTCTAACCACCAAGAGGGAGCTTGCAATCTCACGTGGATCTGCACAAAGTTCACGGTCTCTCTGAATGTGCATGCACTCTGCAAATATGGGCCCCAAAACCCAGCGTTATGAGCCTCTTCAGGCCACAATATCAAAAGGAATTCCAAAGCTTACAATTCTCTTCAGCAACAGTTAGTTGGGAATAGATGAGGTCCTTAGGGATGTTCTGTATTTTAGTGCATAGCTATAAAAGTTTTCATGATTTAGTACAGAGGCTGTGATCAGCACCTTGCGTGTGCTGAAAGCAGCAGATTCCACCACCTCACCCTGTCTGTGAAAAGCATGTGCTTTGTAGAATTACTGGCATGCCTTCAAAAGAGGACCCTGTTCTCTTTGAAATTGCTTGTAATTTTGTAATTTTATATCACCTGAAAGATTGCCTTTGGTTCACTTTATTAAAAGTATAGTGTTACTATATGCAAAGTCAATAATCCTTTTTGATACAGAGGTTCCTAAAGTTTATGATTCAAAACTTTACCAGTCTGGTATTGGTTTCCAATTTTTGCATTAAATGATTCTGGTTTAAGGAGAAAGTTTGATTATGGTATAATATTAGATGATATTCAAGTCAGTGGATGTAAAGTAGTTAAATGAATAAGCTACTCTCCCGAGTACATATGCATATTTAACACTCTTGTTGCTGTCCACCAGAGGTCACTTCCTGGCCACTTTATTCATTATCGGCTGTGCTTTCAGTTGAGTGGTTAGCCTCTCTTGTTCTCCCTTGTCGTAGACTTCTGGATCAGCTGTGCAAATGCAAGTCCTGAAAATCCTGCTAATGACTGACTCGTTTCTAGAATCATTAAAAGACAGAAAGGCAATATCCTGCTGAAACAGGAAAAGTATTTAATTGATCCCATAATCACACCTAAGACACATCCCTGAGTGTCTAATCTCAGTAACTACCCCATGCTTTGCAAGCTTTACTGTGCATATTAAAGAATTTTCAGTACAACCAGACACTATTGTGTGCTAGCAAATCTATGTGAAATTTATATCTGGATTTTTATCTAAATTGTCACAAAATCTTTCTCAATGTGCACTTAAATTGAGAAGTAAAATGTATTTACGGCTTCTGATACTTCAACAGTATGTGAGTTTCATCTGTCATGTGCTTGGAGAGGCCTGTGTTTGACAAGTTTTTCAGTACAGAGAAAAACGTCCAGAATTCTTTACTTGACTTATCAATTAACAAACTGAGCAACTCATCTTACAGGAGTGCCGTTCTACATCGTCTTTTGTAAGTAAAGTGAAAATCTGGAAATTAGACATGATATTTTATGAGCTCTAAAAGCGTGGATGCTTTTTAGCTCAGGTAGATGGAAGCTCAAGCAGCTAATATTCAAAAGAAAAGGAGGAACTCAGTATGTGTGTTCTTAGCAATCTCTTCCCTGTGTGAGGAGATGCTATGTGAATTGTGAACTTTGTCTGAAACCTCAAACACACCTGAACTTCCTCTAAGTGAAGAAAATTGTTTGTTTTTGTCTGGTCTGCTTCAGATTCATCTTACTGTCTTACTGCTTCTCTAAAGACTATGTTCAGTCTTGCTAACTTTGAACTATAGACCAGCATCTCTATAGAGTCTGGTTTTAATTTAAAAAAAAAAAAAAAAAAAAAAAAACACAAAAAAACCACAGAAATAGTTTTTGGTTTATAAGCATAGGTCCAGACTAAAATGCAATCATTTAAAGTTTAAGGGAGGAGGAGTTGCTATCAGTTTTGTACCTAGTTTCCTGGCTACTTGGCCCATGATAGAAAAATAAATAAAGGAATACCTGGTTATCATTAACACTCACTGGAAACTTGCTGGGAACGACTTGTTTAGGTCTCTATTTTTATAGACAGACTCCAGTAACATGAACTCAGACTTTTCTACATGTTGATGCTTATACTAACTGCTACAGTGAATAAAGGGTGAGACTATAATTTTAATCACAATATTATTCCAATTCCTACTTATCTGCGTTAATTGCTGTGGCATTGTTCCTAGTGTGTCCTGCTATAGAAATTTCCATCTCTCATGACAATTGATAATTTTACCTTGCTCTTAATACATAGAGTGGGCACAGAACATCCAAAGATTTTACCATTAGTGAGGAATGACTCGAGGTGGTGGACCAACACAGGAAACAACTATTCATCCACATAGTCTTTGGGGCTGGCTGACAAGTGAAAAGAAATAGACTAAGAGCTTCAGCTTTGCTCCATCCTTCTTGCTGTGCAGAAGTACGGATGCATGGTAGGTTACGCAGGCAAGGGATAAATCACTACTAATTCAGAAGACAAAGACCCTGCACAGGACAGCTTCCACATTACATCTTTCTAAGGGCTTTAATTAAGCTCTCTGTATGAGCACCTATTAAGACTTGTGCTCCATAATACCTGGTCTGAGGTTTTTCTGAAACAAGGTTATTCCTAGGGTCTTGTTCTTCAGAACTCTTTAATCCTGCCTCTAGTTTTCTCCATGAAAAGTTTGAAATACTTTTTAAGCTCCTGGTTTGGAGATAAGAGCACGCTGTTGGTCTGACATCAAAGTGAATCAATGAGCTGGCTGTGCGTTTCTATCCACTGCTTTAGCCATATATTCCTTTGCAAGCCTCTAGAAGCTGTCACCCTGCTATGCTGTGATGAAAATAATTGGATATAGCTCCCACTTCTGTTATTCCCATATGATATTGCTGCTGGTGAAGAGTACTCAAAACTGATGGCTCCAAAGTCAACTTTAAACTTCAAAAGCCAAGTGTTCTCACGTGCTGGGCTGTTTGCTTCTCCAAGGACATTTGCAGAGAGCAGCACCATACATCAAAGTGCAGACAGACATAAGAAAAGACCATTCCCACAAAGAGTGATATACAGAAAGAAGATACATTCAAGCATCTAAATAGTGAGGAACTGAGTACTCAAATAATTCTGGAGGAAGGGAAGTCTGTATACAAATAAGGCGATAGAAAATGAAATGACAAATTCCATGAAGAAAACCTTCTAATAATTTTGAATAATGAACCGCTTGCCCTTACGATTTTTATTTGTCACTAAATGCAGGAATTTACAATAGTCCCGTAGGCTTGGATAGTGCATAAACATGCTGTTGTGCTACAGCTTAGTAACATTTCTACTGTGTGATAAACTACAGTTCAAAAAGATGCTTCACATGATACTGTTTGTTGTTCTCAGCAGGTGAGAACTGGGAGCAGGGAAATTGCTAAGAACCCTATCTACCACATGCTTCCACTTCTGCAGGCAAGGAACCTTCAGAGAATTTCAACAGGGAAAAATAAACCAGAAAAATAAAACAGATGTTTTCATGGGTTACAAGGTGACAACATGAACCTTGGATGTCACGTGTTGACAGCAAATGGGTACCACATTCAGGCTCTTAGCCAAAATAGCAAAGGTTGGTATGGAAATTCCAGCTTTCTATTTAAAGAAATTCATCTCTAATTCCAAATTCCTGTTTAATGGTGTTGGGTCTACAATGATTTTAGCAAATCACATCTGAAAAACAGCACTGCTCTGATTTGATGTTTTCATTTTATTTTTACTGACACTAAATTTATTCTAGCTCCTGAACAGAAAAGATAGAGATGCAGCCTGACAGGCTACAACATCTGTATCTGACTTGATCACATCGGAGAATATCAGCCCCAGAAACGGGACCTTAGGAACAAAATCACTCCTGCCACTGCTGCAGGTATGGAGATTTTGATTTGATTTTTGCAGCTGGAGATGTCAAACAGGGTTTCCTCACACAAGGTAAGGAAGTTCTCTGCAAGCAGAGGTGCCAGAGATATCTCTTCCTCAAAACTGTATTTTGTTACTCATTTTGCAGAGCTACCCATGGCAATACCCCCCAGACACACTATTTTTGCTACAGTATGTTTCATGTCTACACAATAGTACCATAATTGGATGGACATGCAAGCTCTACTGAGAATTATAGCCTCATTACCAATTTGAAAATTAAACCATTGACTGAATAAAGGGGAAACATCTTGCAGTCAAAATGTTTGGTACCTGCAGGTATTCTGATTTTTTGTTGGTTGGTTGGTTGTACTGTGACACAGTCAATATCTCTCCAAGGCCATGCAAAGATCAAAGGGCTTAATCCCAGAATGTCGTATGCAATAACATGTAAATAGGGTGGTAAGGTTGAAGTAGGCAATCACTAATGTTGTGCAAGACAGAGATAAGCCAGTAAGCCACCTCTTCCCAAAATAAAGCACAAAATTACAGCTTTTAGTAGAAATGTAAGGGATTTTTTTCCTCTTGGCAGGCTTGTCCCCAAGATAAAAATCCAGCAAGTGTCTTTTCCAATTCTTCTCTACTACGTTCTGTCACGCTGGCTGTCAGGAAAGCCAACAGAGTGATAAGAGTTTCACTGTGTACTGATCAGGTAAAGGTGCTGGTAAGTAAAGCTCTTTTGCTCTGATAACTATTTGACCATACTGAGGCCCTGCAACCCTTGCAGGTACAGACATGCTGCTTAGAAAGGAGTTCTGTTGGCTGCCCTACCAGTGCACGACAAGCTGTTGAGGAGGAATGTTAGCAATATGTGATCTGTCAGTTTAATTTCTGGCCCCTATAAATGTAATATTTACTTTTGAGGAGTAGTTTCCCAGTGATTGACTTAATAAAGCTGTCCTGTGCTGTCAAACTCAGATTTTGGGGCTGATCGCTCAGAGCTGTTACTGCTTTGACTAGGACTGGAGCAATGACTCCTAGCTGCCTTTTCCAGGATCCCTTCCCCACTGTTTACCTGCATTGGGTGAATCATGTCCTAAAGCACCTTTTATGGAGGAATGGAAGAATTTCCTGAGATTTATGTCTTGAAATAGTATCTCCTATATCTACTCCAGAGCTAACTAGCCTCCTAAATATAAAAGAATTTTCATGACATCTTTCAGAGTCTGATTTTAATCTCTCTGCTGAGAAATTCTGCAACTGTGTAAGCCTCGGGACACAAGGAGTGTTGTTACACCCACACTTAGTATGATCCTACATGCGGGATTCTCCCTCTCCTCTAAATCTAAATATGGATTGCAAAATCTGTTTTTCCTATTTTATCTCCCTTAGATTTTTCAGAGAAATTTGGAACATTTTGCGTATTTAACTAAACTACTGTTGGTGCAAACTATCATTAATCTATTTGGGAAGTGATTTAGCTGCTAGGAAACCCTGCCTCCAATTTCACGAAGGTAAACAGGCACTTTGTATCTCCTAGAATAAAGAAATGGGGTGGTCAACTTGGAAAACTTTGGAGGTAAATAGGTTGTAGGAAGGACATAGGTTGGGCAGGTTAGTAGGCAAAAACAACAAAGATCTGTATGAGAGGGATTCTCTCTAGGGAAAGCACTTTTCTGTGAGCTTAACATTTTGTTTTCAATTTTTCTTTTATTGGACCATTATTAGTATTTTTTTCTTACTGAGTTCATGGGAGACTGCAGCGATATCAACTTCCCTGGTACTGGATAATTAACATAGTATAAAAATCCAGCAGAAAGAAACCCATAGAGGGATGACAAGAACTGGCTTCATTCATGAAGCTGGCTAAAAAATATAAACTAAGATTCTAGCTTTGTTATATTGGCCATCTAAATACTTTACCATATTTTATTTTATAATAGGCCATTGCTCCAGATTTTCATCTGAGCCTAAAAGTAGCAGCACAGAGAAGTATATAGAAAAGTGGTGCTTCTTAAGCTCTGCTTATTTTTTCTAATGATAATGTTCTCACAGTAATTAATATGCTAGTGATTATGCTTTGCATTGTACTTTATCAGATAAAACATGACTAGGGAGTCTGCTCTCCATGGGAAATTTTTCCTGAAGCTTAAACTAAAGAGAAATAATTGACATTATTACCAATATTCATGCTGGATTTGATTCCTTACCCTAGTCTCTGTTAACCTAGCAGAACTTCCTTAAACTTGTTTGCTATTTTAAGTTGACTGATAGAACTGCGAGAAAATAAAGTCAATTGACATTTACTATAAAAGTTTGTCAGCTTGTGTTTGCCGTAGGGTTTTTGTTTTTTTGTTGTTGGTTGGTTGGTTTTCAGTTAAACAGAAAATACATGGGACGTGATTGCATCGAATTTGGCTATCATGTTAAAATGGAGGATAATTACAGTGGTGCAACTTGTCGAAACATCATGCAGAGTATGATGTTATTGCCTGTTACTGTTCTGCTCAGAGAGGGCAGCAAAGTATTGCAGATCTGGAATCCAAGAGAACTTCAGCTCTGGGATGTAATACTGAGGAAGAAATGTATCTTATTAATGTACAAGGTGTGAAAGGAGAAACTGGGAGGCAATCAGGTCATAACTACGTAAACACACATGAAATTTTTGTCCTGTTAAGCTGTGGATGTTTGCTGGCAGTGAAGACGTTATTAAGAGAAATAGATTAATCGGTATAGATTTAGACATCCTGATAGCTGTAAACAGAAGCATCCCTGCAGAGATGCAATAGTTGGAGAGTTTAGGATTTGTCCCAAACTGTAATTGTGTGTGACTCGTTTGGCATAAAGAGAAATGTTTTAAGTTTACACATACAATGAAGAAAACATTACAGTGGATTTGCAGCACGTGAGATGGGTGACTGTTTCTATTAGGTATTTTCATTACACCTTGAGATTTTCAGATTCTTATGAGCTTGGCTGTTTCTCTTCTGTTTTTTATACATAAAGATACAATCGGAGTCTAGATGAAATGGTTCAGGCACTATCCCCTGTTCTTGGTCTTTTGACTGAAGACAAGTATATTTTCTGGGCATTGTAGGCAACTCTTCGCTAGGCAACCGTTTAAAATGATGTAAATGGAGAAATTTGTGGTATGAATCTGCCTTATTTTTTGCAGATCTGTGGACCTAGCAATGACTCTCCTTCAGCCTTTCAGTGCCCTGGTACTTTGGATTTCACTGATGATGTTAACGAGTTCAGTTAACACAGATAAACCTGAAGAGAATAGGTATTCCTGCCCAGTAATTCAGTGCAGTGCTCCTGCGGTCAATGGTTTACCAGGCAGAGATGGAAGAGATGGTCCCAAAGGTGAAAAGGGAGACCCAGGTACAGAGCTATGAGCATTTAGCAATACTTCATTTTTAACAATCTTTATCATCTCTTTAGTCTTATTTTATACTTCTTGAAATCCTTCATTTTTCTTTTTTAACGTTTCTCCTTTTTTTGTCCCATTAACCTTCTGTAGGTTCTGTACAATTGCAGGAAGCTATCTATAAAGCACTTTCTGCATTTATAATTCTAGTCTGGATACCTGGCTTTTAAGAAATGAGTAATAATAATAATAAATACATAAAAACCACATTTTCGCAACAGCCCATAAAACGGAGATGCAATGAGATTTTGATCTGAATGTACCATTTGTACTCTGAACCACTTACAGAGTTTCCTACAATACCATACTAAATTAGGTCTGCTTTTCCTTTCCAGGGGCCGGCTCTCAAAACCAGAAATCATGCTTGCTAGAGTTGGCTGCTAATCTGATGATCATAATTGGATTGCTTCAAACTCACTAAGTCCCAACAACTGAATTCCCCCAAGACATGATTTGTCAAACAATTGCTGCAAACAACAAACAGATCAGCAAGTGCTATCTGTCACACAATAGAACCAAGTCACCAGCTCTCCCAAGATGCCACATCATTTCAGTCCAAACATTTAATAAGTACATACAGAGTTGTATGCTTTCTTACCATATCCTGTGTTGTCAGGTGCTTACCACAGAGCTTGGCATTATATAATTGCTTTTCAACATCAAAGCAAACTCTCATCACTACCAATACCGCTGCATATGATCTAAGACATAGAATTTCAGTGGTGTATATTGATATACTGTATACACATTTTCAGTGCCACATATCCTCAGATTGCCCTCTGCAATTTCATAGTTGAAATAAGTAAATCCAGCACTACCTGTTTAAATAACTGTTTCAGAGGTATCCTTAACCTTTATTATGATTTAGCTCATTTTCTAGATAATATATTGTGATTGGTGTGGCTGGTTTTAGACCATGTGTACCTCTGCAATAACAAGTGTTTATTTCATTGGATTTTCATTGTCATAAATAGATGTAGTAAGGAATTTACCATCAAAGTGATTTTTCATTGAAGTAATGGTGTAGTAATGGTAAATATGTTCCTAGCAAATGAATATTTCCACAGGAACAATTTTCTGGTAGAGGTGAGGGCGGTATTTGACCCATAATGAAAGATTTAAAGATTCGGACAAAGACGAATTGAAATGTTATTGATGACAATTACAAGTTAATATAGTGTTGTAGTCCGTTGGGGATGTTGCTAGATGCCACATTCCCCTCCTTTCCACTGAGTTAGGACTCCTGGCCATGCTCTATTTTTTGCTTCCTTGATGTTCAAGCTGCATATTGCACATTATTATTCTTTTGAGATAATATCTATCTTATTGTGGTTTTGTTTTTTGTTTTTTAATCTCCATAGAAAATGAATACCCAGCCTCCATTGTTTCTATGAAAACCTGTCACTTTGAATTTGAGGCTAGTTTTGTGTCTTGTATACAAAACTCAAATATTGAATATTTCTCAGAACAAGTTCATCAAGAATAAAGTGCAGATGCATCTTACAGTGCTTCATAAAAATTTAAAATAACAAGTGAGTATTAAGAAATCATGGGTGACCAAGAAGTTATCTTATGCTCTGCATTATTTCTGTGGCTGCTAGGTGAGAATGTAGGGGCTTTACTTTGCTCTTGAAAAGCTTCCTTGAAGAGGAAGACTGACAGATGGCCCTACCCACATCATCTGTTTCCTGCTTATTTATCAATATTAACTGTTTTTTCCCAAACATATTCCATTTTATCCCCTATTCTCAGCTGGACCTTGCAACCTATCTTCCTAGGAGTGTCTTCTGTCTCTTTGTGCCTTCTGCACACCATTGCTTGTTGTTAAACTATTCCTGTGTTTGGCATTCCCTCCAAGCAGTAAGAAAACATTGTGGGAGAATTGTCTCAGAAAACAATAAAACCATTTTCTTTTAAATCAAACTCTAGGAGAAGGATTGAGAGGTCTGCAGGGTTTTCCTGGAAAAGCAGGACCTCCTGGAATGAAAGGAGATGTAGGACCACGAGGAGAGAAAGGACAAAAAGGAGAACAAGGAAGTAAGAAATAAAATTCTCATGTTTCTATAATCTAGTTTTCAATCTTTTATTATATTTTCCTTAAAATATTTGTGTTAATGTCTTATATTCTTATAACATCATTTGAGGGAAGGTGTGATTCACACAAGTGCGAGGAGCAGAAAGATAAACTGTCTGTTACTTAGGAGATGAGTTGCCCAATATAACTGGGGAAAAAAGTGCCTGGAATGAGTCATTACTTTATTGTCTGTGAATGAAATAACAAACCCTCTGGCTCATATTATAAACAGCATTTTTCCTTTCATTCTTTGACTGATCGTGCGTTTTCTGCTTTACATTTAATTCATTTAAAATGTTTACATGTGTGTTTTGCCTTTGAGAACTGGGCTTTTCCAGCTGTATAGGGAATGACCTTGTCAACCCTGAGAATTCAAAGTTCACCCAAGCATCCATCCCACTAAGGGATGCGGCTCTCCCAGTGGCACAGTTTCCCAGGGAACAAATCTGCAATGTGGCCTGTGGTTTCTGCTCTGGAAAACAGTTCTCTCACATGGCATCACATTACATCAAAGACAGTAGTTGTGTAGTCGTTTTAATATAAATTACTAAATAATACCATAAACTTCTAGTTGTAGCAACCGATGGCCTGCAGAGACAAGTAACTGCTTTGGAAACAAAACTCAAGGTTTTGGAAGATGAATTAAATAGATACAAAAATGGTAAGATACAATCATTCTTTAGTTTTCTTTTTGGCTTTGTGATATGATGGGCATGCTTGTGCTGGAGAAGGAACTGAAAACAGGAGGTTGAAACAAATATTGCAATTTTCTCTTGTGTTGCTCATGGGAGATGGTCATTACTTAAATGCTTTCTCACTGCATACTTTACATCCTTCCTGAACTGACCTGCCAAACTTCAAGGATCTCTTTGCCAACATACAGCTCAGGGGCTTTGTTACATGAACTGCAGGACCGGCTAATGTTCTCTGGTCATTTGTGCTTTAAGTGATGTGTTATCTCTCTCTCACTGCCTCAGTTCTAGATAGTTTTCTATGAGTAGACAGGGGTTGGGATGCTGTCTGTGTAAGCCTGGCTGTAAGTAATCTCTCAAGAGATACTGTATGAAAATTTTCAAAGAATGTCTCATCCTTGCATTACTGTTACTGGTACAAATGCCGCAGTCGGAAAGGCACAGGGTCCATTACTGTTCTTAGGTTAATTTGGAAGGAAATGGCACAGTCTACAATTTAGCACAGCATAAGCATCAGCAGAGGCAAGTCATGTAGCTCTGATCATCCTTCCAAGGGGGGTGTCTTCCCTGCAGAAAGCACAACTTTGAAGCCATAGTTGTGTGAAAAGCCTGATGGTAACCTGAAACTGGGGCAAGAAGCTGCAGAACGTGGAGAGGCTGAACAGCTGGTAGCAGTAATCCCTTCAGCCATCTCCCTTTTCTCCTGTGCTTGTATATCAATGCCCTAGAAAAGGGTGTCTAAAACAGGAGGTGAGCAGAGGTTCCCTTGCCCACAGGAGCATTGCACTGTTACCATTCTCACAATATCAGGGAAAATTTAACTATGCATATGTCACAGTTTTTGTATAGTTGTTATAAGGTGGTGGACGGACTTCACACTACTCCTGGAAACAATTTTGAGACAATAAGTTAAAATAACTTGCCTGTTACAGACAGCAACTGCATTTCAAAAGAGTTATTGCAAGCCCTGTTTTATCTACTAAATGATCAAAAGCCTCACTTTCCATTGGTTTTTCATGAAAACCTGGCAGGTGTGTAAGCTACAGATTCCTATCTCTCCTGAGATTATTTAAATTTTCAGGACAAATATTCGGTTGTACAGACTTGCTAAAGCTGTCCCTGTGTCTCCTCTTTCTGCTCTGTTGCTTTAAACCCTGAATTTCATTACAGTCTCTCAGCTTTATTTTGTGTGATACCAGGAATTTCTGTGATAAAGCTGATGGGTACAGAAGATCTCCTAATTGCAGCTTGGTTCCTCTTCATGAATTTTAATTGATCTCTGGTTTTTGCATTGAAACCTGGCGAGCTATTTTGTCATGCTTGTGATTTACATTAGAGCACGAGTTCCTTAAGTTCCTGATTCAAGAACCGTAATAATGTATGAACTGGGAACAAAAAATAATAAAACAGGACTCGTGATCCAGGTCTTGTGAAAATCCGGTTTTGTTAAAGCATGGATTTGCTATTTCCAGATATTTATTTTGTTTGACTTCTGTTGGATTCTGCCTACTACTGCAATGAGTAGTCTGTTTATAACTGGTGTTAACTATTTACAAAGTACAACTGTGATATTATGGAAAATAACTATAGTTATATAATTATAGTTATATAATTATACCATCCTCAATTTATAGTATAAGTCAGTTTGGTGTTCATTTTTGTTTCTAGCTTTGATTTTAAAGAACATCAGAAGCATTGGTAAAAAAATGTTTGTCTCAACTGGAAACCAAGATACTTTTGAAAATGGAAAATCCCTTTGTGCGAGAGCTGGAAGTACACTTGCTTCTCCTAGGAATGATGCTGAAAATACAGTTTTAAAAGACTTACTGAGACCTGCAAGGCAAGCTCATATAGGGATATCTGATGCACAGACTGAGGGCAGGTTTGTGTACCTGAGTGGAGGGGCTGTAACTTACTCAAAATGGAATACTGGAGAACCAAATAATCTAAGAAATGAAGATTGTGTGGTAATACAAGAATCTGGAAAATGGAATGATGTGGACTGTTCAAATACACAGGCCTTAATTATCTGTGAATTCTTGAGCTGACAAATCTAGGAAAATCAACATTTTTGTTCTCAGTTGATACAGAAGTTGGTTGATATAGAAGTTTGTTACCATTTATGGCCTGGAAAAATCAAAACCTGCATGTATTTATAATCATTTTCTTTTTGACATTCAGTTTTGAATCTACTAATGAAATAGACCTGTTTGTTCAATCACTATGAATTAATTTGTGCTTACCACATAGGCTGCTGGGGATCTTACGTTCATATAGGCTTCTGGAGGGCTGAACTCCACATCAGCTCTAATATGATCCCCTGGACAGGGTGCCTACTAACATTTGAAATGTGTTTTCCAGTTCGTGGCCTAGCACAGTCTGACCTGTTAGCTTAACCTGTACTTCATGAGTTGTTGAACTTAAAATGTGAGCCAAAATAAATTTTACACATGTGAACCATGGAACGCATTTTTAAAAACATGGAAATTTAGTTAAGATAGAGCATTTAAAACTAGTTTATGGAATATAATGGGCAATTTTTAAACTAATGATTATTATTAAGTGATTAAGCTAATAAATGGTATTTCTGCTCCATTGCAAACATACATTCCAAGCAAAATGCATCAATCAAGCAGGCATTCGTATGTGGAATTGTGGTTCAAAGACCATGTCTTGATCTGGGCCATATTATCATCACACATGGGAATGTGGTTTCCTCAGAGTCTGAAAAGAAAAGTGCACGTCTATTTTTTTCTCTGTGTTTCTCTTTGGAGTCTACAAAGCTGACAGCAGCTCAGTGTTGGAAATAATTGGTGTGTTCTCCTGCTGATAAAACAAAAGTGTCTGTCTACAGCTAATGAGGCAGATGATTTGGAACTGTGCCTTCACAGAAGACCCATCTTATTCCTCTCTGTCTCTGTTCCACAAGTCTGTTTTTAATTCCTGTCTTTATAACTTTTCCACCTTCCACCACTGTTTCCACCTTTTCCACCTTGTGCTTCTATGAGAAGTACTGTGACCTACTAGGTGACCAACAACCTTCCCCTGAAGTGTGTCTAGAAGGCCCTGGCTGTGCTCCCTGCACACAGGAGACAGGTCCTCTTTACATGTGTGTGTGTGTTTGTTTGCAGTTTTGTTGAGGCAAATTCAAATGCTGCAATAGACAGCACCTAGATTACTCGGTCAGCCTTCACAACTGAAATGGAAAGTATTGCTGTAGAGTCTGTCGTTATGGTAATATATTTAACTGTTGTTGTGTTTGCCAGCAATAAGGAGTAGAGCTTTTTTATTTAGTCAGAGACTAAGCTCTCACCCTGCTCTAGACAGAGGCTCTGTACGGAGCATGAAGAAACTGAGGCTCTAATATATTCTCCAGGAGTTGTCAAATGTAAAATACGGTCTTAACTGAGCTTAGTTTAAGACACCTCCAAAGTTAAAACAGTCTAATGCTGTGTCCCAAGAGAGACATTTTAGGCAGTATCCATCTACTTCATCTGCTCAACTCATCTGTTTTACAGCTATTATTTTCATTGCCTAATTTTGTGTCAACCTTTGTAAGTAATGACAGTTCTTTATCTGTACCAGGATATGTAAGTACAAAGGAAAAACAATTACTGCAATTGTTGAAGGTTCTGTATTTTCTAGAGTATGATATATCTGCTGATCTGTATATTTTCCTTGTCATTACTGGCAATGTATCTCTGCAGTTTCTCAAGTGAACTGCATTCCTTTCCTTCATTAATTGGCATCCTGCAGCTATGAAAACAGGAACTTTTAAAATTGTGCCTGGAGATTTTAATCAATATTTATTACATGAAAATGCAGGATAAGGTGCAGTATTTCAAAGACAGATTTGGGTTAATTTAGGACAAAAAAGAGATATTCTAGAGAGTTAAATATGGTCCTGTTGTGCTTCTAGGTGTAAGGATCAGTGGTAATTCAGCCTCCAGTGCGTTTACTTGTAAAGAATAAGCAAGTCTGCTTTGAGATTATCTCCACAAGCACTGTGCTATGTTTTGTGACCATTTCATTTAAAGCTGAACTAAGAGCAATGCCTCCAGTAGGCCAGCCAATGAATTACAATGTCTTATCTGTAAATTTTAAAAGGATTTAATGTAGTATTTTGCAGATGTGAATGGCTCTGTTTTCCCACTGTCAGTCACCTAAACCATCAAATTGTCCTCCATGAAGATCAGCTATGTAGCACCTAATAACAGATGCCCAAAGGTAATCACAGCGAGGAAAGATTAAAACATGCAAATTACATGCTACCAGATATATCTATTATGACACTTGTACTTCATTCATTTTGTCATTTCAAAAAATTGATCTTGCTTCACAATGCTAGAAATGAAGTGGCAAAATATTAATGCGACATCAGCATTCCTCTTTTAGACTGCATCTACAGCTTCAATCATACTGAGTCGAACTATTATAGGATGTCAATATAAGCTTTTGGGATCTGTAACAGTTAGGAGAGTAATGACAGGAATACATATAGTAGTGCTTGTTAGATACACTTGCTTGTAGAACTGTAGATAGTGCTTGTAGATACGTATTTGATATTTCATTGCACACAGTGATTTTAAAACAAATATGTTCTAAATGAATGAAAGCTGTCTTTCAACAGAAATTTTTTAGATATACTATTCCTAATTTCCATGTCATTAAATGTCTCGAGTCCAGCTCTGAAATGTAATTTAGACTAATTTTTACATGATTTTGCCCATTGAATTTCTAATACACTTGTTTGAATTTTATGAAGCTTCTTCTAACCTTATATTGATTATTTGCATTTGGACAGCACTACATGTTATTCAGATGGGATCTCTACAGACTGAAAAACTGTTTTCAGGTAAGTGCAAAAATATTTTTATGCTAAAAATACTGAAGAAGTTCATGGAAGTGGAGAGGGTGAATATTCATGTTGTAGGTAGGCTCAGTTTCATACGGTCCAAAGTTATTAGATAACTATCCTTATTACTAGGTTGTGTATGTGAGAGGTGTATATAGCCTTCAGAAAGGAGAATGTATATAGGAAGTCTGAGATATAGTTTTTGAATTTGTTGCTTGAAGTAAACATCTAGTCAGACCATTTTTGAGTCATTGAGTTCTTTGGCTTAAGTTATATTATTTGAAGCTTTTAAACTCAGTGAGATGCTCTCAGAAGTGCCCTCAGTTCCGACCTTTCTCACCACCCATGTTAGGGACACCATTCTTTCTTTAGGAACACTGTTCTTTAGTAGATGCTGAACAGCAAAAAGTGAGTTTGAAATTGTTTTTCTAGAGGCTTAAATCAGCATCCCTGATGACCACTTAATTTTGCATTAATTAGAAACCAATCTGTATTTGTTTGCCCCTGATTAGAACCATCTCATTTGGTGCTAATATGACCTCCACAGAGCTTCTAAGTAATTCAAGATGAGAGCAGCATTTGTTAATCAGCTGCTGGGCTTATCTTTCTAAAACATAGCACAATTTTAGGCTAAGTATAGGCTTAGGAAAAGCTATCCTGTCACCTGTGAAAAAACATGATTTCTGAAAAGCTCTTTTCCTTCTTTTCATTTTTCAAGTGGCAATTTTCTGTGGGAACTACAAGATGGAAACAGGAAACTATTTCAATCAGTAGCAACTTGTACTTATGCTTTCCTTTTTAATCATAAACTATAAATGTGAGGGAGGAGTGGATAATTTATGCTCAGAGCAGAGGAGAAACATGCCTTTTCCTTTGGCTTGTTTCCTGCTATGGAAGAAGGCATCACCTTCTTGTGTGAAATGTGCAGAGAAGAGTTATGCCGGGAGGCCTGTGGCTTTAGTACTATCAATATGGCTCTTTAGCCTAGGGCTTGCCAACATAAGGTAAGAAAAATAATTCTTGGATTGTAGTTTGGCCAATAATATCCAGGAAAAGAAGTAATGCAGGAGAGTCTGGAAACCTAAGTGCAGTTTCAAATCTCTTTTAAACTCTCTGCCAAACCTCTCAGCAGTTGCAGCAGCACTGGATCCTTTGTATTCACTCTAGTGAATGATCTTATCCTCAGGCACCTGCAGTTAACATCCCCTTTTTATGGTCTGTGACCCTAGTGATGTTTCAGGCATTGGTAGCTTGAGCTGTTTATATCAGTGCTGCAGGGCAGACTGGTGTGAAACCTGTTTCCTGGCCCTCTGTTTTCTTTCTGGTTTATGTCTAAAGCTAGCAGCACAGTTTGTCCCACAGAGCTGAGTTTGTGCATTAATGCTGCACAAGGCGGCTTTGCAGCGGGAGGAAAACTCCACAGTGTGTAACTGGCTGGCATCCTCCTCGAGCCCTGGAGAGTTTGAGTACAGACAAAACTTCAGGCAGCTGGAATTTACCCTGGACTGTTTACAAAACATGACAGTAGTAGTCAACCCACATTTAGGTGTCTAATTGCAGAGAGCCTGTACTTGAAAAACGTTCAGAGATGTTCCCATCAAGGAAATGAGAAGGGTAAGGAGGGAGTAAACCAGGGTCCTGCTGTCACCTTGCAGCTTTTCCCATCAGGTTTTCTGTGCTTTCTTGGGGTCAGAGCTCTGCACCTTTCCCCCCTCTCCCATCTGCACTTGGTGGACTACTGCTCTTGGCCACCTTAACCTTGTGCTTGAGATGTACACAAGAAAAGGCTCTGCGTGCTTCCACCCACCCCAAAAATTATTCCCAACCATGTTTTTGATGTAAACAAGGGATGTTCAACTACTACAAACTGAGTTGGCCACAGCAGTTGAAATTTACTTGGAAATCTTGAAACCTCTTGAGTAGCATAATAATGAGTACTTCATTATCTCCTACCTTGCACTTTATGGATCCAATGGCACCTGTGCAAGGGTATCCCACTCAGAAGCAGTTTGCACAATGCTGCTTTGCTTACAGACCAAAACATTTTAACCCCTCTATCCCCCTTATGCAGTCTCTACCCTTGCTAAACAGCTCTATGTATCTACGAAAGCAAGGCAAAGATAGGAAAAGAGAAGGGGAGGAGGAAAAAGGGATGCTTTTTTAAACCTCTTTACCATTTTACCTTTTGTTACCAGCTACGATGAAAACAAGGGGTATTAATACTACTTCCTAAGCCTGCTAAGTAAATCATGTATTTGTGCATCAAAAACTAGTAAAGCAAATATTATCTTGAAGCCCCAGATTGCCCTCTGTGTGCTGTTATTCTAGTACTGCTTCTAGTACCTGTTACTTAGTTTAGAGTTGCAATTGCCAGCATCTGGAGAATTGCACCTTTCCTTTTCAAAAGTAAAGACCATCTCTAGCTTGCATACTTAACAGTGGGGGGGGGGGGGGGGGAAAAAGGAGAGAAAAGAAGCTAACAAAGCTTAAAAGCCTTTCAATTGAAAAGTTCTACAAATGAGGTGAAAATGTTTATTGCCTTTTAATATCATGTTTTAAAGTCTGTAATTAAGGCAGAATCTGTATTTTTAACAAATAGGGATTAAGTGTCAGGAATAGCGTGGCGAGAAAAGCTGCCAGCTCTTTGCACAACAGCAGTTGTAAAAGCTATTAAAGAAATGTTTCTGATGTGTCTATAGTGCTTAAGTGTATTATGTGTTAGTTCACTGAATATTGTATACTACCCTCTGTCTCAAGTTACTGGGAGCTCTCCACCGGTTTTGTATGCTGCAGCCCTGAAGTTTATATTTGTCTAATGCTCTCAGAATAATTCTGAATTTAGCATTTATTCTAGGAAATTGTGTGAGTTGTTGGAAAGTGTAATAGTTTGAATCATTTATCTCTGTTACAGTGGCACAGTATGTTATTTTGGAAAGATAAAAGAACATAAAAGGTGGAAAGAAATGCAGTGTACCGCTTGCATGATAACACTGGTACTGCAAGAAGTACGATTGTTCTCTGCAGGTTTTGAATACTAATTTTTAGAAGTTAATACTTAAAAATCCACTTCAGCTTTAGATGATTGCCCAAGGTAACAGTGGAAATGGACTGGCCGTTTGAAAGCGGCACTCGGTGTACTCAGTAGGCTGGGCTCTGCGCAGGACTGAGTCATAGGGAGGAGGCTAAGCCCCTGCAGAGTGCCATTAAGCCCTCATGCCTAGGGGCTGCACCCTCTCTTCAGTCCCAAGGTATTTCTTCCTTTGTGTAAAGTGCACACAGCTGCAATTGCACAGTCTAGCCCCGAGGGCATGTGAACACACTCTGAAAAGGCACCGTTATGAAAACCCTATGCTATACCTATTTTTCTAGCTTGATCCCCTGAGACAGTCTGGTAAGACAGACAAGCAATGAGACTACTAACAAGCATATCTGAAGCACTCTTTTGTAGGTACCCACTCCTGACAACTATTTTCCTGCCTGCCAGCTGCTGATGTTCCAGATATCTCTGTTGGAGTGCATTCCCTCACAAACCAGAGGTTATAAGATATCATAGCTTGCTTTTACAGAGGCAATACTACAACCTGCTTCCCTCTCATGAGCATACAGAAGAATATTCAGAAAACAAGCAAATTTTTGGCTGCTGATAGATGTGAGAAACCACTGAGGGCTTCAGGAGATGGGAGAGATGTGGAAAAAGGCAAAAGAATTGAAAATATTATTAACAGGACAACAGCTGCCTCAGTGATTTTGTGTATGTATCTGACAATATTGGTCTAGACTTCAGGTAAACCTCACTGTACTTGTGACGTGTGAAAAGGCTTGATTGAATTCAGCACGTGTTAGAAAGTTCACATCTCTGCTAAAACGAATGGCAATAAAACAGCCAATGAACAAAGGTACCCATAGCTGTGCTGCTGTTTATATTTCCTGAATAGCATGGATAGGCCAGCAATCTGTAACATCTTTTATAGTCACTGCTGCAGAGATAATATTTGAACAAGATAATGGTTATGTGGCTGCATGGTATGGCACTTCGGGAGCTGAGAGACAATGAGCAGAACTTGCTCTTTGTGTTTTGCCTTTCAGATGGAAAAGGTATGGAGATATATGCAGTCTATTGTACAGGTATGTATACATTTGTCACGCTTAGCAGAATGGATCTGAAATCTCTAGGCCGGGCTGTAGTTCAGGTTGGCCAGTAAGAACAGGACAACTGCTCCTTAGCCAGGTGGTGAGCTGCTTAAACACATGGGGGCTGGACTTCTCCATGCCAAACTCACAGAATGAGTCCTCAAAGCAGTGAATGCCAAAACAAATTGAAAAAAATCAACAGGTAGCTCAGATGGTTATTAATAATTTCATAAAGTTTCCCTTGTTTTACTAAGAAAAACAATATTTAATCTTCAAAATCTCATATAAGGCTGCTATAAAGACTGTAAGAAGTGACCCTCATGGAATAAAAAAAATTATATTTTATTAGTTAAGTAGTTGGCACTCATGGTTATTACGGTTCTCAAGGTTATTAAACATTCTCTCTGATTTGTCACGCAAGCTAAATCTGCTGTGTTTTAAGAACCTACTAAACAGTTTCAGTTGGAATTGTACTGGCCTCAAGCAGTATTCAGATCTCCCATTTCTCTCCAGAGAGAATCTGAGGTTTTAGGACTCTGTTCGTTCCCTTTTGTTTTCTTTCTATTTCACTGGCCTTCATCTGTTCCTTGTTTTTTGTCTACTTAGATGAACTCCAGGGGGTTTTAATTAGCTAGCTAAAAAAGAAAATATACTGCAGAGCCAAAATAAAACAGATGGGTATGTATTTCTTAATGCTATTTGTGCTAAAGGTTGCAATGGCTTGTGCCTCAGCGTAAGGAAAACACTAACAGTAGTGTCTGTTATCCTGACCAGCGATTGAATAGCCCACCTTTTTTCCCGCTCAATATCCAATTAGAGGAAAGAATTTCCTCCCACTGATTTCTCAAAACTTCATCCTCTGAGTTTTTCCTTTCTTCTCAACTTATATGCCTAAGGAAGTTTCTAAAGTGCAGTTAAGTATCCAATTGCCTTTGAAGGTCACTGAAAATTACATTTTTAGAAGTGCGCTGTTTCATTTTAGACTCAAAGTAATTTGCATATAGTATGACCTGAATCATTCTGTTCAGTATAAAAAATGCATTTTTGTGGTTCAAATCTAAAAATTCAAGAACTTTTCACTGTTTTGCTCTGTTCCTTGTAGATATTTTACTGAAATATTCATAGAAGCAAACAAAGAAAAAATACTACTGGATGATGCAATGCTGTTTAGAATGCTGTAGTTTCATCTGCTTCAATTTCAGTTACATTGCAGCAGTCTTCTAATCCTCATGAATGAATGGATATATATGGTTCATTGCGTTAATCTTTCTGATTTTGGGGATCGGTGTTAACATTTTACAATCAGAACAAAAGACCTCAGTATAGCCAAGATTATAATAACAGAATAATAATCAGAATGGTATAGCAAGAGTATAGCTTTAGCAATGATGATCTAAGGATGTAAGCATGGCAAATGTTTGCTTGGAGAGGTCACATTTCTTATTAGGGCATCAGGCATAGGTTTTAAGCTTCTATTTAGGATGTGAAGAGTTCTGTGCTCAATTTTTGCTGTTTTTATGTTTAGGTGGTGAAAACGTGATTCCTCACTCTTCAGGGAGCATCTCAAAACATATGCTGAAGTAATGTAACAGGTATTGCAAACAAAGATACTTTGGTCTTAAATAGCTATACTTTTCTTGAGAGAATCTGCTCACTTTTAACCTATTTACTTTTACAATTGCATCCTCTTTATTATCTCTGTTTGTATATGAATAGTTTTGGTCAAATCTCACTATATAGCAAAATAGGATTTCAACAAACTATGTTTATTTTCATTAAGAGTTTGGCTTGCAAAAGCTTTCAGAGAACTCAGCAAAGAAATTGGCTTGTAATTAAAGAATAAAACTATAAGCACCTTTCTATCAATAACCTTTTTAGTCTAAGATTTTTTAAAACTTAGTAATAAACAAAATTACTGCAAAAAATACAAAATAACTCTCTATAGTACTTTGGCTCCAGATTATTGCGTCCTGGATAACCAGCTACAGTCAGGGAATGCTCAGGGTGAAAGAAAATGGGTTTTAATAAATATATGTCTGTAGCTAAGCCTTTATTTTCTCTACATCCTTTAGAGGAATCTTCCAAGAATATTTCTACACTGAAGTCTCTCTAATAACTGTTCCTTACATAGTTTCAGGTCAGCTCAAGTACTAGTAAAAGATGAGGAAATTAACATGCTTCCTTGGGCACTTAAGTCCACGGCCTTTCCTTGGCATCACACAGCTCTGGCTGTGCTGCCAGCAGCGCCCAGCATAGCTGGTTTGGAGCTGCCAGGGATTTATCAGTGGAAGATACAGTCATTATAAGTAGGGCCATGTGCCTGCACTGTTACAGTACTGCTCCAAGGCAGGAAGTGATGGGGCCCCAAAGCATCACTTGCTGCCACTGTCACATCCCTCCTGCCTCCGGGGAGTGAGATCTGGTCCTCCAGAGGTGAAGCACAAAGCCACCACACTGACTTGCAGGCACTGGATGGACTCACAGCTGTGTGTCACCAGCCTGGTAAGGTGCTCCATAGCTCTGTGTTTCTTGGAAAATGAGATGATGACGTGCCTTAATATCTATCACCTATCACAAAGATAACAAGTGTCCCTCTGTACTTGTGCACTAATGAGAGTCTAAAATGTACCGTTACAAATGAAACAGATTCAATATATTAAATGCTATATGCATCAAACAACACAATTAGCTAAAACATACAGTTTTGTGTTCACTCTCCTAAAAAGCTCGGTGCAAAAATGAGCATCTGTAATACTTATTTTGTCTTTGTTTTCAGCTTATAGCAAGATAACAACCATGAAATGTGGCATTTCCTGGAAATTCATTATCGGTTGGGATCCCCTCAGTAAGGTGCAAAGCAGCTTCATTTTACTGTGACCGTCAGACCTGAACAGCAGCTTGGTGAGTTTATTATTTTCACTTATAACTTTGTATTTTCTGCCATGTGTTTTCAACAACAAGTTTCTCCCAAGGACTTTGACTTTCAATCACAAATAAAATTTTGGCAGTGCTTTTGGATATATATGTTGTAACACTTATCAGCGAGACATTAGATGGGCCATTTCCCAGCAATAATAGCATAACAACAGCTTAAAAAGGTTTGTTTTTTTCTTGCTATCTGCAGACTAGATTATCTTTATTTTAAATTGACAACAAGGGCCAGGTGGCTGCTTATAAGAACAAGATATGAATTACGAGCATATGTTTCCAAGGCAATCTTGGCCAGTGGCTGTTCAAGCAAAAAATGCTTCTTATTACCTCTTTTCAGAGGAGGTATAGTTCATCTCCATGGGAACACAACATGACAGAACAGCCCTGTGATTATTCTTTGTATTATTTCCAGTAAAGACAGACAATATTTATTCCATCATGACACTACAGATTGTCATTGCAGTGGGTATTTCTGTCATGTTGTTGAACAAGTATTAGGAATCGTCTCCCATAGCGTTGTGCAGTATTCCCAAAGCAGGGTTATATGCTTAGCAAGGAAGATGTAAGGAGGAATTACAAAGCTAGTAATATGGCCTGCGGGACAGAAAACTGATACTTTGAGATTAAAAAAGAAAAGCTGGCTTCCACAATGATTTTAGGGATTGCACCTCTCTAAGCTGTTTCACAGCTACAGAAACTCTAAAGGTACAGACTTTCAAGAAATCATTGTTAGGTTGTGATGTCTGAGTGAGATCATTTCTGGGGTTTTGCTTGTTTGCTTGTGAAGGTACAAGACAAAAGCTGACTTATAGATTGGACAGTTAATTTTTTACTAAACTTGGAGAAAGAATATAGTAAGGGAGAAGGGGAGAGTATGTGTCCTGCCTAATCATTAATGACATTTTGTCATACTAACTGCAAAACCTGATCAAAGTGATCACAGCTGAGGAAGGTGAGGCTGCAGAAATGATGAGCAATAGTTTTTTTCAGGCATTTTGTCTATTCTTTGTACAGGACTTTTGTTTGTTTCAACTACAAGGAGCTGTAGCTTCACTATTGTCTGGGAATTAGTATTCCTACACAAATTAACATGAAATCTACACTTTAAAATATACATATATATAGTCCCTGCTGTTTACATATGTGCTCTTCATAAAATTTAGTTATTTAAGTGCTAGTTCTGGAGGCTTTATTTCTGTAGATACTGGTAAGTTCCTATAAACACTTTTTCAGAAGATCAGGAGAAAATCAACTTGATGTTTAAATACTTTTCAGGTTGCCTTTGCAATAGGCGTTTTCTTACATCCGTGTTCTTCCTGATTTGTGTACTCCCTGGTCTGGCTTGTGGAAAATGGCCAAAAGGTTACGTGTAAGGTCTCAGTAAGTGTTGAAGGTTCAGACATCATATTCCAAAACATAAATCTGTACCCAGCATGGGCTAGGCCCGAGAGTCCTTCTCTGCTTGTTCCTGAGAGAAATTCCTTTTGATACCTGTAGGAATTTGTCCATTAAAAGTCTTCAGGCTCAGGACTGTTATTTCAGGAACAGGACTCCTCAGACGTAGCTCATGCCATCATGATAGGGACCCAATAGTCAGAGCAGAAGGCAGCCTCGTTTCCCTTGGTTCTTCATAACTTAGCTTTTTGACTCATCGCTTTATTTTTGTGCCTAGTTTCTTGGCACCTCAGTCTCTACCATGAAATGACTATGTCAGAGTTTTATCTGCTACTGAGGATCAAAATAAAAGGATGATTTGCCATTTCCTAACTGTTCTTAAATATTCTTTAGCCATTCTCTCAATTTCCTGTAGCTCTAAAAAGCTCCAAATTTTGACCCATAGTATCTATTGCAAGTGTATTTCTACGTGTTCCAACTTTTACATTGAGTAGAGCCTCTTAAAACATGTTCCTTCTGGAGGCAGAGGAGGCCTTAAAGGCTATCACCTCCCACGTCATGGACAAAGAAATAAGCTTTAATACATCGTTAGTGTGCCTTTCCCCCAGACTACTTAATTATTTTTTTCCAGGGATTAAAGTCAATTATTGCAACTTACTGAGGAAATATTGATGTTCTCTAGTATGCTGGCTTTGAATCTGTAGTTTAAATCAGTGGCTTCAGGTGTATGAGAAAGAAGCAACCAGGTATAATCTGACAACAAAGGTCAAGTGTTTCTTCTGTTAACATAGTTTTAAGGTTATATACTTTTTTACTGGAAAGAACTGCGCCTGCTTTTTTTCACAAAAGCTGTGGAAAACCCAGACACCCCTTTCCTTGATAATACAGGTTCAATTTACTTTTCCTAGAACAGAAAATAGATTGAAAGGGATGACTTTTTTTTTCTTCATCAAATTGCTTGAAGGCATTCTTTTTTGTCTTAAGCTAAAGTTTTTTCTAATTTACAAGCACAGTGCTAGGCAAGGCCTGTTTGGTATACTTTGATGAAACCAGCTTTTAAAACCCACTCACCCAAGCTCTGCTCCCTATGGCTACTGTCCTATCTTTAGGAACCTCATTATCTGTATTCAGCAGTTCATTCTCCTCCTTCATCAACCTGCTTACACACTTGGACCTAGAAATCTCTGCCCTGGGATCCATCCCCCCAGATGACAGTGTATTATTAAGATGACAGCATGTCAGTGATACTGTGTTTATAAATATAAATACGTCTCATCAGCAATTACATTCTACATCTGAGATGCTTATCTTCCAATTAAAGTGGCATGAGGCTAGAGTACACAGCAATGATACGTTTTAAGCCCTACCAGCAGCAGAATTTGGATTATTTCCTTACTAGAGGTATAGTAAGGTACCGTAATCTCTACTTTTTTCATCCTGTTTCTGTATCAATGCACTGTAAACTAGTATAAATATGATTTTATCAGTGTTTCTTATTTTCCAAAGACAAGGATACGGTTGACCTTCCCCTGTTTATTGTTTGGACTTGCCGCAGCTGAGGAGCAGGGAGCACTTACCCATTGGACTGTTTCATTACTTAGTAGGTGGTGTAGGTTTAGTTCCTGTATTTCTGATGAGGGCCTAAGTTGATAACTAACGAGTCTTAAACTGGGTTTGGGCACCCAAGTCTGGCCTATTTTAAGATCAGTAGCAGCAGAGCAGATAGGTTGCAGAGAAAATACTAGACAAATATCAAGCGTGAATGTTGCTTTGAACAGGGTGAAGATGGAGATTTGACCATACCAGCTTGCCATGCAGATGCTGTGCCAAGGACAAGCTAAGACAGCTGATATCAGGAGCTTGCAGCACAGTAACACATTTAAGATTAATGTCTCACAGGTTGCTAAAATAAACTAGCATGGCTACACAACATTGTTTTATGTGAAAGAGTGCTGTATAGCTTTATGTAGATCAGGCTATGATAACATCATTAGTAATCAGCTCCTTTCAAAACAGTGAGCTGAGCAAAATGGAGAGTTCACCTTGTTTTCAGAAAATTAGAGGTTTGAAGGCTATCTAAAAGAAATTTGTTTTGGTTTTGAAAGCACCTTAGAAGTTATTAGTCGTTAAACTGCTTTTTTTGAGGGTTGAATGAACTGCTGCTATAAGAAGCAGCAGTCTTTCTGGATACACAGCATCTTTAAAAATCAGATTCCATCTTTTTTCAAAATTCTCCTTTGCTAACAGTTGAACAGGCCTTTGTGGGGCTTAGGTTTATTTTCTGGCATCAAAAATGCAGCATAATTCTTGCGTTAGGGGACCTCAGAAGGAATCTTATTGTTCTATTTAAGACAGAAAGAAGGATTTAGTATCCGGGTTCCACTGAAATCACTCAGGTATGTTGGCTTAATTTTTTTGGGTGTTACCCTGTTAAAAATCTTCAGCCATTGCCACATAAGCTTACCTGTAGATTTCAGAATACTGAGCCTTTTAGCTATTCTACAGGTTGCCAGGTTGCTGAAAAAAAAATATTTACTTTCTTTCCGCCTTATTCTTCAGTGTATTTATTTTGCCTAATTCTCTGTTACTTCACAAAGGAAAGTAAATCTAATGACTAAGTAATCATTCATGGTGGATGATGTTTCAATGTCTTATCAGCTTATTTGTGCAAGCACAATCTGGCTCATTGTAGAAGAATTGTTCTGAAATTCATATTAATTGGGGGGGGGGGGGTGTACAAGATAATTTGTCATTTTTTTTATACATCTTATGCCATTACAGACCTTGTTTTGCTTATGCCACACTTTCCTGAATGAACAGAGATAGTGTGTACCTGGTGGGGTTTCATTGACTTCCCTGCTTAATTTTGAAATTCTGTATTTAATTTTGCGAAGTACAAACTGTTCGGTGGAAAAAGTAGCACTAACCTGCAAAGATTTATAAAGTTGTTCATATATTGAAATTGCATGCATATGCATGGAGATGTATGTGGGTAGCACCACAGATCAGTATTAACCATTACAACTGTTGTCGTTGCCTGGAAACTGGATCTATACGAGATCATGTTCTGGTAAGTTAGATTCCCAAGAACTTGGGCACTTTATCATTTAAAATATTGCTTCACAAAATCTAGATTCATTGAGTTTAATCTTATCTTGCAGCTACACAAATTTCTCAGAGCTGTAGGTACCCCAGAGGTCTGCAGCCATTCAGAAACAGAACTGCCAATGTCTTGTGCTAAATTGCCCTATATCTGTGCCATTCACAAACCACAGCAGCATTCACAAGCAAGTCATTTTACCTACTGGGTACTATCTAACCTACATTTTATACACTTAACAGCAGTTTTTTTCATCTACCATAATTTCAACCAGTGGGATTAGAGGTTTTATAAAATGACTAATCCGCATTCAAACCTTTGCTGCATATCATGAAAGACTTAAACATAGATCTTTTATAAGCTTTTTTTTTTTTTTTTTAAGGAAAGAAAAGGACACTAAAAACTCTTCAACTTGTTTGTTAAAGCATGGCCACATGTCATTTCTGCTCTTATTTCAGGTAAGAAAAACAATTGTAACAATATCTTTGCAGTAATTAGATTAATTGAAGGTTTCTTTATATTTTTATACCTTTTGCATGGGTGTACAAATCTGGAGTTATCTGTTAGATTAATTACTTTTTCTCCATTAAAAATATAAAATTGAACTTTTTTTCTTATAAGAATAGAAAGTTAAATTTATCAGCCCTTAAAATTGTTCTCAGTATTCACATAAAAAGTGTTTAAGCAAAACTAAAAAGTCTCATTTGTGCCCTGATTATCCAGTCTCCACTTCAGCAGTGTCATTTAACAAGCACCACACTATATAAAGGGGACTTGTGAAAGCTGCTCTTTCATTTCACTTTGAAGCAGAAAGGTAAGTTGAATTTGCTTCTCATAAATCACAAGGAACTTCAGGTAGAAGGCAAACCTGTTCCTTTTCATTTCTGTGGTCATATTTATTTTAAAATTAAATTTCCCTTTAATAGGTGGTGGGTTTTTGTTTGGTTTTGTTTAGTTTTTCACTTTTCTTATGTTAGTAATTTTACTAGATGCAGAGATGCCTGTAGGACACCAGATTGTAGTTACAGATGAAGGTCATTCAAACTGGATTAAAACTAAAGAACTGTTTTTCCATTTTGTTATTTAACTAATCAGAACTCTGACTCTGCATCATGATCCAATTATGAGCTGGGTGCAACAGTCCATTTAAATGTAATTCCCTGGATGATCAGCACCAGAGGAAATGTACCTGTTGTAATTGCATTTCCTTATCTCAGGGACATAAGTATGCCTAGCCACCTAAGGTAGGCTTCTGATAGGGACTTTAATAATCTGCTCTGTGGAGTCATAGAAGGGCTCAGGTTAGAAGGAACCTTAAAGATCATTTAGTTCCAACCACAAAAAAAAAGCCTAAAGCAGCTGGTATTACCAGGAGGAATCCTACCTCAGATTCAATACATGCAACTTAACAGTGCTTTTAATGTTGCATGTATGTTCTCAGGTGGATTTGAAATGTACTCATTAGGGTGGATATTCCTGGCAACGAGAGACAGACAGTATTGCTCAAACAGTTCTATATGCATCTTAAGGCTGAAATTTATGACATAAATATTGTTTGGGGGCATGTCCCATTGAGCTGAGTTTAATTAGACATGCCTCTAGATGAACAAGTGGGCTTTGCCCTTAAATATAATCACTATTGCTGCAGATCTAGGATAATGTCAAAAGCCTTTTACAATAAAGTCAGTCCTGCAGATGAAGCCATATTTCTTATTTTTTAAAGCTCAATCCAGCTTTAGAGTATCCATTTAATAAATGGCGCTAATAATAAACTGAGATTCTGATTCTGCTTTTCATATAATAACTGGATATCTCCATGCCATGGTGTCTTATATTTCATCATTTCAGGTTTTATAACCACACAGCATTAGACAATGCTGCATACCCGGCAGCTGCATTGTAAAGCCATTATCTGTAGTTTCAGAGTGCTTTTTACTCATATCTCAGCACCGAGATTATAACCCTACTTAATGTTACACCTGAAAGATGAAATAAGCGGAGATATGATGAATGGGCCTGTTGCCAACCAGCAAACATGCATTTTCTGCAAGACTAACTGCCATTTTTAATCTTGTGGAATTTTGTTCAAAACAAGATAGGAATGTCAATAGAGCTATGAAACTTTTCCCTTGTGTAAAACTTATTTCAAATAAATGTCCCTAAACAATATTGTGCTTAAAGAGATTGCTAACTAGCTCCAAAATATCACAAGAACCACTGTAACAGATTGCACCTTTCAGGTTGGTGGCATATACGTCTATGTTTCATTGAATGATTATAGGCCTAACAGACAAGTAATGTCTTAAGCTTGATCAGTTTTATATCTGAGCTCATTTCTCAAGGACTAATCCTACAAATAGTCAGTGATATCAAAAAAGAAGATATGTCTCCACTATTCCCAAAGGTGTAACTGTCATTCTGTAATAAGTATAGCAATCTGTATCAGTCTAGAAACAATTTTGTGCATAAGCTATGCAATGGTAGCAAAACGAGTCTTATACCTCAAACTACACCTTATTTGAACAAGGCAAGAGTGCAAATTTCGAGACAAAAAAAAATCAATTATATAAGCCAATGCCTACATTTCTTACAGAATCACTGCCTGACAAATATGTGCATTTTCTTACAGCTGCCCTGGACAACCATGATGTCTTACTCATTCTGCATGCTCACAGCAGCAGCTGCTTTGCTAGTGCCTTGCCATGCATTCAACTGTCCAGGACTTCCTGAGCTATCCGATATCCCTGGAGTTGGTGGACTACTTCAACTACTAAGTAAGAATAGTGATCGTCTTCATTGTAATACATATGTACTAACTGTAAGTCTTCAGTAAGGAAAAAAACTCTTTATGTTGTCTTTTCATTCAGACAAAATAAGGCAATAGTAGGTTTATTTAAATGTCTACGTATTTCCAGTTCCAATAAATACAGAGAGAGATTTTCTACCTGACCTTTTGGCCCATACTTTCAGCCTGCAACAAACATAATTTCAGGGGAAAAAATCCTTGTCACGAAGGCAGAATGAATAAAAGCAGCTAACACAGAAGGACATGTGTCCTCAAGGAAGTGGTAGGCAGAAGAGGGAAAGAACGAATGGAGTAAATGGTCAGTTTAATTTTTTTCTAAAAGGAAGAGCTCCTCTCTCTTCTGGGAGAAGAGGGGAAATGCAGTTTATCAATACTTAAACATAGAAATACATATAAACAAATAAATAAACCTTTCTAGTTCGTATTGCCTTTCCAGTGCTATATATTCCATAACAAAAGCATAGAAGCTTTCTTTTTCTTTTTTTTATAAATAAAATGTTATCCCAATATGCATTTTAAAGTGTAATTAAAAGGTGCCTAGTATGTTTCTATAGTATTCAAAGATGGTATGTGCAAAAGGAGTCTGGTAAGGCATATAATTCACACTGGGTAATTTTATTTCTATATGGAAATATTTTCTCCAGGTCCATTATCAGGGCTAAAGTGCTAACAAAGTTATTCATAATCTCAAACTGCAATTTGTTACATGTAAGTTCTATCGTATACTGAAATTTCCCAAATACACACCCATTATATAAATTATATATATATAATTTTGCTTCTCTTTTCTAGAACCTGTTCTAGGCCCAATGTGGCCTTTTGGAAGAGGAAGGCTTCCTGAACCTCAAGCGCCCACGGGGCTGCAAGGTAAAAAATGACAAAAAGGGGATATTGCAATACCAAGTGAAAAAGGCTGATCTCTATATAATGTTTTATCAGACAAATAACTCTCTCTATTGGGTGTAATGTTATTTTTCACTGGCTGTGAAGCACAGTATGTAAGTGTTGGAACACTGCAACTCAGGTGCAACATCTTTTATGCTTCTACGTTCCCGTTAGTTTCAGTTGTGAATAATGGGAACACCATCAGAGAAGCATATCAGTAATTTTGTACTACATGTAGGACCTTTGTTACCAGTGGAAATTTGTATGAAATAAGTTTCTACCTATACAGTCAGTTCCCATCTTAAACATCCAGTGCTGGATGGACTCTGTATTTCACTCCACCTATGTGGAAACCCACCTATATCAGCATTTACAGTTCCAATTAAAATAAGATCTCACTGTAAATACACAAAGCATCCATTCAGCAGAATAAAAAGAAAATTATATAGGTTGAATTTTGTTTAATGCCACAGGAATTGTTCCCTCTCAAAAATATCTCTTGTGCCTGTTCAGTAACAATTATGAGAATGAAAAATTATCCCTGGCAAAGCCATAGGCAAATACTTTATCTTATGATCTTTACACTTTCATAGGCATGACACACATAAGACCTCAAGCTAGATTAAAAAAAAAAAGAAAGTATTTCTTTTGTAGTTTTATTAGGCCTTCTCTATGCAGAAGTGAATTTATGAGCATTTCAGAGGGATTTATTTATTTTTTTTCTTTAATACAGATTAGCAAATAAGTGACAAAGTATTGGGAAATATTTGTTTTACCCCACGCAATGTTAAAATACATCATGCACTAGCTAGTTTTGGAAAATAGCTACGTTTTATCCAATTAATAGTTCCTATCAGCAGAACCTAGTTTTTCTTGCTTGTATAACTTCTATGTTTATCTGTTTAGGTCTACCTATTTCGCTTGACACTGAATTCAGCAATGTTTTAGTGAATTTCAGACAACGACTTTCCAGACTTGAAGGAGGTAATTTTTCCATTTTCACTTTTTCAGCTATCAATCATTTTCAAATGTAATGGGCAAAATTAATTATAGAACTGAGACTTGTAGAAAAGAAATCACACTTGAAAAATGGTCCTATATTCCAAAACTAGAACTTGATGTGAGACACCAATGAGCTGTTCTAGGAATACTGTAGGGCCTGTGTTCATTTTCTGTATTGCCACATACTAATTTTTGGCTTCAGAGAGGTTGACTAGACCTAAATCTTAAAATCGTTACTCCCATTATTGACAGCATAGAATAAGATCAGGTTTGTCTGTGTTATCTTTAAAACAATAATTGTGCAGTTAGTTATCTATTAAGATCGTTCAGAATTAGTTGAATTTACTTAGATGCTATAATAACGCTCAATACAAATAGATGTCCAGTAAGTAACATAAAGGTTGTTCATGAGACAACCTGGAATAATACTTTGGATTTTACAAAGTCATTCATGTTTCAACTGTAAGACAAGATATACTTAAGTATACTCCATTTGTGAACATGAGATAAGAACCAAAGTAAAGAAAGGTACTTTCTTAGTAGGAGAATAAAATGCAGAGTTCTCAGGAACACTTAATGGTGTTTTTTTTTTTTTTTGGATTTGGTTTATATATATACACACACATATATATATATATTGCAAATGATGTTGCACTTTCTACATGGATTCATTGGAACTTCTCAGCCTTGTACCCTATTGCTAGCATTTCTATCTACCAGCAATGAAGTTATTAAAGATGGTAGAAAAAGTTTTGTGTACTGAGTTCACAAAAATAATGATCGTTTCTCTGTTTCCTTTGCTCAAATTTGAAACAAAATTGATCCTCTTTAGGGAGTACACACAGCTATTAGAGATGATACTGTACATAGCAACTGTTAGTACGACATCCTTGTCTTGGAGGAGACCATCTGTGGTCAGAAGCAGCATAGCAATATACTTATTGGACACCTATTGAACTCGTAAAACTCTGAAGATCTTTATTCCTCCCTTCACTTTCATTCTTGCCCTCATCCATTCCCTCCTCTGTTCCTCTTACAACTTTTAATTTCCTCTTCATCATCTTGATTTCTGTCTTTGCTTTCTCATTAATATGCCACAAGAAATAAGAAAGCTAACTAGCTCTTTTCTTTTTGTGTTTTAGTGCTTACTTTGAATGGGAAAATAACAAAAGCAGGAGAGAAAATACTTGCCAGCAATGGGAAGAAAGTGATATTTTCATCTGCTCTAGAATCCTGTGAAAAGACTGGAGGAACTCTTGCAACTCCCATGAATAAGGAGGAGAACAAAGCTATTTTGGGGATTGTGGAACAGTATAACAGTTATGCTTATTTGGGCATTAAAGAGAGTGAGACTTCAGGACAATTTGAGTATATGAATGGCACACCTCTGAATTACACCAATTGGCACCAATATGAGCCTAATGGCAAAGGGACAGAAAAATGTGTAGAGATGCACACCAATGGGAATTGGAATGACAGAAAATGCAACCTGTATCGCCTCACAATCTGTGAATTTTAAAGAATGATGTTTCAGGCACCTGAGAGTATGGAGACAATGAAACAACCTACGCTTCACGTTTATGCAATTTCTGATATTGTTCTATCTCAGAAAATCTAAAACGAATCATATTATGGTATCTTTTTATCCTTAAGAAAATTCCAAATGTAGAAGGTGATTAACTTAATTAAAATGTGCTTAAGTTGATATGTTTCTCTCTATTTTGGAGGGTTGGGAATAGCTCAGAATTCAATGGTCACAACAGACTGTCTCTGTGCACTGGGTCTTTGTGAAGACTAGAGGAAAATTCCAAGGTTTGGCTTCAGATATTGGTTAAAAATTGCCTTTGGCTTCATAGTGGAAGCATTTCTAAGTATTTAGTAATTTATGTGTTAAAAGAGATGAACAAAGGCTGATTTTACTGGAGCAATTAAGGTGTTGGGATTTGCCTATCTCCTAGAATTATAGGGCTTACACTGTGTCATATTGAAGCATGCATTGATATGTTTAGCTTCCGCATTTAACTCCCTTTACAAAAAAAATTTACAGTGCCAGTTGCAATTAATTTTCTTAGTTAAATCAGAAGCTATAAAACACTGATAAACATTGTCTTTGATCTTCATAAACATATAAAATGTATATAAAATATTAAATATTGCATTTTTTGCTAAAATATCACATTCTCTCATGAAACTATGACCACTGCAGAAGGCCGCCTGTCCATCTCCCAAACCACTGACAAAGCACACACTATCTTGGGGGCAGAGGTAAGATTGGAAGTTCAATCAAGTCAAAGAAAAACTATTTTTCTGCTGAAACCACAAAGTCAGACTATGACTCAAAACCCCTAAGATCCAGAACAGTCTTTTCAGAAAGTACTTCCACTGCCACTCAGTTTGAGTAGCTGATTTGGGCAGTAGAATCTCAGTAAAAGACCATGAGTAGCAAATTGTCACTCACCTTGCAGTGGGGAAGTCCTGGGCTCATTCTCATTGTGGGCTCATTTTCTCTCAACCTGAGGGAGAAACGAAAGTACTGAAATTAAAATGCATGCATAAAAACTTTTACTTTATACTACCCTTTTCCTTCTCCTCCTCCCCCACAACTGGCTCTGTGCAGGGAGACCGTCTGAACCTAGACGTGACTCTGGGCATTGTCATCTCTTGTCCTAGCCTGCCTGGGGAAGAAATGGGATCTGTCCATGTGGTCATTTTAAGCCCTGTCGAGTAGAAAAGCTTTAGGATGTTCAGACAGAAGATGAGGGGATACTTTTGGCAGCAGACGGTTCACATTCAGCATCACACACAACAGTTCAACTGATCTGAGAATGGACAGGGTTGTGGAAATGGGAAAGGTATGCCCAGTAGCAAGCTGGATAGATTTCAAAGTCTGAAACTGCTTTACACAATAGCTTCCGTGGAAACCTATGACGATAATGCCATTTTCACCAAAATTTTCAAATGGGAAGGGAATAGATCATGCCGCGACAAAAAATCTCACTTTCAGGTTACCTTGAAAAAAGGTAAGACTAAAGTAATACCTTTTACTTTTCTTAGGTTTGACTCTGACATGTTGCACTGCATCTGCCAGAGAAATTTTTAAGGTTTACTTAAAACTACCTCTACTTCTTGAATGGTAATAATTAATATTTTAACAAGTAAACCTTGTTAACAATTTTTGTATTTCAAACATACAGGTTTTTTGTTAAAGTGAGACGATTAAATGGCATAAAACAACATCATGTTGGAGAAACCCCAAAATAAAAATCACTCTACCAACAAGCTAATTTATTATCTGAAACAAATTCACAAATTAATTTACATAGATCTCCAACTATCTTTAGAGTATCCTATTCCTTTGGTTAATCAATGATTTATTCCCATCACATCTATGTTTACAATATGACTATAAAAGGTTCTTACTAAAATCATTAATATGTAAAATCTTCCAAATGACTTATCATAATATATCATCTATCTGTAAATAGATTTATACTTCAAGACACTTAAGTGCTTTTTATCCAGTCAAAAAACACAACATTTTTTTGTGTCAAAAGCTAATTTTTACTACATCAAAAAGCAAAGCATCTAAGCTAGGTCGCCGAGTACAATTTTTCTGCTTAAGCCATTAGTATTAGAAAAACCCAACCAAACACACGCATGTTGTTTAAAAATGAAAACTCATCAAGTCAAAGAACTGCTAGACAGCATTTTAATGTCTATGGCTCACTCCAAGAACAGAAACAATTCAGGTAAGCAAACAACAATTTTCAGTTATTTTCATAAAATCTCTCTCCCTATAATGTCAGTCATACTCAGCTCTTCTCTTTCTATACTCTACCCTTCCTCTTATGCCATTCTGAGGTGGCCCTCCTTTTTCTGTGCCCAAAGTCTCAACTTATTGCTCATGCGTAAATCTGAAGATATCAAGGAAACATCTGCTAGTTTCCTGTCTTCTTGTTAAACAATGGAGTCCATGTTCTTTTGCATGGACATTTATCTCCTATCAACTTCAGAAAATATGCAATCCAGTGTCACCCACCATGCCTAGAAGAAATAATTCCCCAGTAAAAGCCATATTCTACAGATATATTTGTAATTCATTTGTATCTCATGGGATTCATGTGTAGTAATTAAAAGCCTGGTGAAGGTATAACAATTTTTAACTACTGGTGTAGTAGTAGAAGGTTACATGATTGGTGTTTTATATTCTGCAGAAAAGCATCCCCAGACTGTTTTGTTCTTTTAGCTAGCATTTTGTGCATGTGTGTGTAACCATATCAATTTAAACTCTCAAATAACGTTTAAAATGCTTTCAGTCAGTTTCTTTGTTTTGTTTTTTTTTAAATTGGTCTATTTTTTAGTGAGAGATCCAACTTTTGCGTTTACGTGTACTAATGGAAACTTTTGTTTGTTTGTTTTTAATGAAGAGAGAGGAGGCCAGGCAAAAGGAGGAATGCAATAAGTTGTCCCTGTTCATTATTGTATCAGTGGTACATAGTGAGGAGACCCGGAAAAATCCAGGTTAGTCTTTTTCATTTTTAAGTCTTTTAGTGTTTTTTTTTTGTCTTTATTATTTTTAGTCTTTATTATTTGTGATAACAGATAAGCAATCTAACAGTAGGATCTTGCAATTCAGAAAATATTTTCACTTTCCAAATGTTATAAAAGAAGATCTTGAAAATTGAGATCTTAGTGAAAGTTAAAAGGTCACAAAAATTCAGTATCTTCTGAAGCAAGAGGGTTGTGTATCACATAACAGGTTTAATACAATTGTTATTAATTACAGTATGTAATTAACATTGGGGGGGTTGTCTGGCCATAAAAATGATGGATATTGATTTCAGAGGGGATCTCTGATCTAGAGTGATATCCTCTAATAACTGTGTAATTTAATAGATGCTTTATCTTAGAAATATTATTACCTCCCCCCACTCCCCCACAAATCCCTGCCACAGGTAAAGAAATTGACCTTAGATTACAACAAATAAGCATCTTTTAGTGGCTTCCTGATTTTTCTGGAAAAGCTGATGAAAACAAGTCCCTTTGTTCATCAGAAACTTGAGCTCAAATTTGACTTTGTGAGTACGGTAACTGACAGGACATGACATAGGGTGGTAGGGCTACCTTATCTTGTAGAAACTGTGACCAGTACCTCCCTTATACTTTTTAATTTTTAAGTTTAATTATATTATTCCTCTGTTCTTTTCTAGGAGACCACACATGGTGGAAAAACACCAGTACCTAATGCTGCAATATCCTACCACTGTTACAAATACAAGGTAAAGGTTAATCATACATTTTACATTTATTTACAGCTTTTCCTTAGAACAATAAGTGTAAGCAGGAGAAGAAATATTTGCTGCCAGGATAATTGTTAGCTGGTTTTGCAACCACACTGAAAAGAGGTGGAAAGGCTAATGGCCCTTCTACAACTCTTCTGAGCTAGAGGAAAACAATGTTCTTGAGTGCATTGTGTAATGGTGTAACGCACGTTTATTTAGACCTTGAAGAGAGTCAGATTGCAAGTAAATTTCATTATCTGAAGTTGAAGTCTACTATTTAAAATTGCATTAACTTACAGTTGCACAAACAGACCTGGGTTTAAAGCATGATCAATACAGGATGTTTGGAAATTAGAGTAGCACCTTTCAAAAATAAGGGAACTTGGATTTGAGTTGAAGTACTTGTTAGGAAACTAGGGTTTGGTGGCATTTGGCTCAAGGGTGATAAGCCAGGTGAAGCCTGGAATGAAACCTTCACCCATGTCTTCCCTTGAGGCCCAGGAGCCAAGAGCACCTTAATCCTTGAAGTTTCAGGGTTTGCAGTTATGGTCATAAGGACAGTAGCGAACAACTGAACATTCTTGTGCAGATAATGGTGGACAACTGCAGAATATATGAAAAAAATAGTTTCAACTAGTTCATAAACTTGAGGTCGTCTTCTCGCTCTCATTAGAGAGCTATTTTGCTAGTAAGAACCATTGAAGAGATATTGTTTTGCTTTCTACCTGTTATAAACACAGAACTACTTCTTCCTCTGTTTCTCAGCTGAGCTGCACAAAGTGACAAAATGGAGACACCAAGTGACCTCCACTTGGATCCTCCACATGTGACTTGGGTCAGCAGAGCAAGATGGTGGTTGCATTTACAAACACTGATCATGCTGTCTACGGGTAAAATTAAGACTTTCTGCTCTAAAATGCTGCTTGTAACTTCAACGAGATGCCAGGCTGAAGGTTGTCCTCTCAGGCATTCATATGTTGCTGAATTCTTTGCTCCATGGTTTTAAAGCTCAGCAAGAATAGCCTCAGTTCTCCTCTGAGAAGCACTGCCAGACACCAGCACTGGGAGGGGAGATGCTACATCCCACATGTGCTGCACTCTTCCTGTTACTCCCAGGCATAAGGGGGCAGTCTGACAAGGACACATAGAAAAGGACATGCAGAAAGTACAGGACCAGGTTGTGGTGAGATAGGATGGGAACAGCAGCAGAACAGCACAAAAGCAGGGTAAACAGGAAATATATATATAAACAGGGTTGGAATCATTTAAATACAAGCTGAGAGAATAAGGAGAGAATTTAAAGTTATCTATGGTATGACTAGCACCATGAAGGAAATATATATATATATATATATATATATATATGCACACCTTTCAGGAGGTTAAATATATAGAAGAAATGCTAACAAACAGGCTCATGGAAGGAACATGTACCCACTTTCATAACCTAAAATTAGTTTTCAGTGTCTGTATTTCTTGAAGCAGCTAAGGAAGATGTGTTGACAGACTTCCGTCCTCAGCATGTTTTATTTACCTACCTACATTTTATAACACTAAGCTGTCATTCTCCTTAATTTGCTTCGCTAGCACTGGAATTATAAAGCCTCTCAACAATAGATGCAGAAACACTGACGAAAAGTTCTCAATATTCAAAAATTATTTGTACTCAGTGAGGCCCATATCCTTGAACCTGGTTGAGTTTGTGATTAAAAATAAAAAAGCTTATAAATAATAGTTTACAAGTTAAAATAATTATAAAGAATATTACATTATTCTATTAAGCATTAACAAGTGCAGTAGAAATGCAAATATTTTAAAGTATTTTAGCTTGTTCCATCTTATCAATATGCTGATGAAAATTGAGAGGAGAAAAGTTTACAATTTATCAAATCCACATCAGTTCTTCTTGGAAGGAAGCGTACAAAGCAACTTCGGTTTCCCAGGCCATCAGTCAGCACATGAAACTCACTAACAGAGGCCAAGCCCTTCTCACACCTGCCTAATCCACAGTTTCTGCCAGATGCAGCTGAAGTGCTGAAGTCATTCCCACCATAGATGCAAACACCCAGGTTCTGCCAGTGTCTTTTGCTAGGGCTTATCTGGACCCCACGTAACTGCCTCACAGTCTGTTTCATGAAACAATTAGAAAACCTCAGCCAAAAAACGTTAAGAGGACCAAGTCAAACACTCAAAAGTTAGGAACTTCAAATTTTAGCATGAAAATTTAAGCGAAGGTTACTTATGCAAATTTAAATTGGCCCACATACAACTGGTATTGCTTATTTATTTTTCACAGGACTGGTGCCTTTTCCAGGGCACTCGATAAACAATGCAGGGAATTAATCAGGCCTCTGTGGGTATGACACCAATGGCAAAGGACCCCACCCTAGCTGCTGAGGTAACACCCTGTGAGGGTGCAGAGTACAGGATACCTACAGAGGTGATCTAGGCTTGCTTCAATGCAGTAGCATCTTAGGCCAGTATGGATATTGCTCGCGTTCCTTGTCTAACCTCAAAGCACCCATTCCTCAGCCGACTTAGCTGTTAGCCTTCATGCAACATCAGGATGCTGTCCTGACACAAGGATGCTGTGATCCCACCTACTTATTTGAACTGGAACACAGCCTGAAACTCCATTCCTACAAGTCCCAGTTAGATGGAAACAACTCTTAGCTGAGACTAACTTAGAAATGCATAGCAACATTTTCCATTTCAGTGAGACTCCATGCCTTAAGGCTTCTGTAATTACAGGAATGATACAGAGCAGCTTTTTCCTCACTCAAAGGTGATTTTGCTGTTGGATAAAACCATGACTTACATTGTACTGTAGAATTGTTATTTGTAATATATAAACTTCCCCTAGAGTAATCTGTAGGTTATTTAAGTCAGTGATGTACTATTGTCTTCTGGCTTTGTTGCTACTGTTTGATTCTATTTAGTTACAAGTCTTCAGTAATTACAGACAGAGGACTTATCGTGATATTGAAAGTGACAACATTGTAGGGGTGTTCCTGATGAATATTATGCTTCAGGTAAACTCCTTATTTCGGCTTATCTTAACTGACATTTGCAATTTAACATTTACACAGCAATTCTGTGGAAATATCAAGTATTTCAAATAAGTATTGAGAAATTGCTTGTTGTACTCCATTTTTTCTAACATGCGGAAGTGTTTCTACAAGTCAAAGTACCCTCAAATTTTGTACTCACATTTCAAGTGTTCACCTCTTGAAGAAAAACCCCTATCATTCAAATTAAAGGTCATGAAATTTCTATTCATGTGCAAATTCATATCATATTACACACTCTTCGTATTTGCCATAGATAAGATGAATCTCAAGTTACACACCCTATAAATTAGACTATTTAATGTGCCTTTCCTATTTCTTATAGGAGCTGTCAGGTAAGTTAAACATCCTTAAAAAGGTTTCTCTTTAAAATGTGTTTAATTCTCTCAAGCTGTTCACGAACCTCTCTGGTTTAGATATCTGCATCTCAACATTTTTATTTAAACTTTAGCATACTGTGACAGAGGATATATCCTGCAGTGAAGATACTTTAACAGGTGAATATTAATAATTGTTTCCCTCTTAAATTGATAGAGAGTGTCCCAGTTTGCCTTAACCTGTTTCTTTCTTACCAAAGCATATGTCTGTTGCTCTTCTGTAAGATTAACACTGGAACTATAGCTTGTTCCATGGGAAAAATGGCATATGATAGTATCTGCTGTATAAAAATGGGTTTTGAGGGACAAGGTTTTTTTGTTGTTGTCGTTCTATACCTCTTAAGTAACATAGCTTTACAACTATCAATCACATTCATTTCACTGAGGGTATCTTAGTAGAAATTTCAAATCCAGACAAAGTTCTGAAACACTTTTTTTTTTTTAAACAGGACTCTACACAGGAGAGTAAACCAAGACTTTTTTATATTTGGCTTTGAATAATGCTGTCACCACAGATGTTCCACAGAATCTTAGCAGTGGCTCTTTTCCTGCTCCCCTACTGTGCTCGAGGTAACCCAGCACACAAGTTTCCAGTGCCCGGTTTCAGGATCTTACCTGAAAATGGGATAGCTGAAGGCTTTATATCAGGTACCTGTAGTTACCAGCTCCTTTTGTATTTACATACACTGTTGTGTTCCATCTTTATGCTTCATAAACCCAGTGCTATGTTATGTGAATTGATGTGGGTTCTACTTGATGAAAAATAATCAGATCTTTATTAATTTCCTGTATGAAGCAAGATGTTTAAAACTCTCCTACTTAATGACTCAGTGGCTCAGTTCACATCAAGAAAAGGTTATCATTTTCCGTAACAGGGCACAAAAAACTTGTTGCCAGGTGTTAGGTTGGAACTGTGAATAAGTGCTTGAAGAGCCTGAAGAATTCTGTCAACAGTCCCAAAATACCATTAAAAAAAATCAAACAAACCCACTGTGCAATTGCCAGTCTTTTGTCTGGACCGTCTCAAACATTTGTAGATTAAAGACTAACCCAGCCCGTTAAATCACGTTTTCCATAAGCATCTCTGCAAGTAGTTGCCATGAATTTGTTCCTTATACTCAAAAATATTATGTATGAAATAATCCCTTATTTAAAAAGCAACAATGAACTAACAGGTCAAGTTGCAAGGATTGATCTTAATTTCACACAATTACCTCTGCTTTATCTTAAAAGCCAAGATTTAAACTGCGAACCAAAGTGCATAATCTGATTTTGCTTTTAGGCTTCAAATCACTTCCTGGCAAAGAAATGGGAGATGTTATCCTTCAATTAGAAGATCGGATTTCCAAACTTGAAAGAGGTAATTTATCTACCTTTATTTTCTGCTGTAGCTTGATTAGGGGGCATAAAGAAGATGAGCAACAAAATGGCTTCTCAGGAAAAAGCAGAATTTTCAGAGTTTTCATTACATTTATGCTTTGTTTGGTGGCAGATAGTGATAACTGACAGGGGGGCAGGGGGCATTAGTTTTCTGTAACTAGGGGGAGATGCCTAGCTAACAGCCCTGAAGTATGGCTGCAAACAAATCCAACTTGGACTAAAATCTCTGCCTATGCAAAAGTGCTCCATGGCCATCTGTCATGTCCCTAATAGAAACTGAATACTAAAAAAAATACCAAAACATCCACAACCAGATCATATCTAAGATCCTACTCACTCAAGGGCTGACAACTATCTCTATATTCTGCAAGCCATCACAGACGGCTTGTGCAGTAGAGCTAGACTCAGAGGGAATAATAGCGTACTTTATCTAAATGTAAAGATACAGCTTTTAGGGGTTGTCTTTTTTCTCTATTTTTAATCTTTGATTTTAAGCTTTCCTCTCCTTTAATTATTTCTGGGTTTAACTTAAAGTTATGGAGGAAAATAGGCAGTGGGAATTACAATTAGCAGCAAAATAACTACAAAGCAATGCACAAAAGATTAACAGCTTCCACCTGTTCCTGCAGTCCTCCACTTGGAAGGAATAATAACAGCATCTGAAGGAAAAATATTTGCTACCAATGGGAAAACAGCCGATTTCCACGCTACAGTGAAAAAATGTGGAGAGGCTGGGGGTTCTATTGCCACTCCAAGGAATGCAGGCGAGAATGATGCCATTCTGTACTTTGTGAAACAGTTCAATAAGTACGCCTACCTAGGGATAAAGGAATCTCTAATTCCAGGCAAATTCCAGTTCCTGGATGGTGCTGAACTGAGCTATACCAACTGGCATCCAAACGAGCCTTCTGGCAAAGGGGAAGAGGAGTGCGTGGAGATGTACACTGATGGTACTTGGAATAACAAAAAGTGCAACCAGAATCGCCTTATTGTCTGCCAGTTCTAGTGCTCCCTCCTGCTGCTGTCTGGCAGGGTCCCTGGAATTGTTTTTCCCATCCCTTGTTTCTTCATTTGTAGCTAGTGAACTAAGATAACAGCATGAAAAAATAAAAGTTACTTTCCCAGCCTGATCTGGCTTCTGAACTAATACCATCCATAAAGAGACTCATTATAATGAGAGCAGTGAACATTTTGTCTGCTCTCTTTCTGATTGTCCAATGCCACTGACTCTCTCAGTAAGACTGCCCATGTGTTCCTATGCTCTCTTCAACTGCTGACTTTTTACAAGAGAAAAAAGTAGATCTCTTGAGCACATACCTAAAGTGACTTGCAGCTACAAAAGCTTCCAATCCCTCTGTAACCACGAGCCTTAAAGTTGTATTTTGATCCCCTTAGTTCCCAGATTTCCCTCACCAAACCTACCTTACCACAAGAGGGTCTCACCCATCTTAACGTTTCCCACGGGAAAGCTTTAGAACCAGCAGGTCTTTAATCCTCATATACCTAAAAAGCAGTGGCCAGAAGCCACCTGGCTTGAGCACCTCTAGCAACTCCTAATGGCTTGCTTGACACAACGTTAGCAGGATGAGAAGACCAACATCTCATGCCATGTGGGACATGGTGTGGAAGAAAATGCACAGGAGACAAGATGATACAGTGCCCATGGAGTTTGGTGAGATCAGCAGAGCCATGGGAATGTCAATTTATTTCAGCCAAAAGGTAGATGGTTTCAGATACCCAGTGCTGATTTCTAGGCACCACTGGCATTTTCAGAGCTGTACAAATCTTGAGCAGGATTTCCCTGGGGCTAAGTCTGGTGGAAATGTGGGTTTTGGAAGCCACCTGTATTCCGTGCTCATTGCAGAAACCATTCAGAGCTTGTCCCCTCCTGTTCAAGCTAATTTATTGTTTAAAACAAAGCTTTTTTAATAGCTTTGCTGCTGGGGTCCAATCACCAACCAAAGCTGGGCATTCCCAAGATCAAAGGTAGAGCTGGGCAGTACAACAGATGCACCCAGAGATGTCTGTGAATTTTTTTCCTTCCTCTTGGGCAGTTGACTCCAGCATAGCTTAGACACCATAGGCTCTGCATAAGCTCCACAGATACATTGAGCAAAGGCTGGCTGACCATTTAGGCACACCTCCATACACACCAGGCCAAACGACTCACTATCAGCTGCACCCACTCACATGAGCTTTCTTAGTCCCAGCTTGGTCACAGGGAGCCGACCAAGGAAACATGCAGGCCTAGAGCCAGACCAGCTCCTCATTCCCCCTGGGTGACGGGGAGGCCAAACCATCAACATATAAAGGTAAGTGGGGGGGAGGAAGGCAAGCCCACAACTGGTGCAAATGCTGGGGCCAGAGAGGGGTCTGCTTGCAGCCCCATAGCCATGCACATCCCTGCAATTCCAGAGCAGCAACTGGCTGTGCATGGCATTGCTGAGCTGGCTTAAATTCAATTACTGGAATATTTGGGTACACATTCTCACCACGTGCTCTATGGAAAGATACCAATCTTCCTGGCCTCTGTTCAGCTCTTTGCTTGTTGTCATGGCCTGCGAATCACTCTTGCTGTTATTCTCTGCAAACCAAGCAATTTATCTTACAGGTATTTACTTCAGTAGATTAACGCTACAGGACCAACATAAGACCAAGACACCTTTCTGCTTGAACAATTTGGTGTCTGCAGGTGGTTTGCTTCCACAAGGTACCTAATTATTCACTCTGGTAATATTCAGATTCTTCATCACAACAATGCATATGAAATAGGACTGCTTCCCTGTTCCTGGAATGGTAAAGTTATCCAAACCTATAAAAAGAAATGTTTTTAGAGCAAAGTCCTCCATTTATCCAACACATCTGTTTAGCATGCGATAAGATCCACAAGCTGTTAACTAGAGCACTGTTTCTGGGCATCACAATCACAACGTAAAACATTGAATCCTTTCATATTAGGTCTAGGTAGACTATTATGTTGCTATGCTAACCCAGTTTGAAACAGGTATGCCGAGGGAAAATGGGGAATCAAGAGTTCGCAGGCACTGTTTCACTTTCAAACTATATTCTTACTCAGAAATGTTTTACAGTTTACCAGTAAATGTCTGCACCCACCAGCTCACCCGCCCACAGCCTTCAGCCTTGCGTGACTCCTGTTGTGAAACTACCTCTGCCACAAGCACAAGGAAACAGGAGCACAGGCATCACCTCGTGCAGTAGTTTTCCACTCATCGTATTTCAATGCGGTTTAGGAAGCTTACAACAATTAACATCAGCCTAAGAATGAAGTTTGACCCCCACCAACATTTAAAGACATGGTAAGTTTTTATTTTATGTCTCCTATCTTGGAAACTTAAGCTTCAGTATCAGAACATCTCCTTGCTTATCTACAGGGGTTACAGAACCATTTCAACATCAGAAAAAATTGCAAGTACTTAAAAGAAAATGGGTGTCTAGCAAACATGTGCCATTGCAGAAATGTTTGCCCGATATTTGGGCATTTTCCCCCATGGACTCCCCAGGGAGAGGGTAAGGTACTTAGTGTTACCCTGCAGCTACAGATGCTAACCCTGTCCAGTCACTCTACTTGTGGTACCAGATGAGGACGTAAAACCTCAGCCAAAGCAAATACTTCTTACTCTGCTTCATTTCAGTCCCTCCAGCAACCCTGCCAACAGCAGACAGGTCTGGAACCGGCGGTCCCAACCTGAAAACCCAATCCATACAGCATTTGGACACCTATTTCATTCATTTCCAAAATCTGACTGAGAGGGCAGCACAGAATCCTTTGATTTGTAGAAAGACAGAAAATGCCCAAGGCTAGAACAATCATTAATGATTACTTCAATGTTATTTTCTGAAACCTTTGTGAAAATATTTTAAAAACCTAATCTGCTCAATTCTAACCTTGAACACCAGCTGCGCCTTATGTGAATGTACCAGGTCTCGTGGGTGTACAACAACACCGCCCAGCATGCTGACAAGCCAAACCGATGTGCTTCAAATATCTCAGCCAGTGGAGAGCACCACTTCCAAATGTGATGGTCATGACTCTGGGGCACTGCGTACAGGTAAGAGGGTCAGTTCTTAGGGGCTATGCAAGGCCACCTCCACACCAGTGTGGAGTAGAGCCTGAATTGTACAGCAAAACCCCTGAAGGGGTTTCTATGTGCTTCTTACTCCCCGTAATAGATAACACAGCCATGATTTTTTAAATACTTAAAGTTAAGCTCACAAGTAGCAAGTGTTGAACCAAACTACATTTGTGGGAGTTGGGTGGCTGAACCCCCTGAATCTGCAACAACCTTAGGGGCTGTCAGCCTTCATACTCTGAAGGTTTCCTGTGCTCTCACTTAATAACTCAGCTTCTGACTGGTTATTATCAGAATATTGACTATGAGTAAATATGATTTTTACAGAGAAAGCTCAAGTGGTTTCCAGGCAGAAAGAGAGCCATCACTTATCGCAAGCGACTGTCTCCTAAAGCAGCTCGAGCACAAGTGAACAAGCAGGGTGTTGTTTTACTGGTCCCGAGCAAACCGTGGTCAAGGCAGAACTGCTTCACCCTCGCTTTGAAAAGGATTGTGCCACTTTAAGAACCAGCAAGTGGGAGGTGGTGCAGGCACCACTGTACAAACAAGTACCTGTGCACCGCTGCGCACCTCGGCTCAGGGGCCCGCTGCCCTCACGATCCCCAGCAGGTTTAGCACAGCTCCAGTGCACGCTCAGGCTGCTGGACGGAGGATGGATGCCCAGACAAACCTACTCAGTTTCATCAGCAAGACTTGCAACACACCTTGGGGACACTAACAAGGTAAGAGTGGATGGAAAAGAGCTGAATTCCTACAGGATCACTCAAATTTGTTGCTTCATCTGCATCACACCTCAGGCAAAGTTAGAACTTATTTCACGTAGTCAAAATGTAAAGTTTCTATTCATGTATTTAATATTAAGCTCGCTAGTATCAAGAGAGTCAGTTTGCTAAATAGTTTATTATGTCAGCAAGTGCACTGCGTAAGGCAATGCTTTATTTTCCTTTTAAAGTTAGCAGACCTTGAGCTTGTATGAGTCCCTCCAAAAGCATTTAAACATTTGAGGATAGGCAATGTCTGTTTGGCATACAGGTGTATATAGCCCTCCACTGTACTTTTAAGAGTGAAAAAACTAACAGACATGCCAGGAACTAGGATAAAAAACACCTTGCTAGGTGAAATATAGAAAAAAATAGAACTTGCATGTCCAAAGCAATTCATGCATATTTTAAAAGACAGAGTCTTCTGTTTTATTTTAACTTTCATTTTAGTTACCTGCTTTCTAGAAAAATAAGGTGAAATGTACTGCAACTAAAGGCACCATCAGCCAAATCCCAGTGTTCTGAGCTGCTTGTGTGTTATTAAATAAGCTCTGTCTTCATCATGTGTAAGATTTTAGAAGTTAGATTAGATTTTGGTAGCCAAATCTCATTTTAAGATTTTTTCAACTAAATTTGTAATTAGTGACTTTACTCACAATGCTAGATTGGTTTTACTTTAATCAGACTAAATTACAGCATGCTGTGGAAAGGTTGAAATCCTTTTTAAAATGAATGCCTAAGTATTTGTTATAATTAGCACTTCATTCAGTTGTTACTTGTAGAGGCAAATCTGTAATACAAGCCAATTCAGGGAGATTTCTTTTAATTTTATGATTCAGTACATTTTCAGAACACTCTTCGTTTGAAAGCATAGGACCTTTAGGGATGAGTGCAGTTTGATCTTTGAGGTTTTATACAGTTGAAATACGGCCTTTTCTCTAAGCTACTAAATTGATGGATTTGATTTCTGGATTTTACAGGAGCTTTAAGCGACACTTTTGCAGTGATAGCTTTCTTGACCATCACCCTCATTTCTAGTTTATCAGTGTACAAGAACCCCAGGTTTCAGAACTTTTCACATTCCTGCTCTTTGCTACCTCTGGCTTCAGGTCAGAAAAGTAGCACAGAGATTCACCTTTCTGCTGCCACACACTGTTACAAGGCAGACTAGGGACACTGCAGCAGTGATGGCCTCTCCAAAAAATTGTGTAGACATGTCTAATCTTTAAATGCTGATAGGGAGCTGGCAGCTATGTTCAAGAATCAGCACACGGTAACACTCATTTGCTCCACTTGAAGTCTAAAGATTTTGATCAGTGAGTGAGGAAGAGCAGCAAGCAGAACAAGTTCATTATTGCAGATTTAGCCCTTTTGACTTGTTTTTCCATTAAAACAAGTACTTGCTTAGAAGAGGTGTTCACATCTGCAAAACAGGAAGCCTTCTGCAGCTCCAGCTGTGCTAAAGCAACAGTTAATCTATGCATCTATCTAGGTAGCTCTCACATCTAAGTTGTAAAACCCCTCCCACAAAGAGCTGCAGGCCCTGTTACACATGAAACCGGAAACACAATACCACATATCTGGTTTTATCTGATATTCTGAACTGGTGTATTTTAGCGGGACTTCCAACATGCTAAAATAACAAATGTAGGTGTAAGGAAATAACTAATATTCGGTCTTTAACATTTCATCTATCTTTTTGCTTAGTACTGTCAGTCCTGTTTTTTCATTCAGTTTGGTAGTATTTATCTCTGCCAGGAAGGCAGACTAGGAACCAAGCACTGCAGAAGTAGGGCTTGCCTTGTTTACTTACACAAAGTGGAGCATGACCAAGGTATTCACAAAAGCTGTCATACAACTACACTTCATAGTTTTTTTTTTTTTTTTTTACTGTCTGCTCTAGTTTTAGTGTGTTTCCATAACAATGAAAATCCAAGCTTATACACCATAGGACTATGCCCATTGGGATGGGGAAGGAAAAGGGAATGACTGATCCTCAGGTATTAGTGAACAGCGCAATAGTGGCCTAGAGTCCTTATAGAAAACTTCTGGCTGATAGGTCTTTCTGAAGGCCACATTCTTTGATGCAGCCAGGTCTTCACAAATGACATTGGGGTAGAACCCCAGTGCTGCTGCCAAGAGTTTCCAGTAACATTAGAAAGAGGAATCTTAGAGCAGGCCACCCAGCACAAAATTAAACACTGAATTCACCTGTTTGGACATTAGTCAAGGGTCTAATTTCCTTGATGTGCTTCCATAAATACTCGGTCACATAAGCCTCTAAGCAAGTGTCAGCTTGAGGCATGTTTACGCTTGCTTTACAAATATTTAGCAACAAGGGTTTTACTCTGTAAAAGGAGCACTGAGTAGCTCACCAGTCGGGAATTTCTGTTGTTGCAAGCACTGAGGTTCCCCCCTGCCTGAGGTTATTTACCTCCAGCAATCATGCAAGAGTCACAGGATTTACAGAGAATTGGTTCTTTCTAAAACCCTGTAAATATGTGCTTAAACCTGAAATACTGTGTTAGGGAAGATGAGAAACTGCAGCTTTTCTGTTAGAATTCAAGATGAGGAAAGGCAAACAGCCTTTGTCCACATTCTTCTTCATCTCCAACTGTCTTTTACTCAGATGCTTTTTGGTTGACACTGAAAGCTGTAGTTAGTGAAGAGAATAGCCCGATAGAAACAAGAGAATATAACTCAATTTGATAATACAAAACAGGCCCTGTAGGCTTTGATCCATTCTGCCTTTTTGGGAGCCTTGTAAAGTTGTAAGTGCAGCCATTAAGAGTTTAAAACTTGCTTTCTCTGTACGTAGAGGTTGGTCAGCGGTACTAGATTTGTGACCTTTCCAAGTAGAGAGAAAAATTACAAGATAGTCAAGTATTCTGAAGTTTGGAGGAGGATGAGTTATATAAATAGATATTTCTGATGCCAATTCAGATACCAGATCATCTTTCCACCCCATGCAAAGCATCTTCAGAGGACCCACAACTGAGAGCAAGTAACAGACTGGGAGGCCACCACCTCCCACAAGCATCTCGCTCAGGGACATTCTCATGTTACAGTGACCCCATGAGCTTATAAAGGCTGTGTAAAAGCTTTAACACTAGTTCTGTAGTTAGTAAATCAGCCTTTTTTGTATAACTGTGTTGAAATCTTCACCATTTGGCCTCATCGCACTGAGGAAGAGTAACTCCCCACACCACCCCAGTTGTGATAGGCAGATAAGTACATTTGGATTTTCATCAGGTTTTTCATTTTTTTGAGAACTAAGACTAGGAAAGATATTCATGAGTAACTTGGAGAAAATGCAAGATCAGCAGAGGAAAAATAGCTGTATTTAAACACAGGTTCATTGCAGCTGAAATCAAAGATAACACTCATTACAGCAATGCCTGCAGCAGGCAGGACAAGCACTCTTGAATAGTTTCAGCTGGTGGGGAAAGACTGCAGATTAGTTGCAGGGCAGAAGCCACCAGACAGCTGTCTCAGCAGACTCTGCCCATCCACCTCACTGGAAGAGAGCAGCCTTTGTCAAAGAATAGATTACATGGATTCCCCGCCCAACCCCCCCCCCCCCAAGAATCATAAGTAAAAGCTTCAAATCAAGCAGACAAAATAGTTTCTGGCTTTTGTGTGGTAGCAGGCTGTAGACTGGCAGACAAGTGCATCACCTAAACATACCATAATGCAAGTCTTTGTTTCCTGCTTCTGTAGTCCTCTGCAAGAGTTGTGTGCCATCATCTTAAAGACATTACCATTCATAAACAGATCTGTGTTAAGATAAGGGCAGCAGCAAAGCAATCCGCTAATTAAGATGTGTTTTACAAGACCTACTTTAGATTGCATTAAACAATTAATGAAGCATACCAGCTTCATCTCCAGACTTGTGTCACAAGGTTATAATTCTGTTTTGGGTGTAAGGGTGTAAGAATAGAATTGTGATTTTTTTAAGAAAAAAGTCTGTCAACTGTACTAAGAAAACCCCTTCTTTAGTGTCCAGAGAGGTCTTCCATCATTTGTAGCTCAGAAAAAAAATCTTTAGTACATAGCTTCAGATAAATCTTAAGTGAAATGCTGGCAATGGAGGGTGCAACCAGAAACCCCCACTTTTTATTAATATTAATTTATTATTTTTTCTTTCTCAAATGTCCTCATCATTGTATGCTTCTCCAAAGAAGTCATTTATTACATTCCATTTATTGCATTCATCTCCAGCCCTCACAAAGGCCTTTGCTCTTCTGGAGAGCTGTTAAGTTTAGGGGATAATCTAGAGCATCCTTCACTGCAAAATATTTTGTGGTTTAGACACCAGATTTGATATGTTTACTGATGAGGATTTTAGTTGATAAAGAGCTTGCAGAGCTCCAGTGGCCGTGTATTTATTCTGAAAGAAACTCAGCAGTGTTTATACATTTCTAGAGCAATGTCTTGGTTGACCATTATTTTGATTTTTCTTCATTCGTACCCTCCTATAATCAAACCTGAGAGGTTTAGAAAGTTAGTAGGGTTACTGGCTGTTTGGGAAGATTTAACCACACAGCTTGTGTGCATCAAGTACTGACAATGTGACAAACACCTCATTATCTCAGCAGCAGCTCCAGATCTTATGCAGCTGCACTGAATGAAACAGGCTAGCTGACACTGATAGGCAACATTTAGGAAGGTCATGGCCTCCAGCCTCAGTGCCTGCTAATTGCTCAGCAATGCAGTCTAACAGACTTATTTTTCAGACTATTTGCATTTGGGACATGTTCCAGTCATAAAATTAACTTATTTATAAGGCTTCTTACTGAAAGGTATGTAAAAGAGTAATACTGATGTATGGCATGTCCCACTCATCATATAGTGAGGGCCAGGAACAGTTCCTGACCTATTCAGTCCCCAAAAGACCAAAGGGGTGCATGTGCAGTTGCCTCTGCTATATCATCCTCACCACGGTTTTCTGCCTGCAGAGCATTTCCATTCCTCAGAAAGGCCAACTAAAGCTGACTCCTCCCAGTGAGTGTTTTCTCCCACAGACTTGCATAGGGTTTTGTCTGACCTTTGCATTACTGCCAGGGGCAATACTGCAACACAGCAACCATATTCAAGCAACTTATCCAAGCATAACAAGGTCATCTTCAGCAAGGGACTTAGCAGAGGGTGCCTTCCTCTGGTGCTTCTACTGCCCATGTGCCGAAGTACACCTCATCTTATTTTCTCAGTAGAGGAAGAGAGCAGAGCCTACCTTCATACCCAGCATCCAGGATGCCATCTCTTTCCCACACAATGTGATATAATCCAACTGAAGATTACTGAAAGTTGTTTTTTTTGCCAGTTTAACTGGTGTGACCTCCTCAAACAGCCAGCATTTATAGAAAGGGGTGGTCTCTCCACTCTCATCACCTCAAGCCTGTGGTGAGAGGCCTGCTGGGTACTCTAAGTGGATGTTCTCCCTTCACCATCTGCTGATGAGGGATCAGCATCACAGAAAACGGGGACGGGGGTTTCCTATGCAGACAACAACTGAATAATAGCCTGTCTAAACAGAAGAACTGAAAGAGGGGAATGAGGAAGAGAGTGAAATAAACAGCAGGAATCAAAACAAAACCTAGAGACAGAAGCAGCAAGACATTGACAGAAAATGCCTGAGGGAGAAAAAGAGAGAGCACAAGGTCAGAAATTAAGGTATTTAAAGAATTCATCAATGGACAAGGACAACTGGACAGAGGACAGAAGGCCCACCTCTGATACTACCCATGCAGCTGTGTGTCAGCAACAAAGCAGTACAGGGCAGCTCCCCAAGCAGCCCTTCTCCCACAGCTGCCTCCCCTGGAGTAAGTGGTCTCACACACACTTACCTTCACACACGCACAGAGGGAAGAATAAAAAATCTCATGCCGTAAGAAAGGTGAGAGTGTCACGGGGAACAGGCCTGGCAAGTGGCATTCCAGAGCCATCCTGCCACAGGTATGTGCTTGGCTGGTGGGGAGGCCTCACACATGCCTCAGGCACTGAGCTAGGGGAGCTTCACCCATACCCTCCATCTCATTCTCTAGTTTGTAGGAGTGGGCATTAATCTGAAGTGTAAAACCTAACATGAGCTTTCAAAGGGTTCAAGTTTCTGGAAGGGTCTCGGCACTGCTGCAGGGCAGGCACAGACACAGCTGAGTCTGGAAGGAGAACAGGTTTTCTGCTAAGCCTCTCTCTTTCCCTCAAAAAAAGATTGAGCTGGTACCTCAAATGGAGAGAGCATAGGTACAAAAACATTGACACCAGAGAGCAAAGACTTGACTCAAAGTAACAGAGTCCTGCATGTTTAGCAGCCCAGCAAAGCTCCAGCTAGAGTCTGCCTAACAGGCTGCTAGCCTTTGTTAAGGAACATCATCACGCAAACAAACCCTGCAGGATTTGGTATTAGATATCTGATGCTTCTCCTTACAGACCTCAGTACAATGCTCCTAACTGTGTATGATTTTAATGCTTTTAAGCCAGGTACAAAATTGTTGGCAGCTTGTTAATTTCCAAATACACATTTTTTTCTACTTCTTCCAAATAAATATATTTCTTCAGTCCTGCTTACATCTTATTCTTCTTGTAAGGATCAGGATTCAATGACTGAACCCCCCTATATCCCCACTTTGAATAGCTAAAGACAAACCTTGGACGTCCTCCAGAGAAGCCCAGGCTGCAGGCTGCACCACCATCCCTCAGGAAACCTCCTCCCAGCCAACACTGGCAAGGGGCTCTGGGAAAGCCCTGCTACCCCCAACCACCCCTTTTATATGCATCATGGCATTCAGGTGTGTGGGCCTGTGCTGAGGCGCTGCAGCCAGCCCTTGATGAACTAGGGCACACCTGTAAACAGCCCTTTCTCCTTGCCTCAAAACAAATGTGATCTAACCCCTTCCTAACTGCTCTGCTTTTACTTCTACTTTATGGTACTAAAGTTGTGAGACATTAGCTCTGCTTCTGCTCTGCAAGTACATGCCGCGGCCTGACTGCTAAACCTCTTCACATGTGTTCAATAAAAAGCATTTCAAACAGAAATTAATTTTATACAGATTTAACGGTTTCATTAAAATATATCTGCAGTCATTCATAAAACACATAATTCTTTACTGAGCATCCATTGCAGTTCTCTGACAAACACAGTTTCTAAAGCCCACTTTGTAGGAAAAGAAAAAAATAATAATAATAAAATAAAAATAAAAAATATATAAAATTATATAAATTATAAAAAATTATATAAAATAAAATAAAATACCTGATGGCAAATGACTCACAGAGCACCCTTCCTTCCATCATATCCTCTTATCCTCAGCTTTAGCTTTGGTAGATGTCAGCATAACTTTGTGTGGTGTTGCTCCAGGTGTGGGGGGTGAGGCCTTACTGACACCATTTGAACAGGCCATTGGCAAAGGCTTGCACTAGGGTCAGGCGCGGCCTTGTGGGGGGGGGCGTGTGTCGGTATGGTGTCTTACACCAAAGTCAGCCACTGCCACTGAGACACAAGGGAAGGGCAGGCTGATCCTCCACAGCGGCTCTTGAGGGAACAAAGGGTGACAAGAAAAAGAGAGAGCGAGCACTCTTCTGGGGCCTGCAGCCAGGGAAAGTGGGCTTATTCCTCAAGACAAGGCTTAGCAAGTGACAGAGGTGAACGTCTCTGTGAGGTGAAACTCCCCAACTCTCCAAGACCAAGAGGGCCTCCATTTTGTTTAGCAGGTCAATTGGGCTGACTCACATATTACTCTACCTGATGTGCAAAAAAGCGTGGTCCAGCTAGTCAGTTGGGTTTTATCTAAAGTTGGACTAAACTAAACCAGGAAAACAAAACCTTAAAATGCTGGAAAGCCATTTGAAATTCCTTCCCAAGAGAACACTTTGCTGGACAGCTGGCGACAGGTCCTGAGAAAAGGTTTCTAGAAAAGTACTCCCTGGTGGTGTGTCATGTCGATGCCAGTTGGAACCAGTCCTTGTGTGAGCCAGTCTTTAACACACACAAACACAATTTGTCTCCCACCTCCTCTCCCTCTCCTTCTCCTCAGACACTTTATCAGCTCTACTCACTAACATCAGGTTGATTTGCCTACTTGGTGAGCAATGTGTTTGTTAGATAAATATCAAAAAGTGACTAGCAATATTCATTTCTAAAGCAGTAACGTCTTTAATCTGCTAACTGTGGTCCCGTATGTGGAAGATGACCCCCAGTGACACACTTTAACTTCCCCATCACATGCTGATGGGAAAACACACAAGAACAAAGCCAGTGCTCCACTCTGAGAAATGAAATTAAGAACTAGATTGAAAAGTGCTAGAGCTGCCATTTCGATAATGCCATCCAGCACAGGCATTGTTTGACCGCCTGACACATCATGAATCTGACTTCACACCTCTGTTTCCTATCCCTTTGCTAGGTAAAACAAACACATCTATACAGTCATATTTGCAAGAAAGTAATGTGGTGTGCTTTTTGCTTTACAGCTTCCAACTCTTGACATGGAGGAAATGGTGGTGGAAACAATCCTGGCACCATGGGAAATACTGCTGGTCATTTTTGCTACAGTACTGATCATGAGCTTCCTTATGGTCCTGCCCCCCGCAGCAGTGGTGATCTGGAGAATGAAGCGTGTGCCTCCGATCTCGCTGCAAGGCTCTGTGTGAGCCAGCCAGGCATCACTTTATAGGATGCTTCAAAACTATGAGATTTCACAGAACCAGTTACTGCCTAGGATCTATCCCTAAGTGACGCTTTTCCCACTCCGTTGCTGCTAAGTTCCTGTAAAAAGAGGATGTGTAGAAATTTGTCTTCCTTTACTACAGTTTTCAGCACTTTGCCTTCCATTTTCTGGTCTACATTGTAATCACTATCGGTCCCTCGGTTCCTAGATTAACTTCTTCTCTTGCATTATAATGGACCGAAAACAGGACTGAAAGAGAAGAAAGCACAGTTCAGAATTGTATTCCCTTAACTAATACCAGTAAAGCCTGCCTCTCTATAGTTACATGGTAAATATTGCCAAAGCCTTTGACTGCGATGACTGACAAGTTGTGGACATACCAAGAGCAAGCAGTGTAGTCTGGGGAGCAGGTTTTGTAGTTTGTTTGTACTGTGAAACCTAAAAAACAGACAATGGTGCAATAAATAAGTATCTTGTGCTTCTTTTGTCTGGTCTGAAAACTTACTTTTTTTTTTTTCTTTTTTTTTTTTTTTTGGCTTGTTTCTTTTCTTCTATATGAATTTTCTTCTCTTTCCTAAATCCTGTGTCAGAACACAAAGCCCTCCCCATCCAGGGGCTGGGGCAGGAGCAGGAGGCATAGCCCAATGCTCAGACATGCCTGGCCAGACGGCAACTTGAAGTTAATGCAAACAAAAAGCAACTATTTGCCTGAATTACATTATGCAAATTTACTCTGGGAAATAACGTGATTAAATTTACTTTAGTTTTTAACTGTGTCATATAGGCTTATTGGTTCAACTGCCCTTTCTCATATATAAATAGTAACTTGGACAGTGGGAATAGAACAAAACAGCTTCTCTGCAAGTTTATAACAAAAATAATTTTCAGCTTAATATCAAATTCATGCAATATCAAATTAAAGCCTTCCAGCCTATTTCTTCCATATTATGTGAAGCCCATTAGTAGGATTTCTGATGCACAGGTTTAACAGTTTCTGTTACTTTACAAGAGCAATGGGCTTGATTTCCTCATAAAATCCGATGCTGTGTTTCTTTTCTTTTGTCAGATGGTTTGGAAAGTCACTAGAATAGCTCAATATAACTCAGAGAAAAATATTTTTAGTACCAATAGAAAAACGATAATGGAAGGCACTCAGTGCTTCAGATAGATATTGCATTTGAGTATCAGCTGATAATGAATTGGCTGGAAATGAAAGACTCAAGGACATTATAACTTCATTTTTGTTCATGATTTCTTTGCCAAAAATAAACAAACTCACCCATGATTGAAAAACATTTGCTTTTCTTTAAGACTACAGCATTTTTCTCACCAACACAGTGACTACTTAAGTTACTGCCTTACAGTTCATATGCAGGCAAAGCAGCCAAGTCATCCCTTCATTGGTGTAATTGCTATGTTAACAAATAGTCATATGACTGGCTGGTTCTGGGCCCAAAGGCAACTGATTTTTTTTTCTTTGCTTGTAATGACTGGATTCTAAACCTGAAAAGTAGTGTGTAATTTTTCTTAAATAATGTTATATATCTGAATCATTTAACTGATTAATGAGGTAAAGGTCAATTACACATCATGTACAGTGTAACCACTGTATCTGAGAGATTCACAAGAATAGGGAAAAGGTAAAGAAGAGAAAGAAAACACAAACAGATGAGCTGGCTGTCTTCATATCCATGGCTTCAGTGTTTGCTCAACAGAAGAAAATTAAAACAAAACCCCAAGCTTGGATTCCACTGCAAACCAAGCAAGCAATAACTAAGCTTTCTGTTTAGATTTCATCATAATTCACATACACGTCTGTTCTGTAGCAACAGCTCCACAAATAAACTGGATTGCCAGTGCTGTGTTGTCTTGGCCTTCACTCACACTACATGCCAGGCAGCCAACAACCAGAGTTTGCTGCTCTTTATGCTTCTTACTCTCTGGCTTTGGGTTTCCAGTGTACACACGAGCACAGGGGGTATATGAGGTGGTGTAAAAGAGGGAGCGCTCATAGAAGGACAGGGATAGGAGAAAGAACAAGAGGTTTTATATTTCTTGGAAAGAATCAATGACAAAAAATATCACTTGGCTCTTTGTTCATCAAGAGGGGGATACTGGGGAGGGTGACTAGTCAGAAGCTCTGGAAATCTTGGGCTAGGGCCAGGAGCTGCCCCAGCACTACTGTGCTGACACCAGAGCATCTTAGCCAGTCAGCCCTGCACTCAGTCCAAAGCCCTAGAGCTCTACCCTATATACAGCCTGTCCCAACCATATTATCAGCCAGACCTCATCTGCTTTTGTATTCCTCCTCTGAAGTTAAGCCACAACTTGCAGAAACCACAACCTCTGCCTAAGAAGATATGATGAAAATATCAGATAGTTTATGGCAATCAATGCTCATCAGTTTAGGGCAATCCCATTTCTCACATTTTGTGCTGGCCTGAAATGCTACGATTTTTTTGCTGTTTTATCTAGTTACAGCAAGCACACAGGGCACTTTTGGAATGCTAGACGTGCACTGAACTCTACCTAAGGGTATGTACTTCTGTGGGACATCCATAAGCTCATAAGTACAAAGCGAGAGACATTTGAACTGTCCCCCAACAAACTGCAGAGCTTTGGTTTGTAGCTCATGTGAACCACAGCACCCTGAGCACTTGTATGCAAGGTCTGATTTCACCTCCAAGTACACAGGTGTGTGAATAAAGAGTTACCCTACAGACACAGCTGTTGTGACTTGCATTGCTTTAATGGTCACCAGAGCAACAACAGTGATTGATTGGCAATGGTGAAAGTAATTCACTTATGGCCCTTTCATCATAAAGATGGACCTTGAGAGAAAGTGATTTCTGAAAACAATTACTGTGTTTAACTACTGACCACATCCATTAAGCAACTGTAATTCTTTTATAATTCCGCTTAGACAAATTTAAGGCTTAAAAAAGTGATCTTCTTTCTTTGAAATGCCCCCACTGTGAGCTATGTGATTAGTTTTAGCCTATGTAGCCTCTGCGCAAGAGCTGAGGTCAAATGGTGACTATGATTGCTAACTTTCTAATGAAATACAAGCTGTATGTTTGCAGGTCTTAGCAGGGATTTCACTGCTCTGCTTCTGTCATCAAAATACCCATGTCCGACCATAGACAGCCACTTGGCTGGTGGCACAAACGTTTTGGGCCTGCCATCCTCGGCGCTAGTAACCACACATTAGACAGTCCGCCTGCTTGTCATGGTTGGAGATGTCTACGCCTTGCTCAGCAAGTTCTTTGAGGAAAATGTTCAGCTGCTCGGGCTCAGAGAAGGCTAATGTGTGCAGGCAGCTGCTGTTGGCAGGGAAATAGGCAGAATCAGCTCCACTCACGGCCGTCTCCGAGGCTGGAAAGATCAAAGCCAACAACAAAAGAAGCAGCTGAATTACATAGCTAAACCCAGGCATATTTGTCCCAATCTTTAAACAAGCTCCAGCATTCCCATTTTCCAGACTGAAGTCTTCAACCTGGCATAAAGTGACTGTATGATTGCTTTGTTAAGCCTTGGGAAACCCAACTGCTCTAGCTACAAGACACAGTCAACAGTCAAGTATTTTTCATTAACCATAGGGGAGAGAGAGGTTCATATTTTTGTGTATGTGCATTCACGTTTATTTTTAAATTAAGAAAATAATGACGGATTCAGATGGTCACACACTGCTTGCTGGAAGCAATGGGAGCATTCTTAAAACCCTTGGACTGCCACATGAAATGGTGGTGTTGCTGGCTGAGGGACAGCTGCTGGGTTTTATTGTGTGCACATACAGTGAATACTGCAGGTGCTGGCCAGTTTTACTGAGGCTCTTCGAGTACACTTGCAAGATAAACTGCAGCTGTGTGCTGCCACTGCCAATCCAGCTGGTCACACAGCCACTGGGCAGTGTAGGTTTTGTATCAAGACGATAAATGCTTTCAGTTAAAAAAAGTGCACCATCCCACAAACCTAAGCCATGCAAGTCCTATTTGCTAAGCCAACCTGAAATAGCAGTGCTCATCAGCACAGGCTTTTGTGGTAGTTTTAAAACTAACTTGCTTTCTGGTGCAGCAGTTTGCTGGCCCAGCATCAGCCCTCACAGTCTCATGTGTGCCAAGGCTGTTTTTCTTGCCACCCTTTTTAAAACAAAACAGGCTGATCCTCCATCCCTCTGCCCAGATGTTTGAGAACTACTCACGCCTGCAAACAGCCAGTGTTTGCCCCCCAACCATCTGAGTCGTCCAGGAAACCCAGTGATGTTGCCACAGGTTTCATACAGCCTGCTTCTTCTGAGGAACTGGAAGTCATAACCCTTGGGAAACAAGGATGGGAAAAACAGGTGTGTCTTAGGATACATCACAGTAACCGTAAATGAAGAAACATTCAGCCAGTGAAGATCAATACAAACACTACACCCTCTCCCTGTCCAAGGGCAGAAAAAGTGTACCAAGAAAAATCATGCATTACACAATAAACACTTGTAAATTAATGAATAAAGCCAGCAACCTAGTAGCAGTGAACCGTGACTATTACCTTGTTGCACATGGGTTTGCAGTACTCAACACTGTCGATGGTGACACACACCAGCCCACCGTTCTTAGGGGCCAGAGGCTGTGGGCATTGGGGTGAATGCTTGCAAACTTTCAGATGGAGTAAGAAAAAAGAAAGAAGAAAAACACATTCAAGTGAAAATGAGTATAACAGTCTCTTCCCAAGCAAACTATATGCACGATCATTGACCTTTGCTGGGTAGCAACTTCCCCTCTACCTGACTTCGGCAAAGTAAGCATTTTTGTTTGCTTAAAGCCCTATTTTTTTTCTTTTTGCAACACCCAATTTTTCCATCACTTGTCACTGTGACATCAAAGTCCCTGCCAGCCCCAGTTATGCCTTAAAAGTGAATCAAAGTGGCATTCATCACAGCACCGGCATTCAGTACTGTTGTGGGTAAAACTATCCAAGTATTTCTTGGGAAAATATGACTGAAAAGCCCACCCCAAGGCCCCACCACCTCTGCGAGGCAGCTCAGCAGCTCAGCAGCTCAGCTGGGCTGTGCACAGACACTGCTGTGCCTCCCAGCTGTCTGCCAGAGCAGTGGCTGAGCAACCTTACTTGCTGGCTTCTTGTTGAGATTTATTTTTTTTTAACTTTTTTTTTTTTTGGTCCCTCAGGAAGTGCGGGCAGTTAGCTCATTCTGACTGCAGGTTAAAAAAAAATGATCTTGTGGCTTCTCCACTGCTGCTTTGTTCAACACCCAACAAAGAGGAACATGGCTGCTGTAGGGGTCTCACATTTGTCTTGACTAGGTCGCAGAATATCAAGACTTTCTTGCAGCATCCAGATGAGGCGATTGAGGGAATCGCGTCCACCTTTTTTGACCATTTCAGGGAAGCATTCTGAATATTTCTATGGAGATAGGGAGGAAAAAAGGATAAGCTGAGGAGGAAAAGCCTGGGAATTGATTTAGGAAAAGAGGGAGAGGGTTTTTCCATTTTACTGGGCTTGAAAGAGAGGACTGGTATGGATGTTTTTCTTCTATGTGCGAAAATACATAATTGTAAACAGCTGTGTGTGTCTTCTTTCTGTATAAAACGTTGGTTTGCCATTCTTGTCTGTGAATGCTGGCATCTCACAGACTTTCTGTGTGTGTGCATGTGTGTAAATGTAGATATTTGTGAATGTGTGTAAACAAATAAGTTTCTGTATTTTTATCTAGCAGTTGCTCTACATGGATAAGAATATATATTGCCTCTCCATATGTATATGCCTACGCGCACATGTGGATAGTTAAAGACTGTGGTAAACTCCACAACCAAAACACAAGTGTCTGCCATCACTATGCCAGATACCAATTACTTTGAACTCAGACACAGGAAAAAGGGACAGTGCAATTCTCACTACCAGATGCTGAAGCACTCATCAGCAATAGGTAACTCTGGTTCTTAGTCTTGAAGCTTTAAGAGACATTGGTGAAAGCGATGGACATCAATCACACATATGTGGCAAAGAAATATCATTTCTACCATATTCTAGGGTTGCTGCCTGGTCACTCCCTTATGGTATACCTAGTCCATAGAAGGTAGGGGCAAAAAGTCATAAAGCAGAGGCTTTCAGTTAACTAGCTTTACTTATATTTAAAATGTTTAATGTTATATTTGAAGGTGGAGTTGAAAACTTTATACATGTGAGGTAAAAGAGATGGTGCAAGCACCTTTGTATATGTGGAGCAAAGCAAAACTGCAAAATACATCTATAAGGCTTTTGACTGGCAGTAACAGGGTCAAAGACACAGCAGGTCAAATGCCTGTATTCTCCCTCCCCTCCCACCATGTACAAAGCGGGACAGGAGTGCCAAAGCAAGCATGCTCGTGTCCCACTGTGCGTGCATTCCCGGCAGGGCCCTGCTGTTCCCACTACCAGCAAAAGGTGTGTGCTACCTCTCCAGGTTTGGACAGCACAGCCAGCCTCTTACCTCAAGACACTTATTCACGTCATCGATGGTTGCACTTTTGCAGTCACTTGGACTGGCAAAAACTCCAATTCCAGAAAAATCTAAAAGACAAACAGAGAAGCATGTACATAGTTGGTTAATGATCCCCTCTGGCGCGCGCACACACAGACACAGACACACACACACACACACACACACACACACACACAAACCCCAAAGCTCAAAAACCAGTACTTGTTTATGGGAATTGTGCCACTGTGCTGCAGTGCTAGTGCTACCTTGTATATCTGTAGCAATCAGGGCTCAAATGTGAATAAACCCGGCAAGTATCGATTTACCCTAAACAGTTTACAATTTGATTGCCTATGTGTGGCTACCCAGGCCTGGGTTCCCAAGTGGGATGCCTCATTTCATTGAGATAGTCATTTTTTAGGTAATTGCAATTCATATTTAAGAACAGCATTATCTTACCTGTAAGAAAGTCTGCTGAACTTACAAAAAGCAGCGTTCCCCAGAGCAGGCAGGAGCCGAACTGCATTTTTGCTGTGGTAGATCAGGGCCTGGCTACCCGTTGCTTGTGGAGCCTAGAAGCTGAAGTGCTGATGCCAGGCACGGGGCTGCGTTTGGCTGGGCAGCCAGTTTGCACCACGCCGGGCACCAGGCAGTGGTGTGATAGGACACTATGATGGGATGGGGGACGCAGGTATTGTCTAACTTGCTGGGAAGCCACTGGACAGTCTGCCAGAGGAGGCTGGGGAGGGCAAGGGGAGGTGCTCCTTACTGTTGGGGTAGGCTGGCTTCCCTGTGGCTGCTGCCAGCCCCATTGGGAAATGTTCAGATTAATTAATGTTGTATTGTAAACAGATTTACTGCATGCACTCTCTTGCATGCTCTTGCTCTCACTCTCCTTCTCTCTCACTCTATCTATCCGTGTTTGTCTGTCACACACACGTGCACACTCATATAGACAATGTCGGTAGGCAGAAAGGGCCCGAACCTGTATCTCAGTCTCCAAGAGAAAGCTCAGAACAACAGATAATGGCTACATATATTTGGATCAAGGGGATGCACACTATTATCCTGTAACATCCAGAGTTCAGCTACTTAGTAAAGAGGGCAAGTTATGTTTTCCAGTTTCTAGGTTATTAAATACAAATTAAACAAAGCAGCAACTGTGGCAGGAAAAAAAAAAAAAAGAAAAAAAGTCCTGAGAACATGAACCTACTCCCTGTGTATATCCTATCATCAGTAGCATGGTATATCCATTTGTAGTTTGTACTTTTTAAGGGGACCAGGAACTTCACACACATATCTAGTCATAGGACAAGCTGAATAGCTAGCAAAATTGCCACACAAGTTTGATCATTTCTATCCTTTACTAGTGGATTAGCTCAGTATCTGGACACTGCTCACATGCTGGAGATGTGACTGACTCCATTTGTAAAATGCAGGATCTGGTGTCACGCCTGAAAGGCCACCTGTCACATGCACCATCACCCCACTGTCTGGCCTTGCGGGGCCACCAGGCCAGCCCGCCCACACATCCCAGCCCCCAGACAAGGAGTCTGTTCTTGGGACTCCTATAGCATATATTGAACCTATGGTTCATATGTTTTATGCTTTACATCACCTATCCTAGGAATGCATGCACATTTAAGAAACGCACCAAATTCATTAATGGTTGTTCTTGTTGCTGTCAGAGTAGAACTGTTCGTTTTGTCTGCAGGTGTTTGTTTTTGTTGAGACGGGGATGTTCTGCTTTCATGTCATGTTACACAACACATTTATTTATACAGCACTCTTTCAGGTGTCTTTTTGTGTTTGTTTGCTTGCTTCTGCTAGTTGCAGTATAACCTGTTATGACCAGGAGATCCTGGCCCAGCGAAGCCAACAGCAGGGCCTCCATTGCCCTGACAAAGATAGGTTTTCCTTTCATCTCAGGGAAGTCTTGATAAAGGGTTGTAAGTTGAACCATAACACGCTTCCACAAAATAGTTCTGTGGCAGCATGAATAGGGACATCCTCATTAATTAGTAAAAAGTCCCTGTATACATTACTGATAGGTAAAAGTTCATTAGCAAAACAACTTTTTAATACTGAAGGCCAAAGTTTATGTTTCTAGGCAGACTGATCGGACCTGGACCCAAACAATTTATATTTTTGAGGCTGACACACACAACAATCTTTTTCCTTGCATGATGAACAATATGCAGCTGGGAAATAGTCCCTGGGAAATTTTTGACCATTATTTAAGGTGCAGCTGTACATTAACATATTTTTCTGCCAAAATGTGTCCACAGGTCTGATTAATGTTCCAACGAGATCAGATGCTACGCATAAACCTATTACTTGTTCTGCTCAACTCACAGTTCATATAGCACATTAGTATAATTAATAAAGTGGAAAAACTTCTGGCTTGATCAGACAAAGTTATGTTTGTGATGGACTGAAAGAAGAAAATGGCAGCTTTTCTTTAATGATCATCAGTCAGGCATTCTCCACCTCAACATCTGTTTTGGTGACACTATACAAAGACAGTGAATTTGGAGAGAAACGTGGGGTGGCAGGGCTTCAGTGTAGAAGAACTAACAGGCTTCTGCTTAAACCATAAAGCTAAGGTTAAGTGACCTAACTAATCCACCATATACACTGGTTATCTAAAGCTGGTAAGAGGCGAGGCATCACCATCTCCAGGAGGAGTAAGTGTACTGGTACCAGGACCGAGCAGCCGAGCACGGGCACAAATGGGGACATACCTTCTGCACAGACTTGCTCCCACAGCTGTAGAGGGACACACAGCCATCTAGCGGCTAGTTCTTCGGTGAGAGACTGCTGGACAGGGCAGTGGTCCAAATTTTAACCTCACAATATATATATTTTTTAATGTTTTTTTGCAATTATTTCTATTCACTTTATTTTATTTCAAAATCACATAAAACCTAGTAAGCAATACAATAAACATAACCTAATATTTGGGAGTAAAAAGTAAGGGAGAGAATACTGTCAAGTGCAAACATACGAGTTAAAAATCTAATACATTTTCACCAAGTTTCTATTAATCAGAAGGACTAACCAATTATCACGTGTAGTGAAAAATAACTTTATATCACAATTACAAAATATACTAAAATTCAATTTTGTTAATAAACTACAATCCTACAAGAGTAAAAGAGGCTAAGTGGAGCCGACCATTATACTGTAACATTAAAAACAGAAAAAAAGAGGCATAAATGGTAGGAAAGAGCATTTTATTGTATGATTGTTTTATAGGAGAACACGTTTCAAAAACACAGGTAATTGAAACACAACAGTAACAGCACATACCCAGTGAAGAAGATTTAAATATTATGTATATGTTAACATCTTCTACAGATGAGGCCAAGATACAGTTATGTGATATCCAGCCTTCTCCCATCAAAGCAACCCCCAGTTGCATGCAATGCTAACTCCAGTAAGGAAATTGGACCCCAGAATTTCCCATTGTCTAATTAGAAGCAAGAGATCTGCTGACCATTAGTCAGAGTTGGGAAAGTCATCCTTTCCTTTGCCCATGAAAGGTTTGAGGTTCAGCCATTGGTTTGAGTACCTGAGTTATACTTTGACTTTATCAAAAGAACCAACAGAGCAGCAATAAAAAGTAAACAGCATTTTGTTGTCTTATGCTGATTAAAAAAGACTCTGTCTTTTATATCTTAGATAATGAAAGACACTGAGGGTTAAAAAAATCAATTTCCAAGAAAATATCCTTTTCTTTCTCTCCATTTAAAATCTAAAATTCCATTTCTTGAATACAAAGTTGTCGGATTTGATTTTTGGAAGCATCCTCACATTAGTGGACTTCTCTTCCTTGGTGTTTTTAAACATAGAGAGCAAGTGTCAAAATACAAGTTTTTTAGGCACTTCCCATGAGAATTCATTTCTTCCAAAGTGACCATAACATGCAGTTTTCTGGTAAATGGGTTTTTTTTAGGTCTAAATCCCTGTGAATAATAAAAAAGATGAGAAAATTCTTCACATTATGATAATCATGGTATTTATCAATAAAATCCTGATGTTGATACCCATTTCACGCCCTTAATCTAGGAGGCATTTTCTGGAGATGCAAACACACTGGTGAACATGTTCAAATAGGAATTATAAAACTGACAACAGAACTTAAACATGAAGTACTTTAGGGCTACAAGAATTATGAATTTTAATGGAAAAGAAGTATCTTTATTTCCTTTCATAAAACAAAACATATTTCTTTTTCACAGCAAAGTTAAAATTCTTGGAATAAAAAAATTATTCATTTCAATTCTGTAGACTATATAAGGCCAAAGGCTGAAAGTGTATGAAACTGGAAAACAGCTGTCATCTTTAAAGATATGGCACGCTGGTGGATCCATAAAAACTATCAACTATGAAGTCTGACAAAAAGTCTCTTTTGTAGCACATAGAACAATTCCATGCTAGCTTAAGAGGCTAATTATTAAATTGTAACATCTAATGGTTTTTCAAGTAATCAGTTCTAAGATGTGATCGCCAAGATATTTACATATATATGTGTTTCCATACCTGACAATGACTCCAGGCCGAAGATCAAAGTTTTTGTGCACAATGTCCAGCAGTTCTTTCTCTGTTCTTTGTGAAGTTCCGTACGTGAATAGTGAAATGGACAGTGGTTGAGCTACTCCAATGGCATAAGACACCTACAGCAAAAATACAATGCAATTATCAAGTATGGCACTTTGCTGGGCAAGAGAATGCAAGAGACCAAAGCACTCATTCCCGATCCTTCTGAGGAAACCGAAGGCCTCTGCTTCATGTCCTGTAATTGTATAATCTGTATTTGTAGGAAAAAAAAAAAAGAAAAGAAAAAGAAACCTTTGAAAATACTGATGTCTCTGGACAAATTTCCTCTTCATTATCTAGTCATCCCATGTTCATGACAGTAAGTGTCAGAGGGTTAAGGGCTCAGGAAATGTCTGGAAAAACAGCCGATAAAATGAAAGCTAAGTAAAATGTTCCAGCTTCAAGAAGCCGATGCGCTATTAGCCACATTACAGAGGTCTTGAACCAAGCACATCAACATCTTTCTTTCTTCAGCCCCAAATCCAACAGCAAGACAGCTTCTAGTACAGTGTCTTGTATGACATTTGTTCAAGGTAAAGCTGAAAATGAACTATCTTTTGGAGAAAAGCAACATTCAGAACAAAACATACCTGAACCAGAACACGGCGACAGAGCCCAGCTTTCACAAGGGACTTGGCCACCCAACGGGCTGCATATGCTGCTGATCGGTCCACCTTTGTATAGTCTTTTCCAGAAAAGGCACCGCCTCCATGGGCTCCCCAGCCACCATAAGTATCCACAATGATCTTTCGACCAGTAACACCAGCGTCACCCTGAATCAGTAAAAGAATTGGGCCATTTTACAATCCACTTTTTTATAACTCTCAAACAAGACTATGCAGCCCTCAGAAGACAATGCATATATAAGTTCTCCACTTACGGATTGTTGTGGGATAGCTGAAGGAATTAACTCGTCTCACTGAGCTGCAACAGTGGCTATAAATGCTCTTTAAAGTCAGATTCGTAAAATAAGCCATTCATGACTAGTGTTTGGTAGCCAACCAAAAAGCTTTACACCTAGATAGCTAGAGCATTCAATGCCTGCTTCAAAAATATGGGAACAATATGGGAGCCTTGGTTTAAATGCAATCTATCTACCACAACCAAACCGAATACAGAATATTGCTAACAAAATACATGCCATATATGAACCACTGAGAGATTTTATGTTGGGTTAAAAAAATAGATGAGGCTTTCATATCTTTTGGCCAAAATCTGAAGTTGTGTGTATATTAAGTCTTTTTCTTTAATTTAAGGTATGCCAGTGCTACCTTATACACCACTACATGGAGGCTAGCACTCAGCACTTCTGGTGCAGTATCATTACAGAGACTGTCATACAAGTATATGCTAAAAACACATTTCCAGCTTCAAAATATTTATACTCTTATGCAAACGATACAGAACACGTATGGAGTAAATGCCGTTAAACGTAACTGAGAAGGAAACATTAGAACAGATACTTATATGCAAAAATTGTAAGATATTAAATAACGAAACACAGACAACCTTCTAGCCACCTGCGCAGCTATCTTGATTGCTCCTTATAAGTATTTGATATTTTAATTCGATCTTGGTTAGCTGATCACTACCTGACTAATTGTCTGACCCCTTATTTAATAATTTTTTAAGTGTTCTGGTGTGAATGGAAACCTAGTCAAATTTGACATTCAGTTCCCACCTGTGTGGGCAGGTTTAAAATTCTTTTTCTGTAGAATATCACGCCAGTAAAATTTGACTGCTAGAATGTTTGCATAGCAAACACAAGTGGAAAGCCAAAGTTTTTCTTAGAAAGACTGAGCATATACACAGAATAAAACCTTTGGCACTGTTTGTCCCATTCTGTTAAGAAAACAGCGAGATGAAAATCTGAATTGCAGATAGCTGAGCTTGCCTAAAAGACCCTGTCCTCCTGGGCTTCTTCTGTTTGACTCAAACCTTAATTTCTGACTATGACACAGACAGGTGCAGTGGGAACACCTTGTGTGCCCTTATGACTTGACAGCAGAAGTGAGTGAGAGGAAGAGAAATGGACAGGTGAAAAGAAAAAAAGCACATTTCTGTTTAAAGGGGCTGAAGAGCACAAATAAATTGTGTGGAAGTCACTTTTGCAATGAGTTGTGACGTCCTTATACTACCAGCAGGTGTTGCTTTTGGGAAAACGGTGATAGCCGCAAAATGACTGACTATGGCACAGCCAGAATTCAAGGGGCTGCTATGCTTGGAAACATAAGGTGAAAATCCCCAAGTGAGGTACACGTCTTCCTTAGATGAATGGAGCTGCTGTTTAAGACAGCCTTCCATAGCTTGCTTTATTAAAAATAAAACTTAGTGGTACTCAGAAAGTTCAAGACATAACAGACAAGGAAAGAAACAGTAATTTTCTGATTGCTGCAACACATCGTAAATTGTGCAAGTCCGGTGATGATAGCGGCTGTAAGGCCATGGACACACAAGCAGATTGACCCACACTAAGGAAACTTATCCCAGGCTTAAAAAGCTGCAAACATACGCTGCAACATGCCTATGTTTGTACATGCAAACATAAGCAATACAGTTCCACCACAAGAGTAGGAAAGGTATTGCTGGTTGACTTACAGGTAATTATACTATATTTTAAAATTTGTGCAGTTTAGTGCGCACCTCAAAGCCTTGCATTTTTTAATGGGTGCAATTCAGTGCACAGCTGAAGAATTTCGTATGTGTAGCCTTCTGCTTGGCATGCAGCCATGATTGCCACAGGTTGATTTTCTAGAAGTTACAGCTCAAGTTTGGCTTTCCATTTGTCCATAGTCTAGAATACCAATGACACACAAAATTATAGTGATAAGCTGGTTGCTTCTCACAACTTAGGACTGATGTGCCAGATGAGCTGAGCATTTCTGTTAAGGCACGCACCCACTGACAATGACAAGCTGATAAAAACAACAAAATAATATGATACAAACCTGAGGTCCTCCAATAACAAAACGTCCACTAGGCTGAAGGTGATAAATAGTTCTCTCATCCAAGTATTTTGCAGGGACAACAGCTTGAATTACACGATCCTTCAGGGTTTTGCGCATATTCTCCAGAGAAATGGTTTCATCATGTTGTACGGATATCACAATGGTATGAACACGCACTGGGATGACTGCTCCATTCTCCTGGATATACTGAACAGTGACCTGAATAGAGCAGGGAGAAGGGGGGAAAAAAAAAAAAGCAATCCAAAGTTACCATAAATTGTAGCTACATATACATCAAACCTCATGCTACGCTATTCCAAGATAAAAACTGCAGCAGAATGTCAATGTTGATATTATAATGATCACTGCTCACCTTGTTGCCATGGGATGAACCCTACTTCTTCATTCTTCATTTATGCAGTGGTGAGGAAAAAAAGACCCAATATTGACAATTTGGTTTTCTATGAAACTGTCCACAATGCGCCTTTCGGTTGGGATTTCTAGCTAAACTCCCAAGCCTCAAAAATTTACATTCTCAGTGCATCTTCAAAAAAGGCCAGTCTAAATCCCTAAATACAAATAAATCCTTCAAATTTCCTGTCACTTTTTCAACCAGCACCGAGCATTTAGATCTAAAGGGTTAAATGTTCCATCACCCATATATGGTTAATGCATCTAGCACTCTGATACAGGTTAACCATTTTCCAACAGTCAAAGAGACTATCATAAGTCTGCAAGTTCTTTATCTGCTACTTGTAGCTTATACAGTAGCAATCCTGATACTCTAAACACCATTGATTTTTCCTTTAGAAACATATAACATTTTGCAAAAGTAAAAAGTGATAGTTTTCAATGACCTGGACTATCCATAAGTGACTGGATTTCTACTCTGTTGGTAAAAGAGAGAAACCAGCATGACGGCAATATTTACCTGTGTCTTAGAGTCAGGCCTCAGCCAAGGAAGCTCTCCATTGCGCCTCAGCTCTGCTAACCTGGCATTCAGTTTATGAGCAAGAATAATTGTTAGAGGCATACATTCCTCTGTCTCATCCGTTGCATAACCAAACATCAATCCCTATAGGAGGAGAAGAGATACTTCAATTACTGTTAAAAAGCACCACAACCAAAGGCTATGAGATTTCATCTGAAACAAAAAGTAAACAGTACCCTCAGGTTTACTTTCTACTTTTTACATTACAGTCCAAGAAGCCTAAACTGGGATCAGGCTCCAACATGCTACAGTGTAATGAGAAACAAACCGCATTCCAAGAATTTTTTACTGAGGGCCTGAAAATTTCCATGTTGGGCTAGAAATGTGGACAAAGACTGAGAAGTTTCTCTGAAAAAAGTTTCATCAAGAAAAGATCTGTTTGAGCAAAACAATATCAGGGCTATTCTGTCATACAAAAGGTGTTCTTCCTGGTCTGGAAAGGTTGTAGAGGCTTTTATGTATGAATACTGCCACTAACTTCTACTGCAGCTCACATCTGACATCTCAGTGGAATGGAATTTCAATGTTGCATAAAAGAAGTACTATTCAACAGTTAAGGTACCTGCCTGAGATTTGCAATACCGCATGCTTCTAGTCACAGCTTCTACTATTATGCAGTCACATTCCCTGCATCACATTATCTGTTAAGCAGTTAGTAGGATTTTCTTTCTCCTCACCCAGCATATGTTGTGATGTAAAAATAATAAAGAGAGGTAGATATTCAACAGTAAGGGAGATCATGAAAGTGCCAAAGAAAGTCAGGTATCTTTTCATCTTATGTAGTATTATGTCTCCATGACAGCATAAAAACATTTTAATTTAGTCCTCAATGTTTATTTGAACAATATTAGCTTGGCTCCTGGACTCTGATATCTCCATTTATGGTTCTCAAAAGCATTGTTATAAACTAGATATTACTACTAATGATAACTACTGTAAATGTTAAACTCATTCATATAGGCATCAGTCAGATTATGGAGTTTTTATGTTAGCATCTTTCTCTTGGGAACACAGTAATTATCTACATGTGTTATTTAGCTCACAGAAACACAGCTTGGACAGCCTTAATTATGTGGAACACCTACTATAATAAAACAGATCTCTGCCTTTGGGAAATAAAGGAGAATTAAAAGTACTCTGGCATATTTGCCTTCATTGTACTAATGCTGCAGACAGTTGAAGCATCGCCTAATTTTTTGCTGTGTAAAATCTCAAGAGCTTTGTGAAAGTGGTAAGATCTTTTGTTTATTCCATTGTACAAAACAAATCGGGCTGCAAGATGAATGGTCTGAGGAATCTAAAACACCTAAACAAAAACATGAAAAACATAAGCAAAAAAAAGAAATTGTTAATTTCTGAAGGACACATTCCGAGCTAGTACAAACTGACAGAGCTCTCCTGACTTCTGTGGAGTACCATGACAAACACCACTTAAAAGCCTGCCCTCAAACAACTTCCAACTGTTTTAATAAAGATATGTTTTTTATTCTGGGCTAGCCCAAGATGGAAGTGTGCAAATCTTCAGATGGGCTTTGTTTTAGAAAACTGGGCAATGAGATGGGGTAAGCTCTTTCCATTCAAACAGCTTTAATGTTTCAGGTGTGATGTCATGTGTACCTGATCTCCAGCACCAACATCTTCTTCATCCCTGTGTAGATGAACACCCTGGGCAATATCAGGTGACTGCTGTTCCAGTGCCACTAAAACATTGCAAGTCTTGTAGTCAAAGCCTATTTAGAAAAAAGAACAGTGGCAAATTATTTTCTTCTGTTACAATTAAGGAAAGTAATATGTAACCATACAACACATTTTTCATTCTGAAGGATACCACATCCAGAATTCACAACCTAACTACTATTTCTTGTTAAATTGTTGTCAATACAACACTTTCATTCTTTTGAGGAGGTGATAGGGTATACAGGGTCACCTTTATTGATTGTTACTGTTTATTTTCTCTTGCATTGGCACCCTATTGCCAAGCCAACTCAGGTTAGGAAATGCTAACTGGAGAAAACCAGTTTTTAAAAAAATTGACTATTTGGGAGCCTGTCCTAAATAAACAATGTTGAAAACCTTTTTTTTATAAATTCTTATGAGCTGATGTTTACAGCAACTGAAGGATCTGCTCCCTGGTACATTATTTGTAATACATGTAGAGTAAGCACCTAAATCTCTTACGGGAATTTGTGTGAGAGCCATAGACAGAGGAAAAAAAAAAATATATATTTGAGTCTCACAGAAAATCTGGAAGTAGGAAATGACTTCACATTAATTTCAAAGACCAAAAGGAAGATTTAAAAAATAAATTCAAAGACTTGCATATGATTGTGGCAAAATTTTCCACCTTTCACTAGGTATATTAAGAGTAATTTGCATCTCTCCAAATCCAGCATTTTCTAAAACTGTAACTACTGCTAACTGCTAACCAAACTCGCGTTCATCCAATAAAACATACATACACATCCATATGCATATGATCCATTTGAAGAATCCTCATCACCCTCTTTTAAGTAGGCTAAATAGAGAAGTAAACAATGTCTGTGTGCAATTGGTTTACCCTTTTGTGTACTTCTGCATAGCAGGTGTTTTTTACTGGGTCACTGCATCTGCCCTTATCATTAGGCTGTTAAGGTAAAAATCAGATTTACAAACTAATGGATTTGACAGTATATTCTGAAAGCCCTGCTGCTATGTCATAATAGAGGTAACTTGCAGATGTGTTGCTGTAATATTCTTCCAATACATTCTCCCTGGAAATTTGATAGCTATTGAAGGATTGCAGGAAAAAACTGTTTTTAAATAAAAGCCCTTAAAAGATGTAATTATTGTTAACAGCATCTTTGGAACACCCATAGTGTATAAAGAGATACATGGCAAATCAGATGGTGGAATGTGTCTGATATATAAATCATTTTGTCTTTTCTGTCATTTATACAACACACAAACCTGACCTGGACTGCTCAGCCTAGGAGTTTGTTCAGAACTAATAGAGCACCTTGTACAGTGAATACCTGCTCTCCGCCTGAAAATTCTGGATGCTACTGCAGTGCAAACACGTAATGATAAAACAAAATGAACTAAGTTTCTTCGTCCCCCTCTTTCTGACCAAAATGCATTAATCAGCTTGCCAAATAACAGATTCACGTTCTCCCAAGTTTGGGTTAGTGGTAGATTCTGTGGCTCAGGTTCATGGATAAAAGTGGATTCTGCCTTCTCCTTTTCAGTTTTAACTAATATATGATGTTTTTTTTTTCTACTTACAGGGATAAAGCCAGAAAGCATATCACGTAGCACCACATAAGCAGCTTTCACACAGGATATTCAGTTTTTATCAGGCTTGCTAAAGCCCACTTATGGAAGTGCTGACAGACCTGGTCTGCAGTTGCCTATTGCTTGCTCTTCAAGGAGTTCATAAGATTTTCCACCAACCTTTAGCTGAATCATCATAGCCAATGTGTCTAATTGCATCTCGGACAACTCGTTGATAATCCACAATAGCAAGAGATGTGATCTCCCCGCAGAGCAACACCATCCCTGTTTTACATACTGTCTCTGAAAAGGGAGATGGAAACAGGATTAAAGTAGCAGAATAACCAGCCCGCTAAGACAAACAACTACGTTTGTGATGATGGTGATTTAGAGAAATATACTGGATATATACAGTATTAGTACTTTTTAGTCATATTTTTGGCAATACTAGCTCCTTCCACAACCAATTCCTTTCATGATTCAGTGATATACGGAGTCGTTTAGGGAAATGTAGTATTAAACTGTGATTTTTAAATCCACTTAATCTTTAATCACTCTAAGATATATTCTGAGGCTAAATAATTCTCCAGTGATTATCTATTTTGAAAACGTGCCTCCAGCCCAAGGAGGAAGAATTTGAGGATGGGGTTTAGTTAAATGAACTAGAAAAATGAGCTGAGGGTTGATGGTACAACTGTCTGAAGAGGTATCAAGAAAACAAGCAGTTACAGGGTCTAACACTGAAAAATGAGGACTTTAATAAATATAGTAAATGTACTTTTCAACAACATACAAAATGTACTTTTTAACAACATACAAATACTCCTTAAAAAATCCACCATGATGAAATACAATCTGTTTCTCAGAATATTCAGTCAACACACAAAATTAACAATCTTGTCTGTCCTTCTGTAGTATTCTATCCTTCTGCTACCTGCTCAGGCTTCAGCCTTTGTAAAAACTTCTGTTCCTTCTTGTCTCTCCTTCTCTTGAAGACTATTAATTTTTACATATTTTTTGAGAGTAAAATGAGTTAGCACATGACACCTTCATGCTCTTTGCACATATATCAAAAATAAAAGAACAGCGACTGGGTAATGACTTAAAGCAAAGGAGCAAACAACTTACCACAAGCAACCTTGGCATTTGGGTCCTGCTTGAGATGGGCATCTAGCACAGCATCACTGATTTGATCACAGATTTTATCTGCAAGACATCAAAGCTGTTATTCAAACCAGGGTACTTAATACAAAATGTAGACTGTTTGCATCCATTTGAGTAGGTAAGTGCTTTAGTAAGGAATTCTTTTATTGCTTACTACTGAAGCATTTAAGCAAAATAGATAAAAAAGTCACATGCAACATCCTGCAAGCAAAACCAATAGATAGATGAAACTTTTACTTATTGGTGTAAACTAATACTGACTACAACCTCACCTGTAGTTTTCTGCACATCAGTGTGAAACAAGTATGTTATGCATAGAATTACCTGAGAGGCTGAGGTAACGTTCTACTCCTTGCCTTCTCCTTGTCTGCCACAGCAGTATGCTAACAAGAAGGTAATATTCCACCACTAACTTCCATCTCCCCAGCAGAAAGTTAGACTGTACCTGAGTTACACAGCTGATAAAGCCTGATTAATAGTTTAAATCACTACACATAATGCACAGCTCAGTGTCAAGCACCTATTTCAGGTTTGCTTCTTCTCACTGCTTCCCACCATCCTGCAATGTCATCTGCTCTTAATCTCTGCATCCCACTTGAGATGGGTGAGTGAGGAGCAAATATGGAAACAAGAAGGGGCTACCAACTAATGTCTGCCTGAGTTAAATGTTGAGTATATCCTCAGTGACATTCCAACTACAAAGGTTTCATCTCAGGTTTATCTTTTCTGTTTCTTTTTTTTTTTCTTCTTCTTACCTTTTTAATGAATAATGAATCTTTATCAAATAATGTAGCTAATCTAATGAACACAAAAGAGCAGCATCCATAACAATGCATATCACCTAAAAATTGTAGTATTTCTTATATATTTTGATTTTGTTCTTTTAAAAAAAAAAGTCTATTATTGCATACAATGTTTAGGTGTTGCCATAACATGCTGTGTGGCAAAATAAACATCTTCTTCTTTGCCATTTGCAACCCAATCTGTTGGAAAGCCATGTTTATGGCATTTGAGTTTTTCTACATTTAATCTCAAGTCAAAATAAATTCTTTTTTATCTCATGAGGAAGGGGTACATTTAGATAAGCGGGACAAAATCAGAAACTAGATAACTAATCTGACTATGACACTCATCTCCTATATTAACCACTTTGATATGAAAAAAATGAACACAAAATATGTTTAGCAAATGTAGCCTGCAGTGGAACATTCAGCCTCACAAGGACTGTATGTGGATTACTAAATTTGGGACAATTATTACCAAACAGGAATCAGATACCATTCTTGCAATTTAGTTGGAATTCCAAACGAACCTTGTTTAGCAAGACTGGGGACAAAGGTAGCAGGACTTTGATTAAAATGTATCTCTGCTTGCTCTCTTCACATTTTCAATTTTGTACTAGACAATAAAGCCATATTTTCAAGCAGAAAAGCAAAAAAAAACAAAAAACAGATGAAAATACATAATTTTTGATTACCTGGGTGGGACAGCAGAGCAACTGGGACAGGATGACCTTCTTAGTGCATGTCCAATGCCCTGCAGTAAACTCCAAGTGATTAAGACTGCTGTACAGTCTTTTTTCATCATGCAAAGTTTCTATGGCATAAAAAAATTTATCCTGTTCTTGTCCTACATGAAGCATGTCTCATCTGCATTAGATGTCAATGTCCCATACTAGTAAAAGTTGCCTGTATGTAATATATCATTTATTATATGCAGACTTTCCAAAACACTCAAGAGGAACACAAGTAATCCCATTACTAATTTGTCCCCATTCTTCTTTATGGCGCCTATCCAGTACAAAGAACCTTACGTAGATTTTGCAGGTTGAAATTAATTTCTTAACTAAAACTTCCCTGAAAATGTTTCAAGGGAGCATTAGTAGGCAGTAAAATCAGCAAGTGCATGTAGCAAGATGTTTTCATGCTTTTTTTTTTTCATGAAGTACATCATTAGTATCTACACTACTTCATGTTATTGGTTAAAAAAAAAAAAAAGCAGCTCTTCTGTTTCCCTCACAACGAAATAGCACATCAAACATTTGAGAACAAAGAATATAGTCTACTTTCACAGAATTGGAGACTCTTATCTCAGCGAAGTGTTACTCTGAAAAGCTCATGATAGTAAGCCAGATGAGGAGTCAGCCACAAAAATGGAATTATCTTCATATAATAGCATCAGCGAGACTGCTCCAGGAATACTCGACTTTGGTGGTGGTATTTAAAGATCATGGAATCATAGAATGGCTTGGGTTGGAAGGGACCTCGATGATCATCTAGTTCCAGCCCCCCTGCCATAGGCAGGGATGCCACCCACTAGATCATGTTGCTCAGGGCCTCACCTAACCTCTGGTCTTGAACACTTCCAGGGATGGGGCATCCACAACCTCCCTGGGCAACCTGTTCCAGTGCCTCACCACCCTATGAGTGAAGAATTCCCTCCTAACCTCCAATCTAAATCCCCCCTCTTTTAGTTTGAAACCTTTCCCCTTCATCCTGTCATTATTCGATTGAGCAAAGAGTTGCTTCCCACCTTTTTTATAAGCCCCCTTATTTGAAGTGGACTTATAAGAAGCTATTGGGAGGTTTTTAGGACAGACTGAGAAAAACATCTCAAAATCAAAAAAGTGTGCCTTAAAGGATGAAATTAATCAAGATCAATCTAGTTTTGAAAGGCTGAAGGAAAGGTAACCTACTTGAGGAAATAACAGTACTGGGTCACAGTCTCGAAAAACCTGAAAGATGGTATACTGAGGGAAAAGTTTCTGTCTGATGGGCAATAATGTAACTACACTTGATAGCTTGAAAATAAAGAGAGAAAGATGAAGATTCAAAAAGTTAAATCCATCTAGAATTCTGCAGGATCCCTTATTCCTTCAAAACTTACTTTTGAAATCTTTTTAAAAGTAAGAATGAAACTCAGCCATAGTTTAATAACATGTTTGAAGAATTCTTGCATGAAATTTCATTACTTGCGTATAAAGTTCAGACTAGATTATGTATCAGAAGACCTTCTGGTCTTTAAAAACTATGTGACAATTTCAATCACTGAAAATAACCAATTTGGATTAAAATAGGCTCAGACAAATGAGTTTGATAATTCATGCATGATCTGATTGCTGGTGTAAGATCTGAATCCTGGTGCAACTAGACACCTTTGTTGACAAATACGGACACAAATATCAAAACCAGAAAGAGAAATCTAGAAGGATGATCAGCTGCTTAATGCATCATATTGAAGGTCTCTCTATTAGGAAAGGTCTCTAATAGAAAATAAAACCAGGCATTTCTATATTTAGCAATACTTAGCAGGCTTTGTGCGCCTTTCATTCTGTTATTTAAATTCCTCATCTCAACTGTCCCATTTCTCTCATAGCTGCTACATATGACAGAATATGTCTGTCTATTATTATCTTAAAAAAAAAAAAAACACAGGGAAGGCATAAGGGATAACTTCTGGTGAGGCATTATCATCTAAAACATTGATTACCATAGGTAAGAACGCAGTTCATGCATACCCTTACAAAGTGAATTACTATCCAGTAAGATAAATATTGAAAAAGCAACGTCTAGTTTAAGGATTTCTTGAACAAACAGGAAAGTATTAGAAAACCATCAATTCTTATTAAGAAATCCAACCATGCCACAGAGCTAGCCTTATGGCAGAGATGCCAACTGGCCATAAAACTTGCTCCTGCTAACTATAAAAGCAATGAATGAGTTTAGGAGAGCTGATGATAAACCCTACTAAAATGCCCAGTTGTCAAATTATGAAGTAAAGGAGGTATTCAACAACAAAGGTGATCTCCACAAATTAGGAGGATCTTCAAGCATCTTTCTGCATAGTTGGTTGTAGGTTATTATGTGAATCTAGACTACATTACGAGCATAACAGTTAGTAGTGCTATATCCTCAAAAATTATATGTTCTGTAACTAAAATCAGTTATATCTGCAAGTTCTTGGGATCTCCCCACACATTCATCAAAAATAAAATCTATGAACAACAGTAGCAACCAAAAATTTAATTCAAAAAGCTCCACCCTTTGAAACCGCAAACAGGTACTACCACACTTCTGGCTTTGATCATGCAGTAAATATAATAAACATTAAACATTTCAAAAGGTAAAGTTTATTTTCTTAAAAACCTGTGATCAAAATCACTTTGGGTAGCACTATTTTTAAGGATACCTTATTTATGTTAACAGCACTTGGAGGTGAAATTATGCATTCAAAATACGAGAAACTGAGCAATTCTCAGTTTTCTTACGAAAAATGAACCGTTAATAAACATAGATACTTATCTTGAACACTTCATCAAAAAATAAACATTCCAACCAAAAAAAGTTTCACTGGTAGGACTTCATATAGCTGAATTGTGCTGTATTACTTTTTTCCTATTTAAAAGGAGTGAGTGCTATTTAAAAGCACTCTTCAGGAGTGCTAATGGCAGTGGTACTTCAGTGTTAACACTGCACTGTTTAAAGAGCTTATCTTACATGTTCTCTTTGTGCAGTTTACAGAACAATTACATATATTAAGTGTATATAATGTTAGACATCAGACATGCAAACATCAACTGGCTGGAAAGATCTGCATATTCTGTTTTTGGTTTTTGTTCTGGTTTGTTTTCTTGGGGGTGTGTGGGTGTAATTTTTCTTCTGTGGACATCCAGAAGATAAGCATGTTTTTAACATAGTTGAAAGTCTGAAGGTGCTTTTAGCAGATGTTTTTTTCCCATATTTTAAAAGAGACTCCTTGATACTTACTGGAAAACTGAATGACATTCGGTTTGCAGGGAAGTCCACCTGATGCCACACCAGAAAGGGGAAGGAATTAATTCTAAGCAGTTTGGCACCTGTAAGACATTGTGGGTCAGAGTAACACACAATGTCTTTCAAAGCACAATGAAACCACTGTGCAGCATGGACAGACATTTCTGGATGAAGCAAAATGGAACAATGACCAAAAAAAAAAAAAAAAGCTAAGAAAAAAACCGTGTTATTCATGTGTTTTTATTATATTAAAAAGAAGGAGGTTATATGTAAGTCTTCCGAGAGTTTGGAATTCACCCTACTAAATGCCAAGTTTAAAGACCCTCTGGAAGGGAGTCCAAAACTTTATACCCACATTGTTTTGAAGAAGTGGGACTGAGAAGATGGGATGAACAGAGTTCTCTGGTTCTCTGGGTTTCTTTGGAGAGCATAGGTAACGCCTATATGATAATTATTGGCAGCTATTACTTGCTTCTATGGAATCTGAGCTTCTTAATTACACAAAGCTTTAAAGCACTGCACAGATATAAGGCAGCTTTCTATATACTCAAATAAATAAGTATGTAATTTCCCCTGCTTTGTTTATTATGAAGGAAGACTACACGAGTGCATTCAATCCTCAACTAATATAATCAGAACAATTCAAATTTCCACCAGACAAGGATCTGGTTCAGGATCTTTACTTCACATAATGCCCTCTAGCAAAATTATACTATCACATACAGAAGGGAAGTAATCAAGAACACGCAAATTATCCATTTGATATGAAACAGAGGAGCTCAAAACTCACAATAGAAGTTTAGCGCTACTGATAACATCAAAAGCCCAACTAGCCCAAGCCTCAGACACTGGCCCCAGTTTTAAGAAAGAGCCAAGATTTTCCTGGGTGATAAAAAGCTAATGGCATGTCTACACCTCTAGAGTAAAACCATAGCCAGGAAAAAGGTGGTTTGGCCAGGAAGTAAAGGACAATTTGCTGTCAGAAACTAGACACGTCTCTGAGACCATTAAGACCTATTGCCGGATTGTGTTCAGGAAAAAGAATTTGCAGGACCACCCAGAGTTATTTACTGTCATCCTGTTCTCACTTCATTTGGTTCTTTCTTTTGTCATGGGTGCTTGGGTTTTCAGTATTCTATATAAAGACCTATGTTGCTTAGAAAAATACAAGCATCACAGAATTGAAAAAGTCCAATAAATTTCAACTTTCCACTCCTTCAACAAATCTCTTGGGTCTATAAATCTCAAAATACCCGGAGATCTGGCATGCTCTGCCAGATGAGATGCTGCATACAAATCTAACAAGTGATAACATTTTCTCAAATGTACATCCATTTCAGAGATGGACAATGCTAACAGGACTTAAAAGAAGGCTTACCGAGAGCCAATAGGGTTTTTGGAAATAAAGAAGGCAATGTGAATAACAACTGAAAAGTAGGTCAAATTCTAAAACAAGAAACAAAAAAAGAGAACTGTTTAAGAAAAGGAAACTAAGGGACAAAGCTAAACCTGGGGACTAAGTTGGATTACATCTCTTCCTGTTCTGAGACTTATCTATTGTTGCCCCAAGGGGATTAGAAAATGATGAGAGTAGTATCAGTTGTGACCTGTCATCTTCAGAAATATCATTGTTCAATTTAAAATCACCTTATGGGATAATGTTATTTTTTCCATGACACTATGTTGTTCTACAGCTGCTGGATGTAATTATACACAAATTTGAGACGGAACCTACGTCCCAAGGACTGAATATGGTTGTCATTTTCTGATGGTGTTACATCAGAAAGAACCCCAACTGGCTTAACCTGATGTAGCCGCCTTGAAATTGACAGCAATGGACTCAATTGCATCAGCCATGGATTTGACCTGCACTAATAATTAATATTATAGAGGAGTACCAGAATTATTGATATAAAATTCTCACTTCTGATCTTTTTGTTCCCTATGCCATCCACCGTTTATGCTTTACTTACATTGCATGAGTACATATCTGAAAAAAAAACCTTGCACAAAGTACAGGATGCCAAATTGCGTTCTAAAATAAATACGCTTTTCAGGACATCAAAGAGTTTATTGTCCCTTGGATTCATTTGGGGGAACACTTGTTGACAAAAGGTACATGCTTAGGGTAGATGAATATTTGTTTTCTATAAAATCAAACTCAGCTCTGCTGACCATACATAAATTTTAGCAAATAACTGTCTGCTATTTGCTTAAGCAATTCCATACGTTGCATTTATACACAGATGATGAAATGGGGGAAAATCTATCAGTGACTTTGCTACATGCAGCTGGTGGGACCACTGATTTTTAAATGCTTTAAAATAGCCTGCTCATAGATATTCCTGTCATAGGTGACAGTTTTAGACCATAGCATATATATAAGGCAGTTTCACAGGACCCCTAAGGATATGGAACTTGAGAAGCAAGCTATGCACTCTTATCCATATGTGAAATTCTAGTCTATCAGAGATACAGAACTGTCAGATACAGTAGTGTCTCCACAGTATTACTGAAAAAAAAAAATCAGATGATAAGGAAGGAGTAGCAACCATGAACCCCACTGCCCTCCCCACTGTAACACACACCCAGCAAAGGCACATGAAGTCCTGTTGGAAGCACCCTAGTTGTAGCAGTTCTCTAGTTATGGCAGTTACTGCTAGCTATAGCAGTTCTATCACTATGTAGAAAAGGTCCAATGGAAATAATGTAAAAATCACTGTTACAAAGACTTTCTATAAGATTAACAACAGGCTTTTAAAACTTCCTCAGGCTTCTAAAACTTCTTTTTAAGACTTCTTCAGGCTTTTAAAATGTTTAAAATGAAAATACTTTTTCTTTTATGTATTTGCCACAGTGGGCTTCTTACCTGGATGTCCTTCTCCTACTGACTCCGATGTGAACATGAAAGCCCCTTCATCATCCAGCGTGTAATCACATAAACCATCCACTGGCCCATTCATGGTTGTGATGCTTTTCCAGGTGGATTATTTTAAAATGTGGTTGAAGAGTTCTACTTTTAGTGCCTTCTGTTAAAGGTGAAGGTTCTTTATTAGCAGGACTGTCACCGTCTTCACTTACTACCTGTAACACTAACTTGAATTTCAGCGTGTGAATTCAGCATGGGCTTGTATCTGTGCATGCATGCATGCAAGGAGTATGCATGTGCCTGAAGTCTGTATCCCTACCTAGCCTGATCTGTCAGTCCCTGGGCTGCTCCTATATATGGAAAAGTGAAAGTGCCCAGATAATCATGTGAGGAAAATGGAAGAGCCCATTTCTTGGTAGGGGAGTTAGTTAATTTGGGGATATTTCACTAATTAACTTTGTTCTTGGCAACATGCTAGATTCAACCCATGCAAGATTGGATACCATAGGAACTCTAATGAGAATGAAGTAATCCAGGAGTACTGTTGACAGTTCAGTTTAGCTGCTTCTTCAGTTTGTGTCTCCCCTTATTCTGGGATCTGTGTTGTGTTTCCAACCGTGTGTTGTGGTTTTACAGGGATAGATAAAAGATCTGCAAATGCACGTCTTTTGTAGCAAAAGACTGGGAGAAGTTTGTTCTGCATTATGCAACTGGATTTTACTTTTCCCTTTTCATCTCTTGAAACGTAGCATTCTCTCCTGAAATATTTTTTTCATTTTCATTCATTACTCTTGCACATTTGAGACGAGAGACACCTGATAAGATATAGCACATGACAAATTTCTCATTTATGCAGACCTCTGCCTTCAGCTTTAGCCTTCCTTTTCATTCGTCCTCTTTTCTGTTAATTAAGATCCATCTTAACTTTCTTTTTGAGAATGATATTCTCATATTACATTCTGTAACCCACAGAAATACACTAACTGCCACAATTGGGTACTCAGTATTCAGTTCCACTACTAAAAATGTCTTCAGTCAGATGGCTAATATTTGGAATATGCTGATGGTATGACAGGTATGAAGACAGACAGCATTTTGTGTAAGCTTGTATACAAAAAAAAAAAAGTGCAAATATCTACATGAGGCAGACCCAGAAAATGCCCAGCACCATTAAAGCAAAACAAAACAAAACAAGTTTAACTATTCTTAATTCATTTACAGAAATCATTCTAGTCTCAACCTCAGACCGAACCATTGATCTACCAAAATCAAATTCTCCCTTTACTTCAATGAACACTGAATCATACTCTCTTAATCATTCACTCAGATGTTAAAGTACCTGATAGTTGGATTGGAACAAATAACATGCTGCTTGTACCATAGCCCCTGCAATTTTGACAGCAATGACATCCTTACTGCTCTTCAGTTTAAAAACTTAGTTTACTTCAAACTCTTTGTCAGTATTATTCTAAAAGACTAGTCCCTTGGACTCAAATTTCTGCATTGCTACATATTAATGTAAGAATTCATTACAATTTTCACTTTCTACCAACATTCCTGAAAATAATGATCAACTTCTGTGAATGTTCCCCAGTAATCTGCTGTAGCACTGGCCCCCTTCTAACGATCATTGACATGGAAAAGTTTGTTTCAAAAAACCAACCTCTTGGTATTCTTGTACACAGAATTCATGCCAGAGAATGAAAAGCACTGGTTGCACTTAATGATGCAGAATTCACGTACCGGACACATTATGAGGCATAGCTTTCTCTGGAGTAAACTGTCATCACCCCACTGACACTAGGATTCTATCTCAGTCTGAATAAATCCTGCATTAATAACACCTAGAAAAATGGAATTTAAAAAAAAAAAAAAAAAGAAGAAGACCAAAGAGTAACTACTTATATTAACTCTGGTTAATCAGTAACATTAAAAAATTATATTAACTTTTAAAGTAAAATAATGTCAGTGATAATCATTCATTCTTAAATGCAAATGCTTTTCTCCATGGAAACACAGAAAGACATGAGGGGAACGGATGAAACACCTCTGACAAGAACTCATTTTGTACACATAAGAGTTCTCATTCTAATTCTACAAGCAATCCTCCAGCAAAAGCAGACAAGATTGAATACTCAGTCTGTAACTTCCACTCTCTCTTGCTTCTGTTTTTGCTTTTTCTTGTTTTTCAATGCCACTTAAGGACAGAAAATGTAGTTTGGGACTAGACCTTTTTTTTTTTTAAGGTAACACTTAAGCAAAATGTAGGAACAGGCCTCTCACACAACCTTATTCCTCTCATATAACCTTATTTAAAAATAAAAATTGCAAGTTCTTAAAATGCTGAAGACTGCAACTAATTTGACACACAAGTAATGAGTTTGCAGTCCCTGTTTATTTTACCTTTGCAGTTCTTCCTTTTGAACTCATTTCTGCCTAGTTAAATGCATCTGTCCTCGAGACCTTTGGAGGGTCACCCTTCATTACAATAGCCTCTCTGCTAATAGTATTTTAGAAATGCTGCACAGTTGCATTTCACATAACTTGTGTAAAACCTCCAGTTTGAACTGATTCCAGGTGTGGTTTTACTATCAAAAGCAACACGTTTGCTTTATGGCCATGAAGCACCTCAGCATGTTCTTTTCCAGGACATCTTCCAGGACTCTACACCAGTGTAGGGTTAGGTAATGTTTAATTTGGCTTCTCTTCGCAGACAATTTTGACTTGTTAAATATTTGTAAAAAGGTAAGATAGAGCTCTACCATCATGTGTATATCTCCTGTCTATGCCAAAAAAAAAAAAAAAGATAGTAAAATAATGATTGATATAAGCATTTTTCCCTATTCCATTTTACAGATAGTGACTCATCTATTAGTGTAACAGGCTTGCAGAATTTCTATTAACTTTACTGCAATACTCAACAGCTTTGTGGTACTGAGCCCTAAGAAAGTTAGTTTCTCTGCAAATCTTCTTATAAATCCTATTATTATCCATCATTGTTTTAAGTATATTTAGACTATATTCTGTGACCTTTACTCAAAAGATACCTAAAGGCAAAATCCTCTGAAGCTGTATGACTCCTGTGCTTTGAAATGAGGCTAAAGACAAGACAACTGTAATGTAAAAATTACAATGTCTAATACTCTCAGTATTTATTCATGTTGACAGTAATGACAATCCCAATCACTGGAATAGCAATGCAACTCTTTCTATTAATTGTAATCTGTTTGGAACCATTCCATGTTCTTGTTACTTTTACTCATAGCAGTTCTGCAAAACTACCCCTCTTCTAGTTCATAAAACATTTGTCAGCTGTCGGAAGGCACGGTTTTATGGCAGCCTTGAGAAAGCCCTGGAAGTAACGAAGTGAACAAGAAGTAACTTAGAAAAGAATTTTATGAATGACTGCTATTGATGCTGCTGATTCTCTAGACAGATATGACTGATAAATCACCTCGACCCTAGACCTTTCATGACATAGTCTCATCAGTTCATTTTACTTGCTCACCTTCTTTCCTGCCCTTATCAGCTTTTATCCTTTGTTCCCCTCCACTCATCTTGTCTTGCTTACATCCTTTTGGTTATTTAAGACACATTTCATTTTTTTTCCCTTTGCTTACTCTTTTCACTCTTTTCTTTCTCCCTACATATCTCTACTGATGTCCTATTTATGTTATAAAACACTGAGAATGGAGCCTACCTGAATGAATGATATCTGTAGAAATGAAAAATGAGCTTAGATATAAAACGCTTCCAAACTACCACAACAGAATGAAAAGGAAGAAGGTAGCTGTCCTTAAGAACTGGACATCCTTACTTTACCTGCAAAAAAATCATATTTTCACTGTACAGGTGAAGCAGTACAGGTTTAGACTCAATTTGCTCGTACCATTTCACTGCAGTGGCAACTTTTAGGTAACTCCTTCTGAGTAATGAGGAAATTATGTCAAGAACTCCTCAGGTCTCCTACATGATAAGAATCAGGCATGGGAAAACCATTCTTTAAGCTCTGCAATTGGCTCTCTCACCACAACTTTCAAAAGCACTGAAAAACAAATCGATTTGTAGAGAGCATACACTTCATGATAACTACACTTCTGTTATCATTAAAGGACCAAAACTCATGCTTAACTTTTAACAATACACAGGAATACCTCATGAATACAAATAACACATACGAAAGTGTTTTCCCAAATACTTTTGTTTTGTTCTCTCAACTTTATCATCAGATAAGATGTTAACTGTTTAACAGACTAACAGTTAAGTTTCTTATCTTGCTATTTTATTCTCACTTTACAAAATCATGCAAGGAAATTACTCCTAACATATGTGGAACATGTAGAAATAAATTCCACTTATGTCGAAAATGTAGAAATATGTCTTCTAACTGTTTATGGAAATAATTCTAATACCAGTTTCATCAGTGCTGTTTAGAATAAGTATTTAATATTAGTACAAACAGTGTGTTTTCAAGAAGTTATTGTAGGTCATCTTTTTTTCCTATTAGAAATAAGCATTAAATTATGGAAGCCTCATAAGATGTCTTTGAGGACATTTTGATTTGTTGATAAAAAAATTTGATTTATCTTGTATATTTTGTTTTAAGGAAGCTGGGGGGGGTATTTTGTTTTTGAAGTTAACATAAGAAAGATTTGTTTAGTTGGGTTTATTTCTTTAGCATAAAGAATGACAAGCAAAGCAATAGAGCCTGTATATCGGGAACTCAACACAGAACTCCCACCTGCTTCAAAACTCTCACCTCTAACTATTATTACCTGAAAATTCTGACTCAAGGCCTCTCAGACATGCAGGTGTAAAATTTCACTGACCCATAACCATTCAGGGCAAAATCAAATATTATGGGACAGAAAAAAAAATGTGATTGCACAAAGAAAGGAAATGTTATGTGTTCTGTGATGAATGTTTATCACCTAGCATTTATTCTTTCATACCACCTTTCTCCTTCTCACTCTGGAGTCTGGGACCTCCTGCAAACTCTGCACACCACCATGAGCAATTCATTTTTGATTTCATCCTTGAGCCTTTTTCTAAATTTTTGAGTGAATACCAATTCACAGTAAATTCTTACTGTGTATTCTATCTGACTTAATCCACAGTTATTTCAGCTTCAGAGAGATTCTCTGCTGTGTCTCCCATCTACCTTCCTCCCTGCTTCCTAAGAAGTCTTTTCAGATTCTTCCACTATTAATAAGAAAGAAAATAATTAATTTTGCACATATCGTATGTGCTTGTCCTCTTTGCACATGTTTGACCTTGAATTTTCTACTCTGACACATCACTGAATCACAGAAAGGTTGAGGTCTCTAGTCCAACACCCTACTCAAAACAGGACCCACCTAAGCAGGTTGCTCAGCATAATGTCATTAAGTAATGTGTGCCAGGGCCATGAAGTAGCAACTCTGAGGTGCTTCTTATGAAATAATTAAAGTTACTTTGGAGATTAAATTTTGCTTTTATTAAAGTCAAATGTAGTCTTGATTGCAATTTCAATGGGAGCATTATTTCCCCAGAACTGTGCCACTATGGAGAATTGAATACTACTTTGTTTTCTGTTGATTTTTTTAATAAAAGTCCTAGCTGTTTATGTCTAAAACCTGAGATCATTCCTCAAGGGTCTGTAAATTAAGTACATGTTTACAAAGTCAGGCATTTTTAACAGCCCTTAGATAGACACCTCAGTTTCTTGCATAATAATGTTAAATAACAAAAAATTGCTTGTTTTTTTCTAAATCAGTCTTCATAAATTAGAATTGGTGTACCAGAAAAGGTAGAAAAATAACAACAGTAATTGAAGTTTAAGGTTTCACTTACATCTTTTTTTTCTTCTTTTTTTTTTTTTTTAATATGCTATTGCTTAAACAGCGTTAAACCTTCCTGTTATATAATAGTTCTGTCTTTGTCATTTTTTCCTATTAAAGCATTTGCTGGTGTTACGTCCTTATATGAAGGCCTGCTACAACAGAATCATAAACCCTCTATGGGTCCTCCATAAATGATGAGATAGAATGGAGCCCTATTTCATCTTCAACTCATGTAGCAAAAAGCCTTTTTTTTAGTTTGCAAACATGATAACGTATAACTCAGGATTTTGCTTATGATATTTATGATAAATTTAATAATTTAACCCATTCATTGTTAAAGTTATGTCCTGGAAAGGAATGGAAAATTCTTAAATTATATATGGTCTCCCTCAAACCTTACAAAAAGCCATCTATGTATTTTCCTTGGATGTTTTTTCCAGTTGTCATGGTCAGTTGGGAAAGACTGTCATCTGCTGCGTAACAAAGCACAACCCTTAAGTTCAACTGCAAGGGGTGTGATCATACATCAGATACATACAGAGCCGCAGTTCCTTTCTGAGCAAATAGTTAGGACTCCTCGTTGCTAATGACAGGTCTAATCACCTGTCCAGACTAAATCCCATTACAGCCACAGATCTTTATCTCAAAAACAATTTGGCTAGGGTAACACAACAGTCTTCTAGCAGCTTGGGATCTGTACAATCTGCATTTACATGTCTTACAACATTATTGGTGTATATATGTAAACCATTAGGATTTCCTCAGTACCTTAGGAAACAGACTGATACATTCAAATAGCCATTACCCAACAGTTTTTGCTACAGTCGTTCATAGATGTTTACAGTACAGGTGGTCTTTGGACTTTGAAACAAATATTGACTCTAGTACATGAAGTGAGGTTACAGGAACCTATTTGCAGGAACATAGTTGTGGAATCCCTAAGTTCTGGCTTCCTGACAAGGAACATTAGGTTAAATTCAGATGCTTTTTATTTCTTCTAGATATATAATGCAAGAAGGGACCTTTTTTTCATGTGGTATAGGACTAAAATTACTTTTCTTAACCATTTAATAATCAAAAATGTTCATATATACTTGCCCTATATGCACGGTGTATAGAATCATAGAATCATCTACGTTGGAAAAGAATTTCAAGATCATCAAGTCCAACCATCAGCCTGACCTACACAGTCCCAACAGCCAATATTTGCAGATGTAGCTCATTTATGCTCACAATGAAAATATTTGCGTACTGGAAATTGCTTGATCCAGACAAACACATTTACTTGTATACTCAGTATTAATCTAGTCAATAATGCATAGCAGAATTTTACTTTAATTTTGCATGACTGAAAATGACTGCACAATGCTGTACACTCCAGAATTAGGCTTATACGGATATCTGGAGAAAAAAGATACAACATACAACCAACAACTTTGTTAGTCATTACTCCTATCCATGGAGGTTATTCACAAGTTTCCAGAAATACTCCCACCATCATCGCTACAGAGCTCAAATGCACTACCAGTGCTCTGGGATGTGCCGATTATGCACATAATCTGATTGGTTACGTCTTTCAGAAACACCCCCAACCTGACCTTGTCACCAGTTGGTTCATCCAGGGAAGGCTGCCATTCAAGTAGCAATTTCACATACTTGAGCTGGACAAATATATTATCAGACAGCAAACATCATTATCTTTCATCTATGTCTGAAAGACTTCACTCCAACTAGTCATTTAGCAGTTTCAAATAAACAAGTCTTAAATAAAACACAGCCAAAATGTTCTTACATGTGTGCTTAACCAGAGAACATTAATGGATGAAGGGCACGTAACATCAACCAACACAAGAGCATAAACGGTACTAGACAAAAATACATACAGTAACCGGAGCACATAAAAATTTCTATGGATTACTATTTATAGATGGAATATAGAATGGAAAAATTCAATACCACCAAAATATCTTCAGGCTTATAGATATAGTTGCCATTTCACAGTTTTGTTATAATGCCCAGTGTTTTACAGACTAAAAGTCTCAGGATTTTTTCAGTATATTTCACATTTGTAAATAAATAAATAAAATTGATTTCTCAAGACAAGACAAATAAAGCTCAACATCTATTACTGTATGCTATTGGCATTTTAAATTGCATTCCAGAAAGGCTGACTTGCAGTTTTTTGAATTCGTTTTGAAATACTGTATTGAGAGGAAACTCTGGGGTATGGCAGCAAAAACTCATAAGATGTGCAGTGCAAGGAATCACCCAGCCACCTCCCCCGTTTGTTTTGTTTTCCAAAAATTATTAAAATAATCAGGCTAAAAAATGTTTCATAGCCAACTAGAAAGGAATGATAAAGGTTAAGAGGTCTCTACATTTTTTTCATACGATTAAATGTAAATATATATGCACACATTTTTTTCTACAGCGTGAGAATTTTTTCCTTTTTCTCCATTTCTAAACAAGTATTTTTTCATCGCAAGCTGGTTGGAAGCACTTAATCATGACAATACACAGAAATGAGATATATGAGCCGAAGGTGCTTATAACAAGTAGGCTCTGAGCTATAGGTGTGCTGAGTGCACAATTGAGTCATATTCTCTATGCCATTATTTTTGCAACAGAATGCTTATCATGAGTGAAGTGTCAGTAATACCCTTTTAAAAAGAAATTTTTAATAAGTCACATGTAGGATTACCAAAGTTGAAAAATATAAAAAAAGAAAAAGGATAATTTATTAATCTTTCCAAAATTATTAGTTACAAAAATATGTGCATGCAGTGGTTTCTTACTCCTCATGTTCTTTGTGACTGACACCGTAGTCATTCTCTATTGGAAAATACAGCAGAACCACCAAAGAATGCTAAACCAACCCAGACACCCCTGCTAGAAGATGTGTAACTATTTTATTTTATTTATTTATTTATTTATTTATTGTGAGGACAGATTTTAATTTTCTGCCAAATGGTCTGCCTGAAAAGTAAGGTGGGACTTGTGAGGTATAATGACCTCTTGCTTCGATCCTTAACAACAGGAACATTTTTAACAAAGAGAAATGTCAGGACTACGAATGTCACACCTTTCCTGTTGTACTGAAACATACAAGAAGGACTAAAACTAACCAAAATAAACCCGACTATGATCTGGTGTCAGTGTTCACAATGTAAATTAAGCCTATAAACTTCAGAATGTAGTTCTTAAGGATTGATTTTTTTTTTTAATTTCTGCAATGTATTCAGTTTATGCTCATCACATTACTCCAAAATCACATTACTCCACACAATGGACCAGTGACACTACATCTTCTCAAGGAAGCAGACTCAGTTACAGCCCTGTAAAAGGAAACTGAAGCCTGCAGCTCTGTTAGGCAGGGAAGGAGAAGAAAAAAACTAGCAGCTACACTCTTTACCAAGCTGAACATTACCCTACAAGGGTTGTAGTTCTCAGCACTAAACAAGTGCAAGAACTGCTTTTAGGTGTATCTCCTTCTTCTAATATTTTCTCATCTCTTGACTTTTTATCCCTTCCAGTTCTTCATACAAATAGTTTTGTGTTAGGAGTGCTTAAATTCCCAAATTCACACGATTAATTAATTCTGTCTCTTAGGCAGAAGGTATTTTCTTTTGAAAATTAATACTGAAATTGGCATCCATCATAAACCAACTCCTCAAAGACATGCTCTTTTCTGTACCTGTAGAAATCCTGGCTAATGAGAAAATTAATACTATGCCCATATAATAGTTTATTATTAACTACTTCCCAATTGCTATCAATGCCTTAGAATTCCAACAGCAATGGTCAGAGAAGGAGGCATTCAGAGGTTTTGGGTGATCAGTTCTATTTCATTACCTCTCCACCTCTGCAGTACCACAAAATATGTCACTGGGATTCTGTAAGTCTTTAGAAGTAAGGTCAGCAAAGCGATTGTAATGTGTAATTGTTTTTAAGACACATGCACACATTCTCACACAACTGGCACAAATGTTTTACCAGGACTCAAGTGAGAGTCCTGCCAATAAGTTCAGTAAGCACAGACCTATCTCCTTAGAAAATAAAGTATTCTCTACACAGACAGAAAATTAGAATTCAAAACTCATTTCCAGATTTTGAATTCACATATATTTGAACCTATTCAAAACTGAAGGTTTTATGTTTACAGTTCACAACACTGAAATACTACAAGTAATAAAATTTTATCTTAATAAATACGAATTACTTATCCTCCCAAACAAAGCAAAACACAGAATAGTCAGTGGATTTTTTCTTTTAAAGTTTACATGGTCTTTGCAAAATAAAAGAAATTTAAAAGATAGTGTTGGTGTACTGCTCCCAGCTGCAAGAGCCTCTACATGTACAGGTGGCAACTTTCTTGTAGTCACAGAATAGCATGGCAACAGTTGTAGCTGCTGCTTGGCATTTGAAGAATATCTGAAGAAAATGCAGCAAAAACCGGAAAACTGCCTTGACAGTTCTCTGCTGTATTTCAAGAGTCAGCCCAAATATTTAGGAACATACAGGTCTGCCTGTACTCTCTTGATTTTTTGTGCCAAGCAAAGCTTAGAAAAATTCTAAGACAAATTCATTTATCATGTAACTGTGATGAGTTTCCAGGTGATAGACTAAAAAAAAAATAAAAAATCAGAAAAGTCACAAAAGAAGGGTAAGGAGAACGTTACCTATGGCCTAGGTCTGAGCAATGATGAAAACCTCAATTCTAAATATATTTAGTGTCTTTAGAAACACACTCTATTGAGATAAGGATAGACAATGTTTCAGAAGGATGACTTATAGTTCTTGTAGAGAAACTTGCCTGAATAGTTTTAAAATACAAGCAAATACAGTAACACATAGCTCAAGCCATAGGGAGAAAAATAATAGTGATACATTTTTTCTATAGACTCCACTTATATAGACACATATGAGCACTGAAAAAATGTTGAAGAACAGCTGCCTCAGAACTTCACAGCAGTCCCAGCTTTAGAAATTTTCAGCTGTCAGTGCCTAAGGGTAACTTTTCAGTGCAGCTAGGTTTCCAATGAAACAAACAACAGATCCTGTTTCCAGGGTTACAATTATCGGTTAAATAAATAGCATTTTTTAAACTTATCTACTAAACACATCAGTGGCAAAACCAAAATTGCTTAAGATAATAATGAACCAAATACAGGTGTGTCTGCATGCAGCCAGTCATTTCTGGAAGAAACTACATTCGGGAGGTGGGGTAGAAATGGAGCAGAATGATTGGAGAAGCCCAACACACTCCCAGGAATGTGACTTGAAACTGAGCAAAGGGGAGCTGCAGTGCCCTGCTGCTGCAATGGGAAAGATTTATTGTCAGAATGTTCCCTCTCTCCCATCCTCCTTGCCACAATGAATCTCTTCTCTTCTGCAGTGTCTTCCCCTACACATAGTTTGAATCAATCAATTTTCTCGTTCTAAAATTAAGTATAGTAAAAGTTTAATAAGGAAGAGATGAGTTCTCAGAGGCAGAATTCAAGCTTACATTAGTAGAGAGCACAACCCTCTTACTAATGATTTCAACCAGAGCTTTTTCAGCAAATTCAGTGAGAACAAAATTGAGATCCTTAAAAGACTACTTCCTCAGTGCAACAACAAAAAATATGTATACATTTTGCTCTGTTTTTTTTTTTCAATCAACAACAAAAAAATCAGCTCTATTTATTACAGAGCTGGAAATTTGATTCAGCTCATTAAAAAGAAGTAGACATTTGATCAAGTTCAGACATACTTCCTACTCCCCCAGAAAAAGCTAATGCTTTTATCTGGAATCTGCAAGATCACAGCTAAATTATAGACAAACCACTGAGTAAAATCATTTATTTTGTCCAAAGAAACATTTGCTGAACTCAAATGCCCATGGGTTTTACATCAAACTAAAATAGTATGTTTTTCACACCCACTTTCCCAAGATTATGGGGAAAAAATCCTTAATAATAGCATCTCCAATTATTATATCCAGGAATGACTACATGCAAAAAGTGGCAAAATCTCCTTCGAGAGTTTGTTAAAAGACTCCTAAACCTTCTAAATATTCTTTAGAGAGGGTAAGGTAATTCAGATAACTTTCATATGGTATGTCTCATATTGAATGTTTCATATTGAATGTTTATTCTAAATCGAGCCCAAACTTCATATAGTTGTTTAAAGTATGTTTGAAATTTTAAAATATGCCAGATGCAAAACTGATGGGGAGGAATAGTTTTGATTTTTAGTGTAGTATATGTTTCTGTGTCACTACAGAAACACCAAAACAGCCTTTTTAATAAATAACAGCTTGAATAAGATTAACTAGCAAGAAACCAATGTTGAGCCTTCTCTACTTGTTAAATTACTTGACTGTCTGTTGCTCTACTTTTGGGTAATAATACAACCACACTTGGTATTAATAATAAAATGGCAAATGGCTTAATATAGTCATTTTGTTGTTGGTGGTGATGGTGGTGGGTTTTTTTGTTTGTTTTTCAACCTCACCCTCATGAACTCATGTTCAAACAGTCAAAGGACTATTCTAAGAAACTAGTGGTCCCAATTTTTTTTCAAAATAGCCATTGACTTTAGGTGCCATATAACTGAGGATAAAATGGAAGCACTGAGCATCTCAGTAAAGGGCCTTAATGGATATAATCATTCATGACGTAGCATCTTCTAGAAAAATTTCAAAGAAAACTTGGTATAAACCCCAGCAATTCAGATCTACAATAAACGCTGATTTTGGTTTATGATAATGATGAATACACAGGTTAACAGAGAAGATCCAGAGTATTTAAGCTGGATATTCAACTGAGAGCTCTCAAATTCCGTGAATCAAAGCCCTCTGCTTCTTAAAAAAGTTCGCTACACTGTGACATCTCAAATGATATCTTCCTCTATCTTGCCTTTCTTCCACTAGTACTAGCCCAATAATATCTACATAAAAGTTTATAATAGTGTAGTTTCTTCCATCATCTGAATTGAAACAAATACACAAGTATATAGCACAAAGACTGCATGAGTGGTAATGGTAATGCCAGAAACCAAACAAACCTAAAAAATAAAATAAAATAAAATAAAATAAAATAAAATAAAATAAAATAAAATAATCAAAAAAGCTGGTAAGATATTTTAAAATTTGCATCAGTTCATATCAGTAACATCAGGATTAGCCTCTCTCTTCTAGCTGTAGTCAGTAGACAACACTGTTCTTTATCTAACCTAAGAACAGGAAAACTTGACAGAAGTAAAACAAATAATAGCTGACTTCAAATGTAAGTAAACTGTATTAGCAAAGTTCAGAGGAAATCAATTTTACATTTAATCCCAACTAATTCATCCAACTCTCACTGCCATTAGCAAGTTGCTGTGAAAAGCTTTTGCTTACAAAAGGATCAGTTTCTTTAGACTATGAAGGAAAATCACCTATCACAAGAGGACTGTTTACTTAATAAAGCCTACTCTGTTAAATGGTAACATAAAAATGTGCTTGCTGCAACATATATTTTTCCTTCCAGGAGAATTTTCTCACATTGCAGAGCTGAATTTCCATCTTTATGAAATGACTGGTAGTTAAACTGATTCATTTTGTCCTATTTTGGGCTTCATATCTGTTTGCATCCTTATGCTCGAGTATTGCTGGAATGAGAACAGCTGTGATTGGGTACATCACTATCAGCACATTCTCTGGAGAATCTGTACTTGGGGTCTTTTAACAGACCAAAAAAGTCTGTTCCTGGTCTGAAGAAAGGAAAATGTATAATTTCGTAAATCTTCTGTCAGTATTTATTATGATATTTTCACCAACATTTTCTATTATCTGCCTCTGATGGAAAAGAAAGCTGTAGCTTAACTTAGGTAATTGCGGGTTGTTGGTTTTTGTTTGTTTGTTTGTTTTGTTTTTTCAATATACACCCTTAGATTTTATGCAAAAGTTAAGTTGTACTAACATTTCTGGAATCACATCATCTGCAGTAACAATGGAACGGTATCTTCCTCCTTGTCTCCTCCTGTTCCAGGCTCTATTCTAGCTATACTCCAAAGACTGAAGTACAGAAAGAGAAGGCAGTGATTTTAAGCTGCCTTCATTTCCATCCTAGCTTAGACAACTAAGCAGAAGTCATCCCTGTTGTATACTACAGTAACATTTCCAAGTTACCTACAACTGTTTTGCACCTTAAGAAAGTATTGAACCAACAATACTTTACCCTCTGATCCCGTATCTAAGATAAGAATTCCTATAAAGCTGCAGGAGGCAATCAGTGCACTAGGTCTGTGCACATCAGATTCTGAACAATGGGAATTCTCTTGAACGATATTTGAACACCTTATTTCTTCTTATGTACTTTATGTACATGATCAGATTAATATAACAGCAAAGGAATAAGTAAACTGGAATCTGCCTTTTTATTTTGACCCTTGCTAAAGGAATTTTCTGATAAGTTTCCATTTGAAAATTCAAATGCTATCTAGAAAGAAAATGAGAAATAGCAATGGAAAGATCACAAAGAAAAAGTCACAATTAAAACAAGATGAAACAAAATGACAAATAATCATGGTTTGTAACAGGCACAGCCACCTCTGTTGTTTTTTTTAAGGATGCACTCTAGTGGACACACATATAACCAAATAAAAGGAAGACACAAATGTTATGAAAAAATAGACAATGAAAGCCACTTGTTGGAATTAGTAATTAGAATTATTTACTAGCATGTTTAAAATCCTGTCTTATAACTTAAGCATATGTCCTAACTAAATGTGAAGGCTGAAATTTTCATAGTCAACATATCTAAATAACATGATTTTTGGTTAAATTTGTTTAATTTTTGTTAAGTTTGCTAATTAAATCAACATTTGTAAATATTTATACCTGGGAAATGCCATTTTTCCCTTTTGGGAAAATATATGTCATAAAAGGCATATAAACAATTAATAGCGTCTTCAATAAAATCAATGTGACAATAAAGAGGGTGATAGCATTTTTTTAAATAATGGCCAACAACTTTATTATATGTAAGGAAAAAGCTATATATTACTATATTAAAAATAACAGTGCACACCTTTTAAAAAATTGATAGGATCCTGCCTAGTATGAGCTGCATGAACAGAACAAGTTATTTAGAGCAGAAAAATATTTATTACATGTTTGACCTTATTTATTACATGATTGACCTTTGCCTATTGGGTATACCTATTTTTAACATTTTCCAAAGAGAAAGATCTTAAAGCTAGCTATAATATAAATGAATTAAAGTGAAACTACCCAAAAAATTCTTTCATCCCACACTTGAAGAATGGCAAATACATTATCTACGCACTGAATTCGTAACAAAGAGTATCACATCATACAATATTGGCAATATCCTAATGTTAATTGTCCAGTAACCCATGCTATTAGAAGACACTGAGATATGAAGACACTTTTAAACCAAGAAGCAGAGGATTTCTCAAGGCTGGTGTGTTTTCCATTTATAATGAATAGACATGAAACATTCTTTACGACCTGTACCAAGGTATCAGTGATTACAGAAAATGGTGATAAGAATTAATGCAATCTTTAAGGGATATAAAAATGATTTTTAAATAGATATGGAAAATATTAAATATTCTTCCAAAATTTTAGATGTGAGGCTTTGAAAACCAATAATGGTATTTAGCAAAGATAATCAACACAGACATAGTTTATTGACTTGCAAATTCAAGACAAATGCAGAGGATTATTTTAAGACCTGATTTACCAAAACGGACATGCAGACACTTGTAGCTCACCTAATATCACACAATAACCAGAAAGGTTTATCTAAACTCCAGAGCAAACACCTGGAGTTACAAAAAGTATCTCATGATTTCTATGTTAGACGCAGAAGGTCTTTTAGTACACCTGTCTACTGAGTGAGAAGGTTACTTCTAGATGGCATAAATCTTCTGACTAAATTTTTGCATTTAGTTTGATGTATAGAACTCTCTCTCCATCTCCTGACATATATATATATATATATATCATGCTTTCTTAATATCAGAAACCTTTCAAATTCTTGTAAAGTTTTTTTGATCTTTCGCTTTTTTTTATTATTGATTCAAATTATCATATTGTTGCCCTTACTCCAAAACAACCTTGATACATGAATTATATCTATAAAATCCATATGAATTTTAAGTTGTTACTCTCCAAGAATCAGTGGGCAGTAAATAAAATATATATTTGCTGCTTTTATCACAACTCCAGTTTTATTCCTTCAAGTCATCCATGACAGCTACTCTGGTTTAAGAGCAAAAATGTAGCATGGCATGCCAGAACTAAGAGACTTCATACACCCAGAAAGCAAGGAAACTGAAATAACAGGTATACAAATCAGTTCTATATATAAAATACATAAATTAAGGCATTGCCCTTCAGCAATCAATGAATAGAAAGTTATTCAGCAAGCAATGAATAGAAAATATATTTACTGCTTTCAGATCGGTTGGGAATTTTCGTGTTCTGATTCTGCCATGACGTCTGTTGCAGTCTAAAAAGAACACAAAAAGTTCTATCAGTCTATCAGTTGCCAGCATTAACTGAATTTTGTAAAAAGAAAAAAAAAAAGATTAAACAATCACCTGACTTTTATTATAAGATCCAGTAAGTCTGGATGAAGCATTATGATTCTGAGAACAGAACAGTTTCAGCAGTACAGGTGTATATATTTTCATTTTATTGATCTGTCCTTGATTTGTACTTTAATACAACAAATGTATCACTGGAAAAGCTGAAATAACATCATCAAAGGACTACATAATCCAACTTTAAACCACATTAGGCATGAAAACTTTGAAGAGGATACATAAAAGAAGCAGCAAGTAAGTTTAGTACTCATTTGCACTTCTGGTTTTGCAATTCACTTATTTAAGGACACATAAAATATGCCTGAAGCCTCATGAATAGTTTTTAATATTCAATTGTCAGAAAATTATAAAAATTAGGACTAGACAAGACCTTGAGATCTCATCAGATTTACCTCTTGGCAATATCAAAGTAACTGTGAAAAACTGGCCCTAAGTATATTCATAGATATATTCACAATTATATTTGGAAAACACTTATAATACTGTTTTTCACTAAAGTAACCCTAAACATAAAGCATATTAACACCACAATTTTAAGTTCTGAGCTCGAATTGTACTACGGATGTCAGAAATCAAGTGAGCAAATCAGTAAGGCTAATACAGGAAAAAGGAAATCTACCAAAATCTCAAATAACACCACTTGGAATACTCTAACTGAAAAAAAGACAGACGTAACAATATTCTTATCTACAGTGAATGCACATAAAGTGGAAGATTTCACATGAGTTGGCATCAACTGTTAAATGTACTGCCATGACTTACAATAAATGAAGGTTGACTGATGTCCTCTCAGTTCTCTGGATAAGTACAAACAGAAAAAAAAAATACAGGCGTGGAAGTTGCCTGTATATCACACTTCAGTCACAGCTGTAGTACTGAAAGCAGTAGTCATGCCGGCATGGGGCTCAGACAACCAGAATCTCAGTGGGTCTTTGCCACAATGAGCACTGTGCACTCTTAGTACCTGGTCTTTTTTGTTAAACAGTTGCTCAGATATCTCTGCACAAGACTGCATTCTGCTGCACCAACAATCAGAACCACTCAGAAAAATACAAATAACTTCACTCAAATGTGAGTCATGTTTCATGATTTAGTGCATGTCCTGTATGACTATCTGTTCACATGGCAAAAGAAGGCTGCCTCCTCTTTGAGAATATTCATGCTTTCATTTGTAGCACATCTGAATCCAAAAGGGCAAGCATCTTAAATCTTGAGGATTTCACCAGCCAACGTAGAGAGACTTTTAGAATGCCTTAACACAAACCAGACAACAGGCTAAGGACAGTTTGAATATTATGGCCAAAATACCATCCTTAAGATCACAGGAGAGAAACAGCACAGCTTTAACTAGAACAGTCTTAGCTTTTGATATGTCAACACAGATAAGCAAATCCCTAAAATTAATCATTTATAGTCTCCTCATTCTTTCTAAACACTTACCTCAAACTGTCCACTCTCATCTAGCTCCTCAACTGTGGTCAAATTAGGTGCTCCAGGTCTATCTGTAAGTTCAGCAATTGTCTTTTCACTTCCCTGTGGTAATGAAAATGTGTTTTCAGTTAAAAGTATTCCATGTCATGAGTAATTATCTACAGTGAATACTTCAGATATGCTAAAATGACTTTATGTATTAATATAAAGAGAATATTTCAGATGCATGCTACACAAATGTGTTAGTCAATGGGGTCACTCCATGCTTGTCTATACCATTTTTATAATTTTTTAAATAACATGAATTTATGGTTTAAATTTCTCTATATTCATTTTTCCCTGTCACATTCACAGTCATTTTTCTACAATTATACACTATCAGTATTTCAACAGTGCTCTAAAAACATGTATATCTCTAAAATGTTGTGGTCCCTGTAAATTTAAGAAGTGTTTCAGATTTGAAAGCTTTACTGAGTTAACTATGGCAAATATCCGTCTATATTATTTACTGAAATAGCATTATATGACAATATATTTACATGGACCTCTGTATACGCACTCCTGTTAGCATAAATACCTGGGAACCACAAGGATCTTAGAATTAAAAGACATCTCAATTCCAGCCATAGTCCCTTTCCCAGGTACAGCAAATGACTTGGCATTGCCACACAGTAAAACATTATTGTATAAATATTTAAATTAGACATGTTTATGTTATAACACTTTCTCATAAAAGTTAAGCCAAACTTAAGCCAGATTTTGCAATAAATTTATGCTCTGTTCTGAACATAAACTAAAGAAACCTAATACAACAGATGAAAATTCAAGTATAAAACACAGACTGGAAGCAAGGGGTTAGACATTCTTCCCCAGTTTTCACTTTTTTTCTTTTTAATTTGTTTTAATACAACAACCCTGGGTTTCTGCCTTGTGTTTTGTCTTTAGTGACTGCATCTAGAAAAGACATCTGATTAACAACATTTTTAAACCGTTGATTAAGCTTTGGTTTAAACCTCTTGATCCTTCTGCTGCAACTGCATCTTGTCTTCTTCATTCTGCAGCTCCAGCTTCGCACGTTCTTCTTCCAACTGCCTCTGCAGTCATTTAATGAAGGGACAAATTAGAAGGAAAAAAATACATGTCCATTTTCCCCACCCCATTGCTTCCAATGTATTTCATGGTTGAAATATTTAAAAAAAAAAGGCATGAAACACAATTTTATGTTAATAATATAAAGTCCTCTCACTATCATCTGACTTCATCTCACAGATGAATCATATAGAATCAAATTTATGAATAAAAATGATAAGCTATTTAGATTAACCACCTTCATCAACCTTTACATTTTCCAGTTGGAAATATCTAATATAATGTGTTCACTCTTTGCAAGCCCTATTACATCAGGACTTCAGAAACCAAATAATCTGAGCATTCACATTCAACATACACTAGGGCCTAGAGAATACTGCTTGCTGTAGCCTTTTGTGAATAGTTAGTACAAACATTGTCATGTTGTAGCAACTGGTTTCCACGTGCCTTTTTGGTGCATACAATCAAAACAAGCCTGAGTACATAACCAAAATCAAAATTGTGAATTGGGTTAAAAAACATGTCTAGTATGAGCATTCTTCGTTTATACTATTTAAAATTACTTACTTTGCACAAAACTTTTGGTTTCCAAATTAGTAAATTCCAAATTTTAAAAAAAGTGCAAGTGAAATAGATTGAACTCATCTTACACCAGAACTGCGCTTAATATGATCAGCTTACATTTTAAATCACACTTTTGATTTGATCACGTGAAAGTGAGCCAATTAAAAAAAAAAATCCAGTAAATAATATCTACATTAATACAGCAGCATGCACAACTGAGGCTCTTGCATGCATGCTGTCTGACACAGGTGGTCATATTCACAACACTCATCCATGAAGGACAACTTCAAACACAGATGTCGTCTTTAGTTCTCATATTTCAAGTCCACATAGTATAGGATTTAAACTGCTATGTCAGCAGAATGCTCAAATAGCTAAGGACAGAATCAGGGCCCGCTGCTGCTTAAATATGCAATATTGATTAATTGATTCCCAACTATTTTCAGGAATCAATAATTGTGTATACATTCTCATTACCATTTTTGCCTTACTGATACTACATTGAAATATCTTGAGACAATGAGTGGTTATTACTCCTAGGCCTCCTTGCAGGCCTGTCAAAAGTTTTTGTACTGAATTCTAGCTTTATTTACACCACCTCTTGTTCATAACTACCTACAGAAGACAGTCTGCTTATTTTATTTCTCACATAAGTCTTAAGGTATTTCCTCTTTACTTTATGTTCCTTCATTTTTTTGGTTACATCTTACCACATCACAGGTAAGTTTTTCTTCCCACTTGCTGACTGGTCATTTCATTTATTATTTAGAAAAGTGAGGTTGAAATACTTGTTTTATGTTAGTTACCTTTTTCTCAAAATCAGTATACAGAGAATAAAGGCATACTGAGTAGTACAAGTTTCTACAACATCATATGCTTTTATAATTATCTATTATTAATATTATTAACCTGACGTTGTTCTTCGAGTTTCTGCTGAATCATCATCTCTTCCTCCTTCATTTTTCTTAACATTTCAAGTTCTTCCAGGGCTGCCTCCCGTTCTTTTTCCAGCTCAATCCTCTCCAACATTCTCTATTTCAGAGGTAACACAGAATCAGTTAAAGAACATAGAGATTAAATAGCCATCAATTATATTGTCATAAAATATTTGTTCAACATCTTTCCCATAACTTATATTACACAATTTCTTAAACTTTCTGTGATTTATCTCTAGACACGATCTGATATTCTTCATTTCATTTACTATTTATCCACTATATATCCACCTTTTTTTCTTCATCTAAGATTCTCTTGTAATTATAAATCCAATGTGCCAGGTACTCTATTGGGTCTGCTGGCCGATGCTCTACAACCTCTGCCAGTCCCTTTTTCAGGCAACTTCCCAGGCATCTCTTCAGATATTGAGACTCCATTCAGATCTACTAACAACAAACAGACATACATTAGTCATCAATGTCAGAATTAAATTAGGGTTTTTAAGAAGTATTGACTCAGGTACCAAATACTGGATATGACATTACAGCTCTTATTTTATTATAGCTAATTTAATCGGGCAGTTAATAGAGGAAAGTTATTTACATTTAATATTGATTTAGTTCTTAAACGTTCGAATGATAGATCAACTATAATAAGCACGGTAGAGAAAAGTGCTTAGTTTTGTGTGCCCCCACTCATTGTTTAGGCACGTAGCATTAAAAAAACTGCATGGAAATAAGGCGGTAGGCCGGGAGGGGGCGGCGGCTGGGCAGTCACTGCCGGCGGCGGGCTGTCAGGGTGGGCGCCCAGACAGGCCCTCAGGCGCACCTCAAGTGCCCTGAGCGCCCTCACCTGCGGCCCCCACCCACACCCGCTGCCCCCAGCTCCATATAAGCGCAGCCCAGGACCTTGCCTCCCTTCCCCAAGCTCCATCCCGGGACTGCCCCTGCGGCAACAGGCACCTCGCCCTGCAGACCGGCCCTGGCTGCCAGTCGTCTGCCCACGGCCTCTGCCCGCTGGCCCCGGCCGCCACCCTCAGACCCCAACGGCCCGAACGGTCGCAACGGCCCGGTCGCAGCGCGTGCTGCCGCGTCGCTAAGCAACGCCGCTCGCCACGTAGCCGGCGGGAGGCCGGCGATTGGAGGAGGGGCCCGGCGGCGATGGCGGAGGGCGGCAAGATGGCGGCGGGCAGCGGCAAGATGGCGGCGGAGGCTCGCGTGGGGCAGGTGGTGCTGCCGGGCGACGTGCTGCTGCTGCCCGCCCGCCCCGACCACGACGCCGAGCAGCTGCCGCTGGACTCCGGGGCGGCCCCGCGGGGCCGGCTGCTGTGCGGGCCCGGCCTGCGGCGCTGCGCGGCCGGGCTGCTGGTGACCAAGTGCGGGCTCTTGCGGCACCGCCAGCCGGGCGGCGGCGGCGGGGCGACGGCGGGAGGCGCCTACTGGGTGGACTCGCAGCAGAAGCGGGTAGGGGACGGGGGGCGGCGGGGAGGGCTCGGCCGGCCCCTCCCGAGGGGCTGCTGCGGGGCCCGGCTCGGCCCCGGCTGAGCCGCGTGTCGCTGCCCGCAGTACGTGCCGGTGAAGGGCGACCAGGTAATCGGCATCGTGACCGCCAGGGCGGGGGACGTCTTCAGGCTGGACGTCGGTGGGAGCGAGCAGGCCTCGCTGTCCTACCTGGCCTTCGAGGGAGCGACCAAAAGGAACCGGCCCAACGTGCAGGTAGCGCCAGCCGGGCGGCACCGCTTCTCCTCATCCACGGGTGCTCGGGTCAGCCGGACGGCAAAGCAAAAACGTTGCTTTGTTATTATCTCTTCCATAATGCTGCCAGCGGTAGATGCTGGTCGTGCGGTAATGTTCGCCCCAAGGGGGCACTCTGAGGTTGTAAAACGAGCTCTTACGCTGATACTGGGAGAAAACGGGGGTTGTTTCATAACACCGCTGAAAGCATGGCACGTGCATGTCACTGCTTCTGCGTTCAGCTGAAATACCATCGCCAGAATGTAAAATGGCCTGTAAAGGAAAGCAAAATAAGCTGGTGTGGCTTTCTTGTGGTCCTGATAAACAGTTACAAGAGTAAGCTGCTTAGACTTGACTTTTAACATCCTTAAAGTTTGGAGAAGGAGATGAACTCATGTTTGGTATTTCAAAACAGAAAAGAATACCTCCATAAAATAGAATACTGTATTTTTTGTAAACGTCTCTTAGATTCTAGTAGTGATACAATATTATTGTTCATATGGAAAGCTGTCTTTAGTAGAAGAGAATAAAAATTTCTACTTACTTTTCTTTCACCAATATTTTACAACTATTTTGTGTCATCCTGGAGGATCTTTATAAATTGAATATTTGTTATGAATGTGCAGTATGATCATGTGTAATAGTTTCTGCTTTCTGACACTGTTTGGTTTAGGTGGGAGACCTTATTTATGGTCAGTTCCTTGTAGCAAATAAAGACATGGAACCAGAGATGGTCTGTATAGACAGTAGTGGAAGAGCAAGTGGCATGGGAGTAATTGGAGAAGATGGATTCCTCTTTAAAGTTTCCTTAGGTCTGATAAGAAAGTAAGTACCAAGAAAACTAGTCACCCTTAACATGTAAGGTTGTAGTTTTAGGTAGAACATGCACAATTATTTATACTCTGAGAAGTATGGACTAACCAATAATCAGGATATGAGTCGTAGTTGTTCTAGTGCATTTATACTAGTTTTACTGGATGGAAGATGCATGTATTTTGAGTCAGAAATAACACATTTTTTTCCCCCTGAAGAAATCCAGATGCTCTTCCATATTGTGTTGTAACCTGCTTTTTTTTTTAAAAAAAAAAAAGGGACGCGGCTGCCAAGGCAGTATAGAAAATACAACCATACCTGAGGGAATCAAACATTCAAGGTGTGGTTTCAGTATGTACCTACTGTATTGAAGCTTAAATGAAAATTCTTTTTCTGATTAATGAGATAGCTGTCAGCTAAATTTACATCCCCCACTAAGTAAAGGGATCTTCTCACATCAATACACTTTATTTTATAATTTCCAAAGAAAAATGTTACCTTGAAATAAGGATACAGATACAAAAAAAAAAGTAGAATTTTCATTTAAAACTGATATGTTAACCCAGGAAACACTTCAGTCTTTGAAATGTATTTCAAACTTTGGAGTTACTTAGGTTAATGCTGTGGTAAATACAAGATTTCTGTGACTATCTGGAAGTACCAGCTGATACAGGTAAATGATAGTCAAGCTTTGTTGTTTTGGTGATTAAGGTAGGTGGTAGGGGGACTGTTCTTCGGAAAAGCAATCTAGAAATGCGAAGTAGCTATTTCATATCTGGGTTTTGTAAATGATTTGGTTTGTGGCCTATCTGTATATGTGAGTAAAGAAATAACAGTATATTACTGTTTACTCTTGATATGTTTTTCTCTTTGAAAAAGCTTATTGAAGCTTGATTTGAATGTGAGATGTGTTATGATATAAAACTAAAAAGGTCTCCATCTAATTGTGTTAGTATTGCCTCCTAAAGGAGGAGAAGGGAATTGTTGTTTGGAAAAATTTTTACCTCTGGTGTTAAACTAGTAAGTAACAGCACTTCAAAATGTTGCTTTGACAAACAGTAGTTTTAGAACTTGGAGAATTATAGAATTATTATAAAAGAAACAATTTACTTTAAATTTTTCAGGTAACTCTTCTGAATCTAGTTAGAAAAACAGCGATAAATTCACAAGTGCTGTATTTTAAGTGCATATATTTTCAGAGGAAAATGAAAAATCTGATATTGTATGACTATTTTGGATGGATACGCAACTGGATCATCTAACCTTTTGGAGTAGTTATAATAGCTCCCATAATACCAGTGCTGCAGCTTAGTTACTGACTGAAATAATGCAGTGTTTATCAAATGTGAATGTTTACATTTTCCTTTCTTTTTTAATCTTATTTACAGGCTCTTGGCTCCCAAATGTGAAATAATTCAGGAGTTGTCACAGTTGTACCCATTTGAGCTGGTGCTGGGAATGAATGGAAGAATATGGGTAAAAGCAAAAACAGTTCAACAGACTTTAATTATAGTAAATATTTTAGAAGCCTGTGAGTATATGACTTCAGAGCAGAGAAAACAAGCGCTTGCCAAACTATCAGGAAATTAAGTAGACAACAACTTGAGGATTTGAGATAACTACAGGGTGTTTTGGTTATTTTTGTATACAAAATATTTATATTAAAAGTGATATTCCAAATGAAGTCCTAGACTTTTTGTTGTTGTTCAATTACCTGCATCTACTCAGTTGGTCCTGCCTTATTTAGGATTACTTTTGTGATTATGAAACCCTGCCTGTTGTGAATTTTGACTGATGTGGAGAGAATGCGGAGAGAGTCTATAAAAGTTTCTGTTAGTTGAGTTTTGAGGTGTAATTCTAAGTCTTCCATTAAAAAAATGGTTGATTTATAAACTGCATATATTTGCTTTTACTTCTTAGTATTAGAGCTTCAAACAGTACATGTTTACTTGGGGGTAGCTGAAAGCATCCTGTAGGTCATTTGTTCTGATCAGGTGCTTTATTTATATAGTGATGAGTTGATTATTTAATATTCTTACAGAATTTGGGAATAAAAACACAGGTGGAGAAATAGAAGAAAGTAATTGTAGGGTGTACCACAAGTAAATACAGGGTAGTTGAGGCAAGTGATCAGATAAGACAATGTATCATCACAGTGGCATTGCCACTTTCCCTAAAGATAACCATGCTAACAGTCTTAAGGGAATAGTGATTAGGATATAGCTTCAGTGCAAACATTCGGGAAACTTGATGGCTTGAAACTTGATGGTGTAATGGAGCTAAAAATATACTTAATGGCAGTGCTGTTTGAAGTCACTTAGGACTCCTTTATTAGTGCTTTTTAAATAGAGTTGAACTGAAGATCACTGGAGGAAGAGCCATGTATTTCTCAATTCTGGACATTTTAGATTTGTGTAGTTACGTCACAAAGATTTGATTCATCTTTGCTTCATGTTTGACAAAATCAGCATCTCCAGATAAAGCTATATTAGGCTTCATTGTGTGATAGTTCTTCACATGCATATAGAGGAAATGCTGTTCTAGGAAGGATATGTCAGTGTATTTTATTGTATGAGTGGGTTGCTCCTGACCTTTTGAGAAGGATCCCTGGAGTAATGGAGGGGGGATTACTGACACCTGCTTCCTGTGGGAGAAAAACTTGTCTATTCACTAAATGAACTACAGCAGTGAAGGTAGCTGTTTAAGCAATTACTTAGATGTTCTTAAACTGAATGCTTGAGAAGCAATAGTTAAGACACCAGAAAAAAAATGATTAAACAATTTGAGTAAGCCTTAAAACTTAATTCCAAATTGAAACATTTTTTCCTACTCTCTCATCCAAGTTCAGTCCATGGTGTTTGATGATGTGGTTTTCTTTAGCATCTTGCTCTTTAAGAAATGCCTTCAGTTCAGAGCCACATCTATGACTCATATGCTTAACTAGGGCTTCCCCTGATTCAGTAAAAACCCAACTCTAATGGTGTTTGTCTGGGTCTAATGGCTACAATTCAGAATTCTTTGCTTCACTGTCCTCCCTATTTAGCATTTAGGGTACTGTTTACATGGCTTGGTAGGTCTTTTTATATGTCTCTCTATCTTCACCTGTTTCCTTTTCTCCTAGCTAAGAAGACTTACATCCCATAAATCCTTTTAGGCTTATAAATGTCTCATGCTATGCATGAAGAGATGCTGTAATTTAATAAGGATTTTGGTAATTGTTCTTCCCTGGTGTTTTCTCAACTTAAGCTAACCAAAGCCCATGGGAGTGGTCTGTTATTAGAAAAACAGGAGTCATAAGAAAAGCATTTGCCAAATCACATTTCAGGGAGCTAACTGCTGCTTTTCCATGTGAATGTTCTTGGATCATAATGGTAAAACCACAAGAATTGGGAATGTTGTAGATCACTTCCTAAAGAGTTGTGGCTTGAAATGCAATTAGTCTTACCTTTTTTACCTGTCTAAGCAACTTCCCCCCTCCCAGAAATCTGAGTTTTAAGTATAACCTGCATGATAAATGAACAACCCATGACTTTAAAATGCTGCTTTTGTGGTGCAACATATCAACTGGTGACCTTGAAAATGTTCTCCATCATTAGTGCTCTATTTCACACCACCCATTGTTCTGTCTCGCTGCCAACTGGTTATTACCCAAATATAACCCTAGCTAAATCAAGATCAGCAAACAAAAACAAATCCATTAAAATTATGCTTGTTTTTAATTCAGTAAAATGATGTGTCCCCAAGTACCTGAATTTTACCCCTATTACCAACTATTTTTAGTATTTGCTGCACTTAAGACTGACAATTTAAGCAGTAATGCAAGTCACAGTGGATATAGGAGGAAAAATGTTTAAAGCAAATGTTTCTAAAGAAGACAGTATTGGCTTTTTTAATCAGGAAAGAAAGCTGTATACATTCCTTAAAGCAATGGCTACAGTTGACCAGGTTTACCTTATGAACAAAATGTTCAGGCCACTACTGAATATTGGCAGGACAATATACAGTCTGTTTGAATTTTTAAGTTCTGGATCAGTGACTAAACCCTTATCATCAGAAAGAGTAACATACTAAATAGCTTGGATCTATGAGGAAAGCCTGATGTTTAATTACATATTCTGCTGGAAATGTTGCAGGAAGTTCTTCACATCCCTGTTAAAGGTGTATGAATGCATGTTTTAAAAAAAAAAAATGGATCTACCAGAAGAAATGCTGTGGATGTGAAATGTATGTTGTTTAGTGGAACATTTTCCTGTTTAATTTTTATGCATGATATACATCCCTGTCAATTTAAGTTGTCATTTAAAGTCATTTAAGATGCTGGATGAATGGACATTGTGTGCTTAGCTATATTGCTTTTCTTTCAAGTTGTTGTAGTGAAAGTTACCAAAGAAAATTAAACTTTATAGATGTCAATAGACACAGCACATTCCCAAAGATGAGCACAACCACTTAAAAAGTTCACGGTGGAAAGAATACATTAGAAATAGATAGTTTGTGAGCTTGCCTATGTTGATGTGTTGTGTGGAGACAAAGGATAATTGAAAAAGTGTTGAAACACAGTGTGAGAATAAAACATGCTTGTTTTGCTTTAGCAGAAGAAAGTTGCACATACAAATAGTTCAGTGTGATAAGAAGATTAAGAGCTTACCTCTAAGGCTATGGTTAATGTGTGGCTGTACCTCTTCAGGATGAGAAGCTTACTGCACCCTGATCATTGCTACCTTACAACTAGGAGTTACAGCTGAGGTTTGTTGGGGTGTTTATTTGATTCCTAGCCAAGTTCTGTCAAAATGACCCAGATTGACATCAAAGCTTTTCATAGTAGGTTTGTTTTGCTTTTCTAACCTAGATCTTATTTAACAGAAGAGGTCACGGAAATTTTGTCCCAGATTTTAAATATTAAGAGCTGCTCATCTGCTACTGGAGAAGACTAGATTTGTTATAGAAAGCCCCATTCTGTTCTTTAGTTCTTGAACAATTTTTGATAACAGCTAAATCAACAGATTATATTAAACCTTACAAATTGGCCACCTCCAAGCTTTGCGTAAGCGCATATATTAAAAGAAAATATACTACTATTGCTAGGTATATGGAACCAACTTTATGAAATAAATTGACTGAACGTCGAGATGAGCTGTCTTAAGGACAATATAGGGCACTTTTAGATGTATTAGTATTAGAAGCAGCCTTGCCCTTACTAATGACTTGTATAGATTGCAAGATTATTAGACTTTTGAAGTTTATAGTAAAGAATGAAACCTGTCAATTTTGTCCCAACAACTTGAAAGAGAAAGCATAGAAACAGTTTTGAGTGTTGGGATTTTAACAGAAATCAGGTAGTAGTGGGCAGTTAACCAGGACTGCTGCAGAATAACTATTTTCCTTCAATGCCTTGATCTCTCAAATACAGAGTTACTGCCTTTTCAGTGGTATCAGCGTGGGTATTTTGGGATGCTCAAGAGCTTGTTTTTGCCTGTAGGGCCTGAAGCTTGATCACTGTTCTCATAACCAGAGTAGTAGGTAGTAGCCAATTTTTACTTGACCTCAATGTCCTACCTAATGTGAGAAGACTTTAAAAATGTAATAGAAACATGGTACAGGTAGCACTTAAGTAAACAAGGTAAGTAAACTACAGGCCACCTAGATTCAATTTTGCTTTAATTACACTAAGCAATGCAAAAAAAAAAAGGCATATTTCATGTAAGCTCGCAAGTATATTTGTATGAGCAATGGATTGTCCTATTCATAGCATGGGATGGGTTCTCCACTGAGGCAATGATTTTGCCAGTATGGAAACTGTTTCACTGTATCTTCACATCTTCTGTAATACTTAAGTTTAAGGAAGATTTTTCTGTAGTAGGTGAACTTAACTGATGTTTCTGAGATGGTGCTTTACTTCTTTCTCAGTCATAAATTCTGTAATTCCTTATTACTGTATTTGACTGTTTCAACTTTGTGCCTGAGTTACTGGATCGATTGAATGCTCCTCTTTGTTCCCATGAGTGCCTGCTGTTGTGGGAGCAGGTGACTCCTGTATCTGTTGCTTCTGAGCTTGTGTTTGAAAGGTTAATGTTTGTTCAGGAGGTTACCCTTACAACAGAGCATCTCAGTACTCATAAAGCTAGCTGGAGCCAACACAGTAAATGAGTAGAAAGTGGAGGGAGCTTCATGAATGGTAATTATGTAAAACATACCTTAAAGAAAACTCGTTTTTGAAGAAAGGTGATATAAAAAGGGGCTCAATACAAAGTCAGTCTGGTGTGAAGTTACTGGACTGAAAAACACAGAAGGTTTAATGACCTCATCAGCTTTTTCCAGAGGCGTTGGTTACCTATTGTAGTAACTGATAGGCTTTTCTGTGATTCAGTGTTTATTAGGCTGTTGCCAAAAGAGATTTGTATATGCATCTGTATACCCTTTAAGAAGACTTACTAATTCTTTCTTCCTGTTCTTGTCTAGATGGATGGTGTTGCACCAGTCTTTTCTTTTTTTTTTCCCCACTATGAAGTGCTCATCTGAATGAAACATTCAAAAGACCTGCAGGTCCTTTGGTTTATTCAGTGACTACCATGCACTGATCTAACTTGAGATAAGTCTGTGGTCTGTGTCCAGGCTGTTGATAGATTGTTTTTCTTTCCCAAGAATCAGGATGGGGTTGAAAGCAAGCACTGTGTCAGTATGTACATCCTCCAAATGAGATGACTACTGCCTGGTCTGTTTGAAACCTGTGTCAGCATCTGGGTAGATATGCCCTCAGAAGGAAATGGGTGAAAAGTTCAAGCTGTATTTTTGTACACGTGCGTATTGGTCCAGACTTAATTAGTCTGGAAATCCTTCCACAGTCATAGGACCTAGATCCTGCCCACTGCTATTACCCCATTGCTTTTGAGATCCCGTATTTCCTGATAGAAAAGGTCTTTTATATAACTCATTTTATCTAACAACGCCCTTGATCTAAAGCTGATCTATAGAAGCATGAACCAACAAGAAACAGAAATAATTAACTTCTGAAGTAGCACACAGCTTTGTCATTCTGTACATGAATTGAAAGTTTCGTAATGCTAGGATCATGTTTTAGCATACTGATACAGTGCATGCCAGATGACTTATGTACTGGCATGCTAGTGAAACTTAATTACATACACGGTTTGCAGAATGATACTCATTCTGCTGTATAACTGCTATGCAAGTGAATTATGAAAGCAGGAATAGTATGTGCTTTTTAAGAGCATTATTCAGTACCCAAGAACTAGAAAATGTTGGTGCCTATTGCTCTGTGAAATATTCTTTCAGTGTGTGTCAGACTTCTTTTATTTACAGGAAAAATGTGCAATTAACATCTGAATAGTTGTATGGACAAACTAAATTATTGAGAGGGGAAGACAAAAACAAAGTTAACTTCCCATTCAGCTTTTCTGCCAAAACCCCACTACCTTTCTAAAGTAATGAAGGCAGTGGTATCTAATGAGGACAAAGAATTGCTGCTTTAACTCCACTCACACAACACAGTAACTTTTCCTGGAATGTGAGCGTCTGGAAACTTAGAGAATGCTAGATTAAAGTATTTTCATGATGCTATTTATATTTGAGTTCTGTATCTACTAGAAGTGTGCATGCATTCAAGGGGTTCACTGCTTTATAAATTAAAGCAGGAAGATTTTCCTGGATTAATCCCAGGTGTGTGGGCTTAGATTTTTCTGCATTGTGTTTTCTTGTTATAATAAGGATAAATGAAGTCAGAGTTGCTTCTCTGATTAACTGCTTATTGCAACTGCTTGTCAGGGACTTCTACTTGGAGAAAAGAATAAGATGCTTTCATCTTGTGATAGCTCTTTTTCCTTGAGGCCAGCTATTCCCTAAATTCCCTGTATTCTCTAAATAGAGGCCAGCTGCCAGACTGTTAGAGGTGTAATGTGCAGAAGGATCATTAAGAAAAAAAGTTTGTTGCATGCTCACCATGGCAACAAAAATAATGGGAGCTACAATTCTACCATTGCCAAATGTTGACAGCTGGAGCTACGGCCATTATAAAATTCAGAAGAAAGGAATGCTGACAGCCTGCAGAAGCTAGGGTTTTAATTATATGGTGATGGTTGACCAAATTTGTCCATCACACTTTTTGTCATAATGCTGTTTTCCCAAAGAGTGTTGTGTCACAGTGACAAAGATGCATATATTTTAGTGCTGATTCTTTTTCACAAAGAGCAAGAAAGCCATTTCAGCATATTATGTTTGGTGTTTACAGAGAACCTTCCTGTGCTAGTTAAGGAGACAAAGTAGAGTGCCTTCGCTGAAATTTATCGTTGAGATTATTTGCTGTTATTTTGCAAATACAAGTTCTTTGCATTTCCGAGGAAATTAAGCAACCCCAAACCCTGCAGTCCTACCAGACTCCCTAGTGCTTGATCTCAGGCAGTCTGGTAATGCTGTTCCCACCTCAAATTTTCCTTAGGTTCTTTTTTAAATTGCTGATAGATGTGTCTGAGTGACTCCATTAAGCAGGGCAATATGATGGGGCAGGAGGGCTGAGCGCTGCTGTCCAGTGGCGCTGTGCTGCAGGAGCAGGGCTGAGACACAGCACACCTCTGTGGCAGCACCCCAGGGTGCTCAGGTGGGTGTTGGGTGGCGGCTCCTGGTGAATCCCAGTGAGCACAGCTTGGTCTGTGCTAGGTCAGGACTGTGGCAGAGCTGTTGCCTCCAGTTAGCAGGGACCTTGGTTTGTGTGAGGTTCCTCATAAAGCCAAGCTTTGCACTGATGATAAATACAGTTAGCATTTCCAGAAACCCTCAAGGAGTAAGTTGCAGGGGTCTGACTGGCAACTCCCAGGTAAGAGAAGCTGCTGGGTCAGGATGACTTTGGAACATGCTGAGAAATGGTGACTTTTGATCATTTGGCATGTAGACCCTCTGGTACCATCCATGGAGGGATTAAGTCCATTCTCCTGAAGTGCTGCTATGTTACAGGCCAGGCTGTGCTGCCATCGTTAGTACTTTCTCGTTTTACCAGGTTAACGAGAACCCTCAGGAAATAGTCCCAGGACAGCAAAGGCAAGTCCTCAGGGCTGCTGACTGGAGTGGTGCCTAATGACCACGAGCAACTGAAGAGTGCGTTCCCTAAGTGGTGTTGTGACATGTTGTTACTGGCTGGCTTATCTGAGCAAGTCTGTTCTTGAGTGCGGTATATTTATATATATCTATCGAGGCCCTCTAAGTGCCCCATTAATCGTACTGCTCCCATGGTAAGGTCACCGCCTCCGTGGCCTGCGGGCTTCACCCGCGGCCTGTCCGCCTCCCGAGCATTTAAACACAGCACCTAATGCTTACGTCGTGGGGGGCAGACCCCCTCGGCTTGGCCACGATCCGAGCGAGGAGAAGGGGGGGGTTAGGGGCGGGACCTGGCAGCGGGAGCGCGGGCACGGGACCTTCGGGGGCGCGCTTGGGGTTGGCCGCTGCATTGTGCCCTCGGTCCCGCTGCTGCCGCCGGGGGGTCGGGGACCGAGACGGGGCCCGCGGCGCTGAGCTGCCCGCCCCGTGCCCGGCGGCGGCGAGGCGTGGGCTGCCCGTAAGTAGGCACGGCGGGGCGGCGACGGCTTCGGTGCCTGGCGTGCTCGCCCTGCGCAGGCTCAGAAATGCCCGGGGCGTCCCTGCGGGCTGTCCCCGGTGCTGCCTGACCCGCTCTGGGGGCACGGGGAGGTGCTCGCAGGGCACCGCCCGTGCTGTCGGCAGCGCAGTGCCGCTGCCCCTGGGCTGGAATGGGAGCTGCTGTCGGTTAGCCTGTGGTCGTGCTTTCAGCAACGAGTAATTACAATTTCCTTGTAATGTGAGGAGCGTGAAGGTTAAAATACAGTTAAGGCCTACGAAGGCGAAAAAGGGGGGAAATGTAACTTAATATTTAGTATTTACTGCAGGGTTCAAACCTGAGAACCCCTTTGCCAGGCATGCAGCGTGTGCTGCGGGCTTGCTGAGCGGTGGTGTGCAGCCGGTGGGGCTGGTGGCATTCCCCACCTCTGCAGCCTCCCGTAGTATGCGGCTCTCCAGCTGTGGCCCCCAGCAGCGAATTCAGCCTGTAGTATCCTCACATGGTGCCTCTGTGGGACTGTGCTTCAGTGCTGTCTCCCATCTGCGTGGCGTCTCTAGTTCGCTGCTTGAGCAGAGATTTGTCATCCCAGAGCCAACATTGAGCTCCCTCTGAATGCCCCTCACAAGATGGAAGATTTCCAAAGAGCATGAGAGCTCTCCCTTGCTCAAAAGGAAAGTGTAGTCGAGATGTTGGATTTCTTTAAAAACATTCTCAGAATGGGGCAGGTTATATGGTTTAACAACGAACTTCCTCTCGAAGGAGTATGGTTTGCTTGCTTGACACAGTGATTTTTTCTTCAGCTGGGACCCAGTGCAATGTTGTGCTGAGATCGGTAACGAAATGGGCAGGCTGGGAAGAAGCCTGAAAAGATGACAGCTGCTCTTGACACAAGGAATGATTTCTTGCAGGATCTTTACAATGACAGAAAGAAAAGAAGGGGGGGGGGGAGTTGAGGAAAAAAAAAAAAGAACATTCTTGCCTTCAAAAATGTTAGGAGGTTGCTTTGTTCATTGATTTTGGTGTTTAAAGGGTGACTGATTTAGGTTGGCAGGGACCTCTCGAGGTTCTCTAGTCCAATCCCTGGGTAAAGCAGAGCTGATTTTGAAGTGAGATAGGTTGCTCTATTTTGCAATCCTTAAGGGTATTTAAAAGCTCATCAAATTCCGATGAGCATGTCACCGGGTTATTGTGAATTGTAAATTTTCTTTAAAAGGAGTTAATTACAAAGATATTTGCAACCTGATGACTCATTTGTGGGGAGAATGTTTCATAAAAAATCATCAGCTCAATTTGTGTTTCAGATATGCAAGTTGTGACAAAGCTCTGAAAGATTTTTAGGCTCAAGATGGGAGGGAAGAGAAGGGATGAAAAAGCAGTGGCCAAAAACAACTGGTGAAAGACATTAGGCTAGGGGCTATGTACTAGTGCAGTCTGGCTTGTGATGGTGCTGGTTGAATGTTTCCACTTTTGCTCAGCTGTATTCTTAGGAAAAGTATGCAAGAAAGTCTGTGCTACCGTGACTTTTACTGACAACTCGAATACATGGACTTTCCAGTATTTTTTGTCACAGCTGCAATGGGTCCTGTTTACACTGCTAAAATAAATGTTTAAGGATAGCTATCTTCTTAATGACATTTTTTTCTCTAGTTGTGGGTGGGAGGGAAATGAGGCATCTAGAGAGCCATGTTTTAATTGGTTGTCTTGACACAAGTGAAGACCATCAACTGGCACTTAGAGCAGGATTAAGACTTAGCTTGTTTAAATTTTGCTTAGCTGAGTACTGACAGACCAGAAAACAAGTCACTGTTATCTTGGAGATCTCTTGTGGCCACCACAAAAACACACAAAAAGATGTTTTTCCCCTTTTTTTCCCCCCCTCTTTAGTCTCTCATCTCTGTAAAGAGAAGTGCGCATCCACTTCTGGAGGTTTTGAGACCTGGAGAAGTTAGAGTTGAGAGCGTGCAGGTCTGATAGTTGCAGAGAAAATGATGCTCTTCAGTGAAGGGATGTTACCGTGAAAGCTGGTAACATGCTGATAAACTATGTTAACACTGAGTTAATTCACCAATATAGCCTCTCTATTGAAACTTGTTTCCAACAGTGTGATGGTTTAATTGTTTCTAGAGCTGTTTGGGTATGCTGGGGGGTTGGGGAGTGTTAAAGTAGAATGGACTGAAATATAAGCAAAATATTTATTGTAAAAATGCATGGTTCTACAGGAAAAGAAAAAATCCAAACAAACAAAACCCCCACTTCAGAATTTAGAGCTTAGCACTGCGTTCTCAGCCTCAAGAAAGCTTGTGCTCCCTCCTGTTCCTTACACCCACCCTCCCTATGAAGAGGGTAAGCATGGGTTCAGTTAAAAAGAAAAAAAAAAAAAAAAGGGGGGGGGGCCGGTTGAGGTCTCTCCAAGCGATCTGGCAGCGGATTGGGCAGCTCTGCTCTTTCCTACCCGCGGCCGGGCGGCTGCGGCGCTCAGTGCTGCGGGTGGCGGCGGCTGCAGCGGCGGAGCGCCCCCAGCTTTCCCCGGCCGCAGCGGAGGCTCCCCGGGTGAGTGCGCACACGGGGGGCTTGGGGGGGTCCTGGGGAGCCCCGTCCTGCCCTCCCGCCGTGTGGTGGTCGGGCCGGAGGGATGGTGGGGAATTGGGGTTACCTGCTGCTTCGGAAGCTGCACCCCAGAAGGGGGGAAGCTGGTGGCTGGCCCCGCCCTGCTGGTGGTGCTGTGGGCTCCTCGCTTGCAGAGCGGTGCAAGGGATGTGTCGGGGCTCCAGCTGCCTGGGCAGCGGGTTTTTAATAATCCCGGCTGCTCTTTCCCGTGTGGATTGTTCAGAGCGGCTCACTGTGGTGCTTGCTTGGCAGGGGGGGATTTCGGTATCCCTGTAGAGCCGCTTCTCCCGTGTCCCTGTTTAGTGAAATAGCAAAAGATTGGCGCATTTAGTAAATTTTCTTTTGTCAGTGAGCTGTGCCCAATTAGACTGAAGAGATGAGCTAAGATTAACAATTTCTTTATCGCGGCTACAACTGAGTGGATGTAAAATAATAGTGGAGCTGGCTTTCAGCAATGCTAATAATGCTAACAATGACAATAACACTAACGGAAATGAAAAGCTGTGTGAGAAGTTGCTCATTTGTCAATTGCCAACTATTTGGCAGCATTTTAGTATATAAATGAAACGTGCATGGCAATAATGCTTGGTATTTATTGCCCTCTCTTCTTGTATCTAAGAATGAAGAGGAAAAACAGGTCTTGGTCAGAGAAGTTTGGAAGGAATAGTAGGACAACCAATGCTGGGAGAGAACAGGGCTCTAGCCTTTTGGGTATGCCAAGGAGATTTTAAGTTTTAACGCAAGGATTCTGGTGCATTACAGCAGCACACTTTCCATTTTGGTCATTCCAAAGGCTGGGGTTAGAATGGTCTCTGATACGAGTTACAGGCAGATATCAACGTGTTGTTGTTACAGTATGACTTAACGCCTGAAAAACTTATGTAGGCAAAGGAGATAAGGACAAGGAAGGGTTCCCTGTGTTAGAAATAAGCGGTGAAATTGAGTAGAAGAAGTTCTCTTATCTGCAGTATGTTTGTGTAAACTGCCCTTGTTTCCTGCTCAGGATCTTGGATTGCTCACGTTTCTAGATACTGCGATAAGGTCTTCCTTGGCACCAAGTATGGTGTTAGAAGCAAAACAAAATAAAACTTTATTCAGTGCTTCTAACGATTTCTGCAGATCGGTAGTTGGTTGCATTTGGTCATCAGTATTATTCTGGAACTAGCTTTAAGGATGGAAGTAGTTTTTAAGGAGATTTTTTCCTGGAAAATTCTGGGCAATGTGTCTCTGACACAAAAGGTAGCTGTGGGGATAAAGATGATGCGTGTCTCTGGTCTATTGCTAGTCGCAATTCAAAACAGTGATATTTTTCCTGTATTTATGGGGAAGAAAATCTCTTCTGAACAGAACTATATATACAGGCAGTAATGCTCAGCAAAGCAGTATATTAAGGAATGGGGTTTTGCAGATGGCTCTGGAAAATATTTGTGCAATACTGAAGCTGGGTGACTTAGGAAATAAATCTGCAGCCCTTTATAACACATAACTGCTGTGATGTGGACAGGCAGTGACTTCTTATACTGCCAAAATTCAGTGACTTTTGTACCAGTTATTGCTCGCAGTTGGATCTTGAATTTTGACCCCTAGGCAGGGCTAAGCTTGCGTTCCTGCACCGCAGAACTGATACTGCCTCACTGGAAGGTGGCTGTCAGCCCTCTCCAGGCTTGTGAAACTTGTGCAAGGGTCAGGACTGAGTTTTGAAGGCTTTTGTGAGAAGCATGGCTGCTCGTTTTGTTTTTTTTTTTTTTAAAAAAAGAAAGCTACCAAACCAATCACTGGTAATAACAAGCAGCATTTGTACTTTTAAATCACGAGCCAGCACATGTAATGGCTTCTCTTGCAAAGTTATCCGTTCTGACTGATGGGTGTGAGTTTAACTTGTTTGTTCCTGATGAGATTTCTACACGATCCGCTTTAGAAAGAGCGGGAAGTTGGTCTGCATATAAAAGGTGCTGTCTAGAACATGTCTGTAATGTCAGATCGCTGTGCCTAATAAAAAGGTTGCAAGCCTACATATTTTTGTGTGCAGGGACACCGTCTGAGCTCTGATTTTGGCCCTGTGCCTGCTTTGGTTGTAGTGTGGAACTGTAGGGAACAGGAAAGGTTACCAGTTATGCTGAGCTGCATAGACGTTTTTTTAAAGTCTTCTGTGGTATGTTTGTAAAATGCACTGTTTAAAATAGGAAAAAATATGTTTACAAACACTTTAAAAAAAAAAAGAAACCACTGTCCTACTGCAGTAATTGAAGGTACTGGCTAACATAGAGATCATCTTATTAAAGGTTCTGTATTACCCATATATGCTTCTGTCCCCTTCCTCCCCATTGTATTTTGAGCACTTCAATCACTAATGTTCTTGCCAATCTGGTACCAGAAAAAGGTAAGATTACCTTGTGATGTTTTTGATGTGGGCCAGGAGCAGAACTGTGGTGAAACCTGAAACCCAGGTCAGGACACTAATAGACATACAGATCATCTTCAGTCAACCCCAAAATATCCATGTGAGTTTTTAGTTGTTGTTTAATCCATTTCCTCCTTGTATGGCATCATCAGTGTTCAGTGTTAGAGCTGCTTTCTTGTTTCCTGTTCCAGAGATGTCCTTTCTACCTGACTTTGGAATCTTCACCATGGGCTTGTGGTCTGTTGGTCTTGGAGCCATTGGTGCAGCTGTAACAGGGATTGTCCTTGCTAACACAGACTTATTTTTGTCCAAGCCAGAAAAGGCTACGTTGGAGTTTTTGGAGGAGATTGAGCTAAAAACTTTGGGATCAGGTAAGACTCTGGATGTTTGAGACCTCATTCTTTGATAAGTGGGCTTATATAAGAACCCCTCTGTAAGGCTTGGGCTGGAAGCACTGAAGAAGAGTGAAGTATGTTTAGAAGGATTAATGTTCCCTAACTGGAGGTTTTCTGTAGGTGATAGAAGATTTCACACAGGTCACATTAGGAATCTAGACAGTTTTTCTTAGTCTTTCCTAGTTACAGGAAGTAGTTGGATATCCTCGCTAGCAGATGATTCTGGTGAAGGAAAGCCAGCTACAACTGAAAGGTCTATTTTAAATCGTCTTTCTGAAAGGTCTATTTTAAATTGTAATGCAGTTGGTGAAACATGACACCAAAAAATCAATAAAGCATGTAATATTCTGTTAGGCACATAGAAAATTTCTGTAATATAACTGTATTTGAATGTGGAATTCTCTGCAGTGCTTTATGTTAGTCTTCAAAGCATTAATCATTATAAATAAGAGTGGTTGATAATTATTGCTGATGCTATTTCTCCTGTATAAACAGAACAAAGAACTTTGAAAGCAGGAGAACTATGGAAGAAGAACGGTGCAGTGATCATGGCTGTGCGAAGACCTGGATGATTTTTGTGCAGAGAGGTACTTGTTGGGTTTGGGGATCAATTAAGAGCAATTAAGCTCTACTTGTGTATATTTCCTTTAAATAAAGGGAGGGGATGAATGGGACAGTCATCAGATACATCTGGAGTTTCTGAAAGTTTCTTGTTTTCTAGCACAAACCGTTCACCAGCTAACAACATATTTAGTTTCAGTTTTCTTTGCAGCAAGTTTGTATAGTCTAGGTCCTGAGTATTTTCCTTTTGAAGGCAACTGGTGCCTGATGTTTTTACATCTGCCAGGGATCTAGCCCACAGTAATTAGAAGTGGAGACTACCCAAAATACAGTTAGTAATGAGTCTTATGAGATAGTCATATTCCATATGCCCAAAATAAATCCTGTGAGCCAGGTAATCTCTAGTCAAAAACAGACAAAGATAGGACTGGCAGAAATTCATCAGATAAAGCTCATCAGGAAAAAAAAAAGAGGGCATATGAAGGGGAGTCCCTCACTGTTCTGGGTGCTGAAGGGGAGGCAGGAAGGTAAGGAGTCTGAAAGAGAATGTGTTGCATAAACTCCATGTTTCGTCACAGACTCTGTATGCAAACTGGTACTGGTTCATAACAAGGTGGGTTGAGAAACAAGATTGAGATCCTTAAGTTGGCATTAGGCTTCTTGGCTGGAGGTGAGAGGCGACACTTCAAATGAAATTTGAATGTAAAATGTGCCTGGAAACAGCCATAACTTGCGCCTTGGCCATTATTTTTCTCATAGCTATGGGGGAAAATAGCTATTATGTTGTTACTCACTACTCCATAAAATGGGGTAATTTATATTGTAACTGCTTAATTAAAGGATCTGCTCCCATCAGTAATAACCACTTAAGTATGTGTAGGACTTACGAAAGGTTAGAGATTAAAGTACTCTGTTCTATGAACAGGTGTAGTGTAGACAGGAAGAAAATGTGCTGGGTGCCTGTCTCTGTGACTTTTGGATAGAGTTAGATGGGAATTCATTAATGGTTGGTTGTTTTTATTTTTAAAGCTAACTTCCTAAGTTGTAGTGAAGAGACCATTTTAAAGAACTGATTTTTTTTTTTCATGGAGGAAAAAAATAGGAAGGGAGAAATTTTAATTCTCTATTTCTAGCTTTTGGTTCAAAACTTCAAACTCTTAACAGAGGCAGTTGCTGTACTGCTCAGCTAATTATGACAAGTAATTGCTTTGTATTTTAAAGGTGAAAATGTTTGAAAAAGATTTTAAATTCTCTAAGCTAAAGTTACTTTGGATTGCTGTATACTCAAATCATTTTGTGAGTTCACTCTTGCCTTTCTCCTGAGAAAGTTGTCCTTGTTAAATAAACAGGTTTATTATTATTATTATTATTATTATTATCAAGGTTTCTCCATAGTATGTAAACTACTTCTTTCCCCATTGTCACTGCCTTTGAGCTGCTAGAATAGTTCGATACAGGTGACTTGCCATATCTGTTCATCTGGAGGCTGTAGGTTTTTATTTTTTTGCAAGAGACAAACTACAGTTGTTTCCCACTATCTTACGCTTTGGAAAGGATGTTGAACTTTTGTCCTTGTTGACTGCACCAAGAAGGTATGTGTATGTCCCTGGACACAGAGATGGGTTTGAAAAATGGCCATACTACTTTATCGATCACTGAGCTGGTACCAGTGGTGAGGACGTTTCCATTAATCCACTGCAAAGTAATGTCACAAATCCTACTGAAATTATTTCTTTGTACCTTTGAGAACTTCTGAGGGCTGTAGACTTAAATAGGGAGTCATTTATCTTTATCATCTCTATCCTAAATCATCAGATTCCTTTTTTATTATTACGATAGCATATGTTCAACAGTACGGTAGTTCTACTACTCATAGTCTGGATCCAGCCATGTTCATGTCCAGTGCTCCAGCCATTGCAAAAGTTCCATGGGCTTGCTAAATATTGTAGGTGAAATGCAACTCAGGCAGTCTAAAGTAGCAGAAGAGCCATAGCTGAACTAGGAGAGAGACAAAACAGAATGGGAATTGATCTTATAACTTGTCCTTGCCCTGATGGAGGGAGGAAGTATTCTGCCAGGGTGCGCTTGTCTGTTTTTAACAAATGCAAGAAAAACAGTCTCATGGACTGGATGAAATGGTCGCAGCTCCACGATAAGGACAGTAACTGTGCAGCTGTTATATGCTGTAATTTGCCCACAAAAAGAGGCTGTTTTGCTTCCTGTTGCTGTATCATTTTAAAACTTAACTATGTCTTTACTTTGTTTTTGCTCTCTCCCTTCCCTGTAAATGAAGGAGACACAACCCCCGCTGCCCCCCACACTAAATTGCTGAAATGCCTTTCTCCAAAACACAAAAGGATAATCAGGGTTTCATGGTATCTTTATCTCACCAGAGATGGTGATTTCTGATCCTACAGGGAGCCCTACTTCCCTAGCCTGGAACATCATTTTTTCAGACATGTACGCTTATGTCACAATACAGATTTTTGTTGATTATGAGAATTTTGAACTGTATAAAAAAATCCTGATAAAATTGCTATTAACCTCCCTTCTAGGAGGATCATAAGGCATTTTGTTTGAGGAAAACAGAAAATAATTAGCAAGTCTTTAAGATCAGAAAATAGGGGAAAGTTCTAACAAGCCTAAGCTATGATCCTTCAAGTATCACACTTTACTATTCACTGTTTGCTTGTGATGCTGATTCATCCTTCCTCATTTCCTCTGAAAAAGATCAAGAGTAGTGAACTGGAATGTTCTGCCTACCCTTTCACTTACTGGTGTCTTTCTCTAATGTCTTTTGTCTTCTCTGTTAACCCCTATCTGTGTGTTACTTGGTACTTGTAAGTTCTAGATATCCTACAAACCTTTGAGTTAAGGCATTTCATTAGTTGGCTGAGGGTGTTGATGTAAATGGTCTTTTTTGTTGTTGTGTGGAGTTCTTTCTGGGAGTTTTGTGCAGTAAAAAAACGACTTTCCTCCATTGGAGAAACCTTGGAGGCTGCTGTTCAAACTGAGAGCTGGGGTTCCTTCAGAACAAAAAAGTCAGCAGATGACTGCTGACACCGTTATGTGCTTACACACTACAAAAAGTGCTATTGCTTCTGAGATACTGAAGGTATATGAAGAAATGACCTGATCGTTTTCACAGGGGGATCTAGGACAGAGAGTGCATTTTCACCCCACTACTTAACTCTAGACTTGCTTACTGTACTTCTGCATGGAGCCCTCAAGTGCTTTGCATAAAGGCTCATAATGATGTGTTTCTCTGCTTTGGTGTGAACGGATGTGAAATTCTGGCCTGGGAAAGTTAAGTGATATGCAGGTAGTATCTCTTCACTGTTCTGTAAATACTTAAAAATCGTTGAAGGCCCGGCACAAGCAAGGCAATCTATACTTTGAATTAAAACTGTATTGTCCAGGATTTTAATATTTTATCCAGTGAACGATCCAAAAGTCTCTTTCCCTGCCTAGGGAAGAAGATTCCAGTAAGCACAATGAAGACTTGCCTAGCAGTAGAGCTAGCTTAAATGTCTGATTCATAGGTATGTTTTTGTTTTGCACTTCAAGCTAGAATGTACGTGTTTCTGATGCTCTGGAATTCAAGGTGAAGCTTTCTAGCTTCCAACTTCTAACTAATGTCCTGAAATGTTTGTTCTTTTTTGTTTTGTTTTTTTTTTTTTAGGAGGCTTCTGAGCTTTCCTCTCTGAAACCTCAGCTGTCCAAGCTGGGTGTCCCTCTCTATGCAGTTGTGAAAGAGAAGATAGGGACTGAAGTGGAGGATTTTCAGCATTATTTCAAAGGAGAAATCTTTCTGGATGAAAAGGTATAATGAAGTCAGTGTGTTGGTTTTTGGCGGGGGACAGGGGACGTTGCTTAAAAACAACCTTACGGATGTCCTCTGAAGAGCTTGTATGATATAGATAGAACGTGTTCTTAATGAAAAAGCGTTTAGTAGCATTGTAGTTTAAGAAGTTAATTAGCTCTGCTTTTCTATATATAACCTGCTCAGCTTACAAACCGCTCTGTAGCTATGCACTGATAATATGTTTTTGCAGGATTATTTCTCCCCTTTAACAGATAAACAATATAGCCTATTAATATTTATTCCTTTCTTCCACTGGCTGTATAACTTGCTGATGTTTATAATGTATGACTCAAGGTCTGAAGGTGAAAGATGCAAGTAATTCAACATTGTGGTATGTGGCTTGTCCCAGTACATAGACAGGTGCTGTATTGCCAGTCTGATGTCCTACAAAACCAGGGATCTTTTTGCTCCTTAACTCAAAAGACCCATTTAAAAATCACTTGGTTTTTGAAGAAAAAACAATACCTAATATTCAAAATGAACTAAAAGGTATATTTGCTTTCCTTCCCCACTGTGTCTGTTTGAAGGAAATAATTTTAAAAAAAGACAAACTAAGCAGATGGCTGTTAAAGTTTCACGACTTGGCACCACTGTTACCTCTTGACCAACATTTATATTGCCACACTTCAGAAATAAGAAAAAAGATGTTTATCACAAAGCACTCTTGTTCTCAGCAATGTGGATGTAGATGTCTGTGGTGCTTAAATAGCTGTGGATCATTTGAAAAAAAGCAACTCATGAAGGGTGGCAGTAACAGTGGTTGGATGTCTGGACACAAGCGTTCATGTGTTAAAGAGATTAGTTCAGGTGAAATAGCTTTTGAGTTCTGCCTTTTCATCTTTTCTGTGTTACAGCCCTTCTTGGATACCGGGTTGTCTGTTATCCCGATTTTCATTTGGGAGGAAAAGTCCTTTTTACTTTGAGATTATTTTTTTCTCATTGCAGAGAAGCTTCTATGGTCCACGAAGGAGAAAAATGATGATGTCGGGCCTCTTCCGCTTTGGAGTCTGGCAAAATTTCTTCCGTGCTTGGAAAAATGGCTATAGTGGTAACCTGGAAGGCGAAGGATTCACCCTGGGAGGTGTATATGTGATTGGGGCAGGAAGACAGGTACCGCAAACCATCTAGGAGGCTTTCATGCCTCCTGGGAGTCCAGAGGTTTATTTTCTGGCATTATTCAGTTGCTGGTCAGTTGATCTGTGGAGAGACCAGGATTAGTGTATGAATTTCTCTTTTTTGTCTTTGACTAGGGTGTTCTACTGGAACATCGTGAGAAAGAATTTGGTGACAAAGTCAGCCTTCCATCTGTCCTTGAAGCTGCTGAGAAGATAAAACCACAAGCTTCAGAAGCAGAAAAATAGTCGCACGTTTTTCTGATCACAGCTTGAAATGTAGAATGCATCTGTTTCTTGAACGTGCAGTTCAATTGCCTGTTAACTATTTAGTGATCAGCACAGAGGAAAGATTCTCTATTCAAATGTAATAATTGATGAAAACCTTCCTTGTTGTTGTTGCTTTGCAGCCTTTCAGGTGGTCAGGGTTTCAGCTGGCCTTTTGTGTCTGACTGTATTAATGAAAGGCTGGGTCTAAAATCTGACGTAGCCTAGATGTTTTCAGTCAGAGACAGTTGACTGAAAGCCTGTCTACCTAGGGGAGCTTTGCTAAGGCTGGAGAAATGGCATATATGCAGAGTTTGAAGGATAATAAAACTTTATGTAGATGAAATGTCTTCACTTTGTTTTTTGTTTGTTTTTCATTAACATTTAACCATGTCCGTGTTTCTAGGAGACTAGAATCATAGACTTATCCCAAGTTGGAAGGGACCCACAAGGATCATTGAGGCCAACTCCTGGCTCCACACAGACCATGTGTCTGAGAGCGCTGTCCAAAAGCAGGCTCAGTGCCATGACCACTGCCCTGGGGAGCCTGTTCCAGTGCCTGACACCCCTCTGAGTGAAGAACCTTTTCCTAACATCTAGCCTGAACGTTCCCTGATGCAGCTTCGTGCTGTTGCCTAGGGGATAGTAATACTGGCTATATGAAACCTAGAAGGCAAAAACTAGAACTTCACAAACACTGAGGACTGGCATTGGTCTGTGTTAAATCAGTTACACAAGTTTTGAAATTTCATCATTATTAATGAAATCCTGACTTTTAAATATTTCTGTCCAGACAGACCTAATTTTAACTACAAATATTTATGCTCTTTGTTGTCTGTTGTTTGGTATTGCCTGAAACAGCACTTAGCAGCAAGGATTTTGAGTGATTTGTATGTTCACCAAGTTTTATTTGAAAACTAAATGCAAATTGGACATGTATGCTTACTATCAGCTGAAATTTGTGGTGGACTGTTTTTGGAGGAGGAAGAAGCAGGAGTTTGCAGGGTAGAGGGCAGCAAAGTCTATTTTGCTGATTGCTTAGCAAATTCACTGCATGATACGGACTTTATAAATGCTCTCCTAGGATTCATAGACGGGGCAGAGAACCATGTATTGTCTCTGACCATGTTCTGAGCTGCCTGGGTAATTATGCTCCTAAGATCAGTGGTGAACTAGAGCTAATGAGCCCTGGCAGCAAACAAGGATAACTCCATCCAGCCTCCTTGCAGGGTTAACATCACTCGTCTCTCTCTTCCAACCTTTGTTTCAGAAAATTCAGCTAAATGCTAACTAAATGCTAATGCACATTTTCTCAAGTATGCTGATTTACTTGGTTTAGCTACTTAAGTAAAAAAGTGCCCTGGTGTTGTATAAAGGTGTCTGATATTGGTAAAGAACGTTTTTCTATGTAAATAATAACACATTGCTAGTATGCAGGAGCAAATACCAAGACAATTTTCCCTGTTAGGGAAGTACAGCATTATAATAACAGCAGTATAGTAAAATTCAGATTCCTAACCCCCTTGTAGTCATTCCTTTTTCATTTAATGGTTGGGTGGAGGAAGGTGTTCAAAAGGCTAAAAGATGGGACTAGAGTCCATCTTGTGAGGTTTTGATTTTTGATTTTCTCTTTTTTTTGAGAAATCTAAATCAACTCTGCTCTCACATCTTTGGTGTAAAAGCCAAAAGCATGGTCCTAGTTTTTAGGTTTTAGGTACCTGTTGCTTGTGATGGTGTCAAAAAGAGTGAGGTACAAAATGATGAAGTGGAGGTAAGCTTCTCTGAATGGGATCCAGAGCAGCCAGAAAACTGCCAAGAGTTTGCTTCAGGAAATGAAGAATTGTCTGAGGGCTTTTTGTCCTGTTTTATATCACTGAAAAGGAGTACCCATAACATGAGTGCTTGTCTGATGCTTGTTTTCAGTACACACATTGTTACTTTGGTGTGCAAGGGGTAGGAGACACAGAAGAGATGCTAGAAGAAAGGCTAGGAACTACTGCTGCTTAGAGATGCACAATGTTACTACTAAGAAAGATTTTACTCGTAGTAGAAGGAGACTTCTAGATCACAACTCCTGTTCTGACTTTTGTTTTCCTTTCAGTGGGACCTGTAAGGCTTTGCTATTTGCAGGGGACAGAGCTTGCACAAATACAGGCAAAAAGGTACTGATCTCAGAGATCTGGATTTCAGGCCTTGTTCCAAGGGCTGTTTATGCATTTCACATAAACATGAAGTTTGAAATACGTAAACAGCCCTTGGAGTATGGGCTGAAAGCCAGATAAATTCCAAGAAATGTAAGATAAAGTGAAGTACCTTTAGAACTTGCTAAACTTAAAGAGCATCTACTTACAATTTTGTGGATGTGCAATTGAATTCCACCCACTCTGACTTCCCAAGGCCCTTGATCATGCTGAGAAGGATGCCATGGGGTTGCAGCCTTGCTGTTATCCTACCAAAAGGGCCAGTGTTTTGTGATCCTGGAAATAGAGTTAGGAAGCCATTATGTCCAGCATTTAGACTGTTTAGTTGAAGTACAGTGGCTGTTAAGCATAATACATCACTGATGCTACAACATGATGAAATGTACAACTTAGCATAGAAATGTTTTTGGGAAGACCCATGGAGTCTTTTTGAGGATTATTATTAAAATACTTGCAGAGACTGCAAGTTCTCTGTGGTCTGTCAGCTTCAGCAAAGGCATGTGTACAGTAACCACACGAGACCTCCGGATCTGGGAGAGTGCCTTTTGCCACTGTTCACAGTGACAGCTCATGTAAACAGCTAAAGAGACAGTGTACTGATTTGAAAGTTGTGTAAATTTACCCACATTTCAAAGTTCTCTAACCCCATCTTTTGGAGATCATCTCAAATTTGGAGCTACAAAAGGTCCAAACGATATTTGAAAATGTTCAGAAGAATAACTACTTGATAAACTGTATATATATATATATATGTATTTAAGCCAACCTTGGGATTACTTTGAGTTGCCTCATCCTTTCTGAACTTTGTGTTGACAGAATACATGTGGAGAGGATGGAAAATATGTGGTGCTTAGGAGCTGTTAATAGGGGTTTGAAATGGGCAGTCTCAAAGAAATAAAAAAGCAAAATAATAAAAGAGGAACAGGTAAGTTTTAGCTGTATTTCCAGTGATGGAGACTGTGCAAGGTCTGAATGTCTAGTTTAAGAAAACATTTTCTTCTTTAAATGTATAGTGTTCACTAAAAAATATTTTTAATGGTTTTTGATTTTGTTGTGCCAACAGCTACCTTTGCTGGCTCAGTTCCCTATACATATATAATGTTTTGATTTTTTCTTAATTTAACACATGTAGACAAAATAAGTCACTTGTCAGTGCATCAAATATACCATCTAGGTTGAATACCTAGTTGGTTACTGGAAACTCTAACGGTGGAAACACTAATTGAAAAATTGTTTATCCTGAGCATGAGCAACAAAACTCCCATATAGTCATTTTTCTTCAGTCACCTTCCCCTTGTTCATTTCTTTGAAAGCCTACCATTCATCTTTTTGTTCAGGACAGAAACTACGTTAGAAGAAAAACATTACGAGAAGGAAAATGCTGTAAGCTGGGGGGTAGGTCTAATATAGGAAGGTGCATTTTACTTGAACTTTTTAAAATGCCAATTATGTTTCCTGTCTGCAGTGTCCTTTTAAATTCATGAGAATGATGGTCTGTTTCAGAGGGTGTTTTCTATTTGTTTCCTGTTCTGCATATTTGTTTCCCTGTGTGGGCTATCCATTCCCACGGCTGTCAAACTGCCTGTAATTGGTGTCATTTGCAAATATCCACAACAAGAAGGGAATGCCAAGGGATCCCTGCCATTTTCTGATGTGTTTCCTGTGATGCACTTTGACAGAAATAAAAGAATGAGCAAAGCTCTTTTTATCCCTAAGCCACTGGATGTCACTGCTTCCCTAGCCAAAACGAAGGTCAGCAGTAAACCCGATTTTTTTCTGCAGTAAAAGATTTGCATAACAAAGACGCCAGAAACTGGACACTGTAGGTCCCCATTAGGCTAGAAGAAAGCTGTTAGAAAAGACATCTATTCTTGCAATCTTTTCACTTGTGTGGATCTTTAACCTTTTAAAAATGTTAAAGGAAAGCTATACTGTGATGAATGGTAGAGTTTGCGGCATATAAATGTTTCTAAATGAGTGTGGAGAGAATAAATTATTAGCAGACTCACTGTAATCCTCACCGATGTTTTATGCTTCAGCAGTATTAACTTCAGATGCTGCCAGTGAGTGAGTGGCTTCTTATTTGAAGGAGCTGGAGTAGACAAGTGCAATAACCACTTGGTAGCAGCAGAGGGCGCTGGGAAGATGTAGAACGCTGTGGAGAAATGACGGATGAAGTTATATCACCGGTTCAGTCTAAACCACTCTGATTTTATTTGATATCTGAATAACTCCGTGCAAATTTTTCCTTTTTCTAACGCATCTCGTAAATTTTATACAGGTTTTTCCCAGGTTATTTCGACTTTCTCTTTTAGGTTCAGCTATTGATTTCTTAGTATCTGAAGCTGTTTACAGTCTCCCAGTAGCTGTGTGGTGCCAGGAGTTGGACTCGATGATCCTTATGGGTCCTTTCCAACTCGGGATATTCTATGATTCTATGATTCTGCAGGTTTTTTTTTTCCCCACAGTCCCCTCTCTCTTAACCTCGTAATTATCAAAACCACACACTAATTCCAAATTTAACTCTGATTCCAAGAAACCTTCCTGCATAAATAGAAACTTCTTCCACTGAAAAATTGTGCTTGATGGCAATGAAAAAGCTGATCGTATACAATGGAATACGTACGGAATTGCTGAATAGCTCCAGTCTTGTCATTTTCCACCAGCTACTCCTCATAATGCATCATTCATTAAGTTCAGGAAATGTTTGTAGTGGCCAGAGGAAACTGCAATGACAAATTATGCATGAACATGAGCCTGCACGAGTTCAGTAAAAAATCAGATTTTTCATTTTCATTCCTGCAGTGCTATTACACTCTCTTACTGCTGAAGTGACTGCCTTTTAAAATTCTTCCAATTTGCTAGTACTGACCAGTTTGCAAGACTGTTTTCAATTGCAGGAGATCCTTATTTTAATGACAGGGATCCCCTTCCTCATTCCACGGTCTGTATACCCTAAAGCTGTCCCCCCCATTGAGCCTTAGCAGTTACTATTGCTCGCTCTGTCTTCTCATCTCTTATGCTGGCAGCATACTGGAGCTGTCTGCCTTGGCTCTGGATGTCACCAGAGATGTGGCTCAGTGCTCCGCGAGGTGACTGGAATAGCTTCTGAGGTGAGGAAAGGATCTCTTCTACCTCTTTTCATTACCTGATAATCCAACGACCCTTCCTAGTTCCTCTTCTTCACTTAGATCATCCCTAACATTCAGGTGATTCTTCCTCTAGCATTTTCTTTCAGCTTTATCTGTCAATTCCTTTTTACTTTGATTTCTAAAATCCTTGAGCAAGGTTAGGGAAGCCTGCAAGCAGTAGAGACTATAGTGAAGCTACTAGCATGCAACAATTTTTAAGTTCATCTGTAGAATTAAAGATACCTTTCTCCAGTCCCAGCTGGGATCCCTGAAATGGTATCTGCCTGAGGGACAGGGGATAGCCGAGCCTGGCTGTGGCCCTGGAAGGGTTCAGTCTTTCATGCCTTTGGCATAAGCCAGCATTCACAATGCCTGCACCTAAGACATTCACAAATGCAATCTCTTGCATTTGTGAGAATCTAAGTTTTGAAGACACAATCAAAACCTTTGTATTTACATTTCTTTGAATTTCTTTGCAGTTGCATATAGGGGGTGAGAAGGAATCTTGGCGATGCCACCAGAGGCGTACCTGCACTTAGGTTTCAGACAGGTGTGTGTGACAGGAGTTACGCATCTACAGCTTTTTAACTCTAGCATGGTTTTGGTTCTCGGCCTTGGCCTTGCGTAGATGAGAAGAACCAAACTCACCCAATTTATTCACTCAAATCTTCCTTTTGGCGTTTAGCTGAACACTTGGTGAGATTGCTGCCATCTCTGTGAGGAGCACTTGCTGCTGATCTGGGGAAATAATTAAGACCCGAACTCCAAGCCCTGAGGCAGATGAAGCGTAGAGAATACGAGAAGGCCTGTATTAGTGCCTCTGGCGTTAAGCTTCCCCCCTTAGCCTCGCCTTATTGCACACCAATGTATTTTCATAGTTTGTGAGGCACTGAAGAAAATAGTTTTGCTCTATCTATGAGGAAGAGAACAAAGGTGACCTTTCCTTGTCTTAAGGAGATCTTAAGGCACAGAGCAGAAGTGTGCGGGAGTTTGAATCTAAGCTAGTAACTGGGGTACAAAGAGCTGCCCCAGAGGGAAGCCTAGGTTTTCTGTCTGTGTTCTGGGCCTTGTGGCTTTTATTCAGTGTATGCCCTCCAACACATGCAGCCTGCTTCCCGAAACCCTTTTACAGAGCAGTCCTCACTGCCTTTGATCTACGCATGAGGCCAGGACTGCCTTTCTCCCATTATTTGGGAGGGCAGGGAGGCCAAGACGCAAAACGCAGTTGGGAACAAGAAAAGCTGAGGTAACCATCAGGTAACAGCAATGTCCAGGGACTGCTCCACACGAAGATCAGTTTGGAGGGCTGACCGGTGGCCAGATCTGGCCCGGGGAGGCAGGATATTTCCCCACCTTCCAGGTGGCAACTGCCTCAGGTGAGAGCTCTCACTTGCTCACCACAGGGGTTTAAAAACCATGAGTCAGCCACTCCTTCCCCTCACGCCTGCCTTCCCGGGGCCTCATCAGAGAGGCTTAAAAACCCCGGGACGCTTGACGACTCAAAATACTCTTGGGGGTAGCTTTATTTGCCTATTTTTCTTTCAACTGGTTTTCTAGGTAGCGCTCGGGTTGCGCTTCTAGGGTTCTGCCCCGAAATTGGCTCACGCTCGCTGTGGTTACGAAAGCCTGAGGGGAGGGTGGTGGAAGCGAGGCCGCCCCTTGCAGCGACCTGTCCCGGCCCGCCACCGAGCTCGCGGTTTTCTGAACCTCTTCCGCAGGGCAGCCCCGCAGCCATCTCGGCTAAAAAGTCGTCTAAAATAATGATATTTGTTATTATCAAGCTGAGAGCACGGGGCTTCCTCCAGCGGGGCTCTCAGGGGCGGCCGCTAGGGCGGGGCGGAGCCGTGTCCCTCGCAGCCCCCGCCCGGCCTCGGCGGTTGTCGCAGGGGGCGCCTGAATCGGGGCTCCCCCGGCGGCTGAGGAGAGGGCACAGATCCGTCTGGAGGCCGGTGGAAGCTCGGGGCAGCGACAAGCCCGCAAGCAGCGGGGACGGCTTCCTTTGTGTGGAGGGCGGCTGCGTGTGCGAGGAGCAGGCGTGGCCTGGCAGCGCATTTCCGTGCCGCCTCGGCACCGGGAACCGGCGGCGAGTGGGGCGGCTCGGTGCGGCTCCGCCGAGCGGCTTCCGTGGCGGTGGCGACTGTGGCGGGCGGCGTCTGGAGGCGGCTCCGCGCCGTGCCCATGGACTAGCCGAGGCACCCTGGAGCTCGCCGGCCGCCACCTCGCCCTCCTCCCAACTTCGCGAAACTTGGCGAGCAGGCTGCTGCCCCGGGTGAGTCCCGACCTCCGGCCGGGGCAACGTGCGGGCTGCACGGCTGCTTTCTCCCTAATCCCCTTTTCCCATTAAAATTGCGGCGTTTCGGAGCGCGACTGGGGACGAGGGGCTCACAGCCCCCGGCAGCGGGCAGCCATTTCGGGCGTGCTTAAGGCGCCGCGGCGGGGGCTCGGGAGGGAGGGAGGGAGGGAGGGAGGGAGGGAGGGAGGAGGCAGGCTTCCTCCGGGAGCCGGCGTGAAGTTGTTTCCGCGGCGAGGTGCCGCCGGGAATCGCAGGGCCCTGAGCGCCCGCCCGGCTTTCCCCTCGGTCTTAGGCCGCCCGCCGGGCGAGCGGCTGCCGGGCGGCTCCCCGCGGCGCTGCAGGTGAGGCCCGCGTCGCGCCCAAGATGGTGGGCGGCGTGCCCCGCTGCCCGGGCCGCCCCACAGCCACCAGGGTCCCCGGGGAGCCACCAAGGTCCCCGGGGTATCACCTCGAGCTCCTATTCCGGGGTGTTTCTGCTGCAGAGCGCTGCTGACAAGCTACCACGTTATGCGTGGCTTGTGTGGACTTACCCCTCTCTGTGTACGAACCTCCCTCTTTTTAGGGGAGACGCGGCTCTTGTGTGTTTGCCTGCCTTTCTAGGGAGAGGGTTTAAGGTGGACTGGAGGAGGCTTGGAATGATGCAGAGAGCAAACCCCATGGTGTTGTACCTGCCTAACTAACACTGGCCTTTTTCCGTGTGTGCAACAAACGAGAATTTTTATGCTTTCAAAGCGTCTGTGTAAGGCTAAGGTTGTTAAGCATATGGCAAACTTCACTTTCTGTACTCAGTTTGTACTTAAGGCGGTTTCATTTGGAGCCTTTCTGAGTAGTAATAATAATAATTAAAAAATAATAAATTAAAAGTAAGATAAGTTACTTGTGTTGGTATTTCCCTTTCCTTGGTAGGCCTTCAAAGGTGGTGGTGGGGAGGCTATTTTAAGATATCTGGCAGGATCAGATTTTTCCAGTACCACTTTTTTCTTTGCCTCCTTCTCCAAGGGGGCATGAAACTTGTGACCTAGAGCTTTGGATAAAATGCAAGGAAACCGGCTCTTTGAGGGTGGAAATACAGGGTATATATTTTTTATAAATGCTCAGTGGGATGCTGATTTCCTTTCCAGCTATCTCCATCAGTGAGCTAGGCATGTGACTTCCTGAGCAACTTTATACTAACAATAAATGTGTGAGACTTTAAATACTGAGGTGTGGATGGTGTTTGAGATAGTACTGCCATCTGCTTGACAGGGGGGTTGTGTGGGAGAGGAAAGGTCAGGTGGGAGTTTAGGTCTATTCCCTGGTATGAAGTAGGAGTGAGCTGGGTGGGAAGGAACTATTTAGCAGGTATTGTGTATTTTTTTTTTTTAAACAAATCCAGGACGTGTGTTCTTGGAATGGAGTTCTGTATCCTCTGGCTAATGATGCTGCAAGAAAATACTTTTAGGGTGCGATGTTCTTCTAGCTCTGTCCTTGGGGGAGCAAAGAACATGATGATGTTCTCTATCCTTAAAAGACTTTCATGTTCAAAATCATAGTGTCACTGAAACAGCAATTTTTAGAAATAGCTTCCCAAAAGATTGTAAATACATCTAAATATCAGAATAAATATCAAAATACAGAAAGTACAGAGGCCTCTTCTACCAGGAATGGGACGTTTTGACCCAGGAAGCCACAGTGCAAAGCAGCATGGCACAAAAAGCCCACAAGTAAAAACATTCTTGAATCGCATGTGAGCTAGGCATAAGAGTCTTCTTTGTCTCATGTCTGAAGCTCACATATTTCACCATACCCCACCCAAGTGGATTTTTTTTTTTTTAAATCGCATAGAGCACAGATCAGACAAAGAACACCAGATTTCAGTGACTTGGCTTTAGTTCTAGACCTTACCCTTTAGCAAGGCCTTGCCAACCCGTGAGTGAGACCATAAACAACAACAACAAAAACTAGCATGCAACTTATTTTTCAACAGATGTATTTCAACTATGGTTGTTGTGTGCCTTTGTTAAGCTTTTCCATTGTACCTACAATAAATCAAATGCACAAATGAGTTTTCTTTAGTTTGGCATAAATATTGCAGAATGCTGCTGCGGGAAGAGCAGGTGAAGGAACTGAGGAACAGTTCTCTTCCAGGTGGCTCCTGATGATACCTCCAAAGGAGGTGTCTTTCTCCCTGGTATTACATGACCCCAAAATTTAGGGCTCTTCTGGAGCTGTAGTGGTGTTGTGTTGCTGGTGGGTACTGCTGCAGCCTTCCAGCCCCAGCACTGCTCGGGCAGGAGCAGTGTCCTTGTCCTTTGTCCTTTGGCTCATGCTCAGCCAAAAGCATCCAGTCAAGGAAATGTTAAAAGCAATGTGGGAGATCTTCAGAGTAAAGCAGATTGAGGTTTGTTTTGTGGGGGTTTTAAAGTTTTATAGTCTAGGTCCCCTCAAAATGACTGAAATCTGATTTTAGCCTAGCAAATCTTAGCTCAGGAAAAGGAGGGAGGAAAAAACCTTAAGTGTTGTAGGTTCACACAACTTCATTTTGAAACAGCCACTGTGTAATTAAATATAATTGAAGGTCTTGTGTCTTAGTTTTTTGCATTGTAAAACAGCTTCTCTGGATGACTGAACAAAAGCTGTCTTCAGTATGGTCAGTGAGCTGAAAAATTGTTGTTGGGTTAATTCTGCTATTTTAGGCATGTCACAGGTGGGGATTACAGAGAAAGGATTTAACCTGCAGAAAATAGTGATCCTCAATATTGACAGGATAAGGGATTCCATTGTTTGCAGTTGAAACTACTGAATTGAATGACCAGGCTTTTGCTGACCTTGTTTGCACAAATCTTGGAAATGAAGCCTTCTTTGAAAGAAGATTGTGAAAAACTGAGCAGAACACCACCTCTCAAGTTCTGTTATCATCTATTGCAGAAAACTTGGAGTAAAGGAAAATAAAATATGCTGAATGCAAGAGGAAATGTCCTATGTGGCTCAAACTGTGCCTCAGCCCTTGTTTGGAAGTGAGGACCAGCACTTGTTCTGTTTCAGCGTTTCCTGTCTCTCTTCCTTTTGGGGAGCAAAGAAACAGCAGTTTTTCCTTTTCCTTTTAGTAAACCTCATACATGATATGTGTGGATTTCTGTTCTTATCCGGAATGTCGTCTTATGTATTTTCTTAGAGCTATTTCTGCGTACCTGTCTTTACAGCAGTCTGTGCAAAACCTGAAAGTCCTGGGGCTATCTTCATTGTGAAGCTGAATGTCCAAGGCAAAGGCATAAGAAAGGTAGGGCCTTGCTACCTCTCATTCTCTGGGGTAGGCACGCATTCACCAGATTTCCCTGGTATTGCAAGAAGCTGTGCGCTCTCAGTGTAGAGAGCAGGCAGTTCTAACAAATTGAACAAGGAGTCTTCATTCTGAAAACCTGTGCTGAAGCCCCGGGATGGAGTTGGAGCTCTTCTTTGGTGCTAACGGTACTTGCTGAGCATGTGTGAATGTGAGCTTTTGGCTTTCATGTGTTTTTAATTTGGCTTGATTTTTTTCAGACAAGTTGGTAGTGTACAAAACCAAATTTGTTCCTGTGACCCAAAAGCCCTTTCCAGCAGCCTTCCTGTTTTAAAGGTTTTTGTTCTGTTGCCCAAAGATTAAATATTTGATATTTGTATCTGTCTGGAAAGCATTTTCTAAGTGTGGCAGCAGCTGCAGGAAGCAGAGTGAAGCACAGTGTTTAGAGGCAGCTGAAAGCTGAAAATTTTAATATTTCAAAAAGTGTTTAGTTCTGCGTAGCAAGGGTTGGCTGCCCTTGCTTTGGGATATAAAATCGGTGCTGTGGCATGTATTCTGGTATCTGGGAACCCCTGAACAGAGAGTAAAGGGAGCAGCCTCAAGTAACTTACATCTGAAGGAAGACATCAGAGTTGTTGGACTTTGGTCTCTTTCATGACAGCAGGCTTCTGATTGCCAGGATAAGGAGCTCATGGCCTTGATACTCATTTCCTCCCCCTGCCCGCCCCCCAACAATTTGTTATTAAATGGTACTCAGGGAAGTGCTTGGTGTTATGTGAAAATGAACACAGTGGTAAAGCTATATATAACAAAGGGTACAAAACAGAAAAGCTTTTCACCCTGCCTGTTATTTCAGTATGTCTGCATGGCCAGCCTGTAGAGGAAGAAGGCTTGCTTAAAAAGTTGTATGATTTGAAACTAATGGATAGGGAATTAGTGAGACGACTCCCAGAAGAGCATGAGGTGACTTTGCAAGGTGTGAGACTGTGAAGGGTATTTGGACAAAGCGGTCACAGCAGTGATCTGCTTCTGCAGGGCAGGAGGTAAGACTTGTCCAGCTGGGACAAATGGGAAGGGAAGGTGTCTTTAGTGCTTTTTTTTTTTTTTTCCTCTGGGCTGCTTGTGTAAGCAGCAATGCTGTCAGCATGTTAAGATGGCAGTTTCCTGTGTTCTTACTTTTTTTTTTTTCCCCTAGAGGTATCTGTTTTCTCCTTTGATTAAAGGCCCAGGTGAGGCTGTTGTGTCTCACTTCTGCACCTTCTCACTGTGCTGGTGTCTTTGCCATTTGCTGCTTGCAGAGAACAAAGTCTGTGCGTGACAGAGCGCCGACAGCATGGCTGCGTAGCCTCTGCTGCCGTGATCTCTGCTACACCATGTTGTTCTTGGCGAGCCCCTCACGAGGTGCAGAGCTTGTTTTTCCTCCTTCCCCTGGGGAGGACCCGAGCCTTCCAGCAAACAATTGACGGTTTCTCATGACCCTGTGCGAGCACTGGCTACTGGGGGAAGGGCTGGAGCATTTCAAGCCCTGGCTTAGCAGCCTGGAGCAGCTTTGGTCTTTCTTCTTTCTCCTTGCCTTGTGGTAGCATGTGCAGGGTGCTATGCAAACCTATCTGCCACATCTCCTGAAGCATTTGCTTCTTTGGGCTGAGCAATGTGGTCTCCTGAAGAGCTGGCAGTGGTTAGGCTGACAAGGTGTTTGAATGTTGTTTTGTCACTTCTCTAATATTTTCCTGTGTTGCGTGGTAGAGGTTCGCATGCTAGTCCTGTTCTGAAAGTCACACAAGTGCCTTTCTTTCCCAGAAAGTCAGTTGGTAGGCAGAACAATTACTGTACCGTTGTTGAGCTGTCTGCGTGGCCACAAAGAGCTATTTTTTCCTGTGCTCCCCAAGCCTGTGATCATCCTGGTCGGCACCTAAAAACAAGGTTCTCCTAAGTGTGGGCTGAGCGCAGCTTGTGTGCCATGCGGGGAGGGCAATGACAGTCAGTGACTTCGCGTGAATGGGCTGCAAACGCAGGTAGGGTGGATCCCATGGTGCTGGGAGGCTGTGTGTTAGGAGTGCGTGTTCCTCCTGGATTTGAAAGCGGGAGTACTGTTACTTATGGGGGGTGGGAAGGGAGAAAAATTGAGTCTTCAGTCGCTTCAGCTCCACATCATGTCTCTGATGTGGACGCAGCATTGCTTAAGCAGAACAAATGGTGAGTGTAACTAGTATCACATAAATAGGTGTGTTCACTTCTCTGCAAGCTCATTGCTTTTTGAGATCTTGTTTAAATTGTTAAAATATATAGGAACATTCAGTATAAAGGCTAAGAATATGATGCAGACATGAACAGACTGCATGTTATACCCAAAGCAAGGCATACTTTTAGGAATAAAAAAAATTATATGCTAGTCATTCCTTTAGTGTGTATTACTATAATCAGTCTCCTGTTTTTCTCTGCGGGGGAGGAAAAAAAAAAAAAAAGAAAATGAAGGGATATCCTTTTTGGCTGAAATGTAACAGGAGACTAGAACAAGTGGCATTCCTGAAGTGGAGGAAAGCCACAATATGTCTAAAAGTGTAGGATGTTGTCCTCTGAAGAAAGAGCAGATGTCAGCAAAGCAAGTTGGCAGCTTCCTGTCTTTTCCGAGTTGTGACTTATGATATAAAGTGGTACAGCAAGTGGAGGACCCGTTTTGTTCTTGAAGCCCTGTGGTCTGTATGGAGGTATGAGGTATGGGAAGGAGCAGGCGGTGTCTGTGGAATATGTTCTACTGTAGGATAACTAAAGAAAATTATTCCCCATGCTGGCAGTTTTGGCTCCTCAACGAAAATGCTTGCTTTGCAAGACTCCAAAACCTTCTGTTGCAAGGGAAAAAAAAATCAAATTATATGGTTGTTTTAATTTGAGACTGAGTTTTGCCCCGCTACTGTTAATGTTATAGGGAGTGGATATGTGTCTGCACTCAGAAGAGGTGGGAGAAAGCAGCTGAGGGGTTTTGGTCTGCTAAAGTTGTTCTGGCTACTTGTTCTGACAGGCTTTGCTCCCTGAAGTGAATAAACTCCTGGTCAGAATGAGTGACACACTTGTGTGTTTCCCAACATCTGAGCTTTCTGTGAAGTGAAAAAGGCAACCATAGCTTGTGGTTTGTTTCTAAATGCTAAAGTTACAACACGTAGGCAACCTTCTGTTCTGGTGAAACTGTAATAGTTTTTTTTTTTTTTTATTTCTTGGGAATGAAAGATTATTCCAAACACTTCCAAGGGGTTAATGAGCCATTCATTGAGCTGTGGTAAGTGTCTAGTGTTGATTTAATTTTTCCTAGTAATCAGTCTGAGTTTTAACTTATGGGAACATGGATTATTCCATAGCGCTTTAGAAAATAAGGTCAGTGAAGCCTAAATCTTATACTCTTGTTGTTGTTTGCAATCCTCAAATATTAATAGAGGGCCTGACAGCTTATGAAAAGATCCTTCACTTTCTCCTGCCCGTGTTCAGAAAATCACTGACTTTTGGACTCATTTTACTTGTGATGTTTCTTTCTCTTCCAGCTTCCCCTGCTGTCTCTTGCTTTAAGTCAGCATACAGAATACACGCTTTATGTGCAGTCAGCTACTCTGAGCAGATTGCTCCTCAGCAAGGTCAGAGGTGCCACTGTAGTTGGTGTTCCTTGTCAAGGGCTGCTGCACATTGGAGCAGACAGTTTCTATCTGTTCACTTACTACTGTAGCAAACCTGAAGTCAGCAGAGCAGAAATACCATAAACCTGGTAAAATTCAGTACATGGCTGAGTTGAGTTGTACCTCTGTCTCCTCAGTGTCAGTAGGTGAAAATATTTGCAGATTGAATTTTCATAGTCAATGCTTGTGTTCTGTCGTGGTGTTCTCATTCTGACTAGGGCTTAGTTTTTGGTAATGAAAAACTGCGAAATTTCTGGAGCTGGTTTTGTGTGTGTGTGTGGCTTGTTTTTTTAGAATTACTAGTAGCTTTTGTAGCTAAGTGGGAATAAAGATCTGACTAGTGTGTAAGCAGGACCAGCTGACTGTATCTTTTGGTAGCTTCTGTGTGAAGAGTTGTGAGAAGTGATTGTTGTAAGTGCTCTTGTCCTCTGTTCGTGGTCTTTGATTGCTGCAAGAGTGACTGCTAATTCTGTGTGCCCTCTTCAAGTCTTCCTTTCCTGTATTTTTGTTAGGTTAAGAAAATAAGTAGATCTAATATCCTGTGAGTAATAGCTTGAATGGCTTCTTGAATTGCAGTTGTGCAATGCAGTGCTTTTATGCCGAAGATTTGGTGGCTTTTTAGTCAAATGGGCAGTTTGGAAGAGGTTATCAGATTATATTCCTTAATGCTCGTGTATATTTTCAGAATTCAAGGTGTCTATTCTGAATGTCAGTCTGAGTTCAGAGTACTTTCACATGGTATTTCTGATTCAACTTGTCCACATAAAAGTAGCTGGTTTCGCCATAAGCAGGTGCATAATGTCAGTGGTCTGTAGAGCTTCTGTGGGGCTCTTCTGAATTGCTGCTGCTTTGTTTTGGGTTTGGGAACACTGATAGCTGTTCCTTACAAGTTTTCCTAAGTTGCAGTTTGTGCTGCAGTGAATAAAGCCTGGTCACTGAAAGCTGAAGCTCTTCCCATCTTAGAGGGGATTGGGTCAGTTCTGAGGATTGTTGTGTAGAGTTTGTGCTGGAACAAGTTGGGCCAGAAATATTCTTCAAACAGTGTGAGGACTTTGACCCTCCAGCATACTACAGAAGTAAGAGCCCCAAAAGATGATATTTTGAGAAATCTGTTTGGCTTTGGTCGTATTTTCCATTAACTTCAAAGATTTGTTTCTGGCCATTATTTCTCTAGTAAGAGAAGGATAACCTATTAGCCATGTCTGCCTTGCATAATGAGTCTTTCAGGTTAAAAAAAAATTTAAAAAAACCTTTTTACTGAATAGTCTTCAGGTTTCTTCTAAGAATGAGCAGATGTTTCTCTGCTCTTTTGGATTGCAGTGGAAATAAATATACTATACCCTTATATACCCTTGCTCCTTAAGAGAAGTGTGTATTCCTTTAGAGGCCCTTGTAAGAGTTCCTCGGAAACAAAATTACTAAATGAAGATGACGCAGCCTTGCAGAGTTCCTGAATCATCAGAAGTGCTGCTATCTCCCATTCCAGAGACAGATTAGCATGTGTAAGAGCTGTAAATCCAGTCAGGTTTTCTTCTTTTTGTTCCCCAAACTCAGTCCTTACGCATGAAGACTTGACACCCAGCACCTGATACTGTACTGATCATTATGACTTGCTGTGGTCAGTTTCTCTGGAAAGAGCAGTCTGTAGGTGCTTCCTGGTTGTGCCCTTTTCAGAAAGGCCCAAAGAAAGTCTGAGCTGCTCCTGGTCAGGGATGTGTCTGTCTTTCCACTTCACTCACAAGCATGCACGCCAACAAACAAACAACCCAACCACAAAAAACTATTAAGTGAGCACCTCCAAAAGAATGATGCTTATTTTTAATAACAGTGACCTGAATGAATGAAGTAATGTTTTTGTTAGGGAGTTGGTGTTGATGGTGTAGTGGAGTTAAGCAGGCACACCTAAAGAAGCAATAGGCCAACGTGCATCTCTTGCTATATTGTAAAAAAATTCTTCCCACTCCTCTGTGTGCTGTGCTTGCGGTGGTGTCCATTTCCTTCACCAGGTTCATGTGGACCCAGTACTTTGTATTGGTGGATGATGGATTGGGGAGGGAACGACCAGCAGCTTACAAAACTAATTTTTTTTTCTGCTGTCTCACTTCTGTACGGTGTCCCCCAGCTTCATCCATTTCCATGTGTTAGCCTTGTGTTGTGTTGTCTGTGATGCTGGCGTAGAAAGCATTTCAGTGGTACTGAATTTCCTTGAGCACACTCGGGAGCTGGCAGTGCTTCTGGCCTCCCAGCCTTGTCCTCATGCTGCCACCTGACTGCGTCCACTGCTGGTGCCCGTGTGACTCTGGCAAGGTGGGTTGGGAGGCTCAACTCTGCTTTCTTATCATGTTTGATAAAATTGCGGGGTTGACTTGCTGAGTGATTCGCTGTGTGACTGTCCCCTTCTGCTGAGTAGGATGACGAATGGCTGTGGATTGTAGGATGGGGCAGGGAAGGAGGTATTGGTGCGGTGGCAGCACTGGCTTTAACTGGAACATGAGCGTGGCTTAGGTCTGCGTGGTAAAGCTATAATGCCTCCTGAGGTTCAAAAGAGTTTGTGGACCTAGACTTAGACATGCACATTAGTGTTCCAGTTGTTCCTGTTCTAGATTGGTATCTTTGAGGATTTCCTTGCATATCCAGAAGAGATTGTTTAATATGTCACAGCTTTGTTTTGTAAGGATTAAAATCTATAGACTGTGAGTGTCACTGCTATAGCATTTGGAAAGTAAGAGTGGAAGAGTGGGTGTAGAAATGCTTTTGAAATGGCAGCATTCACTTGATGAACAACAACTTCTTTTCCTTGTTAAAGCTGTAAACAAAGTTATAAATTCTACCAAAGCAGCTGTGCTCTATATTTAATTTTTAGAAATTCCTGTTGCCATGAGTGGGTGATAACTGCCAGCTGAGACAAAGTGCCTTGCTTTGTCAGAAGTGCAGTAGAGAAAGTGACTAGTCAGTGCTGCCTACGGACTGCCTGAAGCTTCCAAGTTTGTAGTATCACTAACCATAGTTATGTAGCATGTGATGCAAAGTACATGAAGTATGGAGGTAGCAGATTTTTATCTGTTAACAGATGCTTCCTACACTAGGAAACACAACCATTTTTAGTATAAACATGGGAAAGGTGGCTGTGTGGCTTTGAGTGGGTTGTTTGGCCTCTTTATTTGTAGGGTTGGGGGAAAAAACAGTCAAACATACCTACACTTCAGATGTCGCATGCCAGAATGTCACTCCCACATCAGTAGTGACCATACTTCTCCATATAGCATTTGGTGGTCTGTCAAGAAGAACCAAAAGGCTCTGGATGCGGATAAACAAAAGCAGTAAGTCAAATCTGCTCTCAATATAGGTATTTCAGGAGGAAACATCTGTCTCAGGAACCACGTGCTGTTGTAGGACAGCTTCTTGCAACAAAGAACCCATGCTGGTTGTACAGGACCCCCGCCATTTTAGAGCATTAAGAAAATAAAGAGCAAATAAAAAATCACTTTCCTTTTTCATCCTGTGACAGTCCTGTGATGGGTATGGCTGGGGTGCCTCCCCAGTTGTATGGGGAAATGCAGATAGATGTGTTACAAGTTGTTGGTCAGAGTGATGACTTAAGCAGGCAACAGTGCTTATCAGTAAGGACACTTCTGACGCTTCTGGTGCGGAGTTTCTCTGCAGCTGGGACTCGATGCAAGTTTGTGTCAAAGAGGGCAACCTAACAGAAAGTAAGACTTCAGACTGCGCTTGTATTTTGGTTCCTGAATTACTGTGCTTGCCTTTCTGTTTCAGGTCGTACTTTCAGGCTCTTAGTCTGTGTAGCTGAACCCCATTTTTAAGGAATGTAGTGATGTGAGGCACTTTGGTGTGTCCTGTATGCTGTGTGATACGTGCTGGGGCAAACGGAGACTTGAACACGGCTCAGATTAGTGAGGTTCTGCTGCTGTGTCCTAGCATCTTCTCTTCTCCCTCTCTTCCCCAGATTTATCACACTTGCTGACTTGTTCAAGTGTACGAACCTAGATTGTTAAAATATGAGTTGCCATTTAGAGCTAGAGACGTAGCTATGTACTTACTCTAAGGGAATGAAAGCTGGGAAAATCAACTGTTTGGTCCTTCTCTAGTGTTCTCTCAGTAGCACGCTTAGAAAAGCATGTTAGGAAAGTTGTGTCCAAACAAGTTTTCTTTGCAATGTTTTGTAATTGTAAGATGCATAAATACTGTCTGTGAAGCTGGATGGGGTGAAAATGTCAGTAACTGAAGTTGAAGTAGGGCATGAGGAAATGGAACTGTCTAGATCTTAAGAATGTGTGTTGCAAAACTCAGCTTATGTGTGTGACCGGGTTACATTTAGAGAAGTAATTTCCAGTTACTGCCCATACTGCCATAAAGTAACACTTCCATTATTAAAGTACAAAGGTTGTGTGTGTTAGCTGGCGTCTCTTTCTAGTTGTTGGGTTTTTGTTATAAATAAGCCGTGACCATAAAAACTAGTAATAGGATGAGATTTTGGACAGCAGAACTTGTCAGTATTTGCTTAAAACTGAGTGGGATTCAACTTTTGTAGTATGGAAATAAGCTAAGGTTCTAACAGTGAATTTTCATACTCTAGCCTGAGAAATTTTGCAGGTATTGTTTATGTAAGAATGTGCAATATGTCCTTTAATCTTTCTGCTGTTTCTCTGTAACCAGCTTAGTAGTTCATTGTGCACATTCAGTCTCTTTATTAGAGCTCTTCACGACAAAAAATGTTTTAGTTCTTATTTAAACTCAGTTTTATTCCATCTCATATGGAGGTTTCTCAACTTCTTATAGTAGCTTTTAAGCAAGCTTTCTTCACTAGTCCTCCAATTTAAAAGGCTACATCAAGTAGTCTTGTACATAATGATATAAAAACATGGTGATACCAAAATTCTCTTCCTCATCTGTATTTGTGCTTCTTTTTTTAACAGTAACAAATTGATAAGCTTTTGAGGATGTTGCTGTTAATTACCCTGAGAATCCATGGAGGCTCTGAGAGAGTGGATAAAATATTTCACAGCTACTGTGAACCCGGTATTGATTTAGGGAGAGGTAGGAATTGGGATTCAGCAGTACCAGTTTCATCTTAAGGAAGGGTGAAAAAGTACTGATGCAGAACCTGTACAGCTTTCTCAAGACAGCCCTCCTGTCATAACAATAGGATTTTAAGTCTGTGAACATTACTTATCTGTGCTGTACCACATGCTGGCTCTTTGAGCTCTTGCTTCTCTCCGGTGAGGTTGTCAGGCAGTCATCCCGACTGCTGGACAAGGGCTCCTCTGCCCAGCGCAATGCACTTCTGGTAGTGTGCATATTTCTGCATTCATGTGACGTTCGTTTCAACCAAGAGAACTTTTGTGCCTTAACCAAAGTGTTTCAAACTTGGAGTTTTCTATGAAAGGGGGAGCAGAGAGTATTTTGTTGCTGAAGGGTCTTTCAAGATGCTGTCTAGAATTGCCTGTGGATAATGTGTCTAAAACAACCTGCATAGGTATCATAATCTTAAAGTTTACTTAGGTGATGTATGGCTTTATTATATATAAATTAATCAATTTCCAGTCAAGTGGATCGGTGTAACTAGTATAACACCTGCCAATTTTCAGTAGGATCTGAAAATTTATGTACATGCAGCTGTTTTGGCTTGGAAAAAGCAGAAATTGTCCACAAATCTTTCAGTCTTACTTGCTGTACTAGGTCACCTGACTTTCCAGTTATTTTTTTTCCCTGTAACTTTGTAAAAGTATGGAGTGTTTACTGAAATGTTCTCTTTAGATTTTCTGCACTGTTTCTGCATTTCTGATAACTATTTCCTGGTTAGGCCGCCAAGAAACTTTCTGGTTGGTGTTAAAAAAGAAGGCGAACATGTCTGGATCATGCAAGGACTTGGTTTGATTGCAGGTGGAAGCCAAGCCTGGGACAGGGAGAACTCTGGAAGGAAAATCAAAGTCTACCTGGGATCCCTGTGCATAGTTTCCTGGGCGGAAGATGTCTGTCATGTGTCCTATCTGTGTATGTGTGGCTTTAGCTTCAGGGAACAGCTTAAGGCAAGATTTGAAATGCCTGTCATGGGATTTCAAAAACAAGTTCTTCCGAGATGATGCTGATAGTAGTTATTCATAGTTGTCCTGGAAAACGATCAGTAGTGTACTTACAATAAAGAACTTACTTTAGCTTCTTTTGAATGGGATTCTCAAAGCTGACTGGTATTCGTTTTTCTCCCTGCTCTTTTGGTGGGATTTTTTTTTTTTTTACACCCAGTTACAGATTGCTTTCTAAAAGAAATGTATTTGCCTTCCTATAACTGTGGATGCAGTGGTGATCTGCAGCTAACCATTCCATGGCACTTTTTCAGACTTTGCTAGGTAGGCTTAGTTTTTGCATGCTGTCTGTGGATGCCCAGGTCAGCATAGTCCTTGAAGTCTGTTTCTTAGTGATGAGGTGTTTGGAAAATTCTCTCTGGTTGCTTCTGTTGCAGGCGTTTCCTAAATGTCTTATGGGAGGAAAACATTTGTCTCAAGTGCACGGAGGATTGAAATCTGGAGCTGCTGCATGAGGTCTGTTGTAGGCAGCGCTTGTTGTGTGGTCAGTTCTCTGAAACTTGGCTGGGTGGGTGAGTGCTTTGTCTTTCCAAGCTTTCATCTTAAGAGCTTGTCCTCTGTTTTTCTATACATGGCATTTCTGCAGAAGTGGGTTAGCTACAATACAAAAAGCTTTATTTAGTTCTCTGAAATGTTTGAGCAACAATTGCAGTTGAACCTTATCTCTCTCACGCATATAACAAAACATGAAAACAGAACTCGGCAGAGCAAATCAACTGTCTGATGGTGTGGCTTCTGTTCTTAAGAATAAAACCTCTCGTGGTGTACTGTTTTGATAAAGAAACATTAAAATACGGAAAGGAATACAACTCCCTGTTGCATTTAGCAGCATAGACACTGAAGTTTTCCAGGTAACCACTTGTAACAGATTGCTAGCTCTTTGGGGTGTTGGATGTAAAATCCATAGGGTGTGTTTAGACTTTTTGCGAAAGTCCAGGCAGCTATCTGTGTAAATACAATGGCTTTGAGGGAGTGAGAAAGCTGATGCGGATCTTAGGGTAGTTATGTAGCCAGTTTCCTTTTTGGGTGTCCCTCCCTGTTACCATGTTAGTGCATTTAAAGAAGATAAAGTTATTAAGCAATAAATACTTAAAAGGAGTTTGGGGTAAGCAAAAGTTTGTGAGTTGACTTTGAACATACTTCCAAGTGGCATGTGGTACAGGTTACTATAGTCCTTTCTTAACAGAGTGAAAGATCTGGAAAAAATCCTTTGTTCTTAAAATCTTTGACTGATTCTTTTAATTTTTTTCTCTTCTATGCAGGCGCTGTGTTATAGAAGATGCACTATTACCGATATTCTAATGCAGAGGTCAGCTGTTGGTACAAATACCTGCTCTTCAGCTATAACATTGTCTTCTGGGTGAGTACAAAATATAGAAACTGAAATAGTTTGGGAGTACCTCAATTTCATTAATTTCCTGCACTTCCATTCAAGAACTGTCTAAAATATTTAACTGAAACCAGGAAGCTGATCTATAGTGTATGTCCCTGGTGTTCTGAAGTTGCAGAAGCAACTGTACAAAAGTACCCATGTACAAAAGTCATTATTATTGAAAATGATATGGATACTAATTTCTCAGTCTTCCTTCTCTCCTACCATTGGACTGAAGTTAAATGAGTGAAGCAGAGAAAATTGTCTTTTTTATGCAGAAGGGAAAGATCTGCTTTAAGGATTTGTCAAAAGAAAGTAGTCTCTGCTGTTGATGACAAGGCCTCTGTCTTTTGGATGATGGAGGCCATTAAATACTGGTTGTGTGTTTGGGCAAAGGTTAAATCTGTCTTTAAGTGCACTTAAGTGGCATGTTAGGTTGCTTCCCTTTTTAAAATAAGTGTCTTCAAATATATCTCTTCAGATCTTCTTTGATCTTTGTGTTGGAGTGGTGCAGCTATAAGTACAGTGTGCAGAAGAGGAGGAAGGAGTTGCCGGTCATTAACCCATTTCTGGGGCATTAGAATGTAATCAGGATCTTGAAGGTTATGCTTCCAGGACAACAAAACTGTCTGATGCCATCTTTAAATACTTGATTAGGGACTAGCTTGCCTCTGTTTGTTTACTGTTAATTCAAAGAATGCAAAATCAGGTGTGTGGATTTAGATGAGTATGATGGTCAAGATGACCAAAACACCTACCTTAGGAAAGGCAGCTGTTCAAATATCAGTATATAGCCTTGCATTAGAAATAGTATTCTCTGAGGGGTGGTGAAGGCAAAGGTACTGATCAGTTAAACCTTTAAATTCTTTTCAGAATGTGTAGGTCAGGTATTAGGAGATCACACCTGAAGTAATGGAAGCTGAAGTCATGGTAAGGCATAGGTAGTCACGATGAAGTGCAGATACAAGGACTTTGCCCAATGCTAGCAGCTTGGGTTAATGTTTTCATTCAGAGCTGAAATGCTTGTATAGTCCGGATAGTCTCCTCTAAATACTTCTATTTTTTTCAAAGCCAGAAGGGTCAGATAGTAAGAATCAAATAATGGTATGTGATTGAAACATCTTGTTTAAATTGAGTAAAAATTGATTCTTTTCATCCTGACTTGTCTGAGGTCAGTACTTGTGCTAGAGCAGACTATATAAATTCTGATTTTTTTGTCACTGTTCATCAAACCACCGCATCTTCCTAGACCCTAAAATTAAAGATCTAGATAGTTACTACTAAATCTGTCTGTATTAACTTCAGAGGAAAAAGTCTGAATGTAAGCTACAGACAACAGAATCTTGTTCATACTTGTCAATAATGACTCGGTGGTTTGCTTGATTAACCCACAAAGTTCTGGTAAACTGGATTAGCGTTTTTGTGCATTTTTGGCTGCTTTGGTAGTATAAAAAGAATGAGCCTTTTTGAAAGACGCATATGTGATGGGCAAAACTCTGAATTAATTTAGAATCATAGAAAAGTCTAGTTTGAATGGATCTTCTGGAGATCATCTGACTCAGTCTTCTGTTCAAAGCAAGATCCTTAGCATAGGGGATCACTGCTCAAAGAGGAAAGCCAGGAATCTTGTGAGCTTCTTACTCATGAATTTTCTGCTGTCTTTAGTCAGCCTAATAAAAATGTTAGAGGGATAGGTTAATTCTGAGACTGAAATGTCTGGATGCTGTTGGAAACCACAGAACTCTGCTACTGTCATAACTTGCTTACTAGTGCACTGTTTTAACGTGATACTGGAGCATTAAGCCCTTAGGGGCTTGTGTGGCTAACAGGGCAGAAAAGAGGTGTGTGGTGTTACTTGTCCACAGTATTGCCATAGAGCAAATGTTTGAACATAAGCAATATTTTTTCCCATATCATTTGAGTATTTTTATGATAGCTTCAGGTGTCATAACTTAAGTCCTCATGCCACCAGCTCTGTCCTTATTTTACTGTTTTTATATAGTACAACTCCCATGTATCTGTAGCAGAATGCTGTATGAGAAATAGTATTTGGCTGTGTTCTTTGAAGTTCTGATTTTCAGAGAAACCACTTCGTTACTGAATGGATGCTCTTATACAGATAGTGTGAGAGATGTGAGAAATGGACAGATTAGTTTTTGTTGTCCCTGAATGTATTAAGATTGTGCTAGACCTCTTCCTTTCTAGCAAATAAATAATGAAGTAATGTTTGGGTAAACAGTCTTTGAAGAGCTAAAATTATTTTGTCTTTATTGGGAATGCTATCAGTCATTTGTCTCTGCTTTTTTGCAGGAATTCATTTTTTCATTTCCTAAGAAGTTCTCAAGTTTTCGAATATTGATTGTATTCTCTTAAAATTAATGATAAAATTCCAAGGATTTTTCTTTTCCATAGAGAATCTTTTTAAGAGATGCACAAAAGTTGAGAACTTGAAATACAGTTTGTGGGTTTCCATTGATTTTTTTTTTTTCTGGAAGAATTGTTTTTCTGCAGGTATTAGTAGTCTTGGTAGCTTGCTCAATGAATGGTCTAAAGCTTCTGCTGAAAAGTTATCGTCAGGCTGACCTGGTAAATTGTGTAACTACAACTCTTTTGGTAAGTGCAGCAAGTGTGGCAGCTGTAGTTGTAGAACAGGCTATGTAAAAACATTGAGTGGGAGCGTAGACACTCTTATAAGCAAGTGCATGAATCTGAGCTGATGCAGTAGTTCAAGAGTCTATGACATCAAGCTGGTTGAGATGACTAGTTTAACAATGTATTTAATTGGACAAATCAGTGCTGTGTAGAACAAAGTAAATAAGCTTCTGTGTGCCTTAAAAGACCTGAGTGGGCTAAAAGAAAAAAATCAGAAGGGAAATGTAACTGTACATTAAAACCAGCATTTAAGGAGGCAGTGCTATTCTTGATCAAGATTTTTTGATTTGCAGGACAGGTACATGGGCACTCATGGGTAAACTGCTCAAATCTGCTTGCTGGAATGAAAGATGTGAATGCTCCATCAGGTGGGCTGTTAAAGTTGCATGCTGTGGTTGCAGCACAGCTGCACTGGATCAGGTGCGCAGCTGGGCCCAGGAGCCCTGCTGAATCTAGTGCCTCAGGCTGGGGCTGAAAGAGGTGGTCCAGCTTTTCCTCTGGCAGATGGTTTGTTACTACAAACTGGAGTTGGATTTGGAAATTGATCCCAAATTCAGCTTTTTGGCCACGTTATTTTTAAATCCTGTCAGTTCCATGTGAGTTTTTTTTTCCCAGAATGAGGGTGGCCACTCTAATGGGCGTGAGAGATGACACCTCGGCCACATGGACAGCCTTTTTGTCCATTTAAGTTGTTATCAGAGGTATGATGCTAGCTCACCAGTGTCTCAACTCGTAACAGTTTATTCATGAACCAGATAATCTGCATGTAAATATAGATAAATTGCATTTGTTTTTCTGTTGTGCTTGCTAAAGATGCAGTACCTCTGCCTTCCCTGTTGTAGCTCAAAATAAAAGTGAACTTGGTGAACTTTAAAATATATGGTGTCTTAGTTTACAGAATACGTAGGCTTTTCAGTGGGTGATTGTTTTTCTTCGGTTTGTCATGTTTCAAATTCATTTCATGTAGATGAGAGTAGAAAAACACCAAACTTAAAGGGGGCAAATATGATTCTGTTACAGTATTGTAATAATGGCAAGGTCACAGCTTTGTCATCCTGTAGAAATCTGTATTTGAAAGTGTGTGTTTTTCTTCCATATGGACAACTTGAGAGTAGAGCCTTAGTTCTGCTGGTCTCGAGTTGTGTCTGACTGGCTTCCAGAATCATTTCTCTATGCTTTGTGCTTTGGTTTCCCTTCTAAGAAAGGGAGTGGAGGTCATAGGGAGGCTTGGTCTTGGACATGAGTTTAATGTGCAGTTCCTTTGTTTTCTTGTCTTTTAAGCATGCTAATAAGATCCAACTTCTCCAAATACACTCCTTTGAGTAGTGTTGAGGCAGGATTGCAACCATTAGGATAGCCCTGCAGTGGATGCTCAGAAGTTTTGGTCAAACCACCCTATTGCATGCAGCAAGGCCAGACCTCCTGCTGAGCTTCAAAGCTGCTTTTGGCGCCCCCCTTCTTCCCCCCCAAGTAGCTTCATTTGGGGTAATGAAATTAAAAGATTGCAGCGCTGTAAAAGAGGAAGGGCCTGGTTCTGGCACCTTGCTGTGCTGAGTCATTCTGCAAGGCGAGCCTGAGTTGTGCTGTGGGAGCTCAGAGGAGTCAGCGGGGCGGGTGGGGCCCTGCCTTGTGCAGTGCTGCTCTGAGCCTTTGGCTTTTGCTTTAGAAGGTCTCTGGAGTAAAAGGAAGTGCCTTAGTTGCTTTTCTGTCTGCAGCTGAAGTCTCTTTGGGGCAGCCCAAGGATTACACTTTGGCCAGGATGTGGCTATTTGAGTGAAGGATTATATGTGGTTTTGTCTTCTGAAGCCTTTTTAGGCTAGTGTAAACTCATTGTCCCTCTAATGAATTGAGGGGGGAGAGTGAAATAGGTTTCAGTTGCTGTCATCTTGATTTTATCTTCTAATTCTCTGTAGCTTTGTTTCTGGTTCTTAGGGGTTTTGGGTGGGGGGGAAAAGGTTTTCACTCCTACTATAGGAGACTTGTAGTGGCCTTGCACTGAACGTGAAGATGATGGGCAAAAAAAAATCTCTTGAAATTATTTTCCAGAGTTTAAGCTTATTTTTGAAAAGTAAGAGAACAACTAAGCTACTATCAGGCTTTCTTGGCTTTTGCAGTTTATGTTGTATTTCAGGAACACCTAAAACAGCAGGGTTGTGCCAGGAAGAGGAAAGAATCCACCATCAGGTGGTTTCCTGACCCCAAGAGGAAAAGTCTGGAAAGAGACAAGGATAGGAAGGAAGGAAGGGCTGTAGGCTGCAGATCAGTCCGGTGTGGGTGGAGCTACGATGTCAAATACTATTTGCCAGGGGCTGGAGAAAGTGTTTTTCTTAAGAGTAACGTTTTGTGTGTGCTGAAACTGAATTCAATGGGAATACATTCCCATAACTTCTAATTGGACCTTGAAACAGGCTGACACAGTTTGTGTGCAAGGGTCCTACTGCTGGAGCTGTGTTCAGATACAACCTCGATAGGAGAAACAAACCAGATGCTAAGTTCTCTGTTTGTAGGTGATCCTCATAGCATAGTTGAAGGAATTCAAAGGGTGCTTGGGAACAGGTAGCGTTTAAGCTAAGTGGTTGTCTGTCTGGTGCCCGGGATCTGGCGTCAGTATTCTACCTGTTGTGAGCAGAGCTTAAAGCTCAATGCGGTGTGTTCATGCTGTGGATTTTTCAGTTCTAAAGCAGGAAATGATCAAATGCTGGCTGCTAGTTTAGTTTCCTGTTAAAAGGGGTACAGTCAAGTTGCTTTGTGTATGTTTCTATCCAACCTTTTATGCATCATATCTCATAAGTAACTCAACGACACAAGTGAGTTGGGTAGTCTAGTCATTTTTCTTGCTTAAAAGTTATTCAGATCCTAGTGAAAGGCAAACTTCTACATGCTTCTCTTTTGAACTAGCTGGCTTGCTCACTCTCCCCCGGGAACACTTTAAGTTAGCATTGCTACTTCTCAGCTGCCTGATCTCCCATTCATGTGGCCAGCTCAGTGAGCTGATGAAGGTTAAAACTCTTCTTTCAGTTCAAGCTGGATCCGTTCCCTGGTCTGCCCCACAGCAGTCACTTGAATGCCTCCTTGTGCAAGAGTAGCAGAGAGGATGTCTTCCTTGGGCTAATTCTCTGTAGAGTTCCATATTGAGTATACTTGATTGCGCTAACTTTTTTGTTGCCATGATCTCTTACAACAGTTTTCAGTGAGATACTTTAAGTACCTTGCACATGGTACTTAAAGCAAAGAAATCTCACTTGGGTAAATAACCACTGTTTTACAAAGACAACCTATTTGCAAGTAAGTAATCTCACCTATAAATATGGAAGCTGGTGTCTTTGTTCCTTCAGCAAAAATGTCATACTTGACTGTTCTTTGCTAAAGGAACTTTTTGTACTTTGGCTGCTTCCGGTGAGAATTCTGAATCGCTTATATCTTAGTTGGATTGAGTTTTAGATTTACCCGTGTTAATTCTGTGAGACCAAGCTTATATTTCTGCTGATAAACTCAGTTTCACTTGCAGCTAGTTTGCATGGGTGCTCACAGAAATAATTCTGCAAAAATAGTGTTTTGTGAAACTGAACACTCTATAAAAAGAAAAGAGAGCAATGTTTGTATTGAAATGAGAATGAAGCATGCTAGTGAAAATGTACTTGATAAGAATCCATTCCAGTTTATTTAGGAGGGTAATTATTATGAAAGACAGCCGGTCTGAAGAGGACACTTACGAAGCAACATCTGGAAATGTAACTTACTTAGCACTGCTTTGCCTAGTTGTAACTCTTCCTGCCTATTAGTTGTGGGTTTGGTTTGTTCATCTGTGTGCTTAAGCGCCACCATATGGCTTACTGCATGTACAGACAGAGTTGTCTCATCATTTGAGTAATTTTTACAGAATGGCATGGATGATGACACGTGTAGCCCTCCTGGCTTTCTTTTTCCCCACCTCCTGATGGAGCGCTCAGAGAAGCTTCATTTACCCCGAATGCAGTTTAGAGGCAGCAGACAGTGAACCCAGCAGCACTTCAAACCTACACATGTTTTGTTGTGTGAGGGGAGGAGGGTCCCATTTTTTGCTTCTTGCTTGTGCTACAGGAAACTGCTTATAATGCACATTCAGTTCATGGGAGGTACTGCCTTTCCTAGCAGAAAGGATCCCCTTTTCAGGATGTTGTAAAGGGATTTACTTGTCATGCTCATGTAGGCTTGGTTGGTGTGTGTGGGGGGCGGGGGGGAGTAACCTCAGTTGTTCATATGGTTACAGTGGACTTGATACATGGGTGTTTCAAGCCAGAATGCCATTTTAAGTAATAGATTGGGTGGAGGGTGATGATGGCCCTCAGTGTGTAGAGGTCATTTTAGCTTGATTACTGAAATTGGATATTAAAAACAAACTGCCTGAGAATGGAGAAATGGAATACAAGATTAGGACAAGGTTCTCATTTAATTTGGATGAATATAATTCTGAAGTATTTATTATGCAAGTGTGTGAATTGGTGTGGAGTTTGTGTATTATGCATTAGATTTGCTGCTTATTGAAAGTAAGTGAATTGACCATTGCTTCAGTTTAATTCAAAAGGGCTCAAACAAGGCAAAAAGATGAGAAATTGTATGTAATTAGGGAAGAGTCTAATCTGAGTCTTGACACCGAAGTTATGAAAAGTTAAGCATGCCTACTGTCTGGGAGTGGTACTATAACATGGCTAAATACAGAATGACCTCAAAGTGCGTTAAATATTTTGGAATCTAATGTATCCCTCTCAAATAATCATGAATAATCAAATTAAAATACTGTCAAAAAGTAGTTCGTACAATGCAGGAATTTTATAGAAGAAAAGCATTCTAGGTTTTCTTTCTAAGAGCGACTCATGTGGAAGAATGTCCCATTACTATTATCTGGGATTGCAGACAATATTTATTCTACTTGAGCAACAGTGCTACTGGCTAAGTTTGAGAATGTTTTCTCACTGATTAGATCTAATGTTCTTTTTTTTTTTTTTTTGCTTTAGCTAGCTGGTGTGGCGTTCCTTGCAGCTGGACTTTGGGCATGGAGTGAAAAGGTAAGGGTAAATATGAAGCAACGAGAACTAAATGTAGCATCAGAGCTCAGGACCATGTTCAGATGATCTAAACTGAAGTTAGTTGGAGTTTCATTTTTGCCCATGATTGGGTATTAAGCTGTGTCCTGAATGTTTAGACCTCTTTGTAGACTTGTAAGAGTAGAGTTGAAGAGAACTAAAGATTTTAATCTTTATGAATAATCTTTATGAATAGTCTTTATGGAATAGTTCTCTCTTGAAAACATGTTTTCTAAAGTACGCTTATCTCCCCACCTCCTTTTATTCGAAATGAATAGTGTTTGAAAGGAATGTAAAAGTTTTATTTATATAAAAAATTAGAACGCATCTCTGGGATCATATTTCTGAAGTATTTCCATCTTAAGTCCATCTGTTATCTTTTACTTTACTCCCTGTGGAGTTGCAGAAGTGATTGTATGACCATGTAGAGGAACAAAATTGGGGAACACAGTCCAGCCAAGTAACGCTTATTTTGGTAAGGTTTCTTTCAGCTGAAGAACTTCCTCAGTCAGAGGAAGTCTGCAGGCATGTACCTACTGAACTCTAATCTCACAAGAGAAGAGGCAGTGTAGGCACGGAAGTGAATGGATCACCCCATTGTTACGAATGTAAAAGCATGGCTTTGTAACTGCATGCAGTAGGGAAAAAGTGACAATGACTGGAAGACTTAATCTGCATTTTAATTAACAGAAGAGGGCAGATGCCCTCACTGAGTTGTGCTGCTGAGTAGGTACGCTTCCATTACCAATGTAGTGTAACATTGCCTTACAGCGCTTGTATAGAGAAACTGTCCACATATAGTGAGGTTCTGGGATTTCCCCACTTTTTGGAAGTTCAAGTTTTATGATGATTTTAATGCCGAGGCATTTATTCTCCTCCTCTCTCCCAGCATGTATGCACACATCCTCACAGCTATATCACTGATACATAATAAGCAGACTAACTCCATGCACAAATGCGTTTACGTCCTATTCTGTTATAAAGGGATTTTGTTTCCAATCCTTTATGGAAGGCGTTTTACAGAAGGTGTCAAACTTGTCTTCAGTTTGTATTCTCATGTTCCTACAATCTCCTCTGTACAAACTCTTCTGTGGAGAAGCGCATATGATATCTGGGATTGGAAGTGACTAGCTCCATTTGCCAAATGTCCTTTATGGTACGCTAACATTAGTAATGCTTTTACTTTCAGTAAAATTGTTGACTTTTCCTGTTTTTTCTTAAATTTTGCCTGAACTGTTTCTGTTGTCTGTTCTGTTTTGTAAATAAGTGCTTGAAAGCTTTTCCTGTGGTTTTAAACTTCTGAATGGCTCATGAAATCGGTATGTTATTTTTCATGCCAGTTTTCATTGTGGACACTCATATTAGTGCCACAAAGTCATAGTCTTTGTATGTGCCTGTGTGGATCTGTGTGTTTGCAGATAAGTCTCAGTGAACAATAGATGGGAAGTAGAAGAAAAACATTCCAGACGCTGTGCTGCAGTGGTAAACCCAAAGATAAACTAAAGGTGGTGGGAGAATTTTAAACATCCTGTCTCTTAGTGCAGCATGAAGTACATTGGGTCCCTTTAACTGCTTTGTTCATTCTTTTGTCATCTTTTCCAGTATGACTACCATTCAGATTAATTTGTGTTCTTTTTTTCTGGATGTAAGTCCTGTGTATATCTCTGAGCTGATAATATATCAAAAGAAGAATGGTGTTTCGTGTCAAGTGTTGAAAGTAACTTAAGAAAAACAAGTTACCCACCCTGATTTGCATTATCTGTTTGCTGATGAGTCTAATACAGTCTCTTAAGTTTTTTGATCTAATTGGCCTATTCTTATGATCTTTACATGTGCTTTGCTATTCCAAACAGTCATGTAAAAGTTGCTGCACAAAATTAGGTCTACACAATAAAAACTGGATCAACGTTCATACCGTGTCCAAGAAGTATTGCAAAAATCATTAAGAGGAAATGAGTGTCACTGCAATAAACTGCTAATAAAATCAAAATAACACAGCCATCATGTCTGAAAGTTTTTTTCAATAAAACCATTTCAAGAAGGACACAAAGGAATATATGGGGAACTGGAGATGAGTCAGCCTGACTTCATTCCAGCAAATTCATGACTGATAACAAAGGGAAAGGGAGCAGTCTGCTGGAAAGCAGGGCTGTTGCTTAGAGGGACTTTGAGAGCCTGGAAAAATGAGTTGATGGAAACTTTGTGAAAGTTTATTTTTTCACTTTCATTTTTTTTTAAATCGCATGCCTGGGGTGGAGTAATCTCATGCATTAGTATAGGCTGGGTGGGGGCTCACTGCCTGGAAGGCAGTTCTGTGAGGAGGAAACCTTGGGCTGCTCATTAAGTTGATGCTCATTAAGTTGAGTATCAGTCAGCAGCCTGCCTTCGTATCAAAGGAGGCCATCTGCATGCTGGGCTGTATTAGCACTGATGTGGACAGTGACCGAGGGAGGAGACTTCCAACAGCACTTGTTACTCTGGGGACTGCAACTGAAATACCACGTCCACTTTTGGAAAAGACCCACCTGCTACAGTGGAGCCTAACGCAACTTATTCTATGATTATAGGTTACTTATTCTTTCGTCTGCTGATCTCTGTGCATCTGTACACATGTAAACTATTTAAAGGTATGCTCATAGCTTGTGTTGCAAGTCAGTGACAGTGTTATGGTGACAATCAATGTCCAACTAATGTAAGCGTAAGAAAAATCAACTGTCCTTGTTGGATGTTTCATAACTTCTGTACTAATGTACCTCAAGACTAACTGTTTTGGCATCTTTTAGTGGGCTGTATTAAAGTTTTTTCAAGGCAATCAATATTTGCCCTCTGATGTATTTCAATTGAGATGGAGGTATATAGCACTTACAAACATGAAAAGAAATGGAAAACAAAGCATGTACAATTGAACTCCTAATTCACTGTTAAAAATGACTGAGAAGACTTAAAGACTGTTTTATTTTTTGATTTTCTTGATACTGACCTCAGCAAGTGGGCTTTATTTCTGTATGCCTTAGTTTCCTGCCCCTGTTGAGTTGCACACATTTAGAATGAGCACTGCATGAGAAAAGAACCTGTAAGAAATCTAGATGTTATTGGGAAGGGTGGTCTGTTCTGCAAAGGGCTTTATAAGTACCAATTTTTGCAACCTCTCGCTTGTTGCACTAGTACCAGATGTCACTTCTAATGAAAATTGATGTGTTATTGTTTAATATACAAAATTCAGCCCTGGAATTTCTTTGGAAAAAAGGCAATTCAGCTCTACTTCCGATGTCTTATTTCAAGTAAATCAAGGTAGGAATAACAGCCTTGTGGTCAGGGGAGAAGGGGAGGCTGAACTACCTGCTTATTGAAAGAATTTACTTTTTCCTTGAAAATAAATAATTCCACAAGTTCAGTTCTTTGGCCTGTCTTAATATCAGTGATATCTTGAAATCCTGATTGTTGGTGGGGAGAGAAGGGAAAGTCAGATGGCACAGGCAGAACCATCCTTAGAGACATGAGTGAGATAAGATATTGTCTTTGAACTTTTGAAAAATTTTGTCTTTGGAAAATCCTTGAATTAAAAATCCTTGAATTAATTTTCTTGTTGACTTCCTTCCTTCCTTCAGGATTTTTTACTTAACATCTTTTGTTAGCACGCCCCCTGCGCTCTTTTGAAAAGAGAACGTTGTAAACATCAAATGTGAATATGAGGACTTGTGAACCAACATCTGAGGGTGAATAATAGAGCCCAGTTCCTGCCTACTTTTCTTCATAACATCCTTTGATCAGAGGAAGTTTTCCTACAAAAGATGTTGCTTGAACAAGTGAGATTGTCTGAGAAAAGCTTGAGTTTGGGTGTGGGAAGGAGATAGCTGGAAACAGCTGTGAAATTTTCAGCTTCCTATTCATGTTCATGTGACTAGTTTCATAGCTTATTGCTTGTACAAAGATACTGAATTCATCTTGGCATCTTCCCTGTTGGCAGTGTCTGAGACAAGGGTTTTTGAGGTCAGGGTTTGATTAGGTGGCACTCCGATTTACCCACTAGACCAAGTGTGATAGCTAGCTTTGAGGTCTCAGTTTGTAAGGATGACAATGCCACTGATGACACTGACTAGAAATGCCTTTGCTTCCCAGGACTTTTTGAATACTGGGAAATCTATAAACCATGACCAATTCTTAATAGGATATTTCAACTCAGTCACCAGCCAGTGGCAAGGCATTCCTGAACTCTACTGTTTAATTACTTTTTTGTCTCTTCAGTCAGTTTTAATTTAAAAACGAACAAAAAGCAAAGCAAAGCACAAACACCAGGTCCCTATTGTCTTGCTATCACTAAATTAACAGCTCTAATAAGATCTGTTATAAACCACACTATGAAAGAAAACAAACTCGTGCGTATCACTAGAGTACTGCTAACCAGTGTCTTTTCATCAGCTGATGAAGTTTTTCTCCATTTTCTTTTAATGCTTTATTTCCAATACAGTATTTTTGTTAGGTAAATACGTAATTGTAAAGTGTTTGTGAAGTCTTGTGTTATATGTACTTGATGGGATTATAACAGTAGCTGGTATATAACTTAAAATAATTTTGAAAAGATGACTGCTTTGTTGTATTAGCATTACACTTACATAGACCCAGAAATTCTGTCCCAAGATCTGGGTGGACAGGCTTAATAGGTAAGGTTGCTATACAGATAAGAGGCATTTCCAGATAGTGAAGAAAAAATAAAACATTGCTGTTAAATTAAGTATATTGCAAGTGTCCTGTTGGAAGAGGATAACTTCTGTTGTTGTGAGGATTTTATTTGTGGTAAGAAAGGAATGCTTAAACTATACTTCTGCTTTTTTGGGGGGAAGGCTTTGGAGAAGCCCTTGAAAGACTACTCAGTAATAACTAAAATGGTGAGAAGAAAAAATCTGTTTCACTTAAAAACTAAATCAAAATCCTGTTTCTCTCCCTTACATCATCCATATCCTCCTTTGTGGTTAGCGTTCTCTCTCCCTTTCTGCCACCTTAACATCAGGATTGGAAAGATTTTTTTTTTTAATGACTTTGGTCCTCTCCTGATTGAGGCATTTCAAGTCAATATAAATCATTGGTCCTTTTGCCTTGAAATTAGGTGAATACTCAGTGATAGTACTGAGCTTTTGGCACCATCTTGTGGAAGGTTGTTTGGCAGATAGACCTAGGAGAATGTAATCTGAAAAGTTTATACTGTATTGGATTTGCTTATTAAAAGAATTAATAGCTTTCACTTTGCGTTAATACTTCCTTTGCTGGTGTGAAGAAAACTGGTATTATCAATAATGCTTCTGTGACCAAACTTGTCTGAGTGGGTTACTGTTTGGAAGCTCAAGGATTTGGAACCAGTTCATTTGGAATCATGTAAAAATTGTGGCAATTCAGAAGGAATGTTAAATGAAAAATGTATATAGTGGTCATCTTTCTGTTATCCTGTTTTTCTCTTTCAGGGTGTATTGTCTGATCTAACAAAAGTGACTGGTCTTCATGGTCTGGACCCAGTGGTGCTTGTCTTAGTGGTGGGAATAGTGATGTTTACTTTGGGATTTGCTGGTTGTGTAGGAGCACTGAGAGAAAACATCTGCCTTCTGAAGTTTGTAAGTATCACTGTTATAGGAGGGAATTATTACGTATGTGAAAGTAGGAAATGATGGGTGAAGAACCTGGGGGACAGATGAAAATTAATTTACAGCATTTAGTTTGTGACAACATATGTGGTGAATTTACTGCCCTGACAAGCATCTGTGATGAATGAACAGTATTAAAGAACAGTATTAAAAGCAGTGTAGGTTTAAACCTAATTATTTCCTCCCTGCTCCTGGAAGATGTGTCTTGCTTTCCTCATCCAGCTATTGCAGTGATGCTTTTATAGTATGTATTTCAGAATTTAACATTGGATATATAGTATCACAAAATATGACGTGCTGGAACATAGCTGGGAGTTACTGAAAGGAGATCATATTGTGGCTTGGGGAGAACAAAATCCCTTAAAAGCTTAATCTCTTCTAAATATTTAGTGGACAAAACTTGGGAACTTGAGTGACTACTGTGAAATCTCTTAAGCATTTGTTTTTGTATTGAGGTTTTCCTGCTTTAGATTTAGAAACAGTTAAGCTGGAAAAAAATATATAAAAATGGGAACTGTCCAAGAAGCAGTGGAGTTGGAATGGGGATGTATTCAAAAGAGTTATTCTCTAATTTGTGACTTTTTTTCTTTCCACAGTTTTGTGGAACAATTGTGTTTATATTTCTGTTGGAGCTGGCAGTGGCAGTTCTGGCTGTCTTGTTCCAGGACTGGGTGAGGGACAGAGTCAAGGAGTTCTTTGAGAATAACATTAAGTCCTACCGAGATGATATTGACCTCCAGAACCTCATTGATTCGCTACAGAAAATAGTAAGTTCATATCCTGTCACTTTTCCTGTGTGTTCTAAGAGAATATGTAGATATGGCAGTTTTCCTCTTTGTGTTCTACAGCACTGCAGGTAGTTTCTACAGATTTATAAAACCCTGTAGATAGTAGTGCCATGTGACAGAAATGCAGTTTTGCTGTTTCTGTATTGAAAGCATCAGAGAGGCAAGACTGCTGAGATGCAGTGCCCTTCTAAGTGCATGTGTGGGAACTTACCAAGCATCCACCTGCCTTTTGACCTTGACTTTTGTTCCCCTGTTCTGATCAGTGTTGCACCAGGTGAAGTAAAAACTGAGCAACAAAAACTGCTCATCCTGCAAAAGTTGTGCAATGGAACTATTGACTAGATTGTCTGCACTCTTGTTTTAGGAGGCACTGCAGTCTTGTACAGGGATACAGTAAGAGAGTCTTTTGTTTTCTGAGAAGCACCTCAGCTTGAAGCAAAAGAGGATTTTTGTTAACTGGGAGAAGCTAGTACATGCAGTCAAGGAAGATAGAAACAGTTTTATGCCCTTGTGGTCCTAAAATACACAGTTACTAAAAGACAATGATGTATACCAGGAGATAGCAAGGCCTGTGCTGGTAAGGGCCTGGTGGCTTTCAGTCAGTTAGCTTCTTTTTGCAGTCTTCCTCAAGAAACAACCAGTGAGGGCAACTCTTCTGATTTTATTTATTTATTTATTTGTATCTATATATATGAAGAGAAACAGAAGACATATGTGAGTACTTCATAAAGAGGTAAAAAGATGGATTTTTATATATATTTTCCCCTTTAAAAAAGGTTGTTTGTGTCTTTTTTCTTTTTTTATAGAAGATCATGTTTAAATATGTGCTCACAGCTTGGTTTGATAGCAAACCCTGTTTTTAGACTGGATGTCAGTTTGAACTGTTGTATATTGCCAGCAGCTTTATTTATCCTGTTAATTCACTCTTGTGTGCGTTAATATTGTACATGAAACTATCCTCTTACTAAGCTGCCTGGATGGCTTTCAGTGCTATTTGCTTTATGGCCAAGGACACCAGAGATGATCCTGGCCACTTTTAACACCAGTAACTGTCTCAATTTTGTCTATGCTGTTGTTACTCTTTCTGTTTTTCTGGTTAGTTTCATTGCAGTCTCCCAGGGAAATGTGCTAAGCTGATTTACATTTGAACTCCAGTTAAGTACTTTTCAATGAAACTAAAAGGCTGAACTTTCTAAACGGAGTATACTAGCCTTGTTAATGGTCGAAGAAACCTGAAAAAACAAAGATCAGAATCTCTGAATCAGCCTGTCATTGATTTGTACCTGAAAGTACTGAGGAAAAGGTATGCAACACTGATTAGTAAGTGTAGCTTTGCAAGGGCTCAATGATAAAGTGCACCAGTATATTTAAGTGCCTCACTGAAATCCATTTTCTAGGGAGTTTCATGGGTTGTGTGTTGGGACCCAGATAGCTTTCTGTAGGCTGCTCCTTACTCTGGCTAATAACCTTACTTTCAGGCCTGTAAGTGTCCTCATAGCCTCTATCTTACTAAAGTAGATCAGCATGTTTAGTGGTTGTGTGGCCTTTTAGTGGTGGAGATGAGTGAGGGAGTAGGGAGTAGAAAGATAAAAATTAACCCATTCTTTATCTTCACTATAAACACATGTGACCTAACATCGTTTTTTCAATTCTGACTATTCTGTTCAGCTCCTTTTTGTCATATTTCCTTTGAAAAGTAGGTGCACATAGTTCTGCTCTGTTCACGTCTGTGTCTGTCACCACTTGGTAACTTCTGAATCCGTTTACTGACTCACTCAAGTTTTGACAGTTTCACAGAAAGGTCAATACAACTTGTGTGACAATGAGCAGTGGGCAGAGAAGAGATGTTAGAGATACTAGTGATGTCCTAAGAGAGGAGGGAATTTCATGAGGTACCGGGAAAATGTTTGATATAGCATATTAAGTATACATTATGGCGAAAGATTTACACCCTTAAGTAACCGGGCTGGTAAACTGCAAAGCATAACTTAATGAGAAACTAACTTTCATCAGTTTCAGGAATTAAACATTCTTTTAAATATTTGGATTCCCTAACCTGTAATTATGGTAATTACATTACACTCTTTAGGTTAAGAAACTTGTGTGAAACAATTCTAGAGCTGACCAACCTTTGAACTAACAATGTATCGGTTAATTTGGGCATGAAAATCTTCTAATTTAAAAGAAAGCAAGTATTCATGAATATTTTGATCTCTTTCAGAGTAAACAAGGAGAAAATTTGTTGATTTATGAAGATTTAAGGGTCAAATCACATATTTAGAGAAACTTTTCTATAACTTTCAGTTTTGGTTGATGTGGAAGTAGTGAGGAACAAGGCATCCGTGTAACCTATTTTGTTGCACTGTTTATGGATGTACACAGATTTGCATTGGGTAATTACATTTAAAGTGACAATTTTTATGATAATTTCTCGTTGCGTTGACATGTATTTCCAAGAGCATTATGCCAAATGCATTTCTTTGATTTCATAGAGCCACAGTATCGATTATTCATTTTTTTTTTTACTCTGGTGTTGCTATTGATTCCTTGGAGCCTTAAGAAAGGGGTGATGATGACCAAATATCATTCCAGAGAGCTGTTCAGTGGATAAATTGTCTATAAAATGTCCCCAAGTGTTAAGCATTTGTTTATCTGTTGCAGAACCACTGCTGTGGTGCCCAAGGTCCAGATGACTGGGACTTCAACATATACTTTAATTGCAGCAGTGAAAGCAAAAGTCGTGAGAAGTGTGGTGTTCCTTTTTCCTGTTGTATACCTGATCCTGCTGTAAGTTGTTTTCCTGGCTTTGTATTTGTATTTATTTGTATATACAACAGCTTTGTATTGCTGTTGTTGAATAGTTATGAAAGGAAGCGCTTCCTGAATATAGTGTGATGCCTAGGACTTTAAGGGGTCTTTTAAACGATCACAAATTACTATCTTGGTAGCCAAATTCCTTTGTTTCTTTTCCATCATTTTTAGAGTCTAAATGTGCCAACCCATTACACAACTGAAAATGTATTGTCTGCCACCAGGAATTCAGAAGCTATTTTTGTATGGCTTAAATCTGCAATCATTGGCTGTTGATACTGTTTTATTCCCAATGCCTTGAATTCTTAAGCATGTTATCTATGGTCTAAGCAATACACTTGCCCAGGTTAGAATTACTGTACAGCACCCCTTTGCCAGACAAGTAGGAGTAACTCCATTTGCTGATGACTTCAGTTATCAGCAACTAGTAAAGTGCTGATGCACAAACTCAGTTTAAGGTGTCTGAGTCAATTCTTTCGTTTTGGCAAGATTCAGGTACTCATTTGTTGGATCGGCTTATTAAACTCTGGGAACCTGACCCTTGCAGTAGAAGCAAAAGTAGGGAGGTATGTGCTAATGGATGCAAAATGCTTTGTATGGATGTAATGGATGAAAAATGCTTTGTAGCATTTGTAGCTCAGAAGGTTGATCCAGCAATCCTTGTTCAGCAAGTAACTATTGGTAGGTTATGCTAAGGCTTTTGATTTCCTTGGAAATCATCCAAGGGAAGATTTTGTTTGGAAAATGTTCCAAGTTCAGATTCCCCAGTAATTTTTTATTGTAATTCAGAGCAGTGCTATTTCACTGCAGTTTTTCTGTTGTTGGTGCTGTATTTAAGGAGATGTAGGTGTCTTCAAATCTTTTTAATCTGAGATTCTACTGCTAGCATTTTAATATAACTCACTATGCATAATATGAAATATTCTATAATTGTGTAGTAAATAGGTTTTCATAACTCTAATACAAAGGAAAAACAAAAATGTCTTAAAAGGAATGTGTTTGCATCTTATGAGCTTAATGCTGTTGTTAGGTTGCGTGTGGTTGGGATCTGGAAGGTGTTTGTTGTGTTTCTGTTTGAAATTTACAACAGGAACATTTTGTCATCTTCAGTAGTTTTATCTTGGAGCTGGGTTATGTGAGACTTTGATTTATCAGCCGTAAGGGAGGTCAAGTAGCTTGCAGCTATCTGTTACTTGTATTGACTGATCAGGATAGCACTGTGAAATGAAGGAGTTGTAAGACACATTCCTCCACTGCAGGTGTAAATAAATCAGTGTAATACCTTTATTCTTATCTCAATGTTTAGGTGTTATGTGAAATAGATAAAATGAATTTGATCTTGGAAATGCAGATGTCTTATCTGAAGGCTGTCAGTATAGTTGTTAATGCTTTGTGTTGAATAGTCGTTGCTGGATGAAAGCCAAGCAACAGGAGAAGCTGGGATTTTTAGTGGAGGATGTTTTCTGCTAAAATATACTTTGCTGTTATACTTCCCTGGTGTGTTCTGCTAATGCTTTTTTTTGTTGTTGTTGGTGGTGGCGTTTTTTTATTTATTTTTTTTACTAAAATGCTTTTTAAAATGGCTGGTTTTGACAGTTCTGATTCTTTTGTGAATTTATAAGACAGGAAGACTTCATGTGAACAGAGGAAAGTATAATTCAACTGATATATTTTTAATCTGTTTTGCAGCAAAAAGTTGTGAATACACAGTGTGGCTATGATGTCAGAAAGAAGGTAAGGTGCTGGAGTCTTGCTGTTTTGCTGTTCTGTGTCTGCATGGACAAAATAATGAAAACTATGGAATTGCTAATATATAAGTCAGTTCAAAATTCTGGGAGCTTATCAGCTGTGCTACATCCTGCTACAAGTAGAGTGTGGTAGAGATTTTGTTTTGTACTGTGGGAAGGTGGAAAAAAAGAAAAAGTCTGCTTCAAAAAGGGGTAAGACCTGCATTTCAAATGTCTCAGGTATTAGTTCTAATATCCTAATTTTGAATTGTGTTCTCTATGAATTCTAAAGTATTCTAATAGTAGGATTTTCAGGAAGTTACTAATATGAATGTCCTGACATTCCTTGAGTTAATTTGGGCATATGTATTTCTGTATTTCATGTATTTCTGGAATCTGGTTAAAAATATTACTGTGTAAATGACCAATCATAATTTTACTATATCACTTCATGTGACTGAGAGTTGTTATAATAAACTTGAGCAGAAAAGTGATGTTCTTGAGTTCTTCTCTTGCAGAGCAAGAGTCAATGGGATGATCAGATTTTCATAAAAGGCTGTATTCTTGCTCTGGAAGCTTGGTTGCCCCGAAATATCTACATTGTTGCAGGTGTCTTCATAGCTATCTCACTGCTGCAGGTTAGTTTTTTTGTTTTTTTTTCCTTAAGTTTCAAGTTATCCACTGAGGGTAAAAGTAATTATGGTGGGAGACAGTAAATATTTTGACATTGTGGATGTTTTTAGGTATGATAACAGTATTGAAAAAAAAAAAAGGGGGGGGGGGGCGGGGATTTTATAGAGGTGGGGTCTTAATGTAAAATTATGAGATTAGTTGATTTCCTTCAGGCAAAATTACTTCTCAAAGAAATGAAGGCCACTGTACTGTATTGTAAATATATCATATTTTTATATTATCACAGAATCATTTAGGTTGGAAGAGACCTCCAAGATTCTGAAACATTATAATGATATATTTTATTATATATTAACATGGCAACATGCTATTATTTTTATATGTAAAATTATATGCATCTCTCACATTTCAATATATCATGAGGGACAGGAGATCTTACGGTAATGTGTTCCAGTAGATCATAACTTCTGCCTTCTATTGCAAGTACAAAAGACTGAAATCCAATTCTGTCTTTCATGCTAAGAATGCTATTCAGAATACTGTAGCATACAGCACAAAAATCTCAAGAGTAGAAGAGAAGGAAAGCTGGTGAACAGGTTGCAGATGTGATAGTAGCAGTAGTAGATGGAGTTGCTGAAACTTCTTGCAGTACCTCTTCTATTCTTGGTATGTCAAAGAAAATGAATTGAAATCCTCAGTAAAACATATCGAATGAAAATTCTTTCAAGGTGGATCCTGCTTTCATTGTGGCAGTTGTGTATACTCGCCTAAGTTGCTTTCGTGTGGTACTGCTTTACTTCAGTGGGAAATAAGAGTTGTAAATCTGCTACAAAATCTTTTCCGTTCAACTGAAAATATGTTGAGCATAGTGCTGGCAAAATACCTTTTTCCAGCCGTGGCAATACTGCCCTCTGTTGCTTTTTTGATGGTTTATCAGTATCTATTAGTAGTGCTTCCAGTGCTTTCATAGAGAGATGTTGTCCTGAGGATAACACCTTCAGTTAGGAGGAGAGGAGGTTCAAGATAGAAAATCTAAACTTTTGACAGTGTTGAGAGTCACTTGATATTGTTGTTCCTATTTGTGTCCTGAGTCTCTCTGACACCCTTTTCGTATTTCAGTAGTATTTTTAAATTTAGTTTATCTTGTGCATTAATCTTTTTCGTGGTGTGACTGGGAGTGAGACACATTGTCTCCTTCTAAAACAAATCTTCTGGCTTTTCCAGAACTTCACAGTATTTTGTTGTTTTCCTAAGAACGTTTTAAGAAGTATACCGAGTTCTGAATTTATTTTCAGTTTGTGAAGGAAAATTTCCCAGAGAACTTGAGTGAATGTTATAATTTCAAAGTTGTTAAATATCTCAGAAGGATCTGGGACTTCTCTAACTGTTGTTTCTGACATGGAATATACAATTGTGAAAGTGGAATTCTTAAGTATTTTAAATATAAATAGTAACTTGGCTTAACCAAAGTTATGGAATGAATTAAAATGCTTCAGACTTGTAATTTTAGCAGTATGTTTAAGTGTGAGTGCTATAAGTAAACTTGGCAAAATGGACTTCTTCCAACTTTAGGACATCTAGAAGTCTAATTCTATTTTGCATGTTCCTGAAGTGTCACATGAAAACATCTTTTACTCATCAGTTGTACTTTGTGCTAGATTCTGCTGTTTGTACTACTGTGTAGTAATAGCTATGCTCCAACACATGATCCTGGCTATGAAATGGTATCTGAGCTTGCAAATGCTTTATCAATGTATATCTTTATTCTTAAGAGTTGCATTGACTTCAGTGCAGAGAAATAGAAACAAATATGCAGGTTCCTGTTCTGCACTAATCTTTAGAGACTTCTTGCAGACTCTACATTGCAAGTATTTCATCTCACAACTGTTTTTTTTTTTTTCCTTTTTAGATTTTTGGGATTTTCCTAGCCAGGACATTGATTTCTGATATTGAAGCTGTAAAGGCAGGTAATGCCTTCTGAATACTAAAGCAAATGTGTTGCAAAAAGTATATTTTACTATTTTCAATCAGACACCAAGGTGGAAAAAAATGCGCAGACCGTGAAATGCTCCTGGTATTAAAGGCCTTATGTGGATTTTACCCTGCTCATGGTTTTTGTTAGAAGCTGATACAAAAAAGAATCTCCAAACACACCGGTCTACCTTTTTTTTTTCCTAATGAGACAACTCAGTGCACCAGAATTGATCTGTGGTGAGGAAAAAAGGGACTTTCCCAAGTCATTGGCTGAACTGGTTTTAGACTCATAGCAAGGAGAAATTAAACTGCTGTGAACTCCTTCCATGAAGAACTACCATGAAGATTTTTCTGTTTTGACTCCCAACTGTCATCAGTCTTAATGTTGTAATCTCTGCAGAAGGCCTCCTGATCTCTTTTAAGAACCTTGAAAATATTTTTAATCTCTACAGTAGATTCATCTGGTCAGCTTGGCAAGATACCAGCAACCATAATCATCGTGGCATTGGAAACTGAAGAAAAAGTCACTGATTTTCTAGCTTTTTAATTCTCAGTTGTGCAGAAATAGGGGGTATTTCTGTTTGACTGGGAGTGATGTAGATGTCTTAGGAGTAGAAACTTGTGTTCACCATCAGAGTTTGAGTAACCCAAGCAGTTATGAAAATGCAAGTGTTTTCTCAAGAGAGGCAAAATCCAACTTTCTACAGCATTATAAGTTAGAAATCTCTGTTTCAGGCAAGGGAGCGTGAATCCCTAATGCTGCTTCCTGACTGAAAAATTGTAAATAGTCTTTATTTATATAAAAAGAAAAAAACTCTTTCAAAATGGCTAGCTTTTATTGATTAGTAATATCTTTGAAAAGTACTGCCTGCAAAGATCTTGAAATGCAGTCGGTAGCAAGCATTCTGTGCTAACTTTGGATGGTTTTTTTACCCTTCCTCTAGTTTCTTTCACATCTGCTCTGCTGATCCTCTCAAGTCCTAATTGCTAATATCAAGACTGATGAGAAACATTCAAATTCAGCATTAATCACTACTGAAATCTGTTTTTTAATAAGAAAATATGCATTTTAGTGGAATATCAATTTTTGATTTTTTTGTAAGTCTTCTATAAAGCTATGAAATCGTCAGTTCTGTTTGTGTTCTCATACAGGGTTAAAATGCCAGTCACAATATGCTGACTGGAACCATTTCTTCACAGTAATTTACTGTATCAAACTGAACTACTCCTGCTGAAGTGATTTTTTTTTTACTAGAAGAAAACCAAACTCTTCTTCCTGCCCTTCCTTCCTGCGGGTTGATCTGAAATTCAGTAAAAAGTCCAGTCCAATCTTCTCTGAAAGTCTTTGGATTAGGACTGCAGTGGCTGCAAAAGTGTTGCTATGCTTGACATAGTATATTTTTTATCTGTAAAAGACATGTATGTGACTGAAAACTTGGAAGTAGTTGCAGTTGTCTGTTTTACTCTGGGCCATGTGAAACATGTTTTCAAGTAAACATTGTTTACTGCTTCCAGTGACACCTGTTTTTTCAGGGAGAGCAAACTTTTTTTTACAGTGCCTGAGTGTAAATTTTTAGAGAAGTATATATTTTTTTAATGATATTTTACTACATGTAGTCTGTGTGAAGGATTTAATGCTTGTATTTCCAAAGTACATGGCCTTCGTGGAAAGTCAAACTTCTAAATCTCTCTCATGTCCTTTTTTTAATGTATTATGCATGTATTAACGAACATTTCACTGGCAAAAACTGATCTACAGTAAGAATCTTTGTGTCTGTATTGATTGTCCAGATGTTCTTCTAGCTCTTAGTCCGTGAAACACTTCACAGACAGTGCTGTACTTTTCATGTATATTTCAGTGCAGCTTTCATAGTTCTTTTTCTGGCCAGTGATTGAGACACAACAGGAAAAGGAAGCTTGTCTAAGGATGGCTGACTTCCTTAGAAGAGCAGAGAACAGTCTGCTATTATTCTTCTGAAAAACCTGAAAGTAAAATCTATGGAAGTGCACTGTGATTTTTTTTTTATCTTTGGTTGATATGCAACAAGGGAAAAATAGCAGTAGATCGCTGAAGGAGAGAGCAAGAGACATTTCTTCTGTAGAGCATTGAATCTGATGTCTGTACTACCTGTTTGTTGAATCCAGTCCACTAGGAGCAGCCAAAAATTTGCTGCTGTTACTGCTACTTTGCAAGCAACAAAGCAGTGTCCAGTAACCTTTGCTTTCAACTCTGGTGCTTGAAACTTTTACAACACCTCATCAACTAGCTTACTTTGTTATGTATAATAATCTGATGTATGTAAAACGGAAGAAAGATGCATCTTGTATGTAACTTTGTTTGTGAAACATTCAATTGAAATTTTCATCTAGGCAGTATGTTTTGCTTTGCCATTTTGGTGACACAAAGTTCCTAGTGCTGGGAAGTCATTTCAACACTTGGTGAAAATCATCATGGCTTCAATGACATCAGTGGAGTTCATGCACTGAAATTAGCTGCCACCAAGGGCCGGTGTCACTGATCAGACTTCCCCTGTCTGCCGGTCTTGCCAAGTTGCCTGAGGACAAATGAATACTTGGTTTCTTTTTTGAAGTATCGTTTGTATGCAAAACAGAATTTAATTAAAGTGTTGTCTTTCCACAGCTTGTTCTTATCGGCCTTGGCCATGTTAACACCAGCTTTGTATCAATACTCCAGTGATTTGGAACAGAATTCAAGAGAGCAAGTTCAACCTATTTGAGGATCTTTACATTCATGAACTTACTCCTCTTTTCACTGTGGATAAACTTCTCTGTGTTTTTTCAGTATCATTTTTAAAACCCTGGGGCTCTAGGCTGGTTTACACCTAGGCACTTTGAAGTACACCCTCAATGGTGGTACAAGTGGTAGTGTAATTTCAGACTTGGAATGGGAATACTTTCTTACCGCTTTCTACTTAAAGTTATATTTAGCACCTTCTCTGTGGACCTGCAGTGACTTCATGCCTAAAGCTTTAGCTTATGGTTTAAACAAGTCTTGTCAGAATAAGTAGTTGGGTGTGAGCCTGCTCTAAAGCCCCGAAGAAGCAATTCAACAATTTCACAAGGAGAGGTTTGATAAATTGATGTTGAGATTTCATTGGTTGCAGTTGGAACATCTCCACAAACACTACAATGGAAACAAGTTTTCTAATGAAGATATTAAATACGAGATCAGGCTTGATTAACTGGACTGAGAAGGAAACCTTTCAATCAGTGTGATCATTTATTTCTCAGAAATGAGCACAATTTATTTCTGTGAAGCAATGTATTTATTTCTCAGTATGTTTTGACTGTGCATATGCTCTTTTGTTTCTGTTACATCTGCGTTTGGACACAGCTTGCCTGTACATGAGGAGGAGGATGAATATGAGCTCTGAAAAGAGTGACCAAAGGAGCTTCAGTTGCCTCCTGGAAGTCTGAATATTTCTTCTTGGGGGTCTTTAGTTCTGGTGACCTTTGTACAGTGCCATGTGGATAGATTTATACCTCAAGTAAGTTGAGGTTGATGCAGCAATTGGTTTATAGTTAGCATTGCCTTGTTTTTTTGTCTCCCCATTCCATCCTTTCCTCTTCCTTCCCTTACTGCCTGTGGGTTATCACTCAGCTTGAATGTTGTTTAGCCAGTGGAAGTGGAGGTTCTGGCTCTTCTTCTGATATGGCTTTTCTGAGTGACTTTCAGTATATGTTTCTTCTCAAGCCTTATTTGATTAAATAAAATGAATGTTTTTTACTGGTGGAGTTTGTGTTCTAAGACTTGTTTCCAGTTACTACCGTTTCCCTCTCTGAGGTTTAGACTGGCTACTGAGACTGCAGTTTGTGGATAACTACGGAAATGGTAAAGGTCTGCTAATACTTGTGTGTTTTCTTGCTGAACCTACCGAATTCTTGATTTTTCAGTCTTGGCTGATGAATAATAGATAAGAGAAAGGTGCTTTTCTCATAATTGTTAATGGAAAGCCACTATGAAGAGAAATATTGATGCTGTCTATGGATATCCAAAAAGTTGAAACTGTTTGCATTGTGACTGCTGTTGCCCAATTACCACTCCTGTGATTTGCAATCTGGTTTATCATGTCTGAGCAATGATTCTGAAATTACTGAGTACAGAAGGGGAAAGTAACAGGTTTGAACATGAGGCTTACATAAATCAGTTTGTATCTGCTTCTTTGACAATTTTAACATTTCTTCTTTACCGCATTTAAAAAAAAAAAACTTCTTTGAATTTTAGTAAGGTCAGAAGAATATTTAGACAGTAGATAGTGGCTATATTATTCTAAAATAATATATAGAATAGATACTGTAGAATGTTAAGGCTGGATCATTTTTGATAAATAGGACAACTCAGATGCAGCTGTTTGGAGGGTGTGTGTGTATATATACCCTGTTATATTTCATCCTAATACCTGGTTTAGGCATGAGCACATATCTTATTCTCAAATTGAGATTGGATGAAGCTGTTTTATTTTGACACTGGAGAGATGTAGGATGCCCATATTACTGTATACTTTAAGCTAGATGAAACTGGACACAGTTCAGCTCTAGTTTTTCTTTTCTCACTATGTAATCGAAAACTTGCTTGTTACCAGGTGACTTGTCTGGGATGGTTTTGTGAAGTTCCCTTTCTTGGTACTCCTGGAAGTGGTATCTGGTGGCATGGATCAGTTACAAATATAGTGGACTAAATAGTGGTAATGAGTTTTCCAAGTGTGAAAGCTTTTACAGGAACAAAACTTGTAACGTTTTTCCACAGACAATGTGTTACTGCTGGATTAAAAAAGTCGTTGTTCCCTAGCTTTTCAGTTTCCACCACTACCATGTTGTGAATTCAGTCACCTGGATCTTGGCAAGGTGGCTCTGTAACATACTTGCAACTACTTCAGAAAGTTCCTGTAAGGACAAGCTGTGGAGTAGATCCTGGTTTTACTATATTTTTAATCAGGTGACTTTTTAAACATGAACAATTCTTACAGAAATGTTCAGAGACATTTGTTTTACTATAATTTGTAATTATTTGTAGTTAAGCCTAGGTTCTCTTACTGGAGATGGCTTAATGAAATGCTGGCCACCTTCAAATCTTCACACGTGCCCACCTGTCACTTCTAATTAGCTTTAATTTGTATCTTGTCCAAGTACTGTCTGGACATTAACTGCAGTTTACTGCAAAAGTTGGTTCTACAGCAAATCATACCCAGTTACAATAGCCGCAACTCTGCATGTAGGATGAGACCTCAGATGCTTAGCAATATAGATTGTGATATTAGCAGGCATAAACTCCGTGATGAGCTTTAAAAGCAGAAATTAAAATGTGGAAGGGGAGGGGAAGGTGGTTTAAAGGTACAGTTTTATGGGGAGTTGTGAAATTTCCAGTTAACAGCTGGGTACGCAGATTGATTCACAGTGTGCAGGAGTTGAACTGGTCCAGTTAGCCCTTTGCATTATTTAATCAACAGCTCACATTTAATTGAAAGCTCTGTTTTGGGTTGCATGATACAAGCTTTAGGTTTTTACAGCGATTTTAAAGTCCTATTGATTTCGAAAAATTAAAGTTGCAATTGATTCCCTGATTTGTCAAAACCAAACAGCATATATGTATTATAGATGGTAATTACTTGTTGCCTCTCAGATAATGTTTTCTAAGACCACTTGTTTGACAGGATTTATTCCTACTGCAGTGTGTTAGTAGCTCAGTAAAGAGCAGCAGTGATACAAGTATCTGTAGGCCAGATTTTTGTATGCATAGTTTTAAAAGCAGGAGCTGTACCTGGGCTTTAATAGCATTGGTTGTGCAGCAGCATGACAAATGCAAGGTAGCGTTGGCCGAGCTGGCATTTTATTGCATTTGCCCCAGCAGCAGCACAGGTTGCTCTGGGTTGGGAGGGAGGCTAGTGGGGTGGCTCTCCTTTCAAAACCTGTAACGTTGCAGCAGCTTCCTTGACCACATTTGCATTGCTGTGACTGCAGAGTTGTTCGAGGGTTTCTTTAATCTTGTCCTCTTCTATTTCTTGTCTCAGATCACCTGAATGGGAGATAAAATGCTGGCTTTTAGTGACATGCCATGGCATAACAGCTCCTGACAGTGGTTGCAACATACAGATTTGGAGCATTTGCTGTGTAAAATGACCTGCTTTACGGTAGACTAGTTCAGTTGGAAAGAATTTTCGAAGATCATCTAGTCCAACTGCCTAAACTCTTGAGGGCTAACTGAAAGTTAAAGCATATTATTTAGGGCCTTATCCAAACTCCTCTTGAACACTGACAGACTTGGGGCATCAACCATCTCTGTGGGCAGCCTGTTCCAGCATTTGGCCACCCTCACTGTATGAATTTTTCCCTAATATTACTTAAAATGTGTTTCTCTCGATAGGTATTCTTTAACCCTTTGAAAATGTTGAACAGGTTAAGACTTTTTTCTTCTCCATTTGTCTTCCAAGAACTGATTGAACAAAAGAAAAGTACTTTGAAAATATAATATAGGCTGTGTGTGCTCCAGCTTTTTTGCCTGTATGCCTTGTTAGCCTTTCATGAAGTACGCCTCTGGCAAAAGTCTTACAGATCAGATTTGTTGTGTGAATACTGCACAGTTGCACTGAAGGATGTAAGTGCTTAGCCCTGTGAGATACCTGTGACTACAAGGGGAAAAAGTGGAGTGCATAGCAAAATCCAGCTTGCCTGCCAATAAAGGGCAGCTCCAGGATTTGAAAAGCAGCTCTCTTGTCTTTGCCTACGCACAGTCATTGCTTTCGGTAACCATGGTTTATGTATAAAGACACGGTGAGTTGTTGCGTGAGGCCACACCATGCTTACAGGAGCAGTCTGATCTTGCAGGAAGAATTTTAAATCTTCCCTAGCCACAGAGAGAGAGAAACTGAAATCAGACCCTTCAGACATTTTACTAAAAGTTGCTATGCATTTAATCCAGCACTGCTAAAGATGCTGTTTTATCTCAGCTCTGGTTTGCCCACAGCATAGGCAGAACAAATGTGTGCTTGCCTGTGTAAGATGATGCAGACAAGTTATTTCTTTGAGCACAAAAATGCTATGGTGTAGGCAAAGCCTGGGACTGCCAGACAGTTGTATGTGGTGAGTTTGGAAAAGATGCCTATATTTTAAGGCTCTGATTTTGCTTTTCAGGACTTGATTATGCCACTGACTGTCACTGGAAATAAAGAATTTTTTTAATTTACTTAGCTAATGGTTTAATCTACTTTTCCTGAAGAAAAAACACGAGTGGGATTTTTACTGATAAGTAAAGAATGAGCCTCTTTAATCTTTACTGTTCACTGGCTGCAGCATCACAAGTGGTACGTTTCAGTGACATAAAATGCATGTTTTCATCACAAACATCCATCCTTTCATCACAGACTACTTAAAATGAAGTTACCTGAATTAAGAAGACTGCACAAAAGACCCATTGAATTATATTTAACCTCAGGAGTTGTATTATCATCTTGTAGAAGTCTGTGTAAGCTTTGTACTAGCTGTGATTCCTTAAAAGATGCTTCAAGGGTGTCTGAAAAATAAGTAAACAAATACCTGAGCTTTTATGTAAAAAGAGGGTGAAAAGAGGGTTACAAAGAGTGAACATGCTTTTCTCTTTTAAATAAAATTCCTGACTGGCTTCATTTAAAATGAGTTACTTATACAAGGATGACTTGAGCATCTTGTCTATACTGGGGGGTTTCTGTGTGATTTCTTATAGAGTGTTTTTTTCAGTAGCCTCATTCTGTAGGATGGTACCCTCTATAACATACACACTACAAAATAAACCCATAATAGATTAAAGTCTTAATGATCAGAGCTAGGTCATTTAAATGAGTTGCACACATGAGTCTGAAAGGCTTAATTGTGGGCTAAGCATGAAAATGGGCTCTTCCCTGCCTTGCTTTCTTGTTGATGTAAAAAAATTCCAAACTTAAAGTTGACTTGCAGTTTCTTTTGTTGTGTGTAAATTTGTGGTGGCTGTTTTTATTGTAATAAATTGAGATTGACTAATCATATTTAAAAATCCATACAGGACAAACCTGAAAAGAAATTGTACTCAATCTCTGAAAATCTAGCTCACTAGAAGTAGTTACAGCATTTATTCTTATCTGTTTCATTTGCATGTTCCATAAGGTCCTTTTTTCTATGCTTTTTTTTTTTTACTTCATTCAAGTGGCTGTCTTCTGAATGTTATTTCCTCTATTTACAGTCGTCACTGACCATTCAAGTCCATAGCTTGCCCCTGTCTAATTCTGTCTACATTTAAACCTTTTCTCATCGTTTTCTCTAGCCCTCATCATTATTTCCATTTTGTGTTTCTGTAGGTTTCTAGGGTCATACAGCACCCAGCAGATTGCGCCTGTCCACACAACCTGATTATTTTACTTGGCCAAAAAACATTCAGGCAATTCCTGAATTCTGGGGGTCTTGTTTTCTGGATGGGTCACTTCCTTTATTTGGTGGTTAAGAGCTAAATCTAGACCATAATGCTTTTTCTTGCATATGAAATTAACAGCGTATTTCTTTTCTTGCATATGAAATTAACAGCATGAGTGTTTCTTAACTGTGCAAGATCTTCATATTAGTAAACGCTTTTAGGTGAAAAATACCTAGATCAATAGCAGACGCTATTGCCAAGGCATTCAGAGCTTCATTCTGCAGGGCAGCATGTTCGCTTGTAGTCATGGAAACCAGAAGCTTTACTCCTTGTGCCTCCTGCACTGCTTTGACCACTTCCTGTTAAAGCAAAGGTAAAATATCACAGATTGAAATCTGAGCTATGAATGAAGTAGAATGAAAAGGGAAATGAGATTGCACTCTCTCTTCAGTCTCTGAATAGATGGAAATGATTTGCATGCTGCAATACAAGCTGATGGTATTTGCAATGAATGTATCCTGGGACTAAAGAACTCTTTTTGGCACTAGTCATGTGTGTCTGCTTAAGGCTGGTCTAATTTACTTGGAATATCGGTACCTACAATTATGTGTATAAGGTGTTTGTGCAGGTGTATATATGGTCTCTTAAGAATTTTAGTTTGAACTTTGATTTTTCATTTAAGTCTTCAAACCAGCAAAGGTTTGGTTTTACTCTGTCAAAGCCTTTGCAGATAGTATCTACTCCATCGAAACTTCAGAGTAAAGCACATTTGGGATGTCTGTGTATAATGGCATGATTTACAAAAAACAGAAGCCTGTTCTAATATAATATGCCAACAGATCCAGATCACACTGGATTCATCCGTCAGTAGGTAGATAAGTGAGCTCTTTGGAACTCCTGAGAGATTGGCATGCAGGATAGGTCTGGGTTATCTTCTATCATTTTAATTTTATGATTGAAACTAATTTGTTTATGGAAATAGAAAAGCTTTACCTGCCTAGCATTTGTCAAGCCTTAAGCGGGGTAAAAGTCAACAAGTGACAGTAGGTTGCTTGTTTCAGTGTGATATCTAGTTAGAGAGCACTGCTTTCCTACTCCCCTCTCTTCAATCAGTACTGAGGCAGACTAGAGGCATTTTACCAAAAACTTTCCTGTTTTTAATTATATAGCTGTACATACAGTTTAACATTTAACCCCTAGCTATATGGACAAGCTTTAAAAATATAGGAGACCAGTAAGGTTGAAACATCAGACCAATTACTCGTACTTGGGATCTGTTGTGACGCAAGATTGATGCTAGCAGCCGATTTGCTTCTCCACGAACGCCGGCGTGGTCCTTAATATCACACCACTGCACAAGTCTGTTGAGCAGCATGGGATCTTGGCCCAAGATTTCAGCCGCATCAGCTGAAGAGAAAAGCATCATCGGGAGACATTTAAAATCTTAGTCTTTGTCACTGAAATGTGAATGTAAAGGCAACAAAGGATACTGAGCTCCATCCTGTGGTCTGAGCTGTAACTAAAGCATTGGACTTGTGTGACCTTGGATATCTTTGCCTGGGGAATGCCAGTTGTTTCAGGGCACCATTTGGAGGTAAAGAACAAATTAAGCTGTTCCTATAAAGCTAGCGTTTTCATAGGCCCCTGAAGCAGGGATTAAAATGAGGAGTTTCAGATCTTTGAAAGCATATGTTGTTATGTTGCTATATTGGAATCTTCACATGAGGGCTGTCTCTTTCCCTTTGTTTCTTGTACTTGCTCTTTGAGCCCTGTATGAATGTAATCATGGGCTTTTTTGAGCCTGTTCTTGCCATTTCGGTGCTCTCAGTAATGGCGATAATTACTGTTGGTAGCATGTGGGAAACCAGTCCTTGGTACAGAATTGCAGCATGTCTGTAATTATATTCTCAAGTCAACAACGTGTTGAACTATATATTAAACACCATTAAAATTTTCCTCAAGTTCGAAGGAACGCGTTAATTTACTTTGCACTGTGCTTCAGGAACAGTATCTCAGGATTTGCCCAAAGTATTAATCTATATGGTTGACTCAGAGAAAACAAACAAAACCCCTCACTAAATAACTTTTTGTAAGTGAAACTCCAAAGTGATGCTGTAACTTAAGATTTGTGCCACTACAGGAAACTAATCCCCAAACTCTTCAAGTTCAGTAGCAAAAGAAACTACTTGCGTGGAAGATGCAGTCTTGGTATTGCTCTGGTCTAACGTGGGATTCTGTACAAGTCTTGCTGTACTTTAATAATGCACCTTTAAAGTGTTATGGCTCAAAAGTGACTAGGTGGCAGAAAATGATTTCCAGAGTAAAGGAAAATGTAGATTTGAAGGTGCTGAGAACTGTGAAATATACTTTTTAAATCAGATAAGCAGGGGGTGAGCTCAGAAAATCCTGTTCATTTGGAAGCAGATTCAGAAAGGTGAAAGTGTTGGGAGAAGTCTCCAGGGTTTTCAGAAGCTGAGAAACTTGTTTCTTGGAGCTTTCCCGAGGCAAACAAGGCTTGAGGAAGAGTTAAAGTTAATGCATCTAGAACAAAAGAAATAGGTTTGGCCAATAATGCTGTCACCCTGCTCTGGTTTCTTTACCTGTCCCTTTCTGTGTTTTTTTTTTTTTTTTTTTTTAACCTGTCCCTTTCTGTGTGTATTGTATTTGTTTTGGGATATTCTGGAAAGGGTTAAACAAGAGTGTGCAGGAGGTCAATGTCAACAAACCACGTGACTACTCAGTGTATTTTGCAGAAATTGTAAGTCAAACTATACTTTTTCTGTTTTTGGGAGATGGACAAAGGAGGATGGACACTTGGTTTCTGTCGAGTACCCAATGGAACAATCCACAGGTCAAAATCCTGTAATGATGTGGGAGCTTCTAGCCTAATTGAATGTGTTTGTTCTGAGGTAAGTTGCATGTTGCACAATAACCTCCTCTGACAGAAAGGCTTTGTTTCTAGGTCAGATGTCACATGTTAGTCTGAGAAGATCATGGTAATCCAGTTTAGTCTAGAAAGCTGACAGAGGTAAGAGGGTGGCAAATGGAACCAGTTCAAGGGGTTTGCTCAAAAAGGGATCTTGACCCAGTTCGCCAGGGACTTCGTGATGTCTGCCAGCTCTTTGAGACAAAGACCAGTTAGCCTTCGTTAACTGGAACAGAAGGAACTCTTAGCTTATAAAATGCCAAACTTCAGTTGTGCATATGACTGAACTTTAATTTGAGCTGAAGGTCCTTTGGCCGTGTAGTGAGGTGCACAAATTCTGTTGCTGTTCTGAAGCAAAGAAGTGAAAAAACATTGCTAACACTTTAGTGTAATGAAGCTGACAGAGCTAAGTACAGTTTTCTATAGTTAGAAAGAAACCTTCTTTTTCTATTCTACTTCATAGGTCTCAGCATGCCCAGTGATTGTCAGAGTAATGAATTTACACTAGATAATGCAATTAACTAATATAAGTAGCTAATTTAGTGTGGACTTGTTAGTAGATGTGTATTCACAAGCATTTCAGGCTGAGTTAATTAGGGACAATGTTAGCTCATGGGTAAACAATAGAAAGCAATTAAAGGTGGGAGAAATGTGTGCTCGTAGGCATAAATGGGTAAACATTGAATAATCTTCTAAATCTTTTTCTACTCAGCACTTTGACACTTGTGTTGTTTCAGATTCAGAAGTTGTACCATTTTGTGCCAAATTTTGACTTCATATCAGGGCCAAAAAATAGCATTGAGTGTGGAAAAAAGAAAGGATTTGTTAATATAGATCTATGTTATTCTAATGTCTCAGTTTTAAAAGATAAATGTTCTCTCACAATCCAGAAATCCAGTTATCACTTCAGACAAATGACATTTTAATGACCTCCTTCAAAGCATGAGAGGAAGAAGAGGCTAAGTTTCTGTGTATCTTGCAATGTCTGTTTCTGACCATGGTGAAATATAAGTGGAAACAGCTTTTTACTGGACTGGAATTGGTACAAAACAATGAGTGCTAGATCTGAATTTGCTGCATGTTCATTTGAAAATTGATGGAAGTAGCTGCCAAATCAGAGTGTGGAGCGTGCAGTGATGTAAATGAATGCAATGTGAAGTACAGAGGAGCATGCTTGTTTCTACTCTTTCATATTGTACTGAATTTGTGGTTGTAACTGTTCTGTGCCAGATGTCAGTTCCCATTGCAAAATGGCTACAACTTTTCTGATTCTGTTTTTGACTTCTTGTTCTTGCACATCAGGATGGTCTATAGTGATCAGTATGCTAGAGCAGCTGCTTTGGTGATTTGAGACAACTAGGGCACTTTTATCATAAAAACCCACAGCAACTTGTTTTCATATATCATTATATTCTGCTAAGGAGCTGAATAAATCAAAGAATTGGGACATGGTACTAGATCTTAATGTAATTCTGAGGTTTTGTGCCTAAATTGTGCACTTTGCATATAATTACATTTTGAGAAGCGTTGAGTCTCATTGCCTTTGCATGCCTGTCTCTGCAAAACTAAATGATGTGACGTGTGAAGTAGATAATCCCATATTTCAATGCTTAAAGTAAATGCAACATTTGAGCCTTACTGGGATAAACCTGGGAACATGTATAGAGACTGTTAGTGATAGAAACTCATTTCTCCTACCTCTCCAAACCTCAGCTCCCTTTGATCCTTTATATTGCCCAATTCTTCTATTCATTTGCTTTCTTGCTATTTGGCATTATAAATCCTTATTTTGACTCCTTTCCATCATACTCAGGCTTTGCTGATATATATCCAGTGGAAAGCATCTTTCCTTAGGCTTTTGCCATTTCTCACTGACTACTGCAGATTCTTCTGTTTGATTTGCTTCTCATCTACTTCAGAGGCTGGCTAAGGGCGCGATGGGAGGGCTTGTAGCCTTGAGCAATGGCCTCAGTTGGAACTTGTCCAGAGTGAGTGGAATTAGGTTAGCGGGATACTTAGCCTGGCCTCTACATCTGTTGTCTCATGGGGGAAAGGAAGAAGAGGAATGTATAGCTGACATCAGGAAACATTAGCGATTCCCTACCTTGACCATCTGCTAGCATCCGTAGTGTTCCCAGAAGTTTAAACTGCACAGGAGGCATCTCTGACCTTAGAAGCGCCTGAATCCGTTCTGCCACACCTTCCTCCAGCATTTGAACCTTGTTAACAACTAGAAAACGGAACCAGTGGGGGAAAAAAAGGGACTTTAATGTGAAGCTCACTAACTGTACAAGCATCTGAAGGTATAGATAGGATATAATTGTTGTTCTGAATTTTGTGTTCCATTATGCTCTTAGCAAAAGGGTTCAACTCATTGGAGTACTTGGATAAAATCAGGACAACCCAACCAGTTAGGTTTATCTTTTGAACTAAAAGTTTTTTAGGCATTGCTGTTAGAATATTTTGGGTACTTCTGATCTCAACCCTGTCTAGAATACAGTATATAACAGGATAAACACAGCATTGTTTTTTCCCTTAGCTTTTCTAGTTGTTACAGATCATTCACCTACTCACCCACCCATATGAGCAAGGTTTTCCTGTGCTTGCTCATCTTGAGCTGGGTTGCAGAAATGACTCAACCTTATTTTTTGAGAATGACATTTTTTGTATTTGAGCTCACTGATCCTCTGTTGTTCACACCTTTGTTTCTGTGCCTTCCTCTCCTAAATCTTGCATCTTTGATACAGTCATTAGTGCAGTAATCCCTGGTAATAATCAGACAGTTGTCTGGAAGGGGTCCTAATGCTGCTTAACTGTGCTACCAAAAGCTGCTTCCTCCAGAGCAATTTTCCTCCACTCTTCTGCATGTCTTTTTGGAGGGGTGGATGACAGTGAAATTAGGAAGATGTCTGTTCTGACCTTCTGTTGGGCAAATTGAGAAGCAGGCACTTTTAAATAACTTGTTCTTCATGTGCTTGTTTTTCGGTGGTAGATTGACTCTAGTCACTAAAGCATAATAATTTTATTTCTTTTACAGTTTTAGAATCACTATTTGAATTAACTCAAGACTTCCCCTGTGCACATTTGCAAATGTTGGCCTTTATTTAATTCATTTCTCTTTTGTGATTTGTTTGGATTTGCACTCAGGCATTTTTTTTTCCAGGTAGCAGGCTGCAAATTGTTAAAAGTGATGGAGGTTGTGTATTGATGAAAATGATGGATTCTTGTGAAGGAGTGTTTTATAGCTTCATTTTTTTTTTTTTTTTTTAGGTGAGGAAAAGCAGTTTAGGAATAGTATTTTGAAATCTAAGTTATGCATTGCCCAATTACAGCTAATTTAAATAATGCCTATTCTGTTTTGCTTGCTTTTTTATTAAATACTTCTAATTTACACTAATTTAATTGATCTTTTATGTTTACACAGACTTCATTAGTTGTGTCTGCAGGTTTTATTTTTTTTTTTCTCCTAGTTTGACACCTTGTTGAAGTTCTGTGGAAGAAACATACAATTGGAAAGGTTGAAGAGGTTTTGTGATAGACATTGAGCAGAACAGATAACAAAAAAGAGGCTCCTTAGTGATCCATTGGTATTTTATAGTTCAGAGGTGAGCCTGTTAAATTACAGCTGCAGAGAACATTAAGTTCTACCAGTACTATATGTATCAGGCAGTGATATAGGAGCAAAGTTGTAGGTTACATCCATGTTCTTGAGTTTTAGATTTACGATCTTTGCAAGATGAGCTGTGTTCATTGTTCTGTTAAGAAACTGCAAAGGATAGGCTTAGCACTGTAAATAACATGTGTAGATATATGCACATACAGCCAAGCTGCTTTTCATTATCTTTTAAAAGCTCTGTTAAGTTGTAAGTGATGTAAGGTAGCTTGCATGCATAGAAATCTCTGCATACACTACTAGCACCAAAAAGCAATTGCACCGGCCTCTATCTACTAATATGAACAGTGGTAGAAAACCTCTTTACAGAGAAATACAGAACTGGTGAGATGTTAATCATGTGGAATATGTTTATTAAAACACTGAATAGACAGATGTGGCTGACTCTTATGGTGCAGAGAGTGTGGCAATACTATAGGCAAAACTAAGTTACCTGAGAGTATATAAAAACAAGTTGAAATTGAGTAAGTGGAGTTTTGAAGAGAGCTATCTGAGGGAAGAAGCAAGGACTTCAAACACCTGGTACAAGGTGTATCAGGATTTAAAAGGAAGCAGTGGAAGCAAAGTAGTAAGTTGTCTTGTGGGGCTCTTGTTTATTCAAAGTAATGACTATATGTAGAACTGTTTACTAAAGTAGGCCTGCTGGCTAGCTTACATAGAAAATTCAGCAAACAGCTCCAAGTTTTTCTTTTCAGAAAAGTGTCATCATGCTCCTCTGAAGAGTGCTATACCACAGTGTAAGGACTGTGGTGCTGTTCTGTTAAGTCTCCAGTAAAACATTTTTGGTCTGAATTATGTTTTTGAGTGGAAGCAATAGCACAAAATTTTCTGATATGGATTTACTGAAGATCACTAGTAAAATGTTTAAAGTGTTGTACAGGCCAAGTTTATAATGAATATTGGCTTTATAGAAGAACAAATTTATTAAAATAATAATTTAAAAAAATCTACCAAGTGTGATGAGAGCTCCACCCAAAACTATGTATTTTAAGCTATAAGCCTGGTTCTACATTTTTATCTTAAACTGCTGTATGCTGTTAATAGGAAATCATTTCAGCAACTGGCAATGAGATTACAGCGTATTGTATTTAGACCCTTCACGTAGCTGAAAAGTCCTGATGGGTTATGCAAAAATATGTCTCCGCAGGGGGAAAAAAAGTCAATTGCCCCTCAGAATACATGGCACTGGAATTAATGACTTGGACAGAGCTGCACGTATCTCCATTAAATGATCCATCTTTACAAAGAATCACGGTAAGTCATTGGTCTTTAAACTCTGTACCTGGGATAGCAAGGTTTCGAAGTGCGCTGAGTGCAGCATGTTGTACAGAGACATCCCCACTCTCCACGTGTTTCTCCAAAAGGTCCAGAAGCTGATGTATGACTCCCACTTGTACCATTCGTATACAGTTGCCATCTAAAGAAGACGAGAAACCAAGCAGGGGGGAGAGATGAGATGAGAAACTGATAGAATGTAGTCATGTGAATCAGGAGTTCAGGGAGACCTTGCCTTGTCTGTCTCAATGTTTTGATGAGATAGAGACTGTAGCTTTTGCATTTTTGCGTTTTTTTTTTCCGTCTTCAATTCTCTAGAGATGGAAGTGGGCATCAGCTACTTGTGAACTGATTGTGAGATGCACCCTCTAGTAAGACTTAGCTTGAGAATGCTTTCTAGAGCCAGTCACTGTCAAATTAAAATCCATATCTTCTCCGTTCAATTTCTTCCTTCACTACTGCTTTACTTTCCACTATATATATATGTGCTACTATATATATATATTACTATACACACACACACACGTGATGGAATACTAGTGGCATTCTCCATTTCTCCACAGGATAGCTTTAATGCCCCATTTTGCTGTTCTGGTTTAAGAGACTATAGTGAGACCGGCTATCTTAGCCAGCAATGATGAGTCTGATTACTAGTTTTGTACTGCTATTACTCCTTGTATTCCGTACAATCATTAGATTTTTCTTACCTGTTCTGAGAAACGCACTTTCTGAAATAAGTCTATGTTGCAGTCATGAAATTTGGAAAATCTCTATTGACCTAGAGAGTTCTTATTCGTTCAAAGCTGGTGAAAGAGCTGATTTAGACTTTCCAGAGAATCACCATTTTGCACAGTACATGCTCCACAATACTTTGTAAGTGCATATATTTATGTCTGTATTGTCTCCCTTTGTTTTTGAGAACTCAGTCTGCAGCGATGAGAGGACTTTTGTTATCAGAAGTTCCTTAGCTCTCCTTGATAGGAAATGAGAAGGTGCCTTCCCCTGAAGAGCTGATGGAAACTGTTACCTTCCGCATCTTTTTGAAGGAAGTGTTTTGAGGATGCCATTTGGAAAATATTTTTCTGTATTTTATTATTCCGTGTAGTTAATCACACTGCAAGAGAAGCATCTTCTTGACACCGGTCAAGATTCTGTTATTACAGTGTGAATGTTATTTGTTAGAAAATGGCAAAAATTGTGAATGCCGTATAGGAAGACCGCATCTTCACCTGGGGTAAAGAGCTACCTGTGAAACTATGCAGTCTTGGTTGGTACAAATCAAGAATCTGGCCAGAAGTAGCTTTAGTTGTTCCTCATAGTGCTAGCTACATGTCTAAGATTTTTTGAATGTATACCACTTAAATGGCCATATGTAGTAGTTTTAACATCTGAGCTTGTTTGAATATTATTTCTGCCCCAAAGTAGTAAAAACTCCTCTGTGTTCTCTTTTGAACCAACACTACAGTTCTTTTATCATTTTTACTGCTGTTGCATTTGAGTTAGTGGCATATTTTTCCCCCCTGTATTTCTGCATATATTAAATAAGAAAGTCAAACGTGTATAGATTGAGTGGATATTTTCAAGAGAAAACTCATTCTGTGAAATAGTTCAAATTTTACTCATGCAAGAATCTTTTGATAAGTGTTTTATGTCTACGTTTTTTAAAGGTGATCTTTTTGCTTGTGATTATTCAAACATTCTTTTGGCTGATCCTAATCTTTGGAGGTTAGAGTATATAAGAAAAGTTGCCTAGTCTTCTTTAGTCTTTAGGAATGATTCTCTGAGAATAGACTGTTTTGGCCTGAGAAAATTCTACAGGCAAAATACTTTGATCTTCATATAGACTAACCTTAAATGAACTTAATTTCCCTCCTCCCCCAACTTTCACACCAAAGAATGGCAGAGCATTTTTTTATCCTCTTGTGAAGTGCAAATAGGCAGAACCCATTAGTGGCTGCCTTACTTCAGTTGTCACAGAGCTCCAAAATGGTTCTCTCCTACGGATTTTTGCCTTGGATGGCAGCAGAACCTTGAATTTAATGGCTCATGGTTAAACTCTGCTAGGAACAGCCACTTTCATAGCTGCAAAAGCTGTCACCTTTTCACTGCCTCAGAAGTCATTTGATGCTGAGATCAGATTTCCATAGGATTTCTTTTCTTAGATTAAAGGCACAAACTGGGGCCTGAAAAGGATTATTCATTTATTCCACATGAAATATCTAATAGGGTTGTGGGGGAGATGGAGGGAGGAGAGGGAGTGACAAAGCAAGCCATTCAGCTGGCTAAGCCAGAGATAGCAAGTCTAAAGGCACGGAGGGCATTTCTGTGGCCTTCGTGGGCAGCCATGCACAAAGGCTGCTTCAGAGCTAGGTAAGAGACAATGAAGAAAGGAAGGCTAGAAAGGATGTGGGGGGAGGTGGGGAGAAATGCATGTGATACTGTCACATTGTTTTTCTGAAGTAAGCTGTCTCTAACTATTCAGAGAGATCTCAGGGAATCCTTATTGATAATTAAGTTAATGGAGAAAGTTAGGAATTGTTCAAAAAAAAAAAGCTCCTTTTTGTTAATTAAGCTTGAACCTAGTACAACAACTATCAATGAGAAAGGAATGGACAGAAAACAGAGTTTCTTCTGCTGACCAATTCAGCACAGCATGTCTCCCAGGAGTCTCTTTATAGGAGTCTCTCTGCGTTTCTCTCTACGTAGTATTAAGGCTCGTTGCTCTCTAAATAGGAAAGTGTGAAAGATAAAAATGGCTTATCTTGAGATTCCTTTTTTTCCCCTGATGCCTGAGTAATCCTCTCCCCACTTCCCAAAAGTGACTTAGAGTCTGAAACAACATTGTATATTTCTAAGAAACATTTGCCATTAAACAGTTCCAGAGTCTCACCTGTGATAACGTGATTTAGGCAAAACAAAGTATGAATGCTTGCACCCCTGATCAGCCCATTTTTTTACAATTGTTCCTCAAATTATTTCAGTATCCTTAGTCTCTGTTACTTAAAGGTATGCAAGTTTCTAGTTTGCAGAAAAACAAGGTTATATTTTCAGAGGCATGAAGCAATAAAATCTAATAGTGTTGTTCTTCACTCACAAACTGGCTTTCTAGCTTTGATGGGTAGAGAAAAAGCAACCTTACCATTAATTTTGTAAAATTAGCAAAAACCAATGTTCCTGACTCTGTCACTGCATACGTTTGGATATGAGGCAGTTAACAGCATTCTGGGAGATAATGCCATGTCCCTTAGCAAAATAAATAAATAAAAATTCTTCATGGGTTTATCTAAGGCATGATAAACAGAGAATGTTAAAAGTGCATCTCATGTCTGTTCATAGTTACCCCCAAAGTGAAATACTCTGTTTGTCTTTGTAGGGGACCAGAGAGGAAATATGAATCAATAATTACTTGAAGGTTGTTGCCATAGTTAATAATTTAAAATCTTTAAATTGATGATTACGTTGGGATTTGGTGGATGCGGTACAGTGTAAGTGTCCAGTTCTTGAAATTTATTTTTAATCTGTATTGCCCAAAATGCAATATAAACAGGGCCACCTAAACTTAGGTGTCATTAGAAGTCTTCAGCCTTTTTGTAGTGTTGCTCAAATCAGCTTAAAGACTTAGAGGAAAATCTACGTCAGCAATGTGTGTAGCCTGGAATGATAATGTTTTTCCTGCCATGTAAATGCACAATTTACATTACAAGGAAATTCTTACATTTCACTTGTTAATCCAAATGCTTCAAGTATGTAAGTAGGCTTGGAGTAGCGAATGAGGGAAGAGGGGTGGCACAACACCATGTGAACTTTTTAATCTGATGATTAGCTTTAAATTTAAAGCAGATTCTGTGCTCAGCTTTGAAAGTAAAGTGTTAGAAGCTGGGTGTGTCTGGCACAACCATAGGCATGACTACAGTGGCCTTGAGGTTCTTGTACCTGCACTTGTTTTCTGCACAGAAGCAGTCACATTTTTACTAGATTGCTTGAGGTAGCACATGCATGATGCTTGAAGGGGAACATTGCAACATGAGCACCAAGTTCCTATAAACACTGAAAAAATACAATGTCTGAGAATTCCCTTAAGGACTATGAAACGGGTTGCAGATGTGTCCCTTTTAAGGAAATGGAAGAAACCAAGCAGATGACAACTCTTCTTCCAAGGGGACTTCTTGACTTTTTTTATGTATCTGGACTGTCAATATTTCTTTATTTTACCTCCAAGAAGCAGAGAGACAATGAGATCTGATGCAGCCTTCACAATGCACGTATCTTCAGCTTGTGAATTGCCGTGAAGCCTCAGTAGGATATCAGATAGCACCTCTTGCACACCTGCTTCCACCAACTGAACTTTTAGAGCATCTGTAAAGAACACAAAAGCACACTAGAAGTTTCTTGGGTCATATTTGAAGAGTTTCAAGCCAGGAAGCTAAATCTTTGAATTTAGGTCAGTCTCTTTCCAGGTGTGATCATTTTTTTGTTTTATTGGACATCCTGGTGCTAGGATGAAACCATAGGCAGGATGAGCAAAGCCAGTTACGAGTTTTCATCAGGTATCTAGATATTCTAGATGGATTCTTGTCAGTGCTTGTTACACTGCTGCTTCGAGTAGATACCTTCTGTATTTGGTTGTCGATTTTTTTAATACAAAAAGAAAAGACTTCAGTCTTTTTTTTACTCTGGTATTCTGTTGCAAAGTCATATTCTACCATGGTTCATATTCTACCAAAATAGAGTGGAAGGCTACTCTCTCCTGCCTGGCTTTGCTGTCTCACCTATTAAGCTTCCAAGCCTTAATCAGGCTGGGATTTCATATGTTCTTGTGGTTTATTTCCATTGAAGGGATTACTAATTTCCATTAGTAGGATCCCCCAGCAAATGCAGAACCTGGAGCTTAAGCTAAGCACTAGTATTCCTTTCTCCCCTCTTTCCCTCAAGCCAAAAGGAGCCTTACCATTTTCTGCAAGTGCTTGTAGGACCTCAAAGATGATTTCTAACCTTTCATGGTTCTCTGCTCTTCTCAGTTGTTTCACCAGCTGTTCAGCAACCTTTGTCTTGCTTAGAGCTTCCTTAGCTGTATCTGTGTATATGATAAAGTCAGGATTTTGAATGGTTCTGTATTTGATAAAATGTTAAAAGCATATCTTCATATAATCAGAAGTGACTAGATGTTACTTTGATTTTGAAAGCCTTTCCTGTTTTTTTTATAAATACATATATAAATATTTTATATTTATTTATCCCTTTGAACAGCACTGAGACAGCAAAACTCTATTCCATGCCTTTTATTACTCCCTGTCTTTACTACTTTCATTGTTTTAATGCTGTTTTTTTTTTGTTTCATTCCTGTAGCTATGACTTTGTAATAGCTGTGAAATTAATCCTGGCTTAATTCCTTATAAATTACTCTTATAAATCCATCTACAGTATGATTATTTCATTTATCAAATTGGCATCTGCCACATGCCTGTTTGCTGTAGCAGTATATTTTCTGCCTTGATCAGATTAGATAGTTCTAATCTCACTGGGATCCTAACCATCTGCAAGATGATGATAACAAAGATCAAATATTTTAAAGCTTACTGTTCTTAGACGTAGAACACATTTTAATATGGTATTAAGTATTGTAAGAGATTTATAAAGGGAAGGCCTGGCTAGAAGATGGTGTGACATACCCCTTTCCTTGCCTCTCCCCCTAAAGGCAGGAGGTAATTAAATTATAGCATAGAGACAGACCATATACAAAGCATGTTAACTTCTTTTGTTTGATCTTATTCCTCCATCACTACTTAAGGCGTATGTAAGGTTCCGCAAATATAGTTTAAATTGATGGAGATGTCTTTGCTTGAAAATTGTGTAAATGAAAATGGAAACTGATTCATTAAGGTTTATAAATTTAATTACTAAATAGAACTTTTAACAGTATTTTTATGTACTGTATCTGAATTAGTTGAAACTATATCAGTTTACAGTAGATGAAGTTATGCCATCTATACCTTTTTCTGGATCAAAAACAGACTGTTGAAACTTAATTATTTCAATAATTATTAAATAATAATTGCTGATACTCCAGGACAGAGTAGTAACTTTCCCAACATGGGTGCTGTGGCCAGTTCCTTGTTATGTACCAGTAAGGGGAAATAGCAAGCAAAAAACACCTACCACAGCTGTGGACATTCTGCATGTAAATGGAAAGGCAATGACAGTGTGAAGTTGACATTTTCCTGCAAGATACAAAAGCATTTACTTACCAAGGTCTGCAAGATTGCATAAGGCCAATAGGTCAACGTGGACAAGTGGTTCGCTCTCTGCATAATCAGTCAATATTCGGACTAGTGATGAGATTACTCCTACCTTCACCAGCTCTTCCTGAAGATCACCTGGTAATAGCATGCACAGAAGTTAAAGGTGATTAAATAGGGGCCAATTAAATCAGTAAAGAAGGTCCAACTGAGATGCTTTGCAGCAAGGTAATCTAGTTTGTTTTTACACTGTTACATTTCATACAGCATTCATATCATGGGTTCAGGCTAACGTGTGTGCATGGAAAATGCAGATTCAGAACAGCTCTGCTAGACTTACTGGTTTTAATTTGACCTGAGTAATTAGGCGACTGTGAAAAATAAATAGATCAGGGCAATTGGATGAGCATCTTGACTAGTAGCACACCTTCTAGTGCGAATTCTGATGGACTGCATCACTTCATAACTATCTGAAAACTGAGTGAGAAATATACACTGGCTTATTTCTCTTGGGGAGCAGGAACCTGAGCTGTATTATCCCATGGCTTCTTTTTGCCTAAAGGGCAGGGATATGTAAGGGACTCGAACCTATGATAAGGTACAGTCTAGTGATGACTCAGCTTTTGGGGATCACCAGTATTCTGAACTGTATAGTAAATGTCCACATACCTGTTCTTTGCATGTTGGTAATGATTATTTTTTGAAGAGAAAAAAAACCACCACCTTTGTGAAACAAGATGCTTTACAATACCCAGGCTGTTATAAGATACTACTGAGAAAGAGGGGCGGCTTTAAAGTTGATCTAGGAGTATCTTTTTTTTTTTTAATTGCTCTGAATGTAGGGAGCCTTGGAGTGCTTGAATTCAATGTATCTTTGGCATTTTTATAGGCTGAGCAAAGTCCTCAGACAATCATAAATCACTGTAGCTCAAGGGAAGTCAGTGAAGTACGATAAGTTGAAATGAATTTGTTCATAGTTCTAATATATAAGTACAATTGTCTCTGCAGAATTACTGAGAAAACGGATAACTGTTTTCTTCTTTTTGTAGTTTGGTTTGCAGTGAATGAAGGCTTAATATCTACAATGATTTTGAGAATGCCAAGAACTGAGATACAAAGTTGGTCGGTGGTGGTCGCTTACTGGTACTATGACAGTGCTTTCAAAAGTGTCTTGCCGAGAGCTCGACTGCGACTCAGGTGGCAGCATGTATGACAGTTACCAGGAAAAGCATCTGAGTGCTATTGTAGGATATGGAATTGTAATTCAATCAGGGAATCACTGATCTAATTTGCAGGGGGGCAGTAGAATCTATACCAGATACGGATTTTTTGCCTGTCATGCTTGGGTTTCATAGCAACAATGCAGGGAGGCAAACCCATGGTTTTCTAGACAAATCTACATGGGTTCACACTAGAAAAATAAGAGAACGTTGAGGGATATTGATAGTAGATACTGGGTGAAAAGCTCCATATTAACTCCAGGATGCCATAAATACTTTGGTCAGTCTGGGAATTAAGGATTAAAAAAAATAATAATCTGTTGAGGCAATTAAGCGAAATGGGCATAATTTTTGAGACCAGCAGGCAAGCTGGTATACTGGCTTTATGGAAATCTTTGGAGCACAGAGATCTTCTATATGCAAAGAATGGTCTTTAATGAAGAACTAGATAATATCTGTCTTTTTTTAGTGTTTTTTCCTGACACACTTAGAAATAAAAACAAAGCTGTTGCTTTATAAACACTTGGGAGAAGTCAAAGCCCTTTGGGATTTGGCCCCAAGGTAGTTCTGCTAAGATGTTTAAGGTATATATGAAGCTTTGCTACTCTTTGGTTGAAGACCGGAAGTATTCAGCCTCTGGTCTGACGAAGATGTATCACCTTGAAGTCAAAAATATAGGGGGAAACTCAGTTTAGGGTGTGTTTGGGATGCGTTCAGACTGGCATCTGTGAGCTGTGTATACTGTATGACTAACAGGAGCTTGAAGTGCATAGTGTGCTCAGGTCTCATGGAATAAAATGTAGCCTATAATTCATAATAATGCCTTCTAAAATAATGTCTTGCACCAAAAAAAAATTGAGTTCTTTTAAGTCGATACTTACGGTTATCATAACAGATACGGCCAATAGCCCGCCCAGCATGAAGAAGCATTTCTTGGTCTGTGCTTTCCAGCAAAGGTATCAAAGTCAGAACCAAATCTGCTTCAATACACGGCTTCTTCATTTCATCTGCATAGGTAAAGGAGAGGGACTGTTGTGTCTTTTGTCATGTTAAAATGAAATGATTGCAATTGCAAGACCAATAACTGGTAGCCATGAAACAAAACTAAGCAGTGGAAACACAGCTAAGGTGCTGTAATATGCCTTGTAGTAATGCTGTATATACTGAAGTGCAACATACCGTTCCTGGCTATCTCTGAAAGCACCTGGGCTGCTTTCACTGCGCATCGTGGATTGCCTTTCAGGATTTTTGCCAAAGTTAGGAAGATCCCACTCTCTCTGAGTAGGCTGAAGGATCTCTGCTCTGTAATGATAGGAATGTTAACAACACCTGCAATAGGTTTGCAACTGTTTATTTACATGGTACTTTGTTTCCTAGAGTTCTGAGTGGCTGTCTTTGGGATCCAAGTTGCTGACTTAACAGGGTACTTAAGTCTGTCTCAATGTAAATATATGTGAATGCTCATCTGCTTAAATTGCAGCTAGTGTCTATCCAGCTGATTATTCTGCTTCATGCTGAATTGAAGCACAGGTGGCAAAGCAAAGAGGAAAACATTTTCATCTCTGACTATAAAAAGATACTTGCGTAAGGCATGGGAAGTTGCGGATTAAGATGTTATTCCTGATGTATTGCCTAGCCATTAATTTTGTAGGTAGGCACAATATCTTTTATTAGACCAGCAATTGGAACAGTCCATTCTCTCAGACTTTTTACATTAAAAGCATGTCTAATTGTCCTTAAAGTAGTAAGTCACCATCTGCCAGGGCATTCAAATAAATGCAGGTTTATGTGATCTCAGGAGAACACGCAGAGACCTTAGAGAAAGACTTTCTCATAAGGAGATTAGGAACTACTTTTAAAATTCCTGTCTGGCTGGTGGATGTCTTAGCTCAGACCCTAGACAATTAAAATAAAACTAAAAGTCTGTTTCCTTGTTTTGTGAGACTATTTACTGTAAGGCTGCACATTTTACTGTCATGAAATGACTGATTGACTTTCTTGGTATAAGAATTAGAATATCTCTGATACTGTAGGTAACAAAGGGAATAACCAACCAGAGGATCCCATCTAACCTGTTTCTCTTTCAAAGCAGACATCTTTATTTCCTAGGTCAAAGTGACATTCTTCTATTTAGAAATGGGCCAAGTTCTATTATTGTAGAAAACCTACAATAAACAGTAATTCATTGTATAAAACTCCAGTGCTAGCCGTTTCTGTACGCCTCATTATTTTGCTTTGACTACTACTACCCATACAATGTGTCTGTGTTATGCAACCCAGACACACCGATGCAGTTTTGAGATGTAGATCATTCCATTAATTTGCTTTTGTCTGGCTATCCCCTGGAGACCATTGAATTTTCTATTCACCTATTGACTTTTCTGTGTTTAAAAGGTAAAGGATGCTTGAGTATATGTTTTCTAGATACATAGTTTCTTCTTACGTGGTTACATAAACCAGTTCTATAATGCGGAAATGTCATTACAGCATCATTCCACAGCAATTTGGTAAAAGGTTAATAACAAGCTTTCTTAGAGCTAAGCCTTTATAAGAATTCAGACTAATATTTACAAAAGGGAGATTGAGTTCTGGCTTTGTATGTGAAACATGACATAACTGTAACGCCCCGCTAGACCTTCTGTTCACAAACAGTGACGGACTGGTGGGAGATGTGGTGGTCGAGGGCTGTCTTGGGCAGAGTGACCACGAAATGGTTCAGTTCTCTATTCTTGGCGAAGTCACGAAGGGGACCAGTAAAACCGCTGTCTTGGACTTCCGGAGGGCTGACTTTGAGCTGTTCAGGACACTGGTTGGCAGAGTCCCTTGGGAGGAGGTTCTGAAGGGCAAAGGAGTCCAGGAAGGCTGGGGACTCCTCAAGAAGGAAATCTTAATGGCTCAGGAGCGGTCTGTTCCCACGTGCCCAAAGACAAGCTGGCGCGGAACTAGACCGGCCAGGCTGAACAGAGAGTTGTGGCTTGAGCTTAGGAGAAAAAAGAGGGTTTATAATCTTTGGAAAAGAGGGTGGGCTACTCAAGAAGACTATAAGGCTGTTGCGAGGCTGTTCAGGGACAAAATTAGAAGGGCCAAAGCTCATCTGGAGCTCAATCTGGCTACTGCCGTTAAAGATAACAAAAAAAGTTTTTACAAATACATCAACACAAAAAGGAGGACTAAGGAGAATCTCCATCCTTTACTGGATGTGGGGGGAAACTTAGTTACAAAAGATGAGGAAAAGGCTGAGGTAGTCAATGCCTTCTTTGCCTCAGTCTTTAGCGGCAAGACCAGTTGTTCTCTGGATACCCAGTACCCTGAGCTGGTGGAAGGGGATGGGGAACAGGATGTGGCCCTCACTGTCCACGAGGAAATGGTTGGCAACCTGCTACAGCACTTGGATGTACGCAAGTCGATGGGGCTGGATGGGATCCACCCGAGGGTACTGAGAGAACTGGCGGAGGAGCTGGCCAAGCCGCTTTCCATCATTTATTGGCAGTCCTGGCTATCGGGGAGGTCCCAGTCGACTGGCGGCTAGCAAATGTGACGCCCATCTACAAGAAGGGTCGGAGGGTAGACCCGGGGAACTATAGGCCTGTTAGTTTGACCTCAGTGCCAGGGAAGCTCATGGAGCAGATTATCTTGAGTGTCATCACGAGGCACTTGAAGGGCAACCAGGCGATCAGGCCCAGTCAGCATGGGTTTATGAAAGGTAGGTCCTGCTTGACGAACCTGATCTCCTTCTATGACCAAGTGACACGCTTGGTGGATGAGGGAAAGGCTGTGGATGTGGTCTACCTTGACTTCAGTAAGGCTTTTGACACCATTTCCCACAACATTCTCCTCAAGAAACTGGCTGCTCGTGGCTTGGACTGGCGTACGCTTTGTTGGGTTAAAAACTGGCTGGATGGCCGGGCCCAAAGAGTTGTGGTGAATGGTGTCAAATCCAGTTGGAGGCCGGTTACTAGTGGAGTCCCCCAGGGCTCAGTGCTGGGGCCAGTCCCCTTTAATATCTTTATCGATGACCTGGACGAGGGGATCGAGTGCACCCTCAGTAAGTTTGCAGATGACATGAAGTTAGGTGCATGTGTCGATCTGCTCGAGGGTAGGAAGGCTCTGCAGGAGGATCTGGATAGGCTGGACCGATGGGCTGAGGCCAACTGTATGAAGTTCAACAAGGCCAAGTGCTGGGTCCTGCACCTGGGGCGCAACAACCCCAAGCAGCGCTACAGGCTGGGAGATGGGTGGTTGGAAAGCTGCCTGGCCGAGAAGGACCTGGGAGTACTGGTTGATAGTCGGCTGAATATGAGCCAGCAGTGTGCTCAGGTGGCCAAGAAGGCCAACAGCATCCTGGCTTGTATAAGAAGCAGTGTGGCCAGCAGGTCTAGGGAGGTGATTGTCCCCCTGTACTCGACTCTGGTGAGGCCGCACCTTGAGTACTGTGTTCAGTTTTGGGCCCCTCGCTACAAGAAGGACATGGAAGTGTTCGAGAGAGTCCAGAGAAGGGTGACGAGGCTGGTGAGGGGTCTGGAGAACAAGTCTTACGAGGAGTGGCTGAGGGAGCTGGGGTTGTTTAGCCTGGAGAAGAGGAGGCTCAGGGGAGACCTTATCGCTCTCTACAGGTACCTTAAAGGAGGCTGTAGAGAGGTGGGGGTTGGTCTGTTCTCCCACGTGCCTGGTGACAGGACGAGGGGGAATGGGCTAAAGTTGTGCCAGGGGAGGTTTAGGTTGGATATTAGGAAGAACTTCTTTACTGAAAGGGTTGTTAGGCATTGGAACGGACTGCCCAGGGAAGTGGTTGAGTCGCCATCCCTGGAGGTCTTTAAGAGATGTTTAGATGTAGCCCTTAGTGATATGGTTTAGTGGAGGTCTTGTTAGTGTTAGGACAGAGGTTGGACTAGATGATCTTGGAGGTCTCTTCCAACCTAGACAATTTTGTGATTCTGTGAACTGTCAAGATGTATAGCATGGTATCTTCTCTACTTTATTTAGTACTAAAACAAAGACATTTGGTATAGGCAGATTTCCTCAGAACATTGCCTACGTACTTGATTGCTGAAGCTGGATGCTGTGCTCTTCCTGGCCTGGAACACTGAGTGCATCTGCAGTGATGTCTGTTTGCATAAAAAATATGCTGGATACTATTGCAAGCATTTGTCGTAACTACAAGTGTGGTCTTGTAAGCTATTTGCAAACAAGTAGTATGTATGGCTTGTTTAGAGCTCTAGATCTCTAGTACAGAGCAGTCCTTGGATACCACTGAAGACCTCTCTGAGTCCAGATCAGGAAGTCTGGTTAATGAGGAAAGACTGACAATTCGTGAAAGCCTGTGAAAAATCAGATCTCGTGATCTGAAACCTCTTAAATGGTTAGAGCCATGATTGCCTTATTCTTCAGATTTTTGTAACTCTTACTTTCTGTGGGCTCAAAGGGGTTTGTTCACATGTCATGTGTGAAGCACGCTGCTGTACCAGCACGGCTAGATCACTATGGCCGCTGAAGGAGGGAGAGCTACCGCGCAAGAAAAACAAGCTCCTTCAGTGAAGAATAAACAGTTCTCAATTAACAAGTAATCGGCTCTTGACAGGCCTGATTGCTGTCCCCTCAGATACTTAGTTTACGTCTGCAAATAAGATGTCTGTGAGAAATTGAAAGGGCTTTTGGGCAGAATAGGTTGGCAACATCTGTACAGCCTTGCGGAACAGCACTAGTAGAGAGGTGATGATGTGTCAGAGTGGAAAGCATGATGAGGTAAGAAAAGTATAAACAGTTGTTGAGATGAGACTGGTATTATTAACAGGATGGTCAAATAGAATAAAATCTGTAAATACCTAGGAACTTCTTTTTTGCTCTAATTTATTGGATTATTTGAATTGGTATTTGAATAAATCATCGGTATTTCAGATAACATTTCAGGAACTTTAGTCTTTGTGCTTATTCATATGAAAATTACTTCTAGAAGTCATTTTTGGTCATCTACGTAATGATTACCATGCTGTATTGTAGAATAACTAGCTATAAACTTAAATATGTTCAGTAACAAATTCACTGCATTTTAAGCCCATTACAGCTTTTTATATGACACAAATAATGGATTTTCTAGTTTAAGATGCCTGTTGTACCATTGAGATTAGTAATTTGAGTGATTAGAGTGATTTAATATTTTTCTTCCAGATCTATTACTTACAAATGTACCTTAATTGCTAATTAATCCTTGAAATGAGTTCTAGAGGTTAATGTGGTCCATACCTATATCTGAGCTAAGTGTTTCACAGTAATCAGTATTTTTTTTTTTAACCTGTGTTCTGGTAGGGTGACTCCACTTTTAATCGTAGGAGTTTGTAGTAAGTAGAATATTAAATTTGGAATTTCTTTGTAGCTTGAGGTGTTTTAGGGATCAGTAGCTTTATCTGGTCACAGGTAGGTTTGAGAGTAGGCAGAAGGAAAGGAAAATCATGGAACAGGTTGGGGAGATCTATAGCTTCAGCAGCAGCCTCTTCTAATACAGGTTATCACACTAGATGAAGAGCTCTAGTGAATACTTCCACATTGTGTAAACAGTTAAAAAGTGATCAAGAGTGATACTTAGCTATCTTCAGTAAGAGCCAGGAGAATCCCATTTAGACTTTCAAGGATCTGGTCTTCAGCTTCTGTGTCATCTCCACAGAGCCCCAGGTACTCCAGGTGCTGACTCAGGGTTTCTAAACAGAAAGGGATGGGAAACTGTTGAGCCAGTATAAAAATAATACTTTTTTTTTTTTTTCTGACTTCAGCTGACTATAAGCTCATCTTTTGAATTATTCAGGTCTAACTGTTTTTGCCACTCTTGCTGCTTTCCAACCTATTAACTCTGCAGTTGGTTTAAAGGGCATTCTGCACATTACAGTTAATTATTTGATTATTCATTTTTTATTCTCTTATACACTCTAGGGAATAACATCCAGACTTGACAATTTGTTACCATTTGTTTTATCGATTAGCTCTAAATCAATCTTCTGCCCTTTCAGTCTGAAGATTTCTCCAACTACTTCCTGGAAACAAAAAAGGACTTAAAGTGGTTGAAATGAATGTAAGAAATTATGCTGGAAAACTGATGGCTGAAGCAGTTAATTTATGGTAGAATATAATGTAAAATGTTAACAAAACTGCAGTAAAATAGCATTTCTACTTCACAAACTATTTCACTGAAAAAATGATTCATGAGTCTTGGCTTAGAAATCCTTCAGTAGTTGCGTAGGATTAATAATTCATCATTTTTTGTTGTTTGATAGGTTCACTGTCTTCTCTCTCCCTAACGTGCCTACTAATGTAAGATAGATATATATATTAAGTTAGAATGTGTGAATTTAGTACCTACAGGAACTGACTTCTACAGAGGAACCAGAAGTGTCTTGAGTTGTTTGGAAGAAAGGAGGAATTAAGGGGAGGGAAAGTAGAAGACTATTAAGTGTTATTGTCCTTGAGAAGAAAAAAAGTCTTTTGGCTTAATTAAAAGCAGTTATTTATGAAGAGTCACAAATTTAGATTTTTGTGCTTTAAAGATGCCATCTTCAGAAAAATGACTGCATTCATCAGGTTAAAAATCCATATGGAGAAGAAACATGAGGAAGTTGTTCCATAGTTATTATTCTGAGTAAGAAACTGAAGCTGTAGGTATTTGATACCTCTTGGAAAGGTATTGTAATTGAAAGTAACTAGTTTGTCTTTTTTTGGCCTTTTCAAAGTTGTGTGCTAAGGGCAACAGAGGCATAAAATTGATAGATCAGTGTTCCTTGTTTTGTTTTTTAAAAAGTAGATGACTTTGGATTTGTTGCCTTTTGAAAACTCCTAGAATAGATTTACAAGGATGATTGCATATGACCTGATTAAAAACTGGGTGTTAAACGTTGATTTCCATTTCTGTAAGGTTCTGCTGCTATAATTTTCTGAATGAAGGTATATGTAGGTAGAAATTTTCTCCCCCCCCCCCCCAAAAAAAAAAAAAAAATCACCTGAGTAACCTGACAGTTGAATCAGCTTTCATCTTAAACTAGATCTAGTGGGAGTGGGTAGATAGCTACAACTGCTGATAGTGCAATATGAAATAAATTAGGAGGCCATGAGAATGATCTCCTGAACTGTATGACTTCATCCTTACCAAGACCCAGAACACATTAGCATGAGAGAATGCATTTACCTTCTAGTACTTGTCTAATTAGAGCAATAATTATATTTGCAACTACATTTCTAATAGAGTTAAGATATTTAGAAAAATGAAAAGGCGTCTGAATCTCTTAAATTGGAGGAGGTTGTTTTACAAATAGCAGTGAACAGTATATGTTACTGGTCACCCATTAGGATGGGATAGTGGTAGTTAGAAATCCAGGTGCTTTGTTATTTCTCCAGGGAACAGATTAGCAGAGAAACACCATATGCATGATGACGGACAAAGTCCTTGAAAAATAACCCATCTGGTTTGTCTATTGTGTTGTGAAAACCGTACCATAAGCAGCAGAATCACCCAGCTGACTAAAGAGCTATTTTTATATGTCTTGCAGAAGGCAGTATTTAACAGCAACAGTCTTAAAATAATAAGCCCTCAGACACTCAGAATTTTCTCATGTTGTATGTTATTTCTCAAAACTCATTTAATTTAATCAGTGTGGGACAGATTCCTCGATACTCATTGCCTTTAAGTCGATGCTTTTGAAAGTGGAGTTAGGAGGCAGATGCCGTAAGACACAGCTGTCCCGTGGAGAGGCAACAACGGCGCACACAAAGCTCGTGACGAAAGTTGGCCAGAAAACGGCTTTTCTGTTTTGAAGAAAATTCTGGGCTGTTGACATTTCGTTTCATCCAATGCTGGAACAGAATGTCGACGCTGCGGAACTTGAGGCGAAAGAGAACAATTTGTTTCAGTTTTTGCAAATCTGCTCCTTCCCCAGCTGGCAGCCGGGGCTGGCCGGCAGCCCAGCCGGCTGGTAGTGAGCTGGGTGGAAGCCAGGCGGGCCGGCCAGCTGGTAGGCCCCGGGAGCGCCTGCTGCCTGCGTGCTGAGGAGGCCTTCAGCAGAATGAATGTGTCTCAAGGAATCTCTTCGTTCTCTTGAATCAGCGGTTTTCATTAGAATATTGTTGATCATCTTTAGGAGTTGGCTGTACAAGCTCTGCCCTGGAAAGCTCTAATCTTGTGTTCTCGCTGGTTACCTGCAGGGCCAGAACTTCTCAAGATTGAAGTACAAAAGCACCCCCCTTTTTATTCCCTCCAGTGAGCTGAAGGGCTATATTAATTCACACACAGATCTGAGCATAAACTACTGAGTAGAGGTGTAGGAACCACACTTTTGCAGTGGGAATTGGCTTTTTGATCACTGAGAGCAGAAACAATAATGCAGGAAACACACTGCATCCTGCTGATTTTATCTGGCCTCTGCCATGGGGAAGGAGCCATGAAATGTGAGCTCTTTAGATCTGCTGAAACACTGCTGAGTCAATTCCCAATGTAATTTTTGACTAATAAAGTCCTCAAGAAGTGAAGCATCCCACACATCTTTGTACATTTTTCATTGATAACTATCCCCTAAAAAGGTAATGCCTTACCTGTTTTTTTCTCATTTTATAGCCTTTCATGTGTGTACAAGCTATTTTCTAGTGTTTTTTTTCTTTTTTTTTTCCCCCTTAGAGGAAACATAGACCTTATCATGCAATTGTTATCCAATATTTATCACTATTTGGATCACAAGCAGGGTAAAGTCAGTGTGCACCAATTTGTTTCAGAGGACTTGAAACAACTTACTCCCCTTGAATGCCTGGCCTTGTGTGTCTCCTTTACAACTTTAGTAATTTCAGAAGCTAAGCTTGTTCTTCTGCTGCTTATCTTCATAATATTTTAGAAGATTCTTCTGCACACTTTGATTATTATTCAAAGTTATAATTTTTTTTTCCCTGTAACATAAAGACATAGTGATTTTTACAGGAGAAGTCCATTTAGCTCTGTGTAATATCTCCTGGTAGTAGATGATTAAAGAAAAGTAAAAGACTATGGTACATATCCTTTCCCTGGCATATCCTGGACTATAAGCAGTCAACTCTTCAGGGATTTTTTTAGTTGGAGTTTTCAGCTGGTTTAATTTACACTTAAATTCATTAACGTCTTTATTTTAAATTTGCTTATACTTTAGCTGCCAGAATATAGACTGATGATGAGTTATGTGAAGTAGCTCTGGGTTGAGAGAGGAAAAAAAAACTTCAACCTTGAAGTGGTTATTTGGCCTTCTCATGCTTTTGGTTTTCTGAAAACACACTGTATCGCTCTGGCAGGGAGCACAAGTCTCTATGGTTAATTAAAATCACATCCTATGTAACAGCTAAGGGATAAGAGTCCATGTTGATAAACTGCTAGAGTTCTGCAGGTCAAGAGCATCCAGAAGGTACAAGAGGAGTCCTGAAGAAACTAAAATTTCAAGTTATAATGCTAGGAAATAGGTGTTGTCTTTCTAGCAATTTAATAAGAAAATGAAAAATGAAAAAATTCACTGCATTCGTAGTTATTTTTCCTTATGTGGCTACCTGCAAAAACATGTAGCTATAAACCTCAATTTTCTCACAGTATTTTTTGATGTTCTTTCCTGAAACAAAGTAACGCCTGGTCCATGGGAGATACAAAATCTCCCATGTAACCCTACAATAACAAATGTGTCTGCATGCCAGGTAGAAGAATTAGTAGCCCTGGAAGTAGGGCTTCAGGTCTCCTTCTCTAGTTATGTTGTATTATGTTTACTTGATAAGTTGGAGATGAAGAAATATGGAAGGGCTGGTAAGTGTGTTTAACAGCAAATAAAGCATATAAGGTCAAATATTCACACTTGTGCCCAAAGAAAGTAAAGCAGCTCTATCATTATAACAGTTTTGCTGTAACCGAAGGAAGCAAAACCTGCTGCTTCTGACTCCAGTGGCCCTAGTAAGGAAAGGAGGGTCAAGGAGAAGAAAGATGCAATTTAATTTCATTTTTTTTTTTTTTTTTTTTTTTTTTAATTTCTCCAGTGGTAAAAAGTAAAGTACTGGAAGAACAGATCCTCCATCTCTTTAGACTTTTAAATCCATGGCAAGAAGATTGTCTCATAAGGTATGTTTTTATCCATCTCTCTATGAAAAGACACAGCCATGTTGGAAGATATGTTTTCTGTCACTGCACTAAAGGGTGATGAGATGTAGGGGAAAAATCATTAGATTAAAAAGGAGCTGGGGAGAGAATTTAAAACCAATATTGTAGGTGTAACATAATTATGAACAACTCCTCACCTGGTTTCTTTACTCTTGTTTGTCTGCATAAAGTTTTTTAGATTACTCAGGTCCATAGGCATAAAGATTTTGCAATAGAAGTAAATCTTAAGAATTTCTTTGAGGTAGGTTTTTGTGTGGTGTTGGTGTTTTATTTATTTATTTAAAGTTTCTGAATGGAAGTTACTTGAAAGAAAATGTCTGTGGATAGAAAATGACTTCTGCTTTGTAGACACAATTGCTGTAGTAAAATTAGCATAGATTGAAGAAAAGGGGGAAGAAGTATTTTGAATTATTTTTGAGAGCATGAGACAGCATTTTAAATTGCAGTTCTCTTGATGGAATGCCCTTGGCTTAATTAAGCTGAACTGAGTTTAAGGCATGACCCTTTTTGTATGTCAGCAGCATGGGGTTGAAAGCTAAATGTCATTTGGAATGACACCTGAGACTGCTGTAAGTTAATTGAGCCAGGGTGGTCCTATAGTTGATGGTCACATAGGCATATATAGCCTTCACATCTTGCCCCTGCATCCCTCAGCAATCCTCTGCAAGAAGGAAAGGAGTAGGAATGGATGACTAGTATAAGTTATTCTAGAAGGCTGGAGCTCTGTCATTAACTGGAAATTGAAATATATCATTCTGATCACCCCTAACAGTAAGAAATCCAGATCCTTTCCAACCAGTTTTGTTTTGTTTGTAAAGTTGACAAGCCTTGACTGAAATCTCTGAAGATACAGATTAGTTTTATTAAGTGCAAGTATTTGGGTTAGGCATATGCCTTGAATGTCTGAAAGAAGCCAATGTTTCCTTTTGATTTCAATCTGAAAAGGGCCATGTTCTCCCCATTATTATTATTTTTCGTTATTTTGTCTGATATTCTTTTGACCTGGTCTGGACTATTGGTGTATATTCTCAGTGTTAATGGTCAAATACCTACAGTTTCTAAGAATGATCTAAAAAATACCTATTATCAAGAAATGGAAAATAAAGGAAAGCTTACTATTCATATTGTCCACAAAAACTTGCCTTTGCCCATTGCTATTGCAGCCTTTCTGGTTTGCATTTACCAACCTGAACTCTTTAGAGCACTGTTCATTGTCTATGATCATGTGGTATGCACCTCTGGACATTTTACTTTTCAGAAGAATGAGAGTGCAGCAGGTTTTTAAGGAGATTTTTACTGTTTACTTTGAGCTGCAGGGTGAAAGGATGATGAAAACAGGAATTTAAACCTGTTCAGCTAGTACTTAACGTTAGTGTTCTCTATTAATTGTGAAGGATCTAAAAAAATTTTCTCTAATCCATGTCTAGAAATTCTCTAATTGTCGTTGATTAGCCAGGACAGTTACAAATACCTTCTTTGACTCAGTGTTATATCTGTGGTTTTTTATTTTTAACTTCTTTGACTCAGTGTTATATCTGTGGTTTTTTATTTTTAAGTATTGTGGTCAAAAAATGAGTTGAAAAATAATAGGAACACCTAGCAGTAAAGTGGAAAAAAGAAATAACAAACACTAATAGGTCAGCATCTTGTGGCCATAGCTGGATACTGAGTGTTGGGTTTTTAATACTTAAACACCAATCCCTTAGCAGAAGAGCATTGCGAGGGGATGGTAGCAGGAAGTATTGGAGGGAGTTTACTATGGTGTTGGTATGTCTACAGTATGTGCATCAGCTGGCCTTGGGCTATTCTTCAGACTCTCAGCTGTCGATTACCACCGCTCAGCATTTATTTCTGTGGGGCTTCCTCTTGTTCATCTGCTGTTTGGCCTGCAGTCTGTCCAGAAAGCTTAGTTCTCCTCTGGCCTTTGGTGTCAGGCTTGTTTCCAGGCATATTCAGAGCAGATATTGGAGAACAGATGGGTGGACAGAGCACTTCTCTTCTGAGCTCAAGTTTTACTAACAACCTCACTGCCCTGAGCGGTGACAGATAACTTCATTATGTGTCTGAGAGATTTAAAAAGAGTGTGTTGATGTGGGAACGGACTTTAATGGATTGCATTCATCATTACCACTTAAATGGAGAACCTGAGCATGGTTTTTAACTTGAGTAAAACATAAATAAGTGAAGAACTTGAAAATGTCAATAGTTAAAGGAGAGGAAGGAATGTTGCATGATTTGTTTGGGAATTACGTGGTTGAAGTATAGAATTTCACAGCACAATGACTGAAGTACAAAGCTGTAAGCCTATGGTAACACAAATCCGATATATTATTGGTGAGAAAAATGATGATTGATTGTGAAATGGAGATTAACAGGAAAAAATCCAACCGTTATTTCTGGGAAAAAAAAAATGTTTTGGGATAGTTGAATTCCACCAAGGAGGGAATGCAGGAAGGATGGGGGGGGCTGGTGCAAGGGAGACGAGGGGTTGAAAGCAGACTCTACTGGTCTACGGCTGATGCTGTGCACCTGTGGAGAGATCCTACTGGGCTATGGCTGATGCTGTGCCCTGTGGAGTCTTCAGGAAGAATGGCTGCAGAACCCTGCCTGAAAACGGATAAGAGGAAGAATATGTTTATCCTAGGATAACCTGAAACAGATCAGTGAGATAAGTCGGAAGAAAGCCAGACAAGTGCAGTCAGGGAGAACATACGTGCTGAAGAGATGACCCATAGTATGAAAAGCTGCTTAGTTGTATTCTGCTAAACTTATTCCTGTTGTGAGGGCTGTAGACTAGGAATAAAATTCACTTTGAATGTTGAATCAAAATGTTGTTGTAAATTTGTATACAAGTATGGACTTTTTTTTTTACATTCCTGATAATTTAACTGACGCAGTGCTTACGGAATAGGTCTGTTTGTCGTGCTAGCTTTATAGGCTAATGCTGAGTCTGAGCTCCCAGATACCCTAATTCCTTATGCAAGGTAGGTATGGGAATGCTAGCATGCATATTTACTAGTCAGACTTGCAGGAATAGCAGCAAATGTGCTATGCTCAAAAATAGTGAGCAATGTACCTAAAAATTTGCTTTCTGCATGGACAACAGTTTGTGTTTGGGTCGCATCCTCAGATTTTTCTTTGTAAACGAGGTCAGGAAGCTTGCTGGTTTAAATCAAAGTACATCTTTTTCCTTAGATGCACAGTTCTAGGATGCATTGATTTCAACACATATTGTCAAACATGGGGTGAGTTGTCAGAGCTGGCAAAGCTACATGCTGACTCTAAAACAATGTGAGCAGATAAGTAATAGGACAAATCGTGACAGCAGAGTGTAAATTGATTGATTTCATTTATGGAAATTATGTAATTTCAGCTCTGTCTTGCTAGTGCACTGAGACAGTTTATTTGTTATGAGCAATGTTGGTCTCTAAAGCTACTGTTGGTCACACAGCTACTATACATCTTAAGTAGGTTATCTTTTACATCATGGACTTGCTGTTTGCTCACATCTGTAGATCTTGCAGCGCAAAGTGAATTAAAAGAGCCCTTTCCTTTGGTCATTATATGCGTGTGGGAAGTGGGCTTTAGTGTCAGCCAAATAACATTCAGTCTAATTTCCCTGGCTCCCTAAATTTAGCTTGAAGAGCTGTCAGTAGAGGAAAAACCAATTAGACTCCACAGCAGAGAAAACACTAATTTCCTTTGGCTGACAACTCCTACAAGTTCCACCCCCCTGCCCCCCCGTTCTTCCCCCCCCCCGTTCTTCCCCCCCCCGTTCTTCCCCCCCCCGTTCTTCCCCCCCCCGTTCTTCCCCCGCCCCCGTTCTTCCCCCGCCCCCGTTCTTCCCCCGCCCCCGTTCTTCCCCCGCCCCCGTTCTTCCCCCGCCCCCGTTCTTCCCCCGCCCCCGTTCTTCCCCCGCCCCCGTTCTTCCCCCGCCCCCGTTCTTCCCCCGCCCCCGTTCTTCCCCCGCCCCCGTTCTTCCCCCGCCCCCGTTCTTCCCCCGCCCCCGTTCTTCCCCCGCCCCCGTTCTTCCCCCGCCCCCGTTCTTCCCCCGCCCCCGTTCTTCCCCCGCCCCCGTTCTTCCCCCCCCCCGTTCTTCCCCCCCCCCGTTCTTCCCCCCCCCGTTCTTCCCCCCCCCGTTCTTCCCCCCCCCCGTTCTTCCCCCCCCCCCCGTTCTTCCCCCCCCCCCGTTCTTCCCCCCCCCCCGTTCTTCCCCCCCCCCCCCGTTCTTCCCCCCCCCCCCGTTCTTCCCCCCCCCCCGTTCTTCCCCCCCCCCCCGTTCTTCCCCCCCCCCCCCGTTCTTCCCCCCCCCCCGTTCTTCCCCCCCCCCCGTTCTTCCCCCCCCCCCCCCGTTCTTCCCCCCCCTTCTTTCCCCCTTTTTTTTTTTTCTCCAGCCAAGTAAAAGAATGGCTGTGAATAAAGTAGCCTTTGCACTGATATCAAAGCATCAGACCAGTCCAAGACTATCCCTGCTAAACAGTGTGTTGGGAGCATAGATGGATGTTAGAGACCATAGTAGCACAATAGTGACAATAGTTGGTATTGTTCAGACCCTGATATGTTGTTGTAAGAAAAGATGCTGGCAAGTGTTGGAGGTAGACCGTGGAACGGTGGGCCAGGAGGCTTGGAAGTTGTGCCATCCCTGACCTCCAGCTGCCTGCCTTCTCTCCACAGAAGCAGACGAGTTTCTTCCCTGGCATGGCAATGCATGCAATCTAGTTATCCACAGGAACAGATCTGAAAGCCACCTGCTTGGCTGTAGATGTTTTGGTTGGCATATGGGTGTTGCTGGAGCATGTTGATGCACAGTTTAAGGGAGGACCTGTTGCTGCAGTGAAGAGAAGATGGCCGTGTAGAGTCTAGAAAATGGACGCTAGTGGGAGCACTGGGAAGCCCAGCCAGGAAGTGGTAGCCTGCTGAGATGCTGAGGAATGAAACAAATACAAATATTGGGCTTCTGTGCCTGGACTTCACCTAAACAGGAGCAGCACAAAAAGGTCCCTCAGTCCACATGAAAACTCCTGAACTTCTAGGGTTTAATTCATGATTATTATCTGTGCAAGGAAACTTTCAGGCCTGAACATTTTAGATTTCCAGTTGTGTGTGACAAATGTTATATAAGTTTATTGTATCACACAGATTTAGGAGGCTATAGTACAAAGCTTGATTGTCAGACTTGAAAGGAAATTCCTCTGCTCTGGTATAACAGCAAATAAAGTGTATTTCTGTGGTTCAGAAGGACAGAGCTTTTGTCTGCACCTCATCCTCCATCTGCACCTGTCTTGTCCTTGATAATTATCTGTATGCCTCCACCCAAGACCTGGAAAATCCCACTGAGAGAGGAAGGATTTGGCTCTGCACTGTTGAGTAAGTTAAGGGTTCCACAGGGTCTACAGTGCAGTTGCTACAGTTTCCTATTACTCAGAGGTTTTCTGAATAAAGCAGACTGTAATGGGAACTTGTGTAAATTCTGGCACCTTTTTTTCTGTGGGCGTTGTCTGAAGCTTTTGCAGTACTCAATATTACAGTGCTGATCCTGATATGTAAACTTGACCCCACTAGACCACTTAATAGGGATGTGAAGAAGATCCTTGAAAGATACCCTTGAAGTTGATTGCATGGTGGACATGCTAGGAATATTTTTTCCTAGTTAGTAGTGGAGGGTGGCACTATTTATGCAGCGTAAGATATCACACAGTGAAAAAGGATCATTTGGAGGTCTGACATGCATTTTAAAAATTATGGCCTTATAAAATCAATGCTTAATACAAGTAACCCATTGCTGTAATGTATGACTTGTTTTAGAGCTCTGCTCCAAAACCTGAGTTGCTCAGTAGAATCTGCCTTATTGGTGCATTGCTTTATTGCTTCCTATAAAGGGCTATTTTTGTGCATGTTCCCAGTGCAAAAAAGGACCAGATTTTAAAGGTATGTCAACAGGCACAGGTCTCCTAACACTTTAAATTTAATTTGGGTATTTTATTTTTTAACTTAAATATATTGGCCTACTGTTACCTGTGCTTTATGAAAGGTTTGAGCTCTGCTATACAAGTGGGTTGGCATTGCCTGGGCATTGCTGGAGGCATGTGGGAGGCTGCAATGCAGCAACCTGGCTCTGCAGGGAGCTCACTGCTGGGAGCTCCCCGTAGCTGTTCTCTGCTGCTGGAGTAAGAGGGTGATGTCAAACAGTGCTGTTTGAAAGGGATCAGGCATGTTGATGTCTTGAGAAAACTCTGGATGTACTAATGAAATAAATACAGTAAAATGGTTTGCACGCATGTAGTTGTGAAGTGTTTTTAGGCATTGTTCATGTCTACAACAGCTCCAGCCTATGCAAGATGACACAAATACCTTCTATGTGCGTGTCTCTTCCTGGTCTGAATGTTGGAATAAGGTCTTCAAGTGCAAACCTAAATTTATGTAATGCTAAACAAGCTTTTTTTAATAGTACCTAGAACTATCAGGTTCAAAAGTCTTTGCAGCTTCTCTCACTTTTATTTTTCTGGAAGAAACCCTTACAATCCTTAGAAATTATCTTAGCTTTTTTAAATATCAAAATATATGCCAAAGTGTATGGGAGGAGATTTGGGATTTGGAGGAAAGAAAGAAAGGAAGCAATTAATTAAGGTGTGGAGGGAGAAAATGTTTTTGAAAAAATAACATTTTTACTGTGGTGAGCTTGTGCATTTCGGTCTAAGTACTTTGTGACTAGATTTCTTCCTTATTATACTTCTCTCACACAGAGAAGTTAAAGAATGAAGATGAAATACTTTTGATGAAACAGTTTTGGGGCAACAATTGGGCTCAACAGTGCTGATTTCAAATACCTGTTTCTGGTATTTCTTATCCTTTTAGTGGTAAAATGTTCTCTGATTTGAAGCTTCAGGTAGTTTCTTTCTAAAGTGGACATGTATTCACTTTTTTTTTTTTCCCTCTGGAAACTTTTTTTTTTTACTTGCTTCTCCTTCATTATCTTTTACAAAGCCATTTGCATTTCTTAGTGGATGAAGGGTTGATATTACATAGATATTAAAAATTCTTAGATTTAACTAGATACAGTGCATAGCACTTTCTAACATTGTTACCATAATCCAAGTCTTTAAAAGGAGCATCCACCATATACAGAAGAAACATCCTTACCAGAAAGAATGTACTTTTTGATAGTAAGGTTATTTTGTTTTCTAACTTCATATCTAGAGATGTCGAAGGTAGTGTCCTCTTTGAAGGAGTTTCTAGAAGTCTTTTAGTAAAGCTGAGCAGTTATCCCCAGTTTCTTTTAGTGTAAACAAGGCAGTCATTTTAGACTGCAATCTACAAAGCAAATTCTCAAGCCCAGTTTATAGATAGGAATTTATTGTCATTATGTTTTTGCTGGGCTGAGTCCTGAATTACGTATGTTTTCATTATATCTGTTATTTGAAATTGGCTCCTTATTAGAAGCTCCTTATTAGAAAAATCTTGCTAAAAATATGAATTGTTTTTGATATTAGATTAATGAAAAGATAATTGAGTTCCTTCCAAGCAGCACTGAATTTTATTTAGTTTAGCTTTTTTTTTTTTTAATGATTAGGGGGAAGTAAAAATCATACAAACTATAGTTTCAGGTGATTAGGTATTAAAAGTTACTTAGATTGTGACAGAGCAAGAAGAGGCCCTTTCCAGCTGCTTGATGACATTGTGATGAAAACAAATTACTGTGTTTACAAATGAAGGAAAGATGGAAACCCAGATAGTGAAGTACTATTGGGTTTATGCCTTCAACATCTATTCTTAAGTGCTAGAGCTTTGCTTCACACAGCACAAAGAACATCTAGCTGAAACGAAGCAGAGAGACTTTGAGGGGTTTATTCAAAACTGTGCAGTCTGGGACCCTGCCTTCCCTGCAGGTGCAGATCAGGATGGCTTTACTGGCAAAGTAAAGCAGGATGGCTTTACTGGCTTTGGTGCCACCTAGATTCTAATTCTAAAGAACAAGAGTGGCTGAATTTCCTTCACGTACTGGAAAGCAACAAGCTTTAAGTCGTATTTATTAATCTCACATGATGCTTGAAAAATGTGTAAGAAAAAAAAAATCAACAGTTGTGGGACTTCCCCTGTATGGATGTATTAAAGAATAAGCTGTTGAAGTAAACGGTGTATAGCAAGATACTGGGGAAGGTTGATTACCACATGGAAAGAATTTGTAATATTGCCTAGGCTGGGCAATTTAGTTTTTTGAGTTGTAAGGTAGGTAACACAGCTTGTCTGAAAAATGCTGTAACTGCTGCATGGTTTTATATGAATGAATAGTTCTTTAAAAAGGAAAATATGATAAATCTGTACTAGAACTGTGTGATCTTCTGTTTGCCACTTATTTTTCTGGACAAAGTTTTATACTTGAGGAGCAGAAACAATGATGCGTGACCAAATGCATGCTGTAAAGAGCAATAACAGAAGTGGAAATGAAAGCTTTGAGCAACCATCAGCAAATAAGCCTTCTGAACAGAACATTCACAAAATAGGGCAGATATACAGAAACAATGTAGGAATAGGAGAAGAAACAACCCACCATGACAAGACTTGCTTCAGTCATCTCCACCAGAACTGCAATAGAAACAACAAGTCCTACAGAAATATTCTATACAGATAGAACTGGGTTAGGCCAGAAGCAATACCAAGATACACGTGTAATACTGTTTAGTCCACCTACGTTTTGTGTGCCCATCTTTGAGTCTTCATGGTGCTTTTAAATTATATTTTGATCTGCTTTATCAGTGTCCCAGAACTACTGAGATGTTTAACTTGAACATTTATTTAATTGACTAAGAAGATAATTATTCCCAATGGCTGCTCAATTTTTGTACTCCACTTAGAGACAGATTATTTCACCTTTAAACACATTGAGTAATGCTAAGATTAGTTCCACTGATGTCATGGGGTCTAATTGTGGAGTAAGTTACCATCATGTGAATGGAGGTGGAAGGTTGAACCCTTTGATCCAGTTACCTGATACCTTTTGATGATCTGGAGAATAATGGAAATTAAAATCTCAAAGGTGTATTTTAAATCCAGTCTGAATGTCATTCCTTTCACACGGAACGTTCATATTTAAAGGCTTACACACTCAGCCTTTATCTAGGCTCAGTGTTGAGTCATAGAGAAACACACTCAAAGGCTGGACCATTTAGATGCATCTCCAGTCTTTTCAGTTGCGCTTGACAAAGAGGCAGAGGAAAACATGAGCAGTTTTGCTTTGATGTATGTTGTACAGTCAATAGAGAATGATAAATTTTAGTTCCCCTCCAAATATTTTATTCATAAGAACTCATAATTTTCTGGTGCCTTTTTCAGTTTTCTTTGTCCTTCTCATAATTTGCCAGTGTTATTTAAACAAACCTTAGTTTTCATTTGAGTGCAAATTGTTAGAAATAGGGGACACAAGATTTCAGGTCAGCTACAGTGATGTGTTTATTATAGAACTACATTTCTGTTTTTAAATGATTTTAAATTAGTTTTCTATTTCTAGTACATACATTTGCAATTCCTATATGAGAAAGGAAAATTAATCATGTATTAGCAATCATATCTATCTATAGTTAACAAGAGCTTTACTTACCCATAAAAGCCGCAGCTCTCCAGAGTGGGGACAATAAAGAATAGCTGATCTGTACTGTGAGTCTTTGTCCTTTACAACTAGCAAGCTGTGAATAAGGGAGAGATTTTATAGCTTTCAGGCTGATGAGCAGCCCACAGCACGCTTCGCTCTTTTCTCCTTCTCTTTTCTGTGACCCTGCTCTTCAAATGCATCTAATACTCCATAATTACTTAATCCTCCACTACTGCTTGTGTTTCCAGTTCTTAGATGTCATTAACAGAAATGGAAACACAGCAATTATCATGCTGGGAGAGAACCTTTCAAATCTTCAGAATAATTTATATTGAATTTCCCTTTGCTGTCATTCAGGAAAAGCAATTATTGAATCTAATAAAGAACAGATTTTCAAGAGCCCAGTTCCCTTATTGGCATCTAAGTGCACCAGCCAGTTTAAAAAGTGTTTGGTTCCCTGAAGCTACATCTAAATTCTAGCCAAACTGTGTCAACACCTGAATGTCACCTGGTGGGTGCTGAGCACTTGAGAAAACTTATCTGATCCACATTCACTTTATTATCATTTCTACTTTTCACTCACCCTTCAAGTTCATGTGACTGAAGCATATGTGGCCAAAGTATTGTTTTCTATTCCATTAAGATAACAGTAGAGTCTGAAGTTGCCACTTCTGCCTTACTATTTTTGATCAAGTAGAATGTTTATTAAATGTTCTGTGTTTTGGTGGGAGTAATTGTTATGGGGAAAAAAACACACTATTTTCCAAGCAATAGTTTCAAAAAGGTACATTATTTCTGTTGCCTTTTTCAGCCCACTTTATTCTGCTTGATAGTTGAGCTTCTAACATACAAGGCAGTTACAAGAATGGCTTACAGAGTACATGCTGTGCTCCCTTTAGGATCTGCTACAGCCCCCTGACGTTGCTGTAGCATGAGTTTAAGGAAACACTGTCTGCCTGTTAATACTATTTAAAGATTGTTCTGACAAGCAGATTGAGCTTCCCAGTGTGGCACGATGTATTGTCGTGGTTGTGGATTTAGCACTGGGCTCCAAGTCTGTAGTGCTCTAAACTTTGCTGCACTGTGGTGCTATAATGACTGTGATGGTTATAACACTGAAGGGAGTTTAAATCGCTGACTCTTAAAGAAAAAAAGTGATCTGATAATGAGTTTGGAGCCTGAGGATCTTGTTAAGGAGGTTGGAAGTTTTTACTGACTCTTCCTAGATAATTAAAAAGCTGGTCCCCTTGGCTGTGTTTATGGAGAGGGAGGATAAACTGAATGCATTCTGTTTTTTTTTTTCTCCAGTCATATTGGCACGTTTTGCAGTTTCAAGTAAATTGGAAAATAAAGTCCTAAGGTAAAGATTGCTACATTACATATCCTAATGGGGAAAACTACTTATTTGTGTATCATTTGTTTGCAATACTACATTTGGAAAAAGTATTCTACAGATACTGGAGAAATATGGTATGTGTTTGACTGTTTAAAAGGGACTGAGATCAGTCATGGATTAAGTTGCTTGTCACAAAACAGTGACACCCTCCTGCCAGCTCAGGGATTTACAACAGGAATTGGCTCTTGATCACTCTTGGGTATCAAAGATACTGCTGTGGAGTTTAGGGTACTGACAATTCTTAGGCAGGGTTGCCACAAGCTGTCAGCGTGGACAGAGGTTGTGACATTTCTGAAATGCAAGGGAGAAGGATAAATGATGGCATGTTATGGGCAAACATGGTAAAGGGTGAAGCCTTTAAAGAGATGTAATACAAAGTATGGTGGGGAGGAGTAGGTGGTACTGTGGCATTAGGTAAGCCAGAAGCATACAGCCTGTATAGGGGCTGCTTCCAGTGCCTTTTGAAGTCAATGGGAGCTTTTCAAAGATTTCAAGTAACACTGGATCAGACTCATGAATGTGTATAAAAAGGTAATGGAAAAAAAAAAAAGTGCCTGTCCTTTGTAAAAGCCTGAAGGAAACAAAATGAGGTGTACAGTAAATTGGTGAAGACAAGTAAGAAATCACATCAGATAAACTCATCTTCAGTGTTGTTCATCATCATGCCTCAGTGAATACTAATGGGAAAACACAAGATCATAATACTGCAAAAAGCACTGACAAGCAGCCAGGTATGGAAATCCTGTGCCAAATGAACTGTGATTTTATATGCAAACTAATCAGCTACAAAGATTATGGCAAAATAAGACAGGATGGGAATCCAAATTTGTAGAACAGCACTGTCAAGCTAAAATGCTCCTTCTGTTTGTATATAGTCCTGTAAACCTGTTGTATAACAACACTCAATAGTCTTTACCACTATCAGGTGCCAGCTATGCTAGGTGCTGTTCAAATGCACAGCGAGAGCAGTTTTTGCTCCAGAAAAGTTTACAACCAAACTGAAAAATCAAAAAACACCTTGCCAGTAACCTGAGATAGAGCCAATGGCAGAGGCAGCTGGGGGACTTGGCGGTGCTCCTTGGAGGAGGCAGCCCCCAGGAGAGGCATTAGCTGTAGCCAGCAGGGCTGAGAGGGCCAGCGTGCTGGCCTGAGTCTGCCTGGGTCTGTGCCTCTGTGCAGCTTCTGAAATGAAGCAGGGACTGCTGCTGGGGGAGCCAAGGTGTGTTCATGCCTCCTCTTCTAGGCACATCACTGGATTGAAAGAGATGGAGCAGCTATCTTCTCTGCAGGTGCCTACGAGAATTTCTTTTTAGCAGAAGTAAAAGAAACGATCTAGAATAAATGGAGATTTTTTTCTTTCTTGATGGGTGGATTGCTTTAAGTAGTTAACCTAATACTTTGCTCTGGGATTTATCTCTCATCTGAAGGTTAATTTATTGTTTTAATTTTTTTGCAAAGTGGAAATGTTTATTGTGGCTTCAGGTAAACTGGCTTCTTCAGGAAAAAAGTGGACAGTGGATACCTGTATTGATCAGCACAGTAAAATGTCAGAAAATGACTGCTAAAGACTCTTTACACAGGGAATCTACGGTGTTTCCATGTATGGTATCATTTTTCTTCTTTGCCTTTGAATACTTATGAAGTGATATTTTAGTCTGGTTCACAGGTCTAGTGGATGCAGTTATTTTGGGAAAATCAAAGATTTTTTAGAAGAGGAACTATCATCGGCTTACTTGCTTAGCATGAAATTTCTGTAACTATGATGAAAATAAACCTAACAGAACAGAAGGGAAAGCGGAGGAGTTGGAGCAGAGGACAAGAACGTCAGAGGGTAGAACTAGGGCCCATGGTCATGCTTCAGCAAACTTTTTTTTGGAAGAAATTAGAAATAACGTGATCTAGAACATCCCATTAAGACCCAAGGCAAGCCTCTCATTCTTTGCAGTCAGGAGCAAGATCCTGACTTTGTAGGACTTGGAGTGGTAGAGAGCATGTTGTCAGGCAGGGAGTAGTACACAACTTCACATGGTGCTGTGGGAGAGGTGGCTGCAGTCCTCTCAGAGTGTTGCTGGGCTTCTCTAGCTGTGTGTAGGATATTGAAAGGACTTATTACTCTGAAATTCTTACTAGACTCTGAAGTACTTTGATGGGGAAGCCATATGAGCAAATACTAGGCTTAGAGATCAACTTTTGGCTTATGAAAATTATTATTTATTCTTGTTGGTAAAACAAGTAGTCACAGATATCGGAGTTCTGCCCGAGATTTCCTGGAAAGAAGCACACAAATCTACTGTGCTCTGGACTTACTGTACATGCTCCCATGCATGTGTTGGATGTGACTTGAGAATGCTGTTGTCAGGGATTTCTTGAGGCTTACAATTCTCTTGTAACTACAGCTCTGACTGGGCTACAGATATCCCCAAATCCAGGGCAAACTGCCATTATTTGTCTGGAGTACTCTGGCAATAATATATAAACTGGATTTGCATGTATTTAGGGGTCTTGTCTGGAGTTCTGGCAATTTGGTCAGTGTTGTATTGGGATATATCTGATGGTCAAGTTCTCAAATTCAGGACACTGTTTCTTGATGGCAAGAGAAGAATTATCAGTGAAGAAGTATATGAATTGCTGCTGCCACTGGTATTTCTTTTCAAGCAGTTTATACCAATACACCTTCAATATCGTATTATGTGAAGAATTTGGCCACCAAAAGTTGTCTGTCTATTAAAATGCCTCGTTAGTTGTGAATTACGAAATTGAAGCAGTGGGCCAACTGAATACTCTTATTTCACTTTCAGATTGACTTAGGTTGGTTTACCTGTCATGAAAATTCATTTAATCCAAGATAAATGCAGTAACTCTTATGCTTATAGTAGAGACAGGATTTTAAATTAATTCCTTGAAAATGCATTGCATTAAGCTGGAGCAGTGGTTCATTGTAAAGAAGTTCAGCTGGCCATGGCATTTCTTTGGACTTTTCTTTTCCTTGGCTGAAAAACAAACAAACAAACCACAACTTTCTCTGTGTAATTGTGTCCTATTCATTGTAGAGATAAGCTGTTTAGACTTCGAGTGATTAAACTTTTGGTGAGTGTTTTCAAGTTTTTCTCTTTAACTCTGGCAAATGCCAGCACTAAGTTTTATCTTTCTCTGGAATAGGATCCTCCTGTCGTATGAAAATATAGAAGCCATAAATTTGTACTATTATGGCTTCATCTTCTTGTGTTGTAAAACTACTTTTTGCACAAAGCATCACAGGTCTACAATTCATTTAATGCCATGCAGTTTTTAACACATCAGTAATCATTTACTTGAAGAAGGTGGTGTCTATACCTACCATTAACTGCCTGAGACCTTAGAGAATACCTCTTGAGAACATCTCTGATGAAGATCAAATTACTTTTGAAAGTCTGCTTATGGATATCTACTGAGAAGAGTAGGGCCCAATATTATGAACTCTTCTGTAATCATTTCAATGTTCATATTTCGACAATGAATAATCAGGGAACTCTACAAGGAAAAGTGTTGACCAAAAAGATTAAAACTAAGATGTAGAAAAGGATGATATCTTTTAGTGAATTAATGTGTTAAGTGTGAAAAGCTGAATTTACCACTTAAGGGTTTTTTTCCTGTTCCATCTTTACTACTAGAATAGAATCTGTAATTTCAGTGCTAGGGTATTGTCCTTTTCTATACATTGATGAAGTACGTGGATCCTTCAAGCTTGTTTTTGAATAGTTTTGTCTTTCTAATTTTTATATACCATTTTTTTGCTTTCTGTTTAGTGTGATGCTGATGCAATAAAAATATATGTACATACACCCACAGATTTTTATTCTCTTTGGTACAGAATAAAAATAGCAAATGAAAATGGAAAAGCAGCATATGCCTGCAGTTAGCCTGAGTATCTTCAGCTGAGGGGAAAAAAAAAACACAACAAAACACCATTATCATCCTTACCCCTTGATTCACTTCAAAGAAACTTATCTGGGGTTTCTCTGTGGCAGAGACCTGGTGGAACTGAAGTCTGTGCTTTTGGAGAGCAGAAAGAGACTCCCATATTTAAAAAAAAATAAAAAAGGCAGATGAAAAAAGTCATTGCATCACTTCTCATTTTTAAGAAATGCTTCTGGAAGGCAAAGAAGTGACTGACAGGAATAGATGTGATAGTTCGTGATCCTGGTTAAATTTAACTTTAGTTAGGAAACTTGTATGTAAAGATTCAAGTTGCTCTGTTTCCTTATTCTGTGTGAACCATTTTATGAGGCCCACATGCTAACATTTCTCAGAGTTGTCAAAACACAAATCCTAGCCTTGTTTGATGGTGGAGTAGCAGTGTCATGAAAAAAGTCAGATCGACTCTATCAAAGTCATAAGTACTGTTAGTCTCAGGATGAAGGCCAAATTAGTGTGTGGTAAAATTAGTTCTATTCCATTTATACAGGATCTGGATTTATTGTTCTTCACTCCCCGTTATATTTTAAGGATCAGTACTGGGACAAAACAGTTGCTGTGGTTTCAATCCAGAAGATCATTCACACTCTAAAAATGGGAATTTCACTCCAACTTTGACAGTTTTGTGCTTTGGTCATAGTTGACCAGCACACTTTTACTGTGATAGTGTAGCTTGCTCTTCTGGTGGATTTGTACAGGGGCTGCTGGTTGAAGTCCTCAGGCTGCTTGAAAAGCTGTTATATAGACTTGCACACTCAGAGCTGCTTCTGACTTGCTGTGTGAAAAGATGCATTTCTTCTCAGCCTTTGGTCTGCTCATCCTTAAAAAAGGGTTAACATTTTGTTTGCTCCCTGGAATATTGAGGCCTAACTGAGTAAGCAGGAAATTAACAGGGTTATAGTGAATTGGAAATCTAACTGTGAATTGCATAAAGGTAGTAAAACCTATGCAATCCTAATGTGTAAGGTCCCGAGCTCTGCTCAGTGGCACAAGAGCTGTGGATCTGTGTGACCAAAGGACTAGCGCAATCAATGGCTTGAGCAACCTTCTTTGCCTAGGAATCCTTTATTACCATGTGTATGGGTCAGATTTTCATTCTGTGATTCTATGCCTGTAATATATAGCATAGGTGAAAACTTAAGTTGTCATAGCCTTACTGTGGTAATTTATTCATACAAAAAAAGAGACAAATTTAACTTTCCATGGGTTTCCTAGCTTTTTTTTTTTTGAGGCTGAGAGATGTCACGTCCTTCCATATAACTGACTTTTAAATCCTTTTTTTTCCTTAGGATATTGGTCAAGAAATTTTCTGAGAGAAATCTAATAAAATTCTGAATTCCCTTTCACAAAATAAGGAACGGTTAAAGAAGTATCAGAAGGAATGGTTAAAGGAATATCAGTGATCTGGGGAATTACTGAGCAAATCCCTTATTTAGGTGAACTGTTCTGCCGCTGTACATTTGCAAAATTTTCTACGTGTTTTGTGTTCCAGGCAGATTTAAAATTAACTATAGATTTTTCATTCTTCCTGTCTGTTTCAGTAGAAACATCATTTGTCTCATAACACATGTTACAGTAGCAGCTGGCTACACACCACCACAGTGGTTTCAGATTTTTTGTTTTTGACATTTTTCTTCTACACTGGGAAGATTTGGGTTGTATTTTTGTTTCCACAAAAATAGAATTGTACTCTGACATCTCTGGAATGGAAACTCTGGGATTTCAGTTAGAAGACTATGTATATGTATCCAGCCTTGCTGGTAAATCTGGTTGGGAGCTGGCAAATTCTGTTCTGACTGCTATTTGTTGGGAGTAGGTTTTAAATGCAAATTCATCCAGGTACATCAAAGACTTCAGTAATAGGGCCAGTGCAAGGAATGTCTCACATTTATGCCTAGACCTATCCCCAACTAACCCTTCTTTACAACATTTGTTGATAAATCTGGAATATTTAGGCTTTCACAGAACTTCATTTAGTAAGAACTGTTCCAGTCAGCTCTAATTATGTCCATCTGTGTGACAGCATGTACAACACAGAAGGACAGACTGATCCTGCTTTCTACAATTAGTATGTTTATCACTTAGGGTATTTCATCTCTGTCATGCTCAGGGAAACCACGTAGTTGACTTCAGAATTTGAGCAAGACTGCAGAAAGTAATGTTAATGAAATATTCAATGTTTCCAATGTCACTTTTCAATTACCTAAAATCATCGAAATCCTGTTGGTTTTCATTTTACAGTGGCGATTAGAAGGACTTCATTGCTAAGACTATTTTTTAGCATCACTTATTTTCTTAGGTCTTCTGAGAATTTGAAGTTTTGCTTCCTTTAATTTTCATTAATAACTGTTTATTTAGACCGTTTCCCCTTCAGTTCCAAGAGTTGAGGCTCAAAAGACAGATTGAGCACCAAATGAGCAATTCAGATTTGAGGTACTCTGTTCCCAACTCCATGCCTCATGAGGCTGTGAGTATTCTAACATCAAAGGAAGGAAGCAGACAGATTCTACAGCTCAGCCATATGGAAAGTTACTGTAGTCCTTGTTAGGGATATTGGAGGATCATTCCAGCTGACCTGGTGGAAGCCTAGAAGATGCAAAGAACCCAACCGTGTTTGTTTCTTGCCATACTTTCCAGAGCCTTGATTAAATACTCTTCTAAATCATTTGAGATATGGATTGTCTATTCTTAAATAAGTGTTTGAATAATAAAACAATCCAGTAGCTGCTTTGTTTGAAGAAAAGGGATGGTGTATTATGCTTATGGTGTTATAAAACCTGCTTGAAAAATAAAAACTTACATTAGGATTCACTGAAATTTTTAAAAAAGGCATGCAGAACATTTGAAGCTACCTGGACCTCTGACTTTGCAGGGCACAAAATAGCCTGTAAAATGTTTTGTAAATCCACAAGAAAGTTTATTTATTTATTTCCTGGTGGTGTGCACACGAATGTGCACATATCCTCTCTGAATTTTCTTTTTGTGTTTATGATGCTCAGAACTGCCTGCATTCTTCTGAGATTGTTGTGGACTTTCTTCATCTTGTTCCACTTCAGTGATAACAATATATCTTTACATGTAAAAAGTTATGAGATTTTTTAGTGTGGTGTTGCTTTATGTATTTACAAGACTTGTATGATAAAGGAGTGTATACAGACAGAAATATATCCTGGTATATGATTGCTTATTGAACATTTACGAAAGACCACACAATGTCTTTGCTCACAAGATTAGGTATTGTTAATGGTGTGAGCTATTTTGTTGAAATATAACAGCTGCAAGTTACAGGGATATATGAGTAACTGAGAACTGCCTTCATATTCAACCCACTGCTGAAACGAAAGTGAACTTATTCAAAAGGAGAATAGGCCATAAGAAGTCCGGAAGTTTTTGTGAGTTTCTGGGAGGCCATCTGCATTCCAGTCTGGATCTTGGTTGAAATTCCGGTTTCAGAATTTCTACGTATCCTGCACTTGATATCCTTAAGTCACAAAGGGATCCACTGTAGCAGAATTTTCTCTATTGCAATTCCAGATTGCTATTTTTATGGTAAAATATGAGATTTCACCTTATTAAACCAGGACATATTCTGTTTCCTTAATTTTATTTTCAGTTCTTAACACTGTTAGCTCTTCCTTTCCCCTTCTATTTTTTAATGCAGATGTAACTTTAAAATGACTTCCTATGTCAACCATCTGCATCTTTCTGCAGCTTGGTTTTTTTTTTTTTCGTAAATAGGCTATTTAGTCCCTGTTCTACATAATGAGTGTCTGTAGTATCACTCCTAGAGAATGCAAATATTGTCCATCTTGCTCTATGATGGATTTTATTCCCAGAAAATAAAAAGTTTTAATGCAGCATTTTTGTAACAGTGATAAAACTTAAAGAAATATGAAGAAATATGGTCTGAGAACATGTCTGTGGGAATCAATATGAAAAGAAGTTGAAGTAAATAAAGGAGAAAAAAATGATAAATGACAATATGTAGGATCTAGAGTCTTCATTTTATAGCTGAACTCTGTGTATAGCCTTGGGTTTTGTAGGAAGGGCCTGGAGTGAAGCTGGGGTAGTTCAAATACCTGTGTAGCCCAGAGTAGCCTCAAGGTTGTTCTAGTGCTCTACCTGCTTTTCTTGGCCCAAAGGGGCATGGATATATGCATTTTTTTTCTCCAAATAAGCATCCTGTGTTATAGCATCCTGCCAATGCCTTCTAGCTCAGCCTTCAGCTGATCTGTTTTCTTGTTTTTGTGAGCTGCTGTACAGACTACAGAGCAACACGACCCATGGGACAGGAGTCATCTGGGAACTAGCTAAGCTGGTTGTATGCTCCCTGTGGCTTCTGAGGAGCTGTACTGGGGATAACAATTTGGCCTGCATTTCCCTCTTCACCTCCATATCACATAATACTCCCACATGTATGCTTCTGCTTACTAGGCTTTTTTTTCCATGAAAGATGTAGTGTCTGATCCCAATTCTTCAGTGACCTACAAAGCTGTTTAATATTACACACTCTAGCTAATCCCATTGATTTTTAGTAGAGTTGCCTTTATTGCATAAAGTTAAGTGCTTGCTTCAGTCTGTATTTTCATTAACAGCTGGTCCAACAAAGGAAGGACTCTCTGCTGGTGACAAAGCTGCAAGGAAATCCAATAAATCCTAGAGAGGGATAGAAAATTGCTTTGTTTTCATTTCTATAATAGTTATGGTTATAAGGATTATTACTTTATATGATCAAAGTAAAGACTAAATAAAATTATCAGCCCAAGTACTGCATTACTCTGGTGCCTTCTGGCAGTTATCATGTTTAAGTACTAACTCCTTTGTGCTATTCAGTGACAACTCCATTTGGGAACAGTCTGTCTGACTGTTGGGTGAGTTTATAGATTCATAGTAAATAAGCCAGAAGGCACTATTAGATCATCTTGATCAACACAGGCCATTAAAAATTCACCCAGTTATCCATGTAACATTTGTTCCTAAGGCTGGAAATAATAGTTCTATGACCTTTCTGAATTCCATAGGAGAAAATGAAGCGACTTCACAGGAATTACTGGAGTACTCTAACACTCAGAAATCATGCTTAATTTGGTTTGCAAAGAACTGGTGGTGGTGTCAATAGAGAAAAATGAAAAATTTACTGATAACTTGGGCCTTCAGCTTTATGTTAGTGCATGAGTAATCTCACTAGGAGACTAACGATCATCAGGATAATTTAATCAAAGGAACTGCCTGTATCCATAAGACACAACTTACTGTGTGTCTCAGTTGAAACTCAACAGTATTAATGTTAAAATCTCTTCCTCTAGTAAACAGACCACATTTCATCAAATTAGAGGGACCAGGTCTACCTCCATGGTTCAGACAGCCAGATGGTGATTTATGTGAACTATTTTGAGTATTTAGGAATGACTAAATCCCAATGCCCCACCTTTACTTCCATAAACTAATCTGATCTACTTGCTTGGTCTCACAGGGAATAAATGAGCTCTTCCACCTAATAGGTTTTGGTGGGAGGTAGCAAGGGCAGCCTAAGTCCAGCTTCTAAGGACGGGCCAGCCTTGTGGATAGGATGGAGAGCTGGGCCTCACACTGCACAGGGGATGATTTGTGCCAGCCTGGCCTGACTATTGGAGTTGTGAGAAAGAGGACTAAAAGAAGGCTAAGGGAAAAACAATGAGGTGGGCTTTTTTGTGTGTGGTTGTTTTTTCAGTTTAGAGCGGAACAGTTAGTTAAGGCTTCTGGAGTTCATGGCAGTGTGGATGTGAGGGGATCTCTGAGCAACTCAGTTGTGCAGTTAGGGCAAGAGATCTATGGAAGAGAAGACAAGAACAAATACAACGGCAGCTACTGGTGTGCAGTATGGTAAATAAGCCTTGGTATGAGACATCAGATTCCTGAAAATGTCACTGGAGGTGAACCAGTGACATGCAAACAAATTTCATGGAGCTCCAGTCATTCTAGCTATAATGAAAATATACCTGCAGGCAACTGTGAGTGACTTTGAACTGGAGGCTGTAGTCATTACAGACATAAGACTGCCCTGAAGAACATGAATATGGCCATGATAGGAGCAAATTCTGATAACTGAATTGCAGCAGCCAATCCTCTAGATTTCTGAGGATGGCAGACAGCAGCTTGTGTCATTCAGTACTTCGCAGAAAATGAAAGGGAGATCTGATCTGCTGATGAGCCATACATGCAGCATTGAGAGAAGAGAAATGTGAAACAGTAGTAGTGCATTTTCTGCCATCTGGTTGGCAGACTTACTGCCCTACGGTAAGCTAAAGAGGTGCTTAAAGAATTCTAAGGTAAACACGTGAAAATAATCTTGTTTGGCAATTGCAGATAATCTTATTTTGGGTAATCACCAAATATCCTCTTGAGTGTGCATAGGTATCTTAAGATGACTTAGTAAACGGAGAGAGGGGACCTAGACCAACAGCCATAACCTACTTGAATCCATTGTTACTCAAGAATAGCTAGAAAATTTGGCCAACGTATGGTGTGTGTCTTTTCATAGGAACTTGATTAGTACAGTGGTAGTTTTTCCAGAACAAGAGTTTCTGTTCCAAGAAATTATTCAATCACATGAGTAGCTTAGTCATTTTGTGGCCATATTGTATAGTGTATTTAATATAACATGATGTGTTTCCTTTGCGTATTTGAGCCATAGGGAATGTAGAGGAGGCTCATCTGCCTGTTGGGAGAGAGGAAAGGTACCACAGGGATAGTACAGTCCTCTCTTGAAGTGAGAGAAGTGAGGGTAAATTTACTCGAACTGGTCCTCTTTCTCAGAAGGTAGCTGTCAAAAGTGGATGGAGGCTTAGCACGGGAAGCAGCAGTGGAAACCTCAATGCAGAAGTTTAGAAGAAAGGAAAAAATAAACAAGGGCGTGAAGAACTACATTGAGTGGCATTGCTGGAAAAGGATGAGGAGGTACCTGTTACGACTGAGGACATGGTAAGAGAAGACAGGATGAGGGGAAATATAGCTCTTTTTACCTCATATGCCTATCATACGGGTGTGATGGGGCACATCCCTATTGTGAAACTTGGATCTGTCTTGATTTTGCAAAGAGCTTTGAAGTGTGTATTTTCTCTGTCAGCTGAATGGAACACAGACGGAAATGCCAGAGCTGCTAAGGCTTGTATTGTGAAAATGAGTCAGCAGGCTTAATCCAGGCTTTGTGGCTTGAAACTGTGAAGATGATTACAGTCAGGAAAAAAAGGTCTCAACAATGTCTTGAGCTGTTCTTTGTCCCGCAGTCTATGACAGGAATGGAGAAGGTCTTAAAAAGGCTATGAGGTAAAAAGAAAGGATTTTGAAAATACCTTAGGTATTGATCTTTAAACCTTTTGAGTAGCCACCTCAGTGTCAAGACACAGAAAGTACTGAATGTGGCTTGCTGCAGGAAGTTAGGGGTCTTGTGGTAGAGGATTTACCACCTTAAGGGGTGGGCAGCAAGTGAAGCTGAAAATTTCAAAGGGCTTTAAAGAACAATATAATGGAAAAAAATTTTGTGGAAATATCTGCTCTCTGCCTGACTCTTGAAAATGAGAAACAGTCTGGCTTTTTATATTGAAATATGTATTAAAAACAAAACAAACAAACAAACAAAAAACAACCAACAAAAATAAACAAAAATGGCAGTTAGCTCTTGCCAGCTGAATTATTGATCAAGTCCTGCAAACAAGAGTCCAGTGGTCAAAAGAAATCCTATGAAGTCTGTGGGATTTTACTGCCAACAAAGATGACAAGAATAAGAAGTGGCTTAAATAGGCAAAATGCTATGCCCTGAAAGAAAATCACTTGCATGATGCCACTAAAGCAAGAAATTTTGTATATAAAGCTGATGAGTCATTTAAACAATTAAAAATTTTGCTATCGGTAGCCTTCAATTACACCAGTAATCAATTTAGCTGCCATAATGCAGTGTCTTAATATGATGTGAAGTTGATATGATATAACTGCAGCATTATACATAATGCAGATAAATTGTACCAGGGAGTATATTAAAGAAAATTAGGTCTCACATGATACATTTTGATGCACTTACAGTTAGATGGAAAAAGGTGAACTTAGTGAGCATCTTCATAAGTTAATACATATCTGAGAGAAGGAACTCACATAATTTAGAATGTGATATCTCTTGGGTAGCTCATTGTAATGGATTTCATTGAAAATGTACCAAACTCTGGAATAATTTTGTGTAGCAATTAGGTCATGGAATCCAAGGGTCTCTTGGGCTTTGCAGATACACAAAGTGAATAATTCATGTAAAGGATAATATTAAATTCCTTCTTAAAGGTACGTAGCCTGTGGTTATGCAGGCAGGTGTGTGCTGAGGGATAGGGAAGAGAAGAGCAGACCATACCAGTATTCTTTAGGTAGCTGCCTGTACTTAAAGTCTCACCCTGGGTTAAGAGTTTGTTACAAAGATCAGATAGAGAGGGCGGATAAGTAAATCAATAAAAAGGAAAGGTGTGTGGAGCCTCGAGAAGAGCCTATCAATCAGGAGTTGAAAGGCAACCAATTCCGCTTTGAAGAGTCACGGATGGCCTCCCTCAGCTACGCAGACTTCTGCTGAGAAACAGATGGACTGATGCATTTTGTACTTAAGTAGCACAAAGCTGAACTGCAGTGTGCAGGATAAGCACATGCTGCATTTAATACAGAGCAGTTCAACATCAGGATCTGACGTGAGCAAGGGAGTGTAAATAGGAGAGCAGGGGGCACTGTATTCTGCATATATTTTTAACTAAAGTTCATTGGAGACTGTTGCTGGTGGGCCTTTTTGTCTATGTTAAGGCCAGAGCAGATCCCTACAGACACTTAGTGAGCTATAATTGCTTCCTAAGCAGAGCCTGCTGTCTGCCAACCAAATACACCCCTCTCGTAGCGGAGGGTCTGATTAGTGGTTTGTAAACAATTCCAAAGACACCAGGACAATCCAAGTGAGAGGACAGTAGAGCACTGAGAGCTCTGGTTTCACTGCAGTGTGAGTGTGCTTTCCTTCCTTCTCAGCCCCCTCCCTGTGAATGGCTCCCTCTCTAGTGCTGGCGACTTCTAGGACCCTTACTGCTGCTTCCAGGCTTGTGTACCATGTTTTCTCAAGGTAACCTTCTCAAGGAACCTTGAATTTTTTATCTGTTTGGTTTACTTTATTAGCTTTCCCTCTTAGATTATCTGTTTTTATGGTAGATGTTTCATTCTGCATTTGAAAAACTATGATGGGACTTGCCAGCTCTTTGTATCTTGCTATTGTGAAGGTATTGATAACAATAAACATCACATATGTAATGTTCTAGTTTGGGTTGTATCCATTTCTACTGCTATAAAAGCATTAAAATTAAAACAAGTCTAAACTTATGAAAATTGACGAACTTCTGTTAACCTCAGACCTTGGTAATGTAGGACAGAATTCCAAATATCTGCTATCAACTTGAAGAAAAATTGGAGTGCTGCCCTTTCTACCCAGCTTCTCAAATCTTTGATAAATTGTGCTGAACCATGGAGGCATTACAGGCTCCAGCGTAATCGTGTGTACAACAGCTGTAGCACTGAACACAAAGGGATAGACCTAGTGTAATCTTGCTGGGGAGGATTGCCATGCTGCTAGGCAAAAATCATTGATGTGACTTCTGAAGGGCAAGTGGTAGTGCAGAGTACAGAGAGAGAATTAACCTTAGGAGAGTAGGATAATACAGATCACTCTATAGTCTGCATCTCCGGACTTCAAATGCTACTTTTTCAGTGTTAGTTCTCATATATTTTCTTTCCCTGTTGTCAGTGCTATCTATCTTTGGGATTGTCTAATTTTTGCAGGAGGCTGAGGTGTAAGAGATTCGAATCTTGGGGAGAAAAAGAAAAAAACACAATAAACCAAACACAGCTATCTGGTGAGACTCCTGCCAGTGTAAATCTTCATTGCAGCATTAAAATCCTAAGTTAGAATTGCTTCACATACAACTATGTGAATGACAGCATGATAAGATAGATTTTCTCATTTACTGGTTTGCAGATCTTCTGCTTTTCATTTCTTTAAGACAAAGTTTTAATTTATTTCATTCTTATTTTGCTATAGAGACCTCAAGTTTTTCTTTTTTTTTTCTTTTTTTCCCTCCTGTTTGGCTTATGGTGGTGCCTCATAGAAGTGCTAGTCTTGAACAAGTAAAGAGAAGATGATAAACATGCAAAGTCAGTCCATACTCTGAAAGCACTAGACAGTCTGATTTGCTGATACGAGCCCTGTATGGAAAAGGAAGGTCTGGAAAACATACACTTATCCTTGCTCTATGTGATGCTTTGTAATGGAATAGCAGCTCTAGGGAAATGATCTGCTAATCATTCTGAACCCTCTGCAGATTATGCTGTCGACTTTCAATCAGCTTTCTGAGCTTGTCCTGAATCCCAGCTCATTTTAGCCCTTAGAGGGAGCCACAGACTTGACTATGGAACTGGAGGAAAAAGGCAGGTTCTGTTACATCCTATCTCTGATGGAGGAGGTGGGGAAGGGATGATTTTCAATTGTTTATTTCTAGTTTTTAATTGACAGCAATGTGCAAATCAGGCACAAGACTGGTTTCTTGAGGTGAGTCCTCTAATGTATTTACTTTTCTAGTGACAGATTTGTTTGTGTTTAGAAGGTCTCATAAATACATTAATTTACCTTCCCCTCCCACACCATTCAGTTCCGGTTTCCACTGTTCTTGTTTTGATGCTGACACAGCAGGACTTGAAAAATTACACATATTGTACACTGCTACCTCTTGAAAAAAAAAAAAGAAAAATATGTATTAAAAAAAAGATAAAAAATATTAAGGCTGCAGACTGCAGTCACATTTTTGTTGCCACATTTTCTGTTTATTCTTCCTTAATTTTATCCCCTTCTTTATGGAGAGAGGTGTATTATTCCCCTCCTTCCCTGTAGTATGTAGGTTATAGCAGAATATTTTTATGTAAATGACATGGCTAAAGTAGGTTATGTGGCTGTGTTACAAAATCCAAATGAAAATGCTTTCTGCTGGTTCAGCATTCATCAGCATTGCCAGTGAGCTGTTCAGTCCAGGGAATAGAGGATGCGCATGTGTGGAAGAAAATGGATGAGATGAGCAAGCCTGGGCTGATTAAGCACTTTCCCCTTTTCTTAAAAGTGGAGCTAAAACACTTGAACTAAAAAATGGAACTAAACCACACATGCCTCTTCTTCCCCTCCCCAGCAGATGAATTCTGGTGGTAATGCTGAGGATTGCTTATCCAGAAAGATGCTATACCAGAGACTGGGACAATGTGTGTCTAGTCCCAGAAGATATTGTTAAAGATTGAAGGAAACTCCAGTATTAAATTTTAAACAGTTCTGAGCTCCTTGCTGAGACTACTGCTAATTAGAACATCAAGTTGTGTGGCAGTTATAATAGGGTAACAACTGCCAGCACAGAACTGCATTGGTGGTAATCTTCTATTTTGCACATAAGCTCTTGAGATGTAATCTTTTCCTGTAATGATTTTAGCTTAGTTTGGAGCATTGAAATAGGGGTTACCAAGATGAAAAAGCAATGGAGAGGTCATTGTCCTTATAAGCAATTCAAAATATTTCCTAGAAAGGCTGGGAAGATGAAGAGTGCTGCCAGTCAGGCACCCTTACTCCAAATTTCTCTGCTCTTGTGAGTCATTATTTATCCGTATCCTAATTAGGGCTGGGAAAGGAAGGAAAGAGAGAGAATTTTTATGTTGCAATAGAAGGTTTTAATTCATGTTTTGTCTGACTTGATCTCCTGTTTCTCAGCTTTCTGACTGGGTTGGCTGGAGCTGCTAAGCCTAACCATTACAAAATGTGAACAAATCCTAGAGGAAGAAAGTTCCTAGTGGAACTTGAGGCTGGGGCTGATAAGGTTGAGTCTCTGTGGGTTAGGATCAGTGGGAAGGCCAACAAGGCAAGCATCCTGGTGGGGGTCTGTTATAGACCGCTGAACCAGGATGAGGAGACAGGTGAGGAGTTCTACAGGCAGCTGGCAGAAGCCGTGAAATCGTCAGCGCTTGTTCTCGTGGGGGACTTCAACTTCCCAGGCATATCCTGGAAGCACAACACAGCCCAGAGAAAGCAGTCTAGGAGGTTTCTGGAGAGCGTGGAAGATAGCTTCCTGATGCAGCTGGTTAGAGAGCCTACCAGGGGAGGTGCCCCGCTAAACCTTCTGTTCACAAACAGTGACGGACTGGTGGGAGATGTGGTGGTCGGGAGCTGTCTTGGGCAGAGTGACCACGAAATGGTAGAATTCTCTATTCTTGGTGAAGCTAGGAAGGGGACCAGTAAAACTGCTGTCTTGGACTTCTGGAGGGCTGACTTTGAGCTGTTCAGGACACTGGTTGGCAGAGTCCCTTGGGAGGAGGTTCTGAAGGGCAGAGGAGTCCAGGAAGGCTGGGCACTCTTCAAGAAGGAAATCTTAATGGCTCAGGAGCGGTCTGTTCCCACGTGCCCAAAGACAAGCTGGCGCAGAAGAAGACCGGCCTGGCTGAACAGAGAGTTGTGGCTCGAGCTTAGGAGAAAAAAGAGGGTTTATAATCTTTGGAAAAGAGGGCGGGCCACTCACGAGGACTATAAGGCTGTTGTGAGGCTGTTCAGGGACAAAATTAGAAGGGCCAAAGCTCATCTGGAGCTCAATCTGGCTACTGCCGTTAAAGATAACAAAAAATATTTTTACAAATACATCAACACAAAAAGGAGGACGAAGGAGAATCTCCATCCTTTACTGGATGTTGGGGGGAACTTAGTTACAAGGGATGAGGAAAAAGCTGAGGTGCTTAATGCCTTCTTTGCCTCAGTCTTTAGCGGCAAAACCGTTTGTTCTCTGGATAACCGGTACCCTGAGCTGGTGGAAGGGGATGGGGAGCAGGATATGGCCCTCACTGTCCACGAGGAAATGGTTGGCAACCTGCTACAGCACTTGGATGTATGCAAGTCGATGGGGCCGGATGGGATCCACCCGAGGGTACTGAGAGAACTGGCGGAGGAGCTGGCCAAGCCGCTTTCCATCATTTATTGGCAGTCCTGGTTATCAGGAGAGGTCCCAGTCGACTGGCGGCTAGCAAATGTGACGCCCATCTACAAGAAGGGTCGGAGGGTAGACCCGGGGAATTATAGGCCTGTTAGTTTGACCTCAGTGCCAGGGAAGCTCATGGAGCAGATTATCTTGAGTGTCATCACGAGGCACTTGAAGGGCAACCAGGCGATCAGGCCCAGTCAGCATGGGTTTATGAAAGGTAGGTCCTGCTTGACGAACCTGATCTCCTTCTATGACCAAGTGACACGCTTGGTGGATGAGGGAGGGGCTGTGGATGTGGTCTACCTTGACTTCAGTAAGGCTTTTGACACCGTTTCCCACAACATTCTCCTCAAGAAACTGGCTGCTCGTGGCTTGGACTGGCGTACGCTTTGTTGGGTTAAAAACTGGCTGGAAGGACGGGCCCAAAGAGTTGTGGTGAATGGTGTCAAATCCAGTTGGAGGCCGGTTACTAGTGGAGTCCCCCAGGGCTTAGTACTGGGGCCAGTCCCCTTTAATATCTTTATCGATGACCTGGATGAGGGGATCGAGTGCACCCTCAGTAAGTTTGCAGATGACACCAAGTTAGGTGCATGTGTCGATCTGCTCGAGGGTAGGAAGGCTCTGCAGGAGGATCTGGATAGGCTGGACCGATGGGCTGAGGCCAACTGTATGAAGTTCAACAAGGCCAAGTGCTGGGTCCTGCACCTGGGGCGCAACAACCCCAAGCAGCGCTACAGGCTGGGAGATGAGTGGTTGGAAAGCTGTCTGGCCGAGAAGGACCTGGGAGTACTAGTTGATAGTCGGCTGAATATGAGCCAGCAGTGTGCTCAGGTGGCCAAGAAGGCCAACAACATCCTGGCTTGTATAAGAAGCAGCGTGGCCAGCAGGTCTAGGGAAGTAATTGTCCCCCTGTACTCGACTCTGGTGAGGCCGCACCTCGAGTACTGTGTTCAGTTTTGGGCCCCTCGCTACAAGAAGGACGTCGAGGTGCTCGAGAGAGTCCAGAGAAGGGTGACGAGGCTGGTGAGGGGTCTGGAGAACAAGTCTTACGAGGAGCGGCTGAGGGAGCTGGGGTTGTTTAGCCTGGAGAAGAGGAGGCTCAGGGGAGACCTTATCGCTCTCTACAGGTACCTTAAAGGAGGCTGTAGTGAGGTGGGGGTTGGTCTATTCTACCACGTGCCTGGTGACAGGACGAGGGGGAATGGGCTAAAGTTGCACCAGGGGAGGTTTAGGTTGGATATTAGGAAGAACTTCTTTACTGAAAGGGTTGTTAGGCATTGGAATGGACTGCCCAGGGAAGTGGTTGAGTCGCCATCCCTGGAGGTCATTAAGAGACGTTTAGATGTTGAGCTTAGTGATATGGTTTAGTGGAGGACTTGTTAGTGTTAGGTCAGAGGTTGGACTGGGTGATCTTGGAGGTCTCTTCCAACCTAGACGATTCTGTGATTCTGTGAAAGTTTTTAAAACTAGATTTGTTGTCTCTTCAAGGTTGCCTTTTGAGCTTCAGACCTTGTGGGTTTTCCAAATTTTCACAGAAACTAGGAGAATTCATACTGCTTTCTTCACGGTAATTTGGACTTGGTTTATTTGTTTGGATTATTTCAGAATAGTTGAACTACAAAACAAGAATCCATGTGTACTATGTTAAAAATTCAGTCGTGGATTTGCATAGGATGCTGCTAGGAACATTTTGAGTCCAGACAACAGGTTCACTGAGGTAGCCAAGGGAGAAGCAGCCCTTTTATCACTTTAATAGAGTCAGACATCTCTTTTATTTGTTGTTGTTAAGGGGAGTAGACTGTGAAAACAGTCTACTTTTAAAGATCACCAAAGGCCAAATGTGAGGAGGGCATTAATGTCTAAAATGATGCCTCCCACAGGAAGACAAAAGCAGTGTAGAAAGAGAACAGTAGGAAAGAATATTAGTATAGAAGTGTTCTCTTCCAGTGTGCTCCCCTAGCACACTGGGGTGTGTCAGGATGACCAGCAAGACACAGGCAACAATGCAGCTTCGCTCCCTGTTTACCTCTCAGCGAGAGAAGCCAGACTCCTCCTTCCTCTGTGAATGAGGATACAACACAAAGAAGAAAGACTGTAACAGAGGAAGTTGATTGGATTCATTGCTGCTATTAGATTATATCACTTCCAAATGTGACCTTTTAGAAAAATAAATAAATGTTTTCCCCACAAATTAATTCCACTTAATCATTTGGTTACTGTTCTCAGATATTTTGGGTAAATAATCTTCAGGCAATGGGTCGTTCATGAAGTATTCATTTCATCTCCCTGCTCTTGCTATTTTTATTGTGTGATTGCTCATTGAACATTACCAGCAGTTGCCTAAAAATTTGTTTGTATGCTGTCTTGCATCTTGGATCTCCATTCTGAGCTACTTCTGCAGTTAAATGCTGTTCAGAAATGGTTCCTGCTTCTTATCATGGTTAAATGCACATAATCCTTGATGAAGAGTTTGTTCTTTGCACTGTGATAGCTTGTGATCACGATTTGATTTCTGTTCTGTGAAGTCAAGTAAAATAAAATAAGAAAGATGACAAATGGGTAGAACAGCAAAACTGCTTGCCCTGAAGCCTTTACAAAGGCGAGTCTTTTTCAATTAGTGCCAAAATGTGAAGCTACAGCTCTAGTATAATTGAATAAAAGCAGAGGAAGAAAGGCCAAATCCCCCAGGCTCTCCCCCTTCTATACCTGACCAAGAAAAATAGAATAAGCAAGGAGAGCAAAGTCTTTCTTCCTTTAGGTATTTTCTTGCCAGACTCTATTTCTTTAAAGAAAACAACAAACAAACAAAGCAAGGTTAAAACATTTTTTTATGAGACAAAACCTGTGCGTAAAACAGAGATCCTGAACTGCAAAGCAGCCTGTGTGTGAACTCCACTCTGTACAGCACAAACATGATGGGATCTGAAACTCCTCTTTGGCTGAGGGCATCATTCAAGTCGAGTCTTTGGATTGGTGCTTCCATGTGCTAGTGTCTTTCTTGAAATTTAGTTTAGATCGAAGGCATTTTCTGCTCATATTATGATAATGTTTTGCTCTCTTCAAAAGTGCGTTACATGAATGGGCAATAATAGTATGAGGTTTTGATTTTGAGCACCATGCAAGTCAGATAAGAGTTTAAGACATACATATCTATAAAGCAGGATTTTTTGTGAGGAAAAATGGTACGTAATCATGCAGTTAAAGGACAGTGTTGTTACAGGCACACAGAGGAGCTCGTACACAAAAGCTTTTATATTTTTCTAAGTACACTCTCAGAATTTCTTAGATTTTCTTTTTAACTTTGTGGCCATAACGTTGAATATGCAGTCCTGCCCAGACACCTGCTATGCCACTGCGTGGCACAGACTGCTGCCATTGTAACTGGGAACTTCCTATGTTCGCTAGCAGAGGAAAGAGGCCTGTGTCTGACTGAATGCATGTGGTTATTAGTTTGAGTTGGGACTGGCATGTCTGTGTGCCCTTGCCCTCTTCTCCTTCCTTTTCCTTTCCCCAATGAAGGAAAACAGAGAAAAATCCAGGGGAGTGGGAAAGGGGAAAATGTGCCCCAGATTTGTGTCCTTCTCTGCTCAGGAATTGAGGTGAGGCCTGGAGACAGACTTTAGGGGGCACCTGCATGTTATGTGCCCTGGTTGATCTCTCTCTGCAGGAGAAATGCATCGCTTTGTTTTATGTATCATCTTCCTGAACACTGTCTCTGTAGGATAGCTGAGTACAACTGAAGCTTTAGAACTTTTCATTTCTGGTCTCAGTGTGGGCAAGCAGCAGGAAGAAACAATAATGTATGAGTAATATAATATTAGGTAATTAAGTGAGCAGGCATCTTCCTGTCACCTGTTGTGCACATTAGTAAGGAAATGTTGCTGATGAAGGATGGGGATACGTATATTTGCATTAAGCTAGAATATTTCATATGAAAAATGATGTAGGTGAATGGTGGATGGATCATCTGTGTTCCCCTTCCCTACAGAGAATCTTGTGCTACCACGATTACCCCAGGTTAGATATCTTCTGAAAATTCTTAACTACAAGGAGTAGAAAAGGAAGACGACTGCTCTGTGATTATGCTCCACTGCCATGCCTTTGGCCTGAAAGGAAGGGCCTGGGAGTGACGCTCCGATCCCTCTAACACCACAGTGTGTTTTTTCCCCATACAGCCAAGTCCACCTTCCAGTGGCAGAAATGAGATTAGAAGAGGTATCTTGTGCAAATATCATGCAGTGGGATGCCACTCAGCATGTGTTCTTGTGTGTTCTTCCTTTTTTACTGCTTGCTCTGTTGTCTCCTCAGAAGGTGGCCCCCTGGAGGAGCTGGGCATTTGCCCTGTGAAAGTTGGATCTGGAATTCAGTGTATTTTTTTTTCCATGTCATTGCCCAACAATTGACTGTTGGCCCTGCTGCTGTAAAATAGTATTTTGCTGAGTTTGGTACAAACTTTGTTGAATAGTGAAAGGTCACAATTTGCTTGAAGAGCAGTGTTCTATCTTTCTCCAGTTGCAAAGTGGAAAATGAATTAACAGCAGGACTTGCATAGTCCGCATGAACTGCTGAGAACTAACTCTTGTTTAATGAATATTAATTTACTATTTATAAAGTGATAACAAGCTTCTTGTGGCTTTTATTACATCTTTTAATTTTAAAGGCATTTTAAATAGTTTGCATGACTGTATCTGTCAGCACCGGGTAAATATGAGCTCTGATACCCTTTTGAGACCAGTTAACAGGTTAGGCTGGGAAATAACATGCAAGCTCATTTCTCCTCTCTTATCAGAAGAGATCAGTTCCCAAAGCGACATAGATATTGTTGGTGTAGGTGATACCTTTAACCATGACATCACTTTAAACCCCCAGGGCAATGCTTAGACCCTTGGGAGTGTATTACCACTTCAGCTGAAAGTGTGAGACTTTCTTTACGTTGAATTTCTTTCTACTCAAGGGAGCAAAAATGATGGGTTCAGTCAAGAATCCTTTATTTTTACCTGAATGCAGTCAGGACTACTAAAGGAACTTATCATTATTTCTCCTGAACTTTCATTTTTTTTTCCTTATCCTTCCCCGTTCCTCCCCCCTCTTTCACTTGACACCTGTCACTGCCTTTGGTGGATGAGATAAGCAGAGAACTCTGCACTGTAAGAGAAGAGGAGCAGAATATGCCCACAAGAAGAGGAACAGAACAAGAAGAATCGAGCCTTTGCCGGGCAGGCAGGCGTGGGAGAGCTCCTTTGCTGCAGGTTGCTGTCTGGAGTGCTGGACGTGGGGTTTTGTCACTGTAGTGAGGATAGTTGGGAGCAAGTTTCTCTCTTTTTTTTCTTGGAGTCGTCATGCTGCAGCAAATTTTGCATGATATGTATATTGACCCCGAGCTGCTGGCAGAGCTGAACGAAGAGCAAAAGCAGATCTTGTTCTACAAAATGAGAGAAGAGCAGCTGAGGCGCTGGAAGGAGAGGGAAGAAAAAGCACGAATGGAGGAGGCTGTGCTAAGAAGGACAGCGAGGCGCAAACAAAGTAAGCTTTGTGACCTCCTGTGCTTGCTCCAGAGATGGGGGAGATGGGCATGCAACTGTCTATGATACAGCATGTCTGGAAGAGATTACAAGGAAGAGTGCCAGCTGTCCCCTAGGATAAGAGCAGAGCAAGCATGTGAAAACAAAGAAATGTGTTTTCATGCAATATATAGTTAAGCTATGGGGCTCCATGCACAGGCTGTTATGGATGCTAAATGTGTATGTTGATTTAAAAAGCAAATAAGCAAACTCACGGAAAAAAAAATATTAAAGGTTCTTGAAGTGTCATTACCAAGTGTTTGATCTGGGGTTCAAGTGGTTTAGAATAAGTAGGAATATTTATTTCCTTGCTGTCCCCTGTGAAGAAGTGGCTTCCATCTCATTGCCCATTAATAAGATGAAGTTGTCAGGCTGATGTGGGATAGAAAATTTCCTCATGGAAATGTAGTTGCAGTGAAACCTCACTCAACATGGAGATGTTGCAGAGATCTGTCAAACATCCCTTTTCCTGTGAAGGAAAGGGCCAAAGGCCTTATCCTGTCTTCAAACCAATTCAAATCTGAATTTTCAAAATCACAAATAATCTTGGGTAGCTGATTTTGCGAAAGTGCCTTAATAGCTATCTCACAGCTATAATCACTATATAAACTGTTGCTTATGTTAACACACACCTATGGTAGAAGTCTTTGCTTTGAGCACCTCAATACAGATGCATTATTGGATTCAATTGTCAGACTTCTTATTAAAGCTGCTGAACCTTACAAAGTGCCAAGTATATCCAATTAGATACTTGACAATTTAAAGACTGACTGAAGAAATGTGTTTCAAAGCAAAACTAGTTTTCAAGACTCACTTGAAGCAAAGGCCTTTATCAAATGTTTCTAGAGTAAGTAACAATGGTAGCCTTAAAGTAAGGGAGGAACATTCAGAATAGCCTAATAAGCAGTAGAATGAGTTTAAAATGGCCCCTTACAGATGACAAGGTGGAAGCTGGGAAACCTAATTCCGTTTAATTTCTGTTTTCTTCATTTTAATGTTCTTACTGTGAATAGCTCTCCTCTAAGAAGGATGGCATCAAGATAGCTTCTCTCATACAGCACAATAACCTTGTTCATTTTGATTGATTTGTTGCTGAGAAAAAAATTGAAAATGCAGTTCAGATCCTTAAACCAAAACACCACTATATCATTGAGATAATCTGCATTATTCTCATTCTTTTAGGAAGACGGATGCAGAAAAATCTTAACTGCAAAAATATTTATGTAATGATTTGTCATGGTGTTGACATCTAAATTTCCATATATAAACTATGCATTAAACCTGTTCAGCTTCCTACTACAGGAGGCCATTTTCTGGGTAATTAATTTTCTGATTTATAAAGAATAAGAGAACGAGGAGAAGAGCAGCAGGGTAACCTGTAGATTATATTTGCTCTGATGAAAGTAGTCAGGTATTTGCATAGAGTAAAATTTCACAACGGCACATTTCCATTTTACATTTTACCTTCTTAAATTGCCAATTTGAGTTATTCTTTAGATTTGACTTTTACCCAAGATGAAAACATTCCACTTCCTTCAGAACCATACTAAATAACTGATCTTACACAAGTTTTTGAGACAGATCTATTGGAATTAAAAGTTTGAGGATTAAAGTCAGGCATTTGCTTCCTCTGAAAATGTATTTTGACTTCCATGATCTGGTGTGGGTGAGTTAAAAAAGATAACTTCCATCTTCCAGGCATGCTGGTCATTAACTGTACAGACACGTGTGACTGATTTCTGTTATACAGTTCCATAATATAATGGTAAATGGTCTCACAATGGAGCTACATTCTTGTAAAGAAAATGTGCTGTAAGTCAACCAGAAATTGAGGGTATAATGCAGGAATTACTGTGTAATTCCATTGCCTATATAACTCAAATGGTCAGAGCAGATGGCTGTAACAACCCTTTCCTATGTTAAAATATATGATTTTTTTTTTTTCTAAAATACATTAAGAATCAACTCTTTTTGGAAATTCGACCTTTTTACAGTTTTTTCTTTCCATTGGTGTATAAGCAAGTATCTAAACATTCTCCCCCAGCTGTACAACAAAGAGTATGGAGTATTTTTTCCTGTTCAAAATTAGTGGCTACCAGGAAATTTGGAAGTACCACAATTATATGTTCTTTATCCTTTTGAGACTAGGGGATTTAAACAATTTCACCTTCAAGATGTTGTTTTTGACACTGCATGACACAGGTTTTGTGCTGGTATTATTTTGCTGAAGTCAGAAATTACACTGGCTTTATAGAAGCGTTTATGGAGTACAGAATTAAAGATCTTTGTAGCCTGACACGTAGTAGAAAACAGAAGTGAGACTTTAATATCTAGCCCTAATGCTGTGCTGAATCTCAGGATCACTCAAGCATAGCAATCTGCTAGCTGAATATGTGATTTTCTAGTTTACAGAAAAATGTGTATGTTTGTGAATATGAAATAACATTTGCATAAAATGATTATTTTTTAGTAATTTACTCTGAATTACCTCTGAAGGACTATTTCAAATCCTTCCATTTTCCTCATAGCCAGAATAGCTACATATGAAACTCTTACCTCACCTCTTTGGGATGTGATAGGGTGAGACAGAGCAAAAGGAATTGGTAATAATGGGCGCTTCTCTAATTAAAAATGCTCCAAAAAGTTCTGGGGCTTGATCTGGAGTCATGTACCCCAATTGGTACAATTCTCCATCAGTTCAAGAGCTTACCTGCTATTCTATGTGCAAACCCAGCAGCAAATAAACAGAGGTGGATTTTCAAAATATTGTGGTGAAGGTGAATCCAATTTTGATTTTCTGCAGTGTCTTGAGGATGAAGGCTCTAAACTCACACGAGCTTTTAAGAATTTTCTATGAAACCCATGTCCAAATCATTTGGAATTTCAGTTGAGGTAAATCCGTGAAAATACTGGGGTTCACCTGAGGTGACGAGTGGTTACACATTCCTGAGAGGGCTCCTGGCACTGTCTCTAAGAGTGGGATGTGGAGCTGGCTGGTGAAGTGCTCGCAGCCCGAGATGCCTTGGCTGCTGCAGACTGTCAGGGCCACCCTCCTCCAGCGTGTCTGAGTGTACTTCAGGATGGAGTACTTCCATGTCATCTGTGTCTGGGAAGTCCTTCTGCTCTGAAACAAAGCAAGCTGCATCATGTAACTAATGTGCCATGTGTAAGGCTTAGATGTGTTGTCTTATAGAAATCACAAGTGCAGAGTTGGGAAAGAAAAAGTGGCATCCAGAGGCCAAATAAAAAAATTGGCCTTGCTTTAGATTTAAAAACCATCCACATGTTTAGGGAATGCTGCTCAGCGTGATAACTTTTTAACTGTTCAGAAACTAACTAGCAAAGACCTGGAATCTACAGCAATTTCTACAGAAGTGCCACTGAATGAAAATTGTTTGTAAATGTCCTATTAAATACTAAGACACTTGTTTCTTAGTTTGTGTTTGGTTTTAGTTTTGTTTTTAAAACAAAAGTAAGTTCCAAACATGAATAAGATGATGTAAGTTGTTGAGAGTGTTTAGCAAGCCAAATTGTGTAACGTGTGATTAGTCTTAGTCTTCATGTCTAAAGAAAATCAAATTAGCCTTCCTCAGTAACTGCAAATTGTGCCTGCTTTTACATTTGGATTGCTTGGTTCATGTGTCTTGAGAAAAGGTCAAAACTGAGATTTGTATCAGATTGTGCCAATATTAAAGAAATCATTTCATTTTAGGGGTGAATTAAATGTTTCCAGGTTGTTTAACGGTTTAAATTTCATTCCCTTTTTAAAAACAAATAAAACATTACTTCTTCAGAATGAAATATTTCCTTTAGGAAATAGTGAACTGTTCTGACATTTTTGCTGTTTGTACATAACCTACATTTGTACTTTTTATAAAAGATATTAGTAGAATTTCAGCATTGTTTGGGTCCTCCTGAAATGACAGTATTTAGTGAATTTATTCAAAATTACGAAAAGCAAACAAACAATTTTTTAGCTTTTAGTTTGACTCCTGGCTTTAACTGAAAGAGCTTCAAAAGCCAATAGGGTTCTTGAAATTGAGGGGTTAGTCTCCCGTTTGTTTAAAAATTACTGCTGGGCAGATCTTTCAGGGACATATCTTCATTGTGATAAAACAGATTGCCGTTTCTTGTTGTACTAATATCACTAAGGGAAGCTTCCTCAAAAGTTCAAGATCCCTTTGGGATTTGCTCAGTTGACTGACAGGCAGCTTTGCAATTTGCAGAGAAATACCTTGATGTGATTAGGCAGGAGCCCTTTAACCATGATAGCTGAGCTGGGACTAAGTGAAGGACGCTGCCAGGTTGGATTTTGACTCTCATGCACCATCCAGAGCTGTCAGAATACCCAAAATGAGATTTCAAAACCTATTGAACACTAGGTAGCTGAAGGACAGCCATGTGGTAGGGAAGACAGTGCTGGACTGCTGCTACATATTCTGACATTTACTCGTTGTGAACTAGAGCTCGTGATGCTCAGACAGGAGCTATTTGTAAACGCTGTTATTTACCTGTCCTCAAAAAGTGTAGCTGGGAAAAATTAGGTAGGCTTATCACAGCATGGGTAAAAAAATAATTTCTTTATCTAAATGACATTTGTGTTAGAAAATTATTGGAGAATAGATGAAGTGATTTGAAAGCAAGTATTTCAGATATCCCAGCGGGATAGTTGGAGGATACATCACAGTCACGTGTGAAGGCACATGGGTGTGTGTTTCAGTGTGTGCATGTAAGGGTGAGTGGGCGTACTATGACATTTTTCTACATTTCTGAAATAAGAAATGCATTCCTCATTTATATTAAGTCTTCTCAGTGCCCTGGTAATGCTTAGCCAAGACTTGGCTAAGAGTACAGAGATGTGCTCCTGGCACTGTTTGTCGTCTCTTTCCCTGTATTGTTGGGTACAGGTCTCGCCAAAAACATCAGAACGGAGTATTTTCGAAATTTTTGATCATATGTGGTCTTGAAACCTGTAAAGTCCCATCTTTTCTTTTCAATTTAGAGATGACTGAAAATGTAACAAGAGAATATTAGAATAATTTTAATTAGGGGATTGAGCCAACTAATTTGAAATAATTGGAAATGCTTTAATGTAGCATTCACAACATGTATAGCAGCTTGTGATATGATGCGGTTTTGTTACTAGTAGATACCTTGGGGCCAGAACTCAGCTGCTCAGAGCTCGTGCTGAGTATGGCTGTGTACCGAGGTATGCTTGAACAGCAGCTTCTAAACTGCTCAAGTCTCTGAAGCTGGGGCTAGAAAGAGACCCCCAAACGCCATATGACCTAAATATGCACCAGATGGAACAAATCCAGAGGGACTTGGCCCTCCTAGGATTATCCATAAGTCTGTGCTTTTTAGTCTCATCCTCTGCCCTGCAGCTGACTTCTCTGTTTTGCAGAAAAAGAGCAGAATACTGCTGACTACCTGGCCCTTATTTCACCCAAGGTTTCTCTTGCACGTGTGAAGTCCTCAGCACTCCCACTGTCTGAAGCATCTGCATCAGCTGCGTTCTGAGAGAGGCTACTGGGTTAATTGAGTCACTGGCATGGAGACAATTCCTGTGTTTCTTTGCTGCATGGTGTTGCTGAGCCTGTCGGGACACGGTGGTGGCAGGCAGGCTTTCTTGTACGTACTTGTGCTCTGGTAATGATATGAGGTTGTGACTGGTTGCAAGCTCATGAATACTTGATATGGAAAGAGAGCAGCACTGCAGCCAAGGTGAGAGTGGGATTCACCCAAGCTAATTCAGTATTTCCTTCCTGATTTTGCCAGTTTTTAGCAGAGGCATTGGGTTTTGATAGCAGGATTTGGAAGACTTAGGAAAACTTGATGTATTCATCTAAGCAGTGGGTTTACCCAGACACTCATGATGGTTCATTAACCTTCAAATCCACTCCTGTGCTGTGGTGCTGGAAGATCTCACTGTAGTAGTATAGCTCTCCCTGCTTTGGTAGTCCTGTGTGCCTGAATCAGTGCAGACCTGACACGCTGCATTACGTAGGGGAGTCTGGTGCAGCAAGCGATCCACAGGTACCAGTTCATTCTGTGGCAGAGAACCCTTCTGCTCTGAGTTTCCATCCATCCTCGAAGTAGTCATGCAGATTTGTTTTCGTTTATTGTCCAGTGGTGGGTGAACCTCAATGCTTTGCAATAGCTCTGTGCGAGTAAAAAATCCTGCATATAGCTTTCACTGTTTACAAAAGGTAATTGAGTTTGGGAATCAGAAACTATAGTGTTATGCTATAGCTTTTTTTTTTTTTGTAATGAATGAAAAATAAATCAAATGAATGCTACCGATGTGAATGAATTCACAATGTTCCAGTTTGATCTGTTATGCACCTGCATTTTTATACCATTTATAGTGAAAGGGACATAAAATGGACAGATGAGATTACCACTAGATTGTAGTTCATAGAGTTACAACAGTGTCTTTAAGAGTAAGTTCTGAATGTTATCTCCTGGTTGAAAGGGGGCAAATTATAAAATTAATAGGTGTTGCAGTGCTCCTTGGCCAGGGAGCCAAGAAGATATTTGGGATATACTAGACAGAGACCAAATAAATGCTAGCTTTTTTTTTTTCTTCCCTTTTTTTTTGTTGTTTTGTTGTTGTTTTGTTTGCACTATGCAAACCTTGAAAATGCACCATGTGGTATCGCAAAACCACTTACCTTTGACTGTTATGTATAGTTATCTTTGCCACATTTGTTAATTACCACAGTCTTATTTGAATAACTGTTTCCTTGCTTAATGTTTGCTCTCTTGCAGTCACTCTTCCTTTATTTGATCCTGCAGGGGTATATTGCAGCGTAATTATTTCCATGGTAACAAGCTGTAATTCCATAAACATAAGATTGAGTTTGTTATATGATCGGGAAGCAGCTGGAGAGCCATGAAGGCTGATTTTTCAGCAAAGCTGAGATCCAGCAATCCTTGTTGATATATTAATGTAAATCAGCTGAATTCTTCTCCCCTTGCAAATCCTCCTTTAATCAGAAAAGCACACGACACAGTGTTGAAACTGGAGAGTGCGTAAACTGAAATGTTGGGGGGCTGCTTGAGAAGTTTAGAATTTTGTCCCATTTTGTTGTTGCCTTGAGGATTAGTTTGAAGTGACTGATATTTTGGAATGTATTCTTGGAAGAGATGGGTTCATGGTCCTGTGACTATTAGCAAGGGCAGACTGCAGAGTTAATTATAGCAGATCATCAGTTTATTGTGGGATTATGTTGCTTTCATTGCTTTCATCATTACCACCTAATTATTCTATATGTATTTTAATGGATTTACAGCAGTTAGTGTTTGGAAAAGTGCATTTTGTCCTTTGAACGATCTCAGAAACATTCGCAGTAGTAGTTCCTGGGTTTTCCGTAGAAAGAAGTGAAATTGTGTGTATATTGGCGTGTTTCTATTTAAAAAAAATAAAAATAAATGTGTAGGGGGTAAGCTCAAGGAACTGAGAACAGCCTCAAGCTCACATCTTCATTTTCATCTCAATCAATGTGTTTCTAGTACATGTCCTATAGGTCCTGAAACTCTGAATGGAATCTCATCTACCCTGCTGACTATGAAAATTCAAGCTTCTATCTTAAAGAAGACATAAAAATTATTTATTCAGAAAGCCAAGAGTAAAATCTCATGTAAAACACATTGTGCTTAGACCAAAGTATACCACATCTATATTCCTAAAGAACAACAACAACAAAAGTATCCCACAAGCTGCATTTATCTCTGAATGACAAAGGCAGATCAGGCTGATCAGCTTGATGTCAGCAGTGAATGCTCATGCAGCCTATTTCAAATAAGTTTCAGGAGCTTTCTTCTAGTGCAGGGTGAGAAAAGAAAAGGAAGACTTTCTAAAGACTAGGTCAGAGGATATTTATGTGACTACAAAGCTTTCCAGCTAGTGAGGAAGGAGAGTCAATTGCTATCACAGAGATCTGTAGCTTCCAAGGGGGAGAATGATGGTGGGAAGCCAAACGTCAGAGAAACAGGAGAGTTCATGGAAATAACAGACTTTTTCATAGAATCATACAATATCTTGAGTTGGAAGGGACTCACAGGGATCGAGTCCAACTCCTCGCTCCACACAGGACCACCCAAAAATCAGACCGCATGCCTGGCAGCATTGTCCAAGTGCTTCTTGCACTCTGTCAGGCTCAGTGCCGTGACCACTGCCCTGGGGAGCCTGTCCCAGAGCCCGACCACCCTCTGGGTGAAGAACCTTTTCCTAGCATCCAGCCTGACCCTCCCGTGAGAGTTTTTTTGGGAAAGTTTAAGCAGACTTTGAATGCCGTTCCGTGTACCTGAAATTATAAATAAGCGCTCTTCTGATTTTCTGAATTTGCACTTGACATGGCCTGTAGCAATCCCCATGCTGCAAAGGCAAGGGGGACTGCTGGCACTCGGCGTTTTGCTGGGCTGAGCCGGCAGCCTGTGGCTAAGTAACAGCACAGCTGGGAGGCTTGACACCAAATCAGGCCTCTAATGGTGCTTGGAGCCGTTCCCTTGAAAGCCCTGGAGATGGACCACAAACAGGAATTGTCGGGGATGCTGCTGGAGCTATTAAAGCCATGACGAATGAGCTTGGAGGAAGGAAGCCGACTCCAGCAATATTCCGTTTGCTCTGATTACTGCTATTTTTAAGGCACTTTTAATTAGAAGCATGTGTGAAAATAAAGCCAGATAAAGCCCCAAACTCTCATTAAAAAAAAAAAAGGCAGACAAACCCAAACCATGGTTCTGCTCCTCTGTCCCAATTAGCAGAGCACCGAAAGGCGTAGCTCTCCTTTATGTACTTCCATTTGTTTTAAGCCTTGGTCACAGCATGGAAGCCTTAGCTGATGCAAACTGAAGCCTTATTTAGTGTAAGCAATGCCTGCAGCGGGATCCCCGTCCCAGGCACCTTCACGGGGTGGTTTTCTCTCTCCTCCAGCACTGCTGGTGGTGGTCATATTTTCTGGCACCGCTCAGCCGTGGCAGGAACAATGCGCTGCCTACACCAGGGGTTCCCTGAGGGTAGCCCAAAGGCCGAGGGCAGCCCCTGGTGCCCTATAGCACAGCCTGTGCTCACACCCCAGCTCCACGTGTGTGTGTGTGTGTGTGTGTGCAAGGCTGACAGTACTGCTAGTAGAGACTAGTAACTCTTACAGGTGAGACCCTTGAGTTTACTATTGCTCTCCAGGGCCTTGTTTTATACTTACAGTGCTTTTACAGAGGTCTCTGTATAAATACAAATAAACAGAAAACATGATTTACTATTACTTTTGATTGTGTGTATGCATCTGTGTTTATATGTGCAATTTTGTGTTACTGTCGCTGCAGGTTGTAGGTCTCCAAGAAAGTTTTCATTGTGATCACCTTGTGCTGCATATTTAGGATACTTGATTTTTCATTTGTCTGGTGTAAGTAGCAACGTACAGAAATCTGCTGATCTTGAAGCTGTGTAGATGTAGGTTTGGGGGGGCTCCATGGGAGGTGCTCATTCACAGAGGAGTGAAGAGAATGGCAAGAAGTAATGTTGCCTTCTTGTGGTGCTACAGAGTTGTTTTAGACAAAAACATGGTAAAACATTATACCTAATAAATAGCTTGCCTGAACAGTAGAGATGGAAAAACAACTTGGTAAATTAAGTACATTTTCCTGATAAAGCAGTTTTTGTTTCTATAACACTTTTATTTCACCTCTCCCAACCAGACTAATTTTGATGTCCAGTACTTCCTAATGGTAACTATTCACAGCCTGCCACAGTCTCTACAGGAAAAGAGAAGTACTTTTGTGGTCAAGGCACTAGACTGGGACTCAAGAGATGTGAATTTGTTTCCTGATTCTGAATTAGGTTTTGTTTCTGGGCTCAGAAGCCTGCTTCTGAACAGGAAAAATGAGATTCCCTTGCCTCTTTCTCACCTAGATTTCAAATATATTTAGTCAGGACCTGTATTTTTCTTTAGATTTATTTGAATTTTTATATTTCAAAGTTGTTTCATTTGGAAATATATATAAACAGGATATCTTATTTATTTTTTTTTTCAGAAAAATGTTATACTTGAAAGGTATCTTAAAGCAGAAATTGTTTTATTATAATTAGTCCTCGATAGGGTAATTCTACAGTTGCAAAGCAGACAACACTAGTTTCCTAAAAATATTAAGGAAAAGAATTCTCTGTGCTCTCAGCTTGTATCTTGCCATTGGTTCTACAGTTCTAAAGTGCAAGTCCAGCATTGTTGGTCCAAAAGATCTGGCAGTGACACTGTGAGGCTGCAGATGCCTGTTGTATGGCAGGAAAGCCATTTTCAGTGTCAGATCTTCTCCCTGAGTTACTTCTTTTCCTGACCACTCATCATTTTTGAATGTTACTTTGTGCTAAGAAACTCCTAAGTTTTATGGTCAGGTTGTGCAGAAAAGCCCATGTCCAACTTTATGGGGAGTGTAGGTGGTGTAGTTTAAGGAAAGCTTTACATGGGAGTCATTCCTTGAAGTAAAGTAGAATGGGATTTGGATGTGGAAAAGTTTCTGTCGTTCTAAAGAAAAATGTAAATAAAGGTATATATGCTCAAGCTGATTTTTTTTTTTAATTGTACATGCAGAGGTCTGTCTGTTTAATACTGAAGCTTTAATTTGCCAGATTGTTTGATAGTGTTTTAATCTTTCAGTTTGAACTATGGATGTGTATACAGCAGTATACTCTATTGTAGTATACAGTAGTTAGTGCTAAACTAAAAATATGTTACACTAATGTTTTCAAAATAGTTTACTACTGTCTACTGTCTATAGCTTTAGAAGAGAGATCCATTGCTTTAAAAGTAACAATTTCTCAAAACATGTCTGCAAATCAACTATTTGTTTTAAGAGGCTGGGCAGTAATGGATAAGTTGTGTCTCTGAGAAACATATTAATAATCCTTTGGCACAGAAAAACTGGAAAAAAAAAGCAAAGATAAAATATGTCTACTCACCTGAGATTCTTTTTTTTTTTCTCCCCCTCTTTTCATCTGGTAAGGTCATTAATGAGCAGAAGTGGTGTGTTGAAACAGCAGCAATGTTTGGTATCTGTGTGGTATGATACAGATACATTAAAATGTTTGGGATGTTTTCTTTAAAGCATTAAATAAAGGGGAATAAGTAGGATATTCAGGTTTCTCCCAGGAAAGAGGTCATCAGCCCCTTTTAATGCAACAACTGTCAATTGTCACATGGGATCAGTACTCCTGGAAAATTGTTCCATACTTCTCAGGATGCTTCACCATGAAAGGCAGTAGGTGACAGCCTTGGGAGCACAAACTGATATGGCCAATCCGTTCTTGGTAGACTGTTTTCAAATGCTGTATCAGAAAAAATACGACATAAATGTTGTACTAACACTGGAAAACAGAAATGTACAGCATAGGAACCACAATAAAATGCATTCACATTTATATCCTGAGACGTAATCTGATAGACTGTGATAGAGCAAATGGTTTTGAGAGTTATTGAAGGAAAACATTATTAGCTTAATCAGTACTACTAGGCCAACAGAGGGAATTCTTACAAATCATGTTTTCAAATTTGATGTAGAATATCAGCTTTCATTGAGAGATCTGATATGTTCATTGCCTTCGGTTTGTATTGTCAACACTTGTGAGCGTGGGTTGGTGCTGGTGGTGCCCGCTGTCAACAGCCCTGCTTCATTCTCTTCTGCAGTTTTCTCTCTTCAGTCTGGGATGTCAAAAACACCTTATTGATTGAACACTAGGAAACTTAATCTGGTTAAGAGGATATTGTCCTGTTGTATAATGGCAGGTAGCTGAAGGTGGTGAGAGTAGCTATGTTGATGTGAGCAGAGAAAGATGTGTCCAAAGAAAGGCAACAAAGCTGGTGAAGGGTCTCCAGACCTTCCAGAACAAGTCTTAGGAGGAGTGGCTGAAGGAGCTGGAGAAAAGAAGGCTCAGGGGAGGCCTTATAGTACTTGACAATTACCCTAAAGGAGGTTGTAACAAGGACGGGATTGGGCTCCTCTCACAAGCACCAAGTGATGAGGGGAAATGGCCTCAAGTTGTGCCAGGAAATATTTAGAATGGATATTAGGAGAAATTTCATTACTGAAAGGGTTGTGCGGCATTGGAACAGGCTGCCCAGGGAAGTGGTTGCGTCACCATCCCTGGAGGTCTTCAGGAAACCTGTAGATGTAGAACTTAGTAGCATGGTTTAGTGGCAGACTTGTCAGTACTAGGTTACAGGTTGGACTAGATGATCTTGGAAGTCTTTTCCAACCTGAATGATTCTGTGGTTCTAAGTAAAAAGACTGGAGATGCAGACTAGCCATTAGGTTAGGACCAGGTTTCTTTTAACTCCTCCTGGAATGGTTGAAGAAAAACTAGCTAGGAAAATGGTGGACCATCCATTTCATGTTTTCAGTTGAGACAGGAGGCCTTTTGGAAGATAATATGTGGCCACACAGAATTTACTGATCTCAGATATGAGGGCAAGAGGGTGAAACCTCATGGAATGAAATATAGAGGAAGTGAGATGAACTGCTGATCGCTTGTGGCCTTTCAGTCTGTGCTCTCTGAAATAAATTTGTTGTCTATCTTGGCAATAATCTTTGTGGTGGAATATCCTTTTGTGAAGAACAGTTTCAACATATTAGCAAGACATAAAACAAAATTGGATGTGTAAAAGGTGCTTCCACTGATTCCTTCCTATGAATCTCAAAAATGCATAAAAGTATCCGAGTTAAATATACAAACGTCAGGTAGTATATATGACTTAAAAAGTATTTGTACAGGGTCTGATTTAGTGCCCCTTGTAGTCAGCTGGAAGCCTTTAGCCGACTCTTGGACGTGAAGGCTCACCAAACATCTATTTTGTAAGGAACACACAAGTTTTTTGGTGTTTTAAAATTACTCTGTCAACACAGTAAAAATAGATTTTTGCATGGTCTCTTTTATGAAAACTGAACCAGAAACGTAATCCCTCTCAATTGCCTACTAGAACAGAAAAGCTTCTGGAGTTGAGTGGTACACTCTGAGTGCACATGCTTTCTGAAGTTCCTCAGTGGGAGCAGGAAATTCCTGTGTTTTGTTTTGTTTTGTTTTGTTTTGTTTTGTTTTGTTTTATTTTATTTTATTTTATTTTATTTTATTTTATTTTATTTTATTTTATTTTTTAGTTTATTCTGTGGTTGTGCAGTTGAAGTCTCTATATGCTTGACACTCCTAATTTTCTGTGAGCTGAAGCACTGCTAGATGCATAATGTCATTGAATATTTTTCTTTCCATTTCTTTTCCATTCCCTTTGTTCATCCCTTGCTGAATTAAGCAAGAAAAAAGTACACTTTCAGCAATGAAAAATGGATCATAATATCTAAATTCTGGGGAACATGTTTGAAAATTAATATATAAATATATTTTTGTGGAACGAGTCTTTAAAAATTATATGGTCTGATGTGTACAAACCCTTTCTGGTAGGTTGGGCAAATCTGAAGATTTCCTCCAACCTCTTGGTGATGTTTTGCTCTGAATTGTAAATTGCAAGCTTAATGTTTCTAAATTACAGATTTCCTGTCTGTTCATCTATATTTATGAAAGAGTTTGAGCTAGTACTTATGTCTTTTTTTTTTCTTCTTTTCTTCTGGTGACTGTTGCAGGTGATGGAAAGCACGTGCAGTGGCTACGTGGGAAGGACGGTGAGGTCTGGGTCTGGGTTATGGGAGAAGCCCCGGACGACAAGCCATATGAGCAGATATCAGAGGAGCTAATAGCAGAACGAGCCAGGCAACAAGCACAGAAGGAGGCAGAGGAGCTATGGTGAGGATTTAAGAATCTGAATACAGGGTTCACTTGGCATAATGGGAGTTACAACCTTGTAGGAAGGTGTCAGGCAATGGTGGGTAAAAACTGGTATGTATGTCTTGTGATCATTTCTTTCACTTGTTTTGACAATTTTTAAGCATGTGAAAAATTGAATTTTATTTTTATTGAGTACCAAAAAACAGAAATCTTCTTCCACAAAAAAAAAAAAAGCAAATGTTTTTATTTTGGGGAATTTTGCTAAACCATCGGCAAGTATGTCAATAAATAAAAATGAAAGAGTCTGGTTTTGAGATGATTAAATTAGAAATATTTGTTGCAGCACACATCTGTGCCCACAATGGGGATTTTGTACATAGAATTGTTTTTGTGATTGTTTTAATGTGCATATTGTTTGTATTAGTTCTTATCCCAGCAGTTCAGAAACTGATTACAAAAAGTGACATGCTAGTGTTTCAAGCAAGGCTTCTTCCAGCTTTGGGAACAATTCAAAATTGTTTTGAAGCTTGATGCTGTTGGGAAGTAGGCCACCTGCCTCTTGCACTTCCTTTTGCAGTACAGTGCTCAAAAGTGACACGTCAAATACTAAATTATTTTGTATTATTCCCTTTCATATCAGATTCTTCTTGCTTATACTGATTGCATACTTAAGCAGAGATTAAAAGCTTCAACCTGTGCTCTGTGTTCTCTTTAGGTTGTTAGTACTAATAAACACTCTAGTGTTAGAATTTGGCAGGTGTTATCATTGATATTTGAGAGACAATAAATTCCTGATCATGGTTTGCTAGACTGACAGGAAAATCTATGTTTTCAGCCAGGGAATGAAAGACATAGGGTATGAATACAAAACATCCAAGGAGTATTTCTCTAATTTGGAAGATGCTATATTAATTGGTCACTTATCAAAAATTGAAAATGTCTCCTTTCTGGATGGTTTCCTCAAATCCAGTTCATGCTAGGTCTCCTGTTAAATACAGTTTGATTTTTTCCTTGTATATTTCCATGATGTCTTATGCTAATTATATGTTGCAACCAGTGATCTGTTACTGACTAAAATTCGATCCCCAATTTAGAAAAAAAACAGTGTCTTAAATTATTTTTATTTTCAAATTATTTTTTGAAGGAGACAAAAAGAAGCTGAAATTACAAAGAAATTCCGGGATGCTATGGCTCAAGAAAAAGCCAGAATAGTGGCAGAAAAATGGAAAATAGAAATAGAAGATCGGAAAGCTGCCAAATTGGAGGAGGAAAGAATTCAGGAGGAGTTGAAGGTTTGCATAGAATCATATTTAGCTTTTTTAATAGTGTTTTTATAGAGATTCAAAGTTCTTGTCACCTTCAGTGTATGTTAATTAATATGCTTTAAGAACCAGAGTTGTAATTTTTCATCCTGGAATATGAAAATAGCTACATGGTGTTCACCAGAACAGCTGGGTGAGTGATGTGAAAAAATTACATATCTCATTCAAAAGTGTCACGACAATCAAATGGGTTATTCAGCTCACACATTAACAGAATTGTTCAGTCAGCTGTACTGAGTGAATCACACTGGGGGAAAAATGTACGATCGTGAAATATATCTTTCTAAGCTAGGTTGTCTGAACATATTTAGTGTATTTTATGCAGGTTGCTCACATATTTGATTTAAAAATTGTCACTATTTTCATTAAGGTAATGAGGGGTGGACCTTTCTCCTACTTGACATGTGGGAACAGCCCAGTTGGCTTAGCTGCAAGAAGTTCATTTACCTGATTTTTATTGACTCCATCATGAATTTTCCATGAACTCAGTTATAGTGCATTAACATTAGTTTGGAATAATATTTTTCCACATTCTCTTATTGAAAATAACCCTTTGAAAACAAAACAGGAAATGAAGGCCTATGTGTCTTAACTTTCATATTATTTTGTCATGATAAAAACTTGCTTAAAGATGATAAAATAGAATTGTCTTAGTGTGCAGAGAAATCACCACAGTCTCCTGAGTCTGGGATGTGTACTGTGATGTGTACAGCACAAGACTGGTGCTGCTGGGTTTCCATGGAGAAAGCCTGCAGCAAAGTGCGACTCCTAGGAGGTCTGCATGCAGTGACTTCATCTGCATGCCTCTCCCTGTCCCCTGCTGCCAGCTTGCTAATGTCTTTCTCTTCCTGGGATGGTGATTAAAGGTGAGGAAACTGTGGATGGAATCCCCCTTCTCATCCCTGTGTAACGTGACAAATGCTGAAAAACTCAGTGTTTGTTTATGTGGTTTGATTACCAGCTAAAGTCAGCAAGTTACTTGTTATTTTGCACACTGTGGGACTGGGATTTGAGGGTGGCAGTGTAGCACAAAGCAAGGGCAGTTCCTGTAGCTTCCGTGGTGCAAAGTTGCTGATTTACCTTTGCGCAATTAATTTGAATTCATAGGAGAGAACAGGGCCTTTGAAATTTGATGTCAATGAGTAATGAAACTATACCTTTCAAGTGGCTTTATTAATGTATGAATAATGAGCAGAGCAACTAATTAAATGCTCCTTCCTCTGCTTTCCGGAAAGCAAAGCCCTCTTGAACAAAGACCGATACAGGGCTGTTCACTTGTATCTCTGTGGTTGATTTACAGTGCGCTTGATGGGGCAAATGTCCACAAGCTCACTGTTGTTCTTCTGTTTTAAAGAGATTTTTTCAAAAAAGCTGGATGAGCAAATTATGAAACTTTTAGAGGCCAGCAGCCATATTTTTTTCTATTAAGGAAAACTGATCTTCTACAATTCTAAAAGAATGCCACCGAATTCTGCTCGTTGTCATATTGATGGAAAGGTAATGTCACAGTAGCATCTCTGCCCACCGGTTTATTTAATCTCAGTTGACTTTCCTTGTCCTTCCTCTTTTACTCCTTTTATAAATGTGCAGTGGACGAAGTACATGAAATATTTACAAGCTCTCATTCCAAGAATAAGAGGAAAGGTACCCAGACAGGAAGGTTATACTGCTGGCATCTACCTCCAACTGCAAAAATGGAACTAGAGATATTGGGAAGAAGATGAATTAATCAGTCTACTCATGTATGACTGCAATCATTGAAATCATGAAGAAATGTACCTTTCATGAATGATTCAGGGTGTGGAATGAGATGCAGATCAGTTAGCAAGCCCACTTTAACAGGTTTAAAATATTTAATGCACTGGTAGTCATCCTTCTGTGATGATGACCAGACTGCCGTTAAAGTAGTCTCCAAAACTGGGGAATGAAAAACTCTGTGTCTGCTAATGCTTCATCCTCTTGAAGCATTCTGACTTGGGAGATTGAAACTTTGTTCTGCTGATGTGTTTAATTTCTAACTGCATTGTATTGCAAACTCTCCTTTTTAAAACACTTTTATGCGTCTTGACCTATCATGAGACTTTAAAGCTGTCTGCACTAGATAAATGATATCTCACATATCAGAGTGAAAGATGATTCCTGTTTCCTCTTCCAATGCTGTTGGAAAAATATTGCATTCCTTGGTGTTTCTTAAGCAGAAACGCCTTTAATTTATGGTGCTAGAATATAAATGTTGACTGCTCTATTTTTGCAGTTTGAGGACAGCTATTGTTTTATGCACCTATTGCAAAGGACAAATAAGAGAGCCAATTACTGTCATTAATCTTTTTGCAAATTCACAAAGGCTATGAGATCATAAGCATCATTTCCTACTTCTATCAGCTGCTGTCATTAAGAGTCCTGAACAATGTGCAGAGCAAATTAAAGATATGAGCCTCAGCCAGCCAGGGGAGAATGGTATCCTTCAGCTACCTTTAGAAATAAGAGAGATTCTCTCAGTTCTTTGTGGTCTTCATAAAGCAAGAAAATATTAATAGTAAAGAAGTATCTTTATGACAACATCAGATACCTGTCAAATATAATTATATAAGCACAGTTGACAATAAAGCTAGATTGCTTCTTAACAATTCCATGTGTGTTAATCAAAAGTGGCATATCAATTTTAATGGCATTGTGTTTCTTCATGCATAAAAAAATATTTAGTGGGAGTTGTAATGACAGTGGTGCTTATATAGAAATAATCCTTATTCTTTTGATAGGCAACAAGAGATTAACAGTGTGTGATAATTTCCTGCCACAATTTTTTCCTTTTTATTTGAATTGAAGAAGTTTATGACCTTTAATTCCTGTTGGGATTGTGGTGAGTGAAGTGAGCTTTTTGAAGGTGTGAATCCAAGAGTTTCTATGTTCTTGCTGTCTTCATTCTCATGAAAGAAGACAGGCTTAGAAACAACCTTCAGAGAAGAAAAAGAGTAATTAGGGCTCCAGGTCAGGAAAGCATCTCTAATAAGGATAGGTCGTACTTAATAGAAAGAACACACTTTGTCCCATTGACTTGGATGAGCTTTCAACACATGCCTGAGTGCTTTCCTGTGCCCAAAAGTACTGTGGATCTGATTCTTCAGATAGCTGCTGCCAGGTATAGGGATTAGGAATACAGTAGAATGTCACCAACAAAATTTACAGTACTGTGGACTTACAACATAGCAATGAGCATTCTGTCCTGATCTGAAAAAAAAAACACAAAACTGCTTGTTTCCAAGTAAATATCAAGCACCTGAGTGGGTCTGTTGTTATCTTTAAGTGAAAATAAGCTGTAATTTTGTCTCTGTGCTTTGCTGTGCCAAGAAAACACTGAACTCTCTCCCAACAACGGCATATTTAGAATCCAAGAATATGACAACAGCTTCTTGCTGGCATTTTGCACCGAACTCGTTCCAAAAATCCAATGGGTCCATTCAGTCCCAATTGCAATAATTCTGTAATGCTTCATTTTGTGCTCTTTTGTGAGACCACGGTTCAGAAATTATTTTCTTTCTTTGTAGTTGCCTCTTTAATAATGCTGTTTAGTTTCTGCTGGGAATCAGATCTTAACGTTTTCCTATCCTACATGTGGGGAACTGTGATATTAACTTTAAAGAAAAATCTTTTCCCCAGTGACATCAGTAATGATTGTGCTGCTGAAGCCACTGTCCTTTTTCTGGATCTCTAGTAAAAACCAGCAAAGCTATGACATTTCCCATGGGCAAATGGGAACATCTGAGCCACTAATGAGGATAGTTTACATATCAAGAATTCAAGCTGTGAACAGTCCCTAAGATGCAGGGATAAACTCTTAGGGGATTGTCACTGGATCTATGGCAAGTTACCCAAGGAGAGTCTGCTCCAGCACATGTAATAAATCTCAGATGTCTCCTGATCAGCAACAGTTCTTACCTTTGTTATGTACCTCAGGTAAACGAAGGCCTTTGTGAACCAGAGTACGATGTTGGCACCAGCCCATATGAGCTATATGTGAATAGCGTGTCCTGGGGCATATTGGTGTCTGAAACATGACTTTACGTAAAGCATGGCTGCATTGCTGACATTTATCTCTGTGCAAATTCATGCATGGACCAGTGAAGTGATGCAAACTCAGTGTTCGTTTCGAGACACTGGTAGTAGAGAAAATAAGTTTCTGCAAACACTTTTCTTTCTGAGGCAAGTGAGAGAATTTTCTCTGAAAAGGCTGTCAAGCAGCTGGACATATTTCTGCTGGTATTCACAGCTCTGCTGGAAACTGCCAGGTGGGTTTGTGGAGAATGCTGATCTCTGAATTCGGTCCTGCGGTGTCAGCCTTGCTGACAGCAGGCTGTCTTGGAGTCGGGGCCCTGGGTTTTTCAGATTCCCTTATTCAGAGCTGGGAGTCCTAAGGACTCAGGATTGAAGGCAAGCTGTGCTCTCTGCTCCGTGGCAGGTGGCCTGAATGCCCGCCCTGGCTCAAGGCCGACTGCTGAAGGGTTGCAGGAGCGTCACAGCAGCTCGCGTGCAGCAGAGCGGCTTCAGCTCTCAGGAGAGCCAGGGACACTTCCTGACAGTCTGACGCATAGAGGGAATCCCAGGCATCCTTTGTTTCAGAGAGGGCTGCTGTACCAAACACGTTGGGTAGGCTCTGCCCCGAGCGGGGTGGCAGTTGTTCAGCTGCCCTGCATCCTGCAGGGCTCCCCAGAGAAGCCCTGAGAGCCTGAGCAGCCGGAAGCTCAGTTTTCCATTGGAAAACAATGAAGTGATGTGTTTTGTCTTTTCCCCAAGGCATTTTAAAAATCTTCCTGCAGCAGAAACTGAATACTGACCTAATCTCCTCTCATCTGCGTTGGACTGAAACATTAGAAGCTAACCATGGCTAAGATTAAATATTATTTAGAGTCGGCTGTAGTAGAGCTATCAACACCGAGAGACGCACATTTACAGTAATAAGTAACAAGTTTGTGGTAAGTGCTCAAATGCCAGAGGCTAGATAAGATCATTTAGCATGTTCAAATCCTCCAGTGGAGTTAAAGCTGGGGAGGATTACTGCAGCCTATTGAATTGCCAGTATAATTTGTTGCAGCAGGTCGGTATTTCTTGGCAATTTGCAACCATGTACTGAATTGTCACCTTCCTAATTATCCTGGAAGAGCTGGGAGGGTCATGGCACACAGTATAATAGTCACTCTCAACTGTCAGGCAGGAGGTGATGTTTGTAGATTATTCTAGCTCTTTACTTTCAGCTCTAATGGGCAGGATAGGGTTCACAGGGAAAAGCAGATAAACTGGGTGCTGTTGTTTTTCCAGTAGAGTAGATGTGGAAAGTTCAATTATTGTTCATTTTAAATAATAACGTACACTTGTTATTCATACTTATCCAAAGGATTAGTTTTCTTTCCTATTTCGTGCTAAGAAGTGTCATTTCTCCTCACCATTAGGGGTTGCAAAACATACTTACACATGCATTCATGAGCTAATTTGAATAAATATTATTTACAATTTAGATTTCTATAAAAAGGAAAATGATACAAAAACTTTTGTGAATTCAGAGTCAAGTGGCAGTGTTGAATGTGTTTTTTTTATTATTATTATTCTTTTTGGTATTTCTTTGACTTGAAGATCCTTATTCTCACTACAAAAAAAGAAAAAAAAGTACAGCTTTCTTAGGCACTATTGCTTTTCGTCAAGAACTCAAACTGACTGAACTCTGTTTTCTTAGGTATTCTCACCTTTATATTACAAATTCTTCAACAGCAGCTGCATTAAAAAAACAACTTGTGACAACTCTCTTGTGTGATTCAGGGAAAATGCTGTGGGATGGATTGTTTTGTTTGTTTATTTTGGTTTTGTTTTTATTTATTTTGTTTTGTTTTCATATTTAGTTTACTTTCTGGTACTTTCTGGTACATCTGGTGTGAGATGTTGAATAGAAAACATTTTGATAACCCAGAATTACCTCTTTGTTGGTCTGTCTTCCTGAAAGGACAGCCTATATGTACTGGATTTTTTTTTTTTTTTAATCACTGAAGCTTGGTGAATAAATATTTTCCTCATAAGAATAAAGAATTGATTGCTTTTTCCAAGAAGGGATTGAAAACATTTACTAGCAACTGAAATATGAAAACCTTAATTCTATGGGGTATATATAAAGAGAGTTTATTTATTTTTATTCTGAAGAAGCTTCTGGGCTTTGAAATCAGTGCTTCCTAGAAGCATTGGCAATTTTAAAATAATGAATTGTCCACTCAACTAATCTTTGTAGGACTCAGGAGATAACAATGGGAGGATAATGTTAGAAACAATCAAAGATTCAAGCATTAAAATATGAAAAATGGACTGAAGAATAATTTCAGGCTTTTCTTTTGCAGAAATAATAAGAGCAGCCTAAGTTATTGTTCATCATATGTGTTAGAAAGCTATTATTGACTACACAGGTACATCACTACTAATACTCAATATTTCAGGTCTTTTGATTTGCTTTAGTAGGATCAAAGAGACATCCTCTGGCATAAACTGGTGGCGTTCAGCAGAGCCTAATGGAGAAATGTTGATTTATGTTACTTAAGGAAATGGAAAAATCGTTGAATTCTTCCAAAGGGTGTAGATTTGCATTCGTTCCATTTTCCCACTCTGAAGATGATGTTTGATTGTCACTGCTTAATTGCTTACTACTTTTCAGTCTTTTTGAATTGTCAATGGACAAACACATTTAGAGCTGTGTCAGCTGGCTGACTATTCAGAAGTAGACCACCCCTGTGAAACTCAAGGCACCTGTCCTTGTTTATTCACAGTTAGATTTACGCTGTTATTTCCATATTCATGCAAATAAAATGTGTCATTCTTCCTTAAACATGCCATTGTGATTCCTGACCAGAACGACCAAACAGTCTTGATTCTGCCTGCTGTATCAGGCCCTCATTGAGCTTCCAGGGGTCACAGATATAAACAATATTGTTTGCTTTGAAAAGCTGTCTTCTGAAAAGAAATAGAATTGTCTTCTTTTAAATCCAGGTTCATGGTTGACAGCAACAGATAACTTTTGCAGAGCTGGAGAGAGTTAGGGGTTAAAAAAAAAAACACAAAACCTTTTTTTCACAATGGTGGATAAAAAGTTTCTTGTTTCCCAGACAGGTATTCCAGACATCAGTTTCACCACTGGAAAAACATGTATGAGTGTCACTCTTATAGGTGTTAAACACCAACTTTGTTTGGACACGCATATTACTATATTGAGATCGCTTTTCCTATTTGTCTCCTGCAGGTGTTAAGATAGGACAGACAAACTTCAAAGGAGTACTTTTCCAATATATTATAAAACAAAATGTATTTACTGGAGTAAAGGGTTAATCCATATATACCTTTACTGAATTAATATAGCTTTTGGAATAGTTCAGGCCCTTTCAGCCTAAAATGAGGCTGAAATGTTTGTTACAATTCACATAGTTTGAACTTTCATATAAGTAGCATCTTCAAACACTGAACAGGAAGAACCCACATGTGGAAAATAGCTCAGTTGTGCATCTTCTGAACGCACGAAGTGTGAGTTTATAGCATACTAGAAGTCAGTTTTAAGCTCCATTTTTAAAGTCTCTCCACTCATATTTGTAGTACCTGTTAAAATAGACAACGGATTGTTAGGGTCATGCTGTGAATCCTGCTGTGATGAAAACTATGAAGATATCTAACATACCACATTTATTTACAAAATTATAAAGTATGCCCTTCCACAAAGTTTTCTGGGCACAAGTATGATATGAAGGAAGCTAAATGTGTCTGATTCCCCTTTGAAAGAAGGAGCAATCTCATCTGAACACAATTTTCAGAGTTTATATCACACAATGCCTTAATAAAAAAAGAAATTACTGGTGCAAAGTCTGTACTTAAGAACTGCTAGCTGAAATACATCAGCTCAGGTGGTTGATCAAACAAAAGTTGGTGGATTTGAGAAAGTTGTTTTCCAGTTTAAAGTAATCCTGTTTTTTTTCTTTCTTTGTGTTGAACTATTGCTGGTCCTATTGCAATAAAACATTAAAATCCCACCCAAAAGAAACAAAATTAGGAAAAAGCAAAGATCTTATGAAGTCCCACTTCTGTCCTTTAACAAACAAATGTCATTTAAGGAAGCCATATATATATATATATATATATTTAACTTCTTATTCATAAGTTTGTTACCCAAAAGGTTATAGTAGTGTTACCATTATAAATTTCATTAAAGAGCCCTGTTCTTATTGAAATAATTTTGTACACAGCATGAAGTTCAATTTTGTTGTCTTTAGAGATCAGTTGAACAACAAAATTGGGAAAATTGATTAAAAAAAACAACAACAAAAAAAAAACAGATGTGGATTCCTATTCCTGCACTAACTAAGCAGTTGAGTTATTGATAGTATCTGGAAGGGCAGCTGTAGAGGTACTCCGTCACATTTCCATCTCCTTTAAGATCTTCTTGCAAGGGTACTTATGTGTATGTTACTTCTGGTTGATTGGTGTGTACTGAAGGATCTGGCGTTTCTTCCAGAATGTAATAGTCTTGATAGTTGGAGAATGTTATTCTCTGTGTTAGTGTTGATGACACATGGTGACAGTTGCTAAACTGAGACACCAGGAAATCAGCTTCTGAATTGTAGAGATCCTGTAGAAGATGTACGTAACTCTACAGTGAGAGTGATGCCTCCAGTGGGAGTACATGTGGACTGAAAACAAGCACTGCTTACAAATTGTAGGAGAGCACAGGCTCTGGTGCCATGTAATGAAACATGTTTTCCTTATACATTTCAGGTCTTAGGTACTTAGATATTCCTTATTGCTTATTTGTGCATCTCACAACATAAGGATATCGTGACACACATTTTTCTCAGAAATTCCGTAAGAGGTAAAAAGTTTCTATTATGCCTATTTGTGACAGGTGAGAAACCTTAAGGCAAAAGAAATAGGGATTTGTCAAGGTAAAATAGCTACTTTGGTAGGAAACAACTGAATCAGTGTCCTAACTTTTGGCACATTCTTCGTCTTTAGCCACTTCTGTTTTACTTCATTTTGCTTAGAAAAGAGAAGAAGAGGAAAGACAAAAGGGTGAAGAACAAATAAGGCAGCAGGAGGAAATCCGAGCAAAAGAGCTGTATTTGAGCCTCAAGCAAGCTCAGCAGCACAGTCAACACAGTGATGATGACCAGGAGTGGGAAGAACAGTGTGAGTAAAATTACCTTCACAGGATTCGTGTATTTCTCAAAGTCTGCTTCTGTTTGCTTTTAGAGTGGAAAGAAGTGTTGTGACAGATCTCTTATACCTAAAGCAATGAAAATGTCATATTATTTTGCAGGAAATCACCGACATGCACTTACAAATGAAAGTTGCTATGAGTTTACCAATTTCACGTTTCTTTCTGAATAAGAATCTATGTCAATGCCTTGGAAAAAAATGTAATGTACCCATAACAGTGACTGACATCATTATTTTTTGTCTAATGTAATTTTGGCTTAGTAATAATAATTCTGGACACGCTTATTTGAACAGCTTGTCCTCAACTATCTCTGAAGAGGTAAAATCTGTCTTCATTTGTATTTTAATTCCTTCCATATGGTGATGGGGTCAAGCTATGATTTCAGCACTCAAACTCACTTCATTTTGAAGGATTACAGTAAATAACACTTAGATTGTTGCCCTGAAAAAAATACTTACGATGATGTTCTCAGTGTATGGAGATTCTGTTTCTTTTTAATCACCCTGAAATTCTTTATTGATATCATCATCATGATCTATTTAAAAATATATTAGTGTTTTTTAAAAACCTGTAAGGAACAGAACAACTATATGACTCTATGTTTGTATACACACTGTAGATAAGGAAAAGCCCACACCAGGATAATAAGGCATACTTAATAAGTTACTGTGAATAAAAAGCAAAATGTCTGCTTTATCTGGAGTCTATTGTATAACTAACTTTAGAATTAGGAAATTTATTTGCAGTAAGAATTGTTTTATTTGCAGTAAGAATTGCAGTAAGAATTTTTGTTGGGGGGAGAATATTTTTATTTCCCACAGCTAAACTGATTTGATTACTTTGCAGAAAAAGAAAATGTGATGTTTGGAAAGTTTTAGCTTTATTTAGGGGATATTAGAGTTTAATCAACTAATACTGAAAATAGAGCTTTAGAGAGCTGACAGAATGTGCATTGCATGAAATACCTCACGAAGTAGGAAAAATATTGCTGTAGTGTAACTTATTTCCTGACAAAAGTAAAAGTAATGTTTCAAAATATGCTATGAGTTTATTTAATGGTTTTACTACTCATTTCAGGAGTTCCCAAAGACTAGTTACTGAAGTCCTATTACCTGGGATTGATGTAATAACTAATCATTCTGTACAAAATTAATTAAATTTATATAAGATGTACTGGTGCCATTTTCCAAGCTGGTAGCATGGTATGCCCGTTTTTCATCAATAAAACCTCTGTATATTGCACTGTCAATATGGAAAATGTAATTGTTCTCTGGAGAATTATCTAAATCCAGGTGTATGAGCTTATTCTGAAAGGAAAATTGATGCTTTCTATATTTTGAGCATTTAACAGCAGAGTAAGTTAGGTCAAAAATAGTCTTTAGTTTTCTAGAAAATGAGGTCTTGTCAATTAGCATCAGCTGGCAACCTGGCATACAGGATGGTATTGTGTACTTTAGGATTTCTTTGATGGTAGACAAGGAAAGAAAATACATTTGCAACTACGTTATAAAGAAAAAATCCAGCCTATTTTTATACTGAACTTGGCAACAAAATAAAATACTATAAACTTCACTAAAAATAGATATAATTTTCTTACTATTGTAATTATTTTACTTTTATGTATTAAAGAGGTAACTGAGGCTTTGAAATTGTTGTTTCGGTTTTGTCAAGGAATGCAGGTTGTGGAGGGACAGATACCAGAAATACAATAGAGAAATTATGGGAAGAGGCAGAGAGAAAAGGAACAAGCTATGAAATGCTTTGACCATGATTTCTGTAATGGCAGTCTGTGTCAGTCAGAACACTTTCAACTGCACCATATGCTGACCGATATAATCTACAACCAGTATTTTTTCTTGTGTAAGTTTTGTTTGGAGCATTCTCTATGCTTTGAAGGAATTCTAAATTATCGGTCCATCCTTTGTCACCCTCAGTCTCTATACTTCACTACTTATATTGATGTGTGGTTGTGGTCAAAAGGATGACTGACTGCAGCTCGTGTACTTTTGATACCTGGCGTGGTCACCCATAATAGTGCTGCTGTGGCAAAACAAAAGGTCAGCACCATCTAGCTGGTTGAGTTTTGCAGCCTACTATAAATTCTGTGCTGTCACAGTTTATGCTGTTATCAGGAATTGATTTAGCATTAAACTAACTGCAGACTAATGACTAGAGTGTATCATGTCCTTGTTTATCCTCTTATGCTTATCTCAGTGTCTCAATTTATCCCAGCTGGTTTGAGGGCTTAGAACTGCCTTCCATTAGCAGATGGCTGTGACAGTTTAAGATATGAAGATGCAGTGTTTAGTGCCTTAGCTGAAACCAGTTCCTGCGCTGGTTTAGAGTCTGCCATCAGACTGCATCGAGCTTCCTGAGGAATGTTCACATCTTTTGTTTCTCTAACTTTACTGAAAAACCAGAACCTCCAGCAGACAGGTAACAACAAATATCTGGACATATAAACATCTTAAACTGCTCAGGAATGAGCTAGTATCTCAGGTTCACCACACTTTTCACTTTTGAATTCAGTTCCAGGGATTTTTTTCCCCTTTCTATGTCAATCCTTTCATTTTGTCTTCATAAATTCCTTTGAGACACTGAGAGGCAATTTAGTCAAGATAGGCAAAGCTGTCCATTTGTCATCTTTTCTAAGCAATAAATAAATGCAGGAATACATAAGAGAGGTCTAAGCGGATGTAATATTAACATCTTTTGTCTCCTAAACACCTGCGATAGACCATATTGCCCATTAGGAACAAGGCCAGGATCCTTTGTGTCTTATCTCCTTGAAGTCAGCCCTTCATATTCAACAGTGCTGGGGTCTCAGTACTGAAGAGGAGCAGCCGTGCTAGAGCAGCTATTGTGGAGAGCAAATGTTGCAATGATATTGATGACACTACTAATTTATTTAGTAGGTGCAATTTAGAATGTGATGAGGATTCATCTCTCCTCATCACATTATCCCTCAGCTGTTTATTGCCAAGGCAATAAGCAAAGTGTTGCTAATATTAGTTTCTGTTGTTCAGTTCAGTTTGCTTCTGCGGTTTGCCTGATTGTGCCAAATAACAATAAAAGCCCACAGAACTACTGTGTTAATTGAAATACATAATTTCAGTGCTTTTTAATATACTAAATGACAAACGTGGAATAACTTGAGAAAGTGCTACAAGGAAATAATGATGGTGTAGGAACAATTACACACTTCGATTTCATGAAGTAGATATATGTTGGAGTGTTTTAGAGGGCCGTTGCAAGGTAATATATGGAGGAAGCATATAGGTTGCCAAATGAGAAGATGAATAGTAGAAAAGACTGGTTCAAAAAATCCTCTGTTCAAAGCTCCTATTCTGTGAAAGTGAGAAGTGAGAACTAAGGCTAAACTTGGATGGAGGAGTGTATATATTCTGATTAGTTTTGAACCTTTCTCAGGCTGTTCCATTTTGTATGCTTCTAGAGTATTCAATAAATAATACCCGAAGCCAGAGTCTCTGAGTGTGACTCTCTGTTGCGTGACAGTAGAAAAGGGATTTGTAAAACATTATAGAAAAACTTGTAGCATAAGTATTCATCTGATTGAATAGTGCAAAAGGCATATTGTTAGTATACTCCCAACCTCCTGCAAACTGTAACAAGCAATGAATTGCTCAGATACTGTCTGACCAGCTGCACTCACTTCCAGACAGACATTATGCCAGTACAAATGCAAACAGAATTGAGTGACTTGCTCTATTTTTATATCTTTTCTGAAGCACCAACTTTTGGTCTTTGTTGGAAACAGGATACCAGTCTGACCCGTTATGGCCATCATTACGTTTTTCTACAAACTATTCTTATGAACTTTTTTTTTGTCTGAGTTTTAAAGGAATTTATGTTCTTTTGGTACTTGCCTTCCACAGAAATTGAGTGAGTTTACTGGCAGGAGCAGTATTTGATGCAATGCTGAATTTTAAAGTGAATAGTTCCCTGTTCAGCTGTACAGTTAAGTAAGCAAGTGCTCAACCTTAAGTATTTGCTCTTTGAGCTTCAGCTGGTCTCAGAGTGCATTGTTGAATAGGGATGGGATTATTCACATGCTTTCAGATAAAGATTGCTGAATTGGAACCACATTACAGAATATTTGTGGGAAGTTATTTTCAATTAAGAAGCAGAAAAATACCATGTGATTTGTATGTGCACTCAGAAAATCTGAAAATTGAATTTTATTTTTAAGTAGTCATTTCTAATTACTCATAAACAAGCTTTCAAGAATTATTAATGAGGGTAAAATTAAACTAAATATTTTAAAAAAGGATACACGTTCATGGCCTTTTTTTTTTTTTTTTTACTTTTGCATAGCTCTGACTGTAATTAACAGCCCTTCAAAATCAAAAAATATGTTAGAGAAAATGGAGAGTGCCTAGTCTTTCATAAATGAAGTGACTCAAATTCAGCCCCAGCACAGGAGAAATTAATCTTCATCTCTATCAAATGATTTGGTGTTAGAACCTTGCCAGGACTGTAAATAGGGATTTCCAAATCCTAACCGAAAATATAGAAGGTAATGTTGCATTTTCACTCAAAAGATCATTTAGATTAGCACAGAGAAATTATAGGTTCTCATAAAGTGCTCAAGATAAAGCAAACTCAAATTAAGACCTGTAAGATCATGAGAGCTATTGCATGCACAAGCCTTGCGGTTTCTTCCTTGTTGTTAGAGTATGTTCACACTGCAGATCATGTAGAAGCATCCAAACCAGCTTTAAGCTAGTTATTTCTAGTAATGATAACAGCCTAATCATGACAGAGGTCTCTGTCTTTTTATCAGTTTTCCAGGAGGGTTCATTAACCCATTTTTTAGCCTACTGCAACTATGATCATATTGGTACCTAGCAGATACAAACAGGTCAGCATTTCTACACAAGATAATGCCATCAGGGAAGAAGTGGGATGAATTGTACCTGAGCTGAAGGAGGATGTACCTCTTCATGGTATGACCAACTTACGAAAAGAAAACTGGTGCTGGAGATGGACTCAGGGGACCTGGCTGAATTGTGGATTTCCTGTGCAAGCTTGACAAATCAATCAAATTCCTCATTTCCCAGTCTTGACTGTCTTGGCATTATTCTGTAATATAAAAAGAAGGGGAATATAATATAAATTGTATATATATATATATATATTTATTTGTAGTAATTCTTGATGCTAGATAGATGGACCTATAGCAGTGATTCAGAGATTTTTGAGGACAGGAGATATTCAAATATCCAGTCTCCTCACAGAAAAAAATGATTATTGACATTGATGCTTTGCACAGGGGTCATGCCAAAAGTAAATTTACTATAAAAGTGTCTTCTGACAGCCAATCAATAATTTAAAAATGGATTAAGAGACCGTATGCATCCCTATGGACCATGATGTTCAGACGCTTCAGCTGGAGAATTTTAGTAAAAATTCTTCCTCATGTGAAAGAGATGCTTACATTATGTATGCATATATATATATACGTGTGTATAAGAATACATTGATACATAGATATCTGATGTGCAGCCTTCTCTATCCCTATGTATATATATGTACAGATACATATGCAGATATACAAACATTTACATACATATATAGAAATATGCATATATCTATATGTGTAGGGATAGGGAACATTGCATGTCAGATATCCTTTCAAAAAATTTTCTGAATGTTAGTATTTGACAGTTGCAAACTGTTAGCTCTTCCCATTATTTTGAGATAAGAAATATTAAAATTTGATACTGGTTGGGAAAATTTAGTCCAGGTCACAGGCTTCTGATGGTTTAGGTTCATTAGCTAGTGAAAAGACAGAAAAAATGTCTACAGAAAAAAGTATCTATTGCTGAGGAAACTGGGGCATGAAGACACCATGCCTTTTTCCTTACCAATCAGCCTGTACGTCAGTAGAAAATAATCCCAAAAAGCTCCAGGCAGTCTGCCCTCAATCTGTATACTGCAATTGTAACAAACAATGACTGGTTTCTAAATGTCTCACCAAGCAGCATTGTACTCATCTTCCTTGCTGTCTTTCACATTATTGCAGACACAAAGTCCATGTTTAAACCAGTCATTACTCAGTGGCTCTACAAAGGATAAATCACAGAAATTTTGTACCTAGTACACTTGACCTATTGAAGTAGCATATTTAGATAAGATTATGTACCCTTAAAAATAATGACCTGGAAGATAAATAGTGAAACCTATTACTCAGTTTTCTGTACAGTATGGCTGTTTGTTACTGCATTTGGCTAAAACTGCAGGGTGTGTAGTTAAGTGAAACTGAAATCCTGCCAGTTGTGTACATAGGAAACGCCTATGACTCATTTATTATGCTCTCTTGATTAGTTTTTAGCCCTGTATACCTTTCTACCTATAATAAGATTATATAGCTAAACTTTAAGGTCTCCTCTCACTCCTTCATATACCCAGAGGGTTTTATTTTGTTTCATTTTCTGTTAAGCACTTTTATTTCTTGATTCCATTAAACCTTTTCATAATTCAGACAGATCCATTTGTACTTGTGCTTGCTTTAATTCAGGAGTGTAAACGAGAGGCATGCAGACAGCCTAACGAAATGCATCTGTCTGGTATTATATCATGTATTCCTGGTCACAGGTACAATCACAGTAGAGTAAGAAATAGCGCGTGCACTTTATGAATTGGGTATGATCTAAGCCAGGATAGTCATGGCAGGATTGATAATTGCTACTGGAGGCAATAGCTTGCTGCTTTAATATTTGCTTCACTGCATGTTAAAGATTTGTTTTGCACTGGAATAATTTGCCTGCCTGAAGTTATTTGTGTCTCAAAAAATCATCAAAATGGAGCTTGAGGCACCAGGAAAGAGCTGATAGGTGACAAATATTTGCAGTACAATTCTTGGTGCATTTAAGTCACACCATTTTGACAACAGGACTGTTAGTACACTATTTTTTAAATAAAGAAGCTTTAGTGAAAGATGTCTGACCTGCAATGGCCAGAGTTGCAGTTCCATCATTTCAGTTTATGGAAATTAGTTTGATTTACTTATGTATCCCTGGTCGGTGCCATTGATAGGTGTGTATTAAATCTGCCAGAACAGATTCTGGTTTTTTATATCCAATCTCAGAGACTGAAGTGGGAGACAATCCCATCCATAGCATCAGCGTGCCCTTTACAATGGCTATTTATTCCTCTGTTGTTCCTGCAACCATTTTTAGACTGGAGTTTTCAAGATGGAGACTTCTATGATTTGAAATAATTTAATGAAGATAGCGTCTGCCTTCAGAAAGAAAGCAGCATTAACAACAAAAAGTGCAACCTAAATGTTAAGTAATTGTGTGTTTTGGAAGAACCTCCTGCAATTCCAGTTATGTGCATAGCTGCAATGAATTCTGTTAAGCACAGACTTAAAATCAAGTGATAGTTAATATTCTCTGTTGAAATGTAAAACTTGATGTACCACCAGTCGAAAAGATGTCTTGCAGCAAAATTTCTCTTATTGCACCCAATGCAAGTGTCAGATGTAATCGTAATGTGGAGGCTCAGTTATTGCCAGCAGTGATCAGGTCATTGACAGCTCAAGTCTGGCATCCTTCTTCTAGTGGTGGGCCTGTATTTGAAGCATTAGGAAGGTTATTCCGTTATCTCTTTTATGGTGCATTGTAATTGGAATGTCCTTAAAATCAGGGAATGTGAAGAATAAATGTAGTAAGTTGTTTAATAAGGAAAAGGGTAAATGGCTGTTAGTATTTCTAAAGTCTCTCCTCCCCACCTTTCCCATTCATTCCACCCAGTGCGTCGCTCCAAAGCCGCAGATGAGGAAAGGAGCCACAAAGCACGCAGGGCAAGGGATGAATACCGACGGCAATCCTTGCGAGCCATCCAGAAGGGAAGAGTGGCTGGTCTGAGTAATTTGTTCCAGGGGACAAGCCTGAATAATGAACAGGAGACAAAACTGAACTGCAACAGTACAAGTCCTTTGCTGACTCTCTCTGCAGCATCCAGGTTAGTTTGTACAAGAGTGACTTTGAAATACAATTTCTGTTGAACTGCTCCCTCTTCAATCCCCACCATTTCAACAAGCTCTTCTTCAGTTTTTAGATATTCTCACAGTCTTGCTGTTTCACAAAGACCACGACAAGAATATTTTGTAAAAAAGTGGAAACAGGCTGCATACTTAATGTAAACTAAATGCCATTTATTTTTCAGACAAATTTTTTAGAGTCCACACAGACAGCAATGAGTCCTTCAGAAGTTAGTATTAGATCGGTATGCAAGGTTGTGATATGGAGAAAGTCAAGTGGACAAATTCTTAGGCAGGTCTTAACCCTTAGGCCTAAAACTGCCCGCCACTTAGCGGATCTTTGGAACATTTTACAGAGAGCTGTCATGCTCCTAAGTTTCAGGGGATTTAAGTTTTCTTTAGGAAAAATAAAGTGTCTTTGTTTTCTTTTCTGTTTATTAACGTTTCATCTGGCTATTCATGAAATGCCATGAATTGCGGAAGAGGAAAAAGATTCAAACTGGCAGATGGGTGCTAGAAAGTTGATTAGTCACTGTTTTCCTGGTTATATCTTATGCCATTAATTTGGCTTCATGTGGTGATAATGACAATGTGAACACTGTCAGGATGTTTTAGCATTAAATGCTAAAATAATCCCAACAACAAATATCCAAACTCAGAAAGGAAAGAGTGCCATTAAATCAAGTTTTTCTTTACCAGTCACCACCAGAGAGAATGAATCCCTTCTCGTTTGGAAATCTGTTCTGCTCTGACAAATAAGTTCTTTGCTGTATTGTGTTGAAATGCAGAGAATTTCCGATACTAGCAGCCAAAACTCCCAGTTTGAGAAGGAATCAGAATTTCACTGTCTGAAAGAGAACAGGATATCTAATATTACCATCAAATCAACTTGTCAAAGGAATGCTCTAGGTATTTTTCCAAACTACTTAAAAGTTTTCTTTGAAATGGAGTAATATAAACACTAGTAAAAGTGGCAAATGTTTAAAAAAAAAAAAAAAAGGTCTATAACTTTTAACCAGAATTTCTGAGCTTCTGAAATGAGGTTACTTGCAATAGAATTTAGTAGTACTGGATATGAACTTTTTGAAAAAAGGGTTGAAAAAAAAAAATCTGGAGAATGTTCTGATCATTATCCAGTTGATGTTCAATACTGTTTATCTATTATAAGCTATGCTTTAAACATGTGCTGCGATACTGCATACAAATGAATTTATATAATTGACCTTCTCACACCTATCACCAGTATGATGAAGCTTCTATCAAGCAATTCCAATATTTAAATATTTTCAATGTGAGCGTAAATGAGCTACATTTGCAAATATTGGCTGTTGGGACTCAGGTTGGAGTTCATGTTGATGGTTGGACTTGAGGATCTTGAAGATAACTTCCAACCTAGATGATTCTATGATTTTATTCTAAGAGAAAGTGGGTATCTAAAATTTTCCTTTGCCAGTAGCCTGGGAAATCAAGGAGGAGATGTTGCTATTTACCATTGGTGTAAGGCAGACATTTAGCCTCTAGGGAATGCAGGTTCAATGCTAGATCTCTAGTTTTTCAGTGTGAAGCATAGTTCCTGTAGTTTTTAACTTGTCCTGCATTTTCTTTTAAAAGTCACATGAAAATAATATTATTTTATTTTTGCTTGAGGTCTCCATTTCTTGTGATTTTTTATGTAGTTTAGAAATCTTTCATTCCATTTCTTCCTACTCTCCCTTGTTCTGTTGAGTGTTCTCTTCACAATGGTTCTTTATTTGGCCTGCTCACTCACTTTTTTTTTATTATTATTATTAATTTATTTATTTAATTTTTTTTTTTTTTTTTTAGTTTTGTGGCTGTTTTTCTCTCTTCCTGTCTGACTGGACATGCTTGAGCACAGCAGCAGTATAGAAAATGATGGATGGTAATTTTGAGATTTGGCCTAGGGCAGAAAAAATGATCAGTTTGACAGGTCTTTCCAAACTAAACAGAATAATAGAGAAATGAGTTGAGGAATGGAAACAGATTGTAGGGCCCTGGAACTCAAAGGGTTTCCTGTATCTTTTTAGAAGAAAGATATTAAAATGCTGAAATAAGAAGCATATGTAGGGTTTTTGTTTGTGTAAGTGCATATCTATAGCTGAATCTTCACTTTCTCCCCTTATTCATATGTTTGTGTCTTCAAATTCTATAATGAATACTGGTCAGATCTACTTATACGTTTGTGTAATTTAGCAATAAGTGTTACTTTCACTGTGGGCTTCATCAATGGATTTCAACAAGCTTGATCACCGCTTTTAGTAAGACTAGCTGAAAGGGCTCAGTTTCAGATCATCAAGCAGACATCTTTTTGCTTTAATCTAAAGCAAAAAAAGGGAATTTCTAAAGGGAAGTTTGCTGTAAAGAACTGATGAACTTCGATTGTTTTTTGAGGGTTCTTGATTATCTCACAAACTAGTTTAATGCTGTTTGGTGCCTTCTGAGCTGACATCCTGATTTTAGTACTAGTTCTTCATTACATTGTCTGGAAATACACAACATTACATGGCAGCTCTGTGGCAGGCAGAGTAGGAAGCAAGAAATATGTAGCCAGCTACTGTACTGGTCCCTGTGAAAACTATGTCTGTCTTGTCAAATGAAAATGAAATTATCGTACAAGTAGACATACCCCCTCTAGCCTTACCATCTTTGCCTTAAAAACAGCAGTGAAGATTTGGTAATTTGTGGCAAGAGTATGAGCACCCAAAAACCTATGGGATTTCAAACTATACAGAAGTCCATTGTAAAACCTACCTTTTATTACTATTGCCAGGGTAAATGAGACCGTATGTTTAATTGGGATGTAGTCACAATTCAATTTGATATTATAGATGTACTCTTAGTCTTTATCTGAGGTAGCAGGATGCATTTTACTCATATTTTACCTGACTTGCCTTTTAGTAGCTAATATAATATAAATTGCTTAGAAAGTAGTAAGGGAGGCTGGCAGAGAGAATGCAAAGGTGACATAGCTTAAACCAAACATTCCCTCTATCAGGCTTAATGTTTTAGGTACAGAACCTATTACAGATGATTCTGATTTAGAAATTCCTGCCAGCGCAAAGAAGTATATTTTAAGCAGAAAAAAAAACAAAAAAAGAACAACCAACCTGCTTGTTGATATGTAAATTGGAATAAAAATAAGGTTGAATAGGAAAGCTGGCTGAAATGTTCATTGGATGTTTTGTGGTAAATTGTTTTTCACTTACAGTTATTTGCTTAAGAAAAGGTTTACAGTTCCATTGCAAAATATTCTGATTTCCCTAAAAACTCAAAAGAATTTTAACAAATCAAAAAGGTTAAAATTGTTCAGTGAGCTATACTGAACAGCAATTATACCAAACATCCTGTATTTTTATATGTATATTTAAAAATACACGCAAAATAGATTTATATTTATATTGTCCCTTGCTTTCTTACACTGCTAATTCTTTATATGACTGTCTTCTATACTAATTTGTCATTATATGTAGTAACATCTGGGAGCGCCCATCTAGACCCTTTTCTCGAGAAGTCATCATTCGTTGGTTCAAAGAAGAGCAGGTACCTCGACGTGCTGGGTTTGAGAGGAACACCAACAGGATTGCTCAATGGTTTCATGGTAATACGCTGATCCTTACTTTCTCATATAACAGAGCTGTGAGCATACATTCAGGAAGTAAATCTTGCCAGCTTTCATCATAGAAAGGAATGTCTACTGACATTGTGAAGCCTGGTGCCTGTTAAACATTTTTGCCTCATTCCTATTATTAGCATATGATTTCCTGTTTTTTTTTTTTCCTGGTTAAGTAGATTAATATATGGCTCAAATAACAAAGGTTTTACAGGAATATTTTGATAAAAATACACTTGCTGTAATATAGCAAGCCAAGCAAAAGAAGTGAGACAAATATAGGGTGGGAAGGACTCTAAAAATGGCAAACTGGCAAATACCATAGTTATATTTTAGGTGGATGACTGATATTAAGTCTTTGCTTTATCTGATTTGCAAGAATGTCTCAAACTCATGTCTAACCCTCGTTGTACTTTGTAAACCAGGGTAGGTTTTTTTTTTTTTTTCTTTCTTTTGCAAACAAAAAGCATTGAAAGGTCTTAATTTTTCTTAGAATGGCTTGGGATTTTATGCTTTTAGGCAGTTTTCATAAAATGGGGAAAACAATTCCTGCTCAAATCCATAAGCTGGCGTCATATCTGCTGGAGTTCCTAGATTCTCTGTAGTTTTTGGTTTGTATAGCATTTGTTACACAGCTGAATCTTTTGTGTCAAATTCACAGGTAAGACATTTTTGTTTTCATAGGCCCTTTATATTTATTATACTTAAATATGAAAAAAAAAAATAATTCTCGCTGTTAAGCTGGAATAATTGAAGGACCGACATAATTGAAGGACTGAAAGGACTTTAAAGTTAAATCCCAGTGTTAAATCACAGCTGCTTTTGATGAGTCTGATATTTCTTTATTCAAATCACTAAACTGACCTCGATTCTATTTTCATGATTCTGTGAGCACTTATGCTCACAAGACGTGTGGAATTTCTGAACTGAACCAGGCAAGAAAGGTTTCTGAAGAAGTTTAGTCTTCAATGGATTTCAGATTTCATTTTATGATGTACCAGTCATTATGGCTTAGAAGACTTCAGGAAGCTGCAATTTTCATGGGCCTAGTTAGTCAAAAATACTGAAGTCAGTCACGCCTCCCCTGCAAATGGAACATTCTTCCATTGCTTATGAACAATGATGCAGACAGGTGGTGGTTTTGTTGTTGTTGTTGTTGTTTTGTTTGTTTGCTTTTTGTTGTCTTACAAAAGATATTTGGTGTTGCTTCTTTCTGAGAGATAAGCTGATTAAAATTTCATCTGTGGACATTATTCAGAAGGATTTTCTACCACCTTCTCTATGATCTTTCTGTGTGATCCAATGGTAGATGTTTTCCCTGCTTTTGGGAACTCACATCCATATAAACCAAAATTAATAGTTATGAATATAATTCATGCCTTTAATTAAGAAGGCATCGGGGCTTAAGCTAATGCCTATGAAGTCTTTTTACCAACTTAAGTGACTTTTGGGATAATCTCTGAATCACTGCAACAATGGAGGAATTCATAATCTTTCTTTAGTCCCTTAGATCATACTGTTCATATCTTAGGTACAGTGACTATCCACTGACATTTATAAAAGTGAGCAAAGTATCTCATTTGTCCTCCTTCCTGTCAAGAAGGCTGACAAAGATAATTAAGATAGATCTCCAGTACAAAGCTCAGTAGTTTTCTTTGCAGAGATCTTCACAAGTACTGCTTTGGTATCTGTTTACTGGGTTAGCTGTTTTGGCTGTGCCTTCTGCAGCTCTGGTGGGAATACAGGATGCTTTTTAAATTTTTTGTAATGAAAATTTGGTATTCTTTTTAAATCTAATTATAAATGTGATTTACAACTTAAAACCATTTTTAATCTCTTCAAAAATCATAAAATTAGATGATCTTTACTTCAGTTGGATTGGCAAGCAATAAATTTTTTTTAAGTGGCTTGTGATCACTCAGTGACCACAGTACCGTTTATATCTCCAGCTCCTAGAATAAAAAAGAATCAGAACAAGCAATTCAGGTGTTACTGAGATATGACGTAAGTGGTGCCTATATCTTTGGTACAAAAACCAACTCTTTCTTTTGTATTATTTAATAGATACCTAAATTTTGGGTGAAAAGAAGCATGCCTTCAAGTGTTTCACTATGAAAACAAAAAAATTGGTCTAAATTTTGATCATTGTAATAATAAGGAAATTAATAACCATGTTCTGCTTTCTTACCTACTAATTGACAAATATGGGCAGACGAATTCTAACTTACAAGTGGATCCTCATGTTGTATCAAGATATATGAAACTTTTTAAAAATACAAATTCAGAGCATGCTTTGCCATTGCTGGTACACTTTAAAAATAGGGAAAAGATATGGGGTTTAGGATGAGAGGTCTGACTTTTAAAAGGGCTATTAAGGGAGACAGCCTCATTGTTTCAACCAGGTTTAGCTTTGAACTAGAATTTTCTTTTTAAATCTCTGTGCAGCTCCTGCCAAGTCAAGTCAAAATTACTACCCTTCCCCATATGTTTGCCAAACTCTTATCACAAACATTAGCAAACAACCAGAGTTTTCAGTTTACTGCAGCCATTAGACACTTTGACTTCTGTTCCTTTTGGCAAAAAAACCTACAGATGTCTTTCTCCCATAAGTCTTCAACCGTTCTGTGATATAAAAAAAAGATGTTGGTGTCTGAAACAGGTAATAATATTTCCAGTTATATTAATAATATTACAAGGCACTGATCTCTTCTCTCTGGTGACCAGTGACAGGACCTGAGGGAATGGCATGGGGCTGGGACAGGGGAGGGTCAGGCTGGGTGTTAGGAAAAGGTTCTGCACCAAGAGGGTGGTCGGGCACTGGGACAGGCTCCCCAGGGCAGGGGTCGTGGCACTGAGCCTGCCAGAGTTCAAGAAGTGTTTGGACAATGCTCTCAGGTGTATGGTTTGTTTTTTATGGTGGTCCTGTGTGGAGCCAGGAGTTGGACTCAGTGATCCTTGTGGGTCTTTTCCAACTTGGGATAGTCTCTGATTCTGTGATTTGTTTGCTCTGTCTTTGCCTTGTCCTTTCACCTTTCTCTTCTGCTTGAAATTTGTTTAAGCATGTTATCTTTTCCCATTCCCACTGTTACGTCAGCTGTTATTTTTGAAACTTCAGATATGTTAGACGTGTTGCTGTAATGTATTCTATTCTGCATTTGGTTATTTTCCATTCAGAACATAGGAGACTGTTCCTTTTTGCCTGGGGAGGGGCTGATCTCTAAATATTTCCCCAGCTTTACTTGAAGCTAATTTTTCATGATTGCTGATGTTAATTATCCACAACATGAGTGGGATCTCTCAGATGTATAGTGAGTATAATTCAAGATGACAAAATGAGGAATTTATATGTTGCCTGTGAGGTGGCTTTGTGCATGTTTGCTGAGCATCTACTGTAGGACTATCTGACCTCTGCTTGCCTTGAGGTTGAAAGGAAAGTTCAGAGGCTGATATCACAGATCTAGAAACATGAGGTAGCTGCCCTAAAGGTCGTACCTTTAAAATGTAATTGCAGTAGCATGGTTCGTATTGTGGTGAACTATTTTCTCAAAGGAAGTCAGGGTGGCAGTGCAGTTACTAGCTAAGGGAGAGGCAAGCTGTGAAGAACCTGATCAGAGCAAGTTGAAGGAAAGACTGAAAAATTCTGCGAGAAGCAGAAGCTGAGTGAGCCCTGAGGTCAGGGGAGCCAGGGAAGGCCATTTTCAGTATAACAGTATCATGTTGCAAATGTTTATGGATCAAGGTTTAGTTTTTCATAGCTAATATTGATTTCAAGAAGAAATTTGTTTTCGAGAGGAAACTCTGTCAGGCTTGAATAGTGACAATTTTCTGCAAAACAGATGCTCTCAATAAAGGCTTTAAAACTTAGTATTTCCAAAAATCTATTAATTTTGAGCCTTTAAGCAGCAGCAGCAACAGAGTGCCTATTGGTGTAGCTGAACAGATCCCCATCAGTCATCTACTGGACCTTCTTGTAGTGTTTTTCAAAGACAGAAGAGTATTTGGAGTTAAGCGTTTAGGTCCTATGGCAGGTTCCTGTATTTGATTATTGATGTCTCAACTCAAGTCCGCTCATAATGCATGACAAAACTCAAATACTTCATCAGCTCCAATTCAGTGCTCAGCTTCTTCCTTAAGAAATAAGAAGTCTTCATATACTCCATTCACTCCACTTAGCTCATAATGATTGTTTTTGTCTGTCAGTTCTTTTGAAGGCTTTGGAATTGTTTTTCTAGTGCCATTACAGTTCCAAAGTGTCTACATAGGCAGGTTATTAGCAAACAAAATAAATGTTTTAGACTCATGGCTCCCCTTGGAAGGGAGCAAAGTATTAAAGTGAGGTAATGTGAGCTGTAGCATGCAGCAAGGAGAAAGGAAGCACAAAAGAACAGCAGGGAAATTGTAGAATGAGGCAAATGAATAATTAATGTAAATAGGCTAATTGCTAATGTGAAATGAGTTTTCTTTTTCTTTTACAATACATTGTCCTCCTTGACTACTTGTTAACTGGAAGCCATATTCTAAAGATGTAGATGAGACAGAAGAAGGCGATTTCTCTAAACAGAGAAAGATGCTAAAAATGAGAGGTTATAAAGCATAAGTGACCACAAGAGTGCAAATACATTTGAAGTGTTAACAGTTTCATTGATGCAAACTGGTCAGGTGCAGTGCCTACTTGGTGCACTGGTAGTCAAAGATTAATATATACATATATATTAAAAAAAGGAAAAAAGAAAAAAAAGAATGCGTGTCCTTTAAAGTTCAGTCTTGTGCCAGAGAATTCTTTGTCTTTGTGAAGAATATCCTGCAGCTTTTTCATAGAGCTTGCTTCTGGGTGAAAATACTGATCTCTTAAGGAAAACATATTTTGCTATTAAAAATCAAATTGGTTTACAATTCGGAGACTTGTTGCCACCTTTACTTAAAATACTTTTAAAAATTTTCTTCTTCATGTGCTTCTATTAGAGCATGACATAGTGAGCAATTATGATTTCATTTAGTAGGCCACAGTGGTAGCTTAGTGTATTTACCTGTAGTTTTCATTACTGTTCTGTCTCGTGTCCCCTTATAGGACTGGACTGTGGGTGAGTACATTTTCTCTATCACTATAGCTCCTTCAATCAGGCTTTCTTTATCTCATTACATAAAACAACAAGGAGAGGTGTTTTTAAGCTGAAAGCTCTGCTGTTTGTATTTGGAAATGAAGAATCACTTATCAAAAATTTAAAAAAAATTATTGGGGAGTTATTGGGGAGAAAAAAAATATATAAAGGCTAAAACTCATGCATTTTTAAGAACATAAGGAAGGTTAGATTCAAGTAAAAAGCCCTGCTGTCTACAAAGGTTTATGCTATGACTGGAAGAAATTATAGTGACCATTTATGGTGACAAAAGTGAGTGCAGAAGGGCTTGTTTATCTGTCCAACATCCTGAATCTGAGCTGTGCTTCCCTTTGGCGTACATTGTAGTTTGTTCCTTAGACACTGGATCATGTTTTCTCCTTTCAGTGTCAATCCTGTCTGTTTTAATTGGTTAGTTATTTTATCCCCACACAAAGTGCACGCAGATGTCAGTTGTTACCAGCCCAAGATACTCAGCTCATACTGCATATCTTTAAATGCTGGATCTGGCACATCACCTCTTCGAGCACAGCACAGGTGTCCTGTCCTCGTTAGTCTTGGAAGAATTGCTGGTATCCTGCTTATTATTAGTCTATAACTGTTTATCAGCTGTGCCTGCAAGCCCTTGTTACTTTGCCTGCAGAGTTAAAATAAAATACTTTCAATTTTGCAGGCCTCCACTTACCTTCTTCAGCTTATGCCGGACCAAGCTGTATTTATTATTTTATATTCAGTATTTTCTGTTTAAAGTAAAACAAATAGTTACAGACTAAAGGTCAGAAAATTTTACTGGTTTCCCAGCAGATGGCCTTCTTACTGGTCCTTCTGCCTTACTACGCAGAGTACTGAAACCACAGTCCTATTGATCCAGCCTCAAGGCAAAAGATTACAAGTTATTTGTTCGACAGCTCTTTTGAAGCAATGCTATTTTCCTGCTAAGCAAACTCAGCTCTCTCAAACAGGTTATCAGCAGGTATGGTGTGTAGGCATGTAGGGAGGGAAAGCATGCACCTGCACAAAATTATGTTGCTGGTTAGTCTTAACTCTAGATCATCCAGTTAGGAGGAGACTATGATACGTAAAGTGCTCTCACCACAGGAAATAAACAGTAGGAGATGATATGAAAACAAAGCAAAGAGATTTCTGTGAGTCTGTTGGCAACTAACCTGTATGTGCACTTTCTCAATGTGACGCTGGCTTGGAGGCAGAATCAGGTGGAGAGCAGGGAACATGAATTTGCTCTTCCCCTGCAAAAGTTAAGGGAAAGACAGCTCCCTCTCTTCCCTCTTCAGTTTCAGAAAGGTCAGTTCTTCTTTCTTCTCCTTGTCTTTCAATGAATGGGACTGTCAAATCACAAACATGAATCTTTAGGAGGTAAAAGTCAGCTATACGGATTAGCACAGTGACTTCAAACACAGTGGCTTCAAACACCTAACTGAGATCATCTTGCTGAGAGTGTGAGCTTAGCTGCTTGCTCATTTACCGTAATTCCAGATATAGGAAATGAGGCTATTTAGTGGCCATTTTTCAGTGGCTTGACTGAGAACTGGGGCAAGCCCCAGAGGATGTCCAGAACTGGATCACTGCAAGAGCAGCACGTGGTTATTATATTGACATTCATCGGGTGTGAAGTTTTTACTATCCAAATGTTATTCTCGTTTGAGTTTCAATAATGCTTCAGTGTCTGGTTCACTTTGAGTGATTAAAGGTAACTTTTTCCCCTGAGGAACAGTACACTAAATCAATACTCAAGAATGTTGCAAGCAGCTAGAATGCACTATAATTAACGATGTTGGCTTAAAGTTCTCAAATCTACTCAAGTGTGTGAGAAGAAAAATTAGTTATCAATATTATTGCTGACTTAATTTTCTTTGAGCTGGAAAAAGAAGTATAGTTTCTTCAGGACTTACAGAAAATACCACAATTAAACTGCTTTGCAGAAATCTATCTGGAACTGCTATTTTAATTTGAATGTGGGAAAATAAATATAGCATGATTTAAATTTGTATCCCTTTTAGCAATAGAAGTTTTAATGATTACTTAGTTTAAAAAAAATGCAGAAAGATTTATCCTAAGCATAGTGATGTGATCTGGAAGATTCTCACAAATGTACATAGATTTCAGATTTGACTGTTAGTAAAACAAATATGCATCCTTAAACGTTGTGTAAATTGAATAGGCAAAAGGATTTTCCTGCATTTATGAAAAAGATTTGAAAACAAAGAACACAGTATATTTTCTGCTTAGTTATCTGTTATGAGACAAGTTGTGAAATTTGAATTCTAGGGCTCCGTATTAACTGTGACTTTTATTTTTCTCCTTACATTGAGTGAGCTTTTCTGTCACTGTGGTTTGCGATAATCAATGAGGTTTACATAAAACGTATATTGACAGCTTCTTCAACATCTAGGAGATTATGTTCTATGAAAACTGTGAAATACATGTTTTTGAAGACGTTCACGGGCATATTTGTTTGCTAATAACTATCAGGTAATGGGCACACACCCATGTGTATATATGTAAAATTTTCCTACTTTTTGGATCCATTCATTTCATTATAACAAGGAGATAGATCAATTGATTATTTTTGAGTGGGGGATATATTTTTGTCAACAAGCAAAGTTTTTTCTTATTTGACAACAAATTCAGAATGCGTTCAATTGCTTTTCTTCTGTGTCTAATTCACAATGAAGAGCATTATCATAAACAGCTTCTGAAAAGTTTTTATTCACCTTATACTGTACAATAGTTTTGGTGATTGCAGAGCCAGTTGAGCTATATAATTGCCATTATCAGTTGATATCTCAGTGTACTCATGATAGTGTGTCTGATTGTTACAAATCTGTTCCACAATTTACAGCCAACCATCTAGGTTCTTCCTGAAATTAAGTTTCATGATGGGAACATAGAGCAACGGTCATCTATGTTATAAAGTACAAGGAAATGTACCATGGGAAAGGGGAAGCTGGAGCTTAGTGCACCCTATTGACAATGCCATTCTGGTCCCTGAGCGAGCCCTGGGCTGTCTTTCCAGGGCTGGTGTAGACCAGACACAAAATCAAAAAGTCAGTTGTTGCTTATAGAGCTGGAGGTCAAACTATAAGTTCAATGAGTCTTGTTGTATGCTATGAAGAATCAAAATCCAACTTTCATATACTCAGATAAAAAGCAAATTCCAATTAAAATGGCATAGGTACATCAGTGCAAATCAGTATGAATATAAAAAGGCCAGTGGAAAATAGTAGCAACTCTAGCAAATTAGCAGCTTGTCAGAGGCTGTAATGTGATATTTTATTTACTACCATGTTACTCAATTAACTTCTAGATGTTTCAGTGTCTATTCATTGGGCAAATGATCTTACAGTGAGACCACTGAATTAACGAAATTGTATTCATAATGCATTCCCAGTGTGCTGAATGACAGATCAATACTAGCATAAAATAAAGCCAGGAAAATTAGCAATGTACCAGGAAGACTCCCTAAGAAAGCTCTAAACAGGATCAACCTGGATATAACCTCTACATAGTTAATTAGTAGAATTACAAAACCTTTCCCATGCAACTGTGCATTTTGTATTACACAGGACGTTCACATTTGCAGAAAATTTAAGTATGGAGGTGTACAGATAGATTTGCTTTTCATTTTACTTACAAACACATTTTGAATGTCTAATAGTTCTTACTCATGTCAAAGTCATACCGTTCTCCATCATAGTGATTGTGAAGATTAATGTTTGTTTTAGGTAGGACTACAAATTAATTGCCATTATGGAAAGTACTTTACCTAGGTATTTAGTAAATATTGCTGCTGTGGAGCAACCTATTTGGACCCATAGAACTGTCAGTGACACCTACTAATCTAAAACCAATCCAGTCTTCTTCCTTTTTGTACCACTAGCAAGATCAGTTTTCCTTGTATGTTCTTAAAATGTACTTTTGTTTACTACATCCTATTTTCTTTCTGTTTGTTTTTCATTTTTATTCAAAATAGGATTAGGATCTATTTCCTGTTTGCTTGAAGCTGTAATCTATACTTCTGTTTACTTTATTGCACCCGAATAAAATACGTCAGTCCTCTACAAAAGAGTTCAGTTTCTAAGTTCAAATTTGAAGTGTTGGGCTTTATCTTAATTCACCAAAACTGGGAGCAACTTAAGCACATATTATAGTTATTCTCAAACATACTTTGGTTTCATAATAAAGGAATGATACTGCTTTTATACGAGACTCACACGAGAATTCTAGCAGTATGGAGAGGGAAAGAATGCAGGAATGACAATTTTTTTTTTTTTTGAGGATGAGCTTCAGAACCAGTACCTCTGGTTTTGTCTTGGAGTTTTAACTATTAAAATTGCACTTTTTATAATTTAGCTCATGACTGAATAGACTGTTTTTCCCTCCTGGGTTACTCATATAATTCTTGGAGACATGTTGATAAAAGCAGGATTACCCCATAAAATGTGATGATGTAGCTAGGACTGCTTTGGTTTTCCTTTGTCTTTTTATAGTCAGTCTCTGCAGCAGACAGCCTCCAGTGCAATTAACTCATGATTAAAGTATCTTGTTCATTTAGCTTGTCTCACTTGGCTTGATGAAATTTGCCGGTAGCTTCCTATTATTTAAGTAATTTGTTTCTCTTCTTCATTTAGTAAATCTAGTGGCTACATTTCATGGGTATTTACACCTCTAGCAGTAGTGGCACGGGAAATATGCACAAGGACTTAATGTTGGTGCCTTTTCCTTCAGATATGAAATCATAGCATATTACAATTCTTAGTAATTCATTACTGTTATTATTAGAAAGCTTTTTGGCAGATTGCTTGAGGTTAAACTGGTTGTCTCGGTCCAGTCTGTGGACGAGTACCTGTATTTTTCATTTCTTTGCATTTTCTGTAATCAATTGCATCATGGAAAAAATGGATATAATGGATCACAAAACCACCCCAGAATAATGAATGCACAACATGGAAGGCAAAAGTAAATCAGGCCCTATCCACTCTGCCAGAGTTTGTGTTGATTTATTACATCGTTTAGTCCTGTAGAACCTTACTCCTTAAAAAATATCAACACATAAATGTGTAGTATTAGAAGCAGAACATGGTGCTAAAATTGGGAAATATATTGTATATATTTTGCATTTAATTTTTTTAACTAGGTTTTATCAAATTACATGTGATGTAAAATATTCCACGCTCTACTTACTAACACTTATTTTGGAGCTAGTGAAATATCTGTACTGTTTTAAAGGACTGCATAGTTTATCCTTCTAGACAGAAGTTCTGTCCTTGACTTGTGTTTCTTGTTGAAATTAAACACCTGTAGATTTGCAAGTACAAGTATTTCTTCTGGCACTGGTTTTCAAAGAAAACTTGGTTAAATGTACACTTATAGTTGAATGAAGGGAGAATAGGCAAGCTGATTAAATCTAGTTTGTGCCAAAATTGAGAGAAGTCATCTGAAGAAAACTGAAACAGTAAAATAAAATGATGGAAGTTCTACTGTTTTTCTTAATTACTCTGGAGATATTTTCTGACATCTTCATGCAAAGCATAATGAGGGAAAGATGTTGTCTTTACTGAGATAGTAACATACGGTTAACAACAGAGCACAGATGTTTTAGGTTAACAATTGTTTTCACACTTAAAAAAAATCCGTGAAATGACGCCCAACTTTGGTGGTTTGCTTTATGCATTGCTCTTAACATATCAAGAAATTACTTTTTTGTGGAGCATTCAATCCCCTAAATTAGTTTGATATAGGATATCCTGGATTTACAGTCAGTGCAGTGGGGTTTTGTTTGTTTATTTTACTATTTCTCTTAAACTATTTTTTTCTTTCTTCTTCTCCAGTGCCACAATGGTGCTTGACATCTTTTTCTACGTAGCAAGAACTCCACTTCAACAATTCATGTGTAGGTAGCACCAGCACTGTTTCTGTCCTAGCTGAATGTGCTGGAGAGGCTACCATGCACCTTTCCAAACTCCTCTTGATTTCATAATGTATTTCAAATTTATATTATTTGTATGAGCACACTCACTTCCCTATTAAACATCTGTTGTTCTAATATTCAGCAAGGTACCATATCATCAGTTCAAAGTATTCAGTAAACCTTTTAGAGTCTTACCTTCAGTCCTTCAGACTTCCAGGTACCCAATCCTCTTTATGAAGATACAACTGTTCACCATTTTTTCCATTCAAAGAGCATGAAACAAAATGTTAAACATTAACAGACACTGTTAGTATTGGCTAGGTACATATGTCACCTAACAAATGAGCAGAAGTTATCTTTAACCAAATCTTGAAAATCTAAATATTCTGATAGTGTGTTATCCATAAAACAGGGACACGTCTGCTTGTCTCTGTGTGCGTATGAATATAAAATATTTTAAAGACATTAGTAAATAATGTTGTGGTATGGGTACATATTTCAAAAGACAGCAAATTAAATTTAATTATTATTATTTATATTTATGTATAATTTTTTTCTTCCACAGTACTGTGTCTTACAGAAATGTCCTTAGTGACTATATTGTGATATGATGCAGTCATCCAGTAATGTTAGTATTGTGCCTTTCTTAATCTTCTTGATTCTTCTTCTTGTGCTACAGAAAGGATAAGTAGTTTCACTCATTTTTTGTCACTTTAGCAGGTTATTGAACCAAACTGCAAAGTGCTTTTAGAAGTGACATGTTGCATATATATTTCAGCAAGAGCTAAAAAGTACAGTAGTTACCAAATGCAATTGGACAACTTTTGATGTAGTATTTTCTTGCCTGTGGATATGATATTTTAGAAATGTTATAAACATTACTATTATCATGGCTTTGAGCACAATAATTCCAGTGTTGTACTCAAAGAGAAAGGTGGTTCTTGGGAGTAGAAAACTTAAGGGTATAAAGGAATACATTGAGAGTCATTCTCAGAAGCAGTTTATCCAGTTATCCATCCTTTCACTGAGGTTCATTGTGATATAAGCTCTAAAGTAAATTTCTGTGTGGGCATTGTGCACTCAGGCTAGTAAGGAACTTCAGTGCTTGTTGTGAACAACTAAGTCCTATGCCCTCTTCTGCTGTTGTCTTATTCTTTCATCTCCTACTTACTAATTTCCACACTAAGGCCCATTGTAGTCAATGATGTATCTACATATTTATGTGATAGGAACTTATTCATGTCAGTATTAAACAAATCTCTTTTCTGGGCTAGATGATTCCTAAATTTATCTGCAGATTTTCTTGTGGAATACCAAAATATTGCTTGACATTAGAATTGTCAATTGAAAATTTTGTTAGTGATTTTTATTTTGTGATGAATCTCCTTTTTCTGGAAATACTATAAAAGTATTTGAATGAATAGTGTCAGTTTCTAAACAAAAACCTTTCATTCTCAATGGGAAATGTTTGCTTTGAAATGTCAGTTAATTTATAATTTTACAAGGTTTAAAATAAAAATGCAACGATATTTTAAAATATTATAAAAATGATATATTTCCACTGACTAGATCCATCATGATGACCCATCTATGATCCAATATATATGGATCATCAATTAGATATTTTTTCCCCAAGGCTAATGGTTTATTTCAATTTTTGTTGGGGTAAAACCAATGAAATTCCCCATCTGTCGGGTGATGGGATGCCCAACTGTTTTTGTCTGTTCTAACAACTGTAACTTTTGAAATCCCATTCTAAAAAAACTTACACTAAACATCTGGCTTCTTCACTAGTAAGCCTGGTGTCTTTTATAAACACTCTGCTATAAGTCATGGAAATAAGGCTAAAGCATGCTTCCAGAAAAATCTTATAGACACTTTTTCAGTATTTGAATTAGGAAACATTCTCTAACACTGACAGTATAGTTTTCATGCTTGTGATTTTTCAGACTTACTGTTTTCAACCTGTTTTCAATAGGAAAAGGTAAGGTACATACACAGGGTGAGCAGGCGTCTCGAGTTCTAGGTTCAAAATGCAGGGTGCTTCAGAGAACTTGCGCAGAAGTCTGATTCTTATGCTTTCAATGTTTAAAGAGTCCAGTGTTGGATAATTTGGAACTGCAAATGGTTTCCACTTTAATAATTAATATTTCTTTAAGTTCATTTTTAAATGAACTTTTGATTCAAGAGCAAATTCCCGCCAGCCTCAAACACTGTTCTGAATGTTGTGTGTGTTCAGAACTGTACCTCCCAACTCTCCTTCATCAGCTACTCACCAGTCAGTAATGAACTCAATGAAAACATCTCTGCAGGAATGCCATCCTGGCCAAGGCTGTTTCATAGTAGTGCTATTCTGTGCACCGTTGTTGTGGTTTAGCCCGGCTGGCAGTCAAACACCACACAGCCGTTCGCTCACCCTCCCCCCTCCCTCTCCGGGATGGGGGAGAGAAACGGGAAAGTGAAGTCTGTGAGTTGAGATAAAGACAGTTTATTAAGACAGGGAAAAGAATAACAACAACAATAATAATAATAATAGTATTAATAGTAATAATGTGTACGAAATAAGTGATGCACAATGCAATTGCTCACCACCCATTGACTGATGCCCAGCCTATCCCCGAGCAGCCGGCCCCCGCCCTCCACCCCGGCTAGCCACCCCTATATATTGTTCAGCATGACATCAGATGGTATGGAATACCCCTTTGGCCAGTTTGGGTCAGCTGTCCTGGGTCTGTCCCCTCCCAGCTCCTGCTGCATCCCTAGCCTGCTCGCTAGCAGGACAGAGCGAGAAGCTGAAAAGTCCTTGGCTTGGTGTAAGCACTGTTCTACAACAATTAAAACATCAGCATGTTCTCAGCGCTCTTCTCATTCTAATCCAAAACATAGCACCCTGCCAGCTACTAGGAGGAAAATTAACTCTGTCCTAACTGAAACCAGGACAACCGTTCTTGTTTTTTGTCCACAAGGCCGCCCTGGAGTGTAATCTGGCAGTGTTGCTTCAGAATTGGTTGTATAATGCTAGGAAGGAACTACAAAGGGGCTACCTTTAGCTAATTCTCTACTTTGCCTTTTTGCAGAAATCTAAAGCAAACAAAATCACACTGTGGGGTTTGTTTTGCTTTGTGTGATTGGTTTGATAAAAGCCCAATCTCCCATATTTTCGCATGTCCATGCTGCCCTCAGAAGTATGCAGGAGGATGGAGGACTTATGATAGCTGAAGTCGTGAGCACATAAACAGATCCCAGGAGGGCTTTTGATCTCTTATCCTCTCCTTTCACAGATTAGCTTTCTCATCTTTTCCCTTGATTTAGATTTCATTTGCATACTGGAAGATCTCCTCTCTCATTTTCAAATTCAGCAATTTGAATTCAGCAAACAAAAATATGAGGATTTAAATAAGAAGTTTCAAGATGAATAATGTAAGTAAGTGACATGATTAAGATGTGCTTGCAAATTATGCCCACAAGCTAGAATTTCTTTTTTTCCTTTGTTGTTTGCATGACAAAGACTAAATGAATGCACGTATTTTGTCTTCCTGGAGAAAGGATGGTGAATATTGGCCACTAACTTTCTGAAAAACTTCTAAACATTTCAATTTTCACACACAACATAATATCAGTGACTATTGTACCAGAACAGCTCAGTTTCTCTTTGATTGCTGAGCCAAGGTCATAGCTCAAATCAGCTTTTTTGCTCCACTTTGTTTTTGTATTACAATACTGTACCGTTTCCAACCTTGTCAGGCTGCTCTAGTGAGCTATTTCTGTGCGCGCTTTACTGATTATACAAATCTTAATATTTCAAAAGATACAGTGAGGTTTTAATATTTACTTTTCATTAGTAACATCATGCACCTATCACAAAAGTTTGTTGATAGTCTGTATAGTTGGCTTTTTCACATATAATAGAAATAAAAATATACTCATATATATGGTAAAGAGATGAACATATCCTACAGGAATAATATTTATAACAAATTTCACTATTTAGATTAGTGCACTGATATTTTATCAGAGAATGTTTGTTTCTTATTTGGAGTTTGCAGACATCTCCATGAATATGCTCACTTACCATACTATTTGCAGGAAATGTCAAGAATCTACAACAGCATCTAGGATGCTTATAAAGGCCTGGATGTATTTACAGGTTTTTGTTTTATTTTTAACTTTCATTTTTTATTTTCCAGTCATCCTATCAGCAAAGAGAAAAACACCATTAGCAAGAATATTTGCACTGTTTATATAAGGCATCCTATTTAGGTGCTTTGAACCTCTATGTTATTGATCTTCCATTGACTCTACCAGAGTGTAAAACTACACTTACACACACGCACACACGCACAAGCAATCTGGTTTGAGAAGCCGTTGAAAATGGAATAGTTAACAGTTCCTTTTTTAAAATGAGCTACTTTTCAGAAACTGTTTAGATGAGAAAAGCTAAGTAGTAATAGCAGAGATTTAATGCAGGAATTTGAGATCATAATAGCCCATCTCTAAAGAAAAATTCAATATATATATATATGAGATAAACTTAGAGGTGTAAAAGGTTAAATATCTTTATTGTGCTCTTTTGTCTTCTGATAGACAACATGTAACAATGGACAAAGAAAAGAGATGGTTTGAAATCTTTGTTTTTCTCCTGGCTAACGCAGTCTATATGCTGATCTGAAAGGAAGGAAAGAAAGATGCCAACACTGTGCTTTGAGGAGAGATTAATAGACAAATTTATAGCTCTATTATACCAGTGGTATATTCAGGCAAGTAAAGCAAATGCCTATCTTTTATGTGCTGCACTGCTTGTTAGTGAATATGGTGTAAGTATTTTGACAGCGAGTATAAGGGCTTTTACAGTATTTGAGAGTTTGGATATAGAATGAACTTTAAAGGAGACGGTTAATGGGTATGTTTTCAGCAAAATGCATAGGGAATTAACTGTGAGACACACTGATAACAATGGTTGTAGCACATCTGATTTTCTGTAAACCTGAAGGAAAATACCCATTATAACTGCATTACTCTTTTAGATAGGATTTTCAAGATCCCCAGGGGAGGAGGACCCCCATTTCCTTCTGAATTTCAGTATCTTTTTAATTGCTTTAAGGAATCTTAGCCTTAGGGAATTAAGAAAGCTTCTGAGATCTGAGTTTTCCCTATTCTAAGAACTGCTTCATTCTGACAGAACAGAGAGATGAGTCCATATTATTAAAACAAAACGTCAGGCCTATATATTTTCACATTTGATACTTTTTCTCATTGACTTCTTCCTGTATGTAGAGGCTCAAGATAGTGCTATTCACTGCATATGTCTTCAAGGAGAACTTGTTTAGAGCATGGTGCATTATCAGTATTCCTCCTCCTTGCCTGAAGGGATCTCTTGCAAAAAAACAACCATAGCTTTGCCCTGCTTCAGACAAATCCAAACCCTCCTGGCTGGACAGTAGAATCACATGGGCAGCATTTGCGCATACAATGCCACATATGTTGCTTTTCTCTGCAAACAGGAAAGTTTTGCTATTTATTTATTTACTGCATATTTTAGCTTTTACTTTTTGTGACCTATTGCCCACCTTTTCTCTATTATCAGTACAGAGAGCCATACTTGGGACACTTATGGACGCTATTCCATTTACTGGGACTTAAATTCAGATTACCAACATGCAGCACAGCAAATAATCTCTGCATTCTCACCAGCTGTAAGAAAGAAAAGCATTTCTTAGGAGCTCTGTACCCCTTGACTTTTGGGCTCTTGTTGTAACGCTTGTGTCCAGGTTTTGAAAAAAACTCAACTGTCAATTTGCTAGCGTGTTTTTATTTTGTTTATTTATTATTATTATTTTAAACCTGGACATTTATTTTGATGCCTAAATGGGAACAGAACACTTTTGAAGACCTAGTCCCATGTGAGTTTATCCTGCATTAACAGCAGATGGTGAATAACTTCAACAGATTTGTTTCTGTTACCATCAGTCTTTGATTTACTCCCCTGCTTTGCTTTTCAGTCTTTATTGCTTCTGTTCTGAAACAGCAAAGTCAGAGCTATTGTTATCTCTCAGCCATAGCTTTTTCACACAATACTATTGATCTCTTCTTTCACTATTTGCTTTCTTGCACCATCCAAAAAAGCATTGTGACTTTAAAAGGAAGGAAAAGGAGAGAATAAGCCTTTTTAATAAGCTGACACACTGTAAGATCCTATTGCTGCAAATATTTGTGCATATATTTAATTATGCGAGCTGTTTCTGATGTAAATGCTTGAGAAATGACAAGGTGTGACCTAGATACGTACATTATCCTCTGGCTATTTCAGTTGCAGATCAGTCCATAAGCCATCATAAACAACAACAAAGTTCTTAAATTTTATGTGACATTGGTAGTCTTAAGGATAACATAAAGAATTAATTCTAGACATCATAGTTCGTTGACGAATTGTGCCCTTCCCAGTGAACACCAATAAGTATGTTCAGTTAATTTAAGAGTTCTCATATGGACCCGTGGGAGAGAATTGAAAAAGTCAACATGTGGAAACTATTGCTTGAGTGATATAGAGATTACTTTTCTTGAGAGCATAAACTATAGCTGCTCTAGTTCTTGCACTGCAGGGAAGCAATTGCTTCACCTTCCCTGCTTTTATTCTCTTGGTATTTCTGAGTGGCTGAAGGAGCTGGATTTTTCACCTTCTCCTAGGCCAGATCTGGTAGGTAGTGTCATGAATCCAAACATTAGTTTCAGGCCTTTTGTTTCCCACCTTATTAGGGAATCTAGGGAATATATATATATATATATATATATATATATATATATATATATTCTAGACTTTAGTTCCCCAGTTTCAGTTTTCGTCTTAGCTAGTGGTTGTTACTGGTGTGTATCTGCCTTTGTCATGGGGCTCCAGAATCGATGACCCCCTTCCATTAGGTTCATAGACTTGTATTCTTGCAAGCTGTTCTTGCACTTTCTGATGGTGGTTTATGCAAATCCTGCTGTGCTTCCGCAGCCTGTCGGACAGCTCTACCCAGCCAGAAGTCTTATGGGTAGAGAGCAAGAGATTCTTCTGGAGAGCTTGTGGCACTGCTGCAACATGGGTTCCAAATGAAAAAAGAGGGAGTGGTTGTAACACTTAGGGGTTGTAGAATGCCTCAGGTTTCTTTTTTAGCCCTAACTATATACTGAGTACACAAACTGAACTTTTCCTACCACTGACAGAAGGAAGTTTACATTGCGAAGGCTATATCCTTTTAAAAATCTTTACACTTTTTGGTGCCACTGCTGCTTTGCTGCAAATATAGATTCTAGTGCTTTAACATTGGTACAATCGCAGTGTACTTTATTATTTTGTACTACCTTTTAATACATACTGTTGTCTCAAGTACTGGATGGATATTTTCCTTTTACTGTTGCATTTTGAAGCACAATAGTGATTTTTATTATATTCTCAATTTTAAGTAATGTAATTTAAAAATAAAAATTGCTTCTCTATCATTTATACTTCCATGAAATGGATGGGTCTACTTTTTTGTTTCTTTGAATATTAACATGAGAGGCTTCCCATTTTTTGTCAAATCTTGCTTGCTAGAAGGACGCCTTTACATACCATCATGGATCATAGAAAGTACCTATCACAGGTACTTGCTAAAATAGCCCGGGACTCTCAGATGAATCTGGAAGGCACCTATTGAAATCCTTCTGACAAGCTGTGTAAGATATGTTGAAATTTGGAATGAAGAAATGCAAATTCATTCCTACAAATTATTTGTCAATATTTATATTCTTTTTTTTTTTTTTTCTCTCTGTATTTTCTTTGTAATTATAGTCTGTCAGGCTTTGTGACAGAAAGTTCTTTTTTCCTTGTGTTCAAAATCTGAATGAGTCCATCCTTGAAAGCATCTTTTTAGAATGGATTTGTCAACATATGTTGTATAAAATGCAGCATAGTAACAGAACAAAACCAATTAAGGAACATATAAAACCACGTGGAACTAATATAAAACCAGAATTATTACCAATAAAGATGTAAATTTACAAGAAGTGTAAGAACTCAAAAATTTTTTTATTTTATTTTATTTTTTTTACTAGTAGGAATACCTTTCAAACTTGTATTTTGATTTTTATTTACTATTTTTTTCTAAACATTATGAACAAATGAACCTGTGTAGGCTCATCTAAAACCATACTAGCTGCAGTAGGATTCATCCTTCTGAATTTCTGTTTATTTTTCTCAGGATTTCTTCCAAGAATAGTTGCCTTTATTCATAAAGTCCCAAGTAGGTTGGCTCTTCCAACTACATGGTTTTTATTTTAATGATAATGTAGGCAGAAAAACCTGCAAGAGTCTTCTCTCTTCAAACTAGAACTTTTCTGTTTTAATAAAAACTATTTTGTTCCACTGGTATAGTTCTACTGGTATGTTTGTCCAGCTCTGTTTTTCAGTTACAGAAAAGGAAAAAATTGGCAAGTGCTTAGCAAACTGATCCTTCTAACCCTTATGTCATTCAATTACTTTCTCTCAAGTTACAGTTTAGACCTGCCTGCATAATTGGACAAATATAGCCCTTTACATTATTTGGGAGTTATCTGCTAATTCTTCATATTTCCTTGTGTTTACTCATTCATTTATTGTGTACACTTGCTCAAGATGTAATGTGTCTGTGTGAAGTTCAGTATGTGAATTATTCATGTAATGAGTGCCAGGAATATTTATATTCATATAGACTTTGATCTAATCCCACTGATGACAAAAGAAATATTAGTATGGGCTTCTCTGTGTTTTGGATCTTCCTCCTAATTTTGATTGGTGACCTAAATCACACACTTCCCTGGTTAGATGTCTTAAGCTGTGTAAACAGGATGAGTTTCTTTCCTATTCATTGATTACCTGTGAATATTCATAATTGTTCAACAAATCAATTTTGTATGAAATAGAAGGCTTTTCATAATGGTCATGAAAGCACTTTTGGCATGAATGGTCTCATTAATATTTATTTATGCCTGCATTTGTGATGCTTTTGCTCGGAGTAAAACCTCACGCACTAGAGTGTTTGAGATCAAGCTAATGAAAAAATATTCAAAAGGAGGGAAAACATCAGCTAAACACATAATTTCTATTGCAGGGGAGTAAATGAATGCTGCTGGGCTGTGTTTGTACCTGCTGTCTCTCTAATCTCAGTCAACCTCTTGGTTTGTATAAATGCATATTTAAAATGTATTGATCATTAAGACCAAACTATGTTTATATATTGACATTGTTATAACACATGGTACATAAGGTCACCGGTAGGTCACAGCAATGGACATGATGTGACTTATCAGTATATTCAAAAAACAATTTTAGACTTATAGTATATAGTCTTGCCTTCTTGGCAAAGTTTATCAGTTTTTTTTTGTTTGGATTTGTGCTTGTTATGGCATTATCTAAACAAATATTTATGTATTTCATCTCCTGAGTTTCACTCAAGGATGTATGTAGGATAATGCTGAGAGAAGAGTGGGAAGCTGAAGTGTCACCCCATAATATTTCAGAATAGTATTTTCTTGCTATTGAGACTTCTGTAAACTTGAAGGGAACATCAAAATTCCTCAGCTGTGCCCACCAAACTAGTAATAGACTCTGCAGTTGTCATGTGAGCTTAGTATACTCTAAATATTAGGATGTTCTTTTTCCTCTTTTTTTTTTTTTAGAAATTGGTGGCATTAAAAAGAACATGATTACAGCAAAAATGTTAAGATTTGCCTATCATCTACAAATTGTCCTTATAGGTGCTGTATTTAAAAAACAAGTTGTTAATTAGGAACAGATCAGTTAATGATGACTAACTACCTGTCTTATGATTTGAAATAGCTGTCTTTAGAAATATTGTTCTCTCATTAAGGACACCAAATGTTTGTTTCAAAGAATTACAACACCAGAATGTTTAAAGCTGACATGTAGACATATGTGATATGATGGATGCATGCAGTGAATTTGGGGGTAGGGAGCTAAAAATAAAGCCAGCTGCTAGGATTTCAATGTTTTCAAGAGGAGTTAGTTACACCTTTAATCCTCTCCCAGTCAAAATCCTACTGCTCTTTTGCAATTTCCTATAGACAACAGTAGTGTGCATTTTCTGAGAGAAATTATTTGGCATGACAGGTAGAACATGTAAGGGAGGTACTGAAGTGAGTTTCAGTGGGGTAGCTAACTTCTGTTCAAGTACACTGTTATGTATTTGGCCACATAAAAAGTTAAAATGGTGATACTGATGATTGATCATGAAGTATATTTTTAAATGACTGCTTTGCAAAGTTGAAAGGAATACTGTTTTTGATACTGTGTGCCAAATCAACTGGCATAAATAAATGTAATTCTTAATGTTATTTGCAATAGTTTAAAGTAAATAGAGCAGTGCTGCTTTACACCAGCTGAATAAGTTGCTTTTTTTCCTTTTTTTTAAAAGAGATTAGCAAGAATTAGAGAGAAAAAAAAATAGCTTTCAAAGCACCAATGGTTTCTTTTTCCAGATAATACTTCCAATTAATATCCTAACTAACACAAATAAGGGCGCTGGTGATTCTAAACCTCTTACCAGAGCCTTGGGAAACCAAAGTTTCTTGACTTCAGTTCAAACAATTTTAAGTGTTCATGTAGGGCTTTCACAGATGTTGTTTATTTCTCTACAGCCGTCTCAGGAGTGAGCACTGCCACTCTTTTTCTAGTTGTCTTGAGTATAGTATAATGTTTTTGAAAGGGTGGAGGGAGACTCAGTGCTGCAATCACCACCCGCTGTAGAATTGAACCAGAGAATAAAATAATACAGAGATGAAGAGAGAGGAGCAGGGAGAAGGAAATGGTTTCTCATGAGCTGTTAACAGAGCCAGGAGAGAAAAAGGGAAGAAAGCATCTGGCTGATAATTTATTACACCATCTTTAGGAAAAAAGAGAATAAAAGAAAAAAGAACTTGGCTGTGAGCAATGTAGCATTTCTCACCTACTCAATGACATAAAGTGCCCAGAACAAAAATACGTTCTGGCAAAGAAGATAACATCATGTGGAAGCCTGCAGTGTTTTAGCTCTACTGGTGGGAGTTGAGAGCAGGTGAACAGATTGTTTAGTATTAAACTAACCGATGCTAAATGAATTTGGTATTATATGCCTGATAGTGACGGCCATTCAAACTCCAGAAATGCCCTGAGAATAAAGTTCACCGTATAACACAAACTAGTTTTTTGTTTTGTTTTGTTATTTACAAAACCTGATTCTTATAGCTGCCAAATTGTCTAGGCCAACTCATTCCTTTCCAGTGCTGCATAACCATTCTGCCACTGCGAAGACTTAGAGAAGGGGTAGTTGTAACAGCATCCAGTTGCTACACCAAAATTTATCTGCATATTTTTAGTCTAGAATTACAGTATAAATATTGATTACTGGAATTAATATACCATTTGCTGATGATGGAACTGTTTATTCTTTCCTGGACCATTGACTGCTGTGAGCTTTTTACAGTGTTGCTCATTCAAGTGTGTTTCTAGAAGAGATGTCTCAAGGAAGTAGTCATCATTATCACAATAAAAAATTTTCATTAGTTCAAATTAGGTCAAATTGACAGAAAACTGGATATTTGTCTTAATAAATAGTTTGATTTCTTGGCATGTGGCACCTGGTCTACAGCTTTGCATAATGTGCTGTATCATATGGATTCAAACTCGTACTGTCTTTTCATTTGAACAGAGTTTTTTTTAACAATTCATCTTGGAATTCTTCCAATAAATCTGTTTTTAGTTTTGCAAAGTACAGTAATTGACACTGATGACTGAGCAGTTGCATGCTGTTTCTAAACAAATGCATATGTTTGCATGTTTACTGCCTGTTTTGCATGTCTGGTGCAAAGATGATGTAATATCCTCCAGAAAATAGAACTGTACCTCATTTAGCAGAGCATATGTTTCTTCTTAGTACTGATGATACTTCAATAGGAACCTCTGAGTCCCACTGGGATGTAGCCCTTGTCATGTCCATCATTGCATCAAATAAAACTGTAAAAGAAATTCATTGCCTCAAAGTAGATAAAAACTGAATGAGGAATATCTTTTCTATCTTAATGTCACACAGTGCTTGCTTTTAGGATCCAGATCTCCATAGTTCCTTCGTACATCTCTCAGAGGCAAAATTTTCTGTGTGGGCTTAATTCGAGCATCCTGCAGTTTGTTTTTTCAGGTAGGCCCTCCTTTGTACTAATTGGCAATTCCTGAGATATGGTTATTATTATACTAAAACAATGTGGCTTTCGGTACTGGGACTCCATGGAACGCTCACTGGGATGTGCGTAGGATTCTATGATGACAAACAGTTCCCTTAAATATTACATGTATTGCTTTGAGAAAGTTTAGCTTCACAGAAAGTAACTTTGGAACGTGTACATATATAATTTATTGACATTTGTGCCATGTTTACATCCAGGATGGCCTAATTCAACATCTGTTCCTGATTATGAGCATCTGGTATTTTACAGATAATTATGAGACATGAGCTTATCATCCTCTAGGCCTACCAGACAAATTGGAACCAAGCTTTCTAGGTGGATGGTAAGGCATGGTTCAGTGCTGGGTGCAATTCTGATCACACCTTTTGCATTGTTCTTCAAGGTTTATCTCTTGTACCCTGTATGCAGGAAGAAGTAACAGCAACTTCAGTGTTGTATCCTAGGATAAGAAAGGAAAAAAAAAAAGCAATGAAAGTTTTTCTTGAAAGCTCTGTTCCTGTTAAACTTTATTCCTTGCTTTACTCTAAAAATCTGAATTTATAATCCTTCTTTTGCCCTGACAAGTAATTTTATCAGACAGCAAAGGAATGAATTTGGGGGAGGACATAAACTACTTGGTGACAAGGATATGGAGAAAGACTTTGTTCCCTAATATGCTGTCTAGAAAGGTAAGTTGGCTTATAGAAAAACCAGCATCAACTGCAGGATGACAGCTGCGTACCATAAGAAAACGCATAGAATTGTCTTCTCTTGTCCTAGAGCAAGGTGCATAACTCATTATTGTTCATTATGAACTGTGAAGACTAGCTCAACTCTGGTTAACAAATACAATATCCAGTCCTTCACGTTGGTACTCCACGCAAAGTGGATACTCCTCTTTGGTTAGTGGCTATAATTATATTAACTGGAGGAGACTATTACTCCAAAATTAAGCCTGAAATGTCCCAGAAAGGAAGGACTGTGATCTTTGTTTCTTCTTTTCCTCTGTAACAGTATTTCCTAGAAATGCAAGCCTGTGAATAGGTAATCTAACATATTAACCTCTGTTAACAGCTCTGTTAGCTGCAGCATTTGCTTTCTTTGTGCTCCAATTTATCTATGTGCATTTATGAATGTTTGTGTGTATTTATGCACAAAAACAGAAAAATACATTTTCTTCTGGCACTGGTATCATATTCCTTCCTTAGGACCTGATAAAACAGGTGTAAAGCAACGCAGTCAGAAGTACTGCAGTACAATTGCAAATATCAGCAAAGTATTGCGAGTTCAAATTGCAGTGTAAAACAATGCTAGTACTGCTAAGGGATCTCTTTTACAGAATTCACCTGCCTGCTGTGCCAGTTGTGTTTCCCTTGAAAAGGTGGTAAGGTGAGAAAAAGAAATTTTTAATCAGATAATTAAAATGAATGTCCCACAGGGCATCATCACAACTCATATAGCTATCCTTCAAAAGCAGGTAACAATTATGTAGTCTTCAGAGCAGTAACTCCTCCTATAAACATTTTAATATTGAGAAGCTAGGCAATTTTAGTTTCACTTGTGCTCTGAATTTGTTTCATTTGATCTACTAAGCTCTGCCAGAGTTGTTGTCTTCATAGCTACACCTTTTATTCCTTGCCAGGTATTATCAGCCGCCAGGAGGCAGAAGAGTTGTTGATGAATAAATCTGAAGGAACATTCCTGGTGCGAGTCAGTGAGAAAATCTGGGGCTATGCGTTGTCTTATCGCCAGCAAAGTGGGTTCAAACACTTCTTGGTTGATGCTTCGGGGGATTTCTACAGCTTCTTGGGGGTAGATCCAAACCGACATGCAACACTGACAGATCTTATTGATTTTCACAAGGTAACACTTGCTAGGTAGAGATCAATAGCTGAGTGGAGGGGATTAATAATTTAAAGATGAACCATGTAATTTGAAACCACACTGGAAAGTAGAAGTAACGATAGTGGGGAAAAGAATATACGTATATATTCTAGAGTAAGCCTAGCTGTAACATTTAGAGTTTGTGTCTGTCTTCTGTTGCAGTGAATCAGAAAGCTTTTCCCTTTCTTTCAAAAGCTTCAGTATTTATTTGTGTTCCCTTCTAAGCAGATTCTTATGCGATGTATACTTTCATGAGCTAAAAATGAACTAATAAGGGCTGACAGAGCTAACACTTTTTGAGCCTCTTTGCTTTATAAAATTGGATTGGCAATACCACAGGAAAGGTCTTTTAGTGAAATTTCATCATTTTTCAGCCTTTGATGTGAAGGCTGTAATGTGCAAAATCATAGGAGCAGGGCATTATGGGAAAGAAGGGAATATGTAGGTTTTCTCTTGTCGGGATGTGCTAAGGGTTGTTCCTTAGTATCCAAAACAATCTTATGAGAGTAATTTGCTTGAAGTCTTTGGTGAGTTTAGATGTGCTTGAATTACTTTGCCTCTTTGTTTCCTGTTTACCAGATGGAGACTAAATAGGAGCACCGTTTCTGATGGTGTAGGTTGTTTTCATCATCTTACCTTTCTCTCCATCTTATTCATTATTTTTAATCCTGCTTTTCTCTCTTAGCCACCCTTACAATTTCTCTTGATCCTCTTTTCAAGATTTCTCTGCGTTTCCTTTTTATCACCCTTTTGGCACTCTCATTTCAAACTAATTCTGTTTTTTTTTTTGTTTGTTTGTTTTTCCCCTTCCTTTTCTTCACAGCATTTAATTTTTCCAATATTCAGTCTTGCAGACACTAAGCAGAGATTATACTTATTCTAATTTCCATTCTTTTCTAAATCTTTCTGTTATTCCGGTTAGTTTGCAACATCTCTTCAGTCAAACCTGCACACTATTTCTTCCAGCTGTAATCCTTATATTGCAACTGTTATTAGCAGTACAGTATGCTACTGTAAGTCACCTTTTTGTAATTTTATTTAACAAAATGAAGCTGACTTTCTCAGAATTTACATTTCATGAAGGAACAAGGATTATGACATGATATCCTTCATAAAAACATAGATAGTCACTACTTAAATAGGATTTTTAGTTGACCAAATCAAAAAATAAATGAATCAAGGGCAGAAAATCCCAAACTCATTCAGGTTGGCTGAAAAAGATTAGTTTGTCCTGTTTTCATCACAGCTTTTCTCATCGTAGGCAATCACTGTACTAGAAACCTATCTATTTACAGACTTGTCAGAAGCAGAACAGCTTTTAGATTATGATGTTTAAAAAAAAAAAAAAAGTTTCTTAGATATCACCTGATAATAGTTAACAGTTCCCCCTGTGTTAAGCCTATCAGAGGAAATGCTTCGTGTTTAATGTTTCCACACAGTTCTCTTTTATCTGTTTAACTTAATAGCTACGTTAAAACTGGTCTCTTTGACTAGTTCAGTAGGCATCTTATCCCCTCACTCAAGTGTTTTTTCTGGTAATCAGCTACGCAATCTTGATGTAAATGATTGCACAATGGACACACACTCTTGTGCAGCTATTGCTATATTGTTTGGAAAAAATGCCACTTCCTCATTGCTGTTTTTGGCAAGAGTATAGCTCCCCAAACCAAAAGATATCCGAACTTCTTTGAGGGTTCCTTTTCACTTTCAAGCAAAATGAGCAGGGCTGACATATCTTCTTTTTTTCAGGTGCTTATGTTTATTCATCTACTACTGCTTCATTTCAGTTAAAAAAAGAATTAGAATAGGTCATTCAGCTGACACATATAAGGGATGGTAACCATTTTGAAGAACAAAATTCTTACAGAAGTGAGTGTGAATGTTCATTTTCTGTTATTTGCATTTAAGTACTTTCCAGAAGGCAGGAATAACACATCCAACATAATCGCTAAATCTTTGTATTTACTTCCTCATAATTTTCTCAGAAGTATTTAATTTGAATAGTAACTTTATGAAGCTAGCCTGATGAGTGAAAGAATGACAACTGCATGTGTCCTGAGGAAATCAGGCACTGAATTTCCATTGTATTTTTTAATGGAAACTAGATGCTTTTTGAAAATTTTAGGCCCAAAGCTTGGATCAAACTTTATGCTATTGTAGTCAATAATATTCTGAATTCTGACTCATTTTGGTGCATTTGTAGATCTCAAACTTCTATTAAAAAAACAAAACAAAACAACAACAAAAAAACAGAATTATCATTACTCTAGAAGTAGTGCAAAGACCTCTAGTTTTCTAATAAGATTTTTTTTTTGGGCAGTATTTAATTTATGAGAAGAGGTGCTATTTGTAAAAAAACATCTTTACCTTAGCAAGGTTAATATCTTTCAACTCTGTAATCAGCCAAAAAGCTGTTACTGTTGTGTGTGAGCACTCAATGTGGAGCTCTTCCTCAGTCCACCTGGGGAAGCTTCTTTCATCCCAACGACTATGGAAGTAGCATAGTAGGACTGGCATGTGTGTTAAATTAACCACTGAGAACACCCCTTACAGGCATCTATAGCTTTTTTCTTAATATAGCAACTTACAGGTAAGTCAAATCACAGCCTTTTTTGTATAACAACTATTTGATTTCACTATTTGGTACTAGCCCAAGTTACTACTGACATGAATACAAAATAAAGAAAGCATGAAGAAAATGAGTACTTGATAGGATCCCTTTGCTGTCTTTACTTATTTTATCAAGTATTGTTTGTGATCAATTATCAATTACAGTGGAGTGTGGGTTGTTTATTATTATTATTATTTTTTATTGCTGTTGGTTTCTTTTCTTGAAAGACAGGGAAAGGCTTGGACATCTGTGAACGATATTCTAATTGGTTGTATCTTTTTAGGAGGAAATCATCACATCCTCAGGTAGGGAGCTACTACTGGAACCATGTGGACAGCAGAAGAATCCACCAGACTACAGCCCTTTATTCGAGTAACCAGAACTAACAGTAATGTGTTCTGGATAGCTACAGTAATAGATAGCTACAAAAGTAAACACTAAAAAGTAATTAACAAACTTTCAAAGCCACTAGTCTTGTGGCCAAAATAAATATCCTCATTAGAAGACCCAAAATATTTCTGTTTCACATCTGAATTATCATTATTATTCATATTGCTAATATTCTGAAGATGAGAACTTACTGTCAGATTGCAAATGAAGACTGTTACCAGAAATTTTTAAGAGGTTGTGGCCAATTGCACTGAAAGCTAAGTTCCTATCTTAATTTTCTTAATGTTTAAGATTGAAAAATAAAATCATATATTTGTAACAGCTAGGAGTATGGATGGGAATTATTCATCAAGTATTGTATAGAGTACCAATATTGTTGAACGGGTTCTTTTTTCCAAAGCAAGGTTTATCAGTTTCTATTGACAATCTCATCACTCAGTGATTCACTTTTGATAACAAGAGATGCAGTCTTAAAATGTCCTTTTACAGTTTGTCATTGCTAAAATGTTTAGGTATAGCTGGAAACTTGCCATCATGCTTTTGAATATAGACCGACAAAGTTAACCACAGCAGACAGTCAGAACAAGGTCATTCACATTTTATTTACGATTTCATGCAGTCCAGCTGCCGTGGAAGGAATTTGACTTCTGTACAGAAAGTGGTTAGTTTCTTCTAAATTAGTTATTCTAGTAACCACAACTCACACTGATCTTGTCATATTTTGTGTAGTGATGTGCAACACGCTGGAGATTGCTAGCTTTATTTTGCTATAGTACCAGATACCTTCCTTAGCTGAGCTATAAATGGTTACTCTAACACCTCATAATAAAGCAAATCAAGAAGTGCAGCAAATAAGCAATGCTTATTAGCTGGAACAGTTGATCTTAGTTTACATTTCTCAGATGAGAAGACAGCTGGGCTTCTTGCAACAAGTAGTTTTACAGTGCTAGAACATTCTATAGCTACAGCTAATATCTTGAGTAACAAATTGACTTGGAAGCTAGATAAAGGGGCAAGATACCCAAGTTGTTTTGGAATTTTGTTAAAGTGTGGTCCTCTGCAGGTCAGCAGGGGTGGATACCCAAAATGGAATACAGCTTTGCAGTTCTGAATGTAGATGTAATTCCTCTATTAGGATCTACAATCTCTGTTAAATGAGAAGCCTGGTATGTCTGATCTGGGTCTACAATACACCTGGTAAAGGTATATACAGACATGAATCCAGCTGGTGGAGCTCAGCACAGGGTAATTCACTGTGCTTTTCAAATATGGACCATATAGAAACCATCACAGAAAGTTGCGTGTTTTTTTTCATTCAGTAAGTGCCCCTCCAAAGGGCCCCATATCTATACTATCTGCTTTCTCAAAAAACTAGCTCTCATTTTGCACCTTTTATATAGGCATCTCAAGAATCCCCCCCATCTTCAGGTTATTTACAGCTGCACATGTTCCATTACAGAAGAACTGTACCCCTACTTTACAGGAGGAGGGAAAGGGACATTTTAAAGTTAAGAAGTGTAAATATACAAAGACTCTGAGGCTAGAGAGCAGCGGTTGACTGTAGGACTGATAGCCCAAAGAGAGTACTGAATAATTAAGACGATATTTAGACATCTAAACATCTTTGCAGAGTGGTATTTTGCCTTAAAGAACTGTTTGTTTGTTTGCTTATTTGTTGTTTTTTTAAAGGCATAAAATGACTTCTCTTAGGAGAAGTTGCTAAGCATGCTGGAAAACATATATGCAATTTCCAGAGTTTTTCTGAAGATTACTCAAGCCATTGTACACAATTTTGGGAATGTTTAAATATAGAAAATTGAAGAACTTGTTCAATAAGGAATTCACATTTGTAGAGATTGTTAATATTACCACTATTTATATTTCTTTCTAGTTACACAATTCTCAACAACTTCCTGCATTTCGTTTAGTGGATAAGAAGGCTTGGAAATATGGCTCTGTATATTACATGTCCTATTGTGATGTAATTAACAACCTAACGGCAGTTTCATTTTCATTTCAGACTACATTTCTTACTTCTAATTTTGTAAATTCCTCTGCCTATTCCATCTATTTCTTATGCTGGGTTTTACCTGGCTTTAAAATAAATTCCATGTAAGTTCCTCTGCAAATGAAATTACTGTCTGGAAAACTGCAATTTCATCTGAGAGTTTTATTATGCTAATAAATGTCAGAATTCTCAGGTAAAGGAATTGCTTTTTTTTTCTTTTTTTTTTTTTCTCCCCCATAGCCCCACAGAAATAATAAAAAAAATGAGTCAGCCAATTCATACAGTATCAGCAAAGAAAAACTCAACAATATATAACCAGAAGCAGTAGCAATAAAATACAGTGCAGCTTAACTGAAGATAAATTTCAAAGGAAACAAAAGGATATCATAGCAAGCAGAAATTAAGAAGAACAGAAGCTTTCCTTGGTAGACGTGCAGCTGCTGCCAATACACTCAAGGGCTGTGAGGGAAGTACAATTGTGGAGATGATTTCTAAGCTACAATACTTCTTTTTGCCCTGCAGAAACTCAGTGGACTATGAAAAGGTAGCCATTTAGTAGGAAGAAGAGAAGGAAAAGCAGTGAAGGAGTAAACATGGAAAATGAAGAAAATAAGAAAGGGAAAAATATGCTTATCTGGTTGTTTTAGAAGCATTTTGGATTTTTGCTGCCTTTGGAGAAAGACGCTGCTACTTCCCCTTTGAAGGTGACCCTTTTATTCTGTAGGCCTCAGAGATTTCAGCTATGAAATGAGTTTGAGCTCTATCTACCTTGGAGCTAGATTTCACACTATTAGTCTACAAGAGTTGGGCTTGTCCACCTCTTGGTTGCAGCCTTGAACACTGTATCTGCTTCACTCTGTCTGCGTCTACATTTAGTGTTGTTTGAAGCTGTTCATCTCAGTATACAAAATCTTTTTAGTGCTGCAGTTTCATTGTCTGAAATGGCCAGCTTTATTCTATTATGCAATGACCTTCAAGTCTTGCTTTCAGATCTGTTTTTCTAGCAGTAGCTATTGTTGAGTCATAAGAGGTAGATGTTATGGATTTTCATTATAAGATTTCCTGTCAATTTTTCTTGTCAATGAGGCCACCGGGAATACAATGAGAGACCTATTATGGTAATTCTGTTTCATAGGGAAAAATGCTACAGCAATAAGGAAAACTTTTAAACACTTAAATGAATTGAACTTTTCTTTATATCTGTTTCACAGCAATAAAATATGGCATGCAAGTTCCCAAGCTTGTTTGCACGTATCTTTGAAAAAGCAGCTCTTGAAGATTTATTCTTGCTTCTTCCTGGATCCACAGATGCATCTGTTCTTTCTAATTTTGTTTTAATCTATTATATGTGCATACATAGACATCTCCAATTTACTACTGCTGTTTTCTGTAAAGGAGAGCAAAAATCAAGCAAAGAAACTGACAGTAATCCTGGATGAGATTTTCAAGGCACCATAAAGAATGTAGATGCCAGTCTATTATCTCTTACAATTACTGTAATGAAATAACTATCTAGTACGAGTATTTACATATTATTAGATGTATAACAGCATAATCCAAGCCAACTATTAAGTGCGGAAACCCTCTTGTGCTGAATAAGTACTGAGTAAAAGATGGCTCCTGCCTCAAGAGATATCTACTTAAAAATTTTAGTTACAACAGAGGTTATTTTCAGACTTACTGAGTAGAAACTGCTTCCAAAGACCATGAATTCAAAGTGAGAATTTCCAGTAGATTTCAATGACTTTGAATCAAATCCATAAAACCTGTTTCTCTGCTGAGGTGAACCAAGGTTAATACACTGGCTACAGTAAACCAATTCAGTTTTGTAAGAAATAGGGATCTGCTTCTGCTCATTCTTCCCCTGTGTCCCCACAAACCTGACTACAGAGCATTAACGGAGTTACACCACATTTCACTGCAGTCTAAACTCTTCTCTTTATGTAATGCCACAACACAAACTTGATCTCAAGTGAAATGGGGAAGTTCACAATGGGAGAAGTTTTTCTCTTCCTTTGTATAAGTGAATTTGTTTCCATCATTTATAAGTTGGAGTCTATTTTTCAATGATTTTCAAGGACTGACTTTCTTTTCTGTCTTATTATGCCTCTACTTTAAGATTCCTTTTTCCTTTCCCAAGAGAATGGGGTTAGTGACCTCTGTGAAGTAATATCATGTCCCCTGGCTGGGCTATCAATTGCAGAATGACGTGTTTGCACTTGACCAGATGTTTGACTTGTGTTTCCTGAGATGAATCTTCTGGATACATACTGTCTGATGATAATGATACATAATTGAATTTTATAGCTAATTTCTTGCCATGCAAGTGCTGCATGAAACCTCTTCAAACATTTGTTTACTGCTAGCAATTAGTCCTGTAGCTTGTATATTTACATTATGACCCATAGCTAATGCACATTTTCTACTAGGCTGGAGCCTTCAGTGAATTTGGTTTCTTCTCTCTTGGAGACTACTCTTCCAGTAGTTTTAAATTAACATAACAATTTTATAGTATCTTTATTAAACATTGATATTTTATCTTACTTATGGAGAAGAAATCACCACAAAGGAGACTGGACATTTAGTTTGGTCCTAATTTTGTCCTTTTGATCTGTGTGCAAAGAAAATACTTAGCATGTTTTTATGTCTCCTTTAAAGTTTTGCTGATATTTCTCCCCTGTTCTCAGTTTTAATGAGAATTTTATGTGGGAGAAGGTCATACACTCATGAACAATGGAGAATAGGAAAGAAAGGAGCTAGGACTGTCTTTATTCATAATGGTTAACATACAACAGCTGGCAAAGTCTTTGATTTATTGTTTCCTGAGACAGAGTGTATTTCTTGCTTAGCATTCAGAGGATCTAGGCTGAGACCTACTGTCCCTACTTGTCCCTTATACAACTGAAACAGAAAAGTGCTCATACAGAATCTGAAAACGGCCCAAATTGAGTTGAATGAGTAATGTTACATGCCCCAGGAGTGGTACAGAAGTAGCATATAGGAAAAATAAGTGAAGATCTCAATCATAAGGAGGTAAAGACATTTTTTATATAGGTGTGTAGAGCTAGGAGTGTTTACATATTCTTGTTTGGTAGAAGTTAGTTCTTTTAATCATACAGTTGTGATTCATGGTCAACCATATGAAGATATGAGCAATCTTAACAGTCCTCCTATTATTCAAAAAAATCATAGAATTGTCTGAAAGGAAAATCAGAAATAATTCTCTTAGACAATAGTTATACATTACTATATGGTATGTGAAGCAGAGAATTTTTAAATGTGTTATACCTAACTGTTGGGATATGAGAATGTAAAAGCTAGACACTGCTCACCACATAAAGCATAGTGAACTTATTAGCGTCATTTTTACAGCACTTAAAATTCAACAAGGAATAAAGCTATCCCAGGTTATACTCCTCTCCTGTAGGGAATGCTGTCAATGTTGTAAAAAAAGAAAATATCATCTCATCTAGGATTTTAAACTTAATAGTGGACTTAAATATTATAGCAAAACATTTCAGAGACCTACACTAAACACTGTGCTGCACTTAGTAAGATAAACTGTTGCACTCATATTCGTTCTTGGTCCTCAAACACCCCTTTCTAGTGAAAGCCTGATACTAATGAGAAACATCTTTTCAGTAAAACACATTCAAATCCAACTTTATGGAAGTTGTATTAAGGTATATGTTTCATTATCATTTTTACCATTAACATTTTCTCTCAGGGAATCCCAGGAAAAAATAAAAAATTAAAAATTAAGAGCAATGACCAAATGCATACAGTTCTGATCTGACTTCTAGACGGTGTTTTGTTACCTCCTCAGTGCTGCATTCAAAGCATGCCGGTTCATCTATTTTGAATTTCAGTATGCTATGTGCTACATTGGAATGTATCTACATTTTTGAATAACAAAACAGTTGAGCGCTGTACACGTGAACAAATTGTTCTATGGGACAAAACTGTCTGCCCAGTTCCAATGCTGAGCCCCCACATCCGCTGGAATTCTTGTAGCAATTCTTAGTTGATAGTTGGGAATTATTTATAAGCACTGTCAATCAGAATCACTTTTCACTTTTTCTGGAAAGAAACTGAGCTACTTTAAAACCTTCCATTGACATTTTAAATGTAGAACTGTCCTATTTTCAAAATGCAAATTTTTTTTTTTTTTTTTTTTTTTTTTTAATGTTGCAATGTTTTAGAATTAAAAAGCTTTAAATTACATACAGGCATTTCTAATTGCAGAAAATAGGAAAAGTATGCAAAATTTATCACAAAATTTGTATTTTTTAGTCCTCTCTAAAAGAAAATGTGGTGCATTAGGCTCCAAAGTCAAGACAGATATTCCAGGATTTTGACATTTGATTAGGTATCCATTTTCTCCCTATTTCTTTTTAAGGCAAATGGAAATACCCAGGCAATAGCTATTCAAAACTTTAACCCCATTAAATGGTCTGATTTGACAAATGAAATATATTTATGAAGGTTTAAATAAGACCCCAGATAATATTTTCTCCTGAAAAATCAAGCTGGCAAGGTGGATAAATTCAGCAAAAAGAATGAATATTGATCACAATTTTGAATATTTTGCATTAAATGCTTGGATCCTTTCAGTATGACTTCCATTTTTACTACTACTAAATTTGAGTACTGAAAAACAATTAATTTAAAAGGAATAATAAATAATACACTGGAAATTGTCTGCTATTCCAGTTTCTCTGAAAAAGGCTAATTCTATCTACCCTATGGTTATATAAAAGACTAAGCCTATTCATGAACTTTTTGCAGGAAAAGGATTTAATTTTCTAAGTTGTCATTATGACTAATCACAACAGCAATCTCCTTCTGGATGAAGGACTCTGATTAAGAAATGGAAAGTACTGACTACATGTTCAAATGCTAAATAAAACATTTGCAATGAACCAGTTGCACGCAAATGAAAAACATTTAAAAACAAAACCAACCAAACAAAACCCATTTAAATCAGAGATATTTTTTTATATACAGGGTATATGAGTTATTCTTGACTGTGATTTTGCCTGTAACTTTAATATATACACACAGCATATACAGATGTATGTCCTGCAGAGTAGCCATTGTCCTGTAGGGAAATGGCTTTGACTCCTGTTGTTCGCCTTAAGCTGGACTAGAAACTAATTTCATTCAAAGTTCCAGGTAGTGTGGTATCAGCTCCTCTGTCATTGGTTATTTGAGGTTATGTTGGGTTATCAGAGAGTGTGAAAAATTTTGAAACCATGAAATATTTCCACGATTTGAAAAAAAATTCTTCCCCCTACTTGCCCTAGATAAGAGTCAGTTTTCAAGGGAATAAAAGGAGGCTTTATGAAACTGTTGCAGCTATCTTTTTCTTATTGGTGAGCAGAGATTTGCACAATTCATTAAGGTCAATGAGAAATAAATGGGGAATAAGGAGTTTACAGCTGAGTCATTTTTTATTTATTCTATTCTACAGCACCGCACATGTAATTGTGAAGTGCTAACCCGGCTGTTCTCGGAAGTTGTTCAAAATCCAATGGACTAAAAATACTCTGTCTGCCAAGAAGACACTCAAGGTGATTTGAAAAGGCTTGGATGCTTTTACTTTGGGCCATAGTCTGCAGATAAATTAAGAGGCATCAGGGCTTCCCCCCCCCCCCTCCTTTTTTTTTTTAATTATTTTCTCTCTTTCTCCTTGTCCCCCACACCTATTAATAATGAACCGAATTCACAACAATCAAGGAGAAACCTGCCTGCTGGCTAATACACTGTTTGTAATATGGTGTCTGCGTCTCCCCACGGTGCTAAAATTCATTTCAAGTTACACTTTAGTAATTGATGATCACTTGCCATATCCCTTTATAAAGCTTTTTTATCAATGTCTTTGGTGGTTCGTTTTATATCAGCAGCAAATCAATGAAATTTTAATGGAACAGAGCGCTCTACTTGAGACTGAATTAATGTTGCTTTACCCGTTTCAATATCAAGTGAAGTTTTCAAAGTCTAGCAGGATAATAGTTTTTCAGATTTTTTTTTTTCCTTGATAACTTTGTTTCTGCGCAATGGTGGCATCCTTGTGATCAGTTGTAATAACGATTAAATGCATTAGTGAACTTAGTTTAATAGTAGCCATGTGCTGTGAGAGACAACGTAAGAAAGTGGGGTTTGAAACTAATAGCTGGATCCATGATCAGGAATGTAAATGCCACAGTGATATAGCTGTGAGTACATTAACTCCTGGAGTACTGGGGGGGTGTCAAGGACAGGAGGATCTTAATTGGTTTTAAAATCTCCACGGTGATGCAGTAATTAACTGTGCACTGGGAAGTACAACAAGGTCAAGGACTGAGTTCCCTTCTCTGAAGCAACAGAAGGAACCTGACTTGCAGTCAGCCGCAGAGTCCATCAGCACCACAGGAATCGCATCAGCCACTGCGGCCTCATTGCAGCAGCCTGTGGTATACAGAGGTCTTGCCTCAGTACATAAATCCTGCCAGCCTAATGTATGGGTCTTGAGAGGCTCCGGCAGCTCTCAACATTGTCTTGGAGCCATCTGTACAGCAAAGTGATTGCATTGTGTTTTTCCCTTGTAGAAAGGCTTTCTTTGTGTTCCTCTAAGAGATGGATTGTGGTGTTTTCACTACTGTGAATGCCTCAAAAACATAGGACAGCAACAACTTACTTCCACACTAGCCTCAGCCTCCCTTTTGGTAGTTTTGAAGCGTGTTTTTTAGCACAGCTGGGCTTCGGGCGGTGGCAGCCACCCACCGCACCTGAGCGGCCGCACCTGAGCATAAGGGCTCCCGCCTCATGCCGTGCCCTCAGCGTGAGTCCGCTCCCTCACCACACACACCTCGCCTCAGGTTGGGGGCTGAGGGGAGGACCCGGGGGTGCCACCGCCAGTCTTTTCTTTCCCTCAGGACTGACAGGCTTTTAGACCTCATGCTTCAAGTCTGGTATTTCTTAGCTGTTCTCAGAAAAAAAAAAAAAAAGTCTCTCAAAATAAGAGGAAAAAATGAGTTATGTATCAAAGAGCAGCAGCTGCAGGGGATGAAGCCAGCGTGGTGTACCTTGCTCTTCACTGCTCCAAAGAAAGGTTCTGGGGGTGAGGGTGCACCCTTGCAGCTTTGCTGGAAAGAAGCTTTCAGTACCTGTTTTCATCTGCTAAAAGCCTCCCTATGAAGCAGGGCCCAAACTAAGCCTAATAAAAACTTTTTTCCTGGGCTGATTCCTCTCAGGCTTAACGTATTAGATAACTACAGGCTGACAGAATGAACTGGTTGTAGGAGATACGTGAGGGCACGCCAAACTGTGCTGGTTTAAGTATCTTCATCTGCTGCAGAGGACTTGCTCAGTTGTGGCATTTGCAGCTGGACAGTAGAATGTGAGGACTGTAAGGAAGGGTGCTGCAATTTTGTCTCACACTGCAGAGGAAGGGGCTGGTTCTCCAGCAGTGCCCAACTGGTGGAGGTGGACTGGGCGGTAAGGTGCATTTTTTTATTACTTGACTTAGCTTCCCAAAATTGCCAAGGTGCTGGTGTTTAGGAATGCTATTGCCTGGTACTTGAAACAGGAAAAATCACAATGATTGATAATGAAGGGGGCTATCCCTGGCTTATTTTTTCTACTTAAGTCCAAAGTTTAAGTATGATCTAGAAAAAAATCTAAGGGAAAAAAAAAGTGCAACATGTTTCCACTGCTGTTAACCGCTGAAAGAAAGCCAAATATTAGTTCAGTCTCAGGGATGCTTAAAAAATCTGATTGAGGCTTCCGTTGATTTCAGTGGGTTTTGGATAAAGCCTTGAATGCAAAGAAAGATTAATCTGCCTTCTCAACTTCAGTGTCATAGCTGGAGCACACATTATCAGGGTAGCTCATGTTTCCCTTAATTTCTATTCAATAAAACAAAGTATATCATCCTCTGAAATTGTAAATTTACATCTTATCATGAACACCTTTCTCTACACAATGCAAAGCACGTGATTTCAGGTACAGGAGAGGGAAAGCTGAATACTAACAAATGTCAAAATAATAAATGTCAAAAATAACATTGTGGTAGAGAAAGTGGAGTGGCAAACTGTTGGTATGTTCTGTTTGATTTGATATGCTTTGATACAGTCCATAAACTTTCAAAAATGGGGGCTACTTAATACATACTGAAATAATGCTCAGTAATGAAACTTAATTAATCTTTTGCATAATAAAGAATGCTGTGAATAGCTTCCAAAATACAATCGTCTATTTTTTCACAATTAAATTATTCTGTTTTGATATCTTTTTCTGAAGTTATCTCAATAAGCATTCTCTCACTGTACAAGAACAGGGTAGCAAAAATCTAAATAAACCCAACATTTTCTAAAACAGTTCAGATGGAATATTTCTGCTTGCCTTAATATTTTGGTTGTATTTTCCATGGTAATTTAATTTCTAGCAAACCAAGGAGTCCAACAGAGAAAATAAAATGTAGATGTACGATATTGTAATTTTAGTTGATGTGAAGCAGCAGGTAAAAGACCAGGAATCTCTTGCCCTCATTCTCTTCTGCTGTACACGACCAAAGGAGGGGTTGCGAGCCCTGCACAGCACAGCTCTGGGTCAAAGAGCCACCTTGTGACAGTAAAGAAAGGAAGCTGGTTTTAACTCGGAATGAAAGAATTGTAGAATCATAGAATAATTTGGGTTTCTACAGGGCCTTTGAAAGTCATATTTATACTGAAATTTTAGAAGGGCTTATGTGGAGTTTGTTCAGTTCTGTTTAAATTTTCAGCATCTGGGACATTTTGTTTTTCCTTTTCCCGGCACCCTCTGGAAGACACTAGTTGATTAATTTATTTATCCAACCTGCAGATCCATCCTTGTAGTTTTAAGAATTTCTTTCTAATTTTCATTCTTTGAGCTTATCTTTCAGTACGGTTTCAGTAAGTTTTCAGTAAAGCTTTTACTATACACTTTATTTTTTTATTATTTATTTATTTATTTTATATCCTAGGTTGGAGTAACTTGTTATTGTTATACACAGAGTTGCTGAAATTTACAATGTGTGGTTATGGGTAAAAGTGCTACTGAAAAAGGCCAAAATATACCAGAAGCTAACTGAGAATTCTTTTGTTTCAGCAATTTTAAAGTTCTTAAAATGTATGTAATAGAGCTATAAAGCTTTTTGTTTCTTTTAACTATTTTATAAGGATTTGTTGTAGTTCTTGTTTTACCCTAGAAAACTGGAGTTTCTTCTTTAAGCTTGGTATTTTATAGTGATTGCTGTTGTTGCATGTCTGATAAAGTGCTGTTGCTATGAGGTCTGTAACAGCTGCAGATATGACTGAAAAGGTGTTGGAGTGTTGGGAGGGATGTTTAAAAAAAAAAAAAAAGTCAATTTCTAACCAAAGAAGGCAAGGAAACAATTTGTCAGTGCTGACAGCAGGAAAATGAATAAATATTGCAATAGATACACGTCTACTCAGTGAATTTATATTAGCATCTGAACGATGTCCTGTCTCAGGAAGGTTAGTAGACCAATGTTATTAACTTCCTTGATGGAGATCTTTCCTTTCAGGCAGTGAATTTGTGGTGTGAAATCATTACCTTGTTTGTTGTTTTTTCTTGTATTCTTTTACTTCCTAAAGGAGTATGTAAATTATTACACTATACTATGATTGTAAAAAGTAAATGGCCTTAATTTTCACATTTGCTTGTTCAGAGCTAGGCTTCAAAATTCACATTTTGGCACCAAAATAGAACTGGCTAAGCTGAAAAGTCTCAGATATTCTCTACATAACTTAATATGTACAAGATGCCTCTCACATTGGAAAAATTATAATTCAATGTAGATGCAAAGACTGAGAAAATGTGGAGAATGTGTTGAATCGCACAAAGCCGTGACGTTTCTTGTTAATTTGTTTAGACACACATCATGAGAGCCCTTCATCAATAATAATTGTAAGGCTATAAAAGGGGCAAGTGGGCCATATTTTCTGGGATGATAAGCAGCCAATTATAGTACAACTCAGCCCACAAACTGGTTCAGCAGTTCTGCCCGATTCTTTTTGCTCAGTTTTCTAACTCCAGGATCTTCTGCTTCTCTTCATCTGTTCCAACCCCCTGCCATGGGCAGGGACACCTCCCACCAGACCACGTTGCTCAAGGACCTGTGCAGCCTGGCCTTGAACACTTCCAGGGAGGGGGCATCCACAGCTGCTCTGGGCAGTCTGTGCCATTGCCCCACCACCCTCTGAGTAAAGAATTTCTTCCTAATGTCTAACCTAAATCTGCCCTCTTTCAGTTTAAAACCATTACCCCTAGTCCTATCACTATACTCTTTGATGAAGAGTCCCTCCCCAGCTTTCCTGTAGGCCCCGTTTGGGTACTGGAAAGCTGCTATAAGGTCTCCCAGGAGCCTTCTTTTCCCCAGGTTGAACAACCCCAACTCCCTCAGCCTGTCTTCATGGGAGAGGTGCTCTGACCCCTTAATCTTCTTCATGGCCCTCCTCTGGACTCATTCTTATACATCCCTGTCCTTCTTGTGCTGGGGACCCCAGAGGTGATCGTGGGGCTCCAGGTGGGGTCTCACTCAGGCTGAGCACAGACGGACAATCACTTCCCAGGTCTTGCTGACCACACTATTCCTGACACAAGCCAGGATGCTGTTGTCCGTCTTGGCCACCTGAGAACGCTGCTGGGTCCTGTTCAGCTGACTCTCCACCAATACCCTCAGGTCCCTTTCCAACTGGCAGCTTTCCAGCCTGTAGCGCTGCAGGGGGGATCACTGTCCTGTGAGCGCACCATTAAAGTGTGCTTGAAGCATTCCTTTGACAGCCATGCCAGAATAGTTCAAAATTGTTTATTGTAGAAAAAGCGGGGAAGACAAACACTCAAATAAACAATTCAATTAAACAAAGGCAAATAATTTCAGGCAAAATGAAGTCTTTCTTTTTATACTTAACAGTACCAGAATTCTTAATATTTAAGCAAAGCTCAGTGCCTCTTCTTATGGTCTCCCCTTAGGCTCTCCAAAGTTTCTGGTTCTTACTAGTTTTGAACTAAGTGCTAAAAGAATGCACGGCTAGTGCCTGCCTGACCCAAAATTCCTGGGAATCTATGCAAGCCCACTTTTATCTTCATTTTCTAACTTGTTAAATGATTGATACAAGAAAGCATAAAGAAAGAAGTCTCAAAAGAAGAGCTTTCTGTGAATAAATCTGATGGACTGCAAAGACTTGAATTCTTTGAAACAATTTCAGAGGAGTGTCTGAACTCTGTCTTGTGCTTCATATAAAACTTCTGAACTTTTTGAGAACAGCCAATCTGTAATGAAAATGTCCTTATGTATTTTCTAATCTATCTTGCTCCTTTGGATGATAAGTCCTCTAATAACTCTTCAGAATACATCAAAATGTCATTTTGTGCAGAATGCCTACTTTTTTCCCTCTGGATCCTAGCTTAAAAATGAATGCTGTACTGTAGGAGATCATTTTGGATTACAGAACAACCTCTCAAAATGTCAATGGTAAATAGTCAGCAAATCCCTCATTATCAATAAAATGGCATTGATATTCAGCAAGAAGCCATTTGTAATACTTTCAAATGCATATCCTCACAAACCTTTTAGCTTCTAGCAATCCCCCCAACACCAAGTAAAATACAGTTTAATGCAAGAGGGATCTTTTGTTGTTGTTGTCTGTTTGTTTGTTTCATTCCTAATGAACTTGAGTAAAGGTTTTAGAAACTCCTGTTGGACGAGTGACTTTGATTTTAATAGTGTTTTAAATTAAATTATTTGAGGATGTTTTTAATTCCCCATCTTTCATCATCATGAGAAGTATAAAAATCCTTTATTACCTGGTCAGACACTATTTATTTTCTTGATAAGAATATATTATTGGTTATGAAACTGTTTCTTAGCTCTGAATACTGGCTTGAATGTCATTAAATTAATCTTGTTGAGAGTTTGGGTCTCTGACTTCTGTTTAGTTACCTTTTTTAACTTACACATGTTTCTTAAAAGCTCTCCATTTTGTGTGAAGTAAAAGAAACAGCATTCTAAAGTTAGTTGTGTGGAAATCATAATGCAGTAGAACTAAAGCCACTATTTTTTCCATGTAAGTAAACTTTAAAATTCCCATCGACTGCATTGGTAGAGAGTTAGGTCCATATGAAAACCAGAGTCAGTGGAAAAAAATACAGTGAAAATCTTATACATGCAGAGAAAACATGGTGATATACAAGACAAAAAGTGAGCAAGGTGATGGGTGTTGGTGTTGGACTGAAGAGTGCAAGATTCTTCATCTGCAGAGCTGGGCTTTCAGTACCATGTTACTGTATAGTTCATCTTGTTTCTGTAGATTTTAAGGCCAGGAGGATGAATTTGAGTCTGTTTTTGACTTATCTGCAGAGTTTTTTTTGATTGGGGATTAGGTAGCTCTGTACTGGGAATCCCATTAATGCAAGACAGCTCATCTTACATTAACTTCTATAAGCCATCGGCCTGAACTGAGCTGTCCTTGAACAAATGACTCACAAGGGCAAGTCTAGGCATCTGACTGCCAGCTGCTAGCCAGTCAATCATATGTGAAGTGTTAGGAGCGCTTGTAACTTATGAAAAACTAAGTTTACCAAGAGATAAGTGGATCTGTAAATTTTTTTTTTTTTTTTTTTTTTTCCAGAATGATAACAATGGAAATGATCTTGTAAAATATATCTGCTGCACCTTAGATATTACTGCTGGCAAACATTCTTCCAGTAGCATGCAGTACTAGGTCTTCAAATAAAGATGTTTTTGAAAGGAAAAATAATGTAAAAATGGTGTTCTAAGGTTAGGTGATGGTCACAACTGCCCCTATAAGGTAAAAACAAATAAATGTTCTTAACTATAAGGTAAAAAAAAATTTTAAACATAAAAATTCAGCCCTATTCAGAAGACCAGCACACAGCCAGCACAGACCTGAAGTGTTTTGTGTGCTGTGGAGGAGGACTTAATATACTGGGGAAACTATAATGGTGCCTTGCCATGGAAAGTGTTTCCACAACCTGCAAAAGAATGTTTTTGGATGTGGACTGGAGATGGAAGCTGAAGGAGGGTTTGATGGGTTGCATCAAGCTGTGGATGTCCACCACAGCAATATGTTGATGAAGGAACAACTTCTAGCCAAGCACTAAATAATTTAATGCAAAATGTTAAGTGCCAATTGTTTGTTTTGCTGAGAGGGAATTTTAATGTTATGCAAATAGTACATCAAGTTTGTGATAAGGTAGGCACTGCACAAAGAAGAGAGAACCTTATTAAAACATGTAAAAAGAAGGACTTTGAAGAACTGACTCCACCTGAAATTCAGCTCGTATAACTTTTGCACCTAATGTACAGAATCTGAAAATAGGAATATAATCTAAACAGTCTTATTCACATGGAAATGAGTGACCTCTTCTGCTCTGCATATTCATGCTGTAAGCAGATGTGGATGTATTCATCCTGTGCTCAGAGACCTGAAGCCAGTGAACATAGTGCTGAGTCAAACTAATAAACCCTGAACCAAGTGAGTATATATTAACTTAGCTCTGACACTGTGCAAATCATTAAGCCTAGCTCATTATTTTTGGTGCTTAGTGTGATGATCACTTTTAGTGCTGGAACCAGGAAACTCCTGATGGGCTAAAAGTCTAAGATAGAAGAGAGAGATCTTGCCAGTCTAAGAAGACAGAAAGAGGGAGATCTTGCCAGAGTTGATCCATTTTACTTTAACTTCCTCTTTTAAAGTGCATCAGCATGCTGCTCGGTTTTGTTCAACTTGCATAATTCAACAGTGATAATTGCTCTCAAATCTCTGTTACTGTATTTCTTATAAGCTTTAGCTGCCTTCTGAGAAATATTTGTGTATAGTATTTATTCAAGCACACTGAATTGGGATTGACATGCTCACACAATCCCAGTACTTTTGTTAGCTGTCATATCTTTTAAAACAGAATTTTATTGAACCAGGCTGACAGATCAATCTTTCCCCCATTTGTTTGTGGTACAATAGGAAATCTTTCAGTGGGTATAGCATCCAAGGCCATTTGCAGCTGGCCATTTTTTTTTAAATATATAAATATATATAGAATTAGAATCTTTTGCCTTATAAGATGGGGATAAGCCCCTCTCCGCCCCCCCCCCCCCCCCCCCCCCCCCCCGCCCCGCTGTAATATTCTGCCAAAATTTGACAAGTGAGAACAACTCCTTTAATAAATAGTGAAAGTAGTTTTGACAGACATAAAGCCAAGTAGGCTGCATTCTGTTTTTGTTTGGACATTCTCAATTTAACCCCTTTCAGGGCTTGGCAGACATAGATGACTGAAAATGTTTCAGATCATGCTAAAGCTGGAACAGGCACAGAATCCTTCTTAGTTGGTGTGTCACTGTCACCGTGAAAGGCCCGAGTACTGAAATGTCAGTGAATTCATTTTCTTATTACCCTTCTACTAGGAAGACAAGTAGACAGCACATACCCTTAAAATAAATATTTTAATAGTATTTGGTGCTTTGGCATGCATGTGGTGTTCTGTGTTTGAAATGAGCGCAAGAGAATAGTAGAAAAATTGACTTGTTTTGTAGACACAGCAGCCGTTTATGAGCTAGAATGATTATATTCTCTTCCAAGAAATATAAGAACAGGCAGGGCTGGTCTTTGGCAGACAACATTCTGCAGTTCATGTTTTTGTATCTTGTTGCCTATTTCAAAAACAGTCTTGGTTGGGAACGTACTACAGCCCAACTTTTCAAATGTGATAAGTGGTTTTGCATTGTCTTGTTTTGTTAAAGGCATTTTGTAAGCTTTTATTTATTTATTTATTTTTATTTGCAAGTGCTTTGCAGAACAAATCCTTTCAAAGAAACCAAAGCAAAAAATGGAGGAATCCAAAATCGTTAGTCATTTTTGAACAATCTTTCTTTCCTTGTTATTTGATCAAATGCTTTTCAACAGTTCTTGATTAGAGCTTCTAAGGAAAATTAAGGTCCAAAATATGGATATCAACAAGAATGCTCAATTGACGGCCTCCATTTTTAAGGATACTTTTAATGTATGTAAATATGGCACACAGATGCAATGGTGTAGGCCAACCTAATCAAATAGTTGGGTTTTGAGAGAACCTAGCTCCTATCTGGTTCACCACCCTCTTTTTGAGAAGATATAGGGATATGTTGCCAAAATGGTAAATGCTGCTCCTGATCCAATGATGCATTGAGAAGAGGCTGTTTATACAGGAGCAGAGATGCATTTGCCGACAAAGGAGAAAAATGCAAAGGAAATATATCAGCCTTTTTGGCTGACTTGCCCTCAGCTGGTTGTGGAACCCAGGTGAGAGGGATGATGGATGCCATTTTTCAGCACTCCATTGGTATCTCTGTTAGCAAATGCAAAATTAGCACCCCTCCTTGTTCTGTCTCCCATTGGTCTAGGAATGCCATGGAAAACTTTGGTGCCAGGTAGGGAGACTTATAGACTGAGATGAAGTGGAGAAAGAAGATCAATCCCTGCTATCAAATCACTAGGTGGTAATTCATCCAGGAGTCATGCTAAAGTTCTTGTCCATTCTACATTATTATTTTCTGCTCCTGCTTCTTCTCTCCTACATTGTCACTGCAAAGAGGTGTCCTTTCAACTGTGTAAGTTTTCAAGGTCTCTGGCTAAGTCTTATTAGGAAAACTATTTCTTTTAGTCAATGATGGACTAAACATATGATTTTTATTTTGATAATGCAGATTCATTTCACTATTTGAAAGTTTAATTAAAAAATTGAAAGAGAAAAGAGGTTCACAATTCTAATGACTACTGAAAATAGTCAACTCCATGAAGACCACTGAGAGCTGCATTAATACAGGAACTTGAATTTCAATCACCTGTATCAAATTGCTGCTTTAATAATTAGCAGACTTATCACTGTTTGGAAGAAAAGCTTTTTCTCCATTCCTCCCTTTCATTTCTTCATTTCCATATTCAGAGAGACTGGATTTATGTAATGAACTCACCTTCCTAATCTAACTTGTAGCTTTCTGGCTGATCAACAGTAGATGAAGAAAACAGAAATAGATTTTTTGTTTGTGTGTGTGTTTGTTATTTCCTGGTGTGTCCTCCTTCTCCAACAACTTTGAGCAAGAGTTCTAACTGAGGAAGACTGGGACCATTAAGTAAATCAAGGGACTGGAGGATGGTTTTCAGTGGAGGAAGAAGGGAGGGCATCTGACTTGTAATAGCTTCATCATGTGATCAGGAGAAGGCAGGTATGTGTGTTTGTGTGGTTATTTGCATACCTTAAGTGAGTAGTTACAGGGACAGAGAGAATGCAAAGCAATCCTAAATTTTGAAAATTTGTCTTTGTAATACGCCACAGCACTGCCAAGGCTAAATTACAGACATGATGGCTTGAATAGCATAGTCTTATTAATCACACTTACTAATTGAGAAAATGCACTGTTCTCCCCAAATATCATTATAGACAAATTATACATTATCAACATTTCCATGAGAAATCAACATTTAAAAGTTTTTTTTTTTTTTGTCATAATACAAGTAATTAAATAGGGATAAACAATCATCAGAACTTGATTCCCTGGGTTTCAAACAAACAATATAAACATACATTGTTAATCAGGGTTTTGCAAAAGAACATGTCTACTGAGAAGTACTTTGTGTTTTTTTTTTTTAAACAAAGTTCACCTACAAAACACCACACAGATTTAAACTATTTGTTTCGAATGGCAGCAAATGGCTGAGCTGTTATTCAAACTCTTTGAGTGACTAAGAAAAAAGCTAGACAACAACAATGACAAAAAGGCAATCAACCTTCTTATGGACAGAATTTCTGCTCAGTAGTGACATATACATTAGCCAGTCAATTGTTACTGTTGCCTATCATTCTTCCTGTAAAGCTGCGTGTACAACAAGCTGCATGTAACTATGTACAGTGTTCACAGTTAAAGGTAAAAAACAAAACAAAAAAAAAACAGACTCCATGGAGAAAGGGGGTGATGAATATGATTAGGCACTCCAAGGACCATCTGTGCTTTTTTGTTGTTGTTTTGTTTTTTTAAGATGGAGAAACAACTGCATAATATATGTTGACTGCAAAACCACAGATACCAATATTTTTCAGTACTTTTTTTTTTTCCCTAAAAGAGATAAAACTGCATACAAATATTAGAAACCTAACATTAGAAAGAGACCTCTTTATCTAGTTCATCTTCCTTCACTGAGATAGGATTAATGACAAATGTTTATTCTCCACTGCCTGTGCCGTAACAGAACTTCCCTGGTCACTAACTATAAATAGAAAACCCCTGAATTAATTTTTTTTTTCCCCCCAATATGTCTCTGGAATCTATGAGTCAACCGAAGTTAGTTTTCCTTTTCCCTTCCAGTGAGACTGGAGAACAGTTTATCACAAGAACATTTTTACCTACTTTCACATTAGAGACCTGTTGTCATGTTACCTGTAGGATTTCTCTTTTCTAGACTAACCCTACTGAATTCCTGCAGCTTTTCTTTTTAGGTCACATTTTTAAAACCTATTATTATTCTTAATGTTCTCTTTAGGACTCTGCAGTTTGCTTTTGTCTGCCTTAAGCAGACTGGCCAATCTGCGGTTAATGTTCTGGCTGAGCTCTCACCAGGAATATGCAAAGCAGAACAATTTGCTCAATTTCCAATTTAGAATATTCCTGTCAGTATAGTTCTGAATAATTGCCCTGTATGGGTGACTCTTACTCAGGTTTAATCTTGACAACCAGACTGTTTCCTGACATAATCAGTTTGTTTGTTTCCCTTCTTTTATTTATGCTCTTTATTTCCCCTTCCCATGGACAGTGCTATGCACTAGTCTTAAATGAATTAATCTTACTGAATTTATACCATGTCTCACACTTAGCAGAATCACTTCAAATTCTATTCCTCTCCTCAAAAATGCATGTTAATTTTCACAACATGAAACCATATGCTATTTTTCTGTTTATTTCACCAGTCAAATAATTTGCATTGATATTATGACTTAAACAGTTTAAGGAAAAAAAAAAAAACAATCTCAGGACAATCTCTGGAAGACATCAGTTCAAGTGTCTCAGTCTGATAAGTGATAAATTATGAGTTTTTGAATTTTTGCTTGTGGTTCTGTAAATACTTCCAGTTTATAATAATATTATGGTATCAAATGCCTCACTAAAGCCAAAGTGTGTTGTATTTGTTGCTTAACCTTGTTCATTGAGCCAGCTAGAATGGTTACTCCAGTAAGATATTTTTGATAGATCCATACCTCATGAAGGGGGTTATTTTACTTAGTTATCACTATTCTTAGAACACTCAGCAACTCTCCTAGTATCTTCCTGGGTGTCAGATAAGACTGGGTGATCTGTGATTCTTAGGTACTCCCTTACCCTTGTAAAAACAGTATCTATTATCCCCTTCTGCTCTTGCAATGTCAGTCATACTCTTTTCTAAAAATCAGGATTAAAACCTGTGATGCTGGGGGAGTTCCTTCCAGCTGTAGTTTTATTCACCTTGCAGGCCCATTGCATTTTGTATCTAGCTGTCACTAGCTAGATATGCATGCATGTATTCAGTCTCCTGCAGAAATCTTTGTATGAAAGAACTGACTTCACAAAAAGCAGGACAGAGCCCAAATAACAATATCGAATTTTCAAACAAACAAACAAAAAACAACAACAAAACCCTCACAATATCACTTTTAAAAAAACATATCTAAAGGACAGTTATTAGAGATAGAAATTTATTTATACTCTGTAAAATGGGTGAGTTACTTGTTAAGGTTCCATATTATTCATGTAAGTGAATATGCAACGTATAGAACATTAGGTGATTATTTTATCTGCTTCCACACCCTAAACTCACAAAGGAAATGAACAAAAGAATCTCAGCAAAGAATTGAGCTATGACTGTGATTACTGTATATCTAGAGATCCCTTCCAGGATAATAGTGTGCAGAAAATACTGGAAGCTCTTAGCACAAGAAAGCCATAGCTCCAGCCTGAATTATCTAATTACACTAATAGAAGGATTTTTACTATTAAACAAAAGTAAACCAAATTTTGTAGTTTGTATAAATTAATTTGAAACTGTAAACAACTCCCCCCAGCAATCAACCAACTATTCATATATTCCACAATTCTGTTTTTTTTCTTTCTTTTCTATATTTTTTTAGATATTGTGCATTTTATGTAATCTGATAATAGGTGAAAATCTAGTGGGTGAATTAAGATGTTTTTTAATGAAATGCATGTTACAGGAAGTTCCCAATTTAATGAGATGGTGGAAAGTGTTATCAAAATACTAAAGTATGAGTTAAGAAGGTTGCAAAAGTTATCTCTGAGCTATATTTTGTATTTTAAGCTAACAAAGCATCAACATTGCTGCATGTGTTGTTTGATACTTGTTGTTTAAAAACTGAAACAGGAATGCATTGTTAGAGCCCAGCCACTGTGACTGGATCTGTGCAAGCACATAAAGCGACAGCAATGGTAGAAGAAAATGCTCAGTATGTTTTAGTCTACTGCAATGTTTTTTTGAAAATGATTCAGAACATATATAAGTCCTCAGGGGCAGACAGTGAAAACTGGAAAACATATGATGTCGACATACAAAGCATATCTCCTAATTCCATGCTAGAACAGGATCAAATAGAGGTCTTGCATAAGACCTCAAGGAAGCCTTGCAGTACATTGACATATTTCAGCGACGATTACCATCTCAAAGTGCTGTTCCTGGTGTTTTTGTATGCTAACACAGGTCAACTCAAAGACCAGTTGAATGTAAGAGATACTTTACACGTGCTTAAAATCATGAATAATGGTAGATATTATGTGAGAATGGTGAGAAAGTATGCCCTTAATAAGCTCTCTTAAGAGCTGTGTGGCTTGATTATTGTAGGTGAAATGTAGCAGTTGCAACCAAATAGAGCAGACTTCTGTCAAAGATATATATATATCTTTGATATATATATATATCTTTGATTATATATATATATATATATATATATATATATATTTTCATCCTGAGTTATTTCTGAGCACTGCCTCACTTTCAGTGAGAATCTTTGTGGGAGGCTGAGACTGATACAAGGTTAGACAAAAGACTCAAAAGGCAGGATTGATTTTGAAATAAGCAATTTGAATGACTAGTTTGGTAATCAATATACACCCTGGAGCAAGGCATCTAGAAGTAGCCAATACTCCATTCCAAACTAAAAACACGGCTGGAATCTTGCAACACGACACAATTTTGCAGATTCTTGTAATGAAGTGTCAGACCTCCAGTACAAGTTCCCCACCTTCTGTATAATCAGTTGGCTTGTATCAATGTACACCAGCTGAGGATTTCTCCTATGGACTTGTACCAACATTAAGCATGGACAGTAAGACAGCAAAACTGATATGCCAGGTTTATTTTTTTAGGAGCTACAGTTTATCTGGGAATTAAGCTTTAGCATTACATGGGGAAGAAAAAAATCCTTTTAAATATGAAAATAATTAATGAACATTAACCAGCAATTAAACTCAAAAGCAGATAATCATGCCTTTCACTGGTTGTTCAGATATAATGTATTCTTAAAGAAAAATAACAACACTCAGTCAAAAGGACTGAATTAAAAATGGAAAGCAAGATGATAATAGCTTCCTACTTTGGTGGTAAATACTGATTTCTACATCAAAAGTTCAATTTCTGCCTCTAATACTAAACAGAAAATATTTAAGGATCTAATATTTTTCCCAAACCTGGCTATGTCTTTCAACTCCAGCATCCCAAAACTGATTCCACTCTCCCGATATGTGGTCTTTCATCATGCTGTTAACTTTGAAAAAATTCTTTCCCACATTTCAGAAATTCTTTAATAGGATAAATGGCTAAAGACAGTAACTGGTTCATCTAGCCCATGGGGATTCATGTTTCTGATATCTGAGGAGCAAACATCTTTTTAAATGTTGAAAGAGAAGAATGCCACATTCAAGCTGATACATTTTATTGCCTGAGAGTTCATCATGTTCATTAGGCCTTGAAATTAAATTTTCTTGTAAAACTGAACATGCTGCTACTAAGATTTGCCTGGATAGATGCAAGAACATTGTTGTAGTGAAGACAAAATGTACTTTTTTTTTTTTTTTTAATAATATGGAAAATTATAAAGCACATATGTTCAATTTTTAGGTTAGGTCAAAAGTTGTTGTTCTCTGAAATGTTAACATAGCTTTAGGGATGGTAGATCAATATGATCATTAACTTTTCCATGTTCAGTAGAAGACCTTCTTTATGCTGGAAATGTGGGACAGAAAGCCCTGCTGTATGCATTCCTTATAGCTCCTAGTAGCAACCTAGTGGCTATGACTTTACAGCATGACCTATTTCTTCCTGATCATAACAACATAGAGAATGAAAGCTGAAAAGGACCTGGTGCCATTTTTTTCTGCAATACCTTTGTCTGAATCAACCAGTCTCAAGAGTCCTTGATTAATTTCAGAGATTGGCTTTCAGTGAATTTTAGAGGCTAATTTGATGGACTAGCACTATGAAATGACTTCAAAAATTCTTCATGCTCTTGTTGTAATTGCTGCTACTATTAAGTAATTTTTATTTTTATTTTTTTACTTGTTTGCACGTTTTTTCTGTCTATGAATCTAACTATCCCTAAGTGGATATTAGTGCCATGTCATCTTAAGGTTATTTGTTGCTTCCAAAAAAAGCCTTGATTCAAAAATAAATATATAAAATAAAATTGCTTTTGACAGTTCTGACTATGTGGGATATGAAACTTTGTCTTTTAGCAAAATGTATGCAAGTTTTCCATGACTGCAAAGTAACTTTTTCCTCTTATAGTTTTGAATTGCTTTTAATTACAAAGAGTAGTTTAAAAAGGTATAGCATTATGACTAGAGAGGACCATATAAAGCTATCAGTATATTTAGCTAAATCAAGAACCTTTCTGATCCCCAGTGATTTGATGGAACGCTATCAAAGATTTTCCATTTCGCTTTCCACTTTTCTTTCTGGACTTATAGGGACACATATTTGCACACTGTGTATAAATATATATAATCTGCAATGGCAACTGTGGCATGTGTTGGAGATGTGTAAGTGGAATTATTAACAGTTTGTTCTTAGTGTAAAATCTCTATTATCCTGTAAAGGGAAGGCACAATATCTAAGCCTCAAAATGAAACTGGTATCTCTGTTCAAAAAAATCAACTAGGGGAAAATGTTTAGCATGGAGAATGGTATTAGCGGTTAATAAAGACAGAACTGGTGTATGCTCAACAGTCCCAGTGCTAATATAACGTGATTTCCATGCTTCTGGATTAGTCTAGCTTCAGATTTTTTTCTTATTTACACCTTGCTAAACGTTCATTCGGTATAAGCTGAAAAAAGTAATCATTCAGAATGATACCTATAGATTTAAAACAACAACAATAACAAAAGAACAGTCATTTTATTAATTTTGTGGTTAGAGAGTTGGGAAATTCTGGAGATGCACCATGAAAATATGGATATTATGCTGGGCTCAGCTGACCTTAAAGCACTGGAATGAAACTGTCTATTATTTAGAAGGATACCTTAAGGATTGCATCATATTTTTCTTATATACTGAAGTCCTTATGTGTGGTAACAACCTAGGAGGTTCATAGTACCATGCAGCAGTTGATACTTGAAGTGGGTGTATTGCATGTGTAGTAGGTATATGGGTATTTAGATTTCCATATTCTTGGAGAACATGATTATGAAGTTCATACTAGAGTGGCACCATCCCCACACAACAAGATCCCCTTTGTGCTACTTCTGCTAGGGCTACGACTTGAGTGGAGTAATCAAGCTGTTTTTCTCTTTTTCATCTATCTCTAATACCCATGGTGAAGGGTCAAGACCCTCAATCAATTCTCTGGGAGTCCTGTGTATCTGATTTCATGCTGACCTAAGCCCTTCTACAGAGAATTCTTGCAATCTCTCGTCTACTGCTATTGCCATCAAGAATTTATGTTGGCACCCAGCAAAATGAGGTCAACAAAACTGAAAGCAAATCAGGAAAAATCTTGTGCATTTTAGGTAATCGCTGTTGTACTTCAGTGGACACCTTGCAGGCACACAGAAGAAACCGTCAGAATAACAGTTAGGTAATGCTGTTTATTTTAGCAGCTCTATAAGAACACAGCTATAATCTTGAAAAAAAGATATAGCAAACAATTGACATATGTCAATTACCAATACAGGGGAAAGCAAACAAACAAATCTCTCAAGCAATAGTTTGACTTAATATTTGGGAAGAAAAGTCTTCCCAAGGAAGTTTGGAAACCGAGGAAACTCTATCATGAGATTAAGAATGGGAAAACCTAAAGCAATAGAGAAAATCCAAATGATACCTTGCAGGATGAAACCCTGGACTGTATGAGATGTCCCTGAGATATTGCAGATTTTTCTTGCTCGTTGTTACATGGGGGGTAATTCATTCTGTAACATTAACTTTTCATCTTTGCATTACCTGTCTTTGTAGGCATCACTCTTTGTAGCTGTGATTTCAGTTTCTAATATTTGCAGGAGCCCGGTAGTTCTGTTGCTTGGTACAATATACCTTTACTTTACTTTTAAGGGGAAGGCCTCTTTTAAACAATGCCAAAGCAGTTCAACTATGAAGGTGTTGACCCATGGCATCTGTCTGTTTGCAGATTTAAGCAGACTACAGGTCTGTCAAAATAATAGATTATACAGCTGCGGAAATAGGGAAAGCAGTGTTGACGGTTAATCATATTATAACAGAAGTACATGGACTGGGGCAGGGAGGAAGGGGTATGCTATATATTGAATGCATGTGAAATTCCTAATGGGTGCGTGATTCTCATCAGGTTCCTCAGGAGTTTCTGATCTGAAAGGGCATATGAAGTAGAAAATCAATTGTTGCTGTTCTATCCCTTTAGTGGGAGTCAGTAGAAGCAGTGAGTCTTCATGACTAGATCGTTCTGCTGTAGTTTTGGCTTGTTCAAACCTCACATCTGATAATATTCCTCACAGCTATTGTACGTACCTCTTTCCCAGCACAGTGCGTAGAGGAGACACATTCTTCATAATGAGTTCTTATGAGAATATTCTGGCTTCTTCCCATCAAGTATTCATTTCACTTGCTCAGCATGGTTTTAAAATCTATATTCTAATCTAATATTATTCAGGGCATTTTAATATGTGGGAGCCTGACAGATTTCATGGCGATGGAACAAAAAAAGCTATAAAATCATTGATAAAATCTAGAGTAAACTATATCCTTACTAAAACCAATTGCAAACTTCCAAAGACTGTAATAAAACCAATATGTTTGTGGCCTAAGACAAAATTTATTAGTATGATTTAAAGCATAGAATTTTATAACAAGAATATATGTTTCAATTCAAATTGTGAGGACAGGTCAAGAAATATTTAGGTAAAATCCTATTCTCTGTTAAGTTCTACAGGGAAACCTCTCATTTGAGGAGCTCTTATTACCAAAGAAAATGAACATTTGTGCCATCTTTAAAGAGCTGATCACTTTTCTTTGCACAGGATGACTTTGATGATCAATGGGTATTTAGTATGTATGTACTTTCCAGCCTGGAGAAATAGAACTTTAATGAGTTTTCCTCCTGTGAAAAGTTTTGTGTGGGACCTGTATTTTCTTGAAAAGAATACTTGGCTTTAAGTTTATACCAGAACAGGCTTGGCTTGCTGTTGTTTTCCACAGCCTTTGATAGTTTTGGTCCCTTCAGCTATCATTATTCAAATGTTAGTGTGTTTTTGTTGTTGTTGTTGTCCTCGTCGTCCATGAAATTACTAGCTGATCAGAAGCAGACCAGACAAAAGTTTTACAGTTAAATATTTTTAAAGGCTCCATTTGAAACTGGATTATCCCTTATATATCCCTTCATATCATCTTGGCCTGATTTGGGATAATAATAAAGAACTACAGGCCAAAATAATCTTCTGGGAACACTTTATTTCATAATTGTATGTGCCAAGAACATGAAGTGGAGATTAGCCAACCCTAATAAATGGTAGGGGCAGTTTTCTAAAAAGCAGGCACAAAAATTTCTCAAAAGGTGTATCTTTCCCATATCCAGCAGTCCTGTGGTGACAAAATCTAACTGGAGTCTAATTGAGTAAGCTCAGCCTTTGTTTGAGTGATGGTCAAAGGTTTGATTCCTCTGCTAGGCCTCTCCGGTTCTATGGCTTGGATCTGCATGCTAACAGGTAGCGTGTGCTATGAGGTATTTCTGCACAAAATTTCTCATAGGTTCCCAGCGAAAGAAAAGTTTTTCCTAAAAACAAAGACTTAAAATATTCATTCAGCCAGTGTTTTGCCAATTAATGAGGCCTGAAGTTTAAATGAAGTTGAATTCAAAACAAATTCATATAATTCCCTTTAGAATTATAAGGAAAAACAAAGTAACAAATAAATTAAAATAGATTATTGGGGAATTATTGCCTAGGATTATGTGTTCATGATTACCCTTATTGTTTTAGATAGAATTCCTTTTTTTCCCATCATCCCTTTGTAGCTGAATGGGTCTATGCAACTCTGAGGGTCATACAAAGTGTGGAAAAAAGCAAGCTCAGATAAACTGATGAGGTGACAATCCTACTGTCTTAGGTCTGCAGTTGACTTATGGAAGAAGCCTAAATAGCCTGGAGAAAAAGCCTATTCACTGACTTAAAACTTTAGGCAAAATCTGAGCTTTATTTTATTTTATTTTTAGATCAGACATATTTTGGTTAACTTTAATACACACCAGCCCTCTTAGGTGGTGTATTAAATCTCAGGGAAACGTGGTTCCCTGAGTTCTACCTTTAACTTTTTGCATAATTTATAGGGCATAGAATTCGCTTGTTAGCTCTAGCTGCCTCTGATATGGAACTGAACAGAAATATTAGTTTATTATTTAAGATATCATAGAAATTAATCCACAGAAATTAGTGGCTATGTGCCGAGCTGGTCACTTCAATGCATATATTCCATATTCACTTGTACATCCACATTTGCATGTGCAAAGCTGAAGTCAGCTGACAGTGTCATACTGGTGATAATTAAAGAAAATTTTCTCATCATATGAAACTAAAGGGGAAATTATATTTTGACAGAATACTCATCAAGATAGAATTAGTACAGATTGAAACATGTCTGAGAAAATTAAGTGCATACACCTGACAAATAGATTCGTCTTTCTCCAAAATAGCATTGCATTTACTTGCATGTGGTGGAAGAAATTAGGAGACACATAGAAAAACAGGACTTGTTCCTCCTTTGGAATAATTTGCTTATAACAGAAGACATTTTATAGAGCATTCTGGAGAAAATAAAATTCAAAATACTTGTGAAAATAGTTCTGTTTCACATTTGAAAAGTTTCACACACAGTATGCTCCTGCATGCACCCTAAAAGTTTGTGCCATGGTTACACAAAGGAAAAAAATCGGAAAGAAGACTAAGATAGTACTGTGAATCTCAGTGATCATCTGCCCATGATTTGATATACTTAACACACTGTTGGGTTCTGCTATTCAGTCTGCAATTCATTCTTCATCTTAGGAAAAAAGATAACTTTTTTTTTTTTTTTTAACTTCAGAAAATTGATAGTGAAAGGAGTTCACAGTTTAGTGAACTCTCATATGGATAAATCACTTAGGAACCATAGGCATCATCCGTTTATACATGATTGCCACTTAACACCCAAATATTTATGGGAAAGATATCCGCTTTCTGAATGGAATAGCAAATTCTCTCTTTTTAAAAATACCATGGCAGGAAAAGGGGGACAAGAAGTTTTGTTGATGTGATTTTTGGAATATAGCATTTGAAAACAGAACAAACAACAACAACAAAAACAAAAGAAAACACAGAGATGCCTTTAATAAAGAACTTGACTTAGTGTTCTAATTTATCCAGACATCATGTGGATTAGAATAGAAAATTCAGATAAAACCAAATAAAGTGGATCCAAGGAACTATGGTTACTTAATTTTTGTAATGTGATAATAATTTAAAAGCATTTTAAATTATGACAAACTTCTTGCATGGAGCCCACATAATACATTTGGGAATGAAGTACAAGTGACAAAGTAATTCTAGAAACCTGGCCTCTAATTTCTCAGAATTTTATCTTTTTTTCAAGTACCTAGAAGGACTTCAAAGAGAATCCTTAAATCTGATCTACTGGGTTCAGTGCAGGGGAAACCAAGTGCTTTCTGCTGGTTTCATTTTAAAATTTGTGGGTTAAGATGCCCTTCCTCTAGAGGCACTGTACTGCAAACTGTTAGAGTTGCACTTTTTTTTTCCTCTTTAGTATGTTTCTTGAACGAGACTTCCTAACAGGCTATTCTTGTAGGTTCCATTTTGATGTTAGGATGCAGTTTACAAACTGTGAGACAGCTTACCCTGTCTATAGCCTTGTCCTTCATACTTTGAAAGGAGATGTGTAGTGTTCTCCACCCCTCATTTTACTCTTTACCATGGACAGACATTGGAGGAAAGAAAAAGGAAAACTTCTGTGCATCATGCTGCTGTATTATCCGTCTGTTCCAAGGCATTGTAAGTCAAGGGTAATGCTATGTATGTGTGCACAGGGACAGCCTGGCTATGTCCTTTGACCAGTAGTCCATGTCTTCTGGAATTAGGCAGGTTTTCTGATGCTTGGACTCCTTCCAGGTGCTTGAAAACATTTTTTCCCTGTTTCTGAGTGGGTATGGTACCATGTTGAAGCAAGTTCAGCTCCAAACAGGATTTAAGTCTGTATTTAAGTCTATATTTAACTCTGTATTTGCCCTTTGCCAGTGCATGACCTTGACTAAGAGTTTTGTTTTGAGGTTTAACTTTTTTGACTTTGTTAACTGATGTAGAATCTGAGCTGTATTTTAAAGACAGGTCTTTTGATGTGAAAACAGAAATGCTCACCTACAGAAGGAGGTTTTTGATTCTGTCTGTACTTTAGTCCCTTCGGTTTTATGAGCCTGACAGTGGAAGCTGTGCTGTGCCTGCTTCCCTTCCTCTCCGTAGCTCCATACACAATGTACTTGTATCTTTGAAATAACTTGGCTCTGTTAGCTGTAACAAAGGAAAAGAGCACCTATTACTTGAGTTGCTAACAGTTACTAATCCAGGATGACAGAAGCCTGATTAAGCTGAGAAAGGACACCATATTAAGAATAAATAAAGAATGATTTGAAGATAGATCCCTTAAACCTGCCATTGTAACATGAGGAAGAGACGGATAATGTGCCACCTTCGAAACCCACAGTTTATCAGCACCTCAGCTGACACTCATTTCTAGGCAGCTGCCAGACAGCTGCCTTTTGTGTTTGTGTTTATCATCCACATCTAGAGGAGGAGGATGCCGGGCCAAGGAAGGAGAACTTTCCTGCGGGTGTTAGGCCAGCGTGACCCTGAAATGATCCGGCCATGAGCAGTGTGGCCGGCGTATGGTGAGATGGCCAGTCTGAGAGCCACTGGCTTCGCAGGTACAAATGTCTTGAACTGATGCTCAGCAGGTGGCACTATTGAGCTTACCATTTTAGCAGAGCTACTCCCTCACTATTCCCTCCTCCCGCTTAAAAAAAGAATGATAAAAAAAATAAAAAATGCTTTAATATTATGGTGATGCATTCTGCATGTGTCTCAAACTGCAAGTCATGACAGAGTGTTGTACCACTTTAAGCCGAGGGCAGCAGAAATGGTTACAGGAATGAGGTTTCTTATATCATTCACTTTGGAAGTCCATTTCTTTCTGCTGCAAGAATGAAAACAGTTCTGATTTTGAGTGGATTTGTATTACATTTCTAATGATTAATCCAGTTCCTTATTTGAAAGAAATTGCATGCATTCTATAGATAGATAATGGCAGAACAAAAAGTTATGGAAGCAGTTTAAGATGGCTAAAATTCTCTCGGCAGACCCTCTGTGCTCCAGGTGCAAGAGGAGTCCTCCAAGGGGGACCTGCCCTGTTTTTCTGAATGTTGGCCTCAGCACTATAAGTGGCTACCTTCCAAACAACCTATTGCCGACACCTTCGGTAACACTCTGCAGAAGTACTAACATATGCGACACTTTTTGGATTAGGACTATTGTGGTTACTGTAGTTACGCTTTTTAATATCTTGCATCTGTCAAAACGGTTTCCAATGGTTGAATGCTCATTCAGCCCTGCTGGTTCACAAGCAGGAGATGTTAGAGTTGTTTTTGATGTAAAACTGAACATAACAAAGGTCTAATCTTCTGCTAACATTGATTTTTATTACAGCAAAGTTTGGGTTTAAAGGAGCTAACTATTTGTGATTCATCCTTGTGTGGCTGCTGTCTGAATGGCTGCTTCTATTTTAAAAGAAGTGTAAGCTCTCTGAGATTTGTGTACATTTTTTACTTAAAAAGAGCAGGGTCAAGGGCAGATGATGAGTAAGAAGGATCAGGAATAACAAGTAAGAATTATTACCCCTGCAAACAATTCCTCAGTGTAATTTGTAGGAGATATTTCGCATTAGACTCAAGACGAAAAAGAAAGAAGAAAGTCAGTCTCTCAAAAATGCTTACAACTGGAATGTTAGTATTCTTAGCAGGTAGATAATAACATCCTTCATACATCCTCATTTATGTGCATAACACTTTGCAAGTAAAATGTAGGCTCCACAATGCAATTAAATATGCCTGTGTTCAGCATTTCCATCCAGGGGTTACCTCCACTGTTTTTTATGTAGATCACATCCTCTCAGGGGTAAACTGTACCCATGACAAAATACAACACTGATGTGTCTAAGTTATTCCTGTGCATGTACTTTGATGTCTTACTTATTATTTTTAACACCTTTTTTTCTGCAAATGTAAGCTATATTCCTATACCCAATAAAGTGAAGCAAGAGCACATTGCATATTATGTGTTCAGTTTTGCTTGACTTTGCATGGGCAAATAAGAAGTGAAAGTGACTAAGAGACATGATATGTCTGGTTCTGACTGTGGTCTGTCCAGAGCTGCTTGAAAACGTGGGTGTGGTTACATAGGATGGAGAGCTGGAGCAATACTGTCCACTTGTAGCAAGGAACTTGATATTTCACTCAGAAACCCTCTGTTGACCTATCATTTACTGCGCAGGTTTTTCACTTCATTTAAAAAAAAAAAAAAGTTTCTTTACTCTTTCCTTGTGAGAGACCTGCAGCTTTTGGGCAGATATTCTATCTAACTGGAGATTCAAAAGGTTTTAGGCAGATGTTTCAGTAACATCTGATATGACTGATCATGGGTGATTGCTTCAGCAACTAAGAGATGCTACTGGTTTACCAGGACTTATTTTCTCTTAAGAGCAATAAGAAATAATCAAATTGCAGAGATGCTGTCCAGAGGGATGAAATATGACATCTATTAAGGATCTGTCTCTAAACCTTCATTGCTTAAAGGACATGTGAAACCTCTAGACAAAGTTGTTTCCTAACACAGCATAGAATAACATCAGCACTCTCATAATGCACAGCTGTGTATCTTGTACCCTGTGGAGTTTAGTCTCTGCTCTGGAGAATTGCTTACATGACATTGCCATCTGGATGCATACAAATTATTTTGTTCTTAGCTTTATAAAAACATTAGCCTTGCTGCTGAGGGGAGGTCATTCAGGGTGTCTTTATCAGCATGTACATAAACACATGTTCCTTGCACAGACAAGCTTACAGTGTATTATTGCAAGGATGCAAGAATTGCTTGATGCAAACAATAGTGGTATTACAGGTAGGTAAAGAATGTAGCAGTTTGTCTAAAACATTCTACAAAGGAAGACTGCCATTGCAGCAAGCCTCTTCTAATTGTCTTGTGCTTGTTGCAAACTGCATCTTCTATGGTAAGTCCAGTTTGCTGCATGTGGTGTGAAAATGTCTCAGACTGTACATTTTTGCCACCTTGTGCCCTTATTTGTCCAACACTGACCTTGCAATTGCAAGACACCCTCCTTACTGGATTGGGCTTGATTTATTGCAACTCCCTCAGTCAGGCTTCCAGCAGAGTAGCTGCTCTGCTTGTGCTTCTTCAGAGCTCATGGATATATTTACTGTTTAGTTTTCAACAATCCTGAGCAGATTGGGTCTGCTTGACATTGGCTGCCAGTAAATTAGCAAACTGACTGTAACAAGTAGAAATAAGGGGTAATTCAAAACAAATTATGTAATCCCCATTTATATATATATATATATATATATATATATTTAGGACAACTCATTTTGTCTTCTTTTAAGAAAAGTCTGTAAAGAAAAAATGTGTCAGGACGTGTTTGTATGTGCAATAATACACACTTCAGGAATTTGGCAGGTTGTGTGGATATGCTGAGAGGCTTGCCAGCCTCAGAACAGAAATTGTGTTCTCCTGCATTACAGTGGTCAGTGAGGAGATAGTGTTTGCCACCTTCTCAAAGCCTTTTCTTCATTTTCCCCCCCCCCCTCCCCCCCCAAGCAATTAATGTGTAATGATGACAGCAGTTCAGCGACATACAGGTTGAGAGTTTAAATTCTGTTTCAGAAAAGTCTCAGAACATCAAAGCACCTCACAGTCATTAGCTGTGCCATCCTGGGCAATATATTAATCCCATTTTACACACACAAAATGTGAGGCACAAACAGGCCATAATCTTCTATCAGTTGTTGTACCATAAAGGTAGAATAGCTACATTGAGTCTGGTTATGCCAAAACACTACTGCTGCACTACTGCTGTCTGATCCAATCTGAAGGTTTGGGAATGTGCGAAAGGAGGAATTTCTGTTTGACTTTTGGTTTGCATGCAGTTGCATAGAATCACATATGTTTTGTCTGGGAGGAATCTCTAGTGATTATCTAGTCCGTTCTTATGTAACCATGTAAGTTGTTAGATGTCAAAGACTGAGTTCACTCCAGTCCCTATTTGTTGTACCATCAACCATCTAGAGAACAAGGAGTGCCTAAAAAGTTTGTAAGATCAGACATGGCGCTTTTATTTATTTGGACAGCAGCTGAATCATATGTTCTATGAAGAATCTTTGTGGATTTGAATGAAGAATGCTTGGTTGATTTTAATACAGCTACAGCTGCAAAAACACCTGATTGCAAAACAGCTGGTAATATCATGTGGAAATGATGTACATGCATCCTACATACAGCACAGTCTGTCCACGCTACTGAAAAAGAAGTGGACAAGTGACATATCTGGTCAATTAGCTACAGCAGTAGAATTGGTATGGCTGGATAAGAAGTTTCAGGAGTTGTTATTAGAATAAGTACTCTTAGAAAAAGAGAATGAATAAAAATATTTTTGGGGTTGCTCTCCTGCTTCAGTCATTTTGGCTGTTACCAACAGTCAACATTGGTTGTTGAACTGTTACTAAGCAACACTATGCATAAAGTATTATTTCCCTCCTAATTCCCCTGGTTCATAGTAGTTAACAGCTGAGGTCTTAAACATTACATGATTCCACCCTGAGCTTAAATTAAGGCTTAAACTCTCAAAACTTTAGCAGCAACATGTGACAGGTTATGAAATGGAGCTAACATATGGTCCTTTATTTAGGAGATGGTAAGCAAGAGGGGTAATGGTAACTTTTTAGAAGCAGATAAAGGAATACTGAAACCTTGCTATTCTTATTTTGTCAGAAGAACACAAAACAAGAGTCATACATACAAAAAGCCAATTTTGTTTCTCAGAAGATTTCAACAGGCTATACTGAGCTAAGAAATGCTTGTGTTGTTTCTTAATTAAACTACTGTCGCTGAGAAGTAATCAAGGCTCACACTCTGCTCTCTCCAAGCTATGCTAGTTTGGTTTTCTCAGAAAAAGATAGCAAGCGAATATGGTTGCTGTTACAGTATGATACTCCATACTTTCTTTTTCTACAGGGAAATAAGCTACCAAAGCTCTTTCCTTCACCCACCTGAGTTCCTCTCTTTACAGGCACAGCTTTTCTGCCGAGTGCAACCCAGTCCTCAGTTCTCTTTGTAGGAACCACTAAATTCTGTTTTGGTCAGAGAGTATGGAAAAAAAAAATGTCAAAGCAGAGGTCTAAGTAGGAAAGCTCTCTTTTGGCAGTCTCATGACAGAGTATTTCCTTCATTCCTCCCTTCCTCCTCCTTCCCCTTCTGCCCTTTTGATCAGTAATCACCTAAACTACATTGGATTGTTGCACACCTGTTTGGACAAATTATTTGATCTGTTTATTAGGTGTGGATGGTGAATATTAACTCCGTATGAGTCATTGTATTTTCTCTAAAAAGCAAGGATTTTACAACCAACTTAGATGTCAGTGTGGATAGACAAAAACAAGCTTTCAAGATCAAGCTATGGCAAGAGGTTTAAGGGAGTCCTTGGCTGTTTACGGTGGAGATTGGTGAGAAGGGAAGGACTTTGATCTCTTTTTGCCACAGGTAACAGTGATACTGAAATTCTGTGTGAAGTGCCTGTACTCTTGTTCTTCAAAAGAATGATGAAAATCTTATGATAGCGAAAAACAATAACAAAAACAACAACAACAACAAAACCACCAAACGCTGTACTGGAGATTATTATTTGTAGAGAGACAAAAGAGGTCAGCTTGATTAGTTGACCACCAGGGAAGACTAACAGGTGGCATTCATTACAACGTACGAGTATTTTTAAAATAAAAGTGTTAGGTAGGAAAAGGCTGTTCAGTGGAGAATGATTTAGTGAATTTGGATGTCAAGAATCCTGAATGAAAATAAAACAATCATAAAATGCAATCTGCTAACTTTGAGGTTATATTTTGCTGTCCCCCATACCAGGACCCAATATGTTCTGTTAACCAAATTACTGACACAGAACAGAGGGAAATATGGTACAGTCACTTTGGAAAAAGGTGGGGACAGGGACATGCAAGAAGATTCATTAGGGTTTTCTGTATTTAGCTCTATAATTTAAGCAGTGCACAACTGTAGGTGCCTGTCACAGGGCCTCTACAGTTTCTATCAGTTAATCTCATAGTTAACTTTTTTATATGTAATTGAGAGAATGACACTTTTCCATCTGATCTTAATGACCACTGAATTTGCATAGGTGTTCTTGTTTCAGCCAATAATCTAATTCCATAAAGTTAAAAAACAAACAAACAAAAAAGCAGGTGGTTGAGATTTGGAGGAAATTATTACTGATTTTCTGGCTTGTTTGTCCATGGAAATTGAAGCAAGGTCTCTAGGTCTAAACCAACAACAATCAGTGAAGAACACCCCTTATCAGTCTGAAGACAGCATAGGGTCATCAGACTCTACCATGCCATCCTCAAGCCACCAGATATGAAAATGTGAAGAACAAAAACACACACTTCAGCATTTTAATATAACAAAATAATTTACATGAGTGTCTTCTTCAGTAACTACCAACAGTGCATAATAAATCACCTAAATTGTATCTAGAGAGTCTTAGTACTCTGTAATTGCTGCAACAGGCTGTTTTGTATTCTATGGTTGCCTTCTACTATGATCTTGTTTCACCTGAAGACACTGAACCTGTTATCCAACCAGATTTTCACCCTGCACTGTGTTTCCTAGGCTACACAGTGGACAGTACTTCTAAGAGTGAGGGTCTGGAGTGGGAAGGAGAGTGAAAAAGTGAATACTGAAAAGCAGCAAAATATGTTGTCTTTTCAAGAGTACAGCGGTAACATTTTGAACAATAGCTAGGGCCTCTTACGATAATTTCTTTCCTGTTTGTCCTATGAATTCTATACCAGCATGCAAGGTGAAAGCTTCACTATAGTGCTTTACTTCAGAGATACTCATGGGCAGCAGAGCATGCCAGACTTTATTGGAATTTGGAACTCTGCAGTCTGGCATTTTCTGATGCTCATCCTATTCAAACAGTAAATTTACTATCTAATCACTAGTGGCCAGGTCAGTCTAAACAGACTAATGCAGGGCTTCAAGCAATGCATAAGGTAATCTAGCAGGAATGACAGCCAGTAAAATTACTCGTGTTTGCTTTTTCATTACAGAGGCAGCCTTTGATCCTTCAGAATTAGTAGCCTTATCCTGTGGGGCTTCCTAGGTGTGTGAGAGTCCAAGCTATACGCCACAATCAGAAAGGTGGTCAGCTACTGCTTTCCAAGGCTAAATGGTTTAATCAGACATTGATGGAAAGAGAAATAAAATATAGTGATCACTCTAATTGCTTCATCAGAGGCAATAGGCCTCTTCAGTCCCTTTCACTTTGGGTAGCTGCGTGCAAAGACTCTGTAACTCACCTGGGAAAAGAGTTCATGGTCCATGACCCAGCCAGGATTCTCTACTCACTGATGCCCATTGTAACATTTTGTATTCTCTTGGCACAGATTTAAGCAGACATTGAAGACTAACAGCCCTGGAGGATCAGGCTTATATGGTGTTGCCGAAAGTCATTATTGACCTCTTAATTTTGTACATTATGCACCCTTAGGAACAACCTCAGGATAATGCTATTTTAAAATGACATCCATATTTTGATATAAAAACCTAGCCAGAACACTAATACAGACTTAAATCAGCAGTGTTACAAACAGTTCATATGCAGCCAGATGCAAAAGGGGTATGCCAAAATTAAGTTTTATCCTGGAGGCTACGTACCCTTAGGTTGTGCATGTTATTCATTTGGACAGTTGCCTTCAAATTTAATGTTACTGAAGGAATGTATACAGTGCACTTCTAATGGTTTACAGAAGTATTTAGAAGGAACAGAAAGCATGATAGGTAAGACTGAATTCTGCTGAGAAATGTTACTTTGAACTTGTACGTTCCTAATAGATATGCAATCTGTTATATTAGTTCCTCAGGATAAGGTGTGCTTATGTAGTTGTTGTATAAGTGGTCTGGCATACTGGAGAGTTGAATCTATAGTAATCTAGAGGTCCACTCAGTTAACTGGGAATAAGAACCTTGACATTGATTTCCTGTTTTTGTCACAGCCTTGCCAGGTGGTTTGATATGAATCATGTAATTTTGTGTGGTATTTTTATATTACAGGTACAAAACCTTCAACAGCAAGAAATAACTAGCGTGAAATAGAAAGGACCAGGGATAAAATTTATGTGTTTTGTGGGTTTGTCATAAAGTTTTATTGACTTGTACCCCAAATATGTACATCTAAAGAGGATCATTGTTCTCCCATCTAGAAGGTGCACATTACCCTGCAGAATGCTCTGCAGAAGTACCTGTATAAACCTTTGTGAACACTACTTAGTCAAACCAGCTGAGACTATACAACATACCCGACTATGAACAAGTAGGCTTACAGAACCAAGATTTTCCATTGTTACATTCCAAGCACAACACATTTAGGGAGATTGTACATCCACTTTCTATGTTACACCTGTCCTGAGATACCTGAAGAATTCATGCCCTAGAGCTGTTCATCTTGCAGTTTTCATCCACAAGACAGGTTCAGCTGTCCTGAAACCATTTCTAGGCATAAGGAAGGAAGCAGCTGCCTGAGGTAGCACATTACTTTCAGAAGTGAAATAGCAATAGTACCACTATATCTGATCCTTGAGAATTGGGCCTTGCTGCTATTTCTGTTAAGCTCCTGCTACTACTGCAATAGGGTTAGTGAGAATTTAGAATGACTACAACTGCAGTGTGCTACTGTCAGTTGCAGCAGTACCAGTCATCAGCAAGCTTGGCTCTTTAGATCGTTTTCAGCTGCCACCCAGCTCTCAGTGGACCATCCCATTTCTCTCTCTGTCTTAGTCTCTCATTTCTGTGGTAGCTAAGTTCAGTGTCGTGTTCAAGTTTCCTTCCAAACATTCATTGCAGTTTAATCTAAACTTTTTTGAGAAGCACTCTATTCACCTCAAAAGTGTATGAAATTAATACTTTAGTTAATGGAGATTATATTAAAGATGGTAGTGAAATATAGGATAGGATAGGAAACTAGAGAGATTTTTTTAAATAAAAAGTCCAACTTTTAATGCAATGACAAGTTACTTTCTCTTATATAAAACAAATCAAGGTTGTAACAAAGGCTCACATTTCCTGCATGACAAGAATCAGGAACAATGACAAAAATAAACACTACTGGAAAACTGATTTATGAGATCTGTTTTTAAATCTTTCCAAATTGTATTAGCCTAGATATTTTATTCAAAACCAATTTATTACCTGAATCTGTTACCGTAAAACTAAATGGAGAGAAGGATAAATGTTTCAGTGCCAGCCTATAGCCATTTATATGTATGTGCTTAAGTACAACAACAGTATTTTGATTTATCCGATAGAAAAATAAACTCGTTCCTTGGAAACCTAGAAAGAGGGATCTGGTGGTTAAGGCCTTAAATATTATTAGTATTATTTTATACTATTTAGAATTGGTCAGGTGTAACTCTAAACAAATAATCCGTTTTATAGGTAAATGACTTGAAAGATCTAACATTAAACCTAAAAAGCCAAGCAATCTACACACGCCATTACGACAAGAGAGAGCTGGCATAGTTGAATGTAGCAGTTTGTTTGAACCCATTATCATCTGGTTTGCAAATACATAATTATGAACTTTTAACAACTCATATTATTTATGTGTGACTTTTCTACGTAGCAACACAATTACAGGGTTATTTAAGGCAGGTGTTATTCAGTAGCTGGAAGGAACCTTGAAAGAATTATTGTTTTGCACATTTGTGTAATTAATAAGTTTTGCAGAATGGATTTGTTTTTACTCCAACATCCATTATGGTCCTTTTAGGGAGGACACATGCTGCTGGATGAAGATCTAACATACTCTGGCAATTTCTGTTTTCTAAATTAGCAACCTTGCAGACCATATGATCTTTCATATTTCTTTCCTGCACTAGCTTGTCAAGTAAAGCAATGGCGCCTTCTGTAAGTGGCGTATGGAATGAATAATGCGCACATTCAGGCATAACCTCAATAAACCTCATTTGTGCAAACTCTAATAAAAAAATCTTAAAATGTGTTCTTCAGTTCATTGCTACGTATCCAGTGATCATGTGCTGATTCTATATTTCCATTGCTCCATATGTGGAGAGAACCATTTACTCTTGTGTAACTTGCTGGTCTGAAGAAAACCGCTTGTAGTGAAAACCTTGTCTGTCTGAGTTCTTCTAGGCCTAGGCTCAGTCTGAACAGTTCAGAGTTGGAGTAAATGATTGCATGGAACTTCAACACAATTTTTTCATCCAGAGGAGGACTAACATAGGTGTGGTTTTAAGTGATTACACAAAGGCTTTTTAGTTCTAATAATCTACTGGCACAGGTGTTAAATGCAGAATATGTTTTCATAACAGACAATGCTGAGCAACAGTTGAAGTCATTTATAAGAAATACACAAATATTATCCTCCGTTAGAATCACTGTGGTGGGAGACAGTCAAATTATCTACTAGATATTTAACTATTTGCATTTTTTCTTGAGGTTTTTATTCACCTACTAATAGCATCATTTACACAGGTAAAACAATTACCTAGTGTATGTGCAGGAAACCTGTTTCTTAAAGGTTTCCATTTGATTTGTTGTTGCTGATCCAGGATATTTGAAAGAGAAGAATCAAAGAAACCATACAGTTTTTCATATCTAGAATGAGTTGCCATCATTCATTGATTCTCATCTTATCAATGAGACAGGCCAGCTGCTACTTGCTAGCCATTGTCTGTGTTTTCAGTCACTGTCTTTTAAATTTATATAGATTGGCACAGAATGATTTTTTTCCATACTTCAGTTGCTTAAGGGTCAAAATAATTCATTTAACTAATCATAGAACATTAAAGTGTCTCACTATAATTCAGTACACCTAAACATTGTGCCATTTGCAATTTATCTTAGGGGCCCAAACTCCAATGCATAACAAATTGACCACCTGCCAGCTTCTCTTTGCTTTGTAATGAAGTACATAATGTCTAATACTGTCAAACTTTAACGTCTCTTTTCAAACATTTTTGCCCTGTTTATTGCAGCAAGAAAGGACATGCTTTTAGGGTTCGTTCCTTTTCTGAGTGGAGTCAGTAGGAATGGAAACTCAGCAAGACCAGTCTCTAAATGGGGTGATGACTCAAGTTAATTACTTATAGATTAATTGTGTGGAAAAGAAGGTGATATCACTAGTAAAAAGTAATATGTCACAACCTCCCATCCTACTCAGACTAAATAGCAGTAATATTTGCAAATAGAGACATTGGGATAAATGGTATAAAGATTTGAAGCAAACATTATTTAAGGTTCAGGAATCCTTAAGCTGCTTCAATGAGTGAGGGCAGCCTAAAAGCTCACTCTCATTTACCACTGCTTTTTACTTTTAATCCAAGCAACTGAAAAGTCAGGAGTTCGGGCTAGGACAGGCTGGGGAAAAAATGTAAAAAATGCAAGGTGAAGGAACATGCAAACATCCTGACAGTAACATTTCAAGAATTAGGGATATGTTTTCACCTGTCTTGATGTTGTCTGATCTTTACTGGTATTAATCAGGTTCAGATACTTAAGTACTAGAAGATCAGGCCCTTCCTCTTTATGGAATCATTTTCGTCATTTCAAGAATAACCAACTCTTTAGGTGTTCAAGTAAATACCATGCACAGTTCCACTGCAATTATATGCTGACCTGTCACAAATCATGAATTCCACCTATATGTCATTAATAAGTGTCATCTAGGGATTTTCTCAATTTCTGAGAAAGACACAGACTATATCTGTATGAAATTGCAATTAAATTTTCATGCAAGTAAATACATCTGTTTTTAATTCCTGTGATAAAATTAGAAGAAAATATTTATTTATACCAGATAGCTGTGAAATTATTTGATCATATGTTGCTAATGCATCAATTACTATCCTGTAACAATGAAGAAAAAAAATCACAATACATAAAAGAAAAACAGTAAGGAACCTCACTCAGCTTTATGTTTTCTAGCTTCAGGAACACAAATTGCTATATTAACTTCCCTGGAGCCAGAGTGTAGTCTATATAATGCGCCTTTGATAAGGGTTTGATGAACAATAGGTCACAACTTTATTTCCCCGTGACAGCTATTGCAATATTTATGGTATATCTACAGAGCTGCCACTATTCCTCTAGGTAAATCATACTAGACCCAAACATTTGAAGTATTTTTGAACACATAATTAAATGTATATTTCTTTTCTATTTCCTTATTATTAATATCATTTTTGTAAAGCCTGTAGCATTTTAAAGATTTTTTCCACCACCTTGAAAAATAACTTTTTTTTTTTTTAATTGATGTTTTCTTGGAATGATATGCTTCAAAGACCTCTGGTACTTTCAGGAAAACAAATGTAGCAGTGCAAGACTTGGACAGGGGGTATGGCACTCCGCCATGCATGAGGCCAAGAAATGAACGGACCTAACCAGGCACCTCTTGCTAACATGCTGAGCGTAGCAGACACTATGTAAAGTCATATTGCATTAGGTCTATAACCTATATTCCCTCAAGAACAATGAGGCAGACCATTACTGTCAGTGTTTTTTTCTCAGTTTCCTCTCAAACGCTGAGTCTGTATGCAGGATTTGTAGGGAATCAAACAGCAGTTCAGTCTGTTCTGTCATAGCTTCAGAAAGCTAAGAAAATAATTTTACTTTGTTGAGGATGGAAAGAAAGACTTGTATGTGTGAGAAACAATGTGCAAAAAATGAAACTTTGGGAGAATCTTAAAAACTTGTAATTAATATTTGAGAAAATTCCAGTGCTCTGTGCTATGAATGTCTGTCAGACAAGAAATGTCAGAAATTTACTGGCCCAGAACTAGCCTAGATTTGAATACTTGCATTCTTAGTGCCTGAATGTTCATGTGAGCACTTGTTTGGTTGGGGAAGGAACAGTGGAAAAAGAGCATTTTCTTTAACCTGTCACTGGTGATGACTTTTGAGAAAGTTATTCTTACCAATATATTTTTTTTTCATCTCATGTTCTTTGGAGGTGCACTAATTTCAATGAGCAGTGATGTGGCCATGGGAAACCTTCTGGCATTCAGATTTTTCTTCTGATTGGGGATTTTCTTTTTTTTTTTTTTTTTTTTTTTTTTTTACACGGTAGAGTTTATTATTGTTATTATTATTATTGGTCTACTGTTCCTATGAGTTTAGCCCTTTTTTTCCTTTTTTTTTTTTTTTTTTTCAGGCTATTAATCCAGATTTTAAGCTTACTTTCTATCCCACCTCAGATTCCTAAGAATATCCCTTTGTGATTAGCCAAAAAAATTTTACCATTTTTGCTGCTGTAGACTGACTTCTTACAAACAACAATGGGTTAATTTCAAGTTACTTGCTAAGATATCCTTACTTGGCAACTGAATTAATCTATTGTATCTTCTGGGTATTTTCTCCTTAATAACTGGTTCTGTGGGTAGGTTATTGTTAATTCCCATTCAGTATTAAGCATCTCACTCATTAATAGAAATTATCTCAGGGGTTTACAGATTACTTTTCTTCACAGCACATTGTGGAGCTTCTGCCCATGTGATTTTGTTGGTGTGAAGTGTTTGCAGTGGCACTCCTGGGTGACTGGGGAAGTGGAGCATGCTGTTACTTGCTTTGCTGGGGAGGAGAGGGTGTGAAATAGATGTGAATTTAGAGGTGGGTGTGAGTGGCTGTGCTCATGGAGTGCTGGAATGAGAGCATCGGGGTGTAGGGGAGGGGAGAATGAAATTAGTGCATTTGAATTGCTGTGAAACTGCTTGACTAATAACCAACTCGATTTATAACACTGCTAAGTGGCTTTCTACCTTCTGTCAGATTGCTCTGAGTGAACAGAAACCATTTCAGTCTCATGAGGAAAGAGAGGTTTCTATTGTCCTTAATGAATCTGGAGATCTTGTGTTGCTAATTTATGTTCATAGTGTAAACACACATACGTATATGCACACGTATACATACAGATCTTCAGTATTTGCCCATAACAAATTGAATTCTTTTCCCTCTGATTTTTTTAGACCGCTGTAAAGTATTTTTAGCTTCTGAAAATGAAGCTATTGCAAATATTCTAAGTGAAATTCTCTAATCTTCCCAAACATTCTCAATGAAATTTTCTAATCCGCCTTTTCAGTGACACACTTTTACCCATATTGAAAGATGAGCACCAGAGCATTAGGACTAAAGGCTTTAATCATATAAAATAAATAGCCTCGACAGTAAAAATGAAAATGTTTCATACGAGATGAACAAATATCCCAAGCCTGATTTCGCATTGCTTACACACCTGCTAACAATCCCATGGTAAATAAGGAATAGTGCTGTGTGCATGACTCTAACTTTAACTAGCCAGGTCTAAAGTATTGTATCTTACATGTATTTCAGCACGGTGTCTGGTAGTAATAGCAGCAACCAGAGGAGCATAACATGAGTCATATACTGGGACAAAAACTAAGGCAAAAAAGGTAACAAGCATAGAATCTCTGTGATTTAAAGTACTGAGCATTTCAGAAATGAATTCTCTGTGAAATATTCAAAGGGTTGTCTCGAGAGTTGTAAAGCTGGAGAGGAAAAGGAATCCCCATTCTTCCCATCTCTTCAGCACTTTCATTTTTTGCACTTCAATCTTTCATTCATACATTTTAATTAAAATTTAATTATTACTAATAAAAACTAATTTCATTCAACCAGATAAAATCCTGGCCTCACATGATTTAAAATGTTTTCACACTGAAGGAAGAAATCAATGATTACATCACCTGCTGGGAGAGCAGAGAAGATAGTTTGCATTTTTTTCTGTGCCACAGTTTACTTGGAAATATCTTCCCTACCTTGAAACCATTATTTTTACCATCAGAGAAATCAGATAAAGCTTCTTACTGAGTTACACTATCTCACACATTCCTCAGTGGCAAAAAAACACAGAGCAGTACAAAACCATTACTGATTTTTATTTTATTCATTTTTCAAGTTTAATGATAGGAAAGTAGAGAAGCAAGAAGCACTTCAAATCGTCAGCTAGAATCAAGTCTTTCTTAACTTTTGTGTGAGCATGGGAGCAAGAATTAATTTATACAATCAATTATTCTTTACAATTTAATTAATATTTTTACTATTACCCTACTTAAGATAAAATCTTACTTGCTGTAAGTGCTTGATTCAGGCACTTAGATTCAGGGTAAGTGCTTGATTGGTTGCTGGATCTGCCTTGTGAGAGCCAGCTGACAGACATGTTAGTGGGGTTAGCTTGGGTCTTGGACTCAACACAAAGACACGTGTTACTATCATGAGCAACCAGACAGTAGTTTGATAACCCATTTTTCCTGCAGTGTGATGCTGAAGTGTTAAAATGGCAGATGAAATCAAAGATAGACCAATATGAAGTCATAAATATAGGGAAAAAGAAAGTCCTACCTTTACATATACAGTGATAAGCTCAGAGTTGAATGAGCTGTTGAGTTTTTAGTGGATTTTGAAGCCCTGACTCAGTACTCAGGAGTCAAACAGGTTATACTGTTTTAGAATTTTGTAGGAAACACAGTGAAGGAAACAGGGAAATTAATTATGCCCATTTCTACAACCATGTTCTGTTCATGTTGTCAACACAATGCACATCTGTTTCCTTAGCTCAGTAGAGGGAAAGATGTTTCCACAAACAACTGGGGAGAGGATATGAGAAGTCTGTAAAGTCCTTGATGTCTTCCTGCTCTCAGAGAGCACCAGCAGCAGGGGGCTGTCACAGGGAAAACAACCATGAACAGGGAATGACTGTAGAAAAGTGTTATCATCTTCCAAAAGTAACACAGAATTAACATTTTAAATTTATGCCAATAATATTATTACACTGCCACCATTTCTTTTTTCTCATTGTCTCTTCTTGTCATGGAACAAATTAGATTCATATGTCATTTTTCATACACTTTCAGATATTTGTACTCAGAGTAACACCATATAGAATTTACCATTTGTTTGGTCCATGAAAGGTTTCAGAGAACCTGAAACTCTGTTGCATTCTATATTTTGATTACCTGTCCTTTTATTTTTTCTCCTGTACAATTAACTTGTGAAGGGTTAGTAGAGTGGACACCCAGTAAACTTAGAGACTTGCTTTAAAAAATCCTGTTTCTGACTGAATTCACTGATGTCAAAACTGGATTTCAGAGAGTGAAGAACAGTTGTGGTAAGGACAGCTAACAACTCAGTTCACATCCATGAAAATCCTACTTTTTTTTTTTTTTTCCTGTTGTTAGGTTAGATTCCAAATTTTGCTGTCACTACTTCTTCATATCAAGAGCTTTTTTCTGTTCTAAAGACTGTGGCAATTTTAAGGTTTTGAAAACTGTACATCAGAGAACCTAATCTATTAGAAGATCCAAAATGCTGTCTTGAGAGAGGCATGAGAAATTTTACCTTATCTTTGCATAACTGCATACTTCAGTCTTGTTTGCATCACTGAAGTTCTGGTTGTGGACAGGCATATTTCCCACTTTTAACACCTTAGCCTGTGCTGTAATTCTTTTTGTTCCTGAACAGATGCCGTACAACGTTCATTTCATGTGACATGAATAACTTGTTGTATTTGATGACATCCGTAAGCCAGGCTTTTTAACTCAAGGCCAAAGGCAAAAGGTTTCCTAATTACTCACTGTGCTCCTTGCTAAAACACTGACTAGAAAATGTCCGGTTATCAACCTGCTAAATGGTTAGGAATTATATTTATATGTGTAATTAGTCTGTAACCTTTTCACAGCCTCTTTGTGCCTTACATTCTTGATGTCTTTTTCAGATGTCATTCTGAAAATGTCATAGATCAAATTCTTCAGTAAGGATGGAATATAGAATGAATCTGACTTATGACTTTAAGATTGATTTTGTTGAGGTGTGACTTCTCTGTTTCCAAAATGTGACTTTCAAATCTACCATAAGGTAGTTTTATTTATTTATTATTTTGCTTTGCTTCATTATGTTTTAACCTAGCATAAAAATGCTCCTAGCTAGTTAGAAGGAACACTTCTTGCATAACAATCAGCATATTTTCTTAAATAAGGGGTGAGTGGCAGGTATGGATTTACATGACAATTTCAGGGAAATACCTCCCTGTATTCCCTCCAGTTACATCTACACTAGTAAGGCTTCACAGGAAGGAAAAAAGTTTGTAACTCTGTTTTATGTTTATTCATATTTTACCAATTGCTCTGTCAGGCCTTTAAAAACGTTTCCTCTCAAAATCCTGTTTTCAAATAAGCCAAACTGAATTTCAAACAAGTCGTTTTATAAAACACGTCAATACCAGATTAAGAGCAGCAGCTGTTAGCTAACATGATATGGCTATCAGTGACGTAAACAGTACCGCTGTCATTTATGTTATTTTGATATTGGAAACTCTGGAGTCTTGACTGTAGAAGCTAGGGAGAAAGATTTGATACCCAAGGAAAATTATGCTTGGGTTGAGGAACAGCAAATAATGTAGCTTTGATTAATCTACAGGGTAACACTTGTTTGGATATTATTGGTTGCATTGATTTTTTGTCTTACTGTTGTAGCACGATAGTTATAAAGCATGTTTATTATATATAAAATATATAAAGCATGATATTGCCATCAGTTGTCATAATTGTCACTTCCTCAGAGAAAAGTGCCATTGTAAACATAAAACATCCACATTGAACCTAAATACAAAAAAAAAAAAAAAGTATTGTGTGTTGTAGTGCACAGTATCTGTGAAAAGCAAGAATTCTTTTTATATTATTCACTTATTGAGGAAGTACAATTGGTATACTTCTATTTACAAGTCCTGATACTTGCCTTAAGAATGCCAGACTCAGATTCCATTATAATACCTCTTGCTGCAAAATGAAGTCTTGTCCACTTACCCATTCAGGCACTTGGAAAGGTGGTGACAATAATACTTCTTACCCAGTGCAAATTACAAAGGGAATACCTTTGAGTCAGTCCTTTCCAGAACCAAGCCATTACAAGATTTTGCTCCTGAAAACTTGCATGTAGACCATGGTGGTTGCCTTCCAGCCTGAACCTGCTCTGTACACCATAATCTGCTTCCTGGTCCTGGTTTCAGGAAGGGACCCTGTTCTGCTGATGGCAGCTTCTGGCAGTTCAGACTTCTACTGTGTTATTGTCGTAACCATAATCCAGATTAATCTTTTCCTTAGGAGACAGAAAAATCTGTGCAGAAGGTGGTATAAATGTGAAAGCTGAGGCAACCCACAGATGCACTCTAACTCTGCCACGCTAACAAAGCAGAAGGGTGCTGTGGCACCATCCTGGGAGTGAGGGCTGTGATCCCTGCCCCAGGAGAAAAGGAATTGGAGGCCCTAATGCTTCTCTCTGGCTGAGGCCGTCCATTTTTTTTTTTCTGGCCATCTGACCATTTCCAGTTTGAAAGGGGTGTTCATCATGACTTCTCATCCATTTGTGGATGAGATGTTACAGAGGATTACTTTGAAACCTCCCTTGGTTCATGGTATAAAGCTGCCGAAGTAATCAACATCATCCTGTCATACAGTTACAGCATCCATTGTTCTAATTAAACCATAAAGAAACCTGATAGTTTAAGTCCTTGCATTTCAGTTAGTCTGTTTAAAACCCTTTCTCTGGGAGGGGTTATGAATTTTCTATTTGAGACAGATGAGGGAATGTAGATTTGACTTTTTTTTTTTTTTTTCCCTCAAGCACATTCCACTCTGCTAGTATTTGTGTGAAATTAATTAATTTGGATTTAATCACGGTAAAGTTTTGCCCATACAGCTATAAACAGTATGGCAGTTAATTACAAAAACACTCAATTGTTACTGAAGGAGTATAATATGGAGGAAGAGTATAAACCTAGCAAGCCAAAATTAAATGAGCCAACAAAATTAAACCAAAACCCCTCCCCAAAAAAACTTTTAGTTTTTCAAGAACTCACTCTTTCCATTCCCACTCTTCCCCAAGTACTGTCAAAAAATTGGCTAGAAAACGCTTTTTTTCCAGAACTGTAATTGAAAAGGGCATCTCATTTGCACATGAATTATGTCACTGAATATATTAGTGAAATATACAGCAGCCAAATCACCAAAGGAACATGTATAATGAAGAGATCGTGAGCAAGTTCTAGAGTGATATCTGTTTGTAAATTCATGTGTTGAAGGCTTTAAACAATGAACAAATCTTCATCCCAATCAACTCCAATGTACCTGTTTGATTTCAAACATTTCCTTGAGGCCCACTGAGGCCCAAAATATGTTACCACATTGCTAGTCATTTCCCACACAGGGTGAAAACACCATAGGGTTCACAAATGTGACAAAGGGTTAAACACTTTGACATAATTTTTCATTATGCAAAGTTCACAGAGCTGCAAGGTGGGATAAGGACAGTGAAAGGACTTTGCTATTCAGCAGACACCAATACCAACCTTCTTGTCTCCTGATACTCTAATCAGATCAATGAAACTTGTAAGCAGTAAAAGAGTTTAATTTTTCTACTATTCAGAAACAGGTTCATTTCTACATAGATACCAATTTTAAAAGAAGGAATAAATATGCTTTAAGATGACAGATTTGGAGCTGTGCGTAACTATCAAATGTAATGCAATTTTTGCCTATACATATCTAGCAGTGTTGTGATTTTTTTTTCTGTAGAAAAATTACAACTTTGCTATTTATGCAGAGTAAAAACAACTCTTTAAGGTTTTCTTAGTCAAAGCCATCTTATTTTTAGCAGTAAACAGTAAAAAGAACCCAATGAAAATAGAATTTTCTCTCTGCTGGCTTTCCCGTCAGAGTGATTATTTTTTTTTCACAGTGCTCATGAAATTTACCACTTAATTGTTTCATGTTTTGAAGGTGCAATTTAATTTCAATGCTAATTAACAAAGAATGCTCAATCAGAATAACAATGTATATCCAACTTTATTCTCTTTCTTGCCTGATGCAGGATACAAACTTTATTTTTGAACCCTATTAAAAACCTATCAACTATGTCTCTTTATCATGTCCTTTACCACTGCAGCACCAGAGCTAGCCCAGTTTTTAAGCCATGGTATGACACATGCATAGATTTTTCATATCTCTGTATATCCCTTTGGAAACTCCATTCCGCAGGGCAATGATGAGAGCAGGTTAGATGTTGCCGCTGTGTATAGCCTTTCATATATCTGTATGTGTTTGGGAAAATGTTGAGTTTTGGGACTACAAGCTGTGATGTTCTTAATTTTTGTAATACTCTGTGCTGAGTAGAAGATGTATTTTGTAGAAAGAAGTAACAAAAGAATTTAATCATCCATTTGAGCATTAATTCAAGTGAGCTCTTAGGGAAAAGTTGTATCAGAGGAATGATTGCTGTCTTTGGCTGGAACCTCTCCAGAAATGTTGGCATAGAATTACATTTGTTCTGCTCCCTGCCTGGTGTATATGTGCAATTTAATCACAGTATACATTACTCAGTCTTCCTCCAGAGCTTAAATGAAAGGTCTTAACTACAGAGCATAACAGGAAATGGAATGCTAGATGAGAAGATAACTCTTGGTATCAGAAAAGAGATGACAAGAGGGCAGAGTGGCAATATAAAATGTCATATTCTCCAAGTTAGTTCGTAAGATGATTGGTTCTGCTGTGTTGCTGTTTCATTTTCAGATGACTGCCTCAGGCCTTACGGTGCTGGAGAGAATTGGGGTGTTCAGCACCATCAGCAAGAGGAAATTTCAAGGAAAAAAAAGCAGTATGCAATGCAAAAATGAGTGCATAGTTTATAGCATCTCTATGTTTAGGATATTTATAGTATTTTTAATGGTAGTCACAGATTTTGGAATTTGGATACTTTACCTGTATACTTAAATGAATTTTTTTTAGTTGTGAACTATTATTAAAAAAAACTGATCTCTGTTTCTCATCCATAATACATCCTTGGACAATTAGAAAGAGAAGTTGTAAATAAAATTAATATATTGACTATTGCCAACTTAAGCTTTGAGACCTAGAGATTTTTGTTAAAGAAAAAGAAAAAGACACTTTTACTATATGCTGTATACACTTGCATGAAGGCAACCCAACAGACTGAGGACTTGGGGTAGGATATTGATGTGACACTGAAAAATACCTCTGTAGCAAACAGGAAGCATGCATTATTACCACAAGATGAATTTATTAACCATGGCATTATTTTTTTTTCCTTCTATATATTTGGCAAGAAATTCAAATAATAAAATTGAAATCTGATTAGAAAGGAAAACACAATGCAGCTCACACAGAAATCACATTACAGCTACCATGGAGAGTCAGCAGAGAAAGTCAAGAACCCAGTCAGAGATAAGTAATGTATTGCTCCCACAAGATATTAGAAGCTTAATGAACACTAACAGAAGCTCTCGTTACATCTTTTAGTGAATTCAGTTAAGTTGTACAATAATGCACATTACTTGGCTCACAGTGGCAAAAGAGATCTGGGAACTGCAAAAATAAGGCCAGCACCAGCTGGTTAAGGAAAGTAAAGGCAGTTAAACAGAACAAACACAGTAAACCAGTGAAGTCAGTCTCCAGAGCTGCAAACTAACCACAGACCTCATTGGTTACCCACATCTACACAAAGTTTGGTGTAAATATCAACTTAAACAAGAGTGTGCCAAGAGATGTAGGTTCACGCATCATCTTGGGTAGTATGTGAAAATCCTGTGAACTCATAGGATAGAATATGAGATTAATCCAGCTGTTTACTTTAGGTTGATTATTACATACTGTTGATACAGTTATTACATACTAAGAAGCTAATCCATTACAGGAAAAAAGATGGCAGCACATTACTAGCAGTGTTGCAAGCTACCTGGTCCTGCCTCCTAGCGCTATTTTTTTTTCCTCCTTTTTGTATTTTATAAATTAATAAAGAGCTTTGATCACTGGAGCAGGGTGCCTGAAATGATTAACTTAGGCCTTGCTTCCTGCACCTGTAATGTGATATATGGTTTCAAGTGGTACAGGTATTGGTAAGAAAAGTGTTTTGTTTTGGATTCACTGTGAAAGATATGTAGAAAATAACAAAAACTTCACACTTCTCTTCTTAAAATTCTACTATGATCAAATAATTTATTGTTTGTTGTCCCAGACTAAATCAAATTATTTCTTAAATCAGCTAAAGTTTATATGAGAAACACATTATGTGAGAAGGAAATGTTTATGTGGAGGAGGAAAGCCACTAAAATAATTTCTGAATGAATATTTGTAGCTGCAATGAGATGGATGTACAGTGGAAATTCTCAGGGGACTGTGGTTTTTACTTACAAACCATAATGATCTCCAGGTCAGGAAGAATGGAATAAAAAAGAAATCCACAGTGTTTGATGGTAATCCTTTGGGAAAGGGTGAAAGTGAGTTTTTACAAATGGAATTTATGTTTAAACAATCAATATATTTACCTGTTTGTGACAAAATTTTATTCCTCCCTTCCCCTTTACCTTGGTGTGTATTGATAGAGCCCCAAAGCAGCAGAAGCATATTTCAAATTTGGGTAGCCGTGGCTGACAATGCAGTGAGCTGGTGGAAAGTGTCAGGATGATGAAGCGGCACTCTGCAGTGCTTCATTTGCAGAGTAGGAAGAAAGGGGGAAAGTTGGAGTGAGCTATAAGTAGGGGCAAAGGATCCCCATAGTCATAGATCATCTGCCAAATGCAATGTCATGGGATGAATACCACCTTGAATTGTTAGCAGCATCTCTCATACGCTTATAGCTGTCTTTTGCGTTCTGTGGAAACATTCCATTACTTTCAGTAACCTTGTAAAAATCCTATTTAACTGGAATCTGCAGAAGGGAAGGGACAGTATAACATTAAGTTAATATAATATACGTGTAAAAATCTATGTGGTATAGTAACTATGACTCTTTTATTAGGTGGCAACGTGTGTGCCGGTTAGGGTGCTGCTAGATATTATATATTGGCTTTCATTGCCATAATTATTACGTATATAACAGCAAGTAAGAAATTATGACCCTAACCCAACACTCACCCCACTCCTATTAAATAGTGCTCACAACAGAAGCCTTTTGGTAGCCCTCAACTTCCTTTGGTCACCTTCTCACATCTGGAGGCCTTTCAGGGCCTCCTAGTGGACTCGCCTCTCTGGACTCTCCAGTACTCTCTCTACAATAACCGGCAGGTGTCCTATGGCCCACGGTGTCCTCTAGTGCTACCTGGAGGCCTCCTAAGCCTCCCAGTGTATTCTATTCTCTGGAAGCCACCTAGGGCCTCCTATTGCATTATATCACTTCCCCAAGGCCAACTATGCTCCATCAACTGTGGAATTCCCTAAAGACCTCCCAGTGACCCCAGTGCACTCTTAAGAGCACTAGAGGCCTCCCAGTGGACCCTAGAATCTTCCAGGGCCTCCCAGTATACTCTAGCACCAGCTAGAACTCTCCCAGAGCCCCCTGCTGTTCTAACGCCCACTGGAGACCTCTAAGTGCTCTCCAGTGTGCTCTACCACCACCTAGAAGCCCCCTTGGGCACTCTGGAGGACTCCCAGGGCGCTCCAGAGCACACTCAGTTGCTCTAGAGGCTTCCCATGGATTAATTATTGTAATCTGCTGCCTCCTGGATGTCTCGCTGGACTATTCAGCACATCCTAGGACACACTAGAGGCCTCACAGGGATGTCCACTCCCCTCTTGGATGTCCTAGAACACCCAAGAACCCCCACTGCACTCTAGAGAGCACTAGAAGCCTCCAAGACTGCCCTAGAGGCTCCCAGGGCCTCCCAGTGTAGTCTGGCACCTCCTGGAATGCTCCCAGGTCCCCTCTGGTGTGCCTTAAGGTCCCCTGGTGACCTTGTAGGTCTTTCCAGCGTGCTCTAAGCCCCCTGGAGACCTCAAAAGGCTCTCGAGTGTGCTCTAGCATCCTGTTAGAATGATGTCAAAGTAAACCAGACCCTACTAGTAGCTGTGATACTGAGTAATTAGCACATGCCGTATGTGGGTTTCCAGAACTCTCCGACTGTTTAACGGACGTAGGCATGAATGACAACCATGTGATCTGTTCTGGCCCTCATCTCTGCCAACTGTGTGAAAGTTTCAGCAGTGTGAGATATACTTCATTAAGAACATACTAAGTTTATAAAATCTTTTATTTTTAAGACTTCAAATCATAGATGATGCTTTTTCTATCTTCTAGAGTTTGGTAGTCAAATGTGAAATGTTGTATTGTAATGGCAGTATTCAGCAGTAGGCTTTGCCAATGTGCTGCGGAATTCGAATTCTACACGATAACCCACCTTAGTATCATGACAACAGTGTGAAGAGATGCAGTACAGAAAGCACTTGTAACTGACAACTTGACATATAGAATATAATTCACAACTTTTAAAATATATTATTTTATTTGCTTCTGTTAAATGTACTATGTAACTGTAACTAAAATAATTATCAGTTCAGGAAATGTTGTGTATAAAAACAAAGGTTTACGTAAGATGTTAGGGGGAACAGTGAATGAATAATCCAAAGAAAACAAGTAATAATGATAGTTTTTAGCTTTTTTTGCATACATTGTAGTCATAAAATAAGAAGGTATGAATTGTTGTGGAGAACTGGTGTCGAGGTGAGAAATATGTTTTGTATTCACTTTATCTGATGAAATACAAATTACAGGTGACCTTTTCTGAATTTTTTCCCCCCCTTATGTAAGTTTCACTTAAATGTGACAATTTTAAAAGATTCAGCTGTAGGTATATTTGGAATTTTCAAGTGCTTAAACTGTCTCAAGAACAAGTCACATAATGTAGGATGAATGTAGCAGCTCCTACCCCACTGTTCAGTCTCATTCCCAGAATTAGAATGCACTGAGCTGTGAGATTAGACCAACAGCAAGCAAAAGCTGAAGTACCACAGGTTCAGAGCACAGCGTATTGAGGTAAACCAAAAACTGCCCTTTGGTTTTCTATAATACATCAGGCCATAATTTGTGGTTATTCAGTCGCTGCCATGCAGGCAGCTAAGTTTTCCCAGAGGATCTGCTGTAGACAGCTGAAGCAGGACTGCCACCTCAATGCAAGTCATCCCTGTTGATCATCCCCATGAATCAGAGACCCTAATGTTTTAAAAAGCTAGAAATTAGTACATAATTCCCATCACTCATCTCTCTAGTTTTAAGAAGTTCTGTAACTAATTGACCCGGTCACCAAACGTGGGAACTAGACTGATTGGTAGGTATGCATTAAAGAAGGCAACTGAGGTGTACTTACTTTTGTGCTGTGGGTAATCAAGTATCCCTGTGCCTTTGTCAGTGGTGGTGAAATCAAGAAAGTTAAATTAGTTCACAGAAGTCCCTAAGGTTAAACAGGGGCAGATTTTCAACAGAAAGATGAAATCATTTGCCTGCAGAATTAGGCCCCACTTGCAGGAACCTGGACTATTCTTCTCTTAACTTCTGTGAATTCCTCACTGCAAACAGAGGTACTGATGATATTTAACTTTCCCTGGAAGTGTTCTGAGGAGTAGCTAAATAATTTTGATGAAATTGTAAAAGGATAAAAAAACAAAAACAAAAACTTGTAAACTTGTGAAAAAAGGTTATATGACTGTCTGCAGCAGGTGGAATTCTGGAATTGCTGCTTCTCAGGTTTGAAAGTCTTCCTATGAAGTGTGGGATATTATGCACACAAAAAATGCCCCTATCACCAGCTGAAAATTGACAAAGTAGGTATATATGTATATATGTGTGGATATATATTTGGATTGTTAGGAGTTTATGTATATAGACTTTGTCCAGCTGAAATGATAGGGAGAAAAAGAAAAAGTCTTGATATATGTGAAATTATGTGTCACAAAGAACCACTGCTCAGATTACATAGTTTTAACTAAATCAGGATCGAAGCACTGTATTGAGTAATTAACGACATGTAATTAACAGGCAATTAGTGAACTATACATTCAGGATCGATATCACAGAAGCCACGACTCTAGACACTTGCAAAAGATTATCAAATGCCCACACATTTCCAAATGCTCCTGTAGAACTAACCACAGAAGTTTTAATACCCTCAGCCCCCAGTGACAGGCTTAGACCCCTCCACCCGACCCTGAGTCTTGTACACCCACTCTGGGTGTGGCTCCCTGCTTGGTACTAGGGGGGTCACCCTCTCCTGGCTCACAGTGTCTGTAAAGGCAGGTGCCCCTGTCAGGCTGTCACAGTGGATGTGCTGCTTGTGGGACACCTTGTGACAAGGTTTGACTACCTCTGCATCAACTTCAGGGCCTCCTCTCTCTTACAAACAGTCATGCTTTTACAATTCTTTTCAGGCTTTCTTTGTTTCAGAAGTTTTTTGTAATCTCTCACTTGTTGTTTAATCTTGCTGTTGGTCCTCTTTTGCATGAACAATCTGTGGCAAATGTCCTCCCAGGAAGTTTTGTGTAATTTTGTTCAGTCATGCTGTTTACACTTGCATTTCTGCCTTTGTTGTTGTCCAAGCCATTTGTCAAAGGTGGATCGTGGGAGCACTCTCACACTATGCAGTAGAAAACAAATATTTGCAGTACGTGTTGAGGATTTTGGTCAGTTTTCAGTCATGGACAGATGGAAAAAATTGGTTTGAAAATGTTGATTCATAACTTAAAAGACAAATATGAATGCTTTAGAAAATTTCATCCTGTCATAGCTTTGTTATGTACCTTCCCATGCTTGTCTGCATGTTGACACTTCATTTTTCTGTTCTTAATAGAACAGAACCATATTGAATAGTTAAGGATACATACATTTGTGTGTCCTTGACAATAGATACATGCATCTGGCTTCTATACTAAACTATTACAGTAACTCTTATATAATTCCAAATCTGCTCTTTATTTTCATTTATATTTTACAGTGCATTATGGCACTTCAAGTCTTATTATGTTTATCAATAGGCTGTTGATGAGATGAATTATGCTGCATTCTTTGGCTTATATGAATTAATTAACATTGTATTTTCCACTGAAAAGGGCATTTGCAGTCTGTTCTAATATATCTTTACTGTGTATTCATGGTAGTGATATTCTGTAAAACTTCAAAATGGAATCCTACCTGGGTGTTCAGACATATGTATTCTGGTGATATCAAAATCATTTTCCACCTCAGTAGGATCCCTCTTTAAACACTGTCTGTTTAATGAAGGCAAATAAAACACTCGATCAAGTTAACATTGCATTGTTTTGTGTTTTACAAGTTTATTTGTCTGTAAAAGTTAAATGGTGCATAGGAAAGAGTGAGAAGAACTTTTAAGAGCATTGCTTTCTTTCTAGCTTACCTGCAGTTGATACAATAAAGGATATGTAAAGGTGAACAAGGACTCCATTTCTTAATCTACTTTATTTTATCTCTAGGTCTTTAATGCATTACCTAAAGGAGAATTTAGGTATTATTTTCATTGCCAGTAGTCTGTAGGAGTGAATGAACTTCTCACATTTAGCCCAGTGCTGGGTACAGCACTCATGACAAGGTTGTAGCTGGAAAATATTACAGCTCCTCTTGTGGGATTCTTGTGAGTCTTTTGTAGTGTTTCAGGGAGGACTGAAAAATTGTGCCTGCAAAGACATGAACTCCCAATTCATGTGAAAATGAGAGCAAAACAAAGCCAAATCTTTACAGTCCGGAACAGTGATCTTTTCTTATCTCTATAGCAAAAGAAGCCAGAAATAAGAGGAGTACTTCTGTGGTGCAGAACAGCAGTTGTAGTACCCTGGGACATGAGAAAACTGTTCTCTTCAGTCTTGTCAGAAGAGGGAATAATGGACCTTGCTGCAAGTACTTTTTCCTTTTCCTTAGTGGTTGGCATTTTGCAACAGTGTGTATATCATCGACAGAGACTCATTACAGTACCAGAAAGATTCAAGCATTCTAGCAGGAGTGATAGCATTCTGGCTTCTGGAGGCTTCTGAGGTATTTTTTAGTCACTGATATTGCAAGGTATTTCTTGTTTGGCTTTAGGTAAAGCACCTAATTGCTTTGTAACTCCTTTTTCATCTGTGAAATGTATATTGCAGTATTTCCTTTGCTTTTTTCTATTGTAAACTCCTTTGCACATAAAAGAGGGCTGTTGGTTTTGGCGTCTGACTTTTATTTTAGAATAAATCATAAAAAACTCCAGAAGGAAAAGAGCAATCTTTATTAGTTTGCGTTACACTGCTGTGTACAGCAGATCTGACTGGACCAAGGGCTCTCATCATCAGCTTCCAGAAAATTCAGTGAAAGGTGTCTCTGTGCATCACTGACCAAACTAGGCTTATTACAGTCTTTATGCAAAATAGCTTCTCTTTAACAAGTCCACTAGAGTTCACAGATTATACACTTGGTTGCAGCAAGAGTTACAGTAGATATTAGAAAACATTTTAGACAATACATCTGAAACTGGTAATGAAAAAGACATAGTCTTGAAAAAATATTGCAACCCTCATACTGCAGTTGCTGTTGAGAAACTTACCTATGCAAACACTGACAAAGCTTTTTTTGTCAAAGTTTTTTCCTTTAAAAAAATGTGATCAGTGACACCTAACTATTAAAGACATGACAAGTTTTCATGATCTAAATGGACTCAAAAATATCTCCTCACAAATTTTGTAGAAGAGTAAATACTGTAAATAATAATTCAAAGATGATGTAGACAACTGAGAAAAGCATTCTTTAAGCACTGAGTTGGCCAAAGGGATGCAACATGGTTAGGAGTAGTATATAAGCAGCTGCAATATGATACTGTGTTTTGTATGACTCAAGTTCTTCAGCAGATGTGCCATAATGTCCAGTATTGTATTGGTTCTGCAATGGAAAGAGGGTTAGACTTTATATCAAGGGCCTTACTGAGTGTATGCTGGACCTTCTTATTCATTAGAAAAGTATCTACAGATTTATGCCACGGGACAGATCATTTCTACCATCTTGCCAATCCAGTGGATATGCTAAGAGGAACCTTTCAGATATCTCTGGTTTCCAGAAAGTGGGAATCTGTATACTTAAAAAATATAAATAAACTACAGTATTGCTGTTATAAAGATTTCCCAGTCTTATTGCCTTAAACTATTTGGGCATGAGTATGTAATATGTTTTCTGTATCTTTACAGACAAAAGTATATTTTCAGTATAAGGCAGTGTGCATAATAGCTGAGCCTTCCTTGCATATCTGTCAGGAGCCTAAGGAAAAATAATAACGTCTCAGTTTTCCTAAGCCCTTTCCACAGAGGTTGCAATTTGAAATGCTTGCTAGCAAATGAGAATAACATGTGTTTACAAATACTGTCAGCTTGAGGTACAGACAGGAAATTATTTATTTATTTTATCTGAAAGATCAATTATGTCTGAAGCTACTAGATAGGCTGCAACTAAGACTGAAGAAAGCCCCTGCTTCAGTGACTACAAAATTTCTGCTTCAGTGATGAGGAGCTATTTCCATGAGAGAAGTTGCTTGATTGCCTAACTGTGTAAGGTCGGGTCCAGTGACACAAGCCTGACTACTTCACAATGCAAACCAGATTGCCAATAGCTCTTGTTTGTAATAATAATTATTTGTATTACAAAGGGAACCATGTGAAGTCTCATTGTCTTGGAACTCTTGCTGTAATACTAATTATTTGTATTACAAATGGATCCACGTGAAGTCTCATTGTTTTTAGCTTTGCACACAAGCCTGGTGCAAAGATCGTCATTGCCTTTGAGAAAATCTACCTCAAAAATACCCAACAGCTTAGGAAAGGGAGAAGGAAGGATTCCGGTGGTCTAGTTTGCTGAAACTTGAGTTTTGTTTTCTTCTAGTATATTATTTTCTAGAAATGTGTTTATGTAGGTACATACATTGTATACTGGAGGTAAGTGACCAAGGCAAGTGTAGATGGTGAGCTAGGACTGTGCTGACCTACAGGAAAATGGCAAGAACTAAGATGACAGAGAAGGCGTGAAAACAGAAAGGACTCCAAATCAGGGTGGATATGGAGGAAATAGCCAACATCACAGAAAAAAAAAATACCTTCTAAAGTTGTTTGGCAAAGCAGGGGACAGGAAGAGGCATATTAAAGGGAGTATACATTAATGCCTTTATCTCTCTGTCACCAAAGCACCTCTGTCATGCTCTTGGTGTTGCACTCATTTTAAAGCTGCTGTTGGCTAACTTTTTTTTTTCCCCATTTACTTTGTAACAGGAATGCTCTTCTTAATGTGATATCTTTGTATTTGGTTTATCAATTGTCTAAAGAAGCAGCCTAAACAAAGTTTTGTGTTTGTTTTGATTCAGCAGTCTTATGACATCCCAGCTAATTGTGTAATTTTGGGATCCAACAGACATTTAAATAGCATTTTAGGAAACAAATTATATTTATTGGTATATTGAAGACCAAGAACCTTGGTGATGACTTTTATGCTATTTTACCTTTAAAGCTAATCATACTTTTCCATGCTTCTGTTTTTTTTTTTTTTTTCAAACAAACAAAAAAAAAACCAAACTGCAGCTATCATGTTATTAATAAATTCTTAATGTGTTCTAATGCAGTCAAAGATCATGTTATCCCATAAAGCTGTAATGATAATATACTTTTTATATTCAGGACTTGAAATCTGCTCCACTTTCTCTTCTTCCTTCCCCATAACAATAAGAAAAAGAATGAATGGTGTGAAAGCTGAGCTTATGGTGCTCTTGAGTTTCATACAGCAGATAATGCTAAGAAATCAGCATCTCCTATGCTTAATATCATGACTCTGTGTTTTAACATTAAAGTTGCTAGGACAATGTGAACTGCTGAAATGTTTGTATAGTTGCTGAATTTTAAAGAGCAGTGTGAAAAAAGTTACGTGATTTCTCTTGGGTCTTTCTGTAGCAGCTTGGTAGTGACAAGGGAGTAAAAACTTAACTGGCACATACACAAATGAGATTTTCTTTGTCTAGGAAAGTAATCAGGAGGATGTGGTGAGCACAGGTAGGAAAAGAGAATGCTGACAGGGTGGGGAAAGATGATTAGCAGATTGTTGGGTCATTGCTTCTAGCATAATTCCAATATCTCAGAAGATGATCTAAAAATTAAGTCCTCAGGTTTGGTGGAGGACAGCTTTATTATTCATTTATACCTTCATCAGTTAAACTGTGGCAGATCCAAGGACCTATCCTGTTATTTCTTGTTTGGATTTGTTTATTTTTTTCAGAGTTATTTAAAATCAGTTTACTTTTTATACATGGTTTATATGCCACATATACAGTAATTGATTGACTTACTGGTGTTCCTTTTGCTGAGAACCATTAAAAGACAGTAGGATGCAACAAAATTGTTTTATTTAGATTGAGATTATGACCTCTAACCCTGTAGCAGAACTATTTGCAGAAACTTGGTCAGGGCAATATTCCGTTGCCAATAACAAAAAATAAAAACGTATGTTGAATTTGTTGAAATTTTGTTTAGTATGAATGTCAAAAGCTGCAGCAACATCAAAATAATGCAACACTTTGTTTTCACATTTTGAAGTGTAATTTCATGTTCTTTTTGTTTTTGTTTTTCTACTAGATATTAACAATACATGTCCAGACAGGTTTTTGTTTTTGCTTTAAGAATTCTGAAGACTTTAGTTTTCACTTAGGGCTTGAATGAATATACATTCTGAAATCTTAGTACTTCAGTGAAACAGCCATCTTGCCCTCTGTACATCTCTGATTACCAATATTATATTATGCAGAGTGGTTCCTGATTACACTGTTTGAAACAGTGCTTAATTTGTATACAGAGATCTGTAAATTTGTCACTTTCAGTCCCTGTAACTTCTGAAGTGAAACAACTCCTCTCTTCTCATTTATGAACCTTCCTTTCTTTTACTAGGAAACCAGCATAGTTATTTTTCCATGACCATATGTTGACAATCTCTGAATCATTTTTTTTCTCCATACTTTTCTTGTTCTTCCTGGTCTTACTATAACCATGACAGTTTGCTAAACTATAAACAGATCATGTACAGGTGATTTATATTTTGTAGCTACTGAAACCCAAGGCCAGTCCAAAGGCAGTGTCAGATGAGAGCAATATATTCAAGACAAAACCATGAATCATCACAACTGGAGGGATGGTTCATCTGCAGAGTTTCCCACCCTTCTTTTCCCTGCTTTTATTGCTCTGGACAAATTTTGGATGATGGTGTTTATTCAAAAGAATCAGATTTCAGTTCAGGGTGGAGGCTGAATTTGAACTTTGAGGCACTGTTGTCTCTAGAAGCAGATGGCTGTGAAACCACTAGTATGAAATTGCCACTTCGAGAGGTTAGGTAGTTTTCTGTCATGTCTTTTGAAAACAGGAATTTCAAGAGCCAAGGAGCTTTATATCTATTTATTAAAGTATCTTATATTACTTATTTTGATACACAGTCTGCATTTTAAAGTCATTTAGACAGTTCCCTCTACTTTGTAGAGTAAGTAACATATTGAAGAGGTGAAAACCTGATATCCTGGCTTACAGGAATCAATATGTCCTCCCACTGTTCAGAATGGTTTGAAGCTGAAGGCTTTGATTTAAGTCCAATTTGTAACAGAAAACAGCATGTGATGTCATTTTGATACAGATAGAATAAATATTGGGAATATAGCTGTATAAATAATACAGAAACTAAACAGGAGGTCAAGGACTTGAGCTCTGTAACTTCTATTGCGAATCATTGTAAACTATTTTTGGAAAGTTTTTCTAGCCTTCGTGTGTGTTTGTGTGTGTGTGGTAGTGGTTGTTTTGTTAAAAAGATCTAAGATGTGTTTGAAACATCTAGTGCAAAACTGATTTCCTAAGACTAAATGGTATTTCCAGGGCAATAATTATTTTTCAAAAGTATCTGTGGGCCTCAACTGTCATCAGCATTCCTGTACCTTGAAAAAATGCTTTATAAGAACAAGCCTCTCTCTTCAAAAGCACGTGTTCCACAGAAGCATAGTGCCATCAGGTAAGAGCCAGCTGGCAAAAGCCAAGAGGGGAGGCCTAGGTAGAAGGTCCCCTTCCTTCCTGCAGGCACAGGCAAGTTCCCTGAGCCTCCATCCACCCCTGAAGTGCCTGCACAGAGACTACCATAAGCTAGTCAGAGGGCTACTGTATCCAAACTGCTCCCTGTTTGTCTACTTTTCTTTAGCTGGCACCTTTCACCAGCACTAAATTACTTAAAATCAACGACAGCAACAAATTAGCTTTCTCTGAAGAGCGTTTCCAGAAACATATTGGATTTTCTGGTTACCTACATTCTCTCTCCATCCCACTTTTCCCAGCCTCCGAGGGCACAGAGTGATTACAGTGCCAAGCTGGGAGCCTTTGATGATATATCTGAAGAATATATGTTAGCAAAGCTCGTTCAGTTCACCATTCTTTACTTAGATAATCAACTAACATGGAAATGGTCTTCAAAGTGCTTTAAAAATTTTCCAGATCTATACTAAAATAAATAAAAATATAAAGCTATACATATTTTTCTTAAATACTCTGTAAAATAGGAAACAAAATAAAACTTTGTGCTGAAAAACTATTCAGACAAGCATAAAGCAGGTTGTTGAGCAAAATACCAGTAGACAGAAATGTATTGCAATATTATTAGTATTTGCTGCACTGGCAAAACTCACACCTATTGCCACACTTTCTGCATAGGGATGAGGTGCACTTTAAAGACAATTATTGAGATTAAAAACCAACCAAACAAAAAACATATAATGTACTGGCAGTGTCTTGAAATTAACATATATCAATAGTTTCATTTGAAAAATATCCCATAATAATAACAATAATATCTACATGAAAAAAGCTACACCAAAAAAAAAATTGCAAAAATTAAATTAATTTCAAAAATGAACATTTTCAGATTTCAATTTTGAAACGTTTCTGTCTTGAAAGGTGCTAATATATAATTTTACAAAAGCCAAGAGTTAAACTTCTATTTATCAATTGTTTTTCCTTAAGTTTCCTTGTGGAGAGAAACCTGACAGTATGTTCCTCCAAAGTTCAGGCAACAACTGAATGGAAGCCATGCTCTGTATCTGCAAGATGCCAATTGCTAGTCTTTGGAGGGCAAGAGTGAATTTGATTCATGGTTCTTGGACAGACAGAGTTTCCCTAATGTGTCAGTTTTCTGTGGCACAGACCTGACATCCTTATTCAGTGTCCTGCAGACAGGGATGGCATAGAGGAGTAAAACTCAGAGGGGCATTGGTACCGGGTTTATCCAGCTCTCCTCTCCAGTGCCATAGGAAACACATAGCTTATTTTTATACCACAAAGCCATGTAGGACAGAAATCACTGGGGGATCAAAGCTAGAGGTTAGGTTTTTAAACAAATTAGAATACCAAACAGGATATCCACTATCTCAGTCAGCTTCCTGCAGAAGCAAAATATTTAGCATAGGCCTTCACAGGCCTCACTAGTTAAGAAACATTTGCAGCTAATGGTCTTGCCAGTCAGCACGATTTAAGTAACAAAGGAGTGGATTATTTGTAAAAGGATGTGCTGTCTAGAGCCTTCTTATCTGAAGGATTTCAGTTGCTGTTGTTATTTATCATATCCTGCTTATCTAACCCAGTTTTGGCAAAGGACAGGTTTTACAAGCTCAAGGTATATAAGCTCTGTAACTGTCCCATTTGGGCAGAGCCTGTCACTCTGCTGCTCTCTGTCCTCTCCTATAGCTGTAGTAATAAACTCCTTCTATTCTGACCTGATCTAAACTGTAATTCCAGTTATTTCTGTGACATTCCTATGAATAACAATGTGTGCCTGTGCAGCTGAGTGGGAATTCATCGAGTGCATTCAGATAGGTTGTTCCTGTTTTGTTATTTGTCTCTGTAGACATGGTTATGCAAACTGTATTTAAATGAAGTTTCAGATATGTCTTGGATGTGTTTCCAAGCACCTGCAGAGCTCCATTGTTCACTGTCATCTATTGACTACAGTCACAATGAGACCTTACCACTAGAGTATGCTAGAGTGCATATAACGCTTAAACCCATCCTGGTTCTTTGCTTCCTGAAATATGGTGCCATGTATTAAATTAAACCCTCCAAAACATTCAAATGGAAATAAAAAAGAGTTAAAACCAAAAAGAAAAATACTTGAACGATAAACGTTCTGGAGTCACCATATTAATTCAGGAGGAACATGCTGGTATTCTGCAAGCCAGAGTTACAAACACTGGTGAATGCAGAACATTGCTTCATGCAGTCATGTCTTTAAGAAAGTGCTGCTTCTTCCTTTGTCTTTATTTAACAGAGCCTATTGTGTTTTTATGTAGGGCTGGATCTCGAAACAACAAATTCTGTAATAGCTTTAAGAGCTTTATTATTATTATTATTATTATTATTATTATTATTATTATTATTATTAATTTCATCAACAGGTATTCCAGAAATATACTTGGTGTTTTGTATTTGCATTCCAATGCACCCTTGTTTAAGTGACAACTGCTAATTTTACCTATAACTAGAGGCAGCAAAAGTTAGAGTATGTTGCATGTATTCAAAAGCTGTTGCAATACTGCTTAATGGAATTTCACCACGTGACCGTTTTTTAGATGGTAACAAAACTTCTTTCTTATTTGGTCTATATAGATACTCAGGGAGTCTCCTCACAAGGGCCATTCCCTACTGTGCTTGTTGCATCTAGAAGTTTAGAAAAGGCTTCCTGTCCCTTCCAGGATTTTTTTTTTTTTCTTTTTTTTGTCGAAACAGTTCAATTCCGATGTAAGAAATCATTCAGACATTGTTTTACTTTTAATCATATTAATGCAAGGGAGATTTGAAACCATAATGATAGAAACAATGAAATAATTCTTGCATTGGTACAAATTACTGAAGATGCTCAACTTTGCACTCCATTTAGAAAGACGCCAGCTACATAGGCCTCACAGAAATGGAATATTTGGTTCAAAGTAACTAACCTTCAACTTTTTCTTTTCTTTCTTTTTATTTTATTTATTTATTATTTTCTGAGAAAGCTTATAGTCTATGTATGGCCTAAATGGCTTAAACCAAAGGTAGATTCAAAGAGGTCTTTGGTCATGTGCTTATGTCATGTGATTTCTCCCAGAGCTCCTAGCACAGAAGAGGTGAAAGGTCAATATCCCATCAGAAGAGTGCCAATATCTGTGAACTGTGGCAGAGGGTTTACAGGCCAATGTCCTTATGTTGTTCTTTTTCTTTCACAAGGTTTAAAAAGAACATTGAGCAGTTCTTGCCTGCAGGCCCTGCTCTTCTGATCAGCCCTGGTACAAACAGCAAATGGGAGAAGAGCATCCTTTGCTGCATCCTCTGAGCCTTGTTCTGATTACAGTTCTTCCCAGCCCTAGGTAGCCTGTGTGGCTCTTTCTGGCAGTAGGTAGCTTAACCTGGCACTCTGCAAGTAAGTGTGAGCGATGTCCCACTGGGAAGGCAAGGATTTTTCATTTCATACCTCATTTACATACTGTATCACTGAGTCAGTGAAGTAGAAGCTGATATTTAAAAAAGAAAACAAAGTTAATGAGCATAAGTACCTTTATTTATTTATTTTGTATTCTCAGAACAAAGAAATACACATGGAAGTATGTTTATTTTATTTTTATTTTATTTATTTATTTATTTATTTATTTTGTCTTATAACAGAAGAGAACCAAACCATAGAAGCTATTGCTTGTGATGAGGGTAACTGAATTTTGCAAATCAAATATCATCAATGTACATTTCAAGACTTTTGTAATTAAGTCTTGTATCACTGGTAAGAATTTTTTCATTTTTTTCTTCAGCTGAGCTGAAGATTGGTGCTGCTGCCATCAGTGGGAGCTCTGATGATGGTTTGATTGGAAACAAGACTGTCTTTTCCCCCCTTGCAACTGTGATATGTAGCAGACAGATCACATCCTGCGTGCAGACAGCAGCACATTTTCTGTGGCTGCAGAGATTGCCTCTATTCTGCTCCAGGGCAACAACAATTTGCAGATGAAAATGCCCAAATAGTGCACAGTGCACTGATATCTTAGCATTGATAGGAAGATTAACATTCCCAATCTAAAGCCAGTGAAATTCCTGAGCTGTTGTGAGTTGCATGATGTGTGGCAAAATACAGCACAGCAGGTCTGGGCCCCATCACAGACTGTAATTATGACGTATTGCTATTATTTTTTATAATCACTTTTCATAAAACTTTAGTTGAAATAATCAGAGGCTGTGGCCCAAGACTTCCCTTCTAGAAAGAGCTCAGTAGCCGCTCTCCTGGCTTCATTAACTCTTCTGACCTTCTTGATTCTGCATCCCTGGACCTTGTCTTGTGGCTATGCCTTATAAAAATGGAGGCAAAAATTTAGTTTTTGAAGAGAATTCTAGGTTGTGATTCTGTGTTGAAAGAAACACCTTTTTGCAACCTTTGGCTAGCCTTATGAAAGGGTTCACTGGTGAATTTTCAGCAAAATATGTAGGAAACAGGTCAACCTGTTTTATGAGATACAGGTCATTACCTCCCTGAGGCCCTGACCCATTGAATTGTTGCTTTTTAAAACAAGTGGTTGTGCTCTCATTTTATGGAAGTACAGTGTGGTTCAGCTTCTTCTGCAGGAAGAAACTCCCGCTGACCTGTCATACCTCTCCTCCATAATAAAGTACAAGACTGCTATTTAGTTTTAGATATCTAAACTACTGGCAAATTTTACATAGAGTAGGCAAGAGAAGGCAAGAGAAAACTGTTTAAATACAAATCTTTCCCCTTTAAATTGAGGTCTAGTTTCTGAGAAAATGGAAAATAACTGCACCATGGATTTGTTTTCAGAAGTTTTCTGCTTTCACTTACTGTAAGCCTCCATTTTCCTTCAGTATTGAGTGGATTATGGGAAAATACAACTGAATATCTTTCAGATACTCACTACAAGTAGCAATCATATTTCTAACCTTTGACAGTTAACACTGTGGAATCTCATCTCAGATGTAGGCTTTAAAACAATAAAGGTTAATAAAGCCTTATTGTCAAAGCTGTATTGTTTTTTGTGATGAAATCACTGGAACCTGAAAATTGAGTTCTACAACTGGAGGAAAGTTAGGGAGGAGGAAAATATTACCTCTGAATGGAATGTAATTCAAAGGCAAGAGAAATACTAATCCCATGCCCAGTTGAGCTGTCCTACTCCATGTATTGATTTATTAAGCAAAATAGTTAGCCGGGAAATGCCTAGTGAACATTTAATATTTAGGATGTTTTGAGCCATGAAAAAGCATTCATTATGCTCAGAGTCTTAAGAGCCAAATTAGTAATACAATGCAAACAAAGGTTTTGAGTAAGAGAAAGGAATTTTTCCGTGTTGGTTTTTCATATATCTATCAGTATAGCTCAGAGCTTTTGTATTTTCAATATGCATATATAAATATATGTGCAACTATACACACCAGTATTAATAACTTGTAAGTTTTGTGTTGCATGGGGCAAAATTTGTTTGGTCATAAAATTGCTACTCTGGGGGAAAGCTGAAAATCCTGTCTTTAAGTAATAGCATGAATGAGACACTTGTAATAGCAGGGATATGTATTGACATGGGAAAGATCACTCCATTCACAGCTTTGAAGTGAGATTACGCAGTTTTACAATTTCTGAACAGAGTTGCACTGTAACTATATTAATGTCAGAGCTAATATGATATGATGCTGATTTCCATAAGGCTGCACAGAGAGTAAACAAATATTCAAGTCTCAACAATCAGATTAGACACCTACATTAATGTTCCCATAGAGGAGTGAAATATGTTTACACATAAACGAGAGCTCTTGGAATGGTGAGTCAGTTACAAAACAATAGTGTCATGCATTGCTTATATTTATGCTATATCCCGTGTAGACAAGTGGTACCCATGTATGCCTTTTTGATTATAGCTTAAGACTAGAATGCCATGATTTTGACTGATGAGGTATCATTGCTACTACTGACAGTAAAGGTTATCTTTTTACATAAATGCAGGCTGGTATTTTGGTAAATTTATTTGCAAACACAGAACCAAATGCATGCAGCTGTGCTCAAGACCTTAACCCAGGGATTATTGTTTTCATTCATTGAATTCTTAGCCATTCTTTTAAGGTTTTTCATTTTTTTTTTTCCAATCATCAAATACAGCTTTCATTTTTTCCCTTATTTTTTGCTTTCCAATCAGGCATAATTTGTAAATAAATCACCATTAGTATTCAGACACACTCAATGGTTAAAATTAACCTATTTTGTTCATAAGATGAAAATGATTATCTTTTAGCAATAGTTAAAATTAAGGCTAGGTGATTAAGACTTTCCTGTAGGCTCAGGGAGTGATTTTAGTAAAGCCATCATGACTATAGGGTAACTATATTTCCCCTGAGTGAAGTAGGTTAGAGTTAAAAAAAAAAAAAAGAAAAAGGAAAAAAAAGGCAGACAACCTGAAGAAGATGATTACCACATTACTAATACTGCAGTTTGTTTTACAAATTTTAATTAAAAGATTTAATGTGATAGTTAAACTACAAATCACATTCAGTGATGCACCACAGCTGACACTTACTTCCCCACTTTAAGTCATCTTAAAAGGCAGAGAGAATTTTTACTCTAAAACAAACAATTGATAATTATAGTAAATCTGATCTTTTCAATACTATATAGCAATTAGGAATAAAACAAGGTTCCTGCTGAGAGTTCATTATCAGAAATCATTTCCTATGAGAAGAGAATAATTGTTCTGAAATACTGGTGAAGTGGCTAGCTTAATAAAACATAGCAACTTTTAACTTATTTTTTATTTCGTTTTTGTCCCTTTTATTTATTTATTTTCTGGTTTGCTTTTTTTCTTTAGATCTACATATCCTTTTTCTGAAAGGGATCTCTAGGTCCTCAAGAGGCAAGTTAAAAGGTATAGGAAAATTGTGCTGAGCTTTCTGTATTAGAGGAACTGGGACTCATATGTATCTTGATTACAAACATAACTAGGAGTCATCACCATCATGCCGTGATCTACCTTCAATATAGGGTTTATGTTCTTTCTAGGGTGATTTTTCTATAATCCCACAAGGACATATACCCAAATTCAGATTTTGAAACCTATCAGTATAAGAAGCCAAACTAAACCTCTGGAGACTATCTTAAAGGAATGATGAAAGTCTTATATCCTTCTGTTATATGTAAGCAAATTCAGAAGTGAGGTAATGTTACAAGTCCATAGGAGTCCACATACAGCAACAGTATGCTAAATCATCTTCCTTGCAGTTTCCCTAGGCTAGCCAGGAACTACAATCTAAGAAGAATGGCAAAAAAACTGTTTTATTTGATTATCACTTCCCCTTCCATACACACAGACCACTACATACATACATACAGAGAAAGCGAGTAATCCTAGGGCCCACCCATTCACCTTTCCTTGGTGCATCTGCTGAGGAGAATGACAGTGTTAGATTTCTGATTTTGAATTTCACTGCTCTTCTTGCTTCTTAGCAGCTTACCACAAACTATGCAATCTGGACTGATAAAGACAGAAGAAGTTATGATGCCTACTAAGAGTTAATTACAACTTGTGCACGTTAGAGGAATAAAACTGAGAATGAAAATTGAAAAAAAATATATAGTAATACCTATTTACCACATGTATAGTAATAACAAAAGAGTAGAATTTTTCCTTTAGTGACAGTATTTTAAAGTGGCATTAATACATAATTTTAATAAAAAAAATGGTTCAAATTTCTGAAAGCAAGTTTCGTTAGAAGCATGCAAGAAGTTCTGGTTTGCAGAAGCATTTACCATTCATTTGCTGGAAATCATAGTGCTACTAGTTGTGCACTCCAAAAATAGAAACATCTTTCTAATGAAAAAAAAGGAAATTATCAATTTTCCCAAAGTGGCACACTTGTTTTTGATTCCAGTAAAACATAAAAGAAGCAGTCTATAGCAAGTCTTTGAGTATATGACAGCTATTATAAAAAGTAAAGATAATTTCATCTTGGCTGTTATTTGTCAGTCATTTTTCTTAAAATGCGATACCTTCTTAAGATGACCACAATGTGGACAGCTGCTACAAGGAACACAGGTAAAATTAATGTTGAAATCTATATGTCCCAATTGTCCTCAAGTGCCATGGGATCATTTAATATCACTTACTATGGGTCAATTAGACCTCCCGTTAGAGAAATCTTCTGCAATTCACTGTTCATTAGCCTGACATTTGCAAATGAAGTGCTTACAGGTTAAGCATCATTTAATCCCAGTGCTATAAAAATGTAAGAGAACACGATGGCCTCTGTATATTTGGAACTTTGTTTGGGAAACAATATTTTAGGAATATTCTTGCAGTAATAACATAGGTTGCCAAATCTTGTCTTTCTGCAAGGAATAAGGGTATCTGCTTTGTGGACATTTATTTGACCTTTTTGTTTATTTTGTACAAGGTAGATATATTCCTGAAGATTGTGAATACTCTTGCTTCCAAGTTGTTTTCATGATAAATGAAAGAGCTTTGTTCCTTTCAGGAGTGAAAACTTACAATTTGAATCCTGTTTGAAACAGAGCAAAATAATAAGTTTAGAAAAATTAGTCCTGTGTCTAGGGAGCAGTATTGGGATTCAAGGTGAATTCAACCACACATAAGTACATGCTGTGATATTGGGAGAAGACATTTAAGTCTCTTTTAGATGAAAAGGCAGGAGTATTCTGGTTTCATAACTTACCTGAATCAAGACAATATAGTGTTTCAGGTGAACTTCTCACTGACTAGGTAAGGACTGTATTAGTTTGTCTCATGTGCGTGGTGATCCATTCAGTAATGGTTATTGGGTTGAATTAGTGTCATTTGCTCTTTAAGAAAAGCTAAAGTCACTATGTACAAGAACTGTTAAATAAAAAGATATTGCTCAAGGTCACTGGCACAATGACGGTCAACACATTGCAGGGTGTCAGATGTGCCAAGTGTAATATATTGACAGAGCAGGTTGACATTGACAACATCTCTGAATGGGTTTTTGCCTGGGAGTTCATAAAAGATAATTGTGGAGAACAGATGTCAGAAGCACATAGATTTTCTGAGAAAGGAAGAAGAAATGCTAAAGGAAATGAGGATTACATGAGAACAGGTGATCACAAAATTAGAATGTCTGCAGGCTGACAGCTATAAGAACAGATGGAAACAACATTCAGACTGCAGTGGAAAGGAAACAAAAAATGCAGATGGTCTTAGAGTATAGTGCACATACGATCTTCTGTACTATGCATATGTAGGTGTGAATACAAAAATAAAAGGCAAAAAACAAGCTCTATACATGTGAATAAACCTGTGGATTTAAATATTATGAACTCGACAGCACTTAAGTCAATGGGCCCAATTCATAGTTGTTTTTCACGTTTCAGAGTGGATCTAAAGCATTACTATACTGATTTGGTCCAGATGATGACTTCCAAAAGGGAGAACAATGAAGCAATGAAAAATTCAACACAGTGTCAACATGAGTGAGATTTGCATAATTAGAATTTTGTACAGCATCTAGCTCTATGATCAAAGTTCTCCAGAGCTGAGCAGTTATATTAGAGTGATGAAAAAGTAGATGGGAGAAACAAGGTTGAATGATGTGACTAAGAAGAATGAAGAAGGGAGAGAGTTACCATCTCCTTCATAGTTTTGGTGGTGTGGGTATGAAAAATTCATGGTTTTCACTGAGATTCCTGTACTAGTGAAACTCTGCTATGGAAAGAGAGAGCTGAAATATTTAAGCCATCTAAAAGGCTTTCACTGCCATGACATTCTGATTCTCCCCAAGAAAATCTCCCAGCACAGCTAAGGCAGCAGTTTTGTAACATCAGTAGGCCCTCTAGAGTTAAGTGCCTAACTGCCTATGACTCTGTAGGCATAGCGGTCTTCACAGGATGAGAATAATAGCCTCCTCCTGGTATTACAAAGGCATTCAGAGGTTACGTTCATTAAAAGCTGGAAGGTGTGGGGGGATAATACGGTAATGGTAGCTACATGAACACTTTTCTTAGACAGATTGTTACCACCTGGGAATTAAGAGGGAAACTCATAATCCTGTGATTTCTCATGGTCTATTTGAGTGGGATTGCAGGTTTCAGTTACAATGCAAGTATTTAAAAAAGCTCATTGTAATTAGCAGGCTCACTAGAAGACTCAGCAGAAAGGGTAAGGGTTCTTGTTTCTCACTTTTTTTCAACTTTTTCTGCTCTGCTAGAAGCCTATTAAGCTGGAATTCTATGAACAGATTTTGTTTCATTAATCCAGTGTGAAAATGTTATCACAGTAGCTGATTTTATGTCCTATTGGCCATAAAAAGTATTGAAAAAGCTGACTTTACAGGTGTCCAGTCATTCCCCGCCTACAAAATCAGTTTGCAGTTTATTTTCATGTTTTGTTTTGATGGTTTTCAGACATCTGAATTTTCGAGGTGTAGCGAATAGTAAACAAAGTGTTTTGAAAACAAAGCTGTTACTTGTGTTAATGCTTTCCTTTGACTTTTATGGTATTTAATACTATAGAAACCTTATACATGTTTCTAGATGTCTGTTCTAGATATACGCATACTTTTACAGAGAAATAACATCAGAAACTTGAGAAAAGTGGTTATTGTCTGTGTTAATTTTTTGAATGTGGTTTCTCTTCCATGTGTAGAACACATGGTTAGTCAGTTTCTCTCTAGAGCCCAATATTTATCTTTCTGAAAACTGCAAGAAAATATTCAGGATTGGAAAAACAAAACACCTGTTTCACTTGCAGCTCCAAAAAGAATCAAGGAAATTTGCTGAGTGAGAGAACAGACTGGGTTCACCGACAGTAAAATAAATGATGGCTGCCTGTGGATTAACGATAAGGTGTAATCTCTCCATGGCACGACACATGGTTTTATGTGTCATGATATGTGAACTTCTCTGAAGTGCATTTCGGGATTTTGATGTTCTTCATGACATGTTAACTATACTGGTGTGTGTTTGTGCATGTGCACATAGCTATAATTCTCTGTATTTCCTCATACTTTAAGCTTTTTAATGGGTAATGACAAACTAAAAAAAAACCAAAGATCTGATAATCTTGCCACCCTCTCTAGTAAGTCATAGACTTTTTTTATTTTTTATTTTAAATCTTCATTTTTTTAACAAATTTGCTAGATATCATTATGCATTGCATCAACTTCCTGAACTATGCCTTTTACTGATGGCTGTCTGGCTTTGAAATAGGGGCTTTGCCCTTAGCGCACCTGTTGCATAAGAACACTCTGGGTACTTATGTAAGGAAATCTGCCAAAGCTTGTCTGCTGCCTGGCACAAATAAACATGCAGATGTTCCAAATACACCTGCCTGTCTATAATGTGAATTTTTCCATGTTAAAACTCTAGCAAATCCTGTATGACCTGAGCAAAGCCAAGATCTCACTCATTCACACTTGTGTTGAGGCTCCATACTCCTGAACAAAAGCAAAAATACAAGCCTGTGACAACAATAAACTAATGATGCTTTAGTGAAAGATTCACCATTCCACTAGAAATCTAACTGCCACTGGAGAACTTATCCTCTGTAGAGTTTTTTTTTTTTCCCCCCTCAGTGTTAATTTTAGGATGAAATCCTATGTTTATTTTTCCTCTTGACCATTGCTTATTTTGCCTGTTCTGCAAATGGTGTTGCAACCATTAAGGCTTTCAATACGTGCAAAAAAGAGCATTTACATTGCTCTTCTACTCTTAAGTTTGTTCTTCCCCCACCTTGCATCCCTCTATCTTTGAGTCTCTGTTATCAAAATGTGATGTGTGGGTCGATGGTATTTCAGCCAGTTATTCTTAACTTCAGCACACATATCTTATGTTGTAACAGATGATGTTTTTTTGTTGTCCTGTCCTCAGCACAGGCAAGGGAAAATAATGAGGACACATCTTTGAATGTGTCTGCAATATTCAGGTTAGTAACCTATCAACAGAAACTGTTTAGGCTAGTGTGCTGCCCTCTGTTAGGCTGCAGACTGTGACCTTCAGTAGCAGTTATTTCCTATGATCAAATTGCAGGAGATTCTTTTGTTAGTGACTGCCTCTTTCACATTAAATGTTTCCTTATCAACTTGTTTCTCATGGCTAAATCTGCCAACCCCCAGAAGCCATTCATAACTTTGCATTTCAGTGTTAAAATAGTCGTCATGAAGGCCTATGTATTCTCTGCTGGATTGAAGACAAATACATCCCAAGTACTCTGTTTTGTGGAGCTTGATGTTACAGTGCTGTGTGACAAGCACACTATTGTTGCACGAATATTACATGAGTACGATAGACATAATAGTGCTAAATACAAACATGGAAAATGAGGAAAATATTAACAAAGTTATTGTGAAGTGAATGTGTGGATGTTTTTTTTTTTTTTTTTTTTTTTTTTGTTGGGGGACCTGCATTAACAAAGCAGTGTTTTATGATTATGTCATTACAGGCAACACCTGAAATTTCAGGAAAACTGTGATAGCGGATATCATGCGTATTTTAAATTACAATTAATTTTGTCTATAGGGTTTACTGTGTCTGTATGGGCAGCAACATGAAGAAACAGTACGGCATCATTTGATCTACAGAAGTCTATTTTCTGCTTAGGAAGCTTTGCTTTGCTATTTCATGTTGTTATTTTATTGTGATATGAAAATGGAGAATGTTATTACAATTAAGCATGTTCCTACCTAAAGAATGGTAACACAACCTGCTTCTATTTATGAAATCAGGGGACACACACACCAGGTGTAGCAAATATTTACAGTGAAAGATAGATAATAACACTTTTCTTCCTTTAGTAAGGCAAACTACGTTGAATACCAAATGGGAATTCATCAAACCACTGCAGTTCTGTGCTTTGGTGTGAGTGTGATAAGTGGTAGAAGTTGCAGAGCTAGGCTGTTCAATGTTGTAATCAAATAGTACAATAAATACAGAGGAATGTGATTTACATCTAACATCTTTCCAGATAAACTTGGCAAGTGTAATTCTCACCCCTAGGGAACAGCATTCAGAAAGAGGCTTCTAAAGCATCTAACAGAACATGTATATTCTTGTTTTTATAAACTTGACAATAGCACTGTTTTACTGTATGATTTCTTTTATATCATGGGTTGCTCATCATATTTTTCGTTAGCTCAGAATTTGGTTGTTGTTCCTTATCAGATGAGGAAAGAGATGCCTTCTCCCCAAAAGACCTGCTCTAAAATAATGTAAGTGACAAAACTAACTCCTGGACACAAAGCAGAATAGACTTCCTCAGCCTTTGTGAGAAACTTGACTGTCTATTTTTCTAAAAGTATCTTTAAACTAGGTGAAGAATACAAAGATGATTTCCAGTGGCTTTTTGAAGGTCATATGTCCTTCTGTTCTGTATTGTATTGTTCAGTATCATTGCTCTGATTTCTGGTACCTGGCACCTGAATTATGACTACCATCCAAACTTCTTTTGAACAAAGAATTAGTGTAACCATACCCACCAATATAAAATGCTGCTCACTAATGACACAGTCCAATAAAACATTCTCTCCACCTGGCTGCTGACAATCCAGATAAAGAAATCTCTACCCTGAGCCTCCTATAAGCTTTGCTGTCAGTTTGCTGCCTCCATACTCTACCTCCTAGTTTTCTCAGCTTATTTTTCTGTTTGCTGTCCATCCCAGTACTGTGTTTAAAATAGTTTTTTATATGTTAGGTATAACCTCTATTACATCATCAAATTACTTTATGAATAATATTACATTAATTTAATAATTACCCTACAAACTCGCATTAAGTCAGGTGAGCAGAGCTGAGTGGGGAGCAGCCTCTAGGAGGTGCAAAGGCTAGGACGATAAAGGGTTGGTACCTAGATTGGCCAGCCACATGTGAAATCAATCATTTCACTGTCTTAGCTGTTGTTTGTTATGATTTACTCTCTACTGTCTGATTCCAGCCCACCTCTGTCTGCTCTCGTAGCACTCAGAGCTCTGCAGAGAGACTCAAAGTGGACACTGATGACTGGGATTGGGCTGAAAGGCAAAAAGGATGAAATGGTAGGGAGAGGAACTGCACAGTCTTTAACCTGTGGTGCATCAGTCATTCTGCACCATGGAGAATACCGAACATATTGGTGTGTTGACATGCAAATCAGTACTTCTTTCAGAGATCACTTTGGGGTGGAGGGGAGTCCCCAGGGACCAAAAAGTAATGTGATTTCATGCAACTACTCGTGCGTCCCTTTGCCTTAGACCAAATGTCTCTGAATGAACTGGGGAAAACTTTCTAAAGTAATACAAATCTTTTTTTTTTTTTTTTTTTTTTTTTGGGGGGGGGTAAGCTTTAGATGAGAAATGCATTCTAAAACTACCTTAACTGAGGGGGAAGAAAACTCTGTGTGCCCAGCATGCTCTAAGACAGGCAGTTTAATTAGACCTATTTAATATTGTTGAGATTCTCAGGTGGATGATGAGTATTGCACCAAGGTATGGGTTCTTACCATCTTGTTTATCAATGGTAATTTAATTACTATTAGAGTTCATTAGAAAAATAATGAAAACAAAACAGAAAAATAAAATACATTCTGTGAAAAGATGATTAAAAATCAAGTGAAATGTCAACCAGATCTTTTTGTGATACTTGTTCACTTAATTATATTCAGTTTCTTGAAATTGTTTGCAAATTTATTTCTCCTTTCAAGGATATTCACAGAAGTGTAGAGGAGTGAAATAAACACAGTCCAAGTATTTATATCAAGGAAGAGGTGAATATATATTATACATATTTTGTATATAATGATACATATTATAATGTACATATACAAATATCAATCTTTCTAAAATATTGAGCCTTTACCTAAGCTCCAGTGATGTAGGAAGGAAGTTACACAGCTCCAGTGCTACAGGGAGGGTACCTTTTTTTCTTCTTAATGTATCAAAATGGCTAAAGAATGTGGCTTATTACTGAAGAAGGGTAGTCTGTGATGCTATTTTAATCATATAGATAGAGGTGCACAGCTATTTAAATACCAACAATTATATAACTTTAAATTATTATGACTGCCTTTCCAATTATTGTAAATTTTGGGTTTAGTTCCTTAATTTGTCTGCTAAAACATGCATGTAGATTTTTGGGGACCAAAAATAAAAATCACTTTTTAGAGTTTTTTTTTTTAAACTGATAGTTGTAAAAGTTTCTACAGATTAAGATACAAGGCATGACACTAGGCTGAATTATTCTAGATAAAGATTATGCAAACCTTTTCTCATTTTTAGTTTGTTTTATTCAGGGAAAAAGCTGTGTGAGCCTACAGAAATTACATATGATGTTTGTAGGTATTTACAGTCTGTTTTCCAATACCACTGGATTCATTAAAAAATAAAAATTCTTCACCCTAAATTCATAAATAAGACTTTCAAGAAGAAAATTAGTTCATTGATGTCAGTCTGAGCCTGCAGCTTTTTCTGGGTGGAAAAAAAAAGTCAAATTTTCTGTGGCCTTGGTCCTCTTACTGGCAATCAGTCCTCTCTTCCATTCTTTCTGCCCAAAAATGGGAAAAGAAGGGTGAATTTTGGTAATGAATATTACAAATTATTCAGCAAATTACACTTTTTTTTTTTTTTTTTTACAGACTGATTTTTTCAGTGGAAGACTTCGAGTTCATTTCTTTCTAACTGGAAATAACAGAAGACTTGTCCCAAACTGCCATGTAAACTCAAATACACTGTAAAATGAGAACGTAATCTTTCTATGGATTTTCAAAGAAAAAAACGCACCTAATTACATTTTGCTGGCTCCCTAAAAGTTAAAACTTATTCCCAAAGGTTATAAGCATTGGGGTTGTCTTTTCTTCTATTGACTGGAACTGCCATGCAAGTCACCTTGAATACATATTTCATCTGTCATTTATGAAATGCTTGATATTGTGTCATGAGAACAAAGTTAATACTATTGTCATAGCCCATAACCACTTTTCAAGAATAAAATATCTTGAATAAGCGTAAACAAGGGTAATAGCCTCTTGGGGTGTTTTCAGCTGCATTGTGAGTGAAAGCTGTAATGCAATTCCTGTCTACTGTACCTAGTGGTTTCACTTCTTAGTATGTTTGTGTGAGAGCATGTACTTGAAGTAAAACACGTGAAATTAACTACCATCATAAACATACTTTTTAATGCTCCACTGTGCTGATTTTTTAGTCTGGGATCTGTCTGTGTTCTAAAATTCCAGACTATTTACATTTGAAAGACAGAGAATAATGCTAGAGGTGTACTTATAAAGTTTATATGCATCTACCTACATTTGTCTTCTTACTGAGAACTGAGTGTGATTTTATTCTACTTATCACCTGTGTAAGCCTTAGGCTCATGTGCTTTAATTATGTAGCACAAATACATTTCTGTGAGAGAGATTAATGGAATTTAAAGAAAAGGAATAAACAAAAATGAGTCCCTGTACTGAAAAATATATGCAACATGAATTTTAGGGGTGTGAAGCGTACACAGATTTCTTTGATATCAGTGGCAGCTGAGGTTCCTCAGCATCTCTAAAAATGAAGCAAAAGAACAGTTACCATGGAAATGTTATTTTCGTAAGTGCTAACTTAGGTGGAAGACAGGTCAAGATAAAATGCTTTTAGAAAAAGAAGCAAGGGACTTCTTCCTTTCTGGAATATTTCCTTATAAATCAATTTCAGCTCTAGATTCAGCCTTTTGTGTAGTTTGAGTGGAAAAAACTTCGCATTCACCACAGTTACTCCTTAAATGTTGTCCAGTTAGCTGTCAGCCTGGTCTGGAAGTGCAGCTAGTTTAAAAACAAGCAGTAAATGGTAGATTCTCAAAGAGAAGATATTGTGAAATGAACTAGAAACATATATACTGTAGATGGTGACCTTAAGCGTTGTTTCTAATTACTTGTGGTTTTATATATACAGATAAGCTGTTAATGTAAATCGTGTAAAACATCATATTTACATGGACTGTTGTTAATATTTCTCATAGATGTGTAAGTTTCTCAGTGTGAAAGATGGGGGAAAAATCTACAGTAATTAGTCTAAAAGCTTGGTATCATAGAATACTTATGTGTCTTACTTTATGTTATTTTAGATATATTTGTGCTCCATATTTGTCGCAGATGTGAGGAGAGGGAGTCAGGTGAACCATATGAAAGTATGAAACCTTAGGGATTACCAATGGCTGATGGAGAGCAGATGACAGAATATAGGGTGTGGTATTCCTTTGCACAGATTTCTGAAAATTCACCTCTAGTCTGAAGTCCGTGAGATTGTGATGTTACTGCTTTCTAGCTCTGCTGTGAGCTGTGTCTGCCAGAAGTACTTCCTTTGCTTTCTCTAAACTGGCCCGAGTGGCAAGCTTTACATTAACACTTTGGATTATCATTTATTATTGCCATCCAGTGTTGAATTACAGTCTATGACCAAATTTTAGCTGCTTTGTCAGAAGTGTCCTGTAAGTTACAAAGCTGTTGTCACCAATAGTGGGAATATTTCTAGGATTCCAAACTTAGTATACTTAGTCCAATTTCTGTTTGTCTATTTGGATGTTCAGACCTTTATTTAATTTTTTTTGAAAAAATGGAAAGCTGTGGTGTGAGTAAGCTTAGATGTAACCTTTCTGATGCTTTCATAGTTTCTTTGGTAGCTAGACTTGAGTTTGGAGAGCTGAGTACCTCAAGCCTTTTCAGTTGACACTGCTGGCAGTGTGGCTTACTTATGGCAGAGCTTCTGAATGAACCAGCATGGTTACTGCTGGTGAAGTGGAGTGAAAGTAAACTGCAGGAAGTGTTACCCATTAGGAGGTTTGGGGCTGAACAGAAAGCAGCCCCTAGGGTGAGCATGAAGGGGTGAAGATACCCATACCATTTCTGTACTGCAGGAAGTACAGGGTGGAGTCTACTGTTTCAGTGCATTTCTTGATCTAATTTTCTTGCTGAGATAATTTGCTAGCTTGTGGCAGCTTGCAAGTTAACTAGGAAGTCTGTAGGTATGGAAGATGGTGGGGGAGCAAGGGAGTAGAAATCTGGAGAGGGATAAGAGCTGCAGAATTGTCAATAGAAATTCATACGTAAAATAACAGAGACCCAGGAGAATTAAATTGTACAGGATATACACACCATTTTCATGGAATCAGTTTTCTGGTCTTCAGGCAACCTGCTTCTGCTATCAGGCAGAACTTGGCAGCTCAGCTTCTAGCAGGCAGGCATGGGTTTCTGCCTGGACTTATTTATATCGAGTGTCTAACCCCACATATTGCAAGGAGCAGGAAGACAAGGAAGTATCCTGCTGCATACACCTTGTGATGTGAGCTCTTCACCCATAACAAAGAGCTAAAATGTTAGCCTTTATTTGCTGACACACATTGCTTGGCAATGAATACACAGGAATGTGCAGATGAACAAATATGATTGCAACAGAACAGCCTATCCAGGCAGATGCTGAGGAAACCACCGGAAACTTGTGCTGCTATTAATTGAGATGGAGTCCCATTCCTCAAACACTCCTTATGCAAGCTCACAAGGTTGTAAAAATCCTTCCCTCCCCCCTCTCCAGCTGGCTCACAAACCTGCCACTTCCTTTCTCTCTCTTCTCTTTTCATTAGGCTTTGTTTGTTTCAGGGTTGCTTTGTCGTTTATAGGAAATAATGTTTTACAGCGCATCTATCCGTCAGCTCCTTTCACACACAGAGAGGAGTAAACATGACTGAATAAGGATTCTGCTTGCATTTTAAAGAGCACTGGCTTTGAGGGATTCTGCTACTCAAATGCAGCCTATTTTCCTGGTAGAGAGGTTGCAATAATAAGCTTTCTCTCATTAAATATGCAATTTGTGAGGGAGATTCTTTTCTAAGTTGGCTTATGTCCAACCAAAATGGAAAAAGAACATCTTTCTTACATCTTTTAACCTGAAAAATAAAATGAATCAGCTGTCATTTATAGTGACAAAATAGATTTGACTGTAACAAAGACAGCATGTATTGTATGACACAAAATGTTTAAAGTGTCTTTACTTGAGTAAAGTAGGTCAGGACATCGTGCTTGACCTGATTATTTGACTTTCAAAAAAAGACAGGATAAACAAAATTGGCAACAGCAGGGGAATGAAACTGGTGAAAGGCACACAAGAGTCATCAGATAATGAGGCATGGGTGTGTGCTAATCCCATTACCTTGGCTCAGCATCAGACCAGCCCTGGTAGGGACACCTTTCAGTGAGGACTATATAAGCCCTCAGCAGTCAGGTACATATGTTTGCTCCATCTTGCTGGTATTTGGGGTCATCTTGCAAACAAAGAATTACTGTAAGCCAATCAGGATGTAACAAACAATCTGGATGCAACAAAACATTTCATAAATCCTCTGGAGTAGAGTAAGATTTAATCCTTGGTATTTTAGTAAGATGATTACAAGCTGCTTTAAAAGGCAGTTGCGGTGACTTAGTGGATAGCAATGCTGGAATGCGGGCATTTGTTCATTGAACCACAGAACAGAATGGTGCACTGGGTTTAGGCCATGGCAACTACAGGCACTGAGAACCTTCAGATTTTTCTGGACTTGTGTTTGCCTGTGTCTTTCCCAGAGAAAGCCCCATGTAAGCTCATGTATGATTTCACAGACTCGTGTGATTAAAAAGTGATTCAGTCGCATGAACTTGATTTGTTTGAGTTGCTGTACTTACATGAATCCTCTTTGTCCTCTTACCAACTACATGAATAAAACACAAACATTTGCCAAAATTTTACGGAGGAGACTTTTTCTAAAACCAACAACAATAAAGAGCTGTGTAACAGACTTGACGCTTGCATATCAAAATTTTTTTTTGGTTGATCATTTTCATATTACAAATTCTTGCTCAGTTTTATTTTGGACAATTGTCTTTTATAAGACCTTATATCCAGGTATATTTTGTATTTCCAAGATGCTTTACAAAGTCAGAGTTATTGGATATGAAAGCAAAAATACAATGTCTTGCTATCAATGGCATCTGTGAAGGTGGAAAAATCTGTATGCAAAGGACTCAAAGGGCAGCGTGTACATATAAGGTGGAGAGCATATACAAAAAGAGATCAGAGCCTTGTGGTATATTCTTAATTTGCAAAAATGTTCTTAGCAAAGTTCATCAAAATTAAAATATTTGAATACATTCTTAAACCAAAATAGCAGGTTTAGGTCCTTCAATTTTCAGTGCCTAGCCATTGAAGGCAGATTGTTGTTATTACCAGCAGACCTGAGACGATTAAAACCTGTATCTCAATTGACCAGGAAGCCATTTCAGCAGCATTGGCTTGAGGATACCTGGTCTTGGATGGACTACAAAAGAGCACCCACCTCATCTATTACTGTATTTATGGGAAAACTCAAAACCTGACCATTTGGAGATGAGTTCCATCTCCTTGGTTTTCATAGGGTCAGACGTGTTTTATGAATACTTTTACACAAAAAACCATTTCATTTAGAGAAGCAGATTTGTTGGAGTTTTTTTAGCATTCTTTTAATTTTTTTTGCAAGTTCTAATCTTTCCATATTTAGATTCCTTCCCCCCCCCCCCCCCCCCCCAAATGTATTTAGGTTCTTTTAATCCTGTGTTTTACACATGGACGATTAGTAAAGGAATCTTGGGGGGCGGGGGGGGGGGATGGGCAGGGGGGAATGGGCAGGGGGTGTCACCTCAGGGACTGTGCTCTGTTTGGAACTGCTGGGGAGTGCAGAAGTTCTGAGGCTGTGACTGAACTGCAGGCAGCGTGTGATCCAGTATGCCATCTACTGCTTTGTCATTATTACCTAGTGGGTATTACAGAGAGCCATTTATATCTTCATGAGGGGAAACTAAAATGCATTTTGTGTGAGTGTGTATGGGTTAATGAAAACTTAATTATGGAAAATGGAGAGTGTTTGCAGCCTTCACTGGAGAAAATGAATTAAAAATGACCAGCCAGAGGAGGATATAAAGAAAACAGTAGTATTAAAATGGGGAAAAGGTCTTACTCTTAAAAGAAAAAAAAAGGTTACTTTACTGCTGGTAATTACCTTCTGGTAAGATGATAGATTCTGCTCTCAAATCTTAAGACTGACAACAAGATCTAATATTCCCCATTTAGCTTCTAATCTCTGACCTAAAGCGTTCAGTTTAGCAGGTGTACCAGTGACCCATCATGGTTTAATTTAAGTGTTATTAGAATTACAGCACTGCAATGTGAGGGTATAAATAATGCACGAAAGAGAACAATTACTGCAATTAACCATGGCATGAACCACAGAAAAATCACCCCACAGCAATTTAGAATTCATTAAAGTAACAGAGAAATTACTGAGTTCTCAAAACCTAGTGCTGTACCGCTACAGAGGAGAAGAAACCCTGATAGAATATGAAAAATGAGATAAAAAAGAATCTTTGTGTGACCAGAGAGAGAGGCATAAAAAAATAAAGAAGGCATTTGGCAAGAATAAAGTTAAAAGTATATGAAAAATGTAATAATATTTTCTGAGGCTTGAATAGAGTAAGTAATAACGTGTAGATTCTAAATTAGAGACCTCTTGATCCAAGGTGAGAATACATAAGACAAATGTAACAGGTGATTGTGAATGAGTCTGACATTTCTGGTGACTTGTGATGCAGTAAAAGTAAACTCTATCTGGAAAGAACAGACCTTATGAGAAAAGAATTGCACGTTAATGGAGAGAGGTTCAGCCAAAGCAAGAAATCCTACAGGCTACCTGTAGGTTTGCTTTTTAACTTTTTCCTCTGTCACAAGACAACTTTCGAGTTGTAATAAGCTGTTCCAGTGAATACACCAGGAGAACTCAGCCCAACCAGTTAATATCCTGCAGAAACACATTAAATATTACATGAGACAGTGAGAAAACCACAGTGTAGAATGTATATTTGATAATGAGGAAAGAAATATAGGGACAGATATTTATCCCCTTATATTAGGAATAAGGATAGGAAGGACACACAACCAGGCTATGTGTGTGGTAGGGAGCAGCAGGGGCAGAACTGTGGAATGCGCAGTAGCAGAGGCTGACGTATTGGCTTTGCGTGGTAATTGCTGCTGGACTGGGAGGCTGCTGTTACTCCTTTCCTGCAATGCCACTGCTCAGTGCTGCCACACTGTTCTTCTGCTTCTGGAGTAACTGGTGGGACCTCAGACTCTCCGGACAAATGTCTGTTTGGCCACACTCTTCACTTCTTTAACAGCTGAAAAAGAAAAGATATACTTGTAGAGTTTAGTAAGTTTTAATGAAATAAAGTGAGCTAGACTTTACTACATAATTTAATAATATCTTGAAAAAATAACAGAGCTGAAAAACAGAAGTCAGAGAGGCATCATTTCAGTGAGGCTACTTGTGTGCTAGAAGGCCTGTATATATTTAAGTGCTTTTATGGGTTGAGGTGTAAAACCAATAAGCTTTATTGCCTCTTCAAATAATGCTATTAAGGTCAGACTGCCATAAGTTACGCAAGATTCTTTCCCTGATGATGTTTTCTCCCTTCTTTTCTCTATTACATTCTTGGCATCTCATCTCCCTCTGGGCCTTCCTTTAATTTTTCTTTTACTAAGGTCATTGAGTCTGACAATTCTTTTATTATGAATCTCACAATTATGGGCCGTTTTTCTTAACTCTTCAGGTCCCAGAGCAATGAAATGACTTGAGAACCCTACTTTCCATTTAAAAAAAAAAAAAAAGTTTTTTTGCCTTGAAGATTTCAGAATTAATTTTGAAATTGTAAAGTTAAAACTTGGTAACTGTTTAAAATAAAAAGAGTGAGGAGGGGTAGATGCATCGATGCATCTTTTTTTTTCTTTGTTTTGTTGTTAAAACATTTTAAACCAATAGTATGATATATTCCTCTTTATTTTATTCTTTTAGTGGTAAAACAGCATTATTATTATTTTTTTTAAAGTATGTTTTCTATGTGGATGGTTCATGGAACAGATCTGTAGTGTTATTTTTAGTGAAGTACATTTTTATTAAAGTACATGAGTAACCATGGCCATCTCTACAGTTTAATTTAGACATAGTCTGTATTTAATGTTTGATGAATGCATCATGTATTGGGGTCTCTGAGAAATCTTCTGGATGTAGATTTTCAGATCATAATATTCAGAGAGGCATCTTCCTGTCTATGTACAGTCATTCATATTTGCTTTAATGAAAAGCTTTATTCCCCAATTTGGATTTCTTCTGGGTCCGCATCCATGAAGGTCATCTCTTGACATCTGCTCCTTGCCAGAGGAACACTATTTGGACTAGATTGCCTTACAACCTTGTGCAGTAACAGTATTCCTTCAACCCGCACATTTGGAATTTGGTAGGAAGCACTCCTTATTTCTAAGTTCCTTGAAAAAATTTTGTAATACATTTATTGCAGTAGCGTATGCCTATCCCAGCCTTTATGAGATTTACTGCCACTACAGAGACAGAAACCCCAGTTTGTTAGCTTTACCTACATTCACCTTGCTTAATAATAAAACACAGCAACTCAGGAGAAGTAAAACATAGTACGAGTAAGCCTCAGCTTTTGAGTAATCCTGGCCTAAGCTTCACAAGTATATGTCTATCTGTCTAGTTTCTCTTGTTCAAAATCTGTAAGCCAGTAGAGCTGAAGGTTCAAAGTAAATAGCAATACATTCTCCATTCTCTGGTCTGACTAGCTGGCATACCAAACTATAAGTGCTTGCATCTTTTTAGATTACCTTCTGTTGTACAAATACAGATATTTATGATGACTCATCTACATAAAGATCTTGGACAGTTAAATTTCATTTCCCTGCCCTGTTTTTTGCTTAGTTAGATGGTGAACGCCACAAATAACTCTGCTTGGTGACATTGGTCTTGAAAATATAAGGATCATTTCTCCCTTGTCTTTAGTCCAGTTTCCAACCAGCGTCTCCCATACAGTCTTAGGGCTACTAAAATATTTATATGAATTTTTATTCAGGATAAAATAAAACCTTTCTCAAACAGACCACTTACAGTTTGCTCCATTTATTTAAAGAGGCTAGCTGTGTCCTGAAGGACCTGCATGCTCTGTCTTCAACTGTATCAATAAGCCTCCATCAGATGTGTGTAACATATTGGTGACCATGTATTGGGTGTTATAAATACAGGCAAGGAGGCTCTCAGTGAACGTGTCTTCTGTATGTCACTGGGCCACATGAGAATGCCTTCTGTGGATAGCTATATGTGCAAAATTCTCAGCACAAGGATTCATGCAAGGTGGTATGAATTCCTCTATAGATGAAGTTGTCTTGCTAAACATGGTATCAGTTTAAAAAGATACCTTTTAATTCCTGCAAAATTAGGTCCTGTTTAACTCAAGAATTTGACAATATCTGCTGTATGCAGTGAATACAATTGGAAAATATGCTGTTTGAAAGAAAGGTTTTAGATTGCTACCAAATTTTTTAAAATCTTGATATCAAACTCTTTTAAATTGATCCTATTTTATATTATACTGCTGAAGAGGGCCTGTAGCCACCAGTTTGATTATAAATTAGCCTTTCAAAAATTATTTTAAAATTTGAAATTGTTAGATGATTTACTGTCTTTTGCAGTTTGTTGCAGTAATTACAATATATTTTATATCACTTAGGAGATTCTCTTTAGAGAGCTAATCATATTTCTGTGCCTTCTATTGGCACGTATAAGAAGTACACCAGAAGAAACTGCCCAGGTCATAAACCACCAACTGTTCAAGATTGGCTCTGGGAAGCACCGCAATAAATGCTAATTGATGGGGACATAGACTTACACCAAAAAAAAACAAAACAAAACAAAAACAACCCCCCAAAATCCCATCCCACAACCTAATGTATGCTGTTTCCAACATGAGAAATTGACAATCTACAATGTTGTCCTAGAATACAATTAAAGCTAGCCAGTGTAGCTCAAATAACAGATGCTTACCCTAACCCACTAGGGAATGACAAACCAGGAATTTAAAATCTCTGTATTCTGACAGATTGTTCTGCAAATAACTGTATTAAGAGATATAGAATTCTGAATAATTGAATGGCAGAGTGGCAGTAAGCTGGTCTTACATGTCTCCCAGCTTTCTGCTGGCAAACACAATCTTCATTTGATAAGAAGTCATATAACCACCTTAGCACGGTGCTGAGCTTGTTAATGTCTTCTAACCTTGGCTCTATGGCTTTCAGACGGCTCCAAGCAGACCAAACCTTCTTGCATCTCTGCATGGAATTTCACATTAGTTATAGGCAGTTATGAAGGAGACCTCATGAGAAGCAGATACAAACTATATTATGAATATTCTGTATGCAGAGTATCTCTCGCCATTGGAGATCGAAATTAATTTTGTGATGTACTCTGGCTTTCAGTGCCATATCCATACTTCATCCTGTTTTAGGTGCATTTCCTCATTGTTTTCTTTTTAGTTATGGCATTGCTGTTTGTGAAGGTGATGATTGGAAACAGAAAGGAGTCTGCTGTATAATATGCTGTGGCTATAAGGGATGGGCAGCACTATTGCTGAAAAGGCAAAAGTAGGGATTAAATTTGATGCAATTAACTGAAGGCAGGCAGAGAGAGCACCGCAGAGAGAGAGGATGGGCTGGGGGACTTGTGAAAGGAGCCAGTCAGCAAATATCAGAGACCTCACAGAATCTGTCTGTAGGAAAAACTGGATGGTGCCATCAGCCTCCTACATTCTTTACCTGGTTATTCCATCCAGGTTCCTTAAACAGAACCTGTGTGAAAGAACGGTGAGGCAGTGTGAGTAGCATGCTGTACTAGAGGTGTAACTGCTGGTGTTTGGGAACAGGCCTCCTGATGCATGTAGTTAGCACCAGCCTCAGCAACTTCCTCCCATTCTTGCACTCTGCAGTTCTCTAAACCAACCCTCTGTGCAAGAGCAAGCAGACTGCTGCTAGGGGGGAAGCCCTACAGCCACAATGGCTACCGCATGTAACTTGCAATCATCAAGAGACTAATGTATCCTGGTAGAAATGCTTGTGCAGTAGTTTCCAACAGTGTATCTGCAAACAATACTGACATTGCTGCTTTTCCATGTGAAAAAGTTTAATATTGATTATCAGAGTAAATGTGCACAGAAAATGTCATGGTCAGCTGACTATAACATGTATTTTGGATTTGTTGCATCAATATTACCTGCATATGTGAAAAAACAGCAACGTAGAAAAAAATAGCATTGATTCTCAATATTTAGACTACATTAAATGCAATATATATATATGTTTCTATTACTGTTATTTGGATAATGAGAAATATAAGCTCTATTTCAGGGTGGTGGACTTTCTTACTTATTTTTTCTCCCTGTCCTCTCACCAGGAATGCACTATTAAGTCTTAGAAAAGTCATGTAACTGCAGTTTTCCTGTCTATAAAACGAGCGATGCTATTTTTAAATTAGTTAAAAAATATAACCTCATTTGAAGTCTGTGTATTAAAATTTCTAAAATTTTATCACCATCTTTACCTTCTCAAGGAACACTTGATTACATGACTTAGTCATAGAATTACCAAATCAAGAATAATATACTAATCTGGTTCTAAGGGGAATAAAACTATTTCAATTCACTATAGGTGACAGAAATGGTACTACAAGAATCTTGATAGCAATAAAGAACACTTTAGCTGCTAAATTCTCACAGGATAATTTATTAGTAGAGATGGATGAATAACGGATTCCTCAGCTGAATGGCTGAACTGGAAAATCATGGAAAATCTTGAGAATAGCATGTGTGTGTGGTTAAAGAAAACCTGTCCCTTAACATCAACTTTTTTTTTTTTCTCCACATCCATTGTTTTAGTGTGAATTAACATCCTACAATTCAGGTCAGTTGTAAACGAACCCTTTGTTTCAAGATGAAAATTCTAAAGGCTTCATTAAAAACCTACCAAAACTGAATGTGTCAGTGTTTTATTTTAAAAAGAAAAAAAGAAAAAAACAAAACAAAACACTCAATTAAAAATTGAGTCAAGTTTGATTGAAGTCCCTGAAAATCTTTGGCTCCTTTCCAAAGTTTTTTAAACAAATTTAGATTTTCTTACAATAACAATAATTATCTCCTGGCACTTCACTGACTTTCAGCTGCAGTTTCCACTACAGTCACAAGATGCTGTGAAATGCTGCCGTTGTGTGCACTTAAAATTTGGAGACTATAAATCCTCAGGGCATAGGACAATCTTTTCACTTCTGTGTTTTTTTCTCTTTTTTTTTTTTTCTTTTCCTATGCATGTCTGTGGCATTACATAAATAATTAAGGACGCAAATAATTATCTTCACGTATTTTCTTTCTTTTTCCACACCCTCTGGAGTCCCATTTGCTGAAATATAATTAACAGCTAGCTAATTTTGGCAGAACATTTTCATTTTGAGTTGTAAATGATGGTAACCCAGGATTCAGGGAGCTGTTTTGCTTGCAAACCCCCTTAGTGCAGGATAGATTGTAGAATGAAATTTTACTGGTTGTTTTTAAGAATAAGGCCAACTGAATATAAAGTGTGTTGAAAATAGGACTGCTTGAGAATTTTGAATGTTAAGGATTTATGAATTTTTAACCAAGAGACTGCATGCAATACAAGACATTCAGCAAATATAAACTGTTCCCTTTCTCTTGTTCAAAGTTTTCTATGGCAAATATGCAACATAATATTCTCTGAGGGCAGACTCTGAAAGCATAACAAAGCAACTGTCCCTTTAGGCTTAATTATGCTGATTTCCTTGTTTTAGTCAGCTTCTCAGCTCTTTTCCTCTCAGTTCTCTTACCAGGCTCTGGTTGCTTCACTTACCACCAGCTCCACTGCCCTGTAGTGGGTGTGATGCCTGCTGTAGAAAGCAAAGGCTGTGTGGCGGTCATCTTTTAGCCTCTCCCCTCACTCTTCTGTTGTGGCATCTTTGTGTCTCTCTTGATACAACAGCAGGCAGTTTAAATGTTATGTCAAATGGCCATTAAATTGTAAAATCCTCATATTTTTGTTTTGTTTACTGTCCAGACATGACATAGGGTTTAGTCTGTAATCATAGCTGTTTTATCACTTAACACCTAATATTTATACCACTGCAGTTGCTTTAAATGTTGTATGTATGTATTTGAGACTGAATGAAATATTTAGGATTGTTTCTCAAAAGTATGAGTGGTAAGAGTTTTAATAAAAGGCAACATGTTGAGGTGTACATACTTTAATAATGGGCACCTAGTCTGGGTAGTGCTAAATAATAACAGCTAAGTAGTTTTTAGGTATTCTTTATGAAGTATCCCACTGTAAACAGCATGTGTTCTCTCTCTAGCTCTTCTGTATTTATTTGAATGTCATTTTAGGATATACTCTGGATATAATATTCTCAGGGTACAGACTCGCCAACATCCCATTCCTTTGCCACCGTGACAGCGACTATGTTAGAATTCCATGTGAGCTCACCAATGGAAAAAAGATTGCTGACAGCCTTTTGCAAGGGGATGGTGAGGTGCAAAACAGCCTTGAGAGAGAGAGTTGCTGTTTGTCAATAAACTAAATCGATGATCTAAATAAGCCAGCAAAATCTGGGCATCGTGTCTGTTAAGTCTGATATTACAAGAACTGCTTATTACGGCAACAAGTAATTATGTTCCTGCAGGGATGGTAACAGCGTAAAAACTGCTTTCCTATTGTTGTGCACTTGCATTTCATTACCACAGTAGTGTGGGAAAGCACTATCAAGTGATTACACAGCAAAGTTAACATGGGCTTAATCTCTTTCATAAATTACCATGGAAAAGAGACATCTTTTATGCATAACTATGACAAATATCCCTCTCCTAGTGTGAAATGACATGTTTCAAGTGAAACATGGCATTCCAAAGCTCTGACATTCAGAAGGCGTAAAGGGAAAAAGAAAAAAAAAAAAAGAAAGGAAAAAAAGGCAGGATTCAGTGATTTTAAAGTAATCCTAGCCAAGGTGTCTGAATGCCGACTTAGAAATTATTTGCATTAGTTGTCATTAGGAGCACTTTTGTGTGTCTGGCTCCATGTGATATTTCTAGATCTAGCAATTATATCTTTGGTTTCAGGTTGCTATGGCTGCCATAGATTCATTTTGACATGAAAATGTACAGAAAACACTTGCTATTTCACAGATGGGTAGGAAACAGTTTAATTGTATGTTGCACAAGTAGGTGTTTACCTACTTAACTCAACAATTGTCCAGGAAAAATAGATGCAAAAAATATCTTAGTCATTTACTTAAATGAGATACTACAGGAAGGAAGAACAAAACTTAATTACAAAAACTGTTACCAAATCTTAAATATTTATTCTCACTAAGTATTATGGTGTTTGCCTGTGGCTCCTTTGTATAGGAGACATCTATCCTGTACAAAAAATAAAAAATGGGGAGGGGGGGGGAGTTAGAAAATATTGCATGGAGGGTAAAATTAATATTATGGACAATGTTATTGGTGAAATGGAAGTAAACAGCTCTTGCAGTCACTTCTGGAAAGGCAGGCTATCCATGCCCAGTTATCACTCCTTTTGCTTTTAATCTTTATCAGGTACAGATTTTGGGAAAGTGATCTAAGATTTTGCTTCATAGTGCCATGGGGAGCTTCCATCACTTGCTGGTGCTCCCCATCCCCTCCACATCCTGTGCCAGGCCAGCTCTGTCTAGGAGATGAAGCCCTGGAGCAGCAAGAGGCTGGGAAGGCTGCCGGCCGCAGGAGCTGTGCTGCAGCCCCCTCTACCGTCAGCCCTGACGGGGCCCGGCTCAGGGCGTGAGGCCTGGCAGAGGAGCTGCTGGGGGCTGCTTTCATTGGGGTTTGGCTGGTTGCTTTTCTTTCCTTTTTACTGAAAGAAGCAGTTGCACTGAAGCTTTCCCCTTTTCTGGGGAGTCCCTCAGTGAATGGTGCTAGTGTCCAGCTCTAGATTTTTTCTAGTGTAGACGTGGAGAATTTTCCTGCTTCTTTCCGTCTTGTTCCCCTCCACTTCCAGGGGAAAGACAATGTGCTCTGATAAACTTTTATCAAGAGTTATGTACCCCAAGGACTGGATGCACAATATACTTAAAGCCATGGAAATGGAAAGAAAAATTGGTGATGTGGTATATATGTGATTTTTTTTATACGATTTTTTTCCCCCCACTGATTTATAAAACCTCAAAATGATCATTACAGATGAAGAAAGCAAGTCTAGATAATAAACTAGTGGCCACCTAACTCAGAACGAGCAGGTTTTACTTCTGAAACATGAACTTTAAAAGGGGGAGTGGGAGCGGGGAGTCTAGTGACAAGAAAATTCTATTGCTGATTCTTCCTTGACTCAGCATCTACCTCGCTTTACCCTTCTGTTAGCCCCAGAGTGTGCTAACAAATACTCTGGGTGTGAACATGGCTGAAAACTGCTGGGGTAAATGCAATGCCGTTGTCAGAACAAACTGGCCAGTGATACCTCAACATGCTGATTTTTTTTCTAATGTGGTGCTGAACGATATATATTTATACAGAAACTCATTTGTCTAGTTTGCTGTTAAGCTCTAAGTTCTTGTAGTTGCTCACAACAAACAGTATGTGGACATGCTAACATTTTGTAATGGAGACCAGGCTTTCTGTAAATGAAATACTTTTTACCTTTGGGAGATGTTGTAAAAGTTAATCATTTGGCAATTATAAAATGCTTTATATTCTTCAGATGAAATGTGTTATGTAAGTATATATTAGTATTATTGATGAGCCTAAGCTGCAAGTTTGAATGCAAATGAAAACTTTTCAAGATAAGAAATACCCTTTATTCATCATGAAGGGTGATGGAAAAATTAAATACCTTTCATAGAAGGTGGCATAAGTATCAAGCTTAGATGTGAGCTGAATCAAGCACAATGGTTGAGTCAACTCAAGTCTATTGTTATACCATGACACAGATATGGACCAAAAAAAGCAGGAACAGAAAATACACAACGAAATGGGACAGAGCAGCAAGGAAACTCATGTCACAGTGCTCTCATGCCTCTGTTGCATCCTTATTTACTGGTGTTATTAGAGATGAGCAAGTATGTATAAGGGAGAGATTATAAAATGGCAGCCTGCAGCAATGGAGTCACACCTTGTAAGTGAAAGAGGTGACGAGGGAAGGCGTATAAATAGCTTGGAGACTTTTTTAAAGCTCAGAAAATCTCCTTCTCTTACTGAATGGCTGATGTCATTAGACCACCAAATACAAAGCCCTGTGCTTGCAGATGATTTTTTTTCAATACCTGCACACAGTCAGTGTATTGACTGTCTAATTTTTCCTGGATTTTGAGGAGTGTGGATGTTCCTTCTTGAGTCTGAAAGCTATCTGAAGACATTTTGGCTGCTTGCAAGACTATTGACAGCTCTACCTTAAAAATCTTTCAGTCTTGCCAGCAAGCGTGTATTAGCTACACTTTAATATGTTGATTTCTTTTGTTCTGCATCATTTTCCTTATTACATATCTTTAATAAAGCCAGTAAGGAACAGGCTTGTTTTTAAAGAGACAACTGATATTTAATTATATGGACAATTAAAAAAAATCCATTTGTCTAGTTCATGTCTTTTTGCATTTGTCACTTTTAACTTTTTTTGTTAATTAAATTTCTCTTGCTTTTTTAGTCATTTTTAAAGAATGATTTGGTTGGATTCTTCTGTTGAATAGTCTAAAATACATACTAAACTGTCTAAAATACATACTGCATTTTAGAGCCCTATGCACTGCATAAGTTTTTGCTTTCCATGATGCTTTCCATAGCTTTGATGAGAGGTGATTTTGGAAGGATTTGTATGAGGATGGGAAGAGAAGATCAGTGTAAAAAGAGCATGGCTTTCCACCAGAGAGAGCAGATTACTCATTTCCTTAGCTGTTGCAGTTAATCTGCTGTTTCTGCTGAAGGAGTGAATGAACTGGTTAACAGTAAAGTAGATGTAGAAAAGGCAAATCCATGAACATTGTAAACTGCATGTATATTATTTGGGTAGGATTAATCTGAATGAGTATTACAACAGAGGTGCATGCATGCCCAAGAGTCCCCCCAGGTAGCCCATGTAATCAGTGATGTTGTTCATATGATCAGAAGTTGATGTCTGTTTTTAGGTGAGTTAAGACTGCATTTGTGGCACCTTCATATTGCCTAGATTGCAGTATAAGGGAGACTAGCTTCGATTCAGGCTCCAAAAGTTAAATAAAAAGATCTCTGCACACATTCCTCTAACAAGCACCTATGACTGGTTTCTCTCAATCAGCAGATTGGTAGTTATCTAAGCTGCATCGTGGGAAACTGCTGCTCCCCTCCTCCATTTTCCCAGCACCTTCTTCTCCAGTCCATGAAATCTGAATGTAAGGCAAACCATGAAATGAAGTTCCAGCTTTTCTGATTTATGGTTTGGTGCTGTGAAGTGCTCTGGATTCTGCTTTCAGCCAAATGCAGCATATGCACAACTTCAATTGTGTGAGAAGTAAAGCTTCAGTCAGTCAGTCTAATGCTGGCTAACCTGGTGTGTGTAGCTTTAAACCAGACCTCAGCCTTTCTGTGTTTGGGGACAGATGCAGGCCAGGTGTCTACTCTGAATCTGATCCTAGTGTAGTGCAAGTATGATGACTCAGCTGCTAAGTGCTCCTAACATGGTAATCTCATTTCTTGCCATAAATTGGGAGCACTGAAGTCTATATTTAAATGGAATAATACTTCCACTAGAAACAATGCAATTCGCAAAGATTTGACATTGTAAAATCTGACAGAACCTCTCATTTATTGAAGAGAGGGGGAAGCTGGATGTGGAAGAGGGTACAGTTCAAATGCCTTAGCTTGATTTTAGAAGGAAATATCTAAAGAAGATAGAATGAAATGTATAGTATTCTCCTCTATCTTTCATGTTTGGGTCTCACATTGCAATATAGCTATACTGTATGTCTTTATGAGAATTTGTCTTTTGACATTTAGGCCTGTACTTTGACAGCATTAGGAGTATTAAAAGCAAAACTAAGATGAACCAGGGCTTCAGGAAAGCCAGTTTAGACATAAAGAATTATCTTCTTTAGTCTTATGAAAATTCGCTTCAACTAAGAAAAATTTAAAATGGGGCTGCGTCAATGCTGCTGCTGAGTTAGACTCTGTATTGAGAATCTAAAATAGAGAAAACTTAGTTTGGTGGTACTGAACATGAAAGAACAGAATAATTCTTAACAGAGAAATTTTCTCCTGCAAAGATAAAACAAACGCAAATACAAAAAAAAAAAAATTACAAAAACTTATGAATGGAAGCATTATGCAGACATTTCTTAATCACTGTGTTTATGCAGGACTGCTTGAAGTGTATGAATCATACGCAAATGAGCTAGCATCCAGGCTGTTTTCCTGTTAGAACCATCCTTCTAAAAGCGGTGTGTCTTTCAGCATGGAAATATTATCTTTTTTTTTTTTTTTTTCTTCCCCCAAATACTTCTCCCCTCATCTAGCAGCTGTTTTGAGCAAATGGCTCTGTCTATTCAGATGGGTGTTTGTTTATATGCTGCCAATACATGAGGCAGATTTTGCCCTGTATAAGACTGTTTCTCATCACTAGAGTTGAGTGAATGGACAAGATAGAGCTGTGGTTCTCCATCCCTGGGAGACAAACTTGGCAATAATTAGCACTTTTCCTGAGCAACCCTAATTTCTGACATTAGCATCAAACATTTAGCTGATCCTTAGCCAAGAGGAAAAGAGCAGGGCTCACAGCCTATATTCCTATCTTATCTCAGCATTCCCCTGTACAATGAGAGGCTGTGGCCAAATATTTGAGCAGGAACTTCTCTTCCCATGAGGCCTCTGTATTTTTGGATTTTTCTAAAATACTGGAGTGGTACAAGATTTACCCTTTGATAACCCAGCTTTCAATAGTAACCCATTTTCTGCTTTCCAATGCTTAACGTGAAATCTGTTGGCCTTAACAGAGAAAAGCAATCTCTTTTGAAGACTGTAAATAATGCTAAAGTAGCCTCCACTATAAGAAAGTAAAAAGTTGTGCTATCACTTTGAGTTAAAATTTGCGCATGTAACTCAGTAATTTTATTTTACTGAAAATCAGAAGGAAGGCGAAAGAATAAATGTTCACATTTAAAATCTTATAGACTTAGATATTTTTTCTAAGTTTTTGCAACTTGTATGAATGTTCATACATAAATCTCTTTACTTATGTAAAATAAAATAAAGAAGGTAATAGGAATAGGTAATAGGAAAGAAGCTAACAATAAGAAGGTAGCAATGTGAGGTTTACTGCTTTTGTTTCTGAAACATTCACATGACAGAATTTGTAAGTATTTTCCCTTTAAACAACAATGGCTTTTCTTTAAGATCTGATTGTTGGTATTGGAAATATAAACCGAATAACAAATATTTAATATATAAACTGAATTGATCATTTAAAGTATCTGGATTTAAAATTTATTTTTCCATTATTTTGTAATTTCTAGTGACATATCCTATTGCAAAAAGAAAGAAGAAAGACTAGGATGAAAGAGGTCTACTCATTCTTATACTCATCTAAGTCCTGTTGTAATTTAACAATAGTCTGGAAATGGTATCATGTACTAAAGAAATTATTTTCATAAATTCTTTCTCTTCTGTTACAGAACTGGAGTTAATCTCTTATACTTTACCCACCCTTATGTTACTATTTCCTCCAAATGACATTTCAAAAATGACATTTATCTAAAGGAGTGTAAAACAAAACAAAAGTTTGGAATAATGGGAAGGTGTTACAGAGATCACAATGCCACATAGCAGTGAACACCAAATTTTGAATCTGCAGATAATTCCAAAGTGTATGTATTCTCATGGATTAACCCCTGTGGGGGTAGTCTCAATCTCTACCCATATTGTCCAAGCAGAACTTTGTTCTTTCAAGATGAAGAACTCTATCAGAGTCTTGCAAGCGTGAGGGAAGAAAAAAAAATTACACAGGTTTCTCACTGTTACTGTTTTTGTACATAAATATATGAATATTTATTGCGTTTCTACCTATATATATAATTTATAGTTGTGTCTATGCTGCCATGATCTGTAAGATTTTTTTTTTAATTGTTTATAGAATGGTGTCCCACTTGGGTTGCTATCGGTAGATCTTAAACATATTGAGAGTTTGGGTAAAGGGAAAAAGATGTAATCAAAGTTTGTCACAAAAACAATTGCACCTTTTTGAATTCCTGGCCTTTTTTATACAAGGACTCTGGGTCAATGTCATTACTGAAGAATTTTCAGTCAAGGTTTAGTCTTTGACATCAGAAAATTCAACCATCAATAGGAACTTAGGCTTATTTGATCCTTTCTTGCTTTTACATACTGCCTATTTTCATTCTTTTTAATAAGGTGGTGTTGACCTGAGAAGAATAAAGAATATTCTCCTGTATCTCTACATTCCTTTTTACTCTTACTGCCCTCACTGCTAAAATTTACATTCAAGGTCCAATTATCTTAAACTACTGCAGGCATGTCTTTGTCCTTCACTGTCCCAACTCTCTTTGGTCTATCCAAATAGCTAATGTATTCTTTAAGGTACATTCATGTTTAGTTGAGAGGAACAGATCTTTGTTGCTGTTGTTCTGTATTTTCCCTTCAGCCTCCATCTTACTTTTCATTTTTTTCTTATTGCTATTTTGCAAGCAGTATAAATGTTAAAAGCAGTATTGAAGATGATCTGGCTATGACCCATTTTAAGCTAAGGCAAAACTGTATGTGTGAGCAATTGATGTCAGGCAGCTACCCAAACACGATTAAAGGATGCTGTGAGAGGGGGTGGTATGAGATAGTAAGCAGAGAAGAGCTTAGGTATGTTGCCAGAATCTAAAAAGATAGTGCTGCATGAGTAAAGACTGGTGTGTACGTCTAACCATCTAACATTCTTCTTTCTTGATAGACCCTTGACAGACTTGAATCATGAGCCCAAATGTTCTTTACTCTTCTTAATTTTGTTAAAATGTCAGTGCAGTAAGCAAGCATGTAGCATATGACTTTGTTGCCTCTTTGCTCCACTAATTCGTTTATCCTGACCTCCTCCCCTCTAGTTTTCAAATTCCATGTCAAGTACAGAAAATGAAAAAGGTGGAAAAGAGTGAAATTGAACTCGTTGTTTGTTTAGCCAAGGAAATGTGGCCAGCAACTTTATTTGAAGGCCACTCAATTATAAATGCAGAAGGTATTCACTATCGCAGGGCAAGTGCTAATGAACTCATTTGGTATTCATGAGAATGTCAATATCTATCTATCAGTACAAGTTTCATTGAAATTCAGATGCACACCTAGGAACATTCAAGAATTATATTAAATACCGCAAGCAGCCAACTCTTCCTAAGTTAATTAGTAATAGACTTTTTGAAGACAGATTCTCATCTGTTGTAAATCATTACCAGTCAATGGAGTTATACAGAAGATCTGGCCAATTGCTTGTATTAAGGTCTCGGCATGTGTTGTTAAAATGAGCCTCCATTACATATAGGATTAATTACTACTTGAAGGGAAAAAGGACATGAGGTAGAAGGGGCGTTGGTATGGCTGTGGCTGCTGGAGGCTGAAGTTCCTTAGCAAAGTGTTGAACAGCTTGAGTTGCTACTCTGCTACTCTTTTTTTTTTTTTTTTTAAACACTCACTTTGTTCATAGTTTTGACATAATAGCATGCTGCTTTGAGGCCTACAGCCATTGATACAGCTTCAGATGGGGTGGCACCCTGGTAACATGCAAAAGACACAATGTGACCCTTTGGTGTCCTAACAGAAATTTTTAAAAACTTGAAATAGTGGGCTTTTTCATAGCTTATCAGAACTGAATTGAAGAAACAGCGTGCAATATTTTTTTATTTGCTTGACAGATTGATTGTGCATATTTTCCATTAATAATACCCCTGTTACCCACCTTCTGGTTCCTAATTTCAGGATAGTTTTGGCTTAAGAGGTAGTCCTAATTGTCTTAAACTATCTTTAAAAACAAATGCATCCACCATGTGCTATTTCACAGTAATAGCTTAATGAAAGATCAAAAAGCTATGATGTTTACTCTAAATGTTGTGCTTGTGCCTGAGCTAACTGCTGTCAATTATGTAGCTAAGCCATGCATTTTTATCTTTCTTCACTTCCTTATGTTCACTGACTTGGTGAGGGTAGATGTGCATTCTTCTGATCTGGCAAGTGCATGATCTTTTAGATTGTGCCCCTCAAACAGAGATGTATGCTAGGCAAAATCCTAACAGTTCTCCTAAAATCTGGAAGCTGATAGAGTAGGAAAAAATCTGCATATTGTCTGTCACAGATTTGAATGAACACTGATCTGTTTTTGAGGTAAACTCTTTCTGTCTTTCTCTGAGGTCATGTAGCTCATGACCTCATGTAGGCTTTTTTGTTGTTCTGCAAGCAAGCTGGTTTACCTTGTGATACAATCTAGATTGTAATGTAGTTTATTTCTGTGTAGTGCTGTACTCAGCCTTACTTAAATATTATCTGACTTCACATTTATCAACAAATATGTTCGGGAACAATTTATATGTAATTACGTAATCACAGAATAATTCAGGTTGGGAGGGTCCTCAACAGGTCTCTAATCTAAATTCTTACTCAAAGCAAGGTCTACCAGATCAGACCTGATGTCAAAAAATGCTGCTAAAAACCCTTTTGGCCTTAGTTTTAAAGAAGTCTACTGATAGAGCAAGTTTGCCTTTTTTTTTTTTTTTTTAAGCCAAGATTTTTCAAGGCCATTTAAGGAATTTTGTTGCCTCAGTGGGCGCCTGTGGATCCTACTTTTTTTTTTTTTTTTCCTTACAGCACAGTATCCAATTATTGAGTCCCAAGATTTCTACAGTAACTGAACTAAAGGTAAATTAGGCCTTAGAGTGAAAATTATTACAGCTCTCTATAAATATAAATCGTTATAATGTTCCTTTTAAAAATTGGATATATGAACAATTACGACTTTTTCTGTTTAAGAATTTTTGTATTTACAGTAATGCTATTCTTGTCCTAGTTGTGTCCTAGTTGTTTTGGTCATGTCCTACTTGTTTCTTTCTTACTTTTGACTGTCTTGTTTGACTATGAAGGCAGTATTATAACTTCTTGAGGACTTTATAAAATATTTCTGATACCGTAACAGCAATGTCTCAAGTGTCTTTTCTGGTCTGGGTATGTTAGAAGAAAATATATTGAAGTAAGTTATCACTCTCTTTTGCCATTCCACTACTTAACATGTAACATAAAAGGTAGGTGTATAGTGTCCCCCACAGATGATTTCATTATGGTCTCTGCAACATCTTCCAAGGGTGATCTGTATAATCACATTAGGGTGCAATATAAAATGTTATTAACTGTGGATTGGATTTCTATAAACTTGATACAGTAGGAACAAATGCAGTCTAGCTTAATAAACCAATAAATATTTTTGAATGACCCCTTCTTGTGTTTTACAATGTAGTATGACACTAAAATAAATTAAAAGGGCTAAGGAAGAAGACAGTAGGGTAAAATGGGAGCTGCAGATGTTGCTCAGATTAAAAAAAAAAAGTTTCTAGAAAACTGTTTTCTGTGTGGCACTGAATAAAAGTGGATTGTTTGGACCATGAACTAATTTTAGCGTATGTGCTTATAGATTTTCATATTATTCAAACCATATGAGGAATACATTCTAGCTGTAGATGGCAAATGTGGAACAATGGACATCTCTATGATGCTGATGAGGGGATATCAGTTGTGTGAACAGACATTTAAATTTCTTTTTAGTTGTGTGTATGGTTTGCTGTACATCTCTGCTTTGGGATGCATATGTTCTATCTTGACTGTAAGAAAAAGTTTCACTGGAGTTCTGGCTTCAGATGGCTGCATACTGCTTGTGCTTTAACTATTGAATTCTTCAAGCCTGATCTTTCATATGAAAGATGCCTTTCATGGAAACAGAAAGAAGTTTCTGAAAGTGAACATAAACCATTGAAGTGTTATAGATCTCACTGCAAATACTGCAGGTATGAACATGTTATCTTCTGGAGTGAGGTTTCATTACTGGGGAATATAGATTCCCTGGTGATGTGACATTTTCTTGTGCCACTGAGAAGACTGTTCTAAAACAAACAACTTCAAATAACAAGAGAGATTATTTTTTATGAACATCGAACTTTTATTAATTTAATATATCATCCATTACATAAGGGTAACACTAACTCTCAATCAGCCTTTTTCTAGGAGAATTACTGAGGAAATTGAATTTGTTGTTTGCAGGACACGTGAAGGCTGCATAAAAACTTACAGAGGACTTTTATCTATAGTGAGTGAGTTCTGTGCCTTTTTGTTGTTATTGAATTTATTCTTGTGTGTTAAGCAATTTAGCTAATTTTCCTGAGGTTTCCCTCAATGGTTAAAATGACACCAGTTTACAGTCACTCTGCAGAGCTAGTAGCTTCCTGTTCTACAAATGTTTTTACTCTTTCAAGAATACACATCTCCTAGGGCAGGAGGCGGATGAGGTCTTTTGATCTCATCTGAGTAAGATAATTTGATCTGAATTTGGGGAGTGAGAGGAGAGCTGGAGGCCTCAAGGGAAGGATAGATAGAGCAGGCAATGGTTTAAATGGATGTACAAGTCAAACTGTAAACATCTTCACAGTGTTGATGTTGGGGGATATTGTCACAGTTTAACAACCTGAGCTGACTTCACGTTCTGGTTCTGTCTGATTTTTCTAGGAAGTTTTCCTGTGTTTCCCACAAAGAAATCAGTTCCCTTCCCCCCCCTGCCCCCCCCCCCCCCCCCCTTCATCTTAGAGGCGTTTCACTTTATTTGCTCTTAATTCACCCAATGTTAATGTTATTTAATAACAACAACAACAAAAAAAAACTGCCACCAAGACTTTTTTTTGATTAACTATAATAATCATATTAGCTCTAATAGTCCCATCTAACATTAAGTTCAGTGGGCACTTGGACTATGAACACTGATATTGTGCACACATACATTGCATTAAATATATACTTAACAGAGCTATCAATGTTTTTAAAAGACGCAGTCTGCACTTGTGGGTTCTAGAGACAGGGGACTGCAAACCAGCCTAGTTTCATGATTGCAAATGCTTCCAATAAAGCTGCCTCCACCCCCTGCCCCAAACCCTTTCAATTTAACTCCTATTAATTTAGTTTTAATAAAAATAATTGCTATGTTTTTTTGACTGTGGTTGAAACAGCATGGATACACTTTTCCTATTTTTTTTCCTCTGGGTTCTGGTTCTCAAATGTCTATGACAATTTTAGCCGTGCACATATACTCTCTACATAATCCACTGTAGACTTCAAAGCTGCTGAAAACAAACCCACTGTTGACATATGGCCTAGTTTAATTTCATTTTCAGTCCCTTGCCCTTCTCTAGTCTACTAGTCTGCTGTAAATCTCAGGAAAATTGCTATATAATATTTTACCAGCTGTTATTCCATCAAGTACACTATAACTTTCCAGATATTTTTTTCTTTGCATCAGTTTATAGTGTTAACCTGTGCCAATACAGCTCTCACCTTTCTTTCCTTTGCTTCCTTAATGAGTTGTAAAATCATGCTTTTACAGGGAAGTAGAGAAGAATGGAATTTAGCTTTCCTGAAATCATGCATAGCATTGATACAATATCACAGTGCATATTTGCTTGACAGTCTATGTTGTACATGTATCAAAGAATGGAAATTTATCCTATTATCTGTTCTGATTATGTCTATACACATAGATAGTGTATGGATTTATGCAGATAGTTATTTATCAATTGCTCCAGGCTGTAGGTCTGACTGCCTAATGTATATTTTAGGGATCAGCAGTTTACTTGAAAAATAGTCTGTACCTATATAAAGTGAATCTCTTCAAAATCTTTCAAATTTTTAAGGTATTTGAGAAGTGTAGATTATTTGTGAATTCTCTGAAATGACAATGGAAAGAATAACAGACTAAAAGAAAAATTCCTAACTATCATGTCTGTCCTGAAAATATGTGAAAATAACTTCTGATACTGAGAAATTATCTTTTGTTATGACTTGGGGATGAGGGAAATGAAGAGAATTTGCCATCCAGGAATAGTTTATTTTCAACTCCACTTACTCTTGTCTATGAACCAATGTTGCACGTGACCTCAAACTGTCTTTGCAAGAGAGAAGCACTTTCCATCACAGTCCAGGGCATTCAAAACTTTGATTTTTATCTGCTAATAAGATAACAGGCTATGCATATGTACAGTGCCAGGGCAAAGCCTGCAGCAAACCAGAAGACATACAACTGGCTACACCTGAAGATATAGCTAAGACCTTAATGGAAAAAAAATAGTTTGTCAGGGTTGTATAATCACTGCCAGGATCACTTGATTAAACCATATAATTATCAGGAGAAATCTTCTCAAGTGGCTTTCACTTGCCAACAAAATGTGACTAGTCATATATTTGCAATTATTTTGTCAGAGGAGAGTGTTTTATCATGCCCTTTACTGTTGGTGGTTAGGCAAAACTGTTTAGCCTGACATTTTGTTGCATATATAGACAGGTAACTTCAACTCTACAGTTGAATCATCGTGAAGAACAAAATAGGCAAAATATGAAGAAGAATTTCATTACATAGGACGAAACATATTTTTCCTGTATTTTTATTACAGGAGTTATTATTTATTAATAATAATTTTATTTCATAACACTTTCACAGATCTAATAGTGCCCTCACCAGAGATTTTAATGTGTGTATTACAGAAGTTATTTTAAATAAGTCCGAAAAGTGATCAGTAGTTCAAACTGATTTAAACTTCATAATGATTTCTAACTTCAGAAAATTCTTTTTAGTACAGAGGGTATGAAGGTGGGATTAAGTTTAAGTTAAAGTGCTATTAAAAAGCCAATGATTATAAGCCAGAGGTATTGCATAAGGAAGGGAACATAGCCACATGGTAAGATCAGGCAGATCTACAAATACACAGCCTCTGTTATTTTTTTCTTTTATTTTTAGCATTAAATCTAAGATCAGTTCTTGAATTTCATTGTTTGAACAGGAGATTAGATTTCACACATTTATTATTTGTCCTGAAAAATTTAAGAAAGGTCTTTATACTATGTGAAGTGAGGTACCAGTGACAACAGAGACCTTCAGAATCTAGAAATGCATGAGTGCTCTTGAATAGCTAGACATTTCCATTGTACATTCAGTTAAATTCCTGCTTTTTTGGTATTTATGGACTTTGTTTCTTTTTTTTCTTCTTCTTCTTTTTCTTTTTTCTAAAAACATCTTAGGTCTAATACTAGAAACACCCATGTTATTGTTTGGTTGGTAGAGATGAGTGCTTACCAGAATGTTCCATAGCATTCACATCCAGCTGAAATATTAAATGTATCTGTTCCTTTTGAATTTACATCCATTTGGGGGTTCTTCCTGGAAAACACATACTTAGTGACTTCATTGTTAGAAAATCCAAAAAGCTCGTTACAATAAAGGAAAATGCCAAATATTACTGAAAAGGAAACGTATTTTTAGGAACTTTATCTTGCCCAAATGAAAATCAAAGCATACCAAGTAACCATAGAGTTTAATGAGCATAGCTCACATTTCAAATAGCAATTAACTGCTCAGGAATGAGAAACATAAAATTATTCAGCAGCATGATTCATGGTTGGTTAATGAGTGATTTTTATTATTATTATTTTTTAAGTTGGTCTATGTCAGAATAAATGCTGATCACTAACAGATAAAAATCCACGGATGGTATCTGTCACTTACCATGTTGTGTATAGGTGTTAATGATAGTATAGAGCAGTACAATATGTAAAATTATCTCAGTTATTCATTAAAAGAAGTGCAAATCAGATGTAGATCATTAATCTATAATGTAATTAGGCATCTGAAATTGTGATTATTATTCTGACTTGGAACGGTAAATTATTTTTGTTACGTTATTGCACCAACCCTCAGCTGTACTATGCACTTCCTACACATTTTCATCTTGGGTACAAATGTGTGACCTCCACTGATGCTGAAAAGAGGTGCCCTGCCTGCCCTCCACCACCTTTCCCGGACTTTCATTGAACTCCTTACATAAGCCATCCTGGGATATGTGAGGCTGCAGTATGAGTAGGGTGAGCCTCCTGATCAAGCCAAACCCTAACTATCACCACCATCCAACTGAACAACCCTACCCCAAACACCCCCTCACCACCCCAGCCTCCCCCCAGAAAACTACCCCGAACCAAATAAAATTTCCCTAGGTTGAGCTCTTTCTAAAATTGTGGCCATAATTAAGCCTGGCTGAAAAAAATGGTGTACTCTTAGCTCTTAAGATGCTAGGTATGAAAGCATTATTCTCCTATTGATTTAAATAAATCCAGTCTGTTACTTTTTTTCACGTTATTTTCAGACCAACTTTTTCATAAATCCCTAGAGCATTTTAACTTACTGCAGTTCCTTAGATACATTATCTGATGACAGGTCCCCCTCAAACAGTAACTACTTGGCCTTACAAGTTTCCTGGCCTCTGCTTCTGCAGGAGTCTTGTTATTTTGGTGGTCACATACCAACTGTATTCAAAAAGTGCAGCGTAGCAACAGGAGGCACAACTAATCTACGACTTAAGAGTTTAATCTACACCAAATTATAATAATGATGAGGGTCAGGGACCTCTATTTCAGGTCAGGCTCTAAAATTGTGTCTGTAACTCCATGTACTTCAAAATTAGCAGGCTCTTTCCCTATGGTAAGTAATCCCACCGATTAAATTTCATAACAACTTAAATTTGAAACAAGGAAGTGACACTATTTTCATGTATTTTTTATTTTATTTTTTTGACATAACTATTATTCAAGCCAGTTACTTTTATTTGTGTATATATTCATAACAAATTTTTATCAAATAAAAGTAACTGGTATGAGTAATTAAATTTATAATTCAAATTCTTAAAATATATTAACTTATATTAAATAAAAGTATAAAACATATATAGAAGTGTATGAACTTACACTTTTATACATATATAGATGTTTATACATATAATTATGTATAAAAGTATAACTTCATATACTTTTATTATAAATTAATATATATTAACGAAAGTATATGAACTTATATAATTATATTTATAAATTTATATAAAGAATAAGCATATATTTGAACTTATATATACTTTTATTTTTAAGTATGTAAATATATTGAATACGTACATTAATATAAATAACAAAATGTAAAGCAAGGCTATCTGATAGATTTCTGGTATACGACTATAGAGAAGAATAACACTTGATATGATGGCTCTTCACCTCCACTAGCATCCCTATATGATCAAAAAGATTGTAATTTCACTTTGATTTCAGTCCAATGTAAGTTAGGCTTGGAATTGCCTGTAACAGTCTTCCTTTCTCTGATAAAATAATACCCAAGAGTGAAACACAGGGCGGTTTTCTTCTGTTAAGAAGGTCAGCAGAAAACTGTCAGGGGTCTGCGTCTGGTGTCTTGAAACTTAGGCTGTCTTGGGAGATTACCTGCATTCAAAGTCAGAAATAATTTTAAGGTATACATGCTGTTTCAAACTGCAGAAGTTCATTTCTGTGATCAGAGTGATTATTCTTTGTCAGAAGAGTGCTGGTTGCTGCAGCAGAACAAAACCTTTCTAAATTAGATTTGTTGAGAATGTCTGAGGTTCTTGTCTCAAAACTGTTTGCAGTTTCTCCTCTGTACTGGAAGCGGCAAATATCAGATGATCGGTGAAAGTAGATCCACATTGGCTGTTTTTAGCAGCAGCTTTTCAAATGAAAACGAGCACTGAGCAGTTCTGGAGTAGGGGCTGAGAGTGGGTTGATTCAAATCCCCCTCAACCATGTGCAAAAGCTTTTGGTTCTTGTGATTGGGACTGTGTGTTTTCCCACCTGATTGGCTAGGATATAGACACCTTAATACTAGATATTGCTTTGCCCATAAGTAGAACAATATAGGTAAAATAACTAATATTAGTCACTGTAAAGCCGTTCTCAGAATGATTTGCAGTCATCTACCCTGACATCCACAGGGAAGTCAGGTGGGCAGCTGCTGCCATAAGAGGATATTAATTGTAGTGTTCTTTTAAAAGTGAACTGGAAAGGATTTGTTAGTTTAGTTACATTTAGCTCATGAGATGAAAACACCTTTTATTAAAGATCCATTCAAATATGTGTTCTGAAAATAAAAGTGATACTTAAAATAATTTAAGAATGTGACCTTGAAAGTCGCACAATTCAGGTAGAAGTCCAGGTGGTAATAAGCTAGTTTATGTATATTCAGTAAGAGGATCAGGAAAGCAAGCTATGTACAGTGGTCCATATGGTTGTCATTCCCTGTATGTCTTTGATTTAAAGATCACTGTAATCCTACTGATTTCAAGAATACTAACTTGTATCAGTACTAAATCATAATGAAGAAAACCAGATTGAAAGGATCTGTGGCTTCATCCTTAAACTAAGTGGTTTGGGAAATATGATTTTTTTTTTAGACTTTATATAAATATAATTATATAGGTGTATATAAAAATAGTGTGCTTATATAATACATAGTATATATTTACATAAATATGTATTTCATTTCTGCTTAGTAAGTTTTCAGCATTGAAATTCAATGTGCTTGTAAAGTACAGCATCACTTTTAAATATTATGAGTATATTAAAACTAGCCTTAGGGCTACCCATAGGCATATATGATATCTGCTATCTGCTAACCATTTAGACGCACTGTTGTATAGGACAGACATATTGTTAAAAGTAATTGAGAAGTGATAGGTCTGGGATTTTTATCTGGCTATAACAAAGAAGAAAATCTAAAGGAGTGTAACTATGTATGGTGGGCCAAAGACTTGAGGATATTCTCAATTTAGAGAGTGTATGTAAATATGAAAGAACCTAGGTAATGAATAAAAAGCCTAAGGAAATAACTGATGTTTGATAGAATTTGTGTGCTTAGCTCTCAGTTCTGCTGAAAATTCAAGATGGAGAATTTCAATTTTCAATGAATTCTTATCTTTAACATGTTAGCCTAGAGTAATGGCCATGTGAACAGTAACAAAAGTGTGAAAGCACTTACATTATACATTTAAAATCAAAATGTTTCCAACCCATGCTAGCATGATTGTATGGAGATCACCAAAGAGTGAAGAAAGAAAATTGAGCCTAACATGCGAATGTTATTTGGAAAGATCTTTTTGTAAATACTGAGTTTTAGGATTTTAATTCCTACTTCTATTTTTCTTCTATAACCTTCATTCTTCCTTTCTACTACTTGCCTTTATCAGTTTACTATTCTTCCCTCTGGCTCTTCTTTGCACTGCTTTGTTCTCTCTCTTCTTGTATCTGCGCTTTTTTTTTCATTTCCTTTTTTTTTTTTTTATCCTTGCCTGTATCTTTCTTGCATCTGCTCTTCAATCTCCACTTTTTTTCCCCCCCGTTTTGTTCAGAAGCTATTCTCTAATCACAACTTACTACTTAGTCCTACCTAAACCATATTACCTGTATTCCTTCCCAAATATAGGGTAAGGAAGGTAAGAAAAGTTTAAAAACAAACAAAACTACACAAAAATAAAGGTGGCTATTAAACTATAGTTTGGAAGGAGAGAAAAATACCCAGCTTGCTTTTTGCATATTTAAATACAGTTCCTCCAGAGCATTTGGGTAACTGCATATTCATGAGAATCATGGTGGTCAGTGAACTAGGAAATTTATGCTAGGAATAAATGTACAGTGGTGCAAAAACTTGTGTTGGGAATACTTTTCTCATTGCGTGCTGGTCAGAATTCTGTAGTTAAAGCAAGCAGGAGCCAGGCCCAGCACCACATGGTTTCAGCTCCAAGGCTGTACGTGCAGATCTGGTGTACTTCCAGGTCTCAAGATAGTACAGATACGAGCCAGGTAACTCCAGGCACAGAGTCTCATTTTCTGTAGGAACACCCAAGGCACTGTCAGAAAGCTCACACAGCCTGTACGTTTGCTGAAGGAAGAGCAGCTAACCCACGTAAGATTAGAGTGGTGCAGACTGACAAAACTGGTCCTGACACAACCCTGTGTGTCACGGGAAAAACAAAATACCAACAAACCCTCAAAACAACCCCCTCTAATGCAATAGAAGGAGCTTACAGAAGATGAGCATTTACTATTCTGTGACTGTATCATTTTTAATCTGGTGCTAGGATTCTGAAAGTCAGACTTGCTCTGTCATCAAACCATAGCCTCGGATAAATCACCGGCCAGTTGAAGTAGTGAAATGCTGGAAATGAGTCACTCATCACAGAAGTGCTAAATCTACAACAGTTAAAGGACGATGAGATTCCACTACGTCCATGGGCTACTTTTCTTGGCTGCCTCTGCTCCCTCTTGCTTTGACATTCTGCCAACTTTCCTGTTTTCCTCCAATTTCCTAAATATAATTTGAATAACAAACAAAACAGCATCAACGAGAAAAAACAAATTGTTTCTCTGAAATATAAATTACATATACTTAATTAGGAACTGAAATCCTGACTAAATGGCAGCTTCATTTCCCACAGGAATCTTTGAACATTGCTTCTAAGATAGCAGAAGAACCGGGACACTGAGATAAGATTTCTGTGTCTGTAACAGCGTAGTCTCAAAAATCTGATCACTTTCCTTGCAGTTGGTCACTGCAGGAGAAAAAAAAAAAAAAAAAGGGTTTGCAAGGTCTGCAAGGAATGAGCTTGTTCTGCCATTAACGTGGTACTGAAAAGCCTAGCTCAGACTGTTTTCATTATATTTGTCTGTTGCCTACATTTTTGTGAACATATACATATCTAGATATGTCATCTGAGTTAAAATACCTATGCAAACAGTATATTTCTATACTTCCTAGAACCTGTGATGGTCTCTGGTGAATGCTGTAGGGTGGTGTTTATAAGTATTCACTAGTCTGTCTTCAACTTATTGCCGATGTTGTACAATACTTTTGTATCTGACATAACTTTGCTAGCTTTTATAAACCTAAGTACATATATTGAATCTCCTTTACCTCTGCCAGCCTGTGTAATGTATTTCATTACCGTGCTTGACATGCTAGACCCTGCCATGTGTCAAATTCATTACCACTCTGCCCAAATACCTGTATTTGTCCAGTTAGCTTCACAGAAGTGTAGATGGCCAGATTTTATTTTTACAAATCATACTTTTCATACTTTCTGATAACTTGATTATGATTTCTTTTTTTCTTATTTTTTTCCTATGCAAATTAATGGAGGAATATAAATATTTAAGATAAACTTGTACACGTTTGTTTGGGGTGGAGGGAAACAATCTTTTACAGGTCTTGAAAAAAAAAATTCCCCCTCTGTCTTCTGAGCATTGGTCTACTATTTTTTTCCATTTCAGTTCTCTGCAGACATTCTTGTAAACAAACTGCTTTTTTTTCTTTTATTTTTTCCCCACCAAAACAAACAAACAAAAAACTTCATCTTGAGAGCTATTTCTGGAGATAGCTTGCAATATTTCATTTTAGTTCACTAGGTTAGATGTTCAAGATTTTTAGTGCAGAATTAACAAGTCTGTGTGACTGGGATGTTCAGTCATAGGCTATGACTGGAAGAGTTTGAGCGTATAGCTTCTGTGGAATATAGGGATGAAGTGAAAGCTTTTAAGTAAATGAGCAAATTTCAGTAATGAAAACTAATTGGTCAGAAAATATTTGTACATTTTATATCAGCAGATATCATTAAAATAATTTGTCAAACACAAATTATACCACTGTATTACATGTATCCTCTACTTTAGCTGTAAGAATTGATAGGGATGAAAATAAACTGATTGTGATCAATAAATGACCATTTTCTTACTGCCTTTTTCTTTTTTTTTTTTTTTTTAAATTTAATTTAGGCCAATAGAGGTTTCTGTAATGATGCAGTGGTCATGGAATGAAATGGGTGCTGTGAAACAGAACCAGAAGAGTTATGAACTGAACAGTGGGACAAGCCTCACAAAAGGAAGGAAAGCAGAGAAACAATGAACGATAACAATGCAAAATAAAATGTTCAAGATTATTCTGAGCTTTAGAACTAATGATTTAATTTTTTTCTCTAGTTAAGGTGTGGGCTCTGAACTGAGAGATGCATGTTAAGATAACAAATATGAAATAAATAAAGATGTACAGGTGCAGTGGAAACTTCATAGTTCAGAATGTCAGCACATGTGGACTAGCAGACCAGTCAGTCTTTTCCAGTTTACACAAGGGAACGGTTTTCTATTATATGCTTAAGAATGGCAAATATAAATATTTCAAAGCACAGACTAAATAAATAAAAAAAAATATGTGGGGAAGCAGCACTTTTATTTTCTAGAAATGCTTTATTTGCCCAGAAATGAAATACTTTGTTTTTATTACAGATCCTTTTATTAGGGAAATTGAAAATATTAATAATTAATTCTAATCAGTTCAAAACTTTTCATATTTTTTTTTCCTTTTACTGTTTTATGAAGGCCTGTCTGACATACTTAAGTAAAATGATATATGCTCTTAAATTTTTGTTTGATTATATGAATATACAGATCATGAAATGTGGCTTCAGACACAGCCAGGTTCTGCTATTATTGTCTGCTTTTTGTTTCTTCAAGAAGGTCCTCTAGTGTAGCAATTTCTTACTTTCTTTTCCCACTACCTTTTTCTATGTACCATCTGGAGAGATCCTTTTGGTTCCTGCTGTGCTCCTTCCCGTCCATGCTATGGCATGTCTGCTATAGTAGACTCTTTGCCTTAATTCTTCACACAGGTCACAGATAATTTCCTCTCCTATGAGTAAGATTAGAGATTTAAAAATCAAATCAAATCAATCAATCTTACAAATCTTGGCATTATTTGGCATTTGCTGCGTTGCTAATCCACGGAAATCTAGTATTTTTTGTGAGCATTTGGTTTTTGAAAGTATTTGTAAGTCTGTCTGTAACACTGGTGCATTTCCAACCCTTAAATCCATATGCTAAGATGGAAATGACATTTTAGTTGAATATTTGATTTTCTTTTTTTTTTTTTTTTTTTTTTAAGCTGTTGACACCCAATGTATTTTATTTCCTTCTTTCTGTATAGATTATAGGTATGGTAAAGTCTTTGAATATATTCCTTCTATGACTTTTCACATTTATATTTGAGTGAAGCTGTGGGCTCTGGCTAAGACCTACCTGTTTGTTGCTTCAGAACCAAGAACAACATCTTTCTTGGTGCTAGACAAATCTTTTGAGCTTTCCTTCCACGACGGTGAACCCTTGGAAGAGCTGTAGTTTAGCAAAATCTAATTCTAGTGTACAGTGTGTCTCTGCCAGGTTGTTAAAACTGTCATTGAAGGCAATGAGGAACAGAAGAAATGACGAGGACACATCCTTTTCTGACACTGTTGTGTACACTAACCTTTGAAATTCTGTTTACCTTCTTTATTAGTGAGCTGAAGAACCTTAATGAAGTTAATCACTTTTCCTAAAATGCTATACTTCAAGATAGTGAAGTATGTCTCTGTATTTTTCTAGAGTCATAAAATCTGAGACTTTACTACAGTATTTCTTCACATAGTATGTACTACACTTCTGTTAGCCTGGAAGTGCTGTCCCTTCCTGCACAGCTATAATGAGCTGAAATAGTTTACTTGATTCGGTTGGTTGAAAAAAAAGAAAGAAAAATATGATCCCTGAAAGTCTACTGCTGGCTCCCAGTTTGAAGAGAGAGAGCCTGAAATATTCAGCAAACTAGAAAGCCTGAAGCAAATAGTTGGGAATTGGTGAATTCTGTGTACAGAGAAATGGTTCAGGCTTTGCTAGAAACCAAAATCAAGGTTCACAGGAAAGCCTTGTGTCACAGGTGAATCAGTTCCATCTATGGTTTCTGCAGGAGTGCTTTACTTGTGTTTGGAAATTCTGATCGTGTCAGAGCAATAGGATGAGCTGTGCTCACCAAAAACAAAATAACGAATATATTTTTCTTTTACGAGACCCTTTCTCAGACCATAAGAAGGGGGTCTGAATATGTCTGTGAGTATATTTATATGCCATTCAACCTGGAAGTGTAAATGACACTTAATACCATTGAAAATCAGATTTTACTCTATGTGGACAGCAAGTGATAAAACTTTCAACCTATTTTTAATGTTGTCTTCTGAACACTGCTAAATTCGTTATTGACTTCTCAGTTGTTGTGTCCAAAATTCCATAGAAATAACAATTACACTGTTAATTCAAATCAGTAGAAAACAGAAAAGTTGACTTTTCACAGAACAACAATTGAGAGCATCATTCTAATATATTCAGATCTTTAATCCAAGAGAGTGGAAAAATCTAACATAAATGAAATTATTAATGCCATGCAATATGAATTAAAATCATGTCCAGATCAAAATGTGCTTAATATGCTAGCTCCAAACTCCTTTCCATCCCTTTGGATTTAACAACCGTTTTCAAGTACAGTAACTCAGGATGTGCAATTTAGTTCCACTTGACCAAAAAAGAAACACAGTCAGAAATTACTTTTGCAATACATTGTTCAATTACTGTTCAAGAACATTGAGATTCCGCATGAAAATTCTAGATATATGCATAGAACATTAATCAACCCAGTTGTTGTTATTGTATTCTTGTATACAAGCTCCTCAGTTTAAAAGAAAAGAAAACAAAAGAAAAAGGTTTCAACTAAAACATGGCAGACATTAATGAATGTGAAAGGAATGTTAGAGAAAAAATCTCATGGTAGTCTGAAGGTTTTATCACCCATTCAGATCTTCAAACAGATTGTAATGCTTAGACTGATCCTGTAAGTATCAATGTAGAAAATGAATAGATGAATCAATAGAATGCAATGTAGAAAGTAGGTGTTTCTAGAAATTACTCACAAACTTTTAGTAAAATGCGGGTAAAATCTGGCAAACTTCAGGTTTCTCTGAACAATAGTTATGGCTTCTTCTGAAAGCTTCTTAGGCTCAATAGGCTATATTTCACACACATGCCTAACGCAAGTTCCAAGGGCCAGCATCAAACCTGTTCTTAAGAACAGGTCTCATCAAGGTCTTTTCTATTAATCTCTATGGTAAGAGAATTAACTTCAAGACACTGCCACCATGCTTATCTAATGATTGTAACTACTGCTTGGAAGCTGCGATGAAGTTTTATAATTTCTCTAAATGACTGCTATTGAAATAAGCAGCAAATCAGAATATATGAAACACTGAACAAAATAATTGTACATTGCAACCTTAAGCTGAAAAATGCCTTCTGTTAAGCAATTGCTTTTTCTGGTAAATCTGCACCTCTGATGCCAAAATTATTTCAGATCAGCAACGTCATACTTTGACTCACATTAGATTTGCTATTTCTTTTTTTCTTCTTTTAATAGTTGCTAAACAGCAACAACTTTAAATTTAAAGATAAATTTTTACTACCAATTCACTAACATGTGTAAACACACCCTTCTCTGAGAATTCAGCTGCACCTTTGTTGTATTTATATATTGTACTTCTACTACATAGGAAACAGTTCTGTCTCCACAACAGCTTTATTGCTGCTTGCTTCTTTTCTTTTTCAGTGTATCTTACTTGCAGTCCAAGTTTGTTGTATCAAGTTCTAAATATCTCTGGAATACTATGGCTGGAAACTGTAAAATAAATAAATAAATAAAAATGGAGGGCTCCCAAGGGCTTTTTTTTTTTTTTTTTCTTACAGCTAGCGCAAAGGAAAATGAAAAGATGAGATGAATAAGAATAGTTCCTGCAGAGCAGAGGAAAAATCTTTTGAATTTCCTCATACTGTACTATTTACAAGCACAATGAATAGTGTGAAGCACATAAAGTATTGACATGCCTAATTTCTTCCCAGATACCTGGAATGCATTATGTCAGATTCTCTGCTTTTGTTGATACAAATCATAGGAGCAGGTGGTTCTTAATCCTTAGGATCCGTCTTTGGATCTGGAGATGGGTAGAGTAGACTTAAAACATAGCTGGAGGTCTTCTGTGGCTTTGCAACAAACAGCATATGCATCAGAGGGGAAAGGACAGCACAGTAAATGTATTTAGTATTTTTATAAGCTATAGAACCTCTGTTTACTGATGGTTGTCATTTCCTTGATTATTTAGGTTGCCTGAACTGGAGAGATACAGCCTGTAATGCTTCTCATAGACACTATTTTCAACAACACAATCTTACATCTTAGTGAAAGATAACACAGGATAGTGATTTTTTCCTTCCCTATTTAGTAGTGGGTAAAGATGGAAAAGTAGTGGGAAAAGTAGTGTATTAATTTGCTTTCTTTTTGAATATGAATATTTGAAGGGATTTTTTTTTTTTTTTTTTTTTTTTTTTTTATTTAATGTATTTACCTATCTATCATCCTGAGTAAGATTTTGTGTGTGTTGCATAGCATACGTATGGGATGCCTATAGTGTAGGTATTATAGATGCATGCATATAAAAATATGTATAGTACAGATATACAGGATAATTGGCTTTATTAGGTGCTCTATGTGTCACTTGGGAAATGTTGGGAAATTCCTACAGATGTTGTTGATTCAGGAATTCCTAGAAAACTCCAGAAGATATAAGAAATATCCTAAATTTCCAGGATCATAAAAATTCCTGTAAAGTGATGGTGTGCTCCTGGAAAAGCTGTAGATTCATTAATCACCAGGATATATTGGAGAAGTCCCCAAAAGTCTCTTGATCCAGGAATTCTGAGAAGTCCTTGAAAGTAGTAGTGAAATTCTTAGAAAACAAATGGAAAAAAAAATAAATCCTAGAAAACACAGGTGTTATTCTTGAACATCAGTAGTAGGGAATTCCTGGAAAGCATCAGAAGCATTCTGAGAAATCACTGGGAGAACTCCTAGGAAGAAGTAACAAGATTTGCTGGAAAGCATGGGGAGACAAAGAATAAGCAAAAAGGAAATTCCTAGAAAGATGCTACAGCATAGTTTTATTGAATGTTTTAGAAAGAAGCGATACTGGAGGATACCATCTAAGAGAACCCACACTGTCACCAAGAGAGTTTAAAGATATTTGTTATTCCCGTAGTCCTAACATGCCTTAAATATACAAGTTCCTATACAGAATATTTTCAGAGAACTTCCTGAATTGTGAATAGTTATAGCTGTCTGTACTGGGAAAAGAGATTGATGTTAATGGGGAGTCTATTTCAGGATTTGAGTCCGAGCTAACACAACACTTCTCTTCTTGCTATAGAGTCTTTAAAAGTGCTGAGATGAAATAATTGTTTTACCTGAGGGTTTGAAGACTCCCTGATAGTATTGCATCAACTCTCAAAGTAATGTCACTCTTCATGAAGTTCAAAATCTTCATTTACTAGTAGTGTGCCATTACAGAGGTTGTTTTCTTTCAATACTATTGGAAACTATCCTCAAAATCCATAAGGGCATTAGTTCTCTGTTAGCAACAAGCAATTATAAAATTAGCAAAACTTAGGGTATGAGGGTTACCTTCTTCTCCCTTTCTTCAATCTGCTGTATTAATTTAGGATTGTCTACTCCCTATTGACCCTTCCTTTTCCAGCTGGCTCCTTTTCTTTACCATAAAAAGATACTCCATGCACATTTATTATTTTTTTTGAAGATTAGTTTAAGATTATCAGGAACCACACTGTTAGTTTTAAGAGCTGTGTTTGCTCAATAATTCTCTGCAGGACACTAAGCCATCCCATTATTCTGCGTCCATCCTGCTCCACTCAAGTCTTTTCTACTTCCGAGGAATTCTGCAAAAAGTATCCCACTGTTGCTAACATCATTGAATTAACAGCTTTACTAAAGAAATGCAGCCATTAATATCAATAGTGTTTCTGCCTGGGTAGAAAGAAACTTTGTCTGTAACTGTTATTTTTCTACTCTTAAGAATTCCAGCTAAATTACAGCACTAGGTAATTTTGTTAACTATGCTTAAATGTTAGCCTAAATTCAATGGAAGGCTTTAAAATATAATTTATGTGCCTTAAACTGCTAAACCTTATACATTTTACCATTTAATAACGGATACTGTAGGCTGCTACAGCTTATCTGCAGTTCTGAAAGCAGACTTCTCAGCATGATGTTTAGGAGTGGATCTTGATGCATGTATACGCTAACACAGATTATCAGAAACACATTCTTCTCTAGTTGCTTTGCATTGTTGTTAAAATGTGATCTTTTTCAAAATGAGCTTATAAACTTCGGGGGGTGGGGGGGGAAGCATATGAGTTGAAAGAAATGGGCATTAAGAAAATTTCATGAAGAATTTATTGTACTTTCAGCTTTTATCTTTCTTATTTCCTTCTCAAAACACTTCCCATGTTCTTTTACTTCTTGTTAGAACATTTTCTGCCTATATTTCTCTCATTGCAATAGATGGAGTTTCCATATCTGTAAGGAGTAATCCTTTTGTCCCGTATTCCCTTTGCAACTTTCAATGTCACGTTCATCATGAATCCACAGTTTGCTTCTCTCTGCCTGGGCTGGTTCCAGCATGATGCATCCCTTGTGGTTTCCCATCCTGTTTCCTCTGACTTTATAGGGATTACTGTTCAGTGTTGTTCCTCTCCTCTGACTGAACTGAGCTGAAGCTGAAGTTGTTGACCACAACCATGGTTTTGCAGAAAAACACCACTCATTGTGTCATAACTAGTATCATTTCATAGATTGTTGACAGGATTGCTTCCAGTCTTGTGCTAGCATAGAATGAAAGATTATAGAGGTCTTTCCTGCTGATCATTTAGAAACTGCCAACCTCCCTGCAGTGCAGAAACCATTTGAAGTTTAAAAAAGTAAATAAAAAATGTACATCGGTGTTTTCACACAGAAAACTCACCAGTCTTATAAGTATATGACAATCAGAGCTTCATATTGTCAAACCAAATTTGACAAGAAAATGCAAGCAGAAAGATTAAACTGGTAGTTCATTTGCTCCAGTATTGTATATCTGATCCTGAGTAGCAATATCTCCTAATAAGGTTGAAATTATACTAATTTCTGTCCTCCAACAGGAAATATTTTGGTTTTGTCTGCCAGGGAGAAGCTGCTAATGTTAATGTTGACAGGTTACCTTTCAACCTTCTTATTTTTATTTTTTAAAAATATTTCTGTGTATTCTAAGAAGTGAAAAAATGTATGTATATGCATAATTATGGTAACAAGACTATTCAGAATTATTTTTATGTAAACATAAATATATTCCCTCTTTGGCAAGTATATACCTAGCATTTTGCACCACCAGTCTTGATTTTTAGAATTAAATGTAAATGAAAGGGAATGGAAGAAAACAAAACCTGAATTGCACCTCAAAAAAGTATCTTTCAGAGGGAACTGGGAACTTTGTTTTCACTAGTTCTTTTGCTCAGCTTTTATAAAGTTGTGCTTCCAAAATTGTCCACTGCCTGGATTTTTCTTCTGGATCCCCACTTGCATTGGTGTAAATTGCAAATTGCAGGAGATATCTAAGTGGCAATACGTGGGAGAGCAAATGACTGCAGGAAATACACAGGCAAACTTGGAGATCGATTTTCAGACTTAATAGTTTCTCTATAGTATAAGGTCAGATTTTCCCCATTACTGAAAGAAGTTTTTGCCAATTTTTATCATATTGAATTTAGAAGTTTATAAATTCTTCATGCTTCTCTTGTGCTTTGTTTTGGGGATTTCTGTTTACTTAAGGTGTAATGGGAACTCTGACTGGAACCCATTTTTCAGTATTTTAATGTAATCCAGTCTAAGGCAAAAGCATGACAAAACATTGATAAATCAAGCAGGTATTTTTATAGGATCATATCAAGCATCTAAAATCCTTCAGAAAAGCAGAATTACACTCTCACACATACAAGGAGATAAAGGCCCTGTAAAAGGAAAGGATCAAACAGAACTAATTAAGTATAAATAGCATATTGCATCCTGTTTTAAAATAACCTCCCATATAAAATACCATTTTAAAAGGATATGTTTTCTCTTTGAAGGAGAGAGATTTGAGCTCTAGGGAATGGGCTTTTTCAGCCTTCTTATTGCTGCTTGCCTTCTGCTGTATGTGTTGCTTCTAACCTTAGTTCTGAGCTGAATCTCATTTAGTAACATCAGAACATAGAACAAACAAATGATGGAAAGTTCGCTATATGAAAGTGCATTCCTAAAATCACTGAGGGGAAGGGAGAATCTAGAAAAACTGTCTCCAACACAAAGAAGCCAGAGCAGTATTTAAAGAACTCTACAGATAAACTACATGATCGTATTCCCAGTATGACTTCATCTCAAATTTGCAGCACTTAAATTGCAAAAACTCCTACTAAACTAATTCCTAAAATGATCTGTGTGTGAAACAAAGTTTGTCAGTGCTCTGATTTCTGATGCTGCTATTGACAAAACCACAAAACAATGGATCCAAACTATCCAGGCAGAAGTTTTTCTTCCTAACGAAAAGAGTGCAATGTCAGTCAGTCTCATGATGTTTTATTTCCAATGGAGGCATTGGTGATAATTAAAGTGATTAGCATATTAAACTGTAATATGTCAAAGCTACTTTTGTTATTGAATAGTTGAGATACCTGTATCATGGTCACAGAATCAGCTGTTATCAGTTCCCTGCTTACATATACAATAAATTTTCCAAATGCTTGCCTTTTAGGAAAGTTGTGAATAAGTATAAAGCTATTAATGTTTTTTGTATTCTATTTTAAGGGCCTTTTGGAAACACTTTTAAACACTAGAAGGTTTATTGCACTTTTGTCTTTGGCAGTGCCACTACATTTTTCAATTTCAGGGTATTGTGCATCACAGGAAAGAATGAGATCCCAGACCTTTGTTGATGTCTTTATTTTGGCTACTCTAGCATCTATTCCACCTTACCCCTGTTTGAATTTGCATGAATCACTTTGCCCTTCTGCACCTTGGTGTTTTTATTTTTATTTTGTTCCTTTTTTTTTTTTTTAATTTTTCCTTTTTTCTCTCTACTTTTAATCCAATGTTCAAATCAGTAAATTCTTTGTTAGGATTGTATCTGCCTTTGTGCTGACTTAAATAAGCTAGGAAATTTTCTGATAGGGCTGCAACAGCATAAAGCAGATTTTGGATGGTATGAAACAAGTCTATTCTCCATAAAATTTTTGTCAGAACTGATCAGTTGTAATTGGGGAGGAATGTCCTTTTTATCTATAGAAGAATGGGTATGTGTAGGAGAGCCCTAAGTTGCTGGTTGAGGTGGAAATGGTGTTAATATTCCACCATTGTTTTGTGAAGTGCTTGCTTGTTGCTTGTCCACATACTACAGTGTCATAAAGGATTTGCTTTAATCTTTTATTATTATTATCTTTCATTTAAATACCTAAGTATTTTTTATGAAGATATACAAAATATAACCTAGTTTGTACCATCTCTCTTTTTTTTTTTTTTTTTTTTTTTTTTCCCTTTCTGATCTAAATTAGAACAGTTTCACTGAAGTAATGGAATTCCTGATTTCACCAGCTGCGGCTCTGACCTGGTATGTCTGTTCAGCAGCTATACCATTACATGAACACTTGTAAAATATTGTCCTTATCTGGTTTTCTTCCTGACACAGTTATATATATGAAAAGATAGGGAATTCATAATCCCCATTGCTAGTGTCTGTTTCCAGAAGTCTTATCCAGTGCAGCACTGACTGCCTCTGAATAGAAGCTGAGGGTGTTAATTACTTTGCATGCCAAGACCCTCTGTAATAGCAGTTTTCATGAACATTAGTAAACATCAGGGTGGGAATATGGTCCAGCTATGAAAGAGAGTGAAAAGAGATTTTATCAACATTGATCTGAAGCAAACAGATTAGTCTGAAAGAGGACTGTTTAATATGATCTGTCCAAAAAAATATGAATTGTGGAATTAATTCAAAAGTAATGCTTCACTACTATATTTTTTGATGGGAGCATTTTGTTGTCATTACCAAAGATCTGAATTAGTTTCAGTGTTGTGTTGCCATGCCAACAGAGGACTCATCAGTTTATTTGCTCCTGCTGTTGGAACAAAACATTTCTGAGTTTAGTCCTCTGAGGAAGCCAACTGTAGCCTGAGTGAAACATCACAAGCTTCTTTCAAAATTGAAAACAATTTCTTCAAATATATGCGTATGTATTGCTCAGAAGACAAAGATTAGCTGATAGGAGAGAGTTAGATTTTATTTTCTTATGCTCCTTCTTAATTATTAATAAAACTTATAAACAAATCATTTAGGCAAAAGTAACTTTAGTGCAATTGGGTACCACAGTGATGAATGTTAGAATTACCTAGTTAACAAACAAGTCCATTAGGTATCCTCTAAAGGTTGATACCTGGCACTAGACCAAGATGCAATTAATCACCCAAAGAAAAGGGTTTCTATATTTAAAAGCAGTAGAGGTTCAGCACGTATACAGCAGTTATCTGAGTAGACTGAGCAAAAGATTATTGGTATAGCCTACTAGCTACTACCCAAACTAAACCAGTCCAGCCAGTGATAATCCCTGCTTCCTATGCTAAGAAAAAGCACAAGCTAGAGGCATTAATATTAATCTGACTCTTGACATTGATATAACACCTCTGGTATTTGGAAATCAACTCTCCTCCAACATTTATGAAGCTAGCCACCATGGTCCTCTTCTTATTTTCTTGACCACAGAAAACATTGATCTTTACTGAGTTTTTGGACAGCTCCACTCCCCATTTAAGCTTATCTTCTTCACCTGATAAGTTTTTTTTTTTTTTTTTTTTTTTTCCTTCTAGCTTCTGTCAGGTACATTTCAGATGCTGGTCAATAATTGAAGACCGTCATATTTCAGTAACCCATTTGTATCTAGATAAACTGTCACCACATTCTGTACCTGTCTCCTGCTTCCTAACAAGGATGGGATGGAAAGATAGCTGATGGTGCATTTACACAAGGAAGGTGTAGGCAAAACAGTCTGTGGAATCTCAAAATGATCTCTGGTGCGACAAACTGATGGACAGAAGCAGGCCTCAGGCAAGGATGGTGTGAGAATAAATACATGATACTTAGTCACATAACAGGTAGCTAATGTCCTTGGTAAACACTGAGCTGAGAAACATACTGCTTTGTCATGGCTATCTAAGAAAGTAACTGAAGATAGCCCCAACACAAGTCTCCATGTTGTAATCTAGAGATTACCTAAATTAGGGTGAGTACATCTGATAGTTTGCAAACTCTGAGATTTGCTCTGAGATCTAGACCATCAGAAGTGTAAAAGTCTGGCATGCCACATGGCAGACTGTCTGTTCACTCTAAGAGTAACTTGGAAGTCTTTTAATTGGCTACAATGGCCTTTGGATGATGGCAAAGGTTAAAAAAAAAATCTGTGTATTTCTGTGACTGTAAGGAACGTCCAGAGTTATCATAATAAAAACATATCAGAAGTGACAGTATATCTTTTGTGTTGGGGTAAAAGTCAATTTCCTTAGAGATCAGAATAAAACCCATGATGGCAGGCCTTACAGAAACAAACAAACAAAAACAAAGCTATCCCTCATCTGCCTGCTGTTTACATCTCACTCTGCTACGTGATGCCACAGCTTTCAGAAACAAAATAATATGATCTGGATTTGATCCAATATGACAATTCCTATATTTCTATTTACTATTTGATTTTAGTAAGGATGCTGTGATGAATAAGAGCATCCAGAATCAGACTCATAATAAATATAAATGATGTCTTTTATTTGTTGTATAATTTATTGTTCATTTATTCATTCATCTTTGCATGAGTTAGCCTTTCATGCTAATTTCTCTGACGGCTGGATTCATCAAAAGGATAACCAGGAGATATTTTTCATTTTAACAAATACAAATGGCAACCTAGTGCTTCCTTATCTGTTTTCTGAAGCATACATAATAGCTGTTGGTATAATTACTAGATGTTCTATTAGTTTTTTTTTTTAAAGCAACAGAATTTAATAAATATTAAGTTATAGAATTCAGAGCTAGATAAGGCCTATTAATTGATTTAATATGTCCCCTGTGTGAATTATACAGTGCAAATTAGGATCCGATCAGGCATTAAACTAATAATGCACTCAATAGTAGTTTGGTAGTATTCACTGTCAATATAACATATGCTGAATCCTGCTCAATGTAATCCCTGCTACAGAGGTAAAATTTTACATGAGATACTAGATATCTTGCAAAGCAAAATGTGATTGTGATTTCTGTGAACCCTTAATGTTTTTATAAACCCAGTATATTGCATATTAAAAATGAGACCCTGTTGGGTCTCTACTTTAGGCTAAAACCAGTAATGAAAAGGAGTGTCATGGTTTCTGTCGAGGCAAATGAAATAGCATGCAACTAAGAGGATCAATTTTAGCTAGTGCAGGAGAGAAAACTGGTGCTGAAACTGCAGGCAAAACAATGCCCAATCTCCCTGGAAGAGAAGCAAGATACTGTCACATCTCTGAATCCTTGAGAGAAATGAGAGGAAATCAAATGATGCTAAATTTGATAGATGAAAGTCAGTTTATACTTGTTTTTCCTCAGAAGAGTACATCAGGATGGTTAAATAATCAAATTAGGACTTTATTTCAATAAGGCTTATTAGGCTGCATATGTTTTCTACAACTCATAGAAAAGTTCTCATCTTTGTGATAGATTTGCTATTTTGTGGCTCATTTACCTTTTTACTGGGGCAAACCATTCTGCTTTGCTAGAGGGGCTGGCTCAGAGGTGTCATGGGAAGTGCATCGGACTGTTGTTGTAGGTGGAGGTACAAGTGCAGAGATGAAGAATCATCAGGCTGTAACTGTCACTTCTAGCTGTTTACCTGAGTCTTAGATTTATATACCCTGTATTGTGTTTCAGCTAGACTGTAGCTTAAGACAAATTTGTTTTGTGGTGCAGACACTGTCTGCAAGCTACAAAGAAAGTTTGATGCGTGCTGAAGGGAAAACGCTTGGGTCATGTACATCCACGTCCTTACCAGCAACGTGGCTGGGACTCCTGTACTGCACCCAGCATACAACATTCCATGGCATATACAAGGGCACCAGTATTATAGGGCCAGGATGAGGCAAAAAATCTGCTCCGGAATGCTCTCATGATATCTCAGATTGCCTGGAAGACACTTTGTTGATAGCGGAAAGAATCTGCTGTTGAACAAAGTAATGAAAATTAAAGGCAGGAGTAAAAGATTTGATTTAAAAGTACATCAACAAATAAATAGACAGATTCACTATGCTATGACTTAATGGAATGAATAGACTGATTTCTTCAAGTTCTGGGTTAACTTTCAGAGCAAAAGTAAAGTACAATTACTTTAAAATTAATGCAATAAATGAATGGGTTTGAACATTAAAGGAGATTGTGTTTCCTGCTCTGCATGTTTTAATTTAAATTTGTTTCCTATTTAACAATTACAAACAAGGATTTCATTATTAAAATTGGTATTTGTTAATCAGGCTTAAATTCTGTATCTTAATTAATTCTGCAAGGAATTTAATGGATCAGGTTATTAGAAAACTGGCAAAGCAGGCAAAAAGTGAACTTTTGCTTTTAAAATCCTGTTTTAGCATTTCATAGTGGGAGCTTGTTCAAATGATTATATCGTAAGAAAATGAATAGATTTTAAAAGTTAAAAATAATGCAACTTTGACACCTGTTTCCTGTTTTGAAAGCTTCCCACCTACATATTTCATGCATTTCCATTCTACTTAGTCACATATCAACTGTACATTTAGTATGGAATATATGCACCATATGTGGGATTAGTGACAGCAGTATGCTTCACAGAGTGCTGTGGCATAGCCAGAAGGATCCATTACCTTAGAGGGTATCTGCATGGTTTCAGTAGGTAACCATGTGAATCAGGCAGGAATATTAGAAGGTAGCACTGGTGGAAGCAGCACTTCATTTTGTTTGTGTGCCTCCTCCAAGCAGCAGTAAGGGGTGCCAGAGAAAGGCACATCTGGAAATGGCTAAGTGTGGCAATTTTCATCTCTGCCACTTTTGAAAACCATTTCTACATTTCAGAAAATTTTAATTTTCTTTATAAAGAACTATAAGAGGACTCCTTTGACCCTTTCAATGCATAACAATAAACATTCTGCAATGTCTGGCCATAAAGGAGAAATTAAAGTTAGCCTGGGAGTGAGGGGGAAAACAATCCAAAATTTTATGGATGCAATTGTAAATTCTCTACTGTGTTATTAACTATATGAACACTACAATCCTTCTAAATGTATAATGTATTTTATATAAACTATTAAAACTGTGTGACTTGGAGTTTTCCCATGAATGCCTTGCTACTGAATGAATGAGAATGTGAAACCATCTAATCTGTCCCATAAAGCCCAGCTAAACTGAAGCCTAAGAACAAATGCCATTACAAGTCTGTTAGCAATTTTTAAAATTGCATTCCCTGGACACTGCTTTTGAAAGACAAGTAAGAGGAAGCTATACATCTCTAAATACAGTTAGCTATTCCATATGCATATTATTGTAAAAATTAATATGCTTGAAAATTCAGGCCTCTGAAATCCTTTCATTCACGAGACCATCCTAAGGCTTTTGGTGCTGAAAATGAAGTGGTTGAGGGCAGTTTTTCTTGGCAACGTGTTTGGATTTTAGAATGACATATGGGAGAGTTGAGCACAAGATGTGATCTTGTTTTTCAAGGAAGCAGCTGTGTGCACCCTCAAGTACCTGAGGTAACACTGATATATTTTCCTTCCATCAAAGGGTTTTACTGGACAAATTGCAAGGGATGTTGAAAGTGATAAAAGGAATGCATCACTGCATATTTGCTTTACAAGTAAGATACATAAACAAAATGTTTTCTTGTAACCACCCCACAGAAGCATCCCCAGTGCCTTTATAAAAATTGATCTGCATTTTGAAGCCACATGCAGTCTGAAATGACAAGATTTCAGTCTCCAAAAAGTGGATGAAGGAACCACCCTCCAGATGATGTTGACAGCCCTGTGACACTATGCTTCTTGACTGTCACAGCCAGTACCACACGTTTGATGCTATCATTGAACAGAAATGTAGCAGGACTGTTAAGGCATCAACAGAGGCATATTGATTTAAAGTGTGTGTGTGTGTATTTTAGAGCTGCATATTTCTTATTTGGGTTTAATTTCCTGTAAACTGATAGCAAAAGGTTAAGCACATGATAACTGAACATCTAGTAAATAAGGAGAGTAAGTAACTACTTTTAATGAAGAGTGCCTTAGAGACACTGAAGTAATACAAAGTTGTTGCAAAACTGAAAGTTTCTCCTCATAAACCAAAGAGCTTGTGTAATTCCTTGCAGGGTTTCCATTGCTCTCAGCTGGGTCATTTAGGCCTGTTTTTGAAACAGCAAAAGCCAAAGTATGGAGTTGTGTAGTTTGTGTGGGTTCAGCATGGTAGACACCTAGCAATGAGAATACAAACTAGTAATAAATGCTGGAATCTGTTTATTTCCTAGCAGGTGCTTGTATCCTTCTGTCCTCACTTGAAGGTTTTTCTTAGGAATCATGATGATAAGGAGTGTATCACTGGCATTCTTGTGACTCTTAGGCCCCGGGTCTTTAAGAATTTTCTCTACTCCATTTTATTTTTTTTGTTGTTCTTTTTTAAATGTGTAATACAAGATTGTAATAAAAATGAGTTCTCGATTGCTGATGTGCATTATGGAAACAAGATGGCCTGCAGATTTTTTTCCATTCTCTTCTAACAAGACCATAAGAACAGCCTTAGTGCCATTTATCCATTGTCAACTTGCTGAGGACAAAGTGAAACAGAAGCTAGATTTGTTCAGTTTTGCAAGGCTTCAGGTTGAGACCTTAAAATCACAGTGTATAAAGCTTAAAACTTTAGTATGAGAATTCTAGTTTGTTACTGTATATCAAAAGTCATTTCATACACATATTTGTTTAAACACCAAAATGAAGTGTTTAATTTCATTTGCATAAAAAATACATCAGTGCTAAAATAAATAAATTCTAGTCTAGGAATCACTACTGAAGCATTAGAACTTTTCCCTAGGCGTCACATTTGCATTCAATTAAATAAATACAAAATTTCTGTTGTGAAGCAGAAGACTTTATTATATACAGCATTTTTTCAAGCATCAGACAGTAGCAGCCATGACATCTATTGATCATTTACTGTAAAAGGCTTTTTCTAATGGTAGTCATTCATGCTTGTTTTTTTCTATTCCAAGTGATGCACTGATCGTAACAGTAGAAGACCTTAGTCCCCTTTTGACTTCTAGGTGTTTTGTATTGACATGACTGTCAGACCAGAGCTTCTTGGACTGACTCGTTTCAGGGTTGTCCTAAATTTAAAAATAATAATAATAAAAATCCAAAACAACATACCCATATCAGATACATCTTCCCAGGTTTCTAGTTATCAGTGGTGATTTTGAGGCAGGGACATGGAATAAAGGTAAAGTTATTCATTTAAGTAGACAAACTCTTATTCTTAAAAATTTTGCATGCTTCTTCAGAAAGGAGAGGGTCTGGATCATAATCCAGCTGGTGAGTGATGTGTAAATATTGAACTAGCATGATCCCTCCCAAAGGAGAAACTCCCTTTCCAAAGAAGCCAGTGTAACATCTGAGACTAGTCATTTCATTCCTCTTAGATTTTCCTTCTTCACTTTTGCTTTCTCTTTTTCTTGGATGAGAGAACCCCAGAGTAAGGGGGAGCAGATGAACTCCCACTCTTTACCCTTTAAGAAAATGTGTCTCAGCCCTATCAAGAATATGGTTCCCTATCAGAAATCCCTATGATTCCCTATCAGGAATATGGTCTCATCTTTAGTAACAGATGCACTGGAGAAAATGTTGACCTGCAATAAACCTATATATTACTGGTATTCCCACACCTAAATACTTTGTAGGTTGTATCATCCTCTTACCATTCATCGATTCTGTAAGGAATTTATATATGGTGATCAACAGCAGTTCATATTTAGCATGAACCTAAATTATTCTCCTTTCCTGTAATCCTACACTGCAAACATGTATCTTTCCTTGTTATCCATCATTCTGTCTATATCCATTTATCCATTTTGCTGGTGTTCAAGGTCTTCTCTTTCATCATTTGATCCTTGCTGATGATGATTTTCTTTCTTTCTTTCTATTTTTTTTTTTTTAATGCCACTAATTCTAGCATTATTTTTTATAATTCTTTGTATTATGTTAGGACCATAATTCCCTACTGATCCAGGCACATCAGCATCATTTAGAACCTGTATTTTTTGTGGTAGTCATTGCAAATAACAATTCATGAAGTTTAGTACCAGCAATTTTAAACAAATTCCAGAATTAAATGGTGTTATATGGCTTACTGCAATCTGAAAAATTATACATTTTTTTCGTACCATGTATAATAAAGTCCTTGCTGTTCCTTTATAAACTTTTTTTTTTCTTACTGTGAAAGTAATTTTGTCTAGATTAATTCATCTGTATGTGATATGGTCCTTCAGGGTCACGCAGTTTAATTTTTTCCCCCCTTTAACAATGCAACCAGAATTATAAAATACTTTACATGCAGACAGATATCATTAAGTAATTGAATTCATCTATATCTGAATGAAATATGTTCCTTCAGGGTCATGAAATTTATTTATTTTTCCCTTTTAACAATGCAACCAGAATTATAAAACACTTTACATGCAGACAGATATGATTAAGTAATTGACGTCTTTTTTTCTGGTACACTATCTTTTTCTGGATATTCTTCAAAATTTTGCAGTTCACGCTTTTCTCATTTGTTTCCAGCTTCTAGGGAGAACATATCTGATTTACTTCAAACAATGTTTGCAAGGTCAGGATCTGTACCGATTTGTAGCTTACATTACCAAACAAGACCAGTATAAGTAATGGTGCAGTGAATGTGTAATTGAGTTTCAAGCCAAATTAGAATCTAATTGATGACCTACTGATGAAAGTATCCACTTCTCATTGACTGCTCCCTGAGCCAACCTCTTTCAGTGCACCTGACATTCATTAATACTTAATGTAAAGAACAAAGCAAAGAACATCTGCTATATCATAGGCTGAAACAATTGTGCAATAAGTTCATGCATATGGTTTATTTTAGATTATGGAGATAAACAATAATTCTAAAGCAGAAACTAAACTAGGTTGCCTGTATAGATGAAGGCTGAAATGTGTACATGTATATCTTGATTAGGTAGTTATGGGGTGCAACATTATCTAGCTTCCTCTTCATTTGAAAATAGTTGAGAAAAATACTGAGTAATGCCTGCTCTCAAGATGAGTTATTTTTCAGTCTCTACTCAGCCATAACATTTATAGAAATCAGCTGCTATTGTACCTCAGCAAAGACTTCTGCGTTTGATTTTCTCACTTTCTTTGCATTTCTTGGTATGTGGTCAAGTCAGACATTAAAAAAAAAAAAAGAAAAAAAGTATTTGTTTGCACATTACTTTAATCAAGCAAACATCTTTTTTTCTTCTTGCCATATTGTCTTAAAATTTCTTATGTAAAATAGTCAAATACAGACTGTTTCCTATTATCCAGCTGTTTCTTATGGAAAATTATGTAGCATAAAAAGATTGAAGTGGCAAATTCATAAGAAAGACTCACCCACAAGGCTATCAACATTTGCTTTTTTTTTTTTTTTTGACTGTGAAAATGAACGATCATAACATAGCAGACAGAGGAAAACGTAACTCTTTGAAGAGACATCTCTCCCACTGGAAGGTATATTCTTAAAAATTTGGAAATCCTAAAGACTGATAACAGCTGTGGAAAGGGGAACTTACATTTTGGTAAAACATCCTTGCAAAATATGTAGCTTATTAACATCTTTTGTAAGAAGACAGATATATATGAAAATCCATAGGTAATGTGCTCCATGTGTCACAAATAAAGAACAGGCAATACCTCTGGAAGTATACATATATTACTAAAATAAGTACTAAAATGGTGTGTTAATTTGCACAAAAGTTTAAGAACAAAAAGGTAGGAGGAGGTACTATTTTTGAAATATTTAGGATAACAGTGAATGATCATTTCTCTCTTAAATGAAAGGAAAATGACTTCATTTACAGTAGTGTCACTGCACTGGTATGAGTGAAGACGTGTATGAGTATATACAATGCCAAGAGAAATTGGAATAAAAACCAGCTACTTCCCAGGATTCAAGGATATTTGTCTCCAAAACAGCACACTTTTTATTAGAGCACATATGCTAAGCCTGTGTGTTTTCTTTAACCTAGAGAGGGTTACACTGGAGAGCCTGACATTCTTAATGGTGTCATGGGACTTCTACAAAACCACAAAAGCATGAATCTTGATTGAATCTTGATTACTTCTAATATACAGAATTTTGCCCATAAAACCAGAAATTTCTCATGACATAAGTGAAGATGGCTTCACCTTATGTTGTCTTCTGCTGTAAATGGAAGATGTAGCTCACAGAAATAAAAAAATAAAACTTTTGAATCCACATTCTCAGCTGGTGCCGAAGCTTAGTACTTCATGCCCCTGAAGATCAGATGCCTATTCCATCTATACTCATACCATCATAAGACTTGTGTTGTTTACTGTGTGCTTATGTTCTGCATAGAATCAAAACTTTTTTTCTTTGGGAAGATTTGTAATTTCTTCAGCACCCAGCAAAAACAGATCTGTGAAATAAGTTAAGCACCATTTTTTGGAGGTGTGCTTGCTGCCTGAGAAGAGTACTATCATATATTCTTTAACCACAGGTGTTTGCTGTATTTCTGTGAAATGCTTTGCGCTTACCATTAATTCCTTTATGGACTCTGTTTTACAAAACACATTTTTTCATGATTTTGCCAGTCTTACTTCAGTCATAATAATGCTGCACGCATAAACACAGTATTTTCATTATTTGAATCAAATGGCTATTAAATTACCACTAAACACAACAAGCTTACAGATCCAGTGTCCGTATAGATCTTCTGAAGAACTTAAATTTGTTCCTGCTTGAAAATGTGCATAGCATTCAGAGTTGCTAAGGAGTTATATGACAAGAGAAGTACCTTTAGTAGCTTCCCATAGGAGATGTGGATGAGTTATTGAATTCAGTGAGGCTATTTGATTCTATGCTTGATTTGATTAAGCATAAGAGAATCTCTAAACAAATCAATATTCAGAAGGACAAAACTGATGTTCTGGATAAGATATGCACTAAGTTGTGCCAAATATTATTGCGATAGATCACTGAAATACCCCCCTATATATTTTTAAGAAGTCAGAGAGCTTCCTAGCTGATAGAACTGGAATATTAGAGCAAAAGATTTGATGTCAGTACACATGTAAACTTGCTGAATTGCACTTCATCTGCTGTGAATGAAGACTGTTTTGACTGAATTCAGGACTCCCATATAAATATCTCAGAATTTTAGGTGCCTAATTTGCATTTGAAAAAAAATAATACTTCAATGTAGAATAAGAGAACAGTAAAAAGAGTTCAAGGTAAAGGTAAAGGCTATCAGGAAAGATAAAAATCTAATCAAGATGAAGCACAAGTGTAAAAGGTGCTTGGAATTGGGTAGCTTCTCCTTTGCCTTAAAGTTTCATCACAGGTATATGTATGTCTCTTTTTAGAGTGTAGATAAGATTTCTGTAGAATGCTAAAAAACAGTGAAGTGATTCTGGAATCCCAAATGGTGTGCTTAACCCCAAAGGAAAAAATAAATAAAATCTTTGCCAGGAGCCATTTAAAATTCAAACCCATTTTTGTCTAAATGAAATCTAAGATGTATTGAGTGAACTCTTAAAGTAGAGTCCACCTCAGAGACTTTCAGCCATCTGAAAAATATGTATATCATTCTTTATTCCTAAAAGTGTACCTTATATAAGAATTGGAGAAAGCATCTTAAAAAGAGTCTAAAAATGATCTTGAATGTGTACACTGTTTAATAATCTTCATTAACAAACCAATGAGCCTTACATTGTTTCATTATAATTTACCTACACAACTAGCAAGTGATTCCATCCTTTGGAAAACCTCCATCAATAAATTTCTCATATATTAGTTGACAGATGACCCCATTTGATCCTAAGCCGATGCCAGGTGGAGCAGCAGGAGCTGCTCCAGGGTGACTAACTCAGTGGAAATTGGCAAAGAACAGCATGAGGATTGATTTGCATATTAAAATGAAATAGAAAGTAAATAAGTTATCTTCTTGCTATGACAAGATAATCCTTTTCTTTTATTCTTCATTTCTGCTTGCTTTTGTAAAAGAAGGAAAACACCAATTTCTCACCCCAGCCCTTAGTTAAATATGTGCTGTGTGAACTTTCTCCTCTTTCTATCCCTGTAGCCACAGTAGTGTACAGTGGACTATTCAGCAGTATGGGACACTGTTACTATACTGCAAGGTAAAAGAAAGTTGGCATACAATGATGATCTGTGCTGTCTTTAAGATTATATTTTAACATGATCTTGAAATATGTCAGTAGAGTGCAAATTTGTTGTGCATTCCAGATTTTTGCAATTTGATTTTATGTTAATTTCTTATAATCTAACTGGCATTCATATGCTAATTTGTTATTAGCACACCAGTGTATTCTTTTTAACATACGAGTAAGTGAACTGGTACCATCTGAGAAAGGAATTTAAAGAGACACAGGGTTGGCAAGTTCATTTAAAAAAGAAAACACAAAACCGTATGCTACTGACATGTATTAGCATTATTTAGCATTAGAGAAATTTCTTTTGCTTCTCTGAAACTTATGCAGCCAGCCAAGGTGGGGGAGGCAATAGTGAGGAATATTGTCTGTATCCACACAGCTGTGCAGTCTTACCAAATTTGCCCCCTATTGCACTAAATAGATCCTAAATGGATTATACTGGAGGGACAGGTGGGATGAATAACTCAAACATTCTTCTTTGTCTCTATAAACAAGTAAAGAACAGGAAGGGGCAGACAGGGATGAAGTGGGTTGAGTGGTATCTCATAGCAGACCAGTGCGAAGTGCTCTTCTCAACTCATCGGCATCTCAGGGAAGGGGAACTCGAATGCAGCTGTGTACCTGAGAACCCCTGTGACACACAAATCTTAGAGTGCTTCCAGAAAGACCTGGACTGAAAGATGATCAAATGTGTTGATTTTAGGAACAGTTATTTCTTTAGTAGGTGGGTGGATAGGGAATACCTTGTGTGTAAGAAGAACAAGGTCTTCTCTCTTTTTTTTTTTTTTTTCCCTCTCCCATCCTTCAACCCTTCAACTGACATCAACTTGCACTGTAGCTCATGTATTTACTTGTAGGATTCTAAAGCTTGTGTTGGGGGAAGGAAATTACTACAGATACAAACATTTTCAGTGCTACATTTTGCAGAGCCTGAGACACCTGACTTGGGGTGGCTTTTCTATTTGTGAATCCTTTTGTCCTGAAGAAAGTTTATGGACTTGTATGTGCTTTGATAGTTTCATTATTGCCATACTTAAACTCCTTCTTTTCCTGTAAGGATTGGAGTGAATGTGTAAGACAGGATAGTGGGAGGTGAGAATTTCACACACATCCTACCCAATACTCAGAGATGATTAGGAACTCTGCCATTACACAACTACAAACACTGTGCATCATACCTTTTTGTATATGCATTGCGTGATTCAGAAATGTGTATTTATAGTTAGCTGTAGCCACTTTTAATTAGTGTATCCAAATATTTACTATGTCCAACATGATTACAAAAGGGAACTTCCTGAAAGCTGTGCACATATATATAGAGAGAGAAGCACAAACTGCTGCAGCACAAGGTATGAGTGATGTGTCTGCTGGAGTGACCTTGTGGGTCAGGCTTCATGCTACAATTGACTTTAATTAGAAGCTGTCCTGTTCTTTACATTCATCAGAGAGGCGGTCAGGAAACTGAAATTCTGTGCTACCTTTGAAATCATAAAGGAAAGTAAAGGATGAGAGATTCTGCAGAACTGAACAAGGAAAGGGCAAGCACATTGGGTTGCAGGACTAAGAAGAAACCACTTTTGTAAATTTATAGTTGTACCACCATTTAAACTCGTGAGCAGTGAATGGTAGAATAAAATGTATTTTCCTCTGTTGAGGCAGAGAGAAGGAAGAATATTTTAAGTTTATTTTTTTATTTTTGCAATGTTTTTTGAAGTCTTTATTTTCATTTTTCCCATGGGTTTGCAAAGAATGACAGATATATCATTCTCATGTCTCGGTCCGAGGACTTCTAAGGGTACTACTAGTTGTGAGTGGTTTCCTTTCATGTGTGGCCCAGCTCCTGTTTGATTAAGAATGCCAGTGAGCTCACCCATTCACCAGATACTAATATGCTAAAGCAATTTATTTACGAAGTTATTTTTTTTAAAATTAATTTCTCCACTGGTTTTGTATCCAGAGAATTGAAGTTTCAGTTGTTTTTCAACTGTTAAATCCTATCAATTTTCAGACGTGGGCTTGTCTTTTCTTTTTTTTTTTTTTTTTTTTTTTTTGTAATTTTTGGTATTAAGACATTCCCTTCTTACATAAAGTTGAATACATATCCAGCTTAAAGGCATGCCAATATGGTCTCTTGCAGATTAGGGAATTCCTTCAGGTGGTGTATCACAGCACAGAGGTGCTGAGGTCTAATAAAGAACACTTAACTGCAAAGTTTGCAGGGAAGTTTCAACTGGTTAGCTCAAGCACTGGCAGCAGAAACACAGGTCTCCATGCAATATTATCTACTTCTTCTAAAATCTACTAAGACTCTATTGTACTCTTAATATGTGATTCACATGCTCTTACTTTCTCTAATTTACTTACAGAGTAAGTAAAATGGTGGGAAAATGATTAGAAAACCAGGAATGTGCTTTCACACAGAGAAGAAGTAGTGTGTTTCTAGGCAGGATGAAAATGTTCGTTAAGCAAGGTGGGGTAAGGAAAAAGACCCCAAAACATCAAAACCTTATGTAGTACTAATCATATGGTGCAGTGTTTCATGGGTGGGTGAAAATCCAGTCCTTTCATGGAGGAGTATATATTTTAGAGATGTCAGCGTATGCTGCTGGTTTTTGTTTTTTTAATCTAACAAATTGAAATTTAGATTAAATTAACAGAAATAACCATTAGTGATAGATATTCCTGAATGTATATAAAATAAGCCAATTGTCTGAGGCCAGTTGTCCACACACGGAGGTCATTGTTTTGTCATAATGACACTAACTGGCAGCACTGCTAACAGTCATAGTATGCAAACCAGCAATTAGATAGGCATATTCATAAAAGAATACCTTCTCAACAGCACTGGTGATGTCTCAGTAATTATACTGAGTCACATTGCTGTGGGTGGTGTGGGGAGTCTTACATTCTTCTCTGCCAATGTTAAAACTACTCTGTTTTGTAAAATAATGTAGACATATAAAAAGAATTTTATTGCATTTTTAGGAAATGTGGGTAATGATATTTAATAAAAATATTTACAGGGTGTTTTACATGGCCTATTGCAAAATGGATGCTTGCTTTTTCTGAATACAAGTTTCTTTAAACTGCTCAAGATGATGGGTAGGTAGGAGTGTAAAGTAGGTGTCAAACAATCAAAAATTGTGGATCCAGTTACTCAAGCATCTTTAAAAACAGCCTTTTTTTTTTTTTTTTTAACCAAATTAAATAAGTAATTCAGGCAATTTAGTCAAGCCTGCAATACAATTTCATCTTGCTAGAAAAATTAAAGGTTATGGGTAGAGCTGTGCCCAAAAAAAAAAAAAAAAAAAAAAGTAATGATATTTTCCAGAGCATTTCAATATTTGTTAATATTCTGGTAAGTCTGGTGAGGTGGTGAGGTGCAGAGTGGATTTATCCTGTCTTCAACAAAGAGACTTGGCAAGCTCCTCTAAAGCACAGAGAGGAAATCCTTGGAGGTTCTGCTTCAGAACATGTGGACACTGGCTGACAAGGATCTACAAGATTCCTTCTCTCATGTTCTCATGATCTCAACAGACTGACTATTAAATATTTTAATTATACCACTACTTTGTGGAAATCAAGTAAACAAAAATATTTTGTTAACTAGTCTCTACCTTCTGGGGAAAAAAAAAAAAATCATGTTACCATTTTTCCAGTGAGATTTATGTATACATGTATGCATAGTATATACATGCATCAGCTAAACTAGACTTTAGCTCAGATAACTTAGGCTAGAATACTTTGATTCCATTTACTTCTCTTTTTTTCTTTTTTCTTTTTTTTTTTTTTTTCTGATTCTTCCTGAGGCTTTCCCATATACTGTCCCTTCTGCCCTCCTTCAAAGCATATTTCACTCAATGTCAGCGTTTTCAGACCTTTTCTAAGAAAATACTGCTGTGCACATATGCCTCTACTTTGCAGATAGTAGCAGAAATTAAGCCTTTTCAGGTCCAATTATCATAGAATCATAGTATATCTTGACTTGGAAAGAACCCATCAGGATCATCAAGTCCAACTCCTGGCTCCACACAGCACCATCCAAAAATCAGACCCTATGTCTGGCAGCGTTGTCCAAGTGCTTCTTGCACTCCGGCAGGCTCAGTGCCATGACCATTGCCCTGGGGAGCCTGTTCCAGTGCCTGTTCACCCTCTCAGTGAAGAACCTTACCCTAACACGCAGCCTGACCCTCCCCTGTCCCAGCTCCACGCCGTTCCCTAAGGTCCTGTTGCTGTCACCAGAGAGCAGAGCTCAGTGCCTGCCCCTCCCCTTCCCTCATGAGGAAGGTGCAGGTGGCCCTGAGGCCTTCTCTCACTTTTGTCCTCTCTGGGATGAACAAACCAAGTAACCTCAGCTGTTTCTCATATGTCTTGCCCTTTAGACCCTTCACCATCTTTGTAGACCTCCTTTTGGACACTTTCTAATAGTTTTGTCTGTCGTGGTGCCCAAAACTGCACACAATGGTTGTGGTAAGGCCTCACCAGCTCAGAGCAGAGCAGGATGATCACTTCCCTCAACCAGCTAGCGGTGGTTTGCCCTTTTTCAGGGCACAATTTGACTCATTCAAGTTGCCTTTGACCAAAAGTCCCAGATCCCTTTCTGCAGGGCTGCTCTCCATTCCCTTATCCCCCATTCTGTACATGTAGCCAGGGTTTCCAGCACTTTATCTTGTTAACTTCATGCAGTTGGTGATTGCCCAGCCCTCTGATTTGTTGACATTTCTATGCAAGGCCTCTCTACTCTCAAGGGAGTCAACAGTCTTCCCAATTCAGTGTCTGCAAACTTACTCAGCATGCATTTGAGTTCTGCATCCGGATCATTTATAAAAAATATTGAAGAGAACTGGCCCCAAGATGGACCCCTGGAGAACCCAACTAGTGACTGGGCCACAAGCCTGATGTAACCCTATTTACTCTAACACTTGAAGTCTGACTCGTCAGCCAGTTGTTCCCCCCATCGCATTACTTTTTTGTCTGTCTGTATGCTGGTCATTGTGTTTAGAAGGATACTGTGAGAAACAGCATCAAAAGCGTTGCTGAAATCTGAAAACGTTACATCAACTGGCTTCCCTTGCTCAGCCATGGTTTTTAAGTTAACTTGTCTGATCTCTTTTATGACTCAAGTTGTAATAAATGAAGAAAGAAAATTTTTCTTCTTTCTTAAAATCCTTTGTCTGTCCACCTGTTTGACATTATAGTGAAGTTCATCCATTGACTAAATTTATATTACCCTGGGTTTACAACATCTCTTGTGAAGTCCTCAGGAATTTTAAAATTGTCAGGAAAAAAAAATCTTTTATTAAGGAATGTATATCGTAAGGGAGGTAATAAATCTTTCCATGAAAGTCTGATATATCTTTTTATTACATGCATTATTGGGTTATTTGAATTACATGGATTATGAGAATTCTCCATATTCTCCTTGTTTTTAGAGACAGAAGTTGATCATGGGGAGTTTTGAACTGCTTCTAGGAATTAGCTTAATTCTGCTTCCGTTGTAACTAAGGAAATGTACAATGGCTGAAAAATTGGTCAAGTTAAAACTGATTCTTGAGAAAATTTTACAGTCAGAAGAACTTTATTGCAAATTAGCATGGGTTCCATAGTATGGACTATTGCTTCTGTACCTAATATGGTTTATAAAATGTGTCCTAGCAGACTTACCAAGTTCCTGCGTCCCATGTTATAGAATTTGGGTAATGGCCCTGATTTTTTTTTTTTTAATTTTATTTTTTTAATTCTCTTCTAAAAGTATATTTCAGTTTGCAGGTATGAAAGTTGTCATTGTATGTTGTCTTATGGCCTGTGGAGTTGAGTATATAGAGAGTAGCTGTACTGTGAACTCTTCTGGAACAGACTGAATAGATAGTTCATGATTGCTGGATCTAGCTGCCAAATGATCCCTCTCAACTGCGTGTCCGTCCACACAGCCCCTCAAGAACTTTGTTAACTGTTGTTCCTGTGGGCAGACCGACACTGTGCTGAGCGTCATGTGAAGTAACTGTCCATGAACTGAATGCACAGGAAGAGGTGCCGGTGCTTGCTAGCTGTAAACTTTAAGAAGTCTTTTTGGTCCAAATATGCTCCCTTGTAACTGTAATGTCAGATTTATTTATTTCTGTCTTTTGGTTATTATCTGTTTGTTTCACTTCTGAATATTGCTTACTGGCTCAAGTATTCCTTGCACCTGCTTTACAATGCAAGAGTGTTTTAGTCTGCAGTGTTGTTAACTAGTCACTGAATGTTGTCTGTGTAATCTCATGAGAGATTGCACAGACAATAAATTTATGAGCCTGCAGTTTCAGAGGTTTTTAGCAAATCTACTAAAACCCTGTAAGGGATGCAGCAAATCAGCAATACCTGAAATCAGTTGTTATAATAAGTCATGGAGACTGCATAAGGTTACTAAAAATATTGTGTGTCAAATTCAGGTATGACTGATTCTGCGTATTCAAAAATCTCTACTCTTCAGTCCTCACATAACGATTTGCTTCTACTAAATTTATATACTTATAACTACATATCTAATTTGTATAGAAACAAAGTGACTAAAATTAACTTTAAAGTTTACTTTAGGATTATTTACTTTTTCATTTTCAATTTGTCTTTTCTAAGTTTTTTTTTGACATGACAGAAGGTATATTATCCTGTTTGTCCCATATTATAGCTAACAGTTCAAGATAATTCATCCCTCTCTACTTCATCGTGAGACTTGGTAGACCAGAGGAGAATTGCACTTTCAGAAGTACTAAGGATTACCATGATGGGTGGTTAGTACGGTTCCTCTTAAAACATTCTGCAATAGAAATAGTCATCAGAAACCTGGGCCTTTATACGGAGCCAAAGCATTGAAGGAGTTTTTGGCTGATTTGCTGGATATTTCCTTTCATTAATTTAAGTGCCTATTTAAGTGCAACAGCTAATGGAAGCATCACAGGGGAAATAACTGTACTACAGAAATAATTGGGGGTTTAATTTATAGTAAAGTAATCCAACTGAAAAATTGAAGGAAATGCAGTAAATTAGTCAAAAGCATCCATATAGGTAGAATATGTAGAGATTTAGAGCATATATTCTGTCCAGGTAGTCTCCTACAGCTAAATGGAATTCTGCATTTCCACCAGAGTAATTTCCACATGAAGCAACTTGGAAGAATGACATAAAAAAGTTCAAATGGATTTAACATCTCTGAGTAAATGAAGTAATGTAAACTTGAACTGAAATCCACACTTTCCTTTGTTTGTGTTGTTTAGAGTTCCATGGTTAAACTGTGACCTTGTTTCAAGTAGCATAAGCAATTTCAAATGCACATCTCCTATTTGTTAGGAGAGGGGAAAAAGAACACAAAACACCACCACAACCAACAAACTAAACAATAAGAACAAAAAACAAAAAGAGGCTGTATGTTATTTTGTGGTGCTGTTTGCATTTCTGCTGAGCAACCCTGTGATGTACACAAGGAAGAGCACCACAGACCAGGTTCCAACTCTCCGAGCTCCCCTGCACAGAGCTGTGCTTCCTCCTGTGCTTCCTCAGAGATGACACTTCAGCAATAGGCATGGAGACTGCATAAGGTTACTAAAAATATTGTGTGTCAGGTTCTGGTATGACTGATTGTAAACTCTGTTTTGTTGCAATCAAGTATTCTGACTATGGGGTTTCTGACCATAATACCCCAATTTAAAAATTACTCAAGACTACAGCTACAATTCATAGAAAACCCAATCCCTGCTGATATGTGTTGGGCATTGTCTGTGAGTGTCTACCAAATCGGGCAATTACAGAAACCCAAGCTATAGGAATGCTTAGCTTATGGCTCCAGATGGAGGTCTCTGAGACCTCATTTCAAAGTTTAACAGTTTTGAGGATACATAAAAATGCTGTTTTGAGGTTATTTTTAGAGAGGAAGAGAGAGGAAAAAAACAATTTTCAGTGTTGTAGCTAAGTGTGGCCTTTCAAAAGCACAGTTGAGCATTTAGGAAAAATGTAGATGCCTAAGGCTTACTTTAAAACCCTAATTTATTTACTGGATTTCAGGATAAAAACATAAAACCTTAAAACTGATAAGGATGGACAACTCTTTCAACTTTTCAGACAATGAGAATAAATTTTCAAATGTCAGGTAACTGAAATACTGAAATATTTTGTTCTTTCACCTCTCTTAGCAGAAAACAGATCCTATCCTCCCCCCCCCCCCCCCCCCCCCAGTAGAATGCTGCAGAAGCAGTTCAGTAATACTTTATACCTCTGGGATATTAATGCAGGGAACCCAGCCATTAGGGAAATACAAAAGTGCTCAGCTGTACTGAACTACTGGACTCTACAGGATAGAAAAGAGAAATGAGCTGGGAGAGAGAGAAAGTTGTCTCAACTGTCTAAGGAATCAGTGATCCTTTAGGAAGGAGAGGCAGCTTTAGTTGAAATAGTTCCTTTTTATTTTACTTAAGCTTTCATTGCACAGAACTGTCTTATGTTATATGAAAAGCCTGGTTGAAAGATCCTTTTCATTCTAAACAAATTTTCTTTATCTTTGAAGAAAAAAAGTATTTTGTTTAATTACAGGCTTTGAGAATCTCTTGCTTATAATCTATTAACTCATTAAAATCTAGCACTAAGCCAAATGTCTATTACAAAGCAGGTACATAATTCATGTAGTAGAGCAAGAATCTGACAGCACATGCCGAACACGGGTTCATTTTAACTTCAGAGAGCTTGATTATGTTTGAAATTAGGCAAAACTTGTCTGTCTGCAACTTTATATATACCTTTATTGACATTTTGGAGAGTATTAAAGATGGATCATATTCTTATGTACAAGATACAGATGTTCCATAGATGATGATTTTTTATTATTTTTTGATTTTACTCAGGGAATTTTGCAGTGGCTGCAGATCAAACTCTACTGAAACATTGATTGATTGTATTCATATTTATATTGATTGATTATATTCATGTAATGCTCATTATTTAATTTGGACTGTTTTTCCCATCTATTTTTTCTGCTTAAAGAATTAGCAAGTGCAAGGAAGCTTTGACAAAGGCCTGTCTTGACATGTAAAAAAGCAGAGCAGTGTGCAAAGCACAGGCCCTATACTCTTGTGTGATCATATTCTCCTACCAATGTTGAATGAGGGTTTTAAACAGGAGGAATATAGCAGTGGTTTTATCACTTGCTTGTTCATTCTGTAAGGAAGAACGAGTCAGCAGCCATGATTTTTCTCTATCTTCATGTACTCCTTCCTTTCTGTGTTGAACTCAATACACAGCAAGATGTTTCTTCATCCCAGTGGGATGGAGCAGAATGTATAATCAACCACCTCCTTATACCCTTAACGAATTGTTACAACAAGAATACAGTAATGATTATTTAACATCATTGGTAATTTCTGATGGTGATTATGGTATCCCTAACAGAACATTATGATTTTCAAATAGTGATTAAATTACAAGAGCAAATACATGTGTAATTATTTCCTAGTAATTATTTCCTTTCACAAAAATTATTTCCTTTCACAACAATTTCCAAAAGAAGAAATAAAAAAAAAAAAAAGGAAAGAAAAAGGAGAACCAGGCCAAAATCACATCACCTCTACTGAAAACAGGATATGTGAACAGAATAATTTGTAGAGACATTTTCATGCAGTTTCAAATGGCTTTTTAGTACCTAGAACTGTTTTCCAAATCAATGGATCTAACAAGGAAGGAACTAAGACTGACTATGAAGAAGGTAAATACAAATTAGAAAGTTTTAAATACTGCCCAATACAGAAGTGTCAAATATGACAAAATATGACAAATATGTTACAATTTTATATAAGCAATATGATAATACATTTCTGGGATTTTTATTTTGCTTTGCTCTCTCCAGTCATGGCCTAGATGAATAGTAATTCTATGAATAATTTGAGCAAAATATAATCTAATATTCTTTATCTGCCACCTAGCCTTTACTGAAATATGGGTCTTCCTATTTTAGGAATGTGAAACAGAGGAAATCAAAAGAACAAGCATGTAAATACATAACTTTATTAGTGTTTTCTGAAAGCTTCAGCAACAGTTTTGGATGTCTGTATGTGTATGAGCTTCTGCATCTGCTAAACTAAAAGGAACAACTGAAGTTTGCAGCTATTCATAGCTGCATTTAATACTGCAGTTGCCAATTTATGCATATTTTAATCCTATTCATACTATAGAAGCAAAATGTAAAGACAACTTCATGATATCATTCAAAAGAAAAGTAACATTGGAAACAGTTTCAAACTGGGAGGATCATATAAAAGATGGATAATTTCACTCTGGGGATTATGGGAGGCAGCTGCTGATAATAAGATGTGGAAAGGAGGTAGAAATAATTACTGCTTGCCCCTCTATGGGGCAATCCATATTGTTCCTGACAGACACATTTTCAATCTTGTTTTCTAGTTGAAGATTTCAAGAACTGCCAGTTAGCCAAGTTTGCACTGTTAAAAACTATTTTGCTTGACATCTATTCTGGATCTTCATTCATGTATTTTAATTATAAAGCTTTTTGTCTTATACAATATGTATAACAGGTACTTTTCTCTCTGCAGCAATTTTATTTATTTATTAAAGACTGTTAGCAGTTCAGTCTTTCTTTAGACTAACTGACACTAATTTGTGTAGTCATTCATTGCTATCATTGCTTCCCAAACTGTATGTAGTATTTCAGCAGAGTCCCTGCCAACGCTGAACAAATTATGTTCTCGCTAAACTGAATCCAGAACATATGCGAGGTGTTTCTCTCCTACAATCCACTTGCCCACACCCACTAGGAAGGCAACATACTTCAATATGAGTAGAAAATATGAGTCAATTTTTTAGTACAAAGAGTCTTAAAGCCTGCATTTGCAAAATAAAGAGCTGTATAATGCTCCTGTATCAGAGCAAAGATATTCTGGTACTGTGAAAAAGTTCCAGTCCCAGGGAACCTCAAACAACAACCTCAGAGTTTAATGAGCCTAGGGATACTGAGCCTTTCATCATGATCTGGTAGACTTTTATATACCTGATGCCTTGTGATACACTCAGAGAAGTTTATCCCAAAGGAAATCAGGACAAATACAACAGCAAAATAGCATTTTATAGAAAGGTTAATATTGTAAGAGAGGGACAAACAGCCTCAATTCAAGCAACAATTTCAAATTTATTGCACTCATACCTCTCTGGAAAAAAATTCTATTTTCTTTCAGAGACCTACTCTATACACTGTACCTACATTATATGCCTACATTAAAATTAAAAGCAAAAAATAAATATGCTGTTGGAATAGAATCTGGGAACGGGTTAATTTCCAAGTCTAAAAAATAACAGTGATCTGTTTTTCAAGACATGGATCCCAATGAGGATGATAAGCAGATTCTTAGGATAAAAATAGTATTTTGGCTCAGGCCTAAATAAGCAAATTTATAGCCCTTTAAGAGTTTCACTACACATGAATGAAAAATATATTCTTACCATTATTTCTGTGGCCTTAAGCAGGGTAATCTGCTTGTTTTTCTTTCTTTCTTTCTTTTTTTTTTTTTTTTTAAAAAGTTATATAGAAAATGCTGGTTCAATTTCATTCCAGATTCTTGAGAGTAGGTATGAAAGGTACAGTGACTCAGTGAAATTAAGACTAATTAACTGGAAAGTGCAATTAAACTTTTGGTGCTCTTGTTATGAAGACTTTGTTTGTGATAACATAGTTTTCATCCAAGTTACATAATTTAATATACCTATTAATACATGTAATGACTCTTTCTTGACTTTCCTGGCTGTCTTTGTATTGCCACTTATACAGACAAACTTTAAGAGAAATATGGAAGAATAATGGGATTTGGAAATTCTGCTCACTTGCTATATCTTCTATCTTATGCTACCAACCTCAGGTAGCTCCACTTCAGCCAATGCCCTTTCTCTTAATGGTAGGACGTTGGTTTATTAGTACCAGTGCTAGAGGATTCTAAGTAGAATTACACCTCTCTAGTCTTTCAGAATTTTACATCCTATTTAGTATGTATGTTTTTGGGGGTAGCTTTGTGAATTTCTTTTATTATCTTTAGAAACAGCTGTGTTTATCTTGGAAGGCTGGATATATTGTACTAGCAAGTAATGCAGAGATGCGTAATGTGGTGGAAGGGGAGCTTAAACCAGTGCTAACTATGCCAATGTCTCTGTGGTAACCTCTGATTTTAAGACTAAAATTGACTTACCTGCTCATGTGAATTGGCCTTCTGCATATGGCATTTGCCCTGGAATGATACTCAGTGATTCCTGCGGACCAAAGATTTACTTCTGAAAACCTTAATTTAGTAAAAATATTTTTCTGTCCCTACCTGTAAATATAACTTCAAGAAAATAGTTAATGAAGTTGAGGAATAGGTCATTCTACTTCTCAGTTCAGCTATTAAAAAAAAAAAATAAATAAAAGTGTCTTTTCTGTGTTTTATTTACATTCTTGCTTTGGAGACGTTAGTTTTTCATTCTATCCATGCAGCAAACTGTACTGAGGCAGCATTTGTATGTTGTATCATCATATGCTATGTCTTAATGAAAACCTAACTATTTTGACACCATCCAAACTGGCAGCAGAATCAACAGTTGAACATTATTGATTTGTTTTGGGGAATTTGTTATCAGAGGTATGATTCAAACAGAGGGAGCAGCAAGCATTTCAGAAAAGCACATTTTTTAAACAGACACCACTCCTTGAAGTAGACTATCCATGCCCATACTTTACAATTCTAGGAACTAACATTCATCCCTTTTCCAATTCTACATTAGGTCTGCTCTCTGGGAATGTTTTGCAGTTCCAACATTAGCATGTTTTCCAAATGACATACAGAATTGCACCTTCTGGAGTCCTGAGATAGAGATGGGTGAAAAAGACATTTCTCATTTGATGTAAAACAATTTCCCCTGCTGACATCAAAAGAAAAGCAATAATTTATAAAAGCTTAAGGTTGCATACTTTAATTACATTCCCTGCAAAAATAGATACACAAATTCTTGATTTTGTTGTTTGGGTGGAAGCTACCTTAGGCAGAAGTATGGAAGATGGAGAAGGAAAACAGAGAGCTGGAAAGCACAACTTTATAGAAAAGGCAGTTCTGTTCATTTTTGTTCCTTTCTGGGGAGTGAAGCTTCTAGAGATTCCTCATAGCCCTCTAACATTAATGGGAGGTCATCTGGGCCTTCTCATATGCTAAATACACAGAAACAAAGTGCACTTCTGAAATAGAATGACCAAAGTTTAGCTTGATCTTAGTGCTGGTAGAAATGAGGTAGCTGTGCCTAGAATGCTTATTAAGATCTCACTCCTTCACATATGTATTATCTAACCACACAAAGGGCTTCAGAATAATATTTATGAATATGAATGAGTGTCAAGTACTGGGACAAAATTTTCCTACATTCCTCCAGCAAATTGCCTTTCTATGTATCTACCTTCCAGTTATTAGTCACTTAGACCCTGCCTCTGATGTACTGTGAATAAAATGCTTTGATAGAGCAGGAGTGTAGAATATTCAAGCACTAGCAAGCAAAGAAAATCATTCTTCTTTTTTCTCCCTTTTTGATTTTTTTTTTAATGTTTTGCTGTTGCTTAATTTGTAACTGAAATAATTTGCATAAAGTCAAAGAACTCCTATATGAACAGCCTTCACAGTATCGGTTTCCCAGACCTCACAGTAGTGTTTAATCATGTCCCAAATTCTTTTTTTTTCCCCCTTGAATCCTCTGTTTTCTCTGTACATTATTGATTAAATAAGGAAGTGGAACATTTTTTATATGAGGAAGAGGATTAGAGATCTGGGAGTGTTCAGCCTGGAGAAGAGAAGACTCTGAGGGTATCCACGTGTGTGAATATCTGGCAGGAGGGAATGACAGAGCCAGACCCTTCTCAGTGGTGCCCATTGACAGAACAAGAGACAATGGTCACAAATTAAAACACCTGAACACCTCAGATTCCATCTGGACACATGAAGACACTTTTTTTTTTTTTTTTTTTTTTTTTTTTTTCTGGAAGAGGTTCCCCGGAGAGATATTTAAAACCTAACTGGACACAGTCCTTGGCAACCTGCTGTAGCTGACCCTAGGTGATGTCAAGAAGTACCATCCAACCTCAGCTATTCAGTGATTCTCTAGTTTTACATTCAGTCCACAATTTTACAGCATGCCTGATAGAAGGAGTCTGCATGAAAATTTGAAGATATGTGCAGATAAATTGTTCACCTAAGGATTGTGTTAATAACTTCTTCCTAATTACAGAAACATTTCATTTTGATTTTAACTGACCCAAAATATTTGGTGATCCAGGTGAATCTTGGGCTGTAGCAAGAAGATTTTTCTATGCAGCAGAAGATTCTTTTTTTTGTTAGCCAGCTATTTTCCTATTTCAATCTTTGCTAGCTACTTTTTTTTGTTGTTGTTGTAGTTGTATGATGGAAGGATGTAATATGATAGTATTTTAGAAACCTCAATTTTTCTGGTATTTTAGGTAAATTAAGAAAAAACATGAAATTAAAATGTGCATATCTATATGCGAAAGGGAGTTTTAAGATAGTATTTCAGTGTTACAACCCCTACCTTTTGCCTTCTTGATTAAAATGGCAAAACATCATACGGAAGACTTTTGATTAAAATGTATCAAAAATTGCAAATAAATTCTTCTACCATTTTTTACCTCAAGAGTTGGAAAGTAAGTTGGCAGTAAGCTGGAAAAAATGCACACTCCAGTATGATTTTGGTCTTTTCTTTATGACAGCTTTGACTTGGAAGTCAGTCAGTTCTGTGTAGTGTTTAGAAAACCTGAGTTCGACATTTACATCTTGATTTAGATTAATATTAGTGGTCACGAAGATCTGGCACACTTTTAAATACAGTTTTAAGCTAAACTATAAAATACTTTTTTTTTTTCCCCCAAAAAAAATTTCACTCAGAAGGTATTTTTTGCTAGGAAGAAAATCATAATGTTCATTTTCTCTGAATTTCATCTCAAGAAAAAAAGTAAAGCAGAATATCTCCTTGGCAAAGAGGTCTGTGTTGTAACCAAGACTAAGCCCAAGTGTCCTGAGACAGTCTCAAAGCCAGTCCCATGAAATATTCTTCCTACAGCAGGTCCTTGTTGCAGGCTTATGTACATTTCTTTCTATCCCAAGGCTTCCTTAGCTTTTCAGAAACATTGACTCCACTGAAGGCATTCATGGAGCTGCCTGTCTCCTAGCCCAAGCTGACAGCTGCCTTACACTCACTTGGGTTTCAGACATCTGTTCCAGAATTAACTGCATTTACTGTCTGAAAAAAAAACCCAAAGTATATACGATTACCATGTTGTCAGCTCTGTCAACAGCATGGCTGCCTGTTACAAAAAAAATAAAAAATCTGTTAGCCATGGTGAGTTTTGCACTTTACTTACCCAGAACCACTTGATGAGTTGATTTTGTGTAGGCAGCACATACCCTGCACCATCCAGCTGTTCTGTCTGTCTTTGGCTGTCATTGTACCACAGTTCAAGCAGATTCTTACTCTTCTTGAAATCCTGCCTGGTCCCTTAGAAACTGTTGCTTTCTTTAAATTTTCAGAGCTATTTGCCACTTGGAGGAATTTAATGTCATCTTTCCAGTTTCTGACACAACATGGTCTGACTTTACTGTGTAACTTTCTTCAGAAAGTTGTGGCCCGTTGTTACAGTGGTTCCCGAATCACAGAAAAAATTCAACATTGTTTGGTTAGCAGCATTTGTGGCCTGCCTGAAGTTCTGGGTGCTAGACTGCTTCTTTGGTTGACTCTCCCTGGGTTCAAGAGTGAAGAAAGCTGTCTGTTTAACAAGTATAATTTTAGTTGCATTGTCCTGGAATTCTGTTCTTAGATCTTCTCATTTACTAAAACATGAAGTAAACTTTACTGAAGCAGAATGTCTGGGATGTGGTAGGACACACAGGGACTTGAAACTTGGGGAAATGTGATTTTACTACTCCAGTGCTTACATCTGTGCATATTTCAGATATGAAAAAAAAAAAAAGCTAGTCAAAACTGGTGTTATTTTTTCTCTGACTCACTTAATGCTTTCCTTTTTTTTTAGTACTTACATGCTTTTCTTATAATTCAATTCCATAATATCAGATGTGCCCGTGCTGAGGGGTGTTCTGCTCTGTACTTGCCTCACCACTTTCCCATGGAACTAGCCAGGCACCTTGCACATGAACTCTGCCGGTATGCAAACCAGTGTGCAGGCCATTTAGGACTGCTTAGTCCTAAATACTGTCATAAAATCTGAAGTCCTAAAATCTGTCAGCAAAATCTATTTAAAAAAAAATGTTTTTCCACCCTTTACAGCAATTGAGACATGCAATGAGAGTATTATGCAAAATTTTTTTCTTTGCAATTTTCTCTTCTCTGTGGTTTCATCCAGAGGCCTCAGCACTCCATTTGGCTGCATTGTTCTCTCCAGAGTCCACCCTTGGTGCGTGTACCTGTTATGAATTTGAATGATCATTTCCCAGCAGCTGCAGATGCATTCTTGGGCTCACACAGTTCTGACCCCAAACCAGCAATGTAACTACTACTGTGTTCTGCTTGCCAAGAGCTGTGCTTTTTAATTTTATACGCTGTTATATTCTCTACATTCAGTAGAGTTGAGAAATTGTTACCAGCTGCTATTGCAATTAGATCCAATACCTAAAGCAAGATTCTAGCACTGAGTTCCAAGCTGGTAGAGTAGAGGAAGTATTTAATGAAGGATTAAAAAATACAGTATCACTTCTCCATTTGCTGAAGTTCCTTTTCTTCATTATCTCTACTCTTGTAGATCTCTTTACATCTAAACCATAAAGTGTTTTATTAAGAACCAGAAATCAAATCCGAACTTATTTTGAATAAAATGTGGAAACTGCTTTTCTGTGGGGTACATCATTCTATGGATTGAATGCTGTTTCTCATAGTTAAGCCTTTGACTTTAGAATACATGCACTGAATGCACTTATTTTGCCAGAGCTGATCAGGAAACTTAGTTCCCCACATAATATACTTATGAATATACTTATGTGTATAAAGACATTTTTTCTAAATTTCAACCAATATTTTTTTGTCCGCTTCCTCCCCCTACCCCCCCCAATAAAAAAATACATCCCAGATTGTTTGGGGAATCTTTAGGAGCATTTAGAAAAATATTATTGACTGCCTTTGTTGCTGTGTGATCTAGTCACTGTGACTGTTAGAGCAAATGTGGCAATTTGTAGGGAAAGGACAAAAAAAAAAAGATAGATAAAGGTTCTTTATATTTTTGTGATACAAAATGCACTAGTAATATTTCTGAATGAAACAACAGTCTTTATTTTGATGATGGGAAGTGACACCGTAGGAAAGTTAAGACTGAAGCTGAAAGTTGGCTTGATACGTATTTGGTGTTGGACTGGAAATTGTATACAGGGAGAAGTAGGTTTGAAAGGTTGACCAACAAAGGAAATGGAGTAAAAGTGATTTGGAATTTTTCAAAAAAAAAAAAAAAAAAAAGAGTTTTTGGAACTATTTATGAAAAAGATAAAGCAAGAATTGACCATGACAACTACTTTAATCCCCAGGTTACTTTTTTTTTTTTTTCTGAAAGGAGGCTTTCTGAGTACTTTTGGGGTCCAGAGGATTTTGTTGCTTGGAAGTAAAAAAGAAAGCTTTATTTTTTACCTTCATGCAGAACAAGAAGCTATTGTTGTTATTATTATCAACGTCATCAAAATGGAAGTACTGTCATGTACAGCTCAAATTTTTGCAGTAGATTTCAGTAAGTGTTGAAACACAGAAGCACCCACTCAAACATTTATGGCTCTGATCCATCCACGATTTATTTATGTACTCATTTTATTTTTGTATGACTAACTCCATTACTTTGCATGATTTCGAGCACTGAAAATATTATTATTGTTACTGGCAAGGCATGTCCACATGCAGATTTCTCTGCCTGATTTTAGCCATTCAATTAAAAAATGATTGCTCTGTCCTCTATGGTTCATGGAATGACGCCTTCCTAGCTGGCTGATAATAATTCTTTTTCATTAACACTGTATCAATGATATTTTCTAAATACAGTTTTATTAATTTATTTTATTATTATTATTATTTTTAATGAGGTGGAAAGGTTAGTGTATATCTTTCTTTGTAAAGGATTTCTCATTGTTAAGATTTTTTACTTATTCTCAGAGCTCATTAATGGTCACAGTTTTGACTTTTGCAGTATTGCTAAAGGATAACAGTTCACAGGCCTTATCACATTTTCAGAATTTCCCTGTGCCTATGTTTACAGAAAAGGCAGTTTGGGCCTGTTATGACCTAGCAAAAATCAGTTTGTATGCATTGACTGGGAAGGTTACCCATGCTTTTTGACTTTTCCCCTGAAGGTGGTCAACTTTGAAAGTCACAAGAGATGGATGAAATATGTTTGTTAAAAATAGTATACTAAGTAAATGATATTTTATTTTTTCTTTATATATTAACATAGATGTTCTGTTTTGAGAGGAATTTCTGGAACTTATCAAGATCATAAACCAAATGAATTTCAAAAGGCCCCTACCTTTGTAGCTAGACAGAGCTTTGCTTATATATTTTATATATATATTCAGTTTGTTTCCTTGTTTATATATGTATATTAACAAGGAAACAAACTGAATTGCTTAACTTCTGTGTCAGATAATGACACAAAGGAAACCCTTAAAATGATTCTCATCTGATATGTAACCACATTAACTCATGAGTAAGTTCACCGACCTCATGTTACTTCTGGTGAAAGCAAGAGAAGAGTCAGAGTACAAAACCATCTGTGCTATGAAGAAATTTCCATTATGTCAAACTTTATCAGGGGTAGGGAATGCATATCTACTGTAATGGGTTGAGAATACTCCTGTTACCAAATATTCTTATGAGCTTTATCTTGGGACTACCCTGAATTGGTTAGCATGTTTCCCTTGCAATGGAATAAAATTGCTGCTTATCACCTGCTACCAAGAGTCTTAATGGTTGCATATTTCTTTATAGAAATATAGCTGTCAAAAAGCAAATTGAAGCTATTATTGTTTTGGAACCCACATTTATAAGATACTGTGTATAACCATGGGGACATATATGTTATGTAAATATTTGTTTCTCCAATGCACATCATATTTTATCCTCAGCAGTGCAAATGCAAAGAGATATACTCAAGAATCAGAGTTCTGCTGAGAGGGGAATTGGCCACACTGAAGATGTTTGTCATTTCTTTCTAGTTGATTGACATATTCTGTAATGTCCGCACATTCTTTATAATAGATAGATGATACACAAATAACAAGAAAAATATATTATGGGCCACTGATTGAGATGGTGATTAGATAAAATACAAAACCAAATTGTAGGGAATTAGCTATTTGTAAATTTAGACTATAATTTGTCTTTCTGTTTTTTTTGTTTGTTTTTTTTTTTGTTGTTTGTTTGTTTTTAAAATAAATTATTTTTTACAGTTTTGATTATATGGGATCAAAAGAAGTAGCGCTTGAACAGCAGGGAGGTCAGTAATTCTGTTAACAAAAGTATCTTTTTTGTGTTTTAATCTTCAAGTGAAATTACATTTTTTGGGAGCATAAGACTGAAAGGAATGGGCTGAATCATTGCGTCCAGTTATGTGTATTATTTCCACCTTACATTTGAGGAGTGATTATCAGACTGAGATATTTCAGGGGGAAAAAAATCAGAATCAACATATGGACATCTAGATTGGAAAATTTCTGGCCAGCACTATTTTAGAAGGTCATTAGTTTGTTATCATGGATTGCCAAACTGCTTCTCATCTTCGTAACTGAGCCATTTAATTCCAATTGTGAAACAGTAAGCAGAAATTAAGGAGACTAAATGTTTTTCATAAGTCTTGAAGTTCGTTTACTGCCTATCCTCATCTGGTCTGCTGTAGGTAATATTACTATTTCTACTGTCCTGTGAGAGAACACAAGACCTGTGATAACCTTCAGTGTAGCTGGGAAGGGAAGTGAAATGAGGTTACTTGCCAGCCTTGCTGCTATTCATTTTCTGCTGTGTGTGTTCCCTGTCAAATCCCCTGTGTCATGCAGATATTTGTCCAGGATGTGATTTTCTAAAAGAGTAACTAAGTCTTTGCTCTCTTCTAAGTCTCACAATTTATCATTGTCAAAAATATGCAAGTGTTTCTTTTTGTTAGATGGATGAGGACAGAATATAAATGCAAGCGTGTGAGTGACACTGTTTCAGCACTGACGTCTATAGTGGCAATCAATCACAAGTGCTTCAGTGAAGCAAGATTACTGAGATGATGTGCTTCAAAACAAGCAATATTGCAGTAGGTTGGGATAACTGGTGCTTTTATTAGTGTTACTACACAGTGATGTTTAAGTAGTATACTGCTTGCCTTACATACCCTATGATTGGAATGATTCTGGGAATGTGCCTTTGCTGTTTCATGCACTTAAACAATAGAGGAGCTAAAAGAGATTTATCTGTTGACTGGACTGGTTAAGGCTTGAAAATGATGAAATATAACAAAGAGGATTTGGAAAGTATCTCCCAAGAGGGAGCAGGCTGCTTTTGAGGGTAGGTGTAAGAAAACCACTTTCCTAATAGCAACACAACGAAAAGTGAGTAGGACTAATATCTCTGTTGTTTCTCCCCGCCCCTCCCCCCCCCTTTTTTTTTCCCTGTAGGTTTCATACTTTTTTTTCTTCTTCTGAACCTTTTTATATAAGAGCAAAAGCATGTAACTCATCCTCTAAATACCACTGGGTCACTGTGGCTTCATGAAGGAATATAAGTTAAAGAGACAAAAGAGGTATATTTTAAGCCAGTCACAGCCTATTGGCTTTTCAGTCCAAACTCATCTCCTGTCCTTCATAACTAGGAGGGATGTGGCCTGTTTTCTGATTTCAAGGTGGTCAAATCAGCTGATGTGTAACTCTGCATTGCTTCAAAAGCAATGGGGAAGACTAGCATGTGCTTGCAGAAAGGTCACGTTACTGGTACTAAAACAATATATTTCTGTGTAAATAGAAGTGATTTATCTTGTACCATAATTATGGAGAGGAGGAGAATTGCAGACTAGCTGCTTGAAGGGAGCATGAAACAGAATGAGTGCATAGGAGTCACACTCTAAAGGGAATGAAGGACTTTCATATCTTTCATAAGTACAAGGCTTGTGATGTTAGTCATTGATGTTAGTCATCATGTTAACTCCAAGGTGACCACGCTACCTACCCACAATATTTAAAAGTAGGTTTACTGTATGTTAAATTAAAAAAAAAAAAAAAAAAAAAAGAGAGAGGGAGAAACCTAAACCTTCATATAAAAATGTAAAGATGAGTGTATCCATGCATAAACTATGATTTACTGCTCTTAAAAGAACTTACAATAGTTATACCATCATTAAAAATAAACAAATAAAAAAGAATGTATTAGTCAAATAACCTTTTTTTTTTTTTTTTTGCCATATGAATGCCTGTCACAAAGGACATTCCCAACCAGAACTTTTTGCAAAATTAGCCCTTGCTGATATTAAACTAACAGTATTCTTCTACCTTACAACAGGAAGCAAGAGTTGTGGTCTATATGAGAATAAGATCTGTCCTAAATGAGAGGGAGATCTCTGTGTGTGGTACATTGCATTACTGACTCTGGAAATGGAGATCTGTGACTCAGGTTTATCAGCTCCGTTGTATTACACATGTAGTATAATGTTAGTGGGGCAGGGATTTGGGCTACTGTGCTGTCTCCAAGGTTTCCATATTCACTGCAAGTGACAGTAACGTCCTGGGCTACTCCTCATAGCCTTAAAAACAAAACAATGCCAAGAAAATGAATGAGCAAAGCCCTGAGACCGAACATCTGGGACTCAACGTCCCATCCAATGCTCACATGGATCAAACTACTAAATATCTCTTAGAAGCAGGAGGAGCACAACCAGTTACCTGAGTACAGAACAGTCACTGCCATTTGGCAAAAAAAAACATGTCAAATGGCCAAAATGTCAAATGTCAAAATGTCAAAAAAGAACAGTTTGCAGCCCTACTTAAGGACTAATTAGGGGAACTACTTGTTGAGTAATACAAAAGCTTATGTTTATATTAACTTGTCAGTGTCCTCTGTAACAGAGACTTTTTGACTGCTATACCTTCTCTTCTCCCTTTCTTTTCACGCTTAGTCTCAAAGGGATAATTCTTATCTAGCTGACTATCCAGATATACGTTTTATAGCATTTATACTCTGCTATAAAAATATTTTGACCTAACATAGAAAAGCCACAAATGCATTTAAGAGTTAACAATGTATGGAAAAGCAAGGTTAGCACTTTTGTGGGACTGTTTGAATCTGTTTACTTTGAGATTACATTGAGGGAAAAGTGAGGAAAATTACTGGCAGCTCCCAGTTTCACTCCTTCTTGAGGAAAGTGAAAGTGCTCTAGAGAAAAGGCCATGAGGGGAAAGACTGGAAAAACTGCTGATATTTAGTCTGAAGAGATGTCTGTAAAGGAGGGAGAGAGTAATCCATACTCAGCTCTGTAGGCCGTACAATAGTTACCATCAATGCAATAGTTGGTAACAACGGTCTGGCGGGTCACAGAATAATTGCAACATAAGAGCCAGCTTCCAGAATGAGATAATGGATCTGCAAGGGTTTCCTCTGATTAAGCTATATGTGTTTGTTATATATGTTGATTTTTGTCCTTTACAAAGCTGTAATGAATCAATGGGCTTATGAAATAGCATGAAGCCAGAGCAAGACTGGCAAACAGAGAACACTAATAAGGTAGATAAATATGTATGTCCTGTTGTTATTTGCTTTTCAGGAAAAAATGCAGTACTGTTTCATTTATGTGAGAGTTATGGATATCTAGAATAAGTACATTTAAAATATTTCACTTTATAATGACTGTCTGTCACTATGATGACCACTTAGCTTCCAAAGTGTAGAGGCTTCATAGCTTATCTTTGCTTTTGCATAGAAGGCAAAAATATTCATTGCTGTAAAGGACAGAAAAGGTCACTGACATGAAAGAAAGCTCTGATGAAGTCCTGCCTGCCATCTAAATACATTCAATCCCCAAAATATAGTAGGTGTAATCATATTTCTCTGGGAAGTAAACTGCAGATGTTATTGGAGGAACGGGGAAGCTACATTTTGATTTAACAAATATTGAGATGGTCACTATACATTTAGCCTAGAGAATTCAAGAACATGTGCTTTTCATATATAAATAATAATGGAGTACAGAAAAGTTTAAAGTATATAGCTTTAATTCTGTTCTTGGTTGGGCAGTATAAAACAAAGACTACAGTGAGTAAGGCAACACATATTTATTTGTTTTCCTGTTTGAAAATTGTTTTAAATCATATTTTAAAAAATTGAACCATTCTTGTCTTTCAAGACATAGTGCTAGAATATTGCATCTTTCCTGGAGGTTACTTACCTATGATTCACTGTTTGCATTTACTGTTGATGCATTTCTGTGTAAAGATTGTATGGCATTTATTCTGTCTACTGATTGGATATGAGTAGGAAATAGAAAAATGGAAGTTAACATATGATCAGTAAACACAGGAACTGTAATATTAAGAATATTAACTCAGACGTTCCCCATAACACATGAATCAGATATTTCATGTGGCATTACTGGAAGCAAGATGACAAACAATACATGAAACAGTGTAGGTGAAGATAGCTGGGAGAATCCTCATTAGCACCTACATTTAATTGACTGGAGGATGAAACAATGAAAGGATGTGGTCTAAGAAGATACAAAAGCTATTCATGCATCCTGAGACACTGTTTCTGCATTATGGGACTGTCCTTCCCAAATGGTGCCAGATGTAACGAAGCATAAGTAATTGGCTCATGGTGCTTTTGGCCAGTGAAGCACAGATGAAGTCTGAGACAGAAGGATGTTTGTTAACAGATTTTCTCCCTGCCACAGGCATCATGGATTCTTCTTTCTTCATTACATTGTAGATATAGATGTTTATCTGTGCATCTTAACTTGTCTGTCCAGGCCTAGGGCTAACTACTGACTCCCTGCTTCACCCAGTGGTGTATGAGCATGGATAGAGGGTAGAGAAGTAAATCAACATTATTACTTTGCAGGTGGTCAGTAAGTGAAATGATGCTATGGTACAGGAGTTCTGGGATATATAAGCTAACCTTTTGTAATATGCAGATATCTGGATTATTGCAATACAAAAATAACAAATGAGAGCAAATCCACTAGTAGCTATAGCAATTTTTAATATAAGTTGGAGTAGGGGGGATAGCTATCGCACCTTTCAGATGAACAGTCTTGGGCTTTATTCTTAGATGCAGTTCACAAAATCATCACGTTGAGTATCCTTGAACACAAAACATTTTCTCATCAACATGGACATAAGACAAACTCATTTCTAGGAAGGATTATGGTACCTAGTCCTCAGATTTTTGTGACATTATCATTATTAGTAATATTATAGGATATGCTTTACATTCCAGATAATGTTAGACAGTATATGTTAAAGAAGAGAGTAGATATTTATTCTCTGGAAAAATAATCATGATGTAAAAATGTAAAGTATGCAATAGAGTGAGTATTTTTCATTTATCTTAAGGTGATAAGCCTTGCTTAATAAGCTGGATACAAAGCCTATCAATTTATTTCTGTTCTTACATACCAGGGTAAATGTTTTTACTTGTTAATAAATTGCATTGTCAAAAAGATTAGGAAAAGAACTGGTTGTATTTAATGTTAAAGATAACTTATACATCTGCTGACAATTCACATGGATCTCAGTACTGCAGAGTGGTGTTAGCCCCTGCCTTGACTGCAGTGACAAGAAGTCATTCTAGTATAAAGATTTAAAGATTGCTAACGGTGTTAGTTCAAGAGGCATTTAGCCCAAATACAGAAATGTTTCACCTTACTGGATCAAGAGTTATATATGGGCAGAGAATGAAGGGTTGAGGGAATCTATTGAATTGTCCCTTTAACAATCTCAGTCATTCACTATAATTACTAACAAACTCATATGTAAGTCTGGCTGTGGACTAAAGCTGTATGCCAAAACAGCCTTGAAATACTTTCAGTGGGCTCTGTACATCCAATGAGTCATTTGCTTTGCAAAGGACAAACTTAAATTTATATTATTTTTCTGGTTTAATAATAGGTGTAAGATGGAAGGATTAACAACACCAATCTACAGTTAAAAACAAAGCCAAACCACATGAACCTTGCAGTGCCTTTTATATTTAAAAAATAAAAAGAAATATAATACTATTTGAGAGCAATTGATCCATACAGAAAACCTGGCACAACTAATATGACGTCATAACGACGTGTTAATTTGGAAAAGTCAATGTTGTTTGCACAAGTTATGTCTTATGAGTATCTTGACATTTCTACCTCTACTGATAATGGTTCATAATAATAATAATAATAAATAAGTAAATAGTGTCTCACTTCTATTTCATTTCCTTGGTGATTTATTTGTACTAGGCGTAGTACAGGTAATGCTCAAATGCTGAATATATTACATTTTTTTCCTTTACCCATGTTGCTGAAAGCAATCACATTCTTTAAATTGAGTGCTAAAAAGAATAACTTTCAAAGAACAACATCATGTAGACTCTTCAATAAGAATGTAACTCCGGGTCTGTTAAGATCAGTTATTTAGGACTAGACCTCACATGCATGGAACTGTAGCAATGGAAAAATTTTGGAGGGACAGTAGGAGAAATGTTAGTCAGTCATCTAGATTAGATGGTCCTTGGACCTGTTTCAGTTTAAGTATTTTAAAAATTCTTTTTCCTCATCCCCTTAAAGATGTCAGCTGGAAATCCAAATGTTCTTGCACCAAAGCCCCACGGAAATTACATTTTATCTATTTGAATAGTCAGCCAGGTGTCTGCTGGTATGAAAATCTGGCCATCAGCATTAAACACCAAGGAGTGTTTGGAAAAGTAATCCAAATCCATCTGCCAAGAGGATGCACCATTAATGCAATTATAAACAATACTTCAAAGTTAGCATTATACCACCACTGCAAGCATTCAGATTTGAATGACTAAAAGTCTGTGAATGCTCTCTAAATGTCTGTGGAAATATTAGTTTTCTACATGGCATTAAAATCCTATCATAAAGGGCAGATATACATGGTTATGATGATCAAAATTTTTACCTTGTTTCACTTGTTTTATTTGCTTCAAATAGGCTCTAATTTCAGTCATAAGGATGATGACTGACTTCAGCCAAATGGCATCTTTGCCTGCTGAGGAGGAACCTGATTGACTTCTGAACTTTTCAGAGATAATCTGTTAAAATGTTTAGGTTAACAGAATAGCAGAATAATGTCTAAAATTATTTCCAGAAATATTAGCAATAAATCAACAAACATTTCCTTCAGGAGTTCTGTTTTGGAAAACAAACAAACAAAAACATACAATCTGACTAATTAGCAGACAGTGAAAGACTGAAATGCAACATATCCAATGTTATTCTATCCAGAAGACTCTTCTAGCTCACAGCTGGTGTCTGAACACTGGGTACAAAATAATTGTATTCTACCATACAGAATTTTGGAAATATTTCCCTATTTTTATTTCTAAATATCTCCTGCACCACCTTGGTTTTAATTTTTCATTAAATCAACATTATAAAAAGTATTTTAAAAGGAATGAAAAGATAAACAGTATTATATTTATATATTTGTCCAAGGAATTCATTTCTAAGCAGTATGACTGAGGCCAACCTTACTGAAAGTTACATAAAAGAAAGGAGAGATTAAAGGGGACTTTACAGAGTTGCAGTTACAATTAAAAAAAAAAAAAAAGTAAAATATTATAAATTACTGATTCTCCAAGCAATTAGGACTACTTGCTCTTTTCTTTGAAGCAGCTGAGGATGTGGGCCACTGTCACTGATTGAATAGCTGACTGAATCAAGTATTGATCTTAACTGAGAACAATGCACACAATACACTTAAGAATTTCAGCCCTGAAATCTTAGTAGCATTAGAGGTAAGCAACTGCACCAAAATTTAAAAGGTTCAAAAAAATAATCTTCCAAATGCTAACTCAAAATCTGTTTCTGAATATTAAGTTTGATCTAGAAAAGGAATCTTTTACCATGTCAGCAAGAATTACATCAGGCAAAGCTAAAACTGGATTGTATGATCCAGACTCCAGCACTGAAGTGGGAATTCTGTAGCTAAGTAGCATTGACTGATGCTCAGTCTCTCAGGCTCAAAGACAGTTTGAAGAGGAGCTTGATGATTACCTGAAAGTGTATAGGAGAAAAATTAGCCAGATTTTTAGAAGCTTATTCTCTACATAAGAGGTCAAATCAAATCAAGTGATTCAGGAAATGTTTTTGTGGAAATAGACAACTTACAAAATATGTGCTTTACCTTAATGCACAATATTTTTCTATTTTTCTTCTTTCCTGTCACAAGACTATGGCATGACTCGTCTGCTTTCCTGTGGGTTTTGGTTTGGGTCCTTATAATCAATTTGTACCAATGCATGTATTTTGCTGTTCAAAAACTGAATATGAATAGATTGACTTTGTTGCCTTCTTCTAAAGGAGCTTTGAGAATAATGCAGTTGGTGATGCAAGACGGATTTTTTTTTATTATTATTATTATTATTTTTTTATTTTTTTATTTTTCTCTTTCTCAGCTTGGAAACGATTATCTTCTTTCCAGCCACATTGTGAACACAGAGCTCAGTTCAATCATTCTAATCAGGGAGCATGTTGTTCAGTCTGAGGACATGTTACACCCTGATGAATAAATCTAATGCAGAGAATTAGTGTGCCTCTAACTTGATAATATAGTACTTAATGCCAAGTAACCACCAATTTCTCATTTGGCTATGGTGAATAAAGTAGAAACTGAAATTCACAGAATTATTTCATTTTGCTTTGTTATTGGAATTCCCTAAGGGAGAAAGAAGTTCTATGATCTTGAAACCTAAAAACATTAGTAAACTCTTTGTCTCCTTGAAATATATAAAAAGTTTGAGAGTGTAGTTATAACTTAAAGACTTGAAAACCTATAAATACCACAATGGAGTAGTGTGAACCTCAAGGCTAAAAATCATGATCAGCTTAAAAATTATGAGATTAAAAATTAATAACACCTTTGGGCTTTTTCATTTTTCCTATAATTTTCTAGTCCTTAATACTGCACACAGTTCACATTTTCAGGCTTTTCTCCACAATCATAAGGGCTAGATATTTATTTATTTTTCTCTCAATTTACTCCAGAAGAAAATTAATGGTTTAAAAAAAAAAAAAAAAAAGTGACCAACAAAGCTTATAAGAAACTCACAAGAAAAGCAGGGAGGATAAGGTTCAAATTTGTCCCTCTGAATCAAAAGTAAAAATCCTTGTTATAAAGTCAAAAGAATCTTTTATATCAACAAAAACCTACTAAACGGATCAAGCATACTAGGTACATAGATGCTCTAGAGCAATCAAAGCTTAAATGAATGGTCAGAAACTTTTAAGGCTTGCATCTGAATGAAATATAAAACAATTAACAATTAGTCACTGAATACCTTTTGACTGATTGACTGTCCCGTCTCCACCTCCAAAGGCTTACAAAGTTACACAGTGGTGCAAGAGTAGCAAACTGTCCTGCTCATATTCTTGGGTATTCTTTCTGTAAACCTGTCTTCAGAAAGAAAAGTTGAAGATGTTTCTTTAGTGGTCTCCTTTTTATGTAAATGGAAGTCAGGAGCGACAGTAACCTGCACTCATATACCCTTTGTTGCTTGTTCAGGTATCTGGCTGCATATGCAGAGAGTAGACACAGAAGATATTTAATTCACTGGTGCTATGTAACTCATGGAACAGTGTAGTTAGGTCCCATTGCTTGCTCTGTGAGAGCTGTGAGGGCAGCCAGGCCTGTTTCAACATCTGGTTCTGTTATTGGCTTTCATTATTATATATCAGGTTTGTATTTATAATGGTAAAAGTCCTTCCTTTTGCTTTCAGCTCCAGCCCTTTCTCTTCTTACAGTTTCCAATATGCACAGGAGTAATATCTTAAAAGCTACATCTCAAATTCCCAATCACTGGGATTCTTTTCTGGAAAGAGATTTTGTGTGTGTGTGTGTATATATATACATTTATATATATATATATATATGCATTTATTCATAAGTCTACACCAAAAATGAATGACTGTCTGTTAAACAAAATTTAGAACAGAAAGGCATTTCATTTTTTGTTTTCTTCTTTTTTTTTTTTTACTTAAGAACTTTTAAAAACTTTAGCCAAGACATTCATTTCTCATACCACAAGTTTAATAAAAGAAAAAAGAAAGCCAGATAGAAGTTCTTTTGCAGGAGAAGCATATTGTAGAAACGTAAAGTGGGTTTTGTTTAGGGCTTCTGTTCAACCTATGAGTCACTTAACAAATACCTTAACAAAAGTCACTTAATAAATACACACTGCTTTGATAGTGTAGTCTGAATTGTGCAGTTTTTGCTAATTGTGTAGTTCACCGTGAAAATCTATAAATCCTAAATTAAGTTAAACACATATTGAAGTATAAGTCAATGAGTATCATGCTATGGTGTATGTCAATGATTCTGTAACTTGTAGCAAGTCAATTCTGTGTCTACTCTTATCTCAGGTGATTGAATGATATGCTCTACTTCATGGCTTACTTTGTAGCTCTCGACAGTTTTGATTCTTTGTGATATACAGACAAGACAGGAAAGCAACAATTGAACACAAGGGTATATAGATGTTTGGTTTTAATCCTTGTTTTGGAAAGAAGAAAGAACAACCACCAACATATTACTGATTAGAAATAGGATTTCCAAAGAAGGCAGGGGGAAGGGTAGGAATACAAATGGTAAGATTTTCCAGGAAGATGGACCAGTCAATCAAATCTTGAGTAACACACACACACACACACACACACACACAGGCTCACCTCACAACACCTAAAGAGTCAAATAAGTCATCAAAGGAAAAAAAATGCAATTTATAACACATTGCTAGAGGGGAAATGGAGTATTCATACTGAAGCATGATGATATGATCTATAGGTGTTGTTCAATAGCTAGAATCATTCTTTCCAGTTTTGGCTTCACAAATATTATTTAATAACTATTTAATTACTGTAAGTCACAGGCTAAGCTGGCAGAAACTCCAACTCATTGTTTCTAATGTATAGGGATTGAATCAGGGTTTGAGCTTGGGCAAGTCTAAGAATTTGTGTCTCAATTTTTCCTACGTAAAAAGCAGAAAATAAGATTTTCTGGTTTGATTGTGATAATTGTCCTCTGGATATCCCAGTAAGAAAGACTTTGGCATAAATGAATAAGAACAGGAAATACTAGTTAACCATGTACCTTGTCTCATGTGAAATACAGGAAGACAGGCATTTATATTAGGAGTGACAATATAAAAACAAACAACATACTGTCCCCTGGCATTTTTCCAAGCATGTAGTTATCGAGTTCAACAAAGGAAAGGTATACAACATGGTAAGTTATGTCTCTCTGGGCTAAAATACTATAAAAAATTATTGCACTATTCCATGAAAAAAAAAAAAAAAAAAGTGAAGAAATATACTAGCACAGGTATAGCATGTAATAGCCCATGTAGTACATTTTGATAGCTAGGAAATGTGTATTATTCTTTAAAAAGCAATTTTATTGAAAGACTATAAAATGCATTGTTTCATATTTGATTAGCTGAACATATGTTAACATTTCTCCTAGATTTTTCACTTTGAGACTGGTATCACTGATTCAAATACTAGCAGTCCGGTTGAGGTGTTCAGATTCCCAAGTCTGTGAAATCTGCGTGCAGTGGTTGACAGTTTATGTAAAGAACTAGATCCTCATCATAAATCAGTGCAGCTCTGACATGGATAGGACATGGATCTGTTTTCATCTCTATTGGTGATCTGAATCAGTGCATTCATGCTACCTAGGCTTTTTTATGTGAGAGGCTCATTTCATATCTCCTTTTGTCCATGTCATAGGAAAAGCTGAACAGTAATAAAAAAAAGTTTGTCAAGAGGTGTGGCGAGGTGGAGATATGCTGCTGCAGTGGAATTTACAACTGTTTTATTATGTCACCACAAGTCCTACAAAGTCAAACCACTTCCACACTTCCATTACGCTTCAGGTGATGGCTATAATTCAAACTGATTTTAAGACACAATTTGAATAAGTTAATATTCAAATCCCATTTGTTTCAGTTGTTTTCCAGTAGTAGTATAAAATAACACTACATAGAATGCTTTTATTTATATAATAATAAGCCTGGCAAGTGTCTACTATTTCCCTCCAGATGAAAATGCCAATTCAAGTACTAACTCATGTATAGTTAGTAGGTTAATAACGGTGGACACTCATTTATGCACACGAAATAGTAATCTCACAATTTAAAATGCTAAATAGTTGTCCAGATTTTGTGACATTATGAGTCGGCACCAAGGACAGCAACAGTAGCTATACGTAGTAGCTTGCATGATAGTTTTTATTCTTTTGTGAGTTCATGGCAGTACTCCAGCCTCTTGCTTTCAGGAACAACAATCTCTAAATCAGATATGTTCTTTAAAAAGAGTTCAAGTGCAATAAGGATGTATTTCTGCAGCTCTAGCTTCTAACCTTAAGACATAGACTATAGCACAAAAAGGCAAAGACGCAGTGCAAATATGAGATAAAAAAGACAGGTTTGCACAGGATATTGATACTGCTTTATGGGTCAATTTATTGCTGAAGAATTCTGGTTAGCTGGTACCTGAGCTTTTCCAACTCTGTTGAAAAACGTCTAGTTCCTCTGTACTAGAAGTGACATACTAAAAATTCGTAATGTAATCAGCCACTTGTGTTTATAGAGCAGTATTCCTGCAAATATCTCAGAGTGCTTCACAGTCATTAAAATCAAATTAAAATACTATCTCAATAAACAGAAGAATATGCATAGTAATTCTCGTTTGAATATTAACCCAGTCTAAACATGGACTTCTTTCTGGAAATTTCTAATAAAGAAAACAACTCCATGACAATATATCTTCTCTTTTTACTATTTTATAAAGAACAGAAGGCTCAGACTGGATTTTGCTACAGCACACATATGTAAATACATAACATCATTACAGTTAATAGAGCTACTCAGGTACTTAAAGTTATGCTTAAGCTTAACTACTGTATCAGGTGGGCTTTAGTTCTGTTAATATGCTCTGAAATAATGATGAGAGCAAAATCTAATTTGTTTATCCAGTCTGTACAGAACATATCTTTATTAAGGATTGCTTATTATATAGTGCATATAATAAGGAACCATTTCCATTTTTATTTTTTTTCTTCTCCCAGTCCTATGGGAAGGTGACATATTTGCCACCTGTGGCTGGCAATAGCAAATCACATCATAGCCAAATAAGGGCCATTTCTTTTATCCATTTCTCTACTGACATATAGGATATGCAGAAGTATTCACCTCAGGAAACTCAGATTTATCTAATTTCTCCAGCTGGTGGTTGTCCATTTGGTCATCTCTTTTTTAGCGCAACATCTCATTTGTTGATATTTTAAAATAATGCTAGCCATCAGTCTGCTAATTTATTAGTGACAGCATATGGAAACTAGAATAAAACAGTTAGTGGTTTCCAGTTTTCATTGGGAAAGGTATCAATCATCTTACAAATTCTGCTTTTCAACAGTTGCTTAGTTCTTCTGCAGGAAAGCAGACAACATTTGACTGCTCTTGGCTGCAAGAAGGCAGCCTGCAATTTCTCTAAGCTGTGCTCCTTTATTTATTGCTTGCATTATGTATTAAATTATTGGCATGCATTCATCCATATCTCTGCTAGACTGAGTGAGGATTTTTTCCCCTTTGTTTCTCTGAAACTCTGAATTAAAACAGGTTTTGGGCAGGAATCAATCAAATGAGGAACATATTTATCAACAGATCTTCCTTCATGCCAGTAGGTGAAAAAATTTGCAAAGCAACAATTATGTCTGGTCACTCAGTTTAAATGTTATTTCTTGAAATTCATCAGCTAAAGAGAAGATGCACATTGTTATTTATTTATCTATTTATTTATTTATTTATTTTTAACTGGGGGGTCTTATGAGAAGAACTATTTTTAGTGTTTTTTGTTTTAAACTCCAGAAGTCTGTTCCTTTCACTAGAAGATCCTCTTCATTGAAGCTATTATGAAAATAAAATAAAATAAAAACTATCAGAAAAAAGAGTATGAGACGAAATTAAAAATGCATTATCAATCCTTTCAGCAAAAGAATGAAATTACAGATTCAGCATGAATCAATCATCTAAGTAGAAACTGATAGCAGTCTAAGGATAAATAACATGGCTGTGTGGTGTTTTGCTGTGTGGTTTATTTTCTCTGCAAATCTTCTTTTGGTACTCTCCTTGCAAAAACACCATCTGTGGTTTAACTGGGATTCTTTTCAGCCATGAAATAGAGTTGGATGAGGCGAGATTCTGTAGAATTACAGTGTTTTGGCTAGGAAATGCTAAACAGTGGAGGAGGGCCCATTAGCAACATAAATTAATATTCTCACGCTAAAGGAGATTAGAGCTAATACTTTTTAATTAATGGAAGGTAATGTAGCTCCCTGGGGGGCGTCATATTAGTGATCAATACATAGTGCCTGGAAATATTGACTGAGTTTCTCCCTTGCATTCCATCTATGTCTTTTAGAAGCACATTGAATATTGTGATATCTGTAATTTCCTCATAGTCAGCCATCTTCATGTAAGGAATAAAGTGATTTGCTCCTAACAGACCTATCTTCATGAGTTTCAAAATGTTTTTCCTTTTGATTGAACCTGGAGGTGTTCTGTTCTTAAGGAGAAGTGATACTTGGTAATTTTCAGAATAATTTTTAGGATGACTACAGTATTTTCAAGGGTAAAATACAGTATCTTAGTTGTTCTACATCAGAGCAGAACTTGAGTATAAAGATATTGCTAGTGGCAATAGCTAACAGTCTGTTATGATCATAAAGAAGAGAAAAATAATCACCTTGCGCAATTCCAGCTGCTTCTGTTTCAGATCCACGAGATACCTATTATTTACTGAATGTAAACGAAGGCTGATTTTTTTTGGTTACTCACATAACAAAAGGTGACTCCATCTCTATTGGATGTCTCCACGAAACTGCAAATTTCTGGAAGAGTTCTACTAGGCAATATTTTGTCAATTTTATGGTAGAGAAACAAGCAGTTTTAACATTTCTTGCTGTTGTAAAGCTGTGAAAAACTTATGGCAATATTGCTCAAATCCAAAAATAGTTTTGCATTTTTTGCTGTAGATGAAGCATCACCATATGTACTGAACCTATACAGATGACCATGCTCAACCACAAAACAACAAAAATAAGAAGCATTTTGAAACCAATGTGTAGGTGGTTGAGGAGACTAGATGAGTAATAATCATTAAAATTAATTGCAAAGTGTTGATAGTGCTACTATATAGAAGAAAGATATTTAAATTCAAAAGATTTTGAGGGGGGTGACTGTTATGATGGCCTTGATCTAGATTGAACATATGCTTAGCTTTAAGAGTGCCAATTAATTAATGTGAAGGGAGTTGATTAGATGCCTCAAAATAAACAGAGGCTTTCATATATTGGGGAATCCAGATGTGCTTTCTGATGTCATATAAAATGAAAGAAATTACAAAAATGAACATCTTCAAAAAGCATAATGAATTTCTAGTTTACACGCTTAGAACATTGGTCTTATTTGCTTTCACTAGCACCATGGTTTTGATGTCACAGATACATTTCTAAAGACATTATGCATTAATGCATTAAACATTAATTATCAAATTGTGCATGTATCAAATTCTCTATACATTAGCACCAGGATGCTATTGAAAATTTCGGTAGCCATACAGACCATTTTAAAATTTTAACATCCATCTCTGAGATAATACTTATAAAATTTCATCTATGTTATTTAAAGGCAGTGCTTGTTCATTTCAAACCTTGATTTTATTTGGGGGTGTGTAGGCCCTTGTAATGTGAACCATGTCATTTCTTTGTTTTGTACAATGTATTCAATAAGCTCTCAAACGTAATGTAGTGAAAATAAAACAGAATTGAATTTATTATTCCACTAAGGTATATAACAAAAATCTTCAATAGTCAGAGTATTCTGACTGTGCTATCTGTTCTCAACTCTCACAGAACCAGATAGCAAGAGAAATTATTAAGGCAGGATTTGCAAGTTCTCCTCAATATGTAGGTAGATTTTTTCTCCTAAATCTATGCAAATTTATGGTACTAGTGATCCTACATTTTGGAGACATGATTTTCTCAATATTAGAAGACTTAGAATAGTTTTAAAAGATGCTGAAGGCTCTGGTCCTTGTTCAACAAGCAGCTAGGTCCAAAGTAATTCAATTTTAAATTTACATTGTTCTCAAAGTAGGCAATCTGACATGTTCAACAACTTTATGAGTTAAAAAAAAAAAAAGCTAGTTTGCTAAGCTGGCAAAACTAGGATTACCAAGTATATCTCAGGGACAAGTTCTAGAGCTTGGCATAACTCAGTTTGTCATTTTAGTAAAAATGTAGTGTAACAAAGACCTATCTGAAATATATAAGGCAGAATTTTGCATTGCAATTTATTTTTTACAGATAAATATTCTATCAACTTTAAAACTTAATTCCTTTCCCTAGTATGACACTAATGTAGGCTATCTGTAGATCTATCCTGGGGTTAATTAAGTGGAATATCTTGTGTTTTCTTATTCTCTGAAGGATAATCATCTGTCTCCTTTCTGACCTAACCTTATTTCCATATGTAAGGTAGAGTATTAAATGGAAATAAATGTTTCTACTTTAATTTATTTCAATATGCTCAACAGGAAAAATGCATTTCATAAAGAGAAATGGTAGAGGTTTATTTTGCAGGTATCATCCAAACAGTTATTTAACTGCAGTCTGTCTGACAGCATGAATATGAGAGCTGAAAAACTGTATGTCTTTAAGACTAACTCTTGTTTTGCATGAAGATTTTGTATGTTACATACACTCTACATAAAAAACATTCCATATTTTAATGTTTAAATATTAGAGATTTTCTGAGCTTGTGTTTGAAGTATTTGCTTTAATTCGCACAATTTCGATCTCATATTTACAATGCTGCAGAACTGTGTTATCTACTTTTTAATGAAAATACAAAGTGGGCAGAACAGAATGACTTCAATAACATTTTATGCCCACACACAATGGCTTTTTTTTTTTTTTTGTAATGATATGAGGGTGGTTCCACCATGTTTAGAACAGAGGGAATGTTTGTTCAAATAAAAGTGGAATTTCTGAAGTGATGCATGCCAAATACAGCTGGTCTGGCCTATTTATTAAGAACTGGATGCAACCTTTGTCTATGAACTAAGTACAGATACACAACACAATACAGTCAGTACACAACAGAAATATGCAGTACTCAAAAGTAGTTCAGTTTATTTTTTTCATGGTTTCATGTTTGTATCTTTTTCTCATCCTATTTGTCCTGCTTTTTTTTTTCTCTTATCCATATTTTTTTTTCCTTATTCTTATTTTCTGGTTTCAAATAATTGCAAACCTCCTTTTATCCAAACTAACACCTTCCAACTGATTGTCCATCAGTTGAACTAAGATTATCTAGAACCGTTTGATTTTATTTTCTAGCTGCTTCTCTTGAGATCAGCGTTCTCCTCTGACTGCTTTTTCAGTCAGTTGAATCCTTCTGTCCCACTTTCACATCACAGCATTTAAAATTCTTTTTCAAGGGATACAACAGCTTTAGAATTCATATGATCCCTTTCTCTTAAAATAAGTCATTCATAAAATCAAAGGAGGACATTGATAATCCAGTTAAAAGATCAGAAGGAGAAGAAAATATTCTAACTGTACAATTCACTATTCTTCTGAAGAGAGACAAATACAAAATCACTGATGTTTCTGGGCTAAGTCTCTCTCTGCTTGATTCTTGCGTGCTTTGGTTCATACTGGTGATGAGAATGCAGTAGAAGTGAGGGTTAAAAAAAAAAAAAAAGGAAATATTTGTACGACCTTTTGGATCCTTTCTTTCAGTCTAGCCTACTTAGGTCATAGGATAAAATGTGTAGAATGGTGTTCAATTCATAGTGAAATGAAACCTGGAACAAATCCCATTAGGACCAGGACTAAGTACACCAATTCTCCCTCTATGGAAAGTTGAGGTAATAAGCAATGCTGACGATACAGAGGCTCTGACAATTGAAAAACAAATTTAGAATAGGAGAGAAGTGACTGAAAGTAAGCTAGGATGACTCATCCCTTATCAAATAGCTATCAATTTTAATGTTTTACTGTCTGTCTGCAGGCAGTAAGAAGGGGAGATAACATCTGTTGTCTAATGAATACTATATTTTTGATGTCTTTCTTAAAAAAAGAAACATTTTAAAGTAGTTATATCTGTGTTAATGTTTATAAAAGGAATAAAAAACAACAACAACAACAAAATAAAAAACAGTTGATCACAACATATTACTGCTTTGTCTCTTCCCACAACTGAGACATTGTGAAGGAAGTTAAGCATAAAACAAAAGAATTGTCGACTGATTGTTTTAGAGTTGCATGTGAAGGGATGGGACAAATATATTCAGATTTACAACTAGAGTTGAAAGTGAATGTAAGACTTCAGGTACTTCCATCTGTTGCCAATGGATGTAGAAAGAGGCTAAGAGACTTAGTTTTACTCGTCCTATACTTGTCTTTGAAGGTCTTCCATCTATCTATGATTTTTTTCTTTGGAAATGGACTTTCACAATGTTATCATTGCAAATTACAAATAAGGATTACATAGTTAATGGAAGGCACCATTATTCAGATAGTGCCACAGGCCCAAAGAACAGCCCAGTAATACGTTTTAGCAACTGAAGAACTAAGGAAAAAATGGATGCTGTGAGAAAGATTAAACGTGTGATACTTTCTAGTTCAGTCAGCGTAAACTATATGGAGGCGGTTTGAAGTTCACAGCAATTAGGATGGAGGATTATGTGAAGATTGTCTGTCTGAAGCAAAGATAATGAAAATCCATGACTGGTCAAAAGAAGTTAGTTCTGCTTAAAACCAGGTGACTGGTGACATAATATGTCACTATTTCTGTTTTGAGCTGCTATGGTAAGTCAGAGTAGCTATTTTCCCCCATTGAAGGGATTTCTTTGCCCACCTTTGTTAAGAATCAACTAGTGAAGGGACCAAAGTTTTCCTTAACTAGCTCCCTGATTGGTAGAAACAGTTACTTTTAGGTGTGATGCAACATAGAAAAAGCAAGTCTCTGTTTATGCCAGCATTATCAAATACGCAAGAAAATAACATTCAGAACACACACACACACACACATATAATGAAATTGTCTCAGTGTGAACGTACTTAAGATCTACTTATTGCTACGCTTTGAGCAGTTATTTTGGAGAGTTTCTGAAGATGCAGGTATGAAAACAGTAACTTGCAGTGCAAACTGCAATGAAGCATACAAATGCTACATGATCTTGCTTCAAAATGAACAACTAATTTGACATTTTCTAAAACTGGTTCTTGAATCACATAGTGAAATTTACCTGAGTTGCAAAAAAAATGTAGCTTAAATTTCTCTCCTGTAAACTACAACACTAGATGTTTAATGGAAGCTGAGAAAAACTCACAGAAATGTACATTAATATATATAATATCACATAAGATACTATCTGTATAAGCCTTATTTTGAAACATAGCAATCCCCCAAAATATCTGATCAAAGCCAACTGCAATTTAGACAATGTTTTTACCATTTAGAATAACTGAGTTACCCATCAATAATGTTGTAGTTGTCCTCTCAATAGGTAAAGAATTGAGTGTAAGGATTCTTGCCGAGGCGATCGGCTCCGGGGCAGGCGCGTTCTGCAGCGGAGCGAGGGATCGGGACAGGCAGGGCTTTTTTTCCGACATCGAGGCTGCTCGAGGGAGCTGCCAGGACCCGGCAGCCCTCGCGAGGGAAGCTGACGAGGCGTAGGCGGAGCCAGCAGCGCCCCCTCCCCGGCTGTTCAAAAGCAGCCCCTAGGGAGCACGGCGACCAGGGCGTGGCGCGTCAGAAGGGAGTGGCGCGGCAGTTTGCGCGGCAGTTCACGCAGGGAGGGCGGAGAAGGCAGAGTTTCCCCCCGCCCATAAGAACAGCACCTTTAATGGCTGTCGACCGCTAACTAGGCTGCAATGGTCTACACCAGGCAGAGCGCTCTCTCTAGAAAGTCTGTAACCACCCAGACTGACCGCCTGCTCAACAATGCAGCAGTTCAGGTCTCTGGGTGCAGGGAGTGTCTGAGCCTGTTGCTGCCATCTGAGGGAGGCAGAGGCACCGTGTGTGTGAGATGCGAGCAGGTGGATGACCTGGTCTGCCTCGTGGCAGAACTCAAAGAGGGGGTGGATAGGTTGAGGGCTATCAGGGAGTGTGAGCGGGAGATAGACTGGTGGAGCGACTCCCTGCAGGGCCTGAAGGAGAGGTACCGGGGTGAGACACCCCAAATGGGGGTGGACCCCCTGCCCTGTCGCTGTCGGGCAGACGGAGGCGACCTAGGAGTTGAGGAGGAATGGAGACAGGTCCCTGCTCGACCTCGCAGGCAACGCACCCCCCCACTGGCCCCTCCTTCCCAGGTGCCCTTACATAACAGATTTGAGGCCCTGGAGCTTGAGAGACTGGCGGGTGAGGACGAGGTAGAAAGTCTACCCAGGAGGATGCCTAGGGTGAGGAAGCTGACTCCACGCCTCAAGACAGCCTCCACCAAGAAAGACAGAAGGGTGATCGTTGTAGGTGACTCCCTTCTCAGGGGATCAGAGGGCCCTATTTGTCGACCTGACCCTACCCGTAGGGAAGTCTGCTGCCTCCCTGGGGCCAGGGTCAGGGATGTTGCCAGAAAGCTTCCCAACCTGGTTCGCCCCTCTGACTACTACCCTCTTTTGATAGTCCAGGCTAGCAGTGATGATATTGAAGAGAGAAGCCTGAAGGCTATCAAAGGGGACTTTAGGGGACTGGGACGGTTAGTGGATGGAGCGGGAGTACAGGTGGTGTTTTCGTCCATCCCTGCAGTGGCAGGGAGGGGTACCGAGAGGACACGGAAAGCCCACCTGATTATCACGTGGCTCAGAGGCTGGTGCCAACACAGAAATTTTGGGTTTTTTGACCATGGGGCACTTTACTCGGCACCTGGCCTGGTGACCGCAGACGGGTCCCTATCTCTAAGGGGAAGACGGATCCTAGCCCAGGAGCTGGCAGGGCTCGTTGAGAGGGCTTTAAACTAGGAAAGAAGGGGGACGGGGCTGAAATTAGGCTTGTTGGAGCTGTACCAGGGGAACAATGGCAAAGCTGGGGAAGAAGGCAATGGCCCAGCTGAAGTGCATCTACACTAGTGCACGCAGCATGGGTAACAAACAAGAGGAGCTGGAAGCCATCGTGCAGCAGGCAGGCTATGACTTGGTTGCCATCATGGAAACGTGGTGGGACCACTCCCATGACTGGAGTGCTGCAATGCCTGGCTATAGGCTCTTCAGAAGGGACAGGCAGCACAGAAGGGGTGGTGGTGTGGCTCTCTATATTAGAGAGTGTTTTGATGTTGAGGAACTTGAGGGTGGGAATGGTAAGGTTGAGTCTCTATGGGTTAGGATCAGAGGGAAGGCCAACAAGGCAAGCATCCTGGTGGGGGTCTGTTAAAGACCACCGAACCAGCATGAGGAGATAGATGAGGAGTTCTACAGGCAGCTGGCAGAAGCCGCGAAATCGTCAGCGCTTGTTCTCGTGGGGGACTTCAACTTCCCAGACATCCTGGAAGCACAACACAGCCCAGAGAAAGCAGTCTAGGAGGTTTCTGGAGAGCGTGGAAGATAGCTTCCTGATGCAGCTGGTTAGAGAGCCTACCAGGGGAGGTGCCCCGCTAAACCTTCTGTTCACAAACAGGGACGGACTGGTGGGAGATGTGGTGGTCGGGAGCTGTCTTGGGCAGAGTGACCACGAAATGGTAGAATTCTCTATTCTTGGCAAAGTCAGGAAGGGGACCAGTAAAACCGCTGTCTTGGACTTCTGGAGGGCTGACTTTGAGCTGTTCAGGACACTGGTTGGCAGAGTCCCTTGGGAGGAGGTTCTGAAGGGCAGAGGAGTCCAGGAAGGCTGGGCACTCTTCAAGAAGGAAATCTTAATGGCTCAGGAGCGGTCTGTCCCCACGTGCCCAAAGACGAGCCGGCGCGGAAGAAGACCGGCCTGGCTGAACAGAGAGTTGTGGCTCGAGCTTAGGAGAAAAAGGAGGGTTTATAATCTTTGGAAAAAAGGGCGGGCTACTCAAGAGGACTATAAGGATGTTGCAAGGCTGTGCAGGGACAAAATTAGAAAGGCCAAAGCTCATCTGGAGCTCAATCTGGCTACTGCCGTTAAAGATAACAAAAAACGTTTTTACAAATACATCAACACCAAAAGGAGGACTAAGGAGAATCTCCATCCTTTACTGGGTGCGGGGGGAAACTTAGTTACAAAAGATGAGGAAAAGGCTGAGGTACTCAATGCCTTCTTTGCCTCAGTCTTTAGCGGCAAGACCAGTTGTTCTCTGGATACCTGGTACCCTGAGCTGGTGGAAGGGGATGAGGAACAGGATGTGGCCCTCGCTATCCACGAGGAAATGGTTGGCGACCTGCTACAGCACTTGGATGTATGCAAGTCGATGGGGCCGGATGGGATCCACCCGAGGGTACTGAGAGAACTGGCGGAGGAGCTGGCCAAGCCGCTTTCCATCATTTATTGGCAGTCCTGGTTATCAGGAGAGGTCCAGTCGACTGGCGGCTAGCAAATGTGGCGCCCATCTACAAGAAGGGCCAGAGGGTAGACCCGGGGAACTATAGGCCTGTTAGTTTGACCTCAGTGCCAGGGAAGCTCATGGAGCAGATTATCTTGAATGTCATCACGCGGCACTTGAAGGGCGACCAGGCGATCAGGCCCAGTCAGCATGGGTTTATGAAAGGTAGGTCCTGCTTGATGAACCTGATCTCCTTCTATGACCAAGTGACGCGCTTAGTGGATGAGGGGAAGGCTGTGGATGTGGTCTACCTTGACTTCAGTAAGGCTTTTGACACCGTTTCCCACAACATTCTCCTCAAGAAACTGGCTGCTCGTGGCTTGGACTGGCGTACGCTTCGTTGGGTTAAGAACTGGCTGGATGGCTGGGCCCAAAGAGTTGTGGTGAATGGAGCCAAATCCAGTTGGAGGCCGGTCACTAGTGGAGTCCCCCAGGGCTCAGTACTGGGGCCAGTCCTCTTTAATATCTTTATTGATGACCTGGACGAGGGGATCGAGTGCACCCTCAGTAAGTTTGCAGGTGACACCAAGTTAGGTGCGTGTGTCGATCTGCTCGAGGGTAGGAAGGCTCTGCAGGAGGATCTGGATAGGCTGGACCGATGGGCTGAGGTCAACTGTATGAAGTTCAACAAGGCCAAGTGCCGGGTCCTGCACCTGGGGTGCAACAACCCCAAGCAGCGCTACAGGCTGGGAGATGAGTGGTTGGAAAGCTGCCTGGCTGAGAAGGACCTGGGAGTACTGGTTGATAGGCAGCTGAATATGAGGCAGCAGTGTGCTCAGGTGGCCAAGAAGGCCAACAGAATCCTGGCTTGTATACGAAGCAGCGTGGCCAGCAGGTCTAGGGAGGTGATTGTCCCCCTGTACTCGGCTCTGGTGAGGCCACACCTTGAGTACTGTGTTCAGTTTTGGGCCCCTCGCTACAAGAAGGAGATGGAGGTGCTCGAGAGAGTCCAGAGAAGGGCGACGAGGCTGGTGAGGGGTCTGGAGAACAAGTCTTACAAGGAGCTGCTGGGGGAGCTGGGGTTGTTTAGCCTGGAGAAGAGGAGGCTCAGGGGAGACCTCATCGCTCTCTATAGGTACCTTAAAGGAGGCTGTAGCGAGGTGGGGGTTGGTCTATTCTCCCACGTGCCTGGTGGCAGGACGAGGGGGAATGGGCTCAAGTTGCGCCAGGGGAGGTTTAGGTTGGATATTAGGAAGAACTTCTTTACTGAAAGGGTTGTTAGGCATTGGAATGGGCTGCCCAGGGATGTGGTTGAGTCGCCATCCCTGGAGGTCTTTAAAAGACATTTAGATGTAGTCCTTAGTGATATGGTTTAGTGGAGGTCTTGTTAGTGTTAGGACAGAGGTTGGACTAGATGATCTTGGAGGTCTCTTCCAACCTAGACGATTCTGTAATTCTGTGATTCTTTCAATTCTTCAAACTTTCACATTGTGATACATGATATATATAGAACCACAGAATAAACTTTCTACTGAGTCTTGAGTCAGCCAAGCATAGATTCTGGCTACATAAGCCATGCTTAATGAATAAAGAATCAAATCAAATCATTCCTAATAAAATAAATAAATAAATAAATCACATTTCAAATCACATTTCTAGGTTAACATTTTAATGTGTATCTTCAATTTTGCTTCAGTGCAAAGTGCAATCAGTGATTTCTGCTTTGCCTACCCAAGTTGTTAGATCCACATTTTGTAGAGTTATATGAATTTGAATGTGGTTAGTGAGAAACGCAGATAAGACACACAATCATATACCCAGATAAGATACCATCAGAAGCTTGTGTCTTCATTATATTCCTTGTTATACTATGGAGTTACTGTCCTGTAACAGGATGGAGGCAGTCCTACGGGCAACATGAAAAATCTATTTTTGTGATAGGAACTTCTGGTTGAAAGATTCCTTACAAATCACAGAGACTGCTGAAATGCTGTATCCCATATATTATAAAATGAAATGACTTACATCATACAGAGATGGCTAGTGGCTTCTCTACTGGCAGTTTCACTGTGTAGCACTATAGTAGCTTTAAAAATAATGAAATGAATTCATAAAACATAAAAACTGGTATGATACTGCTTCTTGTTTTGTAGAACATCTGAAGGAACCTTCAAGTTTATAATCTTTCCCACTTTTGCAGCAAAATATGTCTGGGTTTTCTAGGTAAAGCAATCATGACAACACATTCACTTCTGTATGGCCAGCAAAGCAGTTGTATATGTCAAAGCTAGGATCTGTCCCTCTGGTGTTCCCCTGATGCTTTCACCTAGAAATGTGTGCAGTGACAGGTTGGCTTGCTGGAAGGCTCTTGGCAGAAAAACATTCATAGACTAGATCACTAGTTGTACTTTAGATTCTTTAAAGAACTGTCTTTAGACTCTCAAAGACAGAGTATACATTAATGAAAACTTTGTTTCAATACAAACTGAAGGACTTCATCCATACAAAGATCCAGAAAGAGGATGAAAGATATGCAGAGGACTTTTAAAAGGTCAACTATATAAGAATTGGTTTTCCTTGTGTTTTCATTTTACATTAAACAACATTTTAAATCAGACTTGTATTTTTATTAGTCATGGTTAGGAGAGAGAAAAATGCCCAGATTCAAAGCTAAGCATCATTAATACAATCTACAATTTTCATGGAAGTTGTGCTTCCTGGCATAGTCCTAATTTTATGTTTTACCCTGACATAGATTAAGATAGACTCCTTAAAGGTCTCTGTCACTTTATAGACTAGATCATTATCACTAACTTGACATCTGCCCAAGCACTGAATATCCAATTTGGCAATGCTAAAACTTAACATTTAATCTAGCTACCCTACGAGAGAACTCTGCGAACTTTTGAGCTGAACATCCATACCACCCAGTAATATGTGACTTCTTTCTTTACATGTTCACCTCTGCGTTTATTATATCACTGTGTGCAGTTAAGGTAGTTGTGTAACTTACTAAATGGACAAAAGTGATGAGTTAGAAATAGGATCCATGAAAAGAGGAAAAGTTTTTTTTGCATGGTTTCTTCAGTATTAGTCATCAGCGTGCTACTTATGTTACAATTATAACTTGTCTAGTGTGAGAAAATCATGTTTATGTACTTCATGTTGTATGTCCTATTTGAAATGGAGCCAGGATAAAATTGTCACCTTTTTCTTTTATACATTACAATTATACTCTACTTCAATTCATCTCTTAAAAGTGCTCTTTAGAATTTGCGTGCCTACACACCTTGAACACAAATTTAAAGTCATCTTTTGTTGACCTTTTATGACTATGTCCAAACTTGTGACATAATTCAGAAATAGTAGGGGCATCTTGTAACTTCTTGACTTCCTTTTTGTTTGGTTCAGAAAATCAAAATCTTTCCCAGAAAATAGTGATCACAGTGTATTTTTAAGTTAAAAAGTGAACTCACTAGTATAGTAGGACAGAAATTTCAAAACGCTATCAAAAGAAATATTGAAATTGTGTCAGCAAAACCAATAAGAACAAAGCTTATTTTGAAAAAAAAAAAAAAAAGAAAAAAAAAAAAAAGAAGGTTGGTGTAGTTTTTCACTTTCATAAGAAAAGATTTCAAGTAAGGGATCATCCTTAAAAAGCATTGTGCATATACTAAACATTTGGCAGTTGCCTTGTGGCATCCATTTTAACTTGTTGTCAGATGTTTCCTTAGATCACATCATTTTAAAATCTAATGAGCAATGACAGAATTGTAACCTGCTATGACACTTAAAGGAAATGTTAAAAATGCACCTGCCCCAGGGTTAGACTTTTATAGTTTCTAGAGAAAAATAAAGCAGCTTTGAAGAATTCAAGACTTTGGAAAATGAAATAGATGCTGAGAGTAAAAGAATAAAGGGTTTAAATATATATATATATATATATAAGATACTGCAGATTTGAATAGTTCTTGCATACAACAAGAAAAGAATGTTTGGGAACTGTATACGGAGGGGTATAGTGGATTATCTCCATGATAATCCAGGTAGCAGATCTTATATACAATTCATGTTATAGACACAATCGTATTATACTAAAACAATTGTGAATGTAGTTGGGTGTGCTAATGTCCAGCAGTGGTGAACACATGCCTCAGAAAAAATGTGAAGCCTGTCTTGAACTGTACACGGTTATTCTTTGAGACAAATAACACTTCCTGACCTGAGGAAAAAAAAATCACTTTATGACCTAACCCCCCAAGTAAAGCATCTAATAGTTCTGTATTCTACTAGGAAATGATCACTGCAAAGTGTTTCATCTTTTCTTTGACCTGTACTAAACCACTTGTCTCAATGATATATTGTGATAGCAAGTTTCACATGAGGTTATGTATCAGTGTTTTATTGTACCTGCTTTAATTTTACTTCCTAATATGTCTGCAATGTCTCAAACTTGGTTGGAGTTATTTTTTAATTACATTATCCGATTTTGTTTTACATGTCTTCAAACTAGGGAATCCCAGTCAGTGTAGTATCACTAATATTCTTTTTTTAAAAAATTATATTATTATTATTATTATTATTATTATGCAACGTTTCCAAAAATTAAGTCATGCTTGAAATATGTTTATTAACCAAAAAATTGTTGTAGCTATTTCTTTAGTTGGGGTGCAGAGGATATTACATTTTTTCATCTCTTCTCCATTCCCTCCTTCCAAGATGCAATATTAGTCCTGTCTTACCTCAAAAGCGTGAAAGTAAAAAAAGTTTATGATTCAGAGACTAAACTCATAAGTCAAATTAGTGATGATGGCTGGCTCAGAAATTACTCGGACATTCTAGAGTTTTCCGAAGCATGTTGTGACTTTTCTGTTAGACAAAGCATCATGGGCTGCACAGACTACTGCCCAGGATGCAATATGACAATTCCCATATTTCTCAACTATGAAGTTGTATCATAAATTTCTATATGCAATAATATATATATTTTTTCTATATTGTTCAGAGTGGCAGTATAGATTGTATGTTTTTCAGCTGTGCAGTTTGATTATCCATCTCTGCAGCTCTGAAAGTTTTTTGGAGAAGGTTCTGTATTCCTTCAGATTTTTTTTTTTTTTTTAACGGAATGCAGACATTCTAGGAGGAGTGGCTAATGGGGTCCACACCAGCCACACCATTTTCTTCTCTGTTTAATTTTTTTTTTATAGCCTATTCACTTCTGCGGTGTCACAGAGAAAACTACTCTTTAAATAATATTGTGTATTGGTTCAGTCAGTTCTGGACTGAAATTTAGGACATCAGAAGAATCAGAGAAAGAGCCATCACAGTGGTTGTAGGATTTTGTAAATATTTTTTTGCCCTTTTGATCACATATGAAGTTACAGAATGCTCTATAAAGTTTTCACAGAGACAAGATTTAAAATGTTCAGTTAGTTGCTAAATTAGACAAAAGAAACTATAGTGCACCTTTCCTGTAACTAAATACAAGCAGATTGAAAATTGGCTTTTGAATCTTACGATCATCACCATTGCCATATACAGAACTTCTGTAATATGTAATTTTATGCTGTAGATTTAATTTAAGTATACTGACAATGAAAATGAGATTCTCATCACTTACTTTAGTGACTTAAAAGTCCAGTCTTTTTTAATAATTAGGACTTTTTCTAGACAGTGGAGGGAGATAGTGCTCTTTGGATAATTAATCCCAGCAATTTTAAGCATCTTCCATAATATGGGAAGAATCACATTCTGGAAGTACTTCATTTGTTTCCGCTTGGAAAAAAAAAGATCTTGACTCATTTTGCCAGATGCCTAAATGTTAGAAACCAGGATGAGGAGAGGTGAGCCCCATTCTTGAGTAATGTATTTGTTAAGGACATGATTTCACTTGTGTTTCACTTCTTGACTAGCCTTTCAGAAAGATTTTATAACAGGTAAAAAGAGCCAATTTTCTAATGAAATCTTAAATTCATTCTTTTGTGAAGTGTTTGTCTTGTGAGAAATTAGTTTATGGCCCAGAAGATACCAGTAGTCAGCTTAATTTTCCCCATTAGCTGAAAAAATAGGCATTTCAAGAATAAAAAGTGGAAAGAAAAATCATCCAGGCTACATTAACATAAAATAATTGTGATAATAAATTCCAACTAACTAATACATTCATGCCATTGGAAGAGCTGTTCTTTAAGGGTAATAAGGACAAAAATCTCTAAGTAAAGCTAATGAAAGGTTATGTATCATAGAACACATTATTATTGCAAGAAGGCCTGTACTCTGCAGCAGTAAAGTGCTGCAAAGACCGAGCAGACTCTAGCGTGAAGGTGCTATTAAGCAAGGAGATAACCACAAAAACATAGGGATAACTCTTTTTTTTTTTTTTTTTCTGCCTTCAATCCCTTCTTTCTCCCCCAGTTCCAAGACTGATAGCTTTATAGTATTGCAGTCAGTAAAGCTGATTTGTTTCCGTACATTCAGAAAGATTAAGTTGTTGCTGTCAGTAAAGAATATGTAAATAATGTCACTATGTTCACTGATTATAAAAAAAACTATTGATTATATTTTTTTCACTTACCTGGAGGTAAAAGGCATGAATTCATATTTCAAAAAGAAACAGTAATTCTTGTTGTTGGTAGATAAAAGATTATGTTCCTCATGGTCATTTAAGGACTCTGGCCCCATATTTAACCTGCTGAATACCTGTAACATGTGTGTACTCAGTGCTTCAAATATACCGATTACAGTTTTAGTCTAGTGGCTAAACCCTTATATACAATTGCTTAATACATTTCATATCCAAGTCCATGTTAGCTAAATAGAATTTCTGAAAAAAAAAATCTGCCTTTTTAATAAAGGTAAGTAAATATTCTGCTAGCTCTAAGGACTTATCATTGATTTTTCTTTGACAAGAATCAGGCAATCACTGTGTTTATATTTTCAATGTTAAGAAATAGCCTTATTATCAGAACATTTATGCTGTTCTTGCTTCTACAGAAAGAAAGTATTGCTTTCTTAGCTTATCTTCTGATGTTACAGTAAAGATATGGTTGTAAAGTTAAAAGAAAGCTGCCTGTCCGTGGTGATTAGTGGCATCCTGAATTTGCTATGTGCTATTTTGAAGTCAGAAATATTAAACTGGGTAGGGATTTTGTTTTACTGCAAAATTCAGGGAGTTCTAAGTTATTCTGATTTCATCTTGAATTACTAAAGAATTTAAAATGTAATAAACTTAAATGTATAAAAGATTGCATGGACTGTGGTTACCTATAACTAAAGCTTGAAACTGATACAGTAATAATCTAAAGTCTCTGGAAATTCCAAATGATAGAACTTATGCAACTAAATTTAGGCTAGAAACAGTATTTTGGCTTCAGTGTCCTCTATAAAGTGTAAAGAAGCTCAGAGCAGACTTAGTGCAGATGAGGAGATGGTAGTGCTGTTGCATTTTCTTTCAGAAGTTTTGAGGACCCTTAGCACAAGTTATTATAATCCCAAAGCAATTAATTTCAACCAGTTCAGATCTGAGTTAACAGCCAGTAATGATTTGCATGCAATAATCCATTGAATGAGTCTATGAAACATTTTTTATCAATTTACAAGCAAATGTAAAATACAAGGTACAGTGAGTGACTGGAGGTACTTCACATTGAAATGAGAGAACTGAGTCACCATGTGGAGGAAGTTTGACTGCACTGAGTCAAGTCAGTGGGCTAGTCAGTGACTGGAGGTGGCACCTGATCTGCTGAAGTGGCATTTGTAGCTACAAAGAGGTGAGGCAGCCTATAATTCAGTGGGAGAAATGTCAAAACTAACTCCAGAATAAAGTAGAGTTAGATAAACTTCACAGGAATGAAATTGAGTCTGAAAGAATACTCTGAACCTACAAAATAAAGAAAAAAAAAAAAGGTAAAAAAAAAAGGTATAAATTCTTCACTGGCAAGGGCTTGTCTCTCATAAGGTATCTACCTCTCATATGTATATATTTGGAAATTTAGAAAACAAGAGTGGATTTCCCAATAAGTAGTAACACATCAGTTACTTAAAAGAAGCTGGCTAGCTAATGAAGCAACCAGCACCTCCAAATCTTCTACAAGTCTAGAGGATTTGAAGCATTCGGTACCTTGCCAGATCAGGCTCCAGGTTTTTTAAGTAAATCAACACTTTATTTATAACAGCTAGAATTATTTATAACAGCTAGACCTGTATTGGGTATCAAGCACATTTTCTGCACAGATATGACTACAGCGTAGGCAAATTGCCGATCTTCTGCACAGCTCTGGCAATATCCCCTGTGGTGACAAGTGCTATAAATTCTTCTCCTTATCTTAAAGAGATAAGTCTCTTTAACATTTGACAGACTTTAACACAGCCATCGTGTTCTGGGAAGAAGGGTTTGCATGCAATGCGTCACAATTTCAGAAGACCTACTGCTGCTTCTAGATTTGTGAGCAAGTAGTTGGCTACCCATGAGCTTGACAGTATTTTTTCAATTTCAGTGAATACAAGTTGGCTGGGAATAACTTGCAGCTGGTACAGCTCTATTTTTAAACAGATTTATTAAAATAAATTGAAATTAGTCTTTCTCCTTCCCCTCAAATTTCCATCTGCTACAATTAATATTAACATGATTTCTAACTTGTCATTTTAGCTGATTATATTTTTAGAAAGACTCCATAAAAGGTTAGTGTGAAGAACATACATTTTGCATTCTTGTCAATCTGCTTGCAGAGAATGTGATCCTCCATAGCAACATGTAGGTCAAAACGAATTTTATTTAATACTGCCCAACTAATATATAGCACATAAAGCACCCTCAAGCATGTAGGTGTTTTTGAGATATTGTTCAAGCCTTCATCACCATCACACAGTGAATTCCACACAGGCACTCATGGGGAGGCTGGCAGAATTCAAAGAAGGCTGAGATACTGAGCTCAGAATTAAGTAGAAAACGTTTGCCTACCCTTCATCAATAATACATGTGTTCATCTTCCATGTGTGCTATAAATAGAAAACAATCTTTGGAAACAGTGCAAAACTTTTCAAAGATATTGCTCTCTGTTACTAATGCTCTTGTGGGTATAAAAGGTCCTCCCCAAATCAGGTCATGCCCTTTGTTAAATTTTGTTTGGAAAATGATGGCCTTAAATCTATAAGGAATTTCATCTAGAGGCTTCTAGTGAATTGTGGTAGTAGTTTTATAGATGAAATTACTCAGACGGATTCATCAGCCCAGCAGTGATCCAAAGAAGCAGTTAAACATATAATTGGCTGTATTGGGTCTATTTTTATGAGAAAAACTTTATACTAAATAGCTTTTAAAATGCTCTTTAGAGTAGTAAAAACTCTGTATATACGATACTAATTTTTTGGATGCTAAATAAACCAGTATTTCCTGCATTTGAAAATAGCATTCTTCACAAAAGAATGTTGTAGAAGTTGAGGCTGATGATGTAATCTTTTCTCATTTGGGTTTCATAGACATATATTTTACTGTTTATTTTTAGGGAAGGACTTGTAGGACAAGTTTTACGGTTCTTTTGTTCACACTATGACCTTTCTAAGTCAGAGACCTCAGTCCTAAGGCAACATTAAAAAAAAACAACAGGTATTGTACATATTGTACAGATGAATCTGCAGGCACACACAAAAAGCAACATCCATTTAGCACTCTGTTGTGCAATTTTACACTTACTTTCACAGCCAATTTTAGAGAGGACACTGCTGGTGCTCTATATACACCAACAGCATAAGCAATAATTCTCTAAATACATCCAATACCTAAATAAATAAATAAATAAATATTACTTTTTTTTTTTTTTTTTTTTTTTTTCCAGAGTATGAAAAACCTCCAAAAACTTTCACTATTTTCTCCACAGTCTTTTCCTTCTATTGATTTTTGGTTAATGTCTAACCTGAAGAGTGACAGTAAAAGATGGAGGTAGTAGTAATTAAGCTTGGTGGATTACGTGGGGTATTGCTACTGCTGCATGGGAAAGGAAGGAAGAACACAGCCTAGGGTGAGCATGCTCACTGTTGAGGGCAGAGGTCTTGAGCCACGTAGTATTTGCATCTGTAAATCAAAATACATGGAAGAAACCAGCTGTTCCTGTTTCATAGTGTGGATACAGTTAGAAAATTAAATTTGTTAGCTCCCCAGTATCCTCTTGCTGCCCCTCAACTCTTACATTCTGCTGTGTATTAAAACAACACTAATAAGTACTTTACTTATTGCTGAGTAAGTAAATGAGTAAACACCGTTACTGCAATAATGATCAGGGAGCACAATTCCTAATCTGAAAATATTTTAATAAAGGAGAAATTCATTAGCACTTAATGACACTTTTCCTTTGCAGATGTTGAAAATACCATAAAAGGAGGGGGAGAAAGGGAAACAGAGGCATCCTTTTTAGCTGGTGGGAGTCTTCAGAAAAGACACCAATGAACTTAATCTGCATAATGTCATTTCGATGACTGTATTTACACTTGTTGGCACATTTAAAAATAACTTTTGATTTAAATCTTCAAAAATAGCTTCATTGAAATCTTGAGACTTTCATTTTCATATTTATAAGTTTATAAATACATGATCTGTCTGGCACTAAATAGCCATGTTGGTCCCAGTTCAGAAAATTATATATTACTGCTTAACTTTAAATATATACCTAAATGATAATTAAATTAATGCTAATTTGCAGTAATGTGAATCTGAATGAAATTGTTTTCCAAATAGGAGCATGTAAGGTATGAAAGTGAAGACATTTTGGAGGGTATCATAAGCAATATTTGTAAAGTAGGCATATTGGAAGCAGATGCTGTCCCTACAGTGAACTGAAGTCCAACTGTCTTTTTCAGACAGTGAATGAATTGAGTTGACCCAGATTGGTCCTGTCTCTATTTTATATAAATGAGATCTGCCAGTTTCAGTTGGAGAAGTAAATTTAACCAGTCTTTATGCAGGTGTGCAAGAGTAATAAAGATTAAAGTAAAAGCTGTCAAGGGCATAGTCATCTTCTTGTAGCATCATCAGATAATAGAACCATATCCCATAGAAGCAGTTGCTGGTTTCAGAAAATGAAGAGAATGAGTTACTTGTGTGCTGGAAAAGCTTTTCTGCAGATTCTAGTTTAATGTAAGAGTCCTGGGTTCTGCCAAGGGATTAGGCTAGATTGTAGCAAATTCCTGCAGGCAGGTAAATTTCACACCACTCTGAAATACTCTGGGAATAAAGAAATTACAGGTCTCAGAAATTTCAGGACAGGATGATGACACCTTCTGTTTTGTCCTAAAGACAGTTTCTTTTAAAGTGGATTTACCTCTTGGTCTGTTCGCTCATTTATTAACATGAAACAGAGTGCAAGCTCTTCATTTCTCTGTCCTTTCTGTGTTTTTACACTTGAGAAATGTACATGTTGGGTTCTTCCATAGTCCCCATTTGTAAATCCACATGCCAAGGGGGTATAATGAAGAACTCTTCCTGTTGGCCACCTCCTCTCCGTAAGGAGTTTTAAAAGAATAGATGGTTTTAATTGCAGTTAAAAATGGAATTACTCGTACGGATTGGGGCAAGAGCAGTACTTGTTTCTTTGGACATTTTGACAGTGAATTCAACTTGGTTTCTGAAGAGTCACTGCCAATTACATGTATTATATACCATTGTCTCTTCCTGGCACAGTGTGGTAGTAACGAGGCATCATTACAGTCTTGCCTCTGTCATGGCAAAATTTATTTATATGTGTTGTGGTTTAGCCCGGCTGGCAGCCAAACACCACACAGCCGTTCGCTCACCCTCCCCCCTCCCTCTCCGGGATGGGGGAGAGAATCGGGAAAGTGAAGTCTGTGAGTTGAGATAAAGACAGTTTATTAAGGCAGGGAAAATAATAACAATAATAATAATAATAATAATAATAATAGTATTAATAGTAATAATGTGTACGAAATAAGTGATGCACAATGCAACTGCTCACCACCCGTTGACCGATGCCCAGCCTATCCCCGAGCAGCCGGCCCCCCCCTCCACCCCGGCTAGCCACCCCTATATATTGTTCAGCATGACGTCAGATGGTATGGAATACCCCTTTGGCCAGTTTGGGTCAGCTGTCCTGGGTCTGTCCCCTCCCAGCTCCTGCTGCATCCCTAGCCTGCTTGCTAGCAGGACAGAGCGAGAAGCTGAAAAGTCCTTGGCTTGGTGTAAGCACTGTTCTACAACAATTAAAACATCAGCATGTTATCAGCGCTCTTCTCATTCTAATCCAAAACATAGCACCCTGCCAGCTACTAGGAGGAAAATTAACTCTGTCCTACCTGAAACCAGGACAATATGTCATTCTTAGGGAAGTCAGTTTTCCTGGTATCCCACCTATATAGTCCAGTATAATCACAGTACTTCCTATAAAATTTCCAATTCCCCAATGCCTGTCACAAAGTATGGTTTCATGATAATTACCCTAGGGATAAATATCAGCTTTTAAGAACTTTATAAAATGCATCAATTTCTGACTGGAGCTAAGTGAACCCTTTATAGTGAACAACTGCCAAGGACTGTAAGCTTTCTTTCTATAGCCAAGTAGTCAACAAATATGTTTTCACTTCAGTGAAAACATTCTTAATTGTAATTTTAAATGAAAGTTTTATGAAAATTTGTTTCAGCTAGAGTTTGTCTCCAACTTTTTTCTATGGCTATTTTCTCCATTAAGAATTCCCTATTTAGGTATCATTTACTCATCTGAATAATACTGCTAGCAGTAGACAGAGGTTTTTCTACAAGTCACTTTGAAGCTGGAAATGCAAATTAGCTTCTAGAGTTCTCCTTTAAGTTTCACCCCCTCTGAATAATGCCCTTCTCCATCATGCCTTATTCCTGATGGTTTCATTTGTGTGAGTCTCCAAATTACCATTGCTCTGCACTAATGTGTCATCAGTGTTTTTTTTCCCTGGAGAACAACGTGGATGAGAACAGAAGGAATACAAGGGGCCAGGAGAAGGTATTTTGCCTCTGGGCACACCATTGCTTCAAGGGCAGACAAAGGCACAGCTACACCACAGGCAGCCAAAGTGCATGTCCAGGACTCTCGTGCAGGAGTAGTGCAATGGCTTGCATCAACAAGGGAAGGGAAAGAATTGACCTGCGTAACATTAATACTTCTCAGTGTTGCCAAAGGCGTGCTTTCTTATGCAATTGATTGCTGCTTAAATATTATGCAGTGCTACTCTTTTCTTATATCAGGCTTCTCACTGTTGTTGACACAACTTTTTCCCACGTTAGTCAAAAACAACAAGTACCAAATTCCTTTTGAAAGCCTATAAAGGTTATTTAAAAGCAAAACCAAACCCTTAAGCATTCTGTCAATGCAGAAGTCAAATACTTTAAGCATTGATTCAGTCCCTATGAATAAGCTAGTGTATGTAAAACAATCCGTAAGAGGCAGAACTCTCTGTGCTACTTCCAGAAGTATTCTGTGAGGCAATGAATCAGAGAGACCTGAAAACGCAGCACTAGAGGTATTTCTGGAGGGAAAATAATAATAATAATAATAATAAAGTTACTCCATTCTAAAACCAGGAAACATCTCTTTCCTGCATGATAAAATGTGTGTTAGAATTTTAAATCAGAATTCTGATTTGGGCTTCTGTGTTCCATCCAAAGCTTTTTTAAGGTAGCAGCTTTCAGAGCTCAATTGTACCAAATCTTGCTCATTCTTCTTCTCTTATTGAGAAACCTACCCTCACCACATTTAATTTGCATAACTTTTCTGGCCTTTTAAAAATAATTCCAATATTATTTTTTTTTTACTCTGGTTATTGCTTGTTACAACAGATTTCTCACAATTGACTATCTAGGTGTCCCATAGGCAATTATGTAAGATTGCACCAGAAACTTAACTCACCCCAGAAACTTATATAGTAGCTCTTCTGGAGCTGATGGAAATTAGAAGTGACTTGTGGAACATGCTGTGCTGTGTAACCTCTCTGTCTGTAATACTGGAGCATGCAGTTTGGTAGCAGGTCAGAAGATAGAACAGTGTCTCGAGTAAGCATTATCCGTATTTACCAGTTTGTTTCCATCTCCAGCTTTAGCACACATACAAATAGCTTCATAAAAAACAATTGTTAACAGGCAACATACTCTGTTTTTGGATATTTCACTAATCACAAGAGACTGAACTGTACAAGGCAACATTTGGTCTTTGGCTTAATATGCAGATGACTAACCCATTTACTTATGTCTTCTAAGACTAATGCATAAGCAATCTTTCGTCTCTATCTAGACCATAATGAATAAATAATATTAAGTTAATTAAAGTACTAGTACATAGAAGCTGAAGAACTGAGTTGGAACTTCCTGAAATTTACACACAGGGAAAATTGTTACTTTGCATGCAAAATTGAGTGACAAATCTAATTCTTCCAAAATATTCCATGGGAAACTGATTCATGTCCAAAATTAGATATTTAATGTTGTTGACTGTGGCCTGTGTTAGCATATTGTCAATAATGAGAGTTCAGTCCCAAACCCTGGATTCCAAAAGGCCTCTGTACTATTTCAGTAGAGTTCAGTGTGCCTTCACCTGCTCCAAAGTTTTGAATTGATCAGAAGTGATTTCCTAAGGCAATTTTTGTGCTATCAATAAAATCTTGTGTGTGCTGATGTGTTGTAAATTGCTCTTGTGTGCAAATATAATCTATAAAAAGCTCTAAAATCCTGGACAAGTGCTTGCACATAATCAGTTTTCACTGTTCAGTTAATAAATAAAAGATGAGATTATTAAACATGTTAGTAACGTTCGATGAGTAATAATAATGTTTACTGAGACAACATAAAATAATGTTAATGATCGTTCTCCTGCTATCATGTTAGTACAAATATGATCATTAACTTAACCTTTTAATACTTTTTATCAATTATGATGTTGTTAAACATCCAATAGGGTGTTTTTAATGAACTCTTATTTACTTAACAATGAAATAGCTGAGTTAATAGATATAATAAGTCATGAAAAAAGGTTAACAAAAAAAAAGCAAAGGAAAATTTGGTCTGAAATACTGTTGCTCCTGCAGCTTTAGGTCAGAAAGACTGTCAAGACCCACTTGCACAGAGAGGATCACAGACTCGCTGAGTGATGACAGCTCTGGAGCCCACTTGTGGCAAGGGACCCTAAAAGGCCGGGGGTTCTGGGGCAGGCCCGTGACTCAGTCAGGCTTTCAAGGTCTGTGCAACAAGTGGGTCCCACAGAGCTGTGGTGCCTTCATGCCCCCGTATATCCCAGGAGAGCTTTAAAAGTTTTAGCAAAGTAGGGCCTCAAATATTGTAGCTAGGTTTGTCTTTAAATAAAGAATTCTCAAAGTTTCACCTCAAGAACAACCATTTATAAATCCGCACAATTTTTTAAGAAAATGTTTTTAAAAAATCTGTTAGAATATAAAGCCTGGTTTATAGTTCTGTAGGATCTATTCCACTAGATTTTCCAAAACTTTCGTGTAAATTATTAAAACACACAATGTAAACGCAATTTCTACATGGTATTCACTAGAAACGTTAAATTATTATTCTTTTAAATTAGTGTAAATTGATTAGATTTGGGTAAATTAGGGTAAATTGAATTCGACAGCTGGCTATGTGAATGCAAAACCAACCATGTGTTACTATATTTTTTTCTGAAGGTGTTGGTTGGCTAAGACACTGTATCATTGGATTTATGAAAAAAACAAAACAAAACAAACTACACAATACTATAGACTGTAGGAAACATTTCTTCTTGTTTGAGAAATGTCAGTAGATTCCATGCAACTGCAGCGCTCTCTAGTATCCTTTTTTTTTTTTTCCCCCGTCCTTAGAAAATGCATGCGTATGAAAGATTTATTTTGAGAAAATCTTCACATAGTGCAGTCTCTACATGGCAGATTGAAGCTTTGTTCCAGGAGTTTTAGATCCGGATATAGATAGGCTATTCTGCTGAAATATAAAAAATGAGTGAACTATCAAACTTTTTAAAGAAAGAAAAATCCTGATTATACCTAATTATGTATTCTATACAAGATTTTATTAAATTATGCAGGGTGGAATCCACTGTTTTCACTGATTTCACATGGATGAAATCCATGTTTTCACATTTACTTACTTTCACCACTTTTCAATTTTTTAGTCTTCACATACTAAATAAGCATTTAAAGTCAATTCACTGACTTCCAGATGGCAACAGTGACTCAGTCTGGAGAATGGTCATACCGAGGATAATCATATTACAGCTCAAAGCAATTTAAGGTCATTCCAATTTGTCTTATGATACCTGAGAAATGAAGTGAATGCTGTAGCCTGGAAATTCATATAAAAAACTGAGTTTTTTTACATTTTATTTAACTGTCTTCTTTGAAAAGTCTTCCTCCCATTTACTCTTTCAAAATTCAATGGGATTTTGGTTTGTTTTCTTAAAAAAAAAAAAAAGTATTTTAAAGATAATATTTAATCTTTGAAATATGTGGAGTTTTAGCAGCAAACATTACTGTCTTCATCTTAACTAACTTTTATCTTCTGACAACACCAGCAAATTTCTGAAGGGTGGGAAATAATTAGAATACTGAGAATCATAGAATGATTTAGGTTGGAAAATACTTCTAAGATCATCAAGTCCAACCATCAACCTAGCACTGCCAAGTCTACCAAGTCTTTCTAATTTTAAGAACAGAACAAGAACATATATGCCTAAATGTTTTCAGTTTTGAAAATTAACTTTTAGCTATTCAGTCAGCATAACATTCAGTTTAAAGTTTTAGCTTTAATAAAAAAGATGAAAAAAAAATTGAAGGACTATATCTCTTTAAACTTCAACACCATTGTAGACCTGAAGCCAAATGTTTGTTAACTCATTCTATGTCTGATTCTCAGTTCAAAAATGGAGATTTAGAAAACATAGAAAGTATTTGTAGTCCAGAGCAGATGACTATTAAGTGCTCAGCTTATATAAATCTTTTTTCAGGTCACACAGATCATTGTTGATTAATGAACAGTCTGAAAATCCTTTTTGTAATTTGAAAAATTTGCCACAAATGTAGGTGTAGGAGGAGTGAAAATCAAGCCAATCAAAATCAACTAAAAATAACATTACTAAATGTTATTAATATCAAAATAGTTGTGTCTTTTCAGAACAGAAGAGGAATTAAACTATTTACGTCCAGCATCCTATTGATGAGCACGAGCTCAGATGTACCTGGGATGGGAATGACAGGAGGGAGGTATCACTAGTCTCTTGCTGTTTCAGTCTGTGGAGAGGTTCATAGGGAGCACAGAAAAGATTACCATGTACTACAGCAGTTTCTGTATAGTTGAGTAGCTGCTTCATGATTTATAAAGTTTATGTTTGCTTTCTTTCATTTGGCTTGCTGAGTTTCTTTGCTCAGGAGAATATAAAAGGGATTGCTTTGGGTTTTGTCATTTCTGACTCTGTATAGAAGAAAAAGAGACACTGTTCAACCACTACAGTTAAGTCATGCCATATTAATTTTGAATAATACAAATCACATTACGGTGGATTTTAAAGATTGACCTGAAACAGAGCAAAATAGATTTGTTTATGTTTTATAGGTCTGAGGGAAGAACTCCTCAGATTCCTCTTCCTCTGAGGGAAGAATAACTTATAAGGAAAAAAAAAAAAACACTCTAATACTGATTATACTGATTTTAGTTAGTTTTTTTTTTTTTTTTTTTGTACACTTGATTTGAATTTTTAGAGTTCACACATTTAATGTGCAAAACATTTCATTTCTAAAAGATGGTGTGTAGCATACTCATGCAGTTACCATTACAACTTGGCTAGTAACATTAATCTTCAGCACACTTAAAATGAGGATAATGCAAATGTGCATACAAGTAAATTCACATTATGTAGGACTTGTATAACATTTATAATTAGGATTCATTTTAAAAGTGCATGAAAGTGCCTTTAGGAAACTTAAAGAGACATGTATTACTATTATGCAAATCCAGTACTTACTAAATTCCTTATTCTTTCACTAAAATCTGTTATCTAAATAATTGCTTCACAACTGTAAATTACCACCAGAAGCCAAATTCTTGTCCCTCTTCCAACCCTCCCCTTCATCGTATTTATTCAGTAATACAACATCATTCAGCAGTGTTTATAAACATGCTTAGTGTTCATTTGGTTAAGCTTCAGTACACTGAGTTTCTGAAATGAGCAATAATTGGTTACAAGGATGCAGTATGTAGTGCAGTATATTAAGCTACTCTACTAAAACCTGAGCTAAAAGAGCAAAGATCATTTCAAAACCTGGTTGACATTTTGAACTTTTTTTTTTTTTCTTGGGAATGTCACTAGCTTTTACTTGAGTTCATAAATCATTGCTAGCCCAGTGTAGTACTGAACCTTATATTTTGCAGTAATGACTACTACTAGTAATCACTACTTAGCAGCAAGAACACAGATATCCGGACTTAATTATCAGGACAGGTCATGGTGACTTCAGTTCCTCAACAAGTGAAAAGGAGACCAGATCCTTTTAAAAGATAACTTTAGATGGAACAAGTTGAGACTCTTTTAAGACTTTGATGTAGGTAATGGTGACTTACTTCCTAACACATGGGGCTATTACAGGTTTATATAGTGAGGTCGTAGAGTTCACCATTTAATCTTTTCTTCAAAAGCAATCAGGAGCTGAATTCATTTGATATGGAGCTTGGTTTCAATTTACTTGACTCTCTTGCTGGCATTTACACAAATTTCATCTGAACGCATGCAAGATTGAACAGTAATGACTTTCTTTTTTTTTTTTTTTAACGAGGTACCAGTGGGCATATCGGTGGAACACATATTTGTGGCAAAGTAATTAGAGGAAATTTTGCTACATGTGTTCTCCAAACAATCATAGGTAAATATTCCCAATAATGAACTGCCTGAATTATTTTAGTTATGTGAAGTAGCAACAGCTAGCCAAGTTTCAAGATGTATTTACAAAATATCAGATCATATTTCTAGATGATTGGCCTGGTACTGATCCCACTGATATCAGCATAGGTCTTGCATCCCTGTTGTTCTGTCTCACACATCTCCGGCTGTTATTAGTTCACCATACCCACTTTTATAACTATATCAGCAATAACAAATATTACAGCTGAATTATATTTGCATATCTGAAAAGGTACAGTTAAATGGGAAAAATGTGCCAACCAGTGCAGGAGACCAGGATCTATCCCATTACTGTTTTGCAATTTCTTCATCCTCTGACTAACAAAGACAGAAATTTTGCCACCATTTACATATTTCCAAAAGAAAATATGAAATAATTTCTCAGGTCAGTCTAGGTTAATTCTGACCACTGAGACAAACCCTTTGTACTTGGTTATAATCTACATTCATGGTCTTTCAATATAGCTCTGATGACATGCTTCTGTTGCTATAACTGGAGAAGCTAAGCACATCTGCTATATGAATCTGGAATGGAAAAAAAATGTAGCCTTGTACTTCCCAGAAAATACTAGCACCTACTTCTGCTACCTCTGTGTGGAAAAATGCTGTAGACCTGGCTTAAACTCACTTAATGCTAGCTAAATGTAAAATGACTATGAAGCCAGTCTAAATCATCTCATTTATTTCATGCCTAAAGACATAAAGAAAGAGAGAGAGAGAACTCAGTATGTTATTCATCCTATTGTAACATGCTGTTCAAGATTAGTTCGCTGTATTATATTCTTTAGGTAGTCTTTTTGCATTAACTGTAGTGGGACCCCAGTTCTCCTAGAGAAGCCCCTTGAAATACATTTGGCTACAATTGGATGAGATGATTCCCAGCCTATTTGTCTTTATAGTGCCATGGATTTCTGTTGGGTTTGTCATGAGTAAGATGTCATTCAGACTTAGTAAAATATGGCCCTATGTCCATTATTTAACAGTAGACAAGTTAAAGGGAAGATACTCTTATTTCAAGAGGAATATATTTTTAGAGGAATAGCATACAGCATATATTTGTTAGCAGGTTCTTTCTCCTAGAAGCTGAAGGTAATTTCTTAAATTCTTTAAAAATATATGTATTTTTTGATGTCTATTTTACTTCATATTGCATGTTACAACTCTACCAGGAGGAGGGTCCAAAAAGACAAGCCACTGTCTTTCTCTCTGTCATCCTTCCTGCTCTTGGTAACTGCATATGCAAAGTGAAAAACATGACAAAAATGAAGGTCAAAGCTGTCTGGGAGTTCTGAAGAAAAGTATGTGCCAACCAAAAGAAAAAAAAAATGAACATGCTGCAGCTCAACATTTCTTTTCAGTTGCCACAAAACTTATCCTCCTTTCCAAACAGTATAAATAGTAAGTATTCACTGACAGAAGGTAATTTCAGAAGCTAACAACTTCAAGACAGTTGATTCCTTAATGGCACCAAATGGAGCTTCAGTACAAGTTGGTCTGCCAGTTCAGAAATGTCACATGATGCAACCCCCTCATCTTCTTACACAAAATAAAGGATGAATAACTGAATTCTGTTAGGAATTGGGTTTTAAAATATCAACACAATGTATAACTTCAATAGAAACTCAAATGTTTTTCTACATTTTGGCATTTAATTTCACTCTGTGTGGTCTATAATCAAATTTAGGTGTTAATATGATTTAACGTTTAACTTCCTAAATGATAATTTATTCTGTGTGCATGTGTATGTGTCTTTGTGTATCTACCTGTCATTTGTTCTTTCAATATATTTTTTAAAGTTGGTAGTCAATTTCAGTGAAATTGGATAGAAAGCTACAAGTCTCAGAGAAACTCAGTTCCTGCAACAATTAGCTAAGGAGAGAGGGAGAGATGGGTGGGAGGGAGGTGTTGGAAAGAGGAAAGGAAGGAGGCAGAGGGGAGGGACAAATACATTTTTGTGGAAATTTACTCCTCAGGATACAAAACACCCAAGGCATCTTATAGAATTGTGTTTCTAATATGTGCCAATAATAACATTTACCCAGAAAGTAAGACATACTAATAATTCAGTATAAAATTGGAAGGGAGGACTAAGGACAGGGATGGATCATTCTGTATTTGTAGGATCTCTTGAACTTGTAAGATAGTAAATACAATTCAGCTTCACAATGATGGGTGGGAGAGCTTCAAATTTCCATGGTAGATAGGCACAGCAAAATATAATATACATAGTATTTCTAACATATATAGTATTTCTAATTTCAGTAAGGAAGTTTACAGAAAGAAAATCAACTCAGCTATGCACAATATAACATTTCACAACTCAGTGCAATCATAAGCATGTTACTTGTCCAATGAATGTAAAATTATTCAATTTTGTAACCAATAACATTTGCATAATCTATGTTTGGTTTGCTAGGGGTTTATGCTACCCACCCATTATGGTAAACTACGTCTTGTCCTTTTAATATATAAACACATTATTCATATTAAAAATTCATTTTAAAATGTTCTAAGTTACTTAACTTGTATTTTCTTTCTTCATTGAAATCAACCATTGGAAACTAATGAAAATACTCTTTTTATGAGTAAATCTATGAATTTAAGATATAACATTAAGCAAATATACCTTAGAAGATAACATTGCTTAATAGTCAATAGCCTGACATAAAGACATAGCATTTTATGATAGATATTTTTCACCATGCGTTCACAAAACTTTTTAACTTCCTTTTTAAGATCCGTAGAATAACAAAGGTACATAAACTACTGAGGGGAGGAGCAGTACTTTAAGTAAATGAGATCTGTAATTATTCCCTTTAGCAGGTATGTTCCTTTCATTTCCTTCAAGGTGAGTGCATTTAGCTACATTCAAATCCTTTTATGTTTTTTGAATTCTAAAATGTTGTATCATTTCAGGAGTTTCAGGAATGTATCTGCAAAAAAATGTATCTGTAATTCTGAGTAGTGCTGCTATCTCAGCCAATGCAGTCATCTAAACTGAGGCATCCAAAGACAACTTTGAGGGGCTCTCAGTCATGCTGACCCCTAAAATTCAATAAGCATGATATATTTGAATTAGAAATTTGAAAAGTGCCATGAGCATGATATTCCTGAGCATCCTTGCCAGTCCTGAGAAACAGTCATAGAATTCTAGAATGGTTTGCGCTGGAAGGGACCTTAAAGCTCATCTAGTTCCAATGTCCTGCCATGGTCAGGGACACTTCCCACCAGAGCAGATTACCCAAAGTCCCATGCAGTCTGGCCTTGAACACTTCCAGGGATGGGGCATCCACAGCTTCTCTGGGCAGCCTGTTCCAGTGCCTCACCACCCTCAGAGTAAAGAATTTCTTCCTAATATCTAATCTAAATCTGCCCTTTTTCAGTCTGAGAGAAAAAAACACAATGTGGCTTACTGTATGTCTCCAGAAATCTGTAGAACTGTATGGGTTTGTCTGCCCTAGAGCTGTTTCAACTGCTGTCTAGATAGAGTCCTAAGTGCTGGGAAAACCTCAGTGATTTCATGTCATCATCAAATGTTATTTCTCCTCATAGTTTCCAGTGGGAAAAAAAAAATAATAAATATGTAATTATTATTAAAGCTTTAATAATTAGATACATACATTAAAAGATTAAATTTTAATTTCTGGCACTTAATTTTTTTCTTTATTTTTCTTTAAACATGCAAAGAGATTTTCATAAAGACTGATCAGTTATGATATTGCTTAACAACTCTGCTCGGTATTTTTGAGGCATACAAGCAATAAGCTTAGTAGGGTTTCAAATACAAGATCAATTAACATCTTTATCAGCTAAACAATTATTCCTATGAGCTAATGTTTCTATATCAATTAAAGGTTTTCATTAATTGATTAAATTTATTGGTTAAAATTAACCAAAACTTTGAGAAAATCTTGTCAGACTGTTGTTGCCTAAAAAGACAGGGTTTTATAATTGATTAGGAAGGATTTTTATTTCTCAAAATTTAAAGGCCAAATCTTACATAAATATTTTCTTGTGAGTATATTTAGAATTGTAATAACTAATTTGTTTGGAAAGGAATTATCAAGTGTTGACACGAATTATATTTTACTGTCCCTCTAACCACGTAATAGTGTAATGGCATAAGAGCTGGCTAAATTTGAGTTTGGCTGTATAGCAACATGTCAGGAAAAAGGATCTAATGGAATGATATTAGAGAGTCTGTGCATATATTGTGACAACTGTAGCCTCAAGGATGCATTTCTGCCATGTTAACTCATTTCAGATTTCATTCACTGTATGGGTAGCCTACAACTTACTTGTTGTAGCTAAGGTCCATCAGTCTTGATATACAACCTTTCTCTTTGCAAATTAAACAAGGGAGAACAATGAAAATAAACTACCTGAAATATGGAAGGATCCTTTGTAATAGTAACCTGGTTTCTTTCTCTCTCTGTCTTCCCTCTTCCCCTTTCCCTCCACTATTTTTCCTTAGAACATTTCTAACACATTATTTAATAGTAATACATCTATTTAAATAATTGGATGTCAAATACTTGCCCCCAAAAGTTAGTCTTCTAAGAAAATTTGCGTTATGTGCTGGGAAAACAAAATCATTATCCTCTGGATTATGTATATCCGCTGTTTAAAAGAGTGGTAGAATCTGGTTCAGCAAAATAAATGGAAAAAGGAAATTGATGAGCTGGATCTTGAGTGGTACAATTCAGTGGAGTCTGATTAAAAGCAAATTAACATCACAGATGATCTGGCCTATAACAGATTGTGAAACCATGCCTCCACCTTTACTTTGTAAAAAAAGATTAGTAGTGGGAATTGACAAGGAGGGTTTCTGACAAATATTGACTTTTTCTAATGGTAACTACTGCAGAGGCACTTTGAAAGCATCTAAAAGAAGCATCTGAACACAATGCTCTCAGGAGTTGATAATACAGCTTGTGCTGTAGCTGTATGTAACTGTGACTGGTGCGGTTCTGCACTAGTAGCTCTGAGTTTTGAATGAGAGGTGGTGCAAAGAACAGGATAAATATAGATAACTCTGAGTGTTGTAGGTTAACCTTACTGTAACTTATTCACACTGAAAAACAATTTATTGCAAATCCTGGCTTCTGTCTATGCAGATGTTTATACTGAATAGAAAAATGATTTCACTTCTAATGAAGTACTGCAAAACAGTTTTATTGCTACAGAAAAATGCTCTATAAGGCTTCAGTTATCAAAGAGTAATTGATATAGTCAAATTACACTGGACTTTCCTTTTACATGTGTACACAGCAATCACTTATAAGGTCACTTACAGGCCAATACTTATTAAACAGGAGATCTGGAATGCCCTATTTCCTCCATATGCTTGCTGTACATTATGTATGTAAGCATCCTTCCCTAAGATGCTTCACTTGCAATTCATCAGGCCTAGCTTCTGTGGCTTAAATGAAAACTCATGCAGGTTCAGAACCTGAAAAATTAAAAATACACCACAATAAAAGAATAAGTAACCACTTGAATATCTTCTTGTTTAACATAGCAGTTTGAGGCAAGGAGGAATATCACTGTAGCACCTCATTTGCTTTATGCCTATGCATCTTAAAGAAGGAGATTTTTTTCATAACATTGGTCCTTACATAACAAGCATCAGTTTAATAAGAGCTGGCAAGGCTGAGGGACCATGTGAACAGATCTCTATTGGATGCCAGAGAGAATACAGGACTCATCTGTTTCTGTGAAGTTATACAGCATGTTTGTACCTAGATATACTTTTCACTTTTCAAGTAACAGACAGTTTTTGGAAAGGTTTTGGATAATATTCTTTGGAGTAGCTGACCAAAAATTTCCTCTTACCTTTAATGAAATAATAAAATAAGCCAGGCATCAAAGTTTACAATTATTGCTCTGGTGAATGAAGAGGAAAGTGAAGGAGATTTAACTTTTTAAAATGTATTTTATAGTTATACTCTAAACTTTCCAAGTGTTAAATGGAGGATTAAATTCAGTATTAGAACTCAAAAATATGAAATTTTATCAAGTTATTCCTTCTGTCTAAAGACTCAAGTAAATCCAATTCTATTTGATTTCTGAACTATTTTAAGATTTATACAGTTTTTGATGCATTAGGACATTAGTTAGTTAGAAGGGTGGTGCTATTATTCTGTCTCTGTATCTTATGTAAATTATGACATTTTTATGGTGACCACTGTAGCAATAACGCTGCAATTCTGAACTTATATTGGAATTCTTATATATGAACTATGAATATGCTTAAATATGTGGGAGGATTATTAACTCCATGTGAAGAAAGAGAAAACTTTGGAGACAAATAGGTTAAGCTGGCATACTCAATATAATTTGAGAGAATTAGCAATAAAATACAGGATTTAATTCTTATGTCCAACTATGAAATATGTAATGTAAGCCACTGCTTATAATATGGCATGATAGCGCTGTCTTGGGAGATGTAAATATTGTGTTACATTTTTTATTATTGCATTTTAAAAGACAAAACAAAAAAAAAACAAACAACTAAAATTAATTGCAATATAATAGTGTAATGCAGCCATTGCTGCTCTTGTCTGAATCAGAATATTATATGGCCTCATCAACATAACATAGAAATATACGGTCTTCTTGGCATTACATTGCATTTTGCAGAACTGGTGTCATTCTAAAAGTCAGCATTAATGACTCTGGAATATAAGTTGTACTCTGCATCTATGGGGATAAAATATGTCTTAAAGATGCTGTCCCAGATTCAGAACTGTATGGTTTACTTCTGAACTCTGACCTCCAAATTTATCAATGCATAATTGGGAATTATACATATGCACCAATTTTTACTCTTCATGGATTATATTGGGACTTTGCTGATAAATGCAAATATGAAGCACAGCTTACAGTTTTACTGTTTCCAAAAACAGTTTGGCAGTTACTGCCTATTTCTGAGTTGCTCTCCAGTGCCAGAATGTAAGGATACCAACATCAGTGCTCTGCTCAAATACCCCTTCTGATATACGAGATATTGCAGGTGTAAAGCTGAGCTGTTTACACTGCTCATCTGATTTATCTTTACATCTTCTGCTTGTGGCTGTGTTACTGTTAGAGACTTTACTTATTACTACTGTCACAATGCAAGTACTGTGTGCAAGGCTATAAGGTACCTGAGTCCCCTTACCAGCAAAAGTCATTATCTAATTCTGCAGGGATAGAAGGAAGAATGAACTACAGATCCAATTTTTTTCTGCCATACAATCATGTATCTACATCCTTTTTCAGTCAGCTATTAGGATGTTGTAACAAAAACACACATAATATATCTGGTCAAATGTTTTACAACAAAGAATGTACCTGACAGAATTAACCTCTTTAACCTCTTTACTTTTTTTTTTTTTTTTGGCTTCTGCATATACTTCAATGTCAATTCATCTTCTCATCCCTCCGAAATAGTTGTGGTAGAATAAGTTTGTACCTAGGTATGACTTTGCAACTGTTTGTACTAAGTAATATTTCTCTAGGTAGTAATTTAAGTCATTGATTGACTTAAATCCATATATTTTCTCTGACTGGGTGACTAAGATTCCACAAGTTGTAGTTCCTTCTGACATCATCACGTTCTGTTTCAAGCTGTACTTTCATTTAACCTGTATAACTGGCTACAGTTCAAACCTCACAGGATGGATAGTGTTGGAAAGAATCATAGGGTTTAGGGCTCCTATAACTCTAGCAAGTGATACTCAACGCTGGTTTCACAGAAGATTTTGTTAAAAACAGTATGCACGAGATATTTCATACTAATGCCCATATATTGTTTTATTACTTTTAATAATAAAATAATTCAACCTATGTATGTATGTATATACTTATATATATAAGTGTATGTATATACTTATATACATAGGCCAAATGTATAGTAGGTAGTGATCTATTTTATAACAGTCTGAATATCAGAGAGTGGATTTATAGTGGATTAATATTCCATCTTCTGAATATTAGGCAGATGATTTTCTTGCTGTTGGTATCTCCAGAAAAACATTATTCTAAATACCAAGTCACTTTTGAGAATCCGCATTTAGTGAGCTAAAAGCACTAGAAATAATTGTGATGGTCACATTTTGAAAACTGTTTAAGGATGCTAAATTCTCTAACCCACATGCAATATTTAGAAAGCAGAAAATTTTCTCTACTGTGTAATCATCCCTATATAGCAATCAGAGCTCTTAAGAAGATGTCTAAGAACAAAACAACACTAGAGTCATCAGTTCAGGGGAACTTTAAATAATTTACTATAAAGGCTCGTAAAGCAATACAAACCTATTGCAAAAAGTAAACCCCGAGGTGGGAACTTGGACATGCAGTGTATGTGCTAGAGGCAAAAAACTGAAACAATAGGGCAAGAAGTGTTCTTTAGCACTCCAGTGACTAGCTAAATGCTCTCCCCAAAGCTCTATTTATATCTTTCCGGGAACAGTTCTTCATCACCAGTATAAGCAATATTGTCTGTGTGTCACATGGGGAGTAATGAGTGCAGAAGCAACAGAAACATGTAAGAGCAGCCCTTGCTGAAAGCTGATTTTTAACTCAGATGAAAACTACTGGTCTCCCATTGCAAAGAAGAATCAGAAAAAAAAATCTCTTAGGAGTGCTTCTATGGATGTACTTCTGTCCTTTCCAGTTGTGTGTAGGGGGATAGATGGCCCCATGTTGCTTTCCACCTGGGACATCAACCTTCACATTCAAAACCAAGCAGTGATTATAGTAAACTCTTCTATCCCCTCTATTTGTTTCTTTACAAGCAGAATAGAATCTAAAAGAGCATTCTGTCAGAGGAATGTGAACTCTAAGTTAAAAAAAAAAAAAGAAAAAAAAAGAAGCCATGAATAGAAAATAATTTACAACTTAAAACAAGTAGGAAAACAGCCATGCTTAGTGATAAAACTTTAACATTTCTAATAGACTAGGAACTCAGTGCTTAAATTTAGCATTTAAACATCTATGCAGCTTATAGATCATTTTTTAGTGCAATATATTTTCTGCAGACCACTAGAGTTAGTCTTTGCTTGATATTACCTTGTAAATTATTGAGGCAGTTTCATACAATGCATCACCTTTATTCATTATTAAGAAGACAAGCCACAGAACTCCCATATTTTCACTTGGGTGCTATTAATAACAAGATGAGAGCTAACCAAGGCAGGACAAGAATAAGGATTGTACAGAGAGAAATCATTTCAAGTGAATTTTCTTCTCCACTAGAGAAAAAAAGGATAAACATTTAAATCCACCTAACAACAAATACTGGAATAAATTAACCAAAGCTGACTGTAGCTTTCATTGATTCATTGATTGTTTTATTTAGCCAGCATTTAAAAAATATATAATTGCCAGTGTACTAGCAAAAGAATTGATGATTCTTCCATTATTCTGTATTACGATAACAGGAAATGCAGGTTTTTTGTTCTGTTTTGTTTTTGTTTTTAACAGAAAAGATGGGAAAATCCTTTATTTCAAATACTTATTTTCATGTACATAGATTTCATGCAATGTTTAAAAACTTTTTTTTTTTTTAATTTTATTTAGTTATTCCTACTTACTCATGTTATATTCCAGGGTAGATTACAAGGATGTATGGAACATAAATATTTGATTATCAAGTGGAAGTGGACAGCATTTGTTTGAAAGACAATATATGAAATTGTGTATCCTAATGCCAGAGAAATCTGGAGAAAGAGCAAAGCCATGTTAAATTGTTGAGCCTCCCATGAAACATGTGAAACTTTCCACAGGTGTTGTAGAATACTTGTGGCACCCTGATGTTTCCACCCTAAGCTCTAACTCTGCATTGCAAATTGAATGTTAAGCTCTGTGATCCCACTACCATTTTAGATGCCCTAGGTGTTACTGACAAATAATGTATTTGTTTACTTTCACCTTTCTCCAGGGATGCTGTGACACTTAGCACTTTGCTTCATTTCTGTAACACCTTATAATTTAACACAGATAAAATCAGTCCAAGACATATATGCAATTCATTATTATATTTTAAACTTTTTATATAAATTCACGTGCATTTATAACATCAAAATATACCAATAAAATCAACCATAAATATCCAAAGTCCACATTTGCTTCCTAAGTGTAGCTAATATGTTTTGATAAATGTTTCTGTCTCTGAAATCACCTTAGGAACATGGTTTTATAAACCTTACACAATTTTTTAAACCTTTACAAACCTTATATGCCTTAACTTTTTATAAAACTTTACCCCTTTGCCTAATGAGGCAGCCACAGAGTTCTGCACCAACATTACAAGTGGAAAACATTTGCAAGGACTTTTTTTATAAATTCTTTTTTGCTTTTCATCGTGTTGTTGAAAACTATGTTCATAATATTTTTTTATTTCTTTGTGTGTACATTCATGCAATATTGCTTAATTTAAATGCAATCTTTTACATGTGGATAAGAACCCTTCCCACAAAAATAATTCCCTTTTCAGTAAGCATGGCTTTACCCAACCAGCAGAAGCAATCCAATGGAACTTAAATGTTTGAACACAAGGAAATGGAGCAAAAAGTTTCTGAAATCTGGAAAAAAAAAGCTAAGGCTGAAATATAGCTTAATATTTCACTTGGCATTATAAGAAAATCCATAAAACTCTAAATCTGAATAGGAAACTTTTCTGAGAGAAAAAGGGAAACATTAATTAGATCATCTTTTTTGTTCATACCTGCTGAGAAAAGAACAGTCAATACTGCATTTCTTTTTAAAATTGCGTATGTCCTACCTCAGGTGTGGCAATAGCTCTAGTATTAATATAAAGTATTCTTTTAAGCAATCAAAATTGTGGATTTACTCTAAAATAATTTTTAGGCAGGTTAATACACACCTTCTTACTTGCACGAAACTAGAACATGAATTTGGCCAGAAGAGGAATGAAGTTGTTGCATGATGGGAGCTCAGCATGAGCTGTTCAGTTTCAGATAAGTTTTTCCGTGATTGCTGAGGTAACAGGTTGGCCTTAGAATGATCTGCTTGCCATAGAGGTTTTGATTTGAGGTTTAAAAATTGGTTAAAAATTGTTATTATTTTTAAACAAGCAGTTTTGCATGACATTTTGGAGGTTCATCTGAATGATCATTTGTTTTAATTTTAAATTGTTGATATAATAATAAGATGCTTCATAATTTTAGTAATTGCATCCCTCCTGTTGAACATTTGGTATTAGGAACTCTGGTTGTTCCTCAATTAAAGTGAAACTACCAACTCTTTATAACTAAGTCTATTGAAGATGTCAAAAAGGTGCAACGGAGATTTAACCTGTGTAAGTACCTAAGTACATGACACATTTTGCTTACGTAGCAAGGATTAATGAATTTTGCAATTCACTAAGCACCACTTCATATGACATGTGGTACCTTATCTTGTCTTCCATTTTTTATAAAAAAATCCATTAATCATTATTAGGAATCGAACAAGATCCTGAAGGTAAAGGTAAGAATGTGATGTAGGGTATCAGGAGGGTTCAAAACGGTTCAAAAAAAAAAAAAAGATTGTTTCTCGTTTGTTTAACTGTGTCTTACAGCATGAGAAGATTGCTTTTCAAAACTGGTCTATGAAGTAATTTACATATTCTCTGAGACACATTTTGGATACAGAATTGCATTACTGGTTGAGATTTGTTTCCTTCATTTTTATATTCCTCTTTACTTGTGTTTGTTTTTAAAACAGTTCCATAAAAGAAGAAAACATTTAAATATTTTGTGCCTTTTGAAAGAAAAAAATGAAATAAAGAAAAGAAAACTGGGAACTGCTCTTCTTTTTGTTAGCTTTTAGAGCGTTCTTATGAGATCAACACTTGAATCATTTCTATGTTTTAATTGAACTACCATTATGTTTTTATGCTTAATATTTCCTACTGATAGATTTTAATTAACTTATGGATTTTATCTATCACATCTCTATTGGGTCTGAATTTGCCGCACCTTGAATTGAGTTAGGTTTTGTTGCCTGGTTTTATGCTGCAGAATCTCAAGATTAAGACCAGTTATTGAAACGGTTGGGAAAATGCTGGAATGCAGAGCCCAGACGAGTCTGTTTGCAGACTGTTAGAGAGAATTATTCAATTTTATTGACATCAGTGAAGATTGATTGAAATGGTAAAACCATAAGTCAAATAAGTTGGAGTGACTGTGCAAGTATTCATGGTATGGTGGAAAGATATTCATTCATCTTTGTCAGGAGACTGAAAATCTCATGATTCTGGAAATAAATAAAGAAAAACTAGTATGAATAAAATTCAACATATTACCAAATAATCCTTTTTGATATTTCTGCTGGATCTGCTGAGGGGTATCATTAATGATCAGCACAACAGAACTCTAATAAATTATTTTTGAGTTTCAGCTGGGAAAAACGGTTCTCCATGTTAATGCTGATAATAAAGCCTAGGACAGCACAGTAATGGAAAAATACAAAATATCAAATAAGGACATAGCAATGATGATAAAAGACCAAATTGCTCTTAGAAATATGGTTTGTATTTATTCATAGTCAGAGGAAGTTCTGCTGAGTGACTAAAAGTCTTGGCTAGGTCTGCATTAAAATATATAAGTAATAGCTATAAACACATAGTATGCATAATAATAAGGAAAAAATAAGTTCAGTCCTTTGTAATAGAAATAAACAACAAAAAGATACTAAAAGAAATAAGAAAAAAATAGTAGCGAGCATTCTCAGAACTGTAAAAATATGTGGCATGAATAAATTAAGTGGACTTATTTTGAGCATAATCAATACTGTGAAGAATTGCTCAACTTTTCCACCTTGATTATCTCATTCTATTCACTATGTCCAAAGCCAACTTCCTCTCAGCTGGTGTTATCAGAAGGACAAATTAACTGCTGGTGTTTTTCCTGGAGTCCACAGCCCTCTGCCTCAATGCAAAAGCCATTGGGTTGCTGGAGAAAAATTGTGAAATGGATTAGTTATTTCAGGGGATACGGTGACAAATAATTTGCTTTGGCAAAGAAAACACATTTCACCAGTGATTTAAGAAATTAACCTTCCTAGACTATTTCAGAGATGTTTTAAAGATTGCTTAGTTTGGCAGCCACTTTCCTTCTCTGAAGGGCATCTGCCTGCTGGGCCACATTTGCCAGTCAAACTGCTTTGACACTCATTGCTTCAAAGCACTGCTCTGTGTCGGATTGGAGGTGACTACTTACTGCAGGGAGACAAGCAGCTGAAACAGCACTGATGAAACTACAAAAATGATAGTTGATAAGCTAGGTCTGCAGAGACTTTGCTTCCATTTTTTCCCATATTTCCAGTTCAGCCATTCTTTCTGCCAGCAGGAGGAAGAAGAGGAATTCTCTTGGGAGGTGATGCAAGAACAGCAGGTCTGTTTTCCTTGAAGAAATTATTTTGCTGTATCGGCAGAATCTTATTAAAGATTCTGTACATTAGTTAAGATTTAAGTTCAGGTGTAGCTAGCCTTATGTATATCACTAAAACATTCACTACTATTGATTGTCCAAAATAGGAGCCTTTACACCACTTTCTACAGAATGTACTTGTCTCCAGATTGATGCATTGAAGCTGTATACCTCTATAAGAGGATGTGACTACAGGTAGTACAGAGGTACAAGGGTACAAGATCCTCTGGTTATGCTCAAATTATGCCTGCTGGGAAACGCAATTTTAACTTTACTAAAAGTCAAAAAGTCACTAAAGGACATCTTGAAAAGCAAGCTTTTAGATTTTAAATCTCAACTATTGCTCTTAAACTAGAAGTTTAAATTGAAGACCATCTGTGCAACACTGGCAATGTTTTTTAGTTGGTTTGTACTGTGTGTCATGGTTTGCACAGATGTCAGTAACAAGATTCAGCCTTCTGCTGCATGTCTGTGAATTGTTCCCCTCTCTCTCCAGGCAGCCGTGACAGGGAGTAGAGAAGGACAGAGAACAGGGATGTTCAGAAGTTCAGGGCTGAATCTGTGAATTGGTGTTTTTATGGACATTCCTAAGGGGCACCAAAAAGGCAGTGCAAGTCTGCATCTCTCCATGAACTGTGTCTGAAAGGACTCCTTAAAAGCAAAATATAGTTTAATCTTAGTAGCACCGTGAGGCCAATATAACACAGAAAGGATAGTCTGGATTTTGTTTTCTTCTTACTGGCATAGGTACCATCAAGCCTTGTACAACTTAAACTAAAAAGAATAAATGTTGAAATTTAAAAAGAAAGAAATAAAAGCAAATAGGGGATGGGGGGCAGGATTCACCCTCAAGTAAGCAGATCTAACACAGAACAGGCATTTTTTGTAGATCTGTTGAGGCAGAAAATATCATTTACATAGCCATTTTTCAAAGCAGAACCATGCTGTCAGAAGTAGTGGAATTTTAAATTTCAAATCCATGATTCATCCAGTCATTGTTTTTCCAATCTGTTCAATGCTCTGCAACTCTCCATATCTTGTGGATGGTCCTTTACTTAGGCAACCATTTGGAACTCTTAAATAATCTTGTAATTTTATTATTTATATTAATAATTATAACAGTATATTTTATAATAATTATATTAATAATTATAATAATATAAATAATTTAAAATATAAATATAAATGTAAATATTTGTGTATTTATATTAAATAAGTAATAACTTGGTCTGCCCTTCCTTTCTCAGTCTTTAGAGACAGCCACTTATCTGATACAAGACTGCTACCCAAATGTAGGGTAAAACATACATCAGCATGCATTAATTTGATTGCTTACATCAGCCAGTGGAGGGTGCTACAGAACAGAGTGGTTATAGAGGAACAGACTACAGTTTTGACTGGTGTGGAGAATTCTTTGTACTTTAATCAGCAAGTTATATCCAAGATGATTATTTTCCATAGACGAGACAGTGTGTAGTTGTGTGCTGTAACAAAGAATTCTGGAGTCTGAAAATGAAATAGTAAAAGCCCTTTTTGTAGTGTTTCACTCAATCAAAAATTTGATTGCACACTTATTAAACTAACACATATCTGAGCTATTAGAACAGATCTTAGTATTTTCATTAAATCAAGTAGTCTTTGTAGTGATTTATAAAAATTTTATAATGATTTGTATTATAACATTCCAGTATATCAAACCAGGGAACCCAGCATTTGTTAAGAATCAGGACTGAAAAAAAAAAAAAAAAAAAAGAAAAAACCACACACAAAAGCTATTAATAGAGACCTGCTGGCACTGAGAATACAAATTGAGATCCCTGTTGGAAATCCAGGCCTAAATCTCAGGAACCACTTTCTATGCAGGCAGCCTGTCAAAATAAACTGAAGTGGTGGAACACCAGCCCTGAGAAGATTAATGCCTAAGCTTTTTCTGTTTAATTTAAGCTGAGCTTTCTAGAGAAACCCAAAGGACTCTGACACACAGTTCCTGGGGAAAGTGAACATCTGACTTCCTTAAGCCTGATTGAAAATCTTAGCAAGAGGGCCCACTTAAAGTCTAGCCTCTGATATTCTTCCTCACTACCTACTCCTGCTTAGGCTGTCTCTCAGTTGTCTTCTGCACAACAGATAGAAATTAGCAAGCTGTGATAATATCTACCTCATAGAAGAACACATGGATTAAATTAAAATGTAGTTTAAATGGCCTGTGAATATCTGATTTTCAATTACTCATTTTAGAGGGAGTGTTGAAGAACACTACGCATCCTTTTGCTTTATTTTAGTGGATTAGTTGTCATGAAACCTGTGCGCCCATTGTAGACTGCTGGGATGTCTTAAAAGAGAGAGGCTGCCAGAAAGGATGTCAATTAGTGCTTGTTGATGGAGTGGGGGTTGTTGTTGATACCTGCTTTGGAGAAGGTGTTGTGAGTTCATCATCTCATCTGCCATCAGACCACAAACCACCAGTAGATTTCTTTTGATCCCTGCTGCCCTTGAGTGCGTTTCTTCTGACAACTGCAATGTTGAACTGATCCTTTGTTGTTGTGTAGGATCCCGATTCAATTCCAACAGAAGTCAGAGTGGACTGGAGAAGGCCCCAGGATGCTAATAGATATTAAGCACATCTATAATTGAATTGCCTTTTATTCTCCATTGGATTAATTCATTATTGTTTTTACATTTTGTGATAACACATGCTACTGCTATTCTTAAAGACTAGAATAAAATAGAAATCCTTTAAGCCATTATATCTTTATTACCATTTAAGCCTAAGGACAGATGCATTATTCATATAGGTTTCTAAGGGTAGCAATTAATGTTTAAATATATATCTCTTTAGGAGGGGTTATTTAAAAAATATCACAGGGTCAACTAGCTGTAAAATCCAGGATCACTTACTGAAAGATTAGAGGTTGTTGATATTAATGGCTACAGGAAAATAGATGAGGCTGCCTGTTTTAATGAGGGGCATAATAATATGTGTGCACAACTGAGTCCTTTATAACATGTTGAAGCAATGCATCTTTCACCAGTGAAAGCCAAAAAAAAAAAAAAAAGGAGGGAATCTCTTTCAAGACTGCTTGATAGGCTTCTGATCAGTGCGAGGTTAATGAAGCACCGAGGCCATTAATCCGTTTTCTAAAACTTCCATTCCCTTCCTTAAAGCCTTTGGTTTTAGGTATGTCAAGTTATACAAAAAGCATAGATGATACGGAAAAGGAAACATTAAGATACCCCAAAAGCTGCAAGAAGCTTGTAGTACAAATGCACTGGGAAGTGGACTGAGACAATGATACACTTTTCATTCATATATGTGTGATTTGATATGTGCATGTGCACATCTTGAGTATTTATTCCGAATCTTTATGACTTGATTTCTATTTCTCTTAGAATACTTATATCTTGTTGCTATGGGGGAAAATATAATAAGAGATCTCCTTTTCCAAATCGAGTTTAAAATACTTTTAGCTGAACAGTCTAGTGCTAACTATCTTCATGGCTTTAATAATGATCCTGTACAGATTTACACCAAGTGAAGATCTGACTTTGTGAGTTAGATTGGAAGATTAAAAAAAAAAAAAAAAAGTTACTAAAAAGTTGCTAAAATGCAATGCATGTATTCTCCAGCGTGTCATTTTCTTCCTCAAGTCAATTCCCACTGTTTGTTTTTATAAGAGAATGTCAGATAAAATATTGTAAAAGAGCTAATTAGTACTATTATTTATATTGCAGATGTTGATATTACTGAGATGCATGCTGTGAAAATGCAGGTTCAAGAGGTTGGCTTGACGTAACTGAATAGCATTTATGGTATCTTGGTATTTAGAAACCACTCAACTATAAAGATTATGGTGACACATGCTGCTTAGAAAGTAAAATTAAAGACATGGTATATTTAATGAGGTGAACTATGCAACCTATGGCTATTTTGGGTTAACAGTGAAGAACAAGGTTACTACAGTACTTACTGTAGTAAATATGTCTAGTAAAACAATAATTTTTAATGGGCTCTGATTTAAGTTCTGTGAAAGTAATATAAGTACCTAATAAGAATTTAACTCCAAAGAATTAGCCAATACAATTACATTACACTTAGAAAATGAACGTGTAAAAAGAAGGTATTTGGACACTCTTTGCTCTGTTTAATTTGATAATGGATGCAATAATAAATAAGACCCCCAATGAGTACTTGGGCCTTGTTTACCCATGTAGTATAGTGAAGAATGCACACTCTGGTCTGCAACCAGTGTTGTCTTACTGATCACAAATGATAATTGAAGAAGAATACCTTTGCTGCTGTGCTGAGTTAAGTAGATGAAAAATCAACATTTTTCACAGAGACGTGATTTCTCTTAGGCTTTGTATAGGCAGGGGAGATGTCTAGTGGTTCTGAGGATCAGGAACTTGTCTGCAATGTACTGGGGCTTCCTTCCAGCCCGCAAGCCCAGAGTAAACCAGGACTAATTTCAAGAAAGGGTTGCTAGTCTGCATCCTGCAGTTCAGATGCAGTGTAAATGACTTAATTTGTTCCACTTCGGAAATCTTTGATTAACATAATCCTGCTTCCAGCTTTGTTCTTTCCTCCTCATAAAGGAGGAGAAAAAGAAATCTTGTGCGGCACAAGAGCACTGAAGTAAATCTAAGACTAACCTGAAGCTAATGCAGCAGGAGTCGCCTAAACATCCTTCAATTACAATTGCATGCTGAAAGCTTCCAACAAAGATCAATTACATCCCAAATCACTTTTGCACATCCTTCTTGCCTTCAGCACAAGGAATACTGAATTCTGTTTTGTAAGACTTGTTCATCACGCCTCAGGCACTTAAATTTTTCAGGAAAAAAATGTAGAAACAAAACCTGTTAACAATGCAAGGCCCTCTTTTTATTCTTTACTCCCTCATGTATTTTCAAGGCTGACATGTCATAGGTGTAGTCAGCAGATCTTAATGCCTTTATTCTTAAGCAGATCTTAATGCCTCTATTCTTCAGACACAAAATGCTAAATTGAGAGCAGGGTTTGCTCCTGGCTTCACCTTCTGTTCCCATCGTTATCTCACACACTCATTCTATGGGAGACAGCTCAGTCAGGTGAAGGGCAGGCTTGCCTTGCTGGTGCTTGACAAGTTTTATTTATTGTATGTGTACTGGGAAATATAGCGGCCTTAACAAGAAAACTTTATAATGGTACCTATCTGTTTCAATAGTTTTTTGTTTGCTCTATTATGTGATTACTCTGAGTCCAAAATATTCCAAATCACATATTTGGGTAGGCTGAACAATATGGCAAATGAAAAGATAGTGATCTAGCAAATGTTATGTAGCAGTAATCTACAAGTCATGGGAAGAAGGATGTCAATGCAACCTACTTATACATTATATATGTTTGCAGAGCCTGCCTTCTGCTTAATTAAATCCATATTACTTAATCAGAACTGAGACACAAAGGAGGTATATTTATGTATCTCCTCTGAGATCCAATTTTGCTAAAACAAAAGGAGCCAGAGCAGTAATAGAAATTTATTAACAAATTTCCAGTTTGGCACCTATTAACTGGACAAAAAATTCTATTCAGTAGAGGGAAAGCATCAGCCAAGGGCTCAGAATATGCTTCATAGAGACAGGTATTTAAAATTTGGCAAGCAAGGCAGGCTTTTGACTGAACAGAGGGTCTAGAAACAGGGACAAACACATTTTCACGCTTTTTTTTTTTTTTATTTACCCTACATTAAAAAGCTTGGATTGAGTACTTTCCTTTTAAAAAAAAGTATTAAAAACATAAAATCATGCATGTGATCTCTGTACACACAATATTGTTCTTCACCAGAACTACTCAAGATGAATCTGTAATACTAGTGGAAACCAGACTTATGCATGTCTTCATTTTTGAAAGCATCTAACCCTCTTGCAGGATATGAGGGTATTACCACAGAGAGGGGCCAGAAACAGAAAAAAACATGTCAGACCCACCTAGTTGTATTACTTCTGTACACTTTTATGGACCTTAAGAAAAAAAAGAGTAATTAGATGCTTGAAAAATGTGTTTGCTAGCCCAGGCCTTGCTGCCAAGACCTTCCACTCAAAGAAATGAAACTATTTTGATGTAATGATAAACTGAAGGGGGAGGAAGGGAGTTTTAAAATGCTTTTTTTTTTTTTTTTTTTTAAATTTTTAAAGTTTAAAGTTTTAAAAAGTGATGAGAATAGCTGCTTTTTTTTTTTTTTTTTTTTTTTTTGACTTTTCTTCTGACCTTGCCACAGAAATTCTATACACTTTTACTTCGTTCCATCACTGTGATTTGCTATAGGTAAGGCATTTCTTTATTGTGGTGTTTAGGTTATTTCTAATTGATTTTCTCATTTCATTCATCTCAATATGCACAGCATCAGTACTAATTCCTCCTGCATGGACTATTTTCTGACTATCCTTACTAGTATATAGGGAAGTAAATTTTTATTGCAATTCTCTTTTCTTTGCTTATGTACCAGTCACATACATAGACACCCACATATTTATACTTAGTGAAATTCTTTAGTTTTATACTGAAATCTACTTAATCTGGTTGCAATTTGCAACAAGAACTTATCAGGGGAAAAAATCCGGAATATACACTTAATTAAATTTAGACTAGCAGATTGGAACCCTTCTTTGGACAACTATTTGTAGTTAAATTTCCAGTAATTTTTACATTTATTATTTCTGGAGGTAGACAGTAGAGACTACATAATGACTATCTCATTATTAGCAAGTGAAGAGACTGAAAACTGTATTTTACTGTAAATTAATATAAATTAACCATCATGCTGAATATAAAAAATGAATATTACTTGGATGTTATACCATTCATCAAGTAGTTTAGTTCATCATTCCATCTCACCAATAATGGTTTCACATTGGAAAAAAAACTTTTTGATTGCTATTCTTTTAGTGACATTTAGGTGGTGATTTATGACAGACATAATATCAATTCAGAAAACTGTCATATGGGTAAAAATAAAAAACAAGCAAACAAACAAAAAAACAAAAAAACCAACATAAAACCATACTCTAACACAAAACAAATGTCCCCTATAGATGTGATACTCTGACTGCTGTAATACTGATAATTACCCATAGAAGCTAAAGAGTTTATTAAAATTTCTACAAATATGGAAAAACAAACATTTTTGCTGCAAATTTCATGATTTCATGTTATAAGTATCACTTCTAGACAGGAAGATAAGTGGCACCATGACAACAGAAATTGGTGATTTTGAAAAATCCTGGTATTGGAATTCCTTCTACTAGGCAAAATAATACATATCAAATAACTTAAAAATCATAATTGACAACTTTAGTTGAAAATAAACATATAAATAATTCCCTCCTAAAGGAGTAACTTTAAGATTCAAAGTTGTCCAGCTCTTTAACAATAACTAATAAGTCCTGTTGAAAAAAGCACTTATAGGCAAGCCTTCATCTGTAGGTGTGTCTGCTCAAGATAACTTCATTAAATCTTTGTTTGGAGGATAAATGCATACTGCAGCTATCATTACAAACACAAATAAAGGGACCATGAACTGGGAAACTTTATGGGGTTTGAGCTGTCAACCTGGGATAGTACACACCCTCCCTACCACCTGACAACTGTCCCACCCTCTGTCCATTGTCACTCTTAAACCTTCCAAAATTCTGATTGAAGTAATGGAATGAGTGAATGAATAAAATAGTTTTAATAGTATCTGAATGAAATAATGCTTTACTAAAGAAGTAGTGCTTTAGGGTCACAGGCAGGTCAAGGCTGTAGAGTTAATACATTTTATTAGACAACTGGAAATCTGAGAGAAGCTTTTCTATGCTCCAGCCCTTCTTGAGGTCTAAAATAGTTGCAGATTTCACGGTTGAATTAAAACTGAGAACCTAATGATCAATCTATCTCGCAATTTGTTCTGTAAATTCCATAAAATCAGACAAATATCTCGGCTCTTGCCCACAATGGTTTGATTATTCAGCTCTGACTATGATAAAAAAGTTAACTTTGTCTTATCTAGATTAACTGTATAGAAATACACCTGTAAGTATGCAAAGGTATCTTCTGTGAAAGGACATCCAATTCTTATTCAGCCACGTTTCAAACTACTCCAAGTGTCTTGTTTTGCTAAAACATGGTACAAATTGAGCATAAGGCCGAGAAAATAATCAAGAGAAGCAGGAGTAAAATTCTAATATGCACATTTGAGGTTAAATTCTTATTGCAACACACAAACAGATCTGTTAGTAACTATGTGGGGAATATCATATGCTAAAGGTAATCATTCTTGTTCCTCAGGTATGTTTTCAAAGACACTCTTTCATCCTCTTAAAGAGAAAATCAGGATGCAGTGGGCATGAAAGCAGGATTAGTTTTTCAGTACCCTGTAGGGCTCCATGGGGAGTTGAGGGCAGTGTAGAGCTCTTGTAGCCCTGGTCCATCAGCTCTGCGGATCCACTTCATGCACGAGTCTGCAGCTCTGGCACTTTGGTGCCTTGCAGGAGCTTCCAGATGTCACCCATCCTCTCCAGCCTATGCTCTTCATTTGCCTCAAATGAGCACAATTTTCTTTTTTCTTTTTTTTTTTTTCATTTTGTTTTGATTTATTTTTTTGTTTGTTTTTTTTTTTCAATATATATTCTCATTTATATCTTCTACCTCACTTTCAGTTCTGGTTCTCCTCTTCTGAGTGTATACTCTCTCCTGTTTTTTTTTTTTTTTTTTTTTTTTTCCACAGAGTACTTTATTATTTATTTTATTTTATTTTATTTTATTTTATTTTATTTTATTTTATTTTATTTTTAGCATTTACAGCTCTTTCTGGTTAAAAATAAAAATGATAAAAACCTCTCCAGTTGTTAGTGATATCTCAAGCAGTTCTGTCTTTCAAGAAAACTTCAATGAAGATATTGTGGACTGGTTGATCAGAATATTTCAGAGTTATGCCACACAAGCAATTGGAGACCTCAGGTCACATTTTGAAGAGTAAAATGGTTGTAAAGCAAAGCTTATTAGCGTGAAGGACAGTCTTTCCTTTGATTCTAGTAGATAGATTACTGATAAATATTTCCTTTGAAAATATGTGTATTACACTGACATTTATCATGGTTGCGTCTCTTGTTTTGAGAATTGAAGAGTTCATCTCTTGTTTATCATTATAAACAACATGTGCCTACCACTTTGCACTTAAAAGGGAAAAAGATAATACAGGGATTTATGCAGTCATTCTAGATATGTATCCTGGAAAACTGCTCGATAACTGCGCTGTCAGCATCTGTATTTTTTAATGTGCAAGATTATATTCTGTTAGGCAGTGTCAGTTTGAAAAAAGACAGATAGATCACTGGGCTGGAAAAAGCTGGTCCCTGAAGTTGTTAATTAATTAATGATTAATTATTTTGGTTCAGTGAGTAATTTTAAATGCTTCTTCTAGTTTGAGTTTGCACATACACTTTCATATAAAACAATTAGAAGTGAGGAAGCTAAAATAATAATACTGACCAGAGCTCATAAGTTCAGGTTGATTTCAGTGTGAAGAAACCAGATTGTACATTAGCATGTGATTCTTTTGAAATAATCAGCAATAGGGCAATGTTGACCCAGATACATCAACAGAGGGACTGATCTGAAGTTAGTGCAATCAGCTGCAAAAAAAAAATAAATAAACTTTAATGTCTTTCAGATCAAACACACAGTAAATTAAATGTTATATGCTGAATAAAAACATATTGCTTCCTCATAATCCCTCTTTGTGTAAGCACTGAAAAACTTTCTCTTTAAGGAACTAAATATGAGTGCTAAATTTCAAAATGCTGAGATTGAGATATAAATTTTGAAGGAGTATTTTTCTTGTACAGAGAAGTTCTGAAATCCATTACTAATAAGGATTGACATTTGAATATGGGTACCCTCATTAAGTCAAGGCATATGATGTAATAGCTGTTGAATAACCAAACAGTGACCAAACATTAGTGGAAGCAATTCATGATTACCAAAATATTTCTATTTCTATGATATTTGTGAAAACATACAGTTTTAAACTGCAGATTTTATTTAGATTTTTAACTTTGGGAACATGCAGTAATTTAGAGTTAATGTGCACTTAGAGATGAGAAAACCACTGATTAAGTTAAAAAACAAAACAAACAACAACAACAAAAAAAAACATGCTAAAGAAGGTCAGCTATTCCAGGAGAAACACACAGACTAGTAGCTCGATCTAACACTAACTTGTATTTCTCTTTCCAATCTTCATGTCAGTGACTTATCACTTTGTGCTGTGCTGCAATTTTCTGCTCTTTCTCCTGTCAGTCATATTCATTGGTGTGAATCCAAAGTAAGTCTACAGGCTTCGATGGCATCACTCTGTATTTACAATACTATATCTGAGATCGAAATCCTGCAGTGCTTTATCATGCCTTCCTCCCAGCGAAGCCTCTCTTCTATACTGATGAAGTTCCCAGACTGCACATTCTCTAGGCTGATGCTTATGGTGTATAAATAATTTGGCAGGTGCATTGTATTAATATAAATGATCTGTCACAGTAATGATTTCCTTGCAGCCCAAGTGATGTGTGCAGGAAAAGACAAAGTGGCAAGTGTGCCTGTTTAACTTTTACTGCTAGTGCTTTTTTAAGTAGGGCCACATTTATTTGCAACTTGTGGGAATTCTGTTCCTTTCTCAAGGCTTTTTAGATGCATTCTGTTTCTTTTATAATCTAAGTGACCTTTTCTGCAGGTTAATATGAATGCCTGAAGGATTTCATTCTTATTATGTCTTTTTCTTTTCCTTAAGAAATTACATAGTCACAACAGGTCAACATGAAGGCTGAAATGAAGGAGAAAATACAAGGTTGTACAATGAGATATGAAACTTATTTAAACTTGATCTGATGAAGAAAATTTAATAACTGCTTTGAATAAAATTGTAAGTGCTTAATTAGCACTGTTTTACATGAGCCAGTAAAATACAGTGTCACCTTTATTTTTACCGTAGTTCTATTTACCCCATGGACATAGGAACTGGCCCTAACACATAATACAGGCATTAAGGCCAAATTCCTGGTACATCTCCACCTTTAGGGATAGTTTGGAGGATGTTTTCAAAACCATTGGATCATGGTTCAGCATTATCCTGCTTATCTAGATATAAATAGCAGCAATATGCTACAAGTTCTAATACCATTCTATATCTTTCTAAAAGTCTCTATAAGGTTTAAGTGCCACCTCTGATATAATATCACCTGTGTGCATCACAAGCTTTTTGTCTTCACAGTTCTGAGTTCCTCCTTTGCTGTTTTTCAGGTGGCAGAGCTGGTGCACAAAGAATCTATAACTTGCTCAAGGTCGGCCAGAAACCCATGGCAGAAAGTAGAATTGCAATACCCTTACAATTACGGTTGCATAGATGTAAGTAATTCAATTTTGGTGTATGTAAGAGCAAATATTTAAACTGGATAAATTATTCACAGCAAGCATGTTATTCTCAATGTTTAAATCCTCTTCTATGTAGTTTATTTTCAGATTGTTATAAATGTGTTTATTTTTCCCAAATGCTCAAGCAACATAGTCTCATACATAATATTTGCTGAGGTTATTTTCTGCATTCACTGTTCAGCAGTTGTTCTCAACCTGATTTTTTCTGATGCTGCCATTGATTTAATGTTTTTGAATCTTCTCAGTGTTTTCAAGATGATGGAATCATTTTTACTTAAGCTCACACATGACCACACATACTCATGAAAATAAGACATTTTTATCATTTTATTAACACTGTTGAAAAAGAACACTTGAGTATTGTCATGGAAAAACACTTGAGTATTATCATGGAAAAAAAATAAAAAAGAAGTTACCCAATGTTATCATTGCCAAATCATGAATTTTACTCATATATTCACAACTGCTTTTCCTCCAATATTCGCTCAGTCTAGTGTATAGAATACATATATATATTCCAATATTTTGCTATTGCCTGTGACAAAAATACAGTTAATTAGGCATGCTGAAAGGAGAACTTAGCTACTTTAATATGCATTGCTTCTGTCACAGAATGTTCAAACAGTGGTGGTGAATCAATTTGAAAACTCCAAGTAGGCTGGTTAATATAAATTAAATTAAAAGCCCAAGGCTGCTTGATACGCACTTTGGCTGAAATCCTGCTTAAAAAGTCCCTGCCAGACTCAGCCACAATTTAAAAAATTATCATATTTCAGCAAACTCCTATTTAACTGTCATGAACTTTTCTGTATTTGCTTTCCACATCGTTACTGATTATTGAGATATCTGTGTATAAACAGAAGCTCTCTCTTCTATTGGCATGTCCCTGATTCATTCATTGACATGATCATATTCATTTTTGAAGAAATGGTAGAAACATAGTGAAAGAAAATCCTCCAATGTTGCTTGCCTTCATTGTTCTACAAGTGAATGGAATAATGGCCCTGCACTGTAGCTTCCTGGTGAGGAGTAAATATTACGTATGTTCTCCTTTAGCTTTGGATTCTGCTTCTGTCGGGTAACCCTTAAGAGTTTCAAAATCGGAGGAGAGCATGATCACACTTGTAAGCTTTTACTTGGAAAAGAGACATTGGAGACACTTATACCCCCTCCCCCCCCCCCCGCCTTCTCTCTCTCTCTTTCTTTATTTTTCATTATTTCTTTCTTTCCATTTTTGGTCTCCAAATTTTGCCTGATTTTGGATCATTTTCACATGTAGGTTTAAATCCACTTCTAACAGCCATCATCTGACTGCATCTCATTTAATGTGAAATCTCAGCATGTGTGGAATTTTTAGAGCATCACTAAACCTATTATGAAAAAATAGACTGGGAGGACCTTACAAGGTTTCTTTGACCCTGAATGAGATTAGTAGAACATGTGGGATCCTAGACAGATGTATCAAGTCTTTCTGTGAGTATGGAGATTTCAAACCTCAGAGGACACAATCTACTCTGAAGAGATCTCTGTTCTTGCTAAAGGCTTTTTTGATGTCTAGCCTGAACCTTTCTTCTTGTCCCATCCACATGGCTATAAAAATATTGTATTCCCTTTCAAACAGCCTTTTGCATATTTTGTGTTTATTATTATTTTTTTTTCCTTTTGTCTTTTGAATCCCCGTTCTCTTAGCTTTTCTCTGCAGGTTCTGTTTTCTAGATTTCTCACATTTCTATTTCCATACCCTGGGCTCTCTCTCTCCTAAAGTGCCATGCTTTCACTTCTATCAGGTACTAATATCTTGCTGAGGCAAGTCCAATGTCTAGTACCAGGCAGAGCACAACAGTATCACAGCAGGCTGTATCCTGATACACTCCAAGATGAGAGTTTATTTATTTATTTATTTATTTATTTTAGAATGACATTGCATTGTTGACTCATATTCAGTTTGTGATTCAGTACAACCACAGACTGTTTTCTGCTGAATTGCTACCAGACCATTGTTCCTACTTCAGGTTTTGTGAAAATTACAAATGCCTGACTAATGACCTTCCACTTGTCCCTGGGAAATAGCATCCCATCTTTTCAATACATTACCCCAGCTTGTCAAGATGAATCTTCCATGTACTGAAAGTCCTCCTTAATTCATATTTGACACACATTCTCATTCTTCATGAAAATGCTGTATAGGACTGGACCCAGGGAAGAGCTTTGAAGAGTCCAAGAGTACATCCTTCATCTCTTTTATGAGAATGTCCTCTGGGAAACACTAGCTAAAACTTACCAGCATCTGAATCTTCTAGTTCTACCCCATTCATAACTCCAACAAGCCAGTAAAGAATTTTAAAGGAGATTAGACTGTTCTGACACAACTTGTTCCCAGGACCTCCATTTTTACTAGTGCTCATCCCCTTGTTATCTCCAGATGTGAAAGTATGTGAATGATAAGTAATGCAGTACTGTCAATCACTTGACATATTTGTTTGTGCCGTTATTTAAGAAAACCAGTTACAGCTTGACCTGGTCAAGCATTTTTATGGTTTTATTGTAAAAAATGTTTCATGTTATAATGAAAATTTGTAAAAAGCACAATTTTTACTTAAATTATTTGTGTTTCCACCTTCTCATGCTCTATTTCTCCCCTCCTTTCTCTATCAGATAATGAGATCTAAAAAAGGGAAGCAAAACTATAAATACTATCAAAAATGAAAACTAAAATTTGTTGTGTAATTTCTGGGAATAGTGAGTATACCTGGGAACAGTATTCCTTTTTGCAATGCATGCAAATAATATTGGAATGAGCTCTCCTCTGTTTAGCCCCTGTTCATGAACAAACAGCTTCTTTTACTCATTAAAAATAAATAAAATATCTGCATAACTTCTCTGTCTTCTACATTTTTAAGGAAAAAAAATATACTGTAGAAATAGACCTTCCTTGGAATCATAAACCATGCATAGTAATTCACGATAATGTGTGTGTATCTAGTTCACATTCAGAACAAAAGTAAGGCAAATTAATCTCTGCAATCCTCTTTCCATTAAAAAGATGGTGTTATGTTTGCATGAGCAAACACTGAAACATTAGACTATGTCAGTACAATCTTAATTTGGCCCTTGTGAATATGTTTTTAATACTGCCTTTAATCATATGATTGTATATTATATTTTTCATGGAAATCCTGTCTCATTCTGCACATAATGAATAGTATTCTTACATTTTCACAACCTGCTATTACTTGGATTGTTCCCCAAGCAGTTCTTGAGTTGTCTTAATCCTCTTTTAAAAAAATCAACCATGACTCAAATGCTTTCTTGCAAACAGTTGTTTTATCCGTGAACTAGATAAAGGATTTTTATGTTTCCTGCTCACTCCATCTATTTGCTAAGTAAAGCAGTTTAAAAGTATCACTAATGGATGTGGCTGAACACATGTAGAAAATATCCCCGTCTGGCTCTAAAATGTCTTACTACAATACAAATTTTGGTAGAAGATGTGCTTTTCTACTTTTTTTTTTTTTTTTTTTCACATAATAAATGATAATGCAATAAGGGCAGCAGTGCACAGTCTCTGCTCAGCACACTGCAGTCTCTTGTATTTCTTCCACTGCAGGCTGTTTCCATGCTGACTCACATTTTCTAACAGGGCACTGTGACACAACAGCCCACGGCACTCAGAGTCTGCAGGTTCTCTGCACAGCAGAACTTACAAAAGAGATGCATACAGATTACAGTATTTACAGGAAGCACCTATTTCCCAGGGCTTCAGGTAATCAGGCAACCCCTAAATGAAACCAAAGTTCAAAAGCTCCATTTTCCTACTAAGGCTTAATATTAAAGCAGAAGGCATTGAGGGGATGGGATACAAATACCACTGTGCCTTGTTACTAGTCCAGGAACAGCTGTGTTGTATAATGGAGAGAATAAACAACTCTAGGTTGGCAGTGAAGTTTCTTTCCAGGTCAGCTTGGATTTTCAATAAGAGGATTTATCTTTGAATCCATTTAGTTTCTGAATTGGCTGGGGTAATGCTTGTGATGAGCATGCTTGTTTTTATGAAAAGTAAGTCTTTGAAGGGTGTATTGATTGTATCCTTAGTGCAGGGAGGGATTTCAATGTTCTCTTTCCCTCTGGGGGGAAAACCACTAATAAGATCTTATATTAAATACTCATATTTGTGAGATATAGGTAGAAAGCTCTCTTAATAGTTGCTAGCAATTTTATGCTTGTTAACACAGGGAAAGTCAAAGGAGTCTTAAAAAAAAAAAAAAAGCACACTTAGTGCATTAGCTCCAAGCACTAGAACTTCATCCTCTCTCACTTTATTTTCAAAGAAAATTCAGGTTATATTATTGCTTCATAATTTGTAGTCAAATTTCTAGTGACGATGAAAAAAATCCTTTCACTTTGTAGAATTTGGTAGTATTAGCTTCCAAATTTTGCCCCCTTTTTTTTTTTAATGTTTGTATATGTTATTGATTGCCATTTAAATGAAGATGGTAAGTGCTTACATAAGATATTCTTGTATTCTCAGTGCACAGCGGCTTGAATTAAGGCAACGTGGACGCTAAATGTGTAAAACATAGCATTATTGTGGTCTTGTTCATGTTGCATGGACTAAAAGACCATTGTTGAAATAATGAGTTGAGAGCAGAGAAAAAAATGTATGCTCTTATTTATTGGGGTGGAAGAAAAGAGTGATCATTGTAAACTAGACAAGGCAGAAAGTTTTGTGTTGAAAAGGCTGAGGCTTATGGGGATTGCCTGAGAAGCTTTAGCTGTGTTGCACCTGGCAGGCTGATGCAGGATCTTTGCATGGTGTTGGCAGGGAGGTTCTTAAAGCTGATGTCTGACTCAATGTGTAGGTGAGTTGACATCTCTTATCTGTTGCCATGTTGTTTGAGAAATCAAGCCCTAGCCATTCCATTACTTAAGTCATGTTGGGCTTCAAAATGTTTCCCTGATTGTATAAGACAGCTTTAATTCTAAAAGAATCATGTGACTACAGGAATAATTCTGTAAAGAGTATTATCTTCTTGTATTGTTGTCATGCATATAGTTTTTCTCTTTATATAGCAGCGGTAATGTTTTTTTATCCCCAGCTTCAGCTTCCTAATATTAAGTTGATACAATTGAACTAGCATCTTTTCCTGATAAGAAATCATTGCTATTTTAAAACTTTCCAAAACACACGTGAATTCCCAAGTCTTGCAGATAGCTGCAAAAAGAAAGTAGTTTTTCAGCAGTTATTCATTGTCTATAAGCTGCCTCCTTTCTTATTTGTTGAATGAAATGTTCCTAATACAGACTCAAAGCATTACCTCTTTTTTGTGCAAAGTAAAATACAAGTTATTGTTATTACTGTTTTCATTGTATGACACTTTCTTGCTGTCTTTGGTATATGGAAGTAGCATATGTAAGACCTCCCTAGAACTTCTTTTTTAAATCATCCTGGCCCCTCACAAATTACTTTGAAGCCTTTTCTTAAAAGCTGTTTTCTGGTGTTTTAGGTGGCAAATATTTTTGCTGACTTTTGTCAAGTACTTCACAAAACCTGAAATAGACAAATCTTGCCTTTTGTCACAAGGTGAAAAAGACATTTTTCATTGACTCAAGTTTCCAGGGTAGATTTTAATTTCCCTAGAGAGAGCAATTATATTGATTAGATGAGAAATTTGCAAAATGGTGATGGATCTGTGACATCTGCTGAAAGAGTTCAGAATATTGCACTGCAGACATTCTCTATAAAATCTAGGGTATCTTCTTTTCTGTGGAGTTGCAACGATTTCTCTTTGGCCTTAAAAGAGGTTATGACTGGTTTTCTGATGAAAACCCTGAACGGGGGGCCTCACTATCACTGCCAAAGAGCTTGGCTGACTTGCTGAGCATCAGTCAGCTATATTAATCTTTATAATACCTAACTCAGCCAGTCAGAATGACTCAAATGAGCACAAGGAGAAGAAGTCTGTCCTTTAGTTTTCTCTCATCTTGCTTCTCATTTGCAAAGTGAAGATAATACTTTTCAGCCTTATAGGATTGTGAGATAAATGTGAACATGTATTTATGGCCCCATCTGCGTGGACACATATAGATGTTCCTGGCTCCACGTGGCTACTTGCACGCTAATTCTCTGAATCATACTCTTATGAGGTAGCTCCAGCTGAACTTTAGCAAACCTATATCCAAGATGAACCTTTCTGGACATTTCTGTGCTTAGCCTTTTTCCACTGATGAGCACAAAACAGATAAATCTGTAGAGTACAGCTGTTTAGCAAGCTTCCACTGCAAAGAATAAGTGGTACTTGTACCACTCTCTTTGCATTGAGGGCCTGGTTTGCATCAGCTAACAAAAGAGTAATGTCAATTTACTGCAAAACTGACAAACAAACAAGCCTGTGGTTACTATAGAGATGTTCTTTTTTGAGTCAGATTGCATCTTATGCAAACCTAATTAGTTCCCAGTCTGGAGTAGATAGCTGTTCTTAAGTTTGTCATTTTATAGTGAAGGTACAATAATGGCTTGGTTTTGTTGTGTATGGACAGCATTCTTTAATGGGATATAGCTTGACTGGAATACTGCCTCAGCAGGCTGGCAGAAATAAACTGGAAGGTTTTATTGAAACAATAGGTCAGAAGCTCAGTGTGTGCAGATCAACACAGCTGACTTGGGAGTTAGCAAAGCACCATCAGTTTATACCAGCTATGTTGTTTCAGTTTGGGAACACTTTTTTTTAGCATGGTAGCTAGAAAATGTAAACAAATCTCATCTTTGTTCTTGATCTTGTAAAGTCTGATAATTCATCTGTTTTGCCTGTTTAACATTTCGAGAATCTGTTATCCATGCTGCATGTACTTTCAGTTTGCAGCAGAGTGGCCAAAATTCTTTTGGAAAGCAGTATTTCTGCTTAGAAAGCAAATTCTATGGTTTTTACTGCTTTAATGCAGAACCTTGCTTGTAATATTAAAATCTATGCAAACAGACAGTATGAAGTCTCCTATTAAAGGAAGGAAAAGAAAAAAAGACCAAAAAATTAGGCATAATCCTTAGAAGTTTATTTGGCAAAAAGTGTTTTTCACTCATTTTGTACTTTCTTTGTACTTCTTAACAATGACAATGCAATAAGATTTGGTCTCAGTATTTTCTTTTTCTATTTTCTTTCCTCATTTAGAAGTTTAAAGAAATGCTGCACATTCAAAATACCATCTGAACATCCAAATACTATCTTGTGTTCTGTAGGGAGCTCTTCAACACTTTTTGTCAGCAACTGACATCAATTTTATATATTATTCTTTACAGAAGTCTTATTTATTGTGGCAAATCAAAGTGCTTCCAGGATGCTCATCTGCCATGGAACTAATTTTTCATGTCTGCTGTGTGAACAAGAAATGAAAAAAAGCTTTCTTCAGTTATAGGCCTGATTTGTGTGTAGAAGAATGTATGGGCTAAACTCAAGACAAATTCACTTGTGCATGCATAGTCATGCTTACAGATATATACATATACACATGCATATGCATAGGGTGAATCCTCAGTATTGCATTTTCCACAGTAGACATCAGAGTGCTGAAGGCTGGCAACAGAATGGTTTCAAAGCTGAAGATAGGTTTGTTATACTGAACTAGATACATATCTTCAAAGAAAAAAAAAAACACCAACCCACAGAGTAATCCTTAGGCCACATATAAAAACATGTCTTTGTGGTTGCCTCTTCCTATTAGGTGGAGTCATTTGCAAGTTTTTCATTACGGAAAAGGTTTGGATTGCATCTGGTTTTGGCTGGTTTTAGATACCTTGAGCTTGATATAGATATGTATTTGAAATGCTTGTGTATTCAGTATTCCTTCAGTCTCTCTGTGGCTCCAGAATCCATCCTCTGCGGTGCACGGCCTGGAAATTCACACTGCATTGCTCCCCAACTTAATACTGAATTTGAGTACTAAAATTTTGTGCACCTTTTCTTTTAATGTGATTCACTGAGATATTCCCCCAAGGCTTCCATTTTTGCATACTCTTGTGGAGACACCTGTGGTAGTCAGCAGACAGCATGCCACTGGTCTGAAAGTGGACAAGGCACTCATCTATTCAGGGTGCAGTACAGAGCAAGCCATCTGACATATTGGAATGGATGAACAATTGTATAAATATTTCAATTGCATAGCAAAAAGGTGTAAAATGTAACAACTTACTAGAGCGGTGGAAGTGAACTTAGACTTACTGAAAAGTAAGGTTCAATCTACTAAGAGTATTACTTTTTCTCCTTTGACATTCTAAATTTCCTTAAATGGGATAGCTTCCAGGGAAGAATAACTGCAGAGAATGAAGTGTAGAAGATTGACCTCAAATTATTCACTCCAGTCTTACCACCACAGTAACTGGAGAAAATCAATAGCCTCTTCAAACTGTTCTATCTTGCAACTTGGATGTATAATTGAGGGAAGTTCACCACTCTCAAGACGTTTATTCCTAAATTTTATGAAAGATCAGATTTGAACCCTAAAGCTTAGAGCGCATCTTTAGGAAGCCTATAAGTCATAAGAGGGCTTTATTAAATTAATGGGTATAATTACTCAAGACCATTCAACCTAGGCCATAGGTTTGGCAAGACATCCTCTCCTGTACATCTTGTTGTAGACTAAAATTGTACTATTTAGTTCAACAGTTTAGGGTCCAATCAAATTGTAAAATTTCTGACTTTTTACCCATCAATGGGGAGAAAAAGAAAAAATCCACATTAGTCCTGGATTATACTGAATCTTTACAGGCAGAACTATAAAGAAAGCTTAAGGGAAGACAGGAGTTGATTTCATCTTTTAATCAAATACATAAATTTTCCGTAATTTTAGATTGAAGTGACTCTGTTCAAGTGGAATAAGAAAAAGGTACTTTTTCATATGTGTAACTAATAAAATTAATGAAATTCAATATCTGAACATGTGAAGGATGCCAAATTATTAAATCAGGTAAAAAAAAAAAAGTTTAAAATCATGGAGGACAAGTCTGTCAAGGACTGTAAATTTAGCTATAACCATCATAGATTGCAGACTTCTGCACTACTCTTATGTTGCTATGGCTGTTCCTCATATCAAGTCCACTAAAAAACAAGGTATAGCTCTTGTCCCTGATTGATGAGAGATTTTTTTCCCTCCCGCCACAAAGATAGTGCCTATGATTTAACTCTTATCAGGTATGAGTCACATTTTATTGCAAAGTTGAGAGCTATCTCATATTATAAGGTTGTCCTCTAACACCTCACCATGGAAAAGTTTGCAATTCCTTCCGTTTTAAGTGATATCTAATTTTTATGAAATCAGTGAAGAAATACCTGAATGTCCTAATCATGAGAAAATAACGTGTATGTGTTAAAAATGAGAGCCCAGTTATTGCATTAGAGTTGGAAGCATCACTTTATTTTGTAACTGCTGAGGATGCATCATATTCAGGTCTACTAGGATAATGTAAATGTCCGTTTTTTTTTTTTTTTTTTTTTTTTTTTTAGTATTTAAAATATTATGGGTACATTTATGTAATGTATTAAAGGAAATCTTCATTTGCCACATAAATTTGCTTCTATAAAACAAGAATCAACATTAGGAATGTTCAGACTTGGTTCTTTCTTTTTTTCTTTGGGGGAACAACAATATAGTATGAAAGACATTTTTGTGCTATTGCTTTTTCTTTTGTTACAGGAGCAAATCTAAGTGAATGTGAGGGGCAATAGCTCAGTTTCTCAGTGATGGGAGACAATACTTGCTATTACATTTGAGCATCTGGTGGCCAACCATTAGATTGCCTTAGGGAGGAATGTCAGCACTCAGCTAGTTTGTAAATCTAGTAAAGTCAGAGGACTCAGAAATGAAAAAAGGTTGAAACTACGTTGGACAGTTTCTTCCCTTCTCTCTCTTCCCTCTGCTTTCTCGGTCCCTCTTGTGGTAACAAATGCAATTATCGAAGAGGTGCCTCATTGTTTTGATCACTTTAAGGATCAGTTTGTCCAGGCAAAGCAGCCATCTATACAAAGATCTCCCAATAGCTAACGATGATGATCACCTATCTCTATTCATAAGGAGAGATTCTGAGTACAAAACCATTCTTCCAGGGAGACTGTCATCTCTCATATATAATTATATTGTTTTCTTCTATGTTTGTAAATCAAAGGAAATTATTTTCCTGCTATGAGTTACTTACAGATTGTGAGTCATAAAGAATTCAGCTCAAGTGTCAGTATGAAAACAAACCTTTACACTCTTTCTTCAAGGGTTCCAATAATATTTTTCTAATGGAAATGAAAATAAATCCTTGTGACACAGTACTAAACATAGCAGGAACTGTACTTCTTCAGAGAACCTGAAATATAAAGTCAGTTGTAGGCAGTATCACATTTTTATAGTACTCTAATACTGATCACCTTTATGCATTTTTCTATTATTTTTACTCTCCAGCCTTCCCTCTCTGAGCCTGGTTGCTGTTGTCAACACAGTTAAAAACAACAAAAAAAGTTTCTTCAGCAGTGAGATTTTTCCATAGAAATATTGAGAGAGAAGCAGTCTGACAAACAAGGAACAGGGAAAGGAAAGACTGTTTGGCTTTTGCTTTATTTGTCCTCTCTTTCTAGTCACTGAACTCTTAAGCTATGAGAAGTAATTACCAAGTGCTGCTTCATCTCACACATTTCTTAAATATGAACAGCTGCAGTAGTTCTGTTTTCACAGTATTTTATAGATACTTCCCAGCATTCCCAGTCATCAGCAGTAACAGGTGTCTGTGCTGGATTGTATGGCTAGAACCCTACAAACGTTCTGTCCAAGAGCATGATGAATCTATTCCATCACATAAATTAGTCACAAAATATTTTAGTTCAGAAATATTGTAAAAAATAAAAAATACAGTATTAGTAACATAATCTTAAGAAGGGATCATCGATAATTAACAACGCAGTGGATGAAGGTAATACTTCCACATGAGACATACTCTTTTCCATAAATACGTAGGAATCATGAGTAAAATTTGAATGCGTATATTTAAGCTCATATGTTATGATAAGTGACCTCTGGTACTAAACCTAGGACATTATCATAGCCATTTGGTAAAATCTGCTCCGAGAATCTTCATTGTATTACTATTCTCTTTTCTTATAGTTTTTCTTCTATTTGCAATCATATTTTGTGACAGTTACATAAATAGTTTGATATCTGTGACTGAAAAGTTAAGCATTGGGTAAAGAATTTATCTCCATTTTACAGCCTGTGAAAAGAGAAGGAGAGAAAGGAGAAAACTTAATGTCATACAGTCTGGGAAAGAGGCAGTGCCTTGCAGTGTTCTGTGCACCATATTGCTGTCATATGGTTTGGACTGAGGCAAGAATTAGAGACCAGGATTACATGTTTAAAATGTCACCTTTGTTGATAAATACTCTTTATTAATAAGTCTATAACCACAATTAACTGTTTTAATTGTCAGAAAAGAAACACCAGTGTACATGAACCATAAGATGTGCGTATCCAAAGTTAAACATTCAATGAGATTTACAGTTGCTCTACAAGCCTGCTGGTCACTGGCCTATAAGACACATAAAAGAAAAAAAGATAAAACAGTGAGAAGTCTGCCACCAATTTTGTGGTATGTACCCCATGAGTGTGATCTGTATGCTAATTGGAATGAAGTGGATGTGAACACTTCAGTGAATGCCTTCTAAATAGGAAACAGAGACCAAAGAATTCTATTTGGCTCAAAGATGCTAATTCTATACACTCTGAACTAATAGAATGTAGCATTGAACCTTTGTTCACATGAGTTTTCCAAATTTAAAATGAATGGTCCCACAGCACTGACAGAAGTGTTGCATGACTGAAACTGTATGCATTATGCATAAAAGCATCGCTTGCATCCACTCTTCCATTGCTATCAAGCAAACTTTTTTTTTTTAATGTAAGGAAGAAATGAGCTTTTAATTTATATATCTTCCCAAGTTTGACATCTAACATATAACAATTGTTCCCAGAGGAGGAAAAAAAAATCACAAATTTACACACACACAAAAAAAAAACCCACTAAAATATGTCTAAAAAATTAATCCAGAACAATGTAAATAAGTGCATTTGCTATCATGAATATCAAGAGGTTCTCACTATGTTTCTTTAGCTTGCCTCATGAATTGGTCTATAAAGGCTGAAAACTATGAATTTTCTTAGAAACCTTAAGACTATATTGTACAGCATCATAGAAACACTGTTCCAGTGGCCCAGATTAAATTACTGAAAGTGCATCTGGAGGGCTTAGCAGTATTTCACACTGACACGTGTAGCTCATAGTTTTGGTATAATCTGTATTTTCCCTGTATTGGAACTAAGCCTATCTTCACACGTCCTTTTAGAAGAATGTAGCTTTTGGTTACACTGAACTATTGACCATGACTTTTGTCCTACATATGTCACTGCTGTCCAAGAGGAAATGTTCCACATACATCAGTCTAATACGATTACCTTCAAATTAGACACAGAAGTCTAGACCTACTACAATGTTTTGTTAGAAAAAAAAGTCTTAGCATACTGGATACCTCCACCAAACCCTCCTAATTATCTCTGTATGAAAGTCTAAAGATGGGGGTGGGGGGGGGGGAATCAATTAGAATTTAATGTCAGTTTCAACTCAGAATAACCTAAGCATTTCCTTTCTTCAGGATTACAGAATCTCTAATACTTCGGGTTAAAAGTGAAAGTGGATGAAACCAAAACAGTGAGGTCATGATCCTGATACAAGAAGATAAAAACTAAACAATACCCCCCTCCCCGCCCCCCCAACCCCCATACTTTTGCTGAGTTGGTGAATGCAAAATGTTAACATGGAGTAATCCTCTGATGCATTGACAGCTTCTTCTCTCTTTGAACTGCATCTTCATCTTGCATTTTTCACAAGTGAGTTTGGTACTGCAGCAATACTCTTCAAATATATTAATCCACAAGGTGTGCCAGTGGCAGACTCCTGAAGCAATACACTTGACACGCTCTGGGTTCAACTGTTCCAGAAGCACTGAATTGATCTGCTTAAATCTGAATTTAAGATAATGCATGGCTGTGTCTGCCAGTGTTGTCTGAGCATTCTCTTCTCAAGACTTGTGTAGAAACTACTGTATGATTTCCCTATTCTCATTAACTTAGAGAGAAACAAACAAAAACTCTGCGTTTTTTTCCTATGTACAAGAATTCCTCCTTGCCAATCAGGTCTGCCCTGGAACCAGTGCTGCTCTGACTTTTACACACTTATTAACATGTTAGACACAGGTAATTCAAGGACTGCAGATGGAAGTAATAACTTAATAGATAGAGAAGAAGCAGACAAATTTTAAATAGTAAAGCTAAACCTTCCTTCAATTCTGAAAGATCACTTGAGTTTATTTCAAACCTAAGAAAGGGCTTGTTTATCCAAAATCATGTTTGCTTTTTGGCAGCATAGCAGTTGCTCTGACAATTATTACATAAAAATCTTTTCTATTCTGTCCTTCAATCACTAGTAGCTATAAACCTACAACTATACAACTTGCCACTACAGAGGAGTCCTGGATATTTCTGAATTATACTCAAGGCCTGAGGTACTCTGGCTGTTTTAATATTTTATTATTCCATGACAAATTTCAAATTGCAATGAAACAGATAATGGTTAAAATTGTAACTACACTAGGATTTTTCACCCCTGTGTTTCTGAATAAAATTTTCAACAGAATTACAAATTAAAAATAGAAATTATCTTCTTGCTAACTGGATTCTTTGCTTGAAGTCTATAGTGATTTTGTTTAACATTCTAAAATGCTTTCAGTATTCTAAGCACTGCATGCTGTTTTTTTAGTGTTAAATAAGTAAATATTATGGATGTGGGTTATTGAATGATTGTTTTGGAAATACTGCAGGTTCAACCCTGTTTAAGGGAAGAGGAAAAAGGGGGATAAAACCACATAATAATGTTGGCAATAATATTCACTGCTAGCCTGAGTGAGGGAACAGACTAAATATTTTCCTTTGTGTGTTAATTCTAGTGCATTCTTGGATATTATTTTCATGGCATGACAAACTTTAAATCAAAAGTCTCTCTGAAGAGAAGAGTGAAGAACCCTGCATCTAGTTATGTAGGTACCCTTCTGTGGATAATTGCATGACATTTGAAGGTAGGATTCCATGTTTAGAGGTGATGCTACAAATAATGATGGGAAGGGAACAGTGTGGATGAAGTGTAGATGCATAACAAGTCTAGAAATGCTGCTTGGCAACTAGCAGTTTGAAAATTAGTGTTGATCCTGACAGCTGGAGGACAGTAAATACCAATAAATGAAATGAGGTGGCACATAATAAATCTGGCATCATACTGCAGATAATTGAAAAAATTAGGGCATTTCTGTAGAATTTTCTGCTTCAGCCAAGTGTGGAGGTACAGAAAAAAGTACTAGAAACATGGGTAGAGTGCCATCTAAATGAAAATTTAACAATGATGAGCTTTAAAATTCTGCATTATAATTCACTCAATAATAAAATGAGAAAAAAGAAAACAGATATTTGTGGCAGTTGTCCCACTGCTGAAAACAAGCCAGTATTAACTAGCATTTCTTCTCACTTTAAAATTTAAATGTCAGCATTTCAGCTCAGGTGCTTGGTGTTTCAGCATCTCTGAAAAGCTCAGCCATCCCACTCCTCCCCTCCTGTCTCGCACTCAGCAGCACTGTGTAACATAGTGTGTTTAAGTGTGGCCAATCTTATAGCATATACTGCAGAATGAGAAGTTATGTTGCAAAATTACAAAGTAATGATGGAAATGCCATTTTTGAACTACTAATTTTAAGGAGGATTTTCATGGACTTTAAATAGTGGGATAACTTCCTTCAAAATAGTCCTCAAAATTTACAACTGTATGAAAACTATGGTTACAAGAGATGGTGGATTTGTTGCAAGCTTTTTTTTTTTTTTTTTTTTTTTGCTTTAATCCCTTCTCTCCCTTGCTTCTTCTTTGTCAAGGCTATGTCTCCCTGTTTTCTTCAAGGTTTTCTTGTTTTCTTCATCTTAAGACTACAATTATATCTGAGTGCTCTGAGTTGCGTCATGATACAATTATCGAGCAAAGTCATTTTCTGCCATTTCTGTGGATCAGTGGCAAATGACAGCTTTCCCGCAAGCACCAAGTTGCCTGCAGGTGTTAGTGCCAGGCAGGAGAGGGACCTGCAGGCCTTGCCTGCAGCCACTTTGCCTCTTCCCTTTTTATGCAAACTGCACTCACTCACAGAAAGGGGAGAGAAAGAAAGTGTACATCCTTATTCCTTAGTGTTCTTATTCTTCTGTGAAAGCTTATGTCAATACATAGTGAATACTCTCTCTAGACTTTTTATGGACCACTTAATCCACAGCAAAACATTTGAGTTTTAGAGTAAACACTTGTAAAATTTTAAGAATAGTCCTTTGCAGGAGGAAAATAATGGACTGCAAGAGGAATTGTGAACTGCATAATGCCTGCTGAATTGGACATATACCATCCAGTCAGGAAGCAGTAGCAAATGTAATATTTTTCCTGTTTAATTGTAATTATTTAAAAAAAAAAAAAAAAGCACATCTCAGTGTTCGTGCTATCTTGATGAGTTAGATATGTTGCTCAGTATTTTGTAACAGATATACGGAATAGAATAAACAGGTATGTCACCTCCCACCAGAGTACCTGAGCATCTTTCAGGATATGTTACATGATGGTTTTTAAAGGTTTTCATGACACTTCTGTTGTCTAAGAGACAGCAACAAACCAGTTGGAATATTTTTATTTTGAAATGATGCATGTTCTTTTATTGATTTCTGTTGATAGGGTCTTTGCTTTGATATAAGTGCAAGAGTATGTGTGATCAGTGAAATCATGTTACATCTGAGGCAGGTATTTTTTAATTTTCCTAACAATTCATTCCCCATAGTTGGACTGGCCTTGTGAGGAGCCTTGTCCTTCATTACAGAAGGACAGAATTTAATATTCACATGAAGGAGAGTCATTTTTTTCTGGAGACTACGGTAAAATTTTGTTATATTATATTGTTATATATATAATGTTATAACTTTGTTATATCCTAAAATTTCAAATAACTTCCTTATCTAAGCACACATTGTAACAGCATTTGAACTGATTTAACTTTTTATTTTGTCCGTTAGGACTACATTATTCTCCCATGTAAATTTCAGATCAAATACATTACTTTTCTGGCTTTGATTTTCCTTCTCTGTTTGAATCCTGAGACATAGTCACGTATGACCCTTAATTTTGGAATTATCATATTTTTAGGGAAATGCCACAGCCCTGGGAGATTCAGCACCACTGATTCCCATTAAAATCCCAGGCTCATAGGCTGATGTCAATACCCAAAACTGGTTTCCTCTCGTACTGAACATGCTCCGAGTACTTTAGAGGATCAGGAACACCCTTCTGACTGGGACAATACAAACAATAACAGAGGAAACAATGATTGGAAATTTTGAAATAATAAGAGAGCAAAAGAAGAGATGATGATAGGAGATAAGTAATTAAAAGGAGAGGGAAAATTAAATGATCAGATGTTTCATTTGTTTGTTTTCTGTAAAAACAAGCTGAGGGGTTTGGACAGAAGGATCTCTAATTGCCTGCTGGAGCTTTTTCAAAATGTACTTACTCAAAATGATTGCAAGCAAATCCAAAGGTGTGATTTCCTGTGAAATAATATCTGTTTTCACTATGGATTTTTCCATAATTTATTCTTTTTTGGTTTGTTTGTATGTGGTTTTGTGTGTGTTTGGATGTTTTTGAGTCTTATGGATTTCTCTTGTAAGTATTCATGAAATGATTACCTTATCGCATGATCTGTATTTATACTTTTTACTATTCCTTGAAAGACTGTAATTTTATAGCTAGAGTTTTTGATTATTTGTCTTTTTTTTTTTTCTTATTTATTTTAATATAATACTCTTTTGTCTATAATAATACTCTTCTATATATATAGGATTTTGGTCAGGATTTACAGTATCTTTTTTATCCTGAATCTACTTGGGATACTGTAATAGCTGCTGGCTACACTATCAACTGACAGTTCTCAACCTTGTATCTGCTAATTTTCCTTCATTATCAGTGCTAAGCTCATACTGCAAGAAACTGTTCTTAGTGCAGGCTGACCAAAACTATACTCTCTGCAGAATGTTTCTTGATGGAAATGTTCCTTTTTATACACAGTTTTAGAATTATCCCTCTTTAGTCCGTTTTATGAAGAAAAAAACAACCCCCCTTTCCCCCCCCCCCCCCCCCCCCCCCCCCACATGCACACACACAAATTAAATTGTAATGCTACTCACTCACTCTTCATTGCGACTCAAGGCTAAGCCAGACCATTAGAAATACACTTAAAAGTCTAGTGGCTAGAAGGTGAATAAATGGTGTGCTCATCAAATTGCCCATATCTTACATCGACAGAGAAAGTAAAAGGAGAAAATATTTTGTAATCAAAAGAGAATTCCTGATGAAGAAGCATCACATTTTGTACAGTTGGGGAAGACAATTTCTTCACCAAGACAGTGACCTTTCAATACACCCAGTGTATACCAGGGAAAAATGGCTTGCCACAAAAGTGATTCCAATTTAAAATCATGTCACAGTGGTTTCTTATGATCTGAAGAATTATCTTTACTTCAGAGTGATTGTTTGGAGCTGGCCTTAATACTTTTAACATTCAGTGCCATTACCATAAGGTTACTGAAGGAGGGGAAAAAATATTTCAAGCAACAGGGTAAGAAGAATTAAAAGGAGAATAGTACAGACAGTTGTGAGAAAATGTCCTAACCATGCAAAGCTTATAGTTAGATGATGCGTCCCAAATTCATGTTTCTGCCTTAAATCTTTACGTTGTCTATTCTCAGTTCAGGAACTGGTATAGAAAGTAGGATCTGCAAGTGGCATACATTATGACCTCCAGTGACAGCAATTTATATCAGTTACTAGTTTAGTTTCTGAAGTTTATAATAGGCAGGTAAACAGAGGGAAATAAATATATCGGGTACATTCCCTATGTCAATAAGTAGGTTTCATTTGGTAGACAGCTAGATGATGCTTTAAAATATTAATTTAATAGAAATCATGGTAACAGTCACCCATATTTAATTTAGAAATAGTCACAAAGAACTGCATGAGAAAACCCTGCAGTATCATTTTACCAAAAATTACATATGTTTTTGTAGATGTCTTACTGAATGTAATAGATAATTATGTTTGTATAAAATATTTTTGAAAACTTTCAAACATGCTATTCAAAAGTATAACTCTAAAATTGAATCTTTTGAAGCCAAGAGAACTCTTGCGTTAATTGCTATGGTAAAGTTGAATGCATTCATTATATACAGAAAATCTGTAAAAATAACTATTATTCTACTGGAAAAGCAGTCTGATTTATGTAATTCTTAGAGATTTCTGAGAAGATAAGATCAATAAGCTGTTTCTATGTCTTTATTTCTTTGCTGGAATGAGTGTAAATTCCTCTTGTCTCTCCCTTGTATGAACTTGTATGTGAAATTCATTATGTCCTACTACAGGAAATACTTACTGTCTCTCCCTACACATAAGGATTAAATCTACAATACTACAGAATATTATACTTAAGACTATACCAGGCTAAGAAAAATTCAAGCTGCCTTCTCCCTCAGAATAGTTGAAAGACTGGTCTGTTATTTATATATTATTTCACATTTAGTGTAGAATATGAGACAGTTTACTTCTGTTAAGTTAAATACATAAAACAGTGGAAATAAGTTCACTTATTACCTTAGAGATTTTGTCAAGGTCCTTTTAAAATATCACCATATCCAGTTTCAAAATATCTTAATTATGTAAAAATGTACTTTAAAAGAACTGCAGTCATACAGTTGATAGGACATGATAGAAATTTTAAAACCATGAAAGGGTTTTAAAGTTTTTTTTTTAAGGGTTTTAAAGTGTTTTAAAACCATGAAAGGGTTATTTCACTAGTGCTAGAAGAGCTTGCTATGGTTTTGCACTTTCTATTTTTGCACAGTCAGAATGTAAAGAATCTCATGCTGTGTGTGAAGAGTTATTTTTCTAATTCTTTAAATGGGAAATGGAGGGATAGAGATATGAGTAAAGAGTGAGTATTAAAGTATATCATGGAATCATTAAGGTTGGAAAAGACCTCCAAGATCATCTGGTCCAACCATCCCCCTACCACCAATATCACCCACTAAACCATGTCCCAATACCACGCACCTTATGATAAAATAAGCAGATTTCTTCAGAATAGCAGATTTAGAGCCAGACTGAAAATTTCCCTAAATCATGTTAAGAATTAGCATTTTTGTTCAAAAGTACACTTTAAGTATTTAAAAATATGTGTAGTCCTAGAACTGGGAAATAAAGAAAGATAATGATCTCCTAAAACTTAATGAAAGTCATTAAGGAGATAATTGTACTTGTGTTGGTAGGCCATCAGAGTAGATAAAGGAAAGCTGATTTTCTTCCTTCATTTTTGTTTCCTGTATTTAAAATTAAGGTGGTACCTTCTGTACTTTTTCTCACATCTATAGATGCCAAATGAGGTTGGTGGTGCAGTAGCAGGAATAATGTCTAACGAGAAATACTCAAGATATCATGGGACAGTTTGTTTCCTCAGTTTTAGTCTTCTCTGATAAGTATGTAAACAACTGAGACTTTTATTTAACTGATTTTTCCTTTAGTGAGATGCACCTCCTACAGAAGTACAAGTCTCTATAGCATTCAGGTTCTATGTAAATCTTATTTTCAGGGTGGAAGATGAAAAATACCTTCTGTATGCTTTTAGGGGAAAGGTAAAGTTTACATCTGAATGTGTCTTCCTGTCACCTCTTCACAGTAAGAATAGTGGCAAAAGAGGCAATATAAAAGAAAGTAATCTAGATTTAGCACAGATTTTAGATATTTTTTTTTTGTCTTTGTGTTTATTATTATTATTATTAGATTGTGCACATGTTGAATTCAGTGTTAAATTTCCCCCAGTTTCAGTCACACAGATGGGTTTAAAACTGCAATCCTTAGTAAGCTGAGCTCATTTTCTGTCAGGAGCAATACAGAAGGAAGAGACCAGAATGGAAGATACACCTTAAATGGAATATGCCATGATTTTTCATCTTTTTCCAGTGCTAATTATAAGCTATGTTAATTATAAACTATAGTTCATTTTTAAGAGAAAATACCATTTGTCCATTCTTCTAAGTCTGTGAAAATGGTGTGACATTTAAACAAATAAATCTTTTTAGCCTTCTTCGTGTTAAATGTTTATTCTTAGAAAAGTGTGAATTGATTCTCCGTGTGTGTGGACTTTGAAACTAAGAGATTTACTAGAGGAAGTCAAAGCATAATACTGGGCCTGTAAAACATTTCAGAGCAAATCTGTAATTGAAAAGCTGTAAGAACTGTCAATTTTCCCATAGCACTACAGCATATTTAGAACTATAGAATGACTTGAAAATAGAGATGCAGACAGGATTTATATATATATTTTTACAAGTTTTGGTGGAAAAAAAAAGTGTGGCTGAAGTGTTAACAACAACAAAAGCTTATTTCTAGAACATAAAAACATTGCTGGGATATTCAACTTATTTTGCTATTGTTCAGTGAAATGTTGCTTGCCTTCCTACTGAGCACATCGTGTTCAATCTGTAATGCAAATAGATTCAGTTCCAATTCATTTCATCTCCATGTTTTACTTGTTTGTATCCCACAGAGCCATTCTTTTGATGCCAGATATCTGCTCACGTTACTTCATTTATTTTCGTTTATTCATTGCCCTGCTGCATAACCGAGCAGCACATTCTATCTGTCAATAAGGTATATTTGAATACGAGGCTATTTATTTAGAATAATAATGGTCAGCTGCTATTAAAACTGGCAAGATGACGTCTCACATAATTTGCATGATTTTATTGTGAGACACTCATTAATTCTGACCTTTTAATATGGCTTTGCAGATTAAATATAATGGCTTTAAATTTTAAAAATGTTTATTAAAAAGCACTCCAGGTTATCTACATTTACGCTACGTATTTATGTGTAGTATATTTATCTTTCCTTATTTTTCATATGAAGCAGAGCCTTTTTTTTAGAATTTTCTCTCAAAGTTATGAATATAGATGCACGCTCAGATTGCCTTCAAAATTAGCTGAGTATCATTGTGATGCGTTAAATTTAGTATTGATTAATTCTTTTACTGACAAAAAAGTAGGATCTGTCAAAAATATCTCCGCAAATGCTCACTGCTCAGTTCTGAATCTGAATCCTTCCAACACTATTGAATGTCAGAACCCTGGACTACTCTAAGCATTTTGCTTCTCTTTTCAGCAAGCTTTCCTCTTCTGAGTGGAGTGCTACGAAGGAATGTTTGCGTAGTTCCTTCCTTTATGTTCCTCCAGCTGTGGGTGGTACAAACCATTTTTATTGGTTGCAGATATTTATGCCCTTGCTAAATAACAATGAAGAGTTATTGAACTCTCAATGGAAAATTCCTTTTTGCTGTAACTTCATTCTCTTTAAAACCTAATGTTTTTAAAGCTTGAGCTTTCAGGATATTCAGGTGATTTTTGATGGACTTGCATCATTTATATGCAGATGTTAGGTTAGATATTAAATATTTAATTTAAGCTTTTACTCAAAGTCATAAAATCTTGGCAACCAAGTCTTAATAAAGCTGACCCACGCAGCCATTACTGGGTATTGCATGAAATTCTTTTTGTTTTGATACCATAATTAACTCATTTGCCTTCTGCATTAATGCTTAGTTTGAGGAATGTTTTGTGTCGTTTACCAACATTTTAGCCTTTGTTTGCATCCCAGTTAAGCAAAACTTAAAACTTAAGATACTAGCAGGATTTATAGTACACTGTTAGTAAGATCTCTAAGTGCATGCAAAAGAACTGTAGCTGTAGCAAAAAGGTGACTTGCCCCACCATCCTTTTAAAGGCCAGGACCAAGGATAAGAGGTTTATGGCCTTCATGCAATAAGGAAGCACCAATGTGAATAAAATCTCTTCTGGATTTCACTATCATGGTATCCTATTTGTTTTCATTCTTCCTGACACCAGCAAGTGCAGAGCTCGGTAGCTTTAGCTTAATCACCACTTCAGCTGCTCAGGAGAGTTGCCCAGCTAGAGAGGGGCTGCTGAGTGAAATGCATATTTCTGAATACCCAAAGAAAATGTATTTGGAAGTCAGACACCAGTAGAGATGCAGACTCCAACTGCTAAGACTTGACACTGCCACAGGAACTGCATGTTTTGGAGCCTGCTGGTTTTTTTTATTTTTCTGACATAGCCTGCTGTACACACAAGGTTAAGATAAAGCAAAATATATAAGTGTATGTATATATATTGTCAAAATGTAAAAGAGAAAACATAGTAATGCACATTCGTAAAGACATTATTGGCAGCTGGTAAGAACATTATTCAGAAGGCCCAATTCATCTTTTTTCTCAAACACCCAGCTGGTAGCTACCTTGTCAGGACCAGGAATGAACCAATATGTCCTGCAAGATCTTTTCTTATCTGCAAGGGATTCAGCTGTCTGTGTTTGAGCTCAGATCAGGTATGGTGCAGGTGTGTGACCTTAGATCTGACTGCTCTGGGAAGAAACAGCTGTGAGAAGCATTTTGGAATTCCTTTCTGCTGTGGTATGAGAGCTGCATTTTACTTCAGTCTCTTCACCTTAGCCCTTGCCTGACACAAGCTGCAGGTTTGCTTGTGCCTGCTCTAGCGCCTTGCCTGGTTCACTTCAGACTGGCCTCGTTGTTTGATTGGTCAGACAATCGGGCTGTTGGCTGGCCATGGTCACTGTCACAAAACCTGCACTGCCCTTCTTATTCAGGTACTGTGCAACTTCGCCTTGTGTTAGTGAAGATGCTGATGCTTCTTTATACTGCGGATACTTAGCCAAGGACACAGTCAAACATAATTTTAATGAATATCCTGCAACCCCAGTTTTCAGATGAAAACTTGAGGTTGGAGAAATTTCTTAGATTTTATTTGTTCCTTGTTTTCCTTAAAAAGTGACATCTAACCTTATCCTCTTTCATTTTGTCTTTGATTTTTCTGACCTCAGTCAGGAAGGGATTTCAAGTCCTCCTGCAACCTTTCTCCTGTTTTGAAAATTAAGGCCCATCTTCTGAATGGACAGGTGTGGTTATTACCTTTCCATGCAGTAAATGGATCAAGTAACGTTGGATTTAACTCTGTGCATGTTAAACCCTTGTGATGAAGAACGTCCTTTCCTGTAGAAGTAAATCCCAGCTTTTGGAAATTCTGAGCTTTACATTTTCTATGTATGTATACTTTATTGGATGTGCTGTCTGTGATAATGTAAATGAGATTATATGCAGTACAGCATATAGGAGGATGATGGGCCTGGGAGTATCTGCTTCAAATATTTTATGAAGTAAACTATACCAGCATAATTTTGAAAGTATGGATCATATTATCAGTTGTTTAGCTTCTAGGTAAATAACCTCCTGAAAGAATGCTTGTTCGATTTTCCCGGAGCCAATAATGAAGTGTCTATGTTGCATTCTGTCTGTAGTCATTGCTATTATGACACTAGCATATATCCTAAATAAAGATCCTGCTAGTTTCAAAGCTATTACCCATGTGGGATTCTCCATCAAAGAAGACAGAAAATAAAACTGTGATTAAAAATAAGAAATAAGTAAGAGTGAAACAATAAAACACTGCAGGAATTTTATCAAAAAAAAAAAAAAAGGCGGGGGGGAGGATACTGATGTGTTGCAAACGGCTGGTGGGTTTTAGTTTTTGCTTTGTGTTTGGGTTTTCTTGCACACTGAATTAAGTTCAAAAGTGAAGAATAAGTGTTCCCTGATAGGTTCGATCATTAAAAAACTAAAGAAACTTACTAGGATTTTGTTGTTGTTGTTGAAATATCCTCTTCATATACAGCCCTATTTTTCTATTGTGCATACAGGCTTATATACTCCTTTCCCTTGTGGCTGTCTCATCATAGAGAGGTTCGTTCATGTAAAATGTGGGGAGTTTTTTAACGATTGCAGTCATAACTAGAAGATGCCAGAATTGCCTTTAGAGGCACTGGGTGTTTATTATTCCTGCATGTCAGACAACATCTTGGCAGGTTTGACCAGTACCTTTTAGCTGAGCTGAGGGAACAAGGAGAAGAAATCTTCCAAACCCCTTTCTTCCACCATTCTACTGTTAATACAGGACTCCATGTCTTTCAGGACACAGGGAAGGAGGAAAAAAAAAAAAAAAGCATAATATATCAGATTGTGTAAATATAGGCTACACATTGAAGTTGAGGATTCCAGCAAAATAGTAAAATGTCAGCCTAATGTGTGATTTTCTTTCCACAAGGATTTGCTCCCAGACTTTAGCTCTCTATTAGTCCGTGTCTCTATTGCAACCGTTTTAGCTTACAAAGTAAAGCATGTAGTTAAGTTCTTGCAGAATTGTATCTTGAATACGAAATAGTGTGGAATATTTATTAGGATTTTTAGAATTATATTCTGAAGACAAGGTGTAACATTTTTTTCTCTCATTGTATTTGTACTCATGAATCCCCCAAACCCTTCTGTTCTTACTTGTAGTGTTTCATCTCCAGAAACAAATTTTGCTTGCATGAATTAGTATTAGTAAAAAAGTACATTCTAAAATCACAAACTGGGGCTTTTACATCAGAGAACGTATATTATAAATGGAATATACCAGGCTTTCTAAAACTTCTCAACAAGACACTCGTTCATAGGCAGTCAGCCAGATGGCAATCTGCCATCTTGCAGCGAGGGTACTCCTTACAACTAGAACCCCATACACAGAAGTAATTACATAATTTTCCTTATTGGTATCAGACTAAATGCTCTAAGATGCTCTACCTAGCTAGTCAATGTTGTCATGGTCTGAGTTTTCTAATCATGAGGTCTCAGCAAGAGCTGTGGCTGGGGGGGGGTGAAAGAAAAAGAACAACAAAAGGAAAGAAAAGAAGTTTTAACAGATTCCAAGGTTTCCAGCCCTTCTTCTTTAATCTGCCACTTGCCTCTTTTTGCTATGACTACTGAAATATTGAAAACCCCAGTGGTTTCTCTAGATTTCTCTTCTGTTTCTGCAAATGACATCCAGTCGGTACATTGTGATAAAGGAAGAACAGAAGTAGAAATTGAAAATCGCAGTGTAACGTTCACACTTATTTCACAGATTAAACATTAAAATTAAAAAAAAAAAATCACATTAGAGAAAAAAAGCTACCAAATAAATCATAGTTTGATTTTTAGGCATGAACACTGAGATACATGCTTTCTTTAGAATGCCTTGGGATTTAAACACGTTGCATGTTTACTTTCACTACATATGGCTGTGACTACAGACCAAGAAAATTGATGTTTGTTTTTTTCTTAAACAGCGTAAACAAAGCTGAAGAATTTGATCAATACCTTGCAAAATCCACAGTCTATCAGCAGAGATAAATATTTCCCCATCAAAGTAATAATCCTCTGAAATTATGCACTGAAATCTTCTAAAAAGTTAATGATTTTAAAGTGTTTTTTTTTTTTTTAAATATATATATATTATTAATGTGTAGATAGTGTATCAAGGATTCATGTTCTTACATGAGATTACTTAGAAGTAAATCAGAAGTAAGTCAGAATCTTTTATATTGTGTTTGATTGAAGTCATTTTAGTCTTTGTCTCTTTGTTCTTTCATGGAAGTCAATGGATGTGGGACCAGGTCCACAGAGAGATTTCCTTTATACTAATGGAACTTGTCCTACCTTTTTGAATCCTGAAATACAGGATATAGTGACCAGTGGGAAGTCTCAGCTAAAGTAGAACAGAATAGTGTAACTGAAATCTGACACTGAGTCACCTGAGTTTATTTATTTCTTTAAATAAAGTGGACCTTTCAACTTACACAGGCTTACGTAGGCTTATGTGAAGAAGGCTCTGAGGTACATGACCTTATTCTTAATCATTGTCTCATTTCTCTGACAAAATTACAAGCCCTGTAGAAGTTCAGCAGTTATACAATCAATACATCAGTCTGAAGGTTTAAGAAATAAATAAACAAGAGTAAGTTTATTTAGCTAAGAAGGATAAATTATTCTTTAAGTAGAAAGCAGATGGGCACTTGATTAAGTTTGACAAAATATGCTATTCCCATGGACTTCAACAAACTGCAGCATATTAGGCTTTGGCTAAAAGAGTTGTTAGGTGTCCAAAAGCTGGCAGAGGCAGCTTATTAAGTTTGTTCACATTTTTAAAGAATGACATGGCAAAATGTCAACAGGTGAAATATTGGATGGACTCACTAAAAATAAACAAAGAAACAGAACCTACTGTTTTTTCCATTTGCTTGAAAAAAAAAATGAAGGCAAGCAGGTGAGAGAAGAGAGGTGCATAAATTAGAGAACTTGATTTGTATCCCTGAGTAAAAGTTCATTTAGACATTGTTTGCCTTAACCATTTTCCATCTGTAATGTAGTGGATGTTATCTTCCAGAAAATATAAAGATCTTAAGTGTGTCAGGGAAGAACTCTAATGTTTTGGGCTAAATTTTTAGAAAATTCCAAGGACAAAAGATATATTGGTTGGTTTTGTTAAATGGACAATTGAGATTGTAGAGGGAAAAGTAAAATAAACATTTTTCAATTTTTATTGATAAATCCTAGACACGGACACAGACACAGATTTCTAGGTTGGAAGAGACCTCAAGATCATCGAGTCCAACCTCCGACCTAACACTAAGCACTCCACTAAACCATATCGCTAAGCTCTACATCTAAACGTCTTTTAAAGACCTCCAGGGATGGTGACTCCACCACCTTCCTGGGCAGCCCGTTCCAATGCTTAATAACCCTTTCGGTAAAGAAGTACTTCCTAACATCCAACCTAAAACTCCCCTGTCGCAACTTTCGCCCATTCCCCCTCGTCCTGTCACCAGGCACGTGGGAGAACAGACCAATCCCCACCTCACTACAGCCTCCTTTAAGGTAACTGTAGAGAGCGATAAGGTCGCCCCTGAGCCTCCTCTTCTCCAGGCTGAACAAGCCTAGCTCCCTCAGCCGCTCCTCGTAAGACTTGTTCTCCAGACCCCTCACCAGCTTGGTCGCCCTTCTGGACTCGCTCGAGCACGTCCATGTCCTTCCTGTAGCGAGGGGCCCAAAACTGAACACAGTACTCGAGGTGCGGCCTCACCAGAGCCGAGTACAGGGGGACAATCACTTCCCTAGACCTGCTGGCCACACTGCTTCTTATACATTATACATTCTTATACATATAGACATTGAACTAAAGCTAAGAAGGAAGCAATTTGGTATGTGTATTAGAAAGAGGCAGTAATCAAAGGATAAGGCAAAGATATTTTTTTCTACCAAAGGCAGTGCATGATTCTATCCATGGTCTTAACCATGCTTAAGCGTCCATACACTAGAAATATAGTATCACTAAGGATATGATTAGCAATATAATCAATGGTTTAGTAAGTATTTGAAAGAAGTTATAATAATATGGTAATAGAAGTTATATTCAAATTGCTCTCTGATTGGGGATATTTATTCACTTCATTCAGGTCAAATATTATGAAGCAAATAGGATCAACCATACTATTCTTGTGAACCCTTGTAGCATGAAATACCCGTCAGTGACTAGAGACAGAGCAAATCTTTGCTTTCCAAAACTGTTTATTTATGTATAAACTCCTGAATGATTCTGTAACTAAATAGCAAAAGACAGCCTAAATACATAAAATGCCAATAAGATCTGAATGATGTCTTCACCTTCTGGATAATATCTCCAGTAATTGTCGCTGGAAAGTAATATTTTATCGAGAAGCTTCTATGGAGTCTAATAAAACCTGCATAAAATTTTAAGCTGTAACAATTGCAATTTCCCTTCTCTGGCAGATTGATGAAGAGAATTTTTCATCCTTTCATAGGTAGCTTCCTTAAATTCTTCCTGAAAATATGTATAAAAATTTGTTTTTTTTTTTTAAGATCAAATACCCATATTGGCATACAAAAATAGTAGAAAATATAGGTGAAAATAATTTCTCATGCAGCCTCAATCATCTCATTCTTGAGAGCTGAAGTTGTGATCAAACTGTAATGAGAGGAGTTGCTGTGTCTAGGATTCCATATGCAGTGTATCTAATATCTGATTTACTCAGTGCCTTTTCATTATTATCATTATTTATCATTATTATTAAATTATACTGGTATACCAGGGGTATACTAATCTGTGAAAATTGTCCTCTGTTCCCTCTACAATGATCTTAACTGAAACCATAGTCCACATAATTGAATACATTTTGTTGGCTGTTTGCTAATAGTTCATTTTGTATGATACTCAAATACAGAAAAATGATATTGTATATGGTGGGGAAATAATTTGCTTTAGTTTTCTCTGTGGTAACTCAGACTAGAACTGCACATCTAGACTCAGTTATTTAGGAGAAAACATAATATTGTAAGCCCATAGGAGAAGGCTGACCATTGCCTTAGCTGGGATTTTTTACACTGAATTCGGTGAGGGTGGTATCCCATTTCAGGGTCTTTCCTTTGATGCGAGTAGTTTCATGATCTTACTGAAATTCTGTCAGATGCATCCTGAGAGGCATCGATTACGATGCTGATCACTTTCAAACAAGCTGAAATAAAAAGAAGTTTTGAAACCGAAACTTTATAGATAAAGCCAGTGTGATGAACTTGGCATTTCTATTCCAAGAAACCATGGAATATTATTGCACCGTAAGGGTAACTTGAACAAGTTTCAAAGCACATGTAAAATAAGACAACGCTTAGAAAGATTAGACCTCTCTCTATGGCTCAGCTATCACACCTCAACATCCCTTAAGTTTAAAGATATCATTATGTCAGTGCAAAAATAATCTACTATCTGACCAAACATGATGTCCTGTTCACTTAAGCTTATCTGGTTTTACACAGAGTAATGAACGTTGTTCTTGTACATAACAAAAGTACATTTAAAAAATACTTTAAGTACTCTTTTTTTAAAAAGTTACTTAAAGTACAAATGTAATAAATATATATATATATATATTTTTTTTTTGCAGGTGTACAAGCTTATCAAATTGGACAGAATTAAGGACACTATGACAAGGAGATTTCAGGCCACTAAACTAGTAAGTACTCCAGCACTGTGCAACATTATGAAAGTGTTTCTAACAGAAATTACTTTCACCTGATAAACAGAATTTCCAAGTTTTACAGACAGTGTAGGCAATCTGAGAATTTTCAGCTTAAGTATGTTGATTAATTTTTGTGCAGTCTTTGGGTATCTTTTCCAATAACTATGTTTTTAAAACACTTTTTAAAAAATATATTTATACAGAAACTATTTGAAATCCTTTTTGAGAAGAAAAGTATATCATACCTTAACAAAATCCAGTTTTTAATGCCAGCAAGATGAATATTGGTTCAGGCGTAACCCATAGCTTTACCAAAAGTAACATTAACAAACACAGAACGTGGATATATGCTTTTAACAAAACAAGCCAGCAGGTTATTTGGAATTTGTTTTGACAAACATCAAAATTAAATTCTGATTTACCTAAAGATCTTTAAGATTTAGGGTTATAGAACTTCTTGTGATTTGATATGTGTTTTATCTAGAAACATTTCACGACCCATTTTCAACTAAGTAGTCAAAGTAGTACACTTTAAGATCTTATTTTTGTTGTTGCTATTGTCTCCTGCCCCCCCCCCCCCCCCCCCCCCCCCCAGTAAAAAGTACACAATAAGTGCACAATTAAGATTTAATGTAAGGTTTGAGGTAAGCAATCTTTACTGATAAAAATTATGGAAAAGAAAAAAAAAAGTTGAAGGAAAAAATATTTTCAGTAGTATGTGGAACACTGCAGAATACACTCTGTCACAGGATCAACATTCAGAACTGTACAGTCTGTCCACTATCGGCCTGTCCACTTCATCAAGAAGATGAGGCAGATTAAAAGGAGCAGAAATAAAGGGACCCTCTTCACACAGAGGCATGGCTGACCATTGCAGGCCAAATTCTCTCTTGGAGGAAAGGGAGTAGCTACTAATTGTTTTAGACAGCTGCAAACCATTGCAACTGTGAACAACGTTTGGCCAGGAATTTTCAGGGAAAGTCTATCAAAGTGCAATGCCAGGGGTTAAAATGCAGTGTCTTCAGAATTTATTCTGAAGTCCTCTAATTTATCTTGCTGCTCTCTGTTCTTCACCATCCCATGTCCTCCAAGCAAATACTTAAACCCTCATCACTTTCCCTACCCATGTTCACATATGAATTATTTTCTTCTCTGGCTGAGTATGTTCATGAATAGTTTAAGTGAAGTTAATTGCATTCTTTTGTCTGGGTATAATTTGCAAATATAGTACCAGAACTATAAAAGAAACTGGGTGGTATGCACCTTTCTTACTGTCTCTCTTCAGTGGGAGTTATTATGAGGGTATGAATAGGGCAGAGACTTTTCCCACAATTTGTAGTAAGCAGTCTCAGGAAACAAACGCCATTTAAAAAAAAATATATATATATGTATATATTTCTACAATTATGTAATTGCTGTTACTGGATTCTTCTTTAATTTTGCAACAATTAATTTGATTTATTGCAAAAGCTTAAGAAAAAACACCTCTCAATGCAGAAATGACCAGGCTCAATTCAAGTGCTTTTAAGTCATGTTCATCATATCATCATCTTTATCGTCATTCTTCCAGGAATATAATAAATATTTCTAGTAGTGTTTAATTTGTCAGCCTAGCATTATTACAACAATTTGTAGAAGATCAATAGCAGGAAATTAATTGTACCGGTATGATATAGTAAAGTTCAAAAATCTTCTTGCCTTCAGAGGCTTCTTTATTTATTTATTTTTGTTATAATCACTGTTTAGAGAACTTGCTTGAAGAAGAAGATAAGGGAAAATGCAAAATTGCTGTGCTATTGGTTTGTGATAAATATTTGTCAAAGGCAAAGCTAGTTAGGTCAACAAGCACACTAAAATCCTGACGTTTGCCAAGGCATTTTCTTCACAGTGATGAATGACATGCTATGATTCATGCCATAACCCATAGTGTAAATGAGAAAATTGTACTTCTAGCCTATTAGCAGCAGTAATCCCAATGTTTAGAATTATTAGACACTGAGTTGTGCTACAGACAGTGTAGGCACATCACCAATACAAAGCACTTGCTCCGTAGAAGCTTACAGTGAAACAGCAGTAATAAAGGGATACAGCAAAAAGACAGATTGGCAGTGAGCACCAGCAGGCGCTAAAGCAAACAGATCTTTCACAATTAAGTGCCAAGTTCCCGGTGCTCTGCTGGCCCATACAGCAAACTCAGTATTAACGTCAGTTATGAAGAAAACAACTTAATCTTTGAAACTTTCTCTGATGCCCCAAGGCTGGTGCTTCACTATTCTGTCACTTTTCAAATTGGTCCAAGTTTTCAAAACCAAGCTGAACTAAATGCCTGCACTACATTTTGCTGTCAGTCCTTGTTATTTTAAAATGTTCATTTGGTTCTCTGGGTTTATGTCCCATTCTATTTGTCCTCTACATTTTGTCAAATTTCTAATTACTGCATATGTTTCCCCTACACACAAGTTAGAGATGAAAATTTTCCTATATTTCTTTCAGTATTAAGAAATGGGTTACAAAATCCACATTGCTTTGTATGTCTTTCTGACCTTTCATGAAGTTTCTTCTGCATAAGCTTTGAAGATCCTAGCAAAAGCAACTCTGTGGAAAGTCATTGCAATGAAATGGAAACATCTTCATTCCATTTTAATATGTTACTGTTGCCAGATGTTTTTTTTATTAATATTATTTGTTTTGTTTTTATTATTTATTTATTTATTTATTTATTTATTTTCCTCTTCTGGAACCAAGTAGAGGAAAGACTTGGCAAAACAGAATCACAATTCCTCATCCATATCGGTCCAAATTTAACTGTTTCCCTTTCATTCAGTGCTTGAACAAATTAATCTATCTTCCAGAGAAATTATTTGCAACTCCATCAGGCAGTCCTAAATACTGTAGATAACTTCAGGCTTTGGTTATCTGTTTGTTCATTTCCCTTCAGAAATGGAAAATTACTGATGTATACAACAAGTGCTCCTCAGCTTGGTCCACTTTTTTCAGAACATAAACCAGCACCTTTTGTTTTAAGAAAGGCATGAAGGCCTATCATAAACTAAAATAACTCTCTGCAGTAATTCAAAGATTTTTCATAGGGTAGGTTGAAATTAAGAGGGAGAAGAAAAAAAGTCTACTATAGCCTACTATACCTTCCTTTTGTTCCCTACCCATTATCCAGACAGAGCAGAGGGAAGATGCAGGGTTCCCAAGGGCGTCAGACATGCCCAGTTTCTCTGAAATGTTTCTGGTCCTGGTGGCTTTGGTGACAGATTCTCATTATGAAAAGGAGCAATGAGAATTAGTAATCTGCAGGCATCATTGACACAGGTCAAGAAAACTTTTTCTAAGTGCTTTCGTCACATTTTAGGTGAAATGCTTTGATTAATGTCGAGACAGGCTATGTTTGTGGTACTGTGCTGGGACTGGCACTTTGTCTGATTCCTGGCTGGCAAACTGTGATGACAGCCAAAAGTGAAAAAGTGACGTTTGCCACTGTGTGGATATTTTATACGTAGGTTAGTATTAATTTTTCACCATTCTGCTTTCCTGCTAAGGATGCACTATATTTGCCTGTTTTTGGCACGTCATCTTCTTCCTGAATAGACTTTTAAAATGGACTAGATTGTGCAGTATGTAAAGGTAGAGAGATAAGATTGTCACCTAATTGCTGGACCTGTGTTTCGGTGCTAGTGAAATTTCCACACTTTGTGTGCAATTAATTCAACATTTGAGGAAGATCTTCTCTTTCAACAGATAGTTTTGAGCTTTCTGTTGTATTAATTGAAATCATCTGACTCCAAAGTACTTGCCTTTTGCAGTTAAAACAGATAAGCTAGAACACTACATTGCTTATTCCACAAGCTTTATTGAACTGTCTTATCTTTTGTGTATTTCCATTTTCAGTGTCACTAGGGCCTTTCATAGTTAGAACAACAACATAAGTCTGGATATTCATCAACATGTACTTGAATTATACAGCAAGGAATGAATCATCTTTCCTGGAGATTTACAGAAGACAGTTAGCATGTTATGAATCAGCCCAAATCAAGTCATTGTTCAAAAAACAAACAAAACCCACAAAAAAACTAGAGGTAAAACTTTGTCTTAAATTCATGCTTTGAACCTAGTTGTGTCTTGCTACTTCATCAAAAAACAGAGACAGATGTGTATTTAAATTCTTATTTGTTAGCTATTTCTTGAGGTTTCTCTAAGTTTTCCCTTTAATTCTCTAGCAATTGGATTTACTCCAATTAATGGGGGAATGGGCTAAAGTTGCGCCAGGGGAGGTTTAGGTTGGATATTAGGAAGAACTTCTTTACCGAAAGGGTTGTTAGGCACTGGAATGGGCTGCCCAGGGAGGTGGTTGAGTCGCCATCCCTGGAGGTCTTTAAAAGACGTTTAGATGTAGCCCTTAGTGATATGGTTTAGTGGAGGACTTGTTAGTGTTAGGGCAGAGGTTGGACTAGATGATCTTGGAGGTCTCTTCCAACCTAGACGATTCTGTGATTCTGTGATTACTCTTATTCTGCTCTACTAAGTAAACTTTCATGCAGCTCAAATTATCTGTGAAGTAAGAAGTCTATCTGGCAGGGCTGATAGATAGGGCTTTAAACTAGAGTTGAAGGGGGAAGGGGATAAAACCAGGCACACCGGTGATGAGCTAAGGGATGGTGTGCTAGAATCAGAGGGACTGTGTGCCAGTGAGGTCCTTCGGTCAGCTCCACAAGGTGCTGTGCATAGGGAAGCACATTTGAAGTGCTTCTACACAAACGCATGCAGTATGAGGAATAAAATGGATGAGCTAGAAGTCTTGGCCCAGTCTCACAGCTATGACATCATCGGCATAAGCGAAACCTGGTGGGATGAGTCCTGTGGCTGGTGTGCTGCAATAGATGGTTACAGGCTCTTCAGGAGCGACAGGCAGGGTAGGCGAGGTGGCGGGGTGGCGATGTATGTGAAGCATGGGCTGGACTGCATGGAACTTCAAGTTGGGGATGGCAAAGTTGAGAGCCTCCGGGTAAGGATTGAGGGACGAACAAATAAAGGGGATGTCGTTGTGGGAGTCTATTACAGACCACCTGGCCAGGACGACAACGCCAATGAATTATTCTTTGCAGAACTAAGAGATGCCTCAAGATCAACTCCCCTTGTCCTTATGGGGGATTTCAACTTGCCAGACGTCAACTGGGATAACCACATGGCTGACACGAGCAAGTCCAGGAGGTTCATAAAGCACCTAGGTGATAATTTCTTGGTGCAGGTGCTAAGGGAGTCAACTAGGAAAGGTGCCCTCCTTGATCTGTTGCTGGAGAACAGAGAGGGTCTTGTGGGAGACGTGGCAATTGGCGGCTGTCTTGGTCATAGTGACCATGAAGTGGTTGAGTTTAGAATTTATGGTGACAGAAGGAAAACTACCACCAAAACTTCAGCCCTGGATATGGGGAAAGCAGACTTCAGGCTGCTCAGGGAACTAGTCAGCAAGGTCCCCTGGGAAGCTGCTTTTGAAGGCATAGGCGTCCATCAGTGCTGGTCAGTCTTTAAGCACTGCCTCCTGAAAGCACAAGATCAGGCGATTCCAAAATATTGGAAGGCAGGCAGGCGGGGCAGAAGGCCGGCCTGGCTGACCAGGGATCTTCTACTGGAGCTTAGGTGGAAAAAGAAAGTGTACGGCTACAGGAAGGAGGGTCAGGTGACGAGGAAGGAATACAGGGATGCTGTTCGTGTTTGTAGGGAGAAAATTCGTGGGGCCAAAGCCCAACTAGAGTTGAAGCTGGCCATGTCTGTGAAAGACAATAAAAGAGTTTTTTTTAGATATATTAACAGAAAAAGGAGAACCAAAGAAAACATAGGTCGACTACTTGACGGGGAGGGTCTCCTCACAGACAATGACATAGGCAAAGCAGAGACGTTTAATGCCTTCTTCACCTCTGTCTTCAATGCTGAAGATGTGCTTTGGGACCCTGGGTGCCCTGAGGGGGAGGACCATGACGGTGGGAATGACAAACTCCCAACCGACCCTGAACGTGTGCGGGATTTGCTGCTCCACCTGGATCCATACAAGTCCATGGGTCCGGATGGGATCCATCCCAGGGTGCTTAAAGAGCTGGCTGATGTCATCGTGGGACCTCTCTCAATTATTTTTCAATGATCTTGGGAATCTGGAGAGGTCCCAGTAGACTGGAAGCTGGCAAATGTTGTCCCAATTTTCAAGAAGGGTAAGAAAGAAGACCCTAGCAATTACAGACCTGTCAGTCTCATGTCAGTGCCTGGTAAAATTATGGAGAAGATGATTCTTGAAGTTATTGAGGCGTACCTGGGGGACAATGCAGTCATTGGTCCCAGCCAACATGGGTTCATGAGGGGTAGGTCCTGCCTAACATATTCGATTTCCTTTTATGATAAGATCACCCATCTAGTTGACCAAGGGAAAACAGCTGATGTGATCTTTTTGGACTTCAGCAAAGCTTTTGACACGGTTTCCCATAGGATCCTACTGGACAAAATGTCCAGCATACAACTTAACGATCATACAATGGGTGAGCAATTGGCTGACGGGCAGGGCTCAAAGGGTTGTGGTAAATGGTGCCACATCTGGCTGGCGGATGGTCACTAGTGGGGTCCCTCAAGGCTCCATTTTAGGGCCAGTCCTCTTCAATGTCTTTATAAATGATTTGGATATAGGACTAGAAGGTGTTTTGAGCAAATTTGCCGACGACACCAAACTTGGAGGAGTTATGGACTCTGATGAGGGTGGAAAGGTCTTGCAGAGAGATCTGGACAGATTGGAGAGCTGGGCGATCACCAACCACATCAAGTTTAACAAAGGCAAGTGCCGAGTCCTGCACCTGGGACAGGGCAACCCTGGCTATACGTAGCTGGGCGTATATACGTATATATGCAGGCTGGGCGATGAGACGCTGGGGAGCAGCCCTGCAGAGAGGGATCTGGGGGTTGTGGTTGACAGCAAGTTGAATATGAGCCAGCAGTGTGCCCTGGCAGCCAGGAGGGCCAACCGTATCCTGGGATGCATCAAGCACGGCATCGCTAGTTGGTCAAGGGAAGTGATTGTCCCGCTCTACTCTGCGCTGGTGCGGCCTCACCTCGAGTACTGTGTGCAGTTCTGGGCACCACAGTACAAGAAGGACATTAAACTGTTGGAGAGTGTCCAGAGGAGGGCGACGAAGATGGTGAAGGGCCTAGAGGGTAAGATGTATGAGGAGCGGCTGAGGTCACTGGGCCTGTTCAGCCTGGACAAGAGGAGGCTGAGGGGGGACCTCATCGCGGTCTACAACTTCCTCACGAGGGGGAGTGGAGAGGCAGGTGACCTATTCACTGTAAACACCAGTGATAGGACCCATGGGAATGGTGTTAAGCTGAGGCAGGGGAAGTTTAGGCTGGACATCAGGAAGAGGTTCTTCACCGAGGGGGTGGTTGCACACTGGAACAGGCTCCCCAGTGAAGTAGTCACTGCACCAAGCCTGTCTGAATTTAAAAAGTGATTGGACTATGCACTTAGTCACATGGTCTAAACTTTGGGCAGACCTGTGCGGTGCCAAGAGTTGGACTAGATGATCCTTATGGGTCCCTTCCAACTCGGGATATCCTATGATTCTATGATTCTGTAAGTACAGATTTGTAGCTATGTGGAAAAAACAGAACCCTGCTAGTTAACCATGTTTGTTTCATTTTGGCTTTCTCAAGTTTTACCTGATGCATTTATTCCAAAGTTCCAATACAGTGACTTTCAGTCATATCCAGAAACTGGGAAATATTTTATCCTTTGTTTCTTTCCAGCAAGTTTCAATGTTTCAATGTAGTTTCCTTTGGAGATTAAGCCATATTGTTGTCCTTATTTTGGATTTTTTTTTTTTTTTATACCAACAAAGAAGCTGACTCTTAAGGATATTATGATTACTGTAACACTGTAGCTTTTCTATGGTTTTAACTAAAACTTGAATCTTAACCAGAAACTTCTCTTCCTGTGACCATGCTATCCAGCTGCTTCTCACAAGTAAAAATTCAGTATGAGCATTTTATTAGGGTTCATTTACCCTAGTTACAGTAATAATGGGACAACCGAAGTTTGATTATAGTTGTTTTTTCAGCCCTCGTAGCCTTTCTGATTTCTCCTAGAATGTAGTATTTGCTGTCCTCTTACTTGAGAAAGGAGAGATAAACTTCCAAAACTATATCATTATTTTCTTGAACTGGAATTTTAATCCATTGGAATTCTGTGTTATATATAGACAGTTAATTAATCTAATCTGAAGCATTCATATAATATTACTCTTTCACCAGCATGTCATTACCATTCCTGTACTGTGCTATTAGTCACATTAGCATTTCTAATTTTTTTACAAGGTCTATTTCTAAATGTTCTGTCAAAATGAAGTCTGCTTACAAAAGAAAAAAATATACATGTGCACACACACACACAAAGCAGATTAAATTATTGTCCACAAGGTATCTGACTGATGAATCTATTTATCAGTTTTATGGATTTATCTCAAGTACTTACTAACAAGTTTTTAAACCTTGCACAATTTTTAGTCTCCATTCTACAGCCTGAGCCTAATCTGAGTATGTTTCCTGGTTGGATTTGTAGGAATTAACATATAGGAACAGTATGGTCTATGGTTTTCCCTTAAAAGATTATTGGAAATGAACACATCAAAGAATCCCAATTTCTGAAGAACAAAATTATGTTTATTTGCATTTAGTTATGCTTCTTGGGCTAAGGAAATTGCAGAATTTAACATTTTGGCTGCAGCCAACTTGAAAAATCTGGCACCTGCTGTTGTGATTTCTATGTGGCCATTCTTGTTTTATCTCTGTGACAGAAAGAGCAATCTCACAACATTAATATATATACAGGAAACTATGAATTTGTTTGAAATAAAGCTGCAAGAACATGAAAGACTACTTGGCAAGGAAAGCTTCTTTCCTTTTAGAAACCAACACAAACAAACAACCATTCTCTGAGCCTGTTCTTTCCAGCCAAACCAAGATGATAAGTCTTGGCTTCTGTGTGGCACGGCTAGCGGGACAGTTCAAGGTGGACTCCCCAAACAGCAGCTTGCTACTGCTTGGTTTTAAACTTCTCAGGTCATGAATACACTAAAACTTTGCTGCAATGTGAGCATTACAAACTCCGTATTCTCTGTTAGTATGTAATTTGGTAAAGCAGAAGCTTCCTGAATACATGACAGAAGCACCTGTTAGCCAGGTGCGAAGTGTTGACCCTCTCATGACAACAGAGCAGGCAATGCCAGCCAAGCATGATGCTAACAAGAGATAGAGGTCAGAACCTTTGTTTGAAAACAGACACAGCTCCACAACAGCCCCACAGCACAGTTGTGCCCTGCACTAATCTTACATGAGGGTGAGGAGTGGCAAGTTGCAGGCTTAGAAAAGGTTGTGCTGAGATCGGCACTGGTATGGCTCATTTTTAGGTGAATTCTTGTGGCTTTACAGTTTTGAGAATTGCTGGTCTGGAGTGATTTCCAGCTTTTTCCTCCATACATTTGTCCTTTAACTGTTGAATTGACACATCTTCCAAACCTAGACAGCGCTACAGATGCCAACAGGGGGCAAGCTTTATATGTTCCTTTTTTGTGTTTCTGAACAGGACAAGATTCAGCTAAAGAATCATTTAATCCCATATTACTTAGAAGAGAAGTGCTCTGAGGCACTGTATGATATCTCATTAGGTCAGAATCATTTATAGGCTCTGGGAGAAACCATTTTTTTCTAAGTAAAAAGATAAGGGGATTGAGTGGCTGAATGTTTATTTTTAGTCAAAAGTCTTACCAGAAACTAACCCTTTCTGGTTAGCCTTCTGGTTAACAACAGTAACAGGAACAAGGGAGAAAAAAAGAACACAGTTAATGAGAGTATTTCAGATCTAGACCATATTGTAGAAGGTCAACTATGATTTGGAATTAAATTGTTATTTATCAAAAATTTGTATCAAAAAGTAGAATTAGAATTTAGGTTTTGCATATTTGTTTTTCACGGGGTGATTTTGGGATATCCGTGTACTTGATACAATCTGCATCACTTTTTTTCTATGCTTTTCCTTGGCCAGAGCTAGTTTAAGCAATCAGGGTAGACTATCTGGCTCAGCAGAAGTCATATATTGTTAGGTTACAGAAGTTACATGCTACAGCAACCCACTTTAGGATGCAATAATGCTAAAACAGTCTTGATTTCCTTTATATATTAGACAGTAAATTGCAAGGCATCCTAACCAGCAAAACCATCCATATTAGAGGGACATGCAAAGACTCAACAACTGTCCCACGGTTTGTCATTTCTTTTAATTAGTCAGACCTCCCAGTTTCCCAAAAGATGGAAAAAAATAAAATAAAAATGTCTTTTCTTCACCCTGTTCACCATCCCCACCCCATGCATGGTTCTGGTGCATCAGGAAAAGAAAATCGCACAGCCATTCTGTTTATCTGATTGTAGTAAGTAATACCTTTGTTAATTACTGTTTTCATTTCTGTCACTAGGAGCTGTTCTGTTACTGTTTTCTTCCTTAAATAATAGCTTTTGATGAACTGAATTGAAAACCTGAATAGGAAAACATGGACTTGAAATGCTCAAAATGCGGATTACATTTTGTTCAGTCCTCCTCTCAGTCTCTCACTGGGCTTCAATTCGTAACATAAATGAAGTTTTAAGCCATTATAGAGGTAGATACTAATCACCTTGAGATTTGGGCTGGAACCTGGTGACATCTTTTGTGTTTATGTATCATTATTTCCAGGCTTCTTGTTCAACAAGAATTTTATAAGAGATTTTTTTTTTTGCTGTCTAAAATAAAAGTACTTATTGTATTAGCCAGAAAGATATTCAACACACATCTGTGCAGCACAAATGTTCTTTTTTCCCCAATAAAAAACATATGCTAAGTGTGCCTAAGTATGATATTACTTCAGAATGTGTATTGCATATCTGGGAAGGTATTTCTCTGTTTGGATTCCTTTCTCGTTTACCACAACTGGAAGCAGTTAAAGGCTACCAAACTGTAGCATTGAAATTATCTTATTTCAGCAATGGTATTGTTCTTTTATTTTAAAAGTTGCTATAATGCAACCTACAGTGTTACTCATATATACTAACGGTTTAAAGTAGTGTTTTCATCAGATATTATCAATAAGGAAAAATTAATAATCTGATTTTTAGAAGATCTTTGTAGTGTCTAATTTCCATAAACTAGAGAATCATAGTTATAATTCTTTATAAGAAATTGAGTCACACCAGGGTAATTGAATAAGGGCAATTGAATAAGGGAAACTCCTGTCATATATTGTTGCTATGAATTACGGTATTTGCACTAGTTGCAAGTAGTTTCAAAAGTTTGGGAATCACCATCGAATTATTTTTAGCCTTGACTTTTTTTGTTGTTGTTTTGTGTCTGGGTAAGAATTTTTATGTCAAAATAAATCTAACATGCACAAGACACAGCTGAAATAAAAGAGTAATAAAACAAAGGTGATACATAGTTTATATGTTGTCTTATTTTTTTTTAAAGGAAACTAATTGACACGAGTAATACTGCAAGATGTAAATGGAGTCTATTTCTTTAGATATCTACAGTCATGCTTTCAAGTTCCAACTCTTTTCAGTTGTATTTTAGAAACTTAACGACTTTAGTGCCCTGTTCTCTTCACAGACAATTCTGTGTTTTACCTTATTAAGACAATTTATGTTCATTCTAGTGGACTCCCATCCACTAGAATGGGAACAAATCCGCACCCCCCCCCCCCCCCCCCCACTCCCCCCCACTTTTTTTTAATGCTAATAATGGTTGTAATTCTTGTAACTGTAATCACAACTGGTTTTGATGTTGTGACTTTTAAGGTTTTGCATTTCTCATGTACTGTGTGACTTTTGAGTGTTCTGATGTTTCTCTTCACAGTAGCAGGAGGTGAAGATCATTCTAACACAAATGTGTTGTGTTTATTTCCACTGTAATTCACGTTTATTTTTCAGCATTATAACAGGCTGTTCTAGGCAAGGAAAATTTCATTTTTGAAAAGAGAAGGAGCACATCATCTCTCTGCTAGCACCATTACCATTTCTGACAATTTTATTTCCATATTAGTGCATCTTACTCCAGTGAGATGTCTCTTCTCCAGAGGATAACACTTTATGATGTTCTAAGCATCTTAGCTGGCATAAAAATGGTACAGCAGGGCTAAAACTGTTGCTCAAAATGCTACAAAAGACTGCAGTTCACAGTAGGACACTGCATAAATGAATTGTTATTTACATGTAATAATTTTCTTGGCTTTGAATTCAAGTTTTGTAACAGCAAAAACATCCATGATACCCATTCCAAAGTGGATGTTAGTCTCTAATCTCTAATCTGCATTTGTGCTATGAAAACTGCAGATTTTTGGTCTGTGCTAAGTGTTAATTTCTGGAAGCAGCATTGAAAAAAGAGCTTCTCAAGAAATCTTGTAAGCTAGCTTTCCTTTTTAATGAGCTTTCTATTCTTCATGTATAAGCAGGCTACATGCAGAACTACTGCAGCAGTTGCACTAGGCAAGGTAAAGTAAGGCCACAGAGGTGCCAAATGTTCATACTACATAAAGAATTAATCTTTAATTGGAAAAATTAAAGCACTGAAATGATTAATATAATCTCATTTTACTCTATCAGAGCTACATAAAAAGTGTATTTGATAATGATTTTTATTTTGAAATGTTAGGCATCAAAATATTTCAAACTATTTTATTTCAGGTTTCCCTAAACTGATCAAATGAACTTGGCATGAACTGGCAAGATATTTTCGTTGATCCTAATTTTATTTTTTTATCGTGCTCCATTTGTGAGCTGTGTGTCCTTCTGTTTGACCTGTGAAGATGTCTGTTGGAAAGGCATGAACAGACATTGCTGTGAGATCAGTTCATCTCTCTCACTATGGGGAATGGCAGATACAGCCATACCAGAGAACTATAAAGTTTGTTTTAAGGAAAGAATTCAGTATTGACCTATTACAAATTGTCACATATGGTCTATTCAGTGACGTTTTGCAAATTTCTTAGTAAATAAAAGATTTGCAAGAATAATGAATCAAAAGCTGAACTCCTTAATTTACAGAGGATCATATCTCCATGGCCGAGCTTTTCTCCTTTCATTATGTCCCTTTTTGACTTAAAAATGTTTTCACCATTAGACCATTTTCAAATAAGTCAAAAGTATAGGGGGGTTTCTTGTTCTGTCTTGTTGAAAGTAGTCTACCACTTTTTTGCTCCAAAAAGTATTATTGCCATAGTGTAGACATTTCAGAGGCCATATAATTAAATTTGTTTTTTAAAAAAGTTTTTTTTTTTTTTTTTTCTAATTAACTCTTACAACAAATCCTGACTATACCATGGGACTCACTGGACAAGATAATTAAGAAGGGCTTTTTTGTTGTTGTTCAGCTGGGCATAATTGTTTCTGTCAGGACACAATAAACCTAAGATGATAACTTTTCATTTCAGCTTAAATAGTTATGGCCTCTGGGTAGAACAACACAAAATGAAATAAAATACATGTTGTAAATGACAGATTCAATGTACAGAGAGTTGATTCATTACACTACATAAGCACAGAAACAAAATCCTAGAAACTGTTATTTTAGGCGAAAGAAAGATCCAACATTTCTGATGTAAGCTGGTTTTGACAGTTATCTGTTAACGGTCATAACTTTTAGTGGTGCCTTTTAATATAAGTATACAGGAAATTTGTAATAATAATTTTAAAAAAAAAAAAAAAAGTATTTTCAACTGTCTTTTGTGCACCATACAAGTTCCCCAGCCAAGGGAAGGAGATCTCAGCTGTCAGCCATCCTTATTCTGAATTCTGTAAAAGGCAGCAGCACCCAGGCAAAGGTCTAAGGTTAAATGTTTGGTAGATCACGTGACAAAAGAAAATGATGTTACATTCTTTTTCTGGGATTTCTTAATTGCATATCCTCTTCCTGTGATATTCATTTCAGTTCTATGCTATTTAGCAAGGTCTGAATTCCTTGATTTTTTTATTATCAAGAACGGTGTTTTCTTCCTCGTGCAAACTCATTCCCAGAGTCTATTTTGCGGTATTTACCGAGCAGATCATGAAATGTGGAAAATACTCTTCTCTAACCAGAGAATAATGCTCATCCATTTTGTATTTCAGTCATATCACTAAATATCTTTTCCAAAGTAGGTTGTGTCAAAATGTTCTAGAAGTAGTTGCATTTATTATATGTAATTAATGTTAATTACAACTAACAAATAGGAAAGAAGGTATGAATTAGATGTATGGGAAAATGATTAAATTCATAGTAAAAGCATTTTGTCATAGAACTATAGAATGCTTGGTGTCGGAAGGGACCTTAAAGCCAATCTAATTCCAAAACCCCTACCATGGGCAGAGACACCTCCCACTAGACCAGGTTGCTCAAAGCCCCATCCAGCCTTGAACACTGCCAGGGATGGGGTATCCACAGCTTCTCTGGACAACCTGTTCCTGTGCCTCACCACCCTCGAGGTAAAGAATTTCTTCCTTATACCTAACCTAAATGTACCCTCTTTTAGTTTAAAGCCATTATCCCTTGTCCTTTGAAGTACACCTTGATGGTTTATGCTATTTGTTTCCTTATAGTATTCAAAATGTTCTTTTCCTTTAAGGTTTTTATGACACACCCTGTGGATCTACGTTTCACAGAATCACAAAATTTTTTCATCTTCTCTTCAGGAGAAAAGCATGTGGACTCTCAACTTTTAATAAGGTATTAAAACTGTTTTTATAATATTTGTTTCATTTACTCTGTGTTTTATTCAAGTGAGACAAAATGTGGAGTAGATAGGGACAATTTTCTGAGTAAAGTAAAAGTAAAAAAGATGAAGTTTGTTGAGGCTCTGAAGGAATTTATTCCATAGTTCAGACCCCACAAGAATCTTGTACATCTTTACTTCTCTTTTGCAGTAGAGAGTCTCAGCATGCTAAAGAAGTAAAGGGCTTCCTCCTTGAGCTTTGCTAAATTTTTGACTTGTCCATAGAGAATCCCAAAAGGAAGGAAATGAGCATTTGAACTTTAATCAAAAGCTGGTATAAAGATAGAAAAAAAAAAGTCTGTGTTTAATCTGGCTTGTTGCTCAGGAAATTAGCAAAATAATGTCACTTTGCATAATTTGAAGCTTTCTACTGTTTTGTTGATATAGCTCCACCCCCACCAAAACAAACAAATAAAAACAAAAATAACAAACAAACAAAAAAAACCACAGGTGATAAAGGTTTGGATTTTAGAATGAGGTCTCTTGGCCAGGTGAAGGAGAGAAGACATCACTGAGAAACAGTACAGTGGATGGTGTCAGAGGTGGTTAAAGGGAAGATATTAACATATGGATTGTCAAAAAATATTTGTTGCACTTTGCAAATGTGGTGATGCATTGAAACCTACAGAACTGAAGGTACTTCAGTAGCAAACTACATCAGTTCATATTTTATAGAATCATAAAACGGTTTGAGTTGAAAAGGAATATTTGATTAAATGGAGACATTGCAGGTATATAAGAATCTTGTCTTCATGTTTCTTGCATTTTTGTTAATGAATGAAATGTGTTGACTTAATACTGGTAGCATGTCTTTCTGCACACGCAATAATATTTCCTCTACTATTAATTATTTTATGTCAGTTGCTTCTTACAGTCAAAATTAATGAACCACTTTATATGAATCCAGAGAAGTCAGATACATATATGTGTATATATATGTATGCTTTCAAATTGTTTTCTAAGTGGCTTAACTGATACAATTAAAAAATCTAGTATTGCAAATGTGTCAGGGTTTAGTCTCAGTAACTGTTTTACTTTTCACATCGTCTTATACTAACTCATGGATCTAGGCTCATGCTTTTAAGTAACTGCTCAGCGTTGTTCTTTATCAGTATTTTGTGTGTTATATGAAATGTCATGGTGATTATGCAGCCTCAGAGAACAGGGTCATGAAGTCTTAATGAATTAGTTATAAATCTATATGAAGATGGCCACAGCTTGCTCAGTAATAGCAAAGAAATTTATTTCTCTTTTAAGGGGTTGCTTGTTTCATTGGACAAAGTCAGTTATGTCTGTGCTGACACAGTGAATTAGAAAAGTGGGATTCTTGCTCGTTTCTTGCACATTTCTGCCCTTTTTAATTAAACGTCTTGAAACTCACTGTGATGTCAAGTGTTAACTTCCTGCAGTGTTGTGTCATCCAGAGAAAACTAGAAACAGTTGTGTCCAAAGGAAAAGACAATATGAAGTGACAACTTACGCTGGCCTGCAAGAGCTTGATCGCATTAACTCCCTAATGGAGAAGCTAATGTATGTCGCCACTCTACCATGTGTAATCATCTCAGACTGGAGAGAACAGTATTTCCTCCAGCTGAATACGTTTTGATCAATTCTCAAAATATTACTGCAACATTCATTTTTATCTGTGACTGGTAAAGAACTTTAATTTACATATTACCACTTGTTTTCATTTCACAGTTTTAAAGGAATTCAGTGAAGTGAAAGAGTAAATGATATAAATGATAAATAGATAATACTCATTCAAAGTGTATCAGTATTTTGTCATGCTTCAAGAACCTGCCATGTAGTACATACCTACACCTAAGCCGCTGCTCACCTCTTGCCTGAGGCTTTGGGATTAAAGTAGCCAGTGGTCAACCTTACTCAGCAAATTTTTTCTTTCCAACAAAGCTAGTGGGTTACTGTGAATAACGCAATGGAAGACTTGCACCTTCTGGTTCCAACTAAACATGCAGCTACTTGAAGTTCAGTTTATATAAGAAGTGTGTATAAACAAAATGGCTGCATATTTTCTACTTAATTAGAAATGTTGAGATAATTATTTTTGTAGATGTAGATCTTTGTGATCGAACACAGCTAGAGGATTTGGTACTTCATGATAAGGCTTTACTTTAGACAGAATTTGTTCCATGCAAAGTCTTTTGAAAATTGTTACAATACTTCTAGCCTAAATGTAGATCAAGGAATCAGTGCAGGAAAATAGTATTGAAACAGTCTATTTCAATGATAGAGCTACTTGCAAAATGCATTAAAAATGCCTTTGCTTGTTCATTGTGCTGAGACTCTTTACTGTAAGAGAGAACTCAAATGGTGTCACCTGATATAAATAAAATCTTGTGGTGTTAAGAAAAGTACTAGGAGCAAAGAGATGAAAACAAGCAGCTTATAGCAATGAAAAGCAAATGGCACAGCATACCAGGTATTCTGGAAGAATACCAGATGTGTTCTGCTTGCAGGACATAAACACGGTTATACTATAAGGACTAATGGAGACACAAAATGCTGAACAAAACACATGAAATTAAATTTTATTAATTGTTTTCATTATTACTAGTCAGTGTGTATCTGTATAGATTTGTGAACGTATAAAGCCACAATGCCATTTCTGATACCTGCACAGTTCCAGTTAGACAACTGAAGAAAAGTACTGTAACAGCATTTTTCATCTGAGTTTATGGTGTTCAAGCAACTGAACATTTATAACACTTAAAAGGCAAAGATCATTAACTGTAGTTGTCCAGTGTCTTTGCATGTACCTACACAAAAAGCTCTTTATGCTTCAGGCACTCACAAAACCACTGCCCACATTCACTCCTGTGAATAAAGGCATTATATACTGATGGAAGACCTTTGCAGAGTCCTGATTATCTTGTGTAGGGTCTTGCTCATAGAGTAAGAGCTCCTCCACAAAGTTTGACCTATTTTCACTCACATGTAGACATTTTAAAGACATATTTTACATTCAAGCCTTTTACTGCATCATGAATCAAGTCTTTAGGACAATATGAATCCCATTACAAAATGTTGAGAGGTTAGAGTAAACAGGGATGATTTCCCATCTATTGTATTTCTCATCTCTTTCAAGGTCACCTTAAAAGAATTATGGTCACAGAATTTGTTGAAGCTTTAAAACTTTGGTCCATCTATTTAAATCTTTTATCAAATTGTTATTGCTTTTTCATTAGGTAGGTGGGGATCAGTCCCACAAGAATCATGCAAATCAGGGAAGAATAGTGTAGCCTGTAGTGACCTTCATCCGAATCCTTTTGAACGACTTATAGACTACGAAGTAGTTGATTCTTTCAAAACCTCTTGTGGCAAATTATACTATTTACTTGTTCATAAGTGGTTGTTTTCAAAATCATCCAGCAGCTGGTTCTAATGAAATTGAAATTCACATTGATTTCCACTGTTTTATGCATGTACACAGGGCTAAGCTGCACCTGGCTGTAGAGAGGACTGAAATAAAAATCGAAGGACAACAAAATAAGAATTACATTTGAGCTGCTTTCTAGTTTCTGTCTCCTCAGTAATCTAAGGTCTACGGCTAAAACTGCTTTTAGTACAAAACACTGTTTATGTTTAGTTCACATAGTCAGTAGTCTCTCTTTTTTTTTTGTCTCAAGAGGAAGAAACCTAACTCTTCAAAGGCTATTTAGATATCTGTTTGGTGCATGTCATTTATATCCATTCTGGGCTTTGTCTGGTACTATCTCTAAACTTCTATGGGAGTATATCTCAGCATTTTCAAGCAGTAATTGAAGAAGATCTCCAAGGATCATGTAAGTTATAATTGCCAGTCCTGAGTATGTAGAGTTTCTAGCAGGCTTTTTTTTTGTACTAAGCTGACTTGAAATAAGAACCTATAAAGTCATGAAGACCAAGCACCTGAAAATATTTAAATTTTAGACATTACACTTCAAAATCATCTGGATAGCCAATAGGAGACAATACAATGAGGGAAATTTCCCCAGGCCTGGAGGTACATGAAGAGTGAAAGCAGAAAGTGAATTATACATAAAACATTTCTACCTGAATCAAACAGAGAAAGGGGAAAATGGTGAAAAACAGGGAGAACAGTTTCACCCTCTTCTTCTTTTCTCTGCACAGGTGTTCAAGGTTTCCATAGAAACTTGAACATAGTCTGATGGGGGAGGGAGGGCGCATAACATTTCCTCCATTTCTGTTTAAATGCCATAAAAGCAATGGAAAGACTGATGTGTGGTTTCTGGTTTGCATGGTTAGGCCAGCTATATTCACAAAGAACAGTCACTAAAACCAATGAATCTGTTGAGCCTACATGTCACTAGAATAATTTAAGTTATAAAACAAACCTAAGAGGTATCAGGAGTTAAGACTGAGCTTGTCTTTCATCTCAGTAGGTGACACACTTACATTATATTGGTTAAATGGATTCCTTGAAATGTGTGTGTCTACAATTTTCACTATGTTTATGCAAAATTATTATACTTTCCCTTTAAGGAACACTTCTGTAATGGTTTTGGTCTTTCTGCAATACCTAATGTTAGCTAAAAAATAATGTGTTTATTAGAGTCCTTCTCTATCCAGTGAATAATATCTAGAAAATTGATAGAAATTAGCTGAAAATAGGCTATGTAAAATGAGATACATGCCAAATGTGTTGTTCATAGCTGGTGTATACTTTATTTGTTCTGAAGCAGGCTACCCATAGTTGTAGTTAGTTCAGATGCTATCAGCCTAAGTAACTAACAGTTACTTTCACGTTATCACCTCTTGGTACTCTTCAAGGTATGAAATGTTTGAGAATTAAAGACACAGCTGTGGATTAATGTTTTTAATACTTCTTACTTCAATAAGAAAGTTAGAAATTAAAGGTGTTAATTATGGATGGACATTTAGCTAAACTGTGATCTGTAGAACTGCTCATGCAGGAAGTGCTTAGTTAAACATTAGCTTCACATCCCTTTTATAGGGATTGGGTTTGTGTGTTTCTACACATGTACAGGAGCAAAATTAACTGTATGACAGGGAAAGGCAGTTATTCATTCATGTTAGGAAACAGGTAAGTTCAGTTCCATAGAGGGATATGAACACTTTAATGCTAAGAAGGTGATGACATTCCTATTCTTTGTTACAAGGACTTCCTACACTTTTTTTAACTGATCATAGCATGAAGTGCCTTTAAATATATATATATTATATATTATATATATATATATTTCAGTAAGTAGTGGAATATGGGATTCCCTATTCTGAAGTGAGAGGCTAGAAATGAGGAGCAATATTAGGCAGGTAAATAATGTATGTCGTTGGCGGGGGGGTACAGCATAAAAAGAGCTTCCAGGGCACTTGGCCTGTGCCAAAGCCCTAGGAATTTTGAATGACAGTGCTCTCCTAAAGCCCATCATCAGGCTTAAATGCATGCCCACTCAAATTTTACTCACAGTGAAACTACTGGATGTCAACTGCCGCATGCCATTGCTTACTCACCTACGCATGGACTCGTGTAATACACAGTTCTGTTTAGGGTTGAGAACAGGCTGGAAGACTTTGGGTTTAGATTTTTATTAGAACTCCAAACTATTGTAATTAAGTTCCATTTATTTATAGTAAAATGAAAGTTATTTTTTTTGTTGTTGTTGATTTTCCCCCTATTGCTTATCTCCTTTGTTTAAAAAATACATAAATAAATAAATAATTGCTGGCTGCACTAAAAGTGGAATAGGTGCAATTATTTGCATCCACATGTTATTGTTTATAAGGAATGGATTGGATTTTCTCTTAGGTAGAAATATACACTTCAAATTTTAATTTGTCTGTTGAAAGGTAATAGATTACTATAAACATATTGAATATATGAAATGAAAGTTGTCTTGAGATTAAATCCAAAGTGCCAATAACATTCTCATTATTAACATTTAATATTTACGGGTTATATCCCATCGTTTACTTCTATTGTGAAGATTAACTAAAAAAAAAAAATCTATTATTTTTTTAGGTTGTCTGCTGTAAATATTGTTCCTGTTTTTTTTTTTTTCTTTCTTTCTTCGTATTTATTTGTAAAACCAAATATGTGATTCAGCATGCCTAGATTTTGCAGTGCGTATTCATATATTACAGTGGATTACACTTTTCTGGCTTTAGTTCTAATCAACACCAGTGGGACTATTTCAATGATGGTTTTAGCATGTGTGGTCTATAAAAAGGGTCTCTTTTACTTCCATGCACTTTGAATCATACTATATTGGTCAGTACCTCGTAGTCTCACTGAAACAATTAATATACAATATTTCAGAGTGCTGTTTTCTGAGTAATATTGACAGAAAACGTCTGGCTCCAGTGGACTGGAGGTTTGAATGTTATATTGAGGATGTTGTTCTCATTGAAATTGTTTTAATTACACCTTTCATGAGCATTAAAATGAATAAATATAAATTAAAAAAAAAAAGTAGTGGATAATTGCACTAAACAGGAAGAGAGATGCCAGATGCTAGTCATTCAGCTAACTTAACTACTGGAAATACTTAACATTGTGAGGATGAGGGCAGACAAAGATCAAATATGGTATCACAGAACATCCGCAAAAATTACCTCAGCCTAGAAATATCTGTATGACAGAGCAGTCCTGATACTCACCAATCTGATAAGAGTATTTGGTTAAACTGTTAATAGAAAAAAAAATATGAAAGCATAACAAATATAAGAAAAAAGCATAAATGACAATTCACAGAATTTTTATAAGTGTCAGGTAAAAAACATTGCAGTCAGAGTTGATAAGGAAAACGCTAACTTAAATGTCTGATACTGAAATTGCCTCTTAAAAACTTTTACCTTTGGTTGACATTCCTAGAACTTGACACTGTCATTGTCTTGGATCATCTTTTGAAGATCTGAAATGCACAGTTAAAATATTCTCTTAATATGCATCAAGTTTAAACAGAAAAACATACATGTGCACAAGAATTTCTAGATTATATATTTCATATTTTTAAGCATACTTCAGTATGCTTCCATTAACCAAGAAATTGTTCTGTTTAGTTTGCATATTTTATAAAAGAAATAGGCTTATTTTATTTTAAACTTGGCAGCTTCAACTCTCTTCCTCATAATTAAATATGGTTGTACATATATATTTATTTGATCTTCGTATATCACCATGCACAGAGTAAAAGACCTGCGAGTACAGGTCAAAATCTGTAGACTGGTAGTATTTGCCCATTCCTTGATAGCAGACAAATGCAATGACATGAATACATCATATGATTGGCATGGCAATCTATTTTGAGCATTAGAAGTGTATTATCATTCAATTCCTTGAAAAAGCCACGGAACTTGTTTCTTATTTTGAAACAGCTGAAATTAAGCCTTGAGTAATTAAATGAAAAAATAAATAAATAAACTAAAAAAATCCTTTATCATTGGGCTACAGGTAATTTGGACTCCTTAAGTTTCCATAAATATTATTTCCCTAACAAAGAAGCACTTGATGGGTTCTAAAGTCCTTCAGAATGTTAGGACCTTGTTTTATAGACCTCTGGTAGTGAATTTACTGCCTGGTTTAAATCTAAAAAGTCCAGCTGTTTTGAGTGTTGAATTCTTAACGACTGAAATATTGGATTTATTTAGTCATGATAAATAAGACAGCATTTGTAGCATTAGAGGAGAATTAATTTACCAATCTATAATAGTAGGCCTCGATCCCACAATTCAAATTTATGGAGGCCATTTATGTGAAAGTCAATGCCAGCATTCTACATCATTAAAATGAACAATATGATCCATGCGATGCCAATATAACAGCTCTCCAGGACCTGAAAAATTTACTAAGAGACTTTCAGTTTACTCCATTGTTAAAAATCCATGGAAACCACTTCCAGAAAGCTCCCAGATATTTCTACTTTATGATGGGGCTACTGGTGTTTGAATTCACAGAGTGGTGCATCTAAGTTATACTGCTTAGTTAAAAAAAATAATAATAATAAGGGGGGGGGGAACACAAAAACAAGCAAATAAAAAATAGACTTTATGGTACTAACATAAACTAGGCCAAGATTTATCATTATCACATTGGTAACAGATGTCACTTGATATCTTGCTATCAAAAATGTGATAGAAAATTAATAATACTCTGCTTTCTTCATTGTAACGGAATTTTGGTTTGACCAATCTTTAAGGTGATTGCTGTGTATTAACTAAAAAAAGGTATTTCTATATAAATATAATATGGTTACATTATACTTCATAGAATTAATAGAGAAAAAGTGTTTTTTTTCTAAACTGACATGATTTAAATGAGGTCCTTGAAGGGAATGACATAATTTCATTGTTTTTATAACCATTGCTTTCACTGAGCAATATTTTTCAAGTCCCTAGATATTTTGGGATAAGTTTTCTCCCTTGGAACTCTGTAACTGAAATGTGGTAAGCATATCTCTGAGCATATTTTATTGTGATCACGTGAACAAAGATGAAGACTTGAGGAAAGAATACGTGCATGCACATTTCATGTGCATTTCATATAAAAACATGCACGTGCCACTATCTGAATAACATCTCTTCTAAGTGAAGGTCTGAATCTCTTAATGGAATACTGATGTTACTATTATACGTGGAAGCTTTTCTTCTAATTTTTGCCTTCCTCTTCTTTTGATGTGCAATAAGATTAATGTCTGCAGGCAAATTTGCCGTGGAACATGTAGGCAGTCAAACTGAAAACTGATCATGTCTCTTATATTCTCTTGTAATAAATTGTGTATTTTTTACAGTTACACAGAATTTAAAAATTGTAGGGTATTATTCATTACCGGATATCACCAGATATTATTCATTAGCATATCGTCATTGCTGATATTCTTGTTGTGACATTTTCCTCTATTGACTGAGCCACATTTTATGTGGAGTTTTCTCTCTTCGCTTTACAACCTCCCCCCCCCCTTTTTTTTTCACCACATAAAACAGTAGAAACTTCTACCAAAAACAAACAAACAAACAAATAAAAAATCTATTTTTCAGTGCATCTACTATATGCACTTCTGAGGAATTAAAAACAAAAGGCATATATTATCTAAGGCATTGGAAAAAAAAATAAAAAATGAAGCACGTTATGTAATTTTGTGATTCATTAATTCATTTATTTTCCCTTGGAGAAGCAAAACTATGTCTCAATTATGCATCAAAGGACTGTATCTATTCAAAATATTTTCCTTCATCTAGTATGTGTTTTATATCAGAGGATAATTAATAAAGCCACAGACAGGCTTTGGTGATACCTATAGGTATGGTGATATCTATATCAAACTGGAATCGATCGTGTTGGTACTTTAAAAATTTTACATAGCTTCTGGAACAAGAATTCTATTTTTCTAAAATAAAAATTGATTTAAGTTACGTCACTGATTGTATTTTAAATCGTTAGGATATTATTTCAGTAATAAACACTAACGTTAGTGTTTGCTTTAGGAAGTTTTCGGGAGGCACCAAATGAAATAACAAAGGAAATATTAAAATTGCAGCAGATATGTCTGCAATCCTTAAAAGCTCAGAAGTTTAAATTCCATGAGAATAGATTCCAGGTGCTATAATTTTGAAGACAGAAAATAGTTAATATGAAACTTGTGTTGCAATTTTGTAACAGTACCATTGATCACAAACCTTTTTATATACATATTGGACATTTTACATATGCAGAATTTATTTTTGAGCCACCAGATTTCTGATTAATTATTTAACTGTTAATTTGACAAAACTTACAAAAAGATGAATATAAACATAACCAAGGTTGTTGGAAAAAAAAATATTCGAAGGCTATAAGCCAATCTCTCTGTCACTGAGTTAGAAACAAACAAAAATCCTCCGTCCAAATTCGTTAATATGTACTTATATTACATATAAATATTACTTAGTAAGAGTTATAGCTAGATTTAAGCTCAGACATAGGTCTGACCTTTTGTTATTTTTGACCTATGCTAGCCACTGTAAAAAAAGCATTAGAGAAGCTGCATGCAAAACTAGGAATCAATCAGAATTTTAGTTAGTGATGATAGATATATTCATATGAATGTTTTCCATAACTTGTTCTCAGAAGGATAGTTCCTGGAGTTTTTTAAAATATGTTTATATTTATGTCACCCTACCTAGATTGCTTCTTTTTGCGCTGATGTGGCATTTTCTGGCCTGAAGGACCACATTAATTAAATTTTGTGTGGACTACAGGTGTTTCACCATTTAGAAAAATAGAAAATTAGACTCAAGTGATCCAAATGGAACATTTTGCAGACTGAATGGCAGATTAGTAGAAAATGGAAGCAACAGACGCAGTTTTTACTTACGAAAATCCGTCAGAGCCACAGAACTTGTTGAAAGCTGGGCCAGGCTCACAAATTGTAGCAAAAATGGCACAGCTATAAGCAACCTCTAATGTGTTTCACTGTAGAGACAATATGACTAATAGTCAGGAGTTGTAACATTATGTCCTTGACTTCATCAATATTTACTGTATGAGGTTGATAAAGTCATTTGGCTTTTCTGCATTACTGTTTCTTTATGAGGGAAGTAATGCTGATCTTTCATGATAAAGTTCAATGAAGCCTGTTGATAAAATAGTCCAAGTCTTGTGCTAAAGAATGCTTACGGTTTAGCTCTTTGATGCTTCAGAAGTATTTCAAAAGTATTGGAAAGGGAGCTGGAAAATTCAGCTAGTATGCAAGTGTGTGTCGATGTAAAATGGTATACTATTAACTGCAATAATCATTAGATGAGTTTCACTTTGAAGAACAAAATGAGAACATGAAATATTTTTTCCCATTATAAGAAAAATGAGATTCATGGCAGAATATCAGGATCCTACCACAGTAAACTGGAAAATAAATAAATAAAAATATAAAACACATGGCAAAGAACCCAGTAAACCTGGAGGTGATTTTTTTTTTCATAGAAGATATTTCTAATATTATTATCATGGACATGAACACAATGCACAACAGAGAATACGGGAAGAATGTAATTATACATAGAGTCTAACTATTTTCTGTGCTATTACCCCCCCCCCCCCAAAAAAAAAAAAAAAAAAGTTTTCATGCTAAAAATGCAAAACTGCTTCTGTTAAACATCTTTAATATTAGAAAATTACTGGGTGAGATTGGATGTATTAAGTTAAGAGAAATTATTACACTTAAAAAGAATGTTTGAAATGAGAATGCCTGAATCTGCTTTGTGTTTCTATCAATGCTGACGTACGCTTGTTTTAAATACGTGTTCTTCTTTAAATTTAGGGATGTTTCTGCCTGAAAGAGATCTCCAGTATTACTTTTACTGATTTTGTCTTTTTGTGAACAAAAAATCCAAATTAATGACAACAATGATTTTGTGAAGGCAGATTAGAACTAATAAGGAAATTGATTAAATGTTCAATATGTTGTATCTTTCTTTAAATAATGGCATATTTTATATTTAAGCCAGTCTTGTAAAGCAAGTTTATTGTTTTATTCATATCCTGATTTTTTTTTTGAATTGTTATTATAGGATAGATATTCAAAATCCATCTACCTCTGTACAGATGTATAAGTATGTAACGTAAACTTTTTACAGTGACCATATTTTAAGTTCTTCCCATATAAGTTGGATAGGAGGACAGACTATGGTTATCTTGTAAGTGTTTAGAAGAATACTCATGAGCCTACAGCTTTTACATTCCTAAAATCCCATTTAAACTTTTCTTATTCTTATCTTTAACAAAAAACTTTATGGAAAAGCTATGCAGGAATAGTAAAAAAGAATACATTGAAGTGCATGACGTTCCATTTCTGCATAGCTAGGGAGATTAATGAACATGCCTGTAGGTTGGCAACTGCTATCTCCAGTGATAAAAAAAAATAATAAAACGCCCATAACTACAGCACAGTGTGTCTTGCTTAGGTCAAATGTAGTGTTCCCTTCAAATAAATAGGTTTCTTTGGATTGTTTTTCTTTTTATTTTTCTAGATACTATCATGTCAGCAATTTAATGATGTTAAAGAGTAATTCTTTTTAGCCACATAATATTCATTTAATATAATGAATGTAAGAATTAAGGCCTGAATATTCAAAATTGGTCAACTAAGGTTAGATAATTAAAATATAGACATGTAAATATGTGATCTGTTTGGGGGTATTTTTTTAAAAGAATCTCTTGAAATGAGGTAATATCTGAAATGAAACACTGCTGAAAAATTCATAATTTAGTTATGGGATGGAATTTTAAGGACTATAGGAGAAAGCTTCTTGCTCTAAATGTCTAGAAATTAATCAAAAAGAAAGATGTAGCTGGTGGAGATCAAATTCAAGCAAATATTTCAGAAATAAAATTATCATTAGACATACTTATTCAATTTCCACAATCCTCTTGCATACCATTATGTTTTTTCCCCCCCAGTTTTCCAGATTTCATTACCATTAAAGTCATATTCAGGGAATTTATTTTCTTTAACTTTCTGTATTGTATGATCAAGATTTCTGAATGGGCCTTTAATGTCATATTCCAAAGTCCATCATACTCCTGAGCAGTGATCTTTCCATGGCTTTTTGGTAAACTATTCCTGTTGATTTCGTTGTGGAATCCTTTAGGAGAACCTCTATCTCTCCAAAAATAAAAAACATTTAAAATGCAATTTTTAGTAAGCAATTTGAAAAATACTATTCAAATAAATAAATAAATAAACAAACAAAAACCCACCTCCTCAAACATATTCCTATCAACTATTGTTGATTATAATTCAGTTCATAACAAAGCTCATAGTGTCCTGGGTGATAAATAAGGTGTTCTGGTAGGTGTACTGTGGGTGTTGTAACAGAAGAAAAAAGAACTGATATTTTCATGATCGAGACTTGTCTTTTCCAAGAATTGGGATTTTATTTTTCACCAAAAAAAACACTTTAATTTGACTAATTCTCAACACACCCACAATAGCTGGGAACTTGATTACCCCACTTAAAGTGTGGTATAATAATACAAAATAAATACCTTTTCTTTAATTTTCCTTTCACTTTCACCATGACAAAGCACAGTACCAGACTGAGATAAAGACGGTCTATTAAGACAGGAAAATAACAATAACAATAATAATAATAATGATAATAGTATTACTACTAATAATGTGTACAAAACAAGTGATGCACAATGCAATTGCTCACCACCCGTTGACCGATGCCCAGCCTATCCCCGAGCAGCTGGCCCCCCCACCCCGGCTAGCCACCCCTATATATTGTTTAGCATGATGTCAGATGGTATGGAATACCCCTTTGGCCAGTTTGGGTCAGCTGTCCTGGATCTGTCCCCTCCCAGCTCCTGCTGCACCCCTAGCCTGCTCGCTGGCAGGACAGAGCGAGAAGCTGAAAAGTCCTTGGCTTGGTGTAAGCACTGCTCTGCAACAATTAAAACATCAGCATGTTATCAGCGCTCTTCTCATCCTAATCCAAAACATAGCACCCTACCAGCTACTAGGAGGAAAATTAACTCTGTCCTAACTGAAACCAGGACAATAGGGAAGAAAAAAACTGTATTGTAATATTTTCTTCAAAGAGGAAGCGAGGAGGAGATACATAGATAGTATTACAAGCAACATAACTTTTCTGTTTATTTTGCTACTTAGTAGTAATATGCAGGCATATTACGCCTAATACAGGCATGTTAGGGTGTGCAGTGAGGAAAACGAACAGACTAGATGGCCTTCCACAGCTTTGTTTGTGACATTTCTCTAAATTCCTTATGAAGCTGTCCAGAAACAGTAAGTTATAATAAACAGTATGCTACAACTCATGCAAATTATCAATGCCAAATTAATTATGTGTATGGCATACCCCTAAAAATACTAACAGATAAATATTTTGTTGACTATTGAGATACAAAATAGACCACAATGAATTTGTAGACCACAATGTAATTTGCATTGAATCATTAATTATCACATAGGTTCAGATTTATCATTTTTCCATGCTGCTGAGCATTCTAGGAACAAAGTATGCTGGAAAAAAAAAAAAAAATCGACTGTCATCCTTCGATGAGCTTATTCAGCTAAAGCAAAAGAAAAATATTAGATAGATATGGAAATAAGTTTATCTATTTTTTTTTTTTCCCATGAAATCTGGCACATCATTTACAGAGTTGGGTGCCAAGATGTGAATTTATTTGCTCCACAAGGATTTACAGGCAGTGCCAAATCATTATTACCAAACTTTACTTGGTTGCAAATAAACAAAATATTTTAGATCAAATTTCCCCTTTTAATTTGATTAATTACTAGACATGCATAAGATAGTTGAATAAAGCTCATATGTTAAAGCATAGAAAAATAGCTTGTAAAATTACTAAAGTGCATAAGTAAGAAAAAAAAATCTTCACTATTCGTATGTCTTAAATTTTCTGTTGTTTACTAATACTTGAAAATGTAATATGGAAATGCATAGCTCTTTTGTCTCAGGTTTCTTTCTAAGAGCTATCATTACTTCTGCCTATGAAAAAAAGTACAGCGTTCTTGCTGTAGGGTTCTTATTACAAAATTCAATCGGAAGGTGTGACAAAAAAAAAACAACAGCTGGACAACACAGTACATTGCCACAGCAAGAAATCTGTGGTTGATCCCCATTCCAAATTTTATGAGAGGAGGAAGACCCCAGCCTGCCTAGTCAGACTGAACTTTCCTTGGTAGCAGCTTTTGTGGTATTCACATCCAGGGCTGTACTCATGTTCATTCAGTTTGATGTCTGGTACCTGACAGCAGCTGCAGTCATTCAGAGGAGATGCACTGTGTCCTGCTCTGCTTCAGCGAAAACAAAGCCAGCCTTTTCCACCACAGCCGCTGAGCTTGGCTCTCCCTATGGGCCTGTGCACCCCTGTGGGCTGCAGCCAGCATGGTCATTTTCTGTGCTGTCTGAACACTGTTTTGTGTTCCGGCCTGCACCTGGGGCAGCCAAATGACTCTGAAAGCTGAACCAGGAAGGAGTGGCTTTGTTGCACTCACCTCCTACCTCTACAGTTTGCCCACACTTTCCCCAGAGCATTAACATAGCCTTGTCATGATCTGTGCTTCTTCTCAACTGGCAGCCACCTCTGTGGCAATGTTCCCACAGCAATAAAAAAAAGTCACTAACACATTTGACGTTCAGATAGAGTGCTAAACCACAAGAAAGAAACAAATATGCACAAACATCCATAAATAATACGTGTAATGCAGTTTGAAAGGCACAAACCAAGGCCACCAGGGCTCACACACAGCAGTGTTTGGCTGTTAGCATCTCAGCTGGGCACAGCCATTTGAAGGCAGGCACTGGCAGCCATCACCTGGAGACCCGCTGGGCAGCAGGGCTTGGCCATCACACATAGGGAGCCCTGGAGAGAAGCCATCTGAGGCCCCATGACAGCCTTGGCCTCAGCCCCTGCACACTGCCCACTCCCAGCCCACCCGCTGGGCGTGAGGCTCAGGGCAGGTGGGGTGAGGAGGCACAGGTGTGCTGAGGAGAAGTGAGGTGAAGCGGCCATTTTGTGGAGGTGAGGGGAAGGGGTTTCTCTGGAGACTGACAGGGAGATGCTTTTGAAAGTCAGTAAGAGGCAGGGAAATAGGAGCAACAGAAACAGTATATAGGTAGATGGAGCTTTAGTTTTAAAAGTTTTATTTCTTGTTACCAGGAAGTCCAAATATTTTCAGTATTTGTTGTATTTCTAAAATACAATGTAGCTTTTGAGACTAGAGCCCTTTCTTAACATGTCTGCTTGGAGTAAAATGTGCTGACTGACTGATTGGTTACATTCAACTCAATGCCTAGAGTTTCCCGCCATGAAGTGATGTTGTGGCGCTGCACTCTTGACAGTCTGTGTGTGCCTATTTCTGTCTCTCTTGCCCTCCTTTCTCACAGTGGGTTTGGAAAAATGGCCTGTGGTTGTAGATTATCAGTAGATGCTTCCTAGGGTTGGAATCCCCACTGCTGGGGTCCATAACTGTGCTTAAAATGAATTTTATGTTTAGCTGCTCTCCTAGAGGACAAACTTTGGAGGCTGGGAGATTTGCAGCCTGGTAAGGGAAGACACAGCTCTGTAATTTAATTCTGTAATGTATTCATAGCAACTTTGTAGAGCAGAGTGGGTTTGAAATGTGGGGTGGCTATATTAAATAAATCATGCCCAGCTCTTCAAAGCTTAGTTCTTCACCGACATCGGGCCACCTAATTTTCATTACTACAGTGACTAAATCTCTGAGGATTTCAATAGGCAATAGCTGTAAACAGTGTATTATATGAAGTACCCTAAATCCTGTGAAGGTATATCCATATTTTTTTGTTTTTCTTTCCTCTAGGGTCATTGATGAAGGAGAGTCTCAGCCAACTGCAAACCCTCCAGCAGCTAAGTTGAAGTAAAGGGTTTTAGAATATCTTGTAGCTGAGGGGATGGGGGCACCAAAGGTCATGTCTGTGTGTCTTTGAGGGTGCATGGAAGGCCAATGGTGAGTTTAAATGCTTTATGTTTCTTTGGTTATCCTGATATGAAAGGTTATATTTTCAACAATTTTGGCAGATGTTTCAATTCCAGAATTGTGGCTCTATGGAGAATAGGTAGGTAGATCTCTTCCTAATACTTAGGCCAAACAAAGCAGGTATTAAGCTCTGAAGCAAAGCATACATGGGGAAAATAATAATAATAAAAATAAACCGTCTATTTCTATATCATTTTTTGTAAATGACTGGATGAGGAAAAAAACAAAAAAAAGACTGAATTTCCTGTGTCATAGTTGAAACCCTTAAGTATTGTTCTTGTGGAGTATTGAGGAATATGCACTAAAGAGAAGGAGTTTCCTATATAACACTAGTAACAATTCTAAATTTCATGAAGAAGCTTAGTTTGGTTGGGAGAAAAAAGTCTTTCACTACTGCTGTAGGCCACTGGTATATATGATATTATTGGAAAACAATTAAAAGACAATTAAAAGATTAGCAATTGGTTGCTATATCTATTACTTTTCTCCAGAATCCTAGAGATGTACTTCATATTGTTTCTAATTCCTTAATAGTATTTCCTCTTTTATTGTAAAACCTTTTCTCAACTGTTTGATGTAATCCTTTGATGCAGCTCTAAATGATAAGACCAGTTTATTTTCCAAGGCACAGTAATAATAGAAAATATTTACATTTCTACTAGATAATCTTGTAATTTTGATGAATTGAGAAGCATTTTGGTAATTTTTGTAACAGTATCTCCTGCTGAGGGAGAAGATGCGGGAATGTAGTTTTACTCCTGTGATGTTGATGCTTTATACAATGTATTTCCTGTGCTGCAAGATGCTGACAAGGAAGTGTGCACATTTTTACTGAAATATTGAATTTTATTCAAAGCTCACGTGAAGGGAGGTGTTTTAGCATCTTTTTCTTCTAGATCTATGTTTAGTAAATATGTTCTGTCTAGAAGCCATAAAAATAGAATTTCATAATTTTCTTAATAATAGTATTTCATAATAATAATATAATTTCACAATAATAGTATTTGCTAATTTGAATTTTTGAAAACTCTTTATTCTACATTTTGGTTAGAAATAGAGTCCACTGCTTCCTCTTAACTGAAGCTAATGGAGTTAAAACAGAACAAAGTTTGTTTATAACTTAAAAGAAAGAATGCCTTTAGTATGAAATCCGTTCCCCTAACATTTTGAATAAAAGATATACAGTGATTTTCATTGTACTCTGGCAAATAAAGTGAAGTCATAGCTAATCTGGCTTATAAAAGTATCTGATATTCTGTTTTCTTTTTCACTTCTGAGGATTGTGGTACCATAGTAAATATTATTGCCAGGAAGAACATTAAGAATACTTTTATATACATTGAGAATGTCTTTGACATTCACCGACATAAATAAGCAGTTAGCAAATAATGATAAAAAAAAAATAAAGTACCTGACCTTTTTAGAATGGATACTAATATTTATTCAGGATGATTTCCTAGCCAAGAGTTTCCTACTGAACAAATTAGGTTAACAAATTAGTGTCTTACAAGTCAATTAGCAATTTCAGGCCAATGGTAAGCAGTCAATTAGTGCTGTACTGCTTCTGTTCTATAGCAGGAGAAACCAATTTGTAATTATCACTTCTCTGTTCAATTTATGGCTATGAATATCTATGTCATAAAACAATTCTGTATGGGTTTGTCAAACAGATAAAATTAAAAATAGTTCTTGAAATGCAGAAAGAGCATTGCAAAATAGTTTAGGGTTTTGTTGAATTGGTTTATTTATGCCATATGGGAACAAAATGAGATTACTACTTATAGGAATACACTTAATTTTTTGAATTGGTGTTACGCTTTTTTAGTTATAAACTGCTTTATAAAATGTGCCTTGTTGCATGAGTATACAACTCTTAACAGTATACAAGAAAGGTTAGGCTATTTAAATGATGAAAAAATCTTTAAACAGAAAGAGAGGTGTGATTACATTACTGGGAGAATTAACTTGGTCTACTGGGGATATGGATATGATTCTGTGTACAATCTAGCTTTGGTATGGATTGATACAGAACTTTGTGAAGGGGGTAAAACAATAATATTCCTTCTCTCTACTTATGTAAATTTTAATTCTGCATCTAGAACTTGAGATCACAGGAGCCCTAATGGCAGTCAGGGGATAATTCCAAACAGACTGCTTTTGTTTTGGTACATTTAATGATTGGACTGAAGGTGACGGGGAATGGCTACTGGAGCTTTCTTGGGTTCTTTTCTGATGCTTTTGTCTATTTTTGTCATTTCAGTAGCTCAGATACAGTCCTAATGCAGGAGAGGTGCCACTTCACCATAGTGCCTTTTCCTTTTATTTGTCTGTAGCGTAACCACCTGTATTCTATGTAACCACCCTACACTGTGATACAGGCAAGCTGCTGCTGTTACCACTCAGTTTAACTGTTGCTTATGTCTGAAGGAAAAAGTGACTTTCACGGCAAAAAAAGGAGACGGGTTTTCAGCTTTGCACAGAATAGGTGCAGTCTGCAAGGCTAGTCAAACAGTAGCATAAGCATGCTAGGACTTTGAATTTACTTTCACAACTGTATAATATGATCATGGTCTCTGGACCTCCAAGATGCAATTTATGACCCAAAGAAAATAAATGCTTAAAACTGTTACAGAAGATGTCGAATGTGAGTTTATTGGGAGATTCAACATTCTACGTGGATGAGAGAAAAAAAAAATGCATACAGTGTGTCTGTATGTGTATAGATGGCATGTCATGACTTCCTATTATATGGAGTACCTATATCGTTACTTTGTGATCAACGTGTATGGACACTTTTGGCAGAAGGTGGGTTGCTGAAAATTTTCAAAATACCACATATCCAAAGCAAACGGAAAAATCTAGAAAATTTGGGGAATTATCTCTGAAGTATTCCAACAGCCTGTTTCTGAGCACCCTACTCTAATTGTGTTAATGTGGTCTTCTGTGAAGCTGAACGTTCCCAAACGTTCCCCAGGGTGCTCACAGAAAGGACTGCTGAGAGGAGGTAGTCTGCCTCTCATAGCTGCCAACATCTGAACCGTGTCTTTGTTCCATCCCTGCTTCATGTCAGGTAGGGTCTTGCAAATGCACCCTCCACCTTCTTCCTGTGGTTGATCAGCTGGGAGTGGAAATATGTTTCAGCAATGTCTCCGACCAGGAAGAATCCTTCATTAAGGCACGTTGCTTAATGCTGTGTTCTGGCAAGCACTGTGACCAGTAAGTGAGAGGATATATGTTGTCTTTCTAGAATAGGAAGAAAGAAAACAAAGAAAGAGAAATTATGGTAGGAATAGTTTTAAATGCTAAATTATTACGATGATGATTGTTATTATTTTAGCTTTAATAACCAAAATGAGTATTTTGAGCTATTGGAAAATGAGGGGTTACCTTTATATCCCTCTCCTATTTAAAAAGAATATTTTCCATGCCGTATTGTGCCAACCACGAAAGAGGAAACTCTTATAATAAGCTATGGTCTTGCTGAAATAACTGCTAGCACTCATGACTTTTTTTTAATAAAAAGAAAAGTTTTAAACAGAACACAAACAATGAAATACCCGTACTGTACTTAAAGCGTACCTGAAGGTAGGTAATTCTGCCAAGGGAACCCTACTTATCCAATCTCATTTAGTTATTAGTGACATGGAGAGCTTATACACACAAGGGGTATTACACAGTACCTGAATTTTCTCTTTAAATTTTGTCTGATTTTTTTTAAATTGAAGAATCTGCCTTTAGCCAGGAAAATAAATGAATATTACACTGAAATCTTGTACTAATTAATATTATATTCAAAATTAAATTTGTTTTCGTTATTTTACCAAGTTCTTCTCTTAGCATATATTGTCAAAATCTTGTCACTTTTAAACAGAGAGGCAATTATCTTAAATTACAATTCCATTAAAGTCTTGTTGTACGAGGGGGAAGGCTATAACTTAACTCCTGGTGGTGCTTTTGTTCTACTGTCTGCTGATGCCAAAGGCCTGGTGGTGTCACTGTGCCACAAAGGTAGCTGTATCTCAGGATAGTACCCTAGTGATGCTGTGTACTTGTTTGAAAGACTGATACCAGAAAAGAATATTAGGGGAAGAGCATCAGTGAAGCTGAAGAATAGGAATGGAGAGTATGCTGCATCCTCAATACAGAGGGTTTAAATGATCCATTGCTTGCTATATAGTACATCTCCCAGTAATATCTAAGAAATAAATGTTGTCTTTGTACAATGAAGATATGTAAATGAATTAAAGTTCCATACATAGAGTTGTCTGGTGTTGAAGAAGATAAGGTCGTTCAATTAAACAGCTCTCACAATTAAAATATGTGATGTTTACTCTTCCATATATGGATTTAAAGCTTCTGTCATTGAATATTTCTATATGTTGTTTATCAGTACAGCAAATAAATCAAAATACTTTTCAAAAACAACGCAATCCAGAGCCTTCAGTGAGATTTAGAGGAAGAAAGCACAGATTTATGGGAGAATAGGAAGAGGGAAAAGCTAATTTTGCTTACTGCCACTTAGGAAAAACTGTTTTTATTTTCCACAGGTCTTTGATTTATTACTTGACATATTCTGATTAATTAAATATCTGAGCCAAATGTATGAAATATCACTCTGAAAACAACTAGTGTATAAAATTGTTTATGCTTACTTAAGTCATCCTTCTACCAAACCAAGAAAAAAAAAAGTAAAAATCCAGTAGTGAGAATAATCTAATGAGAATTTACCACTTATTTTATCCTCTAAAGATTCTAAGTAAGTCATAGGAAGAGTTCAAGAGTATATTAATTGTATTTTTTCCTGTGCTCACAAATTAGCATGCAAATTAAACAATCTGCAGAGTCACTGAATTGGCACAGGAAGTCTAGCTCGGGCTCATAACCGTTCCATGCACAATGTCTGTCCATTTGCTGTCCAGGTGAGTCACTTTAACCTTGCAACATCTCAGTGCAGTGTAGTCTGGACCAATGGGAATGCTGACAGTTAGACTTGAGATCTGGTAAATTCATTTTTTTTTCCTTATATGTTTTATCCCCTACACACCTAGTTCTTCCCTCATGCCCAAGATAATGGCAGTGTTAAATATCAGCATTAGTTTACTAGGTTAGCTTGCTGTGTTTCTTAAATAAGTTATTAATATTGACTGTATGATTTTGCAAGTTTTATACATGGAAACCAAGTAGAAGTTTGGCGCAACAGCAAGTATTGTTTAAAGGGCTTGGGAAAGGCCCTTATCTAAATAGATCTCTGAAGTAGTAATAACTTGCTATAAGTTGTTATCACTAGTGCTTTAAAAATCCTTTAAGATTAATTCAAAACTATACATTTAATTACTGCAACAAATGTAACTATATGCAAGCCAGACATATCAGATGATGTTAGTTTTCTAAATCAATGTTTCCTTAAACTTGTTGATGTCTAAAATCATAATGAAACAAAGCAAAACCATACAGAACAAATATGCCCAGCTGATTACTACTACTTGGTAAAATAAACTTAATGTTTGAACTGGTTCAAGCACCAGATCTTTTTATGCAGAAACATTGTGAAATATCATAGTAACCATTTTTGTGACTGTGTGATTTTTTTCTTCCTAGTTTCAGCAGTGTTAAGTACAGAAGAATATTAAATTAAGATGGTAGCTATTCACATAGAGTCATCTAGTTTGAACAAAGTTTGAACAAAGTAGTCTTTATTGATACTATCTGTTGTGGTTATAGTAAAACCTACAGTCAGATAATTAATGATGCTTTTAATAACAGATAAAGCTTATGGACTAAATAGTAGAAACAGGAAAGAGACAAGGAACAGAGATGGAGGTATTGGGTTGTAGCAGAAACAGAAATAGGTTTTGATTTCCCATTTCTTTGATGATATTATACTGTATCACTTTTGTATTCATATAACTGTACTGAAGTTTCAGCTGGATTTTTGGGAAGCTTGTTTTAGTACATGGTATAATAAAGTGGAGAATTACAACCTCTGTGTAGAAAATTATGCGAAGAGATTAAAACCTCAGCCACGTAAAGCCTACAGAATCAATTTAAAATAAATAGTAATCTTATTAATTTTACATTATTACAAAAAAATACATGAAAAACTGATGGATGTATTTTTTTTCCCCTGCAACATAATCAGTACAAAGCAAAAATAGGGTGTTTTCAAATTAAAGTATCTATAAGGTGAACTTTCATATGTAAGGAAGAAGTGTGTTTTTTATTAAAAAACTATAACAGTTCACCATTGAAAAGCAAGCTGAAGTTCCCTAGCTGATGTAAAGATGCTGCCATATGTTCAGCTGATTTGCACAGAATAAAATCTATCAGAATAAAATAAATGAAGATACAGATATGCTGCTTCAAACAATTTCGACAACCACTCTCTCAAACTGTCATTTATGCAAACAGTACAAATACATAATTTAGCAAAATATGTTGACAACTGAAATTTGAAAGCCAGTTGAGACTTGAGATGTCTGCATATTCCTAATATACAAAAGAGGAGAAAAAAAATCTTCTCAGTAAGCTCCCTGATAAACACACAAAGTGCTTCTCAGATGCAATACCATGACTTGTTGCCTTGCACGCTGTATCACAGGTGTGTTGTCATTCCAATGCTGGCTACCAGATTATTTACAGTAGTGGAATAGTGCAGAGCAAAACTGAGAGGACCTCATGAAATCAGAGTAAAGGATATCTGATCTTAGTTAGAAAAAGCACCCTGCACATATTTTTTTCCCCATATAGTTATGTTGGTTTTTTTTTTTTTTTTTTTTTTTTTTTAGTGTTTTATTCAAAGGTAGACAAGGCAACAAGATTCTTGTCTTAAATGTATCTCCTGCTCTGCCTACAGGACAGTATAGCATTAAAGGGTGAAGCATTGTGGGAAGTATAGCATTAGAGCATTGACTTGATTTAGCATAGTTTGGTTTGTATCACGTTGTCTTCTTGAAGTGCGTGAACTGGATTCCTTTCAGAGGAACTAAAATAAGGTTATAGTTGAGGATGCTGTACTCTGCCTGCTGATGGGCACTCTGTCAGGGGGACCATGCTAGAAAGTGTCTTACATCTCCTTTGTCTTCCGCTATAAAGCACACACCATAGACAAAGGTTCCTCAGCACCAATTGTTATGTTCTGCAAATCCATTCCTGTTGCACTGCACAGCTTACAGGTAGAGACATTCCAGTGTAAAATTGGCATAAACCTGATCCTCTAGTAAGGGTTTAATCCAAGCAAGGGATTTTGCAAAATTCTTTGGGCCCAGAACCATGGAGTGGTCCATGCTTGTTCAGTATCAGCACCTTGCTCATTTAGGCATCGTTTAAAGATGAGTAAGGGGTACATGAATCAACAAGTTTTTCAAAACCAATGAGATGCTTAATTGCTGATTGACCAATCTCCAGGAAATTCTTCAATGTGACCAAGTTTCTCTGTCCCCGAATAAATCTCATTTTTCTGAAATGGAATGGAAATCATCACAATCAAGAGTTATGAAATGTTATGTTCATCTTTTGTTAGACTTGTGCTAAATATCACATTTGTTCTAAGGTAGCCTTGTTAGAAAAGGCAATTAGGAACATCATAAAAAGTGTTTGTTTTATTTGTTTTATGATTTTTTTTAATACTCCTTTTGAAAGTGTACTATGCATAACTCAGTGCTGCAGCTTGCAAGTCCTCAGCAAATAAAAATATGACAGCCTAAAGAAACTAATGATTAAACTAGGGCTTCCATGCAGATAACTCTCTCTATATGCATTATCCTCAAAAGGCAAAACCCTCCCCAGAATTATGAAAAGAATTTTTTGAATACTGTTTTTTTTTATATTGCAAAAACTATACAAGTGCTGAGAAGATATATCACCTGGTTGTTTATTTGGTAAAATCAACCTTTTAATAGGTCAAATGTACAATTTATTCTTTATCAAGGAAATTACATAGCAACCAAAAGTAAAGCTTAAAATCAAATCCAATCAAATTGAAAATGAAAAAAATGAATTATCTATGATATTTGGAGTAATGAAAGCCAGACTTCTCATTATTGTAGAAAAGATATTATTCAGCAAAAAGATTTAGTATAATTCCCTAACTGATTGATGAATGAAAAACTTACTAGAGAGAATTTGTGAAATCACTTTCTATTTCTTACCTTTATTGCATGCTCCTTGTGATGGAACAAAAATGGACTTTACAGCATTCTAATCCCACGAACATCCAGCTTCCTGTCAGCAACAAGTTCTACGTGACCTGCTTTTGAGAAATTCTGAATGACATTAGATGTAGAAACCATCTCTGATAGTATGGAAGAAGGGAAGTTTAAAGAACAAAACAGGGTCCCTGGAAAAAGTTAAATATTCATACATAGGGAAAAAATATTTTTAAAAGTAACACAGTGCTATTTGAAAATAGCATTAAAGCATAGTAAATAACAAAAACAAAAAAAATAAAATCATGGAACTGGAGTAAATTCAGCTCACTTGGATTGAAAAGATATTTATTCATGCTGATGACATGTCTGAGGTAAATGAGTTCCCTCAAAATCAAGGGGTACAAGCTCCAGCCATGTGGTATCCAAATTGCCAAACCCGTATTACCCAAGCATGTTCTGAATCTATCACTGTTCCAAAGAACATGCTTCCAATCTCAAAAACACATATAGGAAATTAAATTGATTTCAGGGTTCTGCCTCCTCTTTATAAAGATATGAATGTATAGTGGTTACTGCAGTGGCTGGAATGGCAGTCCTTACTCTGTTGCCCAGTTTTATATGACTGGAAACTTTAGCTCTTGTTGCTATTCACCTTGAAGTCATTTTTGTCATTTGCAAAAGAATAATGGTGAAGGTTTTTGATTCAGTTGTGAGGTTAGTAAGTGACAGTGAATTGCACTGCAATCCCTTGGCATAATCATTTTATGATTAAAAATATATATTTTATATATATATATATATATATATATATATATATGACTTCATGAATGAGCAGAAGTGCTTTCAGTGTGACTGCAGCCAATGTTCTAGTCATTCTGGTAGACTGACTCAGACTGGAATTTTATCTGTGAAAGTGTTGTTAAATAATATTGTCAGATTCCTTAGTAGTGTGACAAATGCTATTTACAAGTCTGGAAAAAAAAAGTTTATCTGCCCAAACTTAACGATGTGAGTGTTGCTTTTATATTTTCATCCTTCACTGCACATCTGAGATATGCAGCGTTTGTGTTTTAATCCTTCTCCTCCAAATTATGTAATTGCTGTCCATTAGTGATCTGGGTCTTGCCATCTCTTTCTCGTTTTAATATGCACTACTGACAAAAGTGCAAGTCCCATCTTTCTTAAATTCGCTATCACTTCTTTTTTTTTTTAAAAAAAAAAAAAGAAAAGAAAAAGAAAAAAAGAAAAAAGAAAAGTTTATTATTTCAAATAAAATAACAGTAATAATAGACATGCTAGGTGCCAGGCTGTCCAGCTGCATTTTCTATTTTCTTTCTTGTTCATAGAAAAGAATTTCTGAACTCTGAAGAGCGACCCTTCCTCCCAACCCCACCCCAGCAATTCTTTAAGCTGGCAAGGCGTTTTTTTTTTTTTTTTTTTCCAGACTTGTCAGGGATATATTTTACTATTCATAAGGTCTGTGGTTAACTACCAGTCTGTTGTTTGGTTGATTTGCTATCCCTGTCACTGTGGTATACTTTTGTTCTTGGAGTGTCTTTTAAGTAAGAATTTATTTTCAGTGGCATCTACATCCTTCTATAACCATTCAGTTATGTTTATTCTGAGGCAGTTATGTAGAAAAACACTGATTAAAGTCAGGAAAAGGCCTGGCCTGGAGCATTTATTTGGTAACACAAATAAATTTGGCTACAACTCTAGGTCTCAGTACAAGAGACTTCTTCAGATCCTTGCATTAATGTAGCATTTTTTTGTGATAAATATGATGACACACTTCAAGATCACAGGAAATAGGTGTTATTTTCCCTTCTAAGTCCAGTAGGGAGTAAGTAGCAATTTTTCTCAGAAAATAAATACATCCGTCAAGAGCTTCATTTCCCAAAAGAGGACAAAAAAAGGTCTATTACTACAAGACCAGATAGGATATTTATTGAGACTCCTTATAGCAATGACTCTTCAAAAAACTAAGATACTTCATTTGCTGGGGCACGATAGCTTGCTCCAATTCTCAGGGTGTGAATATACCACAGGTAGGTTCTGTATCTGTGTCCTCACTGGCACAGAACCTTCCACTCTCGATGCCTGCAGGCTGTTTCCAGGACACAATCCATTACTAGGTCAAGCTGTGGTGGTTTTATCCAATTTTCAGGCTCATCCTCCTCTACATGGATGGGCAATTATTAGTACATAGCTATGGCATGTAAAGTAGAGCACTAATGCTAGACCACAGAGGACTTGCTTCTAATGCTTGAAAGAACCCACTTCCTTTGCTAGCGTGCTAATGTTTCACTCATCTGCTTGTTTATTTAGTGTCCAGAATGATTTATTGCATGTTCTGTAGCTCGTTTACAAATAAAGTGGACAAGGTCTTGAAATGTTGTAGCAATTTTAAAAATAAATCCCTCTCCTCCTTCCCCAGAAATTCTAATCAGAAAATTTGGGGGGAACTTTCTGTTTTTTAGTTTAGATTTTCTGATTTGCTTCAAAAGATAAACAGATGTAGACTCTTTGGCATTGCAAGACTCATTATCACATCTTTGTGCTGAGAGCTGGGACAAGATCTTTTTCATGAGCTTTTGGGAAAATTATTAGCAAAAGAAATGGACTTGTCAATACTGTTTATACCAAATCGAATTTTTTTTTTTCTTGTGCTGCACAAAGGTCAAATGTTGAGTTTTTCTTAAAATACATCTACTGCTGGTATTTTTTTCTGTTTTATACCCTGGCCGTTCAAATTGCAGTGCAGCTGATAATGTTCATCTTCTGAAGGAGCTGATGAATTAAACAATTAATTCAATCATTTTCTGCATGACTTTTATAGTAAAATGGACAGAGTTTTTACTGAGCACATGAAAAGACAGATGCATGTTGGAATGTGGATTTTTTAATTTATTTGATATTTGCCACTAGCTTAAGATCTCTTTGTTGACAGTAGGCTTTTGATTGGCCCGTTGAGAATGCTATTCTCCCATCAGCTGGTTACTTCAACAAAGGGTTAATTTAGTTTGGGTTCCTTAGTCTGTCATTGCTTCTTCTTTCTTTTCTCCGTGATTTAAACAGAATACTTCAGTCTCCCAGGCTGTCAATCTGTCACTTTTCATAAGCACTAAATACACTAGGGGAAAAAAGCAATTTATTACATTTTCACAACTGAGGAAGACTGGATAGCTCAGGAGATTGGTAATGAGCCTACATACTGAAGTTACAGGTACAACAGAGTGCTACACATGCTGTTCACAAATTCAAAGATCTGCCCATGGACAGACCCTCTAGGCTACACCAGAGAACCTGAAGATGGAATGTGGTTGATGAAACACGATTTTCTCCTATGTAATTGCAGTAAACTTGGACTGAGGCACCTTGAAATCTGTGTTTAGCAAATGAAATCCCTGTCGTATGTGTCTTTCTCAGATGATCTCCTTTTAGGAATCTACTGCAGATGAATTTACTGCAGAGTTAATTTTCAGGAATCTACTGCAGATGGACTTAGTTCACAGTGAATGTTCTCTGCTCTCATACAGTACAAATGCAATATAAAATTGATTATTTAGACCATTATGGGATATCACATTATGGCATACTGTAAGTTGATACTCTAAAAGGTAAAAATATACAGCCTGACTTCCACACTAAAATAATATAAAATATGTAAAAGTAACACTTTCAAATGATTTTTTTCCTATTAAATTAAATTTTAGAATACTTCGGAGATTCTTCTGAACTTTTAGTTGGGGATTTTTATGCCTAGGGTCTAATGGGGAAAAAAATTCAATAAAAACCACCATTTGCAGTGGGTAGATATTCAGACAAAATTTCTGCCAACAGTGGTTCTGTTGCATGTGGAGACTGCTTAGGAAATGTGTTAAATTGTACTACAGAAACTTTCACTAAGCCTTTATGATCTCCATAAGCTTTTGGCTCCAGTTATTTCAGCAGAGTGACATGAGGCTGCACCTAACTTTGATTTGAAAATTCATAGTGGTGGTTCATTTTACATTTTTAATACTCCCTCTTTTTTATTTTTTTATTTTTTTATTTTTTTTTATTTTTTAAAGAAAAGGTAATAAATCACTGCTTTTGGAAAGAAGTTTGCAGAAGAATGGTTATTAACTAACCATTTTGATAAATTATCTGAAATATTTGTTTAGATTTCATAGAGTAGTGTCTTTTGAAATTAAATAAAGGTTAAAGTTCAACAGAAGTGTGGGTGGTTTGGTTAATTAGAGCTGCGTGATGCTTTCCTAGCAGGAGCTCTTAAGTGTTTTAGAAACTTTTTCATTTATAACTACTTAAGCAATATGGATTTTTCCATGATAATAGGTGAACTGAAGTGCATGAAAGCTAAATGATGCTCATATGCTGCTATTTTCCACCACCTGAAGCAATGTCTGAACAATTTAGTATCAAAAACCAAAACACAAGACGGGATTAAAAAAAAAAAATTCAACAAAACCATCTTAATTCTTGTGGGATGCTTCAACATCTGTTACCTTGTAAAGTATCTGATATGACAAGATGTTCATTTTATGGTGTTTAAATGTGAACCCTGATCAATAATAAATAAAGTAGGTGCTTTCAATAACTGACACTATAGTTTAACACTGAATGTGGAAGTAAAGAGGGATATCCTAGCAATTTACGTTCTTACAAGGCACATGTATCTGTCTTCACAAAAGCTGAACAGGATAACCTTTAACAATCTTTACTTTGGTGAGGAGCTGACCGATGTGTGCACTTAACAGACTTAGGTAGCTAAGACATCAGGGATGACATGAAAGTATGTACTCACAGTCAATGCAAGTATTACAGTGCCTTTCACATACTTGCGTGTTTTACATACTTTGTGTGTATTTTCAACAAAGAAAAGATTATTTTTTTCTACTTGTTGTTAGATACAGCTTACTTGTAAGTTTTATATGTACATAAGGACATATAGAGTGCATAGGAAAGTGATCTGTAAAAATGTGTTCAGGTTAAATCCTTGGCTTCAAATGTTCATGTTCACAACTTCAACCTTCATCTGCAAGGACCATACTTAAAAAAATGAAGAAAGAACATGACTTCTTGAAGTCTAAAATGTGTTCAGATGCGATACTTCTCAGGCTATTCAAATACGTGATTCAGGTGTGTTCACGTACAAATGTAATAAATTTTAGGGAATTTTGAAGTGATAGGCCTTCTTTAAAGCTTTCTGTTTGGATAGAAAGAAGCTATACAGTGAATTTAAAGATTTTATTTTCACTTGATTCTCTCTTACAGTTCTGAGGCTACCTGTGATTAATAAGATGTAAACTAAATTTCATTTCTAAAAAAGCTGATGCTTTTCATTGACACTTTCTAGTTGTAGAAACTGACGTGAATGAATTTGTGCTATCACTGACTTAATGATTACCAAATGAAGCTGCATTTAATTCATCATCTTTGCCAGATACCATTTTTTTTTAATCTGAGGGTTTGAGAAGAACATTATTGCCATAATTACATACTATCTGCCAGATGGTGCAGTGGAAGTGATGTATCATGTATTTGTATTATTTTATCAGATGTTCACACCAGAAGTATTTACCTTTACGTAACATTGGCATCAATTTTGCAGGCTGCAAAGCAGATTTATTCCTCTGGAAAGGTGTTTTAAATAAACTGTACAGTGACATTTGGAAATGCAAGACTTGAGGCATTTGTATCTTATACCAAAAAGCTTAATTAACTCATGACTTAGGTTGTTTGGGTGTGTTTCTTTTCAGCACAATCACTTAAAATAAAATGAAATAAAATAATATTACCAGATGAAGTAAAATAAACAGTAGTGTTAAACTTAGTTCATACGTCTTATCACTGAAAAGTCAAAAACTTGGCATTGGCATCACTTAGGAACTTCGTAGATTAGGTAACTTCTGGTTCTTCCTCTCATCAATCCTGCATTCAATACCAATCCAGTACCAGTTATCCATACATTAGAAAATAAATCGTACTGGACATGAAATTGATGAACATCAAGAGTTGAGTAGTTAAAAATATTTGTATTTCCTTGCCTTCTGGTGAGGCTTATTTTTGTTAGAAGTTGAATGGCTGAATAGATAAATTCCATTAGAAAAATCTTGATTGTGTGTCCTTCAGTGTTGGTACTTTTTGCCTTTTTATCTGCTCATTTTCTGCTTGCCTCTCAGCAGATAATTGACCTTTAAAGTGCTGTCCTATTCTGAATGGCAAATTAATAATAATAATAAAAAAATCTGTTGTGGAACTAATGTTCATTGCCTACATAATTTTCTGAGGTTACAGAAGCGATATTTTGGAGGCTTCTGCCTGATTGCAAATACTGTCAGGTTTTTGATAAACCCACTGTGTTAATTTAATCTCATGTTTTTCACTTGTAATACAAAACACCTTGCTCACTGCTTATTCCGTATCAAAACATTGTCATGCAATGCATCTCCACATAAGATCAAACTTCACTAGTTCTACTCCTCACAGAACAACTTGCCTGTAGTATATTGCTGCAAATATATTTTCATTTTTTTCTTTTGTGCACTGAGATTCTAGCTAGCCAGATGCTTCAAAAGGGAGTTACGCCATTTATTAAGCAGAACAAATGAACATAAATGTATATATATAATTGTAGCATAGACTGTGGCTGAGAAACTTGTGTTTCCTTTATTGCATTCGCAGACCAAAAGCCATACAGCTGTCCCTCAGAAGCTGTTGGAGTGTTCTGATGGTAGTCAGAAAGAAAACCTAATAAACTTTTGTGTGTGACAAAATTTCGCCATTATGCAGATTTTTTGTCTTGGAAGCAAAGGTTGTTTTTTTTTTGTTTGTTTTGTTTTGCTTTTTTTTTCTTTTAATCTGGAGTATTTAATAGCTGTGGTGATATTGGCAATCATCTTACAACATAGGCAAGGGACACCCATATTCATGACACGTAAAAAATGTTACATGCTACCAAATGACTACTGTCTGGGTTGAAGTTTGACTATTTTTTCAGCCTTTAGGTATTTGAGCTAAATTGTCAGTTTGCAGAGCTGTGTGTTTTGTCATGTTCATAACCATGTCTCTAAATTATCCCCTAGTAAATGATATGTACAAAATTGTTTGCAATAAAACTTTCAGTTAGAAAAGCATTAGGAAGCAATGTAATTTTTAACATAAAATCATTTTTGAATATAAAAATGTGTACTCTGTACTCTGGTCAAATCTTAGCCATGCTAAACGCTATATGTTAGGGATAATGCATTAGGGGCTCAAATTCTGTACATAGTCAATATTTTTTTTCTGTGATTTAATTAATTCATTATGATTAATTTTGCTTATGGAAGTGTTAATTTTTTTCATGACTGACCAGATATTAAGACTTCATTAAAAATCACTAATTCCTTAAAAATCATTAGTAAGAAAAGATTGAACAGGTAGAAATTACTAGATGGAGCTGATAGGATAAGTTAGGGTTTTTTTTTGATATCTGAAGAGACTGAGCCTAATCCTTGTATTCTATCCTGTTTTGGCCTTAAGTTGAGAGGCAAACAAATGCTTATCATACTATTCATCTATTTCCTCTTGCTGATTCTTTATTAGCTGCACCGTTTTATACCTGAAGGATTACTGCCTCATCAGCAAATGGTGAACCATATCAAAGGTTTTGGTTTGGGCACCTGTACAGATCTGGAGAGCATATTGTAGCTGGGCAGAATACAGTGAGTTTTAAAACTTTAACTTATTTTCCTCCTTTAACTTATTTTCCAAAATGAACATTTTTGACAGTATATATGCAGGCTGAGAAGCAAGATGATATTGATATGGGGCCACTGATTTGGAAATACACTGTTTTGAGTCCTTATTATGAATTGTTATTGGAAATGGATTTGGGAAGGGATTTATATTTATCAGAACTAAAACAACAACAATTTTTTTTTATACTTTTTGTATAAGTACAGGGAGTTTCATTTCAAAATAATTAATTTATCAATAAAAAAATAAAACCTATGCATTTTTCTTCTATTGGAATAATTTTAGTCTTCTGAACCTCAACTATAAACTTAACAATGTAAACCAACAGTAATTGGTAGATTAAAGTTCTGTAATTATAATTTCTGGTCTAAATGCAAGCACAAGGGAGGTAGAACAATCCATTTGTTAAATAACTGTTATATATATGAGGTGCTTTGCCCTGCAGGTTGTTCAGCTGCAACACTTGCAAAAAGTCAAACATGATAGATATGGGTTGATTTAATTTTGTTTTTGTAGATGCTTGTATTTTACTTTGGTTTGTTAATTAGCTTTTCATCTGAGGTAACCAAACATAGCTGGTCCATCATTGTTGGCTCTTCCATTTTTCTTGGCACTTTTCATTTAGTTTTTCATTTGTTTGCAGCTATTGTAATGGAAAATGAGTTATGTACTTTGTTACTGTATCTCTTTCAGACAGTGCAAGATCTAATTAGCTTATTCTTAATAGCAAATAATTAGTGATGTTTTTAATAGATACATAAATATGTGGGAGGGAAATATTACGAGAACAGGAGCTTTTTTATTATGCTTTGACTTGCAAGTAAACCTGGTTCCTCTTGGTAAGGGAAGTGAATGGGTAATTTCATAATCTTTTTATGACAAAAAATCTAAGCTGTGGTTCTCTCTGTAATGGAGCTGTTTTCATTTCTTAGTTTTGTACAGTCTATAAAACAAGTTCTTTGTTTTCCTTTGTATAATGTGATACTTTCACACTGGATGATAAGTGCACCCTTGGGCTTTTAACAAAATTAAGGTTTTACAGTGACTTGTATTCTAAAAGTGGTGTAGTAACTCCAGCTTTGATGCTAAACACATTGGAGGAAGACAGGTTATCTGCTTTTAAGCAGGCCACTAATGGTCTTATGATGAGGAGTTCAGGAGCCTATGCTGAGTGCTGGCACGTGCTTTTTTGGTTCCTATAATAAATAACATTATTAGGTTTTCCACACCTAAATACAGTGTGGGAGGGGGGTGTTATATGTTGACAGTTGTACTGTAAGGTGAAAGTACCTAGGAACATTTGACCTCTGAGGCCTAGGGTGTTTCTGTCAAAATTGCTGACTACCAGCCTTCCTGAAGTTTGAGGTCAAAGTCCACTCCGAATAAAATAAGCCATCAGGACAGCTGCTGGTGTACAAGCTATCATGCCAATGCATGAGTTACTCAGATTAAATAAAGTTGGGTCATGGGTCCATGCCTCTTCCCATTCAGAGACCCTAGACTGAAGTGCCCCTGAACACCCATGCGTTACAAAGTGAATGAGGAAATACCACTGCCACTATCTTCTCTAAACCTCAGGGCCTTGCAGTGCCCATGGGCAGGCAGTGCCCTGCAGGTCCCCGGTGCAGCAGGACCTGCTGCTGATGCTGTGGCAAAGCCCCCCTGCTGTCAACATGTCCTGCTGGTGGTGGAAAGGTGGCTTTCTCACGTGGTGGGGGCACACAAGCTGTGTGCTGTGATGGGTTTTCTCCTGGAGGATGGTTGTATGTGATTGTAATATATAGCTATGATATATGATTATATGTTATATACTTGCAATGTAATATATTTCATGTGTTTTATATAAGGCAGGTGACAGGATAAAATACAACTGTGAAAAATTTTTCGATAGCCAAATTATCTTGAAAGATTTTTCCTTCAAGTCTTTTAATCTTGCAATTTTAAATGCTGAATAGAATGGCTTAACCAGGTATTTTCTCATTCTTATAGTTATCAGAAATGATCAAAACTTTCTATTTATGACTGTACACTTCCTTATTGACAGAAGGAAACACAAAATTTATTTACAGCAGGGATTTACAGAATTTTTCATACACCATGCTTATTTCAGACTAAACTCTGAAGTAATCTTAATGACTAAAATATCACATGCTTAACAATTAGATGAATATATAAGGTCCCAGGGTGTCAGAGGATTATATATGTTTAAGTAGTGAATTTGGCCCTTATAATATTTTACTGTGTTCTGTTCTGTATTTTGGGCTGTATGAACGTGGCTTTTTTATTTGTAAAGGCTAAAAATAGTACTAAAAAATATATTCTTAAAATTATCTGGAAAGGGCAGCACTTATAAATGATTTTGAGCTCATTAATCTTGGATCTAGTGACAAAAAAGTACCATAAATCACTCTACAGCATGGATTGTGGCCCTTGCAGCATCAATTTAGCATTACTCAGAGAGACTCCCAACCCCACAACCACCACCACTTTTTTTTTGTAGGTTGCCAGTGGGACTTCCAGCTTAAAATTAGTTATTATAGAGGTAGAGCTATTGGGAAATCATGGCTTTGATGCAATTATAAATTTCATAATGCAGTACTGCCACATGCTGTTCTGATACATGGAAGTGTATTGATTTAGACATGCTTTATGGTTGGTGTTATATGCCCCTAATCACCAAAAGCAATTCAATATCTTTTAAAACATTTTATGAATTCAGATCTGACAATTTTGGTAAAGAAAAGAAAATGCATATGTTTTGTTAGAATAGATGATGAGGGACAAATGTGGGGGAAAGAAACATATAGATGGGACTGGAGAAAAAGTAAGATTGGTGGAAAAGAAGATGAAAAAAATAAAACAAAGAAGAGAGTGCAGGGATAAAGAACAGAAATGTCTTTTTTTTTTTTTTAATGTTCTTACTACTAGTCAGGCGATATTGCCTCTTTAAGGAAGATATGTAACTGATTCCCAAGCATGCTTACAGATCTTTAAGCTGTTTTGACATTCCATTCCATTTATCACTCAGATAACATATTGATAAAATGAAATCAAACTTTTTAGTGTTCAAGTATATAAATAATAAAATTAATTTGTATTTTTTTGAGCAATGGGTAACTGAATAAAAGGCTTCATGAAAAAAAATAAAAAATGAATAGGGCAAGAGGAGTTATTTCAGCAAGTATTAGTGCACAAGTTCAGAACACACATAGTCCAAGCCTATGCTGTGGAAAAAGAGACGTTCTTTGTGTAGAGTGATGTATTAGAAATGTGTTTTCAACGCTGTTAAAGTATTTCAAATATTTATTCTGTTCTTGTGTGTTGCCTTTCCAAGGATAAGATTCTCTGGTGTCTAGATGAGAAGATTATTTTCTGGGAACTAGAACTACATATAATGGAAGTAAGAGAGTCTTTTTGGAGGAGAACAGGCTTTTGTCTGCTTTTCATTTGAAAAGTGCTTAGGACATTGTAGGTAAAATAAATACTGATGGTGAAAAATGATACCTGTTGGGTGTTGAAAGGAAGCTGGGGACTCACTGAGCAGGGCTACAGGAAAGAGACACAGAGGCGACAGTCCTTAGAAGAAAGCACATACAGCATTATCCAGAAAACTGAAAGGATGCAGGTGATTTTTGACCTGCGCCATGTGCTTTCCCTACCACTAATACTAACGCTCTCAGCCTCATTTTTACAGCTTCAGTATAAAGTGAGACTCTTAAGCTCTCTCACTTTGGTGGAGACTACTGAGTTTTTAAAGGTTCAGCCTGAGAAACTCTGGGCTGCCTCTGATGGCCAAAAAAAGTTGTCGTGGTACAGTTCCATCTGCCAGCCTGGAAGCCTCGCTACGGCTCCCCTTACTGTTTCAGACTTGATCTTCATGAAAAATGCCATTTTACAAATTTAAGTTTTTCCAATGGCTGGAGTTTTCCAGAGTTCTGGTTTAAATTTTAATTGAAATGAATAGTTAAAAAATGTCATGTGTTCGTCTGGGAAAGATTTCTCACGTATTTTTGTGGGGGCCAAAGAACAAAGAGGAAAGTTAAACAATATACATTCATATAAACACTAGGGTTACTTTTGCGTTTTACTTCCCTTTCTCATGCCTGCCTTTCATGTATCTGAGAAGTTTTACACTATGTAAAAGAGATGATCAAGAGAAAGTCTATCCATAAGGGTGGTCTAGTCATCAAGGCTGACTTGAGGGCTTAGGATTTAGAAAAATCTGTATATCTTGAGCTCTGGCTTTCTAGAGAAAATTTCATCCATCACAAGAAAGAAATTGTTCCTTATTTTTTCTTCCCTTATTCACATATGCTAAGACATTGAAAGAGCAGCCATATGCTGTAAGTTTACTTTAGTGTTCAACCATCACTGTACCATATTATTATGTGAATTTGAGAAATAGAATAAAAATTGGACATAATTTGTAGCTTTTCCAGAATTCTAGCAATAGGATAAGAAAAAAGAAGAGAGAAATTGTTCTAATTTGAAATCAACATCTGTGCATCAGATATACTGTCAAATTCTGAAATATTCACCCATTTTATTAACTTTGACAGTATATTGCTCATGAATTTTACATAACATCTTCTAGGAACGATGGTAGTTAAAAATACATCAACGAAATGTCTTTTATTTAAAAAAAACAACAAACAAACAACTTTTTAATAAATAATGTAGGGGAGAGACATAGCTGTAACGTACAGATATATGAAATTATATTGTAGTTCAGTTATTCATGGAAACAAATGTAAAGTGACAAAAAACATAGTCATTTCTTCATTTTGTTAACCTGTAAGAACAAACCTCTGCATCAAAGGAAAAGCTGGGTGAATAAAAATCCTACCTTAGACTTGAGTTTAAAAAAAAAAAAAAAAGCAGCATATATGAAAACTGCTTCAGTGCTTTATAGCAAAATAAGTTTGCAGTATGTCAAATCACACAAACTTCACTGTGTGTTGGAATGTCTGTCCTTCCCAGTGACAAGTCAGTAAAAATCCTATGTAACATGAAACTTCCAAAATTCATTATCAATTTTGGCTACATTTTTTTTGGTAGCCTACTAAGAAGAACATAGAAATGAGAACAGAAAGTATTCCTTTTGCACAAATTCTAAAGATAAGTACAGTCAGTGAGCTTCTTGCTGCTGTAGGACAGGTTTAGAAATGTTAAGCTTCGTATTCTGATTATTTTTATAAATCTGTTCTGACCAAAGCTAGATATGTTTGTTCAAAGCAGAATGTGTTTGAATATCAGTATTTCCATATGGAGCAATTAAAATAAGTACATAGCACATTCACAAGCTCATGCACAAAATAAATAAATAAATATTTCTCCTCTGGTATTATGAATTACATGATGGCCAACACAGCACTTCAAAAAACTTAGGATTAGATATATTTTTCATATCTCAATGAAAATTGTCAGATTGTGACTTGGGGAGCCTTTAAATCTGAAGATAGCCCTTAAAACTTTGTATTGCATTCTTGAAGTACAGTACAAGATCATTTCTTTAATTTTGATACCTTACTAGAGAAGCATTTTCTGGCTGTTAGCCTATACAATGTATCACAAACAAATAGATTTGTAGTGTTGAGATCAATCTCTCCTTTGAGAAGCAGGTATTCTTTCAGCAACCTTCTCTTCAGCTAACAGCACTGAGGAAATGTAGTGACTCAGGCTTGTTTGATTGTAACTCAAATAGTCTCTCATCTAAAATTGTTAGTTCCCCAGTAAAAACCCAGGCAATGGGCTGGTCAGTTACAAAAGACAGGACATACTGTTTGTCTGCGAAGATGTAGTTTTGTCATACTCTTCTTCTGCCTTCCTCCCACCACTGGCTTTCCCATTAATTTACTAGACACAGGTTTACTAGGAAGGCAATGAAAATTTTACTTGAAAAACCCAGGCTTTGAGTGTGAGTGGATCCTTGTGTTCCTTCATCTTCCCAATACCCTCCTACTGATACTGTTTTTTTAAATGTGTGTTCCAGAAATCCTACAGGCCTAGTCACAGGGTCAGGGTACTATTTATGGAATCTTTGCAAACCTTTGCTAAGCAGAATTGCTGTACCACGGTTTGTATATTTTAAAAGCAATGTGGGAAAAGAATAGAATTGATTCCAATTTTCAACAAGTCCTACTTCATTTCTCTTTGATATAATAAATCTTTGGTTGAACATCTCAACACTCCTCTCATATTGACGTACTTGTTTTACTAATATTGTGCTCTCTGGGAGTCACTTGGTCCTCCTTGCAGCCTGTTGGTTAGAATATCATCTTCCCCAGCTGCATAATCTTTAGGGAAGTAAATTCAGCCAGATACTTCTGGCTATCTTTAGCTCCCAAATAATTTTCCTTTCCTGGTTGACTTAGTGGCTTTTTTCACACCTTCTTTCTCCTTTTTGCCTCATTGGGCCCAATACTCAGCTCATGTCATACTATATACAGAAATGAGACTGTGAAAATTCACAGCTGTTCAATGAGTCCACCCTCTTTAAAAAGTGTCAATTTTAATTACTTCTCATCAGATGATCTTTTAAAGTATCCAGAAGCTAGTAGGTGGCATCAAGTGGCACTAAGTGTAGAATTACCAGGTGAAAAATATTTTTGTGATGTTAACTTCCCTTTATTCAATAACTTCTGATAGGCAAAACTGTACATCCATATTTCTCTATTTTGATAATGAATGCATAGCATATAAAATTCCATATGGTCTGTATGAGGCACAAGAGTAGCTTCCTTAACATTGGACTAAGCTCTTAGAAAATAGCACCAGTGCAAAGGTCTGGTTGTCAGTTCCTAACCAAAGGCTGTGATAACTAAGTGCTTAATTCAAGACAGAGCTAAACCATTTTTTTTTTCTGATGGCTGAGCAATAAGTGAAAAAAGATTATATTTCAGGTAAGAAGTAGCTGATGGGTTCACTTGTCCTAAAATGGATATTCAAACTTTGAATTACCTTTTTGATTAAGCAAAGTAAAACCAGTCTGAAATACGCTTAAAGTAGTTAAAGCAGTCATTTGCTCATAATGGAAGATATCAACTGCTTACTATATTTCTTGCTATGCTTACATATTATTATTATGTCAGTGTCAGTAGAGTATTTCTCTCTATGTAACCTGTAACCTGTTTTATTGTTTTGATGCCACTGGGGTCCATGAGATCCCTTATCCTTATGCTTCTTCATATTATGGTGTTTCTGCTAAACTTTGTATTAGCTAAGGCTAAGGGCCTATTTGGTTGGTTGTTGGTTTTTGTTGTTGGTGGAGGTTTTTGTGTGTGTGTGCTTTGTACAACTAACGATAAAAACAAAATAGGTAACTAGAAGGAAACGATGAAAAATAACACCACAGTCCTCTAGCAAATCTAATGTCCAACTATTAGGTTATTTTAGTAGGCATATGGCAGAGAGGTTTTATGTAGACTTGAAGGATTTTTAAAATTTTTGTTTTTTCAAATATATATCCTAAACCTGTTGCACATACTAGAGCACTTTCTTACATGCAACATTAGGTTTGTTAATGAATATTCAATGCGTATGACACAGAGAAGTGGCCAAAGGGGATGCCTTTGTGCTATATATAACGTAGCAAAAAGTGCTCTTACTGATCTTACAAAGTGAGGACCGGTGCATTTGGAGAGGTACCAAAGTCAAAGTAGGGACTCAAAAGAATGATCTTGTGGTTACATGTCTTTATTTATATGCATATTTAAAGTTCTGGATGTCAGCAAGGTTGGATGAAGAAGTGTTCTGCTGCAGGATAGAGGTGGAACAGGAATGAACACAAAACTTGTTATTTATGGAAAGGTCACAGTATGATAGTAGAAATACCTATTGTTCTTGCTACTGTGATAAGGTGGAAAAGCCCTCTGGAATCAAATGGATAATCCATATGAAGTTACATTATGCTGGATGATGCTGGATATCTAGGGGCTAGATATTGGAAGTGTTGTGGGGTGTGCTATGTGCAGAGGTAATTCAGAAGTCTATGGAGAGTCTGAATAAATATATATATAGTCTGATGTAGGGACCTAGTTTCTGTGGAGCACAGTGAATAATAGGAGTGTATATGTGCATACAGCCAGATGACATGCCACAGCTCATCTGTGTGACTTGTCAAAAAATATTTGAAAATCTTGTTCAGTCCTCAGCAGGCTAAAGCATTCTCCAGTCCAATCTCACTGTATCAGTAAGTACTTTATGTCCTTAAATTCGTATAATCTTGAAAAGGTAAACGGTGAATGGCAAATACAAACTGGAAGCATTATTTGCCACTGTGTGTATAATAGAAATCAATGTACATTTGGCTTCAATGTTGTTTATCTTTGCTCTTTCTTTCTGCTTCACAGTACCTCAGATTGTAGTTCTAGTCTCTAGATATTTAATATGGTATATAAATAAGTTGCTAGAGTAACTGGCAAAAGTCACTAGCAGCCTTTAAAAATAACAAAACACGCAAGGCTGTATACCAATCTAAGTCCTAAAATGAATAGAGCTTTGAGAGCATTTTTAATATTTAACAGGACATTTTGATGATATTGGGCTGACCTAGAACAGCCTATTCATATGGATTCCTCATTAATAATGAATCAATCCTGGGAAGAAATAATAATAAAAACAAAAACAAACAACTAAAATGCACAAAGAATACTGGTTCTGCTGGTAATCCTGTGGTCTGAGATTCTGAATTCGATTATGACCTTTGTGCTGTACTGTCAGCAGTTTCATTTAAATTTAATACATATTCTTGTGCTGTAAAGTACTGGTTGTTGTAAATATACCTGACCTAGGTTTAAAAGTAATCCTAAGGGCTGTTGTATCACTGGATGATATAAGTAGCTAAGGGACTTCATAATGAAAGTAAATGTGACTTGCATGGAGTACGCTCAACAAACATTATTTGTTTTGTTGTCTGTCTGCACTATTTATATTACAGAAGTGCATAAAGTCACCATCCAAACCAGTGTCTCAGGTACAGGAAGAGGCAATATTCACTTCAAGGAATTTGTAATCCATACAGAAAGTCAATGAGGTAAAAGATGGAGGGATATTCTGTACTTACTTCTGGGTGATATGCAGCAGGTCAGTATTAGAGCTGGAAGAAGAGTTTTAGTTTTTCACTGTTCCTTTAAATTAAACAATTAAACTAAGCAACATGACCTTGCTGTAAGACACTAGAGCAGTCCATCTTGTGGCGTGGTGTTCTTTTTTTTAATTTGTTATTATTTTTTATTTTTTTATTTCTTTGCTACCAATAAGAGAGGGTTTTGCATATAGTATATTCTCTCATTGAAAAAGTAACCCACCTTTAATCTTTCACTTGTCAAAAAACATTGGAACAGCAAACCGAAATCACGATGATTTGTAGGAATCTGCATTGGATAAGATTTTTGAATAGTGTTATTTGATTTAAACATGTTTAATAAAACTATGCTTGCTCCTCCTGATGTCAGATTCTGCTTCTCCTCAGCACCTCCTCAATTCATTTTCAAACTACTGAGAGCTCCTAGAGTGTACTAGAACAACGCAAGTTCAACACCAATAAAAAAAAGGGGTGGGGCGTTAATCTACCTCTAGTCATGGAGCCAAGTAAAGCAAGAAGAATCACTTCATTGAAATACTTAATGCATTATATAAATAGCCGAATCAATTAGCCCTTGATGTTTGAGTGGTCATTTTGTATTTTGTAGAAAAAGCTAGAGATTTCCTGATAAATATGAAGAGGGTAAGTTTTGCTGTGTATCCCTGGAGACAAGTATAGAGAAATCAGGACTTACTTTATGTGGGGTGTTTGCACATTTCTTGTTCAGAATGTATTGCGTACTCAGAGATTCATAATTCATGTTTATTTTATAATATATATATAGCTTATATAGACATCTGACAACTGTAATAGAAAAATATTCAGCAAAGTTTTTCATATAGAACTTTAACAAAAGCACATCATGTAGTCTACTTGCACACAAACCTGTTCAACAGTCTCTTGCTTTACTAATTTTGTGATTGTCTAGTGATGAGCAGAAAGTGGTTGTACTCTATTTTGTGCATGTTCAGATGTCACTGTAAATATAATAGATCTTAGCTACGTTTTCTTTTTTCCCCTCTCAAGAGTGCTGTTCAGTAATGCTAACATACTCTTTTTATAGGATACTCTTGTGCCTACCAGTCATTAATCAGAGGTCATGTATCATCTGTTTTCTGACTCCTTAGAAATCAGTCATCTGACTTCAGATCCTCTGTGAGTGTTAGAGGATGTAATAAAAAATGGAGAATTACTATAAGACATGTCTGTACTTGTTCCTAATCATTTCTGGTATATTGTTGATATAAGTGTTGTTTGTAGCACCAGTTGTACTACTGCCAATCCTGCTGTGGAAATGAGATACTTCGTCCCCAGAGGTGTCCTATGAATTATCAAGTAAACATACAGTAGAACTTGCAGTAGAGGCTGAAACGTAAATGAGAATATGTTGTCTTTGATCATTTTGGTTTACATAGTCATTTCAGCACATACAATTCCACATCTCAGGATACCCATAATCGGAAGTAATATTGTGTAGCTGCATAAATTTTACTTTATGAACTTAGGATATATTAACAGGAAGGCAGTTTTAGAATATATTAAAATATTAAAGTTGTGCAGTTTTACTTACCAGGGTCTAGAAAAGAAAATAGAAGTTACATGAAAGACTCAAAAACACAAAATCTTTAAGATTTCATGTTGGAGAATAACAGGGATGTGGATCATGTTCCAGATTTATTTTGGCCTTTTAATTCACAGACATTTTTCATCATTTCTACCACATTAGTTTTTCTTCAGGAAATGGAAGCATTTGCTTAATTTTCCATCAGAATTTAAACCTGTACTTTTTTATTTTTTTATTTTTTTTATCAGAAGTCATTAAACTGCATCTTGGCAATTATTCAGTGTTCTATGTCTTTGTTGAGCTCATCACCAAAGCCCTCCTTCAGCTTCAGAAGATCCTCTTTCTTTTAATGAGAGAAGGAAAATGCAAGAGAATAACTCTATAAGCCTACTCAGCAGATGTAACTGAAAAGGATACTATTTTCCATATAAGCATAGGAGTTTCTGAAGGCAGAGAAGTATTTTTTTTCTCCTACTAGTCTGTGTAAGAAAAGAAAGAAAACAGAAAACTATCACAAAAGTGCAGATATCTCCAAACAAAGGAGAAAATGTTGATGTGTACAACTTAAAACTTGGTGTTGTTGGTAATTTTTGGATGATGTTCTCTTGACTCATTGTTGAACTTCATTGTCCGTTACTACAACAGGCACATGCTGATATTTAGGAAGAAGCTTGTTACTGCATAAAATCTCTTGCAGCATGCCATACTCAACTAAGAGCATTCTCACAGCTTCTGATTTCTTTTCCTCATCTGAGCTGAGGACAATTCAAAGGAAGTGAAAAGTGAACTAGAAGCTTTTCCATTTTTCTGGTAACCTGGAACATCCTTCATTACAAAGACCCATGTAATATAGACTGCTTGTATGTGTAATTACCCATACTTAACAATATTGGAGTAAATACTTTAATTCAAGGACTTCTTTCTGACATACATACCAGGGGCTGATGGTAGTGTTTGACTTCTCTTTCTTTTCTGCTTTTTTCTGGACTGGGGTGTGTAAGTGTGGTGGTTTTACCATGCTAGGCAGCTGAACACCACAACTGCGCTCTCATTCCCCCTCCTTAGAAAAGGAGGGGAAGAAGTAAAGGAAAGAACAATTCACGGGTTGAGATAAGGATAATTGAATTAAAGGGAAAAAAATAATTATTAAGGAAAGATTATTATTAATTAAACAATTTAACTAAAGGGAAAAAAAGGGAAAGGGGAACAGGGAGGGGGAAAGGAAAAAAAAAAAACAAAACAAGTAAAGGCTGTGTGGAAGTGCAGAAGAAAGAAATTACTCTCTTCTTCCCACGAATAAGCGATGCTTGACCATGTCCTTGAAGCAGGGCCTCAATGCACGTAGCCGGTGTTCGGGAGGACAGATATTTTCGCAACAAGAGCCACCCCCTGACCTCCCCCCCCTCCTTTTTCCACCTTTTATTGCTGAGTGACATCATATGGTATGGAATACCCCTTTGGTTGGTTTGGGTCAGCTGCCCTGGTGATGTTCCTTTCTCACTTTTTTGCCCACCCCCTAGGAGGGTTAGAGAGAGTCCTGATGCTGTGCCAGCACTACTCAGCAGCAGACACAACACTGGTGTGATACCATTGCTGTTCTAGCTACAAATGCAGAGCACAGCACTGTATGGGCTGCTGCAGGGAAAGTTAACATCCCAGCCAGACCCAGTACAGTAAGACACATTGGCAAGACAGGAAAGTTAATCAATATGGTTTTCTGTGGGACTTTCTCAGCAGGCTGGGAGTAGAGCAGACCTAATAGTGCGGTCAGTGCAATCCCAAAAAGACAGTGAGTATGGACATAGTTTCTGCTGAACTCTGGTAGAACAGAGACATGTAAACAAAACCCCAAAGACCTCCTGAGCTTTTTTTTTTTTTTTTTTTTTCTCCCCTTCAAGGAAAGCAGTGGGAAACAGTGACTGCCCAGAAGTCACTGAGATGGCAAAATTTAGAATCTCTTAAGGTGGAATACAGGAGCCTCTCTAATACATCCCATTATCATAGCTTTTTAATTTTTAGTTTTTTTAAGTCACTTATGAGCTGGAGCATTGGAATTTAATCTATTGAGGCAGAATGATCCATGACCAAATTACTTAACATCTCTACGGAATGCTTATGGTACACTTCATATTTGTACTAATGTTGGGTTTTGAACCCTAAAAAAGACTTCATATTTTCAATAATTTTATTTTCTTGCAACAAGACAGATTTCTATGAATAAAATACAAAGATGCTATTTTTGTAAAACAATCCTACTTTTTTTTCTTACTATGAAGGGAATTTGTACATTCTTTCATGCTGATAGATAGCTTCATTTTCCTGTTGGTAACCTAGAAGCATCTCTCCTAAGTTAAACTAACATATCAGGCTACAATTTAAAATGATAAAAAGTTGCCTAAAATTATTCAGATGCTTTAAATTATAAAATTACTCCTAGTTTTCATGGGCAGTAATAAATTAGTCTTCATTAAAAACAACAGCAACACAAACAAACAACCCAAACAGACTGCAAACTTCCTTGTGTCATAAACATTGTGACCTAATGTTATTTCAGGAGTCAATAAACACCAACAGAGGGGGCAGAGATTTTGATTATTCTCTTTCCATATTGGAGGTATTAGGGGAATAAAGAATCAGAGAAGCATCCAAGTCACTGTATGAGATTAAAAGCAAGAGCTCATTTCTCTGAAATCATTTAAGTCTCATCTGTTCAATGTCCCATCACTTGCCTCCTTATAAAGTCTAGAACTGAATAATTGAATAAGACGTTTTAAGAACTACTTTACAGCTGAGATGCCTCTTCTCGCCCCCCCCCCCCGAAACAGTATTTTGCAACTGAGGCTTGTGTTAGCCCTTAGTTTACTTTATCATATGACAGAAACATTAGCTGGAATAATAATTAACAATCATGTCATCCTACTTGTAATTACATTAGAGAACATTGAGTTTAAAATACCTGGCCTTTGTAGAACCTCAATCTTTCTGTTCTTCTAGATTTTTGAAGTCTTAAATGACTGTCAGTCACACAGGAGTAGTTACTTTCTCTTGATGCCTGTAATTGTATATGGCTGAATTGAAATGTTTTATGTCTGAGGTCTTGAAGTTGCTACATATAGTTAGTATCAGCTAATTACTTTCAGTGTTTTACACTTTTTTTTTTTTCAAAAGCTACTAAGGCTTAAGTGTATATTAGTTGATTAATTTAGTTAATTCATATGTATCACGAAGCAAATTTTCCACCAAGTGAAAAATTCAATGTCTCTTAATCTGCTCATCTGGAAAGGGAAGGTATGGCAATTCTTAACGTGACTTTGAGATTGCTGATGTTCTGACCCGAGTATTTTATGGTTATGTATTGCTCTTTCGGTTGATTAGACATAAGAACTACCAAAGATGATGTAGCATATAATGTTCCTCGGTGTGTGCAAAAATTCTCTCCAGTTGACATAACGTGAACTGGTGTGTTGCCAAGATTTCTGTAGTAGCAGATAAGTTTGTTGTCAGAAAAACAAGGACTCTGAAGCAACATTAATAGTAATTTAAAAGGAAAGGCTACCTGGCTTGCAAAACCTTCATTCTAGAGAATATCTTGAAGACTTTCAGATCTGTGAGATTGATCTATGATAGACCAAGGAAGCTGCAAAGAGAGGGATTTAAGTCTCAGATCAAATAAAGAATTTTCTGTAGGCACCTGGCAGAAAAACTCAGTTGGAATGTTGATAAGCCTTGAAATCATCCAGCATGAGAGTTTCTGACTAGTGGGCTATCAAACTATGCAAGAAAGGAGATAGAAAACTGATGGAAATTTAAATTTTAGGTGAGGGAGGAAAATCTTTTTTTTTTTTTTTCTCTGCTTTGAGAATCAAGGCAGAAATGAAACTATAGCCTCTGAATCTCAAAGCAGTGTGTCAGGTGAGCACTCTAATTGCACTGCTACATGTGCATGCTCTCACTGATAGAAATATAAGACTGAAGTCATATTTCATGTGAGTAACGTGGCATGTAAACTGAAAGCAGAGATGAGACTCAGAATTGAAATATGTTGGAAAAGCAGGACAACTCTTTAGAAGTTTCTTTTTTTAAAAAAAAAAAAGCTTAAATCAAAACCTAGCACTAATTCATGGCAGAAACTTATGTGTGCTTCAGTCTTGAAGTGACATTAAACTTGTTCAACTGTTTATGGTCTCTGGTTTGAATATGCTTTAGCTTTTTGTCCTTTTCTTCTAGTGTTTCATGTAGAAGATAATTTTTGTGAAAGTTTCATTTTTTTAATTTTTTATAAGGAAAGAAATTGAAACTTATGCTGGATAGATTTTGAAGACCCTTTGCAGGGTGGAGGAAAAAAAAAAAAAGATTGTTTGTTCCTTCTGTTCCCTCTCAATCAGTCCCACTTGTTAGGCCCCTTGTAGAAAAGTTCTACATAGATGGATATGCATCTTGATGATGCATGTTGTTCTTCTGACCTTACTGTGTGTTTGTCAGGTGCCTAAAGGTATTCGGAAGTGTAAATTCATGGAAATGGGTTTTTAAAAAGCATTATGCCTTCTATTAATTTTTAAGTTGAGCCTAAATGCTTTTTCTGCTTATAAGAACTTGGATATGCTAGTAGTATGAAAACATAGAGGTGCACTCTAATCAAAGATTAGTGATTCTTTGAGTGCTGAATATATAAAATAGGTGTTTTTTCTTCTTGGAATAAAGAAAGGAGAAAAGTTTATAGGTTTATAGTTTATAGTTATAGAATAGTTTATAGTTTATAGGTTAAAAGTTGAACAGTTGAACAGTATTAAGATCTCAGAATTTATAGAACCTATCTAGTTAAGTAAATAAAAACTTTCATGTGCAGTTGGTTTAAAAGCTTTTCTTTTTACGGTTGAAAATATGTTATGACCCCCAGCTGACCCACAATTTTTTTCTTGTCTGCTTCTTGATGACACCTACTACTAAAAATTGCTAAATGTACTTTTCAAAGCCAAGGTTAGTCAAGCCCAGCTTGCTGTATAAATCAGAAAGGATTTTAAACAACTTTCAACAAACTTCTTGTCTGTTGACAGTACTTTTTTCCAAAGGTGTTTCCTGGTTTGAGGTGTCTTCTTCCATGTGAAGGTAATAAGGTGCAGATTATTGCTGAATGGTCCCATCTCTTTTTGCCTGCACTTTCAGGAAAATGTGTCCCAACAGACAGAAAAGCAAGACAACACACAGTTTAATCATTCAGCTAAGATCTGTTCAAATATAGATACTATAGGGAAAAAAAAATAAAAATCCTTCTGGTGAGAATTCAGTTCACCTAGATGGAACTCTGACCACTGCATTTCCTGAATAGCAGTGTGTCTAGAAGAGTTCAGGTGTTACGAGACTGGGTGTTTCTCTTTGTTTCTTTCCTCACAAAAAACATGAAAAGGAAGTTTTCTACTCTCAGAATGATTTTATGGAAGGGCACCAGACATTGCACTGCTAAAAATCACTGAGACACAGGTGAATGCTTGTTAATAAAAAATAGACCAAAGTAACTGTGGAAAGTCAGACTGTATTAGATAGAAGGAATACCAGATTGCCACACAGACCAAGAACAAGAAGCAAGTAATTCAAGTAATTTAATACGTTTAGATAGCTTAAAACTGTTTTAGGTATGCTGTTCTGAAGTATTACATAGCAGTGGAACAGTTAGCCTCCCATTGCCTTTAAAAAAGTCCTTTTTTTTTTTTTTTTTCTGACTAGCTGTGTTTTTCTCTTTAAACTACTGTATATTTGTGTATGTAATACAAATCTATTTCTCTGTTATAATACTTGAGATGAACAACAAAATATGATAGTTTTGCATGAGTCATATCTTGTTCGATCTATGGATCCAAACATCCATATTCTGAAGTTTAATGGCAGTGAAGAACATGTAATAAGTAAAATTAGAACTTTGTGTGGAGTGGTAACAGTTTCCATACAGAAAAGTGTATTAAGGACTAGTCTCCACTGGAGAAACAAACAAGCAAAACCCTATTGATAATAGAGTCAGTTTCATAAGAAAGGGTAGCAGTGGCTTCTATATGGTTTCAGAATGATAATTTCAAGGAAATATGATCCTGCCTTTATTACTGTTGCACTGCAGCATTTCACATCACAAAGGATTTTTTTTGATTTGTCTATAATTTTATCTAGCATTTCAGTAAGTACAATTTTTAATTACCTTTGCACATTTGAGTGTAATTCAGGCAACAACCAAAGCATGGTCTGACATAGATTTTTTGTTTCATATCTGGTATGAGTGTTTATTTGAAAACCAGTACAGAATTTTTTATTTATATATTTTTTTAATACCCATGAACTGAGCATAAACCCAGGAAAATTTAGTTATAGTCAAGTAGAAAAATAACTGAGGAGACTAAAGGAATATCTCCAAGGCTGAATTTGACATGATTTCTGGGTATTGAATAAAGGTTTTTGACGTGTCAATAGGACGTGGGGTTAAGGATTATCATTTACCAGCTTCTTCTGAAGATTCATCTGTTTAGAGATTCTTATTCTACAATTCCACCAAGTGCATGAGTTACATTCTCTCTCTTCTGCTGAGGAGTGAAGAATTTCATTTTATCTAGAACTTTCTGCAGGGTAAGAAAACATGCCAACACAATTACCATGGAGCTTTCAAGTATTCAGTAACCAAGACTTTAAAAATTATTTTTCTATAATTTTTAAACAAGCTTGTGAAGTGAGGCCTAAAAATAGTTAAAACTCAGAAATAGATAAAGACAGGTTATAAACAATATAATTTTCTGTTGAACTTTGTCACGCTATGAAACTTAAGCAGTTTTAGGTATGACTTTAGAAAATTATTTAGAGCTTATATCAAAAAATGGCATTAAGATCAGAAATTTAGCAACAGTTGTGCACATATAGATTAAGAAAGCTTAAGGTGATAAGGTTTTTTGTTGTTTGGTTGGTTTTGAACAGATTCAGCAGACAATCAGTGAGTATTATTACAATAGTACTTCCATAGAAAGGCATGCCAAACTGTGCCCAGAAGGAAAATAAAACAATTTAGTGATAGCTTTTTTTCCTCCTTAAACGTGAACATCTGTTTCTTCCCATAAATTGCTAACTAAACCCACACCATATACAATAGCATAGGCCTCTTATATGTTCTTGTATCAAAAACACCTACAATTGTTATGTTAGAGAAACCTGTTTCTAACTTCCTGTTAAAAACTACGAAAGAAAATCTATTGGTCATTCCGAGGGCTGGAAACTTCTGTGTTATTTGCAAATGAAGTTCTGCTGTTTTTATCTCACTTCATATATTTGTTTACAGTATCATTACTGTTTTTGAATAGTCCCCCCCCCCCCTTTAATTTAGATAATGTGCACAACATGTACTAAGGCTTCTTTCCTATTGCTTTTTTTTTTATGACTTCTTAAATAGGTGCTACTTACTTTTCAGAAACACTCTGATTCCACATAGAAATTTTAAAAACTGAAAATGTTCAGACTTTAATTAAAGTACACTTAAAATTGTGTTAGCTGACTACAGGCAAAAAAACTTTGTATGTTGCTCATGCAATGTGTATATATACACAGTTACACACACATACGTTGTAGATATATTTTAGGCTTTTATTAGCACATTAGCATTTATCCTAATTTTACTACTGATATCAAGTCGTAACACTAATTACTTGTATTTGAAAGGTAAGGGACTGACAGATTTTTCTGCTTTTTGATAAATGGGTCTTTGGGTTGGATGCTTTCCTTTTGTGAGAGCACAATTATGAAAAAGGGGAGAAAAAGGAGAAACTAATGAAAAAAATTGTGTGACGGAATGGAATAGAATTCATAACATAAAGGCAAGATTCAAATTATAAAACACAGTAAAAATAAGGATGATTATTGGATCACTCACTGTGCAAAAAAAAATAGGTGGGGTAAGATGAATTGCAAACATAATTTAAAAAGATATAACTGAAAGAAAACAGGCAAAAGAAATATCTGTATAGCTGACAGATCACTTGAATCGTCTTGCTAATTAGGCTATATTCAGAAATTTAATAAACCAAGTTTTCAAGCAAACATTTAATCAAATTCTTGGCAAAAAAAAAAATGCAAATTTTTGCCAAATTTTCCTTTTTTTTTTTTTTTTTTTTTTAACGCTCTCTGATGTTTAGCACAGTTTTTTAGAACCTGTAAATGCTGCCTTTCTGAATCACTTTAACAAGGTACAGTTCCACTAAGGGCTGTTTGCTACCTTTCAGAATATGTTCATTGCTTCCCCATGCAAAGAATCTTGAGTTTTTTCCAGTTGAAGAGGATATTCAGGAAAGGTCTTCTAAAACAAATTAACATCTGTAATGGTAAAATAACAGATGGCTCTTATCTGGCTCCTTCACGTTTGTAGAGAGGACCTGTTGGGAGAGAACATTTTTGTTGGCAGGCTTTGATATTAATACCTAGTGTAAACCAATACAAGAGGGAACATAGTGATGCTCTGACAAGTGGATGTGTAGGAAACCTGCTTAACTTCAAGAGTGTTTGGACAAAAATGGTGGAGAGAGTGTACAATTCCACACTGATGTATATTTGCTTTTAAAAAAAGAAAAAAGGAAGAAAAAAGAAGTGGAGCTCATTTGTAATTGAGAAGTGTTTTCCTTTTCCAGCTATATGCACTAGTTTTTAGATATCTTACAAGAATTTATGTATACTTCCTTTATTAAATTACAAAATTCTATGTGATGTTACCTTTGCTATAAAGGCGGGGACATAAAATAGGGTATCACACAAATTTAAGTACCACAGCATCTTACACTTTGTTGTTTCTGTTCAATACTATGATTTTTCTTACTTCTACTGACTGTTATTTTGCTCATTCTCTCTCAGAAAGTAATCCCCATCTGTGGCCATTGCTGGCAAATCAATTTTAAATTGCAATAGTCCTCAGAACACCCTGCTAGTTTTCTTCTTGTAAGGATACATAACCAGTAGTAACTAACCAGAAAATAAGAATCTATACAAGGTCCTTAGAAGGTTATCAAACCCATATGTATCTGATCTGAAACAATGTCTTATCTGAAAGGGACATTTTAGCTTCTACACATATTTTCAAGGAAATTCGTGTTACTCTGAGGAATGTTTTAAGCACCTAAGCACACTGTGGTGCATGCTGTATACACCATTGTTTTCTTGGTTACCATTAAACCTCTTTCAAAGTTAAACATCTATAAAAACAAAAATATACAATTATAGTTTAGTGCTATTAAATAAATACTTAACATTACTTGCAACTATACCTTTTTTTTTTCTCTCATTTTTCTTTTCATTATTCTGTTGGATGGAAATTCTTAAAAATGAAAACTTTAGAAAAGTGTAAAAGTAATGTGTGACAGACTGTATGAGGATACAACAACCATTTTAGAAGTTCAGGCAGCTTCAAAAGATTTCAATCCTCTCATGACTTTCTAGTGGTGGTGGTGGGAGTAAACATAGTTTGCAAAGGTACTTAATAATAATCGCCATATCAGAAAGTATTGAAGTGAGCAGCAGAGATTACATTAAACATGTAAATAAGCTAAATCTGCTAATGCAGTAGAATTTTCTTGAAGAATAAAGTGTAATTTGTCTCAGCTTTACAAATACTCATTACAAAATATTTGTATCAAAACTAATCCATGTGCTATACCTTATCACGTTTTTTTTTTTTTAATTATTATTATTATTATTTTGTAACAAGATTTAATAGTATCTCTAAAAATGCATTTAAAAAAGTTATTCTTCAAACCATTCAATTTTGGGAACCTTTCTCAAGATAATTGAATCATTCAGTACAAAATACTTCATCTAACTCTGCCACTACATAAATCTCCAAATATTTCAATCCCTTTAGGCTCCAGTGCAATTGGAAATTACTTATTGTACTGTAGCAGAATACGTAATTCAATGGCACATCATCGGTTTGTGCATTTTTTTTTCATCATTTGACTTTTCATATATACTGTATTTGTAAGTGAAATACCTTGGAACTGAGAAAGACTTAAGAAATGCAGGTAAGATCTTACTTTAAAACTGCTAGGTATACAACCAATCATTAATATTACTTTTTATCTTCAAAGTATTAGAAAATTTTTTTCTGCTTTAAGATAATCAGGTTGGTTCTAAATAAGACAGTGCCTGTGGCTCACAGTGCTGTTCAAAGTCACTGTAATACTTGCCCACTTGGAAATATGTGAATATGCACTTGTGGATGAGTTTGAAAACTAATCTTCAGTTCAGTCTTCAAGCTGTGTCTTTGAGATATTGCAAAGCAAAGGGTCTAAATGGGATGCAAAAAAAAGGGGATGTCTCTGTGGGAGATTAATGGCTCCTCTATTTTTATCTGCTTTGTGCTTACTGTAAGGTAAGACCCAGTTCATCCTTCCACACTGGATTTAATTTCAGGTTCATGGAGGACTGTATTTTCATGGGAAAATACAGTTCAAAATATGGGAGTATTCAAAATGCATTTTGAACTGTATTTTTCCATGTTCATCTCCTTTCTTTGCTCTACTGAATTTTGTTCTAATATGTATTTCTAGATGAGGTGAAATTTAATTATTTTAATGCAATTTGAATCGTCTATGTCAGCAGCATTTATGAGTACTGCTGTGGTGGTTTTACCCTGTTGGGGAGCCAAACTCCACCACAAGCGCTCTCTCACGCCCCTCTCCTCAACAGAAAAGGGGGAGAAGAAAGTATGGTGGAAAGAGAAAGGCTCATATGTTGAAACGGGGATAATTCAATTAAAGAGAAAAGAAAGAGGGGAAAAATAATAATAAAGAAAAAACAAGCAAAGGCTGTGCAGAAGCAAAGAGAGGGGAAAAACAAACAAACAAACAAAACAATTATCATCCAGTTCCCATCAATGAGCGATGTTCAGCCACATCCTGGGAAGCAGGGCCTCAATGCACATAGCATCTGTTTGGGATGACAGATGTCTTTATAACGAGAGTCTTCCCCCTTCCATTCTCCCCCCCTTCCCCTTCCCCTTTCCCAGCTTTTATTGCTGGGTGTGACACCATATGGGGTGGTATATCCCTTTGGTTGGTTTAGGTCAACTGCCCTGGTCATGTCCCCTCCCCACCTCCTGACGATCCCCAGCCTCCTGGTTCTGGGGGGGTTGGAGGGAGTCTTGGTGCTGTGCCAGCACAGCTCAGCCATAGCCAAAATGCTGCTGTGTTAGCAGGTCTGTTCTAGCTACAAGTGCAGAGCACAGCACTGTATGGGCCACTTCAGGGAAAGCTAACTCCACCCCAGCCAGACCCAGTACAACTGCAGCTAAGAAACTTGCACCAGAGGGAAGAGCTTTCCCAGGCTTGACTGAATATGCTCATATGTATTGAAGATTGGATAGCTAGGGTGTTAAGCAGAGAAACGTATGCAAGTTTCATAAACTGGCCTTTATAAAGTCAAATCAAAAGTATTTTCTGTGGAGAAACTACTAACTCTATTATATGTCAGACTTTTATATCTTGTTTTCAGGAAGAAAAAAAAAAGTGAAAGGAAAAAAAGTCATGTCACTTATAGAAAACTGAAAATGCAAAAATATTTGGTAATTAGTGGCCCATAAGAGGTAAAACTGTAGTAGACAGGAAGTTTCTGAAGTTTCCTTTTCCCCATTTTGCTCAGGAGTCTACAAGACTAAAAATAAGCCTAATTATGAATCAGCCTATAAACACGTTTCTCATTCCTATGTAAAGTTACTGGAAAAGTAGGAAGTTTGCCCCACTATCTGTAAGTAACAGGAATACTTTCTTGCCAAAGAGATGAATGTGTCTTAGGAGGCAGTAGCCATATTGCCAAAAAGGAAGAATTATTTGAAATAGCTACTGCTGTGAATTCTTAGAGAAGCTATATCAAAAGTTAAAAATAAATAAATAAATCACTGATGGGATAAATTCCCCAGGGGAAAAAAAAAAAAAAAAGCTATAAAGATCCAGATAAAAGCAATATATGCTAATGGGATTGCTGCTTAAGGATGAAGTCAATTTAAGGGAGCGGCCCAGCGATAAAACTACAGAGGTCCACAAAGTGCTTTTACGTAGAAATTCAAGAGACACCTATCATTGCTTTCCTTAAAGACTTGATGACTATGAGTTGCAAACAAATGCAAGACAGAGTGTATATGCGTGTAGAAACCATAAAATAACCTTGCATACTTAACTTCTATTTTATATCTCCCTGTAAATTACAGGAGCAGAGTTAGAGGCAGTGAGACCCCTATAAGCAGCTTCAGCAAAATATCAAGAATTACTCAGGACTATATCTTGTTCTTTCAGTCCCTGATCAAAATTTTTAAGCTATATGTGTTAGGTTGCTGAGCAAGCTCCAGTGACTCCCTGTGATCTGTTGTGAGGATTTGTATTTTAGATTAGTTCTTAGGTTTCAATCTCTGTTACCTGAGCCTGCTCTTCCAAGCCACAAGATCAAAATGAATAAAAATTTCTATAAAATTTAATTCAGAATAAAACCAACAGGCAGGATAAACTTAAAATGTATTCAGTGTGGAAGAACATAAAATCTGTATAATGTGAAGGAAAACCTACAAATCAATATAAAACTCATTGCTGCTAAATATGAGGTAGGAGGAATGATGGAGGGTGTAATATTTGTACATCCATCTGTCTAATAGGTGAACTATTAGACCATGACATTTGTTCTTGGTTTTACTGTAGTCTTGTTGCATGACCTTGTGCAAGCTGCTTCATGATTCTGTCTCAGCTTCCCCATCTGTCAAATGACACTTATAAAACACTTTGAGATGGTGTGGTGAATAATGTCATAAGAATTAATAATTCTCTCTTCAGAGAAAGTAAGAGGCGTATAAACTTTGAAGGTAAATGCCATGCCAAAATAGGGTTTGTGTAACAATAGTCCTACACACTAGGATAATGTAGAGATTGTATCATTGTGCTTATATACATATATATGAGGACAGAAGTCTATTTTATAGCTTCACCTGCATATTTTCAGATGACTTGAAATTTTAGATTCTTAAAGCAGTGTTCACTGAAAGCTGTGTTTGCTAAAATATTCATTATTTTTGTTGGTATTTTCAAGTGACGATTATGCACTTTTTCTTACAACTTTGCCATAATACTTTATTTGAAAACTTTCAACACAGTAAGGTATAGTTTGAAACTTAAATAACTCTTTTTTTTTTTTTTCTTTTCTATTTTTTGATGGCTGTTTGGCTATGGAAATGCTGTGAAAAGATTGGCCTATTGTATCTTCTCTCAACTTATCATGTTCTAATATTTTAGCGCTAGAGAAAAAATATAATCAAGGAAGAGAATCCACTTCTTGTCACGTCATTTAGGTGCTTGACCATTCATTTTTTTCTTAGCTTAATTTGAATTTGAACCATTAGATACTTGATTTATATAGCTGCTGATAGGCCAGGTTTTTGCCACCATTACACTGTGAAACACCTTCCTGGCAAAGATCTGTTGAATTCAGTCGAGTTACTCAAAGAGTATAGAACAGGCACAGTTTGTTCTTTTGCTTAGTGTACTAGTTGGAGCAGAAATTTCTTGTGCCCTCTGCTTAGATGCTGAGGCAATATTTTTTGATGTAAATATTTATTGATGTCAGTCTTTCTTATTATCATTATCATACTTCCTCCAATATTTCTGTAGTTTAGATTTAAACTTATTTGACAGATGTAATTTCTAGTGAAACTTTTTTTTTAGTGAAACTTAATTTCTGGGGACTTTTATGAACATGTTAACTTAATTTCAATATCCTTTAATTTTTTATTTTTTATATATAGTTATAGTCACAAATATTGAGGTTGGTAATGGATTGTGGTCCATACTTAAAGCTCCTAAATTATATTCTGATAAACATGTTAAAAGTTACTTTAAAATAGTGTATCATAAGTTTGCATTTCCCTTGAGAACATTTTATATAACATTATCAGTAACTCCTTCTTGAAATAATTGCTGCCAACATTTTGCTTTTGGACTTGTGCATTCTGTTAGATTTGACAAAAAAAAAAAAAAAGAAGTTTCCCTTTTACTTGGCTGAAGGTTGCTGATATGAAAATTACCATTAAAAAAAGTTTGAATTGTCTTCATTTTCTTAATTAAGGGTTTTGTAAGTAACCTATTTGTGGATCTGGAACATAAGATGATAGCTGGCTATGCTTTGCTAAGATATTTCTATTCATTACCCAAATAGTAACAACAGAAGTCTCTTTAAACAACATTAATAGATTAGAGAGTCATGCTAACTGTCAGATAAAAGGTAGTCTTTCATAAATTCTATCTGTTTCAAATAACTAATCTTTACTTCTTAAAATATGAATTTAACTTGTTTTTAATGATGTTTTGTTTCTGCTAATTTGCTGTACTTATAGTATCTCAAACAGCTTACTGGTTATTAGCTCTCTGAAGTAATTTGGAAGTTAATTTCTCTTACTTGTAAGAGAAAATAATTACTGTATATATGAGCATAAAATTATTTAGAGTTGGTAGAAGTAAAAAAACACGAACAAAAAATAAAAATGTAGACAACATGAAGTAGAAAACATAAATAGTTAAGCGTGGACCAGTAGCACTTCTCAGTGCTCAGAGGGTAAGATCACAAGCTTAATAACAAATGCTATTGGGATTTTCAAATCAGTCTCATGTAGCGTTCTCATGTCCTAGTGAGGATATCACAATCTGGATGGGTGGCCAATCAGATGGCTCACAAAAAAAAAATAATAAAAAAAAAATGTTTGGATGATCTAACCCGGAGGATTGTACTCTACCTATATGCCAGTAAGAAGTGGGTTAACTCTCAGGTTTATGCTGGCACCCTTCAAGACTTCTTTACAACTGGTGTGGACAAGGTGATGGAGGGCTTGCTCATCAGGTTGTGGGTGACACCGAGCTGTGGGGAACAGCTGATCTGCTCGAGGGCAGGGCTGCTGATCACACAGACTAAGGCAGGCTGGAGGAATGGGCGGATGGAAACTGTAGGAACCTCACCAAGGACAAACGCAACATCCTGTCCTGGGATGCCAAGCCCATGCCAGCAGAACGGGCTGGGCCCTGACTGCTGCAGGAAAGGCCCTGGGAGCCCTGGTGGGCAGTGGGGGGACCAAGGTGAGGAACACACCCTGGCAGCAAAGTCAGCCAGCAGCACCCTGGTGTAAGGAGCAAGGCCAGTACAGCGAGGGAAGGGATTCACCTCTCTACTCAGCACATTTAGATGTGGTGTCCAGTTTGGGGCCCTGCATGACAAAAAAAGAAAAATTAAATCAGAGGGTGTTCAGCACAGGTCTGGAGCACTTGCCCTGCTTCCAAAAATCAAGCATCCCTACCTAACTTCCCCTGTTTCCCTTCCTTCCACGCTGCTCAGTTTTATGCGAATTCAGCATGGAACTACAGACCATGTAACGGCAGCTCCTTTTCTCTAGGTGGTTTTGGAAGCAGTGTTTTGATGTGGAAAAAAGTTGGTGATTAGAAATCATGTATTTAGATCCCACAAAAAGTGGTGAAAATATCTTTAGTGAAATCATGATAAAGTGACTCAGTTTTGTCAGTAGAGAGTGTTATATCAAATAACAAGAATCCCCGAAGTAAATAAGCATGCATACATTGGATCTGATAAAAATTCAGCCATTAACAGATACCTGGGCTAGGGTGTAAAGACAGTATGAATATAAACAGTATTTCCTTAGAACACATTTCCAGGCTGCAGAGTCTTGTACCTTGAGGCTTTTTTTTTTTCTTTTAATTCTTGTCTTTTAAACAGTGGTTATTTTTAACAGGGAGTATATCCTATTTCCCTTCCTGCTAGATTCTGATCTGGCAGATCAGCTTTGTTACTTGCAACCCACTGGAAAAGCAGATTGGGAGGGGAAGTGTTTCTCTGGACTGCAACCATCTCTTTTTTTTTTTTTTTTAATTACATTTTTTTACTTTTTGTTTTTACGTTGAGCTAGGAGTATGCATATGCATAAGTGTTTGTTTTTAATACAGATTTATGTACATTTTATGGGTTAGATTTGTGTGTTTGTGTGTGTGTGTGTTAATAATACTATATGTCTCTCAGTAATGACTAAAGCAAAGTTGAGATTTTTAAATTGTCCTGAAATACACCACTACCATTCTCAGACTTCCCATTGCTGGCATGTACAAAAGCAGCACATCCAGGCACAGCTAAGTGGCTGTGCTCCTCCAGGCAGAGCATCATCACCCTACAGCGCTAATACAGTGTTGGCGACTCTTCAGGTTGACAGAAGTCTGGAAAGCAGCTCCCGTTGTCAAAAGGAGCAGGGCATATCTGATGATATGGGGGAATGAACAATAGATTTAAAAAATTTAAATGTTGTGCGTGGTACCTTAATGGATATAAAATGTTTAAAATCTACACTAATAAATTTCTATTTATTTGCCTAAGGAATCACACTACTAAATATGTTATTTCCCAATCACGACCAGAAAGAGGAACAAAACTTCCTTGCATCCTGAAATCATATCCTCAGATGTTTTCACACAGTTCTGTAGCCTTTTCTGTGTCTTAATTGGATACATCAATGCCCTATAAAATGCAAATACCAGCTATTTTGCTCAGTCTATCAGCCTGAAAATTCAAAAGTTCAAGAAGCTCTGTAAGTACCCTGTGAAACATCCTATAATTTAAGAAAACCCTTATGCCTCCTAAATTAATTTCCACCTCCGTTTCTCAATATATTAGTGGAAAATTATTAGCTTGTGGACTTTCTGATTGCTGTACTGATCAAAAAGGGAGGAGTATTATTTTTTTTAAGTCTCTTTGAAGAATAATGAAAGCAAATGAATGATGAAGGAATTGAATTACTTCAAACAGAATTATAATTTGGTGCTGACCTTTCTCTTTGCTACTGGTCAATTTCCTGTGCAGGATTGTATGTTCTCAAATGTACTGTGGATGGATGTATCCAAACTACAGCCGTGGATGCACAGTGAGAGTGAGCAAGTTCAGAACAAAATTTCTTGGTTGCTACTGTTTCCTTGATGAGTAAAACATACATTCAGAAATAATTTTGTCTCTAATTGTTAACCTTTAGTAGAATATGCATTTCTTTAAGTTACTGCATAGTTGTACGATGAAACACTATCATAAATGTACATCTTATCTTACAATATGATTACATGCAGGATGTGATTTCATATGATTTCAAGTGTGTGTATTTACCACAGAAAAATACCTAACAGTTTGAATATTTTAATGAAAGCAATATCTTTTTTCAGGGAGCTCATCTATGGTAGATTATGTGCCTATTAGATGTTTCAGTTTGAATTCACAAAGACAGGAGACCATGGTTCTCTCTGTCATGGTAGAGTTGTTTGTTAAAGGATTTTTCTGATATTAGAGTGTTCTGAATCGTCAAAGAAAGCACAAACACAGTCTATTAACTGTGTTGCACTCGCTGGTAAACAGTACTATTAAACAGACGAGTTCTTTTTTGTTGTTCTGCTACTAATGCTGTCCAGAAGTGTTATGGGATATAACTGCAGAGTTGCTTAGCAACAATTAATAAAATATTGTGTTTCTTTTTAATGCTGTTATTTTTTCATCATATGTGGAGTTTACATATGAAAATATTGGATATTTTGAAAATCAACAAGGGCAAAGAGATCCACAACTGTTTAGACCAGAGCTGTCCATGACACTGATGTATCAAATGCCTACGGAATTATTTCTTCCTGGTGTGGTTTTTCTTTTTTCTTTTTTTTTTTTTTTTCTTTTTTAATTTATTTATTTCATACTGTAACAAAATACTAGGCAATTTACTTTCTTGCTTCTCCTAGTTTTCTTGGAAAATAATGGCATGTAGAAATGCTTTCATCTCCTGCATTCTGTAATGACCTTGTGGTACTGATATGCTAATGTATTCAAATGAGACATTATGTTTCAAAACCCACTAGCAGAGATTAAAAAATGCCAATGTACTAAAAATAGAAATACGTTTGGAATGGGGGATATAAATTTAACTATGTTCACTAACCTAGCAGTCAGGTTCTGAAAATAAATGTTTTGTCAAAGGCCACCAGCAATATGGGAAGGTTGGTGCCACAAATGTTTCAGTAATAGCTGCACTGCAGTTGAGGAGAGTTGGATAAGCCTTTTTGGTAGAGCAAAGCCTGAGAAGCCTGGGTCACATTAACTGACCAGCCATGCAGACTGAGCATTACTGGAAATGGAAGGCTGTTGTCGATGGCATAGGTGGGCAGAGCCACAGAGCTACTTTTTTTGCCTCCAAATGCACAGCTCTACACACTTCTCTGTCTGTGTCATGCTCTCTATGCACATAGACTCCATTCAGATGTTTTTCATGGCCTACACGTGTGCCACAATAAACTTCCTGACCTTTCTGAGCAGCATCACAGGTGCAGAAATACTTGCTCATGTTTTGCAAGTCCCTAGGTGAGTTTTGTGGTGGTTGCTGTTTTACCTGAGTTGCTTACCATGGAATAAAAGGTGTTACTTCTAAAGAAGTACTACTGAATTGGTGTCAGAAAAAGTACATTATAGTCCCAGAACTGACTGAATATATTAATAATGGCTGCTTGTTAAGTATTGTGGTGAGATTCAACTTCTATTGAGGTTGAAGCTTTCTAGGTCAAGATAAGGTTATTACCAACAGGTAACAGGACGAATGTTGTGATCCTATAATATTCTAGAATAATGAAATATTTCCTGATTTACCCATTGGAAGGATTGACTAGAGTTCTTCTGATTAAGGGTGGTGAGAAAAAAAAGATGTTAGCATTACAATTTCTGTGTTCTCCATTACTGATCTTAGAAACAAGTTGGTTTTTTTAGATCAGAAAGTTCTTGTGTTGGTTATTATGGGTTAACATGTGCAATTAAACTTTCAATTTGCTAATACATTACCCCGCAAGAAAATACTACTGATGGCTAAATGTAAGTAGTAGGTAAGCACCAGTGCTTGAATGAAAAACTTACCAGCATTTAAATGTAAATTGTCTTTTCAAATTATTTCAGTTTCTCTAAATAAGCGCATTCATGAAACAGTGTGGAGGTCAGAGATTTTTGATGAAAGAATCATTCCTTTTTTATAAGCTAGTCCTAAATATTCTACATGCTGTGCTATACATGTATATTCCAGCCCCTTCCCTGTGGATCTCTGACTTAGGATCTGATCCTACTCTTATAAATGTTAATAGGCAATATTAACATTATCGGAAAGCTGGCTGAGATCTAATGATCAAGTTTTCAAAGTTCTGAATTTATCTTTGTTACTTGCCCTTTAGATAACTACTGAAGTTGAGATTCCTGACTGTTCTTCATATGAGGCCTTCATAATTTAAAATGAAAAATTTAATTTAAATGTAGGATGAAATCAAACTATACTTTAAGATAGCTGTAGGATGGACAAACATAGATATGAATACAAAGAACAATAATTTGGAACATCTTGTTTGCATCACTCCTTCATGCTTTGAATTTAATACAACTAAAGAGAATCGATTATCTTTGTTCATTCTTAATCTATTTTAATTTATTATGGATAAACAAATAGAAGTATATTTCACCATCAATGAATGTTTGGGATTATCTGCATCATTTAGAAAAAAAATGTTCACTGATTTCTTTATAAATAGTAATCAGCTAATGCCCCAGCTTACATCAGAAACAGTATCTTATAACAGGAACAGATCTCATTATTGTACAAAATGCCTTAAGCTTTTATTTTATGAGGAAAATTTTACGGTATAGGAGTACTTAATGCTGTTAAAAAGTTGCACCCTCCCCCCCATGTCAATGTGTTTTTTTTGTATTTTATCATCTGCCAGAAACTGATTGTATCAGTCATATTGATTTGTCTAGAACTAAAACATTTGGGTGTAGTTGAGAAGCAGGATTATTTGGATCTGCTTTTTATCAGTTGGTTTTTTCTTGTTCTTGTTGCATAAACACCAGATGACTCAATACAGAGGCAACAGAAGTAGTTGAAACATTATGAACATGCTTTTTAATTGCCTCTTTGTTTTGACAAGAAAATAAGAGAAAAAAAAATGTTTATTAGGTTTTCTTGCTTCTTTTAAATCTGTATTGCCTCAGTACTTTCTATGTGACAAACAGCAGTCAGACTTCTCAATGTATGTACTAAGAAACCATGATTAATACTCAGATGGCATTATTGTGGCTTTTCTAGTCTCTACTTTCAGTAATTTGTAAATAAATTTACTTGGTAGTCAGAACATTATTATGTATAAACTCTCTTCTCATATCCACTTGCAGATATAAAGATACTATATGTCTTTAGTATAGGAAAGTTTCAGCCTGGGCAATATTATGCGAGAATTAATATTCAGTAGATATATTTGAAGAGTGATAACTAAGTTGTCCATGCAGGATTGTTTTCATACATTCACTAATTAATAATACTGCACTGAATTTCAGTATTGTCCCTTGTTTGATATAACAGGAGATACTGACATTGCAAACGTAAAATTAAGCCGTACTAAAAATGGTATTTTGCTGCCAACAACACTTCCACTCTGGAGACTACTGAATGGGAGCTGCAAAGAGTAAAGTCCTGAAGAAAATCTGAGTGATGCTTCATAAATTTAATGCTTAATCTGTCATTCTATACGGAAGAATTTTGATGATCAGAAAGTGTTAACACAGTTGTGCTTTGGTAAGAGTTAAAAACTGCTGGATAGATTTTCTTGGCCAGTTTTCTGTGTCTGTTTAATAATATCCCTTTCTTTAACATCAAGTGCAATGACATCATGTTTTGTACTACATCATTTGTTTCTGTGCCAGTTTGCCAGTAAACATAAATAGTGCTTTCCCCAATTCTGCCTACCCCAAAGTTTACCCATTTAATTTATTTCTAGGCAGAAATTCCTATATTTATATTACTAAGTAAAAGTAACATTTTATGTTACTAAACAAAGCAGGTCAAACTCCTCTGATATGTGCCTTACTGGGAGGAGTATGAATCCTTGGAGGAGTATGTGGATCCTTGACTTTTTTATTCTACTTCTCTAAATTCGTGTCTCCTGAACATATCTTATATTTTGTGCAATATTCCAGATGAAATTTTGCTAGTGCTGTCAACTTTTGCTGTTTCCCTAATGTCTTCTATTTTCAAACTTGCATTGTTTTGACTCCTTTTATGCACTAGCATATGGGAGTTTTTCCTTTCCCATGATCTTCAAATGACAATTTTCCCACTTGATAGCAGAAATTAGTCCTTGTCCTTCAAAAGGTTTTGTCAATTCTATTTCTGTTATGTCTATTCTGCAGGCCAATCAGGCTTTCTTTGTAAAATCCTAATCCACCTTTGTTCTTAAAGTGCTACATAATTTCATGTCAGCTATGACTGCCATTAATAAATTCCTACTTTGTGTTCATTAATTTAGAAATTATATCTATATTCATTTCAGTCCTTCAAGAGCTAGTAACCTCCATGCAGTCTGATATCTTGTCTTTTAGCACTGCCTTTTATCACCTGTCCATTATTTTTTACACACAGTTCTTCCAAACCACTCCTCCTCCAGCATAAATAATACTTGGTGTGCCATCATTTCAGAATCATTACTAAAACTCAGATTCATAAGATCTGTCTCATAATCAGTTACCTTTTCAAAGATAGTTAATCTAATAGTAGTTTATTTTTGATAAGTCACACAGCATTTATTGCTTCTTTCTTTTCTCCCATTGTCTTTCATGGGAATCATGTTTTTACTTGTTTTCACTGTTATGTTTGTATCTGTTTCTTGCTGGTTTTAAATACAGCCAGTCCAACTGATTTTTCTGAAAACATCTGCCTAAGCTGTATCTCAGAAGCACAGCCCGGGGGCTGAGAAGTCACAGTGGATTTACATAACTTCCATTCCCTTAGCTGCTCATCATACATGATGTATGATGTACAGCATCTTATGTGAAAGAAAATTACTTCATCCTCTTCTGTCTTTTTTTTTTTTTTTAACTGTCTGTTGAAATCTGTGGCTGGAAGAAACTGAACTCAGCTTTACAGAAGAAGATAGAATTAAACTTTAAACTATTTAGAGCCTGTACAGATTATCATGACTGTGGCATCAGAAATGAGCTTCCTAATTTTTTACCTTCAAACTTTGTAGAGTTTTGCAACTTTGGCTGTAAACACCTGCATTTAGTTAAATCAGAAACTAAGACAAATTAGTGATCATTCAGTTACATTTACACAATACTTAGCCATTTCTCTGATTTGCAGTGTAGTAAAGCTTAAAGATTTATTAGCAGGATGGGAAACTCCAAAATCCTGTTTGGAGGTATGTGTATACATAATAATGGTCCTTGCTACTTTTAAATGAACAGTAAATTCCTCTACTTTAGCAGAGGCAGCACACAAGTTGTAGTGTTTATCCTCTTTCCCCTGGGCTCTGAGCTGCCTTGGCAGAAATGTTTGCCTGTCACCCAGAAACACGTTAGAGTAGAAACCATTCTGGCTGTTAAGAAAAACTCTCTGGAAAAACTCTCTGCTCTGGAAAAACTTCTCTATTCTTAAAATTCTTAAAATTCAAATCCCTGTGTTCTCATCCAAAACAGTAAATAAAAGCTTAAAGAAAAAAAAAAAAAGCTGGAAGGAAGTGGGGACAAGCAATGTCAGTCCCATTGTTCTTTTAGAAAGACGTCACTGGCTGAATTGATTCTGACAACAGAAGGAGGGAAGTAACCTTCTTCACGAAAGGAACCTGGGTAAACAGCCTGGGTAAGCAGAGGTAACGAACCTTCATTTCAAGGTTTGACCTTAGGTCAGCTCTTGGCTATGGAAAAGCCGGGTAAAGTTTGTAGCTTTAACTGTTTGTCTGAAATTATCAGACAGACATGGTAGCATGATTAATAAATGCAGCATTCCTGAGATGAGAGGAATCCTTTTCTTGTGGGAAGTAATTCTTGTTGTGTTTGCAACTCCAAAGTTCGTTTTCAATCCCCTTTTAAAGAGGAATTTTACTGCCTTAAATTCCTTTGACTTCTACTGAAAAAGCCCTTTTAAAAATTAGTCTAGAAAGAAGAGACCCTAGTGATCAAGGAATACAAATTTTGTTATAATCCACCTAGAAGTACTGGGTGACATTTTTAAAATCTGTTACACAATTAAGACTTTTTAATAGAAAAAATATGTATAAAACTTACTACAGGAAACTGCCATACTTTTACCTCTTTCAGCTATTTTCTTCAATAGTGACATGAGGAATGAAGCACGTTAGCCTGTTGATCTGTACAGAAACGTACGTACTAAGTGGATGAATATGGTATTACACATTTAGAGTATTGTACAACAATACAACAAGTAACTGCTCTAAGTTAGATAAGAGCTCACTTTCCTCAGCTTGGTAAGTTGGTCAGTTGTTTTGGCAGAGTTAGAATTTAAACCTGCCTCTTGCCCTCCTCCAGTTCTTACCAAGAAAAAGCTGTTGTCAAAATTGTACAAACCTTACCAACAAGAAGAATCCTCAATCTCTTGAGTCATCCCAGCAACACCACTACAAACATGACAAAGAAGTATTAATGAGTTGAGAGTATATGGGAAGGTTATTTGTATACACTGCCCGAGCACTGGCAGCCAAGGTGGTCTGTGTGTGCGCGCACCATTATAATGTTGATGTTCTACAGAATTGAAGGAAGTGTTTATTTTTTGGCAAATGTCCTTAAAAGTTAAATCTATGGAAGAGAGATGTTACCACTAATACAAGTATGGGGGAGGAGGTAAAGGGCTGTAGCATTTCTGCTGGCGCCTCTCATTGTTGTGTGTACGTATATATTTGCATACGTATATATTCAGTGATGTGATATACTTGAGATCAGTCACTAATATTTGTGATGCAGATTAATATCTCCTTGAAGATAGGGTTATTTAGTGTTAGGAATTTAACTGGAGAAAAAAAAAAAAAAGAAAAAAAAAAGACTCTACCGATAAGAGAGGGTGAACAAATTACAGCTTTTTAATTTTCAACCTAAGGGAAAACAAACACAGCTTTTGAGTAGGAAATATTTATTAAAGCTTTTATGTGGTTAAATGGAGTAATTTTATACTCTGTTTACAAATATTTATCTTAATATAATAATGAAGAGGATTTGTCCATACCTGATGACAGCAGGCATTTTTGTGTGCAGGCGGAATCGCAGTCTCTACAAATAAGTTTGCTCATGGAGTTTGTATGAACAGCTTATATTACCCGAGGAGCAATTACATGCATGCAGTTCACGAAGCAAGCTCCAAATCCCCACCGAGTTTCCCTAGAAGAATAAGGCCTGTTAATTCAAGCAGTTTGACTACATGCCAGGAACTTTGGAGTGAAATTCTGTCTCTGTGAAAATCCAATGGGAATCTTGCTATTAACTTCAGTAGATGCAGGATCAGGCAGCATATTCCTATGTGACTTTGGTGCCACATTTTACTCATATAAGCAGTGCTATTGTGAAACTAGGGATATTTATTTTGTTCATTCTCTTAAAATGTATCACAATAAATAAAAATACTACAAGTAAGCATGACAATGCTGCTTAACAAAGAATATGGTAAAAATAAGTGAAAATTACATCAGAATCTGACCTAGTGATAAAGGTACCAGAGCAAAGAAAATAATTTTTCTTCTGCCTACTAGATTCTACTTATTATGGATAAGTTATTAAAACCCTCTCTATCAGCCATCTGAATTGCAAAGGTCTTGTTAGTAGTGTTTGGTTTTCTACTTTTCATAATAAATAAATAAGTAAAAATATTCGTCTGCATCTGTTACAGTCCCTCTATAACATGCAACAGGACTAAGAAGTTCCACATTTTTTGTATATTTGCTTTGCAAAGCTTTACTTGAATGCGACTAATTAAATAATGTCTGCTACATTTCCTCTGCAGTGTCTTTGGCATATTGTAAGTTACACCGCATGCCAAATAAATACTTTTTTATACAGTATAATTATATACAAGTATCGTTGACACTGTCAAGCCTGTAAAATATTTACTCAGCTTGTAAAATACTGAGTGTTAAAAATGTAAAATACAACTGTGAAAAAGAGGAAAAATCTTTAATCTGACAAAAATGTCTTTCAAAGGGATTTAAAATGTGCTTGTTGGGAAGAGGGCCGTGCAGATGAATGTCTTTTAAACACTACATACTATGTACAGTTTGACTTATTTTTATTTAGATAAAGCTGACACTTTTCAGAAATATGAGTAGGATTTGCATTTCAAACAATTCACAGGTGTTTTTTGTTTTGCCAGGTAGAATGTGTTCCCCCCCCCCTTTTTTTTTATATACATGCTGGACTGTTTAAGTCTTCTCCATGTATTTGATGTCTTCTGTATTTTGGTTACAGATGTATAAAGCTTCATATTGCTTACTGAATCAAAGTTGAAATCATGACGTAGTATTCCAGGAATTTTGTCTACTAAGCACTTTCCAGTGGAAAAATGGCTTTGCCGTTTGCTGAACCTGTTTTGTGACCTCAAAGAGTATATCAAAGTCAGTTGCAAAAGGTTTTTTAATCTATTCCTATGTAATATCCTTTAAGCCTGGAATCTTTCCAGAGTTACTCATTGTTTCCTTATGTGTGTCATGAAAAAGTACTCAGGGCCATGTGTAAAAATGGTGTAATATCCAGATAACTTTAGAACTGTAGAACCACAGAATCATTTTCGTTGGAAAAGACCTCTAAGATCATCAAGTCTAACTGTTAATGTGGCACTGCCAAGTTTACCACTAAACCATGTCCCCAAGCACCATATCTACACATCTTTTAAATACCTCCAGCGATGGTGACTCAACCACTTCACTCTCACAGTGCTTCACAACCTTTTTCATAACAAATTACTTCCAATTTTCAAATAAAGAGGGGAAACATTTATATTCCAATTTGGTTCTAGTGTTTTTGGTTGTTTGGTTGGTTTGTTGCTTTTTTTGTTTGTGGTGTTTTGTTTTGTATTTTTGCTATACCCCATTTTGCTCTTCAGTATATACTCACAAGGCTATGTGAGATCCATTGATAGTTCTGTCCATCAGCAGGGAGAAGGAATCAACACTGAATTTATATTCAGATTAGCCAAGGGCAAAGTGAGAAAAGAAAGATACCATGCTGCAAAGTGAGGAAAACTATGGGCAGACATAACCCTGGAAATAAATTAGAACAGTTTAAGAGATTCTCTGTGATTATGAAATGATGAACCTTTGCAGCAGCTAAGAATGTGATGAAATGTCATAAGAACTTTGAACTCCAATGGGATTTTTGTATGCAAACTGGAGAAAAGAGGCCACCAGATTGCTTTTTTTTTTTTTTTTTTTTCCCAAGCAGGAGTCTGCCCAGCTAATCCTGAGAGAATTGGTTGTAGCTATTAAAATTCACATTTAAAAGTGTGAACCTAGCTGAAGTAATGTAATTATTGCCTATCTGGGAAACCACAATCCCCCACTGATTGCAATATGAATTGATATTGGATATATGCTGGCTTTCAACATTAATTTGTAGGAATTTATTTGTTTTCCTATCAATCAACTGACCTTATAAGGTTTTCATGAGAACTTTGTTTGGCTGAGTCAAATTTATCCATAAAATAGACCTGAAATACATTGAGTTAAATATATATATATATTTTGTCAGAAGTTTTAAATATTTTTAGTAGACTTCATTGCTCCCTGGATACCAGAATCCTTCACATTAACTCATTCCAGGGGTTACTGTCAGTTTTTCCTTTTGCTCAGTCTGTGACAGACACTCATTTAACAAGCAGTGCACCCATTTATCTTTCAAGCCTGTCTGATTCAGGGACTGCCTGCCAAGGGCTTAAATAAAACACAGAAAGTGTTCTAGGTAAGAGGTTCTCTTGTGTTTGTTTGAGGTAGAGACTCTGGAGGCCTCGAGGAGGCTGTCATCTCCCATGTCACCTGGGCTACTGCGTACTAAGCTGGTGTCTCCCTGAGGGAATTAGAAGGGAATCCCCTGAGAAGCTTGAGAGAGAACAGAGCTGCCTGGTTGAAAGGCTGTTATTTCACAGATAAAGCAAAAAAACTTTATACCATGCTTTTAAAATAAACTTTGACTCAGATATACTTCAGCTGTCAGCTTTGTGCTCAAGCAGTTGTAGAGCGTTAGTATTTTACAGAGGAACTGTGTTTCTATTCGGGTTTCTGAAATACAGGTTCCATCACCTCTCCAAGGGGTAGTTTCTCTGTTGTATTAAGCAAGAAATATGAGTATTTTTATGAAGAAAATTAGTTTTACAGAGGTATCACAGCATGGTTCTATGTGGAAAGGACAGTAGATGATACTCTGTGCATGTGCACTGAGGGGAGGAGTGTATCCCATTATCTACAGCATCATTTGTATACCTCTGATTCTGACTGTGTATTCATTGCACATTTATCTCTACCCCATGGCTCTCTTCCACTAGCTGGAATGTTTTAAGTACTTGTTCTTTGTCCCTAACCATTCCCATGCTGAGCTCCCAGGTGTTACAGGCTTGTAACCAGCCTCATCTACAGCTGCTGGCCACAAGTGAAACCAGAAGATGTCACTGTGAACGGGGCCCTGAGCTCTCACAATGCACATCTGCCTGTGCCAAAGATGAATAGTTGTATGTTTCATAACAGCAAGAATGACACATCTCTCCTTTCTTCTGTTGCTGCATCATTTTCTTTCCTTTAATTTATTTTAACGGGACAGAGGACAGGCAGTTGTTTGCATCTGTCAGTCTTTCAGTCTAGGAATTTTATGATGAAAAGACTAGAAGAAAAAAACCTGTAATGTGATTGCTAGTTTTCCAAAGTAGTCTGTTTAAATTCTACTGCATTATCTGAATTAATATGGAAGACACATAATACAAGCAAATTGTTGTTTTATTAAGATTCGAGGAATCACTTCTTCAAGTGAATTCATGTGTAGAAATCATTTTTTTCAATGTTGCTGCTGAATGAAGGCTCATAGTGTTGTGCTGTTTTTATTTTTCTTTCCATGGGTGTTTGATTTTAGAGTTAAATCAGAGGTTATTTTATGACTTGTAGAACAGAATAGACATCTGAAAAGACAGGTGGATCCAGGAAAGGAAAGAAGGAAAAGAATTATATATATGTGTGTATATAAGAGGGAACAGTAGACTTCACACTTCTTTTTAACTTGGAACATGGAATTTAAGGCCTATGGAAAGCAAAAATGTAGTTTACTTCATTAAAATGGGGAATCTAATAAAACAGAAATCAAAATAAATTGTAAGGCTGAAATGTTATCTGCTCTAGAGCTTTTTTCCTAATTTTTTTCCTGAATTCCTTGCTTCTCTGAATTAGTTCTCCTAGAAGAACAGAAAATTCGGGGGGAGGTGAGGGTAAGAAAAAAAATCTCATAGATTTTCTTAACCAGATTTTTTAAAAAATGTCTTTGAGTTTTCCTTCAATTTTTATTTTCAATTTTAAAGCAGAAAATGTCTTTTGTTATTTCTAATTCTATCTAAAATTTATCTCCAAAAACTTTTATTTTTCAATTTTTTTTGTACTTGCACCAAAAAAATAGTAATAATTAAAATAGTAATAATTAGTCATAGTTACACAAAAATATATTTAAGTTTATACAAAAAAAAAAAAAGATATTCGTGTTTCAGGAAAAAATCAATTCCCAGTTCCTTAATATTATAGAGTAAAGCATTCCTGTAGTGGTTGCTCTTATAGTTTGGATACAAGACTTTATAACTCTGTTCTTTTATTCATTATAATAACTCCTATAAATCCACAGAATGATGAAGAGAAGTCTATCAAGTAAAAAAGCTGACAAAAATTAATGCAGAAATATCCTTTGTTCTCACACACAACACTGGACGCAATTCCTCATTAAACACCTTGGTGGAGAAATAGCAACAGAACTCATCTGCATATGCAAAATAGTTTATTCATGGGATTTAATTGTTGTACCTGCAGACAGCAGTTAATCTGTTGCATGGCATATAATCTTTGCAGAGTGGGAATTCACTGTAAATTGCTTTGCTATTGAATCCAATTTTCATCCCCACTGATGGAGAAATTATTTTTTTTTTTAATGAATGGATGGTTATGTATTTCGATTACTGCACCTTTGCCTCTAAGAATAGCCCTAATGAGGAGTTCCCTGTTTCCCAAAGAGTGCTTGTAGTTCTTTTTTAGATATGTCTTTCCATCAATGGTAGCTCTGAACTAGTGAGGATTGCTGACAACATGGCGCATAAGTGTGGTAGCCCCTCGATTTTCAAACATGATTCAGCAATTGTCCATATCACATCCCGGAATTCAGGGGAGTTCCATGAAGTGGGTTAAATGCATCAGCTGTGTTCCTTTGAATACACTTGTACAATGAATAGCTTTTCCTCTGTTTCACAGATAGACCTGTGGCAGGGAATTTGATTTGCCAATGCTGAGGAAATTGTATTTGACTGGAATTGGAGCTGAGACATACCTGGTTCCTTTACCTTTTCTGAAGACATATTTCTCTCATGCTAAATGTGCATTTAGCACAAGACTCTCGTGACCATGATAACAATCTAGCAGCCCTGAAGAAAAAAAAAAATGCTAACATGGAAATTTCCATCTGTAAGAACCTCCTACAGTTTAAAAAGTTGGAAGTATCAAGGGATTGCAAAACAAGTACTTGTAGGATCTGTCCTTTGCTCAGACAGTGGGGTTACTGTGGATGTTTTGAATGTGAACAGAATGAAACCCTTAAGTATAGAAGAGTCATCTCTGAGTACACATACTATTAAAAATAGCATTTATAAAAAACAATCGAACAAACTGAAAATGTATGCCAGAGTCGCATAAAGAAAATGAATATGCAGATGCATTAACATGAATATGCCAATATATTAACCTATATGCAGGTAATCTAGAGGATTTGTTGTGTTTCATACAAAGAAATATACATCTGCTGTTGTTCATGCTGACCAGAACATCACCATAAAATATCAGTAAACTCAGAAGCCTATTCAAACCTTGAAAACCTTCAGTGTAGATTTTTGAAAGGATTTTTGGGGCCAAGGCCTAGGTATAATATCCATGTTTAGAATATCTCCCTGATGTTTTAATAAGACTTGAATATCTAAAATTAAACCTAATTTTTTCTGCATTAGTTTCATTTTTTTTTTCCCAGTTTGAGACATAATTTTAGTGCATTTTGATTTGATTGTTGTTGAAACAATCACTGTACTCCCACACTGTTGTTAGCAGTGCTCCCCCCCACCCTCTCTGTGATACCCAGAGAAGTGAAATTGCCTTCTTCTTAGGTCTCCTAAACTGAATCAAGTTCAGGCTGAAATCAGTGGAATTTGGAACAGCTCTTGTGATCTGGTTGTATTCATGGGGGAATTTTTTCACACGAGAGTTTTTCCTCTGCTAGAGTAGAGCTGGCGCTGTGTACATTGGGCTGTAACTATCCCCTTGATATGACTTCAACCATCTGGGAAAAAAAATATTTAATTAAAGCATTAAATGTACTTTAATACAGAGAAATGTAAGTGCTTGCATCTGAGAGAAAAATGTAGGCCACACTTCCATGGTGAAGATAATTTGGGAAAGAGCAACTGAAAAAAAATATGCATTTAAGCAAATGAATGCCTAATATTTTAGGACTGAATGAAAAGTTAAAGAAGAGCCTTAGGTGTAGAAAGACATATTTATTGAATACAAACAATGCTCTCTATATATCAAAGATGACTTTGAAACCGGAATGGTTCTAGTTCTGTCTATTCGCTGATAACATGGCAGATTGCAGAAAAAGTTTAAAAAAGCATAAATATATTTTTAAATGAAGCACAAGGAATTCATGTAATGTAACTTAGTGGGGGTATGGCTGGCATGTATCTTGCTTTTCTGGCCTAGACACACACTTATGGAGAGAAAACAGTTTTGATTTTAGAAAATTTTCTAACCTAGAAGGCAGAACTACAAGATCTCCTGGTATCAAATTTAAAGTAGAAAACAGAAAGAACGAAGTTTATCTCATGTGAAATCTTTCAGTCAGATTCTTGTAAGTATTATGTTCTAGATCAAGCTATAATTACAGCCTTAGCAATGCTTGCATGTCTGCTTCAGAACTGATAGGTGAAACTTGACCTAGCATGATCCCAAGAATAAACCAGCCCATTGTAACTTCAGTCCCCTATTTTATAAAGGGGTGAGGAGAAACTTTTATCTTTCCTACAAGTTTATCTGTTTTGTGTTGTTGTCAACTGGGTAACTCATCTTCACTGTACTTGAAATTATATTCCACTTGAAGATTTGGCTAGAATTCCCAACATGCCTGATCATTTTTAAGAGATATCAGAAGTCTTCCATTTAAAATATGTTCCAACTAGCTATAAATAAAGTTATTTAGAAAAGTCCTCTACCATACAGCTCAACTTTCAATACTCGCTTGTGATCTCAGCTGTCAGTTGTGTTTTTTTTTCCCCCCATCCTTCCCCACAACACCCTCACCGGCAGCATTCATAGCTGAGCTAAAAGGGCAGGCTTCCCATAGGTGAGGCATGGGAAACCTGTTGAAGTTTTCCTACGTGGGAGTCACCTTTGAGAGAGAAAAAAAAAAAAAGGTGGAGATCGCAAGCTATCCTAAAATGACTGGAGGAATTCAAGCCAGTTCAGCACAATCAAAGCTCTTTTACAGTGTTGTTATTCTTTCTGCCTCATTTTATTTTAAAACCTGGAAACCCTAAAGGGTATATAAATTAATACTAATTTGATATTGAATGTCCTTGCCACTAAAAAAATTCAGATAGACAATGATTTTGACTTGACACAGCATCGGGGCAATCAAAATGTAGAATAGCTGCAACTGCTCATTGGAAAAAAAAGGTCCTCCCACTTTTTCTCTTTCTCTACAGTGAGATTTATGATAGTGAAGGTTAGCTTCTATTTGGAACTAAAATCCTTCAGCTTATGTCTGAAGGAGTCCCCAGTTATAGAGAACAAAGTGACAGGGTAGAGATGAAAATAACTTAGTTGGATTGTTTTCTACTAGAAGAATTTTGAATATTTTTACTTCATTACCCTCCTTCCCCATCTTCCCCTCCTCTTCCCTCTCCCCACCTTTTTTTTTTTTTTGACTTTGAAAGTACAAAATATTAATTTTCATCTCTAAATGTGTAAATCACAGTGCAGTCATGGTGAGATATTGCTGTGACTTGTGTTAAACCAAAGACCATGGTTTTCCTTGGGGAAGCTGGTGAGTGAAGTGATCCCTTGGTGCTATGTTGTATCAGTCATAAAGAGCTTGTGGAATAAAAAAAAAAAGTAAGTTTTTGCTAGAGGACTGGGTGATTTTTTGTGTCTTTTCATCTGTGCTTTCTATCAAAATAACTGTTTTCCAAGAATGACTGAATGCCGGTTTGTTAGATATGAGTTTGGACAGTTTATTTAATTCTATCTGGTTAATATGCTGAAACTCAGCAGGACGGAGCTTCTCTGGAAACAATGCCGTTACTATATTATAATTTCAGTAATAAAAGTAACTTTTCATTGTGCCAATGTTTCTTGCATTGTGCAAGAAATGCACAATGTTGCTCTCTGAAGAGCAACAAGGACAGTTTGTTGTTTTAATATATGTGTTTGTGAGTGCTGAAACCTTTGTATAATATAATGTATAATAATGTATAATGTGTAATATTCTGGGGCTTCATAGGTTTGCATGGGGGACAGAAAGAACATGTAGACTATAGAAGATGTTTAATAGACGCTTGACAGCTAAAACATAAGCTTCTTGGGCATCCGGGATAGTTTATAAGAGAGGTAGGGTTTCCAAGACTGCACATATTTCAAGCTCAGGTAGAAGTTATGTGCCTAACTTCCTTTTATAAATCTGTGCATTTTACCTAGGTAAAATTGGTATTAAAACTTTAGTTTAAAGTGTTTTTTTGAAATATGGAAATTATCTGTATCTGGGTCATGAAGAATATCTATTCACTAACAGTTAGTCTCAAAGTTTTTTCATATTTTTTCAACAGTGCATAAGAGGAAAAGAATATACTGAGAAGTGTAACAATATATTGGTATGTATGCAGACAGATGGAAAGGATGTGGTGTTACGTTGCTTTCATAGCTCAAGGTGGAAAAGTATGCACTTGGCAACTCCACAAAAATATACTATGCCTTTCTTTGATGTCTCTCTGGTATGAAAATTCTTTCTTTGATACTAGATGTAACATCACCTTTAGACTTCTGCAAGCCAAATTGTATCATTCGTTCCATCTGAATATTATGAAGAGTCTTATTACTGACTGTTATTTTGTTTGTGTCTTTGTGGTGTTCCATTCTCTCTAAATCAATGCTTTTGAAACTAGATTTTGCTTTTGAATGGAGGAGGAAGTTCGAGGGTTATACAGGGGCTGAGTTAAGCTTTGTTTATCTTGTTATCCATGAGGCTTCATGCTTATTTAAAGGTTCTGGAGTAATTTGCTAGTATTCATTTTGCTTTCTTCTCCCTACCTCCCTCCCCCATTCATTCAAGTGTTTATTTTTCTCCATCTGTGAGAAGGACTTATTTAAAAATGTCTGTTCCCTGCAGTTTTTAGTATAGCATGAGAAAAGAACAGCCTTAAAACAAAAATCTCAACTTTTTTGTGGTGGCTTTTTTTTTTTTTTACCCAGGATAAACGATTGTTCTGTTTTATGGTTTTTAAAATTTCATTTGTTAGTGCATAATGAAGCAGAGTAATGTACTAAATTAATTTATACTGTTGGATTTTGTTCATGTTCTACTGTGATGTGAGCATGCATTATGCATTTGGATTTCATTCTGCCTGTGGTTATTGTTGTTTGCATGTGATAATATGAAAGGATTAGTACATTTTCTTCCTTTATTTCCCTGCATTGTAGATATGAAGAAGATGTCAGTGTAAGAGCGTTTGTTCTAAGATTATTTAATGTAGTAACAACAACAACATGGATAGCAGGAACAAATAAACACTGATTTAGCTTTAACTTCTGGGAGACTGACAATTAGCTGATATGGTATTTAGAGGCATTTTTTCAGATTCTTCATGAAGTTTTATATGGAAAATCTTATGTGTATTTTCGTATATTTTGTAAACTGTAAGCTTTCTGTTGCACTGTGACTATGTAGAAGTTCATAAAAAAAAACAAATTCCATTACTTGGAACCTCAAAATGGCAATGTCACAGACAAAAGGATGATCACATATTAATATTGTCATCCAATAACTGTTTAAGGACTGTGATATATATATCCACAGTAACTAATGGGTTGCAGTAAGTAAAGATAAAACTTTATTACTTCATTATTAAATCTGTAACAACTCCATTAGTTTTATTTTAATGATTACTAGCACTTTTTTTTTTTTTTTAAATGCACAGATATTAACATTTCTGTGAGTTTTTTTTTTCCCGATTTTTTCAGGCTAAAATATGTAATTATCAAACACATAGCTTAAGCTAAGAATGTTATTACTCTAGAGTATCTGAACTTTTTCTTTTAGATGGTAAGGTGATTTTCTGCTGTGTTTTTCATGTTAGCAATCCAATGGATTTCAGTTTCTATGAGATTTTTACTAACCATTTTCACTAAATCAACTAAGTTGTTATTATTAGAAATTGAATTAAATTGAAAACACAGGGCATAACATTCCTAGCATGTACTAGAAATTGTGGCAAGTTATATTTCAAGAAATCCAGAAGCAATTCCAAAACTGTTGGTGTATTCTTAAGCCCATTCCCAGGGAGAGTAGGCTGGCTGTTGTTTGGATAATGGATGAATCAACCCATCTCTCTCCAGTCTCTTGTATCAGACAGATTACTTGTTGTAATTAGCACAGCACACAAAGTTTTTATATTTCTTTCTACATGGTGCTGCTTATTTATTTATTTATTCTGCTCAGAAATTTACCCATCAGTGTGTTATGAGATGTCAGGCACGCTTTGTCACATCTGACTTGGTTTGTTCACTCTTTAGAACTTTCTCTCTTAATTTCACAGCTGAGTTTGACTTTCAGGGTCTCTTCCTCTGCTGATTATCTGGAGGTAATGAATACTGCTTATATATGCCTATATTTTCACCTTAATTTTAAAAAAGAGTTTTGACATTCAAAAAATAACATGTCAGTCATAGACTTCTAAAAATAAAAGAGATTAATCAAAGACACCTTGCCTCCTCACTGCTTCATTCAAATTATGTTTACTTGTGAACCTTAGTTTCTAAGGAAATTATACCTATATTACCTATGTGGTAGTAAACCTTTATGGATTTTGACTATAGCTTTTGTTATCATTATCAGTTTGATAAAGAGCTCAGAATAAGATGGTCTACTTCAACTGAAAGAAAAAATGGTGAAAGAAATTGTTGTTGATTGTTTTTAATAGTTTATCTTTTGGGCAGCCAGTTGGGTGTTACTAAATGGAGAAGAAGGAATAATTTTGCCATTGATTTCAGCCAACAGAAATCAGAGTAGACCAAGGTACAGGACCTGTGGTGTCAACAGCAGGCAGGCAGTGGAATATCTGGCAGAAGTAAGGCAGCGAGAGGGTGGGGAGGAACATCATGCCTGAGATTTTACTTTACAATGTGAAAAGTGGCTGAGAACAAAGCTTTACTAACCTTTATGTCATTACAAAGATGAAAGTTAGATAGTAGTAATGGAAAAGATACAGCTGCCATCATGGCACAGTACAAAGGCTAGGGGACATAAAGCCATGTTTTCAGAATCATAGTCACTTTCAGCATCATGGAGATTCTTTTTCTTGGCCATGCAGTACATTTAACTCGTCAAGATAAATACAGTGAACAATTGTCTTGTTTTGTTATTACCTATTTTTAAAACTAATTTTAGTGCTGATCTTTGTGAAGTGTTCTTAAATTTTATCACGTATAAATTGATGTGGAACAGCTGATCTTAGGGAACACTCAAATGTTTCTAGTGGGGAAATCCACAGGGTAATCTATTAATTCTTTAAGGCAATTGGAAAGTTTTTGTGCATGGCACTTGACCTCAAATACATCCTGTTTTCAAAATGAATATCATGTAATATTTACATCCATTCAAACTTTCCATTAATTCATGAGAAAGATCCTTCTCTGAGTCCATGTATATAATATGATGAGGTAAATGGAGATAAGTTTCTGAAAATTTTAGAACCTGGGGCATTTGAATCCCGATTTAGAGTGGAATAATGTAAAGTATACTTAGTCTGAACAATCATGCAGGTAGTATCTGTTGCCTTAAGTAGATGACTGTATTATCTTTACCTTATGCACCATTAAAGGTCAGGATGGATTCTGGAAATTGGCATAGTGCTGCCCTCTTCGGTTGTACTAATTCACTTATGCCAGTGAAGAGCAAGCTCCAAAAGGAGGAAACATTTCAGGCATGCCAGGCATATGTTTATATGTAAAGCTTAATGAAATTTGGTATAACTCCAATTAAGTGTTGTCTTTAAAGTAAATTATGGTGACTTGGTAAAATCCTTTGACATAAATTAGAAGCTTTTGTTAAAAGCACACTTAACTGAAAAAAAAAAAAAGAAAAAAAAAAGAAAAAAAAAGAAAAAAAAAAAAAGAGAGAGACTAAAACCAGAGCTGTAGCAAAGGTAATATTGGAGGCACACATGGAAAACATCAAATGGGCAGCAAATGCACTGAGTTTTGGAGGCAGCAGCTGCCATCACTGCCCAGAAGGGAGATGCAGCAGCCATGGCTGAGCAGCTGGGAAAACCACATCTGGGAGAAAATAGGTATAAGGAAGATTTCTTAGGTTTTGTAAGAGCAATATAATGCTGTTGGACTGCAGGAAATTATGAAAGCTTTTGGAAATTTGTTCCTTACTGTAGAAAAATAAAATAAAAGATTGCTGTCAGCTCAGTAAAGAGGGTAACTGCCAAAATGGTGAGTTGCAGGAGTGGGAAGATCGAGCAGTGGTTGAGAAGACAGAGCTCTGTTCAGAATGAGATGTCTCTCAAGCCTCCCTTAATGAAATTTGTGTCCCTACCTTGATACTGTACTGTTCCTATATACTCATATCTGAGACCAAAGGGGGAGGATTTCTCCTCCATTGTGAGTTGTCACCACTACTGGTTCAAGCACAGCTTCCAGCTGTTCCTCCTTCCTTGCGTCACTGGTTTCTTTCAAGGTCTGAGAGCATGTCAATCCCGCATTCCCCCTCCCTGATGCTATACAGTGTGTCACTCTCTCCTGTACCTCTTCCACCTGGCAACTCAGCTGGAGCACGCCTCCCCTGGGTGAGGCCACCATCACTCCCCAGCCTGAGTTACGAGGCACCCTCTTCGACTGTGGACTTGGGCCACAGCCTCCACCATCCCTCCACAGTGCCAACTCTGGCATGGCCTGCAGCTGTGAGGGGTGCTTTCTCCAGCTGGAGCTGGGGACTCAAGTCCTGTGATGTATCACCAACATTGAGCTGAAGACGTAGCTCAGTGTAATTCAGTGCTGCAGTTAGATGTACATCACCATCTCTTAAACTAAAGAGACATAATTAGATATAATATTCTGTAGATTTAAGTCCCCATCATGGTAGATAAAGTATAGAATATCCTCTAGCATTTCATGTGTGTTAGTTGCTATTCTTCGTTCTTTTCGATTAAGACTGCAAAAGAGCTGTGTAAGGAGAATATGTCAGTGGAGATTGCTGTGTGGTTGAAGTGCATGTAGGTTCAATTTTATAGGTCCCATTTTGTGTCAGCTGAGCTGTGTTTTCCAAACAGAGAAAGCGAAAGCTGGTGGAACATACACTGACAGTTTCTGCTTGAATTTTCTGGACAATAACCATTGTGACTGTTCAACAAAGTCAATACATAAGATTCAAAGTGGATACAATTCCAGGCTGTCTTTGCAACTGATTTTCTGTAGAAGTGAGCTGTACACAAGTTTCTGTCAAATCATTTCTAAATGGCCTTTCTAAAATACATTTAGAAATGTAAATGCAATGTTAATTGGAAAAAGTTGAGCTCTGTGACATTCTCATAAATCTGGGTAAAGTGCAAAAATTCTGCATTTATACTAATCTAATGAAAAACACCAGTAAAGAAACTAGTGAAAAACACCAAGACTGAATCTTAAAACCTAAATGATCTCCAACTTCTTTGCAAACTAACCTTAGATCTGAAGTCTCACTGATTTGATTTTAAAAATGAACCTAACTTCCCTGGAGTAACTCCTAAACTCTAATCCTTCCCTGGAGTATAAACAAAATATAGTGATCACAAACTTTTGCCTATATAAAAGGCCAAATTGTTTTGTTGCAGGTAGGTAAAATTCCAGGGAAGTCATGAAGCGTATTTCAGGACCACTACTACTTTTAAATTAGTTTTGACTAGTTAAAAATAAAACAAATGAACAAACATAAAAAGTTAAAACTCTGTAATTAATTTAGAGAATTATTATGAAAAACTAGTTTTAACTAGTTTAAAACACTGAAAATTCTACAATGCTCAAAGTATTTAAAGGAAAAAAAAAGATTCAAAAGGCATATGTTTTATTGGCAGTGACTTTGATTATGGTACAACACTGGTCATCCATCAGAATAGACTGCAAGCGCTATTCACGAGATTCACAACGGAGACCCATGCTAACCAAGCGTATCGGTGTGTCATCATTGCCACTGGGAGAGCACGGTGCTGACAGAGGTGCATTTGATCAGAATGTTTGGTTCCAGGACAGCAGGCTGCAAATGGGGAAGAACAGATTACAATGCATTTTTCCTTGAGAGATGCATGCTTTACAAAAAAAGGCTACTCTAAACAATGGAAAATGCCAGCCTGCTCAGGCTGCAGACACTATAAATGCAGTAGCATATGGCACATGGCTAAGCTCCACTGGGGTTGCATCATTATCTTTTTCTTAAATATAGTAGAGATTTTGCTTGGAAAATTGGAATGAATTTACCTACATTAAATGCTTCCAAGCATTTTAAGTAAAAGAAACAATAATTTTATTAATTTAGAAAACCATGGCTTACATGAATCCAAATGTAAACTAGAGTCAAAAATGAAAGGAAGATTATACCCTTAATTAGCAGTATGTATTTGAGACAAATTCAGGCAACGTGTTCACAAAATATATAGTTTATTCAAAAAAGTTGGTAACAACCACACTGAAACAAACAGTGGAAAAATACTGGAAACAAGTTGATAAACAAAAAAATGTTCAGGGTTACAAAACTGTTCTACTAAGTCATAGGTGAGGAAGCCTGTAAATTTTTCAGCCTAAAGAAAAAACGTAACCAAAAGTAAAAGTGTGAGGATTTCACAGAAACCATAAGAGCATATCCGCAGAGTACGAGATTAATTATGATAGCAGATGAAAAGTCGAAATAGGTCCTTGCTTGTTTTAGATAGATGTTTGTTTTAGGAGGTGAGTATTGAAGAAATGTTGATGAACTATTTCCCCAGCTTCTCTCTAAGGGGATAACTAGTGTCATCAAGCAGCAAACTTCCCATGAGAGAGGATAACATTCAGAGAGCGTCTAACTCATGGCAAAAAAAGTAGTTAAGGAATTGGCTGGAAAAGTACTAGGGTTAAGAGTGGTAACTAGCTGATGTTTGGAGGAAGTGGCCAGGGGGATAGCGAAGTGCATCGGTAATCTTTAAGGAGGGCAGCATACAGCTTAACAGCCCCTTACAATCTTTTTTTCCTAAAGCTGGAAACACAGATTGTTCTTCAGAGTTTACCAGTTGTCACAGCTACTGTTCTGGACAAAGTAAAATCTAAGAGACTGAAACAAAGATGATGGAAACTAAATATGGTGGTACTGAGGAAAATTGTAGAGTCTGTAGACTGCATTTTGAACTGAGTGTAGTAACATGCAGCAGAACCAGTAATCAGACAAATCGTCAGGAGAGCTGTGATTTAATTAAATAGAGTGAAGTTGGATTCCCTAAATAAGAGATCAAGTCTAACAAATGTTATTGAATTGTTCCAAGCATTCTCAGTTACGGTGTATGTATCATGTAAAGGTTTCTCTTATATGGCAAATGCTTATTTAATTATGATATGCATTAATTACCCTATCACTCTCTACAAGTGCATGATTTTTTGTGTACTCTAAATTAAAGAGTAGATTACAAGAAAATTATTTTTATCTAATCCACAGCAGCCTGTAAGACTACATAGATAGTGCAGGTTAGATCCTTCCCTTCTAAAGAAAGAAACTCAAATTACTGTGCCTTCTCAATGGTTACTGTCAGTGAAGGGTATCAGTGAGCTTTTTTTTTTCTTTTTTTTTTTTTTCCATGAGTCAGCAGAGCCCCAGTTTTCCGCTGAGTTCTGTAAGCATCATGAATGGTCCCTACTCTAGATGTCTGCTGTCTCCTTTTAATGGGGATTTCTGTGATCAGAGCTGACTTAACTTCACATCAAAGTCTCAAACTTGCAATCTTTTTGTTAATCCTCTCCTGAAGGATGCAGAAAGAAAAGAAAGTCATAACGTTTCTCTGGTGCAGTACCCTGGGGGCAGCTCTGTAGATTCTCCGTCCTGCCTACATCTAACGGTCCTGGCTCTCCTTCAGTCCCGTGCTGTGAGGTGCCCACTGTCTAGCTCAACGCACCCTGGCAAATGATGGCTGATGGTGAAACAGGCGGCTAATTCCAAGCAGTAACACTTGTCTTGGTTTTAAAACTGCAATTGCCACTCAAAGTTTAGCCTTGAGAATTTATTCTAAAAAAAAAAGAAAACTTTGCTTTGTATCCTAAGAGCAGCAAGATTATGGGTATAGTTCATTTGCTGCAATGAAGTAATAGAATTAGTAACATCAACACTGGTGTAATTTATAGTTCTGATTGTTTTTAATGAATTAATTTAATTCATTATTATGATATTAAAGTATTTAAATAGAATATCTTGGAATTTGAATAATTACTGGATTTGTGTATGACGTAACCTGATAAATACCTGTACAAACACTTTTTTTTTTTTTTTTTTGGTGGGGGGGGCGGGAATATAAAGATGTTGGTACACGTAATGTGTTCTGGAAAAGAAATTGTCTGAAAGCCCAGTGGTTTGAGTTTTCAGCATTTAATTATGGGTTTTCTACCCTACATTCAAAAAATAAACAAAAACAAATAAAGAAGCAATTTAATATTTAGCCTGGAATTTAGGAAATATGCATTATGTTTTTCCCTCTTTGATGGATTTCTTTAGGCTTTGGTCACATTTCTTAGTCTTTTTGTCTCAATTTAACATCTGCAAAATGTAAATAATATCTCTGGCAGAGACTATTATGGAATTCATGTTCCTTAATTTATATGAAATGTTTGGAATTAAAGCAATAAGAAATTACAGAAACATCTTGGAATTAATTCCATCTGGAATATAAATTGGTTTAAGCAGACCTCAAAGAAATCTAAGTTGATATATTAGTAAAAGTATTTATTTATTAATGATATTTCATTTGTGATAGGTCCTACAATACCACCTTGGAAATAGAGTCCCCAGAGTATGTAAGATTTGCAAATATAATTTAAATAGCAGCACATGCTGTAAATCTCACCAGAAGTTTATAAATACTGTGAATATATTCCATGTATAGTGGTGTTGCCAACCAGTGTGGCTGCCCAGAGAGCAAGCTAGAGAGTTTGGAACTGGTCCGTGATCCCTGCACCGTGGTTTTCCGTCAAAGCCCGTTGGGAGCTGACCTCTAGTTTCAGTCCAGAAATGTATCTTTCCGTAGAGTTAGCTGCTCTGTGCCAATGGACATCTGGCCTCCTGTGTTCTGCACATAGATGGCAGAAGTTCATAGTGCTGGATTTCTAATATGCTTCATGTGACTGATGCTTGATTTTCAATAATATCAATTAATCTTAATTACTGTAGAGAAGGGTGCCGGTGTGAATGTATGAAACAAAATACACAGCTTGTTTTCAAACTGGATGAGCACTTCATTTTTATTTTTATAATCAAAATATGTCAGAGTCTAGTCAATATCCTTTTCTAGTATAGCCATATGTTTTTTCTCTGCACCCATGTCAGGACCCATATGCTTGGCTGAGTTTGTTTTCTTTGCAAGGTCTAGAATTTTTCCATGGCATTGTTTCTTTATTTGTCTGCAAATAACTTAGCTTCTTTTTGGAGCTGACATTTGTGCAAGAAAACAATTATTTTCTAATTAAATATACATTAAACCTAATGGAAAACAGTTAAAGTTTTTTTTTTTTTTTTTTTTTTTTTTTTTTTTTTTTTTTAAGCACCAAAATAGTAATTTTGCTACAGAAAATTCTATATCACTTAAAAGAAACCAAATGAATTCATCCCCAGCCTGGTATTTTTAGATTTATGAAGCTGTGTGTTGCAGTGACTTTTTTTGTGCTTAACAGCTTGTGCACCGATAAAGAACTTGTATCAGGCAGCCATTGACAGGCAATAAGATAAACCGCTCGTGAGAAATCTGAACGACAAAACTGAATTCAGTTAGAAGTTCAAGGAGAAAATTAAGATGTTGGACATCCAACTCATGCAGCTGTTTAAAAAGGGTTATCCAAATAGATGGGGATTGGATTTCTTAGAAAAGGGTTCTGCTATGTGACTGTTCTTGCACCATCTCCCACTTTCAGATGTATGACAGTATAAAACTAAAATTAAGTATAATACCTACCATACTAGTAATATTATGGCTTTTCTAAGAATTGCAGGTAAATTCCTAGACACTTACCTAAGTAAACATGACCACAGCAGTAGAAAAGTCCATAATTCAGCAGTTTCAGTTGTGGACTGAGTAAACCAGCCTGTAACTGTTGAATCACTAGAGGTAGTACAGTGGTGTAGTCAATAGCAAATGCAAGTAAATCAAGCTTATCTAGTTTTATGTGGAGCAGTATCAAACTTAAACACTTCTGCTTCCCGCCAGAACACAAAATAAGTCAGTTTATCTGCTTGTTAAATTAAACAGCTCATTAGAGAATGGAAACCATGAAAGTGAATGAGTGTATCCTGTGTTACTTCAGTTGAGAAATGGACTCTGAGAAGAGCACTACCAAGTTTGTCCTTACCTCTGATACAATTTCTTTCTTTTGATTCTTCTCTCTGAATAGTAATACTTAAGATTAATTGCCCTAAAGCTACACCCAACAAATAGGCTATTTGCATACCTGTTCTGATTAGTGATGCTTAGCAAATCTTGTCATTACTGTTAGAATCTGTCAGTCACTGCTAAGATGTCAGTCTTATGAGCCCTACGTTCATGTTGTATCGAAAAAGTGTAAAAGGGCTTACCTTGAAATATGAGTGCAGCAGTGGGATTGAGTTAAGACAGCTGCACTCAAATCTGTTATTGTCCTTTCCCTTTCTTCAGAATACCCTTTACAGCAATGAATTTCCACTTAACAGTTGAAAATGCATATTCTTGTCATTTTTCAGATGATAATTCTGATTTTCCTAATACTTTAAAATCAGTTTAAGAAAAGAACAAAAGCTTTGTTCACATTTACTCTAGGCTCACTTCAAGTTTCTTATAGGAAAATGGAATTCATTTACCAGAAAATCAATCTTGCAATTTCATGGCGAAAGTGATTTAGAGAAAATACTAGTGAAAAGGAATGTATTGGTCTATGAACCAAAGGGATGTTGAACTGATTAAGGGTATGCAAAAATCAATCATTAATCTTGATCAAGGAATTTGTGCAGTCAAAGGATTTTTAATTACTAGCTGTCATGGGACGGGCATAAAATTAGCATTAGTTGTTTATAATCGTCACAATGATTCAATATCACTGTTGTTATTGGACTCTTTTTTCCACCTCAAAATATGTTCATTGAGACCTATTTTGTTAATTACCAGTGACTTTAATTTGGGCTATTGAATTATAAAACACAGTGGCAAGACTATTTTTGTCACAATTGTTTTTCCCTTCATTTTCTTTGCCTCTTTAAAATTTCATCCTTAAAAAGTAGTGTTTTCTCAAGACATCATCATACTAAACTATATCAATTGAAAGGTAAAAGAATGCCTATGTGTGAAACCAGAAAATGCCGATGTGAGATCTTCCTGCGATGCAAATAGTTTAAACACCTCTGAACGAGCCGTGATACTCTGGAAAGGCTTTTTGCAGCCACAGGGTACTTTTTTTCAAACCTTTGGTGTAATTATTCTGCAGTATTATTCATCAAGTATGCTTCAGTAGACGCCTTCTCTGCATTCTTTGCAATTACACAGGTTATTTCTGGGACAAATACAAACTCACTCCAGGCTGTTGACAAACCTGGAAGTAAGACTATGCAAATAATTGACTGTCAGTTTGGTGCTCTAATAATACTTATAATAATAAAAATATTGGTTCCAACTAAGGAAAAAGCTTGTGCACTTCATGCAAAAACAGTAATTGAATGGAGAATGGAATGGATCACTTTGTTTAAAAGGGAAAAGAAAAAGAAAACAAGTAAGACATGTATTGTACTCAAAAGAAAAGTGAAATAAGTTATTCACAGAAGGAAGAGGCTAGAAGAGGAAGACTAGGAGTAGCATTCACATTTTAAATAATCATTTATGCAATGCATAGGATAGTGATTTCATTTCTCATCTCTCAAAAGAACATCTTGTTACTTTGCTGTGGTTTCAGCTGTTCTTGGTCAGTCTTCTGTGGATTCTCTGCCTGCTTTTGGACGTAATAACCATTTCCCGGGAAAAAGATCTGGAAGTATTATCTCCTGTTGCAAGGAAGCGATGTAGGGAATAAATCCTTTTTTTTTTTTTTTACTCAATTTCTGGCTGGACAATTTCAGCAGCAGCATGAAGACAGAGGCCCAAAAGCCCTCAGGAGAACGGTGGAACTGATGTCAAGCTGACTTTGTTCTGGGATTTCTTTCAACCTGTTAATTAAATGGAAGTTTCAAAAAGCACTCTACCAATTTTCAGTTTCTGTTTTTTTCCTTTTGATAAAATCCAGTCAGATTTAACTCAGATTCATAAGTTTTCCCAGAAGTTGATTAAAAATTGCTCAGATTTGCTTCTAAATCATTGTTTTCTTCATCTTCATTAGAAGCTATCTAGGGAAGGAGTTCTTCTAAGTAACGGTATTGCTGGAGTTATTTTGTTACTTTTAACAAACCATTAGCCAAGCACTAAGATAATTTAACAGTGTAGGAAACCTTTCATCATGAGGACATTATTATCAAATCTAGTCCAAAGTAATTATAGCCAATAGCTTTTGTCTTGTTGTCTGTGAAGTAACTTGCTGAGAACAGCAGTAAAATAATAAAAACAAAAAACAAAACCAAGAACAAAAAACCTACCCTTTCCACTGCTTTGCACTTTCTGGGTTCATCGGAAAGATGAAATATAAATGGCTATTATAGGGATTCATTGTTTTCAGATGAGAAGAATGTTTTCAGGTCTTGTAGCATGACATCAGGCAATTCATGACGTTATCACATCTAATAAAGACAAAACATTTCCTAGTTTACATACATAAAAATGCAGAGCAGTATGAGAAGAAACTACTCATGGTTTAAACTGAAAGGAAATTCCTTTAATGAACTATTACTATTACAAGTAATAATACAAAGGAGTAATAATATCATGTTAATCCTGTGTATTACAATACACTATTTCAAAGAATCAGGCTTAAGACAAGAGGAAACGATTATTAGATTTTGTAAATCCCTTTTCCCCCTTAAGATTGAGGCCCGGTAGTTAGAATCGTCCAGTGTAAATGAAGACTATTTTATCATTTAAAACGTTTCAAGGATGACCTGATCCCCATGTTGCTAAGAGTGCCTTAGTTGCTGTGGGTGTCTTGGACTAATTTCTGAACTGTGGCTTGTGAAGGTGAAAAGGAAATTGGCATGGGGTGGGCTGGTGGGAAGGAGAGGTTTTCAGCCCTAAGGAGGGAAAAATGAAGGCAGGACTGTCACTTTCAGTGGTGTTTGTGGACTTTGATGACTGTAAACCAGCCATGAGATCTCGCCTTCAAGGCACTCTCAGCAAACCTAGAGTAAACCCATCAAAAAATAATGGGATCACCTGGAGCTAATTCAAGAACCAGGCTCAGAAAATATGGACCCAGAACAGCTTTCCGGAAACAGGTTTCCCAACCAGCCTCTCATGGGATTTTTATGAGGACTGAAAAGTTTAAAAGTAACTTTCTTTCAGACTTTTGCTTTTTCTTTTTGTTAATGAACCTTAAAATTCTCTTACACAAGTTATGATTTTGGTAGTGTATTCAGGCAAGTTCTAGTCAGCTATTTATTAGAGGTTACTTCAATTAATTTTAGTTTAGCTAAAATGAACATAGCATGAAGGGGGGGAATATAGGAGACACAGATGTCTATCAGCAATGCCAATTAAAAATATAGGTCGTACTGCCAAAAATCCTGAGTTGAAGCTTGTAATGGTCTATTGAGTTCAGCACAGCAGGTATACAACACGAACAGCACAGCTCTCCAGGTTAAAAATCCCTAGCAGTGCAGATGGTGGTTACTCCAAATAAAAAGTTTTTGTATTTTATTTTGTTTCCATCAGAAAACATTGCACAGCATTACAAACTGTCATCAGTTCAGCCCTAAGGGCTGGGGGAGATCCAGCTGACCACCTGCATAAACGCAATTGTACAAAGCTGTATTATTGCACCGATGTATAAAAATGGATTGGATAAAAGCTGTGGTTGTGGCCTAAGGGTTTTCCAAGCCCTTGTCATTATTGTCCCAAAAAACACATAGGTTCTGACTACAGAGACTCTTCTTCGGATCGCATCTTCTAACAGCATTATACATTAACTGCATTTTTTATTTACATCATTCTTCTTCAAAGGTACACTTACTATTGTATTTACATATAAAATTTTGTGCGGAGCACAAACTGTTTAAATTTAACTTACTCTTTTTCTTTGGGACTTTTAGGTTTTAGTCTGTAGTACGTTTTGTCTGGAAAATTTCTAACTGAAAGGAGGAACTTTTAAAAGTGCATTCAGGATATTCTAATTTTTCTGTCTTTCCTCCTCCCATATTTTTTCCCTATCAATTCCGATGCTAAGCTGTCCCTTGTTCTGTTGGCTTTTCCTATTTTTATGGGCAGTATTGAAGCCAAAAGCAGTTATATATTTAGTATATTAATGGGTGTATAAACAGAATCAACCCTGTAATTAAAACTTTATGGGACTCTGTGGCCATTGCTTACCTAAATTGGTGTAATTTCTTGTTTTGCATCAAGTTCCTCTTTATTTATATAAATGTCATCAAAATGAGAGCAAAGTCCTTTCTAATTTTGGTTTTCCACCTTCTTAACTGGCAACAGGGTCATGTGCTATGTCAGGGAGATTGTGGATATTCATGAAAGAACTGCACCTGGGTCAGTGACCATGTTGCTAATAAATTGAAGGCTGTCATATCTCCCTTGTGAATGCAAGAGGAATTTAAAATTTAAAAATATGGCTTCGGTGATATTTATTTCATACAACAGCTGCAATTCTCTGTCACTTCAGAATGTCCTGTTCGTTGCAGGTTACATTTCCAGGTTTTTACAATGCAGTATAATTTATCATAGCTATATATCAGCCTCACCCTTCTTAGCATTATGTGCATTTCAATGATATGTAAAGTGATGGCAAAGAGAAAGGACTTTTTCTGTGATGACCACTACACTAATCTCTGTGGTTACAGGGTTACAGATTGTGTGTATAATAAACGTAGAAAAGAACCAGCTCCTAAACTGATTATAAATAGAACAGAATAGCATTTGAGGTTAAAGTTTCTGCAGTGGGTATTTACTAAATACATATTATTAAATATTTTACATATTTCAATTGTCTTTTTTTTTTTTTTTAAATGTAATGGCTCATACTGTATAGAGAGAGCTTTGGAAAATTGGAGAGGAGCTTTATTTGAAACTCATCAGAAAACGGCAAAAAGCAGTAGCTGTGTTGTGGGTTTGTTTTTCTAACACCTTTCTCCAGTTTCCCCCCAGTTCAGCTTCTGTTTGAAGGCATAAGCCTCAAAGTGCTACACCCGTATGGAGGAGGAGAATGTAATAATTTCTGTCTGTCTGTCCATAGTCATAAACACCTATGCATTAAAGGGATGTAGTCTGTAGTAGTTAGTAAGTCATATTTTCATCAGAAATTTGAGGAAGAAATTTAGTTTAAAGGGTTCAGAATGTGTAAAAAGCATTTAAATAAAGTTTCAACATCTATGCTAATAATGGATGGGAAGATAGGACGTGTTATTCTTGCTATTAACAGTGTATAACTTTTGAATTTCCTAGTCCTATCATGTTTTAGGACATGCTGTATATAAAATCTGCCATCTAGTTAATTACAGGGTAAGATCAAGCATCCTTTAAAATACCTAGAACACAAATAGAATTTCAATTTAATTTATTTAATACACACTGAAATTTGTTTAATACCAACTGAAATGGGAGGACTTAACTTGAAAGAGACTGAAAGTGTTTCCCCTCTGTTCTTACTTAACTATTCAAAATTAAAATATAGAACTGATTTTAAATTCTCTGTCATTCTGGTGGGAATTCAATGTTAGAACTATGAAGATGAAAATTATTCCAGAAAGTGTTTGTTGCTATGGTCCATTTTGGATTGGAAGGGTGGATTTGAAATCCAGAATATTATAATTACTTTTCGGATGCTTTTTAATATAAAATTTAATCCTTATTGCCATCCGATACCAGAGTTTTATACTTTGTTTAGCCTAAAGCATAACTATGTAACTGACCTGATATTAAGCAATCTTTTAAAATGGAGGTTACTGTAATAGTCCCAGAGTCATGTGACACCAAAATTTACAGGCATATTATATTTTTTCCACAAAGATTTTTTGCAAAGTATTGAAGTAATTATTTTCTGGCCATACACATTGTTTACTGAATTATTTTTGAACAAACTACTCTATTAAATAACAATTTCATGTTCCTGAAGGCTCAGCCTGAGGATCGTGTTGGGGAAATAAATAAGAGGCCAAGTCAGGGCCCACACCATTTCTTGTCTTTATATTCCTCCTAGTAAAATAAATATAATTTTTAGACTTACTTCAGAAATGTTTGATTTATATCTTTCAACTACCTTTACTTAAAGATTTACCCACCTAAGGTGTTACAAAACCTTGCAAAATAGGTGTTTGTAAAGCATTAGTAGCTAGGTGTTGTTAGGCGAAAATACAGTCATATTAGTTGCTACTCAGCAGTACACTGGGGCTGAAGGCTCTGAACAGCTGTTACTGTTCTCTTTGTTGGTATCATACTGTCTAAAGATTGCATATTTCTAAGTGTTTGATCGTTCAAGTGTTGAATTTTGGAAATTGAGATTTTTCAAGGGAAGAAATTATTTGGATCAGCTGCACTGTAGAAAATCTGCTATGAAGAATGGGAGGCTTCTAAAAGGTAATGGTGAGAAAAATATTTTCCTGCGATGCTGAGGTCCATGAACAAAATACAGAAGGAGTACACAATAGTAGCCTGCATTTGTTTCTAATGAAATGACTTTAAAACACAGGGGTAAAGGGTTTGGCTGCTTGGCAATAAGTGTTTCTTCTTTTTTTTAGCTGCAATTAAAATGTTGATAGCAACTGCACAGAAAAAAAATATCCATGCTTGTGTTTTCAAAAAAAAAAAAATCCAAAAAACACAGCCTGGATAAATGCACAGACTAACATGGGTAACTGGCAGTTTAGCTATTATGATAAACATGTAACTTACCAGCAACAGAAAGACAAGAGTAATAAAACCCCATATTGTCTCATAGATGTGCAATCTGAGAGAGCTCTTTTGACCAGTGGGAATCTGCAGGATACTAGAATAACTAGATTCAGTACCCACATTAAACAGTTTCAAACTTTATTATTAAGAATAGATTAAGTGTTATATTTTCTTCTTATCATATTTTTCCAGTGACTGAGATGGACCGCAGTCTCTGCACTGAATTCCCTGCTCTCCACTTTCTGTGCCCTCTCATCAATACAGCACTAACAGAGTGCAGTCCTTCCCTGTCTTTTCCTCAGCTTCTACTCCGACACTATTCCCCTTCTTGACTAACTGGAAGGTTGCTTTGTGTGCTGGAGATTCTTCTATTTCTCAAACTTTCCAAAGTCTTTAAACACAAAAATGGAAATGAGCAAAAGTCACATGGCAGCACCACACGAAACACCCACCACAAATGCCCAGCTCCAGGTGCATAATAATGGCTTGACGCATGAGCTGACAGCTCACTTCTGGAGTCTTATTCTAATGCTAGTGCTAAAGATAATGCCTAAGTGCTGTGATGATTAAAGACTTAAAACCACAGTTTCCTTCTCTGTTATAGGGACCAAATCCCAGAGACCTTATTTTTGTGAATCAACAAATCAGTGTGAGGTTAAAGATTATTAATGTTTATTTTCATTTTATGCCCCTTTCCTTTCTGTTCTTCTCTATTACTCATAGCTTCATCTCTCTCAAGAGGCACTGTAACTGGCAGTCAGGGATGTATATGGAGCGTCACTGGAAAAATCAACACTTAGAGAAATACACACCTAATTTAGCAAATACTGTCTGAATAATGGTAGCAATTTTGTCTAAGGAAAGAGACCATACCACAATGTACAGATACAAATCTCTGCAAAAACTTGCTAGATCTTCTTTTTTGATAGTTCAGTGAATTTTAGTAGAAAATCCCCAAATCATTCTAAAATGTTAGTGAGTTTGGTCCTTCCTCTTCTCCACACTGATGTGATAGAAGCCCAAGCTGAGTATTTTAGAAAATTAGTTTTGTCTTTGAACTAGTAGAGGAGTTCAGGTGGATTCTTGACAGAAAATCACAGGTAAACTCACAAGTATGAAAGGAAAGGTGAAAAACTCTTTTACTCCCCAGAAACCTCACCCTAGCAAGAGCACACTGCATATGGACCAGTGCTGGTGTGCAGACGGCTGTATTTACTTGGCATGTTGAGCCACTTGTGCTTTTCCAGCAGCTGAACAGTAAACAGATCTCGGGGAGAGTCCCCGATGGTGGCTTTAAAAATTGAAGTGGTAGCTTTAAAAATTTAAGCTTATTAATTTTTTTTTTCCTTTCAGGGAGTACCCTCTCTTCTGATTCCTTCCCTTTCTCTCTGCCACTAAAATATTGCTTCATCATCCTTCCTCTCCTTTTATTCCTACTGTCTGTGTGTAAAGGAAACTTCCCATGGAAAACTAGGAGATCTTTGTTACGCACAGAGATCCACAGAAGGTTCCCTTTCTTTTCAAATATTTGTGAATTTATTACAAGAAATCACAGTCATTGTGGGTTTAAATACTTTTAGGGCAAATTGCAGTGCAGTATCAGGTAGCATTTTCTGATACTGTAGCATTAAATAATGTCAGGTTAGGAAGACAAGTTACAGTACTAAAATACAATAATATTTTTCCTGTTTGATAGCTATTATTCCTAGGTTTAATATTAAAAATAAACTTTCTTGCATGGAAAACAGACATTTTTGAAAAGAAAAAATGTTTAACTCCATATAAAGATTTTGAATAGGGATCACCTCTTTCTCTGTTTCTTCCATGACATTTTTCAAAGGAAAAGCAATTGTTTTAAATCTGCTAAGCTCTTTCTTATTAAAAGAGAAATCCATTTGGATTAAAAAATAAATATGTTACCATATGTTAAAATATACCTATTTAGTAATTTGTTTTACTGAGAAAGATGAAAAATGACAATATATGGGAATATGCTCATTAAGTCAAGCATTTAATTGAAGATATAGTATGCTTTCAGAACAATTGCAAATAATCATTTCCTTACCTGCAGGGGTGGGAAGTCAGTGTAGTACGAGTGCATTATGAGGAAGAAAGGAAAATTCTTTGATCATTAACTCTGTGCCATACTTCAGATATGTTTGCAGGATTGTGCACAAGGGTGTAAATATTATGAGTGTTCCAGCATACAGAAAAGAAATACATAGAAATACATTCAATGTGAACATTTTGCTTATAACAGCTACTTCTGAGCTGACAGACCTGGTTGCTGACACTGTAAGCACCAGTTGTATTTTAAAGGCTAGAGAGAAACCACTGCTAAGTTTGGGAACATCGGCATCTCACACATCCACAGCTGTGTTGGGGTTCCTACATGGTATGTTCTCTGTGAGATTTTTCATGTCTCTTTTGTATGCTGTTCTGCCCACCCACTATCAACTTCTCTCTTACTGGATTCCTTGCATGTGCTCTTGTTTCTGAAGTCCTTAGTACAGGTGTCATAGAACACTTTAAATAAAGCACTGTTTTAACTCTGTGTTAGTGCTTTGACTAATATAAATGTATCAAGCTCAAAGTACAGAAATGCGCTCTATATTCTCTGAAATGTTCAGAATCATGAGAAATTTGTATAACGTTTTCTCTCTCCTTGGTTTAGCTTTATTCTAATGTGGCTTTTTTTTTTTTTTTTTTTTTTTTTTGTCTTCCGAAGTTTATCTGTTTCTGTACCTCTCATTTAATCTTTCATTGCCTATCTTCTGTTTTGCACAGGCAAAAGTGTGCAGTTAAAGTATGTGGTTTTGTTTGGCTCTCTGATCTCTAACAGAGGTATATAATATATAGTATGTATTTCAGCTATTATTATGAACAAACATTTTACAGAAGCTGTAAACTTATATGGCTTTTCAGATGGGTAAAACATGTTTTTTTCCTTAAGACACTTGGGATCTGTATTAGGCAAGACGAATGTTGAGGCTTAGGACAACTGTTTGGGAAGTGCAAAGTGTATGTTAGGATAATTTGAGAGACTGCAGAGAAGACTCCTGGCACTAATGGCTTAGGATGGAAAGAATTCTTGGCAGATGAAGGCAGTGAAGGCATTCCAAGTGTGGGCAGCCAATGTGACAATGCTTAGGCAAAATATCCAAAAAGATGTAGGAAAGGCTAAAGAATTGTGGAAAACTTGCAGAAAGCTTTAAGTAGAACTGAAAGCAAAAGGATTTGTGTGATGGAAAAGGCTTATACCCAAAGCATTAAACATCAGGAAGGCAGTTTTGAATTTGATGCAGCCAGAGATAGAAAGCCAACGGACTTTTCAAGAAGTAACTCGTCCCTTTTTATGTGGTGTTGCAGAATCTGTGTGCTGCAGAATGCTGTATACATACTTCCAAAATAGCTGACATGCAGAAATGACATGGTAGGTTGGCAATGCACTTTTACTTGAACAAATTCACTATTATATTAGTATATATCACATGCAGAGATACAGATAATTTATGGGGATACAACAGCTGTTGTACAACATAGTGGAGGAGAAGAGAAGTCAATATGTCTGCATTCTGCAAAAAATGTTGATCCTATTGACAAGGGAATTATATGATGTGTAACAGTTATAGAATATGCATCTATTCAGCATAAAAGCTAATGTATCTCATTTATACTGGCCTTTCCAGAAAGCAGTAGAGGGACTCTTTTGTCAGGGAGTGTAGTGACAGGACAAGGCGGAATAGCTTTAAAGTAAAAGAGGAAAGATTTAGATTAGACAGTAGAAAGAAATTATTTGCTCTGAAGATGGTGAGGCACTGGAACAGATTGTCCAGAGAAGCTGTGGATGCCCCATCCCTGGCAGTGTTCAAGGCTAGACTGGATGGGGCTTTGAGCAAACAGGTCTTGTGGGAGGTGTCCTTGCCCATGGCAGGGGGTTGGAACTAGATGAGATCTAAGGTCCTTTCCAACCCAAACCATTCTGTGATTCTCTGATTCATTTGTCTATTCCTACTGTATGAGTCAAAACAGCAGTCTATCTCTTGAAGGATAGTTGCTCTAACAAGGGCCTCTGTAGACAGTCTTCAAGTTGAGAAATGGTAAAGGAAATATAAGTATTCCCACATAGATCACATATACTGTTGACCAGTAGAGAGTATTGGATAAATTCAACACAAAATCATTTCAAACCTAGCTTACTGTTGATTTATTGTTGCTTTAACTTCACGGGCAAATTACACATTTTCATCTGAGCTACATGATCTTCTACACATAGCAAATTAGATGATTATAAGCTCCATCATATGACTGTCATCTTCACTTACTGTCACATAGATTAATGAAAAATAAGGCAACCTTTTGCAGATTTGGATGGAATTATATTATTACAAGGATTACAATAAACAAAATATACAAAAACACTGCTGCAATTTAGGAAAATAAAAACATATGCACACATACATTGTAAGAATGAGAGTAAATTTGTGAAATGTTTGAAGATCTGCAGCTTTTATTTTTAATACTTCTGCATATGAAAACTGTCAACTGTTTTTAAAACAGGCAGCTCAAGTTGATGCCAGGGTTCATTTACACTGAAGTGGGAGTGTAGCAAAGATTTTAAGGAAAAGAAGAGCAATACTTCACAAAGATACCTTACGTTGTCATGTGCAGTTCTATATTCATAAATTAGACTCTTTTTGTTTGTTTTTTTTTGTCTCTAGGTGTGATTCTTTCTCTCTCTTCTTCCTTTCTCCATCTTCAGTTAGGAGATTATAAATTAAATGGAAGTATTTACTAATCATTTCTAGCTATGTTCAAATGGGATATGATATGTGACCCCACCATTAAACTTTTCATTCTGTTTGTATATTGTGTACATCACATTGTTCATGTGCATCTTTTCTCCGCTAGATTTGAAACATGGGGATGTAAGCCTAATAACTATTTTCAAATACTGTAAGGTCCTTGGTCTTTAGTTGTTGTCCTAATAGCCTCTTAGACTAGCCACATTAGAACAAATTATTTCACAGAGTCAAGCAAACCACAGAGCTACATTATTCCTCTTTCTGTTTGCAACAAGCAGAAGCCTACATGACACAAGTGATTTAGGCTGTTATTTTGGGGGATTAGAATAGTCAAGGAACTTGGAATTGACAGAAAGTTTAGGTGTCAATGCCTAAGTCACACACAAACCAGTCCAGAATTTCCGCATGTTGGAGCACTTGGCTACAAATCTCATTTGAAATTCATCTGTATTCCAGTCTTTTCTCACAAAGAAAAAAGAACAGAATGTTATTTTGAGAGTATTTCCCTGGATGCCACTCTATGCCAAAGAGCAGCTAGGCTATTGGATTGGTTTTGTTTCCATATTTCTGTTACATTTATTACATTTCTACAAACCATTTGTCAAGCTCTTCCTTTGTAGATCATCCTTTTTTTTTTTTTTTTTTTTTTTTTTTTTGGTGGATGTCACGTATGGTTTTACCAAATGACTTTTTCAATTACTAAATTTAACTGCCAGTGATTGTCCCCCACCCTACTTTATTACTCAGACAGTGCAACCTGTTGTTCCTACATGTTATCCTTATTCATTATTGTGATCATATCTTATTCTAGTCTTGAATTGAAAAAAAAAAAAAAAAAAAAGGTAGGCAGGGAGGAAAGAACGGAAAAAAGTCTTTTTTTCTTGTAATTTTTCATGGGTTATAGTTTTTCCTACACACAGTCACAATACTTCAATACTTCACAAAAATTTCCAACAGAAATGTATGTTGATTATCATACTGTATGTCTTTGATATACTCAATGTAGTGTGGTAACCCATGCATGGTGTGTATCTGCTTTGCTCAAATCACTCAGATCAAAATTCTGTTTTGTTCAGCTATTAGCATATACATCTCCTGTTCCTTTTTTCTTCATTCAAAGTGGTGCAGCAGAAAGGCCTCTTTCTAGAAGGAACAGTGTTTCACCTTCTCATGTAACAAAATTTGTTGAATGCAGGCAAGAGAGGGAAAGTTTAAGAGGAAAATTGCTAATGTAGTATCTTGTTGAAGGATCTTCTTCAACTGCAAGGTGGCACATTTTCAAAGGTACTTTTGAAAACAACTTTTCGTGAGATCAGTCTACCAAAGTAGAAAATGACAGCTGTGCATACTCAGTAATTCCCTCTTTAAGGCACATTCTTCTGTTTTAAGCAGAATTGGAATTATTTTTATTTTGAATCTGTGTTTTTTTTTTTTTTAATTTGTTTAATTATTAGCATAATAGCTACATTTAAAATTACACTTAAGACTAAGAGGTAATGCTATAAAACGACAAAAATGTCACTTCTGTCTCCTGAAGTGTATTGTTCTGAACTGCTAATAAAGCAAACAAAAGCTGCTTAGTGACTAAAATTGAGGGCAAGTTAATGATGTCTGCTGGTTCAGTTTTGCCTGAGGGATTTCCAGCATATGAAGAGGTATGAGAAATGGTAAGACAGATATCATCACAGAACATTCCATTTCCAAATCTTAATTTGGTAAATCATCTGATTTCAGTGCAAGTGAACTGATGTAGGAATACTGAGATTTGGATTACATGTTGACTTGCATGAAAAGCGTTTAATAAATACATGTCACAGTGAAGACTGCAGAGATTGGTAAAGATACAGTCTTTCTTCATACTTGGATATGTATCTAGTTCTGACGGACTCTGTAAATAGATAAATGTGAATGTGGGTAGACATCAAACCAATTGATCTTTAGTTCCCTCTTAGTGTCTCACACTCTTCAATATACATAGCTGCCAATGTATACAGGTATATCTTCTCCAGCTCAATAGCATGAACAATGTCTATCCTACTTCTCCAGCCTGTCAACTGTCATATATCTTCTGAAGCTTTCATTGGCATTTTTTGGTTTTATTTCGATCTAACCGTTTCCTTCATTTTGCATTTCCTTGAAATGAGGATGATAATCTGATAATCTTTTTAATGCCACATGCTTTCTCTACTTTTTTAAGTTATAAACTCTTTGGGACCTTGTCTTCCTCTTCCTTCCTTCCTTCCTTCTTTTTTTTTTTCTTTTCTTTTCTTCCCCCCTCCCCCTTCCCCCCCCCCGCCTTTTTTTCCCCAAGTAATATGAGGTACTTTTCAGCTGGGGACTCTGAGTGTGTAAGTAGTGAAATAGAGAGTGGTTTCAGTTCTCACTTCTGCACCAGCAGTGTCTGACTGATGTATTTTCATCAGCAATTTTTCACTAAGTACAGCTTTCAACATTGTTTCATATAATCCTCTTTCTTCACCAATACTACATTTTTTTACTGAAAACATGATTAGTATTTCTAGAGAGAAATGATGTGACTTGGTTATACGTAAGTGCCACAAAACCCACACAACTTGAAAATGATTCTCATTTGCAGGTGTTGATTATCTTTAGTTTTAAGTTAACATCATTCTAATGTTGTGCTTAATAGTAGTGCCCTGTCATCTTTCAAATGTAAGTGTAAATTTCAATAGAAATCTCTATTTGTTTTGGAAAGTGTTATACCTCATGATAATTGGCATCATTTAGCAACAATATCATGTAAATGAAAATGATTTTTGTCCTGAATTCAGGACCTTAGAACAAAGTAGTTTTTCACATTAAGAGGAGCAACCAGAGGCACAGGAAAGTGAGAACTGTAACACCTTGAGGTACTGGAGAAGTTGTTCACAGGTGCCAACTCTCTTTACTTTACAGTTTCAGAAATGAAGATGAATTAGTTCTTGGAAGGACAGCATCAATATTGTAGGGTGAGAATAAAGGCTGTGAGCACCCAGTGTTGGGATTACACTACATGGATAAAATTTACCTTTACTCCCCGGCTTTCCAAACTCTTTGTGATCATGCTTTAATGCCCCCAAACCCAGCTTTTGCTAGCTGATAGCTCTGTGATATATGTATGAATATCATAACTTGAAATGAGGGCAGCTTGCTAGCATACCTAAGCAAAGGGAACCACCTCCACCCACCTTTAAAATTTTCACTTGCTAAAAAATCATTTAAAAATCTATGCTGTTCTTTTCTCTTGATTTTTTTTTTCACAAGTTGTGTTTTCAAAGCCCCAGCTGAACCAGCTAGGATAAAACCGAACCAGCTGCATAGGTACTGGACAAAACATTCTTCCAAAAAGGTGTTATTTGTGCTTCAGAGCCTAAGCAGGCTAAACAGAAAACCTAAGCAAAGATGGAAAACAAGAAATGCCATCTCACTTTACAAATGGGAAAAAGCACATGAATAGACCTAAGCTAATAAAGTAGACAGTATACTCTTCACCTTTCCACTGAGAGTAGTTCAAAGAGCCTTAAATTATCACTGAGTCTTATAACACTGACACGGGTTAGCTCGTTAGTTCTGCGAGACATATGCTGTAATAGAGATGGTCTGTATTGGGCACAGGAACTGGAATTTTGCCATACATTTGATTTGGACATTCTAGTCTAAGACTGTGCGCTGCTCTCTGGGGAGCTGTTTAAGCATGCTCAGAGACTGTATAAATAACTCTATGACAAAGGTATGGGTTGTCCCCAGATCCCCCATTGTTGTCTTTGTTGCCAAATATACATCTGTTTGGTACTCTCACTGCTGAATTTCCCCTTTGTATTTTTCAGTTGATTATGCTATTTTTCTTCTATCAAACACATGTAGAAAGGGCTAACACAAAATATCAAAAACTATGCTCTTATTGTATTGGAAATAGAGTAAAGAAGATACAGTGAAATAAAAAGTCTCATTTCAAAGTCACAGAAATATTTTCATCTTATCCACCTCTCTCTCTCTACAAGCTGAATAATCTATTTTTTGTCTGCATATCTGTTAGTAAAAGTCAGATGATCTAGCCTGCGTTATGCTTACTAGACTAATCTCTGACGATTTATTGGTCTTTCTCCTTCTGTTTTCATTTGCTGTGCCAATTTGTCTGTATAATGAAGGAGCTTTTTTTTTTTCTGATTGAAATACATTTTTGATGCATTTCAGGTGGCCAATCTTGGTTGTTCAAATCACTGCTGTTTCATAAAGGGAGAATCAGTAAAACAATAGCTGTGATCAGTCCACTGTAGGTGGCACTAGCAGACATAGCAAATGCCTCTAATTCACTGTTAGTAGGGTGAAGTTGATATAGCATTGCAATTTCACTGCAACAGCATATGGCAGACAGTGCAAATTTCAGGTGGGCAAGCACTGACCTGTCTCTGTCTAACCATAATCTTTAACATTTGCAGAATGCCAGTTAAAAATGTTCCAGAAATGATGATAGCTGCTTGGTGCAGCAGTAGGCATTTGTACAGCTTCATTATTATCTTTATTGTTAGGTAACTGTCTAATTTCATCTTCTGTCTGTTTTTTTGTAACACTTCAATTTTATGATTAAATTTGGCTCTCCTATTGTGCTCACATAATACCTTTATCTTTTAACACTCCATCTATTCTGAACTTTCTTCCTGAGAATATCAGCTTCTATGCAGGGACAGGGGGAAGAAATTTCTTTTCAAAATGGCAATGAGAATAAGCCAGGGAGGGATGTCATATCAGAAAACAAACCTGACGTATTCTTTCCTCTTCATATTCTGCAGGCCTCCTTGACTTAAAATCCCAGACTGGATTCTGCTTCAAGGAGAAATTGGCCTGTTGCTGTTTTTTATGTTGATACTGCATCATGTTTCTGCACCAGTAGCCAATCAAGTGAAATATGAAGCTAGTATTTTAAAGCTCTATATTGTATTTCTTTTTCTCTAGTTCTTTTTGCTGCTCCTAAAAGGGAAAAAAAATAAAAATCCCATTTTGATCTTACTTTTACCTCAGTGAAATCAGATAATACAAAGATGAGTACAAAGGTTTACAAGACCAGGTCGAATCCATGTAATCTGTTCGTGTGCCTCACGTCAAGCATTAAGTGCGTAGGTTTGGTAGGACAGTGATGATTGGGGCAGCAACTGTAAAAATGTGAACATGGCTCACTAGCTGACCAGTTGCTCATACAGCTATTTGAGGGGATGTTGAGAAAATTCCCTTAACAATCTTGTTAAACCCACTTCGATTGTAAAGGATGACTATTGCATTTTACCTCCCTGAGGCCTTAATATGCTGAAGCAGACAAGCTGTGCAGTTTTTCAGGAGGATATAGACCCCTAAAAATAAATTAATCATATACGATTTGTCATGCTGACAGATGTTGAAGTTGATAAACATTTTTGTGCATGATGTTCTGGTTTCTCTGGCCTAATTTGGCCATAATTTTTAATTCCCATCTGACTATGTAAAATAATGTACAGAAATGTGGTATGTTGTCCTTAAAGGTAGAATGGTTTCTGCTAGTCGTATGCTCAGGAAGAATCGTTGCCCATCCAGCATATGAGGCTGATGTTGGAGCAGAGTTTAGTTAATGTCACGTTCTCATCGTGGCCTTAGATAAGTATTTGGGGCCAGATGTAAAAATGCTTGAAGACATCTATTGGAATTTTCAAAACCACTCTAATAACTTCTGTGCAAAACCTATTTTTAATCCATTTGTATGTTTAGATATGTAATTATTTTTAAAAGTTTACCTTTATCCTTTCTTTGATAAACTTTCTTTAGTATCTTGCCCCTTTCGGAAATAAAATACTTCTGTTCTGAGAAGTCTAGAAATGGTTTTCATGTGAAAGAGTGTAGTCTCTCCTCTCAAGGCTCTGTCAGCTGATGCGCAGTTTCTTGGCTTCAGTTGCCAGTGCTTGTTACTGGTTTAAAAGACTAATTTTGCTTGCTTTTGCAATACCCATCACCATCTTTGGAAGCAAGCAAGGCTGAGGAGGAATCAGGCATAGCAAGAGCTGCACAGGGTGCAGGGACCCTGACTGCCTTGGCCAATGGGTGAGAGCCTCTTTTGGCAAGGGGGGAGTTGAGTTGCCCCATATCAGCAGTGTTCAACCCAACTTCTGGAAGGACCCTCCCCAGTCCCATCACTCATGTCAATAGCAGTTAATATCTCATGTGTGCTCACAAAGGGATGTTGCTGAGAAGCTAGCAGCTCTTTATTTTCCGGGATGGCAGTTTTTTGGATCAGCTCCCATCTGGCTCAGTGTTAGTTCACAGCACAGAGACTGTCCTGCCAAGAGTGAACAATGATCTCCTGTGGGTTATCAATTGTGGTCACCAATCCATCTTGATCGTAGTTGATTTGTCATCATCTGGGGACTGTATGGACCACAAGGTTTGCTGTCATAACAAATTTTCAATAATCTCACATACCTGACATTAGTACTCTGTTACGGTGTTCCAGTACTATCCAATGTTGTTCAGATACGAACATGTAGGCAGCTATGCTGTAAATCTCTTCACATTTTCTTCTTCTGGTATCTGTTTATTTTCATATTGGGATTAAACATACCATGGGCAATGCTAAAATAAGAAAGTGAAGGGAGAAATAATTTTCACTAATTCCAAGTTCAGGTTTTCTGCTTCTGCAAGTTAATACTAATATTTTGTTATGTCTGCAGTTTTCTTGTCCGTGCTAGAATTCAAGATGACTGTTGTAATATTGGCTTCTTATAACTGTGCAATGTCTTCTGTGTTACATAGATCATTGCTATACCTCGGCTCCATTACCAGAGCTTTCTTTCCATTTCTCTCAGGAAACCTGAAATACTTAAAGCTAATCCTACCTGTGACTTGTGCCTACAAAGCAGGCATGCACATCTATCAGGTGATGTATACTTTTCGCCAACTAATAACATAATTTGTTCAGCTTACTATTGTGATATGCAAACTTTTATTAGACTGGAATCTCTCAATTTCAAAGACTAGGCATAGTTTTCAGGAGACATGCAGAGTCATTTCAATACAGCTTTTATATGAATGAAAAGTGTTTGCACTATGAATTGCACTAAAATCAAGAATGGAACAATGAAATGGTATGGCCAAATTATTTCTGTACTTTACCCTCTTTGCAATTTTCTTGTATTGTAGACAGGATTACAGTTAGAATAATGGCAGCAGCCTGCTTTGGGAAAGCTGAAGAATCCTTCTGTTTATGTGAGGTCCAGGGCACTCTGTGAAGCTGATCCTCAGTGCACTGAAAATGAAGTATAGGTATATACCTGGAGTAAAGTTTCCTATCTTTAATTGGGTGGTTGTTAGGGTCCTAACTATTTTTGAGGCTATAGACTTCAGTATTTCAGATGACTGGCCAAATACTTTTATTGTTTATTTCCCTTGAAATTGCTAACATTTCATTCATATCCATAACCATGCATCCTCAGAAATGGGTTAATTTCATTGCAGGAGGTTTATGTATAGGGCTGGATCACATTGTATCCAAACAAAGGATCACTGGTAGGAAAATGAACTGCAGCTCTCTCTTACCTGTCAGGACTGAGTCAAGAATAAGAACAGTACAATAACAAAAATAAGAAGCTTTCTTTGAGACAGCAGTAGAATTACATCCTTCTTCCTACCATGTTGTCCATGTAGATGGTTAGGAGATGGCTTTGATAAAAGATCTTACTTGTGGAACAGAATTTATTGCTGGATAGGAAAACACATGTCTATCATCTGCCTGCTGGCAGATTGCCACAAAAACATTACTTACGGTGCTGTTCTCAGGAGCTCCTTTGGAGGTACTGCTTAATGATGACAGCATTACTTCCTTTCTAGTAATCCTTCCTCCGTCCCTCCCTCCCTCCCTCCCTTCCTTCCTTCCTTCCTTCCTATTAGTTAACGGGATAATGATCTTTACAATATGACTGTATTTTTGGAGTATACTTATGATTTCCTTATAATTTGTGGATTTATTCCCCAAAATTTTAAATGTTGACAGATTTGTTAAGGTGCAGAGCTCCTTAGCAGGCTCAATGTGAGTGGGGAAAGAAAGGACCTTTCTGTGTATTGGCTGTCCTGAGATAGCCTGTTGTGGCTGCATTGCCAGACAAATGTTGATGAGAGGGATTCTGCAACTCATTGTAAGTTCAAGCGTACTAGAAGGCTGAACCAAACTGGCTGTCTCACTGGGGAAAGAAGAAGAAAAAAAAAAAAAGGAGAAAAGAAAGGAAATCTTGCTGTATCATAACAGAAATAAATAAATAAATAAATCCAGGCTTCCATTTCCATTTTGGGAAAGTTTAGCTCCAAGGCATAGTGAAAAAACATTGTATGTAAATTTGATACTGATTGGAGCAATAGGATTGCTGGCTCCCATAGGTTGTTTTTCCAGTAAATTGATCCTGCCTGAGCTGCAGTTAACTTACCTTAAGGTAAAGCTGGAGGACTGGGACCTGGCACTGTGTAATGCTCTAGCTGAACAGCACTGAAAAATATACTAAATATACTTTGCATTTGAATGAAGTTTTAAAGTCACAAGGGTAGACAGAGCTATAGACATTGGGAGTGTGCCAGTGGAGGTGACATGCTCAGTGGCTGCACAATTGCCATGAGAACCGAAATTATGAAATAACAGGTTAAAGTGCTGTCGTAGGAATCTCTCACACAGTGCTCAAGGAAGCATTTCATATCTTAACATTCTGCTTGGAGCTCCCGTGACAAAAACACGTTGTTGTGAAAGATGGGGAGAAAGGAAGAAAACATAATTCAGTATACATGGTACTGAACATTATGGACAGACGCACTAAGTCAGATACTAAAAAAATAAAATAAATGCCAAAGTTAGGCTCTTAAATCCATATCTAGGCAGCCAACAAATTTCTTTTCCCCCCTGAAGAGTTGAGTACCCAGCAATTTCCATTAACTTCACTTAAAGCTGTGCAAAGCCACCACTGGCCCTCTGCTCAATGCAAACTCATGTCCCTTGTCATCAATATAAGTCTGCATGGAAGTGGCATACTTCAGTCAATCCAGAATCAGGTAAAACCAATAACTCTTACTGTTTTATTCATCTGTAGTTGCTTTCATACATTTAGTTTTCATTTTCCTCCCTTAACATGCTAGACGGGTGCAAATAACTCAAAAATTTACAAAAACACACCAGAGAAAAAACAAGCAAGACATGTAAATATGTTAGGAAAAAAAAAGTCTGAGAGAAGAATAAATCTTATTTCGATGAAATAAGAGTATGAAAGAATTTTTCCCTAAGAATCTAAAGCTGAAGATGGACTGAGATAGCCAGCTGAGTATGTGGGCAAGTTAGTGTTTAGTGTGATAAATGTTGTTTATGTACGCACCAGCAGGAAGTAAACTGAGATGGCTTTTTCTTCACTTAAATCCTAAGAGTGGAGCATTTGAACAATTGCTGATCTTAAAGTATTGAGATTAATAGGGTTAATTTTTCCCAACCCCCCAACCTTTCATTAAGCTCCTAAAGAAGAAATAGCAATCCAGAACCAGTCTAAGGATTGGAACAAGCCCTTTGGTGGTAAATAAAAATGAGCTATTTTGACCTATTTTACATTTAGTGAATGTGTAGATATTCTAAATGATCTCCATAAGTAGACCATAAGTAATCATAATATTATTAACACAGTTTAACAGGATAGTTTAAAAATAGCATGCCTTTTTTTTCTGTATACAATAAAAGTATGTGGAATCTCACTTGTGACTATAGATATTTAATCTTTTTTTTTTTTTTTAATTTTTCTTGTGGCAATTTCTAGTAATCTAATGGAACATTTTAATTATGGCAATGAATTTCAGTTTTTAATAATAAAAATTACAAAATTCTTCATCTAGGTTAACTTGGTCTTATCCTAGGTCTTCTTGGAGAATCTCTTTGTCTTTTTCCATTATTGGCTCCTTTATATTTCTTTTCTGATTCTACAGAGAGTAAATTAAGAAGGTTATTCCGACCAAATGACTGTAATATCTCATGTTCCTATTTGGCAGTTCTTCTGAGTGGCTTTTTAATCTTAGCTTCATACTACAAAAATATTTCCACTTAGAATAAACTACAGCTAGCTGCATGAATGTTCTACATAAATCAGAGTGCCTTTAGACTTCTGATAAAATCTTCCAATAAACTTTTGTCTCTATCATAAAATGAGGTAGGGTGCCATTCTTTCAAATTGTCTTCTTTGCAGCCAATATTAGCAAAAAGAGTGTTCCAACGCTTATTATAACAACTAAAATTCAATTCCTTATGTTGTTGTAGATATACATGCCTTTCTGGCCCTCATATTTGATGTAATGGTACTATTAGATGAAAACAAGATATTGATATTTTATTTAAAGAACATGACAAGACTTCATTTCCCGTGGTTATAAACAATAGTCTAATATGTGTTGTTGCTTCCTGTGCAATTTTTTTGAATAGATGTTTGCATTTATATTTATTACCTGAAGGCAAAACAGTAGTTAAGAGAAAAACTGTCAAAAATCAAAGCAAAACATGTCATTTAATAATGAAAAAAAAACCACCTGAATAGAATGTTTTTGAAAATAATATATTTCTGATGTGTTCTTGCCAGAATAGCATTAGGTAAATGTGTAGGCTATTACCACAGATAAAAAATGCCTGTGAAATGCTACAGATATGAAGAAGACTTTTAATTGTATTGCCTTTTACAGTAATAATTACATGTAAGGAACGTACACGAGCTATAGGCTGTTATTTGTACAGAACTATCTGCCATTGTACAAATACTTCTTTGTGGAACATTGCTTTATGTTGATCTACAAAAACATATTTGTCTGGTGTCTGTTCATCTTTCTTAGACTTGAGTATAAAATGTAGAATATTGTCTACTCTTAGGTATAAATCTTAGATTACTGGGCTACTAAAAGTGACAGTTTACTTATCTTTGGAACTCTTGGATTCCATTAGAGTAAGTCAGTCAAATAAAGTTTTTCCTAGTTTTTGTCAAGATTTGGACAATGGGACTGAAAAACATAAACATGTTCAAGCATAACCTCCTCCATTGGTTTCCTTTACTTTTTTCCCCAGGCTTGTGTGGTAGCTTTGTAAACACTATCCTGATACATAATTTGAATATTTGAAAATATATATTTGGAATTTTGTATTTGTGTAAGATGACAAAAGGTTATCTGCAAAATTGGTATACAGTTTAGCAGGAGAGTTATAACTATTACTTGATTCCTTGTTTTGGGTTCTGATTGTTTTTGCTTTAACATGAGATTACATTGATTTGTAAGGACTTTTTACCTTGTAGTGGTGCACACTGAATTATCTGAACAAATAATAGTGTTCCTGACAGTACTGTGCTACTGGGAACTCAGTTGCTAGTAAAACATGTAATAAAACTGCCTTCCAGCGTGGTCTGCCAAGGTTCAGTAGAAAACAAAAATCTAGTCCTGATTCTGTCTTTTGACACAAACATTCAAGGAAGCGGTCTGTTCTGGGAAAAGCAGCTGAATCTTTTAACTGATATATTTATTCTCTAAAAAGACTTTTGATATGCTGCTAGTAGAAACCAGACTCTATAGCATAAAACAAAATAATAATAAACAAACAAACACGCAAAACCGAAAACAAAGATAGTCTGGAATTGCATCCAAAGATGTTATGTAAACGAGGACACCTCGAACAGGACTTCTTGCCCAAATCCTTCCTCCCATTCTTTTCTGGCAAGCTGTTATTTAATGATCATCAGGTTAGTCTGAGGGTTGGTTGGTTTGTTTATTTCTTTTTCCAAAACCATGTACAAGGAGCTCATTTGCATATGCATTTTTTGTTTGTTTGTTTGTTTTTCAGCAGATTAGGCCTACTAGTAGCTCGTGTATTTCTTCTTGAAAAGCAGAATCTATTGTGGTCAATTTTAGAAGTTATAATTGTTAAAATAGTTTTAAACTTGAATCTCTGAAATATTTGCAGGTAATGCCGACATCGCATTAGAAAGGTTCATTAATTAGTTATTCTAATAACCTGAAGGTGATTCAGTACAATTCTAGCTAATGCATTTTGTAAATACTACTATGATTGTACATTTCACTGAGTTATTATAAAATGATTTGTTCCCCTGACATATTCTTCCAAGTGAGAAGTAGTAGCTCAGCTGATCTTATCAAGAGGGAAAGGTGAAATTAATGAATGATTCAGTCAGTCTTTCACCCTTCATTAGCACTGAATTAATTTCTTAAAGAAATGAAAGATCATCTTGAAATGTTTAATGTGTAAATTTCATTTTAAACATGCACAAGTCCTCATCTATTTAGAGAGTAACTCTTTAATGATGAAGTTTAAAAATGTGTATATCCTTCACAAATGGCTAATCGCGCTAAGTTGCAAGAACTTCACTCTGCCTTGGTTCTGTACTAAAAGTACACATAGGTTAGTAAACTTAATTTTAACAAGAAAGTAAACTGCTCTGTTTGAAGTGAATATTGCCTGTGTTGCTAATGTATAAACAGGATATGGTATTTTTTATTTACAGAGATAGAATTTCAGCATTTCAGAAGATAAGTGTAGAAATTATCACTATAGTTGCATTTACAAAGTACTGGAAAACAAGGGTTCTCATTTGCTTTCATAATAAGCATAGAAAGTATGCTTTCCATTCAGAAAATATTCAGAAGACAAAAACAAAAACAAGCAAAAAAAACAATTAAAATGTTTGAATAAATACAAGCAATCTCAGACAGGGCACTTATAAATAGGTTCAGATAAAATAGTAGGGCAAGAGGTCTTGAAGGTATTTCTCATGTTTCCTTAAATGATACTGGTGACTCACTAGGTCACCCTTCTTTTGAATCAGCTTTGAACCAGTGTTTCATAAAGTACTAGTGGGAAGCTTAGTGTGGGAAGTGCTCTTTCAGATGAGACCATATGTGGCCATGAAAGTTTCCCCCATTCTCTCTTCAAGAGTAAGATTCTGAGGTTTGGAGTTTTGTTTAGCCTTGGTGAATTTCATTCCTCCTACTGCATCTAAAAATGACTCCTGTAATTTTAATATTCCTTTATTTAAAAGATGAACAAAACCGAAGACTTGAATGTTTTGTCATGTGAGGTCCGCTGAATTGTATTCTTTAAGTGTTAATGCAAAATGAAACTGGAATCCACGATCCAGTCTATCAAATTATTTTATTCCTTTAAGAGTAGAAAGAGGTGTTGTTTTTTATTATTCTTATTAAATACTTACAACCCATGCAATAGGCTTTGCTTTATTTAAAATGATGGCAGGCTGTGTAAAGGTTTTTTTTTTTTTTTTTTTTTTTTTTTTTTTTTTTTTTTTTTTTTTTTTTTCTAGTAGGTTCTGTTGCTTAGATCAGATGGGGATTTTTTCAGAGAAAGATGTTTTTATCTGTGTAATTTATAATTTTGTGTGTGAAAGACAACACAACATGCTGAATATTGCCTTTTTTTTTTTTTTTTAATCAAATATTCCTATATCATTCCCCTAAGGCATCTAAATGGATAAAAATGCTGTGTGTAATGTCACACTTACCTGGTAAAAATTCAGCTATTCTGTGTAGCAGTTTTTTCTGTTCAACACCATCTGGCAGCTGCAAGAAGCTTTAAATGAATAACTAACTAACTAAATAGCCAGCTATATCTGGAGGTAACCTTCCTTTTACTTCACCAACACCATTCAGGAGGTCCTAGCTGAAACATTTTTTGTGTTTAACTTACTGACACCACGTAGAATGCATATCATTTCTTTCAGAACATTCCTGCTTGAATAATTCTGAGATCCTTGATTTGATAGTGTAAGCATGGTAGTGAGTACATATGTCAGCCTTTTTACTGGAGTGATTCACATTATTATTGTGATTAAAGAGAAGGTGCTAAAAAGGTGAGGTCTTTTGTATGTTTCCGAAGTCTATATATAGCCACTGAAAAAGCAAGCAGCAAGCTTTAGGAAAAAAGACTTGGAAGGAGCAATAAAACATTCAGAAAACCTGAAATTTTTTAGGTATATTTTAGGATCACATGTGGTTGGTTTTATGCTGATCCATCTGCTTCCATATTAGAGTCGCTGAAGTGAGACAAGGAGAAGAAGAAATCTTTAAATATATATTGATATTTTCAATTATGCTTGTATACTGACCAATTTTTCTGAATATTTGCACACTCCAATTATACCAGTTTAAGAGTTTACAGTCAAATATTTTGAATGGAATCTCAGGAATATATGAAACTTTGAAAATAATTAAAATACAAAAGAACATCATAGGTCATTTTCTATGTAGAGATAAGGAAACTTTCTTGCAGGTTCAGTGCACAAACCTGGCTGCTTAGGCCAGTAGCTGAAGAGATGGGAGTTGGAGGAGATTGTTATGGGGGGCGGAGAAGACCTGGGGAAATATTGGCAGTGTATCTTGGTGGAGAGAATCACAGAATAGAATGGTTTGGGTTGAAAGGGACCTTAAAGGTCATTTAATTCCAACCCCCCTGCCATGGACAGGGACAAACTAGGGTTTAAATGAATTAAATTAGACTTTTAATACCCTTTGCTGTTTCTTTGTGTATAGTAACAGGGAACACATGAAATGAGCAATGAATAGGAGCTCCAGATAATTTGTGTTCCAAGCAAAACATATTTAACTCTTGGCTGATTAGAACCAACACTGTTACACCATTAGGGTCAGTTCCAGGTTTTTGTGCAAAATAATGTACTGTTATTGTATCTTAAGTTCCTTCTCTTTCTGTTCTTAAAGTCTAGGAGTTGCAGCATTCACTGTGCAAGTGTTGTGCCTGGCTGTGCTGGGCCTCCCTCTGTCAGGGCTCTGGGCAGTGAGCCATCCCCACAAGAGCATGAGGGAATTATCAAGACCACACCAGGGGTGAGAGCGGGACTGAATGGGCAGCCCCTGCACTCCAGCCTGCCTGTGCTGCTGGTGCACACTACCAGGGCACTGCCTCAGGCTTCTTCAGCTCAAATCTTACTTGGGAGGTGGCACCTGAACTAGAGGTGGGAGCAGGACACTGGTGTACTTGGCAATATGTTTGCTGACTGTGAAGCTGCTGAAATGGGGGCCCATGACAACTCTGGGAGCCTGAGAGCCATTTAAGCAGGTGCGAGTGCTCTACCTGGAACTCTTACGGCTACACTGTGTATAGCCCTGTTACAGATACTTTTCACCCTGGAGCTTCTCAACCAATGAAGGGGATTTGGAGCAAAAAAAAAAACAGAGAGGAGGAAAGGAATTGGCTGTGGTGCTAGAATTTTTAGCTAACGCTTTGAGAGCTACTTTTAAACAAAGATCATTAGAAAGACTTCCTGTGCAATGGATATTATTATTGCTCACTCCTACTACAGTGATACTGTTTAATACCTTAATTTCTACTACTGCTACAAAATTTTTCATGTTGCACAAAGACAAGAATGCCAGAATTCTTCCAGGCTGAAATATAGGAATTAAAATTTATTTGAAGTATTATTTGGCCTGGGAGAAGGAGGGAAGAAAGAACTGTATGTATTTGTTGGTTACTTGTATCAATATGTGAACAAAAGAAGCTGGATGTGAGCTTCATCTACTACCTACCAGGATGCTTTTATGCGAAGTAAGTACAGAGTTGGGAGGTGCTGTTTCCCCAGAGTCATTGATGTGTAAGGTGCTTCTTGTGGGAAAATTTGTGGAGTAGCGGTAGGGCACCTGATGCTCCTTAGATTCATGCAGTCTACTTTGCCTTACAGTATTTTGTTCATGTGATCATATTCATAATAATTTTTCAACTGACAGGATTATGTGACCTCATAAGAGATAGAATTCTAGACTATATTTATAATTTAGATGTTTTTTGAAAAAAAAAAGTGTTTTCATAAACTATTTTTTTTTTCCCTGAACCTGATATAAATATCTAAAAAGTATGTTATAAATGTGTGGACAGAGCAGAGTTCTCTTTTCTTCCTTGATTAGTCAGTTTTCCCTGTCTGTAAACATTCACACTCATTCTATTGACTGTTAATAATTACTTGTGGGATTACAATTATTTCAGAGTGGTTTTGCTTCTACTTTCAATGGGTATGATTTATACCATAGTCTTTTATAAACACTCCTCATCAGGTCAGAATCATTTATGCATCTCTCTTGCACTCTCTTCCTCTCTCACACATTCTCTATTGCTCTCTCTCCTTCTCCCTTTTCTTTCTGCCATAATACTCTTTGGTTTTGTTTATTTGTTTGTTTCCTGAAAAGTAGGGGTTGGTACTTTAAAGTAGTGGGGTGACATTTTAAGCAAAAGGGCTTACAATTTTGTAGCCTTTTTTTTCCCCAGAATTCCTCACTTTCATACAGCTGTAATAAATTGTCTTCCTCTCTCTCTGAAATTTAGATTTCTTACTCATGAATTATAGCCATTGTTGACCTACAGCACTTTGGCGGGTCATAGTGGGATTTTCAGACTCAAATTTCCAATTTTGTGTGTTGCAGGGGTAGGTTGTGCACACCTGTAAATGTTAGCACAAGCACCCAGCTACAAGCAAAAAGGTAGCTGGGAAAAAATGGAGTGTTTATTCAAAATTTTGAAGGTCAGCCCGTGGTTGATATGTCAGTGTGTCAGTGTAGCATGTATTTCTCAGTAGCAGAGAGAACTAAATTGACTAAGATCAGTGTACATGAGCTTTGGACTTCCCAGTTAAGTTCATTGTAAAATCACTGTTTCAATCAATCAGTTTCACTGTAATTCAGAACCTGGCGTTGCAACACACGTTGCTCTAAGGTATAGCATCCTCTCTATGGCTGCTAATGGACCTCACCAAAGACTAATTTAATCATAGTACTGTACACTTCTTGTTGTGTAAATTTATCCTATGGGATTAGAACAGAGAACAGTGTCATAGACAAACACGTACCTTTTTGAGATGACTGCAAGCTTCTACGGTAAGAGAATTTGGATCAATATCCAAAATCTTATCTAAACATTTTCTTTAATTCTTTATTTTACTTTTTTAGAAGAAAGTAGTTCTATAACATGGTTCTTTTAATAATGTCTTCATCACTGTTATTTAAATCTGTATACCACTATCAGTTCATTGAAATATTTGTGTATTTCCATAGCTACTGTTACGTATGAAAAGTCCAATGAAAGAGAATCAAAATTGTGAAGTTTCTCACAAATTTAACATTGTTCAGCAAGGAGTAAAGAGAGAAGAAAATAAAAGCAATGTGCCAGGACATGTTACATCTTTTAATTGTATACTGTTCTTTGCTGAATGTGATTTTATTATGCAGCCTTAATTGAAATGAAATGTTTATAACAAATATTTAATCAGGATTTAGTGATTAAATGGGCAAATTTAATTTTCCTGTTGGTATTTTTCCTAGGTAATCAATGCAGATGTGATTTAATGACAAAGTCTAATTAAGTACTTTCACTTTGAGAAAAGAAAATTAAACAGAGAGAATTCACTTTTTAAATTAGAAGTAATGATAAAGGTGCAGGATGATTTCTGGGGACTAATGACTCTGAGAAAGCTGAAGGCTCTAGGCTTAGCTGTGGGCTGTTAACCTCAGGTGGTCATTAATTCTTCAAGTAATGCTCTATGCCCTGATCATTATTACAATTCAATAGCGATGGAATAGCAAGTTTTAGCAATTAAAAATCAGCAATATCTTAAAATGCGTATTTTTCTCTTCAACTTCGATATCCTGACACAAAGCAGAGAATGAAGCAAAACAGTGATAGTAATCAGTCAAACCCTTAGTTGTTTTTGTACTTTGTTCTTTGTCATTGAGGGCATGTTATGTCCTCAATCTGTTATGTGACTGCATTTGCTGAGCCATGCATTTTTGTCCCATTAGCTGTGCCCCACACAAATTTAAATATAAGGCTGCATATGTACTCTTCTAGGGAGCCTTGAACTTGCACAGATGCTTGTTCTCATCAATAGTGATACAGATGCCACTGGTTTGACTGGCATCAAAATGATAGTGTAAATAATGTCCTTGTCTTCAACATTCTAAGTGTTGATTTCCCCATCTTTCTGAAATTAATACGTATTAATATGTATATTAATATTTAATTAATAATAGGGAGACCTTATTTTGCTAGATCCTTTGAGGGTGGTGTATGTCTTCATTAGTCCAAGAAGAAGCAAGACAGAAACTCCTTCAAGCAAGCATTATAACTTAGTAAAAACAATATAAAACCAAACACATTTAAATAGAATATCACTATTCAATATATAATATATATAATATTCTATATTATGATTTTGAAGTTGCTATGAAATCCATATGTCTCTTCTGCAGTCTAGCACTGTGTACTTGTCTAATTCCTTTGGTGTTCATAGACTGTCTTTTCTGGCAGACCAAGAGCATGGAAACCTGTTGATTTTTCTGTTACAATTTCTCTGTTCTTGTCAAATGAGTGTATTCTCTAAGAAGAATATATATGTATGTATACATATATAAATGAGAATACTGTGTATTTTTTCAATGTGGAGTTGCCAAGAGTGCTACAACTGTCTTCCAGATCCCCAACAGCATCTAAAATAGTTCTGTAAAAGCTTGCACTGCCATATCTCTGGTTTGGTGTGGCTTTTTTTTATGCCTGACTGGGCCAAACAGAATAATAAAGCACATGATTAGGTAGGTCTCATTAAGGTACTAAAACTTGTCTGCAAAGTGAGGGAGCCAGTCATGGCCACTTTCTAGAGTGGCTTTAGGTGAGACAAGGATTGAGGACTGCTGGCAGCATATCCCAGTCAGCAAAGCCATTACCACGGTGTCGTTATGGACATGGGTAGCACGTATAGCACAGGTACCACACTAAATCATAAAGCTCAACAAATATGGGAATGTATGGCCTGCAGAATTGGCACTCTAAGGTTAAAAAGTATTATGTTTCTGTTTTTACATAAATTTGAGTTTCAACTTATTAGTTTCATTTACATTAATGTAAAAGTTAGTATAATAAATTCTTTTCAAATAATATAAAACAATAAAACCTTCAGAACAGCTTTGATTACTTAAGTTGATCATAGTAGCTAAATGTTGACAGTATAATACATTCACCAATTATACCAATGAATAAAAAAATCTTTTGTTGCCATTCTCCGCTTGTCGAAATAACGTTCTCTATTTTAAAATAGTCTCTCCTGAAACCTGTGTTTGTGGTTGTGATCTCCCATACCTGCTAAAAGGAGGAATAAATTGGATGCTTGCACATTTTGCCAGCTCATCAGCATGTTGATAAACCTTTTCATATACAACATAAACACTAATGGCAGCAAAGCTTAAGTTATGGCTGCTGCTATGAACCCTGCCTATATTGTCCACCCTTGCTCTGTATCACTTGTACTATTCGGAAGTTAGATTTTTTTTTAAGCTTCTTCCTTTACTAATATTTCATAGACTCATCCTCCTATATTCCAGTATAGCCATTACTGGGAAAACAACTTCTGTGTTTTAGTGATCACTATAGAGATTCTGATATATTGGGCTTGGTGCTAAGGGGAAAAACTCCCTGTGTGTGAATCTATGGCAACAAGAGTGTGGTTTAAAATGAAAAATAAGCCTAAACCAATTTTGGATCCATTTTTGTCACAGGTATTTTCACAGGTTTTGATTTCATGGTTCCCTTCCATCTTTCTCATATGGGCAGCATAGAGGTACTACCAATTAGAGCATGGATTTTATTTTTTCTTTTAAAATCTGAGCATAATTTATTCAGTCTCTCTACAATAAATGACAAAATATTCAATTTCTCATTTTTGTATTTGATTTGAAGTAAACTATTGCCACTTAGACAACCATTGCCTTAAGATGTAGGCAAGTGTACTAGTAGTCCTGGTGGTGTATGAGAAGAACGGCTCGTGATTTTGAAAGGTTAGAACATTAGTTTGCACTTACAATGGCTGCCAGGTATCTCTGAGATATATATCTTTTATAATACTTTTGTCTAAGTATTTGAATACTATTCTAAAATACCAAAATACATCATATAAGTCGGTAATATGAATTCTATTCCTTATTGTTAGACCCTGGACATTTGAATTTCACAAGACATCTTATTTTTGCTGTTTGTAAATGAAATCTTATTTACCAAATTGTATTTCCATCTCCAGAAGCTTTGGTTTGTATACATTCAGATTTTTGTGAGATTGATCACCCTGGAATGATGTTTCTATTTCTCCACAGATTATATATTTTTAATAGCACAGCCAAATAGAGCAAGTGATACCATTTTTTTTTTCTTTTATTTTTGTGGGGCAAGGTTGGTAATAAGAGATTTGGGGTTTCTAGCTCTTTCAAAGTCCTGAATTTCAAGAAATACTAGAGACTGTCCTCTAAAACTGAAACCTTTTAAAGGTGGCTAAAAAAGCCTCCAGCGCATTCCTCCTGTTTTTCTTGGTCATCTGAGCTCATGCCAAGTGACAATGTGATTAAGATTGCCTGGGATGTAGCTATCATTCCTCAGACTTCCAACAAAGCTTGATTGTTTTTTAGCAGTTACTGTATCTTCAGACAGTTATTTTATGCTCAGATATTTAATGCTCTGTTGTTCTTACCAAGTGTTCAGTAGGCTTTAATGGTAGTTTAGATTTGTGTATTGGTACTTCTGATAAGATCTATCTTTATGTGGTTACAGTTAAAATGGTTATATCTCTGTAGATGGCCTGTGTCTGTTTCAGAGTTGTATGTAATTGTCAGACTTGATGACTCTGGAGTATTTTCTCTAACTAAATTAAAACTTTGTGGCAAAATGACAGGATTTTTTTTCCCCTGTTTAAACCTGTAATTTGTTTATTTTATTTTGTTTTGTTTTGTTTTATGTTATTTTATGTTATGTTATTTTATGTTATGTTATTTTATGTTATGTTATTTTATTTCAGACATATTCCACCTGCTTTATTCATTTCAGGATTCCAAATTCACTGCAGCTACATGACATTGTTGCCTGGAATAACACTGGTAACTGGAGTAATGGAGGCATCTCAGAGTGAAAACATAATGACAATATGTGTCATGAACCACTGATTAAAACCGAGATAAAATCTGAAGGGTCAATAGTCTACTCAAAATAATTATAAAACTCCGTCCAAGCACGGAAGGTTTTGGAACAGATATGACAAGATTTCTCCTTCAAAGACCTTGTCTCCTCTAGTCTCAAATCAAGCATATGGAAAAAGGAAAAGCACGGGAGTCTATACATACCCTATGCAAGACTACATCTACACAGAAAGAATTCAAAGATGGTATGGATTTTCAAGGATTATTTAAAGACATATATGAAAGGTTGGAGACTATTCTAGCTTGAGGTAGGGATATAAGAGGAAGAGACATAAATGAACTGAGAATAAACAGGGTTTTGAGAATGAGAAGTATAAGTTTTAGTATTGTGATATACAGGACTGACCTGGTCACAATGCACTATTGTCTGCTATCTAGGCAACTGTCTAAGGATAAATATATTAACAACAAAAGTCTGTCACAACTGAAGAAATCCAGTGACACCTCAATAACTACACTGCTCTTTTGATTTTCTCATTTGGTTACAGGAATAGTAACATCCTAAACTCTTTGAAGTCACTGGAATTTTTATTGAATATGGAATAATTTTTTTCATCACATAGGGGAAACCTTATCTACAATCAAAGAATAGCACATCATCTGGCGGGCAAAAGAATTACTAATTGTAGACCTGAAATATTGTTTTTTGTTTTTTTGTTTATTTATTTATTTTTTTTTTACTATGATAAGCTTTGCTAAATGGGAAATACATCTGCACAACTATATTTTAACACTTTGGCAATGCTGCTTTTGTTACTTAGGGGAGACCAACAATAGGAAAACTCCATATTCTGTGTATAAATTAATCATGCATTTATTTTATATTTTGCCTTATAATTTTAAATTAAATTAATTCATTTAACTTATTCACCTAAATAAAGTGTTCCAATTTACAACTTCATAAAATATACTAAGTAAAACAAGTGTAATTCAAATTTATAATTATAAAAAGAAAGGGAGAAAGTATTAGTATCACCAGTATTGATAAGAAGGGGTCTGTAATTTCCAAAAATGTCTACAAGATTTCTAGTACTATAAATGATCTTTACCAGAAAAATTGACCAAAACCCACCAGGGAGCACTTGAAAGTTAATACCTGGAATAAAAACCCTGATGTGATTCTATTTTGCAAAGATGTACATTATTTTCTTTTATGAAGAGTGCGTATGCATAAAAAAACCTTTCATAATGCTGACTTTACCTTTATATCCAAACTTCATTGTTATGTTTGCCACTTTTCATGGCTCTCATTCAGATGGGAAAAAAAAAAATAAAAAATTATTTTTGTCTATTATCTTGATTCAAAGTCAGCCAAAATCAAGAGAAAGTCTATCATTAGTTTAAATGAGGTTGGGCTGACCTGCATCACGGCAGACATTCAGCAGCTTCTACATATTAGTGTGTCAGACTTCACTCATTAACAGAAAAATATGGCTGATAATAGTTTGGTGAGTTTGGGTGATGGAAGGTATTCAAAATGTAGCAGAAAGGAGTTTTCAGACATTTACTATGTCAGCATGGCAGCCATGGTATCCAGTTGTATGCAACTGGAGGTGTACAGGCACTGTTTTTGATCTTGTTAGCTTGGGATAACAGTAAGAGTTGCAGAAATACTGGCTGAAGGAGCTCTCAGCAGGTCCTTTTGTGGTGCTAGGGTTGTGTCTGTGACTGCTGTTGGCAGCTAGGTAAAAAGTAGTTTAATTTTTTCATCAAAAATTTCTACAGTGAGAACTAGGGGAAGAGTAATTCCAAAGATTCATTTACTAAAATCATATAAAAACAAGCAATTAAACAAATCTTAGAAAGATTTGGAGAAATAATTTCCTACAAACATGGAATGTAACTTAAAGGACTGAGAGTAAAAATGTGTGGCCTCCTACTTACTGTATCTGCAGAAAATATGAAAATACCAGAAATAAGAGCATCATCTGACATAATAAAAATGGAAAAAGGAAAAAAAAAAGGAAAAAAATAGGGAAAAAAAAGATTCTAGGAGTAAAATATGACTTTTATTTTCTAAGCATTTATTTGTTTCTAAAATAATTGGTGTTGACTTTCATAATTCATTAAGTTGAACAGTGGTCACTTTATAATAACTGATGGAAATTCTCTACTTTTTATTTCTTTTATCATTCTCATACAGAATATCTCATACAGAATAAAGATCAGATGTAGAAATGAGAAGGCAAAGGAATCCAAATGCTCAAAATTCCTTACAGTGCTTCCAGATGCAGCTGGCAAAGATGTATTGACTTTAAAACCTCAACAGAAAAGTGAGTTGCATTGCCAATTACCAACTTGTGTTCAATAATCTTCAGTTAAAACTCCTGAATGCCAATCCGTAAGATTAGAATCTGACTTTAAGCTATTGTTCATAATATTAAAGCTGAAGAGATGTGTTTTCCCTCTTGAACATAATGAACTTGAACAGGAATGATTACAAAGTAGTGCGGGAGGCATTATTTGAGTTTGGTTTACACTCTTCTGTAGATAGGCAGGTTGTAAGGCCATAACTTCATGACTCTTTATCTTTTATGGGATTTCAAGTAACAGCACTTGAGCTTGGCTTTCTCTGTTTTACACACTAGGAATGTAAGAAGTGATGCTTAGTGCTCATGAATGCAGAAAGTGGTCCTTCCTAACACTAGATTTTCCTTCCCAGAGGCAGCTCTGTCCCATCCATTTATTTCTTTACAAGGATACTTCTGTGCTCCATGCAAAGAATTCCTTAATACTTGAGCACTGAAAACTAATACTGAGTTCTACGTAATCCTATAAGGTAAAAATTGAAGTCTTTGTAATGTTTTTTACCACCATATGTTTAGTCATTGTGGAGCCTATACGGGAATGGAAATCTTCATCAAAAATCAGTTGACCTGTAGAATATTTTTATGTTATTATTTGCAGACACTTATAAGATGAAATCAAAGAGTGGGTTATACTGGGGAGAGCTCACTGAAATTTGTATATAGTGGAATTTGTGTGTCACCATTCCTATTAAATAATGACCTCTCTGTAAGAGACTATCTCTACTTATACTGAAAGATATGCAACGCATTCATCCTTCTCCTTCTTTATCCATCACCTTTATCTTCATTAAAATATGGATTAAGATTCTTATCCTCCTTTATCTCTGTTAAACCACTGTCACTGAAGACAAATTTTGTTGCACTAGCTGCTTTTTACAATGTTATTGTGCTTTTCCGGTATAGAGGAGTACATGAAATTTTCAGCTTCCAGCTTTTCATCCAGATAGCTGTTTGGAAAATGCTATGATATCTTTGTGCAGAGAAGTTCAGATTTTTCTATTCTGCATGCAGACCTCTATCAGTGACTTTTCCATAGGGGTATGATATGATGTATTCACCCCACACAGCACAGTATTTGAAAGCCAAAAGCCGGAAAATATTAATACAAGAAAACAAAATTCTCTAAGCAGTTTAAAGCTAGCAATAGAACTGTATACAGTTGGATCTCAAAAACAGCTGTAAAAGAAAATCAAGTCCTCCTCAATCATTTTTCCCTACATCCCCTGTCCTTGATTTTTATTTTGGGGTAGAGCTGAGAGGGGACCAGGGAGGAACTGAGGGTAAAAACAGGTGTTTTTCAAAAGTTCTTTTTCTTCCATGACCAATATAAAAAATAGTATGTATTTAGGTAACTGAAACAGTGAGCATTTATCATCTTACTAGCTGCCTTACTTCCCTTATGAGCACAGAGAGACCATCCAGCTGGAAGTTACAAAATGGCTAGGGAGTGCTGACTCAGCTGGGTCTCAGCTGGCCTTTCTTAAAGTCTGCCATTAAGGTGTGGATATCGAGGATCAAATTTTTATTTCAGCTTTGACTGAGATAATGCAACAATTGCTGGTTTTCAGGTCTTCTGGTGATCCAAACAACTCAGTATCCCTGTTTTCCCCCTTCCTTCATCACTCATCTTGTGAATTTTTCTTCCCATAGGCAGGAAGGCGATTCTGAGGGGCATATTGCATCCATTTAGATATCAGTCTTTCACTTCCAATCTTCTGAAAGTAAAATAAATTTCTTTTTAAATGAAACGAGTAAGAATTTTTTGTAAGTAGATGAGTTTAAATGTCTGAAGGAATGAGGCTTCCAAATGCCTCTGTCTTGTGCCAATGCAGGTGTGCTTGTGCACATAAGGGAATACACACAAATAATTATCCGATCTTGCAGTCTGAAAAGCAACTGAACTCAAGAAGTGGTCAAAACTTTTTTACTTCAACCTTACATGACTGTTTGAAGGATGCTTTCAGCCTCTGAAATGTTGTGTGTACTGATGCTCATAACCTGAATGTTCAGTGTCTGCTGTGTACTTGAGTGGTGAGTTAGCAGTAGTTCCAGGTGATGACTCATCCTGGCTGCTTTTCTCTCTTTTCCAAATATTAAAAGTGTAGCTTCAGGAAAGCTATCACAGTGTCCACTGAATAAGCCTAAGTTTTGGTAGTATGCCATAAAAGGGTTAACTCCTCATGGTGAGTGCAGTGAAAATAATCAGCTATTTTACCAAAACCTACCGTGCCTGTAGATTTGGCAAAGCATTACGAAACCAGAAGCAAAACTTAATAATTAAATTGGGCTAATAAACATCTGTTAAACCTTTATAATGCCATAAATGTAATTATTTTGTTAAAAAAGCAATGGAATTTAACACTGAAAAAATCTAAACCAAGATTTTTCTTTTTCACTTTTTCTACCTGTACACTGTAGCGTAACAGTGATCTTTTCCTTTGACCTCTGATTCTTTTCCAAGGTATTACAAATTCAAAAAATATTATGCCATTCGTTTGGTTAGCTTTTTCTGTGTATTTTCTTAGCAAATAAGGCATTTCTTCTCACGCTATATGTCAAACATACTTCATATTGTGTGTCTCAAAAAGCAGATTAGACACGCCTCTTGACTGGTGAAAGATGAATGGCAAACTCACTGATCCATCTGTTTAAAGTGTTTTTGGAACTGCTGCAGAACAACCCATAATATTTTATAGTTGTTTAGATAGTGATAACATTTTTAACTCTTCTTGTTTGTTTGTTTTTGCCATAAAGATAAGATACTTCAGAAAGGAAAACATACTGGACCCTAATTCAGCAAAGGCAATTTTTTACATTAAATAAACAATTATATATTTTTTTCTTTTCATTTTCCATCATAAATTAACAAGTGCCCTGAAAAGTTCAGGAACAATTTTCATACCTTTAGAAGCATAAAAGCCTAAGTCTGTCTGGTTAAGTCATCAGAGTTAGGATTAAACCCACAAAAACTAATACAGCTCCAGCAGCAGCATACAGCAGTATGTAACTAATACAAGAGAGCTTGAAGTTGGGCTTACTGGTAGCAGCCACTCTGTTCAAATTATTTCACAGGCCAGATAAGATTGCTGAAAATCAAATGAGCCTATGCCATAATTAATATTTTACTGAGCCAAATATTCATAATGTAAAAACAAGTTATTCTAGCTCTCATAGCATGTGTGCAGAGTAGACATAATGCAACCAAACCTGTCTTTGAATAAATGCAACAGAATGATTAAAAGTACAGTAATCAGTAGGTTATTTAACTCTCATTAATTTTCCTTTTCCCATCATCATATTCTTCTAAATATGCCTTCAGATTATTCTTAGCAAAATGTATTTTTAATTTCTAAGTGTGCTTTCTTTAGCTTGCATCATAAACTATGGTCTGTGCATATATGATTGCAGAAATTAATGTAATCTGTTCATACATATATCAGATTATATGTACCCCATTAGTCTCCATAATTGCTAAGCAGTGGTTCCTGTATGTATCTCCTGTGCTGACCTCATCTATCAGTGGGACAACAGTACAAAAGGTTCTCCTGTTCCCAACAATACAAATTACTCTTTAGCATAGGTTATGTCTTCAAGCTGATATAATGGTATTATTCACAACAGTGAAGTTATTTGTGTTCAGGAGTGTTCTTAGAATTAGTATATAACATCTCAAACCAGATATATCAAGGTGAGAACACAGAATGTCTAGGGTCCAACAGCAGGATAAATGTGTAAATATTCTCAAAATTGGCAGTTTTAAACATTTATGGTTAGAAAATTATTAGCTATTTTTTTCAAGCTTCATTCATATCTTGTACCTAGAATCAAAGGTAAGTTATAAAGTTAGTTTTGAAACAAATACAATTTTCAGGACTTTAAAATGCAACATGCTAAAATAAAAATTTGACTTTAAATCGAATATCTTAGCCTCAGTACAAAGTGAGCTACACGTGTTCCAGGATTTGCAAAGATATATGTGTTAGGAAGTGGAATTGCCATGTGAATTTTCTTCCAGTTTAGTTAAACTTTTAAGTCCTGTCAAATGAACCCTCAGCACAAAACATTATTACAGAGAGAGAGTAACCTGGTCACTTCCTGTTATTAAAGGGCATCTTTTTCTTCTGTACTTGCTATTTCTTAAGGTAATGGAATGTTTTTTTCCTGCAGCTTAGTTAAAATTTAATATTTTTTAGATATAGCTTCTAGTGTGCCAAATTAGCAGTAAACTAATATTGCAAGCTCCATGTTTCTGTTCTTAGTAACTATGAGGTAAAATATACTTGGCGGACAAACAAGATTATTGTTGTGCAATAATAACTATTTTTGCAATTATAATACTGTATTATTTTTTCAGTTTAATATTCTCTTTTAACTTTATGGTGTGTTTTAATTGCCTGTTTTAATTTGCAATGCATTAGTCCTAAAGACTAGATGATTAGTATTTTAAATATTTTTTAAAAGTTATGATATATGGAATTTGTTTAAGTTGGTTAAGGTCTGGGATTTTTTTCTCTTCCTTCCTTCCTTCCTTGTTTCCTTCCTTGTTTCTAATGTTGTGTGGAAAGTATGGTTCTTTCCTTCCTTAAATACTGAATTTAAAAAGGAAAAGGAAAACCAAATGAAAGATGATTCCAGAAGGAAAATATAGTTCCTGCAACTATTAGAAATATAAACTCTCCTATAAGCGCTTTAGCAATTCCAAAGTATTAAGTGCTGAATGAGTCTGTAGCGGAGCATGGGACTGCAGCTACAGCAATCACTCATCATTTAACGTCTGAATCACTTACTGCTGACTAAAGAGAAACATCTATCAGAGAACTCAATCTTTTCCCATTGTTATATATGATTCATGAATTCCAGGTATTATACAAATGCACCATTAATCTAAAAGGAAGTAACGTTTGTCAAAATGTGTTTAAACTGACATTTAAAATTCTTTTCAAAGTAATTGCATTTTTTTTCAATATATTTAGTTACTCACAAACATCCTCTCAGACAACGGCAGGATTTTTGTAATACAGCTGGCATACAAGTTGTTGAAATGTTCTCTGCACTTTATTATATGTTTGCATTTCTGCTATAAAATACAAAATATACAATCTGCTACCAAAGATGAACAAATTTTATAATTGAAAGATCTTAAGAAGCTAATGTTAAAACCATTTTGCTGTGTCTGTACTTACTCTTAGTTTATTCAGTACCTATCTATTCAGAGTTTTAGACTGAAAATATGCATCACATATATGCAAGTGTTTTTTAGATGTTTGCAAATATATATATATATATATATATATATATAAATAAAATTGCTGATGATACAGAAGGTGCTAAGTTCATGTGTGAAGTCTCCAACTATTTTGTTTGCTCATGGCACCAATGAAAGTGAGAGGAGATTTTGGCACTGATGTGCGCATCATAGCTGATCCTGCTTTGAGCAGGAAGCAGCCCTACATGAACTTCTGAGGTCCCTTCCAGCCTGAATTTTCATCTGACCCTTTTGATCCCAAGCTAGGACTGAATGAGGGCCTGGAATGTAATATGATGTCATTTAAAATCCTTAAGTGGCCTATGTGGTGTATTTTTTTTTGTGTTTTAGAAGCTTTTGAGACCATCCAGAGAAACAATTTTGCATGTAGAAAGTAATTTATCTAGTTATTTGGAAGACAACTTTGGCCTCGTAGTTTGTTCATATTGTAATTGTGCAAAAGAGTAAAAATAGTAATTGTCAAGCCATTGGGATAAGGTCAATTTAAAATGAGGTGACTGAATCATTTATTTACAATGAAATATTCTGCAATCTAATAAAGGCTATTTAATTTCTGTCTGAGAAAATATAAAACTTGGAGTACATACTTCATGACTTTGTCTTAGTCCTTGCTTTTGGATGTGGGAGGTGCTATTAAAGATAGTAGTTGCAGGATTTGCTTTATATTAAATGTACATTTGATAATAGAGATGTCTTGTTCAACCAGACGTATTATTTTGATACCTCTGTGCAGTTATTTGAAAGCACACCATAGAAATTAGTATTGTTACTAGATCTGAATGAAGTAAAATGCATCTCTAATATGATACCTGGTGTTATGCTTCTGGGTTTAAAATGGTAAGTACAACTTCCACCTTTGCACATAACTATAATTGTAACCTTGTGGAGAACCTTAGAAGTGGATCTGGAGGATTCTATTTTTTTTTTTTTTTTTTTTATTGGAAAGATCCTGTCATGAAGGCGCTAGACTAGAAGTCTGGACTCTTCTGTTTGTGCCACAGACTTTCTGTGTGGCCCTGGACGAGATTTGATTCTCACTACTGCAATGTTCCACATAAATTTGAAATTTTGCTTTACTCTTTCAAATAATTTAAGAGATATAGGGATGTAATACTGTTAGGTAACTGTAAAGTGGTATCTGGATACAGACCATATGTGAAAGTTGAGTTTTTTTATCGAAATTATTTAACTCAGTCATTCCTCAGGAAGTTTCTCTCAAAAGGAATCCAACTATAGTAACAAAGCATGTAAAATTTCATGTAATTATTTTTAACCAAACATTTCTCATCTTAAACCTGAAAATATTTATGATTTGGTGGAATAATCAGAAAAAAATTTTGTCTTAAATCTACCTGTTAAACTCATGGTATATCCAAAAGCAGGTTAATTTCAGGAAACAAATCTTGGTAAAAGGTGAGAATTTTCTGCTGTTTTAGAAATTAAAAATCAGTGAAAAACAGCTGTTATCTTGACTCTCAGCTGAAACTTCTCAAGTAATGCCTGTGTTGTAACATAAAGACGTAATACTTTTGCTTATAAGTAATACTTGTGGTATTGTTTGTATCATTATTATTTGCATTACAAGTATTGTTGCTGCAAGGTCCCTCAGTGGCTCAGGTTGGAGAAAGCTATTTAAAGAAGTCTCTGACTCAGGGGTGCTATTAAATATGTTATCTTACATTCTGATTTATAGATTTATAAACTTCTCCACTTTTTGTTGGTTTTTCGGAGCTCTTCTACAGTGTTTCTCTATTTGTTGGTCTGGCAAAGTCTTGTAAGTGAGACTTGGAGACACCAAAATGTTGCTTAGCAATTCACTGAAGCCAATAGAATGGTCTTTCTATTGCTCTCCTGCTGTGCTTGAAATTCACCCATTTATGTTTAAGTATGACAATATGAAACAAGTAGAAATAACCACTATTTCTTTTATCATATCTCTGGGACAAATTCATCAGCTTTTCATCAAGCAAGACTGGCATTGTCCTCAACAGGATTTCTGTGTGATGAAAGACTGCTGCGTTTAGTCCTTTGAGCTTTTATATCTTATACCCTCTGTGCCTGATTATTGACAAATGCACTTTTCTAACACCTTATTTATTTTTTTATTGAAAGCAGAAGCTTGGTTTTCCTCCCCTTTTCTTGATTCTTGTTAATGTCAGGCAAATTTACATGGATGATTGCTCCCTTAGAATACTTATCTATCTTCATAACTGTGAGATACCACCATCAGTGCAAACCAGAAGAAAAGAAATCACCCAAATTCTATTTATTCGAAGGGTATATTAACCTTCAAAATCTGACTTATTCTTTATTTATATATCCATGAACTCCCACACATTTGTAATGTTTTTTTATATCAACTCTGCCCATAAAGCAGGTGACTTTGCATTAGTTGTGGTGTCTCATTTTTCTGGGTATCTGAACCCTGTTGCTGCTATATCAAGCCTTCTATATTTCTGTTTTCATAGGGAAAAGTGCAATGAAAGCATAAAAGTCTCTATATTCAAATATGTTAAATGTTTAAAACATTTTTGTGAATGAGATCTCATGAGAGATTAGGAACCATTTACGTTATATGAGATTTATTATTATTTTTTTTAATTTGCTTAATTCCTTCTTTGCTTGTGATTTCCCTCCATGTGCACACAAAGTATCACTTAAACTGCAGCATTAAGTTACAGATGCCTGGTCTGATTAGGGTTGTACCCACAGTGTAGGGTTCTCATAGGGTCCACTGCATGTTCCCATTTTGTGCATGCAGTACAGGGTCACCTGAGCACCATTCTCTGTGCAGAAATCGCTCATCATGATCATCACCATTCCAGTAGGGATTCTCCTTATTGTTCCCTCTTCCCTCCCCAGGGACACACTATGGTGCTCTCTATCATCCCTCTGAGTCTGCTGTCATCTATTTATCATTCCTATTTATGTGCTTTCAAATAGGTCTGTACATATCACTGATACACATTCCCACGGGTTACAAATGCTCTTCAGAACCTTTCTCAGACCAATCAGTCTGATCACTGTGCATCTTCATACCAAGCACTCTTTTTATTGTTGTCAACTGAGCTTAAAACTTTCAGATTAGATGTGTTCCTTCATGCTGTTGTTACTTTCTACTTATTTCTTTTTGAAGGCTAATAGGTATACAAGCAAAAAGAAATGCAGTTAAATAGAATGCCTTTCAGATTTTATTTTTTTTTTAATTTAAGAAATTCACAGAAGTCTTAATGGTGAGGGTTTGAAAGGAATTTTAACTATCCAACTCCTGTCTGAGACTGAAAAATCTCTCGTCTATCTTTAACCATTATAATAATTCTTGAATCACATGTTCCTCCCCCACTTTCTGGAGGCAAACAGCACACCAAACAGTTGAAAATACAGTGCAGCTTCAAATTTAATGAAATGCCTTATTACAAGCAGACTCAGTCAGCAGTTAAGCTTTTAAAACCTGCTTTGGCATCCTCTTCACAAGCAGTTTTGCAAATCTGCAGCACTACATTGACTACTAACTAGAGCCAGTTGAAGAATATATTTTTTTGGTGACAAATCTGAGCTTCTGGGGGGTTCTCTTCCTTCATATTAAAGTGAAAATGAAACATTCTGAATGCTTGCATGTATGTAAAATTTAACTAATTGAAAAAGGTAGATTTTCAACTTGCATCTCCTTTGTAAATCAAATGAGGAAAAGAGCGCACCATGAACCAGTGTAATTTTTATTGCTTTATGCATCTTTTCTGTTTGGCTGAAAAAGCATTATTCAATTAAAAAACCTTTAGTTGAAATCACTTTGGCCAGCTGTTGAAGGTAATCCCTTTACCATCTATTTTAATCAGTAGTTTTTAGTAGCCTTTATACAATATGTGAAGGAAAAGGTTGTCTTCTAAAAAAAGAGTCCATGTTAAGTATAATGGTAGACTAAGTTCAAAATGGAGATTTGTAAGAACAAAAGTAGTAGGTGTCCCATCCCTAGTAAAACTATGCATTTAACCTTTTTAAAAATGCACAGAGAAATGTTAGACCCTTATGAATGGCATTTACACAAGCCAGTGCACAAACCAAATATTTAGAGTTATGTGCTTTTTGCAAGGAATACATATGCTCACCTGACTTGACTCAAAGCCCTGACTCTTGTCATGGAATTCGGAAGACGAAAGCTTTTCCTTCAAAAAAAATTCTTTGAGAATAAAGTTTTACCTAAACTTTTTTTTCAAAATGTTAGTAGCTAGAATATTTTTATGTGATACGAAGCTAAACACTCTGATTTGCTTAATGAGGCCTTTTGTTCCCTCACCCCTGAAGTTTCCAAATTTCCATGATATACAGTGGTCCAGGAAAGACATCTCCAAGATTTCCCAGTGAAGCAATAGTTTGTGCTTGAACTGTCTCCAGACACAACCCATATGTTTGGATAGATCACTGGACCGTAGAATTTCTGGCCCTAATTGCCACACTTTCTCCATCTCTCAGAAGATACAATTGATGGATTACTAGAAAGAGAAGGGAGTTGAAACTACCACCACGTTACTGCATTTTGAGTGGTATCAAAGAAAAAGATCAGATTTTAAAATTGTCATCATTTTAAACATATTTTCTATATTCTCATTCAGTTAAGGTTTAACATGTCTGATTATATCAATGCACTTTCTTAGGATTGTGACAGTTCATCACATACTATGACAAGCAATATAGCTGTCACCACTTTTTAGCAGAAGATAAAATTGGAAAGTGATCTGATTTTGAAAATTAATCTAAAACTGTTACATTTTCTGGAGTATGACAATGCTTTTATTTCAGCTGTTCATGTGAAAATCTTGCTGTTTTAGCAAGGATACCCAAGGAATATACCCATGTCAACTGGCCAACCTATTTCCATCTCTCTCTTCGCTCTGAGGATAAGGATCCTGCAGAGTTTTTATTAATCTCCAAACAAAGAAAATCAGAGCTGCCAGTGTGAGTGGCAGGCGGGAGATCAATTTTTAAATGCATAGTCAAATCAAATATATGTTTTCCAGAAGAAGAAACAGGAACAGAATCTCAGACATCTTGTTTGGGTTAAATCTGTGTCATTCATGTAATGTATATTAACTTGATGGATGCAATTTAAAGTATGTAAAGTTGTAATTTCTGACTGATTAGGAAGGAAAACTTTTAGAAGAAAGCCGAACTTCAGAAGCCTGCATCTCATTTATATTTAACAGGTCTATTGAATCCCTCTTTCTCAGCAGAATCATAGTTAGTGATGCATCAGGAATTTTTAGGAGTTGCTTGTTGACTTGGTGGTGGGTAAAGAAAAATGTTTTCCTGTTATTGTCAAAATAAATGCTGGTATTTAAAGAAAGTTACCACTGTCATTTAATAGGATACATTTTAAGCTTATAAAATTGCATAATTAATTATATTTTCCTTGAACTCCCCAGTCAGTTAGAAAGTTCCAATAATAGGTTATAAAATCTCTACAAAAATGCTTTGGACTTTTCGAAAATGTATCTTCTGCTCATTTGTTTTTATGATTTCAGGAAACAGGTTTTAAATGAGGCTCTAGCTTGGATCAAGAACCTTTAACAATGTTTGTTGATCATTTGACATATCATAGATGATGAAAAATATGCTTTCATCCTGTTTTTTGAGAGTTTCAGGGTAATCTGTGTTCAAATGTAGCCATAATTTGGAGTCATAATTAAATGTGCCATTACCAAGTCTATATTTCAGACAAAATCTTGCATTTACTGGCAAACTAACACAAATGATTGGAAATCTCAGTTAAGGTACAGTAGCAGCTAAACTATGATTGATCATTTTTATGAGCCAAGGTAAATGGAAGATCAACTGCAATAGCTACTGCATAATTAAGGTGCAGAGTGTTGTTATGGGAAAAAGATGTATTTTGAAGCTTTCAAAATATGATTTTAATGACTAGACTTGGGTTAAAGGTTAAATTTTCTCCTTAACATTTGTCAGCAAGCCTGTGAGTGTCATTAACATAGTGGAAAATACTAAAGATCACCATTCTGCTTTTTCATCAGTAAATGTGGTGCAACCTGTCTGGTGTTCTAATTTCCGTAACTCCGGTTTCCTTGAATAGCTATCTACTCTCATAAGATGATAGTTTCTTTTAAAATAAAATTATAAATGGGTGTTTTAATTGAAGGTAGGATGTTATAAAAGGTAAAAGATCAAAATATAAGCATGAGTGAAGCTAATTCATAAATTGTGTTTTGGAGTAACACCTTTATGTTCCCGCTATGACTGTGCTGAAAAACAGTTATGGCATATCATGCCTTACTTTCCTTTTTAAAGTGTGGTGGTATTTTTTTTATTATTTTTTAAATTTTTTTAGCCTAACATATAGAAAGTTATTTGCAGTTATTTTGGGTTGTCTTTTGTAGGAGTAAGCTTCCGTAGTGTAAAGCAAAATCTCTGAATTGCAGGGAGGGCAGAATGCATAGTGCATTTTGTATATTGAATCTCAATTATTTCATCCATATGTATAGTCCCATCTGCTTAAGCATACTGCACTCAAAGAACAGGGGTTCTTCCTTCTTTCCCCCATCTTCAAGATAATTTGAACAGAGAAGCATACATAATCTTTTCTAGAGAAATGCAGTTCATTCGTCCTTGTAACACCTGGACAGAGTAATCAATGCTTAGCTGTAATTGCAACTGCCTTATGGTGTGATACAGCCTAATTTCATTGTTTATAGTGACATGTATATAGCAGTAGGGCTTACAGGCCTACTGGCTGCATCCCCATGTTAAATACATATGGAAATTATAATATCCGAAATTTTCCTCCCTAAACAACTTTGTAAACCAAAATCTAAAGCCACTCTGGGAAGATAAATGAGAGGCTTTTTAAGAAAAATATTGAATAATGAGCTTACTTGATAAGTTATACCCGTATTATTCAAATCTGTTCACTGGGCTTCTTAGTGGAAGCAGGGTGGGTCATTCATTTTTTGAGCTCTTCTGTCGAGATAATTATTCATGAAATTTGCATAGGATTGTGTCAAGATGATGGTGATATAAGACAGTATTTATGGGAGTTTAGTACATTTAGATCTATTAGAATTTTGTGTGTGCATGCGCATAGAATTTCAGATGGGGTTTGAATAAATTAATAAATATTGCAAATAACACCAGATGAATGTGTTTTGCCATGGAAACCTGAGAATTCTTTTGAAATTAATGTAAGTAATATGAAATATTTTACCATTTTTATCCTGCGGTAATACTATTGCTAAGACATGTCCTTTATGGCATAATATTAAGAAGAAATTAGAGAAACAGAAAAAGATTCCTACATTCTTAAAGGTCAGATGGATCTGTAAACAAATGTTAAGCTGCTTATACATTCAAACACAGCTGTAGAACTTAGGCAATGAATGTAGTTATTGTACAAAAAGTACTGAGCAGCAGCAACATTCCAGGCTGATTTGACTATAATATGCTCTTCTAAGGAAACACAAACAGTAGATTCTTTGTGGGGGGAGGAAGTGTTGGTAATATGCTGTTTGTAAGAGAATATCTTTTTAGGAGAAAATACTTTCCCAAGCTGAGTTCTTAATTCACTAATGAGGTTAAAGCCCTGGACATCTGACAATTACCACAAGCATTAAGTTGCATACTCCAGAATTTTCAACATTTGATATAATAGTGTTGCTATAAATTCTTTTCTGTTTTCCTAAGTAACAGCATTAAGTCTACATCATTTTGTAATCCCCTTTTACTGAAAAGGGCACTGAGCTACAGTGATTTCCCCATCTCATATGTTAGAAAGAAATAACATGTAAATTTGCTATTTCCCCTCCATTTTATTCCTGGATGTTGATGTTCTATACATTTAATGTTCCATCCTAAACCTCACAGAATTTCATTTTTCCAGGTTACCAGCATCTTTTATTTTTGGTCAGACTGGAAATATCAGAAGAATGGGCTTTATACAGAATTTGAATTATGTGGTTTCTATTTCTGAGTGTACCTATACAGGAAACTGAAAATAGGTAGGGGAATGACAATGGCCTTTTTTATTTCCTGAGGAAAGAAAGTAGTTTGTTTTAAATAGGGGCTGTCATTTTAAATCAGTTTTTATTGTTTTAATATAGTTGGACCTTCAGAATTAAAGATGATTCTTGCTTTTCATAGTAAATATGAATACCTCATTTCTCTTCCATTTCCAGAAGGAAAAAATCTTCTTTTATTTTCTTAGAGTCAAGATAACTGTTTTGAAAGATGAGAAGGGAACATTTTGATTACTTTCAAAATGTTTCCAGTTGTGTTTTGTCACATTTTATCTATAGAGAGGACATGCTCCTGAATTTGTCTTCCTCTGAGCCTCAGGAAAAGAATAGCACTCATGTCCTTCTAGCTGTTTAGAAACACGTGCACGTACCTTGGACTTTTTAGCAAAACTTGGAAGATGTACACATCTTTATGGAAGTTTTTAATGGTGTTGTAGAAAAAAATTTAATTCTACTGAAATATGACATGAATGCAGCACAAAGCTATGAAAATGAATCAAGAGACATCGTCAGGAGAAGAAAAAAAAATAGCATTCCATATGCTTTCTGGAAAAAAAAAATAGTAGTAGTGAGAGAAAATTCATGTTTTCTTATGAGAAATATAATCCAAAATTTCAAATAGAAACTAAAAGAAAAACATAGGGGGAGCCAAATTGTATTCTAAACTATTGTTATTGAGAAATTTTACTTCATTAGAAGGACTATAACTGAAAATCATAATTATGCTTAGTCTGTTATTCTACCATAATTTTGCTGTTATTAGAAATAGTACTTAGGACATTAGAAGAACTAAAGGCCATCAAAAGACATGAAAGAAAAGCTGTTTTTCTGTATTCTTAAAGAGAGGCTGTTTTAGATGCATAGTTATTACTCTCATTTTCTGTCATACACACAGAAAATAGAATAAAATAAAAACACTGGAGGATTTATTTATAAAAGCCAATATTTGGGGTTAGTATCACAACCTATTTTTGAGAGGATGTTCTGGAATTCCTAAGGTTAAAGACAGAGACACGCAAACACACATACAAACTTGATCATCCTCAGTCAACTTGAAAAATATATGGCATTTTAATCTCAGTCTATCAGTTTAAAGATATTTGGGATCTTTAAGATTAACTTTGCCAAACTTCAGTAAAACTTCTTGATAAAAGTCTTCATGTTCGCCTAAAGTAAAATTAGTATTCACATAAAGACTTCCCTAATTCCTCTTGCTCTTGTAACTGAAAGGTCATGCTTGGACAAGGATGTGTTCTCAGAATAACTAGGAGCATTGTCACGCATCACCAGAATAACAAGAGTAAGTTACTGTTTTCTCAAAGACCCAATGACAAGCTACTGCCATGCATTCAAATAAGAATTCTACCAATAAGCAGCAGAGACACACTGACATGTTATGGTGAGCCAAATGACATACTTGGCAATATTAAGTCACTGAAAGAGTGGTTGTTTTTGTAGCCAGACAATAAGGACAGCTAGGTCAATTGTGACCACCTGGAATTTCTCATTCTTTTCACATCTTTCACATCTAAATTCAAATTATAAGACTCTAAAGCTCAAGTTTCCTGTCTGAATCCCTTCTTAGTTCACACAGTCCCAAAGTCTTAAAAATGTTTACAGAGACCTGTCTGATAGTTACCTGCTCTCCAGGCATTTAAGACCTCTGGTTCAGTCCAGATGAGTATGTATTTGAAGCAAAATCTCCTCAAATCACTGGTTTTGCCCCTACTCCACCCCAACTAGTTGTTTTTGTTCCCTTCCTTTAAAAGGAGCTTCCAGTATCCAGTGATCTAAGCAAAGAGCTACTGCCAGGTTAGAAGCTGTAGCACAGATCCAAGCACAGTGTAATAAAAGTCCATTCCGTCAGGATTTTCTGCTAGCTGATCTCTAAACATGACAGAAATATGTCTATTTTGTAACTAGCTGCTGCCTTGTAAATCTTCTAGGCTGTAAGTAGTTTCTTCTAAAATCTGTTCTAGTTTCACTTTTTTCTCTTTCAGACCTGGCCCTGAGTGAAAGGGCATAAATAGTTGGTTGCAATAATAAGTGGAAGGAACATAGCAATAAATTTTAAAAAGTTTGCACAAGCAAGTTACAGGAATCAATAAAAGCATGAACCTATATACACATTTTAATCATTTTGACACAGAAGAGTTAGAGGTTATGCTATCTTGACTTAAAATGAACTTTCAACAATTAGCCTCTGGTAAAAGTAAAATAGCACCCTGTAAGATAATAAAAAATACAAACAGCAACACAAAGGAAGGAAAAGGGCATTTTCATTAAATAGGAAAAAAATAAAAATCAAGTCATTGTATAGAACCTTGCTCTGAGTCATCCAACCAAATAACCTTATACACTATTTAATAACAGCATTTAATTGCACACACTTTTCTATTAAAATTTTACTTGACTATGTATAAAAAGACACCACTATGTTAAGCATAACTGCATTTTATTACTCCTTTTTGAAAATATAGTCATGACTCCCTGAGCTATATATATCTGTGACTTAGCAAAAGTAGCCATATCACAACTTTGCAGTAGTCAGTGTTTGGAGAACTTCAGCTCAAGTGTTGTTCTAATAGTCTGATGAAAGTCCTTTGGGGATAATACCAAAGGCATATAACAATATGGAGGACTTAAAAGTGTGAAAATAGAAAGCTACAATAAAGTGAGGACTAGTCAATTAGGGATTTCTAATTTAAAAGTAACTGTATAACTTTGAATATTAAAGCTTTAAGAAACAGACATGATTTCTTTCAGCTGCTTGCATAACTTGTTGCCCTTTTCCTATGTTGTCTTTGAATCATAACTTTGAAAACTTCAGAAACTGTACATTTTTACATCTAAATTCTAGTCTCTGACTGGGGAATCTTCCTCTATCAGCTATCAGTTTATAGAACATCATGTTTCCCTGCAGCCTCCCCCTTCCCTACCATACAAAACGATGCTCTAATCTTGTTCATGATCTGTTTGTTACTCATTTTCAATACCAAACTTGTGAATTTAATAGGGGGAAATTTCTTACTCTCTCACTCTTTTTTCACTCTATCTTTATTCTTTTTAATGGGGAGAAAAAAAAAAGAACTCTTTGCATGGGACAAGTTAATGTTCAGTCATTGTTTCTTAAGGCTTTCATAGAACTCGCTTCTTGCCTTAGCTGTTCAGTGTCTAAAGTAAAATTGCAGTGTTAAAGAAAATGCTGTTATATCTATTTTGCCCAATCAGAGAAATGGGTTTAAATACAATATTTTTTTTTTTGGCATTGTGTAAAATAACTGCAGTGGCAATAGATACAGAACGAGGGAAATAGCTGTCTAGTAGGATTTTCTGGGGGGAATTTGTTAACCAGACTCAATGAAAAGCATTATCTCAGGTGGCATGAACTTCAATGGTTTTATTTTTTGTTCCGCAATAAAGTACTTGGAATAAGATACGTCTTCTGTTCTGTTCTTAGGTGGAGAGACATTTGTATACAAAACATAACTTACTATGTTTAATTTCATGCTTCAATTAAACTAATTAATTGATATAATATGTAATTATACATTTTTATTTATACTTATATACATGTAGATAAATTAATTATGATTATAGCAGAACTAGAAAGGGAATATTAGAAAGTATAGAAGGTACCATGATATAAGTTATCATGATAGATATTGTACATGATATTGTACATGATAGATATTGCATGTATACACCTGTATATAAAATTTTCAATGATATTTTCAAAATTATTTTATAAAATCTACATATTCCTTCAATGTGTAGGCATATTAAAAAAAAAAAAAGACATTTTTATATTCCATCTAAGTTCTGTGACAGAAAGGTGTTAGAAAATTATGCATGTGTTTTTAAACGATATATGCCACTTGAAATTTTCATTAAATAATTTAGTCCTCACTGAAAATTTATATTCATTTTTAGCAATCCAGGTAATTTCAGTGGAGTCATAAGTTTGTAAAATTACAATTATGAATAGAAATGGAGTGATAAGAGCTTATTTCTGATGTCTTTAAAAATAATCAATTCTTTATGTAATGCTTGTTCTTCCTTAATGGGGAAAGGAGGATGGAAAGGTAGATTTTAGTGATTTTGTTAGACACCCACGTGTTAACACCGTTTCTCTCATTGCCCATCTTTTTCCATTCCATCAAGCCATGCTTTCTCTTTCTCTTGGCTTTAGTTTCTCTGATACGCTTCATGTTTTTCTGTATTTGATTCAGTGTTTTGTTTGGTTTCTCCACTGCTGTTGCTCAAATAAAATTGGCTATAAAATTTTCAGTGCCAGGTTCTTGCAAAGCATCTGAATTGCCTAGAGTGATATCACCCAAGACTGTTGTCTTGCTTGATTTTTATTAACCAAGCAGAGTTTGACTACATCAGCATTTGTATAGAAGTCCTCCAGGTAACAAAGAGATTCTGTGAAGCACAAAAAGGATTCATTAACCGTCCTTCCTTTCTGTTTCATTCAACACTCACTTAATGCTCCAGCTCAGTCATACCAATAGGTTACATGTATGAGAGTATGGTCTGTCGGTTGATATGATTGATAGGTTTTAAACTGACACCCAGAAGTCTGTGAAATGCATCTAGTTTCTCTGTATTCAGCTGTAAAAAAAAGCAGCCTCTGTAACATATTCTTTTTCACAGTCTTTTCTGTCTCCTCTGTTCATATAAGATACGGTTTATTCCTTTGTGAGTGTAAGAGCTCCAGATCAGTAGAGATCTGACCTAATTCAAGACCCCTAGAAGTATCTGCAATCTGTATTGTGAAGAGACAGGTGTTTGTTTTTTACGGTGAAGCAGGAGAACATTAAATGCCAGCTCCAAAATCACAATATCATTCTGTTTAGAAGTATTCTTAGGCTTGAATTTTTCCCTGTGTCAAGAATTGACTTTTTGCTGGAGTGCTCTAATAAATTTCATATCAATAACTGACCCTTTGATTCTTAAAGTGGTAATGGATACTTTTACAGAAAATAAATTTTATCCTTCTCCCATAATGACTGAATCTCAGAGGAGATATCAATGAGGTCTCCCTGAGCAACTGTAATACAAGGGGCAAAAAAAAGTCCCCCATTTAAGATTTTTTCATGACAATATAGTAAGAGAAAAGGAATATCGTGAATAATTTTGGCAGTTGCAAATACGGGTTCCTGAATTTTGTTAGAGCATAAAGTGTGACGGTGTTTCATCTTTCTTAGTTTGAAGTTAGTCTCAGTCTTAATATGGCTAAAGTGTTGCCATGTGTTTGCATTGACTTCAGCTCCATGATGCTTGCATAATTGTTGACTTTAGTGACAGGTTAGCATTTAATCATACAATGTTTTTTTTCCTTGGCAAATGAAGGAACTGAAAACTGAAATTGATCTTTTTCATCCTTTTTATTTGAACTTTTTTATTAATCTGAGGAAAAAAAATATGATCCTTAAGTGTAGAAAGTGTTGAAAAAATCACTTTTAGAATCCCAAATTTTCTTATTCCTATCAATGAGAAGCAAATTCATATAAAAATTTTGTTTTATTAATTCAGTTTTATTTCCATCTTATTTTTTCTCACCTTTATTTCCTATTTATTATGTATTGCTTGGGTATCAGAATGGTCTTGCTCATTTTTTTCTGTTTCTATCCTTCCATTTTATGTGTTCTGAGGTCTGGGTTGGGTTTGGACTTTGTCTGTCCCTCCCCCTTATTAAGAAAACAACTTGATAGTCACAATTTCAAACATTATACTAGATAATGAATTAATGAAATATCAAAGTGTGGCATGCTGAATGTGTTTAAATTTTATTTCATTCCTTGAGTTAAAAAGAAAGGCAGCTACTATTTCCACAAATGGATGTATAAGAAAAATAATAACCGTAAGAATGTTAACATGAAGAGCGGTTTGAAAAGGCAAATGATTGCCAGCATGCACAGTTTTAAAATTTTGGTAATTCTCATCTCACATGGAAAGCAAATCAATGTATCTCAGATAAATCATTTCATCATCTATTATTTGCAAGAATTCAGCACTTCCATTCTTTTGCAGAAGCACTGAAAACTGAGCCACAAATGCATTCTAATACTTTCTGTCCATTTCTATGTATTTCATAAATCAAGTCTAACATTCTGCAATTTTTGTAGAATTTATCTTTGTCCAAATTACAGACTTTATTGTATCGTGTAGTCAGTTTAGTGAACAAAATTATACATTGAAGTGAGTCCCCAAGCTCTCCCTCCTTTTTGTCCGTCTAAGAGAAGACAAGACCCCGTCTTTCTCTTCCTCACCTCTCAATTGAATATAGAGGGGAGAGAAAGACCACGTCAGCTCTTGGCTTTCAAACTGGCAGTTCCATGGACTAAAATATGGCTGTCCATACACCTAAGCACCCGTGTTTTCTGTAGCTGGCTGGTTGCTTTGTGCAGTCCTGTTGGGTTGTTAGGCATTGGAATAGGCTGCCCAGGGAAGTGGTTCAGTCACCATCCCTGGAGGTCTTTAAAAGACATTTAGATGTAGAGCTTAGTGATATGATTTAGTGGAGGACTTGTTAGCGTTAGGTCAGAGGTTGGACTAGATGATCTTGGAGGTCTCTTCCAACCTAGATGATTCTGTGGTTCTGTGAAGGCATTTGATGGTTGATTCACAAAGTAATATTTTTATACACCTAATTGTGCTGTAATCTTTTATGTATAAGTATTGCAATGTCCTCTGCATAGTATCATTTTCACTTTTTAGTGTTCGTCCAACATACGCATTATTTTCATTTGTAGGTTTTAAGAAATATTTTGTGTTTAATTCAATTTAATATAACAGCATAACAACAATATTGATTCAGCTTAAAGTTATAGGCAATGAATTGTTGACATGGTAAATAATTTCTAACATTGGATTACTAAGTAGCTTAAACATTAAACATATATAACATGAGATTTAAATTTGAGCTTCCAAAGCTATTTAAAGTCCACATATGTTTGATAATGTTGCTTTATGTGCATCAGTTTCCTACTGAGAAGACTTCTGCAAATCTTAATTTCTGCCCATTTTCTGTTGATTAACATAGAGGCCTATTTGCTGGTATTGTGCTCTGGACTTATCTGGAGATGCTTGGCATTCATGCATAATCCACACTTTTTTGTAACATGCCAGGGAGACATCATGACTGGTACTGGCGATTAGATGATGTTTTGCTTCCTTAGTCTGGGATGCCACTTCTAATGTAAGGCTGGGTGTGCGTGAAGTATGCCAGTACACACAGTCAGCTCAAGTATAGCATGTTTTTTTTTTTTTATGGTCCTGTTACATATTTAAGTTGTTTTTCTGGTTTCATGTTGCTAAACACTTGATAAAAGACCCTTGAAGTTTTGAAGACTCTTGGTAAAATGTTATGAATCATACTATGAAAATTAGTAAATGCATATTTCTTAGGAGTTGTATAACCATGCTTCCCTGTGCAGTTACTTAGCATGATATCTTGAGGGATGACATTTGGGGAATAGTTGATTACTCTGAGTTCAGGTTTCCCCTCTGTTCACCTAACTCTGTCATACTGATGGTTTTACAGAATCTCCTCTGGGAGCAGTGTCACAACAATAAACATTTTTAAAACATGTAATAGTAACATGTAACTGCTAGTAAAAGTAGTGCCGAGGTAGTACAACATTCTGTTTATTCTGCCCAAGAGGAGATTGAAATTAGAGGTAAATGATTGATTACAACAATGATAATGGATAAGGAGCTGACCTCAGCTGCAAGTAGGGGAAGAGCAGATGGTGGAGGCATATGTTATGCCCTCTTATGTTAGTTAAGCACAATAGCTGTCTCTCTCCCTTCAAACACCATTTATTTAGCAATAACCTTGACCATTTTCAATAATGGCTCAATCTGTCCAAGAAAATAATTCACTCTGCTGTGTACTGTTAGCATCTTCCCTCCTACTGATGGACACTTTTACTTCTTCCTCATTTTCATTGACTTCAGTGCAGCCCCTAGCTTTGTGCCTCTCTCTCAGATATGTAGGGATTTCATTCCTTCCAGAGCAGTTTCATGTATGCCCACTTTACTGTTCTGCTGTGCTTTTGTGAGTGTGTGTATGACTGTGTGTGTTGGTTCCCCTATATCAAGACCTTCCCTGCTGAAGTTTACAAAAGCATATTTTGGCAATCTGCATTAACCTTTTCATCAGCTTATTTGCCTACTTGGCCTTATTCCCTGCAACTCCACATACACAGAGATGGTGCAGAACTTTTAGGTTCAAATGTCAGTGATCTGTGGAAAAACAAAACAAAACAAAAACCCTCAAGATATCTAAAAATGCAGTAGTGTTGAGAGTGTTAGAAAATGATGTGTGTGTATATGTTTAGTGTAGGATATTTTCACTCTGTGTGTCAAAATACAGCACTCAGATTTTTGGCAACAGCTGTCTCCATGCTTGCTTCTGTTTTGTCTGGTCACTTACTACCGATATTTACCTATCTTCCTCCTTTTACCACCTTTCAGTTGCTGCTGTGAGAATTCTTGATATCTGGATTAACTTCATTACATCCTCACCTTCAGAAATCCCCTGAGAATGTATGGTTCCTCTGTCGTTTTTAGTTTTACTCCTTTCTTTTTGTTTTTACTCATGTACTTATTTATTCCACTGCTATTAGCTTAAAGCATTCTGGCACCTAGTTTGTACACTATGCAAAAGAACTATATTGTGCATTATTAAGAAACCATAGGTCTTGACCTGTAATTGTTATAAACAAAATCACAAGTTGGTGAGATTTAGTATTCATTATTTCAGTATTTGACAGAGTAAGGAATAGATAAATATTAAGTGTTAATACTGTAGATCAGTTAAGATATTAGCTCTCATCAGCTACTTTTTTATTATTTTCATTTTCTTTTCTATGAGATGTATAAAGAAATGAATATTGATACCTGAGTCAAAAAATGACTTTATGTTGTATGATACTTAGCACCATTTCAATGAAATCTTTCTGTGAATGGAACATTTAATGTAAGCTGAGGAAACTGTCTGGGGGGAGTCAACCTCTCCACAGAATAAAAGAGAGCAGAACACTCTTGTGTATAGTAATGTAATATTTGGATGAATTTTTACAAGATAGCTAGGCAATAGAACTTTGGACAAGCTGTCACTAAGAAATGGGTTGGCTAATAGAGGGAAAAACAAACAAAACCCTCAAAGGATGGAAATATAGCTTAATTTGGTATATAGTAATCTGGAAAAAATGGACAGTCTAGGATATCTGATCTCAGGGCTCTTGAAGTGGAAACCTAAATCATGTGACAAACATGACATCCAGCAGACAGGTGACAGCTGATGGAAAGAAGTAGGGCAACTTAGAAAGGATGTTTTGGATACACTATTTCAGACAAAGTTTGGAGTGTCTGTGGTAAAGCTGTATATGTTTAATTGACCTTAGTAACAATAATCAGTAGAAATGAAAAATGTGCTGGAGAGACTTTCAGTTCTGATGCTGAAAGAAGATAGTATCAATACCCAATGAGAATTTTATATACACTTGACATGATGGTTCTCTGTGTGGTTACCTACTGAAAGCTGTTCCTTTTCTGCTTTAGGATTTAACATAAAACCAAAATTTTACACAATTCTTTTTACCTCCTCTTTCCAAGAAGAAGAAAAAAACTAAAATCGGTTATGTATGTTTTGAAGACAGTTTTGAAACTACCAGTAATGTTTGTTTACAGATTCTTAGTGTACTGGTATTCAGGAGAAGCAGTGTCAACCTTTCAATTCAGACAAATATTTTCTGTAAGCTTCTGAAGAATACTGTGTAACTGTAGATTGCAATAAATGCTCAAGGGGAAAAACATATGGTGGGTCAGTCTGAGCATGCTAATTTATTTCCTGAAGTGCCCCACCTCTACTGAGTGCAGTTGATGAGTTCTATGTCATACCTTTTGGTGGGCTAGAGTTTCATAAATGTAAATGTTGTAGTTTTCCTGACAGCAGGTTAAATCTGACTGGGTGCCATAAACCTCTGCTCCTGTAACTGGCCAGTACTGGAGCTCAAGATGTGCAGCACTCTGGGGTAAAGAACAGCACAGCGTGCTCAAGTGGCCAAGAAGGCCAACAACATCTTGGCTTGTATAAGAAACAGTGTGGACAGCAGGTCTAGGGAAGTGATTGTCCCCCTGTACTCGGCTCTGGTGAGGCCGCACCTTGAGTACTGTGTTCAGTTTTGGGCCCCTCGCTACAAGAAGGACATGGAGGTGCTCGAGAGAGTCCAGAGAAGGGTGACGAGGCTGGTGAGGGGTCTGGAGAACAAGTCTTACAAGGAGCTGCTGGGGGAGCTGGGGTTGTTTAGCCTGGAGAAGAGGAGGCTCAGGGGCGACCTCATCGCTCTCTATAGGTACCTTAAAGGAGGCTGTAGCGAGGTGGGGGTTGGTCTATTCTCCCACGTGCCTGGTGACAGGACGAGGGGGAATGGGCTAAAGTTGCGCCAGGGGAGGTTTAGGTTGGATATTAGGAAGAACTTCTTTACTGAAAGGGTTGTTAGGCATTGGAATGGACTGCCCAGGGATGTGGTTGAGTCACCATCCCTGGAGGTCTTTAAGAAATGTTTAGATGTAGAGCTTAGTGATATGGTTTAGTGGAGGACTTGTTAGTGTTAGGTCAGAGGTTGGAGTAGGCGATCTTGGAGGTCTCTTCCAACCTAGATGATTCTGTGATTCTGTAATCACCCATTGCACCCAACAGGGCAGTTAAGTTTGAAGAAAAACAAGATTTTCTTCAGCTTTAGCCTTTTCATCTGTGGATCACGATAAGACAAGAGAGAGCAAAAAGTAAAAACAAACAAAAAAAGACATAAATTTCAGCAGTCATGTGGGTTGGTTTAAGTCCCAGATGCACTCATTCAGAAAAGCTGCAGCATATGCATTTTCTAGAAAAATTCTGAGTTTAGCATACTCAGTTTTCAGTCTTTGTAACCCATAGACATTTATTAGGTTCAGAAATGCTAAATTGTATAATTTATGAAGTGGTTTTTTTTCTTTTCCTTAAACAATTTATGAGACTAGGGTTCAATTTACAGACAAAGGAAATAGTACTGTCTTGAAACATTAAGAATTTGGAGATATTTACCCAATAAGAGGCCAGATTACTATCTACTAACACAAATGGCATGCAAAGGGTACAAACACCTCTGAGATACATTGACTTCAAAATATGCTGTGATGTAGGTTGATATCATCTGGGAGCAGATCTGGGGCTTTGATTCTCACTGTTTTTTGTTTTTTTTTTTTCACATGTTCCAGGGATGTACTAAATCTTTAATGCTAAATGAAAAATGTTTGGAAAGTGAACCCTGGTTCCAAGGCAGGCAGTGCAAACTGATCAACATCCATGTCACTAGAGCAGACTGTAACTGTGGATGCAGAGCTTGGACCAGGATGATCTCACATGGGAAGCAGAACCAGTGAATATATTTAGTATATTTCTGAACTTGTCTAAAGTATTTTTTGGGGAAGAGATAGTTTTAGTGGTCCCTAATGGGTATGGAGTCTAAACTGACAGTTAAGCAGTATAAATGACAAGGGGTCCAATACTTGAGACTCTCTGTAGTTCCCATTTCTTTATCATTATTGATGGAACCAGAGTGTCTGTCCTACAAGGATCTACATGGTCCATGCTTCTTGCAGTGAATCAAATTTTTATGAGATATTCAAGGAAGTGTTTATCTCACTGAATAGACAGGGCTCTCCTCTGCCAGGATCTAGTCCCTAATGAAGTTTCCATCACTATTGTCTTAGAGCATATGGGTATGGAAATACCATATTAAAAAGAATCAGAAAAAGATTACAAAAATACAAAATACAGATCTATTAGCTTACCAAATCAGCTGTACAGGATAGAAATAATTGTATAGATAGTACTATCTTGTAGTTAAACAGAATACAATGCAAAACATGTGGGTTTTGGCTTTCAAAACAACAGAAGAATAGTGTAAGGCTGACTACATTTCCTCCTTGCTACCTAGGGAATTATTATCATTATTAATAACAATAATAATAAGCTAAGTAATCAAAATAGCTAAAGTCATACAGTATCTAGAATAACTTTAATATCTATTTCCTGGGTTTGGGATTTTTTTCAGCTTTCAATCATATCTTTTCCAGAGCAGTAAAAAACAAACAAACAAACAAAAAAACTATAAGCTAAATATGTACCTTAGGATTTTCAAGACCTACCAAATTAAACACACATTCGTGGTGGGGGGAGTTTTGTTTATTTGTTTGATTTGTTCCACTATTGACTTTGGTTTCTATGAGGCATTTCCAATTGGTTGCTTATTCTTTGTTTATGGATTATTGGCTCAACTGATCTTTTAGAGTCCTTGTTGCCTGATTCTGTGCAAGTAGTCAATTGACCAATTTCTTTTGTTTTGTTCCATCAAAAAAGACGTCTTTAATTTCTTTAAATTCTGAAAGATATTAAAGTCGCTCAGACTTTTTTAAGGGGAAATAACTACAAAACAGAGGAGACAATTTCATGAAATGTCTACGTATGAAGTGAATCAGCTAGCATATGATGACTAGTGTATTTTTTCATGCTTCCATAAAGGCTAACCAAAACTCTTGTGGTTTCCATATAGATGTGCATGGGATGGTTCTGTGATGTATGAAACTAATGTTTCTTAGCAGATATAAAAGACATAATATTTTTAACTGCCTTATAAGCAGAGGGATTTATCAGTGCTTCTGGATTTCAGGCATGCTGACAATGAAGTTTCTTTTCCAAGATTTATCTCAGCACATGCCAGAAGTAACCAGAAGGAACCACAAGTCTGCCAGTCCCAAAGAGATTTTTGGTTTACAGTGCCTTTATTGCTCATGCTTCAAAAAACTGCAGTGAAACAAAGCTACCTTAGAAGCAGTTGTCCCAATATTTAATTTATGGCAGCGATAATGGAAGGATGCTGATTCAAAGGCCTGTAGTGTTTTCCTTAAGTCAATATTTCTCTCCTCAGATGTGAGATTTTTCTCATCATGAGGATTTGTCCTACTTTTTTTTCTATGCTCATCTGATGTATCAGATGTGCAGGAAATCAGAATTAATTTGCAAATAAATATAAATAAAATGTAACAAAACACATCAACTTTCAGGCAATCTCCTTCAACTGCCATGTTGTAGCATTGAAAATCACTGTCCATATGTAACATTATAAATCCAGGTATATGCTTACTGAAAGTGGGTGCTTAGGTATAAAGACACACAAGTAGTTCTTGCTGGGACAGGTGCTGTCCTCTACTAAGAACATCCTAATTATATAATAAGGCCTACATGTTTTTTATGTCATTTCCTGAAATGGCACCATGTGTGTAAGATGTGTAATTTCAGAGACAGAGTGACAAATAAGCAGTTGGCTGATTACTAATACAGTAATTTTAGATGCTCTAATTATGATGAGTAATAGTCACCCATCTTTACCTCTTGCCAAAAATATGTCTCTGGCAGTTACTTTAATTCCATTGATATGTGTTTTTTTTGTCATTGATCTAAATAATCCCACTGCAAGGCTTCTGCTGCAAAGTAGTTTAGGTAGGATGTGACACAACATGGAGTAAGGGTAGAGGAGACGATTCAGAGATGACAAAGAATGCCAATCCATCGAGAATCTCCTTTGCATTCATGAAGCTCTATCCTCAAGCTACTGGTGTCTGGTTTTGCAGCGTGCATATGTAGTTTTTGTATGCCAGGATTTGGAGAGACTCTGTTTTTTTTGTTTGTTTGTTTGTTTTTTGTTTTTTTTTTTTTTTTCCTGTACCTTTGAACAATAAGAACAGTTTTGACAAACTGAGGAAATAAGCAAGTAAGAGGCGCTACTGTTAAAAAAAGAAATGTGACAATGGAAACCAAGCAGAAGGGGAGGACAGAAAGAGATGGGACCTTGAGGCTCACAGGGAACTAAAGAGAACCATACAAAAATTATATGCCTGTGAACAGCACAAATACAAGGTGATGTGAAGAGATGCTTTTTCATCCCTTGTCACACAGAATGGGACCACTGTGCTAATCTTTAACATCAAGACTTCCTTGAAAGGGTATTTTACTTTGTTCTGCCACAAAAGATATTGCATTCCAGATGATATTTAAAAACTGTCATTCAAAACCGCATGTTTTATTTCCTATAGCAGAGCATGCAAATAAATTTAGCAGGTGTTATTAGAGCTGGTAGGGGGTAGAAGGCAAATCAAAAATGCTGATAGGGATTTTCTCAGTGTGCCACTGCTGGGGCCCTGCAGAGACTAGCCAGTCTTAGTTAAAGCTGCAGTGTGCTTGCTCTTTATGGGAAATCTATCTCTTTTTATATTATCTCACCTGTGAAATCTATTTACAGAAAAGGAATTTTCCATTCACCTTTCTTAAGACCATTTTATTTTGTTGCTCAAAATCAAAGGGCAGTCTGCAGCTATGTATGTACAACAAATCAGTGTGATTCTTTATTGGGAATATAAATGAAACATCTTCCTACAAGCTTTTTCATGTTCTGCACAGGTCTAGAAAGTTCACTATTCACATGCTACGAGCTATTACACTGTCACTTTTAGCTTGCTTTCATTTTCTTTTCTTTTTCCTTAACACACTTGCCTAAAAGTAGGCCAGCCTGATAGATTGATGGTGGACTAAAATACTTTTATATCCCATGTTCTGGATTTTCCAGCTTTAAAAGCACTCTGAAAAATATTGTCCTTACAAGAAAACTGGCATATTCAATTTATTGTTTTGTATTGTCTGTAGTAGAGTCTATTTTGAAAAAGAGGAAAAAAAAGTTCCTGGAACAGGAAAAAAAAAGTAAAAATAAAAATCAGTCTGTATATACATTAAGGTTGTTTTGCAAATTCATTAGTTTTCAAGAAGGGAAGAAAGACATTTGTTCTCAGCAAATCTATGCATCTTCGTGGTATTACTGTAAAGAAATGGGTAACGATTGTAGAATGAAGTTGTCACTGGTGAAATGACATGCTGTTTTTTTCAGATGCCTTTCTTTTTTTGATGATCAAATTCCCATTCTGTTCTCCTGCAAGGCAAGGAAATGAACACTTCTCCCCAGCTCTGTACGCCCTACCCCAGCCCCCTCTTCCTCCATCTTTTTGCTGGCTCTTATTGCTGAAACTAGTTCCCACTTTTCTGCAGCACATCCATCTCCCACTGTCTGCGGCTTAGTCAGAATATCTCTTAGTCAGAATAGGTACTCGACTAGGATCTTTGTGAAGATAATGAATTGTTTTCCACAAGCAGCATTTTGAATGCTGAGCAGTTGTCAGTACAGAGATTTTAGATACTTGCCTAACAGGATAAGGGAATAGAGGCAGTGATAAATTTTCTTGCCCTAAATTCACTCTGTGCCTTAACAATGTTGTGCAGGGGTGAGTTTTTAGTATTTTGACTGCAACAGGGGTTAAACTGTTTGTAAACCTCAGTATATCCTCTGTCCTCTCCTCTGCATACTGCAGCCTCCCTGATGTCTCTGACAGAAGACTGCAAGGTGCAGGGAAAGCAGCAAACCTCGCTCCTGGAGTCAGGCTGCAGGGTGGCACCGGATGCCACACTATGACCAGAGACTTCTGGGTGCTCTCAGGTTAGGCAAGAACACATCTGTATTGCTCACAGGGTGTTAACAGCCAGTAATTGGTGAACCTGACAAGCAGAAGCTAACTATGCAGTTGTTATGTTTTATTACTATTAATACGTACATTATTATTATTACATATATTATTTTAATATGTGAATTAATATTAATACATAAATTATTATTATTATTATTATTATTATTATTATTATTATTATTATTATTATTACGTAAGTGGAAATGCAAATTACACAGCCTGTAGGCATTTTGGCTAGTGTCAATGAGACCACATTTTTTGTAGAGTATATGTAGTTTTTTAATGAGCCTCATATGCCCTTCCCTTTTGATTTTTTCCTCTTTCCTAGTAATGTAGAGAACAACGATGAACCATAATTATGTCTTTCATATTTATAGTGTTCATATCTTCTGTCTTCTAAATAGTTAGCTTTATGAGCAAAAGAGTGGGAGCTTTCCTCCTCCTATTCCTTGCATTGCTGTGAAAGCCCATTCTGTGAAATCTAAGTTGATTTCTCCCCTGATATCACACTGCTTCAGTGACACTGTTAGAGAGCGTGGATTAAAATTACCAAGTTAGGAAACAGAAATGGAACAAACTAGCCTTAAGCTACTTTGCTCTTGGCTTCTCTTTGGCTCATTAAATCCCCTTTCTGATACTGCTGTTAAAGAACAAGCAAGCAAGTTATACTGAGTAGCCCATTTACAGGAAGAAATAATTGAGCATTATAAAAGGCCTTTTCACTTTTACTTCTCATGGGAGGAAATATTTTAGCATCTCTTGTGGATTAAAACATGGAAACAAATAAATAAAATTCAAATTATTTTCATGCCCTATGAAAAGTTTGGAAGGTACTTTAGATTTCATGGAGATGTTATGGACTCAGTTCTTCAAAAATCACCCCACGTTGCACAGTTGAACTATTAAAATCAGTGCAATTCAATCTTAAGCTCTTAAAATTCAGAGATGATGTGTACATGTACATTCCCATTACTGGAGTAAAATTGGACAATTTTTTTAACTTGATGTCTGTCCCAGTGGTACTGAGTTACATAATGTTATGCAGAATTGCAGCACTGACTTCACTGAGGACAAGTTTTCATCCCTGCTTCTATTAGAAATGCTTCATTTTTCTTCACTGTTATTTCAATTCTTGTTTCTCATAACTAAAGTAACACTAATAAGGAAATTATTAAGTGAAAAAGCTAATAAAAACAAATTTAAAATTACTAAATTTTAAATTATAAAATTTAATAAAAACCAATGAGGTTGTATACTCACTAGTACAGATAGTTTGATGCATTTCTGAAAGAATGACAAGGAAGGAAAAGGAAGTATTACTTCTGACCTTCAAAGTTGATACCATGGACTTCTCCATATATCTCCTATTCTTTACAGAGCTGCAACGTTACAAAGATAAATGTTCATACATCCTAAGTGCGTCTGCTGAAATGACTTTGAAGATTTCCAAATACTAAATAAAGAAATGTCCTTTATCAATGAGGAACTTATACTAAATAAGGGGTTATCTAAATCAGTGATTTAGAATACTTATTGATGCTTGCAGTCAGTATTATTATTTTTTTTAACAAAATATTCATATTTTTGTCTTGAGAGATAATATTAGTATCATATTCATAGATCGGATGTGGAAGCCAAATGGAAATCTTGCATGGAAGCCTGGCATTTTTGCTTGTGTGGACAGTTCTTTTCTAAGATGTATTGAAAGCTTTTCATTTCACGATTAGAGCTTTATTGATTGTCGGAAATGTTTTATATTTTTATATTGCCTTTTTTTTTTTTCCTAGTGGTATCTTTTTTTTTTTTTTTTTTTTTCAGTGATTGCTGGGAAATCGTTGTGGAAAAATGAATTTAGGAAAATAACCAAAGATCATTTCTGTTTTCAATTAAAACAGTAGACGACCAAACTATACTTTTTCAACATTAAGTAAGACCTAAATTTCTTTTAGAAAGAACCCTGCCCCTTTTGTATTGGATTTTCTAAGCACAGAATTGTGCTCTAGTTGGGAATGAGTGCCTACTGTTAGTAGTCCCATCTGACATCAAGGACAATGTAGAATAATAATTTATTAAGCACAAAGACGGAAAAGGCAATGTTACAATTGGTAAATTGCAAAAGTTCTCATAGCAAAAAAAAAAAAAAAAATAGAAAAAAAATAATTTTCAAAAATACATAAATACAATAAACATTTTAGTACTTAGAATACTGAATGCTAAATTGAGGACTTTGTTGATTTATTAATAACCCTGAATGCATAGTAGCGTTTCTATATCAAATTTAGCAACCTGAACTATCTTTTTAAAATACATTTGGATGCTTTATTCAGTCATCTCCTAGAAGCTCACCTAATTACAGCATGATAGTTCATTGAGGAAGTGGAACTAAATTCTGGCAAACCATGTAAAATTGGTTAAATCATAGAAAAGAACATCAAGCTCAGTATGTCTCTTGCTATTAAAAAAATATATATATTTGGATTCGTTAAAGGACAATTTAAAGACCCATTGTTTCAGGTACAGATTTGCAAATCTTGAGCAGTTCAGGCTGAAAATATGTGGTAGCTGAATGCTTCATGGAAGTTCATTTTTATTTCATCCATAACCTATGCACTTGAATCAGACATTTGTTTTTTAGGAGTACACTGGTCAAGTGTATGCCAGAGAAACAATTTGAAAGATGAAGACTTTTCAGAGTACTTCAAAGTTTTTGTTGATGAATAGTGTAGATAAATAGATCTCAGAACAAATAGTGGGTTCATGCGGACCTGATATAATTGGACTATTTAGTACATGAAATAAAAGATAAAGAAAGATATGCATATGAATATGTGGTGTTTCTTGCTAGGTTTTTATTTTGCGTAAATGAAATTAAACATCAGGTGAAGCTAGCTGACATTTAGTCAGGGAAAATCCATCATCCAGAGTTAGATGAACTACCCTTTGACAAAGGCCTGGAGGGCTCAGTGAAGTGGCAGTGCACATTAGTATATGAAATTATGTCAAGATTTATTTTTATTTATTTATTTATTTATTTTTGGTGGACGGGGAGAGGGAAGTTCTAATAAAGTGGAAACAACAGTCAATATTAAGCCATCCCAGTTTTTTCTTTTTGGCAGACAGCAGCCCAACCAAGAAAGGTAAGACTTGGTAGAAGTATCTCTATTTACTCTGCAGACTTAAGTTTTTCTCACAATTTTGAGCTACTTAATCATTCTGTATAAAATTCAGAAACAGGATTTTGAAGGAGTATTATGTACCCAGCTTCTTTTAGTTCTCATAATAATTTGGAAACCTAACTTCATCTGTCCCTTTATAATGATCAATGAGTAAACATTTTTAGGTATTTTATAAAGTTCTACCATTGCATTTCTTGTATATGTGTTCATTATGCATCCGTCCAGCCTGTAATGACACAGGGCACATCTACTCAGCAGTCACTGCAGAGGGCTATTAACTGGTTAGCCCAGCTACTCCGGGACCCCAACCAGGATGGCAGATGAGAAGTTATGTAGCTTTTCGAGGAGGTTTTGCAGCTATGTTGATCTATATGCCTCTCTAGCAATATTCATCTATATAGCCAGCTAAATTGAAAGGATATCTTTGCAAGAGGCAGTAAAGATGGAGAAAGGGAGTTGTTTCACTAATGTTATTAGACAATCTTGCTAGATTATGATTAACGTGTTGACACACAAGAAGTTAAAGATGATTTTGCCATGCTAGGAGTCTGAACGAGTTTGCAGCCTTCTTAATTTTACTTGGGAAGTATGCAGGCTTGTGAAGTCAGTCTGAAATCTCTTGCACTGATGTAGCTGTTCTACCTGGAAAACAACGATGCAGACAAAAGTACAACCACAAATCTCTCCCACAGCCTGTGGCGTGAAGCTGTAGTGCTATGCTGTTTCTTTGCTTTATTTAAAATTCACACACCATTAAATTGCATTGAACTTGCCATTAAAAGTCACATTTCTCTCAGGACTGAATTCTATTTGAAGCTGGCAGAAAAACCTTTGTGGTTCAGAACATTTTATACATGAGAAATAGATGGAACCAGTTGGTATAGATACACTATACTTAACTTTTTTTTTTTCCATTCTAAATAAACTATAAATACACTCCCCTCTTCAACCTTTTATTTGCAGTCTCCAATTCTGCTTTAAACCTTGCTGTCATAATTAATTTGACTGTTCCAAACGTGTGATAGTCATAAATACTTTTCTGTGACTTAAGTCGGAGTTCATGTGAGTATCATTGGAAAGCTTCCTCCTTCTTGATATCCAGAGGTAATATCTGGAATATGAGTTTGCAGTTACAAGAATTCAGGTGCTCCAACTTTTTTCCCCAGAGTCTGTTATATGTGAAAAAATACATCTAGTATTAACATACTTCTAGGCCTGCAGCACATTTTTAAAGTTGCTATTAGAAAATACTACTGGAATGCTTGAAATACTTTAAACAGGTTAATATATACCTCAGGCCAGGCTCATGAGGGGTGTAAAGCTGCCTAATCCTTAAAAGTCAGTGGAGTTATTCTAAACCCTTATCCTTCCTTACCCTTCAAATTTAATCTCAGTCATTTGATCTGTCCTAGGTAGAATTTCATTTTTCACACTCCCATATTATGTGAAAATTGACACTCACACAAAGTCCTAACTGATAATGAGGATTCAGTGTGTTGTATACTTCACAACATGGAAGTTTAAGAAAAGTTATGCTTCACAAGGTTTCTGTATCAGTTTGGAGTGTACTCAGTCTGGGTATATTTGTAAGCGCAGAATGGTGTGTATTCTAGAAAATTAGTAGCAGACGTAGTCACATTGCCTAATTTCATTTCACATTTAGTTTGTCAAAAACTGGCTACGACATGCCTATCTCCTGTTCACCTTGCTGCAGCCAATTTTCTGCTTTTCTATCTCCCAAATACATTCGCTCCCAGCAAGCTCTGCCATTTTAGAGAACAAGAAAGAGTGAAAACACAGCTGAGACTGTCAAATTTATAGATCTCAGCAAGGAAACTCACAGCCTATATGTTCAGAGGAGGGGTTAGGTTTTTGTAAGAGATCTAGCATACAGAGAAAAAGTCAAAACTGAGTTATTTAGCAGCCTATTGAAACTTTCAACTATTTAGCAAGATATTGCATTAAATGTCTTAATTACCTATATTTCTTTTTTTCCAGAATAATTTTGAGTAATTTAAGAACTGTATATTATAAATATACAGGAGCAGTGCTAAGGAAAGTCCACAGAATATAAAGTCTGGCCTCACTTGCCAGAAGTGTTTTTGCACCATTTAGGTTACTGTCTCTTTTGCTGTTGGATTTTGGCACTTGTATTTAACAAAGTACTTTTTGCTACCACAGCTCTACAGTCCTTGCAGTGATGTCCCTGAGGGAAAAAATAGACTGTTTAATGCATTCTTGTCCTAGAATCATGCAAACATCAAACGCATCACAGGGCTCATCCTTAAAAAAAAAAAAAACACTTCTGCAGAAAGGCTTAGAAATGTTAGACTTGTAGTCTGTGCATGATGCCATGCTGTTGTTCAAGGATATGCTCCAAATATTCATGGAACAACCTGTCTCTTCTTAAACATGTTTTTCAAAACTGTGTTCCTATTGATTTTAATAGGGATGTAATATGTTATCTAAATACTAGACATCATACTATAAATAAATAAGCTTTTAATGCATGTAATAAAGCCATCATATATATGTATTAATCTTAAACACTGTCACACTGTATCTAATACCTCTACTTGCTTTTAAGTTCTGAAAAGCTGTTCTCAAGACAGCAGGAGCCTGTTCTGATCAGAGATATTCTGTTGCATGTAGTACCGCGCATCTTGTTTAATCAACTAATGTACATGTGTGTGCAAGCACAGCAGGTGACTTTTGAAGACATGAGGTGGGAACATAGCTACACCTCAGATTTTAATGGTGGAGGGGGGAGCAGGAGGAGAGAAGGAAGTTCAAAAGAATGCTCTTCCTACTTTGAATTTCATTTTTCAGGCACATAGTAATAAATCAAATTTGCTAATTTTTCAGTTTCCAATGCTTCTTCCCTGCTCTACATTCTGGATTTGTTTCCCTCAAGGATTAGAATGGGCAGTTTTTGTTTCTCACAAAGACTTTTAAAAGTCTTTTCTTTGTTCAAAGAGAATCATATGAATCTATTCAGACATTTAGTATTGAAAACTGATAAGTTCAACATTTCTTTTTTGCTGTCAGTGGCCAAACAGAAAACAAAATAAAATCATTTGAATTCAAAATAAAACATTTTTTTTTTGTGAATTTGTTAAAGCTTACATGTTTCGAGGTTAGTGCAGAGTACTTTGTAGTACCAAGAATAAGGTGTTCTCTCTCTTTCGAGAGTTATCAATGCTTATTATAATATTATAGTAGTTCAGGTTTTGAAGATACCATCACTTAGAAAGTGTTTAAACATATTTTATAGAAAACATCTACATTTTCAGATAAAGCTATATCTCAAACTTTTGCTGAAAGTAAAATAATAGTAATTATTTCATCATCCTGTCATGAAATATTCTACTTAAACAACATACAATCAATATTTATCTCCGTATCCTATACTTGACCAGTGTTAAATATACTAGTATATTTTCTGGGAAAGCATAATCATATTGGATGTTGTCAGCAGGAATTAAAATTGAGCAAAAAAAGGGCAAAACGTCAGCCTGGACCTGGTCTTCATTTGAAGAAATAAATTCTCAAATAGAAAGTTACAAATTAATTTCTATTTATCTTTATGAAGACATTGGCAGCCATATTTTGGAGAGATTTGTTTAAAAACATTATCAAAATACTATCGTGAACTTGTGGAAATAAGTGTATATATAACGTTGAGAGTTTCCTTCCACCTTTTTGGCTTATCACCTACTAAACTGACAGAACAAAACAAATGCTGCCAGCTAACAACAAGTTTTTGAAGCTTGTTGCCATTCTCAATGCAATACACAAAGTGGTCCTTTTCTACTGCTGTCACATTCTATTAGTTCTTTCAATTCACTTTGCTTGCACAAAGGTTTTTGTTTTGTTTTGTTTTGTTTTGTTTTTTCCTTGTAGTTTTGACACACTTGCTGCTGTTTTAAAAATCACACCAAACTGTGAACTGGTAGTAACTGGTAACACTTGAAAGACAAGATGGTACCTGCAAAATGTGGTACTGATTTATTATTGCAACAGAATACAACAATGTGTTTTGGTGCTTTCAAAGTATTCTTCCCACTCTGACGTGGGATTTCAGAAAACTTCTCTCAAGCATTACCTTAGCACTGGGAGTTCCAGTTCATATGACACAAAAGTAAAAGCAAAGTGAATGAAAAGGAAGGAGGTGATGTAGGCATACGTAAAAGCCTTGTGCATGCTGGAAGTTATCTTCTACATTGCAGTCTTTATCAATAGGGTATGTATTGGAGAGGTGTCTGCCTGGACAAGACATTTAGTTGTCCGTGTCCTGTGGTTCAACTGATTTCCAATGAGAATAATGTATATCCTGTCTTCCATGCATTTTGTATTTAAACTTTCCTATTTGAACTATAATCTTCAAGGAAGGTTATAAAATGTCTTTTACTGTGCAAATGAAGAACGCATTAGCACAAGTTAGTACCATAAAATAAATAATATATATTTTAGTTGGCACCATGATACCTGATAAAACTTTCTCTGAAATCCCCGGTGACTCCTCCTCAACTGAAATTCAGTATTGTTCCTTCCCTAGGCTGTCTAGGATCTTTTAGTAGTTTCTTCCAGTCATTGAATTTTATCATGAGGCTATATAGCATTTATTTCTAATGCTGCTAGAAGTATATGATTAACTAAGAATCTCTGCTGTCATTTAAAAATGTTTTTTAATGCCATGCTGGGGAAGCAAAGACTGAAAACTGGAGCTTTAGCATACATAGTAGATCAAAAGCCAGGGTACTGCCAATCTTTGCTGCATGTTTGCACATGGACTCTTAAGCCTCTGGGACCTGTAATGACCCCAGGGGTCTCCCCCCTGCCACCTACATGACCTGACCTCTCCCCTGTGTCCCCGCAGTCTCTGACATCTCCCCCTTCCTGGCACTGCAGTTCTGTGCAGCTTATCTAATGCTGTCTGAGGGGTGATTTTTCAGTCACTGACACTTTAAAGGCAAGGCGAGTATACATGTGAAAACAAGACAGATATTCAGGGAGGCAGCAGAAGGCCTAACAGGGGAGTACCCTGAGGAAATGAGGACAAGAAATGAAAAAGGCAGAACTGTGGACATGTGTCTTCACTGTGCCATGGAGGTGGTGCAAGCACTAGAAGGCCTCACAGGGCTCGGCACGGCAGTGTGCGGGCACCCATTTAAAGCAGTGGCCAGTCTGGAAGGAGTATAGCTGCGATGCACACATGTGTGCAGTTTCTGAACACAGGAGAAGGCAGTTTTGAACAGCCTGTCCAGAGACTTGTCAGTCATTATCAACAAATGTACTACAGATCTGCAACTTCAAGGGATGCTCACATTGCAGGAATACTCTTTCTCCTTTACACATGAGCAGAGAGGTGGTAAAAGCCACATGTCAGAGAAGCTGGTAAGGGCAGCTGGGGGTGACTGAACCTCTATGACTGTAAGCCCCATGTTGCTGGCTAAATGAGTACTCATTCTATCAGCTCTTGACCAGGAGATTTTGGGGGTTTGCTGAAAAATTTTAATCTTTCCCTGGGGAACTGTTTGGGTGTATATAAATTCATAATAAACAGGAAAGCCTGAATCATAGAGTGATGGAAAGGTATCTGCTGATGCTTCTCGATTTTAACTGCAAGTTAAACAGCTATCTATACATACATATTCAATGTGTGTGTGTATGCAAAACCTACTACCTTGGGATTATAATCCATAATTAGAGCTCCTATAAAAGAAATATCCACCCATAAACTAATGAATTATATTTACACTAAGTATGTGTGCATCTAGAAAAGTATACAGTGTAAAAATATGAAGTGGGCCTCTATCATTTATTCCATAACCAACTCTTTTAGCTTTACTGAGATGAATTAAACTCTGTTTCTGGGGAGCATTCAAGGTGTGGTCATGGATACATAAAGGAGCCAACTAAATTGGGTAAACTTCATTGTTATCTGACATTTTAAACCCTGACCACCCACACTCTCCAGCCTTGCGTGGCTGTTACTTACACCCTTTTCCTATTCCCCATTGGGTAGGAGAGCATGAAAAACAGCCTTCAGGAAACAGTTCTGAATATGATCTTGACTTTCTGTGCTTTATCAGTTTAGAAACTACTGTCAAAGACTTCTTACTCTGAAGTATGAAACTTTCAAGAGAAAAGGAATTCACATTTTCATCTTAAACATTAAATGCTTCAGTAAACGTTGACTAGCTTGTGGTGGCTTCTTATTGTTGTTAAGGTTAAAAACAGCAGTCCTTCAGCTATTCCATGGCATCTTTTCTGTGGAAAAGTAGCGCTTTCCTTACTAGTACCAATAGACTTCCCAAGAAGAAGCTTGTTCCTTCCCATGACCCTCCCCCCGACTGATTTTCTCCTTAGGCCTTTTTTTTTTTTTTTTTTTTAAACTAGGAATAATTCCCAAGATCTGCATCCTGTTTACCAGAAATTTAAAGCCATACCAAGTCCATCATTTTTCCATAAGAGGCTCCAAAGGCTCCAACACTTGCTAGATCTTTTAGATCTTTTTTTCTCCTCTTCATAGAACTGTAACGGCAATGTTTTTTTGATCGGGAAAGTCAGTGAAGAGTTGCTCCCAATGTTTTTTTAGTCTTTTAAAGCCTGTGACAAGGGGCTACTGCTTCCCTTATTTATATTCGCAAGCTATTCCTTGATCAGATTGTTGCAGGAGTGCATGTACATTCATCCTTCTAGAAAGTTTTGTGCAGCACCTCAGTGATGTGTCTGTATGGGACATCAAAGAAAGACCAGAGCTGAGAATTGTAAATATGTGCTATTCCAGAGAACTGTAGCCAAATCCCTGCCTTTCTTAGTTTTAAAACCTGCATCCTTCCAGGCTTTTCAGATTCCTATTTAAATAAGACATTTTTGCTAATTTTTAAGTTCAGATATGCAATCTGTCAAAAATAATCAAAAACCTCTCAGTACTAGAGAAACATCATAGTCATATTTTGTGATAAAGGTAAATGGTTTTGGTCCTCCTTCAAATCCTTCATGAAATCAAGGGATTTTGTTGTTGGAAATGATCGTTTTACCATGAAAACATTGCACATTCCCTCTGAAAATTGCAAATATGTGGAAAGTCATACCTGTGCTCTGGAGGTGGAATATCACAATTCTTACAATGAATATCTCTGCTGTCTCTGACAGAACTGGCAATTGTTTCACTCTGGAGCAATTACACAAGTGCCCAGGAAAATATCAGTTTTCACAGAGATATTCACAAAGGGAGGAATACTTTGAGTGCTAGTCAAATGATGTATGAATGTGATGCCAAATATCAGAATATAATACTACATTCATTCCTGTTAAAGGAAAAATATATATATTTTAAATGATCTTACTTAATTGACTAAAAGCAATAAATGTGTATTACTGCAGGTGTCTTCTCTAACTACATTGGGTGACACTATATCTCAACTATGTTTTGGCTAAAGATATGGCTTTACATCTAATATTCCATCTATGTTGTTGTAAGATAATTCAGCTGCAGAATGCAAACTCCTTTGTTTCGCTGACTCCTTGTATCTTTGTACTGAGAAACATCAAGGAGAGTGGCGAGCAGTTTTGTCAGTATATGAAAGAAATATTCTTAGATAACATCCTAATCTGGAAATTGTTTTTGTTGAACATGGGGAAAAAAAAAAGCTGAAAAAACTAATGAATAAAAAATTGGCCTCTGGAGATACAATTCAGTATTTCTCTTTAAGATTTCACCCAGCATTTCATTTTGGGTAGAGGAGAGCAATTCCATTTTAAGGAAGCTTTCAAAAAGTTGGTTTCCTTCCAATCTGAAGCAAATGCTCAAATCTTAACATTTACTGCTGGGCCCAATTAGACTTGTAGGATAAGCCTGTGGGGGAGACTATACTAGAACAGAGAAACGAAAAGGCTGGAAATTCCAGACTCCCCAAATACCTCTGTGGCTGCAGGTGAGGGAGTTCAGAGCAGCTGGCTCTAAGAATCAGAGCAAGTGAAAGCCTGCTGCCTGCCACTGCACCTGATCTGAGTTCTGCTCAGCTCCAGCTGACCCTGAGAGTGTTTGCTGTTGACTCAAATAGTCATGAGTTTCAGCTGGTACATACTGTTATAAATATCTTCTTCAGCTTCATAGATTTCTGTGTGAATATGAGTACTCCAATGCGTTTTACTGTGTTTTTTCTTTCAGTTGAATTGCCAGTTCATCTCAGAAAACAAATACATAAATACTTGTGTTTACCGTATTCTGCTAAGGATTTAGGTATGTTTTGTCTGAGATGCTTTATTCATTCTTTTCACCATACATACAATTACAGTATATTTTGGAAGCATTGGCTGTAAAACTTATGAAAAACTGCATGTAAAACTTTTAGAACTGTAAAGGCTCTGTTTCAGTGAAAAAAAAAAAAAGGTTCAGAATGTTCTGGGATCTTAAATGGATTCAGAAAACACTGTTCTTTAAGGATTCTCATTTCTGTTCAGTGCAGATTTCCTGGTAGATGCTGGTACTGCATGTATATATTTGGCAGGATTAATATTTATAGTAATTTCTACAGGAAGGTGTCATGTGTGACATGGCAATTGGTATTTGTAGAAAGCTATCTGGCTACTTGAAGCGCTACATATAAATGTGTGATCGTATTCTGTAGGACGCAGACTCTAACAGGATAAATTTTCCTTATTTCCTATGTTATTGATTATCCTTTCTAAGAATTATGTGTTCCCTATTCTGAATTTGTGTTTCCCTTTAAAAACTTCCAGTGTAGCTTTAGGATACTAAAACTTTATTAAGCTCTATCATCTTTTCAAGCTCTTTTCTCTTTGCAGTGTATGCCAATACCTAATTACTGCTACTACTCAGATATGCTTCAAGCTGTGGGCTTTTATTATTTTTTTTTTTCATACAGCAGGTGAAAACACCCACGCTGTATAAAAACTCTCTTGCTTTCTTCTACATTTAAACAATAATCATGTTATCAAAGCAGAAGCATGTCATCAAAGCAGAAGTGACTAGAAGCACATTTAAGGATGGATCCTGCCCTGCTGAAATTATATTGAAATTATGTACGCTATCTTGTATCTCATTGTTCTGAAACAGAAATTTATACAGGGATTTAGGCTATTGGTGTCCTCTCTATGATAAAACAATAATAGCATTTATGAGGTTTCCAAACTCCTAGCCAAGACTTACTATAATCCTGAGAAGAGTTATAGCAAGTGTAAAGGAAAAGAGAAAACCCCACTTCATGAGCCTTAGTTTTCTATAAAACTGGGAAAGAAATGGGTCTAAGAATCTTACCAAATATATTAGTGCACTTCACTGACTGCAGTAATGCTATCCTGACTCACGCTAACGTCGGTGACTGGGGAATGGCCTCTGTCTTACAAAAGCTTCTAACACTGTTTTAGTAAATAATTGTTTAAGTTATAGAAAAACCTGAAGGTCTGGCCATGAAAGACAACTGACTGTGGGAAGGTGTGTGTGTAAAACAGTTTCACTTCAGGGCTTCATGACCTGTGCTAAGAAAATCAAAAAGGAGCAGTGAAGAATTTTGCTCTTTTTGTTATGCACCTGGGTCTTGGAGACATGAAGGGTTTTCACGTAGGAAACGTGTAAGCTAGCAGAGAGCTGAGCTTTAAACTGACATTTGCAGTGTTTCTGCCAGTGGGTTATGTCCCATAATAGGCACCAAGCCATGGGTTTGCTGGTGTGTCAGCCCTGGCCATGTGAATGAGGTTGCCTGGAAAGAAAGAATTTCAAAGTAAAAGCTCAGAAGTGATGGAGCCAGGGCAACTGCAGGGAAACCACTACTGGTCCTGGAGCTAAATGCCTTGCCCAAGAATGAAATTGTACCATATTGGAACTAGGATAAAATCCCCCCTTATAGATCAAAGTTACTCTCCCATTTTAATTCAAAGTAAACGAAACTTTCCTTCTCCTCAGGACAAATAATAATTTTTCTAGGTTACCCTTTTTGTTAGTTCACTGTCTGACTATATGGTCATTTCTTAAATCATAAACTTTCTGTTGAAGGCCTGTAATAGAAGAAGAAGTGACACAAAGGGGGGAAAAAATTTAATTCTGAGAGGAGGATCTTAGAGATCTGCAATTTTAGACACACACAACTGTCACTTCAAAGCTTACAGAACAAATAGCGACAGGAAATTTTACATTTGTAGCGTTATGGCAAAACTGTTAAACCCTAAGAAGGATTCTTGGCTGGGCTGAATCCACTGAGTGATCTAGAAAGCAATCAGTCTGGTCTGTAGCACATGCTGTAGGACTGACAAAAAAAAAAAAAAAAAAAAGGAAGAGAAGAGAGAAAGGAAAAGATAAATGCCTTCTGAAGAGTCTGAGTCTGCTGAACAAGTGCCTTCAGTGTTAGATGCAACCTGCCTGGTAGGTACTTGACACTGTATAATAAATGTGCTGGCAGTGCAAGAAGTGACATTACAGATCTGATATGAATACTGCAAAACATGCAAGAAAGGTATCTTTGCATTTTGTAGCACTCTGAGACAGCACACACAGAGAAGAATTTTACTTGGCGTCATGTATTGGAAACGTACACTTCATTGAAGAGTCAAACAGGGAAACCCCATTAGTCGCTGCTGAGCGCGTTGTCACACACAATGACATACTCCTGAACCCAAACGTTGCGTGTTCCCTCTGTATTTTGGTCTGTGACCCTGGCCAAATCTCTGACAACTGGAGGGAGTGTTAATAGGCTGAACGGACCATAGTATTGCTCTGCCCCCAGCTCACTTGTGGGCCAGTTGCGTTCGAGTGGCAGCGTTGGGTAGGGGCTTCATGAGCTGTTGCCTCCCAGCACAGGGGCCTTGCCTTGGCTGCTGTGTGAGTATTGAGGCTCTGCCTTGGTGTATCTGATGATGGGTAACAAGGTTTTCCAGATTATTAAAAGAGCATGTAACTTGGATGCTGTGATTACAATTACAAGGCAAAATTCTACTTCTCTGAGGGGATAAAAGGTTGCAAGTAGGATTTTGTGTTGCTGTACGCCAGACACAATTAGGTCACTTTTAAGATTGCTCTGACAAAGATGTCAGCTTAGTGTGTTGAAACAATGCTGTCACAAATGGTTTAAGAATAAATGGATAGTGTTGGCTAAAATCTAGACAGCTTGGATACAGCTGTTCAGGATGATATGGATCTATGTGCTTGTGGCTGCATAATGGATGTGTAAATTATACAATGTCCCACAGTGGCAGAATGTACATCGATACTTTTACATTTATGCATTGGTTTTAAACTATAGTTTACAGCCTGTTGGGATGATATACTAACAATTTAAGTACAGAGACCTCATACAGCAAGGCAATTAGGTAAATTAAGCACATAAGCTTGAGTTTAATTTTAAACCGGGGACCAATTACAATGAAATCAAAAAAACTGTTTCCATGTTAAATTCTAGTCACTGCCCAGCCCTGGAAGTACTGTACAAATAGCACTGCAGAAATATTGCATTTGTCTGTGGAGGGGTTTTCTGATGTGAAGCCCACCACAGCTCTTTAAATAATATTCACTAGGACAGACTTTTCCGTGTCCCGCCTCTTGATGCTACCAGCTCCCAGGATGATTTTGCAGGTCAGTGGGAAAAGCATCTAATCTATGCGTTCCAAACTTTTGTTGGGTTGTAGACAAAAGAGTTTATACAGTCCTATTATGTGGCTGCATTGTTTCCAAATAAACATCTGTTGTTTATTGCCCTTATCAGAGATTTTTCATTATGAGTAAAAAAAAAAATAATAATAATAATAAAAACAAAAATAAAAGCATTATTGATGATAAAGTTAGCAACACAGTGCCAAATGAAAACTGTAAAAAATAAGGAAACTCAAATGAAATCTGTCACCAACTTCTCGTCCTGCCTTTTTTTTTCTTTACTTTTTTTTTTTATTTTTTATTTTTTAGTTTTTATTTTTTTAATAGTATTAGTGGTATTAGTCTACTGTGGGAGCTGAGAGGTCAATTTGACAGTATGCCATCTCTGAGACAGTTCCTGTCTTTCAGAGTATTCTTGTATCACTAGATTTTCTTCCTTTAGTTTTTGTTTTCTGCTGAATGCTAGTCCCCTGCAAATAGCTAAAACAGTCCTCTGCTAGCTTAGGGGATCTTGGTCTGCTGTAACTGTAGGCTGCAGTGCTTGGCTTCCATGTGCACAATAATAGTGCACCTGTGAGCTTTGGTAAGGATGATCCCTGTGAATCCTGATTACATATTTACTTTCCTTTAAAGAAAAAATCAGTTGAACTGAATTTGTACAAAGAAGTACTATTTTACAAATTATTTACCATACAAGTTATTCTCATCCTCACCATGCTGCAGTTTCAGTTGTCTTTTGTTTTATTAGCGTTGCTTAGAGTATTTATCAACAATACTGCTTTTAGGGTTAGTACATCAGAAAAACACTGCAGAAATATTGATTTAACTCCGTGCCCAATGAAGGCTGAGATATGGTTGACTAGATATTGCAGTTCCAACACCAACATTTTTGTAGGAAAGAAACACCATTTTCTATACCAGATGGTGAGAGAATGTTACAATATATGTATTTTTAAATCCATTACCCGTGCAAAAAGATGCCAGCTCCATAGACTTCCACCTTTCCTTAAAACACACTATGCATCATATAATGTTATCGTAAACCCAAGTTTTCCAGCAGTTGTTCAGATACTAAAATGCTAACTGTGCAGGCAGCTGTGTGGTGAAATAGAGCCCTTCTCTCAGAGAGGTTTGGCTACTGGAAAGCATTTACACTGCTTTTCAGCAGCATCTCACTTAAAGCTAGAGTCTTTTACTACTGGCAGGAGTTATTAATGTATGAAGGGGAAAAATTATGAATAAAGCTCTGGATATAATTTCTGCAGTCTACAAACTAGAAAATATTTGAGGCCAAAGAAACTCTTTTACAGGCTACAAGAAATGCAAAAGTGGTGGAAGAGATAACCCGACTCTTACTGTCTCACTCACTCAGACGTAGCCCATGCCTGACCTAATTCATTATCATGTCATCACTGACATAACAACACAATATAGCTTTTATTAAAAGCTGGAAATTTGAACTTTAGAGGAAAGAAAATAAAAATGCATAACCCTAAGACTCCACAACTAGCTAGATTTGCTTTCTGTTCATCTAGGAAAAATCATACAGTGTGATTTAGCTTTAGAAGAAAAATAAATTAAAAAAAAAGACACTTGGATTCAAATGTCACTCAGAACTCAGCTAATTTCTGCTATGATATTATGTATCTGTGAAATCCATCTGTAAGTAGAATCTAATTAAAAGTTTAAAAGTACAATTTAAAAATTGTACATGGAGTGGCCATTTTTTTTTTCCTATGGCCAGCTTTAATTTGGCCATAAATAACATGTTTAAATACTTCTTTCTGAATGTACAACCTTAGAGAGTTATTCTGTCCTCCAGATATTTGTACTTAGCTCTGTGACAGAATATGTTAGGAAAAAAAAAGATAGAATTTTTTTGGGAATATAGAAACATCTTTGTATGTGATTCAGTTATTTCAGTGCTTTCATGTGCACCTTTCCAGTCACTCAACATCCCTTTGATGAATTCCTTAAAGCTAACCAAATAAAAAATAAGCTATATTAATATATCAGAGAAAGATTTTAGGTCTCTACATATTCATTCTTTGGGAACTAATTAAAATTGATTTTGCTGCTCTTGGTTTTTAATGTCATCCCACATTATGACTGCTTTTTCCTACGATTATTTCATAGTTCTGAATCAGGAGTCATGGAACTGGTGCCTGGTAGGTTTGACACATAATTTTTTGGTCATAAATATTTAGTTTTTCTGAGTGAGCTTAGCTCGATTTATCTACGTTGAAAAAAATGCTTTGGTGTAGGCGTCACTCAATTTGATCTAATAAGTTGTGTGGTGTGCTGTCCTAACAATCCACTAAGCTGTAATCACTATTTGTATGCAGAGAATTGCAATTAGAGTAATTATCTTTGCTGGTGATTCTGAACTTGAAAGAAAAACAAATTAGAATAAAAATGCAAACCCTTTATGCCCCAGTATATTATACGTTAGTTGAACATGAAAATTGACCTTCATAGATTTGGAAGAAAGAAGGGATTGTATTCCCTCCTGTTCTCAGCTTGAATCTCTTTTTTTTTTTTTTTTTTTTTTTTGAAATAATGTTTTATTATCTAACTATCTTTCTGTTTGGTTTTGATTTTTAGCCACTTTGGCCATGGATGTATCCTCTTAACATTTCTCAAGATTCTCTGAAAGATGAGGATTTTACATTACATTTAAAACTGAGCAATCGAAGTCCCTTGTTACTTTCTAAAAATGGTGAGGATGGCCACTTGTGAGCTAACAAGTAGTTCACAATGTGTATGGATGTCAAAGTGAGGCTCATAGAGTAACTCTGACTTTTATCTGATTTGGTTGACTACATTGCAAACTTCATAGAACTAATAAAAATAATCTCTTTAATTCAATAGACTCAGTAAGAACCAGTTGACTCTGAGTTCTGTTTTATTTACTTGTTTTGTTTTGATTAGTGTGTTTTGTTTTTTTTTTTTTAAAAAAAAGAGCCAGTGGCAAAGGCAATCGCCTGTAGCACAGCTCACTTTCAAAGGTAACTGCTAAACCAAGATCTTATTGTAATAATGACTATGACAGCACAAGAGAAATATATTTCATTAAATGGTGATTTTCCTCATCTTTATGCTTATAATGAAGAAAATAACATCTAATTAAACATCACTTTGCTTCAGTAGGTAAAGGACTGGAAACTTGTGGAGAAGGAAACCTCCCTTCCACCAATGCAACTGCTCTGGGTAGAGCATGTCTGTTGTCTCTGTGGGGCATAGCTTCCAGCCCATCCTGAGCAAGGTAGCAGGGAGTAGGGATCCTCACTATTTATATGATTTACTCTTCATATATTTGAAATTAATAGATACAGGTAGTTGCTGAAGAGCGAGCAGCACAACCCTAACAGAAAAGCCTTGCCTCTTGGAGGACATTGCTGCACCACTGTGGTCTTGTGACAAGGAATGTGATTGCTTTCTTTCCACATGACAGCAAATAGTGTCATAATATAGGTAGCAATGACTTCATATGATGTGCAGTACAAGCCTCTCTTACTATCACTCTTTTGGTTTAGTGCATTGTGTTTCAGATGTTATTTAACTAGCATGTGCTGAAAATTTGCTGCCTGCTCCTACAGCCATGTAATCTCAACAGCTTCCCTTTTAACCCTGACTCAGTTCTCAGCTGCTCTGTGAAGATCGAAAGTAAAATCATGTTCCTATTGAGATACAGTGTGCTCTGCTATTGACCACAGCTGGGACTGGATTCCACCCTATGGTGCTGTCAAGTTTTTGACATTTATATGCCATCCTCACTTCTTGAATCTTATGATCACCGCTAAAATGGAGCAATGTTTAAAAAGAAGGAATATGTTTTTACATTTGCATAACTGTAATGATTGAACTGATTGAGCTTAACATCTCCTTCAAAGTTCCCACTTTGGCTAGCATTTCTAGCGTTCAAATTGCAAATACATATCTCAAAAGGAACATATTTTTAGAAAGTTTCATGTGATAGGAAATGGAAATAGATAGGAAACTTAAGATGAAAAATGTTTTTCATCTTAGCAGTATTTTTTATCTCACTTGTGTATGCAAGCAATGTGCTGAGGAGGAAGTCAGATTGTGTGTATGTTATTAGCTGTATGTACAGATTTGCCTGCTTGATTTTTTTTCTTTTTTTTCCTAATTCAATCAAAAGAAGCTTTTAGGATGAACAAGTAGGAGATGAAGCAAGGACCAGGCAAGAAACCATGCTGTACATTACCTCATAAGAATTAATGGTGAGGCCATTATTGGAGAAGTAATTAAAATTATATCACTGCTTTATCAAAATTATACTTAATCATTAAAAGCTTCCTCATGTTAGAATAGAAAGGCAGCTCAGTATTTAAGGGCATTTTGTGCAAAACTAGTGAATGAAGACAGTGACTCTGAAGGACTAATGGTTATAGCTTTTTTGTCCTTTACATACGTGCCTATGTATACTTTCGAATTTATATGCAGTATATTCATTTTTTAGGAGCAATTTTCATTTAAAAAGCTGTTTGTCACAAGCTGCTAGAGGAAAGTTTCTTCTAGGTGCCAGGACAGCTTGGCCTGTTGCACAGCAGGGCTGAGAAGGAGAGGCTAAATTTGAGGACTCAGAACAGCTGAATTGAGGGCATATTATCAAAAGTATAGAAGTAATGAAATCAGTAAGCCGATCTTTCCCTGCCTTCTGAGGAAGGGCAGTGAGATCTGCAGTAAAGATTCTTCTTTATTCTTGGTGTAAACACAGTAATATAAGGTAAATTTATATCATGCATTGTTCTTGTCTCTTCTGTATGCTGAAATAACACATACTACAGCACTCTCAATACAGAGGAGCTTTATATAAGTTGTCCAAATAAACATTGAAAACAAAGATTTAAAGCACTCAGGTTTGAAAATTGTTTTGCTGCATTGTGAATGTTATTATTTTCTGTTACATTCTTAATGTAGAGAAAAGTAAAATGAAAGAATGGCAGTAGAAGCTTATGAGAAGACCTTGGAGATGTTTGTGATTCCCTGGTCACAGGTTTGAATGAACAGGGAGATAGAGCAACCAATTGTGAAGTCTTCATTTTTGGTCTTTTAGTTCTGAATACAGATCTAACTTTCTGCTGAGCTTGATTCCCTGTTTATAGACAGATGGACTGGAGAGGTTTCCCCTTAAAATACATTCAGTTTCCCAAAAGACATGAAGGGAAGTTCAGATGTCTGTAGAACAAATAAATAAGTGAGCAGTGTGTGAACTCTAGACACTTAAAATCTTCATTTTGCACAGACAGGAGATATACAAATTCCTATCCTGTTTGTGATTGGGAGCTTACAAGATTTTGTCCTTGTAAAAAAAAAAAAAAATTTCAAGCTTTCTTGTTTAGGGATTCCTCCATGCATCCTCAGAGAGTACTCCATGCATCCCAGCTGATGGCGAGAGACTCACTTCAATTTCTGTTTGCCAGAACAGCCTGGTGGGTCATGGATGCATCACTGGGCCTTAAAAATATGATTCAATAAAGTGGTTTGTATTGTACTGCTTTTAAAACTAGGAAGATTTACACATGCGGATTTGTATTCAAAACTGAGCTGTGTGACTTTTGTATAACATCTGATGGATGGATGCTTTTATACATAGTGTGACAAAATCATAGAAGCTTATTCCACAGCCAGAATATGTACTGTTCTGTTTATTCTGTGGCTTTAACATCTTCCTCCTCATAAATGTAGCTACACACACACATACATGTCTATATTTATATACATAACTACATAATTCTATATATGTTTCTGAAAGCTTTGCCACTTTCCCTTTAGATCTGTTAGTGACATGAAAAACATAATTTTGTATGGGAAGAGAGAGTTTGTAATAAAAAAAGGGCTCGTGTGACTGAAAGCTTGTTTACTTTGGCCAACTATCTCAGCTGGGCTGGTAAAAACAAACAAACAAACAAAAAACAAGTCCCAACAAACCTGATGTCTCTTGTTGATCATGATTACTGTTATTAAAACATCAGAGTATGCAAGTGATATTGTTATGGGTATAATATTGTTTATTAAATATTAAATCCATGATTATTGAACTGTAGAGAACAACTACTATGAAGAGTGCTGTGCGCTGTGCATTGATGTATTCATAGTACACACAAGGTACAGACATACAGTGTTATGATTCAGAATTACTAATTGGGATTTTAGAGTAACTAATGCATCTCTAGTTTTCCACTGGACAAATAAATATTGACAATTACAATGTTAGTAAGTAGAAACAGAGTTGTGTGTTGGTACTTAAGTAGTTTAAAGTTGAATCATATTTTTTTTTTATTTCTTTTTTCTTTGAATGTCTTCTATTTTTAAGACTCTGAGATTGAAAGTTGAGTTAAGCTTTGGTAATTCTACTGCTTTCAAGATCCTAAAGTTTTCAGACAACATTTTTTCTTTTCTTCCTTCCTATTTTTTTAATCACAGTTTTTAGTACAATTGATTCTGTATATAAAAGTAGCAGGCAGGTATTTATCAATTAATATTCCATCTCTTGTTCCCTTTGAAATATTTATTCAGCAGCTGTTTTGCTCCAGGCATTGTTTTACTTCTTATTGTCTTTCCCTAGTGTTTCTCCATTTGCAGTTAAATTGAAATACATGACAGTGATAGAAACAGGATTCTCTTATGCTTTGCTTTCCATAACTGTATGCTGTTTTAGACTTGGTGTAGAAAAGTTCCTCATATTTACATAGGGGTACTGAGAAACAGTGCATTCTGACTCCTCTGTTTAAAATAAATAAATAAATTGTGTTTTCTACATTCTTGAAATGTAGAGGTGAAGTGCTTAGAAAATGTGAATGATTTCATGGACATCTCAAAGCTTTAAAGATGAAAGATTCTTTATTATTATTATTTTTTTTTTTTTCTCTTCTTCCCTGATTAAGCTATGAGAATGATGAGATCCTGTGGGCTTTTTCCGCTTCAAAGGGTCATTCAAATACAACTCTAAGGATGAGTGCCACAAAATTATTTCCATGAAGTTTGATAGAGTTCCTTTTGTGTTACATGGAAGGATAGGTAACTGTTCCCCTTCATTTCATCTAACTTTTGCTCTGCTGGACTTTCCAGGAGCTGGTAAAGAGTTAACCATTAAGTCAAGGAACCTCCTAAGTAGCACGAATCTGACATCCAAAATCACATTAATAATACTCATTACTTTCGATGTAATTCTTCCAGGCAATTGCCTATATATTTGATATCAGTTAGTTCATATCAGGAATGAAAGCAGCTTAAAAGACATATAAGCGGATGAAAATCTGGCCACCATAGGATGGATCTTGGTCTGGACCATTTGGGATCAGCTCCAGTCAGCGATGGGAGAATCAGCTGGTTACAGCAGGGAACGAATGGGTCAGTGTTGTTCAGCATTACTACTTTTGAACAATTCAAGGTTAAAGACATGAACTTCCAAAATTGTCACAAAGGGATTTGAATGGCAATGGCTGAATTTGACATTTCAAACATAAGAAGTACTGTTCTACAACAGCCCAAACAAAACACTCCTAATAGAGCTATGAAAAGCACTGTTACAAAGTCTTAAAAATGAAATGAAGGAAGCCTCTCAATCCTCATAACAACAAAGGAGTAAGAAAACATTTTTTTGAATATAAGGAAACTGTGATAGAACGTACCCAAGTCTTGAAAGCAAACACCTGAAATAGTTCACTCAGTCTTGGCACCTGGTCTATACTACAATAAAACATTCTGGTAAAAAATAAGTTTATGGATGAATGTTAATAGTATAGAAGAAAATAGTAAGTCTGAGTTCATTTCTGTAGGATCTACACAAAGTAAGTTAACAAGTTAATTGCTGATAGCACTGTTTCTCCTGTCATTGTTTTCCATGTGTTAAAATCAGCAGCAATATTTGGCTTGATCTCTCATTTATTTGGTCATTATTGGCAGAAAAAACAGTCCTTTGCGATATAACGTAATTGCTGAGACTGATAAGGAAGTTTTAGTCTACCTCTAGCCCTATCAAATTTGGACTTCACCAGAGCATTCAAATTTATTTTAAGTTCTACTTTTCCATCACTATTTCATTACTGCCTCTAATACAGATTTCCTGTGCTTCTATTGTCCTGCTTTGTCTTTGATCACTCTAATAACAGTAAAAAATAATTGAAACCATTTATGCAAATATAAAATCTTTTTTTTTTTTTTCATTTCACAGCTATGATGAGTGTACTGTTTATACAAAGACTGTAATACAAGGCAATTTTATTTACTATCAAAAGCAATCAAGACTGAAAAAAAAAAAGTATTAGTAACTAATTGTAGTTTAAGAGAAGGTAACAATTTAGAACTTCTTTTGAAGTCATCTGGAGGTGCACCGTTTGACCTGTGATGTTCCCCTCAAAATTTTGCCATTTGTAAAGAGCATTTATGCCTCTGTGGTGGCAAGGTCAGAAATAGCTGAAACTAATTCACTATCTGGATGCCTCAAACACTTCTTGAATTTGACAGTCTCTGTTGCTTTGTGTTCATTTCCAGGAGAAACCCAGAAGGGATATGTTGGATACTTCAGACCTGTTACTGAAGGAATTTCCAGGGCTGTGACTGAGCAGCAGAGTTGCTGCTGGAGCATTGGTCACCTGGAGGCTGCTGGCACACATCTTTGTCCCTCGCTAGGGCCATCGAGTAGAGGAGGACCCAGACAACTGCCCATCTTTCTCTCAGGTATGCTTTACCACTAACCATCTTCACCCCTTTGGTAGCGTATGAAGAACACCACAGAAACAGTATGTTCTTCATCACTTCTCTGCAAAGATTACAGATGCTGCGCTGGATGGTGGAACTAAAGGTATTTAAATCTTATTCACGATTCCTTGAGGCAGACTGGTAGAAGTGTGAGCATTTCCAGGATGTATCTAGTCTTGTCATGTAACAAAAGCTATGCCCAGATCATTTATCCAGCAACAACTGGCAGCAGAGTTCTTTGCATAGGATTGAAGTCCCTATTACATGGGACAGTGCACAGTTTTGTAAACAAAACAGCAAAGGAGTATACCAAATGTGTATACTCCCATTCTGCCTGATTAATTGGGATAAAGTGTATTAATTGGGATGGAAAAAGTGTGGGTTTCCTGGGGGAAAAAAAATGGCAGTGATTCATAAGAGTAAGTAATTTTAACTTTCTTGTCTGTTGATGACTGATTGCTTCTTAAGCTTTCTCACTTGCTGGTGTCATCATTTTGTCCAAAATCTTGGAAAGGTTTGAATTTTGATTTAGGGCCTAGTTCAAGACAGATTGCAGTATACTGAAAGATTTCTGCTGACTTCATTGTGCTTTGGATCAAGCCCCTTTGATGGCATTTTGCACATTTGCTTTCAAATCTTTCTTTATTTGGCATCTTCAATTTATGTTCCTGATAAAAATCTCAGGGGTTACAATAGCTTGAAGAGGAATATATGCATTTCTGTTGTGTTCCAGTGGCTTCAGTATATCACAAGGGCATTGTTAAGAATAGCCACTATATATCTCAGTTGAAATCATTATTAAGTGTGTGCTTAAGGGACTGACACAATACCACTAAAATCAGAATTAAAAAACTACTTTGATTTCACTCTCGCCAGACAGAATTTTTCCCATTGAAATCCTTAGAATTTATGGTCAGCAGAGAATATTAAGAATTCGTCTTGATAAGACGTGACTCAGGCTTTTAGGATTGCAGTTATTTAGTAATAAATTCCTCCAAGGAAAATATTTGGTTTACTAATATTTCCTGATTGAAACATATTTTTGCAAGATTTGGGGTGTGTTTCTTTTTTTTTTTTTTTTCTCTAGTGTTATGCCGTGTCTCAATTAATCACTATGAACCATGCCAAGAGAGACTTTGAATTGCACATATCCATTGATGTAGATTCAAGTGTAATTCTAAATATTTAGTGGCAGCTCTGGCACTTGCAAATGGGCTATGTGTGATCTGAAAAAGTTGAGGACACGCTGACTGTTGATGAGCAATAAGCATACTTGCACCATTTGAAAGGATAGGTGTGTTGTATCCAATTAATTTAGCCATGGGATTGTTATTCAGAGTTTATATTGCAGTGAGAGAGAACAGACTTTTCTCCTTATTCTGAAATTAACTGTCACTCATCTCGCACCTGTGTGAGACTGACATAATGCTAACTGGCAGCTTGCTAACGTCTCAAATTGGTGTCATGCCTTTGAACTCTGTGGTGGATTTTTCACTTGTTGCGACTTGTGCTGTTTCTCCACCACTACCAGAAGCACTCACGACATCCTGCATAAAAATACAAGGTGGGATACTTTGGGCTTTATGCTATGCACCAGTATGTAGATCAAGTCTCTTTACAACATGTTTGTTGAATAAAACTTAGTCTGTCTTGCCTAATAGCGATTTTAGCAATCATTACAGGAAAGAGTACTTTAGTTCTGAGTGGTGGAAAACCACTTATATGTTTCATATGAAAGAAAGAATAGAAATACACCTCAGACAAAAAGGAAGGTTCTCCATGATTGTGAACCAGCCATGAGGGGCACATATGCTGTAGCTGAGTTGAGGATGAAAGCTAAGAAGAAAGATGAAGTAAGAATATTCAAATGCCCTAGTTTGAGAAAATACCCCGGGAGTGTAACACCTACTGATAGATCTGGCCACAATTCCAACATCTTTTGTTTGTGAAATTCTGGTTTGGTTGCCACGTCCAATTTCCCAACTATCAGAATAAAGCAAATGAGGTGAGCACAGGAGGAACACAGAATTCCGAGGGAATGTTTATGTTGTCAGCAGCCAATCGCACCCTAAGGCAAAGTAACTGTAGAGGTTTTGTTGCCCACAGCTTCAGATAATATTTATATGAATTAATGATGAATGTCTTCAGATATTTTGTGAAGCTGGAGAGGAAAGACAGGCTTCTAACTGTGTGTGTATGTGGGATTTGAATATAAGCATCTCAAATGCTTGCTGTTTGGGAGCTAAAACAGATGTGGTTCCAAAAGGGTCTTATTTTCCATTTAGAATTTTTGTTTCTTTTGTTGACTATTCTGAGGATAGTTATCCTGAGATCTTTAGGACTGCTTCCATGTTGATTGTTAAAGCAAATCTAACTCCTTTAACTTGTTTATTACATTTTGCTATTTGAAGATGATGTCACTGGTTCTGCTGTATGGACGCAGATGTGAAGCCATCAAGAACACAACCCTTGTCACAGAACTGCTAGCTGTGGCATATCTACTGCAGGGTCAAAACTTAAACTCCCTGTGACAAACAAAACAATATATTCATGAACAGTATATCGGTCGTGTGTGTCACATCAGTCCTTAAGAAAATACCACTTCTGACTTCACCATGGATAAATTATTTAATTCCATCTGAGTTACAGATGTTCTCAAGGGGACACTGAGCATTTCTTAGCATTTTATGAAGAAAAATAAATTATATGTTGTTTTCTGATCATGACAAATATATTTCCAGAAGAGTAAAGAAGTTGGGCTATGATACAGAATGAGTAGGAAGAAATGCAAGTGAAATTTACAAAATACCTACGTAAATTAGAATTAATGCACTGAACAGATTCAGTTTAACAAGAGTGGGCTGATTTGGAAAACTGATTATGATTTTAATATTAATTCTTGGGGACAGAGAAGTAATCTAGAATAATTTAGAGTCTGTGGTTTTGAATACATTGTAACAGCTTAACTGGTGGCTAAATTATTACAGAACAAGTTTTCCATGCACCACCTGCACTCAGCTGTCTGTCAAGGTGCATGATGTATTTCTGTAACACTTCAGAGTAGATGTTAAAGAGCTTATATTTTTTTTTCTTTTATTTTTTTCTTTATTTTTTAACTGAAGGATACACTATTTGAAATACATTTGCCTTTACTATGGGGTTAAGGGGAAGCTACTTTGAGCTTGCTGTGTCAAGGCACATAGACATTTCATATTTTTAGACCAAAGAATTTTCTTCAAAGAAGAAAGTAGTCAATGGTACAATCTTCATTAACTTATCTGGGGGATATCTGTTTTTAAGCAATCCAGTTAATGAAGGCATAGTGAAAGCATTCCCCAGCCAATTTAAATAATTGTTACTGTTTGTTAACCCCAATCGTAAGAATAGGAAATTGTAAGAAAAGAAGTCTGAAAAATCTTTACTCATAATACAGGAAGTCTTTCAATATTAAACGATGCAATGGCTACACTTGAGTCATCTTAATGGTATCATATCCTGATGCCTTTCCGTAAGAACCATTACAAATTTTAGGAGCTGACAGCTTGAAAATCTTACTGGAGGGAAGAAATGTAGCTGAGGCAGATGAAGTACTGAAAGACTTCAGGACTTGGTCATCCGCACTTAAAAGGACTTAAAAGCTCTCTCTCTTGTGAGGGCTGTAAAATGCTTTTCTTGTGTTATGTTCTCCCAAGATGCATGTACAAATTGTTTGAGAATGAATACAAAGAACAATTCATACAGAGTTTGAAGAACAGCAGTATGGTTGCAGAAGAGGCAAGAGCTAAGGGGCATTTGTACAGGCAGTGCAATGCCTGGACCAGGACAACAGTTTGCATAGCTTGTGAGGAAGGTGAGGGCTGTGCAGGACACGCACTCACAACTGTAAGCCCCTAGTTCTACATTTCCATAAGGAATGCCGGATTCCAAAAAAAAATCTATGACAAAGCTTCTATGGATTTCTAAGACATCCTTATCTTGCTCATTTTCTTGCTTTACTGGGCATCCGCTTAAGTAGTGAAGAGTTCTCCTGTGGTTGTCTCTGAATGCCTCCAACCAATCCTTTTCCTCTTTGTCAAAGGGTTAGAAATTTGTATATTGATATTTTCCAATGCCAAAGTGTTTTTCATGAGAAAGGGTTTAAAGAGTGTGCTTACCCAATAAGCCGTTTCCCCAGATTTCCTGATAGCTGTGAGCACAGGCCTGTCCTAGCAAAGCGGCCAGGCTCCAGTCGGATTGCTCACTGTGACAATAATCTCAGTGTCTACTTAATGCACCTTTCATATAATATTATTAATGCTATTAACATTCCTTCTGAGCAGAAATTCAATATTTTGTTTTTCATATTTGTGTATATACAGAACAAATGTATTTCACATTTTGTTTCCGTTGTTTTCTGCTCAATTATTCTGCCTCAATATTAACATGCCTCTACGTAAACGGCTAAGGAAATCATACCTAAGTGTCATTACCACAATGACACCGATGGATTAATAGTTCAGAAAAAAAAAGGGGGGGTTCAAAACATCTGCGCATATATAATTTTATAGGTCACTTTCTAAAATGTCGAAAATGGCAATAAAGCCACCCTTTGGTGCACCGCCGTTGACCCTTCAGTGACCACCCCAGCCGACGAAATGTTTTGCCCAATACGGGAGTGGAAAGGGGGCGGTGGTGCCTCCAGAGCTGCTGTGGGCAGGTGGGAGAGCAGTCTGGGTCCCAAACTTGTCTGGCTGCAGGCTCGGGATGCGGCGGTCCCGGCAGTACCCCAGGCTGCGCGGGGGGACCGTCCCTTTGTTGCAGGTGCCTGCTGCCGGTTTCCGTTTTCCCGTAGGGAAATCCCTTTCAGAAACAACAGCAAATGCTGCTTAGTGCTGGTTATCAGGTAGCATCAGCCTCAGGAAGCAGCTCCTCGTCCCGAGCCCTGGTCGTTCGCTAGGAATCTTCTCCGGAGGTGTCTCCACCTCCCTCCACACGTCTTTTTGGACATACAGCGGCAGCCTATTGGATTACTGTCCCAGGATGGGGTCAGGCGCACCCCCTTACCCCCCCCCCCCCTTTTTTTTTTCTTTTCCTTCTTTTCCTTCCTTTTGCCGTAGCATCCACCCTCCCGAGGGGTTTGCCTGGATTATTTATTTATCTTGTGCGCATTAAGAAACCACCATTAGGCTTTGGTGGGAGGCGCCTTACTTTCTGCGCGCTAGCCTGCCTCCCTTGCGCCGCGCTAGGAATGCACAATTGAACAGGAGCTGCAAGCTTGGCAGGAACTGCCTTGTGCGTGCCTATTCGGTGGCCGGATCCGTATTTATGCCTCCTGGACCACTGGCGTCCCCTGCTGCAGGGTGTCCTTTCCATCCCCTGGATTTTACGTTCTTTTGTATTTTTCGCTCGGGAAACCTCGGCGGAGTTTCGATGCCGGGCCGGACTTGAGCGCGGAGGAGCGGCGGGGAGCGGAGCCGCGCCGAGCCGAGCCGAGCCTCCTGCCCCGGGCCCCGCCCGCGGATCGGCCTCCCTGGCCCGGCGCCGGCCGCGGGTTGGCCGCGGGGCCGCGGAGTGGCGGCTGCGCCTCCCCGCCGCCTCCCCGCCGCGCAGCCGGGGGATGCTGGAGCCGCTGCCGCTGCGCCGCGGCCGGGCATAGGCGGGAGGCGAGCGGGCGGGGGAGGGAGCGGAGGAGAGGAAGACGACTAGGAGAGAGCCCCTGGCCCCGAGGGGCGAGGAGAAGGAGAGGTGAGAAGGGACGCGGATGTGAAGGAATGTGCCTACCCGCCGCCGGGACCGCCAGCTTGGGGTGACAGCCGACATCGCCGAGGGAGGAGGCTGGATCTCGCGACCCACCGCACGGAGGGGAAAAAATAAAATAAAAAAGAAGGAGAGAGGAGAGAAGGAAAGACCTGGGAGCGGAAGCAGAAGAAGGAGAGCCGAGAGGCGAGGAGCCGGGCGCCCGGCGGATGGCGCGGCCGTCCCGCTGACTCCGCGGCCGCGGGAGGCTGCGCGGGGCGCTGCGGGGCTCGCCATGCCGGGCTGCCGGCGGCACTGAGCGGGGCGCTCCCTCCGCGCCCCTCCGCCCACCTCCGCCGCATGCCGCCGGCAGCCGCGGCGCGCTGATGTCCCGGGGCCGCGCTGCGGACGGCCCCTAGGATGAGCGAGGGGGCTGCCGGCGCCGCGGCGCCCGGGGCGGCGGAGGCGGCGGGGGGCCCGGGCGGGGATGGGGCCGGGGGACCGCCGCGGGAGCTGCGCTGCAGCGACTGCATTGTCTGGAACCGGCAGCAGACGTGGCTGTGCGTCGTGCCCCTCTTCATCGGCTTCATCGGGCTGGGGCTCAGCCTTATGCTCCTCAAGTGGATCGTGGTGGGCTCCGTCAAGGAGTACGTGCCCACCGAGCTGATGGACGCCAAGGGCGTGGGGCAGGACCCCTTCTTCCTCTCCAAGCCCACCGCCCCCCCCCGCGGCGCGGAGACCACCGCTGCCGCCACGCCGCGGCCGCCCAGCCGTGTCAGCCCCCGCCTCACCACCATGAGCCGGGCCCCCCCGCGGCCCCCCGGCACCCGCGGCCCGGCTCGGGGCGCCCCGAGGCCCACGGCGGCCCGGCACCCCGCCGCGCCCCACACCGCGCCCCCGGCCAGCGGCCCCCCCGGCCCTGGTCCCGGTCCTGGTCCCGGCCGCAGTGCCCGGCCGCCGCCCGCCGCCCCCAGCAGCCCGCCGCTGCCTGCCTGGCCCACTGCGGCACACGCTACCTCCTCCTACAAGATCTACGTCCACGACTCGGCGCCGTCCTGGACCCTGTCTCCCTTCCAGGAGTCTACCACCACCACGCCGGAGGCCAGCACGACTCCCAAAACCCGTAAGTACAGCCAGCCGGCCCCTGCCCTCGGGGCTGCCCCACGGGGGGTCGCCAACTTTGCGCCCCTTCTCTCCCTTCCCCTCAGAGCCCCCCCGGCAGGTTCCCCACTCGCGTGGTGGGTGTCGAGGTGGAGCGGCCATTTGCGGTGCCCCATCTCGGTGCGGTTTGCGGGGAAGCCTCCGCCGCCGGGCCGGGCTGAGGACGGCACCCGGGAGATGCGGAGAGCACGACGGAGCTGCCGGGCGTCGGCTCCCGGCAAGGGGCAGGTTGTTCCTCGGGAGCTAGGGCTGGTGGGGAGGGAGTTTTCTTCTGCTTTCCGCACGGTCGCCTCCCTAGAAAAAGCAAGCCTTTGGCCCAGGAAGGATGCTCGCTCCCTCCGTGCATCCCAGCGGCCGGCTGCTGGAAGGGGCCCCCGCTAGCGCCCCCGGAGGGGGGCACCGGGGCACCCGAACACGCAGAGGCTCCTGTCCGTACTGTGCCGTCCGCAGCCTCAGCCCGTAGCTGACTATTTCTTTTAAGCAGAGGAGGGGGCTAGCTCCCCGATTAATGTCTGGTGACTGACTCTTCCCACTGCAAGGTGCAAAGCGAAGGATTTGGGTTAAATCTGGGAATTCATTTGGGTTGGGCGCATCAACTTCCCACTTCTCGTAAAGGTTATCTAGGACGAATGCAATCCATGCCGAAAGAACTTGTGTGTGGTGCTGTTTAGTAAGATGCTCAATTACACTGTATTATAGTCTTCTGCGTTTTCTTGGATGCAGCATAGGAAATGAAGAGCCTGTGTCCTCCATTGACTCTTAGTCGCTTCTGCTAGGAGCATCAGTTCAATTGAATGCTACCCTCTGGATTGCTTTTACTGCCGATGGCTCCCCTTCTGCATGTTAATGTATGGTTTTTCTATTGGACGATTTTGTCAGCTTGTCCTTTAAACTTTATTTTGTCTGTTAAATCTATTTGCTGATGAACCCCAGGACAGAGAGTATATGCACGGTGAACTGATCTTGTGAATTGACAAAATAGGAAGAACAGCAAATTGGATGTGTATGTGTGGGTGGGTGTGCAGGTGGCGGATGGCTGGGAACGATTACGAATAAAACTACCACTAAATCAGAACAGCAAACAAGGCAGTAACTTGCTTCCCCAGTGTCTGCTATGGCAATTGAGAAGGAGCCATCCCTTACAGGTGTGTCTGAGCCGGTTTGCTCTGTAGCTGCAGCCCAGGGAAGTTGGATGCTACCAGCAGGAAAATCTCTCATTGATCTGAGCTCTAGCTGTTCCATGCTAGGTATATGGAGCTGCACAGAACCCTGTTTTGAAACACGCGCAAAGGAAGCGTAATTTTCAGCCTGTGTCTCTGCTCGCAAGCTTTATGTGAAGCAGGTATCTTACACAGTGTTGCTAACTGCAGTGACATGTGTGCATCTGAAATGCTGCTGGGGCTTGCCGGGTGGGATTTATCAGGGTCTAAATGCTCCCTTGCAATCTTTTCCTTTCTCCCCTTTCTATCTTTTTGGGTATGTAAGAGAAATCCCCTGCAACTTCCACCCCTCTATGCTGTCTCTTTACAAGGTATAGAAGGCAATAAAATCCTGGTTAATAAATAATGGTCGGCTGGCAGGTCTCTATTCCACACAAGGCACACAAAGGAAGAAAAAAGCCCATGATCTTGCAACGTTCCTGGCAGTTACGCAGTCTTGTAACTATTATTTGTTTTAGGGAGACTGCTAATACCTTTTACAGCAGGGTGTTTCCCCTCATTAAGTACAGCTGGGTTATAGGATGAAATGCAAGAAGTGCAAATCCAGCAGAAATTGACCCTGTTTGGGCACATTGATAGCAGAGATTATCATTAACGGAAGATTAAATAGATTACATAAAACAGGATTTGAATTTGTAGGGCATGTGGAAATTTTTGTAAAGCCTACAGCTGTACTTTGCTGGTACACATAAGCATCTCTGAGGATATGTGTAGAATTCTCTGAGGCTGCAGTATCCAGTGGAGGGGAGAGGGAGAAGAAATGTAGCCTTTCTGCCAGCAACTGCTGACATGGTGTGACCCTACAGCAGATATCTGCATCTGCCTCTTAACTTTGATTGTGGTGACTAACAGCTCTTAGGAAGAAAGGAAATTATTTTAAAACAAACACATCCTCATTTTTCCAGGGCTAGCTGCATGATCCTTCTGTGCCCATTGCTCCAGCTGCTGTTGAAATGAAAGTCATGGATCCTGTTGTATCGTGTGAATACAAATCTGACACGACAAATCTGATGCCCCAGCTTTCAAAACAGAGCACAGCCTTGTGTGATCCTCTGGCTTGGCAAGGCACGTATGTAGGCAGGGGTTGTAGGTTATTTAGCCTTTCACAGCTTTTAAGAAAAGAAGCAGCTGTCGTTGTTTATATTGCTTCATGTTGCAGTTTATTTGATTGTTTTAAAACGTAAAAATGGGCTCAAAATGTGGCTTAGGAAAATGGGAGGCAAATCAGGAGTTCTGTCTTCAGAAAGCCAGATGATTGCCCACCTGAAGTAGATGTTGGTAAAGCCTTTTCTCCGTGTGTGTATTCATCCGAGGAGATGTTGTGAAATCTCTCACTTTTTTGTGGGTGTGCATAATGACAATAATTCTTGGTTGTGTTTCACTCAAAGTCAAGCAATGTGTTAGCTGTTTTGCAAGTTCTTGATGAAGATCCTTCAGGTTCTGACTAAGCAAAAGCCACTTACTCATCAGATCTCGCTCTGTGCCTTGTGCCTGCATGTGTTTCTCATGATCAGACAGACTGTGGCTTTTCAGCACCAGCCTCTCTACCCAGCGTTCAACATGACAATCAATCATTGATTTGGAAGGGCAGCCCGGCTTGTAGATTGGAAGAATCAGCCAACTGACTGGAACAGACCGGCAAGGTTTTATTTTTATTAAGCCATTGATTTCATTTCTAAAGAGTCATGCCCTGATTTTTCCAATATGCATTTTTCATGGTGTTCTGGGCTCTTCAGTAATGTTATTATCTTTAAATTGAGATACCATACTTATAAGAATTCCAGTGTGAATTCAGCTATGAAATAGCACCGTGGTTTCTGTTGTATTCATATGACCAAAGGCTAATGCAGAGAACTGAGGTCAGGCAGGTGGGGCTCAACTAATACACAGTAACCAGGGAAAGAGATGTTAGAGACCTCTTAATCAATACATCTGGTGAAGTCCAATTGCGACCTTCCTTTTGAGTCTGGGCTGCTGCCTGGGTATACTTTGATTTCCTGCTAAAGGTTTTTTTGGTCCAGTCATTTATCCTAGTCATATCTCTGTCTGTTTGTTATGCACGGCATGGGTTCAAGTAACGAGCATCTGGCAGCTGAACTGCTACCAGCGCTGACATTTTGGTAAAAGCTGTTTTATTTTGCACTGACTCAAATATCTTTTTCACATTAAGGATGACACTTAGATGGAACTGCGGGGTTTTCACCAACTGGAGGGTGTAGTGGGAGGTGCCAAGCCGTAGTAAAACCAGACCTACTCTTCCCAGAGCTCTGAAGCATTCTGCCAACAAGTGACATGTCTCTGCGAACGCTTCGCGTTCTGATTGTGAGCTGTCATTGGAATCGAGGAGAGCACACGTGACTGTAAAGCACGTGCCTCTAACGTTGACTAAGATTAATATGTCAGTTATTTATCAATCTGTGATGCATCAAAAGCTGTGGAACCAAAAAAAAAATATTGAACAACTGGGAATTCTAAAAGCATTTGCTTCTCGTCCTCGTTCCCACTTGCTTTCTATTCACATTACCGTGAGTCAACGTACCACAGACGTGGTTTGTGTTTCCCATATTAAATACTTGTCAGCAGTACTGCCAAGATAAAAAATAATAGAGAATTGTAGTCATACCAGTGAAGTGGAAGTAATTGTAATTTTATTTTATTTTTCCTATTTTATGGCTATAACTTGCTTCATCTGTTCAATTAAGGGGAATGATATTGGGCTTAATTTTGTTTTCTGTTTATAATGCCCTTTATAGTTAGGAACTAGCATAATTATCACTAAGCTCGTAAGGAAGTGGAATGTTTAAGTAAAAGTTACACTCACAGAAGTGTGCATTGATTCAGTTTGGATGTATTTCCCTTTTGTTGAAATATTTGTTGGAATAGCGTGACCTAGGAGAGCTTTCACAGCACTGGTATGATAAGAGGAAGGAATATGGCTGAAATTACTCCATGGTGCCTTTTAAGCCTGAAGAAAAATCTTTTGGGGGCTGTAAGGATTCTCATTACATTGATTTAAGCTGTGATCACTGGTAAAAGCAAAGCCTTGCATTTTATTTGGCATATTTTTTTAGCATCTATACAAGAACATTATGTGATATATTATATGTTGACAACAGAATACCATTATTAAATTAAACTATTGATTCGTTGCAAAGTATTATGCTAAAGTAATGTCAGTGGTTTGTCTAAACCCACAGAAAATGGAAATTAAAAATTAAAGCAGAAGACCTGTCTCTATCTACAGTATTGTGTCTAGTGTTGCAGTACATTTATCAACTGACTCATTGCTTTGAAACCTCCTGCAAAACCCAGCAAATGCAAGGATTGGTATGGATTTGGCTCTGACTTTATCTTTAAAATCTAGAGCTCATGTGGCTTTCAGGAAGCATCTAAAGCATACCGTTGCTTGATTTTGATGATTTCTCCCATGATTTGTTTGCAAACAGCACAAGAAAATGTGCCTAGTAAAATCATGGGGGATGACCTGGTCACAAAGATAAATAAATAAACCCAAACCAGAGTGTTCTGTACGTCTCTGAGGCTGGTGATTTCTTTTTTGGATTCTTTGTTGTGGCTTGAACAAGTTTGCAATACTCCATCTTCACTGCAGGCATGCAGGGAATACAGGCAAGCATTTGTACATTTGCTTATTCCCTGCATTTAAGGAGGATCTGGACCTCATGGACAGTAGTGACTGCTGGCGTGGTCTCTGCTTTGGTTGTGGTGCTCGGCCTTGCAGTGTGCGTCAGTGAAGAAACTGCACTGAAGTCGAAGTGTGTTTGGTAATCTTAGGAGGCTTCATGGTAGCTAAGTGGACTGAAAGCCAAATTCAGGTGCATCTTTTTCACTTGAAAGTCTCTTTCAGGTTCTGCTGTCTGGGAGGGATTTGTTGTCACTGTTATTATTAAGCACAGGTATGTTTTCTTCCTTACAAGAGTGGACAAAATGCAACAGGATACTTTGGGCTATGGAGATAATTTCTTACTCCAAAGGACTTAGCTGTTGGATCAATATGGCGAGGGTTAGAAGCGTCCTCTAACAAGGAGGCTGTGCTCCGGATCACAATCATGACTGTGCTTTCTCATCACTCAGAACTAATTTCCAAGGTGGACATCTCTTAAACCTGCTTTCATACTTCTCCCTTCCCCTTCATACCTACTCTCAAGCCACTCCACTGGGTAAAGTACATCCTTAGTGGAGGAAAGTGGCTGCCTGCGAGGGTGGATCAGACAGGCTTGCCAAGCAGGACACTTCTGACCAGAGCAAAAAAGCAAACAAGCATTGAAATGGAGTTCTAGGTAAGAGGCAGGGAAAGGAAGCACATGTAGGTGGGCAAACATTTCTGAGTTTTTTTTTTTTTAACTTTTTCTTCAGGTTTCTGCAGCCCCTTGGGTAAAATACGTTCAAGAAGGGAAAAGTGAATCAAGTGGCCATAAGGAAAATTAAAATAGACTGCATTTAGAAATTTCACTTTCCTTTCAAAATGTAAAAAGAATCAGTTAGATCAATTGCTCCAGGTGAAATTTGGTCATATCAGGGAAAATACATTTACAAAATGCTTATTGCTAAATGTTTAGATGCTTGTTTCTGGAACTCTATCAATATCTTTTTGACTCCAAAGGTACATGTACTTAGGTAATATTTAAAAATATAGATGAGTAAAACCTACTACAAAATTTCCAGTATTCCATCCTTTCTGACTCCTCCAAGTATTCTGTCCTCCAGTGCAGTATTCTGCATTTCCAAAGCTGTGTTTCTCTTGCAGCATGTAAACAGGAGGATTTTATGACTTTCATGCTGGAGGTGTGATGACTGATTGCTGACTGCAGGAGACTATTCACCTTCAAAAATAATTGGTTTAACAACAGATTAGAACAGATCAGAACAGAGCTTTTTAAGTCCAAACTCATTTATGTTTTTTCTTAAGAGTAAGTTGAATTTTGCATTTTTGCAGGAACTAAAGGGAAAGCTTAAGTAGAATGGAAGAGGCTCACCATTCAAATCTTGCTGCAGTAGCTTTGAATGAGAGCATCACTGGGAAAGAAGATGAGGTGAAACTTTGGTCTGACATACGACAAGAAATTCCTGTTATAGTCCCTGGGAGGGGAAAAAAAAAAATAAAAGGCCCAGCAACTTGCACAATCTCCTCTTTTTGCTGTAACATCTCCTTTTTGTTTGCTCCTTTTTTGACCTATGGTTTGGCTTTTCCTTTCTAAATTAGAATTAATCCCTTAGCAATTCCAAGACATTGATGGCTGCATCCCATCCTAACCCCATCCCCAGCTTGTGTTTTACATTCTCATGGAAGATGCACATAAGTAATGCACTTATGTTGGCAATATGGTAGGTGCTCTTTGTAGAAAACTGAATTGATATTTAGCAAAGACCTTTCACTGAGGCATTCTGTAACTTTGCTAGCAAAGAACTGAGGAAAATGTATATTGGTAATGCTCTGTGTAGAAGTTATGCTGCATTAAGTAGCTCAGTCTTTATTTTTTATAATGAGATTGCTATATGGCCCAGTTTTGCAAACATGGAGGCCCAATTGAGGGCGTGCAAGGTGATGCCTTTTGTAGACTTATGCATGTGCAGAATCAGGGTCAATTTATGTGAACATCTGTGTAATTAAATCTGTTACTGTGTCTTAGATTGCAGTGTCAGTGCTTACAAACTGTGCCTGTTTAACTAAAAGTACATCAGCTTGAAAGTGCCGCTTTTTAAAGGTTGTCAGCATTATTTAAATGTGCCTATTAGAGTTGAACTTCCATTGATGTGTTTTCTTTTTTGCTTTGTGTGTGTGTGTGTTTAGTACTACCATGAGAAATGCACCATTATGCTGTGTATTTTTGCCTGAAATATGTTCTGTAGTAAAATCTTTGTGTTCTGGGGGATTGTGGTTGGTTAGCTGGAGACTGTCAGGAGACATGTTGGTCGTGGATTTTTTGCATCTAACTTCTAAAGGATTTCCTTCTCTGAATTTTATATATTTTTGTATTATTCTGGAGAATAATACTTCCGTTTTTTTATTGTTGTTTTTCTCTGTATTACTTCTTCAGCTACAAATATGCCAACACTTTTTTTTTCTAAAGCATGTAGATATAAAATGTTTTCTGAAACACTAGAGATGCTCAGTTGTATTTTAAGATATAAGGATTTTTAAAAACAATAACATTATTTTCACATTTTTTCATTTCACAGCATCATTACTGTTAAAGTTCAAGATTCAAGTTCAATAGGAGCTGAGCCTAGATTGCTGGTTGTTACCAGCTAGAGGGGCTATAGCTCTGCATAACAGCAAACCATTAAATTAGTATTAATAACAAAGTGCTTCTTTTACAGATTTGATTATTCTCATTGATGTCAGAACTTATAAAGGGAGCATTTGAGATAAGATGAGGTTATCATCTTGGAATATCTGTGGTGGTCTCTTTTTACTGCACTGACAAGGGTTTCTTTCTAACGTGTGATGCAGAAAACGTGTAATCTAGCCTGCAATGCTGCTTCTAAATGTAAACAAGATTTTAACAAAAACAATCAACTTGTATAAAGCATGTTAAATTATACTGCACTGTGCAATGCTAATATATTACTTGTGTCTCCCATCTCCATGCACAATAAAATAGCATTTTCAGTAGAGTGCTCCAAGTGGTTGACAGTTGTAGCTCTCTAACCTTCTCAGTGGTTGAGCAATACTGGTAAATATATTAAAAAAAAAAAAAAAAAAAAAAAAAAAAGACATAGGGAATCTTTGTTTCCTTTCCCCCTGTGAATTACAGTGCAAGTGGGGAGAGGGGTATCACTGAAGTAGTGTCAAGCTATTCCAGAAGTTCTGACTTGAGAATTGGTTGTGTAATTCTTCCTAAAAACAATCTATCAATTGTTTAACAAAGAGCTGTGCTTTGTTGTTGTTTTTTAAGAGCAGTGGTGTGTGGAGAGGAAAATAATTTTCTTGTTCAATCTGTCAGTGAATTTGCCAAAGAGAAACAGGGTTTTTGTTTGAAACTTAGAGACACGCTGCACTGAAATGTTACAGTCATTTTCCTGCCTTTTAACTGTATCAAAGATGAAAAATTTGCAGTGCCAGGGTTCAGTGGGCAGCAGGTTCAGGAACTTCACTGAGGAGATTACTCTGCTGAATGTCAGTGCTCCTGATTTAGGAGGGTAGAGGTACTTCTATAATTATTTCATAAATAGCTAAACCGCATTAGTCTTTAGCCTCCAATCTGACCCAGCTACGTAAGGGTCACAGTGTTGAAGTTCAATCCTCTCAATTTTTATTATATTTTTTTTCCACTAAAAAGCCAAGAAGTCACATATTAATACATGCAGCAAAGTCTTTTCCTTAAGTAGTTGGGGTTTCTTCTGCTTTTAGACTTCAGTCTTTTTAAAAATTTTGTAAATTTTCTGTTTACAAAACATATAAATAAACAACTGACTCACTGAAACATACAGTAAGACTATCTCAATGTAATAAAGTTAGTTACAGTTAATTTTCATCAATCAAAAATATTGGAGTTAGAAAAATTCAGGTTGCATATGAAAACTATTTGTAAATTTAGTATTTGTAAATCTTTTAACAGGTAAAGTTACTCAGTGTGAATGCTGTTTCTGAGGTTATAATACATGCTTTTAAATTATCTTAAAGCAACGTAGAAATGATTCAGTCTTTGCTCTTAAACTGAGATTATGTACTTACATATCAGGTTTGCATTGTGCACAAAGGCTTTTTTCCTACCAAGGCTGCTCTGGCAGGAGGTTGTACCTTTGCCTCAACTAATTACCTCCGGAGCTGTGAAGCTGATGACCTTGACATGCATGAAGATGATAAAAACAACCCAGAAAATGCAGCATAGAGGATACCTTTAGAGTCATGGGGCTTACAGACTGAGGGCTCATTGAGGTATCTTTGCGCTGGGGAAGGTGAATGTTTGCCACTTGGCAATTTGCTGTCGCCTTCCCTTAGATGAAGGGCGGCGGGTGGGCAGTGGAGATGGGTGGGCTGTGCCTGTCCTTGCTTCTGCTCCAGAAGCTCCCCTTCCACACAGCCTGGGCTGGGAAGGCATAGCCTTTGCCTTGCCTCTGCCAGCATTAACTGTCCTGTCTTGTTCTCTGCAAAAGCACAGAGGAAAAGAAATGTTTCTAATACCCTTTCATATCTGCTGCGCATTCATTACAGAGGCTTACTTAGTCCTAAATGAAAAGCAAGAATAGTAACTTAATATTTTAAATTGGTTCTAGAAATATCTGCCTGCAAGAGGGAATTCATACAGGTTTTAGTTCTTGGATGGCTGGTTTTAATCTGAACATACAAAACTGAAATTTTAGTGTGTGATATGTTTAAGAGAGGAAGTAAGAAGAGATTATTGTAATTTTTATAGGAGATTGAAGAGTTTGCTTCATCTACTGAATTTCTGTAACAGGGTGCGCTGCGAGGCTTGATTAAACCTTGTGTTTACTTACATTTGGAAAGCTATCATCCATTACCTTGGCAGATGTAGGGGATTTGTAGCCAGCCTCACCTTCAGTGCTGTAAGGTGCTTCTGTAAATGTGAACAAACACAATTTGAGGAGCTGCTGAGTAAAGGCTCCTCACTTCTTGTTTGCTTACGGTGCATGTTTTGGCAGCATGGACAGTTATGTATTCTATTTTGACCATCAGGAATAAATGTATTTTAGTTATTTTAACAATGATCCTGGCTGGGGAGTGATGTACCTGCAGAATATGAAGTGTATTGGACAGGCCCAAGATAAAAGTCCTTATGGTGAAGAGGTTATTGTGGGTAGTCCTGCAGTGAGGATGAAGTATCTGAGGTGATGAGAAGAATAATCAATCTTCTGAAATGTTTTAGTTTTGCATACTGTGAGAATTTTGTCATTTTAAAAGCAGTGTGGGTGTACTAGGGAGCTTTTTTTTTTTTAAATGGCAATCACACAAAGGAGACACCATAAGATTACATCTAATTAATTAAATACATTACATTTGAATTATTTGATTAGAGATTATTTTTCAACCATCCCATAATAACATTCTAATACTCTCTTAATGTTTTCTCAAGTTTGTAATCCTGTTTATTGATTCAATCTATGTGACAGCATAGACTCTTGGCCTTTCTCCGTAGTAGATACTGGTTAAATATAGTACAAATATACTATAAATATAGTATATTTTGTGTAGTGAAATATAGTAACCATCATAACTCAATAACTAGCTGGGACACACAGATTTTAAAGAGAGAAAAGCTGTAAGAAGGCTGTTCTAAATGTGATCTGATTCTGCAGAAATACATTCCACAACTTTTTATGTCACTGGCTGTGGCTTTGAAGACTGCATAGGAGATTAAAATGCAGAGTATGAATTGGGATTTGTGGATCTGGTCTCTCATGTAACGGAGTATTCAGTGGGATCTGTGGGCTGTTCTTGCAGTTTCTTAAGAATCATAGGAAGAGGCAGGCTAGACCACAGGCAGGTACTGGACTGAATGCTTTACATGTACACCAAGAACCAAAGCTGCTTAAAGAATGTAGAGTCCAGAACATAACGAAGATCTCCTAATTAGCACAAGTTTTTGGTCAATCTCCACATTGGCAAAGAGGTAATTAAAAACTTTGACGTTGAGTCCAGTTCTGCATAAACAAAGCTGGGGATAATCAAAGGGATAAATAAAGTAAACAGCAGGGTATTAGATTAAATACATGTGATATGGAATTTCGGTAGTAGTTATAGAAGATAAATTGATGTTTAAAAAACAAACAAACAAAAAAACCCTGCCACATAATTCCTGAGATTCAGCTTTGTTTCATGTCTTTGTTGGCTACTTGTATAATAATTTCCTACATTACAGAACAAAATAACTTTTCCCACTGGGTATTGAGAAAGCACATCACATAGTGCATAGATGGAGGTACTTTGTATAAAGACAGTGCTAAAGCTTGAATAAATTGTGATGCACTATTGTCTTTGAAGCTCTGTCCTTTGTTGTTACAACCGAAATTACCTTGACTTTGAAGAAAGTTTTCCTACTTCTACCAGAAAATCAGACTTCAATGGCGTAGTGCTGTTATAATAGACAACCGCTACAGAACTACTTCATTTTCACAATTTCAGCTTGCTTATTAGTCTGTAAGTCATCCCCAAAAGTTTTTCAAGCCTCAGTGATGGTAACAGTTAATAATTGGTTACTGGAAGTTAGCAGACCTAGAGCAATCACTTCTTTTCCTCAAGATCAGGTTTTCTTATTTGTGAAATAAAGATATGATGAAGAAGGTGAAAAGTGAGAGGTGTGTTATAATGAATGTTTGAAAAATTATAAGGAAATGCAATTAATTTAATTTTTGGAATATATTTGGATATCATCAATTGTGCCATTGATTGTGTATGTCATTTTCAGTAATTGTCTAATAGTGAAATCTGTCAGACTTCAGTATTGCAAGGGAAGGGATGGAAGCTTTTATTTTTTAGGTGATTTGAAAGTGTCTCTCCAAATATAGCCAAGATATGTGTCTGAATAGCAAGGGTGTATCTTAAAGCAGGACAGGGTTGTGCTCAGGACACCCTAACAAGCCAGTTATTCTAGTTAAGAATTCTTTCCTTTTTGTCCTGCAGTGAGATGAGTCAGGTTTGAATTTGGGGCACTCATTAGGCCAGCAGCTGCCATTATGACAACCCATTTAAATCTTTTTAGCTTAACTTTATAGTCAGTTGTCACCAGGAATTTTAGTAACTACTGTGTTTTATATTGCTGCCTTGCTATATTTTAGAACTGAAGTGTTATTGTTGCCATATCTCACATCAAAAGGAAGAAACACATTCAGTATGGTGTAGTCTTCTATACATAGAGGCAAAGTGCTCTCTGAGTAGGTGGGATCCTCAGCCAAATCCAAACCCAATGAGATAAGTGAGAATAAGTGGGCACTAGCTAACGTTTAAAATAAACAGTTACAAAGGAGTGACTTGCTTACCCTAGTCTCTTCTGCATTTGCTTATAGCTGACTTTTATTAAAGGTAGCTATGTTGATCTCTGAGGAAAAAAAGATCTGTTGTAACAATAATAAATGTATTTATTACAGGAGATCTGTAATACAGGGTGGAGAGTGAGATTGTGTTTATAGGAGAGGTATTCAAGTAGATCAACTAATAGGAGAAAGTTGGCAGATTCTTTTTTTGGTGTCTCTTTGGTAATGTGGTATAAATGATTTCACCTTCCCCTTTTTCAACCTCCTTCTAATAGCATGAGTAACGTAAGCAAAGTTGTAGATGTGTTTTATTTTAATTAATCGAAAATGTTTCATAACTTCCACTGATATGCTTACCTTTAAAGTGTAAATAAATAAGTGTAAAACTTGATAAGTGATTTCCTATTTGCTTATTTATCCCGCTGTTAGTTTCGGGGTTTTAAAATGATGTCCGTATCAGTAAAAGATGTTAAAGGCATGTAAGAGACTGCTTGTCATCTTAAAATTCTCGTGTTTTCCAATTGTTTTACTAGTTCAGAGAAAGTCTTAGTATCATTGCTTATTACTGAAGAGTAATATTGCGTTAGCACCTCGACATATGACTCCAGTACAGTTGTTCCCATTGACGGCTCATTCACTACGAATTTCAAAGCCCATGTGAAACGATTTATGGCAGAGCTTGAAAATATGTTTTGGTAATAGCCTTTTTAATGCCTTTAGGACATTTAATTGCCATTAAGTGGCATAATCTGCTGTTTGGAATGGAGAGCTGGGAGTATTCGGGTTGCAAATACGATAATGAAATGAATTGAGAACAAGGAGGAGTAATAAATGAATGGTTCTGTCCTATTAACAACTAGATTGGGCTCAGTGTCCTATTTATGACCAGAGTAAACGGTGTGCGTCACCTACAGTGGGATGTATTCTCCCCAACCTGTATGAGGTCTGATCCTGCCTGTGATGAAGTAGTACTAAAGCTGGGTTAATTTTGATAATAATGGCTCAAGGCTACAAATCTTCATTTGTAACGACTGAAGTCAGTGGCAGCTCTGCATGTGGCTGGATAAGGGGCACATTCAGATGCTGTCAGTCTGGCACAGCTGTGCCAGACTTGGACGTCCATTTTTCTGAACAGTGAGCTGGTATCTGTATGGAAGGGTTTTTGGCAAGGTTTTTGTATTCTGCATGAATCTCAATGCTTCTGTCAATCTTGATTTGTAACAGTCACATCATAATCTCATTGCATGAACATCAAAACACCAAGAAAGAGTTTGCAGTTTCAGATGTTTTGCTTTAAAAATAACATAAAAGTTTTCTTAGTGGTATGTCCGTCCCTGTCCACTTGTTTCAGTTGTGATAATGTGTCAGGGTGCTCAGCTAGTAGGCAGATAAGCATTAGGAGAAACTGTTTTTTTTTTTTTGTGGACATCTATTTGAAGTGGTTGCATTGCTTCCAGGTTTTATTGGGGGTTTGCAAGTACAGCTGTATTAATGATGGTTGTCTTTTATAAGGGATGACAATTCTGCTCTTAAAAGGAAAGACTATGCAGAAAATTAAAAATTAAGTTTGTGAGATAAACTGTTGAAGTAAGGTAATATTTGGCCATTTTGTAAGCTAAGACAGCATTTAAAAATTTAAGCAACCATTGCACTAATCCTGGAGAATCAAGGATCTCCTTGCTCCAAAATCAGTGACGGTTTTGACCTAACATTTACTCTAGTAGGAAACAAATGGCTCATGTAGGTAGGCTCTTGGTACCCTAGACAGTTCTGCTTGTGTCTAGCATTTCTTTGTGAACTTGATGCAGTTGGTTTGGGTGGTTAGAATTTATCTCCAGAAGTCTTCATCTAGAAAAGTGGCTGTTCTTCAGAAAGCCAAGTTGTACAGTTTTGCAGCTTCATGTTCTAACAGCTACATGAAGACTGAACTTGAAAAGGTTTCAAGGTCATTGCTTAACAAGAGTTTACACTAAAACAGATAGAGGCCTCAGACTCATTATTAAACAGTTCAGATTAAAAAAAAAAAAAAGAGAGACAAAATAAACAACAACAAAAAAACACAGTTCTCCAAAGTCTTTCTTTGTAAACTGAATGAAACTTTACCAAATGACTGACTTCCCATGGAGACAAACAATTGATTGTGTAACTGGTATACATAGCTACTGTGAAATGCATCACAGAAAGTGTGATTTTAGATGATTTTGTAAACACACCTAAAATCACACTGTATATTTGGAGTCTTAACATGAAATCAAGATACGATCAAAGGAAGACTTGATACTGCAATTTTTTGTTTGCTTGTTTTGGGCCCGATCTTCTAATAGGCATGGAGTCTAATAGATTCTGATATATTTGTTTATCAAATCATAGTCTAATAACTATGTAGAAGTTTCATTGATTAGTTTTGCAGAATCTTCTAAATAGGGACATGTAATAGTTGTTCCCAAGTGGTGTTTTAGTTGGAAGATAGATACACAATAAGCCTAACAGAAGCTGTCTTTCCTCATTCAGTTTTTGATATGTGCTATGCCACTTATGCTCTACTGATGTAAGGAAATGGCAAATGCTGTTTTCAGTGTTCTGTGCTGATTCTTGTATTGTTGCTGCTTAGTAAAGCTTTTCCAGAAATACCCAGAGAGACAGTGTTGTACAGCAGAGGTAGGAGCAGAAGTCTTGTGCTCAGAGTGAATGAGAAAGACAGAATTAGAAGCTCAGGAGATGAGAAAAGCTAGTGGAAATGTATGCATCATGAAGATTTCGAATCCATTTTCATAGGCCTAATTTATTATGATGAAACACTGCCTGTAGGTGAATTATTGAAGAGCTAAGGAGGAAATTGCAGCAGGATGTTGTGCTGTGCCCAGAGTCAGCTTTGGGATCAACTCCTGTCATGTTCCCTACAGGATCCTGTACTATTTCTCCCAGGGATTCTCCTTAGATGGGTGGCACTATCAAAGAGAAAGAAGTAGTATGAGCTGGAGGAGGAGGAGTTCAGTATATCATGGGCCATTTTAGCTGATATTTCCCCTACAGAAACGTTCCTTGCCAGCTGAATCCATTTTATCATCCATGATACCACTGTATTCTGAGTTGAATGCACATTTCATTGTCATCATCATCACCTGGGCATGCTATCCACCGACCCCAAACCTTGTTGAGAAGTTACCATGAGTCTCAATGATCAGAAAATTGTGCCCCAAAAGATCATATTCACTATAGTGGTGCTCACAATGCTCTTATTCTACTTTTAGTATTATTTCTTCCAAAACACTGGTTTTCAAAAAGATGTAAACGTCTTGTAGGACAGCCTTGCCTTTCAAAATTCCACATAACAAGAAGAGAATTCTAAATTCAGTGTCTTACTACGAAAATCTGATGATGGCATTGTGTCTTGCTTGTTTCTTGCCCTGTACCATCTGTTTCCACCCAGTTTCCATTTCTCTGCTGCTTGCTGTAGTAGTCAAAAGTACTGGTGCAGACAACTGCAAAACATAAATTTGATACTTGCTTACAGTCAAGCAGCGAATTACTCTTCTGTATTCAAAGCTTGCTGAATTTTGAAAATGATATGGGCCTTTCCTAGTCTACAGAAATCTTCTGAAAGTCTTTAGAGAGATAAATATTTGGAGCAATTATTTGTTCCAGTGAAGTTTCACTCTCAGTGAGATGTCATTTTCTGACTTTAAAACATGCTTTTGTCAGAATATCTCAGCTCAACTTTTTTTTGTGAGAGTGGGAGATACAGTTTGATACTTAATCTGTTTGTGTGGTGGTTATCAGTGCAGTTTTTGTTGTTTTAGTTGTTTGTTTGTTTAATAGATTGTTTTATTTGTTGGCAAATGCCCTGAAATTCACAATGAGCTTTAAAACATAATCTTTTAGAACCTTTTCGTGATGCTTCTTTTACGCAAGTGCTTTGTTTTCTCCTTAAGTGATTCCTACTAGAAATATAACATAGGCAGGAGATGTTTCTCTGTCATGTTCTGTGGTAAAGATCAATGCACAGAAGTCATTTATTTTATCTGGAGTATCCATAATTGATGCCTGATCTTTTAGTGGAACATCTGATTCTTTTATAGGCTTCCTGTGAAATACACTTAAATGCCTTATTTATTGCCTTTAGCTAATAGCTTTTAAATTTCTCCTGGTTTCCTGAATAATTTGTTCAGGCTAGATTTCATTTTTGAAACGATGTGTTGTCATTTGGCTTCCTGTTTACCCCTATTATGTTCTTCCCCCTCAGGGAGAGGGGAGAATTTCAGACTTTCATGGATTAGCTTGCAACATCATTTGAAATTCTTATATTTTATATTCTCAGACTTTTCCATTTATTTCTCCTTTCTTTTTCTTTTTTCAAGACTCCGAGTCTTTTGACCTATCATTTCACCTATCATTTGTAATGGCTGTTGACTTTCTTGTCATCCTCCTTTTCTGTCATAACAGAGCTGCATCATATTTTCCTCATGTTCAAAATCAGCTGTTTTTTCTGTGAGAACAGAGTCAAAACTGCTTGCCTGATGTTCTTTTCTTTCTGTTCCAAGAAGCAGCTGTTTAAGGTGCTGAAGATTTGCTACTGGAAATAATAAAATAATAGACTATCAGAATATATTTGTTTTTCACTCTTTACTATATTCTGAGAACTTCAAGTGGCCACAGTGGGGTAGATTTTTCTGTATTTGCTTGCATCTATCAGATGGGAGGCTATCAAGTCATCCACTCTTCTCTGAGTCTTTCCTCACCTTATTGCATAAGGAAAAGTTTGAAGAGTATTTCCAGCTTCAAGAATGTTCAGGTTCCTGGCTGACAGAGTTTTTGTGTGCTCGTTGCTTTAAAACTATATATTTTTTGTATTATCTTTATATGTTGAGAACCTATTTTACATGATGATAAAATATTTGAGAATTACCCTCTGAAATGAATGCTTTCCTAAAGCAATACAGATCTATATCTTGCAGATTCTATCTTGTGATTCCTCAAATTGCATTCTTGGTATGAACATACTGCATAAGCGTGGAATTTTCCTAAGCACTCCTTAGTGCTCAAGTACATGAATTCATGCAGTCTGCCCTTCCAATAAGAAAGTCCTTATCCTTTGTGTTGTCTGGCAGTTCGCTCTTGGCTGGGGTTACTTCTGGAGTTTTTTTGCATCTCTCTGGCTGACCATCTGAGAGCTGTAATTCCAGTCATGTGAATGATTTATTGAACGAACAGTAGTCAGAGCAGTCTAACTCTTTGATGAAGGATTGGTTCCTTGTTGGTTCCTTCATTCAGAAGACAACATCCTCATTGGAGAGGATGCCAAGGATGCCTTGATGTGGCTTCCCATGGTTTGCCACTTTTCACTTCTTTTCTGTTATAATGTATTGGGTTTACAGCTGCTGAATTTGTCATCTGAGGACCACATACATCACTGAGATAGCAGACTAAATCATCCATCCTATCCTCTTCTCAACACTATATATAGCGTCTCTTGGTTGTACTTTGGAGATGTGTGTTTGTGGGCTTGTCTCTAATTTCTCCAATAGAAAAATAGGTTCTAGTGGTTATCCAGTTAATGACTTTTAGACCATTATCTAGTACTATTAAATTCCAACATAGTATTAAATTTGGATGAAAGGGACATGCATTCGAAATGTCAGATGTCTTCAAAAACATTTGTTCCGTAATTTTAAAAGGAATCCATTTTCCACTTAAAAATAAATTGTCTGGGCTTCTTGGTTCTTTTCTGCTTCCCAAGGAACCATTAAAATTTCCCAGAGCATTTCTTGTTATCATTTAACATCTTTTTGATGCTTTCCACATCTTCTGAAATATTCTTGCTTCTTTTTACAGAAATTAGGATTTAAGTGAATGTTTCAGTATGCTAAGAAAAGAACCTAGGAAATAGCACTAGCTTGCCTTTACTCCCTAGACATGATACTAAGTTTGATTTTGATCAATAAATTTGTAGTGGCTTTATTTTCTACCTGCTCAGGTAATTGAATTATTAATAACACCATTTTGGAAGAAATAGACTTTTACTTTGACTTCAGAAAAATTTAGAAACTTTTTCTAATGTCTATTATGACACCGTTTCTATGGCACTGGGAAACAAAAAGAGTTGTTTCCTTTAAAAAATATGAGGGAGATAATCATGTTCTTACACTTAATGAAATTAGTATGTTTTTTTCTTTCTTTTTTTTTTTTTTTTTTTTACCCCAAGCTCCACCACAGTTTTCTCCTTTCCTAAAATGCTAGCTTAGTCTTAGAATCTTATTAGTTTATACCAACTCCATACTGGTTTAGCCAAACCCATTTTAGTAGTTGCATCTCATATAATTCAAGGTGAGGCAACCAAGATTTTGACAAGGTGAGAAAATTAATGTATTTCTATTATGCTGCTTATCTGAAATCATGTGAGCACTGAAATTTTAATAAATCCCTCTCCACCACTTAATATGATTTTTATACACTTTTATAAGGTGAGATCATATTGCAAAGTAAAATTGAAACATGAGTTGTCTCTTAAATTTTATGAATCGTAAGATTTTTGTATTAGAATGGTCCATTTTCCTGTTTGTTTGTTTATTTATTTATTTATTTTCCACAGCACATAAAACACAGGAAGTTGTAGACGTGCAGTTGACATTATCTATCTGATTTATGTATTTTTACCGGATTTAAAAGTTTTAGCACTTTGTATGATCTCTAATGGCTTACAGGTTGAATAACTTTAGGAAGCATTAAAGGCCTGGTTTGATGTCTAGTTTAATGCTTCTTCTAAGAGCAATTTGTAGAGATTAGGATTTAGTGAGACATCACTGGAGGATTAGCAATTGCTTCTTAAGGCATTCTGAGTTGACAGCTAATGGATAGCTTTCCCTGATAGCTCTTTTGTAGTCCAGTGCTGCTGGATAAAAATCAATGAGAAAGTGAACTTAATTTTGTTTATCCATTAATTTTGGTTTTAACAGATGAGTTCAGCTGCCATAGTAACTAGCTTAGTATGTTGTCCCCATCTATCACGATCTAGGTAACCTCAATTAACACACTGATTAATCCTCAAATTCTTCTTCAGTTGTTCCCTTTTTGACTACACAATGTGAAGGAAATTGCTCGCGGTGTGTCTGAGAGGAGAGAACACACATTCGTGAATACCCAGATAATAAATAGAGACTGAAGATATCTAAGTCCCTTTTCCTCAGGTTTCCTGCCCTCCCTACGTGCAAAACAAAACTGTAGTTAAATTAATTTTTGTATTTCCTTTTCTTAATTTGTTCCACATTTTGCTACTATTTAAATGTAAAACCAATAGTTACTTTGAAGTGTAGCGGGAATCCTAACTAGTAGCTGGGAATTACAAAGTGCATTTTAAATGTCATCACAGAGACACCAAACACGGTACAAAATGGCTTTATTTTTAAAGACTGTTAAATGGGAGTGAAAAAAACTATGTAACTGTTAATTTATGCTGGACTTCTTGTGAGAAAGCCACAGCCCTCGTTTGGAATCTGCAAGGATTTCCATAGCTGTTAATAGTGTTTCCAAGTGATTGCGTCCCATCTAACTTAACCACTGTAGTCCTTAACTTTGACTGTTATATCTGTTGAATATTGGCTGGGGGGACAGTTCTTCCCTCTAACAACCAGTGACACAGAATAAAAATATAAACCAATATTTCAATTGCAATATTTTCACCGGTTATTTAGAAACCAGTATTTAAGTATTTATTTATTTATGCATTCATTTGTTTTTTCAAGGTTAAAAAAACAAAACAAAACAAAAACACACACAACAGTACATTTGGGAGAATTTCAAGCGGAATTTCTTTGTCCTCTTCCAGCCGCCACCCCCAGCAGGAACTAGCTGTGTAGCTGTTTCTGTGCAGTAGGCAGGATTATGGACAGAAGGTTTTAGTTAGAAACTTGTGAAGCTCCTAAATGTGTATGCTGAGTGCATAGCATTTAAGAGAAAACTTCAGAGAAAATGATCTAGGCAGCAATTTTATAAATTCAAGAAATGAATGCATGGGAGAGCTATTACAGAAGACTGCAAAATATTCCATTTTGCACTACAAAAATATTCCATTTTACACTTTTAAAATTTAGCTTTAAGTAATAATGATCCAGAGCTTTATTCTCTAATCAAAAAACAAAAAGCTTCTAGGCTGCTACTGTTGCATGAAACATTTCTCTTCCTAAGATTTGATATGGTGCTGCTGTGAGATACAGTTAGCAATGACACACCTGACAAGTTGTAGAAATAGTTTTGGGATTTGCAGTTATATTTGCAGGTTTTATGATTGTTTTGTTTGTACTTTCGTTTGTTTCTTAATAGTGATGGTGAATGCTCTTCCAAATACAGCATGAGACAGATAGTAAACATACACTGATTAGATTTGAGTGTGTATCTTCTTGTTTAGCAACAATTTTACTGGATCTAGTGTAGTTTATCATTTACATTCTAATACATGCTTAAAATTTTAAAATAAAGTACAAAATGTAATCTTCTTAAAGAGAACTATTTACAGACAAGTGACACCTCTAAGTGTCTTTAACCCTTATGTTTTCCACCAAAGCAAATATTAATCCTCACTAAACCAGAAAATGAATCTAAGCGTAGGTTTTCCCTGTCTTTGCTGGTATTTGCCTGAGTAGTTACTTCTCTGTGTTCCTCCAACTTCTTACAGTATTGGATTGGAAAACCGTCCTCAGTCCCTCATGTGAAAGCTCAGCACGCAGCTCTTGTTGATCCCTGCCTTTGGAGCCATCCAGCCTAGGGGAAGCCCTGAAGATTTAGGACACCTGCTGATGTGCCCAGTGCTGGCTGCAGGACCTGCAAGCTCAGATCGTTACTGTGGTCTGAACGTCTCGCTGACATTGCCATTTCACCATCAGTGGATCTGCTGATGGCAGACACCTTTTAAGAGTTTGGTAATGCTAAAAGTATTTTTATTCTTTTTAAAGCAAGCCAATAACTAATCTACTGTTATTAGTGATCAGGAATATTTGGCTTTAAGTACAGCTGGGCATCATTGCTGTCAAGGTTAAAACAAAATAACAGTTTGTGAAGTGTATTATCCTTAACAGCAGAGGAATGTGTGTCTGGGGCTTCTTTCCAGAAGCTCTTTAAATTTAACAGCACTGTGGCTGTCTCAGAGGCCTGCCACCAAGGAGCCAATGCCACAGAAGAGTAAATGGGAGATGGAGGTTAAGCTGCTGACCAAGCAGAGGGTGGTGTGAGGGTGGTACCACAGTTCAACTGCTGTTGACATAGTTTGGCCTTGGGGTGTTAAGGACAACGAATTCGGGATCTGTGTAGTTTCTCTTCCAAAATTTCTATAACTGATCATTTAATAATATTTTTTAGTCTCAATCTTCTACATTGGAAATATTTTTAAGTAGCCCATCCCTGCTGCCAGAGAGCTTTATTTGGTCAGCAATCTTAATGCTGATCTGGTGTATTGAAGCAAAAACTGTTGTGAAATCTTTTGTATTAAGAGTATAGCACAAAACTGGAAAAAAAAATACGCAAAGCTGCAAGGATGATGAACAAACATTTCTTCTTAGCTAGCAAATGGCGGTCTAGCCAGAGGAAGTCCTCCTTACAGCACTGCTGGATTTCTTTCTGCAGAAGAGGGTGCACGGTAGCCAGGCGGGCTGGAGGAGCTGGGGGGCCAGCCTGCTGCACCGTGTAATGTAACTCTGATTTTCTAATTTTGTGGGTGCCAAGATGTTTTGAGGGGTGGTTTTTCTTTTTCTTTTTTTTTGTTTATTTATTTTTGTTTTTCCTTTAAAGCATCTGAGTAAGGGACTTCAAGTGTTGTGGCTGAAACTTTTGGTACTGGAAGAGTCTTTAATGTAGCAGGCAACTTCAAGCTGGAAACACTTCCTAGCCATGCATAGATACTTGACAGTTAGTTAGGGCTCAGGGTTGTTGCAACACCGGTCTAGCATTTGGTAATGTACAAACCACATCACCAGCTGTTAGTAAAGCAGATAATTAGAGAAATTGTTTCTTCACTAGTAGTTGTAAGTTCAAACTCTTGCCGATTGTTTTTATTTGAGGTCTGTAAACTCACATACTTCATAAATCTTCCTTAAGTGAATCAGTATAATTCAGTTTAAACTGTTTGCACTCTGATATTTTTACTTTTTTCTTGAGAATGGTGATTTGAGTTCATGATTAATTTCTAATGCAGTATAAATAGAGCCTTTTTTTTTTCTAAAAAAAATAATCTTATAGCTCTTCAAAGTTATCATAAGGGTAGGGTTTGAATTTCACCCCAGCTAGTTGTATTTTTATATTCCACTTTTGCTAGGTAATAAATGGGAGATGTTAGCCACTTTTATAGAAGTGCTTTAAAAAATCAGAAGCACTTGTGAAATACAAAAAAAAAAACACTATTGACCTTTGTGAAGTTTTTTTTTCCAAATAATCCATCACTGGTTGATCACTCTAGTACAAAATTACAGCTTTCTATTCCAGCTGCTGTATCTCCTACCACTCTTCAGTTTTAGAAGACATGGAAAAACATGTGGCTGTTTCATCACCAGTGTGCAATGTTTTCATAGGAAATACAGAGCTGGTGTTTATCTGTTCTCAGTATGCTTTCAAAACCCAAGTCACTGAAGGTCCTTGTATGGCTACCACTGATGAACAGCTGTCTCCTGTAGCTCATGTTTCTGCTCTCCTGGGAAGAGCTCAGCTTTGCTGCTTCATAGCACAGGTTGGAGGCAGCAGACTTGATGTTCTTTCTTTTTGCATTCCCTTGGTGTTGGTCATTACCCAGAGATTAGTTTCAGGTCATTAGCCCAGAGAGAGTCAAACATTGGTTCAGGTTTCCTATCACTTCGGTAATTTGGATGGCTCACCACATCTCCTAAGGAATACTGTTTCTGGAGTCTTGTTATTTTTCCTATTTATCTAGCAAATGTTAGTATTTTCTATACTGTTTCACCTCTTTGTTTTTAGTAATTGTCAGCCCTACACTGATTATTTTGAAGATTATCTTATTGTATATGCAAAACATATCACTTATTAGAGGACTTCATTTCATTATAATCATGTGTAAGTCCATCATGACTATTACAATTATAAAAGTTTAATTTGAATTTTTAATAAGGGCTTTGATCCTGAGAATAATTACAAGCATTCAATTATATTCGTATATTATCGATGTCTATTATGTATGTGTATTGTTATGCAGAGAGATTACTTACATGCGAGTTACTGATGTATGAGTATTTGCATAATTAAGTCCTTATTTTACCAGCTTCGGGAAACACTATTATTGCTATATATGTAGTAACATTTTTCAAGGGTACAATTTTATTTTCAGTAATGATTTAGATATTTAGAAGCCTTGGCTTCTATGAAGAATATTTATCCTCCTAAGTGTGTGTAAATGGTTTAGGTGTCATGGCATAAGCCATCCCTTTCAGCTTAAAATGCTTGTAAAATTGACTAAGTGATTGCTAATATACATGCATGCACACACATTTTGCTTTCTTCATTACTGAAGTGCAGCCTCTGCTGACAGAAAATACACTTATATTTTAACCTTGTGCAAAACAGGATTTAACAGCTGGGGTATATAGAGCAGAAGTTAAACCTTCAGGAAAAGTTAGTTTAGTAGTACTACGTTTTTCCTCATTGCAAATTTAAAAAGGTCCCCTGGAATATATGAGCATACCTGTGCCTTCGTGAGAGTATAAAGCACGTGTACACTACATCTAGTAAAGATTTCCTGTCTAATTGTGTTTTTTTTTTCTATGTTTGTTCAACATTGAGAGAAAAAGAAGGCTGAGATAATTCTATTATAGGAATAGAATTTCTTGGGGGGTGGGGAGGGTCCAAGAAGAACATTGCTATGATTATATCTCAGCTCTCAAAACATAGACGGATGTTTCTAGTTCAGCACAGCAGTTGATGCCCATGGATCCTGGTTTCCTCAGCCTGCCTTGCCTGTGAGGTGCTGCTCCTCAAAGACCACGGGGGTTCCTCTCCCCCACATCCTGCTTTGGAAGATGATTAGAGTAAATCTGGCACGTTTCTTCATGTGTTGTTTCCTCTGCATTTATCCCTTTCGGGAACAATGAAAGGCCCCTCATGTTGTCACAGGTAACACATCCCATGAATTCTTTAAAAAGTATTTCATTCAAAATACTGTAACTACCGTAGATTAAGCAGGAGCCCTTCATTCTGTTGTGCTACCATTAATCTAAGTAATTGATCACTGAACTAAAAGTGTTTATGATAATTTTGTTTGCTATGTAAAAACACAGTGTAGTCAATGTTAGAGTAAACATGACAAACTTGCCAGTTTAATATATAAATATATGTATATATATATGTGAAATTGAAAGCAGTTACAAGTAAATGGAGTGGGAGATAATGCTGAGACATAAGAATGCCAATGATAATTGGGAACTGTGCAAGCCTGATTCATTAGATAACAAAGAATACAACACATTAATCATGAAAGAGAACTACTTTGGATTAAAGAAATGTGATTAAAAAAGGAAGTTAATCAACAGGAGAATAATGATGAACAATAAATAGATAAAAATGGAAAAGCTGAGAGCACCTTACATTAGGAATTGAGGGCATGAGGGCAATTGCTAAATGATAAATTGTCAGGAAAAAAAAAAAGAATACTATGAATTATTGTAGTTGTCTTTATAAACAGTTTAGTGAAATTCTAAAAATGGTGTAGGTCTAATAATGGTTTGGTAAAGAACTGTGGAAGTAAAGCTAAAGTATATATATATTTTAAATACTTGAGAAGAAGAGTGTAATTATATTATACAGAGATAATGAAATACTTTTTTTTTTTTACAAGTAACAAACTAATGTGTTGAATAGCTTGATATAAAGTTACAAAATTTTTATCTGCAGGTCTAGGTAGGTTGAACAACAACAATAAAAAAAGTTAAAATACCTAGATAAGGATCTTTCTGAATGATTAGTGCAGACTTCTAACAATTAAGGCTTCCTAGGTGTGTTCAGAAAACCTTGTAGTGACTACTGATACTTAAAACATAAGTATCTGTACTGACAGTATAAGTACTTAAAACTATAAGTACTTAAAACATAAGATACTTAAAACAAACATGACCGCAATAAGTATAGGTGAGGGAAAGCAACAGCCATGCTGATCAAAGTCATGACCAAAGCTGGTATGGAACACAGCTGGAAGCAGCAGTGGGGAAGTCTCGCCTGATATGTGGTATTTGGAGAGAATCTCCAGTCGGCTGATTTACACGTTTGCCTTTGCATCATTTACTTGATTTTGTCACACGGCATTGCAGAAAAAGGGCGATAATGCTTTCAAGTGAGCAAGTGGTATACAAAATCAATGTCTGCATGTATCATGTAAAATCATGTTAAATAGACCACAAAATGAAAACCAGAACAATTGATTTCTGGGAGATCTTGGGGGAACAGTCTCAGCGTGGTGCTTACTCTGGTGTATGAAGAGAGTGCAGGTCCTTGTATCTAATGAGGGGATTAGAAACGTTCAGATGAATGTTACATTCGTGGGTTTGAATTCTTCTCACGTACGGATACCCTCCAGGTTTGAATCTTGACCTCTTTGCACATTTTCAGTTCTGATCCTGCTCAGACCTACTTAGCTAATGAGATGTAAGATCATTGCCTGAGGTAGAAAGACTGTGGCACATCAGAATTCACAGAGATGTTGTCTTACACTTGAGTGGAAATAGCAGGGAAGGAGTTGCCAAATATGCTGTGCTTTACAATTAATATTTTAAGTATGTTTTGAAGATGCGTTTGTCTCTTTCTGCTCTTCACGGCTCTATCATGGTATGATGTATCAAGGAAAGTGGAATCAATATATGTTTTCTTTGGTGTAATTACAGATGTGCTGCATGTTGCACTTCACTATTTTGCAGTTGGGTGTAACTGTAATGCCTAAAGATTTTTAGTTACACTTACTATTTTGTTGAACTATTTTATGAAAATGAGTTCCTCAAGTTTTTGTGCCATTATTTCATTATCTTTTGGCAGCGTGTGGGAGAAAAAAAAAAAAAGGATAATTTGTAGAGTAGAAGCTGCGCTGATATCTGCTGCAGATAGTCTACATTGTGTTGGTACTTTTAAAATGCATTTTATATATATCAGGTAATGTTCACTGAGGAATTAACTCTTCAATTTTAACCCATTAAATGTGTTTCTGCTTGTTGTTATCATTATAACATACATCTTACTATGGGTTTTGCTGATGACCTTTAACGATGATGATTTCAGCATACTCCAGTGTGAATCAAATCGGATGAGTGGCCTTTACAGTGGAAGGAAATACATGCCACATGTATGGCATCCTTCCTTTAGTGCTTTATTATTTCTCAAATCTGTATTGCACTGGTACATAGCAAGCATGTTATCCATGCAGGGTACTAAGCAGAACCTTCTGTTTCTTTATGTAGATTGTTTTAAGACTGATGAATTGATAACAGAGGCAGGGAGCATTGTGCTTCAGCTGTGATCTGTGTGCAGTTGATATGTTAGTTCCCGTCGGGTGTTACCAGAGGAGTAGGAGATAAGAGCGTACCGCTGCTCTGTTGAATGCTGCTCCCTGCAAATCACTTCTGCAGCCAAGTCATTAGTCCTCCTCGTGGCAATACGGGGTGCTTTTCCTGCTGCTCTTTGTCATGTGCATGTGCTGCTAAGCCTAAACATGGTATGTGAATGTGTGTGTGTAATTTTAGACAGGATTGTTGAAACTTAAGGACCAGGATAAAAACTCCCTCTAACCTAAAACTGTATTGTATGTACCCCATGTGAGAATACGTAAGTCAGTAATAGCTTAAATACTACTGCAGTCAGTCTACATAGACAAATAGTCAGAGGAAATGTGGATAGCTGGAGCAACTTCATTGTACAATTTAATTATCTTTTTAAACATGCATCTGTCTGATATACATATCATTGCTCTTTTACAGGCCTTTCTTGTGTTTCACTGAGAAAGCTGAACTCTCTAATTTAGAATGAACAGTTGAGATCTTTCAGACTACAAGAATAATTCATTTATTAGTTAGCACCTAAAAATTACTAATCTCGAGGGAAATGTTGAGGAATAATTAATAATTTTCATGTAATTAACAGAAAATGCTGCAAACCCTGTCACTTTCCCGATGCAAAAGCAAGTCAAGCAGGGTATGTTGCTGTGGAACACTGCAACTGCGAATAATGGGTTAAAAGTAGATTACTGGTTTGCACCTGATTTTGAAACATAACTTTGTACATCCCTTTTGGATTAGATTCGCTCAATAAAACTTGTCTTTCAAACAACACTACTCATGCTCAAGGGGCAAACCCTTGGCCTGCAGTGTTGAGAGGAGCTATTCTGTGAAGATAAGCCTCTCCTTCATATCAGTCCTACCTTTTTCTAATTGAAGTGATCGTTCCTGAACAAGAGCAGTGAATTGCACAAAGCTGACTTAACACATTGATGTCTTTGTCCCTGTGCTTCTATTTTGTTTTTTTCCCTGTGTATACTTCAATACTTACAGCTGGATTTCCCACTAAGTAGGGTGTTATGACACAGGAATTGTTTAAAATACTTCTCTATAGTATCTTTAAAACAAAATAAAATTCTTTTTCATATCTTGATTTTCACTGAAGCACAGTTTTAAAATAAATACCAGGATTAAGTCATTAAGTGCTGGGTTTCTTAACTGGCTCTGGAAGTAGGAGGTGCTGGGAACTCTGCAGGAGCCCGGGGTTCGGTGCTCGTGGCAGGTCTGAGCTGAGGGAGGCAGACAGCAGGAACCTCTGATGGGAGCCTCTTCTGTCTGGGGTGCAAACCTGAGGTACTCCAACTGGGGTTTCAGCCTAGGGACAGAAGTGGAGGCATTATGCTTATACTGACAGGTGTACGTGACAGGATATGTGTGATACGTTGGTATAGTGAAAATATGACGCACTGGACTTCCACTTTTGCCAGATCCTACCTTTCTTCATGCGCGTTTCGGCTAGAGGCTCACAGACAAGTTAGGTACAGAACTCCTTATACAGTCTTTAATATTGCCATATCCTCAATTATTTTCTTAGTCTTTGAGCCCCAGCTTTCTGCTATTAATCATCTATCAGGTGATCCATTACACCTGTTGCTGTCTGAGATCTATGATGTAATACATCAATTTTATGGGTGAAGAAACTAAGTCACAGCTGGGTAACTTAGAGTCATAGAGTGGTTTGGATCAGAGGGGACCTTAAAGATCATCCAGTTCCAACACCCCTGTCATGGTAAGGGGTAAACTTCTGGAGGATAAACAGTTGTATGTAGAATACAGAGCCCGTCTTGTTTACAAAATTACAAACACCAGTTGTTCCTCCATGGTAACTCTGGGAGCAGTATGAAACTGACAAACTTATTGTAATGTCCCTAGTGAGAAGTTCCTCCTTTCTGTTCACTCTTCACCTGCAGCTGCTCTATGGCCATATCTGCGCAGGGATGCTGCTGGGCTGTGAGGACCAGCCGAGCACAAGGAGGGGGATGAATGAGGCTGAGAACGCACAGTTGCATCACCCCCCAGAATCCCAACTCTGAAAACAGAGACTGGCCTTGGATTCTTCAGAAATTCTTAAGAAATTCTTAAGTCAGATCATCTGTGGGTTAGTATGTGACAGGATTGCAAACCTTGGTATCTGACCTGTTTATTTGAGCTTCAGCTTCTGAAATTGGGTATTTATTGCAAGCAAAGATAACATATTTCAGTGGAAAATTCTAAATGTGTAATGTCCTTAAAGCACAGAACAGATTTAAAAAAAAGATTATAGAATTCTGGTGTTCAAACATTTGCTGTTGTCAGGAGAGCTCTTTGTAGTTTTTTTCCCCCTTGTTTTCATGTTCTTTTGACATCCACAGCCAGTGTTACAATTAAAAGGAGATAACAAAAGGACACTAGCACTTCAAGTTTAGGGCACATCATTTTATATTACCAGAATCTTAGAAGATCATGGCATCGTTTAGCAAAGTTTGTTAGGTTTGATACCAAATGAATGTACTAAACTGAATGAACTTCCAGTTGGCTTAAAACTTCATTTATAGAAGTATAAATGAACCTGCAAGTCTTTTGCCCCAAAAGTAACTTGGGCGTTGCTTTTAGTCTGCACAGCAATATTAGTCTATTGCTATCAGTTATTAATATATCTAATGTAGATATGTAAATAAGGATAGGAATTGCTTCTGTAGAGCTTTGAGGACAGGATAAGTATGATGGCCACTGATGCAATGCCCAGAATAAGCACCTAATTTTTCACTCAGTGTCAAGATGTGTAATAATAATGAGACAATTATTATACATTTATTTTGGCTCTTTTTTTGGTCAAAGAACTGATAGGAAGCTCATTTTTCATAGAATCCCATTCAGTGCATAAAGAAAGACTTTTCTGTACAGATTTTATATAAGTATTGGTATTTTTTCTCATAACATAATTTCCTAAGCATCACAACAAAATTTTCAGTAAATCTAACACACGCCAACATTAGCATATGTGATTAACTTTGATTAAAAAAAAAAAAAAAGATCCATTCCCATTTACTCTGCTCAAGAACTGCTTTTCCCTTAGAAAAATATCTGTAATTAAGATATTAAGATAATGAGCTGTGAGTTAGGTCACTGGATGTGTTTAAAAAAAAAAAAAAAAAGAGTAATCAACCATTGCCAAGGTCTTTATCGTATGTGCTTCATGAGCAATGTGGTTAATACAGTGATGCTACAATAGCTGTCACATTCTTTTTGACCTCCCATGTAAGATGTCACTTGATTTAGTTGTGGGGAATGTGTCTAATATGGCTAATATGTCATTGAACATTTGAAAGGGTAAGGGATTCACATATTCTGCAAATCTCTTCACTTGATCCCAGAGCTACAGAGGTGAAAAAGCTGCACTGTGCTCCTGCTACAATCCAAGCAACAGCAGCAGAATCTCTGCTCTTTCTGCAGAGACCTTGGGGAGCATACAGGACACCCTCTGTGCTTGGTGTGACAACTCAGAGGGACGTACATAGTGCTGCTTTGCCATGGTGCGATGAGTCTGGTCAGAATTGACAGTTCTCTCTGCAGCTCCATGTCCTGCAGTAGGAACATGGTATTTCAGTCGACAGAACATTAAAGCAAAGATGTGTTATTTTAGGAGATATACTGAGAGAAGAAATTGATCCATAGTAGCACTCCCATAAATTTGTCTTCATGTTTGCCTGTGTCTGCATCTTCTGATTTACATTCAGTAGAGGCTATGTGAAGACTGAAATTTCCTGCTCCATGTTGCCAATTTTCAGTATTTCATTTTGATTTATCTGGCACTTGGTACTGTTTTCAGTGCTCCTGGGCTCTTCTTTTCATCTGAAACTAGGTTTGTTGTCTTTTTTTTCCTCCTCAAGTAAGTTGTTGTGATAGTAACCATAGTGAAGTAAGATTTTTTCTTTTGAAATAGAGAAATTTGTGCAGAATAGCTAAGCAGTCTGAGATATGTGAACTTCAAATGAGATTAGCACAAAAATATTGACACTTGATGATCAAGTACTATTAAAAAAAAAAAAAAAAAAAAAAAAAAAACTAGTTGGAGAATCTGCCAAGTTGTTAGGGAGGGCAACTGGTAAAAAAAAAAAAAAAATAAAAATGGATTAACAAAAACCTGTTTATAAATTTATAGATTTGAAATCTCTTGAAATCTTTGTGATAGTATAGTCTGGCTCTGGTCAGAGACACAGAAATTAATCCTGTAATTTTTTTTAATTTTTTTTGCTGCATCAAAACCTATGCTTTTTAGAAGCAATACTATAAAAGTTTTCCAAAGACAACCAAATCACTCAGCACATAAATACTGGTAACTTCTGGGGCACTTACTTTCAGGTGCAAGAACACTTTTAGTGTCAATCAGGTCCTGATTGCAAAGGTTGTGAAGTTGCTTTTAGCCATATTACCTGTAATCTCGATTTAAAGATTTCATGTGATTGAGGTTGTGTAAATGTATAAGAAGTTGCACACTAAAGTTTATAAAAGCCTGATTTTTTGTCATCTTAAATAGACCTGAATATGTTGTTCTAGTCATGCTTAAAGGAAGAAACTCTTTTGAAGTTCAGTGAGAATATCTTCCGAGATGTCTTTTTGCTTTATTCAATTAAAAAAAATAAAAAGTGGCTATCTTTAAAAAGTCATGGGGAACTTTTGTTTTATATTGACCTGTTTTTATCATGCAGTATTGAATTGTCCTGCTAAATGTGCCAGTCTTTAAATAATATTGCTATCTAATTCATTCTTGAATTTACATTTTTTTCTCATTTTTTAAAATAACAACTTTTCCAATATTCTTTAATAATTTGTACTCATTTTCTCTGCATGTTAAACGACTTCTTGTTAACCAAGAAGTTTAGGGGATTACAGTCTCCTCTAGGCTGCCTGGTGATCAAGTGCCTGAGCCACCTGATCCGATTAAACCTGCCCTGAGCAGGGGCTTGGCTTGGATGACCTCTGGGGAGGTCCCTTCCCACCCGACCTGGGTGATCATTCTGTGGCGTAGGAAATGCTGTAATGCAGCAAAAATGTATAAGTTAGTCACCTCGAGGAGGGATCACGGGTTGGTCATTTGTGTTTTGTCAGTGGCTGCTCCAGGTCAGCGTTAGGGGGCTGGCAGGGACAGGAGTTTCGCAGCAAGCATGGACGCAGCTCAACATGTTCAAGATGTTTGGGGAAATATTCTTTTCAGTTTTTTTTTTTTTTTTAAACAGCTGTTGGCATGTACATGTATTTTGAGTCTGCTTTAGCAGTAATCTTATCTCTATGAGTGATTACAAGTGTAAAAAATACACAGCTTGCTGGAGTAATTAATAGTGTGAAGTGGTTTGTAATTTCAAATAAGTATAATATTTATTTTCAATTACTGCTTTACCACATCACACATTTCTGCTGAGCTGTAGTGGATCTAGGATGCCAGTTCTAGAGTTCCAGGGGGAAAACATTGTTTTTGCTGCCACTAAATTTGCATTTCACTAACAGCACTTCATTTTGACCTGGAAATATGTCTATTTATTTTTTTTTAATGACAAGAAAAATAATTTTCAAGTGGTCTTAACCACTAAAAAGAGCAAACTGCTATCTTCTTTTCAACGTGTGCTTGTTTGCCTATACTTAGCACATCAGTGATCAATACAAAGCTGTCAGTAAGACACTTTTGTGTCTTAATGGCTCCCTGTGTTGTTTGGTGATACGTTATTTTAAATTCAGGGATGTTTTCTGAGCTTGGATATTTTTTCCTTCTAACTTGACTCCTCTGAAGCCAGTCAGAACTTTGTACATAGCCGGGTTTGGCCAGATTCATCCTATGCAGTTCTTTCTTTGTCTGTCTTTTACCATTTCCATTTGGGTGCTGTGCCCTCAGAGGAAGGCTTCCTTCGGCCACCTGTCAAAACAGTGGTCAGAGTCAAATCACATCATCGTGTGAGCTGTCCTTGCTTCATGACGCCGTTGTTTTCGTATCACCAATGAGAAAGATGTGTCCTTTTAAAGATGGAACACAACACAGCTAGACTGATAGTCGTGGCTCTAAAGAGTTTGCTGGTTAGGCATGTGTGCAAACTGTGTGTGTATGCTTTCAAGCAGTTTATCTCAATTTCAAGTCATTTTAATTCTCATACTTAAGCTATGCAAATTTAGTCAGATATATCTGATGGAGAATGGCTCTTTAAGGAAATTGACATTTTAATCACAGTATCAAAACTAAGGGTTTTATATAATAAACCACAGCAACAGCTTGGCTGTTCTTTGAAAGAATAAAAATCTGTTGCTTTTTATTCCCTGTTTGATAAGCTTATAATTATTGCACCAAGAATGGTTGAGGATGAAGCCCAGAAATCTGTAAAAGAAAATAATTTGTGTAATACTTTATTAATATATATCAATAAGTTTAGAGAAAGATCTATAACCAGACATTGTTGGAATAGTGCTCCTGGAGGCTGCTTAAATGTGCACCTGCATTCTCCCTGTGTATTAGAAAAACATTATGCAAAAATCTGCCAAGAAGAAAAAATGAAACTATATCAAAATGTTGTTTTGACGGGGGAAAAAAAGGAAAAAATAATAAATATACAGAGTGTTCTTGAATGTATCCATGAAGATTAGAATGCTTTCCACTTGCATTCTTGCAGACTTTTTGTGCAAGTGCAATAATTTTTTTAGCTAACTTTGGGAGGAAGGAATAATTATTCTTATTTTTGAAGAGCAGAGGGCGCGAAAGAGTCAGTGAAAATGCAATGCTGGAATTTTTGGTGTTGCAAATTTCTGAAGTAGGAAACTACCCCTCAAAAAAAAAAAAAGTTGTCTTTGTTGCTTTAATACAGATTTGGAGAATTAACCTATTAGGAGTCCAAGGTAATTATCTTGTGGGTGGATTTTTTTTATTATTTTTTCATAATACTGGTATAAAGTAAGCCTTACCTAGCATTTGTTTTGAAAAAACTGACATTTAATATTGAAAAATGTCCTTTTTTTTTTTTTTTTCCCACAATTTCCATATTTTAACTATACTTTTTAATCAACTCTGCTAGTGTAGGTCAGATTTAGAATACATTCTCCCAAGTATATTCTTCCAAGAAGGGAAATCTTTCCAAAGGTCATTGTCTTTGATCATGACTTACTGGTCATGATACTGAAGAGTTCTACAGCGAAACCCTTTAGTTTCAGTGGAGACTGCTAACTGGAAAATGTGCATATTCTGTTCAGGGTGAGATTTTCCTGTCTGGCAATTCTTTCTGGTTTAGCATGAGTCTTTGTCATGCTCTTTAAAGAGCTGATCCTTTTCCTTTCTCTCAGAGCTGTGGGCCCTCTGCCTGCTGGGGAACTGTCATATCTCCCCTGCGGCAGGCTGGCAGCCTTGTGCCTGTGCTACCTGCTCTTCCTCCACGCTTTCACCAGCAACCTGTCTGCACCTTTCTGACTGATCTGAGTTTTCAGAGTGTGACTGTTGCTTTTTCCTTTCAGGACAGGATTTGGTTTAGAAGCTAGATCAGAAGAGAGAGGCTATTTTGATTGCATGGGGCTAGCAAACAAAAGTCTGGGACTGATAAGTGGATGGGACTTAAGGGAATTTTTCTGTGTTTCTGGCAGGGACTGTTAGATTTCTTGTGCCTTGAAGGTGTGCCCATATCATCAGTTAATATGTGGAAAATTAAGCAGCTCTACTGTTTTTAAACCCTTCTAAAAAGTTTAATCCCACTCTGCATACTTATTTACCTGTGAAATAACCAAGGAGATATTTGTCATGCTTTCACATTCTTGCTGTTTCAAGTTTTTTAGCTTGCTGTTTCAATGCAGTTTCCTTTGTGAGAATTGCCAAAATTTGTGATGCAGAATTTTCATTTCCATGTATTGCTTCCCTAGGAGTAGCCTCCAAAACCCCAAATAATGAGTCAGTAAATTGATGCAATCTTCCTTGTCGTTGGCTGACATTTCAAGGGCTCAGAAGGCAAGCCCAGACAGAAGGTCATAAACCAGCGTGAATTCCTCATGTAAACACTTTTAGTAGGCTTCAAATAGTATGGTGCTTCACTTTAATGTGGACCACACAGCCTACCTTACTCAGAAGCTCTCTTGATGTATGCAAAGAGGGTCTGTACAGGGGTTAGTTCAGCATAATTAGCACTATGAAGATGCACACCCTACCATGGAAAAGTGGGAAATGTTGAAGGATGATTGAAGGTTATAAAGAAATGACCTGTTCTAGGGGTAGAGGCAAAATAGACATCAGAAGTAGTGCAGAACACCTCTCTAAAAAAAGATTTTGGCACTGAAAAGAAGTGTAGAGACTGGAGCTCCTGTCCATCAAATAGAACAAAAGGTACCACAGAAGCCGAGTATCTCAGTGGTTTCCCTATCTTTTCTATCAAGCTGGTACTTGACAGAAAGCTGTACTACAAAGGTAAACAACGCAAAGGGTGGAAATTCACTGCAAAGTATGTATTTTTACTTAATTTATTTGTGAAAGAGATGAAGAGGACCCTTGCTATTCTGAATTCTTTAACTGGGTTTCAAGATGTATTTAATTTGGGCCACAGCATGTCATACACGCTATAGGCAAATAGCTCAGAAAGCTTGAAGTAGCCTAAGGACAATTTTGAAAATTATTTTACTTTGCCAAGGTGCTCTGAGAGTAGTCTTGATCAGTGAACATTTTTTTTTTCTTTTAATACTAAAATTGGATTGAATGAGTGGATTTTAAAAGAAAGCTGTTTCATTCTTTGAGTATGTTGAGCAAAATACAATGAAGAGCTCTTATGTATATGCTTTTTATCTGAATACTGGGAATGTTAAGATGTTTTTATTTAAACTATTAAATGCGGTTATAGTACTTTACAATAATATATATCCATATATGCATTCACCACGGTAACATTCACCATAGGTGAGGCAAACATGTGTTGTCCAGCATTTTCATTTTATACGAACTCTGTTTTGCTATTCCCCAATACATTCATATTTCATGAACTGACAAGGTTGTTACTTAACTTTGTTCATACACTTCTGTCATCAGCCAGAAGTATGACATGGAAGTGTGTGTGCAAAAAGCAACTTTCTGAGTGGTCACCATCCTGGAAGAATTTTTCATGCATATAAAATCTGTCAATGGGATTTCATCGTTAATGACCATTCCCACATCTTATTTGTTACTGTTGTTTCAAACATAATTTGAAAAAAGATTACAAAGATAATTTTAATGTGTTGTTGCACTTAAGGTGTTGTGTAATTGATGGGGATGTTAAAACAGTTTGAAACAGCTATTAACATTTATAACAGTCATCTATGAAAAAAGAGGGTTGCAATTATTTCTGAAGCACTTAAAGTATCAAGAAAAAATAACTTCATTTTAAAATGATATTTAGTTCCAGAGATCAGGCTATAAAAAGCTTTTCAAGTTGCTGTTAGTTGTACAAGTCTGAAATGTCAAAAATGACTGTTTTTAGAGGTCCAAATATGGATGAAAGAAAACAGGCTTTTTCAGTAAAGATTTATTTCCACCCCCCAGTGGATGCCTCTTTGAAATGCAGACAGATGGGCAGCACTATAATCTCGTAGAGAGGAGTAAATACCAAATTGGGCACGAATCAGTATTTGCAGCAGAGAACAACGGAGGAAGGTGACTAAACCACCCTCCCCAGCACTTTCTTTTTTTTCCCAGTTCAGAACAAAGCACGTAGAGAGATTTGTTGAGGAAACATCGTGTTGCTGCTGGCTTCTTGCTGGAGAGATGAGAGGGCTCTGGTGTTACTGCTGTCCGTGCAGCATGTTGCTTGAACACTGGTACCATGCTAATAATTGTGTCTGTGCCAGGAAGGAAACATCACACAAGGTGACTATAAAATTCCTAAACGAGAGGTGTGGTAGGTGTCTGTTTTATCTGCTGAAAGCTTAGAAAATCAACATATGGAGAAATGCTGGGCATGCTTGTTATAAAATTAGAAGTTTTTTTGTTTGATCCAATAAAAATATGAATTAGGAACCCTAAAAGATTAATTTCACTATACCTTGTTGACAATTCTAATTCAGGAATCTTTGACAAAGGTCTCCCTCACTTTCTGGCAGCACGAAGGACCATGTGGGGTGCGGCTGAGATAACTGGTAGAATAGGCAAGTTCCGGCTGTCATAACCCAGCAGGCCTCAGACCAGATTTATATGGGGTATCACTTACTGTGAAAGGAGGTGGTTCAGTGCCTTATTTGGGGCAGAGCAGGGTTGTGCTGGCATTGGCACCACACTGACAAGCAGGGAGCAGGGGTGTTGGCTCACTGAAATGGTGTGGAGGGAAGGAGAAGGACTGGTCCTGTGGCTTTTTGAGTCGTTGTTGGGTGCCCTTCTCACATCAGCTGGTCAGCCCATGTCCTGCGAGCATCACCATGCATTCTCCTCGTGGCCTGGAGACAATGGATGGAAATTGCAGACTTAAAAATTCATTTTGCTCTGCGTCAGGAAAGGGGCATTAGCATTTGTGTATCTTCTTGTTAAGAAGAAGAATTTAAACTTTTGGGAGACTTGCTAAACATATGGCTAAGTTCTCCCATGAAGCTATTCAAACTCATAATATGGCTGTTCTTGGAAAAATAGCTATTACTTGGGTATGTGCATATTGGTTTTTCAAGATGTATAATAAGGCAAAGCTCTCCACTTCACTGGAGAGTTAAAATGAATCCATAAAGTTGAGTCTTATAAATACTCTCTATTTTGACTGGCTAGATATTTCACCTCTTTCATGCAGGTTGTAAACAGGAGAGAACAGGAATTGCCAACAAATCAAATTACAGAACATTGCAAATGTCAGAGTTGTGGTGTTCATTATGCTCGTTCACAGAATATATGAGTCATTAAAATTCTGATATTGCTTCAGAAAGACAGAGTTAGTAATGAGAATTAAAAAAAAGTCATTGCTTCCATTTCTTTCTGGCAATGATTGTTGTGAAAATTAAGGATAATATCGAAATGATAACCTGTTTCTCATGCAGTCCTAGATTTTCAACCCTAAATGCCATGCCTACCTGAAGTGCAAGCACTCTTTGAAGTGGTGCAGTAAAATGTATCTAGTTTTTGGAATTATAAGTTAAAAGCTTTCAGATTTTGTTATGAATTGTGTCATAATTCAAAATTTTTCAATTCACTTTATTCTTGGAATGAAGTGGTTCTTTTCAAGTAAAATATTTTTAAAAGGTTTACAATGCTTTCCATGTAGAATAGTTTTTTGTTTATTTTTTTTAATAATTCAGGATTATCTAAGCATATGCTAGAGTTGTGTTTTGTTAAAAAGAGATGTGTATAAACACAAACACATCCCCTTTTCAAGAATCACAAAGCCAGATGAAATTCCTCTGGCTCTTTTTTCTTTAGAAATCATTGAGGACCAACAGCACATGTAATTAACAAGAGAATTTTGCTTTAACCACCAATGTGTTAGAGTGATGCTCATGTTTCTCATGTCGTTACGAATGCAAGGCTGCTCTTCTGGTTGTCTTTGCACAGTCCTTTTGTAAGACTCTTTTAAGTACTGCTTGAAACAGTGTGACTGCTGCTTTACCTGCTTCTCTTGAGGAGATGGTGCCAGTTCTTACCAAAATAGATGAAATTACTGTTTCTGACCTCAGCTGTCTGTGTCGCAAAGCTATTCCATACTTCACACATATTATGCAACTTTGCAATATCAACTCCTCTCTGCAAGAAGTGAATCAGAATCAGCACATTTGTGCAGTGTTTGAGTCTACAAGAGTAGCTGGCAAAAGGCTCAAGCATTGGAAGCCCTTTGAAGTGGTTTTTTCTTGGCCAGTTTCTTGGTCTGTCCCAGGTTTCTGAAATACCAGTGCAGCTCTCCACCTCCAGCTTTATATCTTCAGTGGCAATTAAATAGTTCCCATCCTTTTTGTAATCTTGTCTGTGGCTTAAACAGTCTAAAATCCTGAAATCACAGCTCTGGAAATCTTTCCTAAGTCTCACTCGGGAAGAAATACCCCAACAACAGTGGTTTTTTGTTTGTTTGTTTGTTTTGGTGGTGGTATTATAGGGTATTCTGGAGTATTTCTAGAGTGGTCTAGTAATTTGCAAGGACTTTCACTGTATTATACAAACCATTGAGCGAAGTTTCTGATGTGCAAGAAAGATGTATGTTTGGAACCGTCAGCTTTTTCATCATACTGTACGTGCCCCCTGTTGTATCAGGTTGTCCTATGTACGGTATGCTTAATTTATTGTTTGAAAACATGCATTGCAATTCCATCGAGATGGTATTATGTTCAAAATACAGCTGTAGATTGTTACAAGAACACTTAAACTAATAGAGTAAAATCACATAGCAGGTAATTTGAGGGCTCGGGGAGCCGCTTACTTGCAGACACGAAAGGAACGGTAGCCACTCATCACGAGTCCCGCCTCTGTAGCGAACAATTACTGATTAGTGGGAAAGTCACGAGTGCTGTTATTCCCTACACCTCTCCAGACATAATCAGTGTTACAGGTAGTGAAATGCAAACTATTTGGAGCTGCAACTTGGTCTGTGATTGATTCTAACTAAGCATGTAGAATAGAAATGAATTATGTTTAAAAAAAAAAAAAAAGTAACAAAAGAGGCTTTTCTTACTTAATGGGTTACCGGCCATTGTAATTGAATGGATCAGATATCCAACTCTAATAGTAATTTGGTTTTTTATTTCAGAATTGTGAGAAATGTTTTATATTAAACTTTTTTTTGTTTACATCAGCTAAAAATTTTAAATAGCCTTTTATTCAAGCAAATCAAAGCTTAAACAGCAGAGTTGATCTTTGGGCATTTTTAAAGTAAGAAAATAAAATGTGATTGCTTACACCTGATTATATTTACAGATGGGATGAACATTGCTCTTCAAATGGAATATATTCCCTGGAGGCAATGACATGTTTATGTTTGCTGATCTGAAGTTTACTGACCTATCATAAAGGTTACATTTCAGTGATCTTTAGCAACTTTGTGAAAGGAGGATTTTTTTAAAAAAAAACTTAAGGTATATGGGGAATGAAATGCTTACTATTCTGTGTAAGAAAAAATACAGATTTGTTTTAACCCAATAACATGCTTATGTAGATGAGTGGGTGGGAAAAATGCAGTTTTCTACACTGCATCCCTAAATATTATAGGATGCAGTTAGAAAAGTATTTTTTTTTTCATGTGAAGGATCAATTTAAGTCTGACAGAACTTTAAACCAGTTAAATTCAATCAATGTAAATCTTGCTGTTGACTGTCTCTTCATGCTTCATTTCTAGACTTTTCTCAGAATAAGTATGTTGTGTAACATGACCTTGAAGATCCAAGAACCTGAAAGAAATAGGACTATTGAAGCAGTTTAGGGATAGCACCATAAACACTTAATAATAATTTGGCTTTCTGGTCACTGATGGTCGTGACTGCTGGACACCGGTCTGCAAGGGCAGCTTCCACTGTGGAGAATCAGGAATGGCTTTTTCAGTTACATTTTCTCAAGGTCAGGAATTTGGAGGAAGCTTTTAGATGCTGCCATAGATAAATGTAGTTTTGTATTTTAATGAAATGTGGAATTACGATTTATTTCCATGATTCCAACAGAAGGGAATTTGGGTGCTAGTCATCAGAGCCCTACATTTCAAGAGAAAAAAAAAAAGTTGTTTTCCTTGGACCATAACTGTTTAGTTATTAGAGAAAAGCACGCTCTATCTGTGCATCTAGGATGTCTTCTGGCACAATGCATGTAAAAATATCACTTTAGAGAAGTTCAGTGTTAGACTACATAAAATTCTGGAGAAGAGGGGAGAGGAAGGAAAAACAAATAGGAGAGGTAACTGAAGTAAGTTGCATGTGTGAATTTTACTGTACCTCGTTTTCCCTCATTTCTGTCTAAAAGTGTTTAGGTGAATAACTGCATATCTGTCCCTAGGTCTCTCTGTTGATACCAGACAAAGCTTAGTAGATGGGTCTGGATGCAGATGTCTGCACAGCAGGTGTTGATCAGATGAATCTCATGACGTTTGCCCTTTTACCAATATTAGTTCCAACTCAGAATCAAGTCTGTGTGCATGTGTGTAAGGCAGACAGGTAACGGATGGCATGTAACTAGAAGGTGAGGTAGGAGGCAGAGGAATGTTTTGCATCATTTTGCTTTCTTATTAATCTGCACTTCGTAATCTGAACGTGTAAGCACTTTCAATGAATTGTACCAAGCAGCAATCAAGTTTATGAACTGATGCTGATTGACATGTCAGGCCTGAAGAATGGTGAATTCACATTCTCAAGCTTTCTTGTCTGTTTAAATAATTTTTTCTTTTTTTTTTTTTTGCTTTTTTTTTGTTTGTTTGTTTTGATAAGCTTATTACAAGAAATCTTTGAAAACTTGCTGGTAAATATATTTATTTCAGAAAGGTAACGTAAAATCCATCAGCAGGCTTACTGAGGAATTTTGGCATAATGTGATGGAAGCATTCCCGGTAGTATTTGAGTATTGAGTTGATTCTGGATATAAATAATCCTTCAGGTTAGTAGTTCAATTTGCTTTCACTGGCTGAGAGTTGCTTATTTTGTTATATATATATTACCCTAGAGTAGATGAGAAGGGGAAATGGAAAGTTAAATGGTAAGATGGAAAACATTTTTTCTATGCAAAATGTATCTATCCTCTATCTGTAACATTTCAGTCTACTTCCTTTGTCATAATGGTGTTAATCCTGGCAAACTCTGCTGAATTAAAGGTGATAGTTCTGTGACATGGCTGTTCAGCCTGTAAGAAGTCCTTCAGTTCTGTTTGGATTTCCAGCTAAGGCTCAACTTGATTTGTGGGAGCAGAGGTAAAATGTCAGTGATTTATCCACTGTCCTAGGGCTTCTTACGAAGCATTTCTATCACATGCCTTTGCTATTTATTGTATTTTTAACTCTTTAAATTATGTGCTAGACAGCTCATTATTAAATTAAAGAAGGCTTCTGCTTCCTCATTACAATTGATTGTGCTGTAACACAGAGATGCTGACATCCAAGCCTTTCTAATTTTCAAAAGTATGTTCAGGCCTTCTGGGGTAGTGTACATCACATCCTTGACTGCAGTCTTCCATGTAAAAATATCCCATTTCACATTTCATTCCAGAGGGGAGACAGACAGTAAGCCTCTTGATTATTATCCCTTTGTCATCAGAGATTACCTGGGTTAATAATGTCTGCCGTTTTCTCTAAGTCTCTCTGTTATAGTTTATGGCTTTGATTCCAGATTGTGAAATGAGTTTTGTGATCTTTTTGGTTTTGCCTTGTTACCTTCAAACAAAAAAGGAAATGCTTTAGATTAAAAAAAAAGTTTTTTTCTTTTTTTTCTTGTCTGTAGAATTTCAAATGGGACTTACAACTTATAAACTTATAAAAGTCCTTTATGCTTTTGAAATGGTACGTCTTCTTGCACAGATAAAATTAGTGGTTTATGTTGCTTTTCAAAAGACAAGTGGTCAGCTGAATTAAGGAGAAGGAAACAGGTGCACCTGTAGCTTTATTTCCCTCACTGTAATTTCTTTATATAAACTCGTGTAATACATGTAGAAGGAAACTAAAATAAGCTTCTTCATAGATTAGCAGGAAACCGATATTCTTGCCACTGTAATGTTGAATTTTTATTCTTTCACTCCTAATTTTTGTAAGGATTATACAAAATATGTATTGCAGATAGGCTAGGTGTTGATTATCATGAAATTATTTCTTTTCTGAAAAGACAAGTTTGGGTACAACAGTGGACACACAATGAACACATAACTTGCTCTTTTGTAGAGGTAGCCCTTGTAATGTTGCTACAGTCAGTGCTAGTATGAATTAGCAGCCACAAGAGTGTAAATTGTGCCAGTTCAGGAGCTCATGGTAACTGATTTGTTTCTTATTTGCTGCAAGTTTGAGATATCATGCCTTAGGTCAGTTGTCCTTATTCTCTGTTTCTTTGTTTCAGTTTTGAAAATGATTTTCGAGTTCATAATTTCTCTTAAATATGACCTAACGGGAAGTTGTCTGGTTACATTTTTTCAGATGAGGTAAAAATCTGAATAAATCTCACCGGCACTGAGTGTTTTTTTTTTGTTGTTTTGTTTTTTTGTTTTTTTTTTTTCCACAAAGAAATTTACCTATCTTTGTGCATGTGGATGTTTAATAGATTCTGTGAAGTTTTTCCATATCTATGATAGACGAATAGGATTCATGGTACTCTTTACGGATTAGCTCAGTGAAAGTGGCTACCATGCTGACAAACTCAATTGTTCACTCTGAGGTGTTTGTTTGTTTCTGTTTGTATGAGTGATCAAGGAAAAAGGAAAATTCTTTTAGAGTTAAAATTGAAAAATACTTGTTTTAGTAAATCAACACAGTATTAAAAAATAAGATATTTTGTGGAGTACCAGAAAATATCCTTTGCACTTAAGGTCGTTGTCAGAGATGAGTTCTAGGGGTATAAAGCAGCAATTGTCTTTTAACAGGAAAAAAAAAAAAAAGTAAAGTGTCTGCTTCTCAGTTCATATGCAGAGGAGACATCTCTGAATATGTAGCAAGAGAAAAAGATTAAAAAAGACTAAAGGAATTCCTGGCTAGCCTCAACTGACCAAGTCCTGAAAGAATCCCATAACCTGCAAAAGAAGAAGAAAGATTTAATCCACAAGGAGAAAGTTATGTCTTAGCCTTTGTTTTCAATCAGTATTTTTCATCCTGGAAATTGAGTGTATGTGTTCTTTAAAAAATATTTTATTTCTTTGGCTTGTTTTTGATCTATTAAGTATATTATTTTTATCCATAAAATGCCAGTTTTCAATTTTACGCCTTCATTTTTTTCAACCAAAATGATACTGTTTTATCACCGTGTACTGCTACTTCCACGAACGTTTGAGTGCAAGATTCAAAGCATGAGATCTGGTGATTAAGTTTTTGTTCGGGTCCTTACATAGTGAATCTTGAGAGTATTCTGCCTTTTCTTCATTCCAGTTACTGTCTCATTTCATCGAGGCAGAACTGAACCCTTGAAAACTGATTAACGTCTTCATGCTATTTATTGCTTGAAGCTTTTTGTGCTTTTACAATACAAGTGAATGTGTGAATGTTTTATTTTGGGTTCTTGTTATATAGTTTAAAAAAAAAAAATCCCGTTACTGTATTTTATAATAGAAGCAGGTAGGAGCAGCCACATGGAAATACATTTAACTGTCATTGTACAGCAACTCTTAATGAAACATAAGCAGTTTTGCTGGGCTTATTCCCATTTAACATCTATTTTATTTTCTGCTGAAGAAAAGACCTGTATTCAGAACTGCCATGTTAATCTAGAGCTTGAGATGGAAAAACACAGATTACTTGTAGCTGGTGCAAGGCCCGCGTGACAGGTGACTTTATTTTTAGAGTAGGCTAGCAAAACCCAGTCCTGGGTTGCTGCTTGGAAGGATGCTATGCTTGAAGCAGCTACTGTGTAGGTTACATTCCTACATTGTAACTGGAACTAAAATCTAACAAGTATAATATTAAAAACCCCTCTATATGCAGCTACCTCACTGTTCCAAGCAAAGAATACTTCGCTTTTAATTTTCATACACAGGTGTGGTTTCATGCTTTGTACCCACACAGGCTGAAGAGAGTAAGTAATATCTGTCTTACATCAGCAATTCTTAGTGTACGGTATGATGTGAACCCCTCACAGGACTGAACTCTTAATAGAGCACTTCAATCTTTAACTGTCCATTGTAAATCTTTACTATGGCTGGGAGGTTTGTCACTAGTACCTGTCTCATATATCTGCTACTTGCAGATACTCGCTTCCAGTACAACTTATCTCAGTGTTTCTGAAATAAGCAACTTTTGCTGGTCCGTAGCTTCTCATGTTTTCAAGGTACATCATATTTTTTCAGCCATTTACTTTCTCTTATCGTTTTTTGGTAATACCTGGATCATGACAAATAATTTCAAAATGCATCTGAAGAGGTAGTGGGTTACTGACCTTGACAAACCATTAAGCATATTAAGTAGATTTACTAAGAACTATAATTTTATACCAGAAGTTTTACGTTTGTGAAATAAAGTAATCTCTATTGTATGATAATGCTATAGAAATGTGTTTTCAAGAGCTGATTGGAAAATGGAAGTTTCTGTTGGAATTAAAGTTTTCATTGATAGGGAATGTCTAAAAAATTATATAAAAATGTAGAAGATACTACAATTGTGTTTTATTTAAATTTCAAGATGGGATTGAATAAGCAAGCAGTGCTGTTATTTGTATTTTTATTAGGTACATGTATTGTGTGTAGACAATGAGGAGGACAGAAATTGGTGGGCATGTTGGTATAGGTTTTGATGTGCATTTTGGAACACTCATGTGGATGCTACTTTAATTCCCCTCTGATGTCTTTTAGAGACAGTAGTTAGCTACATGGTGATTACTTTCCCTCGTGAAAACAAAGAGCAGTATAAAAAGAATTAAATTTTTCCCGAGCACCATGTGCAGGGCTCGACCTGCAGCTCAGTGCTATAGAGCGAAGTAGATGGTGCTGAGAAGCACATGCCCAGCCTGTGCTCCTTGCAGGGGCTTTTCCTCCCAGCTAATTCCAGTCTGGCCAGTTGGACTGGGTGCCCACTTGTGGTGGGAAAGTCTTAGTTTAGTGTCCTCCAGAAGGAGCGCAGCTCTCGTGCTCCTACACCACTTCCTGGTGTAGGTCACAGCTACTGAGGTCAGACGGGCAAAATCACTTCAGAGGCACCGTCCGGGCATGATCTGAAGTGCTAAAATGGGACTGAGCACTCCTTGCATCCTTCAGCCCAGGCCTCTGTATTCTGTATGAATGTGCAGGAGGTCCAACGACAGGAAGGCCTGCATGATGGCCTTGTTGAGCCACTCGTTCATGTTGGTGGTGGTACCCATAAAATTCAAGGGCCTGACGTGACCTGTTGTAACCTACTAGACTAGGCTTCAGTTTTTCAAAGCAGTTGTGAAAACTCATTTATATATAGTGGAACAATATTTTCATTAAGTTGAAAACAGCTAGATTAGGGGAATTAACACCAAAGGCTTACAAGTTACTATGCTGGTACAGTCTGTCAAGCCTTTGAACTGTACTCTGCCACTCCCTTGTTTTCATCCATCCCCAAAACCAGCTGCCTGCTGTCACTTGTATTTTTATGAGTAAAATGTGCACACTGAGTAACTCAACGGAGCACGACTGCACATCACATTGTGGACAAGAATTTTTTTTTCTGGTTAGGTAAGTGAGATGACTGTTGTGTTGTAAAAACCACAGATAGCTGAGATCCCCTGAAAGCTTGATTCTAGTGATGAGCTAAAACCAAAAGGCAGAGCATAGGGCCTGTCAGGATCACACACAGGACGGCTGCCTGTATGGGGGACAAAAACCTGGATGCTGTTAGCCTAAATCTTTTTGACAGTGTAATTTGCGTGTCAGGTGGTGTTTAGCTATGAGGCTAACAGGCCAGGAGGAATCTGAGTTGTGTGAAAAGGGCAGTTTTGGCCCCATTATGATTTACTCTCTGGCTACTTAGTAGTGCCATGGTTAACCCTTGGGGATCACTGCCCCGTGGTCCACCAAGCTGCGCTCTTCCTGGCTGGGCATACCAGGCCTGTGAGAACAGCTTTGGTGTCGGTGGTACCAAGGGTGGCATGGAGCCCAGCATGTCTGTGGCTGCTGTGCAGGAAGGGAGCAGCTCTGGTGCCTGCAGACCTGCCTTTGTGTGTGCAAATACAGTGTCGGAAAAATTCCATCTCTGCTAGCTGTCAATCACCATAGTTTTAGTTTAGGATATTTGGAATGTGATGCTGGGGAGCCAGTACAGGTTGTATGCACTTGTCCAAAGTTCATTGCTTTTCATAGGTTGTCATAGGTTTTCTCATAATGCTTTTTGTGCAATCAAAATGAAATTTACAAAAACTTAATGCAGTTCTCCATCTTGCTCTGAGGGGGAATGGGCTAAAGTTGTGCCAGGGGAGGTTTAGGTTGGATATTAGGAAGAACTTCTTTACTGAAAGGGTTGTTAGGCATTGGAATGGGCTGCCCAGGGAAGTGGTTCAGTCACCATCCCTGGAGGTCTTTAAAAGACGTTTAGATGTAGTCCTTAGTGATATGGTTTAGCTGAGGACTTTTTAGTGTTAGGCCAGAGGTTGGACTAGATGATCTTGGAGGTCTCTTCCAACCTAGATGATTCTGTGATTAAATTTTCTGTGATTAGGTTGTATCAAAATTGAAGCAATATCTTATATTTTCTAACTGCTAAATGGTATGAATTTAAGGTAGAATCCCTTACCGGATGTATTAGCCAATCCTGCTTACTCCAGATCTAGGAAGATGAAATTCCCGTACTTCAAGAATGTTTTAAAAATATGCATTATCTAATAATAAACACAGCTTGCATGGAATATGGGCTGCACAAGGTTCTTAAAGTATACCTATTTTGTTAAAGAAGCTATTTTGATTTTCTTACAACTGGAAAAAAAACAATCTCCCTGTGCCTTTCTGTGACGTGACATAAATGCGTGCAGCTCCACAGCTGATAATACCATCAGCCTGTATGAGAAATCACTCAGTCTCCATAAGGAGTAAGCAGAAATGGTCCCATTGCTTTCCTTGAGTGGAGTGAGGTGTGGGGAGGAGGCGAGAAGATGTGCCAGAGCTCAGCTGAGTGTGGAGTTGAGAGTGGATGCTTGAAAAATCATACCCCAGGAACTTGGAGGTCCCTATATTACTCTTAGATCACTGTGAGTTCACAGACATGGTATATATGATGTTATGCATTATATAAAATGTCTGCTATGGATTTATTTGTCTCTGGTTTTATGCTATTGGAGTTCTGAGTAACTGTTGAAACATTACATGCTGTTTTGAAGGGCTTATAAGTTTACTTACGGCCTTACAAATAATTATCGTGAAATTCTCTATTAGAGACATTTCCATCAAAATCTGTCCATTCATTAAATGACAATGTATAAATTTAAAGGCCTGCAGGCTTTCCTTATCCTCTTCCTTGTTCCCTAAATATCTAAATCCTAGCTTCAATATTTAGCATTTAGCATCTTAGATGACATCTGGTTGGGTTTTATTTTTATTTATTTATTTTTTGTTCTTTTTCTGGTGTCCTTACTTGGTACCATAGTGCTATGTGGTTTTCAAAAGAAATTCCTCCTTCTTGCATTGGTTCTATCTGCCAAGAAAAACCCGTCTGAATGAAAAATACTTTAAATGCCATAGTTAATCTGTTAGGCTACATAAATTGGCTTTCACTTAAGTGACAATAAATGTTTCATTTGAATTTAGGTGCTCTGATGAGTCACCATTTATGTAGGCATTATGATGGCACTGTTGATGCCTCACTATGACAGGCTCAATATAGCTGTAATTATGCTAAAACTATTCAATAAGTAAAATCATTGTATTAATCTGTATGTTTTCTTGCTGGGTTCCCACAGAAGCATTTAACTCTGTTCTTTCTCCTGTTCGTATTATTCTTACACCACATGTTTGCAGGGAGAGGGAAGTGCAAGTATGAGATGTAGTCATTCAGAACTCCTGATTCATACTCAGCAGCTGCTCCTTGCCTTCACACTTTCCTTTTTCATACCAGAATGTTAGTAGTTCAGGTGGAGCAACCATTTCATCTCCATCGATCTCATACCTGTACCAGTCTATCAATGAGAGCGGATAAGTTGCTATGTATACTGTTTTTTTTAAGTCATGTATAAACTAATCCAATAATTCATTATTTAAAAAAAATAATAATTGTCCACATATTATTTACAAGGTATATATTTTTTCTTCAGATCCTATGGCTTGCTTACTTGATAATGAATTAGCATTCATTAGAAGCACTAGAACAGTTGTGACAGGGGAGGTTTAGATTGGACATTAGGAAGAATTGCTTGATGAAGAGGGTGTTTGAGTATTGGAACAGGATGCCCAGTGAAGTGTTGGTGCCCCTGTCCCTGGAGGTATTTAAGGGACACATGGACATGGCACAAAGGGATATGGTTTAGTGATGCGACTCAGTGGGTCAGGTTGATCGTTGGACTTGGTGATCTTGATGGTCTTCCAACCTAGAGGATTCTAGGATTCTGTTCTATGATTTACTGACATGAATGCACACATTCACCTTTATGCCATCATACTTGCTGCAAGGAATAAAAAGACTTTTTTTTTCTTACAGAAAACAATCTTTACTTTTCTAATTGAAGTAATAAAATTGCTTCCAATAAAAATGTTGAACCACACTGCTATCGTTTGAGAAGCAAAAAAAAACCATCACAGATTGTGAGAACTGAAAGAAAATGCTTCTCTGTTACCTTTAGGCTGAGATGCTTGACAATTGTCTAGCCAAAGAGATAAAACGTTGAAACTTTTTCTACTGGTGAAAGGCCTTTAACATTTTAAAATGGGTATAAACTCTTCCTGTGTGGAAGAGTGGGAAATTCCTAGCATTACAAGCATAAACTATATGAACAAAGGCAAGGAGACTTTTGTACAGAGATGTCTCAGAATGGTCTCTCTTTCTTCCCTAATACATATGTAGGTTTACATAATGAACTACAAATGTTGTTGATCAAACTTGCATCATGACTAAGAATAACCAGGAATTTTTCTATGGTCCTCCCAGATCTGGTATATCAATAAATCCTATAATTAATTATTGTATATATGTCCATCTTATTAGAATTTACAACATACTTTAGCCAAAGTTTTCTGTTGTAAACTCTCCACATAGATTGAGATAATGTTAGTTCCATTTTAACATAGGTACTTTACATTTCTATTTTTATCTTCATTATTTGTGATCACACATTTTCAATGATTATTCCTTATTTTTATTGTTACAGTTCTTTGATTGGGGATTGACTTGCATTTTCTCAAAACTTAGAATGTCTATTCTGTATAAGTCTCAAGTTAGGAAGAAGTCTTCCACTGCTTTTCCTAAACACAGATTTGATTCAATTTATATGTAATTACCTGTTCATATGTACTTATATATATTACATAGGTTAATAAGTCATGTTGCAAAATATATCTTTAAAATTATTAAAATTGAAACACAAAATTTGTAGAATACATTAAAGTTGCACATCTGACCAATATTCATGGTTGGTCCTGTGGTATGGATACACTGAAAGCACCTATGTCTTTATTAAATAAAATATAGTTTGATTTTTGTAAAAATAAAATTGTTAATAATAGTTCATTGATTTGATTCGGAATACAGAACTTCAAGACAAAATTAGTTCAAATAGCAATAAGGCTTTAGTCGAAAGCACTGGAAGCCCTAACGTTGTAGTTGGTTAACATCTTTATACAGTTTTGTTCAGAGTGAATAAGCTGGATGAGATCCTGGCTGCCCTGAAATCAATGTCAGTTCCATTCCTTTCATTAGGGCTTATTGACTTAAGTAGATGTATTCATCTGCTCAAGGTAGACATACATTTATCTTCTTTGCTGAATAAACACTAATTCTGAACGTTTTTCTTTTATGAACCTTAGTTCATAGAGAGCCTCTTCATTTATCTGCATGAAAAAGTTCAAATATGAGGATCTTAATCTGTGAATGTTAGGTTATAAAGATTATTTTAGTCTTTCCACATTTCAGGCATCATTGAAGTCTACAGGAGCTGGAGGTGTTTAGTGCTTTTCAGAAGTTTTCAATATGAAATCTAATTCTAAAAGGGCTGAATAAATTAGCTATTTTTCCTCCTTACAATATGGCTTTCGGGCACTGAATGAGCTAAGTGATGTGCGCATGTGCACTGAACATGGTTTAGTCCTAAAATAGAAACTATGCTAACCCACTATCATATATTTTTCTAAATTGAGAACATAATTTGTGAATTACTGAAGAAGTCTTGAGCACAGCTTGAAAGAGTCCATCACTGATGCTACAAAGCAATTATACTTTCAAAGAGTTAAATATATGGTACCATAAAATGAGAAATTAATTCTTTCTTGTGCTTCACCCCATCTTTAACATTAAAGGCTTGCCATTGCATTCATGCTTTCACTGTGTATGTCTGGTTGTCCTTCACCACCCCCACCTTCATTGGCACCGGCACAGTGTAGCTATACATCCACAGCACAATCTTAAACAAAAATATAGTACAATTCAATCCAGACCTGCCCCCCACTTTTTTTTTTTTACTCATTTATGGATGAATCTTTCAAACTGTCCTTAAATTTATTTGGAGTAATAAGGAACATTTCTCTTGCATATGGTCTAAGGGCAAAATGATATTTTAGATCTGTGTCAATTACTTAATTTGCAACCAGTCTGCGCTTCCCTCCAGCCAGCAGCTAAGGAGCTGTTACTTGATAATCAGCATTAACTCTGTCAAATAACATGCAGAAGTTAGGTCTACATCTTGGCTTGAACTATGTAAGCAGGCATAAAACTTCCTCTCCTCTGCACCCCAGCTAGGTTCTCACTGTGCAGCTTGCACTGAGCTGTTGGGAAACACAGCTACGGGGCTTCCTGACGTCGGGCTGCAGTTCCATGCAGCTGGTTGACCTGAGAGGATGCTTAGAGTATCCTATATGCTAGCCAAAATGTTTTGGTAGAGGTCACTGGAACAGGCTCCCCACACTGGAACAGGCTCCCCAGGGACGTATTCACAGCACAAGGCTGAGAATGACACCTGTCGGAGTTTAAGAAGCATTTGGACTATGCTCATATGGTCCGAATTCTTGGGTAGACTTGTGTGGAGCTAGGAGCTGGACTTGATGATCCTTGTGGATCCCTTCCAACACGGGATATTCTATGATTCTAGGTGCCTGTTTTGTTTCACTGGTGTAGTTAGAGTAAACTTTCGTCTGGTTTGCTGACTTCAGAAATTGAAAATTAATGTTTCTAGGCCTACGGTCTCATGCAAGCTTTTATCCACACCCCAGATTTCTAGGAAGTATTAGTTATATAAATTCTACGTTTAAAAAAAAAGTCTGGATCTTATTATTATTACTGTTATTTACAATAAGATTTCAATAGGGCAAAAACTAGTGGCATTTTTTTCAGCTGGACTCAGATTTTTGCATGTATTTAAAGTAAAATATATTCAGAAAGTTTTGGCATAGAAGTAACTTAGGTAGAACTGGAGTTGATGGGGAGTGCACTGCATATGCTCTTCCTGTGTAGCTAAAGGGAATATGTTTATTTCATAACTTCTTGTTTGTTTGGAATATTCCTTTGGGACTATGTGTACTCTGAGTTAACTGCCTGACATCCTGCTGTAGTTCAGGTTTCCAAATAACATTTAATTTCCTTATTGGGCTAAACAAAAGGAAGTAAAAATACTTCCTTTATCGTTTGAGGTGCAAATTGTAGCATGGTAATCCATTTGTTCAGGCTTTCGGAACACAAATAGCAAGAGTGATTTTGCTGTATCCAATTAAGGCATACACAGTGCGACTAGAGATATCACAACAAATGGTGAGAAATTAGAGGGTATGTTTACTGTTGGGTTCCTTTTACTTTTTAGCCTTTAGTTTTTAAAGCCTTTAGCAGTGTGTATCTTGAAGACTCATTTGGCTATTTGAGCAAAAATATATATATATATATTTTGAAAAAGAAATAAAATCTGGAATTTGAGATACTTACATTCTGAGCATCTGCTATTGAGAAAACAGCAAGATTTAACCACACTACTAGCATGTAAAGCTATCTTGCCTCTGTTTCCCTGAGTATCCACATATGAGGAAGATGAATTTATATTGCTTTAATGTGAAAGATAAAATGAAGCTGCATAACACATGCAGATCAGATGTGAAATACAATATGCAGCTGGGAGATACATAGAAGTTCTCATATTACATTGCTACAGAAAATTTGAAAGTATTTCCAGTGTTATTTTTCTAATGTATACAGATAGGATTTTATTCCTTGGTGGATTAATAATTTCTGAAGGGAATGATGTGTATATACAAATCAAAATTACAGACAGAGAGGGTATACTGAGCTGTTCTAAACATGTCTAGCAAACACGAGGTTAGCTATTGACTGATGGCTGGCCATATGTTTGAACAGCTCTGAAAGCGAGATCACCGCAAGGCAATCAGGGAGGATTTAAGTAGATGATTTCCACAGCTTTGTTTGAGGAGACAGAGCTAAGCGAGAAATCTGCCCATGCCTTCAAACAGCAGAGTTGGCTCTGGGGACTGGAACTTGACTGGACACTGTGGCGTGGGCTTTCATAGTCTGTCTGCAATTATAACGTGTAGGTGATCAAAAGATGGGGAAGATGAAATCACTGTAGCGATTTCAGATTGTACACATTGTACTGAATCCAAGGTTAGTTTTGTGCCATCAAATGAAAGATCTCATCTAAGCTGCTTTAGTTAGCTTCGTGTTCAATAAGGATTGACTACAAATCCTCACACGTGTCCGGCCTCTATGTCAGAGTCAGGGTAATCAAGATTTGCAAGCTTTTGGAAAAAAATAAATCCCTTGTATTTATAAAGACGGATAGGAATCTCTACGTGTATAGCTAGCAATTTCTTTGTCTCCTGACTAATCTAAATTACTACCTTTGCATTGTCTGAATAATGGTGAAATGTCTGTGAGCTCTGTAAGTGTGTGTTGGTGCTGGGATGTGAACGTACAGGGAAGGATGCATTCAGTTCAGCTGAACTGTAAGCAATTAATAATTAGGACAAATATTCAAAAAAAAGTTTTAATGTGGAAGTATTGAAGGTAAAAAGCTTCATACTGAAATAAGTCATGAATACAATTTTCTTTTGAAAGTAATTGTTGAAATCCTTGAAGAATTGTGATACTGCATTATTTTTAGTCCATTTTTCAATATAAAAAGTGTAAGAAAAAAAATCAAAGCAATGGCAGAGCTACTTATGCTAGTAGGAATACATGCTTAGAAGTTTTCTTCCAAGTACAAGTCAGGTCAGTAAGAGAATAGAGCTGGAACTTCCATCTGCTCTGGAGGAGGTGGCGACTACTACTCTTTGTGAAGACTTGTTCTCATTTAGAGCAGCATACATTGTGATGCTGAATTGGGTCTCTTTCTGCACACCTGAGCAAGTAGGAATGTTGTCATGATGTTAAGTATTAACAGTGAGACAAGCAGAATAAATAGATGGAATTTTTTTTAAAGCTACATGAGCTTGAGGTGTTCAAACTAAAAGCAATTATGTGCATTTTTTTTTTTTTTTTCCCAAAGCCAGTGTAATCCATTTGAAAAATTCCCTGTGATTTTAAAGCTTTTATTATATTCTGCAATTCACTTTAAACTGTAACTGCTAGCTTTTGGGAGGAAACTTTGTGCCAGATAAAAAAAAAAAAAAATGTGCAAAGCATAGAGCAATTCTAAGTGAATATTCTTTTTCAGATCATACATGTTAGAAAATTTCTGCTTTGTAATTTCTTTGGGTACTGATAAACCCACTGATTTCAATGAAATTGTCTATCAGCTTGATGCATTTTTTTTTTCCAAAAACGTTCTGGCTATTATCTATGGCCTGGTTGCATTTAATAAGTGTCGGTTTTTGTTTTGACATTGATCCAAAGTACTGCTGGTGAGAAAAAATGCGAATTCAGAAGACATTTAATGGAACACAATTTTCATATACTTGCAAACAAACGAACAAAAGAATGTTTTTTCAGTCACTTCTAAATGAACATGATGTTTCAACAGACATTGTTAGGGCATATATACTTTATTGAGCACATAAAAGCCTTCTTAGTATGATACTATCTGCTAATTAATTCTGCCCATTACCAGTGTTTTTCTCCTCTGTAAAAATAGGTATGTCTACGAAGTCTTATTCATCAAAAATTACATGGGAGATTAGAGATGGGAGTCCAAATTTGTTGTGATGATAAGGACTAACAAATTTAATTCCTCTTCTAAGTAAAGGCAGAAGTGAGGCTGGCCTGCTGATCATAGGAGAATTGAATTTAATGCAGATCTAGTTGTTAGGGAACACTCATACTTCAGCAGTTAAGCACTCTATATCAGATAAGAATTAATCCTAAGAAAACATTACTGATATTAAAATCCTAAAATATTACTTAGTGTTGCAAATATGACTTAAAGATTCCTGACAGCTAGCAAGATTGAAGGAGAAGTAATTTAAAGTTGCTTTTGCTTGTGATATGAAACTTTAATATTAAAAAAAGAAAGGAACTAAAAAAAAAAAAATGAATTTCCTTTTGTCCACTGTTTTCCTTGCAGTTTAAAGAAAAGGTTCAGAGAAATGCAGAGGAAAAAAAAAAAAAAAAACAAGGCAAATATATGGAACATTTAAACTTATAGCAAAATTTCCCTGAATATTATGATAGCTGTGTGAGTGTGTGAGGTGTAAAGTGGGGAGGAAGCGGTGACCTCCTGGAGCATGACATTTAAAAGAAAGACCAATTGTTAAAAATGACCTAGAAACCGGGAAATAAAATTTTGATTTGAAATTTTATGTATGCCATTAATCATCTTTACCTTTATGTACAATAAAATACCTACTTTTATTTAAATAATGTGATATAAAAAATTAAAAATCAGATTATTATTCATTCTATGCTCTGTAAATGGAGTAAATGTTGTTTTCATGCTCAATTATTATAACATTTGTAGTCTTCTGAACAATGGAAAACACGCATTTAAAATTAATTAGCCTGCTTGTTAAGTGTCTGACCCTCTGTTTCAGTGTGCTAATATCCAGCGTTTTATTTAAAGAAAAAAACAAAATCCCTGTCTCCATTTAGGTATGGTTAACTGATAACTTTCTTTTGAGGCCTTCCATTATCAATGCCCCTAATTCTGTGGATTTATGAGCAAGTATGATGCATCGTTGTTACAGGAGGAAATGTAAATGTAAATTCACAGGGTTTATTGATTTTTTGGAGTTTCTCTTCTGTCCGTAACAGATACCCTCACATTGTTTCAGGAGAGTGATATGTTCAATTAAAAATACATCCCTGTTTTATAGCCCCAAGACATTCAGTCCTGGGTGGCATATGGCATTGCCTACTGCTACACCTTGCTAAGAGGAAGCATTTCCCACTGCATGGCAGGGTGCAGCCTGCTTGTTCTGCTAGCTTCCTGGCTTTGAAATCCCCCATATTCCTAATATTGTACTGCATCTTTTATGGACAGCTCTAAAACATTTGAAAGTAGATGACAAAGGAATAGCTTTATAAGTGGTATGTGAGGAGTGAGATCCAAAGGAGAGAAAAAAACTGAGAGGGGCACCTAACAGCGGAGCAGACCTAAGCTCACAAAGAAGGCTTTGTGTTCAAGTCAGGTGCCCTGTGGACATCTTTAGACCATTATTAGCAGAAGACAATTACCAAGTAAAGGTCAGAGACCATAAAGGATTCAGACATGAAGGTTAGATCAAAGCTAAATTTCCATAACACACCTGCAGTTAAAAACATTTTTTTTTCTTTTTTTGTTTGTTTGGAACAGTGGAAACAAACCTGTCTAGTGATAACTTTAATAATGTCTGAAAGGAGAACGAAGCCTGATCCATTTTAGCTTTTTCCTCTAAGTTCTCTTCGATTTATAAAGAATATAATTTTTATTTGGTATTTTGCATCTTTTTGAGTGAGAGTTTCAGCATGAGATGAGAAAAGGAACCCTGAATAGACTGTTGAAGCCTTAGCCATACACAGAAGTGAGTCCGGGCACGCACGTTAAAGAGAACTGAGCTAATGGTTGCAAGTTCCAAAATAGTTGCTTTAATTTTGCAGTGTCATTACAACTGCAGAAAATGAGTAATTTCACTGAAGTGAAAAAAAATCAATGGTGATATTGATGTGCTCCAGCTGAGGTGTACGTGGCATTTTAAAGATGAAGTGTGGAGCTGAAGCTGTCCATTTGATAATAAAATGTACCGATTTTGCCTAGTTAAAACCTATTAGCTGGCTGAACTCTTCCATGCTGGTTATGTTTCAAGAAATTATTTTCAAATGTCAAGCACTTGCTTTAGAAGGGAATTTTCTCATATCAATTTCTCAAGGTTAGTGAGGCCATCCTACAGTTCTTAGGAGGGCTTTGCCCACTCTCATGCAGTGTAGAGATATCACCAGCATTTGATATTGTTTTCTATTTATTTTATTTATTTTTTAACAATAGTATTCTTGAGCATTTTTATGTGGCTGTTTCTGGATTTAATTTTTCAGTCAATTGGTATAAAACTGTTTTGTATAACATGGTTGCCAACTAAAGGAGGTAATGCTGAAGAGTGCTACATCATTTCCATGTGTTCCACTGATGTAGGAGACAATAAATGTCGAATACCAGGGTTTTTAAAGATCCATAACGGTGGTGTAATGCTGGAGTAGGAATTGCTTCATGTTATTTTTCTTCAAAGGATAAGCTGTCTCCTTTCATTTACAAGAGAAATTGAGAAGAATGTTAAGCATGAGACTGGATTAGGTCATTCTAAGGGCTCATTTTATTATTTAAATGTAAAACAAAGCTAAATCAAGATGCAGATATTAAGAAACATTTACTTTTAGTTCTCCTTCCCTACACTCTGGGGTTTATGTTGGGATCTGGCTTACACTCAAATAAAGCTGAATTTCTTGCTGGCTTGTGCAGCTGACTAATTAGTCCCCTCTGGGAGGCACCTGATTAGCTCTCTTTAAAGAGCTGCTACCTGGTCCTTCCCAAGCACATGGTGAAACACAGCAAGACAGCTTCAGAATAGCTTAATTCCTTTCTGGGCAAGGTATAGAGTGAGAATGGAGATTGTGTCTCTCCCCTCCCAAGTTGCCTCTTCGTGGCAGATAATGAAATAATTGTCTAGATGTACCTGAATTCCCTGTATTTCTATATTGCTTGTTAAAGGATTGCTATTGTGATAGCTAAGAATCAAGACAAACCATTCATCTTCGGGTCAAACTTTAGCTGTTAATGCACTTTATGGAGGTCTGCTGACTTGTTCTGCAGAAGGCATGCTAACAGTGATATCCTCGTGATCCTGTTAATATGTTTCATGCTTATTAAAATAAACTTGCGTATTGTAACATGCAACATCTATGCATGGTAAATTTTATAAGCCAAAGCTGATGCAATGTGTGCAATTCAGAAGTAATTGATTGGATCTAAATCTTAATCTCTGAAAACTTTCAAGTCATTTACTGGAGTTTTTTCATCTGTTAATTATCTTTGATTCCTAAAAGCATCTAACTACGTGGTGTTTTCACGGGAAACACACAGTGCTGTTTTTTTTGTTTGTGATGGTTTGTTTTTCAGTACCAAAGTGAATTATGTGATGCACAAAGTAATCGTTTTTCATTGAACTGTCATGGAGATAAGTACAGGTAAACCCTACCTGTAACAGTGAACGTTAAATATAGGGGGCTATCATTTCAAACTTACAGAGTTGTAAACTAGGACAAGTATGGCTTTTCAGAGGCACTGAAGAAAGTATTTCAATGTTTATGCCTAGAATCAGGCATGTAAAGATTAATATTAGCACATAAATGACAACATTTTCGTTGTTGATAAGAATTGGGTAAGAAATGGCATTCTTGTTTCAGGAAAATTTTCAGTATTTTAGGGAATTTTATTCTCTTGAAGAATCAACCCTGAAAACATTTGTCCCTGAAAATTATAAAGAAAAATTAACAATCTTAAAAATACGTGTGTGATATGTGTGATGGTTAGTGTGTTTGTGTAAATATGTCATATTTCTCATTTAAATTTCAAATTTGTTTTTTTTTTTTTTTCCTTAAAATGAAGATGCTTTGAAGCTTGATTTAACTTGAGAATTCACGTGATGTAGCTTTAATTTCAAAATGCAGAAGCAGGCTGTTTATCAAATCAACCTTATGCCATAAAAGGAGTTCATTTAATCAAATTGATTCTCGCTAGTGAAAAATGTTTGTCAAGACATATCCAAAGAAGAAATATCATACCTCTAGCAAAACCAGGCTCTGTAGGCTGAGGAAGAAAACTAATATCTAAACCAGCTGGAAGTATTTGATTTTTGCAATCTGAGTAGTTCAACTGTTGATGAAATGCTTCAGTATATAATTGTGATGTTTGGAATTACCCTATCCTTACTTTGCAAGTAACAAAATACAGAAAAAGAGAAGATAAAATAATCTTTGTCAAGTAAGATGTGCATGATAAATAGGGGAATAATCTCTCCTCTTACTACTGCAGTTGTATGCACTTGGGAGTTAGCAAGTACTCGGCAGAGCTACAGATGTCACATCTTCATGTTCAGAAACTTCTTGTGAGTCCTCTCCTGTTGGCTTGGGCATAGCCTGATTTTTGTTTTAAACTGCAAATGTTTTTGTGACTGAAACAAAAGAAATATTTGAAGAATATTTAAAGAAAAGTGTTCAAAAGTTTTTTTTTTGTTTGTTTTTTAAATGTGCCAAAACCACAAGGAGTCTCTAAAATCCAAATGATGGCCAGCAGGAAGAACTAACAGACGTTTCACAGTTGTGGCACTTGCAGTTCTGTGGACTTGGAGGCACCCTGCAGAGTCTCAGTTCAGGAACCGCTGCTGTGAGTCTCATTTAAGACTGTCAGCTACTTCTAGGCAAGTTTTCATTATTGGATTCCAGATCTGCTGGAACAACTTCATTTGTCCAGTTTTTGTTGCCACTGCAATTAAAGTTTCGTAAACAGTCGGGCTTCACTGGGGAGCATAGGTCCCTCCGCACAGGCATTATTGACCCCTGCCACAGACTCCTCGCACAGCTAACAAGACCGACGTTCGAGGAGGATGTGTCAGAGGTGTGGAAAGAAGTCTCTTGCAGTAAATCATATGGTCTTCAGGTCTCCTCTGCACCGAATGTTTTGAACAAAATATATGTGCTGGGTTTCTACAGACTGCAAGATGCAATCTTCTGACATACCAGAAGGAAATCCCTTTCTCCTTGTCGTTCTTGAAAAAGCAATATTGATGGAATAAAATGTGGTAAAAATTATAATCTTGTCTGTTGCTATTCTTGAGTAGTACCAGATTTCTTGCAACTGCTGGTAGAGAAAATGTGATGTGTTTTGAAGCCCAGAATATTACTCATTCCAAGACTTTAGTTTAGTTTCTCAAATGGGTAGATTTTGAACAGGAAAAAATCAGCAAAAATAGACTAGGTATCTCTGTAATTGCTTTCACACCTATCTGAAGATATCCTGAGTGCAAGCAATTTGGCAGAACTAGCAGGTTAGGTGAAGACACAATAAACAGTTTCTGTTCTACTAGGCCAGACTCTCCCAAACAGTAGGAATGTTTGCAGATACAACTAACAAACTGTAGCTCTAACGGCAGAATTTAATCAACCTAATGTTGTTATGATGACCTGGATACTCATATTGAGAAAAATGAGAACATGCTATTTCTTCTGTTTTGCATCTAGAGGTCTACCTATTCTATTGCCAGAAGAGTTTAATTGGAGAAGATGTGGTGGGTGAGTCTGTGCCACTACTCGGTAGAATCTTCTTTACATGTTCACATGCCCGTTAGGTGATTTGAAAATCCATTGGACCTTTTTTTTTTTTTTTTTTGAACAAGAATGGCTTTTGAGGCAGGATAAACTGATACTGAGGGACATGCTCTGAAGTAATTTTTCTGGTTGCATGCGGAAAGAAGACTTGAGCTCTTAATCACAGCAGCTCTGATATGTAGGAAATGGATAACGAGCTGCTGACAATTGTACTTAACTCTCCTTTAAATCAGATACTTAAATATTGAATCTATCACTCAAGAACATGAGGTGGATTTGTGACTACTTGTAGAGGACTGTAGGTCCAAAACTCAATGATGAAATTACAAATGCCATGACATTATTTGAGGTGCCACTTACCATGCCAATAAACTTGCTAACAAGTGTACCAATCCCAGAGCAAACTTTTAATACATCTCAGTGTAACAGTAGTGGTGATTTGTAGGTTAGTGCTCAACTTTATTAGTATTCCAGTACGTCTATTTAAAAAAAAAAAAAAAAAGCTAACTTTAAGCAAAACACATGTAATTTGACATTTTTAGTGGAAAATCTTTAATTTCCACATTTTCAAGCAACTTACTAACAGTAGTAGTAAGAAAAGTATGGTTTTTGTACTTGCATTTTTTTTTTTAATTTATATGTTTTGATTTAAAATTACTAATTTAAAAAGTACCTCATTCTGAAACCATTTATTTTGGCAAAATTCTTTAGGTCACTACCACTAAAATTGCAGCATACTAATGGAAGCATTAGAAGGACTATTTCTAATGGAAAGGGAGGAAAATATGGTTAAATAACCAGGGAGAAATTAATCATGATGCCTAATTTGCTAATCGTTAGGATTTTTGCTTGTGTTGTTGTATGTACAAATTGAAATCATAATGACAATTATTTTCAGTTCACTAATGCATATCCAACAAGTAGGCAGACACAAGGGGTACAGAAAAGTCTTCTCATCTGTTATATCTGACTCAGATTTTTTCAAACCATGGGATATTTTTATTATTTAAAGGTCACTTCTTGAAAGCTTTTATGAAATTTTAGTCACATCTGTTGTCACTAATTGGAGCTTTGTAGTTTTATACTCAGCAGTTCACTAAAGAGGTGGAAGTTGGTGTTAAATATGTTGAATGTGGGCTTATTTCAGTAGGCAGTTCCAGGACAATAATTTGAAATATTTCGAAAAGTCACAGAAAGTACAGAGCAGTGGGCAGGTGCCATGTAGCCTTTTTACAATTGCCACTGAAAACCAAACTGTAATCTCCTAAATGACCAGATTACTTCCCATAGCGAGGAATATAATCCTGTTAACAGAAACTGCCTTTGTATTTGCATGATCTCACCTGAACTTTTAGCTGCATAGTTTTCTAATCAATTTTTGATGTTTAGTAGGTAGAACAAAAAGTCATAGGAGCATAGAATCACAGAATGATTTGGGTTGGAAGAGACCTTAAAGCTCATGTAGTTCCAACCCCCTGACATGGGCAGGGACACCTTCCACTAGGCCAGGTAGCTCAAGGCCCCATCCAGCACTGAGCATGTGTATGATAACATACAGGGATGGAGCATCCACAGCTGCTCTGGGCTGCCTGTGCCACTGCCTCACCACCCTCTGAGTAAAGAGTTATTCCTAATGTCTGATCTAAATTTGACCTCTCTTAGTTTAAAACTATTGTTCCTTGTCCTATCAGTACACCCCCCTGACAAAGAGTCCTTCCCCTGCTGTCCTGTAGGCCTGCCCCCTTCAGGTACTGGAAGGCTGCTATTGGGCCTCCCCAGAACCTTTTCTTCTCCAGGCTAAACAACCCCAACTCTCTGAGCCTCAAAATGATGTTTTTTATTACTTTGATTCTAAAAATCTCCTTTGGTCAAGATTAAAAGTTGTTGCTTTTTGTCTTTATCGTTGTTTACAAAGGGATCCAAAACTGTAGCTCTGGAGTTTTGCATCTGTTGCTGACAAACAAGATAATAAAGGAAAATAGCCCCAAGACTTGAAGAAGGAAGTTGAATTGCATTTTCTGTAGTTAATGTATTAATCTCTTCTCTGAAAAGAGGACACAGAATAGTTCTGTGTTATATTACAAGGCAATGCTAGAATCTACAAAAACGTTTACAAGTGCTGTATCTGTGGTAATTTTCTGATTGCTGCAAACAAGAAAAAGAAAAAGGAATTGAAAACAGACAAAAACAAGACAGTTAAACTTCAAACAAAAATATATACTCTAGCTTCTATGTCTCACAGGTAGTGGTTTTGGTTCCATCACAGGCTGCTTAGGTGGGTTGGATTCTGCTGAATTCATTCAGGTATTCAAGGGAGAAAGGCAGTATAGGAACTTACAGCAAAATCATCGGTCTACAAAACTACTTTCCATGTCTGTTAAAAGATCTCTGTCCCAATAATAAGTATTGTTTAAGAATTCTGAAAAGAAAAAAAAAATCATCAAGGTGAACTAGTTATTTTATGCTGCAAACTCTATTTATTAAGCAACTTGACAGCAGGCTCTCATGGGAGATTTTGTTGTGTTTACTGTCTTAAAAATGACTGCTACCAGTTTGTGGACAAATACCTGTGTCTGTAGGTTCTACATGCTTGAAGGTTTTCAGAACATGGCAGGACATGTCCCTGAGCAGCCTTATCTCACCTGATGTTATCCCAGTTAGCAGAGAAACAACCAGATGACCTCTAAAGATCTCTTCCAGTCTAATTTGTTCTATGATCCTGTGCTAATCCACTTTATCTCCACCTTCATCTTTCCCTAACACAAAAATTGTATTGAGTTCAGTATGAACACCTATAATTGTGTAACCTCTTCTTATCTTGACAGGTAACACACCATGTTGTACAATTTTCCTGGAAAAAATAGGTTCTGCTTTTTGATATTTTTTGAGACATTTCCTAAGTCAAACAACCAAAACTAACTAGATATGCCAGACTGTAATTAAACGTTAGGTACTGTATATAGACAGAAAGCAATATTGTAATAAAAGCTGAATTTTTTACTGGAGGGTCATAGAAGGTATTGTAATGTAAACCTTCTTAATTTTTTGATAGTTACAGATTTTAACGTTTCAACTGTTACTGAGATGGAAGATATATTTATGTGGTAGATGCTAATGTGACCTTTGAATGAGGCCTGTGTCTTATTCTATCATTTTAAAAAAAAAAAAAAAAAAAAAAAGAGAAGACTGCCAGTATCTCCTTCTTTCAGGTCTGCCCGTGTTTCCTGAATTCTGCTTGCTTATTCTTCCTCAGTATTGAATCCAAACATTATTCATTGTAATAATTTCCATTTCTATTGTTTATTGGGAGAGGTGTGCTGATGTAATTACAGAGGAGGGAATGGACACTTCTGATCTGTAGCACTATCCTCCTTAAGTGCTACCAGTGGCTATCCCAGGACAAAGACAGTACAGACAATACAAAGTAAAAATTGACCCTATTATTTCTGTAGAGTGCGCTGAGGCATGGCACTAGACAACAGCACCATTCCTGCAAAGCCTGAACATCTCCTATATTACAGCCTCATAAATCAGATTCGGTTTCATTTATTCACTAAGTCAACTAAAGTATCCTAGCTGGGAACTCTTCAGGAGAATACTAAATTATGCTAACTTCAAATTTGACCTATCATAAATAATTAAGTAATGTAATTATTGAGGCTGTTTCCCTGGATGTGTTAACGGCAGGTTTAGCATTCCAATTTACAAGGAGTTCTAAATCTATGTCTGTTAAAGATGCTTTGATCAGTATATCCTCAGATAAGATTTGCAGTGGCATGAGAATGATCTGATGAAGTAGACAGTAGTTTTCAATAAATTAAATTAATACTTCTGATTACATACTGAAAATGTTGTGGCCTACATGGAAGATCAATGCAGTAAATGTATTGCATTGAGGTAATCTAATTTTTTTTTTTAATAATTTGAAAAGTTTTGTATTTCATACTCTGTAAAAGCACAAATTTTTGTGATGTGTAACAAGACAGTCCTTACCTGCTGCCCATAAACATGGCGATTGATAGGAGGAACTTAGTGTGGTCATTTATAACATGAATTTTTCTTCTAATAATCATGTGTGGTTCCCCCCCCCCCCCCCCCCCCAAGTTTCCCCTTTGATTAGCAGTCCAGTTTCTGTATGCATGTCAGGTATGCTGCTTCCCTTTTGTTGAAAAGGTTCAGTGGTGTTGATATTGCCCCTCTACTTAACCAGGTGCTGAGCTGGCCAATCTTTCATTTAAAGCAATGCAAGGCAAATCCTATCAATCCAGCAACAGGACTTTTAGAAGATATATATGCAAAACTAAAACTACATCTTCATTAAATTCCCTTTTGGGACACGACATTGATATCTTTCAGTCTGGACAAGCTAGATGTGTCTAAAATTTTGAACACTTAAATTCGGGGTTTTAACATTTTAGACTTTTTGGTCTGGGCTGTCAAATCCGTTGTTCGGGCTGGGATGTATACTCTGGCCAGTCCGTTGATGACGGACTAACCATTGGATAACCATTGGATAACCATTGGAGTTAGTTCTTGTTCAGTCTGTCAGGACACACTGACAATCAGGAGGAGGATAAAGATAGGTGCTACTACTTTATTTCTTTTGTGTGCTGTAATTTTAGGGTCAGGAACATAGTTTTTTCTTTTTTTCCATTCTATTTAAATGTGTGGATATTGACATTCTAAGGTCTTTTCTGCCTTCCTGCTCTACAGGCTCCATTTACCTTCCCCTCACTCTCTCCTTCCACTCCTTTTCACAAGATGCTTGGATATGTCTTATAGTTATTGGGCTGCTTTCACCTTTAGGAAGGGTGAAAACTTTTAGGAAAGATGTAATAGTTTCCCTTTGTAGTTTATTTTGTGTGTGTGTGGTTTTGTCAAACTTCAGATTGGGAGGAGGGGGAAGAGAAGACTGTACTTCCCTGACAAGAAAAAATATGTTATTTTCCCACCAACTGATTATCTCAACCCCACTGCCAGGTGTGGCAGGCTCTAGTGCTGCTGACAAGCATCCCACAAGGCACTCCTCGCACCAGCACGGTGCTGGATGCAGCAGCTGCCTAGTGCCAGAGCTTTCTGTGTGTGACAGGTACGGCTGCCACCTTGGCAGGAGTTTCCTGACAGTGCCCTCCCTCACACTGGGGAGCACCAAGGGCTGCTGTTCCTGCAAGGGCCCCCTGTGGCGCTCAGTGTCAGAATACCATTGTGGCCTTCACCCCTGTTCCTGTGGGGAAGGGGTTGACTCGTGGGATGTCATGGTGCACAGGCCATGCTGGTGAGAGAGGGATGTTGAAACTCCTCACACAGGGCCAGCTGGTAGGGATGTGCAGGGTGTGTGTCGTGGGGTCTCTTCCCTGCATACGGTCACCCCACGCTGCAGCTTCCGTGAGCCAGGTCAGACGCTGTGCATTGTTCCCACTGAGGAGAGGGACAGGAGCCAGCCGTTCGTGGTGTGTCAGTCATGCTTTTCCATCTTCTGACTCGTAATATCTGGCTGATTTGACAGAGCATACGCAATGCAGTCTTGGAAGAGGGTGCGTGAGTGGGGGGAGCTGGCATAAGAGATCGCATCCTAGCGCTGCCGCCATTCTGCAGTCTCCCCAGCCAGCAGCCACTTGCCTTGCCTCTGTCAGCCATTTACTCATTCACAGCGCAAATGTTCTTGTTTGTATGACAATGCTAATTGAAAGAGCTGTTCCAACTTTAGTAGCTATTTGTTTGGTTATATCCCAGACAGTAACTTCTAACTTAATAAACCAAACAGACAAATGCTCAGGAGTTGTTGCAGCAGTTTTTTGTTGTTGTTGGTGGTGGTTTTTTTTCTTTTCAGACTGGCAATGTGAATCCAAAACACAATCCCCATCTGCAAACAAAACGCTTAGAAGGGACATTCTGATCTCTGCAGTTAATTTAAATGAAAAGTGTTTGACTTACAGAAGTGTAATTCTTGTAGATTCTGTGATGAGTTAACGTCGTCATTTGCCTCCTAAACTGTTTTACTGTTTTTTTTTGTTTGGTTGTTTTTTTACTTTTCACATATCTTTTGAATATTAAATTCACAAAGAAGGGATAGATTTGTTACTAGCTGTCAATTTACTCATATGATTAAACAATCTTAATGCAATGATTTATTCCATTTAAAAGCCATAAAAAGTATGTACAAATTTTGTAGCCTCCAGACCAGCTTGGGATACATAGTGGAGATTTTTATCCATAACTATATGGAGTAGAACAACCAGGTGCAAATGTGGCCTGTAAGGTTAGCTGTGTGAGGATTACATGGCAGGTGAAGGAGATCTTTGCGCTGTTTTCATGCCATGCATCCTTCTTCAAATCCCAGAGCACTTTCAACACTGCATCTTTCTTTCATGCAGACCTCACACATTGATCACCTGCTATTTGGCAGTATGAAATTCTCAATTCCAGTTACAGATTTAATCTCCTTTAAATAAAAGGAATTGTGGCTAAGGGCATTTATGTTCGATTCAGCTGGTTTATTTCAGATGGAAAGAGAGAAGGCAAGAAGCTTGGATCTAGAAATGTCTGATCGCTACTTTGCAGTACTGTCAGCTACTGTGAGCATATTTTGACTTTAAACCAAGTTAGAGATTAATCTTATTAGCAGTACGGATTTGCAAATAGGTAAATCCTTTGACAACAGTAACGAAAGCCAGAAAACTGATTTTCACCAGTGTTACTGGAGCAGAAATTCCTACTTTAATGTTTTACAGCGCAGTATTTGATGTACAGCTTTCTTGTACCACAGCACACATTTATTAGTATTAAATATTACCATAGGAGAAAGCATCTTTGTTCTCTGCTCCATGTTAGCTGACAGGCAGTCTAAAAGTCTGACTGATTGTATAGTGGGTACCGTCTGGAAAGCAGTATCAGGGTTAATACTCTACAACTTGGCCTAGTCTTTGTCACTGCTTAATGATTCCAGTAGAACACTGCATTCAAAACTTCTCACTTGGTGCTGTTTGACAAAAGAATCTGCTAAATATCTATCTATCTATCTAATAATGCCAGTTATACTTGTATCTAAACCAAACATTTTTATCCCAGCCTCAATTTCATACTGTTTAGCACTGTCATCTGATACGCCAAGTAAGCATAGATGTTCCAGAGATATATAAATGTTTAATAAAAAAAATTCTATTCCAAGTAATTTTCTATGTGATTTGTGTGGATGCCAGTGTTTTCTATTAGCTCTGCATTTGTTTGAAACTTATTGGAAGAATCTGGCAACAGGTGCTGTTTAATAAATAATAACTATCTGCCAGACAATGTCAGATACTAGACACAGCCTGTTTGGGAAAGGTAAATTTTTGAAGAAGCATCCATTATGGTTTCTTAGAGTGCTCATCTTTTTCTTTACCACAAATTGTTCTTGCTAAATGTATGAGAACTGCTGCAGAGTGATTATGGATGCTTTGAAGGGAGGCTTGTGTTATGATTTATCACATCTGTATGCATAATCACTCTGGAATCCTGTCTTCATGTACTGAACTTTGAGAGCAGTTTCACCAATCCTTTGTCAGGCTCACAGGCAAACACGTGCAGACATTAGCTTTTTATTGATCTTCCTTTGATATGGTTTGCCCTGTATGTCTAGCATCCCCTGCCTGCCTCCAGTTACGTGATCTTGCCATGCTTCTGCCTTTGTGACCATCTCCTAGAAGCGCTGGCTGTGCTGCTGCCCTTGTGCATAGCAGGGCGGCCCAGGGCCAAGCGTAAGGAGCACAAGGGACAGGCGGCAGCTCTGAGTGGCTGTACTTAGCACTGGCAAAGTAGTTGCTTCACAGTCATTTAAAGACATTTTTTTCCCTCACAGTTCTACCAATAATTCATTTATATCTAGGTCTTTGAACACAATTGGGGTTGTTCAGCCCGGAGAAGAGAAGGCTCTGGGGAGCCCTTACAGGCCTCCAGTACCTGAAGGGGGTGGGCCTACAGGACAGCAGGGGAAGGACTCTTTGTCAGGGGGTGTATTGATAGGACAAGGAACAATAATTTTAAACTAAAAGAGGGCAGATTTAGATTATACATTAGGAAGAAATTCTTTACTCAGAGGGTCGTGGGGCACTGGCACAGGCTGCCCAGAGCAGCTGTGGATACCCCATCCCTAGCAGTGTTCAAGTCCAGGCGGGATGGGGCCTTGAGCAACCTTGCCTAGAGGAAGGTGTCCCTGCCCATGTCACGGAGTTGGAACTATATGAGCTTTAAGGTCCCTTCCAACCCAAACCATTCTATGATTCTGTGATTCTATGTTTGAACACTCAATTTCCATAAATTTGTGTAGCCAGACATCCAAGTTTCTGAGGCAACTTCAGAGTCCCAGATGAAATGTATCACCTATCTGATATAAATGTGTAATGATCATTTTGGTTATTGTTCCAGGTTATTTAGGTAGACCATTAGCTGTGCTTACAGAAACTGATTAAAAAAATAAATAAATTACTCTTACCCTTTTTCAAGTTAACTGTGTAATTAAAAACAAACAAACAAGCAAAAAAGAACACCACAACAACAAATCACACCGTAAAAAAAGATACTTTCCTCGCTTCCTTCCCTCCAAATAAATTAAGCATATTGCATTTGAATAGCAGAACTGAGTCATGCAGCTTAACTTTTTAGGAAAACTTCTAATTATTTTTACAGGCACAACAGAATTCCAGTGCAAGTGCAGTTGATTTGAGAGAAATAATTAGTGTGCCAAGGATGTGATGACAACTGAGAGGATGCAGTGAAATGTTCCAGCTTCCATTAGAAAATAATGACCTTCTTGGCTGAGTAAAAGTATTTTAATTAAATACCACCAATTCCTAGTAATCAGTGAACCTATTAGCCATGAAATTTGATTCCCTAATCACTGACTGTTCACTTACACGTTTTAGATAAAAATGGTTCTGCATATCATTTCCACTCTAACAGTACATGGTGGTGTACTGTTTTTCAGATATTACAGTAGCATTTGTGTAGCTAAGGAAAGTGAAGCCATAAACATTTTTTCAGAAAAAGTTGCCAAGTGGTTGACAAGAATCGGTAGTTAACACTGCTGTTCTGCATGTCAGCAATCTGATACTTCAGTGGGAATCTTGCCTGGCTCCGCTTTGTCATCTGATCAGCAACAAAAATGCAATTGCGTCTTCCTTGATTGGCTTCATCTCTTATTGATGGTTTTTACCATCAGGGAAACTGAATGGGAAAATATCCTTAATGGAATAGAAATATTCTCAAAAATGAAAATTATTTGCATGGCTTATACTCCAGTCTTGTTAACAGCATTTTGGAAACCACTAAAAATGGGCTTTCTGTTCTATTATCAATAGCAAAACAATTTCCATAGGCAGACTTGTAGTAAAAAATAATGGATTTTGTAGTTATATTTTGCATTAAAATAGTTTGTTTCCTAGGAATTCAGCCCGATTTTGTGTAGGTATATGTACTGTGCAGCTGTGTGCAGAGTCATTATAAAATTTAATTGCTGTATAGACTTTTGTAATAAAGTTAAAATCATAAAAACTGCAAGCTTCTGTTTGCACATCTTGAGTTGTTACTATGCAGAGTTCATATGGTTTGAAAATGTTTCAGGTACAAATGGAGCTCTTGCACACTGATAGGTCATCACAACTGGTTAGCAGAAAAGTGAGGCATAGGCAGCATTTATAATTAAACAGCTTTGGGTCTAATTCTATTCCCATTGAAATAGAAAAAGAAAACAATTATAGTTTGCTTACACAAAGAAGAATTGCAACTGGGATCTACAACATGACTTCAGGGAGGTGCAAAGGGAGTTGAGTGCATTTTCTGCTTCTGTGACTTTGTCTTCCATGTCAGGAGAGTAACTGAACTAAGAATGTACTCACTAATTTGAGGTTCTCTTGCTGTCGAAAGAAAACAAAAACAAACAAAAAAAAACCAACCTAGAATTTGGTGTCTAAGTGCAAGGTATGAATTTCTTAACTAGAATAGTGTTTTCAAACGCATATGGCCTGCTTCCATCTTTGTGAATGACTTGGTTTTTCATAGGTAGTACAGTGAAGTAGCTCCAGCTCTTACAACTCTCATACAAGAGGTTTTTCCCTTGCCATGATGAATCTGTATTTATTTTACTAGCTGCCAGGAGCTCTTACTTACCCTCCTTGAGATATGATACAACGCGCTTTAAAAACAATGATTGTCTCTCCATTCACTGCTGAAATTCTGTCACCTTCAGTTATATATAAAGGTGTCCAGCTTCAGTAGCTGTAACAGTATCATTAAAGTTGATTCTGAGAGGGATTGGACTAAATTACTTTGCTGTATCATGAACATAGCAAGTAAGTTGAAAATTAACTTAAAATTTTCAGTCAGTAATGATTAGGGTATTGATTAGATAGAAAATTTTGGAGAAAAATGGCTTGCTATATGGTGTATGTTATAGCATCTTTAATGATCTTCAGACTTCTTAAAACATTGGGGTGATTGTCTTTTAAAATAAACATGGGAGGAAACTGAGTTTTCCTATTTGCTCGCTCTCCATTTTTAGCTCTTCTCCTAGTCAGGCACTAGATCTATTTGTTCTTTGCATCCAGTTCATGAAAATTGCATCTAAGAAAGCTGAAATTTTAGAAAGTTTTGAGCAGCTGGCATAGTAAGCTAAAAGGAAATAATTTTAGAACAGTTATTGTAATTTTCCATTTTTTCCTGCTGACTATCCTGTTGAACATACATAAGATGGAGCCTGTTGAAAATTTCTGGTGACATGATCAGATCATGATGATAAATCTTGTTTAATACAACTTCCCTGAAAATGCAAGTGCTATAGAGCTGGGTTAAATGTATTTGGGGAATGTATCAGCTCTTCTATTAAATGTCATTCCATTTTAACTTTTGATAAGCCATATATTTTTGTACTTAGTGTTTTCTTTTCCAATGATGATACATTAATGAAGCATAATATGGTAAAATAGGACAATTGTTTAAGGGAGAAAAGAAAGAAAAACAGAGCATCATCTCACCAAAGTCCTTAGTGTAACTATAAAATCTCTTTGGATATCACCACTTTCAGTTATGGCACTGTTTAGGGGTGATGAATAATTCTATTTTGTGTAAGAATACTGATTTTAAATAACTAACTATGATCTAGAAAAGCAGCACTAATAATAATAATAATAATAATAAATCAGTAAATATAGTTGATTAGAATTCAGGTGAATTTCCTGTCTGTTATGCCTGAGTAACCATTTTGTGCTTCCCTATGTTGAATTCTGTGGTTGTGCAATTGTTCCCTTCAGATTTGCATTTATAGTTACTGTAAGTGCATTACTAAGATCACTGAAATAAATACTGTGGTATTTTGTAAGCCTTTGGTTCCGCTTCTGCCCTCCAAGCCGTAAATAATAAAAGCTAACATTTAGAAATAATACTGAAAAAGAATAGTAATTTGTTGATCTGAAGAACTTCACAGAAAATGACAACAAAGTATGCCATCATTTTGTATTGCACTTTGAGACGCTTGTACGTAGGAAGAAAGAATAGCTCAAAGAGCTTAATATCACTTTCGCTGTTTTGCTTTAACTTCCATAAAATTAGGATTTTTGATTAAAATATAAAATACTTGCTAATCAATTTGTCAATTTCTATACAACCAGAATATTATTTTTTCTTGATACTGTATTTATTGTTGCATATTGGCCAAAACTTAAAAACATGTCTGCTTTGTACAGACAATAAGAGACACAAAATGCAGGAGAGGAAACTTGAAAACCTCATGAATGAGAAAAATGTAAATAAATTGCATCTTTAAGGCATACATTAACTGTTTTGTTTTCCTAAGGTCTAATAATTTAGCTGCCTGCTCAGAATCATCAGACCTATTAATATTCCCTTTCAACTCTGGAAGTTTTTCTAATTTCAATATTGGAATTTGGTAAACACATTTAACATACATTATGCTGTAAAGATAAGAAAGGGTGGGAAACAGGTCTGAGGAATCTAGAATGATTGCCTTATAATGACCACAGCTATGTCATTGGAATCAAATTGATAATGAGAGATGTTTGCCTATCACACCTCATCATCAGGAAAGGATAATGAAATTGGAGATACCGGTGTAACAACAACAACAAAATAAAATAATTTTGAAACTGCTCATGGAAATATGGAATATTTTCTATATTTTTTCATAATTTAGACACTAAATTATATTAAGCTCTGTGGCAGTAGACTCACTAATGTGGGTGCACATCTTACAAGCACAAGTTTATGATGCAAAAATGAGCACTACAATTTGGTCTGCATCTACTCTGAAGATGTTGATAATGGTCTGCATGCATATGACCCTTTTAGCTGCATCTAGAAGAACCTGAAGACCTTTCTAACTGATGTGTTATATTTGACCATCATTTTATACTGGCAAATTGAAAGAGAGGGAAATAACAATAGAATGATTTAACTTAAAAATATTTTGGTAGGTTTTACAAAAGCGTACTTAAGCATACAAAGGTTTTACAAAAAGTTTTACAAAAAGTTTTACAAAAGCATACTCACCACTTATGATATGAACATGTGCAATAAATACATACGTTTAATGATTAATTTTAATTCATACCAGAAATCTCTTAATTTTCACCTTAGTAAATAGTAAAAGTAATGAGTGGGAGTTAGGGAAGCATAACATTCTACAAGTAGTAGGAGAACATAAGCATCAAAATAATATTGGTGTATTAATATAACAACAGTAGCAAAAAATACTAATGTTAATTACTAAAAATGGTGGAAAAAATGTAAGCAAAATATCATGAAAAACTTTCTGTGGGAAGGTTCTTGGAGTATTTTCCAGATAAAATATTAAAATACATATTCTTTAGGTCTTAAAGAGGTCTTAAATGGTGTATTTTTTTTTAAATGGAAATAATCTTTGTAAGTAATGGGGTAAACTGTATCATTTAATCATAGTACTAAATATTAACCGCCACCACAAAACAAAACGAACAACAACAACAAAAAAAAACACCAACAAAAAACAATCCTTCACATATCCTTCATTGTAATCTCTTTATCTGACTCAATAAGAAAAATAATCAGAACAAATACATATTGGCATATGAAGGACTTGAGGAGAGAACCAGTTAAGAAACATGAAGATGAAAAGAAATACTGACTGCCTGTTTAGTTCCTGAAATTTACATATGCTTACTTGCATGAAAGAGAGAGAATGAAGATACAAAACAGAATAGTAAAGCATGCATGTTATCCTTTTCTATATAGAATTTAAAAGGTGAACCAAGAGCAATCAGAGAGTTTGTCTTGAATGTTATCATTTGGCTTTAAATTCAGATGAGAACAATTCATTCCTTGAATCGAGGTACCTGCAAATTTTTTGTGTACTTTTAATTTCAAGCATCATGCTGCAAAGTAAGTAGATTAGTTAAAACAATCGGCTTCAAATTTCTGCACCCTGGAGGATTTTCTGAAGTTTTGTTTGTCATAGCACTGAAGATATTCCTAAACAAAACTGATATTTGATCAATAAAACGTTTATTGAATATACTCAAAATTGAAGCTATACCATTGCCAGAAAAGGAACACTTTTGGAGATAAATTCATTTTTAATATCATCTCAAATTATTGAATATTTTAATAGAGGTAATGCAGAGGACCATATAGGAAATCAGGAATTTCATATTTAAAGGTCTACCTATAGTCAGTCGGCTGTGATTGCTTGCCTTTCATTTGTGAATTTGATTTGCCATATGGCATGGGAATAAGACAACTAGGCTTACCGCAGGAAGACAGTATTGATATGCAGACTGAAATGGAAGATTAGATTTCCTTCCCAGATCACTGTAAAGAATGGGCTGAACATTGACTTGAGACTTAGTTGCAGTAGGCAAGGGTACAACTTCCCTTCAGTCTCAGCTTCGTTCTTTCAAATCACAGCCTGAGACCTGCTGATGCTGTCAGAAGAAGCATTAATGCTTTTTGTTTGATTTTGTTGCTGTTGGGTGCTTTGTTTGTTGCTGTTTTCTGTAAGCTATGCCTTCTCAAGCTGACAGGAAGTGATGCTACGCATCCCTGTCTGCATAGTTAGCCTTAACTGGTCTAGTACAGAAATCCTTTTCAGGGATTTCAGACTTTTGTCTCAGTAACTAAAGAAGGAGCACATGACAAAAATTAAGGGACAAATTGTATTCTGGTGGGACAAAATACTGTTGCACATCCATCCTATGAAGTCACTCTTGATTTAATGGAGACAAGAACTTCCATTTAAGTAATCACAGTGAACAGAGAATCCTACTTTTTTTTTCCTTTTTTTTTCCCCCCCTTTTTTTTTAATAAACATTATGCAACTTTGTGCTAACATGCATCAAAGTGCTTTGTTGATGAGCCACTCTATTCCAGTCTTTTGAGTATATGATGAATCTGAGCTGGGAAAAGAAGAAAATCACTTTAAAAACTCTGAGATGCTGTTATGAATGAAGGAAGGTTCTGTTCTTGGGTTCTTCAGTACCTTCAATGGTAAGAATCCACAGCCTCAGCTCCAGCAGCCCTGAGTCCTCTGCCTAAATCCTTTTGTGTCCGCTCTCATAATATAATTATTCTCACTGAAATACCAGTAAGCTCAGGTGGCACCTTGCTATATCAGGTTTTACATTAATTGGTTATCCCTGTTTACTTCAGTAGCTGTTACTTTTTTTACTTCTGCATATCAGAAGCATCTCTGAGATAATCCTTGAACCTGTGTTGCTTTGTTGGAAATCCACATAAATTGAGATTTTAGCTAAAATAAACTATTTAGGATTTATAAAATAGATTTGTAATCTCCTTCCTTCCTTCCTTCCTTCCTTCCTTCCTTCCTTCCTTCCTTCCTTCCTTCCTTCTTTCCTTCTTTTTCTGGTGATTCAACTTGTTATTCTTAACTTTCAGCTTTTTTAACTTGACATTCACCACTTGATGAAGAGGTCCACAGTGACCATATGGGATTATCTGAATGCTAGCAAACATATATATTTTATATATATATATATATATATATATATATATGATATTGAAAACTCATCAACTATGTGTGCATTAGGAACCAGATTAAACTTTATTTTGTTATTTGTTTCCACTCTGTTTCTGAGGGAAGACAGTTTACAGTGTCTTCCCTCTTATTCTCATCAGTGAAGACTGTCTGCTCCAAACAGTCAGAGTGCTTTCACCAAACAACTGGATTTCTCCTGTTTGATCACACAATCTAACTCTTAGGTGTCTTCAGCATGAGCAGGAGGTAGCATATTTCAAAAGGAGGAGGACTGAGTGACAGAATAACAAAGATACTTCTTGCTTCACTGATAAAGTCCCATAGAAAAGACAAGGTTTTGACTACAGCTTGATTTGATGTTTCAGTTGATCTGCTGAGTGGCTGGCCTTTTAGTCTGGACATGGCAAATCCTTTGTCTCAGCAGTCTCAGAAGTTTTGTGATTAGCTTTAAGACTGTCAGCTTTCTGGTGCCTCAGCGTGAGCCACGCCGGACAACTCTAATGTGCTGGGGGAGTTCTGCTTTGGTAGGATCAGAATCTGTCTGGCTGAACATGTCCATCTGGAGTATTGCCCTAAAAATTAATTTCCACTCCTACACTTGAGGTTTGCAGAATGGGAACAGTGTAGAACAGCAGTGGGCAGAAGGACTTAGGGCTGGCAAATTCCTGTTTGGAGGTATAGCCACTGATGTACAGTTTGCCAGTTTAAAATTTCTGTCGAACTCTTAGTATTCCAAATCTCTCTACAGCAAAATGAAGTCTGCAGACATTGGTTATTTTCTCTAATGCACTCAGACTTAAAAATCCTTAACTGTAGAGTGAAAAAGTTCTAAACCAAAATGTGTCACATTACTCTCTTTGAAACTGGGAATTCCATTGCAGTATTGGTTATACAATATTAGACTTTATAAAAAGAACTGGAACAGCTTTTAGATTTATAAATGCGTCAACATTATAAAAATGTGCTAGTAGTTGCAAAGTTTCTGTGTTGGTGAGCAAGTACATTTGATTAAGTGACCATCTGGTAAAATGTTTGTTACCAGTGAAAACACTGAATTTTGGATTTTTCAAGTACTGTGCATGTGCCAAGTAAAATGTGGGTAAGAGTTATAGCTGCATAAATTGAGTGGGCAGTAATTGGACCATATACCTTTCAATCCTACTCCTATCAATCTAAATAAATATTGTTCTCAAAGCCATTTTGCTTAGCTGATCCGCTCCATCTACAGTCAATTGTTTTACCCTGATGCAGAGTTTCTGTGAAGAAAAGTTTGACATTATTTGCATCTGTACAGAGGCTGGATGATGACCTGATTTTTGGGATACTTACCATAGAAATAATTAGGCCCTATTATTGCATATATAAATGATGATTTAAGTCAGCCACGTCACCGTATACATCAGGCCTCAGTGTCATGGCATTTGGAAAGGTTCTTACTGGTGTGGCTAAATGGCTTGTGGCTAGAAAAAGAGTTTTGGCTACCACACTGACCCGCCTAGAGCTCCCCTCTGCTATGGATATTGTTGTCTGGCATGCTAATAATAACAAATTCAATAATTAATTGAAGAAAATGCTAAAGACAAAAACAATATCATGGTCGCCTTAGAAGAGTTGCTGTAACTTCAGTTCATTGAGAATTGTAGGAGCTTCATGTTTGATGTTTTGACCACTTTTTGACCACAGCATCGATGGCTGTGCAGAATACAATTGTCTTTTTCTCTCCTAGTCCTTGGTGCTTCTGTAGCCTTTCCAAGAAACCCTCAGCATGAATTTGTAAGATATCAGCATGTCAAAAATGTAAATACTTTAAATATATAAAAGTCAAACAACTTTCTTTTTAATATTTCTAAAAATTTAACCTGGTACCTATATTTGTCTTTTTTTTTTATCACTGTTTTGGGTAATATGGTAATGTTTTTGAGGCCTATTATTTTATTCCTATAAAAAATGAAAAAGCATTTTTTTTAAGCCTGTCAGGTTTTGTTTCCTGGATGAGGTTAGGTGTTCAAAGATAGATACTGTCCATGGAACGTGTTATCCTGTTTTAGTAAGTTCTTTTTTCTTTCAATGATGATTCTAGAATATTTATGTGTATTCTATATATAGACAAATTTTACAGTAAGAGAATACTATAGAGAGAGAGAGAATGTATTTTCTTTTTACTCTGAAATTCTAAGGCAATTATAACTCTCAATAGAGAGTTGGTTTTTTGAAAATATATTTTACAATATAATGCTCAGTAAAAGTTAATTTGTCACTAATTTATTTAAGGCAGAATGGAAGCATGAGGCCATCTAGTCAAAACTTGCACCTTAGCAAGAACAGCACTGAATTCAGAACTGGCTTCTTAGAGCTTTGTCTAATCATGCCTTGAAAACCTCAGAAGGTGGAAATAGCACAGCCTCTCTGGCAACATGTTCCAGTGCTTCACTAGCCTCAAAGTGACTTTTATTTGTTTGTTTGTTTAACTTATGTACAGTCAAACATATCCTATTTCTCTTTATGAGCATTGTCTCTCCTTTTGTTGCCATGCACCATTGTCCACCAGTTGGGAGTTAGTGAAGTTTAGTCCTACAGCCATGTCCCATTACTCTTAGAAATACTTCTTGTTTTGGAAAAAGCTCCACCTGGGAATTTGTGCATTGCTGTCCCTTAAATTTTATATTTGATTTAATCTATATCTATGTTGTTTATTCTAGCAGTGGAACTCAGATGTTTTATGTCCTTTAATGTCTTTGCTCTTACCCTGTCAGCTTCTGCTGATAGTCTGTCCATATAACTTTTTGCAATATTAGCAAATTTCTAAGCTTTTTGCTAATTTAAAAAGACAAATACTTTAAATGAGAATATTCATTTTAATTCATGGAAGTGTGCTTGTAATCATTATATTCATGTATACATTGTCTAAAAATATGAAATGGCTGTACCATTGCCTGTACCTTGTACAAAAATCTCAAGTCCTCTATCTTTTAACTATGCAAGTATTAAGTCAGCTCCACAACTTTGTGAGGTCAGGGCTGTTCTGACTATACAGCTACAGTCAGCAGCAACTGCAGTGTGAAGGTATTTCTGGATACATTTCTGATAAGCATTGTTCCACAATGACAAAGTCAGCCTTTGGAAATGTTTCTGCTCAGGAGTAAAGTTTTTCTTAGCTTGTTACCGTTATTAATAGAGGTCTACTTCATTACAAGTAGCAGTGGGTGTTTGTTGACTCTTGGTTTTGACATAGGAAATGTCACAGTTTAACTGCTGTCAGAATATTAAAAAGTTTTAATATTTTCCCATGATGTCTAATGAGCTGGTATCCGTGGAAGACTGAGAAGACTAGATATCACTGCTATATTCAGTTTTATCTTTGATCCCAACCAGTTTTGAAGTGCGATTGCCAGAGGTGAAAACTAAATTGTTTTTACAACAAGAACTATTCTAATTCAGGGAATGCAATGCCAGTTGTTCTCTTCATAATTTACCATGTACATCACTATGTCTTCATTTCATACACTCATGGAATGAGTAATGAAGTGGTGGTTATTTTATAACTCTGTCTCCTTCTTTCTGACATTAAATATTGAAGCTACAAGCACTTTCTGAGAATTATGAGATGAGGAGCTTAGAAGAAGAGTTGTTTCTTTGATAAACAAAACACTGTGCGCTAAATATTAATTAATCAGACTTCCGTTGATTCCATTCATAAATTGAGGAGACTTGGAAGAAAGGTGTTTTGTGAATGCTATGCTTCATGAACATCCTATAACACTTTCAAAAATTGTTTTGAAATTGCTGGAAATAGTTGTTTATGAACTTAGCTGTTTTTTGGTGAAAGATGGCGTGAGCAAAGAAGAAGAAAGCTGAAGAAAAGGCATGGTCATTAAATACTTCCTTTAAAAATAGAAAAGAAATGATAAATAGATGCATTTTGCACTCTTAAAAAGCAATCCTTGCTTTCCTGTTATGGTGTTACAAGTCTATAATTTCTGTTATTTTTTTTTTTAATGGAGAAGGATGAGAGAATATCTGGTATTTCTGGTGTAATTTTGTTGTAAATTGTTCAAACTTAGGTCTTTGGGTTTATTTCAGCCAAGCTATACCGACTTACTTGGAAATATATCTGTTTATATTCGCTGCTGATCAATCCCAGAGTACCTATCCTGTACCTCGATGAAAATCTTGCAGTTTACAAAACCATGCTTGTGTTTTGAGGTGCATTGCTTGCTGAGAACCAGAGTGGGTTTGTACCATCAGTGCATTACGCCAAGCTGCCTGGGGATTTACATGCTGCCCATCAGCTGAGGGCCTTTGCAGTTGTCAGTCTGGCCAACCAGCTGTCAAAATGCTTTCAGGCCACTCATTACTTGAGCAGACAATAACATCACTACAGAGAGGACAAAGAGCTATTGTGGCTTACTGTGACACTTCAAAAAGCAAATATATTGATAGGCGATGCCACCAAGTCATCTAGGGTCTGACTTGATCATTTGCAATTGGAGAAAACTTAAATTAATTCAAATGTCTACTACAAGTTAGCAAATCAGCAATTGATATCTGATGAGATCTTAGGTGTTGCCCTGTGTTGTGTTTGGGCTCCTTCCGTCTTTAGGTCAGGACAGCCTTGCTTTTGTTTTTTGTTACCTCCCTGGACTCCATCAGCTCCATGACTGTATAAGCTCCTGAACTAATTTTTATCCTGTCCAGTCAATACGCACCACAGCCAGCTTCCCCTTCAGATTTTTGTCCACATACTGCAGTCTCCCAACTGCTTCAGTCCAGTTCATGTTATCACTGGGTTCAGTTAAATGTAAAGACCCATTCTTTGTTACGAGGTTTGCTTTTTCTCTTCTTCCTCTTAGCAAGCACATGCCAAAGTTATTCTGGGAGCTGTAATATGTCTAGATAACAGTACCTCCCATTGAAGTAAACTATGTTGAAACCTGGAATATTCTGCAAATGCTTTTAGGAATCTTTGAGACCAATATTGTGTCTTCTTGTGGTGATTTTTTTTGTTTGTTTTGGTTTTAATTTAATTGTATGCAACATTTTTAATAAAGGAAACACAAAATATAAATATGTATTAAAAGCAGCATTTTGCGTTTGGATAACATATCTCGAATTATGAGATAAATCATGCTGCCCAAGATGCACTAGATTACATTGGATCAAATTACATGTATTTTCTATCGCCTTATGTTATAGTGGACTTTCTAATGACTTCCATATGTATATTATCATCCATAATCCAATGGTATATGTACATATACCATTCAGATGCTTTAAAATACCATCAATGAAAATTTCTAAAAATACTGGGTTTTGGTGGCACCTTCTGACAATGAATTTCTTTTGTGTCTTTGGGCTGTTAGTGCCTGATAGAGTTCTTCTAGAAAACAGTGCTAATTACCATCTTCCAGTTTACAACCATGATTAGCAGAAAGTGTAAGATAAAATATTAAGTCACCACCTGTATAAATATCAATTAAAATAATCTACTTGCAGAAGGTGGGTGTGTGGGTGGGTGTCTGCAGTTGTGAAATTCCCATAAAGGAAAATTTCAAACTGAGGAGCGAATGTGGCAAGGAGGAGAGTGAAGGACGTTGCATGTTCTGTTTTCTGGGGAAAAAAAAAAAAAAAAAGCAAACAGGGATTGCAGCTGGTTGAAGTGTGATGTTGCACAGCAGTCGGTTCCGTGAGGATATGGTTCATCAGGAGGACAGCGAGCAGGAGATGTTGCTGTCTCCATCCTGGAAATACTGCCGCAGACGGTTTGTACTCTGCGTCCACGCAGAAGGACCACTCCGGCGGCCCCAGCGGTTTGTGCTGCTGGGATCTGTGCACAACCCAGGCTGCAGAGTGGTGTCTGCAAGATGAAATGCATATCTTTTCAATCACATTTTTCATTGTTCTTTAATTACCCTGTAAGCTTTCTTCAGGATGTAATCCTACGCTATGTAGATGCTTCTCTGTACAGAACAGAGTTGCGTAAAATTAAGGGTCTTACTGAAATGGTATTTCAACTCTACAAATTATTTTTCTTTTGTTATTGTTTTCTACTGCCATGCCAAAAGTTCTCCTTATTGCTTTCTAGCCAGATCAGCAGGAATTCTTAATTCAGATAGCACACCTCTTTTTTAATACGGATATATTAACAGTAGTTTCACTGTTTACCTGTTTCTGTTGGAAAACTTCCAGTTTTCTCTCTCCTGTTTAAGCAAAGCTATGCAGATGTCACCTAGAAATCTAGACCTACAAATGGTAGGCTTTGTGGCAGAAGGGAACTTGATAGCTCATGTGAAAGCCCATGATGACCGTACCCAGTGCCCGGAGAGGCTGTGTCTCCAGCTGCATGCGTGCTCAGCTCTGAGCAGGGATGTGGGCACTGCTTGTGTGCATGAGTGCTGTGTGAATCGGGGCATACAAGGCGTCCTATCTGCTGGGAATGCTACCTTAAGTTTTGTTAGGCAGGGACGTTTTGTTTGGTGAAAAAGTGGAAATCTATTGGCTGCTGTTGCTTTCAATAGAGTGCTAGCATATAAAGAACTTTGCATTTTATACGGTCATAGTACTAGAAATATGTGAAAATCACAAAGGTAAAGAGGAGTGAGGTTTTCAAGAAAAGGATCTGTAAAAATAGATACTTTCTGGTACTTCCAAAGACTTCTGAGAGGAAACATGCTAATCTTTTTATAAATACCAGTCTTCCTTGATGCTAATCCTATACAGCTACAGAAAGAAGAATTGATTTTCTGTATTGATGTGGCTATTTCTGCCCAGGCTATAGAGGCAGGACATGTTTTTTATTGATTTGGCCCTGAACTTCCCTGACTCTTGATGAGCACAAATGACAGAGCCGCTCCAAAGAGAGCTGTGAAGCAGCAAGGCAACTGGTACTGCCACGTTTGTGAGGCTCCCTCGCTGCTTCGCAATATGAATTATACATTGGATTACCACCATGGCAATTAGAACAGGATCCAGATGTTAACTGTGTGACCTGTACTGAGTGCTGCTCCTGGGAGTGCTTGACCTCTGCATAATGGTAAAGGGAGATGTTTGTACTGTAATTATAGAGAAACGTTGATGGGGCTGAAAACTTGAACAGTACTGGAAGGGCTTTGTGTGTCCAGGGGATGTTGAGCTTGTTTCTGTCAGAAGAATAAATGAGAAGGAGTTCAAGAGAAAAATGCATTAGGAACTATTAGATGACATTTAAGGCTCGGGCAGGGCAGATTTTCCCAGTAACTTTTTGGAGAGGTTTCCAGCATCTGGCTGAAGGCAGCCGGGGCACCTTCAAATCCTGGAAGCTTCACTTACGCGTCTACTGGGAAACTGGCTGTTGTGGTACTGAGTGGTTTGAATTTTAATCTCCAGGAGACATGAAGGTACCAGTAAAGATACAGGACACCTTGCAGGACAGGGCGTTTTTCTCTGGACAAATAGCAGATTACATAAGGCCAGATTCTCTGCTCTGTCACTATGGCCAAACTGTTTCAGTGCTGCTGCTCCTGATGGCTTGCACTGTGGTTTTGTAACAGAGGAATCTGGGTTTTATAGACTGCTTCTCTGCTTTTTGTTTCATTTGGTTTTAACACATGCACTTAATTTTAATAAACAAGCTCATCTTTTTTGAAGCTTTTGTGTAGATGACAGAAGAAACATGAGCATGTCTTTCAAAAAGAATAACATCTTAAATAAGATGCTGTGTCATTCTGCAAACTGCATCCTTCCAGTAATGCGAGTGTTCTCCCACTCCCTCTTTATGCTAGTAGATAAGATGAACTTGTTACGAATTTACTTGCTGGTTCTAAGCAGATCTAAATCACGTTGTCAGCATGCCTCTTTGTACTATCATCCTTTAAAAAAAAAATAAATCTTTATAGCTTTCTTGTATCCAGCCAAAGGCAGAGAGATAATGTTGAGCCCTTTCTAGTACGTGTGTAATTTAAAAATCAGAGAATATTTCTTGCACAAGAATCAATAAAGTATGAATATAAAATTGTCAGGTGATAGCAACTGTGTGATGCAGAGGATTAGCAACTTGTCCTTTTATTATCAGGGGCTGGGTTCAAACTTAGCTACAACAAATCAGAAATAATAATATGCTGCATGGGCTTCAGTAGTACTGAACGAAAAGAGCAAATGTTGCATAATTCCCCAGGCCAGCTGGGAAATATTAAGCACCGCTCTAAACTCTTGCGGTCTGTTCAGACCACCTATGGACTCTCAGGGCAGCGCTTGGTTGTTGGTTATTCTCTACCATCAGGACATGCCTAGCCCACCACAAGAAGGAAATGCTGTTCGTGAATTCCTCTTGGGATGAGCTCAGGAGGCAGCAGTTTTCCCTCTGGGTGTGGCTGCGTCGGAGCTGAATCGAAGAGGAGCTGCCCAGTCTCTAGTGGGCATGGGCATGGGCACGGGCATGGGCTGGCTCCGTTGGCGAGGCCGGGAGTCAACCAGCACCTTCCTCGGCAGCCTTTGACAGCCACAGTTGCTATGGGAACCTTCTGAGGAATGACCTCTTTTAGTGTTTAGATAAATAAGCAGAATTTTCACTGTTATTTTTCTAACAATGTCTAATTTTCTCTGGGAGAAGCAAACCGCAAATGGATTCAACACACTGTCGATCCGGCCTCCAGAAAATATATTAAATATAGATTCAGTGTGTTGCGTGCATTTGTATGTGCCTGTTTGCCTCTCCTGGAAGCACAGGTACAAGGGCAGGGCATGGCCTTGGTACTAACTTAGCCCAGAGCTATGGTTTTAATTACAGCTCTGAAAGAACTGTGAATCACCTTGTGAAACATCAGTTAATACCTCAAATAATTAGCTGTGATAAATAGAGTGAGTTGGGCACTCCTAAGTAATTGCTCTGTTTCACCTGAGAGATTTTTGCATGCCAGTGGTGGGTTAGCAATTCCCATGCATGCTTTGTAAATCTGCTTGTAAACACTTTTGGACTGAACACAGTCAGGAGCGCCCCGCGGAGGAGTGCCTGGCTTGCAAGGGGTGCCATAATGTTCCGGGGGAAGGAAAAATGTTATGTTAACATGCGATTGATTTCAGCATGAGCAGTGGCAGTATTTAAATACGGAGGTATCTAAATAAACTCTGATTTATCGGTAGAAGTGAAGCATGAAGGATCTCTGCAGCTTGCCAAACCAATTTGATGTAATGCTGCATACTTTTCCAGGTCAGATCCACACACCGATAGCGTTTCACCTGTGCGTGCTTAGAATTAGGCCCTGAAGAGGTGAGCCAAAAAAAATAGCTTAACTGTAGAAGTGGATCACCAATTTCAAAAATTCATGAAGACAGTGGTGGAACATTATCCCCTTGCAGGCAGGGCACAAATTTTTGACTGCATAGTTCATATTAGCAGGCCTGTCCTGATGAATAAGGACAGAAGTTTTAACCAAGCTATAATAATTAGACTGAGTCACTGATTTGAAGAAACAATGTCTTCGCTCAAGGCGGTGCACTGTATAGGATAAGATGTGCCTGATAGCCTCTGCAACATCTGGCACAGGACAGTTGCATCTGGTTTAGGGCAATCTGAGTTTTTAAGCAAAGCTTCTAAGGCACCAGTCCTGATAAAACATGTCTGGTCAGGATAAACACAATTCATATCTGGTGGAGATTTTTTGAACAACGTGACAGCTTCTAGTTCATTATTCTGGAGATTTACATACAAAAGAAATAGGAAAGCAGTAAAAGTGCAGTACTGCTGACACCAGTGTAACAGATGAATGCTTAGTACAGCAAAGTGACAGAGAGTGCATAATTTTGTTCCCAATCACCTGAGCTGAAAGACATTTTAAGTGAAAAATTCATTCAGAGGTCTGAATTTTGGCTGTGCTTCCAGTGTCCTGCACTGCACAAGGTAACATAGAAGATTCTCCTTATGCTGTGACAAACTAATTCCAAAACGGATATTTGCACAAAGTAGAATTTACCATATTAAAAGATAAAGAGCAAAGAACTTCTAATAGAGTTGACATGAGAGTTTATTGTGGCCTTCTTTTGCCATATTTGAATAATATCTCAGAGATTTGCAAACCTATTGAAAATTGTTTTCATGTTCAGAAACTCCGCCAACCGGAATCATAGAATTATGAAGTAAATTGTGCTTTTTTAGAGACTTAAGGTTCTTCTCTCATGCCAGGTTTAACTGCCTTTTTACTGCACCTGAATTTCTGTTCTCTTGTGCATTGTACATTGCTTGATTTTTTTTTTTTTAACTTGTAATTTTACTTGACCAAAAAAACTACTTATAGGTATCTTTATTGGACTGGAGAAAATGATGTTTTACCAGTTTAGCAGTGTTACCTGTTTTTTAAATTTCTTTGACTGATTGCATTATTCTGGTTAACTAGTAACTATCAAAGATGCTATTAAAAGTATACTCTCATAAGTTATGCTTTACATATTTCCATCATCCCATGCACGCAATAAGATATCAGGTTCTTACTTAGAGAAGTCATGTGAATTAGCCTTCTGGCGGACACATTTTTCTAACCTGTTTCCCAGAGTGAGAAACACTTGATGCATCAAGAGAAGATACAGACTACACCAGAACTGGAGTGGAGTAGCATGTCCCCTGATCCAATAAAGACCCTTGCAGTGGCTTGCAGCGGGGCTGGTGGGTACCTCTGCGCCCAGCCTGCAGCTGCCTGCCCTCAGGAGAGAGAAGCTTCTAGAAGCTCACCAACATTTCTGATATTGCAAAAAGTATAAAATTATCAATATAATTCTATTTTTTTATCCCCTGATAATTTTAAAAAATCTAGCTTTCTTCTAAGTAATCAACCTTTTACCCTTATTTAATTTTTAGATTTTTTCCAGGCTTCTTATTTTCTCTTTATCTGTTTTCATTTTATCTAAACTGTTTGGGCCAACATAAACTTACAGAATGTGGTATTTTAGTGAAAATTATCATTGTCCTGTTTATCAGTTGACAGTTTGCTAATTTCACCTGTGAAGGTTTTCTCTAAATACAAGAACAGAACTTGATACCACCTACCTCAGAGTAATTGCTGTCTGGACAGCCTTGATCTGGTGCTGGAGATCAAAGTTGTTCTTTATCCTTACCAGGTAAAGGACTTCATCTTGCTGGTCTGGTCTGTATCTCACAGGAAGCACGGGCTGAGTAGAGGAGCTGATAAGTAATACATTTTATCTAGAAGTTAAAATTTCACTGCTCAGCAAAGTCAGCCAGATTTCAATACTTATTCTGATGAATAGTTCATGTCCTTACCTTCTTGACTGTGTGCTTACAAATGCCAAAGGACTGGAGCAAGGCTTTTAGCTTACATGCTATAAAGAGCTTGTTTGTTTGACTGCAGCAAGTGAAGCAAAGTGTTCTGCTGGTACAATCCTTACGTATGTACGCTACAAGAGTATCCTACCTGAGCCTGGAGCTTCAGTCCATTTGGGATTGTCATCATTAGCAGACACACACTTTGCTGTCCCATTGGATTTGGAGAGATGTCTGAAATGTGGAAGTGCTCTCTTCACTTGCAGCTTTAAACATCAGGAAAAAAGAAAGCATGAGCAAAGCATCTGAAAGTAACAAGTCCTGTGAGCAGTGATACCAGACAGATGCAGTGTGAGTTACAAATAGAGCTGCTTTGTCTCTTAAAAACAGATGTGTACAACAAATGCTATCAGTTTTCCATAAAGATCCATGTAATTTGTTTAAAAATGCAGGTGATGAAATGAAACTGTAAGCCTACTAAACGTCAAACCGTAATACAGCAGAAACCAGAGCGCCGTGCATTATGTACCTGTAATGAAGTCCTGTGAGTGACTAGTCGATGTGCTGTTATATAAAGGTAAGCCACAGATGTGACAGAAGAAAAAATAAGAGGGTTACCTTTTTCCACAATCCAACTCGTTGTTGTTGTTGTTTGTTTGTTTGTTTGTTTAATAAACGAGGCTTTACAATCCCTTACATAAGTCCTTAGTAGCTTTTAAAAATAATTTTAGACAGATCTGGAGGAACCTGTATATTTTTAAAGGAAATTTTGGTTGTTTTTATGCCAGCAAATACGTGTATTTCGTTAGGTAAACAGAGACCTCTAAGAGTTGTTCATATGAGCTTATGATGATAGTCAAAGTAAATTGCATTTAATTTTCATGATGATCGATCTTCTGAGCTTTATCAGTCTTCTATCAATAGTTTCTGTTTGAGGTGTTACTAGGAATCAAAATAGAACTTAAGATAGTTTGGCTGATCCCATGCCAGACGTCTGTCCGAATCATCAGTGACTAAGTTAAGTTCAAGTATATTTCAGTTCAAGCCTTTAAAATCTTGAAAGTGAGTCTGGACTCACAGAGCTGTCATTTTTATACTACTGAATCTGTTTATTTTTGGCCAAAACTGGGAAATGACAGAAATTGTTGTTTGTGTTAATACTTCTAGCAATACTTATTTATCCAAATGAGTAAGTTATCTAGCCCAAAAGACTAACAAATATTTTTATTTCATGAAATTACTGGAAAACATATACCTCACATTTGGTAATGACAAATTAGATTAATTGTAGAACTTTAATGTTACAATCAGTAATTTACCTCCTTGTCAGTAGATCTCTGAGCCATGATAGATTATTTCAGAAAAATAATTCATTTCTTTGTTATTTAAAATCTAAATGCCTATAATTTTTGCAAACAATAATGCTACTTAAGAATAAAGTAATTTGAAGGATTTTTAAGGAGATTAAGGCATCTGCACGTGTCTAAGGAGCAAGAATTTCACAAAAAAGTTAGCAAGAAGGAATTGTGGATAGTGTTTTTTCAGCTTTGCTATGATATTTTGAAAAGTACTGCTCAGGAAGCTGTGTCATATCTGTCTTTTCACAAATAGAATAATTTGAAAAAATAACTATTTTTTTCTTTTTTTTTCTTTTTTTCTTTTCTTTTTCATATGGAAAAATTTGTGAGGATAGGTTACGACAGCTTGGTTTATAGTCTGTGTCCACAATCTTATTTTCCCCCCCCAGTGGGATCAGTGGTTTGCTTGAAGTAACTCGTTTGTGTCTTTTATATAACTGAGAATAAAGTGGAGTCTAGTTTTAAGATGTTTATGTTGGATGCCCACCCTAAAGATCCTGGCAGTGCTGTCTGCTTAGATCACCTTCCAGCCACGCATGTCTCCCAGTGGGTGACAGCAGCATGGCCATGTCCTGACTCATGGCTTTTGATGCCATGCGCAGCTGTTGTCTGTGCTGCTGCACTCTGCTCTTATTTCAGTCAGAATCAAATTAATTACTATTTTTTATTCCTTTCCACTAATCAGACTCTCCTACTAGTTACCCCCCAGCAGGAGTCTGTCTCTGTGTTGAAATTGTACTCCATCCTTTTTGTGCCCTACAACTATTCCAAGACATGATATTCCCCATTTTCTCAGTTACATCCTTTTTTTTTATTTTTAGAACCTAACACAACTCGTTCTCTCCTGAGATCCTATTTACAAACAACTGTGGTGCTAAGTAGGATAAAGCTAAAGGCAATTCAGGCTTTCCTCACCGTGATGCTAATCTTACTTAAAAGTTTTAGATGTAAAAGACCCCCAAAGATGCTGTAGGTTCTGTTTGTGTCTATTCATTCCTTAATCTCCCTGCTGGGATTGCCAAAGATGATGACGTACGTAAGCAAACAGATTTTAAGAAAATGATAACATCATGACATGGGTGAACCTATACAGACATTTTTAAAGCAAATTTAAATCATAGAATCATGAATTGTTTATGTTGGAGAAGACCTCTAAGATCATCCAGTCCAACCTTTAATCTTTAACAATACACTGCCCAGCTTAGAGTTGAAATGTCTTTCTTAGTTTTAGGAGCTCACACATATATTGCTTCCCTGTCTTAAAATTTGGAGGTGAGGGGGTAGAGCTGTTTTGTTTTGTTCCTCAGATCCCCATACACTTAAATGCTTAACTCTGCCAATGCCTACATTTTTCCTCTGCAAGCCAGGCTGATTCAGATGACTAGAGAACTGTGCAGATAAAAACTGCCCATTAGATTTTGTATATTCTTTAAATATCAAGAAACAACCAAATCACCAAACTAAAACTAATTCTGGATTACTACCTAGTTTTAAACTGAGTATCATGTTTGAAGTTAATCTACTCTGTAAGAACTGTAACTCATTTTAGAAATGAGGTTAACTACAAGAACAAAACTATTCAAATCAATGTAGATGCTAAAAAAGAGTTTTGGTTTAATAAATGTAAAATAGGTACTCAAAATGCATTGCCTTTTAAGGTGCATACTTTTTTTTTTCCTTTTGTGCTTTGATACTATAAAATGAAGAGCACTGTAATTGCAGAAGCATTATGAAGCAGTTAGTGGATTCTTCAGTAACTGTGACAGAAGTGTAGGACAGTAGGTGGAAGTCTTTTCCAAGTGATGGACATAATCCAGAGTTATTGCTCCCTGGGACAAGTGATGTTTGTTTTCATAACAAGTGTTAGCATTTATCAAAGCCTATTTACTTGCCCAGCTGTACGAAATCATGACAGTCAGCACACCATTGCATTACAGCACAGCAATCCAGTTAGGAGGAATACTTCAGTAAGTGCGTGAACAGCTATGACAAGTGGCTTATTTGCTAAAAGCAATGTTCAGTAAGTGGCTACAAACCAAACAGCTGTGTTACGGTGTTGATCTCTATTAGTTTTACAGATCCTATTTTCTTCTTAAAGTGCTCATATATTTGACTATCCCTGTGCTGGTAACCAGTCTTTTACTGGATTAAACAATTTGACATGACTGAATATGAAATCATAGGAGATTTAGAAGAGACTAGTTCAGTCCTTCTATAACACCATTTTTATTCCAAGCGGAAGGACTTCATATTTGATAGATATTTTCAACTGAATTTTGTTCCTGGGAACTGGATTTCAGCTTTCTGCTGTGAGCTCAGTGTATTTTATTTTTGAAACACTAAGGAAGAAGTCAGACAATGTAGTCATGAGGGCCATAAATATAGCATGTTAAGAGGTAGAAGAAATGGCATACAGACAGCATCTCCAGTGCCATTGCTGAAGACAGGGTCTTTGTATATGTCCTGGTTTCAGTTAGGACAGAGTTAATTTTCCTCCTAGTAGCTGGTAGGGTGCTATGTTTTGGATTAGGATGAGAAGAGCGCTGATAACATGCTGATGTTTTAATTGTTGCAGAGCAGTTGCTGGCTGCTCGGGGATAGGAGAGTGGTGAAGGAGAAAGGGAGAGTGAACAGGTAGGAAAAAATATCTTCCCCTGTCCCCTCCACAGATTGGCTCCCTGACGAAAAATGGCAATAGGTGTAATTGCTAATAGTTTCTGAGATATGGTTTCCGAAGTATAGACTTTTGACACCGTTTCCCACAACATTCTCCTCAAAAAACTGGCTGCTCGTGGCTTGGACTGGCGTACGCTTCGTTGGGTTAAAAACTGGCTTGATAGCTGGGCCCAAAGAGTTGTGGTGAATGGAGTCAAATCCAGTTGGAGGCCGGTCACTAGTGGAGTCCCCCAGGGCTCAGTACTGGGGCCAGTCCTCTTTAATATCTTTTATCGATGATCTGGATGAGGGGATTGAGTGCACCCTCAGTAAGTTTGCAGGTGACACCAAGTTAGGTGCATGTGTCGATCTGCTTGAGGGTAGGAAGGCTCTGCAGGAGGATCTGGATAGGCTGGACCGATGGGCTGAGGTCAACTGTATGAAGTTCAACAAGGCCAAGTGCCAGGTCCTGCACCTGGGGCGTAACAACCTCAAGCAGCGCTACAGGCTGGGAGATGAGTGGTTGGAAAGCTGCCTGGCAGAGAAGGACCTGGGAGTACTGGTTGATAGGCAGCTGAATATGAGGCAGCAGTGTGCTCAGGTGGCCAAGAAGGCCAACAGCATCCTGGCTTGTATAAGAAGCAGCGTGGCCAGCAGGTCTAGGGAGGTGATTGTCCTCCTGTACTCGGCTCTGGTGAGGCCGCACCTCGAGTACTGTGTTCAGTTTTGGGCCCCTTGCTACAAGAAGGACGTCGAGGTGCTCGAGAGAGTCCAGAGAAGGGCGACGAGGCTGGTGAGGGGTCTGGAGAACAAGTCTTACAAGAAGCTGCTGGGGGAGCTGGGATTGTTCAACCTGGAGAAGAGGAGGCTCAGGGGCGACCTCATCGCTCTCTATAGGTACCTTAAAGGAGGCTGTAGCGAGGTGGGGGTTGGTCTATTCTCCCACGTGCCTGGTGACAGGACGAGGGGGAATGGGCTAAAGTTGTGCCAGGGGAGTTTTAGGTTGGATATTAGGAAGAACTTCTTTACTGAAAGGGTTGTTAGGCATTGGAATGGACTGCCCAGGGAAGTGGTTGAGTCACCATCCCTGGAGGTCTTTAAAAGACGTTTAGATGTAAAGCTTAGTGATATGGTTTAGCTGAGGACTTTTTAGTGTTAGGCCAGAGGTTGGACTCAGTGATCTTGGAGGTCTCTTCCAACCTAGATGATTCTGTGATTCTGTGAGTTGACGACAGTACTGAGTACAAATAGCAGGTTAATGTCATGACTAGAAATCTCATCATTTCATAAGCCATTGTTACACCGCACAGTACCATAACAATCTCAAACCAGGGCCCGGAAAAGATAAACAGCGCAACAGGGAGCACATACAGAAAGTAACGTGCTATAAAACTCAATTTGGAAAACAGGCACAGCAGACTTGAGATTAAGGCAATCAACATTGTGACTAGCAACTATTAAGCAGGTCCAATACTTATACCAATTTTAGTTTAACACACTCTGCTCAAATCTGTTGCTATCTCAACCCTTTGTGCCCCACGTTGGGCGCCAAAAGGACTGTTGTGGTTTAACCCGGCCGGCAGCTAAACACCACACAGCCGTTCGCTCACCCTCCCCCCTCCCTCTCTGGGATGGGGGAGAGAAACGGGAAAGTGAAGCCTGTCAGTTGAGATAAAGACACTTTATTAAGACAGGAAAATAATAATAACAATAATAATAACAATAATGATAATAGTATTACTAATAATAATGTGTATGAAACAAGTGATGCACAATGCAATTGCTCACCACCCGTTGACCGACGCCCAGCCTATCCCCGAGCAGCTGGCCCCCCCACCCCGGCTAGCCACCCCTATATATTGTTTAGCATGACATCAGATGGTATGGAATACCCCTTTGGCCAGTTTGGGTCAGCTGTCCTGGGTCTGTCCTCTCCCAGCTCCTGCTGCACCCCTAGCCTGCTCGCTGGCAGGACAGAGCGAGAAGCTGAAAAGTCCTTGGCTTGGTGTAAGCGCTGCTCTACAACAATTAAAACATCAGCATGTTATTAGTGCTCTTCTCATCCTAATCTAAAACATAGCACCCTGCCAGCTACTAGGAGGAAAATTAACTCTGTCCTAACTGAAACCAGGACAGTATATACCAAAAGCATGGTTTTGCAGTCTCCATAATACCTAATTAGACTGGCTTAATCTTGGCATCAAACAAGTAGGCATAGTAATAACTATTAACTTTAATCAGTATTCTTACTGGGAAATAAGTCATTTTCAGTATTAGAAAATGTATTGGAAATGGATCAGTTTACTAAGGTTACTTTTTTTTTTTTTTTTTACGGGACTTTCTTTGGCCAACTCTCACTGGAGAGCTCCCTGCAGAGTTGGTCATACACAACCTACCCCACACAACTTAATAAGGATAGGAAAGAAGTCCATAATCACAGGCTTTGCTGTAGGGCATTACAGCTTGCTTCTGCTTTGAACAGCCACAGCACACAGCGTAGCCTGCCAAGAGGCCACTGTAACATCTAAGCATACAATTAACTGTAAGTGTGTGAGTAATCTCATCCTTTTTCAGTGAAGCATTTAAGCACGTGTTTATGGTTAATGATTAGGTCCAGATGAAAGCAGTAAGATGATCTATGATTAAAGTTAAACATATGTTTATGTGCTTTCTTGAAGAGGAATGAAATTATTCAAATGCTGTAGGACTGTGTGGGTCACCTCACAGTACTGTATTTTCCAGCATTAACCATCAGATTCTCCAGTGGGGTAACTTATAAATTTTTCTAAATGTGAGAGGTTCAAACACATTGATCTAAGTTCTCTGATCTAGTTGTTTTGTTCTGGATTTTGGTTAGAGTATACGCACTGTTTCCCTAGATTGAATCCAAAGTGCTGATGAGGAAGAATTTGGCAAGTGGAGGTCCAGGTCCTGAACTCAGAATGTGAGCCTGTAATAGCATAACAGGTATTGTAGTATTGTCCACCAAGTTGTCCTCTACAGTAAGTACTTTTTGAAAGTATAATTGGTAGTTGCCTTCAGGGGGGAAAAAGCACACTTTTTGAGAAAACCAAACAAAGATGTCAGCAAACAGTTATTGCCATACAGGCAGACTCACCTACCAATTATTAAAAAATTAATGTATTATATGAAATTTTCAAAATGTCCCATTAAAAAAAAATAATATATAAAGCTCATTTTAGTTTAAAGTCAGGCTTTTAAGAGCAATTTCTTCATTTCTTTGAAGTCGTCAGTAAAATATGGGTGATCTTATACCCGATCTTCACAAGTTCTTTCCATTTATTTTATTAAATAGATTATCCCTTATGTAGCACTTATGGCACAGAGTATTTTAATCAGTGTGAAGTGAAGAAAAAATACAATGGTGTAAAAGGTATAAAAATACATTTTTGTTGTTCTTGGCGTATATTTAGTGTTATTTGTAGGATGTAAAATAGAGATTAAAGAGAGGTGTAAGACTAGGGATTTCTGAAATCTGTGTGAGTTTTCTCCAAAGGCTGAATCTTAATTCCAACCCCACAAGGGGATGATAATCTAGGTTTTTGCTTCTTCGCTTCACTCTGCTTATATATTGGTAAAGGGGCAGCTCCCTGTCCGAGAACAAAACCACCTCTTTGTTTATGCAAAATACACAGCAGAGTGTTGCAGGTTTTTTGTTGTTGGCTAAGTGTTTCTTTTTTTTTTTTTTCCTCATAACTAAGCTAGAAAGAGGGACTAGAGCTCACTAATTATACACTGGGCCTTCCCACTGGTTGAGCCTGAATATTTCCTGAGCCTGTTTCATTTCCTTGGTTCCAAATCCCTACCAGCCCTTCTCCAGATATATCCCTGCTTTAACCTAACCTCCTTTAGAAGCCATTTTCTGTCTTCTGCCTATTCAGGGGAGAAGACAGCAAAAATTTTAAAGGCATCTGAACAACTATGTAAGAATTAAATAAATAAATAAAATCAAGGAACAAAGTGATAAGTCAATATTTTTAATTCCTTATGCCATCATATGGATAGGAAAGGAATCAGTAATGGCCTTGTGGCCTCTTTTTCATGAAGGATCCCAGTTTGCTCTTCTGCCTTGGTGTACTAGAAAAAACATGCTGCATTACGTAGTTTTGATGGAAAATGTGCTGTCATTGTGTGTCAATTTAGGATATTAATTCTAACTGCATCATATTTTGTTTTCTGGCTGCATTTACTGAATGCCACTATTATTTTGTAACACTGTTACAGACTTTTATTCTACTTACTGCTTACACATTATTTGTGGTATTTATTTGGAGACAGGTGATGGAAAAAAACATATTAGATAAAACTGAATTATGTTGCCAGCTTTGGTCTCTCAGTGTTTATAAAAGGAGACAGTAGAAAACAAATTAAAAGCAAAATTCCCCCTTCTTACAACTGTCAGTCTCCGCACTGTTGCCACTCTCAAAATGATGTTTCCAGTGGTTGCAGGGCTATGGGGGCAGAAATGGAATGCGAGGCCAAGATTCTGGTGAACACTGAGTGCCTTTGTCTGGGGAGGAGTCTCCAACTCATACAGGGTTTTGTTAAAAGATTATGGGGAGGGATGAGTTTTTAGGTGTTCCCCCATGGCTTTTATTGCTCCCAGGGTTCCCTCATGCCCTTTATTTGCGTCTGTCCATCTTCCTATGTCACACAGAAATCCTTCCCTCCTGCCAGGTCCCCGCTGACTGTGAAAGCAAGTCAGGCACGAGTGTGGTGGGACCAGATGACCTCTCTGCATACTGCAGTGATGACCACCAGACAGTCCCGGTGACATGATCTGCTACCCTCTATCTTCTTTCCACCTCTCCCTTCCTTCTGAGTTATTCCCCTTTCCTACCCTCAACCCTTCCCTTCCCTTCTGAGTTATTATGACGGATATGGTTACCTAGGTGCTGTTGGCCTTGCACAGTTGTGCTCCCCAAAAGGTCCCCAATCCTCTTCAAATACCTGTGGCATCTGGCCAGATAACTCCCGTTAACCGCTTGTGGAATCCAGCCTGCGAGCTGTAACTTCTGCCAGCTTCTCAGGCTGTCATTTCTTTAAACCAGCAGTTTTCTCCTGTCACATCCAGGGGTTTCGTACACCTTGGAAGATGGCTCAGCTTTGGCTGAAGACATTGTCTGCAGCCTGTTCACGTGCTGGGAGCTCTCCAGGATTTTTTTCCTTTTTTTTTTTTTTTTTTCCCAGCAGAAACTGCTATTGCAGTGGCCAGTGGCCCAGGGCATCAGAGTCCATAGATACTTTTGTACAGATTCTCACTCTTTCCTATCTCCCTTTTCTTTCTGGGGCAAGGTAAACCTCATGTCCTCTCAGGTCTTTATAAATTCAAATTTTATGTCAATATTTCTCGAATTCATACAAGGAACAAGAACTTTTTGAAGGCTCATATGTCTTTCTGGGACTTTGAAGCAGGAGGGAGGAATCAAGGTGTGCCAAGATTTGGACTAGCAACAGCTCAGCTCCTGGGGGGCTGGGAAATGAGAAGTTATTGGTCACAGGTGTTGACCTAATAAGGGGACTGCCAGTAATCAAAGTCAGCAGTTCATCCAGCTCCTGCCGCCACTTCTAACCCCCCAATCCCGGCTCCTTTGCACTCCTGGTCCTGCAAGACCTGGGCTGCTGCTTTTTCACCTAAGAAGCATTTGTGTTTCTGTCCTACCTGGGGACAGGCTACTCCATGTAATTTTATAGTGCACTGCTGTACAGAGTTGATCAGATCTGCCAGATTATAAAATAAGAGGTATGGGATGTTGCCTCGGTTAGTGGTGAGATTCATTCAGTGATGTCTCCTTGTAGAAAAGTGTTACCGAGACATCTTATTCAGCAGAAAGGTGGTTGGTATAAAATTACTCCATGAGCATTTCAGAATGAATTTGAAAGAGCGGGCTGAGCCTGTGCTGGATCAGCACTTTACCTTTTATGCCTGTATTGATTTTGATCCAGCCTTGTGAGCTTTAAAGACAGATTTACTGTACTGTCAAGCCACAAACTTCAAAAGGTGTCTTTGATTGAAGGAAAGTTTAACGTGATCTATGCAGAAGAAAAATCATTAATCAAAGTTATTTTAGATTTGGTCTATTAATAGAAGAAATGTTGTAATAAAGACTCCTAAGGCTAGGGCTTCATTTGTTTGCATTTGTTTTAGACCGTTCTTCCCCCTACACACCAGAGGAAAGCTCTAGTGAGTTCTGCCAGGATTCCCTCTGTGTTTTATTTAAAACTGTCAAATCAGCAGCAGAGAGCTTGTGATGTATAAGCCAAACACCCTTAATTTCAGGAAGGATTTCCGGGCTAGATAAAGAAACAGACCTAGATGGAGGAAAGAAAGATGGGCCTGAAGAAGAGCAAGGGCTGTAAGAGAACAAATTTGGGGCATAGATGTTGTGGTTGGGGAAGATAACAGAACCAAAGAGAAGGAATAAAGAGGAAAATCTCAGTCTTATAGTCGTGACTTGCCATTTTTCTTTTATCTGCCTGCTCACTGATCAACATCCATAAAAATAGGGAAGGAATTTAAAAAAAAAAAAAAAAAGGCAATTCCTATTGTGGCAAGTGTTTTTGCTGCTGTTTATGTTTTGTGTTCTACTATTATCCTTGTAATGCTGTAATTGGTAGCAGTCCATGCAATACCATTGCATGTAGCTATGTCTTTTTGAAGCAGTAATTTACATTTAAATTCTTTTTGTATGTGTGTGTGTTTTATCTTTGATGTCCTTTCATTAGTAATTGTAGCTCTCATTATCAAATGTTACATTTAAAGCAAAGCACTTTTGTATGTTTCTGCTTACTTATATTTTCTTGACAAGTCTTCTTCATGGTCATACATTCTATAATTAGTCCTATTATAGTAATCTAAATTACTTTTTAAACTATTCTCCTGTTTTTGAGAGCTGAATGCAAGAACTTCAAATTTATATGTTCGTTACAGACACAGATGAATGTGAACCCATTGACTTTAGGCAGAAAAAGTACAGTTCTGTGATCCAAAACACTGTTACAGGTATGCACAAGCTTTCTGCCTGTGCTGTCAGAGTGGTATATTTGCTAGCTGTACAACTGGGCTTATGCAACTATTCTCGGTGTGTTGTATATGGAATCACATTTAGGGAGAGGAGATAGCAAGAGCATAGGTTCTTACTCCTCCTTCAAATCAGGGAGTGGAGTGGTGTCTCTGAAATCAGAAACCTTGCCTGTTAGGACTGCTGAGCCCATATGTTTAGTGCATCATAAATGTCATTGTGTCTGTAATTAGCTTCTCTCTGGTTCAGTTCGTTCTTTCCAGCTATTGTTAGTATTACAAAGATACTTATATTCATCAACTTTTATTTCTGGATTATATTTCTGTTTCCAGAAATTATGTTTTTGTGTGTTTTACATTTCTGTGTTTAGAGATTTCAGGTAGAGTAGTAATATGAAGCAAATGTTTTATTTTACATCTACTATTTTTTGTTAAATATTTCATATTTTTATAAAGAAAAAACATCATTCATGTCATGAGAATTCTAAATGAGTTGTATTTTTGTATTCTTACGTGGCAGAAAAATTGTGCAAGAAAATTAGAATTGTAACACTAAAATATAGAGTCAGTTATTTCAGTGCTTACCTGACATTTCCCTCTTTTTTGTCAGGAGGTCCATGTAAGCACCAAATGCTGGGAAACAGTTTTTGAACAGCATGACTATGTTTGTTTATTCCGTCAGAAGTGACAAAAAAAAGGTTGCCTGAACTTTCTCAAACCAGCAATTTCAAAATTTGATTCCTCAGAGGACAAAACATCCATTTAATATATTAGTGCATTTTCAGCAGGACTTTGTGTTTCCAGATTAATTTACATTTTAAATTACTCTGAAAGCATTAATTTACTGACTAACATGGGAAGTACGGATGAAAGAGCTATTTAGTTTATAAATTGTGCCATCTACTTTCAATGTAGGAATGGTTAATGGCTTTAAAATATATAAAGACTATTTGTCCTACAGATTTTGTAACCAATCTTGTGACTAATGTTCAGTTATACTATTTGCAACATTAACTCTAATGCACATGATAAACGTGGGTCAGCCATATAAGTAACATTAATGACTTTGAATGAAATCATCCCAGTTGAAAACTGCTGTGCCAAAATTATTCAACTTGTATAAAAAATGGCAAAATATTAAAGCAGCTATGAAGAAAAAATTAATTGCAGTGTTTGTATGTATATTTAGAGTCTGAAAATATGAACATCAATTTGAACTTAATAAAATTTAAGAAGACTGAATTACGGCTACAGCCAAGCTGTTACTGTGCATTTCTAATGCCTAATTTTCTGGAATTCTGGTGAAACTCAAGTAAATCAGAGTACATAAATTATTCTGAAATTATGATAAAAATAGTGTTACATACTGTTTGTCACTGGTTACTACCTTTCTCTGTTGTGTGCTTTTTCTTTCTCAAATCCATATTGTGCACTTTTAGTATATGAAATGCTTGCTCATCTTTAAACCACATAGCTAGCTTGATGGACCCCCAAAATCTTTGATGGTTGGATCTTGCTAATCGATGCAAATAGTCAATGAAGAAGAAAATTAAAAATGAAATTCCTTACTCCAGCAAACTCGATGGCAGATATTCTTGTAAGAAACTCCCAGGTTTACAGAGCACAACAGAAACATTACAAGGTCATTATCTTAAAGTCCTCATATCTTTATTTTTATACTGTTTTTGCTTGTACCACCAGCCTCCTTTGTCCTGTGTTGGATGGTATGATCTGAAACAAAGTAATCTTTCACTATTTTAATTTCTTCCCTCTTTTCAACATCATAGAAGCGCTGAGAGAAATAATTCATTAGTATTTGAAATGTATTTGCAGTATTTGAGAAGCAGGATAAAAGTGGAATTTCTTATTTGAGAAGTGTCATTAACTGTGTTGCATTTCCTTCAACAATTTCAAAGTAATATTTCTAGTTCCCTTTATAATTAATGTGGCTTTGCGTGCCAGGTGGTGATAGAAGAAAATGATTAGACATAGTTAATGACTTTTCAATTAATGCATTGTTTATATGTAGTTATCTTTCATTTAAAGCTATTGAATAGAAACATGAGCCCACATACAAAAGACAAATACAACTCTCTCATAGCAAATTTAGGTGAAGTGTGAGCATAGGAATGCTCTTTATTTTTAGGATCTGAAAAGACAGTTTAGGTGGTTAAACATAATTTTGGGGAACACAAGAAGAATATCGTGCAAATATAAAAATATTTCTGGATAGAAGAAGAATATTTTAGGCCAAAAGCTTTTACCCAAAAATGAATTTTAAAAACTCAATATTGATTAAGTTTCCTGCAAACATAATGAAAACCAGTGACACTCTATTATAAAACAAATAGCTCGTAAAAGTGCAAAAATTCCACATAGCTTTGCAGATGCTAGAGTTCACTTTTGTTTTGAAATACCAAAAATGGACTTACCCTTTCATGTTAATTTAAGATTTTTTTCAAGTTTCAATAGTCTATGATACTTTTTTTTTTTAAATATAAAATTGATACCTCACTAAGTCTTTGAACGTATTTTTGAGTCTTCCTTAACTTTTATGGATGACTAGCAATATGTGCAGTATATTGCAGCCTTAACATATAAATTCAACAGAATATCTATAGTTGAGTTATATGTAGGTATACTGGAACTTAAAAATGAATTGACCCTGTTTTTTAATGGATTGAATGGTGTAATATCATTAAAGTTCTCAGGTATCATAACCTGTAAAATAAATTGATATGCAATGAGGAAAAAAAGGTCATTCTAAACATGTTTGAAGATAGCATGATTTCTGAGACCAGCCAATCAAAAGCGGTAATGTTAAGGCTCAGGAACAGCTTTATCTTTGTCCCTTCCTTGTGCAAAACCAACAAAATATTTTGAATTTGCGTCTTTGATATTCTGAAAATGTGGAAAAAAAATCAGGCCATTTTTTACCTTAAAACTATGAGTAATTTTTACAGATTTGTGAGACATTTGCAGGAAGCCATCAGCAAGTGCTTCTCTGATGCTCCCTTTAATAAACTAAGCATGTTGAAGAGGAGACTTTTTTTTTTTAAACCTCATTTCTGTCTGGCGTGGCTTGAATTTGGGTTTCTGAAAGCTGAAGTTAGATGAAAACTGCTTTGTATTCCAGGATGGTACACATTTTGCTGTGGTCACTATGTTGTGTCTCAGTTCATTAAGGTTGCTTATGCCAAAGATTGTATTTAAAAGACTGGCTTTTGTCTGCAGCAAGGAAATCTCTGCTTGAATATATACTTGCCTTCAACCATTTGATGTGATGTTTTTCTACTTAGCTAAAGCATATCTGAAAATTTTGCTTAAAAAATTATGTTAGTGCATGTAAATATGATATAAAACTGCATATTAAGAAGCATTGCAGCTATATGCAATGCCTCTTTTCTTTGGAATAAGTTACTGGTAGGCTGGCATATTTTTATGCTCATTTCTAGAGCCTGGTGTGGGAACAGTTTTCGAGTTCATCCCCAGTACAGCAGATATCAGAGCAATGCCTAGCCATTAATAAAATCTACTTGAAGAAGAGGTTTTGTAATAAACGATGGCAATCTTCAGCATGTCAGAAAGTCTAACTGAGATTAGGGTTTAATCTATTTTATTTGGACAAGTATTATATAAAAATTTCAAAAAAGTGCTATGGTAAAAAAGCTTTTAATCCTACTTGTTTCTGACGAGCAAGAACATCTTAAATATATCATTTAAGGGTATGGGTATGAATACAGAGATGAGGAATAGATGGACTTTGTTAATGGATTAATAATAAAAACAAAAAGAAATGGTGCCTATAGCTACGTAAATTCCCTTTGAAATTTATCCTCGATGTCATGGACCTGTATGATTTAAAAAGTAAGCTTATATTTAAGTTGTTTTCTTTGACCAAGATGTTCTAGGTACTTGTAAAATTGCATACTAAATCATCAGCAGGTGCGTTATTGCTCAGAGGTGTGATTAATCAGTAGAGAGTAATTGAGGCTGCTCGGGTATTTGTTCCTTGCATTTTTGCTTGAACAGGTCTTTTCTTCAGGGAGTTGTTTCTACATCTAAAATTTGTTGAAAACGGTAGCAGTCAGGGACACTTACCACAGTGTTGCTTTGTGGTTTCTTATCTAGGACATCTAGTGAGATGAACATTTTAATATAAACCCTTGGTTTATATTTTGGTGAAAGAGGCCTGAGCATATCTAAGACCTTCTCCTTTCACAGACGGCTTTTCCTGCCTGCGTGTCAGGATACAGCAGGCCTATGTGAAAGAAGGCTTTGTTTCATCTCAATTTATGTCACTAAAATATTATCATGCAGATAGGTTTCCTTCTTTGCACTATAACTACAACATGGAACCCTGAGGGATCAGTCACCTACCCAAAATACATGTCTTCATGATGAAAGCATTTTATCCTGTCCTTGCTAGCCAGCACTTTTGGCCTCAGTAGACTACTGATCTTGCCATCTGTGCATGCTGCTAATTTCTTTAGGTATTTGAGCATGGGTCCAGGAGCCAAAACAGTCCTGATGAAGTTACTGGTGTCCTTCATTGCCTCTCTGAGCTAGGGCCAAGCTGCTTGTCAGCCTCAGGTGGGGATGGTTCCCTGGGCCTGGGGCATTGGTGCCATTGAGAACAGCTGGGAGGGGGCTGGGCTATGCCAGGCCAGCTGGTCAGTCACGGCCTCTGCAGGGAAGCTGCTGGGGAAAGAAGGTAGGCTTTTGGCTTTTCTGAAGTAAAAATCCTAACTTAGATGGTAAAGGGGTTGATGATTTGGAGGTCTGACCTAGGGGGAGGTTCTGGATAGGCATTATGTCCCTTGGGTTTGGGGACATCTTTCACTCTGAGAGAGATGAACTCAGCAGTGTAAAAATAGGGATGAGGTTACTAATGGCAGAAGCGCTGATGCAGCAGCCTGGCAGAGACTTATGTTGCAATCTGAGCATGAAAGAAGAGCAGCGTGTGGATCCTATTGTGAGTGCTATTTTGTGTTTTGGTGTTGTCATTTATTCCCTTGTTACAGCTGTGCTCATCCAGTGACCCACAGGCTATATTTTATTGCACTTTATTTATCCTTCATCCTTTCTTCCTTGCAGGTCTTTTATGCTCAAGTGAGGTCTGGATGAATTGCTTTAGTAATAGCAGTAGGTGTTGATTCCTCATATGTAATGTGGTAAATGTGAATACGGTCCTGTGCCTGGAGGGGGTTACAGTACCAGAGAGGTCATAGCAGGAAAACACAGGTATCTGCACAATTCACCTAATCCACTGCCATTTAAAGCCTGTGGGTTGTCCCCGAAGCAAATTATAGTCCCTGGAAGTAGCAGTGAGGAGAAAATTTACAGTGGGTATTTGCATGCTGTGCCTGAGTAGAGAAATCTGGCTTTACTAATGATGCTTTAGGTATAACGAAAACAGCAAACTGGTGGTGGTGTTCTGCCTTGTTTCTAGTTCCATTGCTCCAGTGTTATTTGCCTGTAGCAGACAACTTCATGCACTGCCATACATGACTGAAGGTATGCTGTGCAGCTACTGAAAAGTTACTTCAATAGCAAGTTAGGAAAATTCAGGACCTACTAAGTCATGTGAGCAGTGTTGTAAAAAGTTTATTATAACTTGTGTAACATCAGCTGAGTGCAACTCACAAGATCACAGATTCTGATGATGGGTAAATAATAATATATAAAATGTAGAAACTAGTAGGTATTGATATGTGTAAACCTTGCTAAACTGCTAGGAGAATATTTCAGTCTCTTTACTTTATTTCTTAACGTTTATTAAAATATTACAACAGTTCTCTCCATTACAGCATCTAATGCCATGAAGAAATCTACTGCACAGAGCCTGACTCTGTGTTATCAGTGAAAGTTATGCAGCTGTGTTAGCTTTTATGGACAAGAAATACATTTCTGAGTTGTATCAGAAATGCATTTCTGAGTTGCAATTTCTTCTCTACTTTTTTCATTTGAGGTTGGCTATATCAAATTATGTGGGAATAAATTATGGAGTCCTACAAGAAGATGGCTGTATAAGCTCTATTTTTACTGTTTGGTTTGCGGTGACAGAGACCTACTGTTATTTATGTATCCCTTTCCTGCCATTCAAAGTTTACACATCATATACAGATTTTTAGTGTTGTTTTTTTTTTTTCCTTATTTTAGCAAGAAGGAAATTTGTTTGCTAGCTGTAGGTATGTAAATTTACAGCAAAGATTTTGGGGATCAAGCAAGGACAGATAATACAACGAAAATAATGGGTTTTATCTAAGTTTGAAGTTTTTTTTTTTTTTTTTTTAGCAATGGAAGCTTATAAAATGAAAACATTAATTTTCCATGTTTTTATGAACATTTAAAATTGGTTAACATTACTGCGTATTTGTTAAAAATTTGAAAAAAAAATTGAAAAAATGAACGCCCTTCTGGAGAGTAAAGATAATATCCTAATGAATGTGTCTAATATCCTGCATAGCGTTCAGTATATCACTGTAATTATTAAATAGGCAGAAACGAATGCCTTAAGAACCCATCTTCTGTGCCCCATACTTCACTAGATCTCATAGGCCTGTCTTGTAAACTCTAATTAAAACTATATTGCAATAAAGAGAAACATTGCAATAAAGAGACATGATTCAGTGCTAACAAGTACCTGTTAATTTTACTTCTTGTTTATGATGGAGAGATTTAATCAAAGTAATGTAGTATCTACGCTATTGGGCACATCCCGTAGGAGGCATGCAGTCTTTGGACAGCATGAGGAACTAGCAGTTGACTTGATACTGCCCTGAGCGTTTACTGAAAATGGATACCATTTAACTCAGTTCTAGAGATGTTTTCAGAACAAGCTGCTGTATGTAAATTGCAAGTCAACACTGATATAGATGGAAATGTGAGGTACTGTCTTTATGAAATGAGTAACGTTTTCTGGGCCTGCGCTTAAGAGGCAATTGGGGTTAGAGTGATTTTGTTATGATTTACCCTGGTAATGGAGAATAAGTGAACTGCTTAGGTGAGATTGGGTGAACTGATACAGGTGAGAACAGTCACCCAACTTATGTCTTGTGTTAATTAAACTACAATGTCTAATGTAACTGAAAATATTTTTTTTTTAAATAGGACTTGACAGTACCATATAAATATAGCAAGTAAGGCTTTTTATTTATTTATTTATCAAAATAGTTTGGAACTTGACTCATGCTGCTGAAGTTTAGATACATCCTGTCTGTGTCCTTAACTAGCATTTAGCTGTTCTTGCCATAAATGTTTCTGAGCTTCGTAGATGCACCTTTGCTTTGCTTGTTAAAAATAATCCTCCTTTCATTTAAAATGGGCTTAAATATACCCTAGAGTGCTTAGGAGAATATACATATGCATGTTAAAGGCCAGTTACAGGGGACTGTAGAAGGGGAAGCAATTATTTGTTCTTGATCCTAAAGAAGGAAGACAAGGTAACGCTAGATTTAGTAATTCGGTAGTCTCTAAATGTTCACATTTTGTAAACATATATTTGAAATAAGTGTGCATCAAAACCTTTGACAGTTAATATCTCCAGTTCTCGACATCTTTCCTAGATAGCAATGATCAAATTTTAGTTTTAGATATTGGCTTCCATGACCCAGGATTTCAGTATTCTTTTCAACTTAAACTTTCCAGAGTGGTAGTGTGTTTATTTCGTTTGTTTGTTTGCTGTTCTCTCATATCTGTTGCTATAACAACTATAATAGTTATCATATAGTTGCTGTAATACCAAATGAAGAATGTTAAGGCTGTGTTTCCACAACAGAGAATTAGTGTAGGCAAAAGTAATTGGGCTGAAGTCAGTTCTTCAACAGAGCATCTCCTAGGCTTTGTATTAAAAGCTGTGAGGATTTGGCCTCAGAAGTCAGTAAATTTTGTGAACATTTGAATTTCCCGTGTAACTGGAACTACATGGGCTTTTATTCTTCACCTATAAATATAGAATATAGCTGCTTGGGATGTCCAGGTGGACGTGGCAACTTAAGCAATAGATCATCTAGAAATTTCCCATTTAATTTTGCAAGAACTTTTAACAACTTGTTTCTGTTTCAACTATACCTCTGTTCTGCAACTAATTTTACAATGGTCTAGTGTTTTGCTAGCAACTACACTGACTATATTACGCACAGTCTGTTCCATTAGTTACCATTGTGCCTATTTAGAATAAGCAATTGAAAGATTATAAGGCGAGAGGACTTTTCTGAGTCTTTACCACCAGCTGGGTGATGGTTACATTTGATCACTTATAAGTGAACCATCAGTTGTAGTAATAGGAGATATTTAAGCTTACTTTACTATAAACATGGTTTCTGTGTAGTAGAAAAGAGAGAGATATTAAAAAAATTGTCACAGTTCAGTCACAAAAACACTGGAGTCTAAATGCAAGCCAAATGCAGCCTTAAGTCACGCAAATAAGCAATGTACAGAAATGTGTGCTTTGGGATTTCACTAGATTTGAGTAGATAGTTCTTCCTTTCTACTCATGAAAACACAGTTCTTGAGCAGGCTTTCAAACAGTAGTCATACTGTTCATATAGTTCTGCTAGTGACAATTTTTTTTTTCAGAGTATTATTCCATTTGATAGATCTAGCCCAAGAGATCACATTGGATACCGGCTCATGAAAGTAACCAGTGTATTCTAGGGACTAAATGTTAAGACAAGTGGGAAATTTTATTTAATATATTCAGACGTGTCTTACTAAACATCTCAGGTCTTATGATAGTACCCACTTTTACTAAGAGTTATATATATATATATATATATATATGTATTATTTTTTTCCCCAGTAATAACTGATGAGATATCAGAAAACTTCTGCTTGTAGGTTCTTCATCTTGTCAGTAGTAATAATTGAATTGAAACTTGCGTGTGTATATTTCTTTTAAGTAATTTAGTGGTGTTTATTTATTTTTTTTTACACTGCTGCATCTTACTTCTTACTTAAAATGCTGTGTTTAGTAATAAATGTGTTTAGTAATAAAAATAATATGGAACTTAAATTATTGACTTCAGTTACATAGCTTGGTCCTCATTTAAACTATCACAACTATTTATTAGCTTTAATCTTTTTCCACAAATATTCATTTTTAAAGAGCAGTTATTTATTTAAAACATGTATGTAAAAATTACAACATTTTATATGTAAGCAGTACAAGAAAATCGTCAGTAAAAACAAATGAAACCTGAAAACTTGCCTTTTCTAGCTGCTACTGCTATTTAAGAAAAGCATAGCTTTACGGTCAAGTGTTCCTAATCAAAACTGAATCCCATCTTTTTCCAATATACTACATCACAGTTTATTTTTAGCCATACATTTTTAATAGCTTTTTAACTGATGGGAAGAGAGTGAGGGAGAAGGCAAAATAATGAAAGAAGGTTGCAAATGAAGCATGGGTAGAATAATCTTGCATAAACCATGTGGCACTGTAATGAAGAGAAATAGACTGGAACCAAATGCAAAAATATTAAGTATATCTGGGCAATGCCTAACTTCTGGCAGGCTTGGTCTCCTTTTCATAGGAGACTTCAGGACCAAGTAAGCTAAGAACATTATTTATTGTGTGGGATAGAAGAGTTGCACTACATTAGTTTTTTGCCTATCTAAATGATTTAAGTAGCCGACTTCCACTGTAGCTGAATCCAAGCTATTTCTGTTGGCCCTTTTTATACTTCCTGGTGGTGAATGAAAGGGGGGGGAAGACCTTTCTACTAAAGGAGTGAATTCGAACACCAAAACTTGAACAAGACTTACTTGAATTCTTACACTGCTATGCAAAGAAACCATCCAGTATAAATTCTCTGCAGTTACTTGCTCTTGTTGTATTGCTTCTGATACTGTGTTCTCAGCTGTGGATGATGGCACTCACCTCTCGAGCATAATAGCTGGCATGTAGAATGTGCAGTAGTGGTAAACTCAAAGAGCATTTTCTGTAAAGCAGTGTAATAAAATATTTACAAGATTTGATAATGAACTAGACAATTATGTGTGAATTGTACTGTCTTTAGTTGGTTAGAATAGGCAGTCTCCAAGCATTTATCTGCTCTCCTAGCGTAGTTTCAAAATCGTGTTTTATGGAGCGAGAATATTGTTACTTTCTATGTAGGGTTTCATTTCAGCGATGTTTATTACTGAGCATGTAAGCATTTTCAGTCAAACTCAGAAAAAGAAGGAGGTCAAAAATTTTAGCATTTATAAATGAACTTATGTAAGGATGTGTGCATCTTGAGCCTGGCAGAGATGAGAGGGCAGATGATGAGCTTCTTGTTTTGGAAGGTCATGGGCAATTTCATGTTCTCTGGGAATCCGCTACCTGTCTTTCAGAGCTTTTCGTGTGTAACCACAGGAACCTCTTACCATCTCTGCTAAGCTGGCCGTCTTTCTGGAAACCTTCGGTTGCCTATTTCACTGTAAGATTGAAGCCTGTGTTGTCTGGCTGTTTTCTAGTGTGTTGTCTACTTTCTTTTTCTAGCTTATATGCTCACCTTAGAAATGTGCCAGCATATGCAGTGTTTCCTACAGTATAATTGAACCAGCCAGTTGGCTGAGGTCAGGATAAGGATTTTTCTTTTCATAGATGTGACTAACCGAATTCTATTCTAGTATGTTGTCCAGTCCTTCTTTTATTGGTTGAAGGGGTGCAAATCTGGACCAATATGTTATAATATGCCACCTCTTCTGTGTTTGAATAGGAGAGAGAATTTGGTTCAACTCAAGTCTGGAGACAGTGGTATAATAGTGCAAAGAACAACTGTGTAGTTCTGCTACAGTTGTATTATTGGCTATTGGATAATAATATATGCATTCACTTCGAAGTAGCATCTGAACTAAGCAGAGGAAAGACTGAGGCTGCAGTTCTGACATAACCTCCAATGTAAAATTGCCCGAATACTTTAATGTCCAAACTGCTCAGTTACAAAAGAAAATGTTGATTCATCTTTCATCAGCCTTTGCCTGTATCGCTTTAACACTGCAATCTTCTCAAGGCAGGCTTTAAAATGCTTTGATCTTCGTGTTAGCTGCTTGGCACTGCTTTATGGAGTTACAATCAGCTGCCTTGTTTGAAGAAATTAATTGGTCCACTGGATGGAACTTCTTTAGCAGAAGAATTCTACCTAGATGACTGTTCTGTGTTCTTTTATCTCAGAGTATTTTTAACCTATGTAGAAGATACCTGTATGAAAGTATTATATTTATTAAGAGCATTGTGTTTAGCAATGCAATGACATGTTTTAGCAATTTCCAATCAAGGAAAAAGAGAAAATGGCCTATCTGCAATTCTTATAATCGCAATAACCCAAGATATGCTGTCATATTTTCCACTGTTCTAGAGTGATGATAAAATGTACCCACTGATCTGTTGAAGTGTATACAATCAGTACTGCAAGGACATCTTAACTGGAGTTTGATCTCTGACTGTTAAATGTCCCTCTACACATCAATGCCATTCTCTTCTGTAGCCTCACCTAATGGGAATCCATCTGCATAGGCTATGTGAATATATATTGTGAAAGTACTGGCCTGGATTTAGAGTTTTCAGATGCTCATTTCTGTTGCTGTCTGAACAGCAGAAGTCTTTTTTGGTTATTACCAATTCTCAATGTATGTACATAAAATTGAAAAGTGGAGAGCAAGGTGCTTGTTGAATACTGTAGTACAACAGCTAACTTGGGGGGGGGGGGAGGGGAACTTATCTGCAAAACCACAGAAATTGGATCCATTGATATCTCTGCCTAGCTAGTTTGAAATCCTCAGGTTACTTTAAAGAGTGACTGGATGTTTTAAAAATAATGAGAAGTGCTTCTACAAATTTGTTCCCAGCTTTGATCTGTGCTTTCAAAGAACTATGTGCACCTTCAGCTAAATGTATCTATTTCTTTGTAAGTCTCGTGTTTCTTTTCTTTTTCTTCTTTTTTTTTTTTTTTTAATGAGAACAGAAATCAGTGCAGGAGCAGAACGAGTAAATAGTGCATTACTGGCTTTAGAGAATGAGATGGGGCCAAAAGGAAGAGAGATTTGCTGTTTAGTCTGCATTTCTCATCTTGCACAATTTCCTACTTGCGACATGTATGCAAAGCATTGTCAGTGATGAGCAGATTCTTAAACCCCAAAGTAATGTGAGAAACCATACTATAACAACACTGCATGAGAAATGCAGGATAGCTAAGTCATTTATGGAACCTGCTGTCTTCTAAGGATTTCTGTTGTAAAGCAGAAAATAGATGGTAGCCTTTAGGCCCCATTAGCATTGACTTATTTTCACATAGATCACAAACAGATAAATTAATATTTTTTGCATTTTACAGTAGGAAGCATGGCATATCTATTTCTTTCTAAACTCAGTAGAAATGTGGTAGATACATGAACAAAATAACTGCAATAATAATATTTTTAAGGAACTACATAAATGACAATTCACTTTGCACTGTGAATTGCTGAGCATAATGGGAAGCTTTTCAATATTTTTGCTTTGTTTCTGAAAGGTTAGTGGAATACTATGTAGTCTAAGAGATAACATTTTGTATCATTTCACATTTTTGTGTCCTTTACTTTAAATTGCTTAGCTACAAGTGCATAGCATCCATGAATAAGATATTCTGGTTGTTAGTATAAGCAAGGTATTTCTGTTTAAGTGATTACTTAGGAGGCATATGTGAGATGAGTGAAATGTGTTCTTTGGTATCATTGGAGGGGGCTGATGCAAGCAGTGTAGTAACTCACTGATTTATAGGTTGCACACTGCAATTAAGGAAAAATGAATGAATTCATTTTCATGTCTCTAGTACTTTGGAATTTGTGCCATGTTAAATTTAAAAAATATGAGGTACTTTGCTTGCAGTTTCACTCCTGTTTATTCTTCTTGTTGTTTTTTTCCTCTTCTACATAGTCAGGTATAATCTTTCTTTCAAATAATGATGTCCAGAGATCAAGTATCAATCACCAAGTACTCTTGTGTCTGCATTGTTGAATGTGTCTAGCTGTAAAAATGCCAATGTAAAATTTCTAATATTGGTAATTACTAATATTGATATCTCCATACACAGTTTTCTTTTGTAAGAGCTGTGTTATTGAAAGCATTAGTTGAATTATAACCTCAGAATATTTGTGACAATTGGTCACTTATTTTCAAGTCTACTTGTAGACAAGACATTAGTCTTTCTAGTGGTTGCGTGAAACATTTGTAAGTCTGTGTATATTTGTAGTGTGCACCAAAGGTGTGAGATATTTGATATATTTTCAAGTGATCCAGTACAGAGGGAAGCTAGCAAATCTACCAGCTCTCCCATATGTCTAGAATAATGAGACATTCCATTCAGCTCTTAAAGCACATCTCCTCTTGTCTGGTGTAGGTTTGAGACTTTGTCTTGGATTATTTACCATTAGAGGAATTAATGCAGTCAGGCATCACACTGGCAAGAGAAGTTCTAATACAACTAGTAATGGTACTAATAGCTTTAACTGCAGAGGATTGCAGCACAACCGCTCCTAATTGTTGTGTTCTGAGACCTTTTTTTGTCAGCATCAAATTTTTTCCTTGTTGTATCCTATTAACATTGCCAGCATTTTTTCCATATTTCTTTTCTTTACTGAATGTTACTACCATTATCTTGCTTAAAATCTTTCAATTCCCCAATGTGATCAACCTCATCATAATTTGTGATCTGCATTTATGAGCAAAGTTACACTAATGCCTCTTCATTCACACTCCTCATTTACTTTAATGTTCATCATTCTGTCTGGCAGTTTTTCCTATTAGAATACGCCATCTTAGATTGCATAAAGCTTTTCTGCTCGGGAGGTAATGAAACTGAACTGTTTGAACTGATCTCTCTTATAAAGCTGAATGCTGTTCTGAGTTTTTTCCATCTTTGATGTCTGAGGGTGTTACAGAACCAAAAGTTATATTGTGGTACTGTAGGGTGTTTTTTTATTTGATGGGAGGTTGTGATTCTGTTTTGTGCTGTTAAAATGCAGTGACCCTGAGATCTCTTTCTGCTGCTGACAAATGGAGTGCCCTTTTTGTGGGCAAACATAATATTGCTCAGGTATCCAGAGCAACTTAACACAGCAGTTCCAAGCCCTCTGTATAGTGGCAAAGCCCATCCAAGACATGGGTAGGAAACTTTGCTGTTGTAGCAAATTCCAGGGAAATCAGGCAGACAATGCAAACAAGGAAGGATCTTGCAACCCTTTCTGGCTTCTTTTGAAGCTTAGAAGGAGTTAATAAATTTTGGCTGGAATATTTTTTTTTTCTTTTGATTAATCAGGTGATTTACAACCACAGAATAGTATCCTCATGGAGATTTAATCGAAATAGGCAAAATATATGGCAGTACTACTGAGTAACACACAAAAATAACAGGAGAATATATTTGAGGAATAAAAATGCTTGTGAAATAGCTAAAAAATCATATTTACAAAACCTTCAGGCCTGTATTTATCTGGAGGTTGTGGAGAAGGACAGGGTTATTGGCAGGCATGACAAAATGAACGCCTAAGAGGCATTTTCATCAGCTTCCCAGCCCTTCCCTTTGAGGAATTTGGTGCCATCAGGGTGTGACTGCACCAGTGGATGGATTTTTGTTTCTAAGGGTTTCTATCTACTCTTTCAAAACCCCTGCATTTATTAACATACTTCTTTTGGGAATGGCAGACATTACTTTAACAGTGAGCAGAACATGCCAATACAAAGTAAGTGTGAATAATTCCTTGCTGGAAAGATAATTCTATAATTTGCCTCTAGTCATTCAGGGACTGAAAATCTGTGGACGCAAATCATTTTCAGTTTAGTTAAGTCACTTTAAAATAAAATAAATGATTCCTGCAGAGCTGGTGGAACTTATTTGTAGCTGAGGTGCTTCTGACTCCTGATCACTTTTGGCAGGAGGAAATTGTATTTGTTTTCCTTATTATCTTACACACAGCATGTACCAGATGGATGAAAAAAACCACGTAGTGGTAGTTCAGTTCCTTCCAGTATTGAAATGCACATGTTTTGTTGGGGAAAGAGGGAGGGAGAAAGGGGATCAGGGAAGTAATGCATTGGCCTCTTGTAGATCTTCCTTCCATTGATTCTTTCCTTCCTCTTTTCCTCAACACCTCTACAGTTGGTGGCAGTGTCTGCCATTGGGCTCTCTCTTATGCAGTGACCATACCTTTTAGTTAAAGAAATGTGCTTCTGTGTCTCCCTCTGATGGAGATCCCACCTAAGTCATCTCCAACTGCCTGATCAAGCAGTAGGCGTTAGGGAATTATTTCTTCCAGCTTCAATGCCCAAGGTTAGTCTTTGCAAAATCTGCTATGGTCAGATTCCAGGTATGAGTTGTTAGTGCTTATTGAATACAGAATGATGCTTTTTAACTGATACTGGGGAAAAAAAAAAGCACAGCAATATTGCCTGTCAATACTTCTATTACATAGTCTTTGTCTTCATCTTATCAGGAAAATAACTTGGAATCACTGTATTGGTGTCTTTTTATATTCCTTTTATCAAGCTTTTGGTCTTAGGGATTTTTGCTTTCCTTCTGAAAATGCTGTTCTATATGTATTTCTTATAGAAATACCTTTATTAGGGGCTCTAGTTGAAGCTATCTGTTCTTTAACTCTTAGTTAAAAGTTTTGGTTTTATTTTTTTTCCACTTCAGCTGGTGGCCCCTTGATAGCATACCTCTTAAAATGATTCATGGATGTATGTCTCAGTGACAGTCATTCTAAGCAGGCTCTTCGTGGAACTTTCTTCTTGTCACTTAACATCTGTTTTTAAAATAGAGAGCATTGGGACTTTCAGCAACCTAAGTTTAAAGTGGCTGCTAAATCCATTGTGCTTTGAATTTTACTTGTGTTCATCAGTAACGAGGCCAGGTGGACTTGCTGGTAGTACGTCACTGCTGGCTCTGCTTTGGTGGCACTAACAGCTTGGGACCTCCCCTCACATCAGTCTTGAGCACAGGGTAAGCAGCCTGCCAAAGCCCTGGTTGCCTGAGGTATGTGTGGTCCCAGAAGGATAGCAGCTGTGGGATGGAAAGCATGCTGAGCTGTCTCCTGGGAGGTGGTTTACCACGTGCCGTAAGACAAACGCAGCATTGCATTGCATGGCTGAGGAGCTAAGTTATAGCAAGCAGACTGCTCAGTTTAATTTTGTCCCCCTTGCTGTTAGTGTGCTGGCACTGGAATGGAGCTGTTCAGCCAGGGAGCGTGGTGTGTGCCTGGAGAGCAAGTGTATGGAGAAAAATCACCTTAGCTGAAAGAGACAGACACGTATCGGAGGAAGATGTGTCTGAAGGTGGCAGATCTGGCTATTCAGCCTTTGGCCCTGCCACTTAGAGTTGTGAAGGAAAACAGCATGGGGGGCAAGCTTAAGCAGTGGCCAGGGTCAGCCCAGAATACCTGGAGATGGGCACAGATGCTTCAAATGCACTAGATCTCCTCTTCTCCAATATATAATCCCGTCTTTGGTTTAGGAAAGTTTTAATGATATATACAGTTTATGCCTTGAATTATGTATAGCTTGGTTACAAAGGAAGCAGCAGCCTGTCACTCTGTATTCCTCTTCATTGGCCATGTCATCCTCTGCTGCATGTCGGAGTTGATGAGTAGAGTGGCTTGTTATGGCCCTTATGGCCAAGGACGTGCTACCCTACAGCTTTGCTCATGTGCCTTTTGTGCCTTTTGAGGGCTTGTAATGTAGGTGCTCAGTTTTCAAAGTGCTACACAATCAATGTCTCTCTCCCATTTTTGTCAGCCAAACATGATTTTGCCTATCCTAAAAGTTGGCAAAGGGGGTGTTGCTGAATATAAAAACTTTAAGCATTGTTACTGTAAGCAGGCTTCTAAAGAAATAAAATTTATTTCTGGTAAAAGATTTTCCCCCTACTGTATTGCTTGTAAATTCGTAATTGCTTTTAATATATAAAACATTAAAAGGAATTTGATATAGTAAAAACAGGTGTAGTCTAATCAAATTATAAGACTTGAACATTCATTATAATTATATTTTAATTGTTTTTATGATCTTAAAACAAATCTTACTGCTGTGTTTGTGATTCAGAGATTGATGTTTGCAATATTAGATAATGGCAGTTGGGATCAAAGCTATTTGTGTCTTTCAATTACTCTGTGCAGTACTGTTGAATTTTCAAGTACATTAGTTGTATATCAGTCTGGTTGTGTACACTGCTTTTTCAGTGAATAACGTGGTCCTATTGTTTCACATAGCCTGTAGTGGAAGAGAGTTTTTGTTCAAGAGAAATGGAGCTGATGTTATTTGACTGAGGGAAAAATCAATTTATATTTGCATTGTAGCTTTCAAGAAATGTAGCCCATAAAGCCATCAACCCTGTTTCCTAGCAGGCTCAGATACAGTTCTTTGCTTCCATGTAATTACCAGGAGGTCTACAAAGAACTCCTTCAGGTTCAGAGAATGGGCTAAACACCTGGTGTCAGACTCTGATCTGTTACAGCTTGCTTTGTTAATTTGCAGACTTGTTAATTTTCTCAGGTGTGGGAAGGAACAAACACACCTTGGATTCCTTGCTCTGAAAATACTGTTCTGGTGCAAAATTAATATCTTAAAATTGCTTCCACTATGTCCTGTTTTAGTAATGATTTCTTGTTTCTGTATGTGCTGTCCTGAGCTGCTCCACTCATAATAGAATGAAAAGTCTCTATTTTCTTCAGTTCTTTTTTTTAAACTTTCTGCCAGAAATGTCAATATGTTCTAGCTTTCATTCACTATAGTAAATTTGGCTGCAAGCAAAAAGAATCGATTTTCATCCGGACCACCTTACCTTCAATCTTATCACAGTGTGTAGCCTAAAGACTGTAGTTAGATGAAACTTTCATATTACATGCCTCATAAAAGCAGTGTAAGTACTTTAAGCCTCCAAATTCTGCAGTAAATATTAGGCAAAGAGTTTTCAGTGACCTTTTGCATGTGGTCTTTGAGAAACCTTGGAGCTTTTTCTGAGTAAGATTTGACTTCTTTCCTTGATTCTTTTATGAAATCCATTGAAAATCAGAGCTAGTGGAAATTTCAAGGGATTACTTGTTCTTTGTCATGTCCTGATGAGAACTCATTTCAACAGTGTTTTGTTTCTTTAGTGACTATCAAAAATACCCTTTATTTACAGAATTATTTTCTTATGGTCTTAATCTATAAAGCTGCAAATCTTTGTACAAAGGTGCCTTAAAAGCTAAGTGAGCTCTCTAGCCTATCTTGCCATGGAGTAGTCTCTGCCTTCAATATTACCACAATATCAAAGCTCCCCAGATCAAATTGTGCTGAAGAGCGTTTGTAACTGTAAAAAGGGATGTGCGTTTTTACACCTTCTTGCCCCTTGCAAGGTAAAACAGACAAGAAAAAGGGAAATGAAGAATGCAGTGTTAATGGATATGCTGACCAAATTCTTTAGAAATTCAGTCACGAAGTCATGGCTCCAAAACATAATTATAGATTTTTTTGGTAACTGTATTCTCATTTATCTGTAGAAAAATAGCCCTTTAATTAGAAGAATGAGTAGAAAGTCTTTTAGCCGGTTTATAACTGTCTTTTTCAATGTTCACCACCTTAAGCAATGGTTATTACCTCCGAAAGTCACTTCTAAGTTTCACCTCTGTGGGGGAAAACATAACCCAAAACATCCCAAAGTCTATATTCCACTTCCACAGGCTTAGGTTCTTATTGGAGCTGATTGTAAATAAATCAATTCATTGGTCTTTGGCATGAACCCTGCATTCTTTGCTTTGATCTTGTGAATCAAATCAGATTTGACTTGCTAAATGTAGTTAGAAACACTGTGAAAAGCACACCCCTCTCTACCACAAGCAGATCAGCTTGTGTGTGTGTGCGGGTACGTGCATGTATGTACACGTATAATTCTCACTGTTTATCTGTTGTGATAGAAATTTAGCCCAAGTCTGTGGGATTGCGGAGTGCCCACGTGTTGCCTAACTCATTTTAAGGACTTTTGATACACCTAAGTGACCTAGGATTTGTGCTGAGGTGACTTGTCACCCTTGTCATTTGGTAAGTTCAGCACTTTGCAGTACAGCTTCCAGATATTCCCATGGGAGCAGTTTACTGTCTTCGAAGTCACTGAACACAGGAACTTAAACATCAGCAGAGCATATGGGGCACCTGACTAATGAAAAACCTGGTCTAAAAAACAGTAGCAGCTTGGTGGACCGAAAAGGACAAGTTAACCTGTTGTTGACCACAGCTGGGTTGGGAGTGGATTGAAAATACCCCCCTTTACAAACTGGGCTACAAATTGCATCTAGATATTAACAAGTATAAAATTGTCGGTCCCACAAAACTTGTGACTTGTACCTCGTTAAACTCTATAAATAATCATGGAAAATGAAACTGGGTTTGTACAAAGAGACTGATATTTTTTTGTTTCTAAAACAATGGATTCAGACTTGCTTTCTTTGTGTGTTTAAAAAACAAAACAAAACCCCTATGTGTTATGTGTATTAAATATATATATATATATATACACATACAAATAGATATTTAGCCAAATTGGAATATTTTATAATCTCTTCCATGTTGCAATTATACCTCGAAGAAATAGCTTGTATTGAAATTACTATTCAGTATCTTTTATCCCCCTGCATTAATACATGGAAGGTTAGTATTTAATTAATTCCCCTTGAAAAGCAAAGCACCAAAGATGACTGCTGTAAGGCAAAGATTTCTCACCTCCATGTTAGCGGTTGTGCTTCATCTGCTCTTGCATTAGAGAAACTTCTCAGAAACAGTGTTGTAATGCTTTTTGGATTTTAAATGCCATAAATGTAATGAATTAACAAATTCAAATGTATGCTGAACTTCAGCTTTCCTGTGGTGTCCCTTCCTTGCTGTCTGGATGTGCTTTAGTAGTAGGTAATGCTGATGTGGTAACTACTGCAGATTTTGACTGCAGTCAAACTGAGCACAAACTATATGGAGCAGGCTCCACTCAGATCAAACCTGTACAAATGGTCTTACTAGTATTCTGTAAAACTAGATAAATACCATGTAAACCCGGTCTTTTGGTATTTTTATTATCAATTCCTTTCACATAGTACTGCAGTTAGACATCTGTGTTTGAACAGTCAGAACGTGTGTTGTTTCAAGACTCTTGCATAAAACATTAAACCAACAAACGTTTATCACCATACTGAACAACAAGCATTAAGTTACAACGTTTTCGCAAAAGGTGTATATGTATTGCTAAAATAGAGTAAAGGCTCATTAGCGATCTGTTTGTGTAATATAAAGAGGTCTGAAGCTGTTTGGGGGGGTTGCTTGGTAGTTTTAGAATAGAATCGTCTCTGAAGAAGGCAAGAACATAGGGTGTGCTTTCATCAGAAAACCCCAAGAGTCTGCACTCAAGTCTATCTCAGAGTGAGATGATGCTGAGAGAAGATGATGAAAGTTTATATATATGTATGTATAAAAGTTTTATATATATATATTGAGTGTGTGTGTGTGTATATATATATATATATATATCACAAACTGATCTGTTACAATAAAGTAGTAGATGATACATTAAGCTAGGACCATAAATCTAAAAAGATGAAAAAACATTTAGCTACGACAAGGTGATAGGAGACCCCAGCCTTTCAGGAGCATAGACTTTACAAAAGTTGCCTATTTACTAAAGCAAGAGGTTTATTCTTCCAAAAATTCTAAGCCAAACTGACACGTTTTAATTTAGTGTCACTAAAATATAGCCACATTTGTCAGACATCAAACGTAACAATAGTTCCTCTCTCAATTTTTGTGAAAGTAGGCATCTTAATTATTGCTGGTTTGATTTCATACTCAAATTATGTAGAGGCATTTACTTGGCTATGTTTGTTCAAGTGTTACTGAGCTTCCTTGAGCAACTTACTTCTCCTGAAGTTGCAGTAAAGCATGTAATCCCTCAGGCATTAAGTTTCTGGGTGGGTTGGTTGGTTTGTTTTGTAAACTTGGTCCTGAGGACAGTAATTGATGCCATTGACTGTTGTATTCTGGATGTATTCTGCTTGGTTTAAATGTTTTAAAGCAGACAAAATGATGTTTTAAAACATCAAAAATGATGTTTGCTGTTTACTTACTTTCATTGAGTGTGATGAGTGCACTCTGCTACAACATTAGAATCTAATAGAACAGCTAAAACTGCTTTCTCTGATACTCAATTTCTGGCATTTTCTTCCTTTTATTCTTCATGAAGGAATGTGTCTTATAATGAGACTTAAAAAATGTGCAGAATATAGTTGATCACACCTAAGAATGGGGAAACTTCAAAGACTAAGTAGGCAGACATAAGGGAAAGCATGGATGTTGCTGATGTCTCCATGGCAGCCAGGATCTACTCACTTTGCAGCAATGAAGGATGGCATTAATTTGAGTATTTCACTATGGATATTTTTCTCTTATCCTGTGTGATTTAAGACAAACTCAATAGTGCATTATTTAACTATTGGTTTAAGGTCTCTCTTAGGAGGCTGCTTCCATTTTTGGATGGGAAGAACAATTCTAATTGTTGTTTATTGAGTTGCTGCTTTTAGATTTTAAGCCAGGCCATGTTGTGCTTTTGATCTGTGAATGAGTGTGAGTCTCTTCCATTTCCTTCCATGGGACTGAGATTTTGAGTAGGAGGAGAGACTGATGATACTAGAACTGTGGATGAGAAAAAAAAAAAGTCTAGCATATCTTTTATAGTTTAATGTAGTAGTTGAACAAAAATAGGGATGTATTTTTGGTAAATAACTTTGCTCAAATAAGCAAGCTGTTTTGTAGACTAAAAAAAGGCAATTAGTGATTGCCGGGAGAAAATTAGTTTGGTCATCCAGGAGAGAAAATTAGTTTGGTCATCCAGGAGTTTCTGTTTTGGGTAATATCCTGCCACACAGCTACCTCACCCCATGCCCTACTGCTGGGTTGCTTACACAGCTGTCTGTTGTCCCAACCCTGTCCTTAAGTACATTAATGTTTAAAATAAAAAAGGGAGGGGGGAGAGTGTAGGGGGACAACAACAAAATATGGGTAGAAATATTGGGTAGAGGATATATTCCCTATGATCTCTTACATACCTAATATGACAAAGGCATTCACTTACATTATTTGTTAAGTCAATAGCATTTACTTCTTAAAAGTAATGCACAATTTTAATTGATTTTGCTATATCCATTAGAGTTGTCAGAAAGTATTTTTATTATAATACAGAATACTATAAATTATTTCCTAATTAATAATTAATATTAATTTCTGTTTTCATCTCTATGTAGCTTTTCAAGAAGGAGAAAAATGTTAAACCACATTTAAATCTATTTTGCCTTAGGAATATTAGAGGTAAATCATATGTAATACCAGGTGTTCATAGTGCTATAGGATCATCTATATCTCAGTTAATGCCTTCATATGAGATTCTGTGGTGCTTATTAAATTATAACTCCACTTTCTTAGCTTTGCTGTTTTGCCTGGATGAAGGTATGCAGCAAAGGCAAATTGTCTTTGAAATGTGTCAGGGTGGATATTGAAGGCAGTCTAGATAGCATAAGCAGAGAAAAAGAAAATGTTTGTAATGTTTAAAAATGTTTCAAAATCAAAAAAATGTTGTAAACAGCTCACATAATTTTTAGAATTAAACCCTGGGAAAGCCTTCTCCAGAAAACTGTTAGTAGGTATAGCTTGATATGCAAGTAAACTTTTTTTTGGACCTTTCATCTATTTTTGGAATTCATGTCTATCAATTTCAATGAAATTTCCATATATAAGTTCCATACCAGAACTATTCTGTAAATAACAAAAGGGCTATATATTATTATATATATATTATCACATCATATTCCTTTAAAAACTGAAGAGATATGATCACATTTCAGGGCTATGTATACTACTTTTTTGTTTTTTTGTTTTGTTTTCTCCATAAATTCAGTGAGAGGGAAATCCAGGGAGACCATACAGAAAGACAGGGACTGCTTGAAAGCAAATTTGTAATGGTTGTTCGAAAATAAACAATATATCTCAAAAGCAAACGTAATGGCAAAGCTTTGCAGACCTCCAGTACCGACTCCAGTCTCTCAGGCTGTCACTGTTTGCTGTTCGTGATGTTGCCTGTGTAGGCTCAGTAGGACCACACAAGTTCATCCAGATTTCTTATAAAATTATGGATTTTTTTTTTTACATGGAAAGACGTGCAGAAGGGGATAGGGCCTTTGGATTCTGTATCCTGTCCAAGTGGAAGGGCCACAAAACAAGCAAATAGCTATGCTAACATGATTTTCCTTGAATATCCAACACAGATAAGTTTGAAAAGGGAAAATGTGGTTACCTAAGCAATGTAATCAGCATTCACATCCCAGTCAGCTTTTCTGAGCTCTTTTAAACTGTCTCTTATGTTTCCTTTGAAGTGAATTGTTCAAGTGAATTGTTTTGGCCTTCGAGAGAAAATTAGTTTTGGTTTTGATTGTACATCATAAGATCTTTCTCTCCTCATGATTAATGAGATAAGCTGCTTGAATGACCACTTAATTTAGTAATCTATTTTTAAGATTTAGAGAACTGCTTTGAGAGTGTTGATAAGTAGATCTGTTCACAGTGTGCGGGAGGTGTTAATAATTACATCAGTAGCTTGAGAAAGTCTGTTCCCTACTTAGGGATGTAATGCTGCTGATACAAGGTGGTTGTGTGTGGAAAAACTTCAGCTGTCCACTGTCACATTGCAGAATTCAGAGCAGCCTGTTGTAATTCAAATTGTCTGATAAGGGCAATCAGTTGCAATATGAGTATCAGTGCTCATATTTTATTGATTATGCTATCTCTGAAGACAACGGGAAGGAAAGCCACAAAGCCGTACCATGCCGTGAAAGGGGTTATCTCCCAGTACAGCTCTCCTGCCACGTCTTTTTGCCATTCCCATTCATAGGTCCAGTCAGTGACAAAACTGAGCACAGTCTCCAGGGATGCAGATGTGGACACGCTCTCCTCTGAGATGATCTGTGCAGTGCTTTCACTGCTTTATTGTCGCTGTCCACATGCCCTTGCAAATGTTATATTCACTTTAGTTTAAAAGCAGTCTTTCAGAGCAGCTTAGTTTGTTGCCTCAGCAAGATGTTTTTTCTCCAAGTCCAACCTCAACAGAAATGCACATGCATTGTAGGTCCCAAGAGCTGGAACATCTTTATAAAAATGCCAGTTTTTGCCACTTCCATGTGAACTTTTTGTCTGATTGTCCAGGGGTGATGATCACATGGCTCTGGACTTCTACACCTTACTTTTAACCTTTTATACTTCGTATTACAAATCTGATGGGGATAAAGAAACTGAGATTAAATGACTGTGCTCATATGAATTGCTATGAATTTTCTGTCTCAACATATCAGTGATATGTCAGACAACGCCAGCGTCATGATGCCAGTGATATGTCAGGCAAAGGCCAGCGTCAATAGCTGGATACTTGGTTTAATCGGACACCTAAGAAAAATGCCAAGTGAGATGTTGGCATCCTTTGTTTCCTTTGCTTGGACAAACAATACATACACAGCTTGCTGCTTAATTCTGTTCAATGAGGTCCATTCAAACTGATTTTCTGCCTGTCTTGGCAGATACGGCTTGTCATGTTGATCCAATGAATTACTGTTACTACACAGTATTTGCTAATTTTTAGTTGATTTAAACCCTATTTATTGGACATGAACTACTAGATAAATGCTTTCATATTATGCAGAACGTGAAACTACTGTTTTAGTTTAGGTATTTACTTTCATTTTGATTTGAGTTTAGCTTCTTTCAGTAGGTATCTCATTTGACTCACAGTAGTCTGCTATTGTGGCCAGAAAAATCTGGCAGGGAAGAGAAGAAAGCAATAACTAGGTCTTTAAATATAACAGCCAAAATACTGCATTCTGCAAAACTGGTTCCATGTATCTTATTGGTATTCACCTCTTTTGCTCAACAACTTGTAGTGGCTGTATCATCAGTTTTGTTTACATCTGAAAAGTAAGCAAAATGCAGTTTTCTCACTTTTCTTAATGTATCCTTTGAATTTGAATGTTGTCTAATGATGTGTTCCTACTCTTTATAAGACCTAGGCAAGTTAATTTGAAAAATTCACCAGCAGAGCAGTGGGTGCTTGTAATTGCCCACCTGGTGTGCAAGATAGGCTTTTATTTAATAGAAAACTTCAAAAGCTCAGTGAATTTAATTAAAGTGAATGGAAGAATAAAAGTGACATTAAAAAGGCATCAAAAGTGTGGGATGGGGAGGGAGAAATAGAAGAAATACAGGGAAATGCTATAAATGTGTTGTGATCTTTCAGGAAAGTGTTTTCAGGTAAATTTTTAAGGGTTAGGCACAGGACATGCTTTAGCTGCAGAGCAAGCACAAACCCATCTGTGTGACTCTCAAGCATCCATTCCTAATTCCCAAGCCTGTCTGAATTTGTGTGTGTGTGTACTCACGCTTTTTCCTTAATTTTATGTGCATAAAACACTTCCCTTGCTGTGAAAGTTTCAAGGCAGCATGCCTAAATGGAAATTCTTGAAGCCATAGTGGGTCACTCAAATAAGAGAGCAGGTGTTTAGTTCAGTTTTCGTGAGTTCAGGCTGCAGTATATCCCATTAAGTTGATGAGAACTTCAGGTATTAGCATTTCAGAAGGCTGAATGACTCTCTACGTTGATGTTTTCCTCCAAGATTCTTGGTTTCGTTGGTGTTTAACATTATAGTCTACGTAGGGAAATACAAAGAAATCAAAATTGCAGGGAACACCTGTTGAAACAGTAGGTATGGTAGTTGTTCCAACTAACGGAGTGGCTTTTGATTTCTCTTCTTCAATTGTGGGGGAAGTTGCTCTTCTGGCTCTTCAAATTGCAGTGGATATGGAAGTGGGGATTTTTCCAGTGATTATAAATTATTTTACAGGCTCACAGTGTTTCAAATCCTTTATAAGCTGTTGCATATAAAGGGGTTATGATTGCTGTTGTCAGCAGTAAAACCTAAAGGAATTATCAGTAGTTTCTGTAGGGGCTGCTTTGTCTTCTGGGTTAAATGCAGAAAAAGACAGAATCAAAGAGAGTTGGTGAGGTTATCAAGCTGGAGGCATTTGGGACCTAAGCTTGAGATACTGGTTACAGCTGAGACACTGAAGAAGGAAGAACATTAATTCCTAGAGGAAATGTGAATATAAGAGCTTCCTTTACAGCAGGGGTTCATGAGAAGGTGTATGCAGCACGTAGCTACCTGCCGCTTTGGGAGAATGGGCAGCACCCTTGTTCTGTAACTTTGAGGGGAAAATCTAATAAAGCCTTCAAAGTTTGACAGCTTGTCCGAATAGACAGGCAGAACATTCGTGTTTGGGAATAACTGAACTTTGTCCATATGCTCATTTCTCTATACATGCTTAAGAAAACCCAGGTTCTTAAATATTACATGTAATCCAGTGATGACTTGGTGATACGGAGAGAAAAGGCCGATGAAACATTAATCTTGGAGAATTAATAGATAAAAATTATCATTCATTATCACAATTTATACTGTGATATGGAACTAAAGTTGCAGGTAGTAAAAGCTATCGAGTCATCCAATTTGTCTGTGAAACACAAATTGAATGCTGTGGAAATTTTTCCATGGTATCAATATGAATATTGAGTTCAGCAATTTAGTTCCAGTTCAAAATCCTACACTATCTGTTTTAGGTAAATTTTCTTTCTTTTTTAAATAATGAAAGCAGCAAAGGAAAAAGAGTGAAGTAACAGTTTTTAAAATAGGAAGATTCCAAACTAAGGAACAAAAACTTAAATAAAATTCTGCAGATAAATTAGTGTGGTAAGGAAAACTAGTACTTCTGGTAGCAAAACACCTGCACTTGGATAACTAAGTCCATACTTAGTTAATTAAATGCAGTCTTTTTCTGTAATTCAGTTATGAAAATCTGAATACATGATTCCCAGTAAAATCACAAAAGAACCAGGTTCTTAATGTTCAGGACGCTTTTAGGAAGGAACAAAGTGGCAGGTGATAAAGGAAGATCATAGAGCATGCATCTGGCTGTAGGCTTCTTTAATTTGGCTTTTAAATACTTGTGTACCTTTAGGCTTCACAAAGGAGGTGAAAAATGAGAGTCATGTTCTCGCTTCTGTGAATCTACTCACCCAATCCCAGTTCCTTTTTTCTTTATGTAATAAGAGTTTAAGTAGGAAGAGAAAACTGGAAAAAAAAAATAAAATACAAGTTTTGATGTTTTCTTGTAGTATGTAGTGCTTTTATATGGTTCTTCTATATGTTGCTATTACTGTATACACATGTAGAATTAGTGTAATTTTTTCAGTTATTTGCAGTGCAAATTCATGGTCTTTGGTCTTTTTTTTTTTCTGCTTGGGGTTCATTTTAATTAGCAGAGATGTGAAATTATGGGGAATCCATGCTAGAAGTGAGAAAGGTCACTGCCTAATGTTAATTTGCAGAGCTCTTGTTTCAATCCCAACTTAACTGGAAAATAAGTGTTCTGATTTCTTCCTCCCACACAGTTATCAAATAATTCTGTCTTAACTCATGAAGAGATGGTACGGAGTAGCTGGAATAGGGTTGGTGCCATTGTCAGCAAGGTGCAGCATGTGCTGAAGATTAAAACTGTGATGTAAGCACAGTTTTTTTTCATTGCCTGTAATGTTACTCAGCACTGTTTTCTGTGAAGTCGGGCAATTTCTCCAAACTTTTTGTAAGGTGGAAGCAGGCTTCCATTGCTTGGGTTGTATTTATTTAGATTTTTTTATTGTTTTAAATTCCCAACCTCCCTTCTTGTGTACATGTAGACGTTTTGTTTTGGTGTTGTTTGTTTCTTTTTAACTGCAGTAATAACTGGTACAATCTGGCCACAGATATTTTCAGATAGATGAAATGTCATAGGAATTAATGTAATGTGATATTTTAGATTTGTATTCATATCTTTACTTTTTTGTCACTCACTAAATGACGTCTTCAGAGTTGATTGTTACAATGACAGCAATAACTTATGCTGCTCTTTCAACCTTTGATCATTGTTGTCTAGTCATATTAATAGCTGTCAACTAATTTACCGAGGAAATTCACTAATAACTTAAATAACTCTAAGACATTGAGTTGAATAGTATGGGCTAAAATGGCTTTGTTTGCTGACAAGTTATAAACAGACACTTACGGGGAAAGAAACCATGTGCCATTGCCAAGATACAGCATTTTTAAAGGAGAGTACTGGTTAGGCAAAAGATTAGATGTCAGAGTTTTTTTTATTTTTAAAGAAAAAAATTATCTTACAAATTATTTTCTAAAGCACACAAGCTTTACATGTAAATATGTCAATTATTACACCTCTGTCCCTGCCTCAGAAGATACCAGAAAAGGTAGGTGTCAGTTGGTCTTAGGTTAGTCAGCAGCCTACCTTCCTGGTCTTCATTTTGTTCCTAGCTCTTGGTCATCTGTGGAGATAATAGATATGGGTGTTTGTTTGCTTTTTGTGTTGTTGTGTTTTTGTTTGTTTTGGTTTTGTCTGTTTGTTTTTAAATAATTGGGTTTAAACATGGACATTATTGCTTTCTATTGCAGAATGGTTCTGCTAAAATGAAAGCAAGCACCTTTAACTGCAGTAATTCAGCAAGATATTAAAAGCAATAAGTGTCGTAGTAGTCACTTAAGAGAATGACATCATTGCTTAAAAAAAATCCTCAAAATTTTCCAGTGCTTTTTGTGAATCAATCTGTCTGCTTTTGATGAAGTCCCCGTTCACAGGCTTCTGTCAGATTGCTTGGTGCTGTTTGATAAGGTAAGTGCAGATATATCCCTGTGCTGTACTGCCAGTGTATCTCGGTCCTCATCAGCTTTGACCTTTCTCTGGAAGAGGCGTATCTCTCAGACAACACCACTCCTGCTGTGTTTTGTGGTTTTTAACAGATGTGTTGTGGATTACATTGGCAGCACTGGGCTCATTTCATTTGTCACCTGCAGTATGCTGCACTGTGTACCAGATCACCAAAGGCAAAATGTGACTGTTTAATTTGCTGCACTACCACCTCTCTTTTGCATAGGTTTGCCTTCTCTGCTTTTTCAGCATCACCATTTCAGAGCTTCAGTCATCAGGGTCACAGCTATGAATCCCAGCAGCAATCCCAGTAAAAGTAAATAGGAAAATCTGTAGAGGAGTAAGGATGATCCCCTTGTTGTCCATCCTTAAATTAACAGGAGCCATAGGTAAATCATTTCAAAGAATAGGAAGAGCTGCATAAAAATACTGTAAACAGAGCATACAGCATGCTCACAGCATAATTAATTGGTAACCTATGTAGCTGATACATCTAGAAGTTTTATTTTAAACAAATAGCAGCAGCAAAAACAGACAAATAACAAAAAAGTAGATTCCCCTGTCCCCCCCAGAGAAGGGGAAAAAATAGATTAAGAAACTTGGAAGGTCAGGTACTCTTGGCTATGCTTGCTGTGGCTTAAGTTATTTAAGTTGTGTTTATAATCATGAATTTTCACTTTGATCTAATTTAATTAAAAACAGGTGTGGAATTGAGATTTTTCTGATCTTCAGGAAAGAGATGGCATCATAATGTTGCTCAATACAGCAATGGTGATGCCTTTGTGCTGGAAAGGTAGAGAGCACTGGGACATTTGAGATGTGTTGTACATGTGCTGATGAGCAGGGGAGAGGGGTCAGAATTCTTCCTCCACCTGTAAAATCTTGAGAACAGTTTGTTACCCTGCAACTGAAGAAAATACTTTTATGTGGGATGTTTCTTTTTTTGTGCTGTAACCTTTACAGGAGGGAAACATCATTCTACTTAGTTCAGGGGTGTCTGAATCAGTTGTATATCACTCATTGCACCTATGCACTTAGTATTGTATCTTGAATCTTATTTTCTGATCAAAAAGCATAGTAGAAGTAACTTTTAGTAAAAGACTGAATAAATGCTAAAGCTGCACATCATAGCCTTGACTGGTTAAAGAATCCAAGTCCTTTCAATTTTAAGCTCTTTCCACTTTTGCACTGATATTGGTAACAAAAAAGATGAAAATAACTGCTGGTGCTCATCAGTCCATCAGCTCCAAATAATTGGGAATGCTCCCTTCAGAGGAAGCTCTATGATCTTCAGCATCTCCAGTTGTTATTCTGCTTGTACCTTTGAAGTACCGCTCCTAAATTCTACACTTCAGGGGTAAGCTGTGGCTGCAGTACATGCGTAGGTTGTGGTACACACGTGCCACCTGCCCATTTTCACAGCACTGCTATTTAAAGCAAGTCTTTCTTCTTGGCTGCTTAATCACATCTTGCAGAGGAGTCTATGCTGCAATTCTTTATTTAACTATTGACATCTCTAGAATTGGATACTCTGCAAATATTTTCACTGCTATTTGCACTGTGTTAATATTACATCTCCATAAAGCTGTCTGATGGCAAATAGAGCAGTGTAGCTTAGTGGTCTCTACCTACCTGTGATGTTCCATGTGAAGAGCAATACCTTTGGTTTAATGTTGTTTTTTTTTTTTTTTTTTTTTTTTTGATTTGGTTGCTTTGTTTTTGTTTTCATTCTCCCTTTAATCAAAATGTCAGCATATTCAGAAGGGAAGTGGAACAATAATTAAAAGCTGAAATAAATATCTAATTTAAGTCAAAAGACAGAAATGAAAATGATTTCTCTTCGGAAGTTCTCATTGTAAACCTGAAAAGAATTGCGTAGTTTCTGAACTCCAGCAAAAGCTTTTGGCTTGTTTTATGTGGAGGTTGAGGGAATTAGAGTTGAAACTGTTTTAAAGAATAGACTTTTCAATGCTTGGGACCATCATAGTGTCTATACTACATATATATATATATATATATATATATATATATTTATTTATTTATTTTCGGGGGGGGGGGGGGGGTGATTTTGTTGCTTTAGTAAAATATTAGTTAAATCAAATGTCAACAGGAGTAACTGTCCCCAAGCATATCAGTGTTAGGAGTCATTCAGGCAGTCTGAGCTTGGTACAGACTGGAAATGACTGGTTTTCCTCGCTTTCCCTGATGCACACTTTCTTCATCCAATATCCATCGATCAGGAGAAGTACCCTCTTGTTGCTGGATGGTACAGGACATAACTGGGAGTTTCAGTGCCTTTTAACTCCACCCTAAAAATGCCTCTCCAGATAGCCATGAGCACTTAACCTTGTCATCATGGAATATCATAACTATTAAAAATCTCAGGGAGTGAAGTTCACATCTAGGTCCTTGTTCTCGTGTTACATGCATGAGTGTTACCTTTTGCTCATGTTGCTGGTTATGCTACCTTGTGATCTCTCTAATTAAAATCTGTCATAGTCTGCAAGATCTGAATGCCAGTTTGCTTCCCTGCTGCAGGCTGAAGCCACCTCTCTACTTTAGCTCTGGAATTAATTTGGCTTACACAGGGTGATTTTGGGGGTGACATGTTTAGTTGCACTGAGGAAAAAGCCCTGCAAGTAGTTAAAATGGAGGAAAAAAACACCTTTTTTTTTTGTTGTTGTTCCGAAGTTTCTTTTAGCTCAATGCACACATTTCTAAATTTAGATGCTTTTGCGAAGACAATCCCTTTTGAGAAAAGATTAATTAAAAACTTTGAAGTCTGTGGTGCTAGGTTACATGCATGTTGTAGCCCTTGGCACCGTCCCTTAGGGCTGAGACATGGCTGGGGGTGACTGCAGGGCAGCTGCACCCCAAAGGCAGTGCCGTGGGCTGCATTAGCAGCCTGGGCCTCTGCGAGCTGCCACAGCAAACTGGGCTGGGTTTCAGCCTGGAGCCCCTCCTTTGTGCCTGTTTTCTTTAAGAATCCCAGCACTGTTGGTTACTTGTTTTCCTCCAGCTCATAGACTTTCTTTCAGGAAAACTTCTACTTTGTTGCACTGCTAAGTTATTTAATATTTAATCAGACAAAACCCCAAGAGCATCAGTGGGCTACAATATCAATCATCATGTAAAAATCTTACAGCACAGGCTGTCTAGCAGTACAAGTCTACAGTTGCAGCCTTGGGACCTAAAATCTCTGTAAGTAAAAAACAGCAATTGCAGAGTAAAACCTTAATTCCGATAGGTACAATACTGCTGCATGTGCATGCCTAAGCTTCAGTTAAATTCCATAGGTATTTGCCAAATATAGTAGTTATAATTCCTATTTGCTTTAATTTCCTATTTAATTTCCTCATATAATTTCCTATTTCCTATTACTATAACCAGGTTATTACTTATAGTCATTTCTTAAGAGAGGATTTGATTCCTGAGGTGAACAGCGTATTCTAGAACAGGAGTCAGTTCTAAATGAATAGATTATAACATATTACGGAAGTGCATTAGTGGATTACCCTACCAACATGAAGTTTGGAGAGGCTACTGAAGGCAGAATTTTTGACTTTTTTATATACTGCAATTTATATAAAATGTTCTGAAATGTTCAGGTGACTTAAGGCGTATAAATCTTTCACTAATGTCCATATATATATCAGAAGTGTACCAAACTGAAGCTACTCTGATGCTATGAAGGTAATTGGAAGCCTAGAAAGTATCATTGTACATGTAGACGGGAAAGTCTAGGTGTAAAATGCTGAGCTTTGCAAAGATGTTTAAGGAAACTATCCATGTGCAGACTAAAAGAGTGAAAAAACTAACTTTTTTTTTTTTTTGAGAAATAATTTACTAGGAGGGGAAGATAACCTGTTTACCGGGGGGGAAGAGGAAAAAAAAAAAAAAAAAACTGCCTGAAAGGTTCCAAGAAGGGTAGAAGCTGGGGGGGGCGAGGAAAACACCACCAACAAAATCACTCTAGAGGCCAGATGCAGTTCTATGGTGTATAAAGATCTTTTGTTTAGTTTTCTTTAGAAGATAAAAGTAATGCTGTTTTAAAAAGCCTTCCAGCAATGAATTTGCCCATTGTCTTAACATTTTTCAAAAGGCTGTCAATGGTTTATCTTTACTTTTGCAACTCCACAGAAATGCATGTGATTGTTGCCTACAAAGGAGAAGTGGTTCTAGGCAGAGTGCCTGGCACTGCATACTCTATTTTTAACATACTGGTTGTTCGTAGCAGTAGAAAATATATTGTATCTTTTTTTTTCCAATTTGTGCTTCTAATAGACTAGTATCCTCCTTATGTTTGGCAGCTTGTGATTTCCAACAATGAAGTATTTTAACTTTGCAGCATCATGGTAAAGGTTAGGGATGTAGGGATGCCTGTTTGTGCTTTGCTGACCCAAGGCTTCACTTAGATCTCATTTAACCAACATAAGCAAACAAGTCCTTTTCTCTTTTCTCTTTTTTTTTTTTTTAAAAAAAAAGAACTTAAATGACCGTAAGCCTTCATAATTAACATGGAAATGTGCTGTTAATACTTTGTTTTCCCTTGTTCCTTAATTTGAATTATCATCCATAGTTTTGCTGTTTTATTTCTTTGCTTAGAAAAATGATTGCATTAGCTTTTGTTAAAAACGTCTGCATTCTTACTGTGAAGAATATAACAACTGCTGGGCTTTCTGTTCACACACAATCAGCTTTTGCTAAGATTTCCTTACAACCTAGCAAAGAATCATTTGATTCTTTGCAACTTATTTTTTCAGATGATTAGGCTGTGCATAGATGTGATCTAAGTGCTAGTACAATCGTAGCTCACCACTTCTTTTTCATTTTTAAATATTGAAGTTATGACCTTATCATCCAGGATTGCTGATAGATTCTTTTCTAAACAGCCAGTGATCAGTGACAGCACTTTGCAAAATTATAAGCACAATATTGAATAACTTTTAGTTATATAATTTTAATATGTATGTGATGTTGCCTAAAATCTCACAAAAATAACGAGTATGTATGTTATCAAAATCCAAGTGATTCAATGAAGATATGTAATTAACTTGGAGGATATCTGTTTCTGTGCTTTTGACTTCACAATTCTTGATTTTTCTTGTATACAATGACCATAAACATAAATAAATTCTGCAGAACATGTGAACATTTTGTATGCAATAATTTATAGAAGGTCTAGTTCTTAAAGTTTTAAACTACTAGTTTTCCCTATATACTAGCTTCTCAACTGCCCTGTTGTTTATTCAATTTGCATATTAAGTTTACTTTCTTTTGTATATGATGAAATTGATCGCTTCCTATATACATACCACAGGGAGTGCAGTTTGAAAGCTCTTGAACTCAGCTGGACTACAGTGAAACTATTCTTTAGATATACAAATGCATGCAAGGAAAATTTAAAGGAATTATGTTGTATGAAAGGCTACACTAGTAGTAATATACTTTCTATTTGTATTCAGTTTGCTGGCATGTTTATTCAAGCTTTAAGAGAAATTCTTTAGTTTAATTGCATATTTTGTTGCTGTGTAGTTTGAGCAGTTAAATTGGTGTTTACAGGAAAAAAAAAAGAAGAGGAAGAGAAGGACTTCTTGATTTGCATAGATTAGTATCCAGTTAATATTTCAAATACCAACTAATATTTGCTGGACCACAAACTTTTCACATGAGTCTTTGACTTTTACTATTAATGGTAACATTTTTTTCATTAAAGCATTTGCTATGTGTGTCATTTATTACAAGGAGAAAATACTGTCTGCAAAGTCCCAGATGAATAGGCTGCTGTAGATAACTAATGGATAAGAAGAAAAGTACGTACATTTTGTGGCACGTTAGCAAAAATGCTAAAATTCTGAGAAAGTCACAAAAGTGCTGGAGGCATACTATTAAGATAAAACATTAGATTGTTTTAGCACTGCAGAAGATTTTCTGTGCTTGTTGGAATAAAGGAAAATGTACCTGCGCTTTTCTGATCAGGATACATAGTAAAAGGTAGTTACTTAGAACAGGCAGTTACAGAGAGGGAGAAAAATGTCTGTTCACCAGTACTTTCTAGTCCAAGGTTAGAATAGTTTGAGCAACTAGGAAAGCTCTGAGATATTTTGATAACATGGGCAACCCCAGAATTTTAGGACACGGGAGTCTGTCCCAGAGCTGTGGCTGTAACTGGTCTGTAATGTGGTGCCTTGTACTGATCGCAGTCTACAATCCTGTGGAAGCCTCCAAGGCTAACCATGGCAGATCTTTTTGCATTGTGCAGGAGGGAATCAGTATGTGATCACTTTCTAGATATTTTATAAAAAAAAATATGAAACCAGAGCTTTTTATAGCCTCCATCAAAGAACAGTATGTCAGGAAGCCTCCTTCCTTGGAAGCCATAGAAGAATAATCAAATTTTTTGTGAGCAATTCTTGCACGTCACCCAATAGTCTAGCAACATGTTTGCTGTGAGTTATGTGTCATTGAACCACTTACGTACAAACTTCATAAGCCTGAAGCCTTTCAGAGCATCAGAAAATCTTTGGGGTTAAGATTGACAATTTGGCCAACAGCAAGAGTACGTAATACAGAAGAATTACGTACAAGAATTAGTGAATTCTTATTTAGGGGCTGCTGTTCCTAATGAAGACCAGTGCTTACCAGAATTATTTTCTTATGTTTAATGGCCACTAATTCAGAACATTTCTAGGTGTGCAGAATTACGCACACCTCACCCTGCACGGTATGTATACGCATGAGAGAATAGTATGGAAAATGAAGAGGCTTTTCAATAGTTACTTGTTGCACAGTATGCGTACTTATTTTCTCTGAAACATCTAGCATTGAGAAGTTGCAAGGGTCAATAGAAGTGATCAGTGAAGCGCTTTGACGCAGCGGTGGCTAAGATTTTACCTGTTCCCAAATGCTCTGTGGTAATTTCAGGGATCAGAATAAGTGCTAGGTGTAAGGCAAGCTGTTGAAACCCTGTGCTTTGTTAGAGCAGCTTTGTGTTCGGTAACCTGTGTGCAACCTGTGTCCTTTTTGCTTATAGCTTTATATCCTCATTGCTTAATATGTATAAATGCCTTCTTTAAGTAACAGTGCTAACTTGACTGTCAGCTACTATTCCTGTGGTGTAGATGTTGTGGATGAATAGGGAACTTTACTTGCCAGAGCTCTTAAATGTGTTACGTTTTAGGAGCACTATTTTTTTTTTCTGGAAGATGAGTAATCTTGTTTGGTGGAGTGCATCACCATAGTTTTTTTTCTCAGTGTAATAATAATAATAGACTTAAGATCTCAGTCATGTAAAAAGGAAGATTGCATCTTGCTGTGTTTTTTTTTTCATTGTGTAAGTCTTTATCTTCTTTTAAAGATAACGAGCTACAGGAGACATAGGTAGCATGCGGGTTTTTTTCCAAATACAGTACTCTCAAATCTGCAGTCAACAGTAGATTCAGGTGCAGCTCTGGTTTGTGAAGGTTTGAAGAAAGATAGAAGGGCATCACAGGAGACTTAAGGATGTTTTTGTCATGAAAGCAGGAAGGCTAATATACTTTTCTTAACAGCTACTTTAATGACAGGGACCACCATATTGACATGTGATAATCTTTATAGTGGTCTGGCTGGGTTTTGCTGGAGGCAAGGACTTCGTTAAGCAGATGTTTAGTGCTATGTTAATTTGTTTTATTTATTTCTCAGGGTGATAGTACATTAATACAACAGCATACTGTTTGACGTGTTCTTTAATTGTAAGATTATTCTTCCTTCCCTTTTTTCATGCTAAGTTTTAGTGCCTGATTTTAAGCCATTTCAAGTCACAATTAATATATTTGTATTAAATATATATATAATTAATATGTGTATTTCTGGTGTAAATGTTATTTGCCTTATTATGGGGATGAAATGTACAGAAATAAAAGAAAAAATAAAGTATCCAGACAGAGCAGAAGACTTTTACAGAAACTGCCTTCAAGACCACTGGGAACAAATGAGTTGGCCTTCCTTTTTTGCTCAGCATTCGTCAAGGATGTGTTGTAATGGTAAATAAATTGAAAGCAGTGACAATTCTGTGGTGGGACCCTCATAAACACTTATGAGGCTAGAATGCATGATTGTTGTACTTTTAGAATTTAAGGGATTTTTTAATTGCTTATTTGTTGTTTGATTTGAATGCTGGGTACTTACAGGCATAGCTAGAAGTTTAGACTGGCAGGGATGAACTGAAGGCCTACGTGTTTATTTGGTTCATGTTGTTGGGAACTTGGTGGAAGACAGGCGGAAAACATGTTGTTTAGTGGCATGATCTCTGAAGCCTCAAACTGGTATTTTAGCTGCTGTCAAGGATTTTAGAGCAGTAGCTGCAGTGACAACAAGGGCAGCTGTCTCTGCTCCCAATTTCTTGTAAAGGAAGAAATTCTCAGTGTGTGCGTGCGGGGGGAGAGTACTTTTTTTTTTTTTTTCAGTGGTTGCTTTGCTGCATTGTGGAAATTACTCCTATTCTGGAGCTACAGCTTCAGTAGAGAGGGATAGAAAAATAACAAAATGGAAGACTCTCGCTCGGCAATACAGGAGTCTGTGAGTCTGTGTCAAATATTTAAAATGAAAGATTAGCTACTGGAAGATAGGAGTATCGTTTTCTTTTTAAATACAGACTCTGTTCATTTTTCCTTAAAGTTATTCATTGATGTTTTCCAGAATGTTTTGCACTTATTATATAATACCTTTTACACTGAAGGTTCAATATGTGTAAATGGAGAAAGGGAGACCCATTTCAGGGAACTCAATTAGTATCCACACACCAAACACTGCACAGCAAGTCACTGGCATCATGTAGGGTACCTGCCATTGCACAGCTCCAAGAGCATTTGTAGGAAATACATGATAATAAATATTCCCTGAAATATTTCCAATTATACTACTGAGTAATACGTTGTTATTACTCTGAATAGACTGTATGTAGTTTTTATAAGATGTTTTCCTAGTGAATGTGAATTTACCTTATTTTCAAACGTTCGGAGGAGATATGCCTATGCATTATGAGACTGGCAGAAATAAATCCAAATAAGTGCATTAGAAGAAATAAGGGAGTAACAACTTAAATATAGAGGAAAATTGCAGGTTTAATATTTTCTGAACACATCAAGAACAAGCATGGTGTGTTGCAGCTGAGAATGAGATGGTATCCAGTCTGACCATTTGGGAACGGAAAAAAGGCAGACCCCAAATTTTATGTGCACAATTTCAGCCTACACTTCTGTTAGAAACTCATTAAGAGAGTAAAATTCCTGAACCTCCTCACCAGGCTGGTGTGGCAAGAGAGCAAAATGATGAAGAAATAATAGCTTCAGGCATAATTCAGTCAGAAGCATTTGTGAATAACTGTCTCCAGGGATGGGCTCTCCAGCAGCCCTAACCGCAGCTGAGCGGAGCCAGCAGGTGAATCTCACCATGCCGGTATCCTCAGGTTTGTTGGTGCCTTGTGCATGGCACATGGCCCGAACCTGCTCAGCAAGCAGCATGCGGTGCGGGCTGGTGTTTGGGAATACCTGGATTCATCCCACTGCATGAAGTGGTGTTAAACACTTGGCTCAGAGAGAGCAGTTCAGTGTGTCATGTCCCGCCTGAGGGACACCCACATCTGAGGGCAGTGTCAGCTTCCTGCAGAAGAGAGAAGGACAAAGTGGTGTCCTGCTTTGAATTCCTATGCTAGTGTTGGCTTGGACGGGCAAAAGAAAAGGCTGCTTTTTGGCCCCACTGTGATTTCAAAGGCTTTGGACTTCTCTGTTCTGGGATAAATTATTTCTCGGAAAACATAGTAAAGCTCAAAGAATACCTGCAGGTTTTCCTTCAAAATAAATAAATAAATAAATAAAAATCAGGCTGCAGCTTTCATAAGTTGACCGTTCTTCACACACAGCTCTCTTTGATTATCTCTAGACCTTTCTTTTCCTTTTTTTTTGCTTCCACACAGATTTTTTTGTTCATTCCATAAATTTTACAGAAGTAGTAATATGTAATAATACCACATAGGTTAAAATTAAAAATATATATATTTATATGCTGTCTAACACCTGAAAAAATCATTTAAAGAATATCTAAAAATACATATATTTGAATTTATTTCACACATGAATTCAGAAGATTAGTTTTCTGATGGATTTTTCTAATTGATAAAAAATAATAAAGACCTTCATTAAAAGGAATGGATTGGAAAATAATTGCAACTCAGTGCAAACTTGTAAAATATGCTTATAGCTATGCTCTAAATGAAATTAAAATTAAAGGCTTTGATTATGCAAATTTATATTAAAATATGCTATCTTTTCCTATTCTGATGGTTATTTTATATTCACTTATTTAAATAGGAAAGACTGAAATACCAATCAAGAGATCAGCTGGTCTTATGTAGGCATCATTACCTCTGTTCCAGTAGCCTGTCTTTACCTAATGTCTGTCTGTACTCTCAGCCTTCTAATTCTTGAAATCCTTTTATATTTATGAAAAATCATGCGTCTTAGTGGCTAAGGTAGCCCTTCAAAGACTTTATTCCAAAAATCACCTAAATATTACAAAGACTGCTCCTATAGGAAAACGTGAAACAAACTTCAGTTTTCCCTTGAAGCTTTTGGAGGAATACAAAGGAAACAATTCAAAAGTAGTGTGTGTGTTTGTTTGTTTTAAATCTTTAACCCATTACTCTTATGAAAGAAAACCCATGAAAGATGGAAATGCCAAGTTTAATTGCCGGTTTTGTTTTGAAAACCTGCTGAACAAGACAAGAATCCATTGTTTGCTTATTGATGATAGTTTTGATATAGCAGTGAATCTTATCTAATTTGCTGTACATAGTTGGATAATTTCCAAAGTATATTATTACTGAAATTGATATTAATGAAATGTTTAAAGGAAACTTGTTTCATTTTTCTTAAATTGTTTTCCAACTACTAAAATACTTCTTGAAACTTTTTAGAATTTCATATACAACACGTATTTCTTGTTTTAAAGAAGAGAATTTAAATCTAAAATATTAGAGCAGTGTTGCATGGCTGAATATCCGAATATATATAGTGCTGTGTTTAACACTGTAGATTTGTGATTCATACCACTACAGAGCCATTAGTCTAAGCAGAATACTCTGCAGCTATTTGGACTTAATTTTGAAGAAATAATTATGAATATGACAGTAATTTATAAGATGGAAGGAAATGCAATTAGTATTTAGTGAAGAGCAGTCATGTTCTTCTATTTTGCCATCTTTCATACAAAAATTAGTCTCCCTTCTGCTCCCCCTTCCCCCCCCGATGCTATATATTGTAGCATCTTTTTTTAAATGGAATTCTGAAAGACTATTTTTTCCTGTTTTGTGTGCCATTGTGATGTGCACTGGTAAAAGAACAGTATGGAAAAAAAAAGAGACTTAAAAAGGAAAGCTCAGGACAAAGAAGTTACTTCTCTGAATGGTTTCAAGAAGATGATGAGATGGGCTGATGGTTCAGAGTTCTGAGTTCTTGTTCTCAGAAAGGATGGTTGTGCTACCACCATCTCAAGGACAGGAACTATGGAATGGAAGACTGCATTTGTAAAGTTTAATATAAGGATGTTTGTTAAGAGTTATGTCAGTTGGGCCTGATTTAAGAGGAAGCCTCTGCACCCCTTCCCTATGGCAGAACGTCATGGGTCCAATGTTCCAACAAACTCCCAAAAGATTATTGTGGTTATAAGAACAGATGAAATAGAAAGCTCTTCAATACCATGGAAATAGGCTACATTTCACTCCAGCATATACAATTTTGGTGCATCCTTCTCTGAAATGTTACATTTAGTTCTTAACCTCCACAGCTGCCCTGGAGGAGGTGCAGAAGGCAGCTATTCAGTGGTGAGTTAATTAGTGCAGATTTCCTCTGGATGAAAAAGGATGTGAAAACAAGAGCTTGTCCCATTTAAACTCCAGCTACTTCTGCACTGGGATCATGGCTGTGTCACGCAGCTTTTTCTGCCAGTTGGCACAAGACTCACCCATGCTCCTGGGAATGTTAAGAGACTCAGAATTTTTTAGTTGAGGAAAACAAACGGAATTGTAGTTGTTATCGATACCTTATATAAGGAGCCAGAAAAGATATTGAAGCAAAAAGTCAATGTACAAGAGTAATTAGATGTGTGTTGAACATGAAGAAGTTTAGGCTGAAAATGGTAGGATGGTATCTGATAAAGGGTGTAATAGAACCCTTAATTAGTTTCGAGATAAAACTTGAATAATTTTTAGAAGAAAAATGATAGAATTATTTTTAATACAAAAATTGCACAGTACCATGAAATTATACTATGTTGTGTTTTTTTAAATAAATTCAAGGTCAACTCTAGGTTGTGAAGTTTCCAACTACAAGGGTGAAAGATGTTGTAGCCTCAGAAATGTTTATAGCTAGATTATGTCCACCTAACCTTTTTACTGTAACATCTTCACTGCGACTTTCTTCATGTCCATGCCATCAGTACATGTTAGTTTGTCTACAGAACAAATTCTGTGAAAGTCTGCTTACCGGTCTGTTTCAGATGTTTGGCTTCCTGCTACGAGGAATGAATTCACTGGAGTACTTAACATTTCATAATGGTTCAGAAAGTCAGGACTATGTTCACACACAGTGGTTCATTTGGAAAAGACGCACATGCATCATGCATGTGTACTCTTTCTGTCCCAGTGGGAAGGTGTGTGATGCTTCTTCCCCACAAACATCGAAACCAGACATGTGAGCCAGCAGTAGAGCTAGAACGATGCAGAAGACTCCTGACCCTCCTGTAACTCGTTGTGCCAGCACATGTTTTAGTCTGTTCAATCTTTCCTTTGTCTTTCTTTGTTTACTGAATTGTTTGCTGCAGTCTTTTGTTAATATCTGAAATGAAAACACCTATTCACTGGACCTGAAAAGATGGTTTAGTCAGATGTGAATTAGAGACCAAGAGATGAAGAACAGTTGTGCAAGTTATTTATTGGATTAAATAATCAGAAGCCAAAGTCAGTTGTCTGATGTAATTGTCTCGATCAGAAAGATTTTATCCTTTAGAGAAGATTTGCACATAACTTATTATTTTGCTCATTCACAAAAGGACTTAGTCATACGTGACTGTGAAATGAGAATTGCTGAGAGGACTGTGGTGGATGGATTAATGGGAAGTCTTTCTGCATTTCCATTGTGAAGTAAAACGTTTGAATGTTATTTAATAAGGAGGTTCCCTTTTGTGTGATTGATTTAGTTCCTGTGTGCATCCTTTTCTTTAGTTTAATTGTGTATTTAAACATGAGCTTTTTGGTTTTCTTCGTTTTTAATGGTCAGCATCGTGGCTTTTGCTGTGTGGTCTTGCTCTCTCTTTGATTAAATGTTGTAGTTAGAAATGAAAGAATTCTTACAGCTGTAGCTGTTTAGTAACGCTTCTTGAAGAAAACAATTGCTTTGCTGTACAAGAGGATTATGGCTGTCACATTGTCACATCACCCCAGAGCTGCTGGTAGTGTCCCCAGCCCCTGGAGCTGGTGGAAACCCAGGGGTCATGGCACGATCCTTGCAGAGACCTGGCTGGTACCCATTACTGTGGACTGGGGGGAGTGTGGAGGGCTGCAAATGCCCAGTTCTTCTGCAAAGTTAGGCTCTGATTTATTGGTGTCCCTAAGGTTTTTCCACTTAGCTGGTTTACACAAAGGGTTTCTTATACAGACAAACCACTGTGTCATTTTCAGCTGTAAATGAACAGGCTGTGCATGTGAAGTTCTGTATCCAGACACATGTTTGAGCAGGTTGTCTAGCACAGTTTCTTTGCATTTCAGAAATAAGTATTTCTGTGTATCAATGTTGTAATCAAGTAATACTGTTTAGCCAGTATGATTGTTTCTTGCGTACCTCCTTTGGTATACTGTGTGCTATTGAGTGAGGTGCTCCATGGTGTTTGTGTGAGTGTGTTTTAACAATACGAATCCTGTTCTTGGCGTATCACTTTTCCAAAATGTAACTGAACAGCCTTGGTAGCATCATGGGATAGATTTATTTTGTTACAATTCATGTAATGTAGTATAGTATTTTGTTCTGTCAGAATAACGGTTCTTTTATCTGTGAACAATTATTATTAATCTGCAATTTGTGATGCTATATTTTTCCAGTTTTTAGCTTAAATATGCAGGGGGGAAAAAAGTCAAAATTGAGCGTATGACACTGGAAGAGGAGATACGAAAGTGTTGTTTTTTTTTTTTTACTAGTCAGTGATGAAAGAAGCAGGAGAGTTTAAAGCTGAATTTGCTTTAAATGATGCTGAAGAACTATTCCGAATTTATTAATGCAACAGAATTGAACTAACTAGTTCAAAAGTAATTGGCCTTTAGAAACGTAAGCAAGGTGACACTGTCATGAGATGATAATGATATAATTTGAAACATCTCAGATTTTTGACAACCATGACCTTCTTTGGGTCTGTCAGGCTGTGCCACTAAGGCATTGTCAAATGATTCTCATTTTTCCATGTTTTTTTTCTTTTGTTCTGGAAAGCCAGAAGCTTCTACTCGTAGCAATGAGAGCTGGTAAGAGATTTTATTTTCTGTTCCATTTCACTTGATTCATCCTGAGAGTGAACAAAAAAAATGTGCCTCTTCCAGGTGTTCAGATTCTTTTTCTTTAACCATTCCAGCATCTTAAATCTTTTAGTGTTCTTTACTTTTCCTGCCTTTGTGGTAAAGGTACCTTGTCCAAAAAGAGTTGAGGGAACACTAGCACCAGTTTGGTTAAAACGTTCAGTAAAGTTTACTAAAATATTCCATTGCTTCATTAAGTCATACTCAACAAACATGGAGAAAAGATTGTGTAGGGGCCTGGGATATCCTAATAACAGCTTTTTTGGTTGCCTGCCCTCAAATTTTGGAAGATGGAACCGCTACATGTGTTGGCAGGCATGCACAGCAGGAGAACAAGATATGGTTTTCAGAAATATATGCAGGAAGGTTATGATGGAATATACAGAAAAATGATCTTACTCTGAAGGTGTAACCAAGCCATGGAGCAGGTTGTCAGGAAGGCTGCAGATTCTCTCTATGGTTCAGCTCAGTGTTGTCCCTGTTTTTAGCAGGAGGTTGGGGCTCCCGAGGTTCTTTTCGACCTCAGTGATTCAAAGTCTCAAATTCAGAAGCGCGACTGCCTGCTTTCTTACTGACATCAGGTACAGCTTTTGCCTAGAAAGCTCTCAATTTCTTTTTACAAATGAAGAAAGCTTCCAATGAAACTTGGAGTACCTTGGCAGAGTAAAATGTCAGATTCTGTTCCCATTTGTTGGTGATGAAGACAAGCTAAGGCAAGATAATTAATTAACCATTTGTTTGTCCCCCCTATCATTATGTTCTGCTTATTACCTAATGAACACCTTCAAGTGACCTTTCTCATGCATCTCCTGCAATTGGGTAACTTTGAAATTGTGCTGGTGCAGTTCTGGGAAATCATCATGGTAGTTGGACAGGCGGTGGCTTGGTAATTCAGGATGGTTCTTTGCAGGGTTTGTGAAGTCAGAGGCAGGCTCTGATTTTTTGAAGACCAGTTTGCAACAGAAGAATTGCACAGCTTTTAGACTGACCTGTGTTACTGAGCAAATAGCTGCTATGTTTTGCACCAGCTGATGACTGTGGGTTTTTCTTTCTGCCTCGTCAGCTGTTTGGATATGTTCCCAAACAAACTGAGTTGAGTAACAGTGTCTGTGTGCATGGATCACTGAGGCTGGCCATCAGTAACAGAAGATAAGAAATAGTCTGCTAGCTAGCCCTCAGCAGGAAAGGGTATTGCTTGAAGGTTTATCTCCTTTACTGTTTGAAAGCATGGAGGGAAAGCAAAGGGCCACAGCTGTACAGCAAATGAGCAATTGTTGAGTGGATGGCTTTGATCAAAGGAGATGCGAGGGGCCTGTGAAGAAGGGAGCTGTAAAACACCTGGACAAATACTTTGCAAATAAGTAGATATTTACAGTGATGTAATAAATTTGGTCATGCACACTGAAATACTCAAACCCAGGATAAACTGACCTAAAAATGAATACGCTGCTTTGGTTTTGTAGGTGTGGAAGACTGGGAAATAAATTACTATTTTCTTTTTAAATAGATTTGGGATTTCTTTAACCAGCCTTCTACTGTCTTTTCTCCATAAACAACCAGTTAAATATTGCCAAAAATATGTCCAGTCACCAACAATTTCTTGTGTGAATAATGCATTCTATATTTATTTATTTTTTTTACATAACAAGAATTGCAAAAGTTAAGGAAAGAGGTACAGCTTCTTATAGAGATTTAAGGGATGGGTTTTTTTAACACGAATTTATAGATAGACCAGCTTTTCCTTAATGATAGTGGCTACATTTCTAGATGATTTACACATAACTTCAGTTGAAATGCAAGTAGAGCTTCAAAAAGTGAATCCTAAAGCCATGCAATTGATGGGACGTGCCTAAAACCTAGTGAGGCTGTGCAATTAATGCAACGTGTTTCTACTTTACAGTTTAACGCTGTATTGAATGGTAGGAAACAAATTGGTTGCTTGTTTGTGGGCTTGCTTACTTAGTTCTTACTCATACCAAGAAGTGTCAGATGCATGTTCAGAGTTAAGTCAATGGAAGTACTTGTGTGTGTATATCTATCTTCTTGAGAGTTACAGGGTTATTGCAGCACCTGTTCTGTGCCCTTAATGGGCATCCATGGCTACAGGTCCTGTCCTGAACTTCCATGGGACTTTTCACTTGTCCAAGACCTGTGTCTGATTGCTTTACTTGATTGGTCACAAGCTTGTAATTTATTTGGCAAGGAATGTTTTTTTTTTCCAGACTATATATGTTAGCTGCTACTATTCCAGATGTTTCTATGAGTGTATACTTACAGAACATGACAATGCATCATTATTGAATATAACTATCTCCAGAATGAAACAATTTTTGAAAAGGTTAGGGATGTAGATGCGTGTAGGATTTTCTAATTTTTATTTGAAAACCCGAGTTCCCTCTCTGTATTATTTTAGCATGATAAAAATCATGAGGTATATGTGATATCAATCAAATTCATACTATGAGAGCAGTAAAGTATTGATACACACATTCTAACAGGAAGGAAAGGCCTTAATTTTTTTCAAATATTGTGCATTTACAAAATGCCCAAATGGCAAAAAGCAGTGTCCTGAAAAAGCAGCAGCCCCAAGAGGTTAAAGCTGGTCTAATATGGGAAAGAAACTTTAATGATTTGTCTTTGGCTTTCTGAAAGGCAACTGTGTTTTGTTTTAAGACTTTCTGCTTTCAGTACGTTAAGTTGAATGTAAGCTGATCAATGTCTTTCATTTAGCATCATAAACAGCTGATACTGAGAGAAATCCATATGGGCTGTAGTGTTGGAAACCGGTGCTGTTGGTAAACTGAAAGAGCACAGAAGATTGGAAGAAAAGAGGTTGTCCTTGTGTACAGTTTGTTATAGTTCTAGATTTGTTTTAAACAAGCAGATTCATGAAAATAATCTGTCACTGGTTTGGTGCCTAAAATACCAGTGTCTTCATCATACAATAGGTACTTCCCTGGAGTTTGTGGCATGTGTGTGGGCTGCAAGCCGGGGAAGAGTGGGACAAGGTCAGCTGCTTGTGTGACTTTGGCGCTTCTGCTGTGGAAGAAGATTAGTGTAGAGCTCTACATTGTAGAGATCAGCCTTGAAATTATTTAGCCTATCCCATTCAGTACTTAATAGGAGGGACCCTTGTCTTAATTGCAACAATAAAATGCATTCATAGGGGCTTTCTTTTTTTTCCATTAAATTTGGCATCTAAATGGTTTGACTACTGAAGTCAAACCAAATGACTTTGGGTTTACAGCAGACTAAATGGGAGCTGTGAGGGCAGGGTGACCTAAGAAATGTTTGCAGAGGCAGTAAAAAGAGGCTAAGGGTTTTAATCACAAATACTAGATGTTTTGACTTCAATTTTCCTCTTTTAATCCATACTGTTATGATTTGTTTAGCAAAGTGCAATGTGGTGCAGCACGATCAGAGTGCTGATGTGAATTCGGAAGCGCCTCTGAGTGCGCGGAGGGCTGGTGGAGTGCTGGCTATGGCGCACCCAGCGCTGTTCTGTACCGAGGGCTGCGGCCAGGCATGTGCGGAGAGACGTGATGCTGCTGCAGCCTGTCATGCTCCGGCTGCTGGGAGAGCTGTGCTGACAGCTCGCAGGTCACTGTTGCTGAAGGAAAAGCTGCCTCGTCTCGTGCAGCTGGCCAGCTAAGCCACGAGCATTTGGTATGAATTTCTCTAATGGATTTTGGATCACAAATATGGATCTGCAAGTCTGGCTGGCTAAATCTTAATCTTGTCTGTAAAACAGGATGCAGTCTAAATAATAAGTGCAAAAAAGGCTTGGGAGGCTTTCAGCTCAATGTACTAGCTTTCTGGGGAAAGCTGCCCTCATAATCTGCATCTAATACTGAGGAGCTACTCTGACTTCACTGTCTAGGAGTAAATAGTGTGGAAATCTGCTTTGTAGCAGCCATGTATGCAGCTCCTGGAGTGGGATCATTATGAAGTGCTTGCTTAACAATTAAGCGTACAGCTGAGTGATTCTTGACCAAGTTTTTGATCCTAAAAAAAAAAAAAACTATTTTAAAACTCAATTGTGTGTAGTGAGTGAGAGAGAGAGAAAGAGACTCCTAAATCCACCTACCTAATACCTGACCAAGGCCAGGGTTTTCAGGAGGAATGTAATAGCTTCTTTCTGACAAAGCAAATTCTGTTTTGAATTCAGTGAAAGTGAACTTTAGCCAACATGGAGTGCTTTCCAAAAGCTACTCTTTCAGTATTGACTGACCTGGAAATCTTAGCATTATGTTTACTGGCATGATATATTGCAAAGAGTGTTATCTCAGTTGGCATCTAGCGCTCATAGAATACATTGGTTTTGTATTATATTTTGATGTGTTGCTTTCATGGGAAGAGTGATGATATATCTGACTTACTCAAATACAAAATCCAAATACAAAAATTGTTCTAAAATCTAAGTCCATAAGTAAAATTGATTTTTTTATCTTTTTAATTAATAAAGTAAAAGGAAGGACAATATTTGCTTTATCAGAGGAGGGGTTAGACAGAAACCAAGAAGGTAGAAAACAATTTTTTAAAAAAGGTTGAGAAATTCATGGGACTACTATCAGTTGTTTTGATGCATCCCGTTTTGTTAGGTTATTATGCTAAACTGAGTATGAACTGAATACCTCTTGCCTGCAGACATGCAGTTCTACTGCTGACGAATGCTACTGTCTCACATTTCATTACATCTTGGTTGATATCAGTTTAATGCTCCCATTTCATGAAAAGTGATTTAATTTCTGGAACAGTGCGTTCTTAAAACATTATGCATAACTTTTTTATGAATATAAGTCATAGTTGTTTTCTTGTTGAAGAATGTGAGGCTGAAATATCTCCATTATGTAACAGTTTCATAAAATAAGGGCAAGCCCTACCATTTACTTGCCATTCAAACACTGGTTCGACTGAAACATATTAAGTGCAAATCATACAAATGGCTTTGGCCCTCAAAAATCATGCTGACTCTGACAGCTACAGGCAACAGAGTATATTATATACTGAATTTCTTTATATGCTCCAAACACTGCTGCTTCAAGAAAACTATTAAAACTATAAATATTATTTAAAGTATCTATATGCCAGCCTGCAAAGTACTGAAGGAGCAGAAAACAGTGTCACAATTAAACTTCTTGCTATCTCACTCAAACTAAAAAGTAGTTATGCTAAAGCTCAGTAGATACTCTTGTCAAATTATGAACAAAATATTGCATATCACAAACTGCAGTCCTAGTTACAGTGGGAAGGATACCCATATACAGTTGTGTAGATGTACGCTAACTCTGTGTTTAAGCCAGACTGGTTCTAGTTCAGAGTCCTGTTGGTACCAAGGTAATAACTGCTCTGACAACTCCATTCAAGTGGGAGAGGTTAGCATGGATGTAAAAATTAAAGCCACTCCCTGTTCTGATGCTTAAAATCTTGGAAAGGCAACTTTGAGAAATGGCAGCTAACTGGAAAGCTACCCTAAAAGTAGTAGAGAAAGAGTAGTAGAGAAAGTACCCAGACTTTGCACAACTCCTGCTCTTTTTAATATCTTCTAGATTAAAACTCTTAAGGAGGAGGGAAAGGAGGTTGTATGCTAAAATACTTCTTGATTGTCATTAGGACTTGTAGGTACGGAATGTAAACAACTGGCATCTGAAAAATGCTGATTGAAATCAGCCTTGCTATCTTCTCACCACAGATGAGAGCAGTAATGAATGCAACTAGTTTGCATATATAGCTTGCTCTTAACCACAGCAGCTTATCACATGCTGCAGTAACCTGAGAACATTTTCACACTTAGTTGTCCAGAGCTTCATGCTTCTGAGACTACGTGTTGCCAGCAGGACGTGTAATTGGTGTAGGACTCATTACAGTCATCACGGCATACACATGCAGAGCCAGAGTTATCATCTGTAGGCTGGATTCAGCCCCTGGAACCATTTAGTCTGTTCCACAGTCATCCCATGACTCTTCAAACCAGTGAACACTCTGCACTGGAAACTACTGCAGATCCCTCAGTTAGCTCTTGAATATGTAAATCTGCAGGCCCCAAAGTGAGGAAGAGATGCCAATACCAAGGAGCAAGAATGGTAGTACAGTCTTAATACAAAAGACAATACATCATTTAATTATATTATTTGTCTTTAAAAAACTTATGTGAATATTGGTCGAGTTAATGCCAGAACACTAGATCAGAGCTAGGTGATTTTAGAAATACTGACATGGATTTCTCATCATCCACTTTCCACATAACCAATGGTAACACATTGCAAATGCAGTCCTGTTTCCCAAATGCAGGGACCTTTTAGGGCTGAGGTTTCTGTACTGAAGGTATGTCAAGGAAAGTGAGGACATGGCCTGATATAAGTAACACTTTCAGGAGTTCCGTCTTTGGATGGGATAAATTGCAGCTCATCCTCAACTGCCATGGAATAATTCAGTAAAACAATTTAAGGGGTACTTATACTTGCAGCTACTTAGTAAATCAAACTGCACAAGAGCAAACTGATTAGATGAATCACTGACTGTACAGATGCACTGGAATAGACTGTCATGTGATTTTATTTTTAAAATAAGAGCATTTAAATGTGCAAACCAAAGTTTCTAAATCATAACCTCAGTGTCAGATGTGCAAGGCATCAGCTTTCCATGTGAATGCTTTTCAGGCAGGGGGTTGCTTTCAAAATACATTTCCCTAACTTGAGTGGACACTCGGGATGCTCTTGATTTGGATTTCTGAGACTTGCATCCTCTGAAATTTGGGCAAGTAGAGGACACAGTAACACATCTGCCTGCTGAGATCAAAGTGCTGGGTAGCTCTGTGCAGAGCTGTACAGCCTGGTATATTGTAAGGGCCTGTCCTTAAGCGGTGGACACCTACATCCAGGTTTGTGGAGAGATTCGGTCTGAGAGTTAGTTTTAAGCATGCGCAATGAACAGTGCTATTCATCCAGGTAGCCAAAGCTTTGGCGTGGTACTTTACTAAGGATTGGTCCGCAAGGGTTCCCAGATGAGGTTAATGCAGTTAGTGGCTTATTGTAGATTACTGACATTTCTAGATGACTTGAATTAAGCACATCATAATTAATCAGCAACTTAAATTAAGACCAGAATGGACAGCAATCTTTGAAGACTCAACAGCGGGGGCATTCTTTGTTGGAGATTTTTTTTCCATGTGATACATACATAATGTGATGTCTGTAATACAGAACCATAGGGTTTGTGTTCAAAGCCCACCTGGCTCCAACCCCTCTGTCATGGGCAGGGACAAAGCCCCATCCAGCCTGGCCTTGAACACCTCCAGGGTTGGGACATCCACAGATACTCTGGGCAGCATCAGCAACTTCTCTGAGCAACACATATAAGTAATATGTATAAATATATGTGTGTGTGTATGTGTGTATATATATGTGTCTATAATATATATATATGTATATATATATATATATGATGTAAAGAAAAAGAACATGAATACAAAGTTAAAAAGGGCTTCTACTTTGGAGAAGGTAGCTGGCTGGCTGAGAGGAGGAACAAGAAAATGTTCCTTTCTTGGTTTAGTATAAAGAAGTTAAGAGTCTGAGATTTTTTTTAATTATTATTATTTTTTCTTTACCCAATTCTTTTGTTAACATAAAAATCTGTAGCCTGTCCTCTGATTAAATTCTTATTTTTTGCCTTGAGGTAGGTGGGAGGTTTAATGGGTAGATAGGGATTATTTGCTGGGGTTTTGTGTTTAACTGAATTACAAAGCACTTCTTGTCCAAGGGATTGGCATTTTGCAACACTATAAACTGTGACCTCAGTATGTGCTATAGCTTCCCAGCACACCTCTAGAATGAACGCAGAATAGGTCTCATCAATTCAGGGGCATAAAAGGCAGCACAATCAGAGGTCAGAAAAAGCAGGAGAATATTTCAGCAGCTGGTAACCAAAAAGGCAGGCTGATGTGCAGCAGGATGCTGGGCTGCGTCCTTGAATCTCATGGGTCATTATGCAAATGTGTCTGGTGTTTCTGGATTTTTGTGGGTGGGTTTTTTTTCAAAGTGAATATTTTGCAGAGTACCTGTAATAATTACTGGTGACCTGTACTCAGAACTCATTTTTTTTGTATCCAATAAACAAATATTTACAGCTTCATCAACAGCTTTTATTCTATACAGGTGAAAACGTATAAACAACAATCCACAAATGCAAACCAGATAGGTGTAAGATATACTTTTCACTATGTGGTAATTTAGATGTTCTGCCTGGAACTATTATTTTATTGAAAGCAATCAGAGGAACAAAGCAAAATAATGTTTACACAAACAACATTGTGTGCTCTTTAAAAGGCATAAATGACAATGATTGCTAAAAAGTATTCTCCAAAATAAATGCATTATTTGTTTTAAGATTTACAGTTCACCACTATTGTACTGAGCTGTCTTAGGAACATACTTCTCAGAAAGGAAGTTTCTTGCAAAACATTGATTTATGTTTTTTTTTAAATAATTTTTTTCTACCAAAGGGAAAAAGGAATAACAATATACAACTTGTGTTTAAAAAAAAAAAAATCACCTCCCACAAATTACAAAATACATTTTCTTGAATATATTTACGTGCTCTAGTCTAAGTCTAGCTATGCTCTCAAACTATAATTTCAAAGTAATTTCCTTACTCTGTTCCTTAGTTGTCATTATTTCAGCTGGTTTCTTTTCCAGATGCTTCCAAACTTGAATGGCTGGAAAACCTTATTATGTTGTCCAAATATGTTGATTTGGTTTTCTCAAACATGAGGGACAGACGGACACATGCAGTCTATCTCTGTCAAAACAGCTAGTTGATATGGGTCTTCTGATTGTTGTTACTCTTGTTTTTTTTATTATTGTTTTTGTTTTAAGCATGGTTTTTCATTACACTGAACTTAAATTAAAAATGATACGCAAAGAAGAGATTTCTTTCACAAATTTTCAGATTTGTGCTCCAATTTTAAGGAATGTTTGAAGTACACAACTTTTGAAATACTGTTATAAGCTGAACTGCTTCCTGATTTGGTCCCAATTTATTCATCTGTCTAATTCTGTGAAGAGATGGGAGGGTCCTACTACTGTGTATGTTATCCCACCACTACTGGAGCAGGAGGAAAGGGAATAGCGAAAGGAGAGTTGCTGGACTTGTAAGCCGTGTGGGGGTGGACAGAGGGTGGTACTTCAGTTCTTAATTACAATTCATTAAAAATTAAGCTTCACTCTGAGAGTGAGAGATATGGAGTGATGAGTCCTTTCTGACTTCTAAAATAGGGCAGCAAAGACTTGCACACAAAAGCAAATCTTTGCAAGACTGAAGTTTAGATTTTTAAAAAAATGTCGTGAACATGGCTGCAGCTGCTAGAAGGCTGAATTTCAGCCAAAATTCTGTAAACGTATGAGCTTTCAGCTGCTTGCCTGGTTGTTTGCTATCCTCGGAAATCTCACATCTGCTTGATAATGCTGTGAAGAAGTGCAATCTTAGAAAAATCTGCAGAACTTGTAACATTGCATTGCTGCATGTGAAAGGACACTGTAGGTTCTGAGCTGAGAAGTGCAGCTCTAAGCATCATTTCTCGGAAACGGTGTCTCAGGAAGAATAAGTAACTGTGCATGGAAAAACACAGGATTGTTTGCATGTTACCTAATATCAGTGATTTATTTATTTCTGATGCGGTCATTATTGACACTAATTGGCCATGTTAAGTTAATTATGGATGTGAAGATTTTAAAAATATTTTTTAGAACATCCCAAATATTGTCAGTAATCATGATGTTCATCTAAGCAACCATGGTATATGCAGCATGAGAAGACAGGACTGTGGGCCTTATTGATACCTGTTGGGGCTTTGTTTGTCAGCCATAAAGGATGCCTGAAAATTCAAATTTTCTTCTACACTGGCTTTTCTTGATTCAGTTTACAATAGCTTTTAATTTCTAAGCAGGCGGTTCAAGTGTGATTTAGATCATGGTACTCCACAGCTATTTTCTTCCAAATTTACCTCTGATGTACCACTAAACTGTGCAGAGATCTTCCTTAACATCCATGTCTCAGGTGTACTTATAGATGTACAAGGCTTATCAGTAAGTATGTGACAGGACATACCAATCCTTTGTGTTTGATACAGAATTCCAACAGCTCATCTGGGTCCCCACAGGATTTGCAGATACTGATGTGCATCTTGCTTTCCGCTCAAGCTGCCATCTCAAACGCTACATGCAGTGTGTGGGAAAGGGGGAAGGCTGGATAACAAAGACCTAAGGTGATCATTTTGTCTGCAAAGTCCTTGTCATCCAGTAGGAAGAAAATTAGTTAGCAGAAACTGTCATTGTGGATGTTTGACAGTACTGAGGCAATAGCAAAAGAAAATATGAATGACCATGAAACATATTCAACCTGAGAAAAAAGGAAGAAAATAGAGTAGCTGGCAAATAGAAAGACTGCCAAATGGGAAGTAAAACTGAATTTCCACTATCTCAGGATTGATGTGTGTGTATATATGTGTGTGTGTGTGTATATATATATACACACACACACATATATAGTCACCAGATGCCAGCTGGATTGCTCATGCTAACTAGATCATCTGAAGACTGTTCTAGCTTGTTCCAACTTACTCTAACTTCCAGCGCCTCGCAAAGGCTTTTGCAGCAAAAATGAGATCTGCCTGGAAGAAAGAAGTTCTGACTAAATCCTTCTCTAAATTTGGATAAATGTCCATCTTGTATGTGCCAGTGGCTGTTTAAGGAGGCTGGCACGGGATCTGTTAAACAGCTTTTGTACTAATGAAGCTTTTTCCTAACCAAAAGATGGCTAATTCTATCCAACGCTCTATTGAAGCCAAAAATTTTAACTTGCTGTGCTCCAGAGAACTTCTGATTGTGTACTGTGGTTTCCCTGTCCTACCTTTTGCTCAGGTTTTAAGTCCAAACCATCACACATCATCTGCTGCTTCTGAATGCATTCAGTCTAACTTTACCAAAAAGAAATTGAACACTGAAGCAATGCGAAGGGCACACCCTTAATAATAAATAAATAAATCCCAGATTCAAAATGAGCTGACTTGGAGTTTCAGTTGGAAAGAGTACTTTCAAGCCAGGCTTAGCTGTTTGGGAGAGGGTTTGTAATTTTATTTATTTTTTTCCTTTAAACAAGTGATGTTAGTAACCTTGGTTTCATATGAGTCTGGGTTCATAGGTAAGTCTAATCGGAGAGCATCGGTACATTTGCTCTGTTTAAACTGGAGTTTAAGTGGAAGCTTCCACTTGTGAAATTATAGTTGTGTATAAATATGAATGGATAAAATCCAGAAATGTTGGATTCCTAAGTATATACCTGCTATTTCAAAGCTTAATGTAGGCCAGTGTTTAATGATTTGTACTTCTTGAGGTAATCCAAGTTACATTTCTGCCATGTAAAATGTAGGCTTTTATAGAGATATTTATTTATTTATTTATTTATTTTGCAATTGTCAATATTTCTTTCCTGAAAGAACTCATCTTACCTGTTGGGATAAGCATGCTTTCTTTCTCGATCAGAACTTGCACAGATAGAGCAATTCTGTGATAGAGCAAAGCCTTGGGAAGATTTACGTAGGAAAACAGTAGGGCAGGAGGTCTGTGGAGGAAATGATTTTCATGTTTTCTTGGGAATGGCTTAGAAGCAAACATGTCTTGGTTAGGGCAGGCATTTATCTTGGTTTCCTCAGTTGTGCACTAAGATTGAACCTGTATGGGCTAGGTGATAAATTGTCATAAAGAACCGCTGTTTGAATCCACTCTTCCTGATATTTAAAGCCAAAACTACCTAAGTTGGAGAATTGTGACTTTCCTGTGACCTGAGCAACACTACATGAAAATTTCTTAGAAAACAATGTGGCTGAGGAAACAAAGTGAAAATTGTTCATTGGAGAAGGAAGGCGAGGAATGCTGTAATGCAAAAGTTTTTGTCTGGACTTCTTTCCACAAACTTGAAATGGGATGCTGCTAGAGGAGTTGGTTAGCTTTAGGGTTCCTCTCCTATGAACTTCTGACAACAATTACTGAAGTATTTTGAGACCAGCTGATCTGATTTATCAGCTGATTTATCTTTTTGTTGGCCTTTTCCACACTTCCAAGAGTAGCACTTGTGCTCTCCAGAGGGGATATTACTAGGACTTCTGTTGCTGCTGCCAAAAATGTGCTGGCACAAAGACGCTGTCTGAGTCAGCTTTGTAACGTGACAAATTCTCAGACAGCTGCAGCAATGATATGTTAGCTGCCTACTGGGCAGCTTCAGAATAGACATTAAATCTGCTACTAGTTACGAAATGTCATTAAAAGTAGCCTAATGCAATAGACAGTAGTGAAGTGTGCTTATTTTTCTGGTTAACAGGTTGAAGGATGTACAAGTGATATAAGTTAGAACAGTTATTCAATTGTGGCTGCGTGTCTTGTTTGTATCAGCATTAAAAGAAGAATTTAAACCATCAAAAGAGGATGATGCACTTTTTTTTTTATCTTTTATTATTCAGTTATCTGTTAATTGCTCATACTGCACGCTCATATTTCAGTGATCATAGCTGTTGCTTCTGTATATTTTCTCCAATTTCATGGCAGCAGAGTAGTGAATACGATGCGTTTTCTGATTAAGAGATTGTAAAATGAAGTCAGGCTGCCACTGGAGGTGTTCAGTGTTGCATTTCCAAAACTGGACTTCTGTTGCTACTGTCTTGTAATTCTATGAGCATTATTAATGCTGCCGTGTGTAACTTACAGTTCGAGTTTAATTGGCCTTTTCTTTACCATACTAATACCTTCAGTCAACCAGAGCCTGCTGTCCTACTTTTTATGTCTCATTATGTTCCGTTCCTGTGCCCCAGCCTACATTTAATTTGCACAGGAGTGGAAATGAAGTTGTCAGTGCCATCTTGCAGCTACTCTCCTCCCCCTTACTTTAGCTATATCAGATGCCAACAGTGCTGATTTGTTGAACCTCAACCTGTTTTGTTTAGCGCTGGCAAGCTGACTGCTTTGTAACCACCAAAGTGGTACAGTGAGACACAAAATGCGTGTGATATTGCCCAAATTTCTCACGAGTAAAGGTAGGAGATGCCAATTCAATTTCAACTGTATACTGCATTAATCTGAATAATAAAACAGGGATGCAACTTCAATATGTGAAATCCCATATTCTCTACTAGCTCACATGGGTAAATGCCTGGGTTAGCACGTATTTGATTCAGCAGTATGAGAAAGCTAAGGCAAATGCATTTTCTATTTCAAGGCTAGAAGTCATCTTGCAAAGACAATTTTATTGAAAGATGCTGGCTACAATTGTGCATAGGCTGTATTGTCTAAACCAATTAATTGCAGGACTGGAGGGTGAGGTTGGATCTTAATGTTTCTCAGGGGGAGAGGAGAAGCTGTTACCCTCTTTATTCTTCTTCTTTCCTAGTATGAAATAGTGGAAATGAATGCATTTCCTAAAATATAACATCAAATGGTAAACATTTGTAACAGTGCAATTTTTTTGATGCTATGTTAACCTTGATTTTAACCTTTTTGATGTGAAAGCAGTGGTCACTTTGTTCTGTCACGCTATTTTCATTGTAACTTAAGTGTAATTGAAGATCCAGGTTTCTGTAGCATTACTGCTAGAAACCCACCTTGTGTTTTCTGAGTTTGTGCAGCACTGGTGGAGAAACTGGCTGTTTCACACACACACACACACCATGTAAAAGCTTTCTTTCTTTTCTTTCTGTTACAATTCTTTATCAGGGAAATGAAATTAGAGTTTGTGTTTTGTTTTGTTTTTTTTTGATTTAATTAAAAAAGAAACATATTTTTTTTTAAAAGTGAACATAAGACCTGCAAAATTTGTTTACTCATACAAAATTAATCTGAATATGATTAAGGATTTTAAAATTCTAATTGCAGTACTTGGGAATTTTTTCTTTGTGATCTTCAGTGGAGGTAAATAATTACTGGCACACTCTTACTTATAGCTTTCAATATTATTTTGAAGGGTGTACTGTCAAGGCTGACTAAGGCATCTAGCACCCCACCACTACCTCCCTCCCACCCCAAAAAAGAAAGGTAATGCATACCAAACCAAACATTATACTGTAAAAAGCTGATAGAGAGTATATTTAGTGCTTAGCATTATGGTTGCCTGCAGTTATAATTCTGTTGCTCAAAACTGATTAAGGTCAACTAAAATTTCTTGACTGAGCTGAGTATAAGAGAGACGATGCCTACGAGAACTTAAAACCTCTAAATATTCTGGCAGCAAAAATTGGTGGTGGGATTCAATACAACCAGCAAATTGGGTTGCAGTATACTTATGCTATGGATGCCTGTAAGTGAAATAAGAGTTTCATTTTTACTTGCTTGTATGCATTTGTACACAGAGGTTATAATGTATATAATAAATATGTAAGGAATTACTAGAAAAGTAAGAGATGATAGCACGCTAGTATATATATATATATATATATATATATATATATTTAAGTCACTGATAAAGGCAGACTCCTTCTAAGGTTTCAGTGCTTCATGTGCTTCTTGTGCTTAGGTTTCAAAAGGAACTAGTAGAACTTGAAACAAGCAGAGAAGAGTCAAAATGATGTTACTATTGAAAAATTGAGTCAATTTTCTTGATTGTAGCAAGATGTAGCCACTGCAGAGATTACTAAATGTGATAGGTGAATAAATTAGACTTAGGTAGCTTATTCTTGTATTAATTGAGTTGCTGGTACTTTATAATTCTCTCAGTAACATTATATAAAAAAGCTGTGTGTGTCTGTTTCTATTGCCTGCCAGTCAGCCTTGTTGTAAACCACCTGCATTTAAGGAGGTGGTATATTAATAAAATTTTGAAATTAATAAATTAAACACCTTGAAGTTGGAAATGCATATTTTAACTAATAATTCTCTGATTTTGTGAAATGCATATCATGAAACTTGCTCATCAGGTACTGTCTGTAAGACACAAGACCCGTGCTTTTTTACGCAGGGTGTATATACTGATGGCTTATAAAATTAAATCTATAGAGCACATTGGATGTAGAGAGCATGATTTCAATTGCAACTTTACAGAGCACTGTGGCTTGTGGAAACTGAGGTGGAAAGTTGTAGCCCTAACTATGATTTGTAGTTTACCTTATGTCCCCCCACCTGTGGTGATGGTGGCCATGGTTAAGCAGGATTTCAGAGTGTGTTATACTGTGTTTCTGTGAAAGCATCTTGCCTGATAGTTGTGAACCCCATGCCATCCATTTTCTTTACTCCTTTGTTCACAGTTAGCAAGAATATATATATTGGTTTACCCCACCAATTCTTTCAACTTTATAATCATAAGAAGCAGAGCCAAGAAGTCTTAACTGTTCTAAGCTTCTTTTGTACCAACTTCATACCTTGCAGACAGTTTAGCAGAAAAAGCTCTCTCTGATACTAGGCAATGACTTCAGTTTGAATCACAGGAATTAAACATTGTTTTATTTATGTTAGGACAAGACCAGAGGGAGATGGAACAAAATTTCATTTGAATGTGTCTCAAAGGCCAAGGATTTATGAAATAGAAAAAGATCATTTTTATACGAATCTGTTATTACAGATGAAATATTACAAAATAATAGTACAGATGATGTGATATTAGGTGCAATACCCCTTACATCCCTCGTTGAACTCAGTCCTAACCCTGGGTAATCTCTGTTCAAGTCTGCTTTGCGAAGCTGCAGTGGTCCATGGGGGAACCTCATTACCTGGCTCTTTATCAGAATTCACTGGCACTCCGCTACGTTGAAGTGTTGTGGCTTTACGTTATAAAGTTGCATGTAACTTACTTAACTTCTTTGCATTGGAAGATGCAATGCTATAGAATTGAGCAGTCTGTCGTATGCTGGCAGTAAGGTCAAGGGGATTTGCAGCATGAGCTCTGCTCTCAGTATCACGTCAGAACCAGGCAGAAAAGCATTCTGCTTGCCTAAAAAAATGTGAGATAAGTCGTGCACATGAAGAGACCTGGAGCTCCTGCAAGGACACTTTACCTTCTCATGCCTATCCCTTTTCTGTTCTGGAAGACTAAATTAAAAGAATAAAGGGGAGGAAATGAGATTTAAAAAAAAAAAAAAAAAGTGTACATATATGTGTATCAAAAGGAGGAGATATGTGTTTCTTTATGAAAGGAAATGCTGAGAATAACATTGTTTCATAGCCTGACTTTGCATCTCTGCTCCACAAGGATGTCAAAATGATAAATGCAATAGTGAATAAACTTTAGATTGTCTGCCTTGGAATAAAGCACAAGGTTTGGGTTAAAATTGCATTTCTTATTTCCTTCACTTCTACTCAATGTGTTATTTGACTTACTTCAGTTCCTTGGAGAAAAAGTCAGACAACCTACTAACAGCTTCTTGATAATTAATATGTTCACATTGCAATGTAAAGTTTTTCCCTATGTAACTAATATTATCCTTTTATTTCCATTATGCATCTATTTTTAGCCTACAGTACTTTGTCAGAGAATAGAAAGGATTCATTAAACATGCTACTAACACATTTGGAAACATTACTGGGTAATTCCTTTACAATGTTAACAAAATTGCAAATGATCCAAAAGAACTATAAAATGGCTCAATGCCTTTTTCCAGAAGAACTTTCTGATAGTGTTGTGTATACAGACTTACAAATACTGATTATTCCAGGTCTGTGATTGAAAAAACCTTGGCGTTCAGCTAGGAAACTTGCCAGGTAGCATTACTGAGGAGACCTTAGTTGCCAATTGTAGTGCTGCTTTCCTTTAGCAATACCTGGGGAAGCTAAAGCCCTACACATCTACTAGACAGTGATATTTAGCTCTTTACGCTCTTGTGTATATGTTGTGCTGCTTATTTACATACACAAAATGCAAGCTTTTGGAAAAAATACAGTCCTTTCAAGAGTGCTTAGGTTTTTAGTGTTGGAAGCTTTGAACATTGTTTCAGAGTAAGACTGAATTGCATTCTTAACATTCGTGACAGAAAAACAAATGTTTGCAGCAACAACTGCATGTTGTTGTTAATGGTCTAAGCATAGTTACAGTTGTGTCACTTCTAACTTCTGATTAAATCAGCAATTTCTCAGCAAAGTCCAGATATGTTCTATCATAACTTCTCAAATGTTTCAGAATAATCTTTGTGTAAAAGTGGGCATTGTAATGAAAATTACTAATAGCTCTGTGGAAATGAATTATCTGCATTACAACATAACGTCTATTCCTTACATTTTGCATAGCCGTCTTATTTTTCTTCTTTAATTTTTGTATTCTGTGAACACTTAGAAGGAATAATTTATTAAGTCTTTAAAATATAGAGGTGAATAATTGAATTCTCATCACACTAAGGAATTTGCAGATGTTTCTAATGAGCTGTAAATCACAAAATACTTGTTCCCAGAAGAATTTTCTTGCACGACAGTTCTTATTAAAAAAGGAAGATTGCTTCAGTGTTGATAATGTTTGCTGTGTCACTATGGAATGCTAACTAATTGTAGTTTTCCATTACTTCACAGCAGCATAGCCTACCTGGCTGCTCTCTGTGATATGATTACTGCGTAAGGATAAAAAGCATTGAAGAGGCCTGAGCGGTCGAAAGAAGAGCCATTAATGTCAGTGAATGCCTGCTCAAGCATTCATCACTATTAGCTTAACAATTCTTGAAAACGGAATTCATACTCTGCCCATTGATGATAACAGTACAGCATCCTTTTATAGTAAGCAGTAAAATCACCTTTGCTCTTCTCAGCAGTGGTTTGGGCATATCTACAGACTTAAACATTGTATCTCATTTTCCCATCATTTTGGAAAGCTCTTTAAGGGCATTAAAGTCAGTAAAAATTAATTTTAATTTTAACAATTAAATTAAAACAAACCAGTTGTTATTCTTTATTCGGGATACATCGAAACCTGAAAAACACTTTTCATTTCTACTAATAAACTGTTTCATACATCAAAAATAAACTATTACTGCTTCAGTTGTGTACTGTATGGTTTGGGTATTCTTAGTCATTCCCTGAGTATCGCCTTATCTCAGTCTGATATAAGGGGGCAAAATCAGTCCAGTGAGAGTGACTGGGTATGGCAGCAGATTGTTTAAGGAAATTGCAGAAGTTCTAACACCTGCTATTAAATGAGCCCTGTTTGGAGCAGGAGGTCTGGCTGGATACCTTCCAGTTAAAATTATTTATCAATTTGTGGAAAAACTCGCGGGCTCAGTTTGCAGAAAAGCCAGAAGTCATTCATTTTTACATCTAACATTTTTGCTTTTATAAAACTCTCAGGCATCAGTTATGTACCTTAGAGCTACTTGGAGATTTCTCAGCCTTGGGGGCATAACTTGATTTGGAGATAGGGCAGCAAAGCAAATGCTGGGTGGCAGCGTGCAAAGGCTGACAAAGGCCAGGTCACTTAAGGTCCAGGAGCTGAGACTGGATCGGTGTTTGGGAGCTTTCAGCTAGGTTCAGCTATGGTTAGGAATTTGCAGTGTCAGAGGCGTTTACATTTCTCAGCTTGCCTGGGAGGTGGGAGTGGGTGAGGCAGCTGGGAAGGGGATCCAGAACTTCTGAGCTGTGCAAAATGGCAGGAATAGCGCTGGAGAGCTGCCTCCTATTCCCCCTTGTGTGCCCTTCTCCCTCTGCCAGGGCTCCCACCTGCTTCCTTGTAGAGGAGAAATGCAGGCAGGAGTTTTAGTGCTGGGCTTAAAGAATCCAAGAGTCCATGTTTTAGTTTCCAAGAGTCCATATGTTTTAGAACTTTAGAGCACTGTACTAGTGTACTTTCCTTAGATGAACAAACCAGATCGATGATGTGACTTATGATGGGAATCAAGCAACGTGGGACAAGGCAGAGCCATGTGTGGGATCAGCTGGAGGTGGGCCGCAGCTCATTCCAGCGCTGATACCTCCAAGGGGGGTGCGGAAGGAACTGCCTGCACACAGCAGCACAGACATTGAGATCCTAGGCCTTTGCCGTCATCTTTCCTCTGGTCCTTGCTTTGCCAGCATGAGGAGGGAGAAGACAGTTGTGATGTGAGAAAGAAAAGTATTTGCAGCACTAATATATATATATATATTTTTTTTTTCTGCTGTGTATAATAATGATTGCAACACCATTTTAGTACTTCAGTGAGTTATTTAGATCATTGCACTTCTTATATTTCCTTTTAAATATTTCCATTTCAATATACCAGATTTGAAAGTGCAAAGTTCTGAAGCGCTTCAATTATTTATGAGGAACTCCAACCAAATCCAGTTAGAAGTAACAGCCCTTCCTAAGCAATGAGATTTGAATTCTCTTGAGATCACTTGAAGGTGAGCATGAAAAATAAAGGAAAATGATTCTGATTTAAGGCAATTTACTTCTCTTTTTTATTGCTGTTCTTGATAAATAATGATTAACCATAGCTCCAAACTAACATTCTCTCCAGTACCCAAACTAAGCCAAAAATATTTCATCACAAACTTCCTGATGCACTTTACTGTAGGTTTTATACACAAAGATTTATTTCTTTTATTGCAGCTTGCTGATGGTTGTAGATTCCCCAGATGTGATGTTATGCTTGCTTTCTTCTAACATCTTGTAACCTATGAAGAACTGTTCTGTTTTTCTGATGGTTTTGATTGTGTCAGAATTTTTTTTGCACCCCTGAAAATGTCTTCTGATTTACTCTACTGCTTTTATGCTGGTCTGCAAGTCACTTTATTTTACTGTATTTATTTCTCCATCTCTTGGACAGTATTTCCTAAGCTGTTTTAACATCCAAAGCAAGCAAAATCCATGTACTCCTCATGATGCAATGGTGCCATACAAGCTTTTGATTTCTCCAGTGGTGCAAGTACAGCTAGTCAGATGGGAGGGACAGATCAGGAGAGCAAAGGAGAGAAAAGCCCTGGTGGGGGACAGTAGGTCCACCCCGCTTCTTCACTGCGTTCCTCTGTGAATCTTTTTCACATCAATTAATGAGAAGTTCCACAAAAAGACACCTGAATACATGGCTGATTGGCAAAAGCACTCTGCACCTAGAGCTCCCATCACAGCTGTCACGACTCAATTTTGAAAATAACTCTTCACATTGAATGCTAAAACCTTTTAGAGTTTTAGTCACTTCTGTTGCTACTCTCCTAGATGTTGAACTTCTGAAAAACCCTAGCCTTTTGTTTCCCACGGGCTCTTTCCTGAGTCATCTCCCATTTGTTCAGCTTTCACTGATTTCAGTTTGAGCTGTACAGGAGAATGCAGCCTCTGATGTGCAATTCTGCACATACATACATGCATTTCATTGGTGTTCAGGATTCAGGATTTAAGTTCTGGTAGATATGACCAGGTGATACATTTTGAAGTGGTGCTGGCTTTATTTTCTTGTCTTCTTTTGAGTTTCAGTTGCAAGATACCATTAGGTGGACATTTTTACATACGTTATCTTGGCTTTTTGGCTTTTTTTTTTTTTCCAAGTTGTGAAAACAAAGAAGTAGTTTAGTAGGTAAGAAGTTTGCAGCAAGCAAGCAGCTCTCCAACAGCACATGCTATTTTGCTAATAATACACTAGTTGCTTGAAAATCCTTTAATATATTTTCAAGTTATGATTTAGTGCTCATGTATTGTGATTTCAACCTGATAACGCATGTGGAAAATGTGAATATAATTTATTTCTGGAACGAGGTCACACTTCGAGAATTAATTTTGGAGTCACTGACAGAGAATGCATGATGATTTTTTTTTTCCAAAAATAATTTCTTGTACATTTTGGAAGCTTCAGTTGTTGTTCCTGTGCAATAGTGGATGTGATGCTGCCCTGCTGATACGGGACAGAAATATATTCTGCTCAAGGATGAGGTTGGTTTGTACCCACAGAGAAGTTTCACAGAAACGTGAACTTGCTTATATAATTAAACTCAAGGGAAAAACATTTAGACCTTCTCTTATTGATAACGATTTTGAGTACTTCCACAATATGGCTGGTAAGCCAACTACTATAAATGAGGATGCTTTCATGCATCTATTGCTTTACCAATTTGTTGCTAAATTACACAGATTCCTGCATTTGAATCTGAAGGGTATTAGAAAAGCTCCAAGTATTTCTATATCTATAGTACAATTTCACTTAATATCACAATGCAGTCAAATCCTCTTAAATGTTATTAGCTTAAATAAAATTTTGTCTGGCAAAAATAGCTAAGGGGTGGCTGCTTGAATAATCAGCATTCAGGATTTGATTGCTAGTTAATGGGAAACTATTGAAGTGAGGTAAAATATTTTTTTTAATATTTTCATTAAGGTTTTGGTTTTAATTTTAGATGAATCATGCAAGCAGTTCAAGTAAATTTAGAACAGGGACCCTTTCCTTTGAAAAAGAAAGTTTTGAATTGTAGATATTTTTATATTTTGGCTCATAATTTATCATAATTCAATTATCCTAGCAGTCTCCCATGGCAAAAGTCAATTAGTGTTCAGTTACTTACTGACAAAGGAAGATTTCTTCTTTGCATTAGAAATGAGTCTGTTTTGAATTTTTCTCGAGTTAGTTGCCAATATTTGTAGAGTTACCATGAGCTTAGGTTACATCATAACAACCCTTACCAAGTAATATTTAAGTCCTCCATTCCCTTAATGAATATCATGGATAGGGGCTTGGTATCTTTCCCCCAGCTACCTTTTCATTTATGTCTAAAAGCATGGGAACAAAAATTTTAGGTTATACATTTTTAAAATTCAGAGCATGTGAATAGTCAAAATAATATATAAACCGCTCCGTGTTTGATTTTGTTTATGTTTTGTTTTGCTTTGCAAGACCCTTTCCAGCAGAGCTACCACATAACTATAAAATACCATGAGGATCGCTCCATGATCCTATAAGAACTGCATGGAATACTGTTTATACAGTCATTGTAAATATTTTGCTGTTGACTCCGCTGAATAAAAAAATATTATACTCTGTATGCTGTTAAATTCTCTTTTATGTGATCTTCTTTATAGACTGCAGTAATGATATAAAAAATTTAGTGTCAGAAGGGGCTTTTTCTGAGTAGCTTTTGTTTTGGTAACTGGAATTGCTTGGTAACCCAGTTATCTGTAATTGGCTTACTTTTTTGTAGTACATTTAAAATCTGATCAGTGATTTAAAATGAGTATTAAGCTTCTGTAGGTTTTCAGAGAAATGACCAATTACAAATGAATAACAAAAAAAAGGAAATTAGTTGGTACTAAATCTGTAAGGCTGATAATATACAATGGTAGTCAAAACAGGCAGTGTTTTCTAAGTAGTATTTTGGTCTTAAACACTGTTTGGTATTAACAGACTAAGTTGTTGTCATATATGCATTTAGTCAATGAACGTTACCAGGAAGCTATGAAATTTGCATGCCCAGCCACTTGTATCTTCAGAGAGGGTAAGCATAATCATTTTGTTGCTTCTTTACCTTGTGTGTTGTTTTTTTTTCACTCTGGCAGTGACAGCTGTGTATCTGGAAAAAGTGTTTACAAGGAGGTGCGTGCAGTATGGGTATTTTGGAAAAGTAGTGTGGAGAACTTATTTTTACTTGTGATGTATCCAATAATGTGTGTTTCTAAAGCCAGAATGTTGTGAGCCAGGAGTGATGGGTGGGAACAGTTGCTTCTACTGCACCTACATAGAAATAGCTTCCATGAATGCTACTGTTTTCTAGGATATTTTAAATTTCTTGTTCTCTCTTTTCCTGCATTTGTCTAGGCTTATTAATATCAGAACATAGTACTGGAAACAATGAATCTGGTAGCCTTGAAGGGGGGTATCCATATTATGCCTTGACGATCGTTCTATAAATTAGCTGTAATGAGCCATCCTGTGCTAGTATAACATGTTGAAATAAATGAGAGAACAGTAAAACACAAAGTCACTAACACCTATTTAGGCCACAGCAAAATAAAATCTGAAAACTTGCTGATGAAATTTCTTCAACATACCCAAATAACTTCGTTTTTCCAACCAACTCCATGCTACTAAATGAAGGATTTTGCCTTCCTTTCAAACTTGAACTGAGTTCTTGTTCATTTGATCAAACAGTGGCATCTGAGACTTGGTAATGGTATATCTGTTTTTTGAGTAGGGGAATCATGCATAAAGATTCGCTGATTAAGCGAGCCAGTAAAAGTAAAGTGAAAGTGTCTAGAAATTCTTTATTCCAATTCAGTTAGAAAGATTCCAGCAGAAATCAATGGCCCCTGCTGCTTTTACATGAAACACCTGGACACTTGACAATTAAAAGAAAAAAGAAAAACTAGAGGGGGGAAAAAAAAAAAGACCATAAAGGATTATGGATTATTGGCATTTATGTACTGAATTCAAGGACATCTGAATGCATAACAGAGGTTCCCATTTGTTACCTATAAGTGTTTGGGTCTCACACCAACACACAAAGACTAGAAATAAATTAAGGGGCTGTACGAGTAATTTTGTGAGTGCTTAGGTTTTATAGCCTATAAAAAGAGAATCCTTGAAAGAAATTCTAACTTCACAATAAAATGGTGGATACTTAGCAAGCTGCTGAAGGACAGTGCCATCGAAATGTCAATTCAGGGTGTGGTAGCAGTCATACAAAAGAGGAAAACCGAAATAGATGATAGGATTTACTGGAAAAGGAATCAAGAAAGCTAGATTGTCTCTAGTGTTATCCATTGTCTTGTTCCTTCTGTAGTTCTGTTTAGAACAAGTTTTTAGGTATCTTTTTTCAATCTTTGATGAAGCTGGATACTGGGGAAAAAGAATGGTTCATTATGAATGCAACATGAAATGAAAACAGCAGCAAAATTGTAAGCTTTCAGAAAACTTGCGTATCGTGTATGTGAGTGTATCCAGAAGAAAATATAAACAAAGAAAAACCCTCCAGGGATCTCTAGGATATCAATTTTTAATTGTTTTTGTTTAAAAATTTTTTTGAGGTGATCAGTTTTTTTGACCAGTTAAAACCCAAGCTGTGCCTGCGTATCACCTTACATGTGAGTGTAAAAAAAACTTCCATGTGTTAACCTTCATGCCTCAAATTGCTGTTCAAAAAATGGAAATGAACGCATTATTAAATATGGGAAATTTTTAAAAGTTGAAAGTTCCCTTTTTTGCATCCCTTTCGAAGGGAAGTGATCATAGGTCTGTCTTGGCAAAATATGAGCAGCAAGGCCTGACTGCTCCCAGGAGCAGAAGGGTGGCACGAGGCTCTGCCTGCTGCCCTGCAGCCTGGCCGCCTGCCCATTCCTCAGGCCTTTGCAGTCCGGACACCAACTGTATGTGGGCTGTTTCCCCTCACATCGACCTGTTTTGGCTGGCACAAATAATTCCAAGACAAGATTGTGTAATTTAAAATTGAATTCTAATTGGACTGCATTTTTTAAAAATAATAATAATACAAAATACTGTGTAATTTTCAGCCTAAGGAGAGCTTTCCAGGTCTGTCATGAGGAGCTGTCTGTGTTGTCACCTCAATCTACAAGTCTTGTGCTTAATTTGAAAGGCCACCTGCAGAACTCAGAACAATGTAAGAAAAGCTTGAAATGATCCCCAAGTGGGGAAAACAATGCGCTGCAATTTTAGGCCTGTTCGTGGATCTGCAGGGGCAGAGCACTGTGTCCCTCCGCTGCTGGCCTGGCAGAGGCCTAATCAGAAGGGCTGCTTTGCTGCGCTGCCTGGACACACTGTGGTTGCAGCATAGGTCAGTAGGGAGGCTTGGTTACTTGTGGAATTTGGGTTAATGCCCAAAAAAATGAAGCTTTGTCTTCACTGGCACTTTTGCCGTTGTGAAATGGCACGTGCTCAGCCTTAGCTCTGCTCTGAAGCTGCTGAATTGGCACCAGTTTCTGCTGGGGACTTGATTTAATCTTGAATAACGTTGAGCAGAGAAATGATTAAAGTAAAATAGTACAAAACCTCTGAAGAATATATTTAATTTAGAACTTTAAAATGCTGACCTTGACAAGGCATTTTTGAGTTAATTACAGTAGAAGAGGAGTATCCTGCTCTTTAAGTAGCATGCTCTGAGAATTCAGCACATCACTACCTCAAAGACATGCTTTGCAGTACTGCGTGCCTCCTTTCTTTTCCTGCTGGCCTTTGGGACAGCTCAGATTACTTTGGTCTGTGTAATGCAACTACCTTCATAAAGGTATTTGCATGGATTGTTTCTTCGGAGCAGGCTGACAAACATAAGCGATCTGTTCTCAAAAGCCATATCGAGTTGAGATGCTGCTCATCAAACAGTTCTAGTTTGGTAATTATCACAAGTGCTTTCAAATAACATTATCTCCAGATTTCCTTATTTAAAAGTGTCCTGGTTTCAGTTAGGACAGAGTTAATTTTCCTCCTAGTAGCTGGCAGGGTGCTATGTTTTGGATTAGAATGAGAAGAGCGCTGAGAACATGCTGATGTTTTAATTGTTGTAGAGCAGTGCTTACACCAAGCCAAGGACTTTTCAGCCTCTCTCTGTCCTGCTAGCGAGCAGGCTAGGGATGCAGCAGGAGCTGGGAGGGGACAGACCCAGGACAGCTGACCCAAACTGGCCAAAGGGGTATTCCATACCATCTGATGTCATGCTGAACAATATATAGGGGTGGCTAGCCAGGGTGGAGTGGGGGGGGGGGCGGCTGCTCGGGGATAGGCTGGGCGTCGGTCAACGGGTGGTGAGCAATTGCATTGTGCATCACTTATTTCGTACACATTATTACTGTTAATACTATTATTATTATTATTATTGTTGTTATTCTTTTCCCTGTCTTAATAAACTGTCTTTATCTCAACTCACAGGCTTCACTTTCCCGTTTCTCTCCCCCATCCCAGAGAGGGAGGGGGGAGGGTGAGCGAACGGCTGTGTGGTGTTTGACTGCCAGCCGGGCTAAACCACAACAAAAAGGGATGGAAATATCATACCTGATTACTGTTGTGTGTGTGTATACATCACTATATATGTTTATTATGCAGATTTTCAACGGTGATGTAAGTGCTCCTCTATGAAACTGACCTTAAAAAGATAACTGGGTGTTGCTTTCTACCTGAAGATATTTTTGTTATATAAGACCCAATCATTCTGGCAATGTCAGCAGACATTCTTGGCACTGTTTGCATTTACAAACATCTCATATTGTTTCCAAAATTCAGTTTGATACATTTCAATACAGGGCTGGCTTGCAGTCGTTGAAGGCAGTAGTTTTTTATAGCCTGTACCTTTTTCGTGAGTTCCACTATGTTGTGTCTCTGAAAGATGCCGATGTGCATCATCTTCAACAAAGTAGCATGAGCAATGGCAGGACCTTTCATTCTAAATCTGTGTAAACATTTGAAGGGAGACTGTTTATTTCCGGTTGTGGATTTTTTTCCCCCTCCACTGAGAACTTTGAACTAAAATACTTTCTATCTGGGAAAAAGTGTTTTATGAGGATTAGGATGTGTGTGTATATATACATATATTTCTTTTCAGATGAATACTGTTAATCTTCCTCCACTTAGGCTGGGTGACGAAGAAACATTATAAAATTGTTTTCATTAAAATACTCTAAGAATGAATACACAGTTACTTTGCAACCATTTTGGAATGAAGAGATTTCTGTAAAGTATCATTCTTCAGTTGTATTTATGGGTGTTCTCTTTTATTTCAGTGCTTTACTTTTCAGCTTGGTAGTACCTTGGTAGATATTTACTTTGGTTTTAGTTATAAGCAAAAAGAAAGTTAATGTGTTTTATATAATTTTGAGTTTGTCAAGTTCCAGGAGCATTAAATATAGCTTCATTCCTTTGACAGTACCAGAATAATTTGTGATGGTCTGTATGGGTGAAATGTTCTCTTACAACTTCAGTATATATTAGTATATTAGATCCTGCTTCTTGTCCCAGCAATTTGAGAAAGAATTTAAGTTTTGGAAATGAGGCTTGTATATGAAGATTGAACCATGGCTCTATGGAAATCATTGTCTACTTTGAAAGTCACACATCATTAGAAAATGCTGGCTGTAGTGAAGAGAATTAAAATGGTGTTAGACATCTTCCTCTGAAAATTTCAGTTTATTGTTGATTAATCCAAGTGAATTGGAAAAGTTAAAGCAGAAGGCACGAACAGCGGTTCACCCTGACATGCTGGCAACCTATTCCAGATCTTGTTATGTAACTATATATTCCAAACTAATGGCTAACAGACTAAAGTGCAATGCACTTTTTGGAATTATGTTGTGGGGGAAAGAGGAGGGACCCTACAGAGGATATGCCTGAAATGAAACAATCTATAGCGTGTTGCTTTTGTTTATAGTCTAGGCCAGTTTTTGTGACTGGTGTATCAAATTAGTGTTGTATGTAGGTTTTTGGCTTTGTTTTTTCTTTCGTTGTGGGTTTTGCGTGTGTGCGTTTTCAGGTTGTTAATGTATTAACTATTTTTCTCATTTTTCATGAAAAAAACTATATAATTTAAAACCATATTTAAGTTTATTAATATGAAAATAAACCTTATCTATTGTTCTGGTTTAAAAATACATAGTAATAGAAGATGACTACAATAATTTCTTTAAGTGTTAGCAGTAGTCATCGTCGTAAAAATACAGGGTAGTAGGAAAAAATAGGTGCTTTTATCTTTTAGAAATGGGAAGTGTTTGGAAATTATGCGTAACTTTGCTTCACTGTAGTTTCTTTTTTTCTGGTAATATTTCCAAATGTAAGATTCCTTTTGTGAATCTTTTTAAGTCCTACTGCTAATAATATTACAGTTGTACTGTAATTTGCTTGCCCTGTGCTGTTGCTATCAGTTAACTATTTAGACTGTCTTGATCAGTTGATGTTATGGAGACTAATTTGATCAAATTTAAAAACATTCAATGTTTAGCGTTTAAGCTTTTCTTTACTTTTTTTTTGTTCTATCTTCCATAGATACTACAACGTACTCTACTGAGCGATCTGAGCACTTTAAGCCATGCAAAGACAAGGATCTTGCATATTGTCTCAATGAAGGGGAATGCTTTGTGATCGAAACCTTAACAGGATCGCATAAACACTGCCGGTAAGTCATTTGCAAAGTAATTCGGTTAAAATAATAATGTTCTGTTCTGGGGAGACAACAGCACCCCCCCCCCCCCAAAAAAAAAAAAAAAAAGACATTTAGATTTAGAATGTTATAAATGTAAAGCACTGGAATTTATTTGCACTTGATTGCTTCCCTCACCATTTTTTTTTGGCTCCTGGATAATATTTATAAACAAAAATACAGCATTACAAAAAGCAAGATTTTAGTTACTTTTATAGATAAATCTTCAATATTCTATTTTCTAATGGTACAAGCAAGAATGAATTTTTACTTATAATGGCCTTGTGTTCATTTAAATGCCAGAAGTATTCCTTTATTTTGTGTACTCAAAGTATGGCTTTGACAGTAGCTGTATGCAGTATTCATTAAGAGAGGGGAAGAGTTGTTCACTTGGCAGTTTTAAGTATTTGGGTTTTCTAGTTTAATTACTGAAAGATAAAATGGGTTGTGATGACCATCTGAACCTGCTATGGATAGCTGTTCTGCAGTTTCATACCGATCAAATTCTGTTAATATCTATGAATACCTTGAACGTATACTTAAGAATATCAGAAACAAAAAACAGATTGCCAAAGTTTCTCTGGGTGTAGAGGCCAGTAAAAGGGATTGTTATGCAGAAGGAGTACTTTTAACATCTTAAAGATGAGAAGAAAAAAATCCTGAACTATTCAAACAATCATTTATATAGAAGTGGTACAAATTAAATCTTTTATTTCTAATATTTTACTGTGTTTGGCATACAGCGGATGTATCTAAATGTATGCTTAAATACTAAACTGAGGGTTCAAATATAATATAGTTATCTGTGATATAAACGATAAAAGTGCCTGAGACACTCAGAAGCTTTACTGAGTAATTTGGGATCTAGCTGAAGGTTGGTCCCTCAAGAAAAGAAAATCACAACATCATTTGTGCCTAGTTTGAAAGTTGAAATGTATGGATTTAAAGATTGGTGCATGTTTATAATATTTCTGAGATTTTTACTTTAAATTCTCTCCTGGCAATTTTTCCCATGCAGTTGTTTGTGCTTCAGTGATCATTTCCCCTGTTTGCTTTCTGTTTTCTTATGGTATGCTTACTGAATTAATAATTATGAGTTGTTAACTGTGGAAAAATGTTGTTCTTTCAACTTCCATCATAAAAGGTTACAGGTATTGTTTTCTCAAATCGAGTGGGTGATTTCAATCTTTCTTAGAAGTGTCATGAACTTTGAACAAGGAAATTACATCGCTCAGATATTTAAACATTTTTCATTGTCAGAAAACTCAAACTGGACAAAACTGATAGATTTATGAGCAGAAAGAAATGAACATAAGAATTGGGCTTAAATTTATTCACGAAATTCTGTGCACAGAATTTAGTAAACTTCTAGTAAACTATATGGATTAGGCTATCGTATCTGCAAGAGTTTATCTCATAAGAGATCATCTGTCTCTTTTTTTCTGACTTTCAAGATTTTTCCCATTGTCTGCATTTGCCAAATTGTTTATTCGCTGTGATTCTAATGCCACATTCTGACTAAAGGCTAGAGGCTTTTCCATCCAGGCTTTTCCCCTTAACTAAGCAAGCCATAATGTTGAGTTTTCATTCTCTCCATCAAAGCAAAATTTTTCATCGCCTTCTCGTGTGTTATTTTTCCATAGGGAAATACAGGTATCTCATTTGTGAATCTGTTAGCTCTGGCATGTAGCAGATTTGCATCACTTGTACAAGTTTCAGACACTGGCACATTCTCTGGGAATTAAACATCTGTTTATTTCAGTGGGTACTCTGAAGTGTGCAACATGAAAAGATGTGTATATGGACATAAAAATTCATATAGCAAAATCAGAGAAGTAAAATTTAAAAGGTGATTAAACTAGTTATAATGCTTCGTTTAATTTTTTAAGGACCTTGAAAAGTGTAAGTGGCAGCTCATTCAGAATCATTTTTATGGTAGTTAAGTATGTCATTAATCACTTTTAGAGCAATTTATTTAGAATCAGATTTTCATGATGTCCAGTTTGAAGAGAAACTGTTTAATTTGACCTTCAAATTCTGTATCTAGCTTGGTAACAGATTGTGTATCTCTTTCTCATGACCAGTGCTGTAGTGAGCAGGATGCAGGTGTTTTTCTATCTACAGCTTAGAACCATGCTCTGAAATAGCAGCTAGAATGTACTCATAGAGAAAAATACAATGTTGGTGTACTGGATTTGTCCTCTAACTAGAAGAAAAGTAATTTTCCCTGAGAATGAAAGGGTTATGGAATTCCCCTTGCAATTAAAAGAATTGTTTGAATACTGAATTATGAAGATTTAGAGTGTGAAATGATACTTTGTTCTTAGAATCAAGCGGCATTGTATATTCTCATTATGAGTTTGATTTTGCATCTGTTCTGAGAACAGAGCACCAATTTACTGAAATGGGAATTTGCCATGTGGAACAGCTGCAGACAGAAGATCTTGATGTAGCAGAAAACTTGAGTCCCACTCTGTCAGGTTGAAAGAGTGGTGGTAGATGTGCTTAGTCAGTTGTACATTCATTCTTGTGTCTGTACATGTATGAGGACGTATATGTGAATTATTGTTTAAAAAAAAATGCCTGGGGATGGAAAGTGACAGTTGTGTAACAAATGAGATATGCTGGGTGCTCTTTGTGCTATTTTAAACATGTGACTTCAGTATTTATTTTTGTGAATGGTTTAAGACAAGCTGGTTTTAAGGATAGTGTAGGTTAACAGTAGGGAAACTTGATATTTAGCTTCTCCATATGTTGAAATTTCTTCCCTGTTGCCTTCTTGAGAATTTAAAATGATTGGGAGGGTGCTTTTCGTTGCTATTTACACAAAACAAATCAAGCACACAGTCAATACTGACACATCACCGTTTAACTGGATATTATGTAAAGCAGCTTTTACCAGGAAAAAAAAAAAAAAGAAAAAAAAATGAAAAAAAAACACTATAATTTTATTTCAAAGACTGTATCTCAAGTTTCATTGTGTCATTTTGTGTCTTTTTTCCTCCCTTATTTCCGAGTTAATTCTTCTACCATTTTATGTCTTTTTAGTCTTTTAGTCCCCTTCATTCCTTCTGATTACCCATTTAGGACTGCAAGATGCTGGATGAATGAGTGGCTAAAACTTTTGAAGGGAGTAGAGGATTGCACTGTTGTTAAATTTCTCTTCCAAAAGAAGCCATTAGGACTATTGTATATGCAGTGGATATCTTGGAGTGGCAATGAACTCTAATGTATTCTTTATCCATTTGAGTATGTTGGATGAGATATTCCTTTTATCACTTGTTCTTGTCCTTCATGAAGAAAGCAGTACAAAACCCGAGTGTATTTTCTGAAAGCAGAAAGTCTTTGAAAGAGTAGATTCACAAATGCACAGTAAAGAAAACACTTCCTTGTTAATGTAAATACAGCAGATTGTGCATATACATCCAAAGGGGACTACTCTGGTTATTGCTCCCAAGTGTTCAGATTCCATAGTACAATCTTTGGGTTGACCTGGTTCTGATAAGAATTCTGAGCTTGGTATTCTTACTCAATTTTATGCATAAAAATTTCCTTTTTACACTCATGGAAAAAATGATACCAGCGTTGCTCAGTTATGCCTGAAAACTGTTATGAGACCCAAAGGACTAAATTTTCCTTTAATGAAAGTCCTATTTGTATAAATGTTTATTATATACTGTCAGCTTTTATTCTTGATCTTTCACATAGTGGTAACTGTAATTCAGGTGCAGCCCTTGCTGTCAGTGAAAGCAGGAGAAAGATCCCAAGCAGACTGGAATTAGAACAGCTCTGAGCAGGGCATAGGGCATTCCTTCTTTGGGAAGAAATTCTTCACTCAGAGGGTGGTGAGGCACTGGCACAGGTTGCCCAGAGCAGCTGTGGATGCCCCATCTCTGGAAGTGTTCAAGGCCAGGCTGGATGGGGCTTTGAGCAACCTAGTCTAGAGGGAGGTGTCCCTGCCCATAACAGGGAGTTGAAACTGGATGGGCTTTAAGGTCCAACCCAAACCATTCTATGCTTCTATGATTCTGTGATACGTGTACCTAACCATAAGTTAAAAATCTAAAAAGATAAATTGATTGTTTTCCTGTTTCAGTTATATACCACCTTATCTACATTTTTGCAGCCTGACCTAGGTATTTTAACATACCAGCTACCATGTTTAGTGTTGTTCCCATCTCATTACACACGGCAACATTTCTCGAGAGCATTACCAACATATAAGTAAAGCAAAACCAGAAAATAATTTGCTATTGAATGACAACAAATAAGGCATTTTGTTGATGTCCCAATATTACAAGGTTAGTTTCATCAAAAAGAATCCATGGTGTTGACAGTGTAATATACGGCTACAAGAATGTAAAGGAGGAAGAAAGCTGTGCTTTAAACTTAGGACACTTTCCATGTCAAGGGCAATCAACACACCTCCTGTTGTGAAAATTATTGGCTTATGAGCACAGGTGTAGCACACATCTAGATTATATTTGTGTAGTTGCAAACATCATTAGCTGGAAATGCTGCCATTTTTACTTTCTTGTTTACTTAAGAAAGCTGAGGTGAACTTGAAATACTACATTATGTGTTTTTAAGCAACTACATTTTAATATAGGTATCACATTGTGTTACTATTGCATCGCCTGCTTATTCAGCAGCACTTTCAAAACTCTTGGTTGCCTTCAGCACTGCAGTTGTTTCTGTTAGCTCAAGTGAAGCTGCCTGTGTGCCCAAAGCTTTGCAACTGTGATACTTCTCAAAGCTCAGGCTTGTGAAAAGTCAAGTTGCAGAACCTCTGGCCAAGAAGTCTCTTGCACAGTCTGTGCATCCCAAGGGTAGAATCTGCTCAGCTATATTGACGTAGTCAAGACTATACTAACAAAAAGCAAGTAAGTCTTTATTTCTTTAAGTAATATTAAGCACAAATCTGGAATTATAACTACTTTTCCCTTTTTTATTGGAATACCTCTGTTTTTCTGGTCTAGTTTTAGATACCTGTTTTCCTTTCCCCCCAAAACAAACAAAAAAAGTGGAAAAAACCACACCAGTTTGGTGAATGCTCTTTCAAGCTCCTGTCCTTGAAATTATGGAAAGAAGTTGCATGGCTTCGCTGTCATGTACCTGTTTTATCCTTACAAATCTCTTTAGATAGGAACTGTGAAGAAATCTGGTTTCTAAACCTGAGAATGAAATGGTGCAAAGCCCAAGAGATCTGTAGGACTCATACTTGTTACCTAGGAATCATAAGTTTTTGTTATTATCCAATCTGATGTGATTTTTTTACTACTTGGTCTGAAATTATACGTAATTAATATCTAAGATTTGAGCTAATTTAAATAAACCAGTTAATCAGGATTCAAGCTAAATTATCACACCAAAAACTAACCCTCGCCTGCATAAAAACAGTACTTTTCCAGATATTCTTACTCTTTTCCTAATAGTTCTTTAAAACTAAGACCCTTCAAGTCTGATATTGTGGTATAATTGTTCAGTAAATAAGTTTATTTTAAATTTGAAGCTTGTGTTTACATGTACTTCACAAAAACAAATGAAAATCTTTCAACATCCTTCCCTAGTGAAATAGTGTACAACTGTATTATGTGATACACTGAATATGGCTGTATTCGGTAACACCTGATTGATGCTTTCAAAATTTAATATTCAGATAGAGGCTCTCAAGAAAGCTTCTTGTCAAAGTACCATAATTATTGATTAATTTTAACAATCTCAACACTCTATTTTAGTGGTTTTTTTATTTACAAATTTTCCCCTGGATTATTGCACTTGGCAGATATTTACCTTCTTCAAACTTCGGTAACTTCTGCTGTAGAAATTACTGTCAGCTTGAAATACATATATATATATATATATATATATATATATACACACACATATATATACAAATCAAAACATATTATGAAGTTGAGTTACTTTCAAATATCTGAAAAACTCAGTATTTTAATGCAGCAGTGTAACAGCCTGTATTTTGAATGTCATTCTAAATGTTTCCCTTCATATGTTTATTAAAATTTACCCTTCTGCACATGCTTAAGTTCTTGAGTATTGCAATAAATCAGTGATTACTTGTTGCTGTTCATTTAGTATTGTTTCTTCAAATATCTCTTAAGTTTTGGATGATTTTTTTTTTTTCCTCCAGAGAAATCACTGGCAAAGTATCTGTTATCCATTTATCTTTCCTAACCATTTTCTAAAGCAAGCTTGCAGTAGTCTTCCTATTTTGGAGAGGACAAATGAATTTCACAATAAAAAGAAATATGAAATAAAATAAAGCTCTATATTTAGTTTTAGGCTTCCATCAAGATGCTATACTTTGTATTCATAGTATTTCAGTCTATATTTGCATTCTGCTTAGCACCATAAGCCAGATTTGCTAGTTATTTCCCTTTGAAAAACTGAATTGTATAAATTTCTGGTTCTATTTCAGTCTTCCTTAGTTGTGAAACTTGCACTCCCTGGTTCAGGTTTTGATGAGGATGCTCTTTTCCAGTCAGAGCAAAAAAGTAAAGCCATAGTACTGTGCACATGAAATGCATGCACAGATATTTTAATTCTATACTGATTTAACTTCATTCACCTATGTTATTCATTTGATTTAAGCAAATATTCATAAGAAATAAAATTTGTAGTCCATTTCATCATGTTTGGAAAGTTTATTCAAATTTTATTCTTAAAGAGTTTGAGGAAGAAATAAAGAAGAAGTTGGGTAGCTGTGCAGCCGAAGTTAATGTTGAACCTTAAGAGAATGTATATATTTTTAAACTTGTATCACCACAGAGGACTGAAAAATTGTGGAATTAATTTCTCTTTCCCAAAATACTAAGCAATTCATCTAAATCCATTTTCAGTTAACATAAAGGATGGGAAATCAAAGATAATGGTTGAGCACAGCCCCTGCATATTTTTTTAAACACCTGTTTTAAAAATATCCACATGTTCTGAAAGCCATATGTTTGTAATTCTGTGGTGGTTTTACTGTGCTAGGCAGCTGAACACCACAACTGCTCTCTGACTCCCCCTCCTTAGATGAGGAGGGGAAGAAGTGAAGGAAAGAACAACTCACGGGTTGAGATAAGGATGATTAATTAAAGGAAAAAAAAAAAAAAGAATTAAGGAAAGATTATTATTAATTGAACAATTTAACTAAACAATTTAACTAAACAAATAACAATTTAACTAAAGGGGAAAGAAAAAAGGGAAAGGGGAAAAGGGAGGGGGAAAGGGAAAACTAAACAAAACAAGTAAAGGCTATGTGGAAGTGCAGAGGAAAGAAATTACTCTCTACTTCCCACAAATGAGCGATGCTTGACCACGTCCTTGAAGCAGGGCCTCAACGCACGTAGCCAGCGTTCGGGAGGAGGACAGACGTTTTCACAACGAGAGCCCCCCCCCCCCCCCCCTTCCTTTTTCCACCTTTTATTGCTGAGTGTGACATCATATGGTATGGAATATCCCTTTGGTTGGTTTAGGTCAGCTGCCCTGGTGATGTTCCTTTTCTCACATTTTTGCCCACCCCCTAGGAGGGTTAGAGAGAGTCCTGATGCTGTGTCAGCACTGCTCAGCAGCAGACACAACACTGGTGTGATACCATTGCTGTTCTAGCTACAAGTGCAGAGCACAGCACTGTATGGGCTGCTGCAGGGAAAGTTAACATCCCAGCCTGACCCAGTACATATTCATAGATAATAGCTGTCAAATCAAACAGTGTTAATCTTTAAGTATGTGCAGTTATGTCACAAACAAAAGAGAAGTACTTTTTCTCAGAACTATCAGTAATGCAAGTGAAACAAGATTTTTCTGGAAGCTTTCAGTAAATTATCACTTCTTGAGAGGTGAAAGAGGAAGAGACCCGGTTAAACTCCCTTTGAATTTGGCAAGACCCTTTGATTGGCTGAAGGAAGAGTTAGGCTATAGTTCTGAATTCTGGTAGAGAGAAGTGAAAAATGAGCAACTGCTTTTTTTTTTTTTTTTTTTCCTTATGGCTGCTAATAATTCTTGGATTTCTTGATTTGTCACATAAGTGGGAGACTAGGAAGCAATGCTGCACTAGCATTCATTCTCATCTTGCCAGTAAGCACACTTAAAGCTGGTGGAACCTTAAATTTTTATCACCACATCTTCTTGTGCCTACACATTTCTGAAGCTGTGTCTTGTCATTACTGGTTAGCAATGCATCTTGATTGTACAGCAAATCTACACTGGCAGAGAGGACTCAAATCCATTTAGTACAAAACACAAACTTCCATGAAGAAAGTTGATTTTTAAATGTAAGAAACTGTCTCTAAACTGACCCCTGTTTTGCAGTTCTAAAGAGAAATAAAGTTATGTGACCTACAGAAGGTTATTACTCAGTACATGCTGTCTGAAACATGAAATACAATATGAAGAGGTAAACTCAAAAAATTGGAAAAATACAAACGGTAAAAGCTTTCCCCTGCAAAGGAATATTCCATCAATTTATGAGTTGTGGTGTGTTGATTTCCCCCTACCCCCCTTCCAATGCCTATAAATGGAAAGAGGAATGTATAGCTTATACTACACACAAGTATTTGTAGAAAAGAAAACCTTAAAGCATGGGCACAAATATCAATCAAGTATATTGTATCTGTCTTCAAGCTAAAATATGTAAATATTCAGCCACCAAACCCTGCTTTTAAATTAACTTGGAAATGAGTTAGGGTTTTTGTTGTTGTTGTTGTTGTTATACCTCCCTTAGGCAAGAAGGAATTTGTGAAGTGTGTAATGCAGACATCTGAAATCTCTCATTTAAATTCTCATCCTTGCCAGTGTCTTAAGTACATGGAAAGGAATAGTATTTCCAATCTAATCCTATCTGCAGACATTTTCCCAAAAGGCGTACTGGAAAAAATCTTACTAGGAGAACAAATAAACCCTGGACAATTAATTGAGTTATTTAAATAGAAACAAATGCCAACTATATCAAAATGCTAACTACCAAAATTTTAATCCACCAGTAATCCACCAGTATTCTAGCTTAATCTAGGCAAGAAGGACAAACAAAAACACCCCTTTCCTCCATGCATCCCTCTGCAAACAAAACCCTTCATACTAAATAAATAGAATTGGGAGAAGTGAGGCAAAAATGTGTGGATCTTGTACTGTTATGAAAACTGAGGTATGTAGATTAGATGTGCAGGTAATGTAAACTGTTATTTGTGAGTTATGGCAAAGAGGTAAATATTCTGATTCTTATAGTGTACCCATTACTGCATAGCATTGAGTTGGTCATTTGAATGTGAAACAAACTCCTTGAAGTTGGTCTAGTGCATACAGGGATAAATTCCTTAAGCCACCTGGAAGCAGTATCTACTAAGAAGTAGATTTATATAAAGTGTATTCAGAGATATCTTCAGAAGGCTGTAATGAATTTGGGGCTGCGTTTTTGTCTTCAGCCACTTTGATAGGTAGCAAACCAAAGATTTTGCAAGAATTATGCAATTGAAGAAGGCTAGCGTCAAGACTAGGGTAATAAATTGACCCCTGCTTGAATCAATATCTGAATTTGATGTCGAATACCTGGCTGCTTAAGATGGCTATGGTGTGCCTGTGCGATCTTGTTAACTAAATTATTAAAATGTGAAGAATATGTGATAGTGGAATGCAAAATACAGATATCTCTGCAACTACTTCCAGAGGTCAAGCCCCTGCTATAAATCTAAGGAGATATAAAAGGTAAGTTAAAAAAAAAATAATAAAAAAAATCAGCTAAAAAGTTATTGTTTGTCTGCTTTGCAGTCTGGATTGTTATGGTGGACATCATTGGAGTGTAGTATCAGTAAACAGTTGGGAAAGTGTTTGGGGCTGTCAGTGAGCTTGTTGAAAGAAGAGAGAGGGGGAAGTGTTACTGCTGTCAAGTGCTGTTTCTGTTTGCTCTTCCAAAGTTGCAACTTGTGGAAGCAGTACAGATGTTTCAAAGCTGAAAGCAACTGTCTCTGAACTTCTTCAAAATTCGTTAGACAGAGGAATTTTAATCCTCAGTCTTGGAGAGGCTTTAGATGCTCTTTCTTGCTGTTCACAACATCCTATGTGATGGCGCAGGTTTATGATGTCATTTAGTTGCACAGCTACAATGGGAAGGAGTGAGAATTAAGGGAATTATAGCTTTGGAGAATTTATACAGGGACACTATTTCACTAAAGGACTGTTAATTGTCTCTTTCCCTTAACTCTTGATGCTATGCAATCAAGTTCAATCCACAGTAGCCAATTCACAGGCAATAAAAGCATAAAGATCACCTTTCTTCAGAAACTTTTCGATTACTTTTATTTCAGATACAGTATCTATTATAGTCTAGGGCAGAAGTTCATTGAAGGGGTATTTATATGTTTGTAGTGCCTTGACAGGCACTTTTGATGTATGAAATGAGGTATTTAAAGGTCTTTGTGACTTGGGAAAGAGAGAGACAACATAAAACACAGGATATTGCAGGAAAAAAAAAAACTTCCAATGGATGCTATTCAATGTTATGGCTGTTGGACAAAAAATATTTATTTGAGGCCTTGGTGTGATTGCATATATGATTTTGTGGTTTATACCTCACAACGTAATTATCAGAATAGGAATGAGAATGACTTCTAAATGGTTTGTTGTTATCTTAAACTAATATTCTTGTCACCTCTAAAAGTCAAACGTAAATAACCAGTCTTACATGTACTTAATTTTATCCTAGACTGATTTCAGTTGGAATACTAGAGTTGAGTGAAATTTGAGATTTCCATTAAGCATCATAATAGAATGTTTTGAATAATTTACTTTGAATTGCAGAAAATATATGTTCTTGTTTACACTATATAGTTTATTCTTGATGTTGCAAGATGGAATCAGATGATTTTTAAATATCTAGCCTTTTTCCATTTATCTACAAGTTCTTTTTACCATGCTTTTTTGACTTTTTCTCTTCAAATCCAAATTGGACCTGTGAGAAATTCAGAGGCAGAAAGCTGTTATTTTATCTCTTTCAACTAAAAAAATAATAATAAAAAAAAAAACACCAAGGCTTTCAGTTTCTTTGAATTTTCAAACCATAGAGGACCATGTTCTCACATAAAGGAATAGCAAAAGGAAGAAGAAAAGAAGTAAAAGCAGAGCTAAATGTTAGTTTATGCTATAAAATTGATTTCAGATTTGCCAAGATTTGTAGTTCTTGTAGACCTACTTTGAGAAAAAGTTGTATGTTATTACTGAGTAAGGAAAACATGGCCAGACACACTCAAGTTTTTTGATGTCTTTAAGGATGCTCTAGGTGGAATGGGACACTTTCCTAGTGTCTCAGACTGTTTCAGAGTCCAAATGCAAACTCCTATTTTATTATGGACTTACTGAAAATTATGAGTATTGATCCGACAGTATATTATTAATGTCCCTGTGCATTAAAACAGGAAGGATTTTGAAGACGAGCACTAAAAGAATGTCTTGGCAGTAGACATCATAATAGACATTTCTCTTAAGCATCTCTCATATTAAAATTGCAGATTCAGTATTAATAAGGGGAATATATTATTATATTAATAATATATTAATTATATTAATATATCACTTTGTGTTCAAATAAATTGATGACACACAGAAAGCAATACATGCAATATGTACTTGAGGAATAAAACCAACAAAGGATGTCTTTTATGATGTAAATTTGCTATGCCCTTTTTTTTAATTCTGATTTTCAACTGCCACTGTTAGTTTCAACTTTTTCCTCTAGAGTTCTGTCATCTTTGGTAGATGTCTAATAGTGTCATAGAAAACTAGGCTCAGAAAGGATCTGTAGATGTCATTTGTGTGACCCCAGGCAGGTAACTTCTGATAGATGCTTGTCTGATTTGCTCTGAAAGACTGGGTATTTTGTAATGCTCCTAGATACATTTCAGGGGTCTTTTCAGTGATCCATTCGAAGGATTTTTCTGTTCTGTTGCTGTTTTTCCCTTTATAAAATGCTACTACTTGCTTCGTGGCTTCTTTTTACTGATTATTTACATTTTTCTTGTTCCCTCCACACAGTGCAGCTTCTTGGTGACTAACTTTTCCAGTCTGTCTTCAAGAGTGGAGCTTCACAAATCTTGAATTCCAAGTCTACAAAGTTAAACCAAGTTTAACCACTGAGAATGTTTTGACAAAGGACTTTGTCATTGTAGGGCAGAAAGACAGTTGATTCATTCTTGTTACTTGCTGTTAGCTGTATGCTTGCAGATTGGCCACGTAGCCCTTAAGCTTGCTTTCCATTTTCAGGTGTGCTAACTTTGCAATCATATTATAAAGCTTATTTTGTATTAACGCTTTCTATTCAGTGGATAATCTTCTAGAGATAATAATGATTTTGTGTTTGACTGGTATTTGTGGACTTGTATTAGGATCAACTGATACTTTACTAGTCAAATGCGCAGATGGCTAGTCTGCATAAAAATGCTCATTAATAGGAAAAATCCTTGCGTTCTCTGAAATCTTTCAAATTGGAATGCTAAAAATAATAAATATGGGGTGACGAATGACTGCAAGAAATAAAACAACGTTTCAGAATATTTTATTCAAAAGCTCTTGGGAATGAATTTTATTTTCTCACATGAAATTGTTTTCAGTGAAAGTTTGAATTTATTTAGTCAATTTTGGCTTCTGTGTATTGAATGAACTTTTTTGTTTTTCCCTAGATCATATTTTTCAACCATTTTTTTTAGAAGGAAAACCAACAGCATTGTGACCGTTACTTATACTGAATGGTGACTATAACAGTCGTGACTGTATTTGTGTAATAAAACTCTAAACAATCAAACTTTCAAATCCCATTTCCCCTGATAGGCCAGATGAGTTCTTCTGCATGCCATTAACTAGTAAAAACATTTCAACTTTGTAAAACCTGTTATGGACAGAAAGAGGACAAAAGGCAGAATCAAAAGGTCACCTTTTTCAAATTTCTCGCTGAACTCTTAAAGCACAAAGATGTGTAAAAAAATAAATCTTAGGTATCAGGTAGGTTTTTTGTTCCCTTCAAAATTACATTAATCACAGTAGAGATGCCTTGCTCTGGTCTTGGTGCTGCATGTGTTGCTCATTTGTTGTTTTCCAAAGTGATCATAATTCTCATTGGAAGCAAACCTGAAGATCCACGTGTATCCTAATTTCCTATTTTCTGTTGGACAGCTTAACATAGTGCTTGTGATCCATGAGTGTGCTGTGCTAGGTCATGTAGTGTTCCTTGCCATTGAGCAAGTTGGAACAAAAAGATTACAAACTGGTCAATGTTTATGAAAGAGTATGGAAACTTAACACTTGTAAGAAAATCCTTGTGGTATAAGGTCATTAATGTCTCTGCTGAAAAGTGCTGTAAGTTTCAACAGAGATTTAATTGCTTGTCTTTAAGCAGAGCTTTAATTCTGACTAGACCCGTAATAATTTATTTAATATGTATATTTTAAATCTTTGAATACTATCACAAGCAAGTTAATATAACTTATGCCTTTTTATCAGTGGTGATTGTTGAACATCACATGTAGTATTGAAGTGCCGCTTTTAAATTCTGCTAGGTATTTTGAACATATTACTAAATGCTTCAATATTATTTTTACTCTGGTTACGGAGAGTGCAAAGGAAGCACTGGGTATGGATTTGTTATTAATCACCATGTTCTTCTAGAAAAATGAACATATGAACAAAAGCTTGGACTTGCTGAGTTAGAATTTTTACAACAGTCCTACCTTTGAAATAAGTTCAAATAGGAAATAGAGTTTTTCTACAAAGATTATTGTATTTTTAATTAGAGCCTTCTGACTGCATTAGATCTGAAAAGAAATTTGTCCTGACCTCATCAGGTTCCTGATGTACATTGCTTTTTGCATACCCGTGTATATCTTAATATCCATTATTCTCCTGGCAAGGACCTGCAATTGCTGCAGTTCCCTCCCTGAAACAGCAGAGTATACGTGGTTTAGGAAGGCTAAAGGTTTTGCCAATGGCACTTTGCACAGAGGCTGCACTGAAATCATGCTGCCCCATTTCTTCTGCCCTTCTTTTTGTCCCCTTATTCTCATTTTATTTTGTATCTATGAGGCCCTCCAATAGCATTTGTATAATGAAGAGGATTTGGCTTTTTACCATTTTAGAAGTCCCAAGGAGAACAATCTAAAGTGCAGAGTACCATCACTGTTTTGAATTGTTAGTGTCTTCTGGAGGAATTCTCAAATTTCATCTTAAATTTCTCATTGTGACTGAAGCTTCTCATAGGACCCATGAGGATGACCAAGTCCTAAAAATGAGGTTTTCCATAATAATGCTAGGGAAATGCTAACAAAAGCCTGAAATGTTTTTTTGTTTGTTTGTTTTTGTTTATTTTTAATTTTCAGTGAAAAATGTGCATTTAAAACATTTCGTCTTGCCAAAGCCATAAGAAAAGATAGGCAGCTTTACCAGTAAAGTCTGTGATCCCTGCTGAGGAGCAGGGTTATGGCAGCAGAGTTCATATATGCTGATCAGCTTTGAGGACTCTAAAATTCTCTGATGCAGAAAACGTAGAAAACAAAAATTAGAATATGATGAATAAATAAGCAAACAACAATTAAATGAGGCTAGGTGCGTAAGCATGGAGGTTTTTTATTCAAGTACTATCGAAGTCTTTGTATGCTGAGGGAAATTGTGTATAAGCAAATGTTGTCTATAAATGTGTGGTGCTACTTTCATGCTAAATTGCTTCTGTGTCAGCATGACTCATTAACCAAAAAATAATGCAAAGTCATTGGAACTTCATGTTACTGTATTGTCCAGGGTCTATATAATTTTTATCATATTAGAACAATGATCCATTTTTTTTTCTAAATCATTCAGCATGCTGCAATAGCTTTCAAGCTCCATGCAGTAAATCAGTTAATGTTACTGTGCAGCAGAAGAACATGACATTGCAGCTGGTCTGGCAGAGTATGTATTAATGAGATATTTATCTAGCGTGATAAAGAAAAGTTGTGCTAAAATGGACACAATGAGGAGCATTATCTCTGTACTGCAGTGTTGGTTCCAATTATACGCAACATAGAGAGAGGAAAAAAAAAAAGATGGTACCGGAGAAGCGAACGCTTCGGGTTTTTTCCTTTCTTTGTTACTTTGACCTTTTCAGTCATTGCATTCAGGGGAGATACGCATCTCTCACTGTGGGTATCTATTAGAGATGATAGCAAAACAATTAAAAAAATATTTTGTTATTACTGTATTTGGAGCGGGGCTGAGTGTTAAGCTTTGTATATTGGAGCATTAGAATTGCCAACTTTTCTGGGACCAGGAGCTGATAAGTTTAGGAAAACATACTTCTGTCAGAAAATCTCAATTTCTTCAACCCAATTTATTTATTTTTTACCCCAAACACCTCATATTCCATACAAATTCTGCTTGCCTGACAGAAACTTTTCCATATCTGAACAGTTGTGAAGGGCTAATTGTTGTTTTTCCCCTTGCCTCCCTACTCCACAAAGGCTCCCAGACCCTTGAACTATCCGTTCTGACTGGCCTCTCCCATAGGGCAGCAAACCTTGTGTTTTGGCTAAGCCTAACTATAGCCAGGGGGTTGTGTTTGTCAGAGGCTTTCTTGCACGTCTACTGTAGCATCTGCTCTTCCAGCTTCTGCGGTATGCAGTTTTTGCCAACAGGAATTTACAGGGAGCAAGAAACCTGCCAGGGAAGAATGCCAAATAATTTAGGAAAATTACTCCTTTTAGCAGTCTATCCTGTTGAAAAATAAGTAAAAAATAGAGGCTTCGAAAAAGTTGTGTGTTTAAAATCAAAGATATGTTATTAGTGCAATATTTTTGTGCTTGGTTGCTTGCTCTTCTAGGACAAACAGGATTTATAAGTGACTTGTGATGATTAAAAAAAAGTTCATGCAAGAGTGGCAAGGAACATAAATCTGTCGTAAAATGCCTTAAAATCTGTATGTTATTTCTGAGAAGAGTAAGCCTATAACGGAGTATTGTCATACATAAGAATAAATCACAAGATGTTTTTTATTTGAGATCTGCTGCTCTTCTCAGAGAAACTAATTGAGGTAGCAGTCTCCCAGACAGTTAATAAGTAGAGAGTAGAAGGCAATTACCAGGCACTGTCTGACAGAGGTGAACTAAAAGGCCAAGTGAAGCCACCCACAAACAGTATTAGTGATATATGCTGTTAAGATGTGACCAAGAAGGGCATCACTGAAAGCATTGCAAGGCTCACCATTTTCTACACTGGAGACCAGTGCAGCTTCGTTTTTCTTCATCGTTTCTGAGATAGTTAAGTTATTCAGCTCTCTGCATTACTTGTGAAGAACAGTTAGTATTTTAGTTTATCCAACTTATTTGTCTAGGATATGAATGTGAGTAAATGTAGACCAATCAATTACTGATATTTTATTGCTGCTGTTTTTAAAGCAGGAGAAGTTGGTGATGAAAGTTCTCTGGGAAATCCATGACAAGCGAGCCCTTGTGATTAATCCTCTACAGACTGATGTAATACTTGGCTCAGGAGAAATGGGTTTGTCTGGAAAAAAGACCAACTGCCAGTAGGAAAAATTTGCTAGTGGTGAATGCGCCAAGCCTTTCAGGCAAAATGTTGTTTTGGGTCATGCTGATGGCAATCATCTCCTAGGGTGAAGACCAAACTTAATCTCAGTAATAATGCTAATGTGTTGAACATTTAGCCCTGTGGGGTTTTCTTGCTTTCGAGTCAGAATTCAAAAAACATAGTCATGATCTGTGAGACACAGAAATCGTCCAGCTGTCTTTTACAGAAAGAATACAAGTCGAGAGAGGTTTGAATACAGGTCAAGAGAGGTTTTCAAAATCATAAAGAAGCACAGCTACATGGACTCTTAGGTATTTTGCATAAGTGATTTTGTAGCATTAAATCCATACATGAAAAATTGTTCACAAATTAAATGCTGTTAAATATTAATTTCAATTTCGTATTAATAAAAACAAAAGCCCTTTTTGAGATGAAATTTGTAACTTATTCCAGAGGAATCCATATATAAACATATAACTGTAGCAGCATGTTCTGTTTTATCAGTTAATTGAGGAGGATGGCAAAAATCTCCTCTCCCCAGACAGTTTACATCTAAGTAGTTACATGTGAATGCATCTTTATTATATTTTAATCCCAGCTTCAGAGCACTCTGTGCTTGAATGGTAATGACTTTTACTGCAATGGAGACATTCGGTACACTGCACTATGAAGATTTTTATTTCTACCTTTTTTTTTTTTCCTGAAGTAATGCACTGTAGAATATTCCTGAATACAAGGAAATGGATGAGATAGTGGTGATGTATGCGACATGTTAGTCAAAAACAGACTGTATAAATTTGAAATGAAATGCAAAGTTATTTCATTACGCACAATGGATAACTACAATATTTGCAGAGAGGAATTTTCTAGTAAATCTTATTATATGCTGAATTTTGGGCTTCGGAATACTCCTGCAGTTCTCCAGAGAGATTTTGCTGTACTTTCTCTCCTGGCGTAGTTTGATTTTGTTGATGTTGTCAACATAAATTAGAAAACAAGAAGCTGCATATTGATAGAGATGGAATTAATGAATTTATTTGGATATTGTTTTAAAATTATTCCAAATGAGTTTTTTTTGTTGTTGTTGTTAGATAAAAGGAAAGCATTGCTGCACTTAGATACATTTGGTAATTTTTTCATAGTTTCCAAGAATTTCACAATAGACTAAGAGTTTTCTCACGCTTGGACAGCTTAACATTAAAAATAATAGTATTTACATTCTGACATAGAATCTTAGGTAGGGATTACAGTATATAATCATTTACTGATCTCTGTAATTATGAAATTATGTTGGAGGTTAGCTACAGTAGATTATGTACAGGATCTAAATTTTTTAAAAGATGATAGTGCTGAGCCTTGTGTGTGAGACTACAACACTTCCAGGAGTAAGTCTACAAGTACATGTGGCTGTTCAGAGGGTTAGCCTCTTCTCACACAGAAAATTTCTTCGCAGTGATGTTAATGAAAGCTAGAGTACTATTTATTTTCTGTTGAAAACTTTGAAGGAGTATTTATTTGTCCAGACATGATATATTTTTCCCTGTGAACACTTTTTGTGTCTTTAATTCCTAATTCTTTTAATTTTGTTGCTCTGTGTATGGTTTCTGAAAGGAGCCAATAGTTCACAAGTATTACAGACCAAGGTGACTGTGAACAAGTGGAGAGGGCAAAGGCATCTTCTCTGAAATTGTCTCCTGCTACTATCATTTGTTTTTACCCAGAAATTAGGCAATGTAGCCTTAAAAGAGCAACAGTACTAATCATGGAACACAATTTTAAGGTACAGAGGAATGTACAGACAATGTGAACTCATATCGTATGGAAACATGGATTTGTGCTTAATGAATCAGTGGTCACAGTGCAATCTGAGTAATATAGCTAAGTAGAAAACAAGCTAAAATCTTAGGCTTTTACTGCTTGAAAATGTTTGCAGACTTACCAGGGAGACTCTTAATGTCTGTAAATGGGCAGGACTGCAGGCATTTTTTTCCAGTATTGCTGAATTTCAGCTATTTCCTATACGAAAACAAACAACAACAACAACAAAAAAAAACAAGTAGTAGTACCCATCAGTTGTTTTTGCTAATTTAATCTGTTGACATCTCAGGAAACAGTCAATGCCTGAAAAAGAAATGTCATTTTTTCCTCTTGGTGGGTGGAAGGGAGCTGGGGGTTGGGAAGTGTCATTTATAGACCAAACATCATACAAGCTATTTAGCTGTTAAAAATTATTTAAACTCAGTGGTTAGAAGACTGCATTATACATTACCATTGTCTCTTCATCCTGAGACAAATTTGGTAAGTTTAGCAATTGTCACTTTAAACCTTTTTTTTTTTTTAAGCATTTTGTGGGGCAGACAAGGAGATTGACCTCTTCTTTAGATTCATACTCAGAGCAGGTGTTAGTTAGCCGGTTAGTCAGCTGTGCCAATAAACATCTTTATCATCCATAAAGTCTGGTATTGAAGCCCAGTACTCCTCTTAATTTCTACACAGCTGGAATAACACAGAAGTCTAATAAAAAGATAAAAGATTTGCAATTATGATTCATAAAGTGATTAGACAGTTGAGTATATGTAGATGATAGAAAATGTGCATTATCCTGTATAATGAGAATGAAGTACTAGATTAATATTATTTTTCTTAAAAGTTATAGAAGTAAAAAGTATTAAGATGTTTTTTAAAAAAAAGTTTTTTTCAAGGCATTTGTTGTAGTTGACACAATGGTGTTATTTGCTGTGATAGGGGCCTTGCTCTTCTGTCGAAAACCAAAGGAACGTTTCTGTAGTATTTGGAGAATCAGTACTGTACTTTAAATCTTATTATATTGATTCTTTCTTTTCAGGTATGTCTTAATCATGAACTTTTCATGAATAGTTGTTTGGTAGAGATAGGTTACAGCTTTTAACCTCTAGCTTTTATTAACCAGGTGACATTTACACTTACTTGTCTGTCCTGCTTTTTGAGTAGAGGCACAAAGGTAATTTAGGACTGATGTTTTGTCTTTGCTTTGCTGCCTCTCTTGGTATGTAGACTGCAGTAAATTTTGGGCTTTGATTCTCTTCTAGTAGAAGTTTGCACTTGCTGTAGGGAGATCTTGATCTCGTGGGATTTGTAGATCGAGAAAACAGCGTCACAGTCTGAGACTTCCACATACCTTTATAAATGCATTTATGCATTTGGTAACCTTTGGTAAGGAAGGTGGTAACCTTTCTTATAAAACAGAACATTTTGTATTATTACCTATCACACACACAGCTGTAATGAATTTGTAAATTGGGGTTATTAATTGCATTTGAAACTAATTATGTATTACACTTTTCTCTGACAGGTTGAAATTATCTGTCATACTTTTGATAGCCAGGCTGCTGATCTGTAGTTTACCCTGATAAATCACTATCGAGCAGGTCTTTGTTTCGATATTAGCTCGCTGTTGGTTAGTGAGGAAGGATGTACGTGCCTGTCTGGCTGGGGAGCTGTCTCCTTTCTGCTGTCATAGGAGCTGGGATGCACGTGCTGCACTGCGGCCTACTGCAACTGTTGTTGTTTTCTCTGATGTTACTTAATCTGAGCCTGATCGGCGTCTTAAATATGTCTTAATTGCAGCACTAGCTAAATAAATAACGAAAAGTGGCTTTTAATGGAACGAAACGTCTACATGCGTATGTATCATTCATTTAATTTTTGCTTGCTAGCTTATCTCAGACACGAATAATTTGGGAGTTGTTTAGCCTGTTCCCATTTGTCTGTTCTTTTCCTTTTCCTTGCATTATAAACCAATCTATTGAGCATAGCAAGGTCAGATGTAAATCTTCACGACTGAAGCCTGCATTGTCTCTTGACTTCAGATTTTACAGATACTGTTACAGTTACAATCTTCTTTCAGCTCCTGTCGGAATGGAATCCTTTGTGATTGCCATTTTTTCATTTTAGATATAATCAGGCAAGAACAACATACTTTATGCATAAATAGATTTTGTTCAAAAACAAACACCAAATCAATTTTCTGCTTTTTCACTTGTCTGTTTCAGGATCTGGTCTCAGAAACAAATAAATGAAAAGAGGCAAATGCCTTACTTGTTTATTCAAGATGAAAAGTTAGACTTAATCAATTTAGTAACAGTTTTTGTAGAGCTTCTTCAGAGGTTGTGGAGTGGATTTGTGTGTGTCTTTTTCCTACATTTTAACTGACCTGACACCATGCAAAATGCCTTCTTCAGTCTGTCAACTTATTACATATCATTGCTGGTTGGTGCCAGGTCAGTTATATTGAGGGCATTCATATTTTATCTGTGAAGTTCCGTTGTATTGAGTCCTGCTTAGAGTTTCTGCACCAAGTGCATGAATACTTGCTGCAGCTTACCCACCAGGACTTCGGTGTATGCTTTCTAGCCCCTCATTTGCAACCATTCGGTATGACATTTCATTTCATGAATTGTACTATGATGAACTAGATAGGATGGAATTCTGTAGGCATGACTTGCCACTCTCTAGCTATCATCAATACAAGTAGTGTCAGAATGTATGTACATAGAAAAAACAGTTTTCCTTTCAGATTTTACTATGTTAAATTTATCTTGTTTTGTTTTCATTTGAAAACCAGTCCCTTCAGTGGAAATAAGTGATACTTAATGTTGAGGCAATATTCCTTACAGTCCTGTCTGATTTTATTTCCAGAGGAATTTTTCCCTGTTTGGTATAGAAATTGTGATAGGCAAGATTGATTGTGGATGACAGCGAGACATTTGATCGCCCAATGTATCTTTTACTTTTGAATATGTAAGAGGTGTATTTCCCCCTTCTTTTTTTTTCCTTTTTAAATTTTTTTCCTCATCTCTCTCATCTCTCCTGTCTCCCCTGTGCATAAGAAATTTATGTCACGACCACTTGTTCAGCTTTGGGAGGGTAGCTGACTTCAGTCAGTACTGAATGTTAGTGTCTATATAAAATCAACTACACAAAACAATATAAACTAATATTTGTGAAATATTTGTTTACTAGTTATCAACACTTAGTAACTGTTATTGAAACTACTCATTACTTGCAGTCTTTTTAAGATGGGCTTTTTGTTTCTAATTGTAGTTCAAGCCAAGATAATAGCTCACTGTTCCCATGATAAATTATGGTAACTTAGTAAACCTCTTTCCTCTGCTTACCTTTTTCTCTTTTTAATTTAAGATCTTGCATGTGATGATGTTTTAACTTAAAGATTTATTTGGAGACACAAATATTGAAGTACTGTCCTTGCTTTTTATACTAGTGCACAATTTCACATCAATGTGCTAAACTAGATTGAATTTCAGCAGTAAAACACTTACTTAAAATAAAATATCAGTTGGAACTATGACACAAAATTCAGCCAAATTCATTAAGCCAGTGATTGAAAGCATAAGGGAACAATACACAGAACAGAAAACTCAAGTGGAAGTTCCCCTGGTTCACAGTAGTGTAGATAGTGTTAGTTATTTCCCAGCTTGGCTCTGTTTCTATTGGCCGTGGTCTAGCAGAGGCCGTGCTCGTATGTTGAAATGAAATGTTCTGTTTTGGCATACAAGTGCAGGGGGGAATTGCTCTGAAGATAATTATGCATTGAACGATGTGTCTAAGGAGGATATGCAATCTCTGTTCTTAAAGGTGTTCAAAGCCTAACTGGACAGAACTCAAAACAACCTTGCCCAAATTCAGTGGTGACCATGTTTTAGCAGAGATTGGACTTGGTGACCTCCTGAGCAGCTTTCAGACCAGGATTTTTCTGACATGCTTTATGGATAACAAAGGACTTAATTTTTTTTTTTTTTTTTAAGGTCCTCTGTTTCTCCTTGCAAAATTGTATTTCTAAGAAGCACTAAGAATTTCCTAAAGGAGCAAAGAAACTTTGTCTTTTGCTCCACTTTCTTTGCCATGCATCAGTTGTGGATTTACTGCCAGTCCTGTGGCATCCAGATAATTAAAGATTGATCACTTTCTGTAAAGGCAGTGATAATCATCAGTCGCCTGAAGTATTTCTACTTAATGGGCTAGATATTTCCATACTTTTTTTTCTTGCATGCTTTTATGTATTTCTTTTTTTTTCCCAGTATTGAGAAACGAAACTGATAAATAAAGAAAAAGCTTTTTTTTTTTTTTTTTTTTTTTAACATCAGTAGACTTCATCACTCTGGACATTCTTATCTCAGTGATTGTCTCACCTTCTAGATTTTGAATTTGCATTGTACAGATACAGGTCAAAGTGTTCTGTTTCTGTTTATTTGTCTTTGGACAAGTATCCCCCAAAGACAGGTTCTGGTTTAGGTGGAGCTTTCTGTTGCTAGCAGGTAGAATTGCTTAGACCAGAAGTCAGGCTTGCTCTGACTTTACATCTGAAGGAGCTTGCTTCTCCGTATTGACCCAATGGAAAAAAGAATAAAGATTGAGAAATTATGTATGTTTTTAAGAAAAAAATAATAATCTTGGAGAGTTATTTTGTGCAAATTTGATGGTATTTCTCTTGATGAAACTATTATCTTAATATGTGAGATTTTCACCCACATGTGATTTCATTGAACTGTCTTCAAATTATTGAAATGTTGATTTATTCAAATCTGTTACTTCTATCTGTAAATGTTAATTATTTGATTGACAGGTACTAGATGAACTAAAAACTGATTTTTTTCCTATATTTAGCAGAAATTTACAGAAAACTGAACTTACATTTCCAATTTTAGACGAACTGATTTAATTTGAAACTGAAATTATCTTAGGGGAAAGATTTTAAATAGCAATAAACAAATGAGGTTTATATCCCATTTTTTTCCTGCTGTTTTTTATTGGCCTGACTGACATAAAGATGTGTGAACTCTTTCTGCAATTTTCAATGACAGTGAGTTCTAGAGATCTGTGGAAGTACTAAATATCTATAAATATATATTTTTCGAAGTATTTGCCATCATGTGGACTATGGAAAAAGGTAGATAAATTAATTTTTATATATATTTAGTTATATATTTAGGATCCTATACACCTATGGGCATCAGAGATCTCTAAGCCTTATAACAGTTTAAAATCTCATGCAATTAAAAAAAAAAAAACACTAAAAAAAAAACCTTAAGGACTCGAGATACACTTCTCATTTTAGTATTGCAAGCATCTTAATCTTTTACTTTCTTTAACAATAGCAAAGATGCTAAAATACATATTATAAAAGACCATTGCTTGTGAAATGCAATGTATGTGTGCATGTGCTGTGTGTATAATATAGTTCTATAAACACTTGTGGTAGCCTTTTTTGACATGACCAATTTGGTCAGACACCCTACAGGCAGTTCTGTGTGTGTTCAGTCCACACGTGCTATTTATGTTCATGCCCTTATCTTAGCAGATGCTTCTGTCCAGGTCCTTTGCCAAGGGGGGGACCTGCAAACAATCCCGCTTGTTATTAAAGGGTTCATCACTGGTGCTTTGGGTCCCAAATCAGTACATGCTTGGAAAAACCAAAGCGTTGTCAATTGTGAGACTATCAAAATGTACTTTTGGAAGATTTTTCTGTTAGGTACAATATTCCATGTTTGGATTTTTAACAAAATTAGCAGCTCAGGTAATTATGCTTACATTAGATCAAGTAAATGAACACAGAGGCTGGACTTAAAAGCTGAAAGTTTGTCAGCCTAATTTAACAAATTGTTGATCTGACGTACAAGGTTAACAGCAGCTAAAAGCTTAGGAGAAAAAGAAAAACCAATCAATAGGGAAATCCTTCTTTAAAAAAAAAATAAAAAAAATCTTTCCTGGGCTTGAGTGTGTGAGGCAAACAGGGCAAACACCAGAGGACGAAGAGAAATTTTGACTTAATATTTGAGAACCTTTACAGATTAAAGAAGCCCCAAATGTACAAGATTTAATTAGAAGCTAACGATCTGGTGCTGTAGGGAGCGTGAAGGGAGCAGAACTGGGAATGGCTTGTTTGAAATGACCTTGATGCCAGTGTTTCATATAAGCTGTTAAATGTATGCAAAGAACCGCCAGGAAATCAATAAAGTGAAACATTGCAGTGGTCCAGCATGGAAGTGCAGGTCATAAATTACCATTTTAATTTTCAGTCGATACAGAAACAACTATCTCTGAAGCAGTAAAGCATGACCAGCACACAAATGTTCATTGCAGGACAAAAATGAAGACAGCAAATATCCATACATCTCAAACAGACATTTTCAAGAATAACAAAACAGGGTTCGATGGTTCTGTATAGGTGGTACATATCTGTTTGTATTCAGAAGTCAAGATACTTGCTCCCTAAAGAAAGAAGCTTTCTTCATGATTTATCAGGTTTTACAAAGCTTTTTGACAGCTAGTTTTAAACTGTGCAGGGTGGCATTGGATGTGCTTGCTCTGTTTTGAAGTTTGCAGTTTTTCAGCATTTGTAAAAAGTGCCTGGTCTATCTGAGCATGGTTGTCTTGAACGGTGATGCCCAAAGGTACTGAAGAGGGAAATTGAGTAGCTCAGAGAATTTGACTGTACCTCATAGGTGTAAAAGTGTTCAGGGTTGATTGTTACCAAAAGCTGTTACTATTTGGTGGGCTTCTCATGTCTATTTGAATAAGTTAAGTAGGCTGTTTCTTTTGAAAAGGTAAATTTGTTCCAGGAAAATCTGATTGCTTTTCAGTTTGAAGGTGAAAGTAAAGGAACTTGCAAATCTAATCCATTCATACCAGTGATTAGCTTTGAAACCCATTTTTAGGATGCTGGTGCATACGTTTTTGTTGCTTTTGCCTGATCTTACAGATGGGCAGCACATAGTGTGAATGGTTTTAGTAACTTCACTGGTATTGACATGCCTCTCTAAAAATGCAGCACATTTGCATTTGGTTATGACTAGAAGTAACTTAAAAGCTAAAACACAACTGCAGAGACCTGAAACTGTGGAGGACTTCTTCATGTGCCACGAATTGAAACCACACTGTAGAATATCTGCTCATGTCATAAATTCCATTTTTAAAATACTCATATAGGGGTGTTTACCAGAGAGGTTTGAACAAAAAAAAATGAAAAGGGGGGTGGGTGGGGGTGGGGAGAGAGGGATAAATATATAAAGGGAACAATAAACCTTCATTTTCCACAGAAGCTTCCTTAGTAACCCGGCCCTGTACTGACGCAGACTAGTGAACTCTAGCAGGAAATTGTCTGGAAAAACGGAGAGTTGATTGTGTAGGAGAGTAAAAGTTGGTATCTGTAGTAAATATAGTAGATTGGGAGGTGAGGGATATAAAATGGTAACATATGAGACCATATTTAATATTGGTACTCAGGAAAGCAATGCGACCATATTTAATATTGGTACTCAGGAAAGCAATGCTTCACTTTGACTTGTGAAGCAGCTTAGCTAATTGATTTGTCATTAAAACTGCATTTTGATTAAAGCTAGCGGCAATTGGAACAGTAAAATGTGATGAGCTCTATTGTACTGTGGTAATTTAATTTTCATATTTTGTCTTTGCCTGTTAAATTCAGAATTGGAATTCTAAGGATAAAAAAAATACACATTTGCTTATTTGTAAACAAACAGCAAATGAAAATGTCTGTATGGAGGATATAGCATACTAAGACTGACTTTACAAGTTGTAGGTTAAAAAGAAATTGCCACTCTTATTCCAGATCTCCACCAGTAGTTATATAAAGAGATTTAGTCAGATAAGAGATTTTTGGATCAGATTAGGTCATTATATTTATTTTTCTCTAGATAACGCAAAGCACTGGAAGAAATCCAACCTGGGCATATCAAGAAAATACCCATAACTCTCTACTGACGCAAAGTCAGGGCATGGCTTCCCTCAGACTTACTGAGAGTGTAGTTTCAGGTTTTGTATGCTGCTGGGTCTTTGTAATGAGTTGGGCACCAAGATCCGCAGAGCTCAAGGTAATGGGGAGGGCTTCCCTCATTTGGTTTGCGCTCCCATTCGTGCCAAACCACAACAGTTAAATGCTCTAAGGTCAACTCAGGTCCTCCAAAATACAAGTCAGCCAAGCATAAATGCTTCAGCTGTTTTGCTTCTTGATGTTTAAGCTAATCCCAAATGCACAGTTAAATTATCCAGCTCTTTGTTGCAGAATGCTGTGGCACTGAAATTTTAGATGGCCTCCAAATACATCTGACTAAAAGGATAGTATAAAAATCCACTGAGGAAGCGTTAAGCACAAAACCCCTCTCTTTGGCTCAGGAAGTATCGCTATAATCTTTTCTAGGCATCTGTTATTGACCAGGATACTTACTGAGCTCAATAGGTGCTGCTCAGCAGTTCCTGTGTTTGCCACAATATGCTCATGTTTCCCTGCAAAGGCAGGATATTGTTATGGGATTGCTAAATGAATTAGCTCAGAAATCATCTCTGTCTTCAGCCTTTCCACCAGAACACAATTTCTTTAAAGCCATCAGCATGAAGTTCCTTTGCACATGTTCACAGGGCAGGAGTCACTCCTGCCACCGGCGTGGTTACATTGCAAAGACTGATTCCCTGTGCACCTGCTTGAAGCGAGCTATGAGCATCCTGTTACCTGCCTGGGATTAAACATATTGGGCCTTTGGGAGGAGTGTGCCTGAATGTCTGCGGAGCTGCAGAGAAAAATGCAGAGTTAATCAAAAGCGATCATCTGAAGGACCACTGTGTGTGCTTTCCTGGTAGAAGCAATTATTTTAGATTGGGGTGGGGTGGGGGACGATGCATCTGTCTGTGTGTACTTATGAAAAATAATTCATTTGCAATTTTAGTCCTTAAGGTCTTTTTAAATGAAATTTTTGATTTCTTTGGCCATTGTTGTGTGTTTAATGAGCTATCAGCTTTAGACAAAAGTAACTGCGGTTATCTGAGGGAAGAAAGCATACTGTTTTTTCTCGTTTTATTTTCCTATTGTTGTTATAAATTGCCATATGATTCACAGGGAAGGACTATAATGACCCTTTTATACCGAGCAAGGTTAGTAAGCAACTTGAGAAATATCTTTCATCCAACTCTGTTGTGTAATGTGAAAGTCATGAACTACATTTGGTTATGTTTGGGTTGGTCCACATTTGGTCTAGAAGTCCTTTGTAATTCCCCAGAAAGGTAGTGTGAATGATAGCTCATTAAATAAACATGATGGCATTATCTAACAAACCATATTACTATTATTTTTAATTTATCTATTAAGGAATAGGGTAGGGGGGAAAAAAGTCTTCTTTTCCAAACCTCATGAGTGTGAAAACAGATCATGGCAAGTGTGGGAAGAGTAGACGAGTAAGCTGTAGTTGCATGTATAAGAATTCAGTGAAAAGCTTCAATTCCTGGTTGGTTTTATTCTGTTGCCCTGGAGTTTGAGGAGCAGAAGAAAAGATGTGGTTCCTGGAAGAGATGTTCTTGTAACTAGACATATAGCCAGACTGAAAACAAATACTTGAAGAGCCAGCTGGAGAAAATGTGTTCTACAAAAGTTTTGGTTCAATTGGAATAAATTTCAGGGGATTGGATACAGTGTCTGTTTAATTTTGCCACTGGTTTCAAAGAAGCCAGCATTTTGCTCTCTATTGTGCACTGTTTTTGCATCAAGGCTTCAGAGGATCATTGGATTATGATGTTGTTGTTTATCTTCTTTTGTATATAGAAGAAAGGCTGGCAACTGCCTGTGGGACCAGAGACACCAGTAGCAAATGAGCAAATTGTAGGTGATGGCATTCGGGTCTTTGGATTAAATAGGGGACATGTGGACCCTACCCAGCTTCTATCCAAAGTCACGAAAGAGTAATAGACGTGAGCAAGATCAGGGTCACCATCAGTCTCTACTTGCAATTGCTACGGTTTCTACCGAATCAAGCCACTACCACAGGCCACCCGGTTCAGTGACGAAAGTTTGGCTGAGTGATGTATTCCATAGTTTTCTGCTCATACTGAACCACAGAGAAAGCTTCCGTGGTATGGATGCGGGACCTCTGAAGGGCAAAGGCAATCGGTGACTGGAACGATGAAGGTGGGGTTGGACTGGGTAGTTTGCCATATAAGGGTGGCTTTGTAAAATGGAGCTGAGGTAAATAGAGCTCTGTGAAATCTACTGGTCAGTTTTATGCCATAAGGTTATTTGTGTCTTATAAAGTAGCTTATCCATATGAAATTTTCATTGAATTTCAGTTTTGAATGAACCCGGAATGAAAATAAATGGGAGTTATTGCCTTTTATCTGATTTTTGCAGCAATTCTATCCAGCTGGGGAGTTAGCATAATTTATTTTCTGAGACACAAATCTATCCAAATAAAACAAATCAGTCATAGACTCACAGAGCAGTTCAATGTGCTCTTGCTGACTTTGTAATGAAGCTTGAAGCCAGGTGACAAAGATGCACATGGCTTCATTTTAGGGTTTCATATCAGAGTTCTAGCTAGAGTGGGATCATACGGTTATCGGTGACCTCTTTCCTCCATCTTCAAGAGTATGTCGTGCTTATTTCCAAAAATACTATATTTGCATAGCAGAATAAATCTGTTGTTTTTACAAGAGGTAATTTCTGTCAAGTTAAGAGTATATGGTGATTCTACTATGTAATTTATCTTGATAATTCTCTTCCTCTTCCTTGCTAGGAGAAAAAAAAAAAAGTGACTCCTGTAATCACTGTGTTATTTAAGAAAATAAAGACTAAAAAAATACTGGTGAAACAAATTCAAAATTTTAGGGAGGAGTTTTCCAACCCAGAAATGCATTTGATTTTTATATTTATTTGCTTTGTGGTTAAATTTCAGATGGATATACTGGAAAAGTATTCTTGTGTGTTTACAAGTAGGTTGTTTTTTGGTTGTGATGGGAATTATGTATTTCAAAAGGAACAGAATGTTAAATTATTACTGAAAGTCTTTTAGAAAATGAGTGGGAAATAATGAAAATATTTTCCTATCATATACAGTGTCCTTTTAGTTTCATACCATTGTAGTTTTTAGTATTTTAGTTTTTAGTATTTGTACATAGAAAAATACCAATTATATACTATATTATATATTATTTTATATTTTATATATTATATATTTATATATAAATATATTTTTATATATTTTTATATTTATATATTCATTATATATTTATATATAAATATAAATATTTATATATTAATTATATGTATTTGTATTATATATTATATATTATATTTATATATTATGTTTAATATGCTATAAAAATCATGACACAAAGTTTACAATTAAATTTTGCTAACTCTTTAAATCTTTATAAGACTAAAGACATTCTAATGTTGTAGTAAAAATAGGTACAAAATAGGTTTCTTTGTTTCTAATTTCCGACAGCAACTTTAGAAATGTTCAAGGAAATTCTAGTGTAAGATGTGGATTGTTTTGGCTGAGTCGTGATTTGCAATTGGGAAAGATCCACCAATAATATATGCACATACAGTACATGTAGGCTGATCACATATATATATGTGATCATATATATACATGTGATCAACCCACATGTACTGTATATATATATGTGTGATCATATATATATATACACACACTTCAAATTCATAATCAGAAGGGACATCAGGTATACTGTACAGGCTTATGCATCTTAGTGAAATTTCTTTCTTTGATCTAGATTTCTAATGTGTAATAAAATGAGATGAAATGATGGGCTTTTTTAGGCTATGTTTGCATTGATTTAGGTAGTCTCTCACCACAGATTCCTGTCACCTCATTTATTGTTATTATTACTTTTAACCTCTCTCTCTCAATAAAGTTTCCATCAAGTTGATGCATATTTTCAAACTAATTGGTGTCCTTATTTTTGTATAAATTTTCCTTTGAGGGAGCATGTCCAAATAATACACATTGCTGCTTCTCTACTATATCCATGATGACAAAGGTCTCCTTGGAGGAGATACTTAGATAAATCTAAGGCTGCTCAGATTTTTGGCAGGAAAAAAATTGTGTGTTTGTATGTATGGATAGGTATGTTAGTTGATTTTTCCTTTTTTTTTTTTTATTTCCCTTTCTCAGCATATCTGTAATCAAATTTCATTGTCACTTTGCTATTCTTTTGGTCTCTGAAGTTGTTCACTGTAATATGTTCTAAAAATGACTGTTAAATACATGATATTTGGGGGTGTATTGTGAGACTTTACATGTGTAATGAAAGTTTATGCTTTAATGTTTTTTAAAAGGTTATAAAGTATATTCAGAATAATGCACAGTTCTAACTTCAATTTCTGATTTATTAGCTTATTTTTACAAAATGAAACAAAAGAAAAGTCAGGTGGTAGTTTTATTTATTCATCATAGTAGATTAAACAAACTTCTGTGGTTTGTCTACAAATAATGTTGTCTAGCAAAAATTAGGAAAGGTCACTAATTATGGAAACTTATTTGTATTATCAACCATGATACTAATACTTGTTACGTGATTTTACTACCCTTTCAATCCTCAACCAACCTTCTTTTATCCCACATGTGGTATCTTTTATCTCACATGGTCAGATAATTTCTAATGATTGATATGCTGGTTATATACAACCATGTACCTATGATGCCAAGAAGTTTCCATTAATCTTCATAAATAAGGTCAAATGCAGCGAATCTCCTACAATTAATAGAGTGACTGAGGGACAAGAATTCAATCTCAGGTTAGAGAACACTCCAGTAAATTAAATGTATTTACTTGGTTGTGTAAGTACTTAAACAGCTGCTAACAACATTTCAGGTCCATTGGGAATTATCTTTGTGAACTCGTGGATACACTGAACTTTAGAAAAAAATTAACTTCATGCTCGCCATGAAAAAGGGAAAAGGAAGTTGAAATTACATACCTGTGAATTCAGCTTTTTTCCATCACTTTGAGAATGAAATAAGCAAAAGAGTTGGATAGAGTGTTTGGGTTTAGGAAAAACTTAAATGTTTTTTATTGGTAGTATTTTATCAATTGATGGTAAATTCCCTCTTAGTGGAATTACAAGCCACTAAGCAGAGATCAAGTTTATCCATTTATGTAAATCTCAATAGAAAGGTTCAATTTTCCATAAATAGGTAGTGGTGTTGAAAAGCAAATGAGCAGAGCAAGTAAGGTCATCACCTATCAGGTGTTCGGTGTCAGGGAGGAAGATTGCCAGGAGAATAGACTTAACCCTGTCTTTAGTTTAGAAAAGTTGTCTGTTGTAAGGATGAGTTATGAAGAAGGAAAATTATGAGAAGTCTGAAATGGTTTACAGCTTCTTGGCAGCAGGGTTTTTCTGGGCCACAATGACCTAAGGAACTTGTACCTTCTGTACGGTTTTCTGCAGTTAGGTAAGTTTTCCTTTGTCTGAGGAGACTTGAGAATTTGGGGGACGGTGATATAACAGAGAGATGCAAGAGCACAAATGAGATCTAGGACTCCCATGCTACAGATAGGAGCAGTATTTAAAAATATGGCAGTATTTTAAAATGGGCCGTATTTGTAAACAGAGCGAGGAGTTCTTTGTGCCTAAAGAAAAAAAAAATTGCTGAGGATGTTAAGCCTCTCTTGCTGTGGTATTTTTCTGTTCGGTATTATCTGATGTAAGATATAAAACTCTTCCTATAATGTACTGTTGTGAGTGTACACGTCCATATCATAGGCATAGCTGTGTATAGTACAAAGTGAAAGTGGGAAACTGAGACCCAACATCTGGCATTATATGCAGTTCTTCTTTCTGACGTTTAGTGAAGTGCAATCTGTGTGCAAAATATCTGTGAGGAAGAGAGTACAAGTAAGTGGGATAGTTTCATACAGAAGTAATACTGTTCAGTTTGCTGGGTGGGGGACATGACAAAAACAAAAACTCTTGTCCTCACCACCACTACCACCCTTGGAAAAAATGGCAGTGTGTGTATCTAATTTGAGTCAAAGTAATTTACATTTACTTTGAGTTTTCCTTTCTTTCTTCTAGCAGTCAGAGACATTGACTCGTGATTAGCACGTAGGACTCTTGGGTTTTATTTCTCTCTCTAGCTCCTGAAGAAATCTAGTCTTTAATGCTAGTTTAACCTCTTACTATTTCTATGTTTCTTTTTAATGTAATACTGGGGATTCAAAAAAAAAAAAAAACTGAAAGAAATACTAGTAAATTTTGAGAACAGTTGGCATTCCTTTGAGTTTGAGTACAAACTGTTCATAATCAAAAATTAATTTTAAAAGAAAATCAGTTCTGTAATACACAAATTAATTATGCCTACTTAAGATGCCTCTGTAAGGTATGCGAGCTCATCTGGTATTTACAGGATAAGTGTTAAAGCGAAATGGAAGTTGCAAGTAATTTGATTGTTTATCTCAATTCCTCTGTATAGTCTGTCTCACTGACATCACTGAAACTACTTGACGTGTTTAAAGGTAGTTGCAAGCATAGGTACTTAACTGAATGAGAAGCCTTCCTAGAGTCTTGGCTGTCTTTTACTTTGGAGTACCGGAGAGATCTTTGTTATGGCAGGCAGAGTCCAGCCCACTGATGCTCTTTACATGTAAAAGAGGATTTTTTGAGAGCTCTATACAGCTGCCTACTTACATGGGCTTTATACTAAATGTATTATTTTGCAGAAAAAGGTATTTTCTCACCATGTCCAACATAATCCTTTCAGGCTAAGGTATTTTAAGAAATCGTAGCACTTTTTACTTGATCGGATTAGGTTTGATTAGTTTCCTTTACTTACATGGTGGAAGAAACATCAGGATAAATGAGAGAGTCAAGGGTTGAACCAGGGATGCAGGTCCATAGCTTCTTGCCACTTTGTTATTCTGATGCAGAGAATGGCCAGAGCAGCTGAATATTTATATAAAAATCAACGTTAGGTGTAATATAATATTCACTGAAAAGATGAAAGGACAAGAATCACTATCTAGCAGATACTGATTGCCACATCCTACCCAGTCTTTTTTAGACAGAACAAAGAAGACATTTAATACAAAATGTCTGCCTTGCTGCTCAGTTCAATCACAAGTGATTCAGGTCTACTTTATGTGGTGAAACTCCCTGAAGAAAATCAGAAAGGAGTAACGGTTGTCTGGAAAATACTTCTGCCTCTTCTGTTCTTCAGGTCTTTGCACTTGCATTGGAAAGACAGCTGGTTGGAAAGACCTGTGAAAGCAATCTTTCAAGAGACAGTATTCAGTTATGGAAACTGCACCTCCCTGCTTTTAGTAACAATATCATTCATTAAAGAGAATTAACCTTTTCATTAGTCAAAATGTAAATTTAAATATGTTACCAAACAGTTCTTAAAAAGGTGAATGATACTTTTTGGCAATGGCAGTTACAAGTAAACATGTCATTAGATCTGTGGTGAAATGAACATACAGGTTTCATAGAATGGATTTATAGTTTCAATTTATTTCTAATTTTGAATTTATTTTTATTTTACTACAGCATCTTGGCATTTGTGACGGAGGCATGACCACACTTTATATTTCAAAATATTTAGTCATGAAGTGTAAATGTTAATTCTCTGTATATCTTGTAATCAAGTAAGCTGTGAGGTGTAGTTTAAGGGTATATGAGTATTTATGTATTCTGCAGACAGTGCATGGCTGTCTAAATCCCCAGATTCTCCTTTTTTTTTTTTTCCCCCAGTTATGTAGCAGAGCTTTGTTCACATCTCTTCTATTTTGCTAAAGATCAGGTCTAAGAGAGTACTTCTGGTTGAGTACATTTTGTATGATCTCAAACTTTTGATGCCTTCATTTCAATATCTCATTCTTGCAATTGTAACGATCTTAATGTGTAATCTTGTTTCTAGAGGGTGTTTAGTAAGTACCCATAAAAATCCATGCCAGGAGTTCTATTTACAGCAGAAATGTTTGCTTGCTTTCTCCCTAGAATTGACTTATGTACATTCAGTTAAGCATTGATATCTGCACTGTTTGAGACAGTCAAAGAATGAGGCCTTTTAGCGTGGAAAGTACCACCACCCTTTAAATTCTGTTTTCCTCTCTTGTTTTATTGTCTAGTTCAGTGGTGGGATTTTCTTTTCTTTTTGCAAAAAATATCTTATTATTGACCATGCTATATATGACAGTCAGGGATATTGTAATTACTAATAGTACTGATTCTGATATGTTTTTTTTTTGAGATGGGGGGGGTGGTTCTTTTAACTCATCTGAAATGTACAGCAAAAATGGTCTTGATGTGTCAGTTATGTACCTGTACCCGAATTCCCGAATTCTGAGCATATTTGCTACTGCACAAAGAGTTCTTTGTTGGGTATAGTATTGAAAGAAGTCCAATATATGAAATTTTAAGTGAGAAAATAATTTGGAAGATTACCTTCACAAAAATACATAAACTCAGTTAATCTGGGGCCTTGAATCTATTTCTGATTTCCTGAACTCTGTACAGAGCACAAGCAGTATGTATATTCTGGGGAGGGGGAAAAAAAAAGAGCTCATATATGATCCAGTGCTTATTTTATGTTTTCCTGTCTGAAAAAAAAACTTCAGCTTCTTTAGTGGGAAATGAATGTGTTCCCGTGTGGTCAGGCAATGACTGTCCTGTTAGGACAACAGTAGATGCCTCTGCAAATAAAAATAAATAAAAAATAAATAAAGGTATGTATTACATGCTTGGGTTATGTCCATGTCTCTTCCATTAAGGAAAAAATATTAATTTTCTAACACTTTTGAAGTTGCAAGCTTCACTTGAAAAACTCTTATGTAGAAAGCTTTACTGTTGTGTTATAGGGGCATCATGTTGCTAGCTCATGCACCGCATCATCAGAACACCCCTCTGTGTTCCTTTATCAACATAAATAATAAATTCCACCCTGTGGTCGGCAAAGAGCTATGTCTGAAGATCTAAAGCTTGCTTTCATCCATGTGATACCTCTGAGCTACCTTCCAGTATGCGTACTTACACACTGGGTGAGGGAATAAACAACGTAGTTTACAAGGGACAAGCTTCAACAGGTTACATGGAAGAGCAGGAGGCCTCAAGAATTGCCAATCATTACTTTGCAGGCAAATTTTAATAAATTGCTGTAAATATGTGTAATTTAGAAGTTAGCTGCCAGCTTCCTCTGGAAAATAGAAGTTCAAGGTTACAGAAGAGTTTGTTTCCTATTGCCATTCATTGGTGCAAAGCCCTGGTGTGGTCGTCTGTTTTTCAGGATTTTTTTTGACCTAAAACTGTCATTTTCTCTGTGTGGTTTGGGGCTGTGTGCCAGTTTGTTGTGTGTCTGGGTGGTATTGTATCTTTTGCTGCCTGTTAATTTGCCTCTGCTGGGTAGGTGCCTGCCTCCCTCTCAGTGCACATAAAACAATTTGAAAGAAAAAATGCTAGGTTTGCCTTGTATTTCCTGCCATGCACAAACAGTTCCAAGGTTCAGGAGAATATCCCCTGCAAGAACCTGTCCTCTCACCAGTGGCTAAAGTGTGGATTTTAGGTAAGCGATGATGCATTGTCAGTCAGCCTGGCATACAGTGCTTTAATCTGCAGAAGGAATAGTAGGGCTTTTATCCCATGGCATTGATCAGTATTACTTCTAGGAGGAGGAATCAATTCTCTTTGGTGCTAGATTTGAGCTGCCTGCACTATAAAATTGCATTTTAATTTAGACCTATTTTCCAATGTAAAAAGATAAAGGCTCCTTCTGGACGTACTATGAGGTCTTAGCCTTGTAGGTTTCTGTTATAATTTCAACATTTATCCACTTATCTCCTGAACAAAAGGTTTCTGTTTTAATTCCAGTAATCCCCCATGTGCCCCTAGCACAACCAGATTCATTGCTGAGAGCACTCAAATCAGCCCCTCAATTCAGTTATATTGATTTCTTCTGCTTACTTAAGGGAGAGATCAGCACCCCGCTTCATTAGCAACACTGAGTCAGCAATTGCCCCTTCCCTTGTACGGTACAGCTTCCACTGGCTGACATCTCCTGCCTTCAGTTTGAATTACTGATCTCATCCAGCTGAAAGCCTGTAAATGGGTCCAAGCACTAACACTGAGACTTAAGTCTTCTCTTTCCCTTGCAGAGCTTTGGTGTGGCAGTGTGGCTTTTCTCTGAGATTTGTGATTTCATTATGTGAAGTTTCTTATGCTGCGGTATTTCAGATAATTAGTTTTTCCATTACCTGTATATTATTCAAGTCACAGGGGCAAACCTTCTTGTCTTGTATATTTTCTGTTTAATTGTGACTGTCAGAGGATTTACCATCACCTTGGATTATGTGTGCATGGAGTTTGAACTGCTGAGTTAGTCACTGCTCCAGATTACGGTTCAGTGAATGTCTACAGGCTAAACTCCATCTCCCAGGCAATTTGGGGGGCTTTAGATTGACTACAACTTTATTGCTTTTTTTTTTCTAGACCTTTTGAGTCTTTCTAGTCAAGCTAAAAAAAAAAAATATGTATATATATATATATATATATATATATTGACTGAGCCTTGTATTTGTAATTGAGCCATCAGAGCCTTCAGAAGAATCAGGAGTAGTTTTGGCAGCTGTGCTGCTGGTAGTGCTTAAATCTAGAAGCAAGGTGCATGTGAAAATGAAAGATAACAGAGGAATGGGGGAAAGGAATCTATGGTTAGAATGGTGAGAATGAGAGTGCAATTTAGTTCTCATTCTCTCTTGGTCACTTGGGGTTTGATCATATAGTCATTTTGAAAACACCTGAAATGACCCCCTCATTTGGAGGTGGTGATTATTCAGATGGTGCGGAGAATTGTGTGAGAACACCAATAAGTTCAAAATCAGTCAAGTTAGCTTGAAATTGCTGAGGGTGATTTTAGCAAAGTTATATGGCTTAACCCAGAACTGGATGAAGAGATGCATGAGCTGGAGCAGTGTGTGAACTGCCGTTGTTACTGGGGGGACAGAGTGGCCCATGTGGTCACATTCTTATCAAATCTAAATAAAGCATTGGATGAGGATTGCCTACATTGAATTCCTACTGTCTCAAAGTACCTGGTTGAGATTTTGCCGAACACACTTTTGACTCAAAGCTTTGACTCTTGCTTTTCAAGGAAAAGGCATGTTAAGCAATATAGGAGAAGTTACCATTTATTGATTTTTTTTTTTGTTCCCAAAATTGAATCAGTTTTTCCTCAGATGAGCCATGTGACAAGAATATTGCTGCTGTTTGTTACAGCCTTTCATTTTGTAATGGATTAAAATTGGGTTCCTTGGTGGTAGTAGTGGTAGAATTCAGCATGTCTCAGAGGTAGCTGTCCGCTCTGTTGAGGTGAGCACATTCATCTGCTGAAACCAGCAAGTCTGATGGACCTTTGATTTAGTTTTAGACACCATTAGCTTATCCGCTGCTGGTAAAAATAAATCAACTGTGACTTGCTTGCCTTGGGGCTTTTATTTCTCATAGCTTTAGCGTTCCCAGTCATTGTGGGGAATTTTATTTTATTTTATGCTGTGAATAAAATGGTTTGATTTGTTACAGAGCTCCACATGACTATTGGTTACAGGGAGGAAAGAATTAGGCTACAGGGAAGCATAATGTGATAGTCAACACATGTGGACTTCTCCAATGCGCAGGGTAGTTCCATTAAAAAAAAAGATTTTTTTTTTTATTGTTCAACAGGTACTGTTATGGCACTCACTTTCACAGACTGTATGTCTTCTCTATAGTCTCTTCAGGGATTAATTTTGTTGTAGTTTTCCAGTCATAAGTGAAACTATATGATCTGAAATTTGTGTCAGCTCTGCAGCCTGAAAGCTGTCTTCATGCCATATAAAGAAAAGTAGAGAACCTGTAGGTAATGTTCTTTGGTATTCACACCAGTTAATTTCCACATTTTGTAGGTGTTTGGTAATACATTATATTGGCTACTTCTGTTTCATGCGCAGAGTTTAGAGTTATTTTCATTAGCATGCTAGAAGAATCACATTCACTCATGTTGTTTATATGCATTTGCACTATTAATTTGACTTTAGGTCAAATTGACTTTTTTTATTAATTTAGATGAGCGTGTAATCTTCCAAGTCTAGACATTGTTTCATCCAAGCCAAACTTATCAAGAAATAGAGCCTGTCAGCTTCCCAATGTCTAGGCTGCCTAAGTGTTCTACAACCATACCAAGAAAAAGTAAGATAATGTCCATTTGTATTTGAAAGCTTAGTGAAATTTTTCTCTTATAGCTTCGAGGGTTAAAAATTATCCAGGGCCATCAAAGCCTCTAACCAACCTGAGGTAATAATAGTTTGGTCATAGATTGCTCTTGTAAGTACCGTTGTCTTTCTCCTTTTTTAAATTCAATGCATCTTCAAGCCTTTTTCCGATTCACATTCTAAAAAAGCATTTGCACTATTCATATGTACAGGTCAAAGACTGAACGTCAATTAGCTAATTATTGCTGACATAAAGGATGTCTCTGTAGATACTCCATTCAGGGAATGTATCATCAAAAAAAAAAAATCGTATTGAGTCTTCTTTCAAGTTATCTGTCCTCTGCGCATACATATGTGTTACTTTCTATTAAATAATAAGGGGGGTCTTTACAGATTTCTATTGGATTTGAAAGAGGAAAAATAGGTAGATTAGGACTTGTACTTGATCACATTTTTTATTTGGAAATGCAAATTTATATTAAAAAAATAATTTGAAAATAGTTAATCTGATGGCTTACCTCAAAAAGATGCGTGCTTTCATAACGGAGCTTATGGACTATTTGAGAGGTCCTGAAAAATTCCCAGCAGGCCAGTTAGTTTCAGATGGTATCAAACTTTTTGTTCATAAATTAGAATGATGAAATAAATATGTGAAGATATTTTCTTCTACAGGGAGAGAAGTTTAGGAAAAGTTGGCTAATACTACATATGTTTCAATGCTACGTATGACAGTAATGTTCTGGCTAATGCTTCTGGAGCAGTAGTGTACAAAATTGGACATGATCTCCTGATTTGGGAGACAATTTTTCCTTACAGGGGTATTGTGACTTCAGGTAGTGTTTGACTTTACAATGCAGCAGATGTGATAACAATATAGAGGACTTCATGGATTCCATAACTTGGAAAAGTGGGAGAACATTTTGATTATTATCAGATTTGGGAAGTAGCAGACTTTTTGGCCAGGAGTTTGAGATAGAAGGTATAATTTCCATGTGCAAGAGGGAATTCTTCTACAGAACCAGGTTCATAAGATATCCAGCCTTTTGAATTCTGATCAGCTCAAATGCAGTGCTGGCTAATGCAGTCCTTCCACCTGGAATTATTTAGGGTATGACCTGCCCAGATGTCAGCACGCTTTGCTCCACTGGTTTCCCTGAACAGGGAACATAAACCCAGAAAAGCCAAGCCTGAGTGCAGCTCAAGTTGGTTAATCTTGAGGTTTGAGTTATGAAGCTATTTTTGATCCTACCTGAGAAATCAGTTTAATTCAGGTGCTTCTTCATCCCCCTTTGTCCATCTTATCTAGTATTGCGGATGTGTGCAGTGATAAGTCCTTGAGCAGCATTTACTGTGGAGAACTTGAGTACCATGTGTTTATATTTGTGGGAGGGATTTGGGGGTTCTTGGTCATGTATTTAAAGGAAGTTGAGCTACCCGTAAGGTTCTTTGCACTTTAATGTAACTGCGCTGAACAAAGCAAATGAGCTGGAACTCTTTTCCTTTCCTGTATTAATATCAATTAGCAGTCTGCTACTTCATTTTTCTTCCATGCACTTTGACATTTAGCACTGTAGTTCTTTTCATTTTATTTCATTTTTAGAAAGGCTCTTTTTGATTATTGAATAATTTTAAGCAACTTAATTATAATATAAAAATGTAGATTGCAAGCACCATCAACAATATTTTTTGGTTAACTTCAGCAAAACTCTGCTTGCTTGCACCAGCTGGGGTTGTGGTTCACGTATTTCAAGACAACCTTAGGGTTGGCATCAGGTATTATTCCACTGAAAGGGAATAAATTATACAGGAGTTCCTCAAGTAAGCAAAGATGATAATCATACGATGAAGAGTTGAAAACTAAATATAATGCAAAACAAATTTATGAAGAAATCTGATTTTGTGCTGTAAGTAGTCTCTGATTAAAAAAAATATATATATAAAACAAATCTGAGTATCATTTACCAGTTTGTATCCTGGCTACGTACTAGCTGACATAGTAGAAATTCTCTCAATCTCTAAATAATCTACTAATATGAGCTGGCCTTTTTTTTGCTTCTTTTTGTTAAATATCACTTTGCTTTGTTGCTGTCTTCCAATTAGAATTTTCAACAATTCTTTGCTTATAGAGAGACACAAAAATAAGTAATGGTGTAATTTTTGAGAGGGAGTGCATTACTTGTAATAGTGTGTTTCATTTTGCAAAACAGTGACAGATAATCTTCTTTGTGAATAAAGCATAGAAATATGAATGTGAAGTGAAGAATTAATGTGCTGCAGTAGCAACCTGTGGAGAAAGAGCCCCTTAGGTCTGTTGACTAACCAGCTTTTGAGAAGTTCGTTTTGTCTTGACAGAAATAAATTTAAAGAAAAAAAAAAAAAGAGTAAAAAGTGACAGTGTCCCTGAATAGAAATTATCTAGCTATGTATTATTTATTAAAAAGTATGTTAAGAAAATTAAATACCAAAGACACAGAATTATTTGATTCTGAAAGATATCTAAGCTGTCTATTAGCATAACTTTTTTTCCCTTTAATTTTTTTTATAATCCTTTATCCAGGGTCACTATCTGGCTAACATGTCAGTTCACTTTTAGCCGCCAGATTTAGTGAAAAGATGTGAGTAATGTTTTAGAAGCACCAAAGTAAAATTAACAAAACCTCTTCCTTCCTGATGTACTTAAAGGTAGAATTGAAGACCCTAGGTACACGTCTGCTGTCCTAGATAAACAGAAGTTAGGTACACTTTAATGAAGAGTGAAGAAGCTCCTTGGTGCTTAAAGTGGCAAAATTTGTGCGCCTTTACCCTTATCTGCATCCTCAGCCTTATTCAGTTGGGCTTTATTAGGTCTAACACAGTTCTGTAATGAATGTATTTCTGGAGCAGAACGGTTCCATATATTGCATCAATGGCCTCCTCTCACAAATAACTAGTGATGGGACAAGAGGGAATGGCCTCAAGTTGCACCACGGGAGGTTCAGGTTGAAAATCAGGAGACATTTCTTCTCAGAAATAATGTTTAGGTATTGGAACGAGTTGCCCAGGGAGGTGATGGAGTCACCATCCCTGGGGGTGTTTAAGGAAAGGTTGGACCTGGTGCTTAGGGACATGGTTTAGTGGGTGACATTGGTAGGGTGATGGTTGGACTAGATGATCTTGGAGGTCTTTTCCAAACTTGATGATTCTGATTCTACGATACTAATGAATTTCTTGATGCTTGAAGAGGATCTTGAGATAGGTGTCTTATCGAAACCTTAAGAAAATTGTGTAACCCTCTTAATTTTTAGGCACATAAGAACAATTAAGCAGAAGATTATGGATTTATTTATTTTGAATAGAGTGAGGAAAGCTGCACAGTGAATGTGTTACATTGTGAAAGGGATGTGTTGTCCAATGACAAACATTTGCTAAATAATATTGGAAAAAGAAAGCAAACAAACAAAAAAAACCTGTTTTATTTAATCTATTTTTAGCTGCCAGCTTTTTGTTAATGTTTCTTCACTTTCTACTAGTTTCCATATTCTCATAGTACCATAGTATAATTTTATGTAAATTTATCCAGCAGATTGGAATAGTAAGGAAAAGATCAGAGCAGACTCAATGGGAGGTAGGTTTCCTTCCTTTAGTCGTTGAAAAGAACTTATATTTAATATTTAAATTGTTTTGTGAAGGAGCTTTTTTTTTTTTTCTTCTTTTTTCTGTAATTGATGTTCTTTAAGAACATAAGCTTTTCTTCTTTCTGGTCTGTTTTGAAAATACAGGTGTGCTTTTTATATTAGTATAATTCTAGTTGGATGCTTCTTTAATAACAGTTACAGCTATTAAATTATCTGTGTATTTAAATACAGCTAGAGCTGCAGGAATGTCAGGGCTGGCATTTAGCAGGTTCATGGTTGACCAGCATTTCTAGAGTGTTAGATTTAGCTCTTCATTCCAAGTGGAATGTGGGCTAGAGTATGATTCGTAGTTTAAAACAAGCATTGGAAAATACTTGTATTTGCTGGAAGCTTAGTAAAAATCTTTTTCTGTTTGTACTTGAGGCAGAGCTCATCAGAAATGATTTGACTGATCACTTTTTCACTGAGAAGAATTATTTTTTGTGAAAATACTTCACTACTTTTGGAATGTTCTTTTGGTTGGGGAGGTTTCTTTCCTTTCAGAAGAAAGACTGACTAGATACACTACATCAGGGTTGAAGTAGTGCACATTACATATATATGTATTATGTACATGCAGTATAGCTTACATATATTCTAATAAAGGCTTTACTTATTTCTACAAGATTCCCCATGCTTTGCAGAGTAAGGACTGGGAGAATGGGAAATGTTGAACTGAAAATAATGGGTGCAGTACAGAGCATCAGGGAAGAAAGACACAGCATGATAGATTGCTAACCTTTGGAACTACATTTATTTTTTCTGTCTGCCACATTCTCACCGCATGGTCCTGGTACAATCACTTAAACCAGACCAGTTGTAATCACTAATTATGCATTTATTGAGTGACTGACTCTAAATGCTGGACTCTGTAAGGGGTGATATATGGCACTTTGTGAGTCATCTGCTGGTCTTTAGGGAAATGCACGTTAATGGTTACTTCAGGAAAACATGGTTGCAGTGACCTTTTCTAGCATTCAGAGCTGCCTTTCCACGCTCCCTTCAAAGCCGGCATGACATAAGGTTTAAATCGGGTTTCTCAGGACCTTCTCCAGTTGAGTTTTGTTGAATGAGGGACAGAGATTGCAGAGAGATCTGGATATGCCCTGTTGCAATGTTAAGCTACTCTGTAAAAAACAGGCTTTTTCTTATGGGAAATGTCTCAAGAAAAAAGGTGTTCCAAAAGAGTGTTGGGAAGATAGCTTTAGTTTTGCCTTTTCCTAACATTTTAATACAGCTTCTTAAGCAAGTTTTCCACATGTAATCTTACATTTTCTGTGTATGCTGTATGTCATTCTCTTACTTAAAGGGAGAGAGGATCATACCCATTTTTGCAGCTGTTACCTTCCAAAAGGAGATGTGTATCCCATATATTGGAAAATAAAGTTTCTCATTGTAACTGAAATGAAGTGTTTTTAATGTTATAGTTTGTAACAATGCTGTTTTGACTTAAAATATTGCTAAACTGTTCAATTTAACTGCTAAGCTGTTGAATGTATCATCTTTTAAAGTTGCTTTCATTAATATATAATATGCACATATACATATGGGCTAATATCTCAGAACTTGAAAACAAAATAAAGAGCAGCCCTTATATTAGGGAAAGAACTGCTTAGGTAAGCCTTAAGGGGATTGTATGCTCAAGATGATAAACAGAAACAATTGTTGACTTGGTTGTCAGGATTTGAGATTTTCCTCTTAGAGGAGCTTGTGTCAGCAGTGTTAAATCCAGAAGCCTTTCAGGAGATGTAGAATAAATATTAGACATAGATATCCAGAATTTAGGCCATCTGAGAGGTTACCCTGAAGTAAACAGAAAATAAAAACGTCTCATGATAAGTAAATTATTCTTCCCCATAAGGAAGATGGAGTAAAAGTCTGTTTTCCTGCAGGTATGTTCAGTTTTCTTCCCCTTGGAAGAACAGTGAACAAAGTATAGTGTCATAATCTGCAGTTAAGGTACTTCATGTGAGAAGGTATGGCAAGGTAAATCTTGAATGCTTAGTGAAATAAAATAGTGATCTTTTATCCATATATGGAAAAAAATGCTATTGCATCCCCTTCTGTATTAGCTTGTATGTGATTTAATATCATAGAATATCCCAAGTTGGAAGGGCCTATGTGGATCATTGAGTCCAACTCCTGGCTCCACACAGCACCACTCAAAATCAGACCACATGTCAGGCAGCCCTGTCCAAACGATTCTTGCAGTCTGACAGGCCTGGTGCTGTGACCACTGACCTGGGCAGCCTGATCCAGTGCCTGACCACCCCCTTGCTGAAGAACCTTTCCCTGACACCCAGCCTGCCCCTCCCCTGTCCCAGCTCCATGCCGTTCCCTCGGGTCCTGTCACTGTCCCCAGAGAGCAGAGCTCAGCGCCCTCCCCTCGTGAGGGAGCTGCAGGCCACCATGAGGCCTCTCTCTTGGGCTTAACAAACCAAGGGACCTCAGCCGCTCCTCATACACCTTTCCCTCCGTACTCTTCACCATCATTGTACCCTCCTTTGGGCACTCTCTAATAGTTTTATGTCCTGCTTATACTGTGGCACCCAAACCTGCACACAGCACTCGAGGTGAGGCCGCACCAGTGCAGAGCAGAGCAGAAAATGGCTCCCCTCAGGCAGCAGTGCTGTGCCTGATGCACCCCAGCTTGCAGCTGGCCCTTGGGGCTGCCAGTATAAACAAGAGGAGAGCATCTTTAAATCCTGTTAGGGTGCACAGAAGTTTTTGGTCCTGTTCAAGTGTTTTCTTGTACATAATAAATGAAGTAAGAGTAGGACCTGAAAGAGTATGGGCACTGTGTTGAATAAAGCAAAATTTCATTTGTAAAAAACAAACTACTTTAAGAATTACTATCTTTTTGTTTCACCTAGAGTGCACAGATAATGGTTTTGTTATTTATTGATAATGATGTCTTTTCTGTGTAGCCTATAATATCATTTAAAAATCCTACTAGGTATATAGTAGACAAACTTTAAAAATCCATTCCAATATTGCTATGTTTACTGTGTTGTGAAAGTGATAAGAGATATTTTGGTAAGAAGGTGACTCCAAAGCCTCTCTGGGCAACCTGTTCCTGCACTCTGTCACTCACAGTAATTTCATCTTCTTTCAATTTTCCATTGAGGTTTCAATCCCTATGTATGGGTTTAAGTCGCTGTATATCTGCTGCATTGTAGGACACGTCTCAGTTTTTGTTTTAGTAATTTGTTACAAAAAATTCTTCGAGATACTTAAAAATTTGCTGGCCTTGGCAAATAGTGTGAAGTTTTCCATCCTTTCCTTGACTGAATGTTTTGGAAACTTCTTGCTAGAATGCAAGGGATGTGTGATTTTGTTCACAAATGTCGTATGCTCTCCCCGATACAGCTGTCTCTTGGCAATAATAGATTACCTGTCAGAATCTGTATGGTCCTGTAAATTTGACAAATCTAACCTTAAGCAATTTAACCGTTCGTATAGTTATGAACTAAATTTTTTATTTATTTTTTTAATAATGACTTATTCAAGAATTAAACTCGGTCTCAAAAGAAAAAGCAGTCAGGCTTGTGACAAGTCGATCTGCTGGAAGATAGGAAGGCCCTGCAGAGGGACCTGGAAAGGGTAGGTTGATGGACAGAGGCCAATGGGTTGAGGTTCAACATTGAGTGCTGGGTCCTGCGCTTTGGCCACAACCCCATGCAATGCTACAGGCTTGGGGGAGAATGGCTCGAAAGCTGTGCAGAGAAAAAGGATCTGGGGGTGCTGATTGATGCCAAGAAGGCCAACGGCATCCTGGCTTGGATCAGGAATAGTGTAGCCAGCATGACCAGGGAGGTGATAATTCCCCTCTACTGTGTTCTGGTGAGGCCGCACCTCAAGTACTGTGTTCAGTTTTGGGCCCCTCACTGCAAGAAAGACATTGAGGCCCTGGAACACGTCCAGAGAAGGGCTATGAGACTGGTAAAGGGCCTGGAACACAAGTCCTGTTAGGAGCAGCTGAGGGCACAGGGGTTGTTTGGTCTGGAGAAGAGGAGGCTCAGGGCAGGCCTTACTGCTCTCTACAGCTACCTGAGAGGAAGTTGTGGGAGCTGGATGTCTGCCTCTTCTCGCAGATAACCAGCGATAGGACTAGAGGGAATGGCCTCAAGTTGCACCACGGGAGGTTCAGGTTGGAAATTAGGAGACATTTCTTCTCAGAAAGAGTAGTCAGGCATTGGAATGGGTTGCCAAGGGAAGTGGTAGCATCCTGGGGGTGTTCAAAGAAAGGTTGGACGTGGTGCTTAGGGACATGGTTTAGTGGGTGACATTGGTGGTTGGGACATGGTTGGACCAGATGATCTTGGAGGTCTTTTTCAACCTTTATGATTCTATGAATCACACTGGTAGAGATCAGCCTGAAAGCCATACTTGTTTTGTCTTGATAGTAGTACACATTCTTCTGCAGGATCAAAATAAATAAAAAATTGTCCACTCTTTTCTTTCTTCTCTTTGCTGTGTAATTTGTCATTTTTTTCATTGTTACCATAATTCAATGACAGATTATGTTAGTAAGGCTTTATATTTTCCCAGCAGGCCCTTGAAGTTCATACATTATAATTTACTTTTTAATATTTAATTTGATAAAATGTTAAGATACATCTTACCCAAATATCATCTGAGTCAGTTTGAATTCATTGTGTGAAAAGTGTCAAATTTGCTCATCCGCTTTAGTGTTGTAATTTGCATCTTTTCAAGAGTGTGGGAGAATTCAGAAAGAAAGGATGGACGCTTCCAACAGCTGAAAAAGAACAACGGAAAGTCTTTAGGATTATCCAAAATAGATTCTATCACCTCTGCACTAAAACCTCCTCCTGTTATCCATAGCCATATTTGTATGTAAATCTTCCTTCCCTGAGAACCAGCTGAATAATCTGACAAGCCATGAGGAGTGTGTGGTTGTGTGGTTTGTTGTTTTCTTTTTTTTTTTTTTCTTGCAAGAAGAATCTGACTGACTTTGTTCCTAATTTTTTAACCCTCTGAGTGTTGTAAAGAGTTGTGCCCATACCTCCAGCTTACTTTTTATTTTCAGCTAGAAAGAGCCTCTTGGGAATAATTGTAGGCTTCATAGTGTGGACTCCCACTGTGTGCTCCCATCTTAAATCCCTCAGTTCTTCTGTTTGATAAGCACGTCTAGTATGAAGATTGGTTGATTTTGTTCATTTTGTTTTCTGAGGTCTGCATACAATTGTTTTCTTTTCATGGATGTCATCCACTCTGATAAATTAGTCAATTTTTGCCCTTAATCTGTTTAATCCTTTTAACAGAGATAGTGCCTATTTTTGGCAATGAGATGCATATAATTGCTGTTTAAAAATGTTTTTGCTATGTCTAATACTGGTCTTCAAGAGTGTATTTGGATCAGAAGGAATAAGATGTAAGGATCAGAATGCTGGAAATTAATATTTCAAGTATATTGAATTACAATATTAAAACTAATCATTATAAAAAAAAATCTTCCAATAATGATTACTGAGCATAAAATGAGACTGCTGAAAAGCTCTGTTGGTTACTGAATCCAAATCATTCGAGTATTTCTGTAAAAATAAGGAAAAGATTAACAGTAATATGAAAAGCACTGGGCAATAAACAAATTCTTAGTAAGCTTCTTATTCTCAGCAAAAGCGTTGTTTCTTAAATAATGTAAGTGTATAATACCCCCAATAGAATGGAGCATTTAACCGGTACATTTTTTCAACACTTCCTGTAAAAATGTAGCTACTTTATTTATCTTAACTGAGGGCAAATCAGTTAAGAATAGGCATCCCAAAAATAAAATAAAATCTAACTTGTAAATAGTTATCTAAATAAAAATGTTGTACATTCCAGTTTGTGTTGAAGAAGACTTGGGGTGTGTGAATGGGGTTAGAGACAGAGCAGTAACATCTACATTTTTAGAAGCATCTGACTGGTCACCAACAGTGGTCAGCAGCCAGGTGGATTGAAGATGAAGTGGGTCTGAAATTTATCAGCTCTCTTCATCTTTTCTGGGGTGCTTTTCACATCTGTTTTACTTGCCATGGAATGAATCTTGGAATTAGGAAAACGCAGGGATGGTACAGTATAAGCACATTATTGAACACTGCTAGAAGAAGATCTGTAGCCTGAACGCTGCAGAACGTCTCCCATTTTGTGTTCAGAGTCCCTGAAGCAAGGAACTCAGTCTTGCAAGATTTCAGAAATTTTGGTACTTAACAGTATTGCAGAATTTTTAACTTTTACAAAAAAAAAAAAAAAGGTATTGTGATTTTTCTTGTTCACTCCCTTTATTTTATTTTGGGGAGGTGTGATTTCTTTCATTAGTGAAATCTTAACTTAGTGCAGCTGTTTTATTTTCATTCTTTTGCCCAGTGTTTAAGTAGCAACATTTTATTTTTTAATGGAAGCTGTGTTATAAATTTAAGTGTATGAAATGAAATGTTCTGTTGGCTATTTCTGCTTCTGAATTTGTCATTATTTACAAAGCAATTTGCTTCAGTGTTCTATTCCAATGATAATTTGGGTAGAAAATACTTAGACTTACGTTTTCTTATAAATGTACATTAACTTCATTATATTCAGCTAGCAAAAGTTGTTTTTGTCTTTTAGTAACTATAGTTCTCCTATTTGAAATTTTACCTGTATATTAGGTAACATATATTGGTTGGCTAATCCAATCACTGGAAGAGTTCTTTTTCACACTAATGAATTCACACAGTGAATACAGTTTTCACATGGAAGTTTTTCAGCTTTGGACACACTGATCTGCTTAGTCTTGGGTACTTAAATGAACTCAAGGTCCATTTGCAGACAGGGCTGCAGGATGCAGTAGTAGTGAATTAACCCACATGCTTTACTGACATTAGTTGTTATTATATGCATTAAACACATGGTTCATATCAATCCCAGTAGATTTAAATGTAAGGACTGTTTGTTGTGTTGATTTTTTTTTTCTCAAAGCAGCTTTACTTTTATACCTAAAAATCACTGTGAAACATATTACATATAATAAAAGTCATGAACAGTAAAACAGTAATTTAGACATTTTTGATGCATTTAGTTTTTCAAAGACATCACACATGACACAATAATAATATAGATGACTGATTTGGCATTTGGGGTGGTTTATCAAATGGTTTTAAATATATGAGCTCAGTAATAATTTCATGCCATTACATTTAGACAAGCATACAAAACTAGCAGTTGCTGTTTTATATTTCTCATAAAACCCTAAAGCATCCTTTTGAATTCTGTACATATACAGGAAGAAGGAAGGAAAAGATGTCCTATGTAAAACATTTACTTATGTACCTGAATGTGCTGTGGTTGCTGTTTAATATTAGCATGTTGATGGTACAATGTGATGTTACTCCCAATTATTATTTTTAAGGTATACATGGCATTATCTAGAGTAATATTGGACAGTATCATATTTGGAGGGGTTACCAAGAAGGAATTTCATTCTCAGTGTCTGCTAACCTACTTTTCCATCTTAAGTAGACAAATCTTTTGAAAGCAAATATGTTAGCCTCTATTCAACTCATTCACATGAATAACTCTGTTTTCTCTGACAAAATATTTTGTATTATTTGATTGTTTATGAAAATGCAAGTTACAGCTCTTTGTTTAAAAGAATATGCTTTCTCTTTTCTTTTTCCTTTCATATTTTAAGGCAAAAATTATAAACAAGCTAATAAAATGAAGATCTGAGCTTGTATTTTATTATACTTAGTGCTGGAAGTTTGTTGTAATGCAATATTCTTGCTTGAATGCAAGCTAGTGTAACTATAGTTTCAGCTGTTTTATTGTCTGCTTGGAATTCTTTCTCCTGTGTGGCCTTTTTTTTTTTTTTTTCTTGCCTTATTTTCTAAGAAATCCTATTGAAATTGCTGATGTACTCATAAGCTGCTAGTCTTTATTTATGAGGACTCTAAGAGGGGAGACAGTTTTGGCACTGGATTTTTATTCATTCAAACAGATGATACTCACTCCAAGACACACAAAGCACAATTCAGTTGAGCAAAAGATAGGTGTGATACTATGGTTCATTGGCTTTCCAAATTAGGTGTGCGTGATTCCAGTGCTGAGATAAACTAGATGGGAACGGGAGCTTGAGTCTGGCTACATGGCGTCATTGTCACAGTTCATGAGATTGCCCCAGAGACTTTGGAATTGATTCATTCATCGCATTTCCTTTTCTGAAAAATAGAAAAAACTTTTGGTCTCTTTATTAGCTATCTTTCTGAGAATGCTTGCCGTAACTTTCTCCAAAAGTGTACTGAGAAAGAGGCTTTGAGTCTGTTTTGATTTATTGACTAGTTGTGTTACTTGGTCACCTCTTGTTTAATGTAATCACTAACCTAGACTGTGTTACCAACATTCCCCTTTATATACCATCAGTAGCAGTCTACTTTCTAGCAAGTTGTGTTTTAATAGCTGGAAGCTTGCTTTGGAATTAAATATCAAATGCACTCAGTTGTCAACTGCAGCACCACCAGATAAAGTGCCCAGAAGTAATCTCTTCAATCTTCAAGGAAGCAGTATGGTTTCTCCAGGTGTGGTCTTGTTGCTATTTTCCTGTTTTGTTTTGCTTTTAACACTTAAAACTTAAGACACAAGAAGGATATGATAGCTTTAGAAGCAGTCATTAGGATTCTAAGAAACTGTAAGTTACTTTGCTTTGCTGCTTTTTTCGTTATTAGATTTTGTTCTTTGTAGAATTTTTCTTCGAAGAAAAATTTAGGTTGGCAATCATCTAGTCCAGACCCTGCTGAAAGGAGGTCCAGCTAGAACAGATTGCTCATGGCTGTGCCCAGATTAATGTTAAACAACTCCAAAAATGAGGACTCAGCAGACCCTCTGAGCACCCCATTCCAGCGTGTTAGCAGCCTCATGGGGAGCAAAATGCCCTTGTATCTAGGGGATCACCCATCTTCCGGCTTGTGTCCCTTGTCTCTCATTGGGTCACTCTGCACCTCGGAAAAAAATCAGACTTATGTGCTCCCATTACATATTTGGAGGATAGAAATAGGATTTTCCTTGAAACTTCTGTTTTCAAGGCAGAATAAATGCAACTCTCTCATCATTTTAGGCCATGTACTACAGCCATCTAACCACTGGGACTCATTTCAATATGTCAATGTCTTGGCATGAAACTGAGCACAGCACTCCAGATGCTGTCTTACACAATAGAAAATACTCTGGTCAAAAAATAACCACACACAAAAAAGATTTTTTTAAAGAAAAATAAGCTAGTATTTTCTTCCTTTTTTTTTTTTTTATTGCTTTTCATAGTTTTGCCCATACCCGTTTCAGTAACGGATTTTCCAACATCATCATCTTGTATTTCAGTCTGTCATACTATCTATGTCATCCCTGTTTTATAGGCCTGGTGCCCTTCTACATAGTGTATAATCATTCAGCATATTGCAGTTGTCTCTTATCCTGTCTATTACTCTTATTTTCTGCAAGCAATCTGTATGTTTCTTATTCTGAATGACAAAAAAACCAGAGAAACCCTAATCTGTCATAATTCTAGGACAAAAAAAAAAAGTTTTTCATCATGTAAAAAAAAAAAAGTTAAAATTCAGAATAGCTGCAGTAGAAGGTTCTTTATTTAGGACCTAATTTACAGTTTGCAAATGATGAGAATTACTGAATCTTAGAAGAAAAGAGGTATGAGATTTGGTTCTTCTGTTTTGTCAACTGAGCTTTGTAGCAGCTGGCGGTTTAAAACCTGTTTTTTGTCCAGTTAGTGGTTTATAGTTTTGACATTAAACAACTTAGCTTCTCCAACATGGATGAAGTGAAATAAAACATGCTTTGTGATGTTAGACTGACTTTTTTCCAAATTTTGTGATAAGGTTATAAGGTGTTTTGAGCTCAAATACTGATTTATTTTTTTCATAAATATGTCATCATGTTCTGTTTAGAAGCATCTCAGACACTACAGGAAGTTGAATCTTATTAAAATACATTCCTAAGTAGCATAATTAGAACAGATGACCCATAGGCCAATGGTGCACAACCAAGTTTAAAATGCCCAGCTTGTAAAACCAAGGCCATTTGTTTACCTGGGGGTACACAGATCAAAATCTCTTTGAGGGTGGCTGTGAAGAGCTTTGTCTGGATTTTGCCACTTGTTGTGAGCTGCAGTTGTGGGAGTATTCATGCAGAGAACCAGTTTCCCTTTCAGCACAGGGAGGAACCTGACAGCCTGACACACCGCGTGTTTCTCGGTCACTTGGAATTTATGTATGTGGGTAGTGTATGACTACGTAGAAAGCCATGTGAAGTATCTTATTCTCTGTTTTTAGCTGTGCTGTTTTTTTCCAAGAAAACTAGTTAATGTTGCTGGTATTATTCTATAAAATAAAAATTAAAAACAAAAATAGCCCCATAACCAAGGAAGGGCAGTTGTAGAAGAAAGAATCCTGTCCATTGTCACGTGATTTGAGATTAAAAAGATGAAGAATTGTGCGGTGGAAAGGGTCTGCCTCCCTGAATTCCAACAAGTACCACAGGAAGCACAGGCGGTGCTTCAGCCTTAATGGTGGGCTGCTTTCTCAGAGGCGTTAGTATGCCCTGCTGATAGGGTAGAAATAAAAGTGTCACGTGAAGGACGTTTGGTTTCTCAGCTGACCTGTCTGAACAGAATGTTGCTTCGCATGTTGCAGTGGTCAGGGGCATTTAGGCTGTGAAGACAAATACAGTAAGAGCTCAGCTGTTCCTTTGTTGTTCACTCTGCATTTGTACAGACAGGTGGGGATGGAGCAGGGAGCAGCACGTCACCAAGGTGCAGGCAGGCTGGCAGTGTTTTACCTTTACCCAAGCAGGACTTCTCCAAACCAGGGCTATCCTTTCGTACTGCTTTTCACAGACCCTGGCATTGTCACCCAGTCCAGCCATTGCCTGCACACAACCTCCTCTCTAGCTCTGTAGGCGCAGGACTGCCTGAGGCATGCTCTGGTGTTGGTTTGTAAATCTGTAGGTGCAGGTGGCGCAGTTCTGTCACTGCTGTAGGACCTGGTGTGTGGTGTGAACATTCTCTATTGTAAGCTTTGCAACAAAAATATCCTTGTGTTTGTGTAGTTCTGAGGTAACTCTGCTGACATGATTATTTTTATCAATCTCTTATGATTCTGCAGTAAGCTTATTTACCAGCTGCTTTCAAGATGTGTGTTCCTGGCTAGAAGGTGATGTTTCCACCTGTTATGTGCTTGATAATGTTAGGTAAAGAAAATAGCAACAAAAATGAGAAAAAGCCATAAAAAAAAAAGTTTATCTTCTGCAGAATGTCTTTCAGAATGCAATCTTCTAGTTCTTAAAATTTGAAATGCTTGAGGCATGTATAAGCAGATGGGATATGATCTTTGTATCTTAGTATCTTGTGCAAGATATGATTTTGGGGAGACATATTTCTATGTTCCTTCATTCTTCCATCCAATAGAAATACTACATAGAAGAAAAGCAACAAAAATGTTCTGTTTTGATCTTCTCCATCTATTTTCCTTTGTTTCTGTGAAAAATAACTTTTAACTTTACCTGTAATTTATAAAGGCCATCCACTTCTGCTGTAAAAATTAGAAGTCTGTAGGGGAAGAGGTGGTCATGGGGCATTCACATGGAATGGTCATGGAAACATTATATTGCATTGCAAGTCCCCATCCACCCCTTCACCCCAACATCCCGTCTGGTTACTCTGTAAAATCTGGGTGAAGACTGTACATTTGATTAGAGGTGAAAGCACAATGTCTGATAACAGCTGATACATACTATTGTGTCTTATTGTGCAGAAAACTGAAATAAACAGCACCCAAAACCAGAATGGAGAGTGATGAAAGATGGCCAAATGTTGCTTAGGGAAGAACATCTGTAATCTTTTCATAAATAATACTTTAGCTCTTATGACAAAATAATTTAAAATAACTTTGTGTAAATTTTAGAACTAATTTTCTATTTGTGCTTCTACCAACAAAAAAAAAAAACCTGCCTCCTAAAACCGATGACCCTGAAATTCTGTTTGGAATGGCTTGTTCAATAACGTATTGTTCTTAAAAATTAAAAAGTAGAGAGGCAACATTTTGAAATCCTTTTGCAACTGGAGTTTTATCGAGCCGTCCAATTTATCGTGTTCCACTTTGCATGTAGCATTTTATTTGGTTAGATTTCCTTCGATTAGACAGAAGGGTGTTATACCACAGCACCACGATTTTATCAGCAGCATAGAGTCAGAGTGGCTGTAGCAGACCAGGCCAAAAGCCCGGGTAACCAGTGTTCTGCTTACAGCAAGGGCTCCAAGAAAATGGCTGTAGAAGTATCTCTGATACTTCTTAAAACTTCCAGCCCTTTCTGGATCAAGCACTTTAGGGTTGGTTGTACTTTCTGTGTATTTATTAACCTTTAACAAGTTTCTCCTACTTGAGTATATGTTGAGTCTCCCTTAAATTTGGTATAACCTTTTACCTCCCTAAACACCATTAGCCAGGAGGCTCACAGCTCAACTGTTTGTTGGCTGATGAGTCACCTCATCAAGTCTTGAAGCTGTTTCCTGTTAGTTGCAGCAGATGCCTCCTTCTCCTTATTATGGATGACAGAGCAAAGAATCAATTTTTATCACCTTGACCTTGATGACCATGTTTTTGTAGGCATTTGTTATTTCTCCCCTCAGACATGTCGTTTTGGAAGGAGACCGAAGTGTCTTTGTTGTACTTGGATATTTCTGGCACAGAAGTTACATTCTGTTACCTCTGCCAATCTTAAGTTTCCTTTCTCTGAATTTTTTTTACTGTTCCTTTTGTCATGGGGATCCAAGACGACACACAGCATTGATGTTAACAGACTAGGGATTTATACAATAGCAAATGAATGTTGTTGTTCCATTACTTTCCTAAAAGTTACAAACTTCTGCTTTACTTTTACAGCCACTACTGATAGATTAAGGTGTTTTTTTCCCCATTTATGTCTTTTCCTGTTTCTGTAGTGTTATTTTTTTCTTTCCCCCTGTCATTTTATTGGCCAGCCAGTATCCTTTGATTTTCATGATTCTTCTGTGAAAACAGGCAGGTCTCCCCTGTCAAAATAAATAAATAATAATTTGACTAAACCACATCTTTCCAAAAGCATCCAACTTTAATTTGAAGTTTTCAGTGAAAGGAAAATCCAATGGCTAAAACATTCTTGGTTAAAAGCGTCTGCCTTATTTCCATTGTGTATCAGGATTATCCTGGTACCTAGGCTGGGCTTGTCTTTATGTCTGTTTCTGTGAAGCTGAACAGTAACTTTACTTGTTAAAATAGATCAGTGCTCTGGAATATATTCCATAGGTCATATGGAATAGAAGATGAGGGAAATTACAAAATAAAAATATTAAAAAAAAAAAAAATGTAAACATTAGAAGTAGGCTAAATATGAAATGTGTGTATACAACCATATATGTTTTAAAAACTCGTGGGTGTTTTTTGTGCATCAGTTCCAGCCATGCTGTTCGTATGTGGGCCATACAGCTGTGCCCAAACATAGCCACGTGGATCTTAATGCCTGTGGAAGCTGGTTTGTAAGGCTGGGATCCTGATTTGCATGTGAAAACACAGTGATTACTGTCAGAATGCTGCAATCAGAGATGCGAGCTGGGAGTTCCACTGTGTCTATCCTATATAATTTCAACCTGGAAAATTAAGGTGCAATGCATATGTACCTCTCATGCAAAAAAAAAAAAAAAAAAAAAAAAGATACTGAAGTTATTTGTTAAAATTGTTAGACAAGAAATGATTAACCATGTAGGTTCTAAGAAATCTATGCTCAATTTTGATGAACTCGGCTCAAGACTAGTTCATAATTTTAATGATAGATAATTTTTATTAAGCATGTGATGTGATGTTAAATGGCACTGTGTATATTGGAGAAGTAGATGAGGGGGTGGGTTCTAGAAATGTAGTGAAGAAGCTGAATTTTACTATGATAGGTGAGTTAGAGCAGCACTATTCTGGTGAGATTATATATAGCTTATTTTGAATCTGTTATTTTATTCATCTGTACAATTTCCATTTGATAAATGCTGCCTGCTGTACAGATACTTTTCTGGAAAAAAACTTGCCTCGTAGAAGGCTTCAGTTGCTTACAAATTCATACTACTGTTTCCCCAGTCTCAGTGTTTCTTCCTCCCACCTGCACCCACACTGAATCAGGGTTTAATCTGATTTTCTTTGTGCTACTTTAGAAACAGAAAATGGTTTCATGGATATCTTGTATTATTGTATTAGAAGTATTTCCTTAACTCCATATCCATTTCAATAACAAAATTTTTGCTGTGCCAAGGCTTCTTTGAAGTCATCTTGGCTGCTTGTGTTGGTATGTGTGTTCATAGACATTTTCAAATCTGAGACGATAGGTATATATCCATATTTTTAAAATTTGATTTTGTTTCTAGGAAAAGTAATTACTTATATGTTAGAAATTCTTTTCACTTGTAGTTTCTTCATCACAGAAATACTTAACCTACTGTTAACAATTGTTATAATTATTGTTGTTAATAGTTAGGATAGGACTTTAGTGCTTTCACTGCAGCATTTTCAATTAGCATTACTTAACTCTCCCATTACAGAGCATGCACCTGGCTTGAATTTAATTGTGTTCAGCTCAGACTTTCTAAAAATTCAAAAAGAAGAAGTCTGAAAGGAACTGAAAAGAAATGCTCAAACTGAAAGATTCCTGAATGCTTATTTCTTCAGTGTTTGAGTTTTTTTTGTTTTAGATTATTTTTATTGCACTCCCACAGCATATTTTTTTACTTTGGGGCATGTTATGGTATGCATTTATAATGAGACTGGCTGTGTTCCTTCTTGCTCTGGTGCACATGACTCCAGTGAAGTCAATAGACTTAGGTTAGACTTGCTAAGATAACATTAAAGCTATTAATCTTTACTTTAGTCTCACATGGAAGACTAGTTAATATTGAAGACTAAAATTACAGTTATTGCTGCAGGTTCACTAAGTTATTTCATCCTGGTATTTTTGTTATTTTGAATCTTTTTTTCCCTCTTGTTTATTTTCTTTTATTGAAAATTGATTTTTTTTCTGAATATTGAAGTCATTCAGGAGGACAATATAATTTTTTTTCTGGATATATTCATATTCAACATGGATTGGTATTCATGCAATATAGTAAATCAAAGCTGGAGACTTTTTCAAAGTGAATATGTGGAATTAGGTTGAAAGAGTAAGGAAAACGTTTCTAGACAGTCTTTCTGCGGGGTGACAGGCTCAGTGTGGGATTAGATGTATCTTGTGTTATTGCTTGCTCTGGAAGAAAAGTAAAAGAATGTTAATGCAGAGTTCAAAGAACATAGTAAATCAATTTTATTCTTTGGTGTTGTGGTTTTTTGTTGTTGTTTGTTTTTTCTTTAAATTTTGGCCCTCTTAGGTATCTGTCTATGGAGAATATCATTCCTGACTGGCAGTGAGTGTTTTACCACCAAATCTACTTAAGGATTAATTAAATAACATCTTAGTTAATGATGACTGTCTCTTAGGCACTGCATTATAGGGATCATTTCTGGTGGCAAAGTCTAGGCAATAATTACTGATGAGTTGTTTTTAGCTAAAGCAATGTGATAAAACTGCCAAGTTAGCTGAGTTACTATTCAGAGAAACCCTCAGGATCACTGGTCTTCTTGAAGAGGAGAGAGTAAAGAAGAAATGTGGTTCAATATAAAATCACATTTGCTGTAGATTTTTGTTGTAGGGAGGAAGGGACAAGAAGGAGATGAAGCCAATATTGTGTGGATTGCTTGAAATTAAAGAAAAAAAATGTTTAAAAAAAAAAAGTGAATTGAAGACTTAAGGAGCAATGGATTGCTCAAAGAAGTTGGCCATGTTTAAAAATGTAAATTAAAAATTTCAGAAATACAACGATAAGTAAAGATTTTTTCCATGAGAATAAAGAATGATGTGTAAGGGTAACATCTGTCACACATCACTCCTGGACGATGTATCATTTCTATCCTGCTTCTCCTTTCCTTTGGGGATAATCTGCTGTTGGTTCGTACCAGCAATTTTGATATTTTTTTGGTTTGTTTGTTTTGCATCAAGTCAGCTTTCTCTCTGACCCTTCCTGCCAGATCTCTCTTCCTTGGAATGAACAGCCAGCAAACAGCATCAGTTTCCTGCTTAGTTCCACTGTGCTCAGGCTTGGCATGGTACAGCCATCTGTCTTCCAGCTCTGAATGGCAGGTACAAATGAATGCTACTCTCTACTTCTAGTGGATCAACGTGACAGCAGCTCTGGCTCAACCTTGACCTTTCCTTTTGTCAGTTCTTTGGACAATCTATTCTTATGTCATCAATTAAGCATGTGCGACAGGGAACAAAAGGAGAAAAGATTGTTTGGAGGACGGCAGGAACCACTAGCAATAATAAAAATGTAGATACCCAATCTTTGTTACTATTGTAGGAAGTTATGTTTACAACTAAAAAGAACATTAACTGTTGTAATGTTTTAGTGGAAGAAATGACTTGTTATGTAAAACTGCTGTTTACAAACATTTTGAATAGTTATTTAGTGACATTGATGTAACTTAGTTTATTAGCATGAGGCATTCATATTAGTTTTTCTATTCTGATTAACATTTACAGAATGATTGCAAACCATGCAACTGTATATTATCTGCATACAAGTAGTAGTTTTATACATGGGCAAGAGGATTCTCTGCACTTTTTCAGTATTCCTTCCATCTCCTCAAGCTTTGATCATTTATGATTTTTTCATAGCACAATTTCTTTTTCATTTATCAAAAATTATGCCATGTGACTGATCAGAGGCTGAATACATACTTCAGTACATACTTCATATGTATTTGAATCAAACAATATACAAGACATTGCTAGCGAATTGCTGACAGGTCATCCCATGGGATAAAATTTGTTCATGTAATTTGTCAGACAAACACCTCTGAGCAATGAATTCATTTACAGCTATCAGGGTCACTTCATATTTGTGAAATCTTGCAACAGGAATAACGGCTAACTTTGCAGTGGCATTTGCAGTAATAATTTGAAGCACTGTCTGTATCATTCACTATTCAGTAAGTATAATAAAAGTAAACATTGCAATCCTGTTGTCTTAATGCCCATGGCTGCTGTGCAGTTTATACAGAACCTGAAATAATGCTTCATTCAGTCCAAACTGACCTCCCAAATAAATTAAAATCTAATCATTTATGGAACTGAGGCTTCATGAGTTACTCACGATCAATTGACATTATTAGGAACATTCATCTGGAGAAGTGTGCAACAGCTTCTACTGTGAACAGATACTAATCAGAGCAAGCCACTTAGGAAACTGTCAGAGCTTTACTGTTTAATAAATGAGAGTGAAAAGTATTCTGGAAAAGTAGCATGGAACTGCACCAAATATTTATTGTAGATGACTGCTGCATTCTCATAGACTGCAGGTAGAAATCGAATGGGCAGAAAGCATTGTTTTAAGTTTTGTGTGAATATTTTCCCAATATCTCTGGAAAACTTCCAGTTTTCATCACTTTAATATCATACAAAACTCTGTGTGTATAAGCTCAGGAGTAATATCTAAACTTAGGGGGTTAATTCTGAGTAACATGCTCCACATGAATGGAATAGCTCTCATTTCTCCACAGAATGTTTTTCTTGAATGTAAAACATCTTATTCTCTGTCATTTAGTTTTGCTTCTTTTCTGTGGTATTTTCATAAACATAAAGCAGTTTGAAAATGGACATTAGTCAGATCATCCTTTTATGTTTTACTTTATGATGATAATCATACATCACATAATTCTAATGCATTGTATCTTCTAGATTATCCCCTCTTTTCTGATTGTAATTAGAAGTCGATTTTTAATGTGGTATAACTATGAAATGCACCATTGTTTTTTTCCAAATAAGTAGATATATGTAATCAGCTTAGAAAAGGAGAGACTGAAAAGTAATTTTATGATAAGTCTTCTTTCCAACAATGTCATCTATGTTCTGATCAACAGTTTAAGTTCTGCTTGACTTCTATAAATATTCTAGCAATCTGAAAAAGTTATCTTTTTATTATTTCCTATGCTTTTTCTCTTGTAAAAATGGATTCTGTCATGCATCAATTATATAGGTCTCTGGGATGAAAACGAGAAAGAAAAACAGGACATTTCTGAGACCTTTAAATAACCTGCTCAAAATAACTTTTCCCCTGAAAAATGTTTTAATATTTTGGTCTGACCTATATAGGGTAGAAGCAAGAGCCATGGCCTAATGGAAAAAGAAACATACTTATTTTTCTAATTGCATGAAAGTACTGTATTGTCCAGGAGGTCTGTTTAAAACTGTTTGAAAGGGTTGGGTGAGTGAATCAAGATGCGCTTGTCATAGGAACTTTCAGTATGCCCCATGGACATGATCTCCACGTTGGTGATGCATTATATTAGATTTCATTAGGAAGCGTATTACTTATTAATGCTGCAATGTAAGCTATTACTAAGTTTGAAAATATGGTAATAAGACTATATTACTGGGCAGTATATTTGGTTTTTGAACCAAACAACTTATCATAGTTTATGGAACTACCTATTGTAGTTTAGAGACCTAAATTACAATAAACTGTTAATTACATCAATTAATGTAGAAATACCGAAAACAGGTTTTCATAGAGTTCAATACTGAAACAAAGGAGACAAATCCTGTAATATGCCATTTGATCAACTGCTATACTCTTGAAGTTAAGAGAAAAATTCTTAGAAAGAGAACTTTCTGAATCTTTCTGGATTCAGACCGGACTTTCCAAAATAGGGCCTGTCTTTGTGAGGTATTTTCTGGGTCCATCACTAACTGGGTAATTAGGCTTTTCTATACAGATGTAGTGTGGTTATAATCTTCACTCAGATTATATTTTTCTCTCGCCTGTAAAGGGAGAACAGCTTTCCCACCTGTTCTACTGCAGTAGTTGATGTTTTTTGTTTTCATCTGTGAAATAATATTAGGATAATCTCCTGGGAGGAGGTGTGTGCACATGTTCCCAGGAATTTAGCATTTTTCGAAAAGAAATTCAAAAGATTCCCATGAGATGGCTGACCATAAATGTGTTCTTTTTTTTTTTTTGTCATTATTTTCCACTATTGTAGGTCAGCCTACCATCCTTCTCTGTATGGGCTTTTCCAAAACTTTGGGAATGTTGTGCTACAATTACCTTTGAATCTTGGCTTCTGAATAATTTTCTGAAATACTGCATCTTTACCCACTTTTCTTGGAGAGCTGTTTTCTGGATTTTTTCAGTACAATATGACTTAAATGGCCTGAAGCTTTCATGCTTCCATATTACATAGATTCAAGTATTGAGACTTTGATGTCCTGTCTCTCACTGTGCTGTTTTCCTGTACACACAAATTTTTGAATGGTTTAAAACCAAGTTTTCTGGTGTTTCCTTACTGAATCCTAGATCGTATGTCATGTTTGTTACTGAAGTTGTAGCTGCCTCCCCCCCCCCCCCCCTTCTCCCCCCCCAATATCACAATATGACAAGTGAAATGGTATGGAAATCATTGAAACTAATGACTCATCTGAAAGTGTTTACTGTGGAATATCAGCCTGGGAAAAATAAAACACCTACTTGTTCTTTCCATATTTTATTAATTCATGTCGGTTTTCAAAGTTTTCCCTTCCTGTCCTATCATTAATCAAATTCTAAAGAATATGAATACAGAATGCACAAAAAGTATAGTTGGAAATCCAAAAGGCTCTTTAGGAAAAATCTCTTGATCAAATTAGTGAAATAAAATGATATAGCATACTGATTTTTCACATCACAGGTTTGAGGAAATAGAAGGAAAGAAAGAACACAGATAAATTATTCAACAGATATAATACTATGATGTACAGCTTCACCCAAGTAAATTTTTTTTTGATTAACTGGCATTTGAATCATTGTAGAGATTAAGCTTTTGCTGTTTGACTGTTGAGAAGGGGGGCAGAAAAAATTATCAGAGGGAGAGATGTTATCTTGTGTGTTAAAAAATATAAAACAATTCCTGTGTGTGAAAAGAATGAAGAAGACCATAGCTTTATTGCTATCAATGGAAGAAAGCAGCATATTTCCATTCTTGAGAGGATGACCCATGTTTCTAGCATCAAGGAATGAATTGTGGTTTTGTGCAAGCATTTTATTTAAAATGTTGTCGTACTCTGTTACCAACTAAATAACATTCCTATCTGGTCATAGAAGATGAGGAAGTGTGACAGGGCAGCTGCAGCAATGTTTCTTTCTTCCAGTTCTCCTTATTTCTAAAGGCTGAGCAAATGCATTGCAGGTCCACCAAAGAAGCAGTGTCATGCACTCTTTCACATTTGAAACGAACAAAATCCTCTATGATGAAAAGTTGAACTGTTAGGGGTTAAAAAAATAGAGAATTTCTCCTTTCTTTCTGGCTCCTGGTAAATACTGGGAAGATGTTAGTGTGTGAAAGATGTAATTTGTGTTCTCCTAGTCCTGTAAACAGCATTATTCACACACAGCTTCTAGCTGTTGCTGGAAGATACTGAATGTTGATTTTTCTTTTTTGCTTTGTTTTTGAAAATTATTTTTTTCTCTTTTCCCTACTTTTTTTTTTTTTAATTCTGAAGGGTTTCATTTGGAGAAGTTTAATAACTGAAAATTCAAGCCAGTTTGCCCTGCCCCAGTCTGAACCATTCTATAGTAGAAATCAGATTTAATAAATTCATTTTATAATCAGTGGAAAATTTTTGTTGCTAAAGTGTATTTCTTAATGGTTCAAAGCAAATGACTTGTAGAAACAGTTTAAACAGTCATCCTCTTCAAAAATAATGAGTTCTTTGTACATTGGAATATTTTGGAGTTATTGAATTGAGAGGTTCTGCCCCAGAGTTCTGTCTTTAATCTCTTTACACAAAAGAAATACTAAAAAATGTTGCAATAAGTAACTATACAAAAACATTATACAATAGAATAAATAAGAGTAACATTACTATATCACGTTTATATGCATAATTTTCATTTAGTTTTTATGAATCAAGTGGTAAAATTACAATAAACAGCAGTGAAAAACTGTTGCCACAGCAACTATTTTCTTGTTAAAAACTGATTCTAAAAAGTTGAACAAGTCAAAAGCAGATTTATCAGGTAATTATTATGAAGTAGGCACACTGTAACACAATATAATTAACCCAAAAGACTCAGAATGGTCAGATGGACCTGGAAATCTTTAACTCTTCTGTAAATACTGACGCTGGACATCTTGTGTCACTTGTCTTAAGGATGCTCCCCTTTTCTTGGAAAGTGCTTGAACAGGATTAGAGCAAATGAGAGCAGCCCACTCCACACTGCCTAAGTGTGGGTGTGTGCAATTTGTGTATAGGTGTGGCAGTGGTGGAAAATACTCTAATTCAGAAATAGTGGATTGAAAAAAGCAAAAACAAACAAAAATAAATACTTTTAAATATTTTGTTTCCATACATATCTCCCTGCATCTGTTATTTTAGCATTACTTTTTGTCAACGTTATTGTTTATTAATCCGTATGAACTAAGCTTGATTTGTATTCACTGTATATATATATTTACAAGTGTATATATTTCTGTTTTTATATACACTCATGTTCACACACATGCAAACATACACATTCAGAATTATGTTTTAGGATGCAACAGGAAAAAAATAAACCTGAATGTACACAGAGGTAGCTACTTCTATTTTTTTCTCTTGTAGAAAGTCTTGAACTTGTGAAAACTAGGATATAAATTTCCACTTTATTCAAGTGTTACAGTTCACTTGAGTAAATAGAATTGTGCCTGAGATTAAAGGGCCTGGGGGGGTGGGGAAAAAAAAGGCAAGCCTTTTAATTTTCTCACAGTTGTTAATCAAAATATAGAAATTAGCGGTACTTGTTATAACAGTTCTTGAAATAAGTGCTGCATATATTTAGAAATTTTAAAGGTGCATGGAGCTTGCCAGATCATTCATTATTATGCATTATAGTAAATTATATAGAAAAGCAGTCTCTTTTCAATTCAGATTTCTGGTTAAAATTAAGGGCATTTTATACTGGGAAAACTTTTCTCTGTGCAAAGGAAAAAGGTCTTTTGCTTAGTTGGCAAGTAACATAACATTGCCATGTACCAACTGAATGCCTGTCTTTGACAAGTACATATATAGTATTTTACATGCAAATCCTGTATCTTGAAGAGATAGTTGGAGTTTTCCCCAGCTTTTTATCTATGAAATCCTCATTTAGTTCTTTGCAAGCAACCTGACTCCTGCAAACAGAAGCAAGGAAGAACAATAAAAAGTTGAGGAAAACACACAATGAAAAACAAGTAGTTAGGGGTTTGCTGGGGAAAGAAAGAGTAAATATCAATTGGGACAGACTCATTTTTTGGCAGAAATCTTAGGCTTCGTGATTTGAGAAGTTGCTAGTTCACCTGCAGTGAATTCTTAATTATCGGTTACTGCATAAAGTTTGTATTTTCATGTGTGTTATTAGCACTCTATAATGAAGTCAACATTCATTTAAAAAAAAAAAAAAGTGTTACTCGTTTGATGATAGATAATAGAAGTGTCTGTAGCATCTCTCTGTCTCCTTATTGTTTGGACCTTGTGCTTTCCTATTAGTTAAACAATTTTCCTGTTCAGTGGTGGTTGCCTATGTCTGGGGTCAAATTTACTTCTATTTCTTTTCATGTCAGGGCACAAAGGCTGACTTTCTGTTGCCTTCTATCATATCTTTTGAAATTAATGGAAGCATATCTGGACTATTTTAGAATGTGGAAGTACAGAAAAATTGGAGGTGAGTTGGCCTCTAACCACAACAGTAGGCTAGGTTTTGTTTTCTTTCAGGTCTAGTTGGGCAACATAATCTTACCAACATGCAATTAGAAATAACTTGGCATTTCTTTTTTTTTTTTTCTCTGATATTTAGCTTTTGAAATGCAGAAGGTGTATTGGGAAGGAAGAGTCCTCTAACATTTTCTGTACACTCAGAAACATTTGTTAATTAAAACTGACAACTGAGTTAGAAATAAACAGGTACACGAAATGAACAATCTGTTACTTAATATTTAAGTTTGACTTTTTTTTTTACATTGAAAACATTGAAATTTTGACTGTAAAAACAGCAGAAAATCAAAGCTCATTTGAATTTGTAGTTTATATTATTGGAATGAATATTGTCCAGTGGTGATACTAGATAGGATGAGTATTATCACAGACATGAAGAAATGTTGAGACCCAGTGATTCTGAAGAACTACTTAGTAAAGTGTCAATTAGTTAAACACAGCATTTGATCTTTGGATTTTTAAAAATAAATATTAGGTACAATATTAAAGTAAGATCTTGGTATGTAAAATACCTAGTACAAGGTTTGGAAAGGAAGAGAGAAACCTGTCTTGACTAAATTTATGGAACAGTCAAATTGTTCATTTATTAAATAACATGTTTACTGTTTAGCTATTTCTACATAAAAATTTCTGCAAATGGAATTTGCTGCATTTCATACATAGTGGCCTTCACAGTTCAATATTGTCAGCTTTTCAATGTTTTAGATGTTTAATCACAGTATTGTTCTATTTGCCTCCAAATATTGAACACAAGAGTGCAAACTTGCTGAAGTTAGTTTTCACTTCATGGATATTCATCTAGCGCTCTCAAAAGACTTCCAGGTGTGGAAACTTAGTTGAATTTACATTCAAAACTTGTTCCCTGGTATATTGAATTGTGGAAGACCTACTGCTCTGTTAAGAGCCAAATTTAATATGTCTTCCTGTATAAAATTGAAAACAGACATTTTTTTCTAAAAAGTTATCCCCAAACAAAGCTTTGTAGAAACTTACTTACTCACGTAACTCCTTTTAATATAATTTTATGCTGTGGTGGAGTATAATCCCTTTTAAATCATGTAAGGCTGGTAGCAATACAGAAAATTGGTGAAAGCTTTATTCTGCTAGCAACTGTCATACTGTTCTGATTAAAATGTTACTTCTGCATAATTGCGTGCCTGATCATGTACAGCCGTGCACAGTTAACATTAAACCTTCCACAACGATGCAGCTGGTAAGAACTGTAATAAATGTGCTGTTGTGTGTCCCTTCCCAAGGTTAGAGCCAGTTTCAGCTTTTTTCAGTTGATAGACCTATATGTGTCAAAATAAGTGATTTTTCAAACTCAATGACAATGGTCTGAGTATTCTTAGATCAGCTTTTTCTTTCAGCAGAGGAAAGCATTTTCTTTGGCCTCAGGAGAGAGAGGTGTTTTCATCAAAATGGTAATTTCTCCTCCTCCTTCTCAGTTAAAAAGTACCTCTTAGTATAAAAGTACCTTTTGTAACTGCAGTGTGTGAAAGTACCTCTCACAAGTCCAAAAAGGAGTCTTTACTTCATTGCATGTTCTTGGATAACAAAGTGATTGGATAAATAGTTCAACAGAGATGGAGAGAATATACTGGGAAGGAAAGTGCTGAGACTTTTTTTTAATTACTCTTGATGCTACTGACTGTTGGTTGTGGCAAGAGATGACAAACACTTGCTTTCTGTATAGAGTGTAGTGTAGTTAGGACTTTCTGTACCTTCTTCACCACCATTGCAAGGCACGTGGTTCATTAGCTGCTGCTATATGTTCTATTCCTCTATGCAGTTAGGAGCACTCTTATATACAATTGGCTTTTGATTCATATGGTGGAGAAGAAATAGAAGATATTTTAAAAATGCTGATTCAGTTTTTTTATGAAAAACAATTTAGTACGTGCAAATCAGTGCAGAGGTTTGCTGTTAGGCAGTGAAAGGTCTTTATCAACTGTTTTGCTTACTATCATGGCACAAAACAATTTTGGATATCATATGCAAATCCCAATCTGATCTCCAGTTGTTGAGGTTATTATCTGGATTTGCAATTATACACAGAAAATTGTTTCTTTCTAAATGCTTTTGGCAGGTTTTGACAGGCATAATCCTGGTCTCATCCAGTATACTTCTTCCTGTTGATAATGAAACTATTCATTTTTTTTCTATTCATATACCTGTAGCATACGTTTTGAAACATTCTGAGGTATTTATGTTTCATTATGAAATTCCACTTGAAAGGTATACAAAGATTAGCTTGATGTCACCAAGCTAATCTCTGTACACGTTTATAACTTCAGGGACAACAAAATTGAAGAGTTATTTTTAGTCACAACACTACTTGATGAGAAGAATGTAGTGAAAAGGAAGTTGTGTCTCTGCTTTTCATTTTGGATACCCTTTGCTTCCTATGTTGGTGGGAGCTTATATCCATTAGTTGTTCCTGTGAAGTAACAAAACTCTTATGATACAGGCAGCTAGAGAGGAGATGGATTTCTCTTCATCTGGGATGGTTCTCTCTTTCCCTCTTCCCTATTGCAACGCAGAGTTAGAGGAGGTCAGCAGGCTCATATTTGTATGACTCAAATGTGTGTTAGAACCTGAGAGTCAATGTCATGACTTTGGAACGATGATTTCATTGGATCAGGGGAACAGTTCTCAAGGTTCTTCAAATGTAATTGCACAGAGACATTTAAGACTTCAATGCCTGTGAGACTTGTTTTGGAAGAGTGGCATTTGGAAATGGTTTTGCTTTTCAAGTTACAGGAAACCTTAGTGAGAGTACTATGTTATACTACATATACCCCCTACTGTTGTGTAGAACTTATCTGTAGAGTTACAGGGCTAATTAGGCAGTATGTATTGCCATATAGGCAGACTGCTGATCTGCTATTTTTATCCTTATAATTTTGTCCAAAAACAATCCTTTCTCGTGAAGATGTTGTCAGAATTTTTGGTATGCTGCCCATCTCACTGCAATGGAAGAAGTGCTGCAAGGAGTTTTTTTCTAGCCACATGGTAATTTTCATTCACCTGTCATAGGAGGATATCAAGTGCTTTACTTTGGAACAAATACTCTGGGTGACAGTAAATATAGCTTGACGGAGATCATTCAATAGAGGAGTTGCATCTAGTTGATTTATGAATTTTGTAGAAATGTATTCTGGCACAATTTACTGTGAAATACTTCATGGATAGCATCTACTGAGATTTTGATATTTTTCCACACAGCACAAAAATTCTTCTTAGGAAGGTAAGGAGAGAGTTGATGTGTTAACTCAGTGAGTACTCCCCCAGGATAGTGGAGGAAGCAGCCTGATTGCTGAGCATACAACCCATTAAGGTTTGGGGCTGGGCAAGTTTGGAACAATTTTTATTCTTCATATAGAAGTTTCCTCTTCTTTTGTAAAAACCATAGCTAGGCTTTAGTACATGCAAATATATTTCTTCATAATTCTTTGTAGGTATTATTTATGGAGTTCACTAGTGTTGCTATATTTTCAGGCTGGAATTGGTTGTGTCTAGCAGGAGGATAGAGATTCTGCAGCCATGAGGAACAGATGCTTATTTTGTTCTAGACTACATAAAACTATTACAAGTCAGAGACAATCATTATATCATCGACAGCTGTCTCTCTCATGTTTGGATAACCACAGATTGATGTGAAATATTTTGATTGTTTGTAATTCTGTTACTAGTCTGGAAAATATGACTTCAATCAAGAATAAGGGGAAGATGAAAGAGTTTTTGTTCTCTTCATTGTTGTTCAGAATCTATTATTTCAATATAAAGCTTTTGCAGTCTAGTAAATAGCTATACAGTTTGTGACATCTCGTACATCAGATTCTGCACACTAAGCAATAACGAAGTATTACGAAGCACAGAAAACTACAAGATTAGCATCTAATTGATGGTAACTGTATACTAGTGTGGACCTTTTGCCCTCCCACGCAGACAAATTGTAAATCCAGTAGAGTTTACATTATCTATTTAATATATCACTTCTCAGGTAACTCCTGTACCTAAATTGATGCAATGGGAGTCAGAATTTAGCTGGGGCTTTATCAATCAAATATATTGATCTCCTGAAGGGTGAAAATATTTCTGTAGAACCAGTAATTATACCTGATTCAAGTCACTTTAGCAGTTTGTGTTCCAATCTGTTCTCATGGATCATGTGGAAAAAAGATAACTTGAGTCTGTTGATCACAGCTTGAATTGATTAATTGCCTTATCAAACCTTCCAGAATCTATTAATGTTTTTAAAGGTACATCAGCATATCATCCTTTTTTTTTTCTTTTTTTTTTACTTTCTTGTTACCTTAGGAAGGGAATGCAGAGTTACAAACGTAGAGTATCTGACGTTTATCCCTCCTTGCTCATCTTAATGTTTGTTCTTATATGACATCATCACAGCTATGCAGCCATCCAGAGTTGGATTTGATTGTCTGCCCATGATATACAAACTAATTCACTGAAAAAGGACATCAGTCATTTTTATTACGGTTAGTAGATACAGTTAGAAAAAAATAGTTTAAAAAGAAAAAAAATGGCGTGTAAGGGAATGTGGGGACTATTCTTTCTAAAAATGTGGATTGTGGGGCTTGCTGGAGAAGTAGAAAGCACATTTTTAACAAGATAATGGAGCACCCTAAATATCATCCGTTTCCAGTTTTTATATTGGTAAACCATTTTATTATGACCCAAAGCAGTGGGTCATGTTTGTCCAAATTTTAATAGACAGAAATGGTATATTTTGCCAAAACATATCAAGTACAAACTTCAGCTGGTGAACACAGCTGTGCGGGTTGGAGATGTAGATAATACTCATCCAATTTTAAAATGTCTGCTAAAGGTAGGTGATGAGCAATATTGGTGTCATGTGAATTTGTATATGTGAATAGAAATATTATTTCATTTATATTTCGTGTTAATGTAGTTTCTTTGTTTAAAATTACATAAGCTCACATATATGTAGTGAATAATGAAAAATGGTTTGGTTATAGAGGAGTTCTTTACTAGCAGGGAGAAAAAAAAGTTGAGTTTTTATTAGGTTGAAGATAACAGTCACTTTTTTTTTTTTTTTTTAATCCCATTGCTAAAGCTATTTGAATTTTCTTTTCATGATGAAATATGTAGTCCAGTAAATAGCAGGGAAGAACCTATGTATCTATATGTCAGTTCTAATATGGATGTTCTGTCTGCTTTTTTGAGCAAATTTAGGGTATATTTGGAGATGAACTGTGATAAAGCTATGAAGAACGATGATATTGTGGGGAAATGAATACCAAGGAGTAATTGTCAGCAATTTTCTTTTGAACTAAGATCAATATCCTGGTTTAGGTTTACCGTTTTATTTTTATTTTAATGGCTGTAATGAAGGGTAACATTCGTGAATGATGCCAACATGGAAGAAATTGTGAACATTTTTAGTTATAAATAATTTTGATAAATTGTAAGGAGAGTCCACTAAAATGCAAGATAGTATAATTGGGAAGGTGAACTCTTAGGCATACGTAGTAGAGCTGAGTGGTATAATGGTTCTTACCTCTTATGTCCAACTCCCCTAAATAAGTTAATAATCTGATAGTTAGAAAATAAGGATATATTAACGGCAAGATAAGAAAATCCTGTTGTCTCTCTCTAGTTTGAATTCTGCTGGAAGGTCTCTTCCAGATTTGAGCCCCTTTAAGAAAAATCTGGCAAGTTGAATTGATTCCATTGAAGAACAAGAACAGCAACAGGTGATATTTAAATAAAGTAATGTGTAAGGAGACATTAACAGAATACATCTGTTTTCTGGTATATAAAAAAAAAAGGACTCCATAAACTATGTACACAACTTCAAAAAATACAAAATAGTCTTGTAAAGTGATGGATTGTTCTCTGAAGAGGCTGTGTGTGGGAGGAAAAGAAATCATCTGTTTGTACTAGCTCAGATGTTTGGATGTTAGCAGAAGATTCACCATATAAAAAAAATATATTGTGCTGGAGATTTTAAGAAGGTTCTCAAATATCAGACGTGGCATTGATATGTTTGGTCTCTAAAGATCCTTCTCTTGTCATAGTTCCTGTAAAAAAAAAAAAGTGTTTAATATGATGTCCTTCCGGTAATTAAAGTCTCAGGTTCCTCTTCTCACCTTTAGTTTCTTTCATGATATTATTTTCTCTTTTTCAGTGACATAAAATGTCTATTAGTTACGGCTGTGAGCATTACATAATTGTAATATTATTTAGTCTTAGAATTAACATTATTCCAAGCTACCTGATAAGCAATAGCATTGGTGTTCAAGTTTTTGGTGGATTTTTTTTTCCTGTTCACTTTGTTTTATTTTTTTTCTCAGTGAGGTTATAGATGAAAAAAGAAATTACACAAAAATTATTTCAACCACATAAATTGTCATTTCAGAAATATAACTAGAAAATAATGTCTTAAATGATACTCTGTTTAATTTATGAAATAATTTTGTCATGATTGTGATATTTATCTAGCATTTTTCATATATACTGTTGTGGAAGATACTGTTTTTTGTATATTATAGATTATCTTAGCATATAAAATAATTGAATATATTGTAGTTTAATCATTCTTTTGTTGAATGAAGCAGGTCTCTAGAGGGAAGAATCTGACAGTTTATGATCATCACATTTATGGCCAATTAGTAATATTCAGCGAAGCAATTTAAGGGAATCATCTTAACCACTCACATACTGCAGGACATCATAGTTGCATCCATTCTCGGTCAAAAATAATGTAGAAAAACATATATACTGCAAGAGCTAATAAATAGTAATAATCTGCAACAGCAGCTTAGAAGCAAACGTTAGGGCTCAAGCAAAACATCTGCATACTGTGTTACATGACCACTCTTAATCATTCTTGAAAATGAAAGAGATTACCCAGTAGGTCTAAATCATGGCAGATACCTTCTTATAACCACCAGATCCAAACCTTTCCCAAGGTGGTTCAGATAGATTTCTCTTTGTGGATATCATCTGTATCTGAGATGTGCACTTTAACACCAAGAAGATAAATAAAATTAGTTTGGATAATGAAGTAATACATAAAGCTATTTTATAAATTCTTTGTGACTTTTGTGATTAAGTTACAAAAAAAGAAAAAAGGATGAGTTGACAATGCAGAAAGTAAAAGGTCTGATAGGAATGTTTCAGTGATTTTGACATATATATGTTTACTTGTAGTAGACACTTATTCAGAACAACTTATTTTTTTTTCAGGAACTTCTTCAGCTTCTAAATGATATTAAAATAGGGAGAAAAACTGATTCACTTCAATAGTAATCTCGGGAGATGTGAATTAACTCTTGAGATTCAGGAAATAGATTCAGGCTGGGAACATCATTTTTCGTTTGTTTTAGTATCTGAAGTAAATGTCTCACTGATTGAACAAGATCTGAAGTCATAACTTTGTTTCACTTTAGAAAGTGCACGCTCAGGAACAGTCTCAAGCGCTTATGTAAGTAATTGCCAAAAGTTTGAATAGGTTAAAATAGGGCAGGGACTGTAGTGTACACCTCTGGGTTGCTAGGTGGGAAATTGCTGTGGTCTTGTCTGGTCTGTTTTGTGGTTATGGCTAGAGATGTGAAAGATATCAGTTACAATCTGTTGCAATGAGAACAGTTTTTGAAATCTCACAGGTTCCCTATATGCCTAATTTTCATGTGTATTTTCCAGTAACTGACAATAGAGACATTTATACTGAATTTTTCTATGATGAATAAAGGGAAGCCTTCATGGGACACTACACAGGTGTTTCATTCAGAGCTCAGTAACAAATACTATAAAGCTTTTTTTCTTTGCTCAATCCCATGCCAATATTGCCTGATGGTAGATTTGCATTCTTTCATACATGTCCTTGTAAATTTTAATCAAAAATATTCATATTTTATTAAATGAAAAATATGCTAATGGGTTTTATTGAATAATTGTAATTGTCTCCATCATACTAAGGGCTTCAAGGATGTAGTGGTTGTATTAATTTAGTTAATTCCTCTGTTGTTTCTGAGCTATTTCATATTCTATGATTTTAAAATATCTTACGTCTGACATACTTGACCTTTCCCATACACTTACCACTCAAAAACTAAATCTATTCAGTAGAGCTTTTGAAGTATCCAGATTGAAGACTCCAACAATCTTACACGGGCAAGAGATGGCACTCTCTTTTCATAATTGGTATCTTAGGAAGAAATAGACCACTTGAAGAACCATCTGACAGAAGAATCCCGATGAGTATTCTCACCTCCTTTAATAATGATGATGATAAGGATTAGGAATCCTCTAACACAAGATCACTCTACAAAATCTGAGCAGTTCTACAGGACTCTTGGAGAAAGTCTTCATACAAAACATTTTTCCTTTATTTTTGTCCAAAGTTTTATTGTATCTTGTATCAAGTGTTATCCTTTGTTCCTTGCAATTTCACAAGCTTTGTTTTTTGTACTTTGCTTGGCTATTAAAAGCTTGACTATTTGCTTTAATCTACTGCAGTGACCTTACACTGCATGGTATAATATACATATATGGGTGAAATTACACGATTAGTCAATACTTGCAGGACTGAAATATAAATTTACGAAAGCTTAGCTATACATTTTGTGATTTCTGAGGTTTTTTATGATTGCATGAAAGCACCTCTCCTGAAATGTAGTTAAGTATATCATAATTTAATGAATGTCTCACAGTCTAATTGCTAAAATTGTTTATTTTTTACACAAAAATAAATATCTTTCTTAGAAACCAATTTTTCTTATGTTGTATCAGACATCAGATGTACCAGTCATTTATTTATTTTGGAAGACAACTCTTTACAGGTCTGCTTAGCCTGCTTGAGTCAAAGCTCCTTTTTCCTTGAGTCTTAACTAATGAGCCAGTCAAGTCCATGCTCTTTTGTTTCTGCTTCCAGAATTCACAAGGCTGACAAAACATATTTTGCAAATGCTGCAAGTATCTCCTTTCTGATGCATCTAATGTCCCTAGCTAGTAGGAGTGTTTTAAAAATAAAAACTATGTCCTGTTGAAAAATGCTAACACTGACTCTACAGACGCTAAATAGATTTTAAACAATAGGAGGGGTGGGGCCAATAAAGAGCAATGTTATTGGAAATAAAACACAACAGAGGTTTTTTGTGTTGCTCAGATTTCACTCCATATGCATAGGAAACTACTTTTTTCAGTTAAAACTGCTATTAGTGTCAATTTTCCATCTCTTCTGACTTCCTCGTGGCCAGAAACTTAGAATTACTGCAGTGCAATCCACTCCTAAGGGCACTTGAAGCAGCCATTTGTGTGTCATCATCTGACTTTGTCCTCAGGTTGCCATAAAGATCCGTGAGATCACAAGGTTGCATACGGTGTCTCCGCCCAAGGATTGTGGGAGAGGTTTCTTGAAAATGTTGTGCATTATTTGCATTAATTTTGTTTCTGGCAGAAGTCTCCCAAGAATTCAAATAGTCTGACTACAACCATCTTTAAATTTATAATACATTTGAGGTGTTGTTATTTTTTAATTTTTATAAGTACATCTTTTTGGCTACTTCCTGAAATCTACTTTTGGGAAACAAAACTTTCTTAATTATGACTAGGTTTAAGTTAATATGTAGAACTAGCCATATAATTTAATATGCAGTGCTTGCTTTAGTACATATATGAGATATATCAATATATACACTTTTATTCACTGTCATTGAAAATGAACTCTCGATCCTCCAATTTACATTACACCATGTTTAAATTACTATTCAAGCTACCGCTTACTTTGACTAATCAGGTTAATGGATTTAAAAATCAGCTTTAAAGATGACACGTAGGTGGAACAGAAACATCACCATGCTATTTAAACCCAAATACAAAGAGTTTAAAAGAAAAAAGGCCAGAATGTATGAGTCAATTTTTTTTCTGTGTTAATCTGACAGTTTGTGTGTTTCTGCTACGTATCTTTAATGACTTCTGTAAAATTTAAATCATTCTGTATGTTTTACAAAAGGAACAGACAAAAAGAAACATTGAAATTACACATTTTTATTTAATAATTCTAGCTATTCATAATATCAGATCGTTGCTTATTACTAGAGGAAAATTATTTGTAAAAACACTTGAAATTATATATGAGTTACTTTCCTACTTGGGTGTGTTTTAGAGTATTTATGAGTCATAATTAAGGGTCCTTTACAATGTGATATACCTGTAGTAATTACAACAGGATTTGGAAATCTGTGACTCCAGATGCCAATGATTTGAAGGTGATGCTAGATATTCCAGTACCTCCTTAAAGGTCTTGGTAATTACCTGTGCCATAAAAGTTCTAATTGGTTAATCTATTATTCATTATTTTTGCTGGCAGAGCTACTTTGCTCCCTGTTAAATGCACTAAGCAGTTTTAGGAATGCATCTGGAAGAACTCTCTAGGACTAATACAGTAAATGCATAATACAACCACGCTGCTGAAATTAAGTCTCTCTATACACAGAAGAGCTTTAGCCTGATACTCTCCAATCCCCTGAATGTCAGTGTGGAGAGCTCAGCTCCTGTCAGCACTTTGGTGTGTTTCCAGTATCCTGCAAGTGTTTTCTCACTGGTTCAGGACAAAAATACCTGAGGAGCCACTATGCCATGTATTTGAAGCCCAGATAGCAAAGGTTCAGAAGAGCTGCAAGCTCAGCATTTTTAAAGACCTTGGTTTTTGAAAGCCAAACATTTAGTAACCTAGGCACCACAGTCTCACTGTCGTACATCAGTCTTCACTGCATTTATCCTTATGAAACCTCTGGCTGGGTCAGTAAAGGTGCCTGAATCTTACTACTTACTGAGGATGAAGTATGAAGAAATGACTTAAAGGTTTTAGAAAGCATGTTTGCTTTACAGGTAGCAGCCTGTTTGGGTTTCAAAAGAGTCCAAGTGGTTCAGGCATCCAGCTGTACTCCCTTTGGTCACCTTCCCTAACCTGCTAAGGTGCCTATGTTACCTTTCTGGTCAGTGGTGCAGTCTGTGTCTGAGCAGTGCTAGAGCCTAAACCATGGTTAAGTATCCAAACTACTGGGCAGTAACTTTTCTCTTGAGGGTTTAAAGAATGAAAACTTAAATCCATATTGCCTCTGTTCTGTAATGGTGCGCTTCTGTGCACTTCACTGGGTGCAGCTAGAGCCTCGTGCAGGTAGAGACACAAGCTTCAATGCATAGTTGGGACTGGAGCTGTTGTTTGTTTTGAAGTGCCTGACTCATCTACTACCTCTTAATACAAACTGATTGAGAGTTGTCAGCCCTCAACAGAGCAGAAAATAGTAAAGCAGAAATTTGAGGGGGAAATAACTAAGTTTCAGTTATACAGAGAGATATATATATATAGTATATAGTACAGATGTGAATCAAGATTTCTTATTTAATATTGGAGTGGCCTGAAGGAGTCAAACATTGTATAAAAACCTTATTTTCATGGACACAGTGTAAATTCAGAACAAAAACCTTAAAACTCCAGAGATACCATAATCCTATTGACAGATATATTTTTAGACTTATGAACAACCTTTCTGTTTCCTTTGTACTTCAAAAGCAGCTGGACCCAAGAGTCTCACCTTTTTTAAAGGTACAAAAAGTGCCCATTGGATAGTAAGTAGCACAGATATTCTGCAGATACCATTGTCCTTACTTTTTTCCTACAATAAAGGTGAAAATCATAGATATAGGAATTTTTGAGGAGGTTTGGATGTTCTTACTTCCAAGATCCAGTTCAGTAGTTCTCTTTGTGATGGTGGAACATGGCAGATGCTTGAAAAGAATGTATAGTCAAATTTATCCTGTAAAGTGTAGTTATGGGTTAATCTTCAAATGTATATATATTAATGTTGCTATATCTGTTATTGGCTGCCTCACATGGAATTGAAATGTGAATTTTTTGCTCCTCGCCAAAGCATAATAAATGACCAACACATCCTCACTTCTGAGTTAATATGTCTAGATGTTGTGGCAATGCATTCCTCTGTTTTACATGTAAGTTGTTTAATTTGGTATTAGATTTTGCTTTTGCGTTATATGTGTTGCTTTTCAGTATCTTTGAATGTTTCCTTGGTACTGTCTTTCATAAGAAGAAAAACAGAAATATTCCTGCATTAACACTGCTGTCAAATTATATGGCTGAAACAGATTTGAGCTACAGGAAATTCATTCTCCATTCTCTTTGCAATGAATCTAGAGGGTGACCTGTTTGTTTTGAATTACAGTAGCTTTCATAGAAGTCAGGCCCATAATTAGGAAGCAAGAATATGCATGAGTAATTTGCAGTCGTGTAATGAAAGATTGCCATGGGAAACCAAGTAGATCAACAGATGCTGAAACCCTTGCTGTCATTCTTGGCATATTTATTTTTCACTTTACTTCTCATCTTCTGAGTCACGATGACCTGAGAAATTTACAGACTTCCATGTATTATGACAAATACTAACATTGCAGCAGATATTCCGTAATAATTTCAAATGAAAATAGTGTGTATTCCATGTATCAGAAACCTGAGTTTAATACATAGGCCTTTTTATATTAAAACTAGTAGACATTGATTAAATGAGCAACAGAGATCATGAAGTATTATGTTTCTCTAGACAGCTGAAAAATGTTTTTGAAGGTATCTGCTTATTTCTGGAAAGAGCAAATTTCTTTGACGTTTGTTAGTGTAGGGTAAAACAATCTCTATTACCTTCGTCAGGCTCAGAAAGGCATGCACTGAAGTACATCCATCAAAAAATATATACATAAAACCATTTATTTATACCTGTTTCCAAAAAGACAGGTAGTAAGAAAGGAGGAAGTATAATCTGAATGGTCCTTCAGTTTATAGGGAAATTGGCAAATTTTGTAGAATATCTATTTCAAGTTAACAGTTACATTAAGAAATTGCTTTCAGTGCATACAGTGAGTTTACTAAGATGAAAGTGTTTATTTACAATAAGCTTGATACTGTAACTGTGCATACCTATACTGGAATGTGTTACTTTTTCCTTGTGAAGACTAAAATAATATTTTTGCTAATTCAATATTTTTAAGCCATTAAGTGCAGGGTCAATCTGTTAAAATTCTTTGTCTTGATCCGTTTTTAAAATCTGAACTTTTTTTTCTGGTTGGAACATTTGCCTGTATTTATTCGTAGGAAGGATCTAAAGTCTTCAGAGAGGTCGTCTTTTTATAAAATGTCAGGGAAGCAGCATGACTGCTGTCTTTATTCAGCAAGTTCCTTTGAGCTGTTCTGGGGAGTTTTTTCTTGGTTATTTCGTCTGGTTTCTGACTGAACAGAAGATCATTCTACTGCTCTGTTCTCTTGGCAAAGTTGATCAAAGGCAAGTTACATTAGAGCCTGCTGCTCAATTTTATTTTTATATTATAAGAACGTTTTTGCCACTGACACAGGAAGAATAGGGAAACGTGGCAGTGCTCTGTTGTCTAATGACTGACAGCAAGCTTAAAAAAAAAGCTACTTTTAAATCTGGAGCTGATAAGAAGATAAGAGATCCCTCCTTACTGTGGCTTAACTTTGTGTCTGTTGCCATCTTCATAGAGAAATTAATCTTACTTGTAAGAGTAAAATGGTTTCCTTGGCTCCAGAATTTTTTTTTTTCCACTGGGAGAAAAAAAGCGCTTTTGTAGTGTTACTGTAGCCACCTTTGTAATGTTGTATGGCTTGTGTCTGAAAAGAGAGCTTTTGGAATCCATCATGATACCAGAAGGGAAAGGCCAAAGTATGCATTTGAAGACTTAATAGCATAAACAGTTTACGAAGTATATTTATGAAAGTTCTCAAACTTATACACTTGTCTTTGTTGATTATCTTGCAACGTTTGTTTTTTTTTCTTTTTTTTAAGCTTATATGAATGTTCTGAAAGGCATTGAGGCAGACTGCAATTATTGTTATTATTTTAAATATCTGCCATGAGTTTTACGAGTATTGTGATAAAGAAGCAGCCATCAACAATGAAGCTGGCCTTTCCAAATCATTCAAGTCTGCACACTGTGAATGTGCTCAGCATCACACTTAGGAGGGATTGCTCAAAGACAAGTGTTGATTACCTCAGAATATCCTTGCCTCCTTGAGAACAGAAGTGGGAGTAAGGCATATAAGTATTTGTTGAATTAGTGAAATGATGGTTGAAATATTCAGTGTTAATCCCATGTATTGCAGTTTTTGTACATTTTCTAGCTACACCCTTTAGCATGAACAGTCTTTCTGTATCTATCTATTCCTAAACACCTCTGGAAAATGATATTTTCTGTTTGCAACCTCAGGTACAAAACTGCTGTGTCATTTCTGTCCGCAAAAATACTTTGAGTATGACCTTCCAATTTACTTCCCTTTGATCAGATTTTTTTTTTTTTAATTCAGAACTGAGTCTTGCAGTTCCCTTTACGCAAGCCTGTCACCTTAATTTCATATCATTGCTTTCTCAATTCAATGTGTCTTCGTTTCACTGTGACTTAATATTTAGAAATGTATGCATGGGTCATCTCAGTAAATTATATAATATTATCTTTGTAGGTGCTATATAAGAAGGAATATTTTCAGGCAGAGACGTTATCTTGAAGATACTGAGACAAGCTACTTACTATTTTTGCTTATATCAGCATAAGATATCATTAAAACCCTTTGTCAGGATCAAACTTAATTTTTCAATTCCCTTCCCCAGTGAGTCAGGTAAAGTAAAAACTCCGAGTCTGCAAAGTTGACCCTTATCATCAATTCTCAGTAACACACCTATTGCCCTCTTAACCAGTCCTTTCCTGTGTTAAGCAGGTGGATATAAACACAGAATTAGAAAGGAGGATGTCATAAGAGACAAAAAAAAAAAAAAAAAGTTATTTGAAACCTGCCTTTAAGAGTGAAAGTGGGAAGAAAGTTATCAAGATCACATTTAATTCTTTACCAGTCTTTTCTAGGGCTTGTAGGAGAATAGAAATATTCACTGCCCCATCAATCTAGCCTTTATATAAAAAATCAGATATAACCTGGAGAGAACTTCATGCTTTTCAATCAGATTTGTTGCGCCACAGGGTTGGTCATTTCTGTACCAGTTCATATGGAACAGTTGTGAGACAAATCTGAAAGCATTTCTAAATAAAGAAACTCCTGTCAGATTGGAGATTGTTTAAAAAATACCAGTCTATAGCAGACTATATCTCTATTAAGAAAAAGTTGACCAAAAGCACATATATGCTTTTTTTAAAAAATAATATATATGGTTGAAAATAAATGTAAATAAATAATAAATGTAAATAAATATAAATGTAGGTAAAGTCACAAAAATTTGCTAGGTTAAAAGGAGTGTGAAGAGGGATATAAGAGATGTTAGGTTAGGGTTCTGTAAGGTGGAGGGGGAACAACAAGGAGGGAAAAAAACTGATGTTGTCACTGGTTAACTGAAGTGGGGAACTGATAGGAAGGTATCAGACAAATGGGTACAGTGAGAGGGAGAGCCTAGAACTAGCTGAAGGGTGGGAGAATTAAGCATTTTTAGAGAAAAGAAGAAAAAGGATTGAGTGAAGTGTAGTAGTCAGAAAAGAGAAAAAACATCATTTATCAAGGAGGAGGAGGGTTCTCTTACTCAGCAGTCCCATAAATTATTATTATACTTTCTTATTCAGTTATACCTCTTGATTTTTTTAAGAAAAAAAAATAGATTTTTTGGAGAACAAAGGGAAGAGACCATACTTTGGACAGGCAGACAAGCAAGTGCCAGTATAATTTACTTTGGGAGCAAAAGGAAATTGTTCATTATTTCACTTCATTTGTACTCAGTTAACTTTACTGTACCATTATTGAAATAAAAGAGTAGAAGTACCTCAACAAAGTATTAAACGAAGAATAAAATATATTGAAAATGAACTCCCTTTGACACTATAATAGTATTTAATTGACATTAAATAGCTCCTTTGGAACCATTATGAGTATGATATGAATACAAATGTATGAAACATTTCCATCATATTGAATCAACAGTTCCTATAGATGAAGTTACGTCATTGGAGCCATTAAGAGTTGCACTGTTGCAAGTGAATTCAGTGCTTAGGAAAGAGCCAGGTTGACATTTCTGAAGACTGAGGTCTTACTGTGTGAAGCTTGTTTGATTTAGCAGTTTTGCTAACTGGAAACGTACTGCAGGAGCTGATCAGAACTTTGTGCAACTTGACTAGTCTCTTCTTGAGGCTGCTAACACTATGCAGCCATCTACCAGCGGACAAAGTGCAGGAAGAAACATGAACAAGGAATCCAAACGAGTAGATCTATGCTATTGGCACAACATTGTACAAGCTTCTCTGTGCTTTTTTCACTAGTAAGACTTCTAATAATCAAGCAAAAGTCTTTATATTTCAGATGCAACTTTCTCAGGGCATACAGAAGCCTGGGTGAGAGGATCATGAGTTCTTAGAGTTACTTTCTTCTCAACCTACTCATGATATTTGAACCTCGGGTTCTTTTCGTCCAGTACCATTGTACGTATTGCAAGTACTATTGCACTGTACATGAGGAATCATTTTCTCAAGAGCTCAAGTCTTTCTGAGATGCAGTGAAACCTGTACGGAAACAAAATGAGTCTTTAACAGAGCAAGCTGTTGGTATTTGAGGTCTCTGTAATTCACAGTTAATTGCAGATACTGGAAGGCACTGCATGTCTTTGCTAAGCACATTATTGTATGTGGTTTTCTGTCTGGATTTCTCCATAATTTGTTCCCTAGTAGGCTAACAAATGTGGTACAACAGATTAAGGTATTAGATCTGTTAATTTTGGCAAGGTATTTCCCTTCTAATAAGCGGATTAAGCCATACCCATCTACTGATCAGCATAATAAAAAATGGCTCTTTTGTTTGTATTTTATAACTTTTCAGAAGCCTACCGAATTTTACATACTATTCTTAATTGGAGAAGAGAATACTTTAATGGAAGGCACATTCCACTTACAACAGTATGCCTTTGGGAATTCTATCAATACACACTGGATTTTTTTAATGTATTTTGAATAATTATACAAGCTCTTGTTCTGAAATAAGAGTGCAGATACAAAAACATCCTTTTGTGCAGTTCATCTATAGCAATGAGTCCTTATTTACAGATAGTTTACTTGGATATATAAGGTCTTTTAAGGGGAGAAGTTATTCCTGCAGTAGCAGATGGAGGATTTCTTTTTATATGCTTTGGTGCAAGGCAAGAGGTAAACTAAATTTGATAATCCGGGTGAGATTGTGAAGTCAACACTTATTATTTAGGAAAATCCTGAATCATTGTAGATCTTTACAGGTACAGTTGTATTCATGCGGTCTTGACAGTTTAGTAGTAGGCTTTTTAGGAAAAAATAAACAAATACTGAATAACAATGGGAGTTGCATACAAAATTCCTTTAGGTTAGCAATCTGGTCTGGAAGCCAACTTTAGAGAGAGCTTTATAGAAAAGAGTTGTTTTCATGCTGGAAAAGGTGATAGAGATGAAATTTATTAGAGGGAAAATGTTTAGTGATATGGAAGATAAGCATGTTTTCATTATAATTGCGGCAAACAACTGCTTTGAATATTTGGACTATTTTTTTCCAAAAGTTCAGCATTTTCCAAAATAACTGTTTGGAGAACTGCTACAGGGTCATTTGTGGGGAAGGAGTGGCAGTGAGATAAGCTGCTGAAACCTTCACCCCAGGCCTTCAGATACTCTTCCAGCTTACTGCAGTCATTGAGGAAACACTGAAGACGATTTATTTCCTTAATTTTCCAAACCTTGCGATAAGTGGAACTTAGATTTTCTGTCTCTTAATTGCTGAGGAGCCTGTTTGCTGTGGCTAGAGCAGATACCAGAGTTTTAGATGATGATGGTTAATTTTTGCAAGTTTCAGCTTTTGTCTCTGGCGTTCTACATGAAAAAAAATGGATATTTTGAGAACTAGTAAGATAAAATAGTACTCTGAAGGAAGATATGTATGGCTTTTGCAAAAAGAGCCATTAGCTCTGAAAAATTTTAAGTCATTTCAGTAGCAACATTTTCTCAGATCAAAGCGAATATTTACACAGTGAAAAAAAAAAAAAGTTGAAAAGAGATGCTATCTTGCTGAATCATGTGCCATCTCACCAGCCAAACCCTTTTGCTCCCATGAAAACAGAATTATGTGCCCTGGACCTCCGTGGTTTGCAGAATTCCCATTCCAGCATAAGGAACCAGAGGCTGTAAAAGTAATATGAAGTACAAGGAACCTATGGTTCAGTGGTGCCACAGAGGGGAAACTTTCCATTCTTTATGGTTCTTTATAAAGCCTAATAGCACAGTGAAAAATGGAAACATTTGAAAGATTAAATGGTTCCCTTCTGAAATTTTTCGCTTGAATCAATAAAGACAGCTTGCAGAGAGGGGAAAAAATCTCAACTACAATAAAAATGCTTATATTGCTAGCTTCCACAAAAGTTGTAAAACCCAAAAATCTTCCCTTACAAAACCCAGCTTACTTGCTGGATAAAAAAGACCTGTGCAGTAGCTCTTCTGCATGTTTGCATGTCTGCATTTTTGTTTTACAGGTACGTAAGAAAATGGAGCTAAAAAAAAATCTGTGATAAATCACAGTGCAGGTCACCAATAAAAGTAGTGACTTGGTGAGCAATATTAGAGAAACAGTCTCTGTAGTAAGAGATTTCTTGAACAAAGGATTAAAGTGTTTCATGGAAAAATAAATCTATCATATTCAATATATGCAGTTGATAATGATTGGGCTCCATATCATAAACCAATGAGATCCTTGCGTAATGATAATTTTACGTTATATGAACACTCATAATATACATTTATTAGACATGCAGAATTGTCAGGCTTTTTCAAGTTACGAAGTAGTTACGAAAGTGATCAGCAGAGAAATAAATGCTTTTTTTAATGTAATTTCTCTAGAATTGTAGAAACAGGAAGGCAACACTTTCAAAATGAATGAAGTCCTCCTAATGGTTTCGTATTCTGCTAGCTGTATTAGTCAAATGAAAAACAATTCTTTTTAGTACTAAGCATTTTTTTTCCAAGGGCTAAATAAAAAAGTGAGTTATCTCGCTCTGTTTCCTCAAAGTTTAATACCTCTGATCTTCTGAACACTGTTTACTATTCTGAAAATAAATTATTTTTTGTTTCTAATCATAAAATATGAGTTTAGGTGTTCTGGTTTAGATCACGGCTTTTGGAAGGGTGGCATCCATTGCCGAACGATACTTAAAATCCCTTTTCAGGGGTGATGTTTTCAGGGAAGAGGAAAGCCTTAGTTCTCAACTCTGTAGAGGGGTTGAAATAGCAGATGGATGAAAACCACTGCTTCACCTTTCCTGGTATTAGTACAAAATTAACAGGATTTTGCTGCAAACAGATATGTTTTGAAGTAGAAGGAGACCATAAAAACTGTCAGATTTTAAGATGAAGTTGCATGCCCCAAGCAGCATGCTCTCAGATCATAGATTAAGAGCTGTGCCTGTTTTGTATGCTAGGGTTCAGATAAAATGAAGTGTTTAAGCTTGGAACTCATATTTAGGCTTCTAAATAGAAATGTAAATATTTTTTGCTTTTATTCTTTATTTAAAATCTTTATTTATTTTAATCTAAAACTGAGGCTACTGAAAACTTCTTGCAATACTGTCATCTTTACTGTCATCTTTACTCAGGTACTCCATGTTAGATGAGTGCTAATTTTGCAGGCAGTGCAGTAATGTTATACAAAGTTATGCCAGAAAGGCTGTAGTTCTAGGTCCCAGTTCTACGGGTTCTATATTATTTGTTGTTTCTGGTGGATGTTTTTGGATATGTATTTTCAATATTATGATAACTTGTTACAGTATCCTTTTGTATGCTTTGAATTATGAGGGTACACAGTCAACTCTAACGCAGTGTGTCTTGCTTACTGCTCTGGTTTGCAGCGAACACTGGAGTGGATGTGAGGTAGCAGTGCCATTAGGTGGCTTCCCCTCAGTTCTGTGCACTTTGTGCAACTTTCTTAATTGTTTCTGGGTACTATTCAAGGTCATGAGCATTACCTGTAAAGCCTAGCTTGGCATATTGAAAGAGAATGAGTTGCTTTCAGTAGCATCCTGTAAAATAAAAGATGTAAGGACTAAAAGCAGATTTTTCTCAATAGAGAGCCATCAGCTCTGGAATTCATTCCTCCATTTGTGCTATATTTTAGTGACATTAAGGGCATGACATGAGGTTTGTTTATTCATTCAACCTTTTATCTAATAAAGTGGTAAGATGGTGAGCCTAGAGATCTGTTTGAATGAAACTCCAGATTGATAATGTTTGAGCTCCTTGTTGTTTGTATACATTTGGAAGCACCATGAAATCAGAAAAAAATATATATTATACTGATGGTAGGTTATTGATTCTTTGCATGTAGATTGTATGGTGTTCACCTCATCCAAGTACCTGCAATGAGTCTGAGATAGCTCAGTAAAAAATTGCATTTTCAGTCATAAAGAACTGTCCCTAGGGCTCTGTTTAATTTCAGCCAGTGTCCATGGAAACTTCTGTCTTTTTGTACTTTTATGTGTGGGTGCTGGGGAAATACAGCTTCCAGGAGGAAGAGGCTTTGGCCACTTGACCTCTTGAAGAACAGCCAGGTGAATTGTCTGCTTTTTGCAAGCAGGCCATTTCTTTTGCACTGGGATCTTTATGACTATGTACGGCTGAAAATGTGGGCACTTGATTACACTCTGTAAAATGAGGGAAAGTAAAGGTGTTCTCTCCTACATGCGTCTGCCAGCTGAGGTCCTTAGCCACCTTCCTCAGCTTTTCGTCAGTGCCCTGCTACACTGTTAGCAATGATGAGGAACTATTTTACTAAGCCATTTCTTAAGTATGAGAGTTTTTGAAAACAATAACAAGATAATACAGGTAATCATTTCCAAAGTAAGAGAAGCAAAAGTAGTCCTGATGTCTTAATGTGAAGATACTAAATACAAATTTGTAGAGTAAGTACTGAGCTGAGGCGGTCAGGAGAGATTTTCCTGCACATTGAACATGTGTGCACACAAAGATGTTAAGGTTTTAAACCCCAGAACAAATGCACATATAAATGTAACTTAAAATGCTCAAAGAGATGATGTGTAGACTACTTGTATGCAGTTTCAAATATTTTTAAGCAGCCTTCATCGATATTTTTGCTGCTTTGCCCCCTTGGGACAGGAGTACAACTTTGTGTCCTAGAAAGTCTCCTAGCACATTAGTTAATATATACAGCTCTTATCACATCTTCAATTTTTTTTTTATTTTGTTTCCTCTAGTTAATCATGCAATCACTGTTTCCTAGCTTTTACATTAGTATTTAATTAAAAAAAAAATAGAATTTGCTTTTAGCACTCTGTTTAGGTTTCACTACTCAAAACACCAACCTGGAATTCACTTATTTTGAAAGGAATTCTTAGTCAGAAGCTACTGTTGTCATTGCACGGAGCAGAGAAGGACTGTTATACCTTCAGTTATACCTTCTGTTATACCTAGCAGACTGAAGAAAAAAAAAAAAAAAGGCAATGTCATGTTAACAAAAAAAAAAGAAAAAAGCATACCTGAAACAGACTGAAAATTGAAATGAGAAAATTAATTAATTTTAAAATGGTAGGTAGCAATAGCCTTTTCAATTATAATAATTTGTGAATCTTTTTGAACAGCTTCAAAAATGAAAATTGGTTTTAAGTGGTGCATCAAAAAATAAAATTATATTGTTGGTATTTCGATGTGATAAATAACCACCACTGGGTGCCACTGTTGAGTTTCAGAGCACTGGACCAGCCAGGGTTTCTGTGGCAGCCAAAATTTGTAGCTGGAAAGGAATGTGCAGTAGTAGTTGTGCAACAGAAATAAATTATTTCTGCAGTTTTAGGGCTTGTGAAATAGAACTGCAACCAAGATCCTCTTCTCAGTGTTTCACCGGATATTATCATATCTGACAGTCGGTTGTTGTGACAGGTCCAACATTCCTCTTTTCCCTGTGTCCCTGGCTTGCAGCACCGAGCAGAAGTGATGCTAAATGAGAGAAGACTATAAACTCACTTTATTGTTATGAAGCATTTTATCTCGTACTGCAGGCTTTTTGGCAAGCACATCTAGTCTGCTAGCAAGTCTTTCTAAATACCATGTTTACTTGTTTGGAGTGGTGCTGAGATATAGGAGAGCCCCACGTTTTGCATGGCTTTACATCTCCTATTTTCTTGGTCAGCAGAGCATAAATATGTTTTGGATATAGCTTGCCTGTGCTTTAGAAAAACTGGAAGAAAGAGTAATGGTGACTCGCAATGTGACCATTTTCTGACAAAAACTTATAAAATGATGAATATGTTTCTAAATAGTTTTGATTTTGAGAGTAGATAATTAGAGATTTTCTAAGGCAACTGAATCTTAAACGTATTTAAACACACATACACATACACAGAACAACGCAATGCTGCATGAAACAAGACTTCTGTGTTGAGATAGGGACTTAATTCTGTCTTGTCCAAAATATAATGTGCACTCTATTTTCATGGAATATTTTGATCTTTTCCTTTCAACCAGAATTTAGAGAATTTGGAAAGGTATTTGTGTGTGATATGCATGGCACATAAAATTAAAAATTTAGTTGAGTTCTGAGTATATATTTTGAAGTTAAGGACTAGGATTTGGATTTTAGGTTCTAATCTAAGTATATCACTTAAATATAGTTAATTTGAATTCACAGGCTTGAAGTTACATGTTTTACTGGGTTTTGTTGAAATGAGGCCTCACACATTGAAATACTTTTGATAAAGATTATGCTTATAGCTCTCATGGGGAATCTACCAAGCATAAACAAGTTCTGGTTTTGAGCTACTGTAGAGCTCCACCTTAGGAAGAAAAAAAAGTCTTGATTTGTAATTGGAAGAAGTCTCTTCATGGTACAGATTTGAACCCATTACTTGGTCAGCTGATCAGCTCTGTGCACTTTCTGGGCAATGATGTGCAAAGACAGAAAATGAATCACAATCTATAGGTTTGCTTTGAGATTGATTAATTTCTGATAGTAAGAAAGACTCTCTGTTTCCTACAGCAATATCCCTGCTTTGGTTTTTTGGGTGATTTTAGTACTTGTCCTAAAGATTACTGTACTGTCGTGACGTATTTCTCTGACAAAGCAGCTTTAGTTAAGAACAAAATTTGTGGAAAAATAGTATAAACATCTTTTTAATAACTCAGTTCATCACTTGAACAAAATTATGCTAACCTTGAAAGTTAAGATGCATTATCTTTTCACGTATTTGTTGATCTAAAATGTATTTGGAGTAGGATTGTGTATTAGTTATCTACAGTTAAAAGAAAGTTTGAGAATTTCATTATTGAGTATCATTTTATAAATAAAATTGAAATAACTCCTGCTCTAACTTGTATATTGCAGTTGCAGCTCGGTGGGTCTGTTTCTCAAACTCTGAGCAAATTTTTTGAGCTTTTCTGGACAATTTCATATGTGATGTGATGACTATGGGTAAATTGTGGGTAATGAAGTGTCTGGACACAAGTAATGTTTTTATTGATTATATGACTGCTATTAATCCTTTGTACAAGGGTGACTTGCAATTCAACTGTTGTCCCCAATAAGTGTGATTTTACTGTCTTTGGAGGATCTGTTCCTGACTTGTGTTGCTTTAAGGGAGCTACAAGCATAGCTGGGTTTAGAAAAGGCAAATAAGTGAACAGTAAAGCAGAGTTCATAGACAGTTACAGAAATCGAAGTACCCAGAAGCCTTTTTATTAAAGATATAGGTTTTGTTGATCACTTTAAAACCAGGACATAAAGAATGGAAATAACTTTTCACAGAATTACATTTTACTATTTCTCTCACTTTGTATTGTTACTGACAAAGAGTCACACATTTAAAAAAAAGAAAAGAAAAAAAAGAAAAGAAAAGAAAAGAAGAAAAAAGCCCCATCCCAAAACCTTTCTATTCTTACATCCTCACCAAGTTTCAGGCTCAATCACATTCAAATTAGCCTTCTGTTATCATGACATATGAATTTATTCCTTTTATATGTATTCCGGACTTGCACTTGTATTTTGCTCTGTTCTTGCATAAAATACCCCACTGTGGTCCTCTGATTAATTGATTAATTTGCTTTGTAAAGCTCTTTGACATCCTGAGGTGAAAGTCCCTATAGAATTTGTAAGTTCAGTTTGTCAATTTAGGGGAAATAATGTAGGAAGGAAGCAGTAAAGGGACAGTAAAACACATTATCATTTGCCTGGCTCATACTGACAGGATTTCAAAGAATAAGGATTCGCCAAATAGAGTTGATTGTGCTTTGTCCTGCAGTGAGAAAGTTTCTAGTGCCATTTACTTTTCAGTCAAGTACCTCACTTAACCTCTATCACCAATTTTTCCTGTTTACTAATCTCCCAAGTTATATATTAATCATAATAATATGGTGTTACTGAATTAATGTTTTAGTACTAATGAATTCATTGTCACTGCAGAGCTTCAGTCAAAGCAAGTCTGAAACCTGAGCTTCAGACTGTACTTTTAATCTTTAAGGTCTGAACTTCAATGTCCCAATTTTTTTATAGACCATTCTTTTGTTGTCATTTACTGGTAGCTTAGTTAAATAATTTAGTTTGATCCACATGCCTGTCTGTATTTCAGCAAGGCAGAATTCCCATTTTTAGCTTGTAGTAAACTAAAATCTCATTTGTGTGTCAATTATAAATTGGCTTTTCTCCGATGAGATTTTGTCAAAGTAATTGAAGATGCATATCTTTCTCCCAAGTTTAAAAAAAAATAAAAAAATAAAACTCAAATCTTGTCTTCAGCGGTGAGGTTTTCTTTTCAGCTACATTTGGTTGGATATGTAAGGTCTTCAAATGAAAAAATAAATTTTAAAGAAAAAGCACAGAGAAAGTCTAGTATACACAGGTGATGAGATCACAGTCAATTGGCGTCACCCATCTGTTAGTAACAAATACTTAAGTGATCTCTGCCTGCAGTAGCAGTATAGTGGAAGGCAAAGCAGGTCAAATCGAAGTATGTATTTCCTAATGTGGTGGTGGAAGATGCAGTTTACAGATCTCAAAATAGTTGTTGATTGTGGCAGAAACAGGAAAAATAAACTCTAGGTAGATGTGTAATTTCTAGAATGCTACTGCCATGTTGTAGGAAGAATCTTATCTGGGCTCTTTCGAGTTCCCATTACAGGAGCATTACTTTTGGTACGTGTGTTTGAACAGGGATGAAGGTTGGTCTCACTTGCAATCATGGTCTGTCTGTGTTCTCTTTAGACTTCTTGCTCTGTAGGCCAGTATTATTCTGCTGAAATAAACTTTAATTGGATATAAGCTAGTGCAACCATTGACTTTGCCCCAGGTAAATTGTTTGATGGATAAAATGATATAAATTGCAGAAATGGTGTTTATTTCTCTTTGTTATGGATGGGAGTTTATGATTATGATTAAAACATGGGTACCTCTATCCTTAAAGATCAATGGCTATTAAAAATAAAGTCTGTACTTCAGCTGCTCTGTAGAAACAGACCATTTCCTGATGAATTTCATTTTTTTCATTACTTCCTTAATACAAAAGAAAAAAAAAAAAAACACTTGTAATTAATATAATAATAAAGAACAGAAAAAACACATAACATAAAACTTAATATTAATCTAAGGTGCTTGCTGAACTTCACATGGCATTTGTTTTTCAGAACTACAGTGGCTTAATAGCAGTCATACTAAACTTAGTGTTTAAAATACCTTTTCAAAATATGCGTGATGGAAAGAGGTTTAAATGGTGTGAGGTCCATTTCAGTTAGTTACAAAATCATTATGCTTTTTGAAAACTATTAAAGCAAAACACCCAAGGATTTCTAGTTGTCTTTCAATTTCTTTTATGTCAACTGTTTATAGTTACTAACATATCTGCTCTGTGATAAATGAAGCTTAGATTCAAGGTAAGACAGGTAAATCATGAACATATCCAACAGCAATATCATAGAAGTAAAAGTAACATTATTGCAGAGGACATGTTTAAATTGGGTTTTTCCTCTTGTTTTCAGGTGGGAATAATATTCAGAAAATTCATGTTGTAGCATAATTTCCCTTGCCCTGCAGATTCCAGAAAAGTAAGGTTTGGATTTTTTTAGTGATCTTTGACAAATTCTGTGAGATGTCATAACTATTTGAGATAAGACAAACCTATCCATCCAATTTTGAAATCTCCAAAACTGATTCTAAGATTATGGCTAACTGAACTATGGAGATAGAAGTCAGCTCTGACATTTAGGTGAAAGTACAATTTTAGATGCTGAAGGCTCCCAAAAGCTGTAATTTCAGGAGCTGGATTATGTTTCCTTATGTACATGAAACAGATCCTCTCTCATTATCACGTGATGATTTTTGAGAGGCAAAAGATAACAATTAGTCACAGAGTTGGTAAAGAGAGTTTAGAGCTCTTATTTTCAAACCTCCTGGCTCTTATCTGTGGTATATGTGGACTGCATTTTCAGCCACACACAAGATGGCTACTAGATGGTGCTTTGGGATAGCTGGCAGAGAGATGCAGTTGCCCTTGCACAAAGCTCTGCAGAGGAGCAGGAGCAAGGACAATTACTGATGCCATTTTGAAGGAGGGGTCTGTACCTTGGTCTTTTCAAGGGAAATCCAGACTGGCCATCCAGTCTCTTACATGCCTTACTTACATCTCTTACTCCTGCCTGCTTGCTCTGGATCACAGGTTAAGACTTAGTTTATGGGATGCAATTTGCCAAGGAAGACAGCCTTTTTCCTTGGGCAGGATAAGACTTATCAAATGGCTGATCTGCCATTCTAGCTGAGGGGAAGGGAGGAAGGATGAGGAAAGAGGAGCCTTGCTGGACTTCCTTGGAGTGCATTTCAAGGGACCAAGAGACAAGCAGGATTTCTTCCTTCCAGTGTGATCAAAATATTTGAAAAGGGCTCTCTTTTTCCATATGTCCATATTGTCATTAGGGAGCTTCATTTAATTGCTGCTAATGTAGAAGGCAGGAGTGATTCGCAGTGACGAAGCATATCCATGGTACTTTGTCCTTCTCTGCTGCTGGGGCGCAGGCCACGCGCACGGCCTGATGTGTCTGGTGGAAGGAGGCCTGTGGCTGACAAGGAGCTGTAAATCGTGGTGACCTGATGGGGCCTTTGGTTAGTGCTGCTCCCTCGCCAACAGCAAGATTAAATGAGTTAAAGCTGCTACGAAAGAGGTGTAAAGACTGGCAGCAGCTAAAGAGAAAATACTTCAACTGGGAGAGAAGGACCCTGTTGGAGCATGTCTAAGATCTCCGGAGCCAGGTGAGGCACTGTGCTCAGCCGTGGTTACCTCAGCGCTCTGTCATGGCTGGACTTCTGCGCCTCCTTCTTGCTGTGCTGAGGCTCTTCAGTGGCACGTAGGAAATCTCAATTTGCCATAACTTGATGTTCAGAGTGACTCTTGCCACTGAGTTACTAAATTGAAATTTGGTATTGTGTATGTGCATGTGCGAAACAAATGGTGTGTGGTAGTGGTGGAGCAGGAACTGGAAATTGAGCCTACTAACTTCTCAGTTACAGAAATGGAAAAGAAAAAGATCACACTTTCAGTCTTTTTTTTTTTTTTGATGAATTGAATGTTCTAAAGACAAATCATTTCCCAAACAAGAAAGAAGTGGCTTAAATTGTGTATTATGGTTTCTAGATGTATTTTAGCCCACCCTCTGAATTACTTTTTAATCTGTGTCCAAACTCCAGAGCACCCTGCTAATCTGTAGCGGTGTTATTAGCAGGTGGCTGCCAGTGAGCAAACCCTGAGCAATAAAAATGGTTGTTATTGACAGAAACAGCCCCACAGAGATGTATTCATCAGAAACCTGAAGGTAGATTTAGTCACTTGAAACATATGGTCTATTGCTTTTGCCTGAACCAAACAACAAAAGGAGACTTACCTAATTAAAGATTAACTTTATTTTTTCTTCATTCACTTTGCCTTTCCATTTAAAAATGATTAGTCCTTTATGCACTCAACAACAGAGCGGTCAAGGCTGAAATTTTAATGATATCACTCAGAGCAAAATGTTTTATTTGGTATTGCTGATAGTTCAGGGTCTTAATCGTGTACTGTCGCACTCAGAGGTAAGTGCTACAGTATTTCATTCAGACTTGCAAATTGAAGCATGTGTTTTACAGTCTTGCAGTTGCTTTTTTTTTTTTTTTTTGTGGAACTAGCTGGGTGTTTTTTTTGCAGGTATGTGATTCCTGTGTCGTTTCTCCCTCCATGTGATGTATGTGTTGTTGATGGTTATGTTTGTATTTGGATTTACAGACTCTTTCCTCTCGTTTATATATGCATTTTGATAATGTTAGCAGTTGACTCATTCTGTAAGTTGTCTTTTTTCTTCTTTTTTTCTGAGTGTAAAGTAGGGCTTAAGTGATGAGTGTTTCACGAGATAGTCCTTTGAGCAGAGTTGGATTTGATCAACTGAGTTTTCAGCCAACTCACTTTTTCCTGTCAAGGTTATACAAGCATGAAATCTGTACTAAAAGTTTGCATTATACTAGTTGATTACATCACATTTTCAGTTAAAAGCCTTTTCTTTTGTCCCAGTTTAATCAACAGTGTTAAATATTCTTTGAAGAAATATATATATATATATATATATATAAATATATATATATATTCTTCTCTCAGAAAATTAAGCTGCATTACATCAACCCAATATGATAACCTGGCTGAGCTGAGGCAGAAGCTCACCAGTGTGGCTGTAGATGAGCATTGATTTTATCAGCATGAATGCAGTAGGAGGTTAATAATATCACTAATGAAGACCTCTGATGCAAATCACAGAATTAAAACTTTGAGCTGATATTGTGGTCAGGGTGGGGATAAAGATGTGGTAAGGCAGGAACATCATAACCTGGAAAACCAACTTGTACTTACTTTGTCATATAGTCATCTCTTACACTGACGATTTCTAACATTGTTATATCGTGTCCTGTCTAACTTAAAAGGTACATATTACATCTACGGTACTTTTTCTCAGTGAGATCAGTAGCATTTAGAGGAGCTTCTGGGCTGCAGTAAACATGCCGTTAGAATAAGTTTTCCACTGAAACTCATCCAAGGAGCAGATTGGCATAGCAGGGCTGTAGTGAATATGGAATCAGTGTAAGCCCCATCTCCAAGTTCCCCCACCATCTCTTCTACCAAGCAGAGACAGAGGTGAGCGGGGTCACCTCTCTGCACAGAGCACAGGCCAAGCATCCCCCCACTGAATTCATGCCCCTGTGCTTCATGCCCATCATCACTGCCACTTGAAATTATCTGAAAACACGATCACTTTGCCAGATCCTTTGTCTGATGATTTTGTGCTTGTTTCTGTAACAAACAGACAAGATGCAACTGGCTAATTAAACTAGTCATGGCTGACATCAAGCAGATTTTTTGTGTCAGTTCTCCATGTATTATCCGTGATCATCAGTCTGACTGCAGGCGGGAGGCAGAAGTATGTTTCCAGTTGTGTATCGTACTAGAACTGTGTGTTATTTCTCTCAGGAATACAAAATGAGGGGGAACTGTTGAGGTACTGTAGTTACTGTTGAATGGAAAATGGATCTTAGTGTCAGACACGTTTATAATGACAGCAAATTTGTCTTTGCATTCTTGGGCTTGCCCTGGCTTGTAGCTGTGCTACAGCTCTCTGTGTGTGCTGAATTCAGTGCCTCTCACTTTCACTGTCATTTAGAGTCGGTTTTATTTCAATCTATACCAGGTTTTGTTTCCGTTTCAGTTTTGGAACCACTGGATTGACTGATCTTTGTGGGAGGGGGGAAGAGTATCGAGGAATAGGTGATTTCTTATCATCTTAAGTGAAAGGTTTCTTGCTAAGAGACTCCTCTATTAGTTGTTTTAGTGACAGTTTTCTTTTTTACTTTTGATATCAGTTTGTTTTTTCATGTAGGGAACTAACTTAAAAAAAAAAAAAAAAGGTCCTACTGAAAGCATTTAACAGCTATTTTAAAAAATAATAATAATCAAAAATTCTAAATACAATAGAAATATATAAATTATAAGATTGTGGATGTGTTTGGACAATTAATGACAGCAAAAATGTGCCCTTTTGTATCAGCTTAGAGAGAAATATCCAAACATGATGAGGCACAAATGGCAGTTTTCTAATGAAATTAAAATACTTGCAAGCAGACATACAGCAGAGTCAAAATTTTTGAGCCCTCTGTAAGTCTGAGGTAAAAAGATGATAAAGGTACCTAGCAAAACTATAAGAGATTGGAAATAAGAAGGATTTGGGGGAATATTAGTTAAATTTTGCAAATCTTATATACCTCTTTTCTTGATGTTTGATGAGCAAAGTAAGATCTAAGATGGATCCATTACATGGGACATATGTTTTGTTTTGATATATTCTTACATGGCATGTAGTCATAGTAATGCAATGGCAATTGGGATATTTAATGCAGTATATATCAGTTTTTCAGTTTATTTAATATAAAGAAAGGGCTTTGTAGGAGCCAAGCTGTTCTTTTCATTTTTTTGTAGAAAGCACTTATGTGTAATGAGTAGGAAGGAAAATGTTTTCCTCCAATAGGTGATCTTTAACTGTGTTTTGAAGATTGGTTTCATAGTCTTTGGAAATTTGGTTTCTGCACATAGGCATTTCTGACTACCAACTAACCTATTTCATGACAGATTTCTTTTGCTCAGGTTGTACTGCCTTAGTGTTCAGAGGCCACAGTTATGTAACTGATGTAGATAACTTGCATGATCCTTTTTGTTTTTCATGAATGCGGTCCTAGATACTTCTCAGCTAAAAAAGAATTCTATCTATCTGCAGCTCAAAATATTTGAAAATTTTTTTTACATTGATTACCCTCTTTGTATGTCATAATGGATTCCTCTTTGATCTTTTTCTTCAAAATGCAGATTTTGATTCTTTGTACTTTCATTTCTTATCTATTTTCTGTCACCTCATTTCACTTCACTGATACCGTTTCAAGCACAATTTCCCCCATTTTATTAACTCATCACCCATTTCCAATCCCTATGCTCTGTTGAGGTTTGTGCCTCTTCATGTGTACTTACTCTCACCAAAGAAGCTTATTTCTACTTTTTCTTCCTCTGACTATAGAATGTCACAGAACCATTCTTCTTCCCATTTGATGCAAAAGCTGATTTAATCTGTCAGAAAGCTGATGATGAGCATTAACGCCTTCTTTTTTTTAATTAAAATTGTGAATGCTTGTAACTACAACCAAATATTTGATTAAAATAGAGTTTAAGTTCACTGACTTAAAAAAAAAAAAAAAAAAAAAAAAAAAAAAAAACTTGCTGATGTGTGAGTATTTATCCTTTTTTTTCCCAATAAGGAAGTGTGTCATGCATATGATCTTTCTCATTTGACATAAGGTCACCTAATGTATTTATTCTGATCTGAATTTTGTGAAATAAATAGATTAGATAGATTTAAAACTTACTGTCAGACAACATGAATTAGAATTTCCTAGCGGCAGTGGTTCCTGAATGGAAACCAACTGCAAGAGCGAGTAATCTAGAATTGGAACAATTTGCCTTCACTAAATGTCTTTTAAATATTTGTCAAACTGTAAACAATAGTTGCTAAACTGGGGGGAGACTTATTTTATTTTCCATAGTGGTAGATTATTTTCAACATTTCTATATAGAAAAACCTTTCGATTCTGTTTTATAAACCTTGTACCAATATTAGGATATATTTGTGCAACAAAGAACTTAAAGAAATTTACTGGAAAGAAGAAATTGATTCCTTTTGTAGTGTTGCCATTATTTTCTACATAATTTTATGCAAGCAATTTCTTTCTTATTCCAATATAATAGTTTCACTGTACAGAGCAAATTTTTTATGTAATTTTCTCCTTCAGAGCTATAAAAGGATTTATTAACCAGAGTTGTATTTTTTTTTCTAACTGTACCTGAATATAGATGATGTTTTGGGGAGTCTAACTCAGGAGCCAAAGACAAATCTCCCTTCAAAGAGGAAATACAGAAATTGTCTGTCCTGATCGCAAGTTTCCATAGACTCTCTCCCTCTCCAGCTCTCTTCTAAGACACCTGCTAAGTTTTGCCATGCTCTTTATCATGAAAGCTTAGGTGGTTATTTGTATTAAAAAAAAAAAAAGTCTCAGTAACCTCTTTTATCCCAAATAAGCTCAACAAAGATGAAAAGTTCATCTTATCAAGGCAGAAGACCTGAGCAACTTTACTTACTATAGTCTAAGAGGCAGCTCTTAATGAACCTAAAATATGAATAGTTACTTCCACATAATGAAAGTTTTAATCAGTATGTCCGGTGCTGTTACATAAAATACTTTGCAGAAATCCAGATATACAATATCATTAATATATAGATTTCTAATATTGAAAAGGATTACCCTGCCAGGATGCAGGATATTCTGTGGAGAGAGAGAGAAAAAAAAAGAAAAAGCTTTTGAGTCTTTTATCAGGATTGATATACAAAGGAGTCTGCATAGTTACTTCATGTGAGAACATTCTCATTTTCTTGATCAGGTACACAGACTGTAAATGTTACATCATTCCAAACTCAAGGTATTGTTGCTTCAACTGTAACATCTCTTTAAATGATTATAGCACTTTCTGACCATGAGGAATTATATTTTTCAGTTCACCCATTCTGTCCTCTTCATGCAGGTTGGGGTGGGACATTTGGAAAAACATAGTTCCCAGCTGGAGAAAGGGTGTTCACTAATTGCACATAGATTACTTGCTAGGTATATTGACATGTTTTTGTTATCAGTACAGTTTATGTACTCAGTGGTACCCAAAAGGTATGAGAGAGATTTTCTAGGCCTACCTGCTCTGAGGCTCATCGGTCCCTTTATGTTGTGTGCAATGCCGATGTATAGGTCAGCAGAGAATAGATGAGAGGATAAAGATGCAATCAGAGGGCATAATATGTCTTTTTTTTTTTTTTAAATTAAGATTTAAAAGTAACAAGCATATTTGAATTTTTTTAAAGCTGTGTACTGATAAAAAGGCAACTATCCTTAAGGCAAGGATGTACCTATCTGAAAACCATAAGATGTTTCTTTCCAAACATGCGTTAGTATCCATACACAATTTTTCCCCTTTGTGTGTTCTCCTAGATGAAAGATTTTCCCAAGAAACAAAATCCATCATAATGCTTTGGCTGATAATTCTATTATAGTTAGGAATGGTGATTTGTTTAATATCTGAAACATTGTTTATGAATGTGCAGACTGGGGAAAATCTTATACTTGCGTGTTATGGATAATATAATCCACGTAGCTCTGCAAAGAAAGATATGTATGTGCCCTTCCTGACTAGGTAGGTTTCTCCCAGAATTTTGACTCAGGCTATAGTGTTCATGAAGGCAGAACACGGCCATAAATTCCCCCAAAGTGTGCCAAAGGATCTATCCTTACTTCTGGGATGGAAAGCATGGTTTATAGGGGGAAGGAGGAGTTGTATTTTTCAAAGGCTGTGCATTTTTTAACCCAACTTTTCCCTTTCGGAAGAGGAATTTGGCTGTTTTTCATAATGTGCATCCATGAACACTCAACTCATTCACAGAATAAAAAGATAAAATGTGTAAAACATACTCATGATATTAGGGGTAGCATACAGTCTGAGAGCTATGAGAAACCTAATTGCACATTGCTGAAAAGCTTGTTTTATTTTCAATGAACATGCATTATATCACCAAATGTACCATCTATAGAAGCGATTCTTTATCTAATGTTTCCTGATAAAATTACAGAGGTTTAGCAATAGCCATCAAATTACCTAATGCATTCTATTGATACTTTAAAGTGATAATCTATAGAAATTGATCAAAGCAGTGATGGGAAATATTTACACCAAATATGTTATAGCCAAATGCCAGCTTATTTCAGATTTAAAATGAGAATATTTTGGATACTCTGAATTACCATGAGTCTGTGTTGTCAATGAAGATATAAGTTATTCAAGCGTTTCTCTTATTTGGGATTAAATAATTCTTCTAAAGTCATTTTTATGTGCTTCACATTGTAAAGATGCTAAAAATCAAATCAATCCCTTGTAGTGACAAAGATTTTACATTATGAAAACTTTGGTTTCGTGTATGCTTCTGGGACCTGATGGAAAATAATCTTTTGGGAAATCAAATAGAAAAGCATCAGGGACTGGGACGTGATTCTTAGAGTAGTCTAAGATTGACATAAAGCTCTCATTATTTGCCAGGAAGTCTGAGTGTCTGCTTTTTGTCGGAGGGCTACAAGCACATTCAATTTAATGTTCCTTCTGCCAAATGTGATCATTTAATTTTCTCGTAAATAAACTGTGATTAGCTTTCTATCACCAGCCTTAATCAAATCAATCAAACACAGTTCTGTGAAGGTGCCTCCAGGTTCTTTGTTGTTTGATCGTACAGTTCCCTCAATAAAATTTAGAGGGAGAAGGTTGTTTGCAATTTTGTCTTGCAGAGTAAATTGTGAGTGCTTTTTCCCTGTGAAGTGTATTCTTCAAGTAAAAAAAATACAGTACAGGATAAAGTATTTTTATATGTTTGACTAAAGAAAATGAGAGTATAAGATTTCTCAGTTCCTTCTTGTATCTTTTCTGGTTATTGCATAGGTAAGTTATTGTTTTGCAATAAAACAGCATGTCTTTAAATTGTTTACAGCCACTTTGAGGGCTTGCAAGCCAAAGACATGCTTGCATTTTGCACAAGGGATCTTTTTCCCGTTCCAATCTTAATGGTATTGAAAAGTATGTATATACATATGAATATATATATATAAAAATATGACAGGTAGTTGTAAAATTCACTTTGATCTGCTGGGGAGAAACGTATTGCTTTTTCTATGGGAAAAAATGCCAATTGAATATTAACTACTCAGACTATACATATTGTATAACCTCAAGATAATTGTCATCACATTCAAGTGTGCAAAGCTCTGCTGTAATCCAGAGGAGTTTTAGCTGGCTGGGGTCTCAGGTGAGATTCTAGGGAGATACTGAAACAGGTGAGTTCTCATCTGATTTTGGTCTCATCTGGTTTCAGTCTTCCACTGTTGCCAGTTTGATTTGCATTCAGTTTTCATTTTGCCTTCAGTTTTCATTTGAATTTCTCTCTAGTTAGAAAAAAATATAACGCAGTGATATACAGAGAAATATATATATATATATATATATATTTTTTTTTTTTGCCCAAACAGGCTTCATACTTTTGCTTTGTATGTAGCACAAGTGTTTTTTTGAAAATAGCAAGCAAAAACTAATTTTATAATGGCCAGAGACATGTATCAATACAACATTTCATCTTCTGTCTCTTATTAATGGTAGAATTTAGGGCATATCTACCAGGTATTTTCTTACGTGAGAGGAGTTCATGTTAGCTCTTTCCAAGGCTTCTGAATTTATCCAGAAATTATATAAATATATAATGGTCTTATCCTTGACATTCAAATATATATGTCATTTTAATAATTGGCTTGTTATCCCACTGGCTATCAGTGTTTTCATATTATTGGGACAGTTAAATTGTCGCAGAACTTAAAAATAAATATCAAAGTTATAGGAAATCACTGAAATGGGTGAAACTGGTGTTCAAGCAGCTAAATCAATAAAATGGCTACTGGGGAGGGGGAAAAAATGTCTCCATTGAGGCACTTATTTTCTTTCTCTTCTATTATCCAAACTGAGACTTTAGGCTTTGAAGAACCCATAAAATCAGCTTTTTGCAATTGACTTATTAGATGACTCTCTACAATTCTTTTAGTACAAGAATATAGTTAAATTCATAATTTTCCCCAGGGGAAAAAAAAAAAAAAAAAAAGGAGAGTTTGTTCCCAAACCCAGAATCTAGGTGAAACTTCTGAATTTGGGACTTCTGATTCAAAACTTTGTAAGACAACTGTGAAACATATAACATCATTTATTGCAGACATTTTTCTCCAAAATAGAATTTTAAAATAGGAATATCCTTCCTAAATCAGGGTCTTGGAAAAGGGGAGTAAACAACAAAGTGTGGGTAGACAAGTGATATTTTTAGAGTAGCAATGGAGAACCCTGATGTGCAGGTTTATTTCATCATGATTCCAGGTCAGTGCTGAGAAGGGGAGGAGAGAAACTTATTCTGTTTAAGGTGGTGATCACCTTCTGACAGGACTTAGCTAACAGGGATTGCTGTACTGACGTTGGCTACCAAATGAATACAGAGTTAATTTAAAACGGCAAGAAAGAAAAATCTGGGAATAACACTCAATAGAGTTATCTGGAAGAGGTTTTATTTGTGTGTGATTAAGTAATGTTATCTTTGTGCTAAGCACACATTTGTGTATATCCACACTGAATTTCCAAAGGAATAATGGTCTGCAAATTTTTCAGTGCTGAAAAGAGGGAGGGAGGTTAGCTGACTGCAACATATATTTTTCTTCATTCAAAATTTGAATATGTTCTTAAAAAGTGTTACAAATATACACTTTCATTACTTGAAATGGGTGGCTAGTTTGCTATCCAGGCCTTTTTGCAACATGTCCATCTGGGACTGGTTGAGATGGTTCTTAGCCCATGACACAGCTGGCAGTAGGGCATGCTTCAGTCTCTTTGAGATTTCTTTTAAGAATAACTGTTTTATGAAAGTCAGCCAGCTGTGCAGCCCTTGGTCGATTGCACCAAAAAGTCATTCTGACGGGTGTAATCATGCTTTCCACCTTTATTCGATATTAATATTTTTAATACTTTTACTGTCTGTGTGTGTATAATAAACGTGTGACTATAGCTTGTTTCTGGATGTAAGCCTTTATGATAAAAAGCTGCTGACACTAATTCTTGCACCTCCAGTGAGCCCCAGGGACATGATGTTTATATCATGTGACATTTTAATTTAATGTAACACGAGCAAATGTTTGTGTTGCTGAAGGATGCAAAAAGTGATGAAAAACATTCTCCAAAAAAAAAAAAAAAAAGAAAAGCACAGGTTTTGTAAACAAAAGTTATTACAAACTGTTGCAGAATTTGTAGGAAAGTTCTTTGACTGTGCTTGCAGTCTGTGCTGAAGGTGCTCTGAGAAATTCTTTTGCAGCCCAAACAAGTGTATTCCTTTGACCTGTTTTATACATGTATTTATGTTGATACCAACTCCACCTAGTCAGTTCCCAGAACCTTAAAATTTGCAGACATCATGTGTCTTTGAATGTTTGAAGCTGGGCGGTGTCAGCTCAATCCATTTTCAATCAATACAGCTAGGATTTCAGTTAAAACAAGCAAAACAGTCTCTCTTTTTTCTATGAAAATATGTTACGGTCTAAGCACTAGAAAGTGACTGAGGTCAGAGAAAGGGATTCTCTTTTATTTGCATGAGGGTAAATAGAATATAAAACACAAATATTAAAATTATATGTTATTTCCTGTTTTTCTAGAAGAAAATTTAGAAATATGTAAGGAAATAGCTATGAACTAGAGTCCTATATTAAGTCAAAAAAGTCATTTTTTCAGGGAAGCATTTTTTTTTGCCCAACAGTGTAGAGAGAGTAGATAACTGAGAATGTGATGTCAGGGAAGTTATCCACCCAGCCCTTTCAGAAATCACTTAAGTTTGGGTGTCTGAGTGCTCCCACTGAAACTTGACACTAGAAATTAAATGTGTTCAAGTGCTTGTCTGGGGCAAGGAAATAAGCTCAGAGGCTTACAGGATCAGCCTCTGAGGATGTGCCAGTTCTGTTGACTGTGTTAGACATTCAAGTATTTTATCTCTGAAAATCAAGATTATTGTTCAGATGCATAAAAGTTGGGGGGCTGGTTGTGTTGTTTTGTTCTGATGTTTTAGATAAACAATTCTTAAACCATAATTTTGGGAATTTAAGTGATTTTAAATACTTGAAGAAGATATTTAAATAAGTCCTTTAGGGACACTAAGGAGAAGTATTTAAGGAATAATGAAAAATTCATATAGGCCATAGAATATCCAAATAATTATAAAAATTCTATTCTCAGCATTGTAGCGGTTACAGGATTTTAAAAAATATAGCAAAATTTTTATGAACGTCTTTGAAAAATCATCTCATCTTACTAGTCTGAAGTTACACGTTATGTTGTGCAATCTAACAGCTGCTCAGTTTTAAAATAGTTTGAAATGACAGCAGTCCTCTTTTGCTAGAGCATCCACAAGTGTACTAAAGTGCCACAGGATCTGTGTTTACAGAACATAGGTGCATAAAATGCAGACAATTAGGAAAATGCAAAGGGAGATGAAACAGTAGGCAGCACCACGTTTCATGCATGTTTTATTTATAGTTGTGAAAACTGTGTTTACTGAGAGCTAAAGTTGGTGTGTATGCAGATAAACAAAACTGTTGAAGTACAAAACAGTGGAGAAAAAAAAAAAGAGAGAGAAAGAAGAAAAACCAACCACGAGCCTTTTGTTCTCTCTGCATTTGCAATTGCTTTCCTAAACTCATTACTTGGTTTATGGAGAGATTGTGACTGACACGGAGGAGGAAGGGAGTCTGATGGTGCCACCCTACAAGATCTGAGGAAATCTCGTATCATCAGTGGTTTAAGTGCTTAGCCTTGCAATGTGGTGTATAGGCTGTTGGAGAAGGTATTAAAATCAGACAGTAGCTCTTGTGAATCCAGCTCAACCTTTGCATTTTTATTGGATTCCAAAAACTTCAGAGAGGACAAATTAAGTCTCAAGAATGGTCCTAGAGTTAGGGAATTAATTTATTCTGGGACTTGGAACAATCTCTGAGGCTAAAGCATCATAGCAGAGACAGAAAGAGAAGGTGGGGATTTGGGTGTGGGATTGGATTCTCTCTCTCCCTTCCCCCTGTGCTGCAGGCCAGGCCCCTCAGATGCAGAATCACAGAATCATCTAGGTTGGAAGAGACCTCCAAGATCACCTAGTCCAACCTCTGACCTAACGCTAACAAGTCCTCCACTAAACCATATCACTAAGCTCTAAATCTAAACGTGCCCACCTCTTGGGGATCTGCTCTGCTCAGGGCAGAGAGAGGAGTGGGATGGAAGGTCCCATTAAAGTCGTGGGTCTCTGCTATCCTTTCAATTTTAGTCTTTGTTCCACTGAGAGACACTTGTCCATTTTAGCTGCAGGCTTTCTGAGTTAACAACAGTCTTGGTGTGCCCAAAAGTCGAGAAGACCATAGCATAAATTCTGCCTTGGAGTGGCCTGAATAGCTGTGGCCCAAGTCTCTGCCTCTCAGGAAGGTCCTTTTGGGCTGCTCCTCAGGAGACCTCTGAGGTGAAGAACTGGTTCCTTTTGAGAAGCATCTTCTCAGTACATGCATCTCAGCATGTCCTTAGGTTTCCTCTCTGCTGTAGCAAGGAAGTTTTATCGTCTCACCAGACAGCCAGAAATCTTGAAACATGGATTTAAGTAGCTGGACTCCTACTACCAGTGGATTATAGCAGTGATTATAGCAGTGAGGAGAACAGAATGCTTTAGGGGCAGTGTCCTTCTGAAACTGAGTTAGGCAAATGCTGGGTCATGTAGCGGTTACTTCAACATCTATGGTGGGCTGGAGAAAGTAAGAGTAGGTCCTGAACCTAAGGGGATGGGAGTGCAGAAAGTCTTTAGATATCTGGCGTTCCTCCTCCTGAGGATGGTTGAGGTTATGCTGAGTGGCTGAGCAGGTGCCGTGGCTGGAAGTCAGCATGGGCTTTAAAAGCTTTGGAAGTGTGGTAAGGAGTTCGGTGTGAAAAACAGAGTTGGTGCTTTATGCCTTTTAGGCCAGCTGTAATTAGGTGAGTGATAATAGTACAATACCTAATAAAATCAGGATGTTACTGCATACTGTCCATATCTGTTCATATACCCTTTCCTTCTGAACACCTGTGAATGGAAAGGGAATGGACTGTACATGGATATCCTGTCCTGCTGGAAATACAGAAGCAGCAGAAAGGCAACACAGTAAATTCTGTTCTTCATGCATCGTTAAGGAAGTGTTGGATACTTGTGGACATTAACCTAGTGAAAACAAACAAACAAAGAAAAAAAAAAAACAACCACGAAACAGAGCCTCTACTTTGGAATAGATGTCCCATGACTAATTCTTATTTCAATTTCCACCTCCTCTGAGAAAACTTTGTCCCATTTGTGTATTCATTCTTCCCAAGGAAATTTTAAAACTTAGTTACGTACAGTGAAATTAAATATGTTTTTGCTTTGTTCTCATTCTAATCTAACTAGAACTGCTTTACTTTCTGAATTGTTAAAAGCTCTCCTTTTTCTGAAATCAGCAGCTCCATATCCTGGGACAGCTAGAACAAAGAGAAGGAAGTTATGGGTGGTTTTCGAAATGAGTTTCTCTTGAAGAAATACTACAGTAAGCCTTTGGCAGAGGTTGTTGAAAAATAGGTGCAAACAGTGTTTTATAAATGCTTGTATTGTACTGATATCACTTTTGTTAGGTTCTTTCCAATAATGAATTAGTACAGACAGTGTTAGCTAGGTTTCAGAAAAATTTCCTGTTTTTTTATAACCAACTCTTTGCTATAAAGTACTTTCTCCAGTCTGTTGCTTTGCCTCCATCTCTGATTTAGCTTTTGTTTCCTCTTTCTTTCTTTCTTGTCTCCCTATGGTGCAATTTACTGTATCAATCAAAGTGGGATAAAAAAGGTCAGAAGTCTTCAAATGTTTTCATAAAAGATGAAACTATAATATAATCAGCTCACACGTGCTATTTCAATTATGACCTTTATTCTTTGGATTATAGCTCTAAGTGAGATGAGTTGCTTTTAAAGCAAAGATGATGGGACCAGACCTCAAGCTTTGGAGGACAGGGAGAAGAGAACTGTGTTTATATATAGATCCTAGATCTTTCTTTAGCAAGTAAAGGAGCCTGTATGATTGATTTCCATGACTCATTTGAGCACTTCATCTAGAAAGCAGGGAATGTTGTTTTCAGATATGGAAATTTATTTTCCTCTCATTTGTCATAATGCTGAATGATTCTGAATGCTGAATGAATCTGAACAATTATACTGGGCTTTAGGAAGTATACTGGGCTTCAGGTAAATTTTACTTCACTAGCAAGGATCGCATTTTGTTTCGTTACTTTTTTGTGGTGTTTTTTTTTTTGATTGTTTGTTTTTGTTCTGTTTACTTTTAATGTGGGAACTCTAGTAATTCTCAGAAATTGTTGGTATGAGTTTTTTTCATTAGCGCAAAATCAGTGAGGCAGAAAGAGCACCCCTGAAGATCATGTATTCCAACCCCTTCTCTGATGGGATCAGCTACAGCTGGTTTTCAGGGCTGTGTTCAGCTGGGGTTTGAGTATCTCAAACAAACAAACAAACAAAATTATGTTTAAGGGGAACTTCCTGCATTTCAGTTTGTTCTTTCACTGGGTATCACCGAGAAGAGTCTGGCTCTGCCTTCTTCAATCACCCCCACCAGGTACTTGTGCACATCAGTAATATCCCCCTTGAGCTTTATCTTCAAGCTAAACAATCCCAACACTCTCAGGCTCTCCTTGTGTGTCAGTTGTGCCAATAATTGATCACAGGTGCTTCTGTAAATTACTGGCTTTGTTGATGAAATTTCATATGCGGACTCTTCCAAGTGAGTAGAAATCACCTTTGAGAGTTGAAAGCTTGGATCAGTTTTGGCTACGCAGGTGATCAGGACACTTCAGGTATATTACTTTTGAGGTAGGTTGTTAAAGCTGTAGAATGGAAGGGGATAAGAATTAATCCAATTTGTAAGAAAGGGGGAGAAGAAAAAAAAAATCCAAAACTGATACCAGGGATTCTGTTTTTTCCCAAGTGTAACATGTGGTGAAAGATAACTCCAGAAAGCTGGAGAGGAACTCCAGGAAGGTGCTGAAGACAGCAGTTCCTTCCTGTGGCTCTTCTATTGGTTGTTCCTTTCATTGATTCCCTACTGTAGTACTGTGGGACTCAGGTTATTAACAGCCATAGATATGCAAAACTCTGCTAATTACTTGGAACGCTTTTCCTGACTCTGGTGGAATTTAAAGTAAAGTAAAAAAAAAAAAAAAAAAATTCTTCAGGATTGATGGATTTAATTTTCCATGATATGGCTCTAGAGGCAGAAGCCTGTATATTAAGTTTTAAATCTTTGCAGGTTGAGTTTATTTAAATAAGGCATAATATTATATCTTATATCTAGGAAAACGGTTATTTATGAAACCAAGAACATGATTGTATAGATTTTGTAGATGAACAATTTCCTTTCTTTTGAAAATTGTGTTTATGATTGCCATCAAAAGATGAGACTTGAAAAGAATAATTTGAAATAAACAAAAGTATCTTTATCTTTCTAACTTTAAATTTAACATAGATATGCTTTGGAATACATTAAATGTATTCTAAAATTAATGTAACAATGTCATTTTCATATGTATTAGAAGCCCTTGTTGTTATAGGTTTTTTTAAGTGTTTTTTTCTTTTTTCTTTTTTTTTTTTTGCATTTTAATCTGTAATTAGGGTAGTTGGTTTAAATGAAGTCAGGTGTTGACAGGCAAAATGACTTAGAACAAAGTACTTATTTTTATGCATCAGATTATGTTAGCTTGAAACTTGAAAATACTAGCTTCTATATCAGGTTTAACTTTACTTTTACCCCAAGTATGTCTGAGTTTGTGTTATTTTATTACAAAATCCAGAGGAACACTAGAACGTAGATTTTTAAAAAAGCATTTCAATAGTATAATCTTTAAAAAGTTAATTGAGCATATAAAAGGAAATGACAGCAGTATGCATCTTCCTTAATGTTATTTTTAATACTTCAGTGATGAACTATTGTGCTACCTTTATGTTGGTAACACTGCTGTATCAATCTCTATTGCATCTTTTTTTTTTTTTAATTTTACATTAATTCAAATGAAACCATTTCACCGTAAATCCCATCTGAATGCTTAATGACTGTTCATTACAAAATAGATTGAAAGGGACACTAGGCTTAAGTGCAAATGATGTTTCTTTCTTTATAAATCTTGAACTCAAGCTCCTATGAGATAAAAGAGAATTTTAAGCTATAAATACATCGATTCCCCCACCTGCTTTAAGCTGGTTATTGTTTCAGTTTCTTTAAAGCATTATTCACAGCCATGATTTGAGAAGCTTTCTCCACAACTAAGCAACTGGGAGGAATGTACTGGGGCTGGAGAACTGTGGTTTTGTAGTTATTCAAGTTAATGGCGTAAGGTATTAGTATGTTACCCAATCTTATCTTTTGTATGTAGAAATGGAGTAGCATAGCTAGAAAAATATTTTTGTTTTACTCTATTTCAAAATATAAGCATTGCTTTGTATATGAAATATACATCTTCGATAGGGTAGATTCAACATTAAAGTTACCTTCTAGATCAGATGGTTTAAAGAGGTCCATTAAGTGGCGATGGTGGTGGAGTAAAGGGATGGGTACTTCCAACAGTAAGAACTAACATACATGGGCAATAAGCAGAACATGCTCAGGAGATTTTTCAGAGGGTTTTCTTCTGTTTAGAAACACACTTACTTGGTAAAAATACATAAAATTGATGAGCATCTCATTTCTAATAAATCTGAAAGGCAGTAAAGTCAACCAAAAAGGAAAAGGCTATTTAGTACTATTGGAAGAAGCAAGCCAGGTCATTTTTTATTTTCCGATCTGTTACTGATTAAAGAAACTTAAAGGGATAAACATGTTTCACTGCAGGGCTGATCTAACTTTTGAATAATCAATTTATATATAAATTAAGTTATTTTGCATAAAAGGAGAAATACCAGTAAGTAGCAGTGGTGAGAAAATAGCGAGGATAGCGATACATTATTTAGAATAGTCTGTAACAAAGGGAGTGAAAAGATGTCCGAGCTAACATCATATTTGGCAACTCACACCTAATAAAATAATTGCTGCATCATGAGAAACAGCTCTGGCTGCCAAATTTACCAAAAAGCTCTGTAAATACATGGATAGTATGCTGTGATGAGCTGTATGCTAGTGTGCTATGATATAAACAGTATTTGAATAAGCAAGTATAACATTGCACTTAAACCACAGGGCCTCCAGTTTCCAGCATGTTTATAGAAGTGAGTGAGGTCTGGGGTGGGTTATCGTGGTGGTGGCTGTCCTGGCAGTGAAGTGTAACTGATCTGTATCTCACAAAGGTACTAGGGCTATCTCTTTGACTTGTTGAAGACTGGATCAGATGCAGAACTGTCTTGAGTGGTTTGGGGGCATCCAGAGTGTACAGCTGACACTTAAAGCTGCAGGAGCTGCAGGCTGTGCTGCTGGCAGCGATGCTGGTGGGATGCTGTGCCCAACAAGCAGCCCCCAATGGCTGCTCTGCTCGGCTGCATGCCTCCATCACAGCCTGCCCAGGTGGAAAACTGTACAGATTTCTCTCCAGGTTTTTTCCAAGCTGAACAGGAGAGTCTCACCTCTGGGTCAACTGGAATTAAGACTCTATAAAGGACGAGGAATGGTAAAGGCCTTGTAGCTGAAATGGTGAAGGTGCATGTCTTAGACTACATGCCTGCGCTGGCCGTCGCATGTGTATTGTTTAGCCAATATCCACAATGTCTGCACTCATCATCCAGCCTCAGAGGTCATTCAGACAAGGCTTTCCTCCCTTCCTGGCAGTCTGGGCTTCAAATGGTGAGGAGCTTTTTTATCACTGTGGAAATAAAAGGTACTTTTTAATCCTGTTTCTAGAAAGGAGCTTATATCATGCATGACAGTGAACTAGAATGCTAAGCTTTGCTTTGTTGTTACTTGATGTTAATATTTTAAAAGTTAAATGAAAAAAAATGCAGGCAATATCGAAATTTCCTTATACCCAATGTTAGTGTGTCAGTTTTACAATACAAGATTTCTGCTTTCTGCAGACAATGACAAAGATATATCGTTATATTACCCGTGTACCTTTAATACATTACCACCATGACTGCATGCTTTTCAATTATTAATCCACACAACATCCCAGCTGAGGTAAAGACTGTGTTGATCCTGCTGTGCTGCTCTACAGAGGCAGACTGAGTGGTGAGGCTGTTACGTGCCAGGCTGAAGGTCATGCTGGAGGAATCGGCACGACTCCTGGAACAGAGCTGTTTAGCAGATGTTCTCTGCTCTCTTCCCCATAAAGGATTTATATTTGGTCTTTAGTATTTATTTTCTTTGAAATAAGAATGAATAAGATCAGAATGACCTTTTCTGCTCTTTTTGTATGTATGTGATAGGAAAAATTTGGTAGCACTGTGTAGAGGTAGTACAAGCTGTGTAGCTATTATTTCACCTGAATTCGTAAGGGAATTATCAGAATCACGTAGCTGAGTTCAGTTGATTTATGATTAGGAGTTCAAGAGAAGCAAATGTATTTCTCAAATTTCATCGGGACGTCTTATCAGAGACTAATTCTAATCTAGAAAATGGTCCTAAATGGAACTTAATGACTCTTCTGATTATCACCCTCAGCTGCCATTATTTTGAAAATGGAATCAAGCATGCATTGTATATGTATGACCAGTATTTTCTGGCAGCAAGCACATCAGATCAGTGCTGCCCGTTGGAGTTAACACTATGTTGTAGTAGTCCTTTTAAAGATTTTTCGTTGGCAGATGTGGCAGGGTGTGGGCGAATGTTCAAGTAACTTCTTACTTTTAAAAACAGCACTGAGAGGAGATGCAAATTGTCAGCTGTAAGTCCTAATGTAGCGGGTCTTCTGTGAGGACGTTCTCTTCAGCAAATAGTTATTTTTCAGGTAGCTTCCGCTCATTTGCTTGAATTTAAGCACTTCACATGCTTTAATGTAAGAGTCTGGCATTTTGCAGAGCTCAACTGCTCAAAAGGACTTAATCCTTCAATAGCGCTAACCTGAGTGTTAATATTGACACAAGTCTTGGGAGCTCCCCGTCTCAGATAATGTCGCTGTTTCTGCTGCCACTCTTACAGAAGCTGCAGGGAAAAAAAAAAAAAAAAAAAACAGCAGATTAAAATGTTTCTGCCCATGAGTAGCCATGAAATACTATGCTCTGGATCCCTATGCGTTACCACATAGCCGGCAGTGATAGTTGTGTCAAACAGAGAGCTGCTTTGCGTGTTGGGCGACAGTCGAAATGGCCACAGACCAACATAAACTTGCTCCTACTGCTGCATTTCATTTGGTTTGGGTATCTAGTCTACTTGGAGGTAATATATTGAAAACAGCTTTACAAATATTGACATCAGAAGTAAATATTGTGCTTTCATCTCTGCTATCCATTTTTTGAAAACCATTTGCCACCCTTATTAGAAATGTTTTCTATTTATTGTATTGGATCATTTTTATTTTAAATCAATAGATATATACAGTTCTTCAAAATAATGTATAATTTGTGTTCATCAGCATGGCTCCAACCATTTCAGTTATTTTGTGTTAAGACTCTTTGAGAAACTGAGTTATTTTTAAATGTGGTCTGAGAAAACCTTATCCTGATTTTTTAAGTGTCATGAAATCCATGGGCTTCGGTGTGGTTTACTTTTTCCTCTGAAGGAAATCTATATATAAGAAGTTTTGAAATTTTGTCTTGTAATATAACTTCATTCGAGAATATTTTATTGTTACTGCAAGACTTGGTTTGGTGTAAACAAGCCCTCCACAACTTATAGGCAGTGATGAAGTACCAGAAGTGTTTGTAGGAAGTAACGAAGTAATAATTTTTAAAGATTCTTGAACAGAGCTGCAAAAAATCTAGCTCGAGCTGAATTTGTAGCATAGAATTGTGTTACTATTTACAGTTAAAAAATTGACATTCCTTGTTTTCCATTAGAAAAGTTTCAGTTTTCTACAAATACAGAAGAATGTCACTAACAGATCAGGTACTGTCAATAGTCAAATAGTATTGCTTGCAATTGGTACACATCCTATAGTCTTAAACACATTTGTCCAAACTCTGCTAAATTACAAATAGATTGTAAGTTAGTGACACTTGGTAAGCTTGCATTAACATTTTGTGGGCAAAAATGCTAGAATTACTAGTACTTTTTAATGATATGGGCTCTTTTAAACCACAAGAAATTAATTAAGGCTTCTGATCAAGATTTCGGAGTGGAAAAAAAGTGAGGTTCTTTTGCATTTTTCTCTCTTTTTTTGTGTGTGTGTAAAACATGGTATGTTGGTTTTTTTGTTGTTGTTGTTACTGTTATTTTGTTGGACATTTCATCTTCAATTAATGTTCCTGCTTATTTAGTGTAGTGAGCTTGTTTTAGTGTAGTGAGGATCTTGCCATATTGCTCCTGTGCAAGTCCACCTGAATTGTATCTGAATTGTATTTTATGTGGATGATGATGTAACTTTTTTTTTGTTTTGAGTGGTCCTGATCATGTAGCAGGCTTTGTGTTTCTCCAACATCAGCTGCTATGGAGCTTTTCTTTTGCCACCAATCTAACAGGAGAGAGCAGAGTAAACTTAAAAAATAAAAATAAAATAAAAAAGTCTAGTTGATTACTAACTGAAGTCACTGCTGTAATGCGAAGAAGGCAGTAGCTTCCTGTCCTCTGTAGGTGTTAAATTTAGATTTGCTCAATTGCCCCCCAACACTTTTTGTTGACTGGTATGCTATTTATCCATTAATAGGAGAGCTTTAGCTGCTAGTTCTATGCAAAATCTACGTAATGATGTTTAATGATGCCATAATGTCATTACAGTCCGTACAGTTTTCTCTTCGTATGAAATTATACTACCAAGACTTGTTCATAGTTATTCCTGTATAATGGCTGGCAACTTGAAAAATTTGGAGTTTCTCAGCAACTTTAAATATCTTCACAAAATGGCTTGCTTGAATTTTAACAACACTTATTTTCTGGATTCTAAATTATACTTAATATGCTAAGAAGGAATTATTTTCAAAACTGTTTCTATTTGATCTTTGCTAGGCAATTACATTGCATGTCAGATTGTTCTTATCTATAAAATGAGATGTGTTCTGATCAGATGAAATAAGGAGGTAGCAGAGGCATTTTTATTTCCTGCTATAAAGTGAGAGGATATCATTTGTGTAGACTTTGTCAGTAGTTAGGAGTATTTTAACTGGCACCTCCAGAGTGGCTTTGGTGATTCTTTCCAAGCAAGGTGCCAACTCCCATCAGAAATGAAAATCTTGGAAAGCTGGTCTGAATCTGTGTCTGAAGAGACTAGACTGTAGGCATCTCTTGCAACTGAAGTTAAATACCTGTCTGGTCAGAAGAACCACTGTTGGTATAGTCCATCTCAGGGCCTGCTATGAGTGCTTTGGGCAAACACCCAAATGCCATTTTTACAGTGTAGCTCATTTAGGGGTCAGATCCAAATTCAATTTCTAAGCCAGTAGGAGTCCTTACAGTGAGACTGTGCTCCTTACTGGGAGCCAACCTCTCAAATCAAAGGTAGGCTGTGTGTAAGGCGCCCTTGTCTCAAAGTGGTGGGAGTGGGGGGGACCTGTTTTGCCCCCGTCAGCAGTCCAATTTGAGCTCCTATGACCCAAGACTCTGAAGATCAGCCTTACTGATTTCTTTGCTGGCAGTCTGGGCAGACAAGGGTTTTTGAGTCACCTGTACAAGATCACAAGATTTTTTTTCTTGTTTTCTTAGGTGCTAAAGGAAGACTTGTGAGCACATATATTTCTATAGCATTTTTTTTCCCTAGAAACATTCTCCATGTAAAGTCATGCACTAGTAAACCCCTCCAGTTCTCCATTTGTTATTTCCATGTTAGATCTGAGATTTTGTTTGTTAGATGTGTGCAGAGAGAAAAATAGTATCAAAGACTCCTTACTGTAAGTCATAGATCCAAGAAAGCAGACTTAAATTTGCCTTTACTCTTTAATTAGCTCCTGCCTGCTTAACACTGTAGATGTATAAGATTTTTTTGTTGTTGTTGTAGTTGTTTTTCTGTCCATGAGCTCCTTCTGTTGCAGTAGTTGACAGATGACAAACACCTTGCTGAACTGGTGAGAGGATTTGAGTGCTAGTAGAGACACTCTGTCCCTCTGGATAAGGGTTGGCTTGATGTGACCTTGAGCTATTTAAGAGAGTAATCTGTGTCAAGCATTATTCCATATATTGTTATTGGACAAGCATTTGAGCTTCTAATACATATTTTAAAATTGTCCAAAAATGCATTAGAAACTTTCACTAAAACTTGACAGATGTTTTTGAGTCTGCAGGGCTCAACTTGCATGACTTATTCATGATAATCAATGGATCTGTTGTACTTTTAGCTGGGCTTTAAATGCTTCGGGAATAACATTTCTCTGAGAATACTCAGTTTGGCTCTGTTTTTGAATGGGGTAATAAGAAAACAAAATGAAAAATATATTTGAAAGTTTTTGAAAAAAAGTCCAAGGCTGCTGCTTTTGTTAAGTAGCTGGAAACAAAAACCTTCAGTTCTGAGCATGTAATATGTGTGGGGAGAAAACTTGGAAAAGAAACACGTCCAGCCAATCTCTTTTGCTACGTACTAATGAGTTTGCATCTCTCTCTAGGATTGGCTCACTTATTGTTATAATTGCTGTCTTTAACAAATGGCCACTTGAAGATGAGGTAGGTTTCTACTGAATGCCGCGATAGTATCTATAAATATAATGTCTTTTAGTCCGTCCTTAATTGATTCTGAGACATCTTTTTTTCCTACCTAAGTCCAGCCCTGAAAGATCTTTTCAAGAAGAGTTTTGGAGGGCTTCTATAAAGATGGTAATCTTGGGCAGACATAATGTAAAGCAAAGGTCTCATTTTCATTTGTTTTTCAAGTATTGAACGTGGCTTTCATCTGTGCCTTAGCTGCATGAGGCTTTGAATATGGTATGAAATCACTTTCCATTTATTCAAAAGCTTTCTCATAGCTGATGAATGCCATACATAATGAAAGACTATATTCATTTATCATCCATAGTAAATCGTTTATCACACAGCAGAGATATATTGGGGGAAAACCTAATCAAAGCTTTTCAGTTTTTCTGCTTGGTTAAATACAAAATAACAGAGAAGTGATTGCTCAGTTAGTTGGTTAAACATTTTGTTTATTAGATGATATTCCAAGACAGTTTCTCATGCTTTGTGGGTTATGGATTGAAGTCTTTTAAGGAGAAGAGAACATTTCTTTTTTTAATGGTGAAGCATGAACAAGGAAAAGTTGTGATGAATTCTGTCCTTCAAATTAAATTTGAAAGATGTAGGACAGAGCTAAAATATTCCTTTAAAAAGCAAAAGAGAACGTAAAAATTACAGTTCTGAAGTGCAGTCACTGCCAGGGTTGCTTCTGAAAGGTCCCATTAGACTTGTCCATCTCTACTGATGTTAAACTAGCATTTTCAGAACTTCAACTCATAGTTAGAATTGGCACTAGGGACTCAATTTATGCAGTACAGACTGTAAATTTCCTTATTCCAGCACTAATGTAAGGTAACAAAAGCTAAACATTGAAAAAGTGAAATTCTTAAAATGAGAAATGTTGATTAAGCCAATTCAAATCTTTCTTGTTTTGAAATATTTTTTTCCAGATATTGATTTTTTTTTTCTCTTTGGAGTAATTTTTTTTCATCTAAACTTCTATGGTGAAACAAATATGTTGCCTGTCCACAGCTGTCTGTCCTAATCAGAGTTGGAAAGTAATGTAAGCACTGTTTACATGGAATTAGAAGTCGGTATGAACTTTTGTTGAGTAAGTGTTATCGCTTGTTCACCTTCTAACATTTGATTTTTATAGAACACAGCTGAAAAAAAAATAAATAAAAATCTGATACTAAGCAATATTTTCTATTTGGTAAAGGCAAGGAAAACTCTCCTGGGACCATGATGGAGGTGTTTAAGCAAGGGCTGGATGTGGTACTTAGGGACATGGTTTAGTGGGTAATATTGGTGGTTGGGGAACTGTTGGATCAGATAATTTGGGAGGTCTTTTCCAACCTTAAACGATTCTATCATTTAAACAGGTTTAGTGTAAGGTGATTGTGACCTTGGCCCTGTTAACATTGATGGCATACTCTTGATTATTCTTTCCAGTCGTGTTCCAAATCCAGTTTCATTATGAATACTAGAAGTTAGTGCTTCTCAACACACTACTTTAAAAAATAAATAAATAAATAAATAAAATTATTGGGGGGTTTTCTAATGTTTTGTTTAGTTTTAATTTCAGATGGAAATGTATCTTTGCTCCTCTCATCTTTCTTCACTTTCACTGGAATATTGCAAGAGCTAAATATTTGGCAATACATCAGAAGGATTCCTAGATTTCTTTGACAGATGCATCGTTTTTGGCATGTAAATGTTGGTCAGTCTTGGCCACTGTGTCTCTTTATTGTGAATGACGGCAGGAGCAGTCTTTCCGTGGTGCATATTTCTAGCTTTTTTTTTTCCAGCACAGTAATGCAACCCTATCAGATTTGAAATTTTCTCCTACACAATAAACTAGCACTCTGCATTATTAAGCTAAGAATGGAGAAAGATTTCATTTCTGTTGATTACCGAACAAGCCGGATGATACTTGTGATGTCTATTTTCTAGTCATTCCAGTGTGCTCTGGTTTGATGGTTCCTGAATACAGTCTTATTTAAAGACCAGTCTCCAGCTGGAAGGAAATAAAGGTCTTTAAAACCAGAAATTCTGTTGTTAAAGTATATCATGTATATGACAAATTCTGTTGTATAAAGTATATGATTTAAATCAATGAATTCATCCTAGCTCAATCATAAATAAACTTTTAATTTGAAGCTACATAGCAAGGTTTGTCACACTTAATAGATGTGGTGGCAGCCAACAGCTGGAGGCTTACATCAGTTAAACTCCATTCGGTGCTGAAGTTAGGCATCTGCCTGTTTTGTATGGATTTCAGTAATTACATAGATTTTGATTGGATAAGCAGCTTGAGTAGGTTCTCTGTAAATCCCAGTGCTTTCTACATACGTGACTATAGAGGATTTGAAACATGACTACATTAAAAACTAACTTCAAAGCTGTTTTTCATTCTTGAATCTGATCATTGAAACTAAACTACAGTCATTTGCTAAGTTGTCACTTCAAATTAAGTGTTATGAATATTATGACTTCTATCCAGATATATATCTTATGAAAACAAAAGGAAAAAATATTTCTTAAGAGTTTCATTGTCCTTATTATGAGGGTGAAGATAATTTTCATCCACAGGAAAAGCATGTGTTGGTTTGAGATGCTGGCCCTCTGCCTGTGGGTATGTTGCAAGTAAATTTGATACCAAGTTTACTTTTATTTACTTCTTTTACATCTGGTATACATTAACCATATATCTCAGGATACAAAAGCTAACCTAAATTTTAAGTCAATGCTATAGTCAAGAAGCACAATGCAACAGTTCTGTTTTGTTTTGTTCTGTTTTTAATTTTTCATTCAACACGTTCAAACGAAAAAGCTGGTTGTGGGTGACAGGAGAGAGAATGGTTACTTAATTGTTGCCACAGATCTGGACAGTTTGAATGGCTTTGTCAACACCTCTTGCTATTTTTTATTTCTTTTTCTGACCTACCCTTTATGAAAAATGAAGGATAACCATCCAGAGCAGTAGAGAAATGATAATTTGGTAGTTTCTGCATAACCTTGGTCGAGGCGTTTAAATCAAATTCATATAACTTCTTTTTAAATGCTAAAAGCCTCATTTAGTTCAATGGTTCCTACAGAGGATTTAGAGAATTCCAATTTTACTAAAGTATCCCCATTTAGCTTCTCCAAGGCTAAAGAAACCTGAAAGACTGAAGTCAACAACTTAGTTGAAAGTTGTATTATCCAAATCTAGGCAATGACATGGGTTTTTGTAGGTATGACCTTTAAATCTTGATGCCATTTGCAACAAGTGCATAATAGTACTTCCCTATTTCAGAGAGGTGCACTGACAATTTCCAGCCTGAAAAATATAATGAATTATACCAATAAGTATGATTTTTAAGAAGTCTGATTCAATTTCTCTATTGAAGTTAGAGTGTTTCAGCTAGCCTGGTTTTGGGGCAAATGATATAGGAAAACTTTTTCACCCTTCCCTGGCTGCCATTTCAATATAATTTCCTTTGTGGTTACTTGCTCTACTTACTTTTAACAATTGCAGGATTTTAAAAGAAAATTGACAGAATGGTGATTTTTTTTTTCCAAAGTTGATAATGTCCATTCTGTAAGAATTTTACTATTACTTTACACAATAAAGAACCTTATTTCTTTTTAAAAAGGAAAAGGAAAGTCAGATGCATGCCTAATTTAATCACAACATAGATTGCAAGGTCTTTAAAAAAATAATAAATGTTCAAACCCTGAATATGAAACCTTTATTATATAGAAAGTTTTATCTCTGGGTGGCAGTTATTCTAGATTCTAGAAAAAAATCTTTAGAATGCAGTTTGTTACTGCTTATGAAACTTAAGAGTATCTTAGCAGGGAACTGAGTTTGTGTTGCTGCTGTAGGTATGAGAGGAATGAGCATAATGCAAATGGAAATCATGTTTAAGAGCAAATCATCAGTGGTATGGCCTTCAGAAAGGATCCTTCAAATGCACAGTTCTATTAGTGTGTAAACCACCTTTCCGTCTTTGTGAATGAAAATCACTGAGGAAAAACTGCACTTTTATAATCTAGTTTTACAATCCAGCACTTTGTTTTAGGAAGAGATTAAGCTTTATTCAATTACATATGATGTGATGTTAAATAGATCAAGGGAGGAATTAATGAAGGGCAGTTTCCTCTGTTGCCATGGCAGGCTCTTGTAACTGGTTTTGTATCGGGGCTGTCGCCCTTCCTTCTCTCCTCTTCCCTTCTGCACCTCCTGCCGCTCGTGTTACTGAGACCC